>NW_028256565.1:2497500-7297500 GCF_048593485.1 Apis florea
AAAAAAAAAAGAAAGGCGAGAGCAAAGTGATTGAGAAATGAAAAAAAAAAAAAAAAAAAAAATGGGACATTGAAAAAAAAAAAAACCAAAAGTAATACAAAAGTAAGGACGAACAAAGTTTTTCAGTTCACTCGATTTCGTATGATTTGACGATTTTTTTCTTTTTTCTTTTTCTTTTTCTTTCTTTCTTTCTTTTTTTTTTTTTTAATTTTAAAAACAACAGAAAAACAAAAATAAAAAATAAGAGAAAAGATAGATCTTTTTATTTTCCGTACACTTTTGACGGGACTATATTCGTCGATAATAATAGATAGACACACTTTGACACGTATCTAATAAGCGTATTCAATTCAACGCTTTATTCGCGTTATATCGACAACTCGTTCCCGTGAATTATTAATATCCTGTCGTTTCACAGATTATATTAATTTCCCCGAGAAATCGCGTGCGCGATTATTCGACAAGGGCATAACACTTGAATCGCGATTCGCGTTCACCGAGACGATTGACTCGATTCGATAAATCACGCGACCCTTGATTCGCAGACGGGAAAGGGAAAGAAGAAGAAGAAGAAAAAAAAAAAAAAAAAAGAAAAAAAGAAAAGAAAATAAAATTAAAAAAAGAAAAAAGAAAAAATTACGAAAGAACAAGAGATAAACTTTGCTTGACTAGCTTTTTGTTGGGGAAACGGGTTAATCGATGGACGACTGACTTAACGTGTACCGACGTGTAAAATAGTTGTGTGATTTCCGCCTAATCTATTCGGGAACTGAACGCGCGTTATATCTCTGATTCTGATTCTCTTTTTCTGTCCTTTAGCTAAAACAACTTTCTAATTCTGCATCTTACAGCGCCACGGTACCTCTGAGTGCCTACACTGGAAACGAAGCGTGTCTTTTCTTCCTTTAATCTGCTTCTACGCCTTTGTCTGCTCCTATTTAACATTCGACTTCTCGCATCATCGCCACCGAGCCAGCCACTCGCCCCTAACTCGATTCGCTTCATCGATTAAATCCATTTTCTTCCCCCTCATCCGTTCATCCTTACTCACTTACTCACTCTATCGATATCGACTCGATTATCCATTATACCTCCTTGACGAGACTTTGAAGCCACCCTCCGTGATAACAGATATATATATAATTATATATAATAAGAAACGTGTGACCACACGTTTCGTACGCTAGTGCCGCCTATATATATAATAATCTTTTTTTTTTTTTTATAACTAGTAATGTAATTTGTTTTGCTCTTGAAAAAATTTCACAGATCGACGTGCATATTTAATCAATCTCCCCCCCCCCTTGTTAAATCCAATATAGAGAATTCTTCCATCCCCCGGAGGAAGCGTTGGATTTACCAACCGTTCGATCGCAATGAAAATCGTCGTCCCGTCTCTTCCTCGCTTCGTCGTTTCACTCATCGGAATGAATTTTTCACCTTCGTGATCTTTCGTTATCCTCCTTTTCTCTCTTCTCTTTTTCTTTCTTTTTTTTTTTTCTCCCATTTTAATGAAAATACCTCGATCCTTTCGATCCGCGTTAACGCGCGAAGCGAAGGAAAACGACTCAAGGAAGACGAATCGCGACCGACTATCTCGAAGCCAATTATTCTCAAGATGCATTCCCTCCATTCTCTGTTCACCCAACGCGTTGTCCCAGCTTCGCAGTTGGTAAATCCAACTTCACATCGAATTCTAGTTCACTGTCACTAAATGAGAAAAAAAAAAAAGAAAATCTATAAAAGAATTCCCAGTCCTCCAGCAGCCTGACCCGCAATAGAATTATAATATAATCAGGATAAAATGTCGCCGTACGCGCCCTCTCGCTCCTTCCACCAGGATGATGGACGAGATATAGAGTCCAGATACAGAGTGCTATCCACGATGAATCCGACTTTCTCGGGCCCGAATCGAAAGGATTTGTCTAACGAGACCGAGAAAAAAAGAAAAAAGAACAAAGCGAAAAAGCGTGTGTGTGGGCCGACATGGGAAAACGGAGAGACAGAGAGTAATAGCGAAGAGCCTCGAAAATGAAACGAATGGATACAATGGATGGTTCGATCAACCCGTGTTCAACTTGCAATTCGTCCTTCCTTTTTTTTCTCTCGAGTCTGTCTCTCTGGGTAATGAGCGTTCGTGGACGGTCGAGGCGGTCCGATTCCTCGTTGATTAGCGATTCCAAGTTGAAAGGAAGTTCAAGGGTCGTTCGGGTCTCCCTCTGTCGGGGCCCTCGCTTGGGGGACGCGAGAAGAATTGAGAAAAAAAAAAAAAATAGAGAAAAATTGTGTGTCGTGGAACGAAGCGAGGGAGCGTTTCGACGGTGCTTCCTGTATATATTTCACGTTTAACACGCCGCTGATTGGTCGGTTGCCTGTTTAGAGCCACGAGGTCGGGATGAAAACCCTCGTAATGCTGGACGAGCAAGGCGGTAAGCCATTTCAATCTAGACATACAAACATTAAACTTAAACGTAAAAAAAAAAAAAAAAAAAAAAAAAAAAAAAAAAAAACGTTTCTTACAAATAAAATAAATCAATATTTTATATCAATGGTCTCGACTGACACAAAAGCAACGATCGACGACCAATTATATGTATTTTATTTATATATATATATATATATTCTTCATACGTTCTCCACCCGCCGATGTATATAACATTTATATATAATTATCATATGAATGCATATATAGTTATATATAAATATTATATATGTATGTGTGTTATATATATATATATATATACATACGACACTAATTGCGTGTAATAATATCGTCCAGACACTATCTCAATCCCTTTAAATCGGAAATTTAACTTTCGATCGAACGATTGATACTAACCAGAGGAGACAAAAACAAAAAAAAAAAAAAAAAAAGAAAAAGAAACCACCAAAAAGACAACAGATTCGTTCTTTCAACATCTTATCACATTCCCTCAATGTTCAGATCGTTTACGTTCGAAAAATCATCAGTTACTTTTTCCCCCCCTTGTTCTTGAGTTTTTCTATTTTTTTTTCTTTCTCTCTCTTTCTCTCTCTATCTATCTATCTATCTATCTCTCTCTCTCTCTCTCTCTTTCCAATACAATTATTGCATTTTATTTAACCTTAACCGTTCACCTTAACCGCATATATCTCCTTCTTTTTGCATTCTCGATTCTTCTCCTTCGATCTCCCACACTCTTCTCTCTCAATCATCGCTCTGCTCTCTTCCACTGCTACCTATTGTCCTATTTATATTTCTCTTTTATCTCTGCCTCTATCTTTTCACTTTCTTTCTCTCTTTCTCTATTTCTCTCTCTCTCTCTCTGTTTCTGTATCTCGTTTATTATCTTTCTCTCTGCGTCCTATCGTTCTCTCCGCCTGCTTCCTCCTATTCTTAACTCCGTTTCCTTCCGTGAACGTAATCTCACGAAGGCGAATGAACAAAAAAACAGAGAAATACAGAAATACAGAATACAAGTAGACGAACCAAAAAAAAAAAAAAAAAAAAAAAGAAAAAAAAGAAAAAAAAAAGAAAAAAAAAAAATTACGTCACAAAGAGACACAGACGTAATCGGGTCGCACGACACGCGCTCCACGTTTAAACGCATCCCTTCCGGTACTTCCGGCACGGTGTAAGTCAAAACCTATTGCAATCTTATTACTATTGTTATCTTATTGACCGGCACATTTTGCATCACCGCGTTACTCTCAACGTGAATATAATATTTTGTTCAATTCGTACCCAGTACCCTTAGAATCCACCGTACACCCCAAATACATACAGAATTACTCACCCAAATCTTAGGATCTTAGGTTAACCCTTAGTAGGGAGACTCTTTGCTTAGCTGTTGCACTTTCGTTGCACTCGTTTTTTTCTTTTCCGAGGATCGTTGAGAGAGAGAAATTGTTTCGACAAATTTAATTTAAATAAAACGCGAGGTATAAATATATATATATTTCGTATTTTTAACGTACAGCTTTTTTTTTTTTTTTTTCCAACGTAATTCGAGCTGGATGGATGATAACGTGATAAATTTTATCTACGTTAACGTTTGCACAATTGTATATAGGACGAATCTCTCGATGAATCCTCGTAAAGTATTATTAAAAACCACCAATCGTCATTTAGGATCAAGGAATAGAGGCGTGAACATAGAATATTTTGCGATTCGTTTATCGATAAAAAAAAAAGAAAAATAGGAACAATAGGATTGAAAGAATGGTACTCTCTGTTCCTCGATAACTTGAGAAATGACGATTCACTTCAATTTTTGAGAACAAATATATATAATTCTCGAAAGAGAATGGGACAGCGTATTTATTCCCCTGTTTCTTTTTCTCTTTTTTCCTTTCTCCTTTCTCGAGTGTAATTCAATTTCTTTTTTTTTTCTTTTTTTCTTTTCTTTTTCTTTAGCATAAATAAATTTGTGTTCGATTACAAGCAAAACGTAGTAGAGCGTACACCGTGGAATTTTTATTTTCACGCCGGCTGTCCATTCTCTTTCGAGATACTTACTCTTGTTGGAAATACCGACAAGGTTGGATGTTAACGTTGTTTTTTCGTACGATGAAACAGAACAACTGGACAGAATCGAGGAGGGTATGGACCAAATCAACGCCGACATGCGCGAGGCCGAGAAAAATCTCACAGGAATGGAAAAGTGCTGCGGCCTCTGCGTTCTTCCATGCAACAAGTAGGGCTGTCCCGAAATCGCTTCACCCCTCTTTACCTTTCTCACACTTTTCTCAACAAATCGAACTTCTTTATTTCCAGCACACTCTCAACAAACACAGAACAATTCTAATAATGTCGAGCATTCGACATTAACGCCTCGCTTCAACCTTTATTTTCGTACATTAAAAAAAGAAAAAAAAAGACATTTCTTTCTTTCTCACTCTCCAACTCTCAACTCTCGAGAGATTGACATTTAAGAGAAACGAAAAAATGTTTGAAGCATACGATACTGCTATACTTCGATGTCTATAATGTGTCTTTGCTTTCCAATCGTGTATACATATTCGTGCATACGCTGATGAAACGATCTCGTTGCACAGAGGCGCCAGCTTCAAGGAGGACGAAGGCACGTGGAAAGGGAACGACGACGGTAAGGTGGTGAACAACCAGCCCCAACGGGTGATGGACGATCGCAACGGGCTTGGCCCGCAGGGCGGTTATATCGCCAAGATCACGAACGATGCCCGTGAAACGGAGATGGAGGAGAATATGGGCCAGGTGAACACGATGATCGGTAATCTGAGAAACATGGCGATCGATATGGGTAGCGAGCTGGAGAATCAGAATCGGCAAATCGACAGGATCAATCGCAAGGTGAGGAAACGGGTCGGAGTTGAGTTTGGGAAATACGTAACGAAATTGGATGGATCTATTTCGGTTCTTCCTCTCTTCGTAAAGCATCGAGTTATATACGCATAGTCTTATCGATCTAGTAAAAAGATCGTTGTAACGATCGTTTGCGCAATTGGAACGAGAGGAAGATCCGAGGTAAGATCGAACGAGTTGATTGAAATGATGATTACAAATACGTACAAAATTAGCTCCGCTATATTTTTTTATTTCCACGGAGCATGCGTGGATTATTTTATCGCGAGCGATGCACGCGCTCAGAGCGATGCGTAACACGTTCGTTGTCGCTTTCGCTTTCTTACATGCCCTTTACCTTACCTCACACCGTCTCATGTCTCATTCCTTGGCGCGATCCCAAAAGAATCGAGTCCTCGTTTCTCGTCTCCTCTCGGCAATTCCGTCCTCGGTCAAATCCTGTACGGCGGTCTCTTGCCAGACTTTATTTTCCGAATCGAATCAAAGAGATCAGAGACAAAAAGATATTACGCGGATGATATTTGCATGATGTCATTTCACATCATCCCGTGAAACATCCCGAACGGATCATCAGCGTGATTTTGTGAAAAAAAAAAAAAAAAAAAGAAGAAGAAGAAAAAAAAATTCGTGTCTCCTCCAAAAGATTAATGTCCGATTATACTTCTACGGCCGCCGACGATGGGCAACGTATCGTGCGAGTATACGTTCCACTTGGTAGCATTGTTCTTCCTCCCTCTCCCCCCCCCCTCTCTCTCTCTCTCACGTATCCCTATATCCCTCGAGTCATTGGTCTTCCACTTGAAAGATCTCTAAATCGGGTTTAAATCTCATCTTTCAGGAGACAGCATTCGATAAAACATGTTTTCTCTCTATTTTTATATTATATATATATATATATATATGCATATGTATATATATATATATACATACATACACATCATTTTTATATTGGCACGGAAATTCTATTTATCGAAAAACGAAACGATCGTTGTAAGAGAGATGGTTGCATCATCGAGGATCGAATGAAACAATTACAGTACACGGTGTGTGTGTGTATATATATATATACATATACTGCACAACTGTTTCGAGTAACACGGTACGAGTAAACGATCGTTTCGTTTTCACGTTGGCATGCGTACGCACGTGCACCGCACGACTAGCCGCCCCTTTAATTAACCCTTTCTCGTCATCGCACCACCAACGTCATTCTTCTTTTTTGCCACCCTCACGGGGTGCCTTCTGTGTTCAACCATGTTCTGCAATCACGAAAAAAAAAAAAAAAAGAAGAAGAAAAAAGCAAGAATATATGCTAAAAAAAAAAAAAAAAAAAAAGAAAGGAAACGAAAAAAAGAAACAGATGGAAAATTATCGCACTTTAGCTGTTTGGTCAATCCTGACCGTATCTCACACGCTTTGTTGCCCCTTTTTTTCTATCTTTCTCTATTTTTATCTTTTCCTTCTCTGTTTCTTCTTTCCTTACGTTCGATTGAAAAAAAAAAAAAAAATAATTAAAATTCTCTATCTTTTGCCACCTTGTGACCAAATCCAAACTGTGATAATCCGCAGGGCGAGTCAAACGAAACGAGGATAGCCGTGGCGAATCAGCGTGCGCACGCTCTACTCAAGTAAAATGCGTCTCTCTGCCCACGTACCCGTCTCCTCCGAGCCCCAAATTGTCAAACAAAAAAAAAAAAAAAACAAAAAATCAAAAAAAACATATATATATATATGTATATATACGCAAAATACGTATATATATATATATATACACATATATATATATATATATATATCCAAAAATATTGTACGCTCACACGCCCACGACCCCTTCTTCTGCCTTCTCGTCGTCGGTCGGACATCGCCAACCCGTCAACCCAACTCGTGTCTCCAACTCGATCCACCTGTTTGTGCTACAACGAAATCATCGAGCCTTCCGGTTTACATCGATTTATATATTACGTGTGTTTTATGTCTCGTCTACTTAGTGCAATCTCCCTATATACGCATATCTTCTTTAATTTCTCTTACACCTTCTGTGTAACCCGCGCCATCTTTTTTGTCGTCGCGTTGTCGTCGCGTCCAATTCGTTTCTTTTTTTTTTTTTTTTTTTTTTTTACGTCTCGCAGAAGACAATTATATAGGATACCTATGACATATATATATATATACATAATACAGTATATCTCTTGTGTACACACGTACGACGATGATATTGACATTTAACCTTTTTTTAGAATCTTATTTGTCGGATGAAACCCCACAGGATCGTCGTGGCGCTCGTCGTTGTCGCGCCAACTCGCGTAATACGAGCTCTGTTTCACCTTTATTGTTAGCATTCCCTTCAATCGGTTCAATATTCCTCCTCCTCCTCCTCCATTGAATATTCAATTTGCCTGTTTTGCCTTTCACCGACCAATCCTCGCTTTCGGTCGGATAATTGCATCGATCGGGTCTGAATTTATATACATTTGGAACGAAAGAAACGAAAGAGCTCGAGAAACGAAGGAATGGTCGATGACGACGACAACGACGACGACGACAAAGACGTAAGCGAGGAAATGCAAGCGCGGTATAATCCAAGTTAACGAGGTCGACAATAACATGATCTTTGATACACGTTTAAGTTTGGGTTACGATCTTTCGTTTGTTTGTTTTTTTGGCACGCAGGGCGAATCGAACGAGACGAGGATAAAGGTGGCCAACGAGCGAGCCCATCAACTACTCAAGTAAGGCCACTCTCGACCACTTGCACCCCGTCGGCCACCAACAGCACCAAATACCATCATCACCACTATCACAATCACAATTACAACACTATCGACAACAACAGTTACAATAACAACCACAACAACAGCAATAACAATAACAACAACCACAACAACAACAACACCAGTGTTTGTAATAAAACCAGGACTATCAGCTACAAGTAATACATACGATCGATTACTCTTTCGTTACTCGTATATACCGTTACTTAAGTACTCATATATACTTACTTAATTTATTTGCCACTTTATTTGTCACAATGTACACTTGTATTCATCGTATATACCTATAGTACAGAGTACGAGTTGACAAATATGGCGATTAACATCGTTCTATGATATGTTCTCTTTCCGTCCTGCGTTTAAATTTCTTTTTCTTTCTTTTTTTTTTTTTTTTTTCCTCCCCTTTTTTCTTTTCTTTCGATTTACAATTTAGCCAATAATAATCGCGTACGTTATAAAAAACGCGTAGAACGATCATTCATATCAATTTTACTCGCAGTTAATTGATTTATTGTTGTTCGAACGATCATCGCCTCGAAAAAGTTATTGCCTTCTGGGAAATAAATTGTACCATTGTATGTGCTGTGCCTTTTATTTTCAACGAATGTTAAGAGTAAATTCTATTTGAATATATCGCTTGTATTTTTTTTCTTTCTTTCTTTCTTTCTTTCTTTCTTTTGTTTTGTTATTGTAGTTCGATTCTTTATTCGACTGTATTTCCGTTTCCTTCTACGACCTTTCGTTCTTTTGTTTGATTTGTTTGATTTCGTTCGACTATCCTCGAGTGATTTTTTTTTTTTTTTTCTTTCAAAGAATCTGCTCGATCGCACCTACGAACCTCATCTTTAACCCTTAAGAGAGCAAATTTTCATCTCTAAACGTAGAAATATTTAAGAGAGAAAGTTAGAAGTGAAAAAAAATTTAGTTTATTTACGAATAATATTTACATGTAACGAAGATGTCGACGCGAAGATATAGCGTCGTCAAGTCAATTCAGTGATTCGGTAGAGTTTTTTAAACGACAAGCAGACATTTGCGCAGAGGTAAAAAAAGAGGAAAAAAAAAAAAGGAAAAAAAAAGAGAGAGAGATATAGAGAGCAAATGAAAATGAAAAAAATAATAAATAAACGAGTAAAGATTTTTTCATCTTAATTGCACGTTTATCCAAGTTCTTCCTCTCGTGATATAGCGTTTACACTTTTAACGATTTATCTAAAAAGTTTCTAAAAATAAGAGGAGAGATTATTATATAATGGTAAATTGAGAAAAATGAAAAAAAAAAAAAAAAAAAAAAACAAAATGAAAAAGAGAGAAAAAAAAAGAGCAGAATACAAAAAAAAAAAAAAAAATTAGAAATCCTCTAGCTGAAAAAAAAACGAAAAGTATCGCGTCAAGTATCGTGCGCCTGTTTAAGGGTTAAAGATTACCCACAGATTGAACGAGAACAGAAATGCATATACAAATAAATGAAATGACAACAAGAGTTGTACCGGGAGCGTGCACACGCTGTTTGTTCTCTGCATCGTTCGCACTCGCATATACATACACACGCGCGCACATACACATACACAATCGTATAATACACACACAGAGACACACGTACACACAGAGAAATAACAGAAAGAGAAGGGAGAATAGATCGCACAGCGTGTGGGAGTGCTGCACATGTGAACGATACATACGCACAGCGAGATCCCCCCCCCCCCGCCCCCCCCTCCTCTAGATAATACATACCGCATAATTTGTTATCACTTTATTAGCGTTACGACCAAAATATCCGTGTACAGTAGATCGATACTTAGATGGACGCGCGCGCGTATGTATGTGTGTGTGTGTGTGTGCGCGCGCGCGCGCGCGCGTATGCCGGGACACGCGCGCGTGTCACGCGGTAATTTCGAAGCAGCTAGGTAGGTCGTAGCGAGCGTGCTAAACGAGGGGCAACCTCGAGATATCTTTATATATGTACGCGATATATCCATGTTCGTTATATCGGACGAGGATCGAGGGAGTTTGCCTTAAAAGCTGGCAAAGATAATAGATAGAGATATATATATATAGATTCCTTCGAGATGCGATGAGATGATCGAGTTGTATGATCCGCTTATTATTCTTTTTTCTCTCGACACCGTATAACACGCTCCACGTCGAACATGGTACGATCAACGAAATAACAATCTCGCTCCCCAACGAGAACTCGAGGAACCGGAACGAATCGCAGCGCGGAGGAGGACGTTTAGCGCGACAGCAAGTCGAATTCTGCGAAGAGGGAAAAGGAGCGGAGAGAGAGAGAGAGAGCGTAATAATGTGATGCGGTGGGTTCTTCCTATGTGTAGAAGAAGAAGGAGAAGGGAGGAAGATTTGAATTAATCTAAACAACGAAGAAGACGCGTCGTTTCGAAGAGAAAAGAGAGGGGGAGAGGGTGCGAGAGAACTGGGAAGGAAGGAAGGTGTTTAATGTGTAGATAGAATTTTGTTCGTCGTTTTATCTGTCGACTCACCGTAGATCGATTCCGTTTCTTGCAGCCCCGCGCACGCTTAACGCGCCGGGGTTGTCACTGTAAGGTTAAACTCCAAATGAAAGAAATCACGAACGCGGTAGGGAGAGCAAGAAGAATACAAAGAAATAATCGAAGATTGTACATTATTGTATTTACACGAAGCGAAGTACCTCTACTTTGTATTGTACGAGCGAAAGAACGAACGAACGAATAATCCGTTGTGCCACCACGGGATTCCACCCGTTGTTGCATTCCGTTTTTTGTATCGTGATCTGCGTGTATCCACGTTATTTTTAATTATTATTCGTTTTAGATTTCGATTTTTCCCTGTTTTTTTTTTTTTTTTTTTAAATTGGTATAAACCATACAGAAAAATTAAGAATAAAATTTATAATCGAATTGAAAATAAATGAAAAAAACGTGACGTGGTTACCGCAGATTGGATCCAACACTGCAGATGAGCGATGTTTTAAGCTGTCAGCCAGCCTTAACAGTATTCGCATCTTTACACTTACCTCTTTAGCTTTAAGAGAATGCATAGAGACAGAGAGCCAGAGATGCTGTCAGCGCTGACGTTGATCCCCCATCCCCCCTCTTTGTAGTATCAAAATTAGTTCGTAGTAAAGAGAAAACGTATGGAACGAGAGAGCGAACGAGCGAGCGAGAGAGAGAGAGAGAGAGAGAGAGCGAGCGAACGAGAAAGTGAGAATGAGCATATATACGGAGTACGAAAAGAAGATTTCGTCGTGCAGATTTTTTTATGTAGATTCAGTGAAGCAAGAATGTACCGTGTGTACCGTATTTAGTACATTGTCGATAAGCATGATGATTTCGATACACATAACTACGTATTATATATATATATGTAAACTTTTTTCTGAATTTAACAAATTAATCATATATATATATATATATCGATATTGTATAAATATTGTAAAAGATATCGCCCTCGAGTCGCGCGCGCTGCGTTAAGAATCGAGCACAAAGAAGAAAGGAAATATATTACGCGTAGCTCCTTTCGATTTCGCTTGTTCGTTTGCTTTTATTATTGAAATAGCGATGCAGGAAGCGTGAAAGAGATGGCTTGCAAAATTCTTGGACGCTTCGCCGGACGAACGTACTAAGAGAAATTAAAAGAGAGAATGAGAATGGAAATTTGATGAACGGGAGAATAGAGCGAATGAATGAATGAGAGGGAGAGAGAGAGAGAGAGAGAGAGACTAGAGAGCAAATGCATGTTGGTAATAATTATGATTGTTACTCGAGATCGTTAGGCCTATCGTAATTATTTACTTTAACAGAGAAGAGGTATACAAAACAATTATAAATAGGTATAAATATATATATATATATATATATATATAAAGATTATATATATATATATATATGTATATGATACAAACATATACATGCATACATGTATGGAACGAGCGCGGTGAGCCCCCTTCTTATGTAGATCTTTAAAAAGGAAAAAAAAAAAGAAAAGAAGAAAAAATAATTAAAAAGAAAAAAAAAAAAAAAAAAAGGGAAGATGAGAGGGATTTAGAGTCGGATGGGAAAGGGAGACTACCTTTATTCGCGAGCGAACAACGTTGTTATATTATCATAAATATTATATATTATATATTATACAATACGAAATCGAGCAATATTGTATTGTTACTTCGTCGTTAATATTTATCACCGCCTATTCGAAGAATTATATTATATACCTATTTTACAAAATAATCCCTCGTATCTGAACGAGTAACTCATATCGAACCTGGCTACAGGTCTATGTGGTACGCGTACTTTTAAATACCTATTCACAGGATTGTATAGAATACGCAGATTTAAGTAGATAGACGCGTAGATAGGTCAAAATAGACGAAGTAGTCGCGGAGAAGGGAAATGGTTCACGGTGTGAATGGGAGATTGAGTGAGAACGACGAGAAGAAATTATAAGCCGAATAATTTGATGAACAGCGGTTTTTACGTAAGTGGAAAACTGCGAGAACAGCGACCATTGAAAAATGAAAAAAATAAAAAAAGTAAAAAAAAAAAAAAAAAAAAACAATGAAAGGGGAGAGGCGAAAACTCGCGATAGATCGCTCGCGACCGATTTTACCGTTGAAACGTTGTTTCTTTTGTTCGATTAGTGTATTCCAAAGTCTATGTAAGTAAGGTTGCGTGCAATTTCTCTCGAGTTACCTTTATTTAAAAAAAAAAAAAAAAAAAAAGGGAAGATTTCGTTCGAGACGACTCAAAACTTCGTTCGAAGTTTATGTCATTCGACTGTCCCCTGACAATGTTATGTTTTGCGGTATAGCGCGTGTTGTAAATCGAGACGATGAGAAACTGCGTGTACCGATGTCTAACGTTTGCAATAACAGAGTACGAAATCGCGATGATTTAACACAAATTGGGACCACCGTGCAAAAGTGCAAGGTGCCGAGACGAGAACGACTACGGCGTGACGAGTTCTATCGTATCGTCGATCTTTTTTTTTTTTTTTCTTCTTCTTTCTTTTCTCTCTCTCTTCATTGACTTCAACGACGAACGTCCAATATCTCGCACGCCGGCCGTTTTCCGATTCTTCGAAGCGAAAAAAAAACAGTGAGAGACGAGCAATCGCGAAATATTCAATAGAGTAAAACACGAAGCCTGATTAAGAAGTAGAACAAGTGAAAAAAAAAAAAAAGAGAAAAGAGAGAAAAAAAAAAAGAAAAAATAAACGAAACACAAAGTTGATGAGAGACAGGGGGGAAGTACGCAAATATTGTAAAGCATTTGGTAAACAGATAAAAATTGATGAAAAATCAGCTTCTCTCTTTTTAGTACCGATGTATTGTCGCTAGATGTATTACAGAGACGTAAGAAGTATTCTTCGGCAGTACCATTATAACAAATGCCTGTGTATTTTACTTCTCGGCAAATAAACCATCAAGTATTGTACGTTTCTGTGTTTCTTTTATCCTCGATCCTCTTCGTATTTAAACGAATTTCTATTACCAGCTATTACCATTTTTTTTCTTTTTTTTTTTTTTCTTTTTCTATTTTCCACTATTTCCCTACTTGTATTTACATTTTTCTTTACAATCGTTCAGTCGCAATTGTATTAATCATTTAATCATTGCTGCACTGGAAACGTTTTACAAAGAGAGCCACCTGCGTCGGATGGTATTTGAACAGGGATGTGGATCGATTCGAAGGCGACGTAATCTCCTCTCGATCGATCGCTGTGCTACGAGAACGGGCCGTAAGCTTTCCTTCGAATCGAACTGGAAAACCTTCGAGTATTCTCGTAAGCTTCGATGAGAGATTCGCAAGAAGAGGTTCCGCTTTGTTGAACGGGACGATTGCATATGCTGCATTGTCGTTGTCTTTGCGGTATCGGCTTTAGTCGCAGATTTGATGGAGATGGCGGTGGAGGAAGAGCGGGCAGGGGCGGAGGGGGAGGGGGCGGAGGGGGGGCCGGGGCGGGGTGGGTCGGGGAGGGGGGAGGGGGAGGGGCGGGCGAAGGGGGCGGGGGCGAGAGGGGGGAAGGAAGGGGGGGAGGAGGAGGTGAGAAGGAACGGGGAAGCGGCGAAACAGACGACGATTTTGGATACGTTTGTAGAAAAGGTCTTTTGTGAGCTTCGAAATCGGCTAGTAAACGATACGAAGGTGGAATGTTGTATCGTATCCTTGCCAAAACGTGGCTCCGTTTTATCTCTGGATTGTTTTCAACTTTGGGATTGTACACTTTTTTCAATTCTTTTTGCGCTTGAATGGTTTCTCTTCTAGCCAGAGTGTGCTGAAGAGTGCCACGGAACCTGTCATACACGTCGGTTGTGCTTAATTTTACGCGACTACTTTTTTTCGAACAATTAATCTTTGAATTCTTTTTCAAAATGTCGGCCCCACCGCTTTCTCTGTGCTGCGTACTCTTATCGATGCATTCCCATATTTTGCCAAATCGTTCTAATACCTTTACGCGTCTACCAGAATTTGGCATTCTGACGGTGCTTTCCTGTAACGGATAATCGACTTTTCCTATTTCCAATGATTTTGAAGACACCACCTTTACGATTTGTCGTCCACCTTTATTTCCTACGATCTTGGCGATTTGTTCACTTTCATTCCCTACGATCTTTTTTTCGCTTTTCTTTCCCACGATCTCAACGATTTGCTCGCTTTCGTCTTCCACGACCTTAGCGATTTGCTCGCTTACGTTTCCCATGATGTTAACGATTTGTTTACTTTCATTTTCCACGTCGAGGATAGGTATAAACGGCGGCGGCGGCGGTGGGGGCGGCAAATTAAACGTCGAGGAATCATCCGACAATAAAGAAAAAATCGAGAGATGATTTTTCAGCATAACAATCTCAGATCTAGTCGTTTTGGAAAGAAGTTTTCTCTCTTCGTCCGGTTTCTCCTCCTCGTCTTTATCTATATCTTCCAGCTGATGGGCAATTTTTTTCTTACTTCGAAAGTTCCTCGAGGATAAAGTAGATTTAATAACAGGTACGCTTTTTGATTTAACGGAGGAGATTTTCGAGCGAATTTTCGTTAAAACTTTCATACTGCTCTTCCTACTTTTTGAACGCTGCATACTTATTTCTTCCTCGTCCGAACTTTTCGAGAACGTAGTGGAAATCTTACTTCTCGATCGTTTTCTTTGCAACCGTAGTTTGCTTCTTACTCCGTTTTCAGGAAAATCTTCCGGCTTAAAGAATATCCAAACGTAGTAACGAGTCTTTTGAGGTCCTATATACATTTCGTTGCTATGAGCAGTTTGCAATAATCGTGAGAAAATCGATAAAAATATCTGAAAGACAAAGAAAGTATAATAAAATACCTGTAGGCTACGTTTTTTTTTTTTCTTCTTATATGCTTACCTGATACACTAATAAAAGAACAAGATATCCCGCCAAGAATATTCGAATAACTTCACCTCGATTTATAATCTTCGATCTACACCCATTGGTACTAATGGTCAAATGCTTAGGATTGTAATCGTACACGGCACTGGGGCTCAGAATGTCGTGATGAATACAAGGTTTAGGAATGTCGTTGGAACAACAAGAAAAAGGTACGTCTACGGGCGTGGAAGTTTCTTCCTCTTGCTCCTCTGGTGCTGATCTTTATCATACGGTTTAAAGAAGGAGACATTCAAATATTAAGAATAGAGAATGGAAAAATTTTACAGAAAGAAAGAGAAAGAGAGAAAAATAATTTAGACAAAGAGAAAGGTTAAACGACAATTGGTTCGATTATACCCACTGCCCTTCCAGTCGAGGACCTTTCTGCACATCCTTTGGTCCCTCCATCGATAATTTAAGCCACGGAATTCGGAACCAATCCTCGTAACTGGTATCTCCGCAACATTCTAGTTCAGTTTGAACAGCGTCCACCCTCGCCTTTACGGCAATATCGATACCGTATTTCTCAATAGCTTCTATCAAGCCATCGCGACTCTTTTGCTGGAACCCGCTCAACAGAATCAAATAAGTCGCATTTAAAATCGCTACCAAAAATCCCGATAGTAAACAGGCAACCACGTGGAAGTAAAAAAGTCGATTTATATCTTGAGGATCCACCGTATAGTCGACTTTATGTTGATCCTCCAGATCGGCCCTCGTTGGTTCTAATTTCAAGCACAACCAACATTTGATTCCCAGGATATAGGCAGGAGAACAGCACAAGGCGGCGGAGAGTATTATTCCGGTCCATACGTGACCGTCACCTGCTCGTCGTGATCTGCACGTTAACCCACACATACAAACGAACATGCGTTACGCGAATTCTAAAAAATTCATCTTATGACCATTATCGAGAAATAGGAGAATTTTTTAGTACGAATCGTGTATTATTCACGCCCTTCGTTCGAATTCTTACAAACAGATTCCTTTATCAGATGCTTTTTGAACGAATATCTCTGAACGGTATAAAATTTCTGCTACTCTTCTGCCACTAGTCTCGAACCGTTGACGAAATTTATTTCGTCGATAAGTTAGGTAAAAATTGAAAAATTTTGCGATCAGCGCCATCTCGCGTTTGGATCACCGAAGCTCCGACTTGTTACTAGTATAGCAGGATATGCAAGGAGGTATTCGTGACGTCACCAGAGAAGGAAAAGGATATTTGGAGAAGGAGAAGGATAGAAAAAAAAACATGGCGCTATTTCCACTTCGAACACGTTACATTGAAAATTAATTAATAATTAATTTTTTACTAAAAATTTTTGCATTTTTAAGCTTACACCTTGAAGCTGAGATCTCAAAGAAGTTTCTCGTGTTAATTTTAACTCGAAATTCTATTTAATAAATTATTTATTAACGATTAAAACGTCATATCGGATCGACGCCATCGATACGCAACGCGTATTTTTCTTACTTTTTCATTATTACGAGAATGTATGTATCTGAAACTTTGATTTTTCCTCTACTTTCACGTCTCATTTTTATTTATAAGTTTGCTATCGTTTAAATAAATAATTTTATTGTTTATCGTTCGATTATGGAATGGGAATTTGCGATCGATACACTCGATACATAATAATTGTTAATAATTGATTAATTAGGAAAAATTTTTACACTTTTAAGCTCACGTATCGATGTTAGAACCTCGAGCAATTTTCTCATATAAATTTTAACAGGAAATTCTTTTCTATTAATTATTTATCAAAGAGAACGTTTTATTCATAAATTTTCGATATATAATCGAATAATAAATAACTAGATAATTACGAATAAAAATTACAAATAAATATAAAGGAGGAAACAACGTTTGAGATGCATACATTCGTATTTATAAATAAATCTCATAATAGCGTGAAATTAATGAAAAATGTATTGCATATCGACGTATCAATCCGCGTATGACGCATAAATAAATAATTAATAATTAATTAAAAACGATTTCCCGTTAAAATTTATACCAGAAACTTGTTTCAGATTCTAAGTTTGAAATGCAAGCTTAAAAATGCAAAAATTTTTATTAAAAAACTAATTATTAATTAATTTTCAATGCAATTTTCGAAGTGGTGAGAGGTGTAATGGCAGATCTTCTCTATCCTTCTCGCACAATATCGCTCTCTTTCTTTGTGACGTCACGAATACCTCCTTGCATATCCTGCTATCCTAGTAACAAGTCGGAGCTTCGGTGATCCAAACGCGAGATGGCGCCACCGGTACTAATTTTTCCATTTATTTTCTTTCTTCGATTTATGGACAAAATATATATACTTCTGTATCTGTTCGATCATATACAATCATATTTTTCACACATTGTTTTTATTCCATATTATACAATTATATTCTTCCGATGTAAAATTGTATAAATTCATAATAAAATTTCGTATTAGGAGAAAATAATCCGAGAAAAAGTGGCAGAGAGCAAAATTTTATACACATTTTATTCATATAATCAGTGGTACACCGACATATTACCGAGCGATCACGAATTTTTATTTTTGTCGATACGCACGTGTCTCGTGTATTTTATTTTTCATGTCACTTTTTTATAACGTTCAAAACCACGATGTTTAATTCGTATATTTTTCGAAGCTATCATTCACGATATCGCTAATTCAATAGATAGACAGATAGATAATCAAGGATGACGCATTCTCGATGTCCCGATTCTATATCGTCGAAAAGTCGAGATAATACCACGTTTTAAAAATTCTTATGGGAAAATTCTCGGTATCGGGGGGGGGATTAAGGATAGCCTGCACGTATCCATCGGACCGTCATCAATCAAGTTTAAAACGTTTTTGTGCTTGTGGGGACCAACCTGGAGTGATGAGATTCAGATAATCGCCAAAGCCTCTTTCGAATCGTACGGCCCAGAGGATGGCAAAAGCGAGGGCTATCAGCCCGGCCAGGTTCATAGAGAAAACGGAAAAGTAGAGTGCTTTCACGGAAGGCCAGCTATAAACGGCATTTACCAGGCCCATGTATTGTGCAGTTTATGATCGTCATCGTAGACAGTTTGTGCGGTTCCCTTAATAATCTCTCTCCTCTAAACGGTCACAATGAATAATTTACACCTCTGCCAAACTTGTCACCTCTGAAGTGGCTCGCGCTACAATTCTTTTGCTGCTACCTTTACGCTCTAATTTCCATCGATCGCGCCTAACTTCAGGACGCGTTTCATCATATCCAAGATTTCTAACGTACAAGGTTTTTTTTTTTTTTAATTTTTTAAATAAAAAACCAGAATATTAGAAAGACTATTTATTTATTTATTTATTTATTTATTTATTTATTCATTTATCCATAAATTTTCTTTTCTCGTGGTAATATCGATCTATATCAGCACTGTAATGCAGATAGATAGGATTAATAATCATAGATGTTACAATAATAAAAATACAGTGATATTAAAGTAATAAAATTACACGATTACAATAGCTGTATCAAGTAAGTGAATAAGTAAAAATATATATATATATATATAATATAATATATAATATATACTGCATTAGAATTTGTAATATTTCTTAAAATACGTGCACAAAACGTGGATAAATCATAATAATACAATAATAATATGATAATAACAACTGATACTCGGATTGGCCTCGTTAAAAACTATAAAAAACAGTAACAACAACGATGAGAATTCGCAATAAACGTGTATATGATTATCGTTATCGCGAACGGATCGTCAGAATCATCGCCGATATATATATATATATATATATATCACATATATATATAATCGGCTGCAATAGAATAGAAACGAATGCTACACGTGTTTCATCCCCTCTTTATTCCCCGCTCTTTATCTTTATTAATTATTTTTCTCGCTTTCAACAATAATAATCCTCGACTCGTCGTCGAGAGACGATAATCGATCCCTTTTTTTCTATCCCTTCCTCATTTTTTATCTTAACCGATCCGCGCCGATCTTAATCGATGAAACGCGCCACTCGAATATTTTGTTCATCTGACGGTAGATAAAATCATTATTGGAATTATGCTCTATTATAGTCAACCGAATGTCAGGTTATATATATAATTATCGCAAAACGGCGCAGAACCGTCATCTATCTTTCTTTCTTTCTTTCCTTTCTTATTTTCTTTATACTTTATATACTACATACTTAAACACTAACACCCTACAAATGCATTGGCACTTTCGCATGAAAAATCTAGGATCGCTGGATCGAATACGGCATGTTTTATAACGTTATTTAGCATAATTATACCAATGAAAAAATATCGATATACAATATTTTGAATTCGGATACTCGCACGATCGAATAGAAAAGAAACAACTGTCCCGAATCATGTTTATCAAGTATACCTAAAAAAAAAAAAAAAAAAAAAAAAGTCGCTTTGGCATCTCATTCTGCCTTTCTTTCTTTTTTTACTCACGCCCTTCTATATTGCAACTATTTTTCCATTCATTTTTCTTTTTTCACGAAGAAATAACCGTATCCCAAACAGATCTCGACCGAATCCTTACCTAACCCTCTCTAATCACGAGCACGGTTTTACACGAGGTTTCGATCGAGCAGAGTTCCAAAAAGATCGGGCTCGACCTGGAGCAATCCGCTCACCGACATACTCGTCTCGTAATCGAACGTGTCGAACGGCATGATCGGCGAGGAAGGGGACGACACTATCGATCCTGCCCCGTTTATGAACGCGTTGTTGGATATCTCGTGTTTCCTCGTGGCTGGGCTCAGTTGGTCGTACGACGAGCCGGATGATCCTCTCGAGTCCGGGCATTGGGGCACCATTTGATGATTGTCCAGGTTCACAGAGAGCGGGGACATCAGGCTTTTCGGGTACATCGTGGGCACGTTCCGCGACTCCATCAAGTTTTCCTGAACAACCTTTAGAATCGATCATATTATCATCTTTGTTCTGCATTTTATTTATTTATTTATTTTTTTTTTTTTTGATTTAATGCGTCGTTAAACGTCGTGGCGCGATGCTTCTCGCTATTTTAATCGATTCCTCGACAGGAGGAGAGGCGATACTGATTGCACAAGGATGCGGTTAGTGATATTTGACGGATGGTTTCGTCAATGAAACCAGTGAGTTACGTCACAGAGTTTTTTTATTTCAGCTCGAAGCATCACCGTTCGTGACGCATCAACCTCGGCCCTCCCACGAGCACGTTGTGTTTTATATATATATATATATTTTTTTTTTTTTAAACGAGGGCTGCTGCGTTTCGAAAGACCAGGAAATTGGGAGATCAGTTTTCTTTTAAGTGCGATTTCGTCAAGATGCTCATACGTTTCTTTCGCGTCTACTCGTGCGCATACAATCGTTTCATCGATCAAAGATTTTAATATTTGACGAAAAACAGATTCGTTCGAGGCTGATATATAAACGCGAATTAATTCTCTTAATTAAACGATATATTTTTTCTATATAATAATAATAATAAATGGTGTGTATATATATATATATTGATAAATCATAAATGAGTTGTAAAAAAAAAAATATAAAACCATCGTTTCCTATCGTTTATTCGAAATGATGAATTAAAGAATCGTTATTTCGCGATGTCATTTATCTCGCTACGTACATGAACGTTCAAAAATGTAGTTTTCACTACTCGGAAGGCAATCGATCCAATAATCTTTGAAAATTTAATAATCTCTAATTTATTATTACCACTACGTTTTACAAATGTAAAGAGGAAAAAAAACCAAAAAAAAAAAAAAAGAAAAGAAAAGAAAGAGAAAAGAAGAGGAAAAAAAAAATTTAATAATCTAATAATGCCATCGATAACGATCGATTGCTTCCTTGTTACTGCTCGTTTACGATTTAACAGCAAGAGAGTTATTCGCTGGCGTACAGTGTTCCCTTGCTGTGCACGTATATATATATATACATATATATATATATATTCAACAAGTGGATTCAGCAGCGTTATTATAATAATAAACCAAGGATGCAACATGATCATCGAAAGGGGATAGAGACGCGACCCCTTTTCTCGGTGAACAACCAAAAATGGGGGGTTTGGGGGGGGGGGTGCGATTGGAACGTTAAGGATGAAGAAGAAAGGAGGAAACGAAACGCAGCAGTTCAGATGATTCGATGTTCAAATGTTCAATGTATTTGGACAATTCTTCAATCAACAATTTCATATACTTTGAAGTAGAATACATAACGTGACGTTAAAACAGCTTTTACGATCGAGCGAATTTTACATCGCCTAACAAGTTTCTCCTACTTCTTAAAAAGATTATCATCTCTGTCTATCTATCTCATCTCATCTATATATCTTCGTCGACATCTTCGTTTCCGACTCTTTTCTTTCTTTCTTTCTTTCTTTCTTTCTTTTCTTTTGTACTTTTCGAATACTCTCCACCGATAAAATACTCTCTTAAAAACTCCTCTCTCGCTCTTGGATCCCTCGTTCGCTCGATCTTTCTCTCTCCCTCCCTCCCTTTCTCTCACTCACTCACTCACTCTCTCTCTCTCTCACTCACTCACACACTCACTCACTCACTCACTCACTCACTCACTCTCTCTCTCTGCGTAACCATAATATTACGACTACTCGAATATCGTACTTTCCTAGAAAACTCGTGTAAAATCCATCGTTGTCCGCATTGCGAAATATGAACGCGTTTCGAGGATATCGTATTCTAGAGAACTGCTAACACCGTAAGTTGATCCTTTACCGTTCGATCGGCCTTGACCGTTGAACCACTACTCGCGAGGCATTGGTTGAAGAGAAGAAAGAAGAAAAAAAAAAAAAAGATCAACGATCAAACACGCAGAGGACACGTTCGGACGTTGAGATCGATGGACGGTCGGTCGGATTGGCATCGCGACGCGGTGTTAAATAAAAGATGGAGGCGGCCAACGCTCGAGCCGAGGGACGCGATTTTTCGCATGACCCACGAAAGGGGACAAAATCGTTCCAAAGGCAATATCGAAAGTGAAACGATCGCGAGTTCGAAGGTGCGATCGAGGGGCCGGTTCACGTGCTCGCTATGCTCTTTGAGGGCTTCGGTTTCGCGAAGCAAACGTATCCCGCACTCACGTCGCAGCCGGACACCAGGAGATTCATTAGCACGCTGTTGCACGCTGGATTCCGCTGACCGATCGTGTCGCCGTTCTCTACGCCGTTCCGACCACACCTTCTTCCGCTCTCGTTCGCCTCGTCGTTTCTTCTTCCGCCGCCATCGCTGTTGTCGCCACCGCCGCCATCCCCCTCACCGCCGTCCTGCACCACCACATCCAGCTCCGAGTCTGTCCGATTCTGCCGCCCGTTCGCTGCGCCCTCCAACGTTTCGTTCGCGAAATTATTATTTCGCAGAGCGGAATTTTGATGCGACACCAAGCGGCGCAGCAGTTGACTATTGCCGAGGTTGGACGAGCATTTCCTCGAAGACTGTTGTTGCTGCTGTTGTGTTGGTTTGGTCAAAAGGTGATCCTCCAGTCCCAGATGGCAGCTGCGTTTCGCGGACTCGTCGCATTTGATACGTTTATTGTCGTTTCCTACGTCTATCGAGGCAGTGTGAATACGCTTCGTTGGTCTGTCCAATTTGGAGGACCAATGGCAGTTATCTAGATTCATATCTGGGAGAGGACACAAAGAGAAGAGGGCGTAAGTCGCGCGAATCGCAGACTATATTTTCATTATTACACACAACGCACCTTTGAATCCCCACACACGCACAAGCTGCGCTACAACGGTTGAATGAAATAAATAAAAAGAGAACACCACTCACTTTTTCTAGGGATTTGGCCGAGAACTTGAACCGGATTCACCAAACCCCCACCGTGGTCGTTGTACTTTCTCGAGACGACCTGATCCGTTTTTAAAAGCTGTGCCAAACTAGAATCCGACGTTCGTTGCTCCTTCTCCGCCAACATCCTACAAGTTGAGCACGCGCAAACGTTTTCAAAAAAAAAAAAAAAAAATAGGTTTTTCTCATCCCCCTCCTTAAGTTTCTTATTTCGAGCGCTTTCCATTTCATACCATTTCAAACCGTTTTTCTGATCCGTCGTCTGGGGCGGGCTCCACATCACCATGTCGTTGCTGATAAGCAGATCCAACGCCTCGTCCTGATCCGACATGGGTATGTAAGGAGCCCTCAACTCCAACTCGTCGTCGGCTATGCTGTCGTTCAATCCCAACATCAACATCTCGTCTTCCGACAGACCGTCGGCACCGCTGCCACCGGTCGGGCTGCCCAACGAGTCTATACTTCTTTCCGGGCTCTGCGAGGAGAAGAAAACAGAGGGGTGGGGGGGAGGGGAAAGAAAGAAAGAAAGAAAGAAAAACAAGATGAAAACGTAAAATAAAACACGCATAATCGTGGTAATTTCGATTCGAATCAAAGAGAAGAATAAGAAAAATCCCCTCGAAATTTTTGATCGACGACTCACTTGACGATACTTGGTGAGCTGGGGTGAAACGGCGGTGGGATCGATGCTGCAAGGGCTGCTCGGCGAGTCGCCGTACATGAACGGGTCGCTGTCGGCCAACGACTCCCCCAGATCCTTGCTCCTCGGGGTGTCGCCTAACTCGGCGTCCTTGAGGGGGTCGCCGAAGTCCGTGGATCGCAATTCGGGGGCCAAGGCTCCGCCCGGGCTGAGCAGGGGGCAATAATTGTCGCTGCTCAGGATAAACTCGTCGAGCATTTCCGAGAGGAAAGGCGTGTCCTCGAGGGGGACGCACACGTCGCCAGGTGTAGGCGCCAGATGCGTTAGATCCTCCGGCTCGTCCTTCAGCACTGCAGCAACATTTCGGGTGAGGGAAATATTTTTCAAAAACCCGACGTCGACGACGAACAACGAGTCGAGGGGAGAGAGAAGGAAAAGAAGTCGCTTTGTTCGGCGCGAAACGAGAACGATAAATCGTTCGACAATTTTGTTTCCTTCGTGGAAAGGAATTGTGTGAATCGATATCACCATTTTTCGATTCTCTTGAATCTTTGCTTCCCTATCGAAATTCCCTTCTCCTTCCTAATCGGAAAGCAAAATATTCGTTTCGAATTTCGCACTGTGTTATTAACGAGAGAATTTGTCGAACGATTATACGTTGTCGCGAATCGGGGAGAAATTTTTCCAAGATGGGGGACGAGAGAGAGAGAGAGAGAGAGAGAGAGAGAGAGGGAAAACGACACCCACTCGTAAGGCCTGGATGATCCTCGCTGAAAGTCAAGAAGCCTTTGTTCATGTCCTCGGTACGAGGTGCGAAGATACTCGCAGTCGCTGTTTGTGGCGGTGGTCTGCAAGTGATCTGCTGTTCCTGCTGTTGCTGCGCTGCAATCGAAGCGAACAGGTGTCTGGTAACCACGTGCGGTCTGTCCTGGCGAACAGCGGTCTCCGGATCGTATTCCAGCGCGGGTTTACCCTAAAAACATCGATCGTTCGTTCGTCGCGTAAAAATTACATCCCGCCGAAATTGTATTTATAAACTAACTATATATAATTTTACCTGGAACTCGAACGGAGCACGGCCAGCAGCCGACTGCTGGCGACACTGTTGCTTCTTTTTCGGCTGGTTGTTCTCCTTGATCGACTCCTCGAGGGATTGTTTCAATGCTTGAACACCGACGAACGATTTCTCCGTTGATTGGACCGGTCTCGGGAAGGTGTTATCCTTCCGCGAGCCGTCCTGAGCCTGGACAACAGCCCTCCTCGCCTTGTTGTCCGCAGCGCGGAAAGTCGAGCTGGTCACCGTCAACGGTTTCGCGCGATCGAACGAGCCGATACCAGGCTCCGAGAATCCAGGTTCCTCCTTTCCGTCCAACCTCGCTTCTTCCACCTTATTGTTGTTGTTACTCTTGTTATTGTTGTTGTTGTTGTTGTTGTTGTTCACTTGGACGCGGAGGCGAAGCTTGGTCGCGAGCAGTGGCTCGACGAGGATGGGATCGGCGGCCGCCTCCTCCGGCTTCACGGCCTTCTCGGTGTCACGTGCTGCGAGCTGACGCGCGCTGTACACCTCATCCTCGCGTTCCACACCGCTGAAAGCAGAAATCCTACCTTGGTGGAAACTGGCCACACCCCCGCGCGATCAACTCTCTCCCCAATCCAATTCTTCTCCTCCAGGCTTAATCTTTTTGATTCTCTTTGAGAATAGGCTCAGATCGAGAGAGAGAGAGAGAGATTCGAGTCGAGTGGAGGAGAAGAAATTGGAATGGTTGTTGAAACGAGGGAAAAAGAAAACGAGAAAGGGAGAAGGTATGGAAGAGGAGATTAGTGGGTTGGCCGGTGTGTATCGCCGAATCGCGAACAGGTTGAATGGACGACTGAGACGAAGCTCGCGTCTTGGACGGCCTACTTTAAACGAGCGCACCAACGAACGTCTCCCCCCTCCGCCCCTCTTCTCGCGCGCGGGTCCTGACCCTCGACAGCGTGGCCACGGTTTTTTAACTTACGATTCTCCCCCTCCCTCTTCCTTACGTAACAATTATTACGCGCCGTTCGATCGGCCGCGAAACGGCGTGCGTCGTTCGATCGAGAGTAACGAAACTAGTTTCGTTATCCGACCGATCGAGTTCCCTCAATGAAAATTCTCCCTCTCCCGATTCGAGCATCGACTGGCACTGGATCGAGGTCGGCTAGCTCGAGCTTGCCATTACCACGGTCACATTTTATGGCCTTTCTCGACCACGTTTATTTATCGTACCTAATCCAAAGAGTAGCGTGGTTAACCCGTCTGCCAAAATACCGAATCGTTCATTTCCAAATCTTGATTACTCGAAGGGATTAGTGACCCGCCTTAACCTGTTCTTCCCCCTTAACTTTCCCCTATCTTCGTGCGATCCGATTGTGAATTTCGCCATCTTTTCGATAAAGTTAGTCCCCGTTCGAATAATAAATAAACGAATTCGCGACGAGGTCGAGCGAAAGCTTCGTTCGAGACGAAGAATTAAAAATTGTTGGGTCGAGAAGAATCGGTCGAAATGCATCAGAGCCGAACTGGAGTTCGAATCGCTCGATATTCCGTTTTCGATACAGGTTATCGCGAAGGTTAAGGCTGCTTGAAACGGCCCATCGAACGTCAGCGCGGCGTAATCTCGGTGAACAGGGCCACGAATAATAAATTTTCACGAACGACAACTCGTTCATCGTCGTCACGGATATTATATCGCCACGAATAAGGAAAGAAATTAGGACGAAAGACGCGAAAACGCAATTTCCAATATTAACTTGCCTGTGATAGATCGTACATGGGATATGGGACACGTTGCGAGTTTAAACACCGAAAGTTAAACTCGACGAAAGTGAGTGAGTGAGAGAGAGAGAGAGAAGGAAGCGTGAAAACGGTGAGAGAAAAGTCTGACGATATTCGCGCTTAGGTTGCGCATCGTGTAGACCGAGCCGAGCACTAACTAACTTTAACCAGTCGCAACGGCTCGGTAATTGTCGCAAATTGACCAGCGGGACCCCAAACGTGGAACGGCAGGAGCTTGGGTTGCAGCCGCCTCGTGGCTGCGTGCAAATCACGAGCGAGAATCTCGATCGATCGAACGGTCTTTGGAAACTCGGTCTTGGAAAGTTTGGCCAAGTTCGAGGAGAAGAGGAGAGTCCGCCCTCCTTCCGATTCGTCGAAACAATTCTGCGGTTGGAGAATCTCCTCCATACCTCGCTTCTTCGGTCCTTCCCCCTCCTCTCCTCTCCTCTCCTCTCCTCTCCTCTCGAGCGGGCGCGAGTTCGCGAATCGACTTGCATAACGGCACGTAGTAGCACGAGAAAAAAACGCGGCTTCGAGCGGGGCTTATTTTTAGTTGGGCCAACGGTCGTTCGTCTTCGACCGTTTCTCCGAGTGTTGTTGGCGAGCGAGATGAATTCTGCCGAGCCGCTCAAGTAGGAAAATAAACGGCGCGACCTCGTACGCTTCGCGACAACGTGTTGTCGACCCGCGAGATATGAGCGATACCTCCGAGGAAGGAAGGAAGGGGAGGGGAGGGGAAGGGAGAGGGAGGGGAGGAGGGAGAGGGAGAGGGAGAGAGAGGGGGGGATTGGTTCTCTTTCTCGACGATCCAAAATCCTCGTCGACCGATTTTCGATTTCGATAACTGAGCGAGAACGAAGAGGGGAAAAAAAAAAAGGGAATCACCGTTGAAACGACGAAACGCGTCGAGAAGGAAGGAAGGAAAGAGAGAGAGAGAGAGAGAGAGAGAGATTAGGTTGAGTTAGGTGCGAGTTAAATATGCGGCCGGTATTGTTAAAAATAGAGTGACGGCCGACCGCCGGGTTACTTGTGCAATCGAGCACGTGGGATCAATCCCCTCTTTCCACCGATCTGCCCATCTGGTAAGCCCCTTCCTCCCCACCCTTGCTGCTTGTTTTCCCATTCTTCCGCCTATTCTTCCGTTCTCCTCCCTCAAAATTTCCCGCCCACGTGTCTCGCGATCATCGTCTCATTCTCCTCCTCCTCCTCCTCCTACTTTTTCTTTTTCTTTTCGATTATCCACGATATGTCGATAACGAGGAGGGGGGGGAGAGCCACGAAAAGAGTCCGGGACGAGAGAAGAGAGCGGAGAGCGTCGCGCGAGTTTCCCAACGATTTTGGCACGAATCACAGTCGACACGCGTTCTTCTTGGGCGGCCTTTGCCTCGTTCTCGGGGGCCTCCTCCTCGCCCTGAGAAAAAAGGGAGGCCGTCCGCCTTCTCGTCGTCCGTTTGGCACCGATCGAAAAAGCACACGATCGACGAACGAAAAACCTCGCCGTTTCGAATCCGATCCTTCCTCGCTTACGGGCGTACTGCCCTTGAAACGGAAACAAACAACGCGACAACAACTTCCTGTTACCCCGCGCGAGTAGTTGAGAATGACGTTTCACCACGATGCCGAAAGAGAGAGACTTTTTTGGCCGAGATACAAGAAACCGAGCCTCTCTTCCTGACACGTCTCCACGGTCGAAAATCGGTAGGGCGATTAAAGAAGGAAACGCGAACTTGTTTACGTAGCGAGGTGGGGAGGGAGAGAGAGAGGGAGGGAGGGGAGAGGGGACGTAACGAAGTGGAAAAGAAACTAGTGGTGTGTGGTAGTGTCCGGTTTCGCGAGCATGGGAAGAAAATTACACGCTGTCCCCCCGCCGTGTGTATGTGTGTTTGTCAGTGGTTTTGCCGTTCGAATAACCGAGTGCGTCGAAGTTATGTAACGATACAAGCCACGCTGCTGCTTGTTGCCTACCAGAGCTACCCTCCCTGGTTGAAAATTGATCGATCGTACGATCCGTGGACTCGCGTCATTCTCTCTCTCGCGTTTCGTCTCGTCTCGTCTCCGCGTCCCGTCTCCGCGTCCATCCAACAACCGAGAGAAAACGGCGTATAATAGCGTATAATATAGCGTATACATCAAGTTTTTAACCTTAACCGTTTCGCCGAACAAATATCCAACCAATCTCGTTCAACGTTTGACGACGCTTTCCTAAATATCCATCGTCCCGACAACACCTTTTGTTCAAGAAAAACAGACGTTTCGACCGATATCTATGTACATATATATATATATATATATTCGTTCGATATATCAGTCCATTCCTCGAATCCAGTGATCCTCGACCGTCAAACGATCATCGTTCCGTTCGAAACGCGTGTACGTAGACGAGTGGAACGAGAAGGAAGTAAAAAAAAAAGAGAGGGGGAGAGGCACGCGATCTCTGGACGCCTGTCTCGTCTTCCGGCAAACGGTAGGAATGGCGCACGATTGGCACTGGCACTGACACTAGCGGGAGAAACGTTGCACTCGCACTGGCTTCGCTCGCTCGCTCGCTCGCTCGAGGATCGCGCGCCCTGCGCTTGCCGCGGCGCTCGTGTGCGTCGCCGCGACCAGCCACACTCTCCATTCACCCATATTCGATCCGCGATTTCGTCGCCGTGCTCGTCTTTCGATCGTTCCCTCACCTCTTATTCCGTCGCTCGCTCGCTCGCTCGCTCGCTCGCTCGCTCTCTCTCTCTCTCTCTCTCTGTTGCGTGACACAATCGTACGACGATGCTCGCGATATCTGACCGATAACTGGCAGACGACGAGCGATCACGCCGATCGGTTTTTATGAACTATTGAACAGCGACGAATATGTAGCTAATAATAATACATCGAGGATCGCTTATTTTGCGTTTTACAATTTTTCTTTCTTTCTTTTTTTTTTTTTTTTTTTTTAACAACCTGTCCAACATGAGTAATACACGGGCTGTCTTTTCGATAAATGCTAGAAAACATGTAATTTAACCGAACGAAAATGAGGAAAGTATGTGCAGCTACGTATCGAAGGGAACCGGTGTAGCGAATCGAAATATTTCTTCCTTCCAGACGATTATTAGGAAACGTGTAGATATAAATACGTGTGAACGTAAAATAGCCCTTTCGATGTCGAATCTATATCCAATCTAAACCAGAACCACGTGACGAGAGACATTTGCAGACGAATTTCACGCAACGTTATTCTCTCGTTTTCACTCGCGTATTACACGCTCGCAATACGAAATAAATAATAACGAAGCACGTATGGAATTCGGATTATAATTGCACATAGATTTGAATTGCGATTTGAATATTTATCACGCGTGTCTCTACGTTAGGTGTATAAAAAAAAAAAAAAAGAAGAAAGGTCGCGTTAACGACGACATTTATTAAACGATAAAACGCGAAAAAGAACGAGATTGTAGGTAATGAGAAAACGGACGCTTATTGACGCGCGAATAATAATGAAAATCGTTCGCGTCACGATCGTTACCTGTTTCATCGTCCAATTTTATTATTCAAACTCGCGTCACTTTCCCGTGTGAATCTTCCGTTTCCTCCCACTAAATCGAGTAAGTAAACGAAAAAGATTCCAACGAACCCGACACCACGTGCCTCGTTCTTCTCGAAAAAGTTCATCAACTCCTATATCCTCGCCTCGATCACGAATATATATATATATATATACACCTCGAAACGTATTCTTTTCGAAAAATTTCATCAATTTCTAACCTCGACCTCTTAATTCTTACCCAAATTCTTAGTCAACAATTCATATTCATGTTCATATATCATTCATATATATATATATATCTGTACACGCTTTCGCGGTTTCGTTCGATTGTTAAAATGGAATACGACGACGACGAGATCGAATCGGCGGTTCACGATAGAGAGACGAGAGAACGACTGCCGCGAAAAAAAGAATGTTTTTTTGCCGGAGCAGCGTGGTTGGGCATCGCGGCGCGGCGCGACGTGACGTGACACGCGGTGTAATGCGACAGATTATCTGGCCAAGCGAAGATAAACCTTACCTCGTTACGAAATGTACGATGTAAGATCGCGACGGTGAGAGAGAAAGAGGAAGGAAACGCGTTTCGATAAACCGTGACTACTCGCCTCGCCTCCCCATTGGTCCGGATATGTTCTTGCTCAATCGAGGAGGAGGAAAACGAAAAGTGAAACTGGATCGAAAAGGAGGAGGAAAATGCGTGAGCGAGAAATAAAAAAAAAAAAAAGAAAAGAAAAGAAAAAATAGGATGGTGACGAAGGAAGAAGGGAGGAACTGTGACAAACACGTGGGTGGAGAGTGGAGTAACCAAACAAACAAGAGGGAGGAGGAGGAGGAGGAGGGAGGAGGAGATGTTTTTCGGTGGAAACGAAAATACTCTAGTCCTCCTCTTGCTACGTTTTCGCGTAGCAGGCTTTTGCGTAGATTCTTTGCGTGTCACTTCCTCGACCCCGTTTCCTTTTTTTCACTCCCTTCTCTACAATTTTTTATACCACCATTCTCCACATCCTGCACAAATCCACGTCTCTTATTCCCCCGTTGCTTCGAGTTACACCCTCCTCGATCTTCCTTGTCGTGGAAAGAAACGAAATTGGCTTCCCCTAAAGCGAGGCTAATCCAGGTTAGGGGACGAGATAGGGCTCTCCCCTTTTATGGCCCTTCACGAAATCGATGCTTCGAACGATTCTATCGATCTCTGCACACCAATATCGAGAACTTGGCTATTTACCCAAGTGCTCGTCAAAGACGTTTCGACCATAGCCTGCGTCAATGTTTACCACACGTATTTCGTATTTATCTTTACGCGCATCGTGATAAGCCTTTATCCAAAAACTCCTCTCTTCGCGATTGAACTCGCGATAGAGGGAAATCCGAGTAAGGTTTGAAGAGGAGTTGCAGATTGATTAGGATATCGCATTTAGTATATTTACAAACGAAACGGCGTCTATTTCGCTGCCCGAGGATCCCGCGAGGGAACGAAACTTTATTCGAGCACGCACGGGGTATATATCGCGGCGATCACAGTGAATTTAAAAATACCCAGCCCGCGTAGAACGCTTAATCGAGGACGTCGAACTTGCGCGCACGCTCGACACGCGATTCCAATCGTCCATGTCCGACTGAATACCGATCCATCTATATTTGATCGGTCGCTCTTCGGTTATTGGCTGGACAATTTATTAATTTAGGATGGAAGGAAACTTGGAAATTATGCTCCACCAAAATGATCATTCGATTGATCATATCCGAAGGTGATTTCAACGATTTCTTTCCTTTCAAAAATTTCAACTCGACTCAACGCGGTCCCGATTTGGCGGATAGGTTTAATAACGGATAAAAATTAGAATAGTAATTATTTGGTCGGAACGAAAGAAATTGGCGAAGGACAATCGTTCGATTTTTTCCCCGGATCAGGAGGATTCCTGTTACGTTAAAACGAAACGAGTCGTTTAAATGAAAGAGAGTTCTTTTTTTTTTTTTTTTTTTTTTTTCCCCATCATCGAGGTTGTTGATCGTAAATTATTAAATTTCATGCGGCTATAAAATTAGAAGAAGCTCGACGGACTGTCGGCGTTAAAGTTAAAAATATTAACCGGTGCCAGTGATGCGTATTGCGCAATGTGTTGGAAACCGAACGATAACGTAAATCGTGTTGAACCTTAAGCGTGTAACCTGGTTCCTATCGAAACTCATCTAGTTTGATAATACTACGTATTACAATACGAAATGTGGAATGTGAACAAAGCTTTAGAGATTCCATTTTCCTTGTAAACAATATTAATCTATATACACATAAGAAAAAAGAAAAAAGAAAAAAAAAATGGATGTTCGAAAGAAGACGAATCTATCGAAACCTTCTTCGTATCGTTGCTTCGTAAAATTTGGTAACGAGATACATAAGATAAGTTACGAAAGATGAGCTACAACGACCTAGATCAATAGAATCCACCATCATCCACCGTTCTTAACCTAAATCGTGGACGATTACGATTTTCCGTTATCGACACCGTTATTAACGCCGTTTAAAACTTCGTCCCTGTGAGAAAATTCGAGTGACGAATCGAATTAAATATTAATAGCCCTTTGTAAGCTACCGTCAACTATTTCGGTGCACTTTGGCCTTGCTCTCGATCCACGTATCAATCGAATCGCCTTCTCGCATCTCTTCTTAATCCTTCCTTCCTCTTGCCTTCTCGTTCTTCTTTGAAAATCCTCCTCTGTTAAAAATCCTTATCCCCCGTAGATGTACGTTTACTTCCTCGCAACGTCCATCCTCTCCCTCTGTGATAACTCCGTTGCTCGCTCCGTCCAAGTTTCGAGACCGGGGAAAAACTCGAAACGATGCGCGAGCACGTGCGCTTAACCGTGACGAATTCCCCACGTAAACCGTGACGCAATCTATTATTAAACGAATGACAATTCTGCCTTCCTTAGTGAAAATATCCTACCGATCCCCAAATATTTTTCCTCTCTTCGAGATAAGAAAAATTCGGAGGGAGAATTGAAACGAGATAGAATCGAACGAAATTGTTGTTTAGAGCGGATGGTAGTAGATAGAACCCACTAAGGAAGGCAGAACTGACGTTCACCACGCAACTCGCACGCACCCGACTCGGAATCACTGACAGGCGGAATCAACTTTTGTATCGAAAACTTGAATCGGCCGCTTCCCCTCCTCCCCAAACGATCATTCGATTTCGCCGTCCCGTTGTTGCCGCGACCCGACCGTTAATACTGCGCACGAATATATCCCTCCCTCTGGATGGCACGCGCGAAATCAGTCACTCGTTCGCCAATACTAAAATGTGTGTCACGAGGCGCTAGCTAATCCGAGCTAGCGAACTCGCTCTCGCCGCTGATCGCTCGCGTCATCGGTTTCCGCGAGATAGTGCTCGCCTTTTTGCTCTCCCTCCCTTCCTCCTTCTCCCTCTCCCTCTCCCTCCCTCCCTCCCTCTCTCTCTCTTATCGTGTATCGTTCGAGACCCATCCTCCTCCCTCTCGTGCACGAAAGATTCTAGTCCGACTACGTTGTTTCTAATATACACACATTGTTAGCTTAGTCTACGAATAGATTTATTTGAATAGTTCTCTATCACCGAGCGAGACGGAGCTGTGTCGTGTTTACCGTATTCGTTTAAGCTCTAACGTCGGTTATATAAGCTACCGGCAATTGTGCAGCTTGCTTAAACTTAAACGGTTGAAAAGGGGGAACGAGTCCGATAGAAATGTGAGTCGCTCTTTCTCTCTCTTTCCCTGTGTTCCTTTAAACGGCTTCCGGAATTTCTCTCGCCAATTGCCCGGTTAAAATTTAAACTCGTTTATTTTTCTTCTTCTTCTTCTTTCCTTTTCTTTTTTTTTTCCACGACGCTATTATCCAAGATCGTCCGACGCAACAACAAATTCCTGGAACAGACACTTGAATCCGTTTCAAAATCAGTCAGAGGAATTCATTATTACCGGCTCGTAACGAATCGAGATATCGGATACATCGTGCGCGAACACGATTATATTATATGTGACCATCGTTGACCAATAACGTGCACGGATCGTGAATCGCGGCGGCAAGGTCTTTCTTGAGAGATAAGAAATTGATGGAAATTTACGTGACTCGACAGGATATATTACAACCTCTCGAGCGAGTCGACGAATCATCAATTTGCGGTCGGGAGAGAGTCGATGGATTTTTTTTTTTTTCTTTCTCTCGCTCTTCAATCCCGCGATCTCGGATGATAAAGCGATCGCAACCGACACGCAGCTCGACCGAACAGAGAGGAACGAACGACGTAATTTCTCTCCAATTTGGATGATTGAAAAAAAAAAAAAAAAAAAGAACGCGGTGTCCGGTGTTCAATTTAGTAATAGGTCGATCGATCGATATGGATCGGATCTATCGCGAGGAGTTTCGCGTCGGGGGGCCACTCCTATTGTCACTGAAAACGATCCTTATGCAATCGAGAGCCGGCTGACAGTCAAGGCCGCTCGCGTGACGCGCCACGAGAATCTCGCCTCCTCCGTGCCCGCGAAAACGCGAACATCTTTTGGGTTAAAAACTTATCGACATCGTGTCTTCTTTTTTTTTTTTTTCCTTTCTTCGCCAATGAAATTTAGCTTTTCACACGGAAAGAAACTTTATCTGGATCGCTTTTTATTTTTTATTTTATTTATTTTTTTTTTTTTACACCGTGAAACACAGCAAACACAGGTGCACTGTAATCGGTATATAACGCGGTACATAAAGAAGAATACGTGAACAATTTTTATCATTTTTTTTTCTCTTTTTTTTTGGAAAGGAAGGGAATCGAAAGTGTTGCAACTGACGTTAATGATAAAACTGACGATGCTGATCCGTCAGTGATACACACACGCTTTCCACAGCATTGCACAGCGAAGAAAAACTGGGCGATGAAAAGGGAAATAAAAAAGGATCGGCCAATTCGGTTGTTCCGAGCACGTGACGAAAATATGATCGATACGCGTACATCTACGCCGCTGATTTACCGTGTAAACCTTATCTTACAAAGTGTTGCATAACACGTGCGTATTGTTAGCTTCCTATTTGGAAGTTTTAACCATCGATGATACAAGAGACGAGACGAGAAGCAAACGGAGAGAGGAGGTCGCCCTGCGCGCGACGCGCGTTGTTTCGCATCGAGGCGCACGAGAGAGAAAGAATCAAAAAATAAGAAGAAAGAAAAACGATTTAACAAACGCTTGATCGGATATGATCGTCGAATCGAGATCATGGATGCTCGATCTTTTCTTTATTCCTCGAAGATTAATTTTCTTGGAAGCAGAAATTCTTTTTTATCGACCGAGAAACGTCTGGTGGAAAAATAACAAGCACATGTTAGCACAGTCACGCATATAACAATGCGCAACGTTGAAAGGGTTAAGTTATAACGAGTTAAACTCTTGTTTTCATCAGACCTTGCTTGCGTCAATTTTATCTCGTTGATAAAGGCGGGAGATTATTATCAGAGAGGCTAAAGCGTACGCACACTGAAAGAATTCGTGTGTACGGTACGTGAGATGGTATCGTAAGAAATTCGATCAACTTTCGAAAAATTTCCCAACCGATTTGTTTTCGTCGATTTAAGATTCTGAGGAATGCTGTTTCGAGCAGATCAAATGATTAAAAGCAAAGTGGAAAATTATACGATCTAAATTATTCGACTCAACAATGCGTTTGCCCACGCGTCAGGATGTGCTAGAAGATCCTATTCTTTCCGACAAGCTTCCGGGCACAGGAAGTCTCGCTTCCCACAGGGTTCGTACAGTATAGTCGAGAAACTTGAATATCCATTAGGATCGCGCGGTAACGTTAGCCACGTTAGCGCTCGAGCAAGAAGGAGGATCTAGTTTTGCTATCGTGTGACCACCACCACCCGACCTCGTGTACCCGCGCGCGAATACGCACAACATTGCGTCCCTCTTCGTAACACGATTACTTCCAACTTCTGTTTCCCTTCCTAAACGGTCACGTTCTAGATTCTGTCAATTTCGTCCCGTCGATTGCCAACGCATTGTACGATTTATCAACACCGATAAACAAGCGGATTTCCGCCAACACCATAAACACACTCTTCCTGAGAAATTTCAACTTAAAAACTCGTACATTCGCATCGAATCGAACGAAGCAAAGAGCCTCGAAATAGCCTTCCGACCACCAATTGAAAATTTCTCTGCTCTCTGCTCATTTACAATTCTCACACACCATCCTCTCTCAATCCGATAAATCCCCAAAACTTACTCCTCTCTATTATAATTTCTAAAAAATTTCTCTTTTTTTCGGCCACTTAAGAATACCCGTCAAGAATATCGAGACACTTCCGGTTTTCCTTTTTTCTCTTTTTTTTTCTTATATTCAAACGGACGTCTTCGGACAAAGAGCGACTTCCCGCTCAGCGGACGCTCGCTCGTTCAGTTCTCTCCTCCCGAGAACCAGTCGACACTGCTTTTCATTGAGAAGCATCGGGTGCGCGATAGGCTGCCTCGAGGATGCATCGATCCTCGACGAATCGTGTATCAACTACGACGGCACAACCCCCCTCTACCCCCCTTCGTAACTTATTCAGAAGATTCGATTCGAGAATTAGCTAGTCGGTTACACGGTGAGAGAGGTGAGAGCGCGTCCTCCCTCGCGTCTATCTCGACCGGAGATAACTAGTTCGTTCTTACGGATTCGAAGTCGCGTTCGTCGTAGGATTGTTGGGATTGTCCCTCCTATGGTGGCGAAGGGAGAGCCGCGGGCGACCGAGTTTGCGCGCCGCCCGACTTTCTCCCCTTCGACGAACCGCTCTCACTTTCGTTCGGGGTCGCGCCAACTGACACTGGGCGAACAAGAGCAGTATCGACGACCGCGGAGGAGAAGCAGGGGGATGGAGGGGGAGAAGGAGGGAACGCGACGGTTAAAACGATGGAAGAGCCGCGGGAATACGCAAGTCGCGCAAGCGCCGCGAGACGAGTCCAGCTCTCTGCCTCTTGCCCTTCGCTTTCACTCTCTCGTCACGGAACCGGACGAAACGACCCATCCTTTTTTCTTTCTTTCTTTCTTTCTTTCTTTCTTTCTTCCCCCCCTCTCCTCTCGACCCGACTTGTACTCCCCAGAATTTCTCGAGACGCTTCTCTCGGCCTCTGAAATTCTCCACTCTCCTGTTCTCCTGTTATTATTCGTGAACAATTTTGTGAACAACGAATTACTACCTGATCTATTCTCTCTACCTGATCTTCCCTCCTCTCACCCGTTTTACGATTATTGGAGGTTGAAAGTTTCGTATAATGGGAGAAGGAAGGGCATTGGCCGGCGGGCAATGAACAAAATCCGAAGAGGCTGAAAGTAAATACGAAAAGTATCGGCGAGAAGAGAAGATGGAAGATTTTTGAGAAAAGAGAGATGGGAAAATTGCTTGTAAATTAATATATAAAGCGTCGTATTTCTTTTAGTTTGGACCCGTGCATTGTTTGGAATCGGCACAAAGATGCGGTGCGAGCATTATTATTGATATCTCTTGTTGTTAAACTTAACACCTCTGAAATAAAATGGAAAATTTAAAGCTTGATTCAGCTTGACACTTTACCGCTTCCCTTTATAAGACTAATATTTCCTCGATTTTCTACCTGTCGTATTTTCCATGCCAATATCTCGTACATCACCGAACATCTCGCCTTTTCAACCGAGAATAAACGAGCCTTCCACGAGGGCAACGAGAAATTGAAATCCGACTTTAGGCAAAACAGTCGACCTTGTACCTCGTGACAAGGCCCGCGAAAATCGATGCAAGATAGCGAAGGAAAGCGTTGCACGCCTCCCCTCTCACCCCTCCCAAGCACGGTATACGCTTCGAAAATTTCACGTGCCCTTTCCTCAAAACCCACCCTTCCTTTCTTTCTTTTCATCCCAACGAAACGAAGCTCTTGCTCCCCATTTCTCGAAGCGAAGCGTACAAAAAGAGAGCTGATCGTTCTTTCGTTTCGGTTAAAAGGAGAAAAGAAAAAAGAAAGAGAAGAAAAAAATGTCAAGCCTCACACACGTACACCGCACGTTTCATAATTACGATGGCTTACAGCGTTGCGAAACGCGTGTTGGCGCGTGAAAAAAATTTGGCACGTTCCGATTCGTACACAACGTTTTGGCCGCAACGGCCATCTATGCAATAAACCGTCGTCGAGTTATCTTGTTCGGCTCGAAACGAGGAGAAGAGGGAGGGAGAACCCTTATATCGTTTATCCTCGCCCGTTTCCCTTCCTCGGGGTATAACCTTATAACCGCATCGATTTCGAATTTTCCCCACGACGATAAACCGAAATCGATCCCCGTAAGGGAGCAATAAACTAAATCCGGAAGATTCAGCGAGAGAGAAAAAAGAGGAGAAGAAAAAAAAGAAAGAAAGAAAAAGGATCCAGAAGGAAAATTCGAAAGAGAAAGGAGTACGAAATCTAGGAAGGCAACCCTCGGCTCGACTGAACTATAGGAGGAGCCCCTCCTTAGGGGCAAGGGACAAAGAGGGATGTCTTTTTTTTTTTTTATGTGGGGCAAAAGATTCCGCTTGCTCGACGATCATCTTGCTTACTTCTTCCGAGGGTTGGACCCTTTCGACGCGTGTTACGCAAGAAGTGGGGGGTCGAGAGGCGGGGAGGGGATGGCATCGACTCGAAATTATCGTGGGGATAAAGGCGGGATGGAAGAAACGGTAGCCGTTTTATTTGTTTCCCGATGACCGAATACCGTGGCGCGTGTTTGTTTGACCGGTTAAACAGAGTTTAATAGTTCTCCTGCTCTTTTTACTTCGTGTTACCGATTGATGATAATTGGTCAAAATTGTTTTTACCTTTTAAACTTTTTACCATTTGAACCGACACGCTTCGCGATTCTCGATGCAAAATCTTCTCAAACGTAAATAAATTATTCATAAACGTAGCGAATACTTTTGCTATTTTTTTTTTTAATGAACGACGTAAGACGTAACACGTAGATTAAATTTTTTTTATAAAAGTGTATCTATGTTGAGAAAATTTCTAATGAAAAAATTAATAGCCAAGACATACCAAGAATACTAAGTATTCTTTGCAATTTTTTCGCATTCGTCGCGATAAAAAAATACATATACGTAAAAATCAATGAAATAATTTTTTCTTGAACACTTGTTACAATCGAGAAGATGTCCTACGTACAACAGTGTTAGTACATTGCCAGCTCTTACGAGCATATATTGCGTCACAATTATTATCGTTGACCAGCTAACACCGCTCTTCTACGTTTCGCGGAAAAACGCGTAATTTACGCGAACTGCGCTACTAGAATTCGCACGACGCGTAACGTGTGCTGCGTTTAAAACGCGTTTCTGAAGATATCTGACGCAAGTTCCGGAGATGCTCGTTGCGATTGCTAAACGTTGCGTCACTTGTGTGCCCTATAGCACAGGTCAAAACGTGAAAAGGGAGGGCGTAGAAGATCTCGATGGGGTAGAATCTTGCCTACTTTGGCAAGATAAATCCGCCTCGTAAAACGCGGAAAAGGCGGTGCTGGTCAGAAGTATCTTCCGTAAACGAAGGGCTGGGAGGAGGAGAAAGAGAGAAAGAGAGAAACGAGCATTGGATTCATTGGATCGATAAGAGGGATCTGCATGCAAGCGTACGGGGAAAAAAAAAAAAAAAACACGAAGAGCACTTACCTTGCGTGATTAGCGGCGATGATCGTTCACTTTAGCTAAAAGAGTTCGGTGAACGAAAAATAGGTGTCGTGTGATCGTCTTGTTGGAGAGGATAAATAAACTGAAGGCGTTTTCGAAGCCGTTTGAACTTTCGTTTCTTTCGTTGAAGTATACGCGATATTTGTTTTGTTATTCAGAGGGGAAGAAGAGAGAGAGAGAGAGAGAGAGAGAGAGAGAGAGAGAGAGAGAGAGAGAGAGAAGATTCGAGAAAAAAGATACCTGGCTTTTTTTTTTTTTTTTCTCGATCGAGAGACAGATCGTAAAATTTGTACGCATTTTAGTTCAACGATCCCTCCAAAGTGGGATCGAAATTCTTTCGAGAATATACTCTCCCTCGTTTGAGACAGACTGCAAAAATTATTCGTTCACAATAATTACACGGCATGCACAGAAATAAGCAGGGAGTGGAAGATACTCCGTGGACACACGCTCATGCAGGGGGGACGTGATGAAAGATGGATTGATCCTACCTTAGAACGTAATTCACACAGACGACGGACAACGGTTTTTGCTGCTTGGAACAGTGAATTAGGGTGGCTTGCGTCACGACCCAAGCGTATCCTCCGCGTTTCCCGAGAAATCTGTAGGCGACCGTCTCGCATTGACCCTTGCTGAACACTGAAACAACGCGAAACAGATTTTAATCACCGACTCTTTGAATCGCTCCACGCGATTTCGAGGGGGGGTTTTATATATATTTCGTCGTTCATCGAAACTGCGCACGCAACAACGTATCCTGGATGACGAAAGATTCGCCAAGGAATTGCCAATCTCTCGCACGTAATCGGGTGAAATTTTAAAACGGTGTCACGATGACTCGTTTCGCGTCGTCATTATCGATATCCTCTGAATCGCTAGGCGAAATTTTCTTTCGTCAAAGTGGAATGAAACTAAGATTGTTCGACGAGTGAAATTCTTACATCGTTCGGTGAGCCAGTTTATCGAGGATGATGCGCGTGGAACTAGAAGGTTCTTCTAGAACCTTTTCTTATCGCGATTCGCAGGAGGAGTGGAACGCGTGTGATCCCTTCTCGTAAATCGAGAGATGGAAAGAAAGATTAGGTCCGATCACGAAATGCCGACCGCGTATCTGTGGCGAGACGGTAGAAAAACTTGGTAGAAAAACATGGATTGTATAAAGAAAATTTGTAATGAAAAGTAACTACGGTATTTAATTGAGAGAGAGAGAAAAGAAGAAGAAGAAGAAGAAGAAGAAGAAGAAGAAGAAAGAAAGAAAAATAAGGGAAACAATAAAAAAATATTTTTAATAAATTGTTGCTCTTGAAATCGTTTTATCGCGTTGTTCACCCGACATAAAGATCATAGAATTCCGATCGACGAATTCCTCTCGTCGAAAACGCCTACAACTCGTCTTTCTTTTTCTTCTCGTCGCAGCTGTGTCGATCGATACACGTCATCTCGCGTAGATTAGATGAATAACATCGCGATGAGAAGGGGGCCGCGTCGAAAATCAGGTCACAAATGCAAGATTTTACAATCCAAATGAGCTTAGGAGAAATTTTTTCCTTATTAATTTTTAAATCGTTAAAAAGAAAAAATGTTTTTGAACGAACGGTTACGAAATTAACAGAAGCGAAAACATTTATACACAACCGCAAGCGAAACATAGAAGTGGCTCGCTTCTAAAATAGAGAACGAGCCGTGAACGATCGCGTTTATTCAAATGGCCGTCAATTGGCTTTTACTCACGTGATTTAAAAGATTTATCCAGAGCCAAATTGTCGAGGGCGTGATAGAACTCGAAAACGGATTGTCCCACTAACTCCTCGCTGCTCCAACCCAGATATTCAGCCAACCTAACGGAAAAACATTTTTTTTTTTTTTTCTTTTTACGCTCGAACATTATCTCATTTCACCTAGTCACGACCTGTAAATGTACTCACTTTTCGTCGGCGTACGTGAATTTCATGCTGAGGCTATGCTTCGAGAGGAAAGTGTGACGTCCCAGCGGTATCTCGATGTTGCTAGGATGCGGTATGGGACATCCGAGAAGCACCAACGAGGCTCCAGTGTTGTCTCCTTCGTTTCCCTCGTCGTCCTTTTTATTCTTCGCGTCGTCGTTCTCCGACGAATTCGACACCGGGTCGCGGATATACGTTAATCTACCGGTGCAATGAATCACCTGTCGTGGGACAAAAGAAAAAGTTGCATAACGATTAACATTGCGAACGGAACGATCGTTTCGTTTTATTTATTCACGACGTGGCTCCAACGAATGAAAGCCGCGTTGAAAAAGTTTTCTACCTTGTAGGAAGCGCTTTTTAGATTGACCTTCCTTCCTTTGCTGGTCAATGTACACTTGAGCCGTAAGAAAAAACTGCAAGCACGTTTCTCGCTGTTCTCGGGCGGTTTCGAGGACAGGCATTCCCGCAATTCCTCGTGGTCGCACGGATGGCTGTATTCGTACACGCTTTGACCCATCATATCCATCTGGAACAAGAATGAGAACGGAATGATCGAACAAAGGAATCGTGTTTTGCCCCTCCTCTCCATTTTCCATCCCTCTACTTTCCATCATAAAATACTTTTTTTTTCGTTTCACCGGGAAACTCACCTGGGAAATGCCAAGATAATCGCTCACATTCTCTGACAGGTAGATCATGTTTCCATCGCTGGAAAGCACCAACATGAATCCATTTAGAGCTTTGGAGAATAATTCGTCCATTTGATTCAACGTCTCGGACTTGGTCATCGGGCCTGGAACTGAAAATTACCACGAATGAGAATTTGCTCGGCTTTTAATTCGTAATCGTCATCGGGAGGAAATTGTTCAACACTCACCGCAGTCGACCACCGAGCGCACTTTAAGATAGGCGATGGCAAGTCTCATCACACTGGCCTTATCTAAATGAGCTGCTTGTTCCGGTGTTACGGGAAGAGCGGCAGCTAGATCCGTGAAAATGTCCGTCTCTTTGCTTCGACGGTATCTTGCCGCATCACGAGACTTCTCCTTCCTCTTCTCGTTGCTCCTGCAATGTGAAAAAAAAAAAAAGAAAAAATCCTCCTAAAAGACAACTTTGCGCCAATTAACTCGACTACCGTTTTCTAACAACGATATCTTTAACAATATTCTTTTCCTCGAGCGGATGAATTTTTTTTCATCCTACATTGCGTAACGATTGAATAAGCTATGAAGCTATAAAAACAACGATCGCTAAGGTAAAAGTCGCGACCCTGAAAAGAATTATGGAAATATCTCGACGCTCGATCGTAAAATTGCATTCCGTTTCATCGACTATCCCGTTTAAAACGTGGTGACGGTTAAATAAACCGTCTGTACGAGACGAGATATAGAAATGGAATGACGTATAAATATCGGGCGAAAGGTGAGATTTACATCGAATACGTGTTGTCACGTCTCGACTATCTCGAATACGGTTGTTATCTCATCTACAAAAACGACCTTCGAACACCGCCACTTTTCTCCACTTCTTGGAAATATTTTTACCACAAACATTTAGCCTCTTTGCTACAACTCCCTTCGAAACGATCAAGCATTCTTATCGACTACGTTACCACCTCCTTCCAAGAATATTCTCGATAATCGCTAATATTATCCGTCTATTTTCTAACGAAACAGAAATTAAATTCTCCATCTCGAAGAATTATTTACCGGGAGGAAGAGGCGATACTCGTTTTCTCCAAGGCGATTCTTTCTCTTTTTCTTTTTTATCGACCGAACACTTACAAATAATCCTCGAGAATCTGGCCGTCCTCGTCGTTACACCCGTATCGGCAATACCCGTTTTGCAAATCCTCGTAGACGCACGGTGGCAGAACCGGGTTTTGCCCATAGGGGTAGGCAACGTCGTCGTCGGCGTACAGGGGGCAACGGTCGCTCGCCGGGCATTCGAGCCATCGTTCCTCCGTGCAAAAAGCGTACTGCTGTTGGGGACAGGTGTTGCAAAATTGGCCGAGCCAATCACATTCGGCACACAATTGAGCAAGCTTAATGTTGAACTGTTGCTGGTCCCTCGTCGATAACTCGGCCGTAGGATTGTTGTTGATCGATCTTGCCGGCCGACGAAAATTCGAGTTCGAGATCGATGGCCGATGATAGACCGGGCAACCGGTCTGCGACTTCTCGGGCTCGAAGTACAGGGCCAGATCCTCCACGTCGACCGGACCCAATTGGCAATTCTTCCCCGTATTCTGACCGCATTGCAACCGCTCGACGGACGTTGGTGGTTCCACGCATGGAAGGGTAGCGTGATAAGGTGTCGCAACAAGGTTGGGAGATGCTTGATGGTAAGGGGGGGAGTAATGGTTAATCGGGAGGGGTTGTTGGATCGGCGCGGTTCGAGCGAATCGGCAGGAAGGGAGAGTGGAGGGCGATCGATGGTCGTAGAGAGTGGTGGAGTAGGGTTGTTTGGCCACCGTCCACTCGGTGCAACGACCGGATTCATTATCGGGCATCCTGACGATCGGGTGGTGCACGACACGTGGCGCGATCATCCGACCGGTTTCGGGATCGATCTCGTTCCTTCTCCACAATTTTTTTTACGCCGCCACGAAACGCCGGCGCCGCGCCACCACTCTCCTCCTCCTCCTCCTCCTCTTCTTCTTCCCGTTACTCGCTCCCAACGAGCACGACGAAATAAAACTTTGGCCCGATTTTACTTCCCCCACTTCTCGACCACCTTCTTCTTTTTCCTTTCTTTCGCTCCTCCTCCCTCTCTTCGGCCGCGCGCGTTCTTTTTTTATCGGTGGTGGTGTAAAGTGGTGGAGAGGCTCGATGTGTTCCTTTCTTTTCGATTCTTCCTTTTTCTATGCCGAGAGAGATCGGCCTCGAACGCTCCTCTCTTCTTCTTCTTCTTCTTCTTCCCTCGAGTTTTCTTGCTTCGTTTTATCTCTTTGTTGAAACCGATCAGTGTTTCGTATCGTGCTCGAGGGCTCGATCGGGAGAAGGCAGAAACGCGGTTACGATACGCGACAAATCGGATCGAAGAAGGAAGACGACCGCCGGGGATCGCCTCGAGACGGCATTCTGCCTATCCGCAGCTTGGAAATCGGCGGGATCGAATTTTCGCTGGCTCGACGGTTCACGCGATACTAGAACCGAGAACACAAAACCTTGTTGTCTTGGAACGATGGCTATCTTCCGGTGATAACGATACTACCTATCGCGATACACGATAGACCAGTCTCTCTCTGGATTTCGTTCCTCCGACGAATCACGGTTAATCTTCCAATTACGTTACGTCTCCCTTCTATCGGATATCCCCGCTATCGAAAAATCTGAAGTTTTCGCGTAAAAAATCTTTCCATCGTTATCGAACGAATCCCTCTCTATGTAATGAGATAATCGGTATATAACAATGCTGTATATAATAATTATATATATATATGGAAATATTCTCTTGTTCTTCAATTTCTCGCTTACTGACCGATATAAACGATACCGATAATCCAAGGTTATTCCTCGATGAGATAATAATATATATATGATAATATTCTCCACGATTTTGCAACATGCTAAATCAATCTATACCTCGTACCTGTAGATCTGTATATTTAGAGAAGGGGTATCAAGCGCCAATCACCGATACGCGACGGCGATCAGCCTTGATCGAGGAAACTATAATCGCGCGAGTAAATGCGGAAACGGCACTTGATTCTGAATAACTTCGCCCGATTTAATGGTTTTATATAGTGATCGTCGTTTCGAGAAATATTCAAGGTATTCGTGTGTAAATGTTTCGAAAAGGCGATTACTGTATAAAACCATTAAATCATCATCTTCGAAATCGAGATAAAGAATTGCATTTTTCGAATACCCAAAACGCAAGACACGTATAAAAACGTGTTGATAAAAGTTGAAAATTAATTTTTGGATGTACCGTCATTTCGATCGAAATAAATATCGTCGATTGTCGGTTAACGAACGATTGAAAACAAGCAACAAATAGCTTCTATCTTATCCAGAGATACTTGTCTGTATTTTTTGTCTGTGTCATTTTATGCAATAAAATGATTTATAAAAAAAAAAAAAAAAAAATAAATAAAAGAAAAAGAAAATTTCATACACGAATATATTCGAGGGAAATTTCATTTTTCATTGTGTAAATTTTTTTTTTTTTTATAAATAATCTTAATAACGCGAAAGTAAAGAAATGAATAATATAAAAATACGGATAAATATTCTACGTGGATATTTTTCATTGCTATTTCGATACGAGGAATTTTAACTGATTAATCAGGTCATCGCACCGGCATATAAAAAAATTTTCCCAAAATTGACATGACGCTAAATTGAACAGATAAGAGGCTTAACTAAAAATAATACGAAGATTTGATAGTTCGTCAAACGTATAAACAATCTGTTAATGTATAAGACTAATTGGAAAAAGAAAGTTTTCAGAAGGTTGTATATATATATATATATATATATATGCTCGCCATCCGAATATATCGAACGGACACGATCATCTTCGTGTGTACGTGTCCCTATCGCATGGTACAAGAGAAATACATATCTACGACTTTAGCCTGAAGCAGAGAGAGTTCTCTTTTTCCTCCAAATGGGGCTATACGAACAACCGAATCATCATTATGAATTCACGTAATACATAAAAACGTTACCACATTCATCGTGGCAAATACATACGTGTTAAACACTATGTGTGCAAGTTTACGTACAAGTTTCGCTCGAACGTCGCTGAATGATATCGAGATACGATAACTATTGCTCTTTATGTTGGCGGTTGTTAAGAAACAATTGGATCGTTGATCGTTCGTCGATCGAAATTAATTTATTCATTAAACTCCCGTTAATCGATCGTTTCGGAAGTTAAACAAATGTCAATAACACGTGTATATATGTTTCTAAACAGGGTGGAATATTTTATGGAAAACGAGATGGACATACATGTAAATAAGTGTACCAACGCTTTATCTCCTATGTGGTTCGCTTGATTGTGCGACGAGCTTGAAAGTAACATACATGATGCGCGTGACACAAGCGTTCTTGATTTATCTGAATTTTAATGGTTCCGAGAAAACGATGCGACTATTTTTACAATCGACAGAAATTTATCTATTGCACACGTGTATAGCTTCCAAACGGGAATTTCATGATTTATAAAAACTACAACTATAAAAATACGTATTAACATTGTGATGTATGATATCTTGTAAGTATATACATATATGTATGTATGTATTAACTTTTTATGACAATTGCGTACTTTTTCAGGTTAGGACGGTATTGTTTTGTTTTGGTTTTTTATTTCATAATTTTATTACGTTGTCTAGCCTATATATATATATATATATATATATATATATATATATATATATATATATGAAGCTTGCGTTAGAATGAACACGTGAAAACACGTGGAAAAAATAAAAACAGGAATTTATTGAATACGATTTATGTATCTTTGTAATTTGTTTTTTTATCGCGATATAATACAACGTAATATGCACACAAGACAACAAAACTTTCCTTTGGAACAAGAGTATGAAATTATTCCAAAAAAATTCGATATTAAAAAAATTTTATGTCAAATATATGACGATTTGCTTGACCGCAAAATTCATTCAAATGGCGTTTCGTTTGAACGCAAGAAGAAAAGAGAAATCGATGAATCCCCGCTCGGATTTTCGAGGTACTACGGGTTTCCCAATATAACGTGGCAAATCTACGTAAATCTACTCAACTTTAAATCAATTCGATATAATAATTTTTGTATTTTCTAGTATGCAATTTTTTTTTTTTTTTTTTTCTCTTTTTTTGCTTTCATAGTTTCGCTTGCGATGCATATATGCAATCGCAGCTGGAGAGCAAATGAAAAGAGATCGGATTATTAGAGAGAAGAGGCATAAGTAATCTTGTAAAGAAGGGTGGGGAGAAGAAAATATCAGGAGTGTAAGAAGAATAGAAAGAGTTCTGAGAGAAACAGAAAGAGAGAGAGAGGGACTACCGTTCGGAGGAAACGCGATTGCGTCAAACACGCACGCACTCACTCACTCACGCATATAGAACGCGACATGCGCGCGCGCAACACATTGAATTTGTCTTTGGTCTTCGTCAATTCCAACATCTAAACAGTGTCTACGAACAATCATGCGATTAAACAAGGTAGAATGACATAATTAACAATATACTCGAATTTTTTGGTGAAAATTATGAAAATTCGAGGTTCAAGCAACGTAATGTCCATACGGGTACATTGAGCTTTAATTTTCATGCGATTCACTCACCTTCTTTTCTCCTTGTGTTTCTTCTCTTTTTTCGGATGATCCATGGCAAGTCAAAAATTTTAGAGAAACTTTTTTCGGATGATACAATACTAGGATACTCTCGGTCACTGCCAAGGAACGTATCCAGCTTATAATCCGCCTTCACTCGTCACGAAATTCTTCGTTCCAATTGTCTCTTCCGTACTTTGTTCGTAGTAACTCCTTCCTATTCTCCCGTTATCGAAATCAATGCACCAACATACGTTCTTCACTCACTTAACGTTATGAAACGAAAACACATCATTCTTCTATACGTATGAAACGATCGACGAACGCCAAACTCATGGTGTGATGGCGATGACGATGACGATGGTGAAGCTAGTAGTAGTAGTAGTGACTCGTTACAACAGTGGTGGTGGTAAACGACCGCGGCGTGGTGGTAGAGGTTGTATACACGAGACCGACTGTCCCAAGGGATGGAACAAAAGAGGGGAGGTCATAAAGTTGACGTCATAGCACATTGGTTCCATCTTTCTCGTAGAGAAAGATCGCACTGCCATCGGACGGCAATGACGTCAACTATCTTGTTGTCGCGGCACGATCAAATAGGACAAATTTCATATCGCATCATGAAAAAATTATCTTTCTTCTTATTAAATCGCGCGTCATATATAAGATGATAATTTATTAATTCGTGGAACAATTTATTGATATTACAACTGTACAGTATGTCATCATGTAATCAACTGAAATTCAAAGAACAAAAATGAGAAATAAAAAAAATATTACACGTTTTTTAAATAAAAATAATCATTGTAAGATTATGAGATTTAAATTTTAATTTTAATTTTAATAATTTAATTCATTAATAATATAATCTAGATATCGTGCACATCGATTATAAAAATTGAGAACAAAATAACGGGAAAACAATATTTAAAGATATTTTATTTCAAAAATGCTTTCTCGCACAACCTGTTTCTTGTAAGAACTTTAGAAATTCTATTTTATTAAATTCTAGTAAAAATTTACTCTAACTTTGTAATGCAAATGCATTAATTATTTATTTACTGCCAAGCAAACAATCATTCATTTAACATTAGTTTGTTCTATTCCTGTTTCGATACTAGAACTGTGAGGAACTTCTTTTACTTTTGATTCTAAATGCGTGACTTTGTTTTCATTTTCTAATTTTTTTTTATGTTCGTCCATTAGATCTTCCTCATCATCTAAATCATCTAAAGACCCTCCTTTCTTTCCATATAATGCTGGATATTGCACCATACATGATTGCATAGTTTTAAATGCATCATAACAATCCGAACCTTTTGGTTCTGCAGTTGAATAATGAAAACAAGAAAAGGCCTCGCGAAATTCCAAACCACATGGTCCAGTAGCCATACCTCCTAAACATGGACAATTCCAATTGATTTCTCCACTTGCTAACAAGAGACCAGGACTTGGTTCTGGTTCTGGAAGATCTATTTTACTAGGCGTTGCATGATCTTCTTTTGAAGCAAAGATTATAGTATCTTTACCTTCCTTATGAACGAATGGCATTGTTGAATAATTAATAAAAAAAATTAATACAAAACAAAAATATCAATATTTTCCTTCCTTTAAAAAATGATGTAGATAAATTAAGTTGATTTTTCTTCAAACTTAAGTTGTTTTATGTCCAGAATCTTTATATTTTAATGTTTATAATTCCTACTATCAGCACAAAATGATAATAAATTTGGTGTAGCACGATGAATAATATAAGTGCAAGGTTGTCCTTCGTATTTTTCACTTAAGGTTAATGCTGCTCTTAGACGTACATAACAATCATCTGTGCACCTTAAAACACATCTAAGTTCTTTTGGATTATATTTTAGAATATCAATAGTATACTTAGTTCCTTCTTCACCAAATAATTGCTTTATTGATTCAAGAATGTTTTTCTTTAAATAAACTCTTGACACTTCAAGACCAGGATTATGTGGTAATATTCTAAAAACAAAAAAAGTTTTTTTTATAAAAAATTTTTCAAATAATCAAAAGATATAATAATTACAATTATCATATAAAAATATATGATAAATACTGTAAAAATTGCAAATGAAGAATTATTACATCTGATTACATAGGAAACTACGAATTTTATGTAATCATAAAAATAACAAATATGAAATTATAAAAGAAAAAGATAATATTTTCTTAAAACAATACACTTTTTAAACTGCATATATTTAACTAATCGTATATTTAACTGTTTACTTTAAATTTTATTCATATAGATCGTTCTCGAAATTTAGGTTAAATTACGTGCATGAATAAAAATCTAAAAACTAATTGAATGTACTAACAGAGAAACGTCTAAATAATACATAGTACACTTAACACCAACTCCCGACTCACATTTAATATTCACGAATTTAAGCACTTTAGAAGATGTTTCGTACAAATATTACGGCATTTCACCCATGCCTTTCTCGTAGAGAGCAGCCACATTATACGATTCATAGATGGCGTTTCGAGTATCTGATATCCAAACTTTTATTTTTAAATAATTATGAATTATGAACGAATTGTATGTAATAAAAATAAAATATAAAAAAATAGAAAAAAATTATTTTCTGTTTTTAAAAGTATATGATATTATAAAATTATTTAAAAATGACTTTTAAAAGAACTATATATTTCGATATAATCATCCAATGAAATTGTTGAATTCCTAGGAAATATTTCCATAATATTGCTAGTAATAAACACAAGGTGGTCGATGCATTAGCATCCTAGGAAATCCTGCAAGACATTAGGGTGAATAAAGAACCTATCGCTATAAACCTGAAAATTTTTTATATATCAATATAAAAATAATTAATCTTCGTTATATCCTGAAAATAATGATATCTAAATATTTGTAATCTTAATTTATAATCTTTCAATCATTTTTAAAACTATATATATATATATATCGTATATGTACATATATACGATAATTTTCTTTTACAAAACAATTTATTTCAAGTATTTCAATATATAATTCTTTTAATGATATTTCGATATAATTTTTAATATGTTAGTAGCGATAAATAAAATTTAATAATTTATTTTTAGAAATTTTTAAAGAAATTATTTTTATTGAACCTAAAAATGCAACTTCTTCGCGCAAGGTCAATGGTAATGTCAATATCCAAGGTTAAAAGTTCATCAAAAAAAAGAAAAAAAAAACTTTAAACTTTTATTAAAGATACATTTTTATAATATTTTAGTAGTTTTCCAGATAAAAAAATAAAAAATTTATTAATGTCTATTTTTCACAAGATTATATTTTTATTTTCAAAAGAAAAAGATATATCATAATAGTAACCTAATATTGATTGGAACGTGTGGGAAGAACGGAAGTACATTAGATTTCGTACTTGCTGCAATATCAATACTCCTCTTTTGGCGCTTGGAATATCTGGTTTTCTCTTCTCAATGTCAATTGATTTTGACAACTCCAAGGATGTTCAAATGTACGTTCGAATATAAAATCTGTAAAAAAAATTGACATTTGAGTTACCTGGAGCGTTATAGCGAATCGTTGCCCGATTGTTAACTCAGCAATTGAACCAAGACTCTTGTGCTTATCCTTTTCACTGTGTTCCATGTGGGTCCTGAATACGGGGCCTTCGCATAGGCGTAACGCGTTGAGAATATGTACAGAATAAAATCATATAGCCGAAAAATTTTTATTTTGAAATATAAACATGAAAAGTTTATTGTCAAATATACTATCATATAATTAATTCGATAACGGTATATTCATTATTTCGCATACAAATTGTATACGCAAGAACTAATCCAATGACGCAGAGACGGAAACATTTCAAGCATTTCATCTTTTATTTTTCAAAAATATTTTAATAATGGATATACGCAATTGTATTTCCTATAAACGTTTAAACCATCGAGTGAAAATTTGCGAATAAAAAAGATATCCTTCACTCGTTTAAGAAACGAACAAGTTAAAAAGAGAATGGTACATATACGATGGTCGGAATGTATGGCGTACCAACTTGCGGTACGCTAAAAGGAAATCGCAGGAACATGTGAAAATTTGCGGCTCGAAAATATCGGATGCGCTTCACGTAGCTTACACTCTCTGACCATCTCTCTAGTCCTTGATGCACTTGGTAATGCAATCAAACCGGACTTCTTTCATTTAAGGAGACGATCGATGATGCGAAACTTGAAACACGCGCGCGTGTGCATCGAAAGTTCCGAGCTCTAATTTCGTTTGTATTTTTTGCTTCGTGCGCGATGTCAGTTGTTAAAAAAAAAAAAAAAAAAGAAACATCCACATTATACACGAAAGTAGGAAGATAAGTATTATACACGTAATCATACGTGCCAAACTTATTTGTGCCAAAGTGATTTTCCAAATTACAACATCCTATACACGCATCTTTTTTATTGCGTATGAATCGATCCAACTTTGTGAGAGAACTCAGGAAGTTTTGTAAAAATACGTTCCATGATATGTGTCTGTAAAACGTTGCAGAGTAATCTACAATTCCCCCGTGGCAACTATAATTCCGTATCGAGTTCGATAGAAGCGTGTCATCGAATACAATAGAAGACTAATGACGTCATGGCAAGTATACTACGGAAAGTGGCGTATTCGCCGGAATATCATGAATAACAAAGAATCGTAAAGTCATCGTATTTATACGGCTGTATTTAATCGCAAGTTTGGTCGATAATTTTAGAGGAAAGAAAATAAAAAAGAAAAGGAAGTATTTTCAACAAATTGTTCCACACGATAGGGGACATTATCGAGCGAGGCCATGGCGCACACTGAAAAAAACAATACCAGCTATCAGACCGAAGGAATGTTAAATAGAATGAAACGTCATGACAAAAATAATGGCAACAAAAGGCTGAAATTGCACCAGGAAGCGTGGTTCCTGTATTTCATTGTGGCCGCCGCCGGGGTCGCACACCTTTCGTATGCAAGTTTATTCAGTTCAAATAGGAGAGGTTACGCGTTCAAAGGTTAAAAGATTTTTCGTTTAATTATGTTTAAACGCTTTTAAAATAAATACGTTTTTCTTTTTCTTTCTTTCTTTCTTTCTTTCTTTACGACGTAGAAAGTAATTCGGTGTCCAAGATACATAAGATCGCACGTAATTTATTTGACGAGCGCGTGCGCGTTACGCAATCCGTCGAGAATGAGGAAAACGGAAGAAGACGGCGAGAATATAACAACGAAAATAAGAAGATCCCCGGTGATCATTAAACTTCGTACACGAGCCGCCAATGGACTGGTTCTCCTTGACGATACGCACGCGTCATATTGCCGTTAGTAAAATTTGTCGATTCAGTTCTCTGAAAATCACTGTTACATACGATTCCCCCTTCTTCCTGTTTCCTTCCACTTTTACGATAGAAGCGGAGACAACACGAGCGCTTCGTTTCTTCCTACGGCACGAGAGATAGAAATTCTCCTCTGTGGCGCGTATTTTGCATAGGCAAATTTGATTAACACGAAAAGCAGTAGCTGGAACGATGAAATAAATAGTATCGAAGTTGTTTTAACATGAAATATAAATATATTTGGGTGGTATTGTACAGTCAGTGATTCGTTCGTATATACAGAATTATGTACATGCCGAACACTACATCCTCGAATACTCTGCGCGTAAATTCACACATACATACGTTTGACGAATCGGTCGACCCACACGTGTTTTTGAAATAGTCATCCATTCATCTGGATCCACGCATCCATCTCATCCATTTCTTGGATCCGCAAATATCTCTTTCTTTCTTTCTTTCTTTCTTTCTTTCTCTCACGCTCTGGGTTCTCATTTTTATTATCCAGTATTTCTTATAAGTCGAACGGTATTTTATTTTTTTTTTTTTTGGCGGTCGTTTACAATTTCAAGTGTTGCGATTAATTAGGACGTCTGCCGCCGGACAATTCCATTCTACGAGTACATTGGCGCCTTTTGCGAGCTTTTTATCGCTTTTTTTTTTTTTTATCAGTTTAAGGTCAGCCTAAGCGGATTTATTTATTTTTTTTTTTTTTAATCATTACGTCGTTATTTTTCTTCTTTATTCCTTTATTTATTCATTTTTTTTTTAACGTTTTGCTTTCTTTTTTTGCTTGTTTTTTTTTCTTTATTATTGTTATTACAGAACTACTTGTATTTTTATTTTATTTTTTTTGCTTTTTTAATCCGCGTTACAAACCACAACGAGGTATCGTTACTTTAGACTTCATGACTACAGTTAAGAGAATAAGCGTAGAAATGTATCACACTAGAGACTTGTACATTATCTTAAATGCGTAGGTATGTTCTGTTTTTTTTTTTTTTTCCTTTTTTTTTTTCTTTTCCTCCCTTTCCCACTGATAATACAGTAGTAGTTGATTAGCTAGCTTCACCCCTCAAAAAACGAAGATTCCGTGGTAGTCGTTTTCGAGAACCGAGGAAAAGGATCGTCAACGCCACACCAGAGCGTCGACGACGGCGATGGCGGCGATGGATAAACAAGGCGACACGCGGCGCGTTTCGCAAAAGGTAGACACGCGGCGCACATGTAAACATACGCACACGCATACGCTCTGTTCCTCGTAAAAGCTCTCTCTCCAAAGTCCAATACAACACCGTGACGGGAAGAAATAACACGCGCATCGGCTCGAATTTTAATGAACGATCGAGCAAAGTAAACACACACACATATATGCATACGCCGCTCTTAACGAACGCGCCAGCCAACAGGCAGATACACGGTAGTGGCGCAGCAATTCGAAACTTTCGATTAATCACGAAAAGCAAGGAACTGGAAGGAGAACAATTGCTCGTTAAGTTACACACGCTTTTCGCGGAAACGAAGTGGATCAGAAATGTGAAGGAAGCGAGCAAACGGGTGGCCACGTGGACACCAACCATAGGCCCGTGCACATCAGATTGTCTCGGGCCAATCGATCGTTCGCCACGCCGATGTGTCGTATATAGCGATTAACAGAGTCGTTTATTTTTCTTCTTTTTTTTTTTTTTTTTTTTTTCGTTCGAAGGAATGCGATCGACCGTCGAAGTATGCTTCGTTTCGCTTTACTTACGATACGAATCCCCATCCCCCTGTTTCGGTTCGAAGAGAAAGAAAAAATGTTTCTGACTGACGAGAAAGAAGAATCGAAAGGAGAGAGAGAGAGAGAGAGAGAGATGGTAAAAATAGGAAAAAGAACGAAATAAGCAGGGAGAGAAACGTCGCAAAGGCTGTCAAACGGAAGAGGCACACGGTATGGTATCGATTGGCCGGAGAGGCAGGCCTCGGGTCGCTCCAGGGGCGTATTCAGTTGTCCCGTTTCGTGCTCGACTTTTGCGGTGGTAATTTTTGCCAGCTTGTCGCGAGGAAAGGATCGATCGTCTAGAGTTGGTCGAAGTGGAGATGGCAGGCCGAGGGCGTGGTCCATCGTCGTTTCGAACTATCGTTCAGACTATCCCGTAGATAGACAGGGTAACCTATAATATCCCGACGTTCGTGACGCATGGATATATCTTTCCTTTTCTCATAGCCACGCGGCGCGCTCGCTTCCTCGAGGATCGAGTCCTCTTTCACCCTCTCCCCGATTCCTTCTTTCTCGCGCGTTACGCTCTATCTGTTCACTTATCCCGTTATCTCCCCTTCGAGTTTAACTATCGAAAAACCGCAACCCCTTACGACCATACGTTTTCCATCCGAGATTCGACGCAATCGTATTACATCGTATTTCCAAAGAATGCTTCGATCGACTCGGCGTACAGCCGATTCCTTCGTGATCACCAATTGAATAATTACGAATAATTGAAAGATAAACGAAAAATCGTAAAGAAATGATAGATAAAAAAAAAAAAATGGAATGGAAGATCGCAAGATCTTCGGTCGAAACGAGATTCTGAAAAAGATTCTCGGTAACTCGAAACGAATTATAAAGAAGTAGTTGTGCTCTCGGTTGGCATGGAGCGTGGTTTGGTATATAAACCGGGTGTACAACGAGACGCGTACAAAGAATAGCGTAAAATAACGTACGTTATATTTGCCGCCGAATCAGCCGGTGTACTTTGGTATACGAACAATTCGTGCGTCAGAGGTAGGTAAGGTCATTGTTAGGTGCATGCCGCGCAGCTTCTTAAGCGCTTTTCATTCGCCGGCTGACAGCAGTTCTCTCTACCTCGTCTCCGCTCCCTCCCTCCTGTCCATCCGTCCGTTTGAAGCCTGCCGTTCGGGCTGGCCTGCCGTAGAAAGAGATCATTCATCGGGAGAGGGTAGGCGATTTAAGAAAAATTCGCCAAGAAGGTGGTCCACCCACGGTGAAGCGCGCACGGGGAGTACACATTGTAATTCGGGGTCTCGGCTGGAAGCAGAGAGAGGATCGTGGATCAAAAATGGCTTCGGGTCGGTCTTTGTACAACCGGTGCTTTCCGGCGTGCAACTACCTGCCACGGTTGGCACACAGTTCGCTCGCTCGCTCGCTCGCTCGCTCACTCGTTTGCTGCTTCGCGTCCTTTTGCGAGAGTTTTACCTTTACCACCACGTACCTGGCCAACCAGCCAGTCGCTCGCTCGCTCGCTCGCCCGTCTATCTACGCTCCGTCGTCGTTTCTGCCCCAGTGTTCCAGGACCGGGTGTGTTCGGAGGGGTCCCGAGTTCCACGGAAAAAGCCTTGGGTATATCTTTACGAGCGGAGCCATAAAAGCCGTAGGAGTTCGTCCGTTTCTCGATTAACTCTCGTGGGGTATGGATCGCGTTCGACCGGCTACGATCCTTATTGTCGAGTATATCCTTTGCGCGGGCCTGTATAATACATAAACGAAGGAACTACCGTCCTTCGAAACACCCAGTCATCCCGTCATCGTCATCGTCTTTGTCATCGTCGTCCCCGTTCCCACCGTCGTCGTTTCTAAGTTTGAGCCGAGAGGACAGGATGGATCTCGACAAACGAGATGCTCCGCTTCTTTACAATCCATCAGTTACAATTTTTCTTTTTTTCAATCGCAATCCTCTCCTAATCGTCTTGGCTCAAGTTTTTCTCCCCTTAGCCATCCTAGAATACCAAAACTAAATATGTCTCTTTCGAGCGCGTACTTTTCCCGTATTCTTCCTTTTCATTATAGTCTTTTCCACTTTTTCAACGCTCTCCTCCTCGCTTATCCGAACCATCTTTTCTCGTCCGCAACGAGATCTCATCGTTCGTTTCGTCGCGGTCTCGACGATCCCCCGTATCTCCCTCCCTCCCTCCTGTTCCTCCTGCCGGTATTCCTACCCTTCCATCGTTCCTTTTTTCCTGCCCCTCTCATTACTCGACCACGGTACGCGCTAAGCGTGTTGCTTCGTTTATCTGTTGCATACATCGCACGTCCTTACGATTCACGGCGAGGAACGGAAAGAACCGTTTCTCCTTTCTTTCTTTGATAAACGTTTATGGCGATAAACGAGGAGTTAACGTAATTAAGTTGGATCGATACGTTCCGAACATTTTCCTCCTATGATCCACTCGCTCATGCATCATTTTATACGGCTGCTGACAACGTGAGAATATGTAGTTTTCGTTCAAGAATGCGCCGCTACACGCCTACTTTGCCCTTCTTCCTTTCTCCCTGTCGCTCCTCTCTTTCTGCTCAACGCACAACGTTATACACAACGTTTCTCTCTCCGATCGATCGTTATCTATGTAACCCCGTTTTTCGTTTCGCTCGCTTTTATTGTTTCGCCGGCGGACTCGCATTCGCGTAACTCTAACTCTTCGCCGCGATCCACTAACTTATCGCGATCCCTTTTAATACTATATAATTATTACACAAGATTTAGCAGTTTTTTTTTTTTTTTTTATTCATTCAGTCAAAGTGTAAGTCGAGGGCGCGCTAGCTCGTTTAATATATTAATTATTTGAGGCAGTTTACGTCATTTTGTTTAAGGCCGAGTTAATAGTAGTGAACTATGTTGAGAAGGTGTACGCACGCGTTTACGCCGCGCCGTGGTGCGTGCACACGCCATTCTTCGTCGGCTGATTCACAGTGAACGGACAACCAGGAGGAGAGTAATCGGGCGCACGCTGTTGTGTCCCTGCCGTTGTGTCTCGTGAAAATCCACGGGCAATTTAGTTTAATTTCGAACGACGTCTCGCAGGGGACCCACGGTCTGTCGCATCGAAAGTGGCATACTTTGTGCCCTCTTATCTTTACCGCCCTTCTCTTTCTCGCCCGTTTCCTCTCCCCATCCCTCGTTGCCCGTCGAATGTGAATCGAGCTTTTATCCGATGCGCGTCTACTGTATACGCACAAAAGTATATACGTTCGTATATAGTGGAGGGCGAGGCACGTTCGAGCACAGTTTCTCTATCTCTCGTTTCTTTCTTTCTCTCGTTCTCTCTCTCTCTCTCTCTCTCTCTCTCACGCACTCTCTCTCTCTCTCTCTCTTTCTCTCTCCATCAAACGACGCGATGCACACGTATTTCGAGAATAAGCTTGATCGTATATTTACGTATAGTTCGTTACGCGCGACGTAGGACAAAATATTTGATGCCAGACTTTTTTTTTTCTTTTTCTCGTACCCGCTTACGGAGGAAGCACGTTTTATTACAGAGTAAATATATGCCTTGCTCTCTCGCCGAACTACAAACGCGACAAATAATCAAAGAGTTTTTGCGGATCAATCGAGCAAAGTAAAGAGAAAGAGGAGAGACACCAAAAAAAAAAGGAAGGAGAAAAGGAAGGACAAGGAAAGTAATCGTTTCGGTGGCGTAGAAATGCATTCGTTGAATGCAACGTTAAATAAAAAAAAAAAAAAAAAGAAAAAGAAGAAAAAAAAATGACCGGAACGACCGCACATGCCGTGTATTATTTCCTCCGCGATACACACGTGTCGCATCGAGTCATGTGGGTGTTCTATGCGATGTTTCAACGCGTGTGTTACACAGGCACGCTCGTTCTTACACTCGTTGAACTCGGCGAATATAGAACTCGCTCGTTGAAAATACATCTTCGATCGAGACGTTTCCAACTTAATGGGGATAACCTCGCTTAGGATAAACAAGCGCGACACGGAGTTGAACAGAGAGAGGGCAAAAATGAAATTTCTATGGAAGTGGATTCTGCCACGTTATATATATATATATATATATATCCACCACGGAGAACAGCGTTCCGTGCAGGAGAGGAGAATCGTGGAATCAGACGCGAAAAAAGAAAGCGAGTGGTGCACAGCGTGCACGTGTTTCCTGAGATCGAGCCGGTGGCAACTACGAGAGAAAAGGAGCGCCTCTATCGCGTTATCTCCCCTAGAGAAGATGCGCGCAGCCCGGAAAGTCGTTCAACGTTCCCCTTACGTAATGCTCCCAGCTTTTTCGAGACGACGATAACAACGATAATATACCTGATTGACGTAAACGTTGATCTCAGCTGGAATATAGGCGATATAAATGCGAAAAGTAATACTGATTTGGAAAAAAAAAAAAAAAGAGAGAAAAAGAATATTTTTAGGGTAATTGGTCGGATAAAAATGCGCGTAATAACGTAATAAATTTTGGCACACGCGAAACTTTCAACAACAAAACGCGTTTCGAGTCTAGTCAATGACGATCTCTCATGAATCGAGTAATCATTCAAGTAAGAGGCGAGGCACTTTTAGCTTTGATTCCTGATATGCAGCACGAGGTGAAAAGTTTAAGGCGTAGCTTTGATCGTATCAGCAGCGACACTCTGCTTGACATTCGACCGTGTCTCGTCGTTGCGACGCTACAATGCTCCCAGACTAACAGAATCTTATTCGTTCATTCTTTTGCTCGCTCGCTCGCTCGCTCGCGAGTCCCCTCCTCTTTTTTCTCTTTCGACGTATCGACGAACGACAATCGAATTCTACGAGCGTATCCTTTGCATAGGAAGCGACGGAATATATCGAATCGAACACGAAAGTAGTATGTATATACGCGGTTGATGGCAGATTACGGAGAAACTGAAGAGAAAAAGAGGCCAAGTGAACGAAGAAGAAGAAGAAGAAGGAGAAACTAGATCGAAATATTAAACTAGAGACGAAGAATTGACAGAATCGGACAGAATGTTTAATAAAGCTGACGTACAAATCATAACTGATCGAAGATTAAAATTAAAAATAAATTTATTTATTTTTAAATTTTTTTTCTTTTTGAAGAAAAGTAAGAGAAAAAAGTGAATATTAAAAATATTAAAAAAGTGAAAAATATCGATAATTGGGATTAACGACAGTAACAATGTCTACTCATTTATCTTTTTGTAGATTATCGGGAACTATCACCGTCATAATTCTTCGCTTTTAAAAAAATATAGCCATTTATCGTTTTTTTTTAACGTGTCTCGGTATTTTAGAATACACATATGAATAATTGATATTTTCGAAAATAAAAATTTTATTAGAAGATCTATCGATTGGTAAACAGCTTGCAAAAAAAAGTAACGCGAAAAGTTTTTTCCGTCGTTCACAGTTCAAGTAACTGTATTTAGGCCCTGTATCCGTTTAGCTTCCCTCTACTTCGCCGCTAAGAGGTTCGTTCCCTTTGAACGAGCAAAAACACCGGGGCGGAAATGCTCGGCCGAGATGGACGGCGAAGGGTAAGTGGTGCCAGGAACGAACTCTGCTCTCGACAACCGAGCTCTGCCAACAAAATTTACCAGGAACGAGAGACTTCGTGTACACACGAAACTGAACATTTTCGCGTCGCCTTTGTGTCCCGATTGAAACCAGTCGAATCAGGATTCGATACGTGAACCATTGTACCGATGACGATTTAACATGCTATATGGCCACCACGCGTTGTGAAAATCCATCGGGATATCATCGTTCGAAAGTAGAATATCGCCGAGGAATAGTTCCACGGACGAAATTTAAAAATAGCGTGCAAGCGAATTTTTCTTCTTTGTCCATTCGGCGAAGAGCGAGAAAGAAACCGACAAACAAACCAGTGAAACCTTTTCAAAGTCAGCAGCCAACGTTTCTGCTTGCGACGCTTCCTAATTACCTGATGTGTCCACGTCACATTATATAACGAGTTCGACGGGGGTTTCAACGAGGCACAATAATGCCCTCCTTCCTTCCACATCGTATAAATATCTATCAGTGGATGAAGTTTTTAACCCTTTGCCGTGTGCACAGGGCCACGATCTATATAACTAGGAAACGTATTTACTATCGACCGGGGTTGTGTGTGCCCGAAGGAGGTACGATTGCGCCTGATTGTGCTCCATCAAGCCTTTTCGATACATGTCGTGTCAAACGCAATATGCGCTAGAGGATATGCCGCGATACACTGTAGACAGTACGACCCTTTCTCCTTCTTTTCCTATTTTATCCACAGCTTTTTCTCGCTCTTTTTCTTTGGATCTCTTCCACGAATTTCTTTTCGGAAAACATCGCACGAAAATACGCACGAGTTTTTCCTACAAAAATAAATCATTTGCGAACAGTCTTTTTTAACACATTAATCGGAAAACAAAAACAAATCGTTAAAGTCAAATCACATGAAAGGGAGTGATGAGAGTTGAATGCAAATTCACGAAAAGAAAATTTATCATCAGAATCGATATCCTAACGAGAGGTTTTTTTTTTTTTATCGAACGAAACGTGACTTTCATATTTCTTCCCCTTTTTATTTCTTCGAGTATTCGCGACGACGACTTCCATAGCAGAAAAGTTACTTTCAATCTATCTAGTTCTTCCCTTCTAACCAATTTTCCAAGGTTCTCCACGACGGTTGGAAATTATAGGAGTCGCAGGTTCACATTAGCGGCTGTTAGTCTAACGTCCATCCGTGTACACGGTCGTCAGTGTTTTCGGAACACGCGGCGACGCGTCCCGCTCCCTCCAATGCGTGCGAGCAGTCTCTTGGTTTCGTCTATATACCGATCCCCATCTTGACCGCGCCCCCTTCTCGTCTGGTTTGGTCGCGTCCCCCGTACTCCTCGCGTCCCGTAACCGCCCAGATCCGTCCCATCCCGTCCCGTCCCGTCCCGACCGTTCGTCCCGTCCCCGTCCCGTTCGTCCCGACTCGTCGTCGTCTCGTTTCGCCTCGCCTCGCCTCGCCTCGCTTCGTCTCGCTTCGCCACGGCTCGCCCGTACCGCCGGTGCGGTCGTGCGGTCACGTTGATCGATCGTTACCGTGTAACGAAATACGGTCCCCGTCCGTTTCTCCTTGAGCGCGCTCTTTGAAAAGGGCGCAGGACAAAAAAGAAGAAATCCTGCTGCCCCGACTCTCTCTCGGACCTCTCTCGCCTTTCTAGAGATGTTCCGTTCCGAGAGACGGACAGAGACGGAGAAAAACAAAGAAGTTCGAACGAAGAAACGAGAAGCGTTCTGGGAGAAAGGACGAAACGAGAAACGGACGTTCCGTTAGAGCAGGACAAATGCAATGTGCAACGTCACATTGCCGTTTCCTGTATATGCTCGCAAAGAAAAGAAAAAAGAAAAAAGAAAAGAAAAGAAAAGACAAGTGTCCCTGTATGTGGTTTTTGTTCGAAGAAAAAAAAAAAATTGCGCTTGTACCCTATCGGAAAATGTATATAACGTTGCATTCAGATTTTGGCACTTGTGATTACAATGATTGTCGATGGATTCCGAGTATATAAGCAGAGAAGAGTTGAGGTAAAACCAAAGTAATAAGCTATTCGCTAGTTAGGGAATAACGATATAATGAATTATTGATGACCAATAATGTATAACTCGTTTGAAAATGAGACTAAATTGTACGTATATCGATTTTGTATATCTGAAAAATATACTATTGTTGACTGATGTGTACGCGATCCGCCAGTATTCAAAGACGAAGGATAAGAAAAAGAGCGAAAGGAGCCGCAGCCGCCACCGTCGTCGTGACTACAGCGGCGATGGCATACAACGAGAGAAGGATCGCGTGTACACGATGTTTGCCCGGCTAAGAAAGGCATCCGAGTTTCAAGAATTTACGCGGAGGAAATCTCGTGTCTTTGGCTGAAAGTGTATGACTAAAAATAATAAGACGTTAATACAAGACCTAAGCAAATGGATTTTTATACCTGAGAAGCGCACACATATTGCAGGTGGATGAAATTGGTCGATGCCTACATAGGCAACCATTTCAGTTGTTAGTGGTTCCATCCATCTGTCTCTGGTTGAATGTATATCTGTGTATAATAGTGGTGATGGTGATGGTGGTGGTGGTAGTGATGGTGGTGGTGTGTATGCGTCGTGTGTTTATTCTGTGGCTTTCTGCTCGTCCGTCCGTCCGTCCGGCCACCCGCACACCACTGCCAACAACGGAGAGCACGGCACGTACGATCGTTGCGTCGACGACGATACATACATACACGTATATACAGTGAATACACGTAGGGAGAAGTAGCGTGTATGTCGCAGAGATAGATGTATCCCGAGTGTACTAGGCAGAGTTAGACCAACCCGTATGCGCTTTAACGAGTATGGAAGATAAGTCGTACAATAGGGAAGAGAGAGCACACAGCTTTGTAGCCGGATTAGGTGAATAAATGAAGGTTGGCAATAGGGTCGGTCTCGAGCGGGTTCACGCTGCTGGTAGACACCTAACTCTGCGGCAAAAGCGCATGATAACCAGGCGTTTCGTAAAAACCAGCCGCTTGAAGGGCGTGTAGCGAAGTGGCATGATGCCTGTGTATTGTGCTCGCGTATACACTGGAAACGCCACCAGAAGAAACGCCGCTGGAAGCACCGATCGACGTCGAGGAGGAAGAGGACGAGGAAGAAGAGGAAGAAGCCTGTTGACCAATGTGTGATGTTGCACGCAACGTGGTCGACGGTCGCCTGTACGGATGATGCCCGACCACCGAGGCTGTTGTTGCCCGTAGATGACTCGACGAACTCGAATTCGTCGCGTTATACGTCTGTTGATAAGTCTGCCGCAATATGCCGGATATTGACGTAACCGTTGGTGTCACCGACGAGGAGGAACTTCGGTCGCTTTGGTGAGGTTGATGATGAATCTGATGAGTCGTTCGATGTTGCTGTGTTGCTTGTTGCTGCTGCGGTTGTTGCTGTTGCTGTCGATGCTGATGATTGTGAGCGCGCATTGCGCGGAAGTAGTGTTGATAAATACCTGATATGACTGCTTTTTCGTCAGCAGAGATTAGTTCGGTGGCGGAAGAGGTTGACGACACCGAACTTACTTGCTGCTGCTGCTGCTGGGTTTGTTGATTGTGGAGGGGGTGAGCATGAGATCGATGAAGATGATGACTTTGTTGTTGCTGCTGTGGCGGTGGTGGAGGTGCTTGTGATTGTTGTTGCTGTTGCGGATGATGTTGACGTCTTTGTTGCTGTTGTTGTTGTTGTTGTTGCGACAGAGTTGCAGCAGCATTGAGAGCCGCACGATAGGAAGCTGCCATAGCCGCAGCAGACATTTGACTGGTTGTGGAAACGAGATTCGATCCTGAATCGGTTGTTGCGACAACAGTTGCCGATAAGACTGCTGCTGCGGCTGCGACAGCGGAACTGGAAGATGACACAGTCGAGGTAGAAACGGCGGCAGCCGTAGAAGAGGGTGCAACAACGGACGAGGTGGAGGAAACGGCAGCGGCTGCGGTCGCGGTGGCAACGACAGCGGCCGAGGCACTTCGCCTGCTGCTTCGCCTCGACGAAATCGGCGCGTTTGCCGGTGGTGGTAGATTGTTGACGAAAGGACTTCTCCTTTCACGTTCAGCTCGTCGATAATAGCATGGGTGTATCATGAGAAGAGGTTCACCGCCACCGGGTGGTGGTTTTGCTTGGCTCGGCAGCTCGTACTCGACACTGCAGTCAACGTGGAGAGGTTGCGAGTAATCCTTGTAGTCCTTGTAGGTGGTGACTGCAACCGCAGCGGCTGCCGCCGCGGCTGCGACAGCTGCTGCGGTCGCGGTGGCGGTCGTCGTATTTGTGTTTGCGGTCGTACCGGAGCCGACGGCAGCAGCAGTGACGGTGGTGTCGAGGATGCCGGTCGATGCGGCCGGTAGGACGGTTTGCTGTCCACTCGGTCCCGTCGCGGCACCCGTGGCAGCCGGGCCGCCGCCACCGCCGGTAGATCCGCCGCCGATTCCATGATGGTGATGGTGATGGTGATGATGATGGTGGTGGTGATGGTGATGACCGTGTCCATGCATAGCGGCACCTACCACCACTTCCTTCTCGTAGCAGGCAGCGGCCATGTTGGAAACCTCCTACTATCCAGGCTTCCGCCGCCGAACCGTCCCTTCTTGCACGCCCGCTGACCAACGACCCACCTCGAACGCTAGCCTCTCATTTCGTGGGATCCTCGTGATTATTCTCCCCGATGACGACCACGATCCACTGCTCTCCGTCTCGCCCAGCGTTGAGATTACCCGATGTTTCACCACACAGCCGGAGACGCGAATTCGCGATTCTCCAGCACTTTTTTCTTTAGTTTTCTTAACTAACCCCTTTCCTTTTATTTCTCTTTCTTCTTCTTTTCTTTTCCTTGTTTTTATACTTCTTTATATGTTCTTAATATCTCTCTTCCAATCGTATGACCCTCTTAATAATTGTGGTACTTTGCGCAATTTTTATGGGCATATCTTGAAATGAGACGAAAAAAAATGGTACGATTCATCGTTGCGAGAGAGGGTTGCCTTATCCAAGGGTTGGACCAATCAGCTATTATATCCAACACCAAGGAAAGCCCTCGAGGCAGAAGCCCCCAATGTACATGAGCAAAAGAGCGTTATCGCATATTTCGAGAGAGAGAAGGAAAAAAAAGTCGTAAAGAGCTTACAACTGACTATGAATTCGAACACCACCGGCCCTGATTTGTTGGACACCGGCTTCCTTGCAACATCGATCTTTGCCTTTTATGATCTTCCGTTTCTATTCGTTTCTCTCTAATCTCTCGTTTCTATTCCAAAATCCTTTTCCTTCTCTATATAATATAATATAATAATAATATAATATAACATAAATGTATTTTTTTCGTCTTTTCCCTTTCGAATTCTCGATACATATAGTAATCCACTTCACTCTTTCACAAATCCTTCGCACGTAATATCTTGCTTGTTACATATATGCATTATATTTGCAATTAAACGTTAGAATGCCACACTTCCACTTTTAATCGGATTTTTTATTTACAAAAATTCAGAGACATTCATGAGAACGAAGAGTAGATTTATATATCAGAGCAAGCAATGGGGGCTTGGATCTGAACAGGCTGGGCGTAACGTCTCGTTTCTTCGTTTCAACAAGATTGAAACACTTTAATATACCGACGTCGTTTTGCAATTCTATCGTTGCCTTACATATAAAAACTTTTACTCGGATTATTTGTCTTTTTCACTCACTTTAAACACAGCTGCACAAAGAAAAATTAAACGACAGAACACGTTCAGGCTTCTTCAAAGGGGTACGCCATTGCTGCGCGTGTGTCAACTCGTCCGGCGTATCGGTTACCCTTACACACGCGAGAGTACATCTATGAGTAGTAAATACATGCACCGTGCACGTATATGTATACAAACTACACACTTTACTACACGTATCTCGCTCGTCTCGTACAGACTGCCGAGCTGCGACTGAAAGCCAAGTCCTGTCGAATCCTCGTGTCTACTCGTGACATTCTGCAACGCCCTCTTCCTCTCAATATTTTCCTTCTTTGTCTCCTTGTAGCTTCTTTGTCTACAGTGTGGTCGATTCCATAGATTAATGGCTAGTATCTATGAGATGCGATGCGCGATGCACCATCGGGCTAGCCAACTTGATATAATTGTTTAGTTTCTTTTCGTGCAAAAATTTTTGATTGGTTTGTGCATCTGGAAATATATTTTACATTTTTACATATTAAATAAACTTTCTTGTTCTATTAAATAAACAGAGTTGTACAAATTCTACTAAATAATTTAAACATACACGTACGAAATTTTATTTTAAATTTTATAGTATTCTGTATTCAACAATGAACATATCGATTATCAATAATGTTCTATTACAAATCAGATACACAATAATTCTAACATCTATTTTCTTTTTTGTTTCAAAATTGAATTGAATAGATTCTGTTAAGATTTTTGATCGATAAGCTAGACAGAGAAAACAATAAAGTTAATCGGATATCGACACCATATATATACTTTATAAAGTAAGTTAAGAACAAATAGTGGGAAAAAGATAGAGATAGGGTAAAAATATGGAAATCAGCGCCATCTCCAGACTGCCGCAAATGAAACTCAGGTAGGTAAGGACAAATAGTAGAAAAAAAATAGATACAATAAGAATTAACTATCAACACCATCTTTGGAGTAAGACATTTCTTCAAAGAATTGTGCTTCTAAAAGTATTTAAGAGATGACGCTAATTCTCGATTTTTGTTCTACTTTATCTTGCATTTAAATAAATGTTTTCGGTATCCAAGAGATGGTATTAATAATCAATTCTCTATCTCTATCTTTTTCTTATTTATTTATTTTACCTACATGAATTTCATTTGCGGCACTCTGGAGATGACGCTGATTTCCATATTTTTTTCTATCTCTATCCTTTTCCCACTATTTGTTCTTTTTGTCTTATACTTCTCCAATTATTTATTCTCCCTTTTTATCCTTTAATTCGTCTATGATTTTATCTTTCTTCTATCAATATAATAAATAGTTTATAATATATACATGTAAAATGATTCATAAATGTTATCATTGCATTGAATGAAAAATTATAATGATTTCAAAATTTACATTTCTTTTTATATTAATTATTTAATTATAAAAATTTCATATATTTTGATAAATTATAATTTTTTTTCTTTTTTACCATTACGAATATATTATATATATTGCACGATTAAAATTTCATTTATATTTTTTACATAATATCATATAATATAATATAATATAATCAATTTAAATGACATTTTTCAATGAATATTTTATAGGCAACAATGAAATTTTAATATAACAATATTCATTATATAGAAATAATAAATTCAAATAATATAACAACTTTGAAATATAATGTTAAAATTTATCGAATGAGTCATCATTAATTAGATTTTAAAAAGTTTGAAAAATAGCAGAATATAATCTTAGTAGAAAAAGCAATATAAAAAAATGTGTACTATATGACGTCAATAAAATGTAATTATTTGATTATGTAGTAGTAAAAGAGTGTGCGAAGAAATACGATGTGGCAACCAATAACGATTCACCACATGTAACATTCCTAGCTTCAGCCAGTCATATCAAAGACTGATGCAACTTGTTCTAGGATATTCTTTGGCTAGTCAAATGCTGCAGTTCGTCAGTACAGTTACATCAGCTAGAAGCGCATATGGAATTTTCTCCTGATAGACAGTGTTATGTTTCATATCAGTCGCTTTCCGATAGTCGGTGGCTTAAGAAGTTTGGGAAGATAAGGTGGTGAAATTTTAAGACAAGTGACAATAGTAAATTAATTTATATTTTATGGCTGATTATGAACGTATTGAAAAGTGTTATAATCACGTTGCCTAAGGGCCTGTCATCAAAGGCGCCTGGCATTATTTCAACAAGCGAATTACCAAAGTCTGTGCCGAAATTAAATTTTACTACTTCTGTGTTAACTAATAAACCGAATATGGATACAAAGAAAATCACTAAACTCGAAGAAATTCAGGATGAAAGTGTATCATTCAAAACAGATGTTTGTGTTCGCGGAAAGAAACGACGGCTAGATCATTTGACATGGGAAGAAAAACTTCAGAGGAAGTATGTTCAAAAGAAATGATGCAAATATTAGTTTATTATGAATATTAAATTAGATGTTAGATATTAGAATATATTATATTAATTAAATATTAAAATATTTTATAGGAAATTAAAAAATAGAGTAGCAGCTCAAACATCTCGGGATCGTAAAAAGGCTAAACTCGATGAATTAGAAGAAACTGTTCGAAGGTTAAGAGAAGAAAATGAATTATTGACACAGGAATGTTCTATGTTAAGATCACAGAATGAAGTGCTGATCACAGAAACAAAAAGATTGAGGAAAGAAAGAGAAATCAAGAACACAGAAGACTTTGTTTGTTCCATGTGCCAGAGTCGTGTCAGCTGTGCTGTGTCCTCACTGGGATCTACAGTATCCTCCACTCACCCTCTGCAGCAGGGTGGAACAACACAGCTGGCATCAACTCTGACATTAACTCCAGGAGCAACAATTCTTCTGAAGATTCTGACCATCTACTTCCTCTTGAAGAATTGTTTAGTGAACTCCAAGGAGATGATTATATCGAACGACTTGAAAAACTTGCAGAAAGCCTTTTGCGAGAAGTTACAGCAGAAGTGGAAGCAAATCCTCATAGAACAAATGAACAAGTGAGTGTTTTGATGATAATCAATTATAAATTGACTAGATAATTATATTATATTATGTTGTATTTTATCTAATATTTTATTACTTTATACTATAGAAATGAATGAATTATTTAAAAAAAAAAAAATTCAGTATTGCTACAATATACTTAAAATTACTAATTTTTAATTTAGAATATAACTTTTGAATGTTATTAAATATTTCATTTGTTTCTAAATTCATATTTTTGATGTACAACTCAGTCTTCCTTTTGTTAATAATATAATGATTGTGTCTTGTGTAGGCAACAACCAAGGAAAATACCATTGAGGAATGTCACTATTCAGAAAGAGTGGTGGGGCAGACATCAAAAGATGTGGAAACCAATGGAACCTGTAGAAGCATGAATATACATCAATCATGGCATCCTGTTTCTAGCACAGCCAGTACACCTTATACCACAAGTACGAGCGTACCCATGTCAATAAAATCAGAGATTGAAATAAAACAAGAAGTTGATACACATGATTTAGACACTATTTATGGTACTTACGATGAAGCAACCAATTCTGTAATGATTATTTATCCTGGAGATGAAACCAATGTAAGCGTTCAAGAATGCGTTCAAGAAGTAGTTACAGACAGTATTTGCACAAACGAAGATTCAACATATTTAACACCGAATTATTATGTCAATCACTTATCTCCATGTTACACGAACACGGATTCTATGTCACCTTCGAGTATATATTCAGAAGAAATGGAAACTAATTATACACATTCCAAATTGGATTCTAATGCATCTGATTGTGGATATGAATCACATGGTTCTCCGAATTCTGATATACGGCACGAAAAAAATAATGTTACTTTGACGGATCTTTGGCACGAAAGTTTTTCTGAATTATTTCCCACATTAGCATGACAGTTTTCTCAGAAGAAGAAAATTTAAAATATAATGTCTGTGATATTCGTTACTTTTACTTGCGAAGAAATCATTGTCATAACTAAAAAATTATTTGTTCTTTTTATACTAGTGTATTATAAGTAGCACAGAAATTGTGACACAAATAACTTTATAAAGCACAGATATAAAATATAATTTTTATACATGTTTTTATTTTGTACATGTATTTGTAATATTAAGTTTGATTTAACATTCACTATTTATATCGTTGTAAAAATTTTTTAAACAAAATAGTAATTACTAATGTATATAAAATCTCGTAAATGTTTATCGTAAAAATAATAGATGCTGTGCAACAGTATGCCAAATAAACAATAAATGAATTTAAAAAACTTTTAGTTTATTTTTATTTTATCATTATTAATCATTATTATTTTTTAGTATTTACAAATATAACTAGGAAATAATAAATGATCAAAAAACAAAATGCATTATTAATTTTTTAACTCATATTTTTACTGTTTTACATTATGTATTTATCAAGTATTTTGTTTTTGATTAATTCGTTTTAGTAGATTTATAATTATATGTTTCTTGCGAATATTCAGTAGAAACTCGATAAATATTAATGATCTTAACTATATAGTTGTAAATATTTCAATTGTAAATATAAATATTTTTCAAACTTGCATATCAAACCTACCAAAAAAAACAGCGAATGTTTAGTAACATCCATTTAGTAAGTCCAATTTCACATAAATATTTTTCTTTCGAATAATTTTTTTTTCTTGAATATATATCAACGAATATGTTATTAATAAAAATAAGCTAATAATTAGCACCCTTTAATAATTCTTTGATTGTACAGTCAATTCGAAATACGTAATATAAAATATACATAAAAATATTAGCAACATGTTCCATACTCCGGACGATCGAAGATACAAAGGACTACAGTTATTCTATTACCTTATTCTTATGATAAGAATACATAACAATACATGACATATAATTAAATTGTTGCACCATTTGCATGTTGAGATTTATAAAAATTTTCAAAGGCTGCCTTGGATTAAATCGTGAAATACGTATTTCTGCATAACGATTAAAGCGATTACATATTCTATGCGGTATAGACATACATGAGCAGTCTATAAATATGTAATGCCAAGCAGAATAGCTTGTTCGTCTTTATGTTACAAATATGAATATTTTATGATAAATTTTAACCGAATAACTTATCGAAACATCCATGACAGTATGGTTTGTCATTTTGTTCTTTAAAAGTACCTTTGTTCAATTGTTTTAAACAAAACGCACATACGAAATGTTCGGGATGAAATTTCCGAAACATAGCGGTTATACAACGACCTGAAAGAAGAACGTTTATTTAATAATTTAATTCTATTAACAATTAGCAATATAAAAGTTTGAGTTTCATAAAAATGAAAGTTCAAAGACCTGTAATTGGTTTATGACATCCTGCACAAAGGGATCCTCTCTTAGCATGATAATGAGTTTCGCAATAAGGTAAACCTTCGTGATCAAAAAATGAGCCACCTTGGAATTTTTGTCTACAATCCTACGGATATAAAAAAAAAAATAGCTATATTAATTAGAAATATTTATGAAAAAAAAAAAATTATTGAACATGATTATAAAAAAATTAATATATAGAATGCAATAATACACATTAATGCACTAACGCTGTTCATTCATTTATGAATGAGTCTAGAACGATTTCACCATAACACAGAGGGGCGTTTCAAGTAGATAAATATAAGTTACATACGCATCTGTTGTGTGCTGCGTATATATAAACATAGAAGAGTTAAATATACGAACAATACAGATCGTAATTCATAACAACATTACGATTAGATAATATAGAATGCCGGCATTCGATCACACTTGCCTTCGATGAAGACACGTGGAAAGCGGCAGCGTCAGAGTCAGAGTTTCGAGTTAACTCTTGTATTGTGTATGTTTTTTCGTTTTTTTTTCCTAATTTATTTTTATTTTGCATACAATACTAGCAATTGATATTAGTATAACGATTGTTAATAAATGTTTATCTATCTAAAAAACGTAGTTCGACAACAAAAATCAATTCTGACTGCATTGAATAATTTTCCATAGAATAATATTATATTCCTTAACAATATCTTAATTGTTTATAATGTGTATTATACCATATATGTGTGTGTGTGCGTGTGCGTATGTGTATGTGTATTCATATACGTAAATGAGTAATTTTGAGAAAGATAGATATGACGACGATGAAATTAAATCAGCACATTCTTCCTTCGTGGATTACCTAAATCACCTGTTGAAAAAATATGGGGAAAGTCAGGTTTATACATTTTTGCAGCCTGACAGCATAAAGAAGGAACAATAGGATTTTTTACATAAGAAATCGAAGCATTGCTTATGCTTCTTCTTCTTCCTCTTCATCATCATCGACACCAACGCATTTAGGGCAAACAGGTTTGCCCTCCATCGCATAAAACGACTTTCCAGAAACTGGCTTCTTGCAATCCTACAAGTTGTATATTTTAAAGCTACCGAATTGCTAAACAATCGCATCGATATTTTGTTATAATCCTGAAACGTCGCTGGAAATCAAAAATATTTGTTAGGTGTGAACATTGACGAATGCACAACCTACCCTGCAAACGAAACAGTCTGGATGCCATTGACTGTTTAAGGCGGATATGTAATTTTCCATAATAGCACGATTACATCCACCGCATTTCGGAGCGAACATATCGAAGTAATCCTCACGGCAGTACGGCTTTCCGTCCCGCTCGTGGAATCCCTCTTCCCCAAATTGTTTGCCACACTGAGCGCAAAAGAAGTGTTCCGTATGCCAAGTTTTTTCCAAAGCGGTTACACATTTCTGAAAATAAGAGAATACGAGAAGATCGAAAACATGATGCAACTCCAGATATCGATCGAAACATCGCGCGTGACTTTGTTAGACGTCTTACGTCTAGAATGGGGCCATTACAGTAGGCGCAACGTGGAGAAAAAAGATTGTGATAATCAGGTTCGCAATACGGATGTCCCTCTCTTTCAAAGAAATTTCGTGTGCCCAGTTCCTGATTGCAGTGCGTGCATGTGAAATGTTCTGGATGCCAAGTTTTTCCTAGAGCAGTGATCACCTGTAATGTAAAGGCACATTTAATTTTATCGTCTGAGAAAAGTCGATATATCGAGGGAAATCCAAGATGATTTAGTTTCATTTACTTGTCCCACGATAGGTTTTTCGCAAGCGCTGCAGCATCCTTTTTGTGTAGTGTTCACTCCTTGACGACTCATATCGGCTTGAAGATTTCCTAGCATAGAATCCAATTGATTCTGTTTGGTCTGAGTCGCTGGCTGTGGTGGATAAGGTTCTCCGTGTTGCTGTTGGTAGTGATGAGTGGTGTGAGTTTCGGTGATGTGAATTCTAGTTTGCGTGCCCTCGGATGGCAACGGGCTTTGTGAACTCTTGGTCGCTTTGTTCGGTTTAGCGTATGGAGAATCAGTCACTGTTTGATGTTGATGGGAACTACTATTGATCTGTAAATGTACAATGTATGGTAAAAATAATCAGCGTGCGTACATAGAAATGGAATGTTTTAGAATGTTTTAGAATCAAGCAAAGATGAAAAGCAAATATGGAAAGCGAATAAGTTTCTTGAAAGTTAAAAAAAAAAAAAAAAATCGACGACAAAGTTAGGATTACGAAAAACTAGCTACTAAAATTGGAATGTCAAGATATTTCAAGATAAGATTGAAAAATTTTAAGGACCCGCAAGAGATGTCGATTGGCAGAGATGAGCTTACAGACTGGCTGAAAGCTTTGAGAGATTTCGCGGATCACTATAATCCCCACCTTCTATATTTTCACTCCCCTACTACAGAAAATCAGTGAAGACGAAGAAAAGGAAACGGACGAAGGAGAGAGAGAAAGAGAGATGAGGAGTAGATGGTTGACTAGTGGTAGATGGTGGAATGGAAGTTATTTTGGTAACCTAGGGAGCCAAGAATGGGCAGAGATAGTTTTAACAGCACTGTTTTCTCATTCTATAATGATTTTAATAATAAACAAATATTATAAAAACAATTATTGCAACCGCTATTGAGAAGTCCAGTAATTATGCAATTTCATTATAACTATGTTTCCAAATGACAAATGAAAACGTATTGAAAACGATAAAGAGAATATAAAGTGACAAATTTCATGATTGACACATACCTTAAATTCGGATAGAGAAGCCATTAAATCATCGAGTTCCTTGGTAGCGTTACTGGCAGTGTGACCATTGCTATAACTTCTCTGGACTTCGCCACGATTTAACGATCCGTGTTGCCTAGAAGGATAACCGTCATACACGGGCTGGATTTCCGTCGACGTTTCCTGTATGGTAACTTTCACTCTTCCATCGGAAGGATAATCTCTGATGAAAGAAATTGCGTTAGATTCGACTCGATATCAAAGCATTATGAACATCAAATTTTTTAATTTTTTCAAAAATGAGAAAGTTTACCCGTTTGGTACCGCAGTACTCAACTCCTCGAGCAATGAATCGACGGTAGGTCTCGAGGCTGACATGCTACTTGGAGAACGAAGCATTGGACTAGAGTCTCCATTCATTCCACTCGAGGAAATACGATTTTCTATGGTAATCGATATTTCAATCGTAATATCTCTAAACAAAAGTTTAAATAAAACATACAAAAATAAAATGCTAACCTCTTTCCTGATAATGAGCATTGTAATGGGCGTTGCTTAAATCTTGGAGCAACGTGTCTAACTCCGAGAGATTGTTGTTTAAAGAAGGCATTTTTCCTCCTCCGCTACTTTTCGCGATGCTCTCCTCGATAGCTTCGCGATTCTGATAAGTTGGCTGTAACAATTATTTCCTATTGATCTATCTTCGATTTATTATAGATTCTTAACTTAATGACAATCTTTCCAATTTTTAACGAATATTTTTTAAAATTATTATTTGCAAAATGATAATTATTAATATAATTTTAAATAATTTAACATTCGTTCATTCGATCGATCTTAATCTTAATAATTAATCTTAATAAGTGAATAAGTGGGGGGGGGGGGAGAGACAAAAAATTCATTGACGTTTATGATCACTTATTTGTTAAAGAACGAGAGAAAAAAGTGAAGTAAATCTGCCAAATTCCCGCAGAAGAATTATATTTAATATTATTTCAAAACATGATGTCATTAGATGCTAGAATGCAGAATTTGTAAATACATTATCAATTAGGTGGACATACGGAGGACAAGGCGTCATATACTTTTAATAGAAACTTGCTCGCCAAACAGACCAAAATTTCTCGTTTGTTGCAAAATTCTCGAATGAGAGAATCGCTTCAAATTTGTTCCGCCGATCTAACCGATAATGGATCAAAATCGAATAAACATTATTTCAATTTGATTTCTTCTCTAAACTAGATATAGTAGATAGATGAAAGGAAACATATGTTTATTCTATCGATTCAGCCGTAACATTTTTTTTTTTCATATTTCCACGATAAAATGACATGAAACGATGTTAGTGGACGTCCTGATGGAAACTAGGTTAGGTCGGTGAGTTGTCATTCCAAAAATATCCATAGCAAACCACCGATGAAGAAAACATGTCGCGGTACGTCGAGAATCCTGCAGAACCCTGGTTAAAATCTCTTCGACTGGTTTCCTCGAATATCGAATCGCAGCCTGTAAGAGTTTTCGTCAAGGTTGGTCGATCAAAAAATAAACACGAGCTTATAAACCGACACGATTTACAGTGACATATGAAACTTAATAAATTAAAAAAAAATTTATCCAACTTGTAAAAATAAGTCGAATAAGAATCTACGAGATTTCATGTTTTCTATAAGAAATTCAACTTATATAGAGTTGAGAATAATCAATTATCAAAAGAAACGATGTGAAGATAACGCTGGAAATCGAACGTTTTCATTGAAAATATCGCAACATATCGTTCGAGAATCGACTATGTCTTAAGTAAGTTCGATTTACAGAACGCCTTCGAAAATCACATTGTAACTCGCGCGAATACGTAATCGTTCGTTTTTACTTCGTGCTAAATTCGAATCGAAGGAAAATAGTCCGCGATTTGACAAGTTTCCGCCAACTTTTCGTTTATCGTGGCTTAAAACTAAGTCTGAGAAAGCCAATCTACGTCATGCTAGAATTTCGCCACATCCAAGAAGAATATGTATCACGCGGTTTATGATTTACATCATACAAGTGATGTTTAGCAAAATCAAGGAAAAGCATTATATTTGCATAAAGATATATGTAAATTAAAATGATGTATACACGTTTTTATTATTTCCAAGAATTTATTATTATTATAGAAGTCGTTTTTTTTTCGATTTATTTTCATTATTTTTTTCATAACAGATGTCGAGTGGAAGATAATTTTTATAGTACTATAAAATCTATTAATAAACTGAAGTTTGAAAAGATATCGAATATGTTTATTGCAATGTCCAGGAAGAATCTATAAAGCGTGAATGTCGTATTTCGTTATATATAAAACGTTCAACAACATGATTAGAAATGATGAAATAAAATAGAGTTTTTTTTGTTTCTTTTTTAAATATAATTATATTTTTAAAGATGTTAAATGTTATTTATAATAGAATATTTATAATATTTTATATTTAGAATATTTTTTAACTTTTAAATTCTAGTAAAAATCATATAAATCATAAACGATGACTTCAAAAATCTTGTGAAACAATTGTGTGTTATGCAATAAAGAAATAATCAAAACGGTCAACGAACATGACGATGAAACTAATTAAATCTCGGATAAAGTTGTAATACTTTATAGCAAAAAACGGATTTGGCAATTGAATGCTATGCAGTTGGCGCGATGGGAACCGCGTTGCACGCGAATAGGGAAACTTGCAGCCAACTCAAACGTCGAAAGGTTGAATAATTGATGGATCGTCGCTCCTACCAGAGGACAATCGATAATATTACCAAGATATGTAATGTCTATTCCACGGAAAAGATCGATAAACGTCCAAGTCTACAAATTCTGTTACAATGTACATCTTATTATATGTATTTTAGTCACTTCGAAAAATATATTTTTATCTTTTTATTATATTTCTTCTTCTTTTTTTTATTTGAATTTATTTTGTTTTAATTTTTCGACTTTTTAGAATTTTTTTTATTTTGATTTTGATTGTGTCGATTTGGAAATGAATCAATTTATAATAAATGTGATGGTAGAGGTAATTGGTCAATTTCCTGCGAGATCGATCGAATTTCCTGATCGAATGCAATCCATTAATAATTTTGAATGGTAATGGTCGAGATGTAGAATCCGATGTGATTCATCAAGAAACATATTTCAGAGTCGATTAACCATGAAATTGCGGATCAGTTATTTGATCGTTGGGTAATTTTCATAGCTAAATGGTCGTAGAATTAAATGAAAGATTGAAAATATGATTTAAATTAATTTTTCAAAATACATTCTTATTTACAGATTTATCGCTCGAGTTTTTACGCTATCGGTTTTTACGCTCGTCGAGAGATAATTGATTCTAATTTTAATCAATTTCTTATTTAAATTCTACAATTTTTTAACAACAACTACAATCTCTTAATCTTTTATTTCTGGAATAATAGAATACCCTTTCATACAATTGCTCGTTTGTTAATTTAAATTAAGTTTTAATAATTAAATTTCTTTTGAAATTAGAAAAAATTCCGTCACTGTTTCGATTTATTTTCAAAGTGTGACGTGAAACCACTCATGTTAAACAACTTCTAACAATATGTCGAGTGGCGCCGTTTCCATGGCCACATCTAAAAATACATTATAGGAACGATCATATTATAAAGTTGGCTTAAATAAATTTGAAAAATACGAACAATTAATTGTATATAATTTGTTCAATTGAATGGATTTTTATAAAATCTTGATTATTTTCACACAAAATTAACACTATCATTTTTTAGCAAAATTTTCATAGTAATCGTTTGAAAATGAAAAACTGAGAGAAGGTCATCGCAAATTTTAAAATGAAATCGCAAAAATAGCACAATAAGTGAAACATTTCATTCCCGCCATCTGTCTCAGAAAATTGTAACTAAAATTGTAACTAAATCAATCGAGTTTCTGATCATGTAGATAAAACAATGATATCGATATGTATAAAAGTTAATCCGCAAAATTTATCAATGATGAATTAAATTTATGATTTATGATTATTATATTATTATAATGATGATTGTTTTTATATGTTGAACGTACTATATACAATATTTATTCTGCGAATGATATATAATTGGTTTTTATATTTAATAATATTAATTATTAAACCATTGACTTATCATTGATAAGATAAAAAATTTTTTATCTTATCAATGATGATATGATGGATAATATATTGCAAAAAAATTTACATACCGATTGTGGCGGAAGAGGAGAAGTTCGATTATCGTAGGATCTATAGGCGGTAGTTCGTGCGCCGTTCAGTGATCCGTAACCAGGAGTCGCATTACTACCGACATGATTTCCTTCCGATGATACTGTGTTCTGAAGATCTGCCAGCAATGCATCTGAAATCATTAAATTATCACGATGAAGAATATTCAGAAATATTTTTCTTAATGATTTGAATTTAATGAAATTTATAATTATTTCTTTGTAAGAATAAAATAAATTGAATGTTTTTGCATAATAAATATTATTTAAATACTTTATTTTTTATTCTTATTTTTATTACATAGCTTTTTAAATATCTTTTTAAATATTGTTAAATATTGTCAAGTTTATATAAATTTTTCTTATTTATATTTATGGCTATATGTATGTATATAAATGTAAATATAAATGATATCGATAATACTGATAAATATATTACGTTTTCATTGAAATAATTTACAAGGATTGCTAATATCAAATGAATGTAAATTTAGGCTGAGAATCAAATTATCGAATAATTTATTGAATTAATGCGATTTATTTATTCTCAGTTTTTTTAGATTCCATGACTAATATCTTTATAAATATTTTTCTTTTTATAAAAAATAAAATAATTTCAAATGATTACTAATAATTAATATAAAAACATTTATGTTATAAGCATAAGCTACTTTCAACCTCACGGCAAAATAATGAGAAAAAAAAGAACGCTGACGTGAGCATTGTTTAATAAGTAAACCTTTGAGATAAGCATTCAAGTTGATCCTCTATTTAATCCTATTACGAACAATTAAAAATAAAAAATCTATCATTTACCAAGACTCAGAAAATTCGTTTCCGTTTTTTCAGTATTGTAAGGTTCATAAAGATTATCGGCACCAGCCTTCGACTCGCATCCTGCTTCCATCGCGAGACAAACCGCGACACACCCACTGTTCCGAGAACGTCGAACTTTACCACGAATTTCCGGTCGAATTGAAAGCAATATATAAATATTCACGAAATCGTATTTTACACTTCAATTCACAATTTTTAAAATTATTTGCAAATCGGAAAAAAAGATCAAAATGATCGTCGTAAGAATGATTAAACACACTGATAATATTTGCAGACTGCACGGAATTTTCAAGGAACGTCTGAATGTAAATATTTCATATCCATTTATCTTTTTTTTATAATTGCGTGGAATATAAATAATGCATTTCTTTTTATCTATTTGTCTCTGTTTTATATCTTTTCTGCGACAATGAAAAATTACGAGTGAACCATCTGTCACGTGTTTATTGAGATATTGGCAAGATTTTGTGCACGCGACTTATGACGATTGACAAAGCAGTACTGATTGTCAATCAAGTTCTCGGTAAAGCGACCGGCTTCGAAGCCGGAGAATAGAAACCTGGAGGAGGCAAACCGGCCTGGAGAAGGAGAAAGAACAGGAGATGGAGGGAGTATTCTCACACACGGGAAGTAGAAATCCGAGGTTACTTCGAGACGAAGGAAAAGCAGCCTAGCCGGTAGTATGAAGAAATGATTCATTCACTGAATTCACGAATAAAACTTGAATTAGATAGTTATATTTTTTCACAAAAATTAAAACATTCTTTGAATTTGATATTAGATATTCGTTAAATATCATAATTTGAAAGTTTGAAAACGCCAGTAAAATATATATAAAATGCGAATTATATATGTAAGTACATATACTTATAATCAATCTGTTTTGTCGATAAAGTAGATTATTAGAGAAAAGATAAAAAATTTTTATATAATATGAAGCAAAATTATTAATATTATTATTTCAGCAATTTTTTCATCTAATCGATAATGAAATTATTGATTTCAAATTTAAGTTAGAACGATTTTGAATTAATATAATAACAAGCTTGAATGAAATTTGTCGTTGGCAAAAAGCCTACTGAACTTCTGTGAATCTATTTTATACTTCTGAATCATATGGTTAATTTAGATTAATTTTTCATTATGCATTTTTACATATCTAATATAAAATGAAATATTTCTTTTAAGTTTTTTTATTACTTTTTGAATATATTATTGCGAATTGTCGTTAATTTATTTTTATTAATTAAACGATTATTAAGTAAAATAAAACATTCTTCTCGAAAAAATAAGTTATTATATTATATTTAAAATTCAATTTAATTATAATTTACACATATTGATTTCTATAGATAGTTAGTGATTATTGTTATTAATTTATATTCCCACTAATTCCATAATTACTTACTTATATATTGTTCCCAACAAGCATGTTTTTGAATTGTTGTCAAACGAGCCGGAGTAATCGGCGATTCAAGTCTCATAATATTGTTCATATTTTCAACGAAATATCATCAACTATAGTAATGTTAAGTTTAAATAGAATTTAATATATTTGCGAAATATAAAAAGAAAATATAATAAAATTTGTATGGATGTAGTAAACTCTTTTAATCAATTCGAAATCTATTCAAGCTTAATTATTATACAAAGAAAAATATACTTGAAGGAATAATAACAATTACAAGATCGTAATTTGGTCAAAAAAAAAAATAATAATAAAATAAACTTTTTCCATTGCCAATTTCTTTGTAAAAGCTTTGTATAAAATCAAACATCAAAAATAATATTTCTTATATCATTTAATAATAATAATAATTTGATACTTCAAGAAAAAAGGAAATCATATCACAATTATAACTATAAAAATATATAAAAATAAAAAAATGAAATTATTTCAATTACCGCTTGAAATTTGTTTTCATGTGCAAGGTAATGGCACGCGAAGAAATGATTGCTAGAAGGCACGTATGTACTGCGAGATCAGGTAGAACTGACAGCACGTGTTTCTCAGTTTGCATTTACAGAATCTGTGTTACGTGAACCCATCTCCTTCTTCATTTGTCCCTGTTCTCTTCTCTCCCTCCTCTTAACCTTGTTCATCATCTCTGTTGCGCATCTTGGTTAACACGCGTTATAACAGAAATGTTTACAACTAGATTCCTGACGACAAACATCTCAAAAATAACTATCATTTTAACACGATTTTCTCTTGTTTTGAATTTTATTTACAAAAAGAAATATCATTTAATCAATTTTATAAAATTTAATCGTAATTTAAAAAAAATATTATACTTTTTATGAATGAAATGACTTATCCTACACAAATATATATTTTTAAATATATATCAGTTGCAAACGTAGGAAGTTAAATCACACACTGTCATACCTGATATGGATATGTATAGATCAAGGCAAGATTCATTCAAAGAAGGATGCCTACGCATATACTGGATCTCTCATGCAATAATATGCACGATTAATAAATGAGAACGATTTCCTGCATCTCTAAAAAAAGGCTTTCAATAGTTAAATCTTTGTAATTTGAAGTAGGAGTGTATATCACTATATATAATAAAATATATCACAATATATAATAAAATTCATATAGAATAAATTATTAAATTATTTAATAAAAAAAAATTCTTAAATTACATACATATGCATACATCACTTAACAATTGAAATGTAGAGAAACTGATAATTTATTAATTTATATAATAATAATAATGCTATTAATAATATCAATTTCTTATATCGATACAGCAATTTGTTAATTCCAATATGAACGAATAGATGGCGCCACACGGGGAATTGACATTTATAATTCAAACTTGTTTGGAATAAAAAGAAATTAACTATCTTAGATTTGTTTAAAGATTTCCATAAAAGTATTGTAAATAATGACTTCAACAAATATTTGAGAATTTAGTGTCAAGGCGACCCACATTGTAGGTGAAAGGTATTCCAAAAAAAATGATGTGATCTGTTGCACATCATGAGTCATCTCTTTAGACAGAATCAAATGTATACTTCAAAAATAATTTAAATTCACATATTCTGTAATACAATAATATTAATTTAAATATATTCTTTAGTTTTTAAAGATTTCTTAAAATTTTTTTTCAAATAGTAATTATTTTAGATGCAAAAATAGGTAATTATACAGTTATACTAAATTATAAAAAAATTTTGGAAATTATTATGTATTAATCTTTGACTATATGTCAAAAATTCATTTCTATCAATAATTAAAAAAATATTTTAAATTATTTAAGGTTTTTAATTAAAAAATTTTTTTTAATAAAAAATAAAAATTATATAAATATATAAAATTACTTAATAATTACTTTATTATACATTTAATAAAATATTTGTAAAAATATATATAATATATTATAATATATTAAATTAATTATATTAAATGATTATTAAATTTAATAATATATCATAATCATATATTTTTGTAAAACCATTTTAAAATTTCATAATTAATTTGTTCCTTTCCAAACCTATGTGCTCTATAAACCGACAAAAAAATACTGTCAGAAACAATTGAGCTAATTTAAAAGTTCACATTATGTTATCACGCAGAGTTGCGTGAACGCAAACTGACACAAATACAGATTTTAAATGAATATAATAATGACTCAATATTAATTAAAAAAAGAAGCATATCGAGAATAATTTTGATTAATAATTAGGATCATTAGTTCATTTATATAAAAAAATGCACGTATATGTACATATAAATGTATTCGTGATCATTAGAAACATTTTCTTACTCTAATTTACATATTTTTCTTTATTTTAAATTTATGCAATAAAAGATTAAAATCATGCTAATCTTTAAAAAATACAAAAAAGGATTAAATACAAAAAAAATTATCGACTCACATCCTGGTGGTGAACCTTTTTTGATGGTGATTTTATAGGGCTGATAGATAGCACTTGGTTCTACTTTTCCATACATTGTTCGATCCATAGCCATTTTTTTTTACTTAACACTTAAATATATAATCACACTTATATTTATGTATTATTTTTATATAGATTCATACAGAATCATTACATATAAACATATATGTTATTATATAGCACTTTTACCGCGATAATGCTTCTCTTCACTGTCTATCGCGAATGACTGAGCTATGTAGACGATCAATTAATGGTGGGGATGATACACATATCAAACGACCACTTGTTGAATGTCGTCTGTGAATTTTATATGTACAAACACGTGAATAACTATATAAATAAATAGTCTATTAGATTTAAAAGAAAAAAAGAAATAAGATTAATAGAGTAATAATTATAATCGACCGATTATTCTTTATTTATATTTTCTATTATTTTATTTGAATATAATTTATTTAAATATAATGAAAATTTACACACACGTTTTATACAATGTAAAAAGTTAAGCGAGTCAATGCCGTGTTTTTTATTATTTTTTATATTATATGAATTGTCACTGTTAGTAATAAAATGAAATTATAACCAAAATATTGATTCCATGTGAATAAACTAAATTAAACGAAATTAATGAAAAAAAAAAATAAATAAATATAAAAAAATAAAAATGAAAATAAAAAGTTCAAATATACAAGTATATTTTAGACAGTATTCGTCCTCTCTTCACAACGATATAACAAAAAGACAGCAGTGCCGTGAAATACACTAAAAATACATAGAATTGTTGGCACGACACTTAAAGCACTCTTGCGTTGTTATATAGATTTTGAGATGTCTCTTCCGGAGAAAACGTATCACGTGGGACATTTTAAAAATTTTTAAAACTATTTTAAAATTTTTTTTATCTATATATTTATAAATTTTTTATCACTTTAAATATAAAAATATTTAAAAATTCTAATTTTATTAGAAAATATATATGAATTTATAAAAATTAAATTTTGAATTTGAAAACATGAATATATAATATATAATATAAGAATATATAATTTCAATAAATATATACAATTATAAAAAACATATAATTTGCATTAATTATAAGAATAATAACTAATATGTTAAAAAAAATGAATTTATATTATAAAAAGAGTTTTAATTAAACTTTCACTGAAAGAATGAATTAGTATGAGATTTAACAATGATGCAACAAAAAATTATCATTGAAAATAAATAATAATTACGAACTTCACTTCTTTTGATTTTCACAACATTAGTTCATTTCATGCCATCTAGATTTTTAACTAAACAAATCTAGGTGATAGAATTGTATATAATAAAATTTTAATAATATAGTATTTGTTTTTACACTTTTTATACTCATATAAATAATAAAAAAAGCAAAACAAATTAGAATATTTTTTTTTAGGTTGAATTTATGATTTTTTTCAGAACTTTTTATTAATATTATATATATATATATATATATATACATATATATATATAATCATATGTTCGGAAAATTTTAAATAAAAAAAAAATAAATTATATTTAAATTTTTTAAGATAAAAAAATAAAGTTTAAATTCAAAAATCGAAATCCATATAATTAAATAATAATATCCAATAAATATCTTTATAATATTTAACGCAAATATTTCTGACAGTAGGATTGATTTTGATTAAATTTGAGGTTATCTTATTAATTAAACATTTAAAATTCATTTTACTTACCTAAATCATCCATGTTTAATATATATTAATTCTGCAGATTGTTACACAAATTACACTCAAAATTTATAACAATTTTAAATTTAAATTACGATAAAATATGTTATAGTTGATCAATTTACTCCTCTCAGTTAAGAAAAGCAAACATCAAATATGGAGAATCCGGTTCTCAGTTTATGACTTCCAGCACTCATCTAACCTTCATACAATTCAAATAATATAAAATTTATTAAATTCCTACTTAATCCAAATAATATATTTATATTATTATATTTATATTTAATTTTTATTTATTTTATTTTTATCTAATATTTATCTAATTTACTATTTGTAATATTAATGAAAAAAATATTTGTTTTATTTTTTATTTATTTTTTATTTGTTATAATACATTTATTTATATATTGTTATTTCTTTTGATAAATTACAATAAAAATAATAAAATGCATAAACGATAATTCGTTTCTACATAAAATATAAAAATAATTTATATTTATGATATAAATTTATATAATTAAATATATTGATATTTGAAATATAAAGCTTCAGATAATTTTTATTTGTACATTTTTTTTTTAAATAATTTAATAATTACCAAGATGAAAAATCACCAAATGAGTTTGTCATTGTCTTTTTCTTTTTAATTGTAGATGGTATAGTTATTTCCTCTTTCTCTATCCTACAAGTAAATGTAATAATTAATATTTTAGAAATCTATTAATATAAATTTCATAATACATGTATAATATGACTGTACTTGTCTTCTTCCTTATTTGGTTTTATGTATTTTCCTACACCCGATCGATATATTTTTAACACATCATTTTTTTCCATTTTATTATTTGATTTATTTTTTGCAGCTTCTTGAGCCAATCGTTCAATTTCAGCAGCACGTTCAGTAGCTAATTGTTCATCTGCTTCTTGAAATGGATCAACAAATACTTGAGCTTTTTGAATTATTATATCTTCTATTGGTCTATCTTTGTTATCCACTTCAACTTTTTCAATGGCATTTAATGTTTCTAATCCACCTACTATTTTTCCAAAAACAGTATGTTTTCGATCTAAATGTCTACATGATCGAAATGTAATAAAACTGTAATTATATAAAACAAAATATATTAGATCTTAATGAAATCATGATTATAAATATATGTAAATATATATAAACATGTAACAGAAAAAAAGTAAAAAATGTTTGTACAATTGCGATCCATTTGTATTTGGTCCAGAATTTGCCATTGATAAAATTCCTCTTCCTTGATGAATTAAATTTGGCTTAAATTCATCTTCAAATGTTTTACTCCAAATTGATGTTCCTCCATTACCAGTATTTGTAGGATCACCTCCTTGTATCTAAATTAAATTGTTTTTAAATTTTTATTATTCTTATTATAAATTCTCAACCTAATATATTTATATATTTACCATGAAATTTCGTATAGATCTATGAAATTTTGTTCCATCATAATAACCATTCTGACAATGTTTTATAAAATTTTCACAAGTTTTTGGAACAAGGTCACAATGAAGTTCTAAATTTAAAGCACCAAAATTCATAACTAATCTTACATATCCTAGAAAAAAATGTTATATGAATAAATGAAATATAAATTTATATAGATGCTATTGCTTACCTTTTTTTTTAATCCTTTCATATCGTACTAAATCTTCTGCAATAACTGCTGCTTGATGTGTAGTTTCTGTTGGCATTACTGTTGATGTAAAACCAGCAGCAACTGCACCAGTAGAATAGTGTGCCTACATTTCAAATTTTTTTTTAAAATTATAAAAAAAAAAAAATAAATATATTAATAACATTAAAACATTAATGTTAATATAATGTAAAATAAAAAAAAATTAATGTTAATACACAAACCGCATTAAATTTATCTGCTTTTGGTTTAGAGATTTCTTGTTTAGTTTCAGTTTGTTTATAATTTCTATCTAATTCAGCTAATATTTCTTTAGTTTCCATAGACACAGTTTTTAATTTTGCATTTGGATTATTACGTTCCTTTATGATTTCTGTAATAATGCTTGTTTATAATATTTATATATATATAAAATTCCCATTATTAAAATCACAAATTAAAATCTATATTTTCATATAAAATATTACCTTCATCTTCAAGTTTAATATTATTTTTTATATGATGAAATGTAGATAAATTAAATTTTATGGCATTATTTGGATCTTGTATTACAATAATGTCTTTTCGTGTAAAAGGTTGATCATTTATTAAATCTTTCCAATTACGTGTCTTTATATTCAATTGTTCTATTGCCTAAAAAAAAATTAAATTAAATTATTATGAATAAATATTTTTAAATTTAATTTTTACCTCATATGAAAACACATTTCCAGTTGTCTTAATTGCTATAATATGAGAATGTTTAGTAAATAATTTAAAAAGTACTGGACAATGATATTGCCCTTCCGAATTTATATGAAAATTAAGTTTTATTAAAGTTTTTGGATCTAATGGTTTTCCTGTAACAGGATTATGTTTATACTTTTTTATATATTCTAATATTGCTTCTAATTCAAAGATGTTTCCTTGTGGATCACAATAAGGATGTTCAAAAGGCTGTAAAGTCAAACAGCAATGATTATAAGGTAAACGACGAAATGTTGTATCTTCAGTTGCTTCAGAACTTCCAGATTTTTTTCCACCATATAATGTTGTCCATTCCGTGTATGTTAAATACCTACAAAAATAATAAATATAAAAAATTATATTAGAAAATAAAAAATTTTGTATTATAACCTCATAAATCTAATAACAAAAATTAAGAACTTACATTTTATCTTTCTGATGCTGACGTTTACCCATTTCGATTGTATTATTATTTAACTCTCTTTTAAAAAAGAATTATGATAATTATTATGATAATTACATCTAATTAATTCAATATATTTCTTAATTATTTAATATTTATTTATCTTTGACATAAATTCATCACATTCATATTTATACTACATTTATAGTAAAGTTTTTTTTTAAACTTGGTAAACCTGATAAATTAACTATATACTATTTTATATATTATATTGCTTTATTTATGTTTATAAAGTTGTTTCAAGTAAATTTTAGATTTAAAATTATATGATAAAACTTTATAAAAATGTCTAGTAAGATAATTAAAAAAGGAAATGCATTGAAAAAAGTAGTGAAAAAAGTAGAACATCGTACTCCTTTGCGAGTAATTATTCCTGCAGGAATGGCAAATGCTAAACCACCTTTAGGTTCACAACTTGGACAGGTTAAAAAATCTTTTTTTATTAATTTAATAAGATGATAAATTGTTTTTGTTATAAAAACTATAGTAAATAATGCAATTGTTTTTAGTTTTATTAAGAATATATATTATTTTATATTATATTTAATAATTATATTTATTAATTTTTTATTTAATTTTTATTTAAATATTATTTTCAGAGAAATATTAATGTTGCAAATTTTTGTAAAGATTTTAATAGAAGAACTGAAAATATTAAGGAAGGTATACCTTTACCATGTCGTATCAAAGTAAAATCTGATGGAACTTATTCTTTAGTAATTCATAAACCACCAGTAACATTTTTTTTGAAACAAGCAGCTGGAATTCTAAAAGGAAGAGCAATAAAAGGTAAATTAAATATTATAAGATAAGTTTACAAATATTTATTATGTAAATTATACTCTTTAGGTGAAATAGCAGGAAAAATAACATTTAAACATCTATATGAAATTGCTTGTGTTAAGGCAGAAGACCCACCTTTAGCATTATTAAGTTTACCACAGATTTGTGAAATGATTGTTGGTATAGCTCGAACATGTGGCATTCAAATTGTACGTACATTAGATCCAGAAGAACATGTAAAATTTATGAAGCAAAGGAAAGAAAATTATATGAAATTCCGTGAAGAATTAGAGGAAGTTAAAAAATCCAAAGTACTTAGGGCACTTTAAAATATTATATTCAAAAAATTTATTATATATTATTAATAAAAGTAAGAGATAGTAAGATTTAAGTATATCATATGGCATTATGTAATTTTTCCTTCCTTGTTAAAACATAAATTTATTCTATTTAATATTTTATATAGATTTCCCACTGATAAAAATTTTATGTCATTAATCACTTATTAATAATCTTTTAAATGATTATTATGGAAGTAAACAATAGAAATTAGATAACATGCATAATAATATTTGTTTTATATTTGCTTAATAATTAAACAAATGAATTTTATAATGCATAATTCAAATAATATAAAACACTTTATTAATTTTTATTATATTCTATGTCTGTATTTTCTAAATGTATTTATATGTAATGTTGTTCGAAAATGTAAGTAACTTTCGATAATCGAAAGATATGGTATCGATATATCGTTAATGCATTAATCGTTTGGCAGTTATTAACCAACTTCATAACGATTTGCTGACGTTCTATTCAAAGATGGCGGTGATAAGTACGCCATGTTTTTTGTGATGTTCGCGCATTAGGCAAATTTTTTGAGAATTGTAATCTATATGAGCAAAATGGCTGATGATGATCCGTGGTTATTAAAGGAAGACGGTTACTTAAATGTGGATATTGAATGTAAAAGTATAATCTATCATGCTAATCTAAATGTGTTACTAATTACCACTGGCAGTGCGCAAGTATATGTATTTGATGTCAACTCAGGAGTAATTTTGCAAAAAAGTTCTTTATCTGGTAAGCATTTTTATTTATTTATTCTTTATAAAGAAGTATTTAATATTGATAACAAATCATTTTATTGTAAATCGTTTAGATAATTTATTTGTAATGTTTAATCATACCTCATGGTCAAGGTCGTATACATGTACAAAACGTCAGGCGTGACTAAAGTTTTTCTAATTCTAATTACTTTAATGAAGTAATCAGTTGTTATTATTAAATGATTTTCATGATTGATTTGTTATTTTTTAATATGTTATCAAATTTTTACAATCATTTGATGATTTTACTGTTGTTTAATTTTCAATTATGTTGTTCTTGAAAAATTAATTTTGCTATTTGTTATTAAGTACATTTTATAAGAATTATCGATTTTTATAATTATAATGAATAATAATTTTTAAAAATGTAAATTTTATAAGATAATTATTATTATTTATTTTTTAATGGTATATAACTTTTTATATTTTTATTATATTATTTCATTTATATTATTTTCATATTTTTAAAATGAATTTATTAAATTTATTGAATTTATTAAATGAATTTATTAAAAAAAACTATATTTTTTTAACTTATAATTTAATAAATTAATGTATGATTATACAGTAATGATTATACAATAATATATTTTAGGAAAATTAAATGGAAAACTTCAAGGGATATATTTATCAAATGGTGTAGATAAAATATTATATACTGATGGAAGAGGAATTGGAATACGCAGTGATTATAATGGAGTACTCTTTTTAGACACACTTTTACAAACACCTGTTTCAAGAAGTGAAGATATTATAAAATTAGAATTATTGTTTTCTGAAGCTACTTTGTTATATCAGTGTCTACGATGTGTAGAGTTACCAGGTATAGATCATGTGCAGGAAGTGAAGGAAGAATTAATAAGTAAAACTTTTGTAATAGAAGCAAATCAAAAAAAGGGAATTAAAGCTCAAAAGGTAAATATAAATATTATATTTTAAGTTATTAAATGATTTAAAATTTATATGATAATAATATAATTTATTTTCATCATAACAGTGGAATACGGTATGTTTGGAATTACCACATAGTTCTTTGAAACTTGTGTGCTCAGGATTGGTAACAGAATTGAAAAGATTAAGCCGATATATTCCAGCATTGCCAATTGCTTCTGCCATTAATGAACGACTAAATGGCCTATTGCCAGGTCTGCCATTAGAAGGAGATCCTGCTGATAAAGCATTAATGTTTAGTGAAGCTACTCGCCGAGATACTTTTTCAAAATGGCCACACATGAATTACAAGTATAATATTTAATTTTTTATTTTTTATTTTTTATTGGAATAATTAATAAATGTATTATATACATATATATATGTTGTTTTTTAGGTGGGCTTTACCAGATCAAATGGCTCAAGCTGGTTTCTATCATCAACCAAATGCAACAGGTGATGATAGAATAATGTGTTTTACATGCAATGTTTGTTTAGTTTGTTGGGAACCAACAGATGAACCTTGGTCAGAACACGAACGCCATTCTCCAGCATGTCCATTTGTTAAAGGAGAATATACGCAAAATGTTCCTTTGTCTGTCATCCTTGCTACTGCTCCTGCACGCGAGGTTGGTGATACTGTAGATGTGATTAGCACTACAAATGTCAGTGGTCTTGTAGCTACAGCTTCTAGCAGTGGTTTCATTAATGTTTGGAATGTAACAAATCAATTAAAGGTAATATATATTAATATATGTTAATTAATATTTTTCATAAAAATATTTTCATGTCATGTATTTCTCACAGAGGGAGGTATCATTTTATGTAGCTCCTATAGATCAAGAAATAAATAATAAGGACTCTATTCAATTTGGTTCTACAAGAAATTTGTCATCATATTTAAGGACACTTAATTCCGAAACAGATCCTCTTTCTGATTATAAGCATCCAGGTTCTCATAAAGTACAGGTCACAGCATTGTCTATAGTAGGATCTCCCAAGTCTCAAAACAGTGAAACAAAAACATCTGGTTCTACGCTTTTACCTGTAGAGACATCGGACTCTAAAATCAGGCCATGTGTAGTGTGTGCTGTTACTGTGACAGTTAGTAATCCATCGCAATTAAGGACTTTAGAAAATGTGTGGGCTGCTTCAACAGATTTAGCTTCATCATCATCTCTTGTTCGTGCAATGAACAGTGTAAATAGTGCTGCCAGTGATACTTTAGATATAATGAAAGTAGCAGGTGATAAATACACACCATCAAGATTGCACTATTTAGTATTTTATGACTTTCACCACAAAACTGCAACAACACAACAAATTAAAGAAGATAATACTAAGGAGTCTAAGGCTAAAAAAACATTATCTGGAACAGGCACTAGTGCTAGCTCAAATGGAGAACGTCAAGAAAATTTATATCAAGAATTCTTGGTTGGTAAATTTTTTTATGAAGTTCCAGTAATAGAAGATGTAGATTCTGATGTAGTTGGTCCACATTTTGATGGTATTTTTCCAACATCTGCCCTTACTGCATCATCTTCCAATGGGATCTATTCAAATCCAATTGGTATCACAGTACCTCCAACATCAAGTTCATTTGATGCCAATTTTAATCCTATTAATGGTCCAGAACATTTTGCATCAACATCTGATTTAACAACAGCCAACAAAAAAAGTTTGGATATCATGAAAATAACAAAGACTGAACCAATTGTTGTAAAGACTTTATCTATTGAAGCTCCTGATTTTGTTAAAATTACACATATTGAATCATCTAAAGATGGAAGACATTTATATGTTGCTATGTGTCCTACAACAGATAACACAGATTCGTTAATTTCAAATAATAATCAAATGGATATTGATGAAGATAGTGAATTTTTCCCACAGAAAGGTTATGTGTATTGGGACCATAATGATACACAATCTGATAGACTAATAAATGGTAAAATACATGATGACATAAATAATATAAATACTATACTACTTGTATATGCTTTGGATTTTTCGGGACAAGTAGTAAAGATATTTTCTGAACCAGTAGCAAAACGAGAGTTATCTGCAGATGAAGCTCCTGTTGAACATGTGTTTTTACCTCTTCAAGAGAAAAATAAATGTACATTATCTGGTGAAAATTTTAGTACAAGTTCTACTACTAATTCAAATGTATCAGAACCTGTAGGACAAGTAGCTCTAATATGCAGAGATGGTGTTATCAGAGTATTAAATTTAAATTCATTGAAAACTATTACTGAGGCAAGAATAGAAGGGAAAAAGTTTGTTTCTGCAGCCTATTGTAATAGTAAGTTTTGATATTTATTTATTTTTTTATTAATATTTCTCATATTTGCACAATTTGATTTTTTCAGGTTTAGAAAGATTGTGTGCATGTACAAGCGATGGTGCACTTCATTTTTTTATTACTACAGATGAAGAAGATTCTATAGAAGATAAGGAGGATATTGAGGATATTAATATGATGACAAATGAAGAAAATAGTAATAAAACTATAATTCCTAGCACATCAACATCATCTAATTTTCAGTAAGATTAAAAATAAAATTAAAATAATAAAATAAATAAGACATTTAAAATAATATTTTAAAAGTTAATATATTTAATATATATATTTTTATAGAGATCAGTTAATTGCGCACAAATTAAATTTCTCACATTCGGATTTATGTGCTTTATATGAATTGACACGGTTTGATCATCATTCTCCTGCATATGGTGCTACTGTTCCTCCTTGTTGGAATGAAATGATGCAAGCTCAAAGACAACGTCGTCATCCTCAACATTTTCATCAATCAGAAGGTCAGCATCATACAAGAACATGGCGTTTACATAATGAACGGTATGTATGAATACTTTAGAAAATATAATTTTATGATATATTATTATATATATTATATATATTATGTATGATATTTTGTTCTACTTAATTTATGAAAGCTTATTTCTTTTATAAAATATAGAAATACTTGGGATGAACATATATTTGAATTAACTCTTCCTCGAAGTGCAGCAGGACATATTGGCCATGTAGATGTACGATATAGTTTGCATTCAGTTTGTCAAGAACTACCTTCGATTCAAATTACTTTACTAAAACAAAATATCAAAAGAATTGGTCATCATGAGCCTTTGTTAACTCCTGTGGATGAAAGAATAGATTTTAATATAAGTAATGAGCAAAAGGGAGAAAATCCTGTGATCACAGAAGAATTTCAAAGGCAACATAATACGGAAATTTTATGTGGACCGATTGATCTACATCGAAGTTTAGATTTATCTTGGCGTGCTGGTTGTGTTACATTAACTAGTCCAAAATTATTTCGATCTAAAGCCAGAACGCTTCTTGTTCATATTAAGGCTCTAATTGATCCTACAAAAGATAACGTGAGTATTTAGTCAGAATATATTTCGAAGTAGTTAAATATAATATATATGATAAATATTATTTTGTTATTTTTAGACAACAACAAAATCAAAAACAAATTCATCAGACAACAAACCTCCTACATCGAAAAAATTAAGAATAGTTGAAGTACGTCGATTCGTAGAAGGTGCAAGTAGTAAGAAATTAGATGGTTACATCGGTAAATACGATTTTAAATTCAATATTATTATATATAATTTACATTTCACATAATTTAATTCATTTTTTTTTCAATACTTATTTAAGGTTGTGATTGTATTTATGAGGTATCAATTACCGTTCGAACGGTGTATCCTACTAATATACCAAATGAAAGAGCGCAACGATGCGCCATGTTAGAATCTAAAAATTGTTTTGAAAATTTATTAAATGTAGCTTGTTTGGAGACACCTGAAAAGTAAGAATATTTTATAAAAATTAAAAATTATTAAATTATAATTTTATTATATCAATATTTATTATATTATTTTTTATGCAAAATATATATGTATATCTATTATAATATATTTAAATATTATAGGTCTCCCATTGTACAATCACTTGCATTAGATATTCTTGTATGGATAGCTTCTATTAGATTAACGAGGTTGCGTAACTATCAAAATAATACTGAAATAAAAGCTTTTCAATTGGAAACAATTCGTTTGGTACAAGCACGATTATCTAATTTATTAAGAACTTGTCTTTTGCATGCTGGTCGAAGTATAGCGCACAAGTGTATAAAATTAATTATGCTTTGTAATATGTAAGTTAATAATATTTGATTAAATGATATATATTTGAATGAAATATATTTTATTCTATAATATTATAAACTATTTTCAGTGGTTTTTACAATTTGGAAGATCCTCCATCTCAATCTTTTGATGAAGCTTTAGTATCTGTTTTAGTAACATTATTACCCTCGATAGTAGAGGTTGAATGGGCTGGTTCATTGCGTTGGTTACAATTATTAATTAATAGAACTTTGTTACGAGATAGAAATCACAGTATTGCTCAACAATGTATTTCTCTAATACAACAAATAGCTGCTGAAATATCAAATCGTGTAAATCCATATCATTTATTACTAGCAACAAGGTATAATTTAATTTATGATTATAATTTATCTTAATACAAGTTGTTAATATAACATTAATAAAAAAAAGAGTTTTCAATTTTTTATAGATTTGGTCTATATAATTCTCCATTTGAGACCGAATTATTCGACTTGGAATCGCCGATGCCTCCTAAATATAGTCCAATACCACCTACATATGTGTCAGCAGTAGCTAATGAACAGACGGGACCGTCAACTGCTTCATCAAGTTCTATGTATTCTCAGGATGCTATTGATTTGAGGGACCTACTTACACTGCCTACACATCCAACTAGTGAACTTGTGGTGTCTAGCAAATTGAAGGCTTTATGTGCTAATCACAATATGAAGGGACTTTTAGAGGTAATTTATTAATATTATGAAATCATAACAAAATAAATATAGGAAAATAAAAAAAAATTTTGGATATTATAAAAATGGATAAAAATTGTAAACATCCAGGTTGAACCCCTTCATTTTACTTGTCTTGCTGCTTCTGATGGTACCAAAATGGAAAAGATTGATCCATGTATGAATACAAATAATATTGGAGCTCCTCTTTATGATAGTACAGCTACAAACAACAACGGTGTACCTGATATCAAAACCATTCATCATACTTATGTAAGTTATTCCAAAATTATTTTTTTTTACAAACAGTTCTTAAATCCTTTCTGTTTTCCTTTTTCTATACTCTAAATCTAACGATTTCATGGAGCATGCTACTATTTTAAATTTGATATAAATGTTATAATATTGTTATAATATCATTATAATATCATATCGGTAAAACAAACAACAAAACATCATGGTAAAATAGAACAGGCAGTTCAACAATTTCCGTTTTTTAATTAGGACAGTTGACATTATTACAATTATTTAGCGTTGAATGTAAAAACATAAATGGTATAGATGTTTTTTCAAGTAGAGGAAATATAATCCAAATAGAAATCATTGTACATTATAGAACTTGGATGCTGGATCGCTAGGAGCAGATATTCAGGCTAAGCCAACACCTATGTTAAGCGATCTACTTAGTCTATGTACAGGAAGAATGTTAAAGAAGCCAGCTCCACAACTGATATTCACACCTGATGATCAATCAGACTGTGATGAAGCTAATGATATGCCTATCAACAATCAGACATGGCATAATACACAAAATGATATGCCTACTTCACGTATATTAAGTTCTACTGTAACAAAAGAAAAGTCGTCCGTACAAAATATCAATACTACTGTAAACAAAATTGAAGACAGCAATTCTAAAAAGGTAGATTATATAGATGAGAAATTGCACTTTTTTCTTTCTGTTTCTCAATTTGATAATTTCTTGTCATTATCATAAATTTTTAGCTTTATTAATATGCTGTTTTTATAATTGAGTTTATGTAATTTCATTGATTTTGCACAAAGCTAGATACATAAATTGCAAATTGCATGACAGCTTTAGGATACTATATATTCAAAATCAATATTACATTGATATTATTTTCTCATATTATACATCTTACCATTTAAATTATCCACGAGATTTATAAAATATAAATGTAATAAGAACATCTAGTTACATAGATTTTATATTGAATGATTTATTTTGAATTCAACGCACGAATAAATTTTAATGATATGAAATTGCCTAGATCTACTTCCATGATTTAATTTTGCAAGTATAATATCATTTTCTCAATTTTATTTCATATATCACAATAGATTCGTTTATGTAAATGGAATATGTAGATTTTATTCCTATTTAATGCTTCTAATATTATATATATAAATATAATATATATATATATATATATATGTGATGTATAGTTACACTTTTGAAATTTTGGGTAACAGTTTTAGAAATAAATTTATAGAAAAATTATTTCTGTTTTGAAATTATTATTGAAAAATATAAATGAATTATATTCAATATGTATATAGTTATAGAAAATATACAATAATAGAAAAAGGACTGATTATCCAAATTTCTAATTCTTAGAAATATTTAATCTTAATGTATTATAGAATAAAATAATTTATGCATCTTCATGTATTTGTTTGAATGACTATAATTTATTACATAACAAAATAGAAATGAAATAGATACTTAATAATTGCTAAAATATGTACTATTAGAAGATTATATATGCTATTTAATATTACAGCGAAAAGAAGTTACATTTCCATGGGCAAGATTATTGTGTTGGCCACCTCAGCAGGCATTGGTAGTTGATAGAATGCATTCTGGTGCACGTCGTTTTGTTATTCTCGATTTTGGATCACCTGTATTGCTTACGGATTTGATTATTCCTTGCTGCAGTGATTTAGCATCATTATCTATAGATATATGGACAAAAAAAGAAGAAGTTGATGGTACACGACTTATTGTTGCTGGTGATATTGGAAATAGATCTTTAGTTGTATGTGATCTTCAGCCACCACCAGTTTGTAGATATCTAAAGGTATTTATAATAATAATACTTCTTATAATAAATTATAATAAAATTTATTTATTTTATTTAACTATATTTATTTATCTATTTATATGATAATAAAAAACTGTTATTTTTAGATTATAATCATAGGTCGCTATGGAATGTCTCCTACTATGTGTAAAATTCCATTAGGAATTTTCTATGGACACATGATGGTTTTACCTGGAGAAGATTATGCGGAATTAAATAGTAGTTTATCAACTTGTGACAACACTTTTGATTCTAATATACAAGCTACTATTGATACACAATGTAATATTTTGTCAGCTCTTGCAGAAGATGTACAGTGCAGGTATTAACAACATGTTTATTCGAAAATATAAGTTTTATTTATTATATTTAATGTATACATTTATATTTTAATATTTTTTAATATTTTTATTAATTTATTTTTAATTATTAATTAATTTTTAATTTGTGCCGTAGATTTAGCCTAGCTACTGAAAAATTAAAAAGCCTACTGGATCCACTGTTGTGTTCAGAAACTACTAATGTTATGCATATGCAACATTATCTTTCTTTTAGTAAAATACCTAATGAAAATAAAGAACAACCATCTGCAAAAATATTGTCTACTTATCAAGTAAATAAAATAAATTAATATAAAATATAATTTTATATGTAATAATTATATATAAAAAATACATATTTATATTATAGGAATGTATAATGTTTCAACATCAATTAAATGTTGTGCGTGGTGTATGGAGACGATTGGAATCATGGAAAGGTTCTCAAACTATACCTACAATGTCTTTAACTAATGCACCTACTGATAAATTGCGAGCTTTAGGAGAAACTTTACTCGATATTCTCTTATTTGCAGTATATGAAATTGGTCCAATACCTAGTGTATGTTTATTAATTTTTATTTATTATGATTTTTATTATAATTGTTTAGATTTTTATATCTGTTTTTTTCTTTTTTTAGATACCGTTATCAATATGTGATGTTTTTACACCAACTGTTTGTGAAAAATTTTTTCATTCAATTTGTGTTGTTACACCAGCTCCGCGTTTACAGTTACAAGCTGTCGCTCTTTTAACGCGTATGGCTGGTCATCAACCTTGGTGGGGTAATTTCTTATCTAATGTTTTAGTTAATCTTTATTCTTCATCGTCTACGCACATATTTCCACAAGATAGGTACGATATACGATATAATTTTTAATTCTTTAATAAAGGTAGAAAATATTATTCATTAAAACGAATATTTCCCTTTTAATTTTTAGAGTATTTATTTTACTGACACTTCTTGGACGTAAATCGTTGATTGCTGGAGTTAATAGATCTTCCGTGATAGATGCCATGGTTCGCACATTAGGCAAATTATTAGCACCATTATCAAATCCTCAAGCATCTGATATAAATCATTTAGATATAACACTTATAGGCTGGGTATTGCTTTTTTTATCAGTATGTTTGGATACTATAGCAATTCCACCTACTTGCTTGGAAGAGAATAGTGAAAAAAATAGAGAACAAGGTACATATATATATATATTATTTATAATTTTAATTGGATATACATGTATATTTTATATATTTAATAATTTTAATATGAAGTATTATTATTTTGAATTTTATTTTAAAAATTCCTTTAAAAGGTTTATTATCTCGTTGGGAATTTATTCAAGGCGAATCTGCAATGCAAAGGAAATATGGTAACGCTAATCGTTCTCCAGCTTGTAGTTACCGTAAGAAATTACAGAAATTACATCATAAGCAACAACTTCAAGAATTAGAGCAAGCAAAAAAAGCATTTCATACATCATCACAGGTATGAAAAATATATTTATTTTATTCTTATAATAAATGAAATATAAAAATAAATAAATTACATAAATTTTGAAGGGATGGACTAATTTATCATCACATACTGCTTCATTATGCAGCAAAATGAAAGCTACATTAAAATCGCATGAGCAGTTCTTTAAAAAAACGTTAAAACAAAATTCTGCCAAGCACTTTAAAGATATCCTTGGTATTCGTAAGAATGATACACAACACAGTTCGCGCAGTTCACAATCACAAGCAAATACGAGGTTTGTGATAAAAATTTATATCACAACAATTAATTTTTAATATTTTATGACAATTTAATTATGTCATATAAGTTCTAGCAAATCAGAAGCAACAGATTTGGATATTGAATATATATCTAACTTATCACATCAACATGTTCTGCCTGTGGCACGTGGACTTATTGCTCTTATTTTATATAATTCTGCTAATGTGGATATGTTCCTATTAGCTTGCAAAGTAAGTAAATTTGATTTAAGATTATTATATGTATTTATCGACTTTTATTTCATTTCTTTTCTTTATTTTTCTTTATTTTTCTTTATTTTTGAACAAAATATAAAATTTAAAATTAGTATATATTTTATTTGCATTAAGTATTATAATTTACGATTTATATATGCTTACTATTAAAATTTATGATTAAAATATTATTAGCTTGTAGACATTTGATGATTTTTAATAAATAATAAGCTTTATGCTTTATGAAGTAATTTCTTGAATTGTTGTAATGTGTACCATATAGGTAGTCGCTAGGCTAGTGATATCTACACGTCCTGCAATTAGCTTGTGTGAACTTATGAGTGAAGAACAGCTCCTAAAATTAGTCAGATTGGCGGGTACCTCTGATGCGGCCTGGTCTTCACATGCAGTTTCGTGCCTTTTGCAGGATTTATTAGAAGGTATGAGATTCACATATTATCACATATTGTGATATTATTTATATATTTTTTCTTTCAATTTTTATTAATTATTCGTTATAATATTTAATTATAGGCGGAAAATTAACTCCAAAAACATGTTTTACTGCTGAAGGCCCTTCAGTAGTGAATTTTATACCTCTCGTTACGGAGAAAGGTCGAACACCAGAAGAAGAATATAGTGCAAGTGCTGCTGAAACAAGTAATACTGCTGTTCCACTTGGTAATGATGAAGGATTTGCTGAAGGTGAAGGAGAAGAGGATACTCAAGATAGTAGTATAATGGTGTTATCTGCAACTGCTTCAACATCAAAGTCAAATGGATTTTTACCTTCTCTTTTGGAATCTGATGATAGTGAACTTGAAGATTTCTTAGATGATATTTTAGAACGTGGTAGAAATACCTTAAAGAAAGGACATCCATTACCTAAAAATGTAGACATATCTGGGTAAATAATATATACATATAAATATAATTATATAATAAATATAAATATACATATATAATTTATGTAAAAATTAAATTATTTATAAATTTTTATAGAATTTCTTTGGCAATGGATGCAAGATTAGAATATGGAGTAGAAATGGGGATAGAATTATCATTAAGAATATTGTCTATGTTTAGCATGTATAATTTACCTTATAGTATAAGTACCACAATACATGTGAGTTAATGACTTTTATTTTTGTATTTATTACTTTCAATTAAGATAAAATGAATTTTTGAATCGAGATAAAAATTTATTTTTGATTTTTATATGAAAGGTTCCATCAGAATCAAATCGATGTCCTCAACAATCAACACCAAAAACAGAATCTAATTGGAACGAGAGAAGTCAAGATGTTTGGAATTCACCTGACACAACTTCTTCGAGTTTATTAATGTTAACGAGATGTTTTGACAAAATATTTACAGAATTATATTTACAGGTAAGTAATATCAATTAAACAATAATAAATATTTATATAATTTCCAATGACTTAAAAAATTATAATTAATAACAATAATAATAATAAATATATATAAATATATATATATAATATATACATACATATATTATACATACATACATACATACATACATATATACATACATATAATTTATATAATTTTACATATAATTTTACAACAGAGCGCGGGAACAAATTTGGAACTTATTCTTCAGCTTTGGTTAACTTTAAATTTAGATGCTTCTTCAGAACAATCTAATTGTTTAAATCAATTTGATCCTTCACTTTCACCTGTTATACCGTTGAGTTCAACAGCTATTTCAAATCTTATATCTGCATTATGTTGGTAAATATAAAATGTTTTTATATTTTTCTTTTATTAGAATAATTTTCCAATTAATAGTTTAAATAATAATAAGATCAATTTACAGGCATCCAGGTGTTTCTTTACGTGCTTGGTGTCTTGCTCTTCGATGTTTAACTTTGGCAAGTAATCAACCATTACAAACAAATCCTGCAGAGGCTGCAAATAGTCGTCAACCGTTAGATGGTCTTTTGGGTGGCATGGCCGGATGTATTGTAAAAGAACGTAATATGGGTCCTATGCTTTTGCGTTTACTTTCCGGAAGTGGATTAAATGTTAATGCTATGGATAAACAATATATAATGGTATTTTTATTAATTTTTTTAATTATTAAGTTTATAGTGTTCTATAATTTTATATTTCAATATATTTTTAGGCTGGTCCTACTGTTTGTCAAGCACTACAATATTTTCTAGTTAGATTAAAGATGAGATGCGATGTAATTATGCCTGATAGTTCTTTAGGAAATGCATTAAAAGAACTTTTATTATGGGTGATATATCAACTTGTACAACCTGGTGGTGCACTTTCTGCAAGAAGAGGGCCTTTAGACGCACAATATAAACTTATAACATCATTAACGAATTTAAATTTTGCTAATACAGATTTAGGAACTGCAATGAGTATAACAGAATGCGTCGGAGTATTAGTTTCTACATATGTTAGAGGTTCTGAAGGTAATTTCATAAATTAAAATTATAAGTGATATTATATAATTGAATTATGAATGTTTTTTGTCTATGTTTATTATTTGATAGTTGGTGCTCAATGTGGTGGAACTGGTGATTTAACAAATTCATCCAGTGGATTCGGGAGTTTATTTGCTTGTGTATTCGGTGGGCATACCAGACAAGATTATCCCACTTCATGGGATACTTTAGTTGTAGCACTTATTAAATTAGTATGTCGACTTATTCAAACACCTTTGCCAGAGGTATATATTATTTATAATATTTTATATATTTGAAATAGATATTTTAAAAATCTGTTATATTTCAATCTTTTATATTTATAGACTTGTGCATGTCGTTCTGATGGTTCAATAAGAATAGATTTTTCTGAAACAAATTTCGATACAAATACTGATATTAATGATACTCAAATGAAAGTAAATATTTCACAAACGGATGAAAGTAAAGTTGCAGAGCAACAATCTTCATCTCGCTTACAACAATGTGCATCTAACAAACCTCGTATGCGATGTGTTGCAGATACTGGTATGTATAAAAATACAGCAATTTTATTTCAATGAAATATTTACTATTGGAATATTATGATTTTCAGTTTTGCAACATGAACCTACCATGATGCGATTGTTAGGAGCTTTAGGTCATAGTACAGGTTCATCTTTAGCTATGCTCTTAGGCGAAAGTGCTGGTGCAGGAACAGCTACTGAACTTGGTGATCCTGCTTCGATACCAGATGCTACATTCCAACTTTTGACTACTCTTACTAAAAAAGCAAGCAATCGTAGTTTGGTTCTTAATCCACTTTACCAATATCTTTCGTCCTGTAAGTATTTTTATTTTCACAAAACTTTTTAATTTTTTAATTTTTAAATAATAAATAATAAATAATTAATAAATATTTTTATTTTTATTATATTATTTTATAGCATGTGAACAAAGAGAGTTAAATCGACAATTGGGTATTATGCAATTATCCGAGCCTCTTCTTTGGTATATCTTAAGAGTTTTAGATAATGAAGTATCACTGGCAATGTTCACAGCAATGGGTGGAGTAAAAGTACTTTGTGAAAATTTAGTAAAATCAAGTAATAATGGCAATGCTAACTCTGTTTCACCTGGTGTGATTGCATTGGTAATGGAACATCTTTCAAATGTTCCTAATGTACTACCAGTATCTTCTTCGAGTAGCAAAAAGTCTATAAATACACTTGAGACTTATGAAGATGGATTGTTAAATTTTGCTCCTTTGGGTATAATATCTTGGTTTAATCCTGCTGCACAACCAGCAGATGTTCTCATACAAAATTCTACACCACATAAACGGGCAAGAACAGCCGCGTGGTTATATCATTGTTATCCTGATGAAGCTTGGGTTGATCTTGCGATTACTTTACCTTGTGCTATATTATTAAGAAAAGTAGAATTGCAACCACATCTTACATCTTTAGCTAGTAAGATATAAATGTATTATCAATAATAATATACGAATAATGTATTATATTTTAATAATTTATAATATATTGCTATTTTCAGCATGCCCATCGGCTGTAGCTATAGAAGTTTCAAGAGAAAGTAATAGTCCTTTAACACCTGTTTGTCCACCAATGCCTACGGCAGGCTTGACATTTATACGTATCACTCTCTCACAACCAGAAGTGGCAACATCTGTACTTGTACGATTATATAAGCCACGTGATTCGAGAAGTATAAGTTTAAGTCAGATTAGGTTATTAGGTACTACAGCATTCGGTGAAATAAAAACGAATCATGATACAATAGACGAAGAACAACTTACTAAGACAAGGTAATTCTTTTGATATAGATTTTTGGTTGTATTTATGGAAATAATTTATGGTTTTATATGTCAAAATACAATTTTTGTAACATATATGTCTAGCTTGGGTTGGTTGCGATTATTGCATCAATGCCTATCCGTAAGCACATTAAACAGCAATCTTGCTGTTAAAGTGCTTAATTCTGCAGCTTCAGTTGAAGGATTGGTTGAGGCATGTTGTAATCTTCTGTTACTCCCAGCACCATCTCTTTTTACTCCCAATTTGGAAAGGGTACTTTTGCAATTAGGCTTACATTCTCAAGAGCTTGGACTTCGACTCATTGGTCTTTTACTTAACAACAGGTCTACCTTTTTCTTTCAAGGTATCGCTTTTCTTAAAAATCAATTTTTTTCCTTTTTTTTTGAAATAAATTTTTTCGAATTTTTTAGAAAAGTAACATTAACTTTTAATTGCAGGTGCTGTAACTACTCAAGAAACATCAACTGTTCAATTGGTTGTAGAACTACTTCAGCAATTATGTTCAATTCAAGATTCTTGTACAGAAGCTCGTATGACAGCAGTACTTTCGTGGCTTCATGCATCGGCAGTAAATGGAATTTCTCGACCCAGTAATAGTCCTAATGCTATTAATCCACCTGCTGTATATATTCATTGTGTATCTTCCATTATATGGGAAGCTCATCAACAACAAAATCTTAATTATGATTTGCAAGCTTTATTGACAGATGAACTTTTTAAGTAAGTCATATTCTGCACATATTATATAATTTCTTTTATTTGACAAAATTTTGATATATATCTTTAATATAAATTATATTATTTGAAAATAGTGCTTTATATCAATGGACTTTGATTTTGGGAACGAGTTCTGCTTTAAAACAGGCGATTGATTCTGCTCTGTGTGCATTTTGTTATGTAAGACCTACATTGTTTCCTGTGCTTCTCCAAAGAGTACGAATTTTGGTGCCCAATAAGGCTACAGATCATTCTGCATCTATATCTGATGATCGCAAGGAAAGAGAAGGACAAACGGATGATAGAAAAAGCGAATTTAACGGCGAAGAATGGTATTATCGTTATGTATTATCAGAATGTAAGCGATTAAATTTAACAGAAGGACAGTTGCTTACTGTAGCTGCAGCCGCTCGATCTCCGTCAGGTATAGAACAGTTAATTGATTCTGGACTTCCTGCTTCGTTAACAATGTTAATTACTGGTAAGATATTTTCTTGTGAAATAGTTATTTTACAATAATATATATATAAGATAATATGATAATCTAAAAGATAAACTTTTACATAGATTTTTGTAATTTGGAAAAGACACGACAAGAACAACCTCAAAGCAGGATGTCCTCAATGGATAGTTGTCAGAATAACACTTTAGAGGGTTTAACGGATAATGATAAAGCAAGTGAAATTTCCATGGATACAAATAATTATTATGGTAACTGTATTTTTAAAAAAAATTGTGATTTTTATAATCTTTATAAACAAAATTATAATAATTATTTTTAGGTGGATTATGTATGACAGAGCCAGAAAGTATAGCGATAGTATTAGAATTTTTAACACTTGTATGCTCGGAAGGTAAAATGCGTGATTGGCTTGGAAAAAAAGGATATGGATTTTGGTTACCTCTTCTTTCTCTTCTTAGTAATCGACCTGTAGAAAATCCATCTTTATCCTCTTTGAGGTAATTTTATATGAATGATTTGTTATTTATATATATATATATATAACGAATAATAGAAATTTTGTATTTTACAGATGTTCCAAAACAAGTGTTTCATATGCATCATTAGAAAGTGCAATGATTAAATTTTTATCTAGATGTTGTTGGTGTCATCTCGAAAATCAAAAGTTATTAGCCGAATTATTAACAGATGTCATTTCTCAACAACGAACGACTTCAAGTAAGACGATTTATTTTATTTCATATTATACTTTAATTAATATTATTTTCATTTAATGTACTATATAAAATATTTATTGGATAGATATACGCTATCTTCATGGAATTTCGGGTTTCACAAGGCGATTAATTTTACAATTATTATTGGAAGGTGAAAAAGTATTAGTATCCGTAACTTCCGATGCACCTATGAAAGTTTCAAATACAGCAGTCAATTATAGTATGTTGTCCATGCCACCACATCCAGCTCATCCACTTGGTCATTATCATCAATTATTGTATATGTCTACTCAATCAACTGTTGCAGATATATTACAACAAGTCTCTGGTAAATTTCTTTTTTTCATTAATAATCATATATACAATAAATTTATAATTAAATTTGAAATATTTTTAAAAGGTACTTGGCTTTTTCTATTGTTGCCAAATACATATAAAAATAATGAAACTGGAACGAACAATAATCGCTCTAGAGAACTTTGGGAATCTGGTATGGCCTTTATAGTAGATACTCTTAGTGTAGCTGCTGGAAATACAGCAAAAGACAAAAGAGCTAAAGAAGCATCTAATAGATCTCAAGCTCGTGGTCCTATTATAAGAAAATCACGTGGGAATTCTGGCAAGTTATTTATATTGTCTATATTATATATACGACTATATTATATGGGATGCAAATACAATAAAATTTATCTATTTAAAATTTAGTAGACGGAGCAGCAAGTACAAGCAAAACATCGAGTAATAATGTTCAACAGAATTCTACCAATTCTACTAATCAACAATATTTGATACATTCATCACGTCCAAATACTCCTTTACCACCACAATTGACCATTGCCCAATTGTTAGCTATAGCCGAAGATAGTGGAATATCTTTATCAGAACCTTGTTTGCATCTTATATTGCGCCAACGTAATAAAGATACAAAAGGTAAAGGTATATCGATTACGATATTTCCAATTAAAATAATATTTATGAATATTTTATTTTTTATCTTTCAGAGGATGTATCGAAACAAAATGACAGCGAGTTGTTAAATTATAGAAGTATAGAAAGTTCATTAGGCGTTTTTAGTGCCGGTGGTGGTTTAGCGGTATTAGCACGATATTTGCCGCTGGTTTATCCAGATTCTAGACCACCACCCGTCCCGTTACCCTCACCAGAAGAAACATTTAGCCACGAAGAATGGGTGAAACTAGGAATTAGCGATTATGCTATTGAAATTATAGAAGAAAGTGGAAATAATTCTTCTCCGTGTGCATCTTCACCAGCTGCTTACGTTCCGCCACATTCTCTTGCTGCTTTTGGATTGTTCCTTAGGCTTCCGGGTTACGCAGAAGTATTATTAAGAGATCGAAAACGAGCTCAGTGTTTGTTACGTCTTGCTTTAGGCGTCTCAGACGACGGTGAAGGTGGAGACGTTTTAACATCGCCGTTGGCTGCGTTACTACCAACTTTGCCATTCCAAGTTTTAAAACAATTACTTGACGCTACACCTGCGACCACCGATGATGGTCTTCTTTTGCGTAAAACGACTATTGAAGTGGGTGCTATGCTTTTATTGTTGAACTGTTTGGCGGTATTTACCCACCAAACAAATCAGAACGACAACCAGGAGCAAAAAATAACTGGGAACCAAGGTGAAGCAGGACGTAGCGATGATAATTCACATTTGTATTGGGCGAAGGGTACGGGATTTGGTACCGGCTCTACACAACAATCATGGAATGTTGAGCAAGCATTGATGCGACAGAGGTCCGAGGAAGAGCATGTTACAGTATTATTGCAAGTTTTAGCAAGTTATATTGGTTCCGGTGGACAAACGCAAAGAGAACTGCCAGCGTCTTTTCCCGATCTACTAGCCAGATCGTGTTTACTTCCAGCCTTGTCTTCATATTTAAGAAACGATTCAGTGTTAGACATGGCGAGGCACATTCCTTTGTATCGCGCTGTACTGCAATTGCTCAGAGCTATGGCACTTTCCAATCAATTAGTTCCGCTCTTGTTACCTAGAGGAAAGTCTAGTGAACCGTCCGTCGTATCGCTCCTATCTAGTATGAGGGTTTGCGTGGATACGTACGTTCACAAGATTAATCGCACTAGGACTAACAAATCGAAAACGCTATTTAAGTATCCCGATGATACCGAACAGGACGAAGGTTTAGCAACGTTGATTCCAGATATTCAAGAAAGTGCTACCATAGTGCAAAATGCTACTTCTAGATTATCAGGAATCGAAGAAGAATTACCTGGCCCTAGCCCCACGGCTCCAGAATTACCTCTACGTTCTATCGAACAACGATACATAGAAGTTATGAAAAATTTACAATTTGGTAAGAAAATAAGATATTTCTTTTTTTTTATTATCTGATAAGCATAAATGATATTATTTTATATTACGTAATTGCAGATACGTACGAAATGATTACCGAAAATCCAGAAGCTGGTGGATACAAGTTTGCTGTCTCGTATCATTTCGAATCCACTATGAGGGCAGCTGGAGAAAGAAGTCACCCTACCAGAGTCAAGAGATTAGCGCAAGAAGCTGTCACACTTTCTACAGCGTTACCCTTGTCATATAGTAGTAGCGTTTTCGTTAGATGCGACGCTGATAGATTAGACGTAATGAAGGTAATTTGTAAATAAATAATAACGAATAATAAATAAAATAAGAAAAATATCGATCGATTTTGCACACGAAATATATATATATTTTTTTTTCAGGTACTTATAACAGGGCCAGCGGAAACACCATACGCAAACGGATGCTTCGAATTTGACGTATATTTTCCTCCGGATTATCCTAATAGTCCGATGTTAATAAATCTAGAAACTACTGGTCGTCATACCGTGCGATTTAATCCAAATCTGTACAACGATGGAAAAGTCTGCTTGAGTGTATTGAATACCTGGCATGGTCGCCCTGAAGAAAAATGGAATGCCCACACTAGTAGTTTCCTTCAGGTAAAACTCTCAGGTAAACTCTGTTTAAACTCTGAAACGTTAAGTAAAAAGTTTTTGTTTTAACATTGAAACAGGTCTTAGTATCAATACAATCGCTGATCTTAGTATCAGAGCCTTATTTCAACGAACCAGGATACGAACGATCGCGAGGTACAACGAGCGGAGCTCAATCTAGTCAAGAGTATAACGCGAATATTTGTCAAGCTACTGCTAAATGGGCGATGCTTGATCAAATTCGCAATCCGTGCCCTTGTTTTAAAGAGGTAATTACATTTGATTACGTTTATAATATTGTTTACATATTGTGCGAAATATTTTGAATAATGTAATTTCCGTTTGATGATTATTTCATAGGTCATACATACTCACTTTTGGATAAAGAGACATGAAATTGTTGCACAATTAGAAAGATGGATAAGAGATATGGAATTACATGGATCAGATAGAAGATTTGGCCGTACTCTCTCTCTGAATGCATTAGCTTTAAGAGTAATTAATGAATTTACACATTTACTATTATTATTATAATTTGTTGACGTTTGATTGACTTTTTTTAAAATAATTATATTTCAATATAATTTCAGAGACATTATAGTTTGTTGAGGGAAGAATTGAGTAAATTACCAACTCCCGAAGGCTTGGAGGATTTGGTTGAACCGCTCGCATCACCAGGCTCACCGATCGAATTGTCCGGCACTCCTGGCACCCCAAATACGCCACCAGCATCGACGGTTCCTCCAACTGGCACAATTTCTACGCCAATTAATAACTCTGTTGGTTCCATGAGCAATGCAAGTGCTAGTAATCATGTACACCACGACATCGACACAGACGTTGAGATGGAGAAGATGGTTTCAAAAGTGTGTGAATAGCTAAAGAATGTTAATAGACATTGTTGGACATTTTGAAAAGTCTATATTGTTTGTGTTATGACGGACAAATAACGGACTGACCGGAAATGAAAGGAAATCCTAGTACGTGGGAAAATTTCAGTTGATTGACGGATGGTTAGATGAATGAAAGATTACTTGTATCCTTTCGTTGAACACATGACGATATCGATAAAAATGAGGATAATTCGAAAAACGGAAGAGGATGATAAACGTATGCGTGCATGTATGTGGTATGTATGAACGAGAGAAATTTGGTAAGAAAAAGGAAGAATGAGCGAGAGACGAACGGGAGATGAATCGTGTAAACAGATTAAGGAAAAATGGATACGAAGAGTGAATGCGGTCGAGTGAAAGAGACGAGGATGAATCGATAAAAAGAAAAAAAAAAAAGAAAAAAAAAAGAAAAAAAAAAGAAAAAAAAAAGAAAGCGCAAGAAATAGTCAGTGGTTAAAAATTCGGTATGAATGTGAATAACTCGTACGTAGTAGGTACTCTCTGTGGCAACTGCTATATTATATGTACGCTGCATTCTACTACTTCGTATTATCATAAGTAACAACTCTGTTATTCGATATTTATTATACGTGTTCCTCGTTTATGTAGCCGATAATTCCCTATCCTTCTCTTCCTTCTCCCATCTCCCAATAGCAATGCGACTGACTTTAAACGACACTTATTCCAACAAACGAGGCGATACTGATATAATATAACGGCGAAACAAATAATAAAAACAACGACGCGAACATTATGGAAGAACGGCTACACGAGATATACATGTATATATCGAGATATATATGTATATATATATATCGATATATTAAAACAGTCACTCGCAAATACGAATAGGACGTACTGTCTATATATTGTAATTTTGCGCGAACCAAGTTATCGCTTTTCCGTTGCAACGTTTAAAGTTTCGTTTCTCATTACCACCACCACCACCACCACCACCGCCACCACCATCTTCTCCCCTCCTTTTCACAGTAAATCGTCTCAGCCGTTTAGCTCAGTATCGCATTGCTCTCGATTTATGAGTAGAAAACAGTGCAGAAAATTGCTCCATAATGCATGATGCAGTTAGCACTTGATATGTGTGCGCAGTGTGATTTAATATTTATCGTGCCTGTATCGATTACGGTCCGCATTGTATTTTTTACGGGAAATAATAGTACGACGTGTTCGGCTTAAAAGTGAATGCATATTTTTCAACATCGAATTCCTTTTTCCACGATTTCATCGAATACCAACAACAAGGCCAGACTTTTTATCGAGTAGCCTTCACTTTTAAAAGAATTGAGATTTGCATTCGAGTGACGATATTTCTTCTCTTCCAAGCATTTCTTTCTTCTTTCTTGTTTTCTTCTTCTCTATCGTTTTCTTTCTTTCCTTTCCTTCCCTTTCTTTCTTCTTCTTCTTCTTTTTTTTTTTTTTTTTTTTCAAACATGAATCGAATCGATCGAAAGCGAAAACGAAACGAAGAAAGGATGGTACTACGAAGTCCTGTAATTCTTCATAGATAAAAGGAACAAACTATATGGAGAAACTATATAATTCGGGTAATATAATAAACCGAAATACCATTTGCATTTGATATAATTAATAATTAATAACAAAAAAACTGACGATGGCATTATCGAGGAAGCAGCAATCCCAAAGATGCGTCGCGAAAAAATTTTTAACGCGGCCACGCTCGTTGGATTCCTGCTCGTATAGTATTGTCCCGTTCTCTTATCAGCGAATAATTACGGTTAGTTGTAAAATTACTGGTCGAATTGCATCACCAGTACCGATGATCGTTCTTTCTGTAAATAATCGTCACACGAATAATTAATAATCGCATTACAAGTAAATGTTTGTAATTCCGAAGTAACTGAATAAAATGCTCCAATGTAACGTATACTATTGCATGGATTCCTAAGCAATGAACGAAACGAAACAAGATAAGAATGATGTACGTGACAGGAGAATGTGTTAATAGTTATTTATAATAAACGATTATTATCACGCCATTTTTAGTACTTGACTCACATCAGTTTGCTTAGTTTTATTTATTAATTCTCCATCGAATCTCATTTCGCACGATACGAAAATTTTCGATGATAAAATCGGAAAAGTCAAGAAATTTTCCCACCGATTCCGTCTCCAATCTCATTTTTACGCATTTTGAAAATATTAAATTTCCCGAATTTTCACGAGAATTTTTTTTTTTTTCATTCCATTAACAAGAGATCCACAATTTGCAGATTAAATTTATAAATACGAATTTTCTCGAAATATCAATTTTTCCGTTTCGATCTTTTCACGTTTACCGCCAATTTAAACAACAATTACAACAAAATAATCGTACAAACATGCGAATCATTTTTCAAAATTCATCGCACGACTTTTTTTTGAAGAAACGATATATATTGGACAGGAAAAATCCAATCGGAAGAAAGAAATGGAAACTCGAGAAAGTTGATCCAAAATTTAAGAAAAATAATTGGAAAAAGCCATCACGAAGAGAGGATAGATCCAGGGAGGAGGAGGGAAGATGCACGGTCGAGCGAGCATAGGAGGTTGGATTTGATTTATATCATAAGCTTTCTCGTTACACCGCGGTATGAAATTTCAAGCGCGGGTGCAGTTTCTATATTAAACGCAGAGTTGGCAGCAGGTGTGCGCTGCGCGCCGACACGCTCGAGTGCGTGCCGCCGGCCACGGCTACTCTCGTCACAATTAAATCGATGCAACGTTGCGCGTCATCGCGCGTCATACTTCGTTCGTACCATTTCTTCCCTCCGCTTCGTCTCTGCCGCGTCTTATCTTCGTACACGTAATGAAACGAGTGATCTTCCCTCGTGGAAAAAAAAAGTAACGATGTTACGAATCAGAGCGGAAGAGATTTCGGGCGGAAGACAAAGGTAAGAGAAGAAACGAGAGAGGATTGTGGAAATGGAAAGATCCGAGCATCGAAATGGAACAGAGAGAGAGAGAGAGAGAGAGAGAGAGGTAATTGGAAAGCGTGAAATATGATCGTGCTTCCACATCCAAAGTAAGGGAAAAATGAAAGGTGAGGGACGCGTTGAAATTAACCGATTTCGCGGAGGAGGAGAAACGAGAGAGGAGTGGAATTCCATTCCATAGGTGAATGTCGAAAAGGCATCATCGCGGAGTGATCGAGTAGAATAGAGTAGGCGACCCCGTTCAACTGTCACACGCAGCTGCATCGTCAATTGTCCCTCGAATCTTCGCGTTGGATCATCCGTCTAAATCGAAATTTCCAAACGAACCATCTCTTCTTGATGGGCGAAAAGATACAATGATGAAAAGATACGTGGATAATTCGCGATCGAAGAATTATCCCCTACCTTCGTTATTCGAAATTCGCCTCGATTCTTCCAAGCCACGTTTAATTATACGCGACAATAGGGATGGACGAGGAGAGAAGGTAGAAAGAGAGAGAGAGAGAAACGGGGATTAACGACGCGTAGGAATTTTTTTTACCGATCGGTCGAATCTTCGTAAAATTCCTAACGAACCGGTGGTAACGAAACTGTCGCGTCAGCTTGAACTCGTTCTACGCGTATGTTTTATGTTAACTCGACCTTCGGGACGATGGGAATGGAGGATGGGAAGGAAGAAAAAAAAAAGAGAGGAAACGGGGAGAGAGAATCGAAAACGAGGATTTTTCCATCCCATCCGCGATTGTGCTCCGAAAATTTGTTTGTTTGCCCGTTTTCGACAAATTTTAATCAACGACTCGCGCGGTAACGCGTTATTATTCAAATCGAAATTGCAGGACAAAGAAACCGATGGAATAATTCGATAACGGTTTACAAACGGTGTGTATCCTTTGAACATGGGGGAATGGAATTAATATCGGTTTAATTTTGTCACTGTTTCGCTCCGTTGGGTAAACAATTGTTCCGTAAATATCTGTTTTAACCGAGGAGGGGCGTGCCTCTCCTCTCGTCCACCGCGAACCACGTCCAAATCCCGTGTTTTAAATCGAAAAGCGATGGACACCGTCGTCGTACTGGATAAGATGTAACCACGAAAATTCACCTTCTTTCCTTCTCCCAAAAATCAACCAATCTCCGCTGGAGATGTTCCATCGATCAAAAGGCGCTGCTGATATTGGATTCTCCTGAGCGGTATCAATCGACCAGCGTCGACCAGAATTGAATGGAGAAATAAAGGATATATACATATATGTAGAGAGAGAGAGAGAGAGAGAGAGAGAGAGATACGCGTCAAGTCGCGGTTTAACTCTGTAGAGAAAGGAAGAAAAAGGATCGATCGTTTCTCTCTCCTTTTTTTTTCTCCTCCATCCAGTTAACCGACTCGCCATTATCTACCACCACTCCACTTTCCTCTCTCTCCTCGTAATCTCGCGACAAATCGAACTTATCGCTCGATCTCTGACCAACTTCTCGAGAAACATCTCCTCCCTTTCGATTTTTCACTCGGCCGGGCAAGAAATTCGTTTTTTCCTCCCAGGCTGAGATTATTCGAATAGTTCTCGTGCCGAGTTTCTTGCTGGTCGGATTGTTTCGAGGACAAAAGGACAGGGAGTCGTCAGTGGCCGGCCGAAATATGGAACTCGGAGCAAGAGTTTCATCTCTTCGATGGAATACTCCTCCTTCGAGTTTAAAATCGGAAGGGAGAAAGGAGCCAATGTAATTTTCACCGATATCCCGATATCCCGTGTCTCGATTTATTTGGGGATTCGCGTTTTTGCCAAGCTTCAATCGGAGGATTTCCTCGGGTTAACGATTTCCTCGCCGATACTCGGAAAAACAAGGAGGGTGGAGTCCCGTAATGGACTTTGCGGGTGTTAATTGCAACCGCCGCCTCGCCTAATGCCTCGAAACGTCCACAAATGGTCCCGAGACACCGCCAGTATGGTATCGAGACCTTCGTATGGACCGGCCACACCTTTTATCCACCTCTCTCGAGACCTCTCACCTTCCGCCTCTTTTTTCCTTCTCTATTTTCTCATACGAGCTCATCCCTCGCTTTTTCATACGAGACGCCCAATTAAAAAAAACGGATCCGGTTAAATGCTGATCTAATTAAACGAGACTTTGTTCTCGTTTCATGTGATGTTGTCGAAGGAGGGGCTGCGTGTAAAATTTTTAAAAAGCAGATATTTGGCGAGTATACATTTACAGAATAGAATATAATTCGTATAGCCACAACGTAAATTATATTTTCGTATATAGATGGATGTTTTTGATAAGAATTGAACAGGCGAAAAAATCAAAAAGTAATCGTCGTTGTTTCTTTTCATTATTGATTCACGTAACGGTTGTGGAAATTTTCTACATTTTTCTAAATTAACCTAAATTAAACGTATGGCATCTTGAATGAGTTAAAGATGTAAGAGAAGATTACTTCTTCTTATCTCGTTGTTTTGTGGTCACGCGATGGATGGACTCGATCGATAAGATTAGAATTCGCGTGACCGAGCCAACTAATCTCATCTCATCGGCAACTTATTACGAATTATACATTCCCGTATATAGCCGACCTGTGGCCAGTATAAGCTAATAGTGAATTACAGAACGAAATTTCACCGGGATGTTTATTATTATCTCGAACAAAATAAATAATTTCCATCCCTAGATATCATAGATATCTAACGCCGTGGTTTCCTTTCTTTCTCCTCCCTTTCTTCTTTCTCTTCTCTCCTCTCCGGCAAATAAAACAGAAACGGCGATCGCAAAATTCGAGAAATGACGCGACCCTTGACAATTTCATTAAGATCGCCGCGCATCCTTTTCCAGCGGGGCTCTCGTTAACGCCATCTCTCGAAATTGCTAGTCGCAATTGGGGTGGGGGGGAGGCGAGGCACGCTCGAGTAATTGCATCGTCGCCGGCATTGCGACAGACGTTCCGGTTCACTCTTTGAGCATCCCGAAGTTAGATGGGTCGTTAGTCGAAAGTAGAGTAACCGGAAGTTAGCTGACCCGGCAAGACAGCGATGCGGCTCAAACTTCCACTTCAGACAACACACCCTTTCTTTATTCCGCCGAAGAAACTTTCCTCCTCTCCCGTTTAACGCATCGTCGGATAACGGGGATCGTTCAAAGAGAGGGATGTATATTCTTGATCTCGGGAAATCTTTCGATCCCTGCTAATAACAACACCGATATCGACACCGATTATTCCATCCAACTTATTCAGGGAATGTTTTTGAATCAATGTCGAGAATCGTGGAGTGGATCGTCGTTTTCCAAGGAATGGAGGAATGAGGTTTCCTCGGATGAGGATATCTCGGGCAAGTTTTGCTAAATAGGCGTAAAACGCGAACCGGGAACAAGGTAAATAATTCATCAGGTATAAATGAGACGGTTTGCATAAAGAGAGTCATGATGCGTATTTAGCTCGGGTTCGAGAAACGCCCTCTTTCGTGCACGAAACGTCGCGCACGAAATTAAATTTTTGATTCGTACAAAGAGCGAATAAACGCGAGAAAGGAAGGAAGGAAGGAAGGAAGGAAGGAAGGAAGGAAGGAAGGATGGATGGGAACAACGAATAACGTGTATCCGAATATTTCGCCGAGTCCATTGAACACGGATGGACTGTTTTACGGAGAGCAAGGAGAGAGTAGTTATGGAAAGTGGCGAGCGAGCTTCAGGCGGGTAGAAACTTTTCTATTTAGTTCGAAAACTCTCCGCCAGAGGACGCTCCTTCCGGTTTCGTAGCTCCTTTGCATTTAATGAGGATTCGCTGAATATTCAGAAACACCGCGACGCGCGCTTTTATACACAAGTCCGGGTTTCCTTTTGTCGTGAAAAAAGAAAAATAGGAGCGAAAAAGGTTGGGGGAAAAAATTGGGTCGTCCCATCAATTTCTTAATTACCGTCTCTTCTAGCATTCTCTTTCTTCTCCTCTCCTTTTTTTTTTCTTTTTTGTTTCCTCTCTATGCTATTATCCCTCCGACGACAGAAATAGAAATAGAAAAAAAAAAGGAAAAAAAAGAGCGGAATATTAAATCCTGATGAGTCGGTCTCAACCGGACGATAAACGAGCTTAATTCCACGGCGCGAATGTCCTTTGTCCCCTCCCCCTTACCCTTCTCTTCCCTTTCCTTCCCTCCCACTCTCCTACTCCTGAGTCCCCTTCTTCTGTCGGAGCAAAAGATAAACGCGACAGAAGCGCCACCTAAGCTTATACATACCGTTTGCTTTCCAGTCTTACGCTCGGAGCGGAAATATTCGTCCCTGGCGTAACGGGGAACACGTTCCGAAAGTTGGACGGATCGTCCAGACATAGGGTTGGAATAAGCCGGAAGTTGTAGGTTGCAGGGCTGGGGCGCGATAGGAGAAGTTACGTAGCAGCAGGGAGAAGTAACTTCGTCCTGGCCTGGCCACCACCTCGTTTAACACACACACTCTGTGCGCGCGCGCGCGCGCGCTGATGTAAGTATAATTAGTTTCGTCCAATCCCCCCCCCTTCTTTGAGACCTGTCTCAACCTAAATATCTCAACTCGGTTTCTCCCCTTCATCTTTACTTCCTCCTCCGTTTCCTTCACATTCCCATTTTTGAACTTTTCCATCTGATAAGGGAAATTATTCGAATTATTATGTGCGCATCCCACTCAGTGACGATGATGGGCCATTAACTTTCGTTTCACTGAAACAAGCGTGTGAAAAATTGGAAAAGTAGTTATTCCTATTAATAAACGCTCGAATTCGATTTCGTTTACGGCGAAGAGAATCTCCCAAGAAGAGAGGCAACGTATTGAAACGCTTGAGAATAATCAAGCTTCGGATCTTGAACACGTTTAGCGTTGCAATCGGTAAGTAGTGTTGGTCAACGTTTCGCCAACCAGTGTGCATATGTTCGTATTATCGGTCAATTATTAACAACAATAAAAAGCTGGTGTTATACGATATACGTGTATATCGATGATAGATCTATTAATTAAATCATATCGTGAAGCGATGTAATTAAATAACGCGATATATATATATATATATATATATGGAATGCACTTGATTTTACGCGGACGCAATAATAACACAGCAAGGACGATAATTGGCACATGATTCTCGTTTACAATCTGCCCTGTGGTAACGCAACGGCCGACAACGTGAGTTCAAAATGCACGTTTACAATGTGGCTAATTACATATTGCATTACCAATTATATTCCTACTCGATCAATTATTGAAAGTCAATTTTTAATCGTTCCCCGGATTTGATATGAAATGAATTTTATATCGTTGGAAAGAAATCGTTTAAACGGTTGTTTAATTGGACACCGATCGATGAACGGAGATGGATAAATATTACGGGGCGATGAAACAATATTGAAGCTTTAACGGAAATGGTGGTAACTATTGCGGTTACGAAAATGATCAAACTATGGAAAGCCGACGAATTTCAATAAATTCTATTTACAACGATGCGCGAATGAAAATCCGACGGTTATTGTTTTGATTATAAACCGATTAAAACCGGGCGTCTATCCCCGTGTGATAGAATTAATTAATTATCCTCTAAAATAAAGTTATAGAGCAGTGAATTAATTTCATTCTCCTGTTTTCAATCGTATAAATCGAACACTCGATATGTATATATATATATCTGTTATTTTCTACAATAACAATAGCCAATCGAGAGGAGGTTACCGATAGAAAATCTATTTGGAAACAGATTTTATAGATTTATTTTTCCGAAGCAAAAAAAAAAAAAAAAAAAAGAAAAAAAGAAAAAGAAGAAAAAGAGAAAAACGATGTTTTTATCCCATCATTTTTATTTTTCGTGTCAACGCGAGATCGAAGCGTTATGTCATTCAAACGAGATTATAGAGAATCTGTCAAGAAAACTTGAATCGATCCTCTGAGAATAGAGCGTGGTAACCGTGTTCCAGCTTATATATAACGAATAAATTTTCAATTATATTTCAATTTAAGGAGAGAAGAAAATAAAGGAAGAAATTTTCTTCGATTTTTTTCGAATCTTTAACTCTCTTTCCCTCTCTCTCTCTCTCTCTCTCTCTCGATATAAAGTTTCTGTTCCCTTCTTGTATGTCCGATCTCTTATCTTTTTCTTGTCCACGAAGAAATAATAAATCAATGTTATTGCCTTTGTCGTGCGCGAAATATATCACGTTGGGAAGCGAGTCGTTTGCTTCTTTTATTTTCTTGTAGCGTATGAGCTGCCTGTCTGTCTTGTTCATACTCGTTCATCAATCCATTTTTCCCTCCCATCTTTCTCACTCTGCCATTTTGAATGTAGCGACCGTCCTCATCGTTTCGATATTAGTTCAGATTTCTTGCCTCGAATACTACGTCGTATCTACGTCGTAATTTATTAGGTCAAACGTACGATGTAAAGTATTACATCAAATTCATTTCTTTTTATTTGTTATTGTTTTTACGTCTAATTGTTTGATTCGAAAGAAAAAAATTTGAAAGAAAAATGATCAAAAGCAAACACATAGATAATCTAGCGAATTAGAGAAAAATTTGTTATTCGTATAACAAACACAGGGGAGGGGGGAGGGAGAAACTACGTGAAAAAAGGATCGATTTATACGTACGTATTTATATTTATATGTTCTGCTATTGAATCAATTTTTTATTCGAATAACAGTTTATTTCATATCGAGATACAATTTTATTTCACGTTAACCATTTTACAAGTTAATAGGAATTTACTTGCATTTGACGGGAAATGGCTATCTCATAAATAAAGAATAAAATTTCATTCGAACATTTGAAACACGTATACTAATGCAAATTTAAATCATGCTTATTCGAACAATTTTCATCTAACGTAAGCAGATTAACCTCTGAAAACGTGCATTCCTCGATCGAGATTGTGAGTTGGTATTAATGTAACGTTATATAAACTTTTCTCTTCCTGTGTTTTCGAAACGTTGGTTCGTGGAAAAATTACACTCGATATTCGCAAACGCGAACACGTTTTGCAGCGAAATTTTCCTTAATTTAATATCCGGTTAATAATTCGATTTCGAAACACAAAGCGGTATATATTAATCCTTTATTTGTTAATCAATTTGTAATTGTCTTTAATTAACCTCCTAATTTTAAAAGTTTATATTTTATGATGAAAATAGCGCCATCGATTGTTGAGAGCTGTAAGCAGTGACGCGATAGACCGTGCCAGTAGTTTCAGTAGAGAAAACACATAGTTGGTCGGACGAGGAAGAACTTATGCTCGTCGCGGGGCAAAGGAGGAAGCTGGAGAGGGAATTGCGATTGGTCGGAGTGGGGATCAGGTGGTGGGAGCACGCGACGCTACGGAGACCTGTCAGTACACGCTCGACCATCAAGCCTGTGAGTTCGCGCGACGTTTTTCTTCCGTTATCACTGTTCGTAATATTTCGTATTGTTCACGTGTGCGCGTGTATATTTTCTTGTTTCTGACACTTTTCTTCCGAGTGGCGATGAAGTGATCCACTTTCAACGTGCTACGAGCTGTATTCTTCTGTAAAGAAGCATGGATCGACGCGGTATCTTCTCCATTTCGATCTTTTGCTTGCTGATCGCTCTTACTGTCGCCACCGGTAAGTTACATTTTTATATTATATCGTTTCTTACGTATTCCTTATTTTTATGCGCGTATCGCGTAAAATTATCAAATTATTTAAAGTTTTTAAAGTAGTAGCAACAAAATAAATACACGATCGTTTTCGCGCAAAGAAGAATCAAGACTCGTTATAGAAGTAAATATTTTGAGGTTAGTTGGGTGGAAAATTAATTTGCGCGAAATAACGCGTCGTTTTTTGTAATCGTAACAATGGAAGATGCTTCGTATTTCATCGATAGAAATTTTGTTTGCGTTTCTAAGCATTGTGTTTGAAAATCTCGCTTTCGGAATATCGACCACGGATTTTAATGGCACAATTGTAAATTATTGCTTTTGCGCAAGCAAACATAATTCGTATTAACAATGATTTGTTTTAGTAGTTCAAACGAAACTCTTTTGAAACTTGCTCACTTAATACTATAACGTATTCGAATAACATTTTGTTCTCGTTAATTGTTCGCTGCGCAATTGCGTCGTTACAGTAAGAATATTTACGAGGGTGGTTGTATTTAACTGAAACAGTTATGTGTTTGCTGACTGAATACGGTATAGAAATACGGCCGAGTCTCGAAGGATAAACGTGACCTTGCGTCATATTGTACATAAGTCGGCTAACATAATGGAAATGCTCACTTTCAGAAGAAAATAAATAGAATGAAATATAATAACGATAATACGCTAACACGTAATATTTTAGAATGAATGAAACGTAAAATGTAGTATTCACGTTTTCGACGACTAAATGAAATCTTTGACAGGTATATTTATAACAATATTCAATTTTAAAATTACTTTCTATACATGATTCTGGCGTCGGTATATATCAATTATAAAATATATAAAATCGCGTGACAAGTAAATTTGCTAAAAATTTACATTTTAAAATTGAAAATTCTAGAAAAAAATATTTCATTATCAAAATTATTCGTACCGTCCGTTAATACGCGTTACAATACGCGTTTTAATTGCTTCGAAATTATCGATGCACTCGTTTTTTTTACGCGAAATCATTACATTTTTCAAACTGATCCGTATTAAGCGCACGATCGAGTATTCCCAGTTTGACCCATTAACTCGTAATACATGCGTACACTTCCATTTCCGCTCGGTCTCTTTCATTGTCGACTCGCGAGACGTAATTCGCTCGACGAAGAAGAGGCGAGCGGAGGCATACCAGACCGAGTCCTCTCCTCGCAACTTGGCCACAATCCCGCGGGAAAACTCGTGGTGCACGTGCACCCTTGACTCTCCTTCAACTCTTGCGTACACGCCGGATTTAACGAACCGACGCTGTTCAACCCTTACGTTCCAGATAATTATCGAGTCGTGGGGACAGGGACGGGGGAGGGGAGGGGGGGAGGGGAAAGTCTCGTAGTCGACACGTCTCGGGAAACCACTTCCGCCTTCGCCTTCTCCTCTAATTTTTATTTAACCTTTCGTGTTCGCCGATCGAGTGAATAAACGCGATTTTTAATTCGCGAATTAATTAATTTTTTTTTAAACACGATCGCGAAAACGTTTCAACGTTGAGACATTTTCAAGTTGTCCGCGCGAAACAGATTGGTAGGAAGGGGGAGAACGAGTGTACGCATTTTCGCCAAGTATTTAGACATCGTCAGAGTCTTCGTGAACAACAGGCCTCATTATCAGTCTCTCAAGTTGCCAGGCAAGGAGGGTCCTTCGTTAACCTCGGAAAGTAGCAGCGCGAAAGAGGGTTAGGATTTTCTCTATCGTCACGCGACCCGAAAATGCATCTTGCTTGTCCTCACCCGACGAGAGGAATAAATTTACATTTTTCTTAGCTTCTCCCGTACTCTCCTGTATTCTTCCACGCTACACCCTCAGGTTTGAAGAAGGATTAGAAGCGTCTCCAAGAACGGAACGGAAGAGTTCCATTTCGCATAAATCTTTCGAGGAGACAGACTTATATGGACGAGATTAGCAAATTCGGTCAATTAAATTCGTATTTATTCAACTCGCGTCGAGTCGCATCGTTGTAAATATCGCGAACGAAGCTCGGAAAGGCGGATCACGAGTTGCTGCAAGTTTTACTCGACAAGTTTGGCCAAGTTTGCCAATGAATTCTACGAGTTCTCTTGGTAGATATCCGGCTTGGAAACGGCTGAAATTTTTATATTTGCCAAGCAGCTCATAATTAAGGCAGATGTATCCACTCCTTGGGGCGGAGTTTGTCTCGATGTTTGACTTGGAAAATGGATTTCAAATGAGGGTGGTTTCCTTCCTTCCAGTTGGAGCAAGTTGAGATCGTTCGATCGAAGAGTTTACTTGTTGAATGCCTCGTCTCGGTTTGGCGAACAATGAGGCGTGGCGGAAAACGATCTCTTTTTTCTTTTTTTCCCCATCATCGATCAAAAGTGCAAAAAGTGATAATCCTCGAGAATCGAGGATCTCGAGGTCTTAAGAGATTCTTAGCCGTTTTTCCAGGATCCAGATAACACGGAAGCGAAAATAGTCGAAGAGAGTTTTTTTTTAAAAAGGATTTCGTTTAAAAGTGATTCCAAGAAAATAAATAGCCGGGGAGAAGAGTGTCATTTGGTGTTCTTCAGACACACTTCTCTCTCTCTCTCTCTCTCTCAAATTTGAAACTTAGGAAACAAAGAAAAACGTCGAGTAATCGAATCTGCTTGAACTCTTTATTCACTTATTATATAGAAAGTCAAAATTAACAAGTCGAATACTGAAAGATCGATCCGGCGATCGATTTCGAACACTGTTGGCGATTTTAAGAAGACTAGAGGAGCCTTTTAACTAGCGTTTTGTTAGCGCTTCAAGGAATCTTCGCACGGTGCTTGATCTGGTTTGCACGACAAGCGAATTTCCCCCTCGGAAGAATCGAAGATATCGATTAATCCTTTGCGCTCGAGGCCGGTTTCATAGCGGTTTTTGGTGAATCTCTTACTAATTTCTAACTTAAAATGATTAAACACGTTTTAATGTATCTTTACGAAGATAATTTCTTAAGTAATTTCTTAAGTCTTCGTAATTTTGCTTTGTACGAAATTTCATGCAACAATTGCCGGGATGCATTTTCACAATATGTCGTTTGACGTTATGCAGCTCTCCATTTAGGCGGATGTTTTCGGAGGACGAGAATTGCCGAACTAAGTGATTAAGCGGTTGATTTTATATAAAGTATATATGAATCTATCGAGCAAGTTTCAAAGTGAGGTGAGCGAGAGTCTCCGCAGAGGGTTAAGATTCTCCTATTAAGCCGGATATTGCTTTCCATCGCTCTCGCACGGACGAATCATTTCCTTTCTCTCTCGATACGACTTTTCTCGAGAAAAAGAGTGACACGCGTTTTCCGCGCGTCGATTAAAATTCGGCGGAAAGCCCGTCCGTTTTTCGTTGGTAAAAAAAAAAAAAAAAAAAAAAGAGGAAAAAATGATGGGCATAATGGAACGGTTGTCGATTGGACGATATCGGAATTGGTTAATTAAACGCGGTCGGGCAATTGATCCTTGTTGATCGGATATCGCTGTATTAAACGGACCATTTCGTAATCGATTTCAAAAATTCTCTGCTCTCTCATCCTTCCTCGAGCGAAATAAATCCATCCTTTTCGTGTCGATTAATCGTTGTATCATCAACCTTTGTTCCCTCTCTCCTTTGTTTGGGACGAAGTTTCTTGGCCTCGAAGTTTCCTCGCTTTTTTTCGATCACGACTTTGACAAAAAACGTACTTTCCACGACGGACAATACGTGGATATAATCGGTTTTGCGCTTCGTTTCGAGCGAGCCGCGTGGAAAAACGCGAGGGAAACGTTTCTCTCTCTCTCTCTTTTTTTCTGCCACGATCGATGCGAAATCTAGTAACTGCGGTTTAGTAAACGCGAAATTTGGAACGGGTCAGTTTCTGAACCCTTCGTGTGCATTCGGAAACGTGCTCCAACAACGCGTTCGCTTTTTGCTCTACCGTTTGTGACCCGGCTTTTCCGGCCCGCCGTCAAATTGCTCCAAAATCGAAATTGAAACTCTCGTCCATCTTTTCCTTTATTCGCTCGTCTAAGGATATATATTTTTATTTCGTGCCCAATCGACAGATTCGAACTCGATACTCGCACCGTTTGTGTGTTTCATTCGATAGTTATTGTCGTCCATTCAATGGGGATTGAAACGAAGTTTTTGCATAAAGAACCCCGACAACCATTCTCCTCTCCCCTTAAACGATCGAGCCAAACACATGTTATGGTTACTTTTTGGAAAAGTTGACGAGTTGTTCACCAAACAAACGAACACGTAGGTTGAAAGTGTAAAGAAAGAAGGGAAGGAGAAGAAGACTTCGTCGGGCAGAAGATGCGTAAATTGGACGATAACGTTTTACACGGCGACTGGTGACAAGACTGTGGTGTAAAAGAAACGAAGGGCGAGAGTCGTTAGAGGATAGAATTTTAAAGCGGGCGGGGATCGCGTCTTCAAGGCGGGAAAGTTTTCAAGAAAATTGGAAGCTCATAGCCCGGCAAACTGTTTCCTCCTCCTCCCCCCTCCCTCGTGTGAATTATCGGGATTAAACGTCGAAGTTGGGCAAAATTTATCGACGCCCACCAAAGAATAACCGAACGAGTTCCATGCTTGATTCATCCTCTCGTTTCTCCGCCTCGTTGATGCGAATTTATCGCGGTTACGCGCCTTATCGCAGCCACGCGCGCTTCCTCGAAAGAATCTTGTCCGAAACGAACGAGGATCCTTCCAATTCGTCGGAAGAATGATTCCGAAAAATTCTCGAGAACTTTCTGTTAATCTAAGGGGGCTTTTGATCTTCAGAATTAAACGAGTGATCGATTTCAAAAATCTCACCAGGATCACGAGTTAATAATCAAATTTATAATCGTAACTAACTATTTTTTCCCATAATTTCTTTTCCAATTGTCATTTCCTTCGCTTTCCTTGGATTTCGAATCGAAGTTTTCGAATCGACGAGGAAGATCCGCGAAACGAACGAAGCAAGGATTAATTTTTCGAGAAAAAGGTGAGACGAACGTACTTGCCTTGCTTGAACAAGTCCCCTTTCGCGAGGATTATAGCAGCCTCCTCCTATCCTTTGAGACGCCTCGTAGCGCGGCTGTTAATCCTCGAGCCGATGGAGACGCAGGGTAATAACGGAATGGAATTGGACGCAATTAGCGCGGGGCTTTCGAATATCGGAACCGCGTTAAGACCGGGGGAAAGATCCTGGTTTTAATCCCTCGAAGGTTGGAAGAGGTTCTCGAGAGACAACCGGATGTAAACCGGATCGGATGAAATTAGATTTGCAAAGTAGCGCGACGAAGCTCTCTCGATGAGGGAGGAGGAAGAAAAATTCGATCGGCTCGAGATGATTAATTCTTCCCCTCGATCGATCAGATCCCAGTGTAATTGGTTGATCGAGAAGAAGTAATTAGTTTTCGAGAAGGGATAATCGTCTAATCTAATCGATCGGAATATAGAGGAATATTCACCCGAAAAATCCATTTAATTGCAACTCTCAGATCGAACGTTCGATAATAATTCTGTGGTGTCGAAATCTCCGCAAAAAGATCTCCCTCGAAGACGGGGATTTCCTTTAATATAGGGATCGTTTAACGAAGAAAAAAAATAAATTAAAATTTTCGTGCTCGCTTCGTTAACCTTTATTCCCATCGGCGTTCGAGGTGTGTGCTCGCTCGCCAACAACCGCGATATCCATTCGCGTTTATTATACATTTTCGTGGAACGATCGCGCGAGAAAAGGAAAGGAACGTGTTCCGTGACAATTTCCATTTTTCCTTCCTTCTCCTCGATTCGAGAAAGCTTGTCCCACCCGGTAATTGTTTAATTTTATCTCGGCCATTTCGACAACATCTCGTTTATTAAGGCCTTAGATTCCTTAATCCCCTGTGTTAATTTTTCCTCCCAACCCTGTTCCACCATGTCTCGTTTGAACAATTTCCACCCAACGAAATCTCCTCTTTTTCTTTCTTTTTTATCTTTTTCGAAATTCTATCTTCCGGACGGATTCGAGAGCGGTCTATCAACAACCGGAGTTGGAGGCGATCGAAAAATTGAACCACGAATAAAACAGGGTATCGATGATGATGAACTTTTTACAACGGCGGATTGGGTTCACGGCTTGAAATATTCTTTCTTTCTTACGAAAGAATCTTGCCAATCTTCCAGACAACGTCGTTCAAATTGATAAAGAACGAATTAAATATATCTCAAATATATCTCGTTTTTCTCGAGAATATCGAAAAGATTGCGATTAGCTGTTTTCAGACGTTTACACGAGTATCTCCTGTTCCTTTTGTAAACTTGATTCGAAGAAAAATATCCAACGACTCGCAATTCTCCGGCCATTTCTTTCCCCCCCTCCCCGATTGTAAAGGCGAACGAGCCACCGCTTTAATCGCCGCTCGAAATCTAGTCTTGTTGGAATGGCTCCTTTCGACGCGATATCGATTCGCACGTTAAAAAAAGGAAACTGGTCGAAAAAACTGAGCCAAGTAAAAACTTGCTTTACTTAATTGTAAAAGTGAACTTAACGAATGCTCGTCCATTAGGCGTGGAGATCGATCCGTAATTTCATTGATGGCACAGAGTTGGTGACTCGTTGCAGTCAAGTAAGTTGAATGCGAGGCCACGGCGTGTCCAACTCTTTTTTATTTATATTTGGGCTTTTGGGTAGAGGAAGTAGAAAGTGATCAAATTATTTGATTTGTCAGTTCTTTGAAAATTAGGCTTTGCGTTTTCTTGTCCCTTTTAGCTTGTCTTTCAGTGCGGTTTCTAATTTGTGGAGGATTAGATGTTGAATGGACGTTATAGAATCACATTTGCCAGTCCATAGGAATGTCCAATTTTTATTCCAAAGACGTTCTCTTCTTCTTCTTCTTCTAGATCTGAAGGTGAAGGTGTTCTTCGTGTTCTTCGAAGAATTTATTTAACGATATACCCTTTTAATTAATCTTCGAATTTAGTTTGCTTTTCGTTCCTCCCTAATTAGATCGATCCAAAATGTAATTCGTGTTCGTTTATTATGACGAGTTAGCCACGTTATTCCTACGTGGAACGCCAGGTATCCAGATGAGTTTAATCGCGTTCCCTTCCCCTATCTTGAGATTCTCGTAGATTATAATTTCTAATTCGATTCTGTTCGAGTTTTGGATAGCTTTATTATTGGCACTTTTGGATTATTGGTAAGCTTCCTCGTGGATAATTTTAAAAGCTTGCGAATTAGGTTTCTTAGGTTTCTTTATCAAGAAATATGTTCGAGCAGACGATGGACATGGCAAAAGTTATAGTTTCGCGAAGATGAAATCGATTTTGAATTGTTCAGAGACGAGATTAATTGTATTCATTAAGGATATTAGAATTGAATGAAAGCAGCGATGGATATAGTATTAGGTGTAAGAAGTTGAAAAATTGGAACAACAGAATTCGTAATTGATAGCCATACCCCCTAAAATTCTAATCACTCGCACTCGTATATTTTAGAAGATTACCAATCAAGCGACAAGAGTCTCTAGAATGTAATTACATTATTATTAAATTAAATGATTTTATAAGAATTTTATATATCGAGCGCAAAGAAATTTAAGATGCTCAGTCGCTGAAACGCTCGAATTTGATTCGCTTTATTATTATCGTTCTGAACGATAAATTATTGAAATTCAACTTGATTGAAATTTTGCCGATCGACGCGAGAATACGAGAGAAATACACGCTTTTTACTTTCTTCTTCTCTCTATCAAATGTTGGAAAGGAGACTCTCTCTCGGAGGAAGCTTTCTTACATCGTCTTAAACGAACGTTGCGATTCAAAGAAGATTTGGAAATCGTACGGTATTCTCATCTTCAACTCGAGGAAGAAAGCGCGGATGAGAGAAACGAGGAAGAACCCTCTTCAAAGAAGATTGTATCCTCACCCGCATGGCGATCTTCTTACCGTCTTCTCTCTCCAAAAAAAGAAAGAAAGAAAGAAAGAAAAGACAAAAAAATAACGAAAGAAGCTCGTTAACGCGATTCGAGGAAGGATCCTGACTGCGCACAACAACTCTTATCCGTCGGTGGAGCGAAGGAAAAACGAAGGAAGGAAGCGAAAAAAAGAGTTTGGGGAGGAAGAAACGCACAGTGGTTTTGGCCCGGTTTCGCAAGGAGCCGTGTATTTACGGGCAGCTCGCATATCGATCCCCCGACCTCTCTCCCCAACCGTGTCGACGTCGCATAGTCCTTGGAAACTCTTCGTCTTCTCCCTCTCGCGTGTTGCGCCATTTCTTCCCCCCTCCCTCCACTCTATTCTCCTCTTGCTCGATCGTGCACGCTCTCTCGCGAGAGCCCTTGAATTTGACATTTGGCCAAGGCACGACAAAGGACGCCTCGGGCGATTGTGTTTCTCCTCCGCTCGTCGTTTAATCCCGCCGGTTAAACCGTCCACGTCTCTCAAAAATTCCGCGAAACCTCGAAAGGACGTTATTTTCAACCGAGTAAAAATCGTCGAAATCATTCCAACAAGAAATCGTCCCTCGTTTGGAAAATCCTTTCTGTTTTATTATCGCTCGCAAAATCCTCTCTTAAGCTTGAATACAGGACGACGAGAAGATTATTTTTGAGAGTTTAATCGACAGTGTATATTGTATATTTTTCACTCTTAAGTTAGTCGATGTTTGCGAAAATCGTATAATTTCGACGTACTTGCAACAGAAAGAGATTTTCCGAGTTTCGCTTGTAAAAAAGTTTCGTTGCGAGTGGGGTCGGGCTGTCAAAATTTAACAGTCCAAGTTACGGATAAAGATACATGTTAACGAGTTAATTCGATAATTTATCGTTCGTGACGTAATTAATTGTGATGTTAAATGGCCGAGGTTGGGTCGACTGTAATCGAGCTATAAACAAACGATTTATTCGAATATTTTATTATAAGTGATTACTTAAAGCAATTTCATTCGAGCCAAACTCTGCCTGCTTTCTTATAGACACGCGTATAACCAACGCTTACACAGTTCACTCGTCTTTGAGAAATATACCACTTGTTACGACATCTGTCGAAGAGTATTTTACGAACACTCATCTATTGCCTCCCATCCACCAACACGGTTGCAATGCACGTTATTGGGGGAGCGGGAACATAAATCCGTCGTGATCTCTCTCTCTCTCTCTCTGTGGTGGAAAGAGATTCGTCTTATTTCTTTTCCTCGGTTAACTCGAGCCGAGTCGAAGCTTGGGAAACGCCTGTGTCGATGAGTGACGGATAAATCTCGACTCGTCCGTAACAGGATCGAAGGAAAGTTCGGTTCCGCGTGGGAGGATGATCGGAAAATCGTTAAAGTTAGAGAGCCGATCGAACGAAGATCGCGTCGAAGATCTCTCGTTGGAAGGGGGCGAAGATTTCTCGTCCCTGCACTCTTACGGATTATCCGGGGAAGAGAGCGTGGCGAACCATCCGTGGAAATCCTTATTACGCCTTTGAAACGCGTTGTTGCGCGATATCACAATGCTTCCTCGCTTCCCTTATAACTTATCCGGCAGTTTAGTTGTCGGGAGGGGGTGGGGGAGTAAAGAGAAACTCTCGTCTCGAACCGAAACGTTGCCCGTTCGCGAAAGAGAGCCGGCAACACTGTATCTCGATCGAATGCGCTTGCGCGGTTACGCGCACGCAGGAGTAAAATTACTCGCCATTCGCTAGGAAGGAAATTTCGAACGAGTCGAATTTCCTCGAGGATAAATTTGTTTCCATCGTCGAAAAGGGAAGAGATACGAGTCTCTACGAGGAAAAAAGGGACGCGACTCCTTTGTCGGGAATTTCAAGTTTATGATAATCCGGGAAAGTAGTTGCTTTGCTGTTGGAAAGTCGGGTGGGGGGAGGAGTTAAGTAGCGCGAGCGAGGCGCGCGTTGAAAGGGACGGTTGGCTGGCTCGGTTCGCGTTTCGATTCGTCTTCTCCTCTTTTCGTTCTAGTCGAGGCGGGAGCAAACCGAGGCATAAAGCAAAATAGAGCGGCAAAGGGTTAACGACTCGGGAAAACTTGTCTCGCCCCGTCCTGATTTCATCCTTGGAATTTTTCATCGAATTCGATCGACCGAATCAACGCTTCCTCTCGTCAAATTTCTCCCCACCTTTCACCCATTAACTCGTTTCCCTCCTTTTCTCTCCCCTCCCAACGAACCGAGTCCCGCGGCAATCGTTCTATCGGATATTCGCCAACGTCAAGGGAATATATACGCTGTTGCGCGCTGGAAATAACGTCCATTTTTGTTCCTATTATACACTGAATTCGATCGTGCAACGAGCACACAGTTAATCGCATTTTCTATTCGCGTGGAATGTCTTCCTTCCACGATGAACGCCTAGCGAATACACGTTTTCAGTAGCGAAATCGTAAAATAAATCGTTGGCCTTGCAATTACATTTTTTTTTACACTCTTAAACACACACCCGTTTCACGAACTTGTGCCTCAAGTTAGGCATTCATCGTGTATATCGAAATTCGAAGAATGGTCGCGATTCATGGTGCTATATATATATATATATATTTTTTTTTTCTTTGACAAGTCTTTTTTTTCTTTTTAAATCTCTTTCTTTCTCACTCTCTTCTTTGCCATTTCACGTATATACATCGTGAACTTTGTACGACGAAGAAACCTTTTTTGCTCGTTCATTCGCCCCAAACTTCGAGCTCGAAGATTTTCGTGCTTGGATCCGCATACTTTTCGTATTATTTCTGATACGCATCTCAGTTTCTATGCAATATATTATACATATACGTCGCGATTTACGTTTAACAATTGCATGACCGTTTGGTCACGCGAGAGATTTATCCACGACTTTCCTCTCCGCTCGATCAGATAGAATTAATTCCTTGCGGTCAAGCAAGTTGCACGCGTGAGAGAATTAGCCACACTTTTGAAGGTTAAAAAAAATCGTTTCCTGTCCATCCTCTTCCACCGCTTCCTTTTTCCAACCCAACCTCCCCTTTTTTGTGCCTCCCCAGAATTTAACTAATTGCTTTTCCAATCTCATTTGCGTTTCAAACATCCAAGGAAGGATTTGCTGTCCATCCACACGAAACACGCTCATCTCATCCTCCTCCTAAATTTCTTTTTTTCCTCCAATTTCTTCTTCGATTTCCCTACCCTATATTCGTCCCCTCTTCCGAATTTCTCGATTTCTTTTTTTTCTTTACGAAGAAAAGGACGAACATTCCGCGCGGTGATTTATCTTAACCTTCCAATCGCGTCCCTCCTCCTTCCGTTATCGCCCATCTTCTTTCCTCCGATTCTTCTCTCCAATCCTTACTCGGATACGGATACCCGGCTCGCCATCCTTCCAACTTTGACAGTTGGAAAAATTTCTTCTTCCTTCTCTCTCTCTCTCTCTCTCTCTCTCTCTCTCTCTCTCTCTCTTTCCTTTTTCTTTTTTTTCTCTAAACTACTTTCGAGGAAATTGGCAAACGTGTTTTTTTTTTTCGATTCGGTCGAGCTTTTCGATTCAAAAATCAATCGGTTGGAGTCGAAGACGCGTATACACATAAGTTCGAAGTTGGCGATTAAGTTTGCAGCAACTTTTTCCCTCTCCTCGACCAGACTCGATTTTTACTATATCCTTGATCCCGTTAAATCGCGACTCGAAAGAAAACGTAACGAGGTCAAACTGGAATCACGCTTCTCGAAGTTTCGAAGTTGAAAGAGCTCTCTCTCTCGATTCGTTCCTTCTTTCTTCGTCGAGTTGGTTCGTCGTTTCGCGCGGGTCAGTCCTCCGGTTGTTGTTGATAAGGCCTCCATAAATTAACGCGCCAATTACTCTCTACTTCACTTCTCTATTTTCTACTTGAATACAAAAGAATTATCAACAGAATCTTCTCGTTTCGCGCGAAAAAGACCAGGCTAAAGTTAACTCGAGGCAACAAAAAAAAAAAAAAGAAATATTGAAAAATAAACTTTTTTGGTCAAAATTTTGAACGACACGATTTTCAGCATGCGCAGAAAAATCGTTTTCTCGAGAGCGAAAGAACGAAGTCGATTCGAACTCGGTCACGAATCACGAATGAGATAGAGAAAAAAGCAAGTTATTTGTTTGCGCCTGATACATATCTTTGGGAAAAATGACAAATCGTTGATAAACTTCAAATCCATCCCGATTAAGTAACTCGAGTTTCTGTTCCCCTCGAAAAAAGAAAAAAAGGGGAGAAAACAGAGAAAAGAAAAGAAAAGTGAGGGAGAAAAAGGAGTGGAAAATCCCGTACTAGTTTGGAAGGGAAGTTAATTCCCTTGCTCGTCGAACAAGCTCGAATTTCCAACAAAGTCGCCTTCTCCGATTCTCTTCCTTCCTTCTCTGCATCGATTCACCTCCCGTTTCTCTCTCCAAGATCAACCGGTTAATTGTTAGCGACGTGCCACTCATCGGCGAGGTAATCTTTTTATCAAAAGGTCGCCACCTCCCTCGAGATAACGAGAGAGAGAGAGGGAATCGGTGTCCACCATCGGATTTTGCCTTCAAAGGACGCCGGTCCATTAGCTTTTAACGCTGATGCAAGCTTCCCTCTAATCCCTCCCCAACGAGACGACCACGATCCATTCGAGGCCCGCAACCGTCTGTCCTCGGTTACATCCCTCTCTCTCTCTCTCTCTCCCTCCCTTGTCTCTCGACACAAGATCCAGTTGTTGCGCAAAAGGATTACCCCTTCTTGTTCTCGGGGTTATTCGCTTCGTTCAAAGGGATTACGCGTTGGTTAGTGGTTTCTTCGAGGTGGCAGCCTCGAGTTGGCCAGGGTAAATATTAATGATAGGATCGTGGGTGATGGGGTGGGCGGGTAAATTGGACGTTTTGTAGGTTTTCTTTCGAGAAATATTCGACGGAAACGTCGATAGGAATTGGTAAAATTTTTGGAAAATTTAAAAAAGGAAAACGTGTTATTTGCTTTTTGTAATAATCGTTCTTGGAAAGGAACGCGCGCGTGTGTCAAGGTTGCAGAAACACGATTCGTTAATTCTTCGATCGATTGGAACGACGATTCCAGTGGCAAAATTGTGTCGAAACTTTCAGCAATTTTTCTTTCCAAAATTGTATATTATATCTCTGTTCGAAAAACTCGTCGTCGTGGAAATTTTAATTCTTTGGCAAGAAACGATCGATTGGAAAATTGAATTTTACGACTCGCGAGTAAAGAAAAGAATCTTATCGATATATCTCGTAATGAACGGAAGGAGAAAAATTCTTACGTATCGTCGTAAAGGATCGAATTTTACGACGTGCGAGCAGGAAAACAATTTCACTGCAAATTACACAGCGAATCGAAGGAATCTTTACTTTGTCGCATCGATAAAAAAAAGTCTTTATCACGAAAATGCAACAATGCAATCGAAGGAATTTTCACTCGCGAAGAAGAAGGAAAAATCTTGTCGTCATTGATAGAATAGAAAAAAGAAATCTTGTCATCGGAAAGGATCGAAGGAATTTCTAAGAAAGCGATGCTTTTCTTCTCTTCTTTTTTTTTTTTTTTTTTTTTTCTATAATACCAAAGTAGTCGTTGACGACTACGATTCGAGTAAACGTGAAAGGAAGGAGGCTCGATAGTGTATTTCGAAAGCAAGCTCGATGCGATTCCGTTTTATCGCGCTCGTTTACGAGACCAATTTGCTTCTTCAACGGTCTATTCTTCTTGCGGCTTCCCGTCTTCTCTTCGAGCACAAACATCGGTCCGCGGAACAACATTCAACCAGTGGTCGTATCCCTCCAACCCACGTTCCTCTCTCTCGCCTCTTTTATCCCTCTGGTAATCGACATCGAGCCGGAAAATGCGATATAATGGAACGGATGAAAAAAAAAATATCCCCTCCCCCCGTCTGCTCCAATAATCCTATTTAAAAAAAAAAAAAAAAAAACGAATCCTCGATGATATCTCGTCGAGGACAGGCGTATTAAAATTTCCGTCAATCGGTGAAAGAAGCTTTCGAAAGATTGAAATTTAGAAAAAAAATCCTGAAAATCAAAGATTTGATTTCACGAAGTTTAAGACCGTTAAGTTGTTGCACCGTTTCGCGGGCAAACAGGTGGCGGCCTGTTCCCCGACTTTCGATGGACTCCTTTCGATTCGAGTCGAGTCTTTCTCCGAGCAGTCAGTCTCTCGCGCTCTGTTCAAATTCGAAGGGAGGAATTGTAGAGATAAATTAGTTAGAGAGGAAGCTCTTTTCGAAACAAAGCAGCGTGATTATAATTGTTTTTCAAACACAAGAATGTCGAAAATTTTCCAAACTTACTCTCCTCGAATTTGCTCCGATTCTCATCTTTCTTTTTCTCGCTCGTATCCCATCCAGATTAATCCGAGAAGAGGTGGAGATGGAAACGTTCGAATATCCACGGGAATATCGCGTTCCTATTAGATCGAGGGCTGGAGTAAAAGGACACACGAAGGAGGAGGGATTGTTTACTCGAATCTGAACTGTTTTAGAATTAACTTTATATTGCTTTGACGATTATTAATTACGAGGCAAAATGGCTCGTTGAACCGTGGTTGCGGCAAAATGGATGGACGGAGAGGCAAATTTTCGGGATAATAACAATAATAATAATAGCAATAATAATGATAAATGGCGTTATTATCGATTCGCGTCCCCGTTCGTACTTTTCGTTCGTTAATAACGATTTTCCAAGCGATAAATTTAAACGAGAGAGAGAGATGTATAAATTTCGCCGATTTTTGACGATAAGTTGACGGATAAGGAGAGATTCCTTCGAAGAAGATAGGAGGAGGAGGGAAATTTCCCCACTTTTTTTGGTGGTTTCGAATATCGAAATTCCCTCGGCGTAGAGGAATCTCTCTGCCGGAAATTTCTACTTTTCTTCGAGACCGTGTTTCCTTTCTTTTTACACTTTTTCCCTGTACTTTTTCATCCGAGGAGTATGTTGTTGTTATCTATCTCGGGAGTCGTCATGAACAGATTCAACAACTAACGCCGTCTTTTCTCTTGGAGGCAACCAAGGTTCCAGTTAAACTCGAAATAATCTATGATTCTAAGAGTTCAAATTTGGACGAATCGAATTTCTGATCTCTCACGGTTGGATAAAATTTGTCCTGAAAACTTTCCCCTTAAAGCAGCTAATTTTCTTATTTCGAGAATTTTATCCTCGATTAAAACGCTCCAAATTCCTCCGCGTGCGGGTTGAATCGAACGAATCTGCATTTTTATCCGCAGCCTGGATCACTTTTCAATACCACTCTTTGGAAAAAGGCGGGATCTTTGGCGGGGTCCGAGCTCATATCGTTGCCAAAGGTGGAATCGAGGGCCGATCCGTGTTTACCTCGCCGCTTTTCCTTCGTCTGAAAATAGCCAGGGGCGAGGATGAGGAGCGACAGAGAGATATCGGCGCTCCATCCGGGATTTATCTCCGCGAGAGAGAATGGGCGATACGTTTCTCTCCACCTGCTGACCCACACCCCACTCTAATTATCTCGCGTTATCCTGCGAGACGAAGAAGCGGCTTTATTGAATTTGCAATTACTTGGCTTCTTGCCAACGTTTCGTTTCCATTCTTAATATCGTTGATGGAGCATTCCTTGGTTGGGTTAAATTCTCCTTTCTTTTTCACTCTCTCTCTCTCTCTCTAATTCCATTCACCGTTTATGGAATGCGATATCTTTCCAACAACTTTTCTTTCTTTTTCTTTTCTCCTCCAATCGTTTCGAAACGAAGTTGGAAGGGATAATTAACGAATTTGCATCTCAAAGGTTATAAAAAAAAAAAAAAAAAAAAGGAACGCAAAAAGGAAACTCGACAAAGATATTTCTTCACATCGAGATCGATTTCTTTCCACGCGAGGGAAGAGAGAGGGGGGAGAGAGAGAGAGAGAGAGAGGGGATCGATACTCGACCCATTTCGCGAGAGAAGGGCGTCACGATTCGCGTAATTATCCTTTCGAACAACTTTGTGGCCGCGTTTTTTTTTTAACGACGACAAGGCCGCCTCGAACAAGGGGTGAAATTCTCTTTTTTCGCGAAAGGAGGACCCGTTCGAGGCTCTCCCTCCAAGTCTTCGTCATCTCGAAGGGAATAATATTACGATAATTTAATTTGAGAGAGAGAGAGAGATGAAGTTGAAATCGTTCCTCTGGTTGGTTTTAAAAAGTTTGGAAAAAAGAGAACGAAGGCGGTCGATTATCAGGGTTGGAGGGGGCTTTCCATTCGACGTTGATAATTTACTTTTCGATCATACGTGAGCGTGTCAAGGTTACGGAAACACGATTCGTTAATTCTTCGATCGATTGGAGCGACGATTCCAGTGGCAAAATTGAGTCGAAATTGTCGAAACTTTCACCAGTTTTCCTTTCCAAAATTGCAATATCTCGTGTCTGAAAAAATTCGTCATCGTGGATACATGGAAATTTTGACAAGAAACGATCGATTGGAGCGACGATTCCAGTGGCAAAATTGAGTCGAAATTGTCGAAACTTTCACCAGTTTTCCTTTCCAAAATTGCAATATCTCGTGTCTGAAAAAATTCGTCATCGTGGATACATGGAAATTTTAATTCTTTGGCAAGAAACGATCGGTTGGAACAATGATTCCAGTGGCAAAATTGAATCGAAATTTTCACCAGTTTTACTTCAAATTTCAATTCGAAATTTCACACCCTCTCCCCCAAGAGATAGAAATATCGAATCAACTTTTACCTCCAACCAAGCTTCGACTTCAACGAACCAGATATTCTTCTCACGGCTATTATTTCCTTTTACGAAATCCGCGTTACATACAAAAAGAATATACACACGTACCCACCTCGAAAGTATACATGGAGCGAAGTTAGAAAATAAACGGTGTCGCTCGTGGGAACCGTTCTTCAACCCCCCGACACCTGTTCCTCCGCCTCCTCCTCCTCCCTTTCGATCGCCAGTTTTACTCGCGACTACTCTGTCGAGTCTCGAGAGTGTACGTATATATGCACGCCTCCAAACGATCGTTCTTTTACACGTTTCGCGTTATGCGCCAGAAATTGGAGAAAGAGAAGAAAAAATCGGTTCCGTTTACTTTTGAAGGACGGTACGAGTTTGGAAAGGAGGAATTTCTCGGCTTGGACGAACGTATCTGGCGGGATGGAATTATAAACCGAAAGGATCGAAATTTTTATACAGGCTTTTATTCGTTATTTTTCGCGCGACAGAAAAGTCTCGGATATCTGAGATATCTTTTCGAGAGGGTTTTCTCCCTTCTTCGTGCCCTTCGAATCAGTCATCTTTCCTTTTCTTTTTGGACGGTTTATTTCGGAAATGGTGGATAAGTCGATTCAAAAATTCGATTGTGTAAATTTCTTCTTAGAATTTATAGTAAAATAATATATATTTACGCCAATCGTTTAATTTCAATTACGAAAAATTAAGTTTGTTTGTAAATAAGAGATAAAATAGGATAGTATTTTTTATTTTGAACGTTAATTATAACGTTTATTACTTGTTGCTCTTTACGCAGCAGTGTTTTGAAATTAAGATAATATAATCTCCACATCCTTATATTTTTCGTTATAAAAAGGCGATTCTTTCAAATTTTACAAAAATTTTTCTTCCTCGACGCGTATGTGATAAATCCAACGTCTCAAATTCTTTGGCGGAAAATTGACCACTTTGGTAGACGATCGGTAAACAATTTTAAGTCGGACGAATCATCATTGGCATTTTTTAAGATATCTCATTTCTTTTGCCGAAACTTGGAGTTATTCGAAATAAACGATCCATATATATATATATATATATACACGCGACTGTTGCGTATGCAGGTTCCAGAACAGGTGCTGGAGATGTTTTTTATCTCGTTATTAACACAAAGGCTTAGTTTTCGAACGAGTTCGAGGAGGAGCGTGTTGACTTTCACAGATTTCCCAGGAGCGAAGTTCTAAAAAACGGGGCCGCGTTCATCAAAAGTTGAACGCGAAACACACCCCTTTCCTTCCTTCCTTCCTTCCGGTGGACAGAATGAATAATACACGCGTTTTAATCACGCGTGCCTGTCGCTGTGTGCAAATATTTCTCTTTGTCATTTTGAGAGAGAGAGAGAGGTGTCGGTTAAAAGTCGCTAAAAGTAAGGGAAAAGGAGAAGAGAGGAGGGACGAAAACGGAATTCGCGATGAAGGAGAAGCAACAACGTCGTGGAGTAGTAATAAATAAAGGAATCCTGGCTGAAAGAGAGAGGGAAGAAAGAAGAAGAAGAGGAGGAGGAAGAGAAAAGTTTGATCGGAAACTTTATCGCCAGTGAAAAGTTTCCAGTGACTGGAAAAGTAATTTCCAGTCCACTCGGCCTGGATACACGCGTTCCCCAACGAATGCGAATCTTTCCAGAAAGAAACAAGTCGCGCGATCGAGTCGAGGAAAGGAAGATCCGATTCTTCCTTCGTATTAATTTTCATCCCCATCAGAAAAGGGATATCGGAAGAGAAGTTTAAAGAGATTCGAAGGGAAATTCGTTCTCCATCGTCCTCGTCTCTTCCGATTTCGTTCCGTGATTAAAATGGTTAATTAAAGCGCGGCATCCAGTTTTAACCAACTTTGGTTAACCGGCTGCGACGTTTCGCCCCCTGTAAATATACACCGTTCCTCTTAGCTTGCGCAAATTCGCTGTGTTTTCTCCCCCTCCCCTCCACCCTCGCGCGTTAGAATTTTTGTCCGTTTTCGAGGGAGGAGATACGAGAATTCTCTTCAAAGGCGGGCCGGATTATTAATCTCGGGGACGTTTCCAAGAACATTCGGCGTTCTTCTAGACGTTTAGAAATTGCGGTTTATGAAATTTCCGTTTGACGAGGGTAAACAAAGGGGAGCGAGGTGAAATTGCAACCTTGTTAAAAGAGGAAAGGAGACGTGTCTTTCCTCTCTTTTCTTACTTTTTTATCGCGAGGAATATTGTATGTACTCGTTGGAGAACGAGCCACCGGTTTCTTCCTTCTAACTGAAGGGTTCGGATCGAGAAAACTTTTGGGCAAAAGCTCGAGCACGAGGAAATTATTCGATTGACTTTGACTTGTGATATTTTCGCCATGACCTTTTCTTTCGCGACTCTTTATTCGTGGGAAACGACATACGATTTCTCGTTTTTTTTCGTCGACGTCCAGATGGAACGAAATAATCATCATTCGATCCGACAACATCGATGCGCTCTTTCTTTCTTTTCTCCACACCGTCTCCAACGAATATTTCTCGACGCGCGGTATGTCAAGTTTCCATTAGAGCTAGTGAATAGGGGGCGAAAGAAAGGAGGAGGAGAGGTCTTGGTATTAATCGAGCCGAGCTGGAAAAAAAGAATCGTTTCCCCCTCGCGCGTTTTTGATCATTCACCCCTTTTTGCCCTTTCATCGACAACGTAGCTTTTTATTCACGTTCAGCGTTGCCGATACGTTGTGCGCCCTGTTTCGTTTTACAAGCTGTCGCACGAACGGCGGCTCTTGTTATACCGCCGGTTCATTAATGCCGGCCATTTTAACGACAAAGGCTGATTTTACCTCGAAATGAAAAAAAAAAAATCCTTCTTTTTCGCCGCGCCATTGTCGTTCCTCTCCGTTAACCTCCCTCTTGCGATTATAGTCGCTCTGCACAAGATGCTATTGAAGCATTATGAGCGATTATAGTCACTCAATACAAAATGTATTATGGGCGACTGTAGTCGCTCTGCACGAGATGCCACTGTGTCAGAAGACTATAGTCGTTCTACATAAAATGTCACTAATGTATTATGGGCGACTATAACTGTCCTGCATAAGATGCCACTGACGTATTATGGCCGACTATAGTCGCTCTGCATAAGATGCCATGAGGTACTATACGAGTGACTACGTAAGATGCTACCTAGATACTATGGGCGACTATAGCCGCTCTGCATAATGTGCCACTGACGTATTATAGGCGACTATAATTGCTCTGCACAAGATAATATTACGAGATATTACGACCGACTATAGTCGCTCTGCACAAGATGCCACTATTACGGCCGACTATAGTCGCTCTGCACAAGATGCCACTATTGTGAACGACTATAATCGCTCTGCATGATTCCACTGAGGATAGTCACTCTGCATAAGATATCACCAATGTATTATGGGCGACTATAGTCGCTCTGCATAATGTGCCACTGACGTATTATAGGCGACAATAGTCGTTCTGCACCAGATGCCACTGACTTATTATAGGCGACTATAATTGCTCTGCACAAGATGACATTACGAGATATTACGACCGACTATAGTCGCTCTGCACAAGATGCCACTATTACGGCCGACTATAGTCGCTCTGCACAAGATGCCATGAGGTACTATACGAGTAACTACCTAGATACTATGAGCAACTATAGTCGCTCTGCATAATGTGCCACTGACGTATTATAGGCGACAATAGTCGTTCTGCACCAGATGCCACTGACTTATTATAGGCGACTATAATTGCTCTGCACAAGATGATATTACGAGATATTACGACCGACTATAATCGCTCTGCATGATGCCACTGAGGTATTACGGCCGACTATACGCTCTGCACAAGATGACACTATTATGGGCGATTATAGTCACTCTGTATAAGATATCACCAATGTATTATGGGCGACTATAGTCGTTCTGCATAAGATGTCATTGAGATGCTATGGGCGACTATAATCATTCTATATAAAATGCCACTAATGTATTATGGACGATTATAGTCGCTCTGCATAAGATGCCATTGAGGTACTGTAGTCACTCTATATAAAATGCCACTAATGTATTATGGACGATTATAGTCGCTCTGCACAAGATGCCACTATTACGGCCGACTATAGTCGCTCTGCACAAGATGCCACTATTGTGAACGACTATAATCGCTCTGCATGATTCCACTGAGGATAGTCACTCTGCATAAGATATCACCAATGTATTATGGGCGACTATAGTCGCTCTGCATAATATGCCACTGACGTATTATAGGCGACAATAGTCGTTCTGCACCAGATGCCACTGACTTATTATAGGCGACTATAATTGCTCTGCACAAGATGATATTACGAGATATTACGACCGACTATAATCGCTCTGTATGATTCTGCTGAGGTATTATGGCCGACTATAGTCGCTCTACACAAGATGCCACTATTATGAACGACTATAATCGCTCTGCATGATTCCGCTGAGATATTACGGCCGACTATACGCTCTGCACAAGATGCCACTATTATGGGCGATTATAGTCACTCTGTATAAGATATCACCAATGTATTATGGACGATTATAGTCGCTCTGCACAAGATGCCACTATTACGGCCGACTATAGTCGCTCTGCACAAGATGCCACTATTGTGAACGACTATAATCGCTCTGCATGATTCCACTGAGGATAGTCACTTTGCATAAGATATCACCAATGTATTATGGGCGACAATAGTTGTTCTGCACCAGATGCCACTGACTTATTATAGGCGACTATAATTGCTCTGCACAAGATGATATTACGAGATATTACGGCCGACTATAGTCGCTCTGCACAAGATGCCACTATTGTGAACGACTATAATCGCTCTGCATGATTTCACTGAGGATAGTCACTCTGCATAAGATATCACCAATGTATTACGGGCGACTATAGTCGTTCTGCATAAGATGTCATTGAGATGCTATGGGCGACTATAATCATTCTATATAAAATGCCACTAATGTATTATGGACGATTATAGTCGCTCTTGTTATACCGCCGGTTCATTAATGCCGGCCATTTTAACGACAAAGGTTGATTTTACCTCGAAATGAAAAAAAAAAAAAAAATCCTTCTTTTTCGCCGCGCCATTGTCGTTCCTCTCCGTTAACCTCCCTCTTGCGATTACAGTCGCTCTGCAAAAGATGCCACTATTACGGTCGACTATAGTTCTGCATAAGATGCCATTGAGGTGCTATGGGCGACTATATAAACGATTTCGCATTGATACGACAGTAGATGGTAGCATCGGTTTAGACGTCACATTTATCTCAATATCCAAACTCGTTCACTCTCCCTGCCCTTCGTTTTCCGGGATATTTGTCCAGGGATCGTTGTCGAGAGGGAAAGTTTGAAGAAAAAAGAAAAAAAATCGAAGTTGGTTTTTCCTCCCCTTCGAACGTGTTTTCGAAATTTTTCCAGCGATCCATGATTGGAAGCAGGGAGAGAGCGTGCTCGTTTTTTCCCTCTCTCTCTTCAACTTCTCGAATTTAATTTCGTCGTTGGACGAATGACGGGAGATTGGAGAGCGCAGGGGAGATCAAGAACCTGCCTACAATATCGCGCCGTGTTTCCCCTTTTTTTCTCTTTCGTTCTTTCCCCGTCCTCGCCAAATATTTCCCCCGTAATTTTCGAAATTACGGGCGTGGACAGCCTCCTAGTCGCGATTGTAACGAAGAATTCTCGTCAACGCGGCGAGGATAATAAAATACTCGTTGGAGAATCGCTGGAAAAATGTAGCGCGATTCTAATCCTCGCCTCGGCCTTCGAGATCAAACAACGATGGCGAACTAGCGATACTCGAACGGGAAGGAAGATAGGATCGACGCTGTCGTTCCAATTCATTGAAACGACGAGGATTTGGAAGGATCGATCGTAGCCTCGTGCGTATACCTCGCCATCCTACAAATTTATTCACATTGGTAAATATATTTATTACTATTTATTTATACTATTTACATTGGTACAATATAATTGTAATTCTCTTGTTAACCTCGATTGTTAACCTTCTCAATTAACCGTTTCGCGACTTCACCAAAAATGTGCACGGCTCTGATAAAAATCGATGCTACGTGAAGGATCGCTCGAATGTGAACACGAGTGCAAAAGATGGAATGGAAATAAAAGCATTCTAATCTGTTACAAATAAAAGGGTGAAGAGGAAGGTGAAGAGCAATATTTCGAAAAAAAAAAAAGGAAAGAAGGGGAAGGCTACGAGATGAGGGGGAAGAAAAAGGCTATCGCGACTGACGTGCTTACAGCGACGTGATCGTCGAGAGAATTTTTCTTTTTCCACTTGTCCACGGCGAACGACATTAAGTTGCGAGAAAGAGGTTGTCGCATCCGACCAGTTGAATTTCTGCTCCCTAGTTAGTAGAAACTTGTTCCCTCCTCAACGTTTACCCAAGAAAACTTCTTTACCTCTTCTTGGACCACGCTCGTTGAACGTCGTCCAATTTTTCCTCCTCGACCGATTTCGTTAACCTCTTGGATGGGAGGAAAGCTACGATCTTTCCTTTTTTCAGTCGACGATCGACGACGTTCGAATTCGGGTTTGATTTCGAGATCGAAATCGACACCGGGTGGAGGGAGGAAGGGAGAAGAAGGTTGGTAAACTTTGTTTCACTGAATTTTTCAACTTTTGAAACGAAGTTTCGATCCAACTTGTTCACTACTATTTTTCTTTCTTTCTTTCTACGCCATTTTTCCACCATGTACTCTCTTTTGTTTCCCCGCTGTCGGTGTTACGGAACGCGAGAAATAATACGAAACTTTAAGAAAAACCGGGTGACATTGAACTTTTCCTCGGGAACAGGAAGAACAAAAGGCGATCTTAAATTATTATCTTCCCTTCCCTCGTTCCGCCAGACTTTCCTCCTCAGTTTTCATTCACCGCTATTGTTGCCTCCCTCGCGTCATCTTTCTTACTCGAGATAACATTTTCGAATATTATCGACATAAAGGCGAATATAAGAAACGCGACGATCCTGCTTATTAATTCGATCGAGTCGAGTTAAACGAAATATAATAAAAGGACGACGAGCGTATTAATTTAATTCTTTTATTTAACCCGGGGAATTCGGTTCGCATTGAAAATGAAAGAGTTCGACGGGATACGAATGGCGGTCGGTGAAACGTGTTGTTCAGCTTTATATATCGGGCTTTATTTTCCAATAAATCATGCAACATCATTGTTTACCGTTTCGACGTAAACGGTTAGCCTGTTTTATGCCGCTTGTAACGGCATAAACTTTGAAAATCTATTTCGTTCGATCGTTCCTCTTTACGATTCCCGTGAATTACGACCGTCTTAAAAACGATATATTACGAGGAACGATAAATCGTAAGAACGGATCATTTCGCGGATCGGCCATTTATCGTATTTATCCACGAACGGACGAGTCGTCGTTTTCTCGAATTTTTGAAATTGTCAGGATGGAAGAATTCGATCGACGAGACGTGTCGTTGACAAAATGGCGACGAGATGGCGAGTCGTGGAAGCGTGAAGAAAATCGGTCACACGGGAAAAGGAAGGAAGGAGGGCAGTCGCGTTAAAAGATGTTTATTTATGAACGAGATACGAATAATTAAATACAAGGTATGTTTATCTCTTGCGTAAATATTGATAGATCCGCGAGAGTTTCTCCCAGTCAAAGGATTAATAATTGAAATGGCATACTTTCGAGAGAGGAAAAAGATCTCGAAATTGTTTCGTTTGAATAGCGAAAGGTTTGATGTTGCGCGAGCTCCCCGACTCGAAACTTTCCAAACAGCGTTGTTATTACTATTGCCAACTAGTTTCTCTAATCTTCAATTTTGCAATTTCTTTTTCACGCGGCGCAATTCGTCGCGAAGTTACGAGTTTGAAGGGAAAAGCAAAAGGTCGAGATATCTTTGCCTCTGTGATGAAATTCGTCCAACTCGAGGATTCCAAATTGAAAGTTTCTATCAAACGAACCTTCATCGATTTCACTTCTCCTCCCTTAAAAATAAATTGATATAATCCACGAACTCAACCCGAGTTTCGAATACTTTCGCATATTTTCACAAAGTGTACGCGCGTTGAAAAGTAATAAAATAATTTCGCGACGATTTTACTTTTTTCCCAGCAAACGAGCAAACCACACAACGATCCGCCAATTTTTACACGAAATTAATGCCACGATATATCGATGATTTCAGCGCTCCGTTTCCTCCCTAAACAGGGCCGTTAAGCGGCAAAATATGCGGGTGAGAATCGTAACGATAACGGGCAGCGCGCCGTTAGATCGAAAACCGTGTGCCGATACCGCTTTTATTCCGTGACGAGAGCTTGTTTTATTTTCCGTTTGTTTGTCTTTTTTGTTCGACAAATTTTTTCCGCCGCGGAAAATCCGAGTTTAGCCGCCATTCGTTGTTTCGAAACGGAAGAGACGGTTGAATTTACGAGATTTTTAAATTTGAACAAGGGAACAATGTGCTCGATTCCTTCGACGTCTCTGTGTGAAGATAGAAAAGAAGAAGAAAAGGATAACGATGGAGGAAATGGGAAAAGTAGGCAACAATATCGGCGTGGTTTTCGATTCCGATTCGATCTAACGAGGATGCGTAGGTTCACGCATCGAAGAGAAAGCTTGAGAAAGATGGCATCTCGCGGATGTAACAATTCGATCTTTCTTCGATTCGAGAATATTATGTAATATACACGCGTTTCAAATAGCAATAACTTTATTACTGGAAACCACGATTAACAAGGATAATAACATATTTATATTGGATTAAACTAAAAAGTCTAACGCATCAAAATTTAATGAAAATTTAATAAGAGGATCGTTGTTGTTTATCGAATCTTCAGAGGCTACGTGAACAGTGCCACTCGCGACTACACAACCTCGTTCGTTGCCTTTTCACGATACCAAGTTTATCTGTTTCTATTACGATTAATTTTTTATGAAAAAGTTTCGACGCCTCCTTACTACATAATAAGTATCGTGACGAATAATATGAATAATATTCGATAATACAATTCCAGTTAATCCTCCGATCGCAAATGATAAAATAAACGATCGAAGAATCCATGGTGCTATGCTGCTGTTAAGTCATCTGAAAACTTTAATTCCTGTTGGAGCAGCAATAATTATTGTTGCTGACGTAAAAACATGTAGTAAATAACAAATGATATGATCAAACGATGAAAACGTAAAAATCCAAATTTCTTTTCTTCCCCTTTCGTTTGTTACAATTCATACAAATTGATCCTGGTAAAATTGAAACATGATGATTCTGGATGACAACAAAAGTGTTGATAGGATCTCTCCCGGATTGGAAACGAAATTTCTCGAAACCGGATACGATCTTGGTTCTTAGATTTGCGTATTTACGTTAGTCGTAATCAGAGTGGCGCCTGGTCCAATAGCGAAATACCGAGTAAATCTGGCTTCATGGACCGTACTTGCTCTCGAGACGGTGTGTAATCCGGTATATAACGCCATTATTATGCGTGCTAGGCCACCAAGATCAACCTCTTTAATAAAATTTCTCTTTAATCTTTTTCCTCCCAATAAGGAGCTCCTCTCCTTTCCTTCGAATTCTCCGTGTCTCTTCCTCTCTTGTTGTTGTCCCTTCTCTTAAACTCACGGAGCAATCTTGACACGTTCAAGGAGAATAAGATTTCAGTGTAAGTATTCCAGTTTCTAAAGTTTATTTTTAATAAATTATCAAGGATTCGATATAAATCGAAATTAAAAGTTACTTCTTTATATATTTATTTTACGAATATTGATTAAACGTATTAGTTGAAGGTGTAATTTATCGTTAATAAATTATGTGAATAGGATAGCACGTATATTTACATATTTACAGATGGTGAATGATGAAAACTAGGAATTGAAAAAGAGGTTTAAATTTTATCTTAGAGTGTAGAGAATAAAAATGTTAAAACTTTGCTTTGTTTCGCTCTGTTTACACGGTTTTCCGACGGTAACACGAGTATTCCTCAACGAAATCAAAATACTTAAAATTGACTTTGGAAGGAAGTAAAAGCGGAGGCAGTGAAAACAAGTGATTGAGAATTAGTTAATGAAAATTAATTTTCATTATTGGAGATCTTAATTCTGTTCGAATTATAAATCTTATTGATGATCCTAATATTCCTGATCATAAAGTTAAAATAAAATATAAAGTGTTCCAATATTTTTGTTGGATTAGTCAATGACACGAGTCATTTTATGATGAAGATTTAAATATATAATTTTTTACGTCAAATTTAAATTTTGAAATCTTCAAAATTAAATAAGATTAATTTACTTTAAAATAAATATATCCCAATTTTGTATTAAAATAAAAATGTTAAAACCACTTCCACTTCGTTGTTAACTCGTTAATTCCGACGCTTCGATCACCTGGACTGACTGAGAATTATCGGACGCCGTTCCAATCGTTCCTTGCCAATTTTTTTTCATAATTCTTGACCGCGTCGAGATTTTCTCTTCTAGTTAGAAAAACGATTCCAACCTCCAGTCGACCTTTCGGATTTGCGTGGCGGAGATTTCTTGGAAATTATTCGAGGCGTTTCACGGCCGGATGGATTCCTCTCGTCCTAAGCGGTGGCGTAAATCAACGGCCGTCTCCTAAATCACGAGGCGACCGAAAATAATAATCACGATTTACTTGCCGCTTCGAGCAACGCGCCAAACACGCGTGTAAAGTAGACGAGAATGGATGATAAAATAAAATTCTCCGTGGATAAATCGTTGGGGGAAGGCAGTGATCGAAAGTGAGGATCGAGTCGTTCGTAAAAGGCAACGCGGGGAAAATTTAATCTGGTTGAGCTTACGAATAAACTAGTAAACTAGTAAACATCAATTGCTACGAATAAATATTGTAAGCACTTGTTTGTTTGACGAATTTGCTTTCTCTTTTTTATCGTGAAAACTACCGATTGAAAAGTGGACAATTTTTTTAAATTAACATTGTCGCGTTAGCCTCCTCCAAGCACGCTTTTCAAAAATATGAAAACTGGCCAGATGGAAAGTGAAATTTCTTGGAAAAGGAAGAATCGTTTTCGTGGAGGAGGAGAACGGGAGAAAGAACGGGAGATCCGCGTTAATATCGAAATAACGAGGATAAAAGGGAGGAGAGTAACTGGCTTACCGTTTAAGTCGAAGTTATTTATGGCGGTTGGGTTTGACGTGGATGGGGAGAGGGTTTAATTGGCATCAATTAAGGAGAGATCGTAAATCGCGTTCGAAACACAACGACGTTAAGCGGACGCTTTTCCTATTTCCCTTCGTTGAACGAAGACGAATGGCGGCTTTTCACCTTTTCCTTCCCTTCCAACTCGTTTTCTCCGCGTCGCCTCTCTTGCAACGTAATTTCGTTTCGATCCCTCCGAGAGGAGATTAATAGAATTAAACTTACGTCGTATTTCAATAATTTGTTAATCACGAAAATCTAAAAATATGATTTTTCCAATAATTTTTGCGTTTCTTTCTTCCAATACGAAACTCTCTCCAGTTTTGTTCCACTACGAAGTCGGCTCGTATTCCGCGGAAGAGGGATATATATACGGTTTGACACGTACTCCACGAGATTGGCGTGCGATATATTCGAATCTCGCGTGTTACGTAACGCTTTCGAAATTCCACCTTGTAACGTTCCTCGATCGTAATCGAGAAGAATTCTCTCCTCCCTCGACGGAAAGGATGGAGATTCGGCGTCACTTTTCGAACCTCGTATTCTCCTATTTTCCTTATCCCTCTTCTTTTTATAGAAAGAGAGATGGTCGATTGTAATTTTGTTCGTTCGAAAAGTTGGAGTGGACTTTCGAAAATCTCGTGTCCCCCGAGCGGAGAGGCGAAGGATATTTTTAAGTTTTTCTCTCACGGACCAATTCCGTGGCTCGTCCAATTTACGAGCGGGTTTTCAAACGGTTTTATTAAATCGTGAAACGATTCGCTCGGATAAGCCTTCTCGCGTTAATGGCGATTCAAGCGTGGATTATGGACGCAATTTAAACGTACAAGTTTAAACACCACTCGCGCCACGAGCACCCCGACCTTTTTCAAACCGCCTTCTATATAATAAAAATTCGTGAAGCCTGTGTTTTATATAAAGCGGTTCGAGGATCGAGGAGGCTTTAAACCCGCGTTAAACCATCCTTTTATCCGTCCCCTCTTCACCGAGAATCGAAGAATAATTAATTTCGCGGGCGAAATAACGCGGTCAGAGTACATTTCAAGGAGCCTGTTCTTCTCTCTTCGACATTTGCTCGTCCTTTCCTCGAGAAACGCCCACGAATACGATGGAAAATCTTTTGGAAAAGGCAGACATAGGTTTATCGAGGAGGTGTTTCGAGGCCAAGGAGGCCAAGTTGGAGAAGTTTCTCTCTCTCTCTCTCTCTCTCTCTCTCCTCTTTGGAGGAGAAGCGGGGGAGGAGAGATGGTCGGTAATTTAATCGAGGGGCCGGCAAAATTGCCGTGGAAGTTGGCGTGACAAAGTGTGTAACTCGTGACGTGGCACACGTTCGTCCTTAATGACTCCCGGCCACGACTAAGTGGGCCGTGCCCACGATAAATTATGCCACGCGCAAGAAGGATTTCTATCTGGGCCGCGACCACCCCCCCCCCCTTTTCTCTCCCTCCGCTTCGCCTCCTTACTCGCGTCCCATTTCTGCGAAACGACCACCAAAACTTGTCCAACTCAAGCGCATTGTGTCCATCTCCTTTCGCGATTGCGACGAAAGATTAATACGAAGTGGACTCGAACAGTTTTTGACTATCTCGATTCTTTCCTTCGACGTTCCATTTTTATTTATGGAAGAAAAATTGGTAGAAATTTGAGTAATTTTGAGATCGAGATGTTTCGATCTCCTTTCGCGATTGCGACGAAAGATTAATACGAAATGGACTCGAACAGTTTTTAACTATCTCGATTCTTTCCTTCGACGTTCCATTTTTATTTATGGAAGAAAAGTGAACAGAAATTTGAGTATACGTAATTTTGAGATCGAGATGTTTCGATCTCCTTTCGCGATTGCGACGAAAGTTTAATACGAAATGGACTCGAACAGTTGTTGATTCTTTCTTTCGACGTTCCATTTTTATTTATGGAAGAAAAATTGGTAGAAATTTGAGTATACATAATTTTGAGATCGAGATGTTTCGATCTCCTTTCGCGATTGCGACGAAAGATTAATACGAAATGGACTCGAACAGTTGTTGATTCTTTCTTTCGACGTTCCATTTTTATTTATGGGAGAAATTTGAGTATATATAATTTTGAGATCGAGATGTTTCGATCTCCTTTCGCGATTGCGACGAAAGTTTAATACGAAGTGGACTCGAACAGTTGTTAATTCTTTCCTTCGACGTTCCATTTTTATTTATGGGAGAAAAATTGGTAGAAATTTGAGTAATTTTGAGATCGAGATGTTTCGATCTCCTTTCGCGATTGCGACGAAAGATTAATACGAAATGGACTCGAACAGTTTTTGACTATCTCGATTCTTTCCTTCGACGTTCCATTTTTATTTATGGAAGAAAAATTGGTAGAAATTTGAGTAATTTTGAGATCGAGATGTTTCGATCTCCTTTCGCGATTGCGACGAAAGATTAATACGAAATGGACTCGAACAGTTTTTGACTATCTCGATTCTTTCCTTCGACGTTCCATTTTTATTTATGGAAGAAAAGTGAACAGAAATTTGAGTATACGTAATTTTGAGATCGAGATGTTTCGATCTCCTTTCGCGATTGCGACGAAAGATTAATACGAAGTGGACTCGAACAGTTGTTGATTCTTTCCTTCGACGTTCCATTTTTATTTATGGGAGAAATTTGAGTATATGTAATTTTGAGATCGAGATGTTTCGATTTGATGAACTAAGTGTTGCATCGATTCCTGTTGGGAGAAAAAGAGTAACGAAATAAATTCTCGAATAATTCTTAACGGTTCTCTGTTAGAGAAAAACTGATAGAAATTTCGAGTATACGTAATTTTAACATTGAGATGTTTCGATCCTTTCTTGGTTTTCGATCGATTTCTTTTGTGGTTTCGGGAGAGTAACGAGAATAAAGTTTCTCCTTTCTTGAAAGAGTTTCGAGGATTTGGCGAAACGAAGCGATGGATCTCTTTTCTAAAGGACAGGATAGAAATTTCACATTCTTAATATTCTTCCAACTTAATTCTACCAAGAAAATTTTTCTCGATTCCATCATTTTTCTGCGGGAGGAAAATTTGTAATGCAGCTATATTCCACGATAAGCTTCTTTCTTCTTCCATCGTGTTCCATTCCTCTTTGCTCATAGAAATTTTTCGACTCGATTAACGATTAAATTATGAAGATCCGATTAATTCTTACCACTTTACGTTTCATTATCGAAACAATACGACGCGCAACGCGATATTATCGAAATACCTGTTTCGGATTGAAATATTGCTTCTTTAACAGGTCCGGGAACAAAGCACCCGTTATTTCGCCGATTATTTTCCCGACCGAGCTTCGATCATTTATCCCCTAATAGGATTCTAGCGTGAATTTGATCGAATTAAATCGTTCGATTGACGGGAGAAATCTCGTTTCACGACGTGCATGCAACGAACGAACGGTAAATTATTAATACGCGATCAAATGGCGGCGATCCGTTCGCGCGGCTCAAGGGTCAATTTATCGAAAATTGATGCCACGCGATTTAGAAAATTTTCCACGCGTCCCCTCCCCCCGTGAATATCAATAAAAAAGAAAAAAAGTGAAAGTGATCCCTGTTCCGTTTGATCCGTCAAAATTGAAGAGCACGTTGAACGATCATCTTCTGGAAAAGAGTCGCGAGAGGATGAACCCTTTTCGATGAAGAAAAGCTTGTTCCAAAGATTAGAGGAATGGCGAGAAGCTGGAATTTGGACGAGTTACTTTGCCCTTGTAAATTGTCATGTGACCGTTTTTCTCTCTCGTGTTTTCGATAGGTTAGGTTAGGTTAGGTTAAGAAAGCCTCTTATTATCGGAGAAGATACGATTACATAACGCGTTATATAATAATAAGGATTGATCACTGTGTGGAATTAGAGATGAAGACAAATCTAACCTTGGCACGATTTTAAACCACCCGCTTTTTCGAATATAATAATTTTTCCACCCGGCATTTTGAAAGAAACAATCGATATTAAAATTCGCCCGTGTCGACGATTCTCCCGGGGAAAGAGCCCCGCATTTTTTCGCAATGATAGAACAATTTTCGAGCAATTCCGTCTATTATCCCTCTCCGTTTTTATCGATAAAATCGTTGGAAACGAATTCCATCACGAATAAATCGATATATATTGGTACATTTGTCGCGGAATAAATAAATAACCGAATTTTGTTGTCGAGTAAAAAGTGAGATTTATATAAAAAAAAAATATATATATATATATCCATTGGCACACGCGCTTCTTTCGTTCGCTTTTTCGAATTTCCAAGCGAAACTGCAACTTGGATCAGTCCAAGTGGTACAAGTCGAGGCTATAGTCGCCGATATCATCGAATCGACATTCGCAGGGATAATTTCGACGTTTTGCGTGCAACCAGAGGCGAGGTGTTGGTTACTTTTTTTGTCGACTATTCGCTCAACGAAAAAATCGCATCAACGGTTTATTGTAACCAATTACGGTTTGCGCTTATAATCCGATATAACCGTTCCATTTTCCAACGAGTTTCTCTTTTTCCTTTTAATCCAAATCGTTCCGTTATCGCTCGTCTCCCCGATAACAATTTGTCTTGCCATTTTTTCCCATCTCTTTCTTTCCATGCGTTTCACGGTTTGTAGATTTTTTTATTCGTATTTTTTTATTCTCTGCTCGCATAAGCGATGTCGTTCAAAGGTGATATGGATTTTTAATTAATTTATTTATGTTTGATTTTTTTTTTTTTATATAATATAATATAGTTTTATAGTGAAGCGTAGAAGGATGCGCTATGGTTAGATCTCTTTTAATGCAAAATTAGATCGCGGATCGAACTACGATGCTCGATGATAGTCCGATGATAGAAAATATTGTTTTCAAAGTTTCCGAAAGCTTTTGTAAAGCTCAATGGAAATGGTGTAACGAAGTTGGTTTGAAGTGGAGGTGAATTTGATTTTTCGTTATCAGATAACGAGATTATTTTATTGACGATAGAGGGAAGGAAAATAGAGATGTAGCATAAGAAGATGAAAAATAAGATAATAATAAATGAGAGCACGTTATTGGAATCGAGGATGCTTCTTAATAATTACTTTATTATTAATCATAACATATCGCATAACATTTTTAATATTCATTTTTAATACTCAATAAATTATCTTTCTCCATATGTGAGGATAGGCGAAATATTAGAATATAAAAGTTTTATACGTAAATTTGTGAAATCATTTCAAGTTGCAAAGGGTTAAATGTTCTTCTTTTTAATATCGTTATTTATATTTTGCAGATAAATTATCGATTAAAACTATCGACTATCGACATTGTTTCGAACGTGTTAAAAATAGAAATAAACCCAGCGTTTTCTTCAATTAAGAATTAAAGGAAGAGATCGAGTTGCGATGAAAAAAGTATACCTAATTCCCTATTTTTCCCTCCTTCAAAAATAGACCTCGATTCGTTCCAAGATCGATCATATCTAAAATAACAAACGTAGATGTTACGCATTGTTCCAACGTTGCCGCGATTTTCCCTCGTTTGCTCTTTCGGGAACGTCGAAACTCGGCTTCCTCGACTTCGTCTCGCTGCGGAGAGCAGAAAATTATCGCAACGCATTTTTTCTCCCCTCCCCGCGTTTGGAGAAAAATACATGCCATGCCGTGGTGGTTCCCTGGTTGGTTTATTGGCCGCATAATACGCGCGCCTTCCCTGAATTATTCACGGCCGGAAACTACTCTGCCATTGATTCAAGTAACTTTGAAGTTTGCGGCGATCGCAAAATATTTCCAATCCCCTCGTAAATTTCCAACAACCAGAGAAATAATTTTTAATCGAACGGCTTCTAATCGAATCGTTCGATTAACAAGTATTTTTCGCAACTATCGAGATTCATATTGCAATCAGACGCTTATAAATAACCCTGTGCACTCTTTAATCTTGCCTAGCGACAACTCGTTGAATCTGAAGGAAGAAGAATAATTAGAGCCCCGTGTAAGGGGGATTGTTAAGAGAATCGTTAAGAATCGTGTTTGGCTCGTATCGAAATCGAGTTTCCTCGAGGCGAAGAAGAAAGAAACGTGCGGATAAACAGGTCGATACGATTCGAATGGGATGGCGCATAGAGGAGGAGGCAGGCGTGTTTGCTATGCGGTGTCGCACTTCGAAACAGTTTAAATTAAATGACCGTTGAGCGCAGTGGTCGGAACAAAGAGATTGTTGCCAGCTTCTCGCGGGGCAGAGAGTAGCCTAGAGAGGTGCGAGTCGAGAGAAACGATAAACGGTTTTAGCTACGTTTTTCGCTTCCCTTTTCTTCTTTTTTCAAAGATATTTCGACCTCCGAAAATATTGATTCTTGAACGGACCTGTTCCAATTGCATTCACTTTTTCCAAATTCGTATTACAGGTTATGTAACTTTGTCGTTTAATTTAATTCCCCCAACGTATATCTGGTATCTCGTGAAACGAAGGCTAGGGCTAGGGCTGGGAATGAAAAAGTGGAGAATTCGAAAAATTAATATCTCGCCCGAACGAAAACTGCGGGGATCGAGACTTGTGGCGGCCGGAACAATTGGCCGCGATCCTTGGGAGGAAGAGGAAGCAATCGCGCGGATATAATCTTGATAAACACCTGAGTATATTTTCTCCTCGGTGTGTATAATTCGGCGATAACAATTTCTTCGTTCCAATTGCGCCGCTCACAGTTTCATACAAATTCGTACCATTTGATTCAATCGAAATTCCCGAAAATTGGTCCGAGACGGCCTCTCTTCTCGACACGTTATTCCATTCCAACTCGACGACGAGTTCTGTGTTTAAAGAAGGAAAAAAAAAGAAAAACGAGGAGTTTGTTATTGCAATTATTTCACCGAGGAATTTCGTGTCGAGCAAACGATAATTTCCAGGGCTAATTTCTTACCCATCTTACCCGTCTTAACTTGCAACACGAATGAGGTAAAAGGACAGGCTCCGTGGAGGAGCTGACTTCAATTATTTCTGCGAATTAAACGATCCGAACTTGGGGGTGGGGAGCTTTCGAAGAGATTGTTTTTATTTTAATTTCCCATTTCGCTCCACCATTCTCCACTTCGAATAATTTACTTTGCCGGAAAAGAGAGAAAAATCTTGGATCGTTTTGAAAATTTTCTCGAACCGGGGGGTGGGGGAGGTTTCTTCGTATCGAAATCATTCTTTGATTTGTTTCTTTCAACAATCCCCAATTGATTTTCCTGAAATCTTCGACCTCTTTCGAAAGTTCGAGAATCGATGGACAAATATCGAGATAAAAATCGAATCGAAAACGAAATCAAAAGTATTAGGTAAGACGAGTTATGGATTCTTTCGAAGGACTGGAAAGATCAATTCTCTGTTGTACTGAATAGCGACGAAACTCTTTCTTTTCTCGATTCGAGGCGAAACATTCTCTTGAATATCGAATATAATTACGAGTTCAACGTATTTACATCTTTAAAAATATGATTTTCTAATTTTTTCCATTTTTTTCCCCTTTCAATCTTTGCTTTCATTCTCATTAGAAATCACATGGAGCGGCCTCTTTCCGTTTCTTTCGAATTTCGTCAATTAATCAGTGATCGAAAATTTCCTCTAAAATCCACTGCGAAAATTTTCATCAATCGTAGATGGAGGATCTTTCGTTCTTCCGCTTTTCTTACCAACTCGTAAGGAACGTAACAATCAATCGTACGAAACTGTGCTCCTCTCATTTTCTCCATCCGCTGATTCCTTCATGAATACGATCGATCTCGTTTCCCAAAATTCAGTTTCCCAAACTATAACACCTTTGCCACGAATCTGAACTAACGTCGGAGACGTTCCAAAGTATAGGTATATTGCAACATTCCCTATAATAAAGAAATAATAACGAAATCTACGATGATTCGAAAAAAAATTTTGATCCTCTTTTTCTCAACAAGTCTACAAATTAAACGAAACACGCGTGTGTACAGGCATAGTGAATTTATCAAGAAGCGTTCAATTTTTTAACTTTTAAAAGAAAAACGTCTCGAAACGTCTCAAATTTCAATTTAAATCGTGGCTCACATCACACTGACGGTCACTTCTCTCTCTCTCTCTATATATATATATATTTATCAGATCGAAAAATGCGGCTGCCCTATAAAAGAAAACGCGATTTTATCGATCGAGCCGAGTCGGATCGTAAACCTTTTATCGCCTGCGTCTAATCTCCACTTATCCCCGCGTAATTTTTCATTTCTCACCCCAATATCCTCCCAAGTTCTCACGATCCCAAACCCTTTTAATCTCCTCGTGAAAGTGGATCGCCGCGCTATTCATTACGTGGCGGAGGGAAAAATAACGCGTTGCCGTGCGTTCGTTGCAAGTCGAGGCGTAATGATTTCGCGTCGATAAACCGGCCGGTCGTAAAACGTTTGAACCGGCGGCCTGTTTCGGGTTACGGCGCGATCGTTAGACCGATATGTTTCCAGTCGTGTGATTTTTCTAGTAATAATTGTTATTAAAAAGTCTGCTCTTCCTCTCGTTTCATCTCGATCGTAGTAATCGATTTTTTCCCCAAAGAAGAAGAAATTGCGGGAACGCGAATTTAAATAGAAAATGGATTCGCGCAGGTTTTTTCCCCTCCTCAAGATATCGGGGGAGGATTTATCTCGCGTAATATATCAGGAATAATTCTGGGAACGGATGTATCGGGTTATCGTAACCCAGCGGCGGCGCACAAACGTACGCGTGGTGAATTTATTTTTATTCGAGGCACGTAGCCGGGAACGGTATACGTGAAATAGTAGACGGGTGGAATAAGACTTCTTTACATGATATCCCCGTAATTCTGGGCAGCGACGTGAACGGATCGACGCGCCATCTTCTTCTCGTTCCGTCCCGATTTTTCGAAAAGTCAGGGGGAACAGTCGGCAAGCTTTCGATCGGCAAGATTTCCATTTCTTGCACGCTCTTATTTTTGCTTTCTTCTTTTTCCGATCCAAACTCGAGCCAATCAGCGTGAAAATCAGCATCTTCGTCCCCGTTCTTCCACGTACTTGTTGGCGGTTAGAGTTATAATTTGAACATTTTCCCGAAATTATTTGTAATATGTTTTCGGGTTAATTAATTTCACAAAATGTAAGAAAAGAAAAGAAGTTCAAGTTATACTCGAATTATACGTTTATAAATTAAACAAAATTTTGCATCAATATCGATGCGTTAGAGTTTTCACGAATCTTTTCGATCGCCGTTTTGGGGGGGGGGGGGGAGAAAAATTCTCGGGAAAATAGACGTGTGTCCTTCCACGGAGAGGGAAGAGTACCGCGAATATTCGATCGGTTGAAAGATCGAGACGATTTTGAGGACGAGAAATCGGTGGAGCCGCCGATTTAAGATCGTGTCGATAGGGTGAGGGGAGGGTGTCTATTAAATACACGGGGGCGTAATCCGTGGCAACAAGGGACATTCGTATTCAGGCCAGCTTGCCCGTACGTGTTTCACCTCCCCCGCTTTTATCTTTTCTCGAGGAGGCTTCCTTCTTCTTCCGGACGAATAATCCCCGAGTTGGCCTTCTCGACACCCCCCCTCTCTCCCTCTCCGCCTAATCTAACGTTGAAAACTTTGGATTTCTTGGTTGAAATTATGGCTTCTCTTTTCGCGTCGCGTCGCAACGGAATGGACGCCTCGAACGGAATGGAAATTCGAATGTCAAAAGTGACAAGTAAAGTAAGTGGGAGAAACTGTCGATGATGGACAGCGAGGAAGCGTTTCTCCAATCGAGTGTAATTTCCATCTCTTCTTCTTCTTCTTATTCGTTTCGTTCTTTCTCAGAGAGAGAGAGAGAGTTCTCCTCCCAAACAATACGAAATTGATACATACAACGAAAGGAACGAATCTCACGAGTTGAAATTGATTTCCGAATGGACGATATTAATACAGGACGGAATCGGCATGCATGCATTCCGAGTGTTTGTCACCCCGTTTGTCAAGTTCTTCTTACGAATAAACCAGGAAAATACGTAAAATACGAAAGTTCGGTTCGAAAGTTGGCCGAACAAACTAGCGACGCTCGCGTGAAAAAACGAAATTACTTTCGAACGAAGGATAATTGGTAAAAATAAAGAAGCAATTTGTCTCTCCTTTCTTTTCCATCGTTCGCGTGGAATTCAATCCGAATAATCCGCGTTTTACCTTCGATTCCCCATCCGGTGATCATCGAAAGCGCCTGTTCGTCGCGCACACTAGCCAGATATTCCTGTTAATTATCCCATCCACGCGGTGGGATCCATGCGTGGCAAATTTGCGTAATAAGAGAATTTCCAACTTAGTTGTTGGAAATTTCGCGAACCAAAGTTGCTCCGTTTCGTCATTTTGAAGGACGGGGCGAGATACATTTTCTCCTCCTCCTCTCTCTCCCCTTCACAGGAGCATCAGATCTCGTATTCGAAACGCGTATTTCTCTCTCGCGTTTTCCAATTCTCAAATTTCTCTCTTTCCTTTCGCTTTTTCTACGTCGAGACGACGGGTATCGAGTCATGGCGGTGTTTCTCTTGAAAGTGTCTCTTCTTCGCCCCCAACGAAACCTTGTTGCTTCCCTCTGTTCTGTGGATGACGGATGGATCACTTCCTCCCCTCGACGAAACAAAGGGAAGAAATTGATCGATCGAGAGGGAATTTTTCTTCCGTTCACGAAAATCAGCAGGTTTCAGCGAAAATAGGAAGAGGAGGGGATAGAAAGAGGAGGGTTATCCCGATCACCGATTTCCAAGTTTCCCCTCCTCTTTATCCCCTCGATAAAAATCATTCCTATCCACCGAATGTAAACACAGTTTTCCAAAACTCTGCTCGCGCAAAATACCCGAAATTCTTCGTTCGAGTCGCGACGAGTAAATAATTGTTCGCCGAAACTCGAGCGGAATGATTAATTGCTCGAGTTGCAACCCGGATAATCTTAAAAAAATACAACTTTTTCGAAATCTTTGAGAATCGGCAAAAAAGATTAATCTCCATTAATTTCTGGAATAATCCTCACGGCTCCGTATTCATCCGAGTGGAAATAATATCGTTGGTAATTCGATGAAGCGTGGATGCGGTCGAAATTGGAAATAATTTGAGGAAAGATAGATGAAAGAGGAAAGAAAGGTAGGATTCGATAGATAGGAAGGGGAGAGGATTGTTTCGTGGAAACAAATACAAACAAGTTCTTCGAGCCCCCTCCCTCTCTCGATCGTAACTCGACGTTGAAAGGGATGAATTCGTCGTTTTAATCGTCGCCGACGACATCTCGAATCTGCTCGATGATGTCGAAATTGTTTCGAGCGCGATTCACCCGTCATCGAACGCGTGTCTACTTTGACGCTTCTCCTCGAATTAAACCTCTCCTCTTCTTGGCCCCGTTTCATTGCGAGAGAATTATTTTTAATCTGAGAAATTCTGACGAAGGAGTTTGCAGGATGCGTTTAAAAAGCTTCATTTTTCGCTTGGAAATATTTCCTTTTTGGAAAAAGTTTCCTTTTTTAACTCCGCGTGTATTTATCGAGGAGAAAAAGCAGAGTATAGTCTAAGGCAGCCTGGATTTTATTTTCAATAGTAATTTACAGTCTCTTTCCTAACGATTTAAACGTTAGGATATAAGCAGTCGTCGTACTCGCGACGAATCACGGTGATTGGCGCTTGGAAATATTTCTTCTACGAAAATATATAATATTCAAAAATTTGATTTCGATCCAACCTCTTCCCTCTCTAAAAAATTACTCCGCGTATACTTGCCAAGAGACTCGTGAAGCGATTTAGAAGCAGAGTTAGAAAGAAATTTCGAACAAAGTTATTTTAATTGCAATTGCTTTTCATACAATCTTCTTGGACAATTTGCTTCGAACGATAAATTATCGCAGCAACTTATCCAAGTAACTTGAATTATGTTAAATTTTTCCTCTGCGATCTATCGGTTCCTCTTAATTTGCATTTTCACAACGATTCGAGGAAAGGAAGCCAAGATCCAGCCTTCCGGATCGAGATTATGGAATAAAATAGAATTCGACAGTTCGCGTCGTCCAGTCAATCGAAAACCGAGCGATCAACTTTATTTGTCGATTTCGATCAAGCAAAGCCTGCCGAAAACTTTTCGAAAAACCGATCCTTTCCAATCCTTCTATCGATTATGGATTAAAAAGAGTAAAATAGGAAAAAAGGAAAAGATCGATTCGACGAAGTGGGGAAAAATTGGTGGCGCATTTTGGCGATGGGCCATCGCCTGTCAAATTATCGGATAATTCGGCACCGCCGTCACGTCCGATACCATCTTGCAAGGATGTTGCACAGCTTCCAGATGCTTCGAAAATTCTTGCTCCAACGTAGTATCGGATTGACTCGTTTGCTCGATAATCTTCGTCACCTTCGATCCAATCGGGCTTGGTATCCGCCTGTTGGAGAGAGAAGATGGTTTCCGTATAAGCTGGATTATTTTTAAGCAGAAAATTTTCAATATCAAGAGATCGAGAGAGAGAGAGAGAGAAGAAGGGAGGAGGACATTTATTAATCGTTTCGATAAATTTTCCAGCGTTTTGAGAAATTTGTTTGTGTTGTTTTTACAGTTCGGCCAGCTTGAAAAATTTGATTTCAATGCGGTTATGCGAATGAAACAATTTATTCCTTTTCCACGGAGTATTTTTTTTTTTTTAAAAACGCGTGGAATCAACCCTCATATATTTATATATATATATTTCTGGACTGGAAATATTTTTCGCAGTTGGATGATGAAATTTGCTAATGAAAATTCTAAAATATTTCATAGTTTGATTCTCTCGTTCAAAGTTTGAAAAAAAAAAAAAAATGAAAATAATACCGATACTTTGAGGGATGATTCCGCTATAATAAAGAATCCGTAACGATTCGTAGAAAACAAAATTATCGTTACTTTTGATAACGCGATTTATTGGTTAACATCGAACAAATTGGCAATCTATAATTAATTTTAATCGGAAAGGATTCCCTTCTTGCTCAAAACACAATTTTATTTTTTCATCGCTTCGTCGTTCGAGATGCATGCAAGTTTTCGCGTAGAAATTCTCTTAAAACGAATTCAAAGGAGAAGGCTGCTTTTTCTTCTTCTTCTTCTATTCTTCCCTCAGAAGAAATAGGAATAGAACGATAAAGGGAGAGATTCCGTATGATCCTCGCCTCGGTTTGTTGTCCCCTTTATTTTCTCACCTTTATAAATAATGCACGAATACTTTTCTACTTCTGCTCCTGGAAATTTCGTGTCGATCGTTCTCGAAACGTTGCCAATTCTCATTTTTCACCTCTTCATTTTCAGAATTATCACGGCGTTGAGTAAATAATTGATTAAACATTAATTAACGTTTCTTCTGTTCAAGCAAGGGAATTTAATTATCAATTATTATTTTCCGATCGATGGATATTCCGACGCAGCGAATTCCACGCTTCGTCAAGGACAATATCGATCTCCCCTGCAAATTTCCGAACGAATTTCCCAGTATTTCCACCCATTTATCCCCTCTCCAATATTTCTATATATATATATATCCATCCTAATTTCGTTCGTTTTATCGCCAACTTTATTGCTAAGCCACCGTTTCTTCTTCTTCCGGTCAAATATTGCGCGATCCTTTTCTTTTCCCCGTTGAATTTCGTTCGATCCCCCGCTTTAACCAGCGATCTGTACACCGAATTAGAGGAAATCGTTGCCAACATTCCTTTTTCTTTTCTAATTGGCTCTTTGCTCGTAACAACGGCCAGCCAAGTCGTTCGCCTTCCCCTCTTTTATCAGCGGTTAACGCGGTTCGTTAGTTTCACTTTGATCTATCTATCTCCTTCCCTCGCTACTCCCTTGATTGTGACGTTTCCGCGAGAGGAAGGAGAGAATCGATTTTTCTTCTCGATCCTTCCTTTTCCTCTCCGGATATCTATCTTTCTCCGTTCCATTTGTGTTTGATTTTCTTCTTCTTCTTTTTTGGAAGAGAAAACGACGAAAAGAGAAAGATTTCGGTGGAAATTTCGAACAAGGATGGAAAAAAAAAAGAAAAGGAAAGAAACGTTTGGAGGGTTTGTTGTTGAATCTTCTTAGGGGGGCGTCTGGTTCGACGTTCGTTGCCTTTATCGCGATCGACTCGAAACTGGTTATACGCGGTATAGGAGCGGTATCGATATTTCGGTGTAACGAGTTTCCAACCTCTTCCGCCCTGCCCCGGCATCTAGTTAACTGTCAATCACCCGATCGAAACTTTGCCTCATCTTGTTCATCTCTCGTCTCCTTTCCGTCGTGTTATATTATCAGTCTTTGTTTATTATTTCGTTGCAATGCGAGATTTGGGGAGAGGAATGAATATCGTATATTCGTTTTTTTAAAAAATTTTAAAACGAGGTCTCTTGCCTCATCTTGGGAAGGATGGGTACAAAGTTTGTTCACTTTTGTAAACGATCTGTTAAACAATTCGCGATAGAAAAGCGGACTCGATTATTTTCTCGCTCGTCGTGCTTGCTCGTGACGTTTCATTTTAAGGAGAATGGAACTGTACAAAATTGGAACTATCCCTTTTCGAACCACCCTGTACAACTTGCGAAACGACAAACTTTGTGCATTTTCTCCTTCGTTTCTCGTTCGTCCCGAAAAGAATGGAATAGTTTCGCCGAAATTTTATATGCCTATTTTCGAGGCACCCTGTATAATCCTTACGAAAGGATTTGATCACTTTCTCACTCGTTTTATTCACTTTAAGGAGAATAGAACGCTTCACCAAAATTTGATACCTATTTTTGAAACACCCTGTACTTACTAAAAGACAGAATCAGATTTTGTTGCTTTTTCATTCGCACCCCAAGAAAAATAAGAAACGCTGCACCAAAATTTGATATCTATTTTTGAAACACCCTGTACAACCTACTAAAAGACAGAATCAGATTTTGTTGCTTTTTTATTCGTTGCTTTCATTCGCACCTCGAGAAAAATAAGAAACGCTGCACCAAAATTTGATATCTATTTTTGAAACACCCTGTACAACCTACTAAAAGACAGAATCAGATTTTGTTGCTTTTTTATTCGTTGCTTTCATTCGCACCTCGAGAAAAATAAGAAACGCTGCACCAAAATTTGATATCTATTTTTGAAACACCCTGTACAACCTACTAAAAGACAGAATCAGATTTTGTTGCTTTTTTATTCGTTGCTTTCATTCGCACCTCGAGAAAAATAAGAAACGCTGCACCAAAATTTGATATCTATTTTTGAAACACCCTGTACAACCTACTAAAACACAGAATCAGATTTTGTTGCTTTTTTATTCGTTGCTTTCATTCGCACCTCGAGAAAAATAAGAAACGCTGCACCAAAATTTGATATTTATTTTTGAAACACCCTGTACAACCTACTAAAACACAGAATCAGATTTTGTTGCTTTTTTATTCGTTACTTTCATTCGAACTCTAAGAAACGGTCAACCAAAAATTTGATACCTATTTTTGAAACACCCTGTACTTACTAAAAGACAGAATCAGATTTTGTTGTTGCTATTTTATTCGTTGCTTTCATTCGAACTTGAAGAAACGGCAATTCGCCAAAAATTTGTCACCTATTTTTGAAGCGCCCTGTACAACCCTACCAAAGGACAGAATCAGATTCGGCTGTTTTCTCACTCCTTGTTTGCTCTTGACGTTTCATTCTCACATACTTGCCGGCGTGATTTATTCGCCGTTGTAGGGAACTAATATCGGCAGCACCGCGATATTTCCGTGACAGAAAGTTAATACAACCGTTGTATATGGTCGGAGGAACAACAAAGTTGCGCCCTGTGTATCGTGGCCGTGATATTATACCGAGGAGCGCGCGCTAAAGATTGGCTTTTATGAGCGGGTATTTAGTTGGCGAGGGTATACAACCTGAAGGCAGATTTTCATCGGTTACGGGAAACTTTATTATTGCCTATATTGTTGGCGATTATTGATGCCCGCGTCCTGATATACATGCGTTTAATATCCATCACAAAACGGCGGATATTAAACCGAAAAATCCGATGGAGAGAAATAAGATTCGCACCAAGATTTTTGGTCGAAGAATCGACGATAACGTTCGTCTATCTACACACGAGTGGCAGGTGTCCAGGAGGGTCTGGCTTAATATCTCGAGTCGAGGCAATTGGGCTGAACAGCGGAAGCCTCGAGTCTCGAGCCTCCTCCACTCCACAGCTAGCTTCGTTATCCTATCTCCATTCCGCCAGTGTTGCATTACCCATAACTTTGCATTTGGTCTGCCTTCAATTTCGTTGATGTACACAGATTATTTTATCTGCTCTTATCGGCTTGAACAATATTATTAAAAATCTCGTGTCTTTATTCTCTTCGACTCTTCGATTCAAAATTCAAAATTCCTTTCTCCCTTTTTCTAAATCTATCCAGAAAACTTATATCCACTTTGTCGATTTTCTTTTCTTTCAAATCCGGTCTTGTATCTGAAATCTTAAGCTTCTTGCTTCCAATATTATCCGCTTTGTCCCTCGACAATTATTTATAAACGATTATAACGAGCCAAAGCAAAGATCCAATATCTCAAGTGCTTCGACTCGAACTTCCGTACTTCCTTTCCAAACTAAACACCACTCGAGGAGGTGGATAAAGAGAAACTGTGGATCCGATGAAACTACAACAATCGCGAGGACAAAAAGTTTCATTCCAAAGTTTCGATTCGCCTATAAAATTTTATCGCGAACGTTCTTTCATCGCCATACAAAATTAAAATTGCCATTTCCAAACGCATTGCCACCCGCGATTTCATCGCGTAAAAATCCGTTGTTCCATTTTTTAAGTGGCTTTCCAACGCGAGTCAAAATTGATTTTAGGTCAAGCTTTAGACCGTCTCTCTCTCTCTCTCTCTCTCTCTCTCTCTCTCCACCGCGAATAGAGGCCTCGAGCCAGATCGAATTATCGGTGATAAACGGAAGCGTGAGATTGCGGGGGATGGGAAGGAAGGGGCGTGCAGAGATCTGTATTTAAATTTTAGGGGAGGGAGAGACGGGCGGGTAAATTTTTATGGCCGATAACGGTTGAACGTAGGCAGATCCTTATTGGCTATTCGCCGGTGGAAATAGACGAGACATTGGCTTGCATCCACCGCCACTCCTCCCCTACACTCCTTCTTTCTTTTTACCATATATTTCCATTCCGTTCTCTCCGTTTCGTGCAATTTTATCGCGAAACAAATTGCCTCGTTTTCCAAATTAATAACGGGATGATTCTTAACAATATCTCTTTGCGTGCGCGTGTATATATATATATATAAAAGTTTTATCCTTTTTTATCGACCGAGTAATCGATCGAGCGAGGAGAGGAAAGGTAATAGAAAAGGTTGTTTTCGAAACTTTCCACGCCCGGTCGATAAAGAAATCTTCCTTTCGGACACCGCGAGTAAATCGCACTCTTTTAATCGCACACAATCCCTTGCTTCCAAACGATATTCCAGTTTTTGTATCGGCGTCGTTATTTCTCCCCCACGCGGTCGTTATATTTAACGAGGGCAAAAGTTTTCGCGGCTCTCCCCCGCGGTTCATGAATATGGAACCAATATGGGATCTCTTTCGCCTCCTCCCTCTTCTTTAGATCGCATCCTCTGGTCAATTATTCCTACCCTCTTACCCTCTTTTTCTCCCATTTTTCCCGTCCCTTCCCCTATTTTTCCCCACTTTGAAGGATCGTTCCTTTCGATACGATACTCGCTCGCGTTTCTTTCTTTCTTTCACGTTCGCGTCTCCTTCCTTTCTCTTGTTTCGAATTGTTTCGTTCCGTTAATTATTTTCGGCTTTAAATACCAGCCCGAATTCTTTTCAGGGGCGGTTTACAGGGGCGTAAAATCGATGGTGAACGGTGAACGACATTGGGCCATTGTGCTCGAACAAAAGCGAGGGAAGAGGGAGGGAGGGAGGGAGGGAGAATCGCGGTGGAAGATTGCACTTGACAGGGAATTCGAAAATCGTGTCCCGTCGAAAACGACGCTTATTCGGCTCGATCGGTTCCAACGCGTCCCCCAAAGTAATGTTTGCGGCATTACACGAAATATACATATTCGATTATGCAGACGCGGAATAACCGTGTTTTCGTTCCAAAGATTCGATTTTCTTTGTAAAATTCGAACCAATCGATCGTTGAATTTTTCCCACGTTTCTCATATGATGCATCGTGTTTTTTTTTTATTAAATTCCAATTCCTATTCTCCTCGATGAAAATAATGAGTAAATTCGTAACTTTATTTTCCATCACTCGTTCTTTTTGCCCCGCTTTTCGCTCGATCGATGAAATTCCATACCATGCGTTTTTGTCGCTACAATCTATCGGTGAAGGTGTGAAATTCGAATTCGAAAAAACGTTTGGAAATGTGATATAACGGAGAAATCGATGCGACCGAGTCGAGGATATCAACCCTTTGCGCTCGACGAGTTTTTCAATTTAGGCCGACGAGATGGCGACTCGAAATGATTTTATATTCTTTGTTTGTTGACGAGGAAGTAAAGATCCGAGGAATCTGTTCGCGAATTAACAAAATGCTCCCTTATTAAGTGGAGATAACGAAAACCATAAATGCGGCTCGAGCCGCACGAATGGTTCGAAAGATAGCAGTTTAACTGGACTTAATTTTTTTAAAAAACGATATAGCATTTGATTAATATAAGATGAAAAAGGAAACACATATAGTAATCGATGCATAAAAAGTATATAGAGAAAATGGAGAAAGAAATCAGTAAATACTCAAACAAAAATGAAAAGAACAAAATAAATTACAGTTTTTTGAATATGGATTATAAAATATTAAAAACGCGTACTTACGATTAAAAATCTGCTAGTTTTATTCGCTTATATTTGAATCTGAATCTGATAGACAATTTGGCTGAATCGAGAAATTTATAAATTTTTATAAATCGATATTATATGAAAAAATCCCTCTTCCTATCGCACGAAACGTCGTAAATATTTTTCTAAACACACGATTTTAACGGCTCGCGGAAGATGGATCGTTTGAAGTAGCAGTTGGAAATCTAGAAACGGTGCTGTACGAACGATTTTCGAGGACCGACCGCAAACTGGCTTCCCGTTCTCCACCCTCGGATAATCGATCAAGGAGCAGCGTAGGATAGGCCGTGGAAATCAGTGGAAATCGATTTTCAACTTTTACTCTTGCGATTGTCGAAGGGATTAATTAATTAATTCGAAGCGATTCTTCGATTTTAAACGATCGAGATCGTGTTATATCGAGGGAATTATGTGTAATTTAATGGGTTATTTTAAATTGAGTGGAATTATTATTTCACTGGCTTGATCTGGCGTGAAAATTAAATTCGTTAAAATTACTTTTCGATTTTACATTTTAATTTATAGGTGGAGAATTATAATCGATTGTTGGTCCGGATCGATCCAGAAAATGAAAGTGATAATGGAAATTACGTTATAATTTTGTATAGAATATTTTACGAATTTGCGAAGAGTGAATTTTTTTGATTAAATTTCAAGTTTTGAAGAATCTAAATCGAATTATTTTTCACTTGTCCGACAAAATATTGAAAATAAATATTGAACTTTAAACACAGTTAAATCTTCGAGTTCGATCGGTACATTTCGTCTCCATTAATAAATTTCGTGCGACGAGAGAATATCTGGACGAAAATATGGTTTGGCTATCGATCATCGTGTTTCGATCGATAATTTTAGACCGTTTCCAACCGTTTCTAACGTCATGTTGACAACGAAACGTTACGTATCAGCCCCACGGCCACGGGAACTGGGTTAAAACAATCCGCCTGCCAATTACCCATAATAGAATGTAATTCGAATAAACCGAATAAACAAGGTATATTTGATCACCGACGCGAAACCGTGGCGGAGAAATCTGGATTTTCGAATCGAGCAATATTTGAGACTCGAAAATAACTGGACCGAGCCGTGATCAAAGTTGCGCCAACTATCGTTTAACCGTGATTCGCTCGAAACGGGATACGCAACAGTCGACTACGTATATTAGCCTGTTTAACGACTATACCGAGTTACGATCGAACGAACCGGCACTGAATTATCGCCCAAGATAAGCAAACTCGTAGTTTGATTTTCATCAGCGATCCAATCGCCGCGCGCCGATCTTATTGCCTCCACTTGCGAGCATAGCTGAATCGCGAATTATATAGCAGCTAGGGACGGGTTTAAATTCGATCGAACGCGAAATAGTTTCGAATTATATAATTTTCTTTAGATATTATAACTCGTTATTCGAGTTTTCGCTACCGAGAATTCTCTTCGTTCGATATTCATCATCAATCATATTTGAATGAATAAAAATCGATTCTCTTCCCAATTTTCAATTCCAACCGAGATCGTTATTACACTTATTCAAATTTATCCTATACTAATAAATTCTGAGTTTAGAGTAAGAACCGATTTCGCCGATTATATATTTCTTATCCAATTTGTTCGAATTCATGATCCACTCGATTCTATCGTTACCGAGTTCGTTCGATATTTCAGACGCGCTTGTTCGAATTCGCGACCAACTCGATTCCATCATTACCGATTCCATTCGAACCGTAATTGAATCGACGCATCGAACATGCTTGTTCGAATTCGCGATCAGCTCGATTCCATCGCTACCGAGTTCGTTCGAACCACGTCGAGTCGATATTTCGGGCGCGCTTGTTCGAATTCGCGGCCCGCTCGATTCCATCGCTACCGAGAGTTCATTCGAACTATATTAAACCATATTTCGAGCGCGCTTGTTCGAATTCGCGATCAGCTCGATTCCATCGCTACCGAACCGCGCCGAGCCAATATTTCGGGCGCTTTTGTTCGAATTCGCGATCAACTCGATTCCATCGCTACCGAATTTGTTCGAGCCGATATTTCGAGCGCGCTTGTTCGAATTCGCGGCCAGTTCGATTCCATCACTATCGAACCGCGTCGAGCCAATATTTCGGGCGCGTTTGTTCGAATTCGCGGCCAGCTCGATTCCATCGCTACCGAATTCGTTCGAGCCGATATTTCGAGCGCGCTTGTTCGAATTCGCGATCAGCTCAATTCCATCGCTATCGAATTCGTTCGAGCCGACATTTCGGGCGCGCTTGTTCGAATTCGCAATCAGCTCAATTCCATCGCTATCGAACCGCGTCGAGCCGATATTTCGGGCGCGCTTGTTCGAATTCGCGGCCAGCTCGATTCCATCGCTATCGAACCGCGTCGAGCCAATATTTCGAGCACGCTTGTTCGAATTCGCGATCAGCTCGATTCCATCGCTACCGAATTCGTTCGAGCCGATATTTCGAGCGCGCTTGTTCGAATTCGCGATCATCTCGATTCCATCGCTACCGAATTCGTTCGAGCCGATATTTCAGGCGCGCTTGTTCGAATTCGCGATCAGCTCGATTCCATCGCTACCTAATTCGTTCGAGCCGATATTTCGAGCGCGCTTGTTCGAATTCGCGATCATCTCGATTCCATCGCTACCGAATTCGTTCGAGCCGATATTTCGGGCGCGCTTGTTCGAATTCGCGGCCAGCTCGATTCCATCGCCACCGAGAGTTCATTCGAACCGTATAGAGCGGACGTTTCGGGGATGATTATGTCGTGACGCGAGAGGGAATCAAGCACCGGCCGCGAATCAGGCCGCATTGTCGTCCATCCTTTGATTAGGATCGCCGTCGCCGTTATTCGCATTTAATTGACCGTTGCCCCTCCCTCCCCCTGCACCGCGGAAACGACTATACCCTCCCTCCTTTCCACTCCTCGAACGCCCGTTGCTCGACGACCGCGCGAGAAAACACGGTTGCGAGGGAAGGAGGGGAGACGCGCGATGATCGAGTGGCCGTTTCAATCTGCTCAACCCCATTCGCGTGAAAATTGACGCGTAATCCACTCGCCTCCAACGCTGCTTCGATACTTGGTCACGAAATCAACGCGCGCAAAATGGAAATCAATTTTTGACCTGCTTAATAACGCGTCCCGTCCCGTTGAGGGGACGAGGAAGAGGAGGAGGAGGAGGAGGATCGAGAAGAGGTTCGTCGAGGACGTGTACGAACTGGGCTGTTTTGTTCTGAAAAGAAAGGCGACCAAGGGACGAACGAAAGGTGGAGGAGAAGATTCTTCTGGAGGGAGATGGAGAAGGAGGATTTGTAAAGAATAACGGGGGAAGAATAATCGTTGTGCAACTTTCTCTGTGCTGTTTATTATATTTTTATAGTAATAGCTCTCACACTGACGTACTATAGTCGGTCCGCGTATGACGATGGGATCGAATATATCTCTTCCTCTCGAAACGTAGATATTTTTATCATTTGTCTCTCGTGAGATTCCTCTCGATGATGAAAAAAAAAAAAAAAATGCCAAATCAGTTTGGAGAAGTTTGTTCGAATGTTGTTCGAATGTTGGAAAAAGATAATTTACATTTTTTTCCAACAACAGACGCAAAGATGTACTTGGTTATTTTTCAAATTTGCTTATATTTATTTAGATTAATTTGAAGAGACTCTTTAAAAACTGAAGAAAAATAAGAGAAGAAGATAGTTAACAAGTTACTATTATCGTACAATTATATCAATTATTGTATTCCGTATGTTCTGTTATTTGACGTGCGATTGAAATTGAATGTGTTTTCGTAGCGAACGAGTTAAAATAATTCCGTCCGTTTTCGATCGATCCTCTTCGATTACTTTGCCGACGAATCCTTTTCTCTCTCTTCCTTTCCTTTCCCTCCCTCAAGTGTTAACGAGCGGATCGATAAACGGATCGATCGAGCAGCGTCGAATTATCGACGAAACGCTTTTCGTCGACAGTTTCAATCTCCATTCGAATGAAACGATTGGTGTCGATCGGTTCAAGAATCTCCCCATAAACGTTATTACAGCGACGAATATTCCACGCCTGTGGAACAACGCGGTTCGGCGGGTAAATTTGTCTTTTGTTCCGTCATCGAGCGACCTGTCACCGAATATTACTGCGCTATATAAGCGATATTATATACCTTTCCCCCTTTCTTTCGAAATTGAAATGGTTCTCGAAATTGGCGCGCACAACTTGGATGCACAGTGTCATCGACGAATAATAATGGCCCGTTGAATAAATTCGTTTCGAGCGTTCAAACGTTTTGGTGGCTCGACTCGAAGGCAACGGCCGACGAGGCATTGGAAACGAGGCGACGTCCTCGATTAGCCAAACTCTTCCAGGCCGAGTTAAGTCGGCCGGTTAATTTGACTTTGGAAGTTGGCGTGGTAGCCGAGATCGGGCCACCTTCGAATCCCCGCCCATTTCGCCGATTGTCGGCCAAACTTCTTTCCCGCGGAAACTTTCCCCCCTGTTAATAAAGCTAATGATTGTAACGATGGGATAATTGAAACCGTTTTCCACGCTTCTCACTTTTTTCTCTTCCTTCGAAAAAATAGTTACGTCTCGTTCCAATCGATCTCGAAATTCTTGCTTTCCATTTAATTGTCGAGAAATGGCGATGTAAAAAGTCGACACGAGAAGGATCTTTCCAACAGGAACGTAGACGATGCCAATTTGATCAATGTATACGACGAAATGGAGGAGAACCGGTTCATACGAGCCTGGCCGGAAGTTAGGCGACTTCTCGCGTAATTTCGAAATTAGATTAGAGAGTAAGCTGGGGCAATTAGCCGGCCGTTGATTGCCTCGATTAAACCCTTTCCCTTCTTTCTTCCATCCATCCCGAGCAAAGAACATTTCGGATCCTTCTCGAGAGGAATCGTGCGTTTCGTCGGAGTCACCTGTTGCCTCGTCACCCGTGTCCTTATCCTCTTATCCAAAGATGAACGGTTGCGGGGAGGATAGGAAAGTTATCCACCACTGGAAATTAATCCTTCTCGACGATTTGGAAAAAAAAAGATATTCTCGAATCGAAGAATCTTCTGTTCCTTATCTTCTTATCCACTGAAAATTAATCCTTCTCGACGATTTGGAAAAAAAAAAGGTATTCTCGAATCGAAGAATCTTCTGTTCCTTATCTTCTTATCCACTGAAAATTAATCCTTCTCGACGATTTGGAAAAAAAAAAGGTATTCTCGAATCGAAGAATCTTCTGTTCCCGCGTCCTTATCTTCTTATCCACTGGAAATTAATCCTTCTCGACGATTTGGAAAAAAGAAAAAAGGTATTCTCGAATCGAAGAATCTTCTGTTCCTTATCTTCTTATCCACTGGAAATTAATCCTTCTCGACGATTTGGAAAAAAAAAAAGGTATTCTCGAATCGAATAATCTTCTGTTGCCTCGTCCTTATCCAAAGATGAACGGTTGCGGGGAGGACAGGAAAGTTACACCATTGGAAATTAATCCTTCTCGACGATTTGGAAAAAAAAAAGGTATTCTCGAATCGAATAATCGAATCTTCTGTTGCCTCGTCCTTATCCAAAGATGAACGGTTGCGGGGAGGATAGGAAAGTATCCACCACTGGAGATTAATCCTTCTCGACGATTCGAGGAAGGAAGTATAATCGGTTTCGAAGATAATCGATTAACTCGTAATTAATGGAAGTTTCGAGGGGAATTCGAGCTTGTATTTTGAGAGTCTCGAACTTGTACGCTCAACGGATCGCCTGTATATAGGGATATGACGTGGCTAACTGCCAATCTCTGCGCTGATTAACGGAACGATCGTGTAGGCGGGAAGTGTCGTCGAGCGCAAATACGCGTGAGACCGCATTTCGAAAGAGATAGCTCGACCCATTAGCTCGTCCATTTACCTCTATCGAATCTTTCCTACTCCATTTCTCTGTTAAACCATGCGAATTCTCGTCGAAGCGGAAAATCGCCGTTGCGAATCCAACTCGAACGACCAGGTAACCGGACTCTTCCCCCCTCTAATGACCACCAGCCTCGGTCGATAACGTCGATCGACGACGTAATCCGATGGTAAAAGGACGATGTCTCGTCGAATTATCCGCGAGAAACGAGAGGCGGAAGAACCGCGGTGAGACTCGATTATTGCGCATCCGTCTCGACGTTGTTGGCCGCTTAATTTCTAAACGCAACGTCGATAATTACTTTTCGATAACGCGTCGCCTCGATTTAAATAGCAGGCAGAGAATGGTGGTGGGTATGCGAAAGAGGAGGGGACAGCCTCCTCTCTCTCTCTCTCTCTCCCTCTGCGACGGTAACGAAATTTATTACGCAGCTCCGACAATTTATTGCAGGTAATATCGCGAGGGTGGCGGCTCAAAGCTGGCCCCTCCCCCGTCGACACGACCAATTACGGAAGCCGTTCAATTTCGTTAATAACGTTTCACCGAGGCTTATCGAACTTTCGATTTTTCGCCACTTTTTCGCCCGGCAATCGAACGACATCTCTCGTGGCGAATAATTTTTCCACGCGACGCGACTCTCTGTCAGCGAGTGTCTCGACAAATTGGGCCAATTAACGCGCCGAAATTGGACCCGTTTCGGGGCTCGAATATTTTCGAGAGGAGTGATTTCTGTTCCTTCGGTTTGTATCCGAGTGACAAAATTTTGTTTATTTCAAATTTCGAGCGGTTGAAATAATAATATACGAATAAGTTGAACGAATAAGCTATCAAAATAATGAACAAGTTTCGAAAATATTTCGGTCTTTGATGATTGATATCCGGACGTAACTCTATAAATGAAAATAATAGTAATTCAAAACGACGATCTGTATCGAAACCCTCGATGCATTAGCAGAATATTTTAACGATATCGATATGATGTAAAGATTTTGTTTATCTCGATATACAAATTCAATTTGTAAATGTAATTTCGAGCAGTTAAGATAATATAATCTAAATATACTATTGGCCAGTATTGGTTCTCTTTTGATAATTTAAAAATTTGACCAACGATGAGATAAAAGAATTTTACTTGATTTATCGATCGATGCACCTGCAATATAAATTAGCATATTGTGACGGGATTTTTTTTAGGAAGGGATTACAGCTACATCTTTATCGATCGATAAAGAGATGTAAAAGAAGTAAATAATTTTCATTTCGAGGGGGGCCGATTCCTGGCATTGGTTGAGAATCACTGCTATAACATTCAAATTATAATCCTCGATCCGCGTTCGACAAAGCGGAGATAACACTTCTTTCCACCATAGATCGGTTTTCGCTCGATCGATTTCATCTCACCGATGCTTCGTGAATTTTAACATCTCGCTTGCTTGCGTCTTCGAAGATTTCGTTGTCGATGCTTGGTTTCCGATAAATTACGATGGAGATGCAAAGGAAATTTTGGCAGTTGAAAAGTTGGCAGAGAGAGAGAAACGTACGCGCGATAAACTAAAATACTTTGCCAACGAAAACGAACGACTAATTCCATTACAACATTTTGTTACGCGCTTTATTATCACGTTTTATCCCTTCGAATTCGTTAGGTTTCGATTTTATTAACTGACGAGGAGGCAGAAAGGAGGGATTGGAATTTGGGAAACGAAACGCGGCTGAATGTCTATAAAAAGAAGAAAAAAAGAGAGAGAGAGAGAGAGCCTATCGTTGTTTCGTTCCATCGACTCTCGAATTTCCAGCAGCTCCGTACGTACGTTTCGAACAGTATCGCGATAATAAATCGAATTCGCGGTTGGCCAAATGCGAAACGGAGTTGGCTCCAACGTTGCATTTGTTATCAATTACATGTTTGTTCGTTTCGCTTCGAAAACGCGCTTCGAAACCTTATCGATATTTATGGAAAAGGATGATTAAGAAAATCAGATATAAACCATTTCGGAAAATTTCAAACGACACCTCATTCGAAAGAAAAGAAAACAAAGAAGAATTACGGGGAGAACGTTCGAATATCGCAACGCGCCCCTCTCTTCGCTTCGCGATGAGAGCTACTTTCGAGAGATAATCTTTTTCCACGCGTATGAACTTTAATATTTTAACAACGCGGTGGAAATTTTATTCGCGTACAACACACGCGTCAAGAGCTGCGACGAGGGCTTGGTGAACAATTTTTCTCCGCGAGATATATTCCCTGTCAACCGCGCCCTGGATAAAATCGCCACCTTCCTTGTTGCTTTTCACTTCCGGGGACAAACGTCTCTTCCAACGTTCTACGCGATTCTTACGATTTCTCCTGCCCAATTGATAATAATTCGTTTTCCAAATGTTCGATCGCGTTGAAACGGATGATAAAAATGGACGAGTTCAACTTCAACGAGGTTATGTTACGTTGCACTCGAGAGGTTAGTTGAAATGTTTTAATGCGACGACAATTTTTTTTTTTTTTTTTTTGATAAATTAATAACCATGTCTGAACTAATCCGAGCAACAATTTTCGACAATTTCGTCGAAAAATCGTAGTGGGAAATTTTATTTAAACCACAGGAATGGAATTTATTCGCAACTTATTTGTAAAATTTTAAATTTCATCGTGACCAACGAAATTTGTACGATGTATGTATTTTCATTGCAACACGCACGAATCGCACAAAAAGCCGCATTTATCTAATTGTGATATGATAAATTTATGACGAGTACTCGTCGATTTCTAATTGTATCGTTACACGAGATAAATCGAGAGATGAGGGAGCCCAACGGTACCCGAGACCGAAGACAAATTTCGAAAAAGTCACAGACAGTTTACACCATATTTTACACCGCGAATCGATCAACCGACCGATTGCTCCCCCTCTCCCCTGCCCCCGGATTCGTTTAAAACGGGCGTAGCGCGCGAGCAAACTAAAGCTTGGCGGCTTTAATCTATTAAAGCTCTCCCTCTCCTCCCCGTGAACGGACGGCCTCGCAACGGTGGCCATCCGTTATCCGGCGAGGAAGGGGCCGTCGGGTGTCGTCCTTTGACGCCATCCTAATTAACGATTATCGATTCGACGTGGCGATAGTGCCTCTAATTAATTCGCACGTCGCCGACACGGAAAATAATCTTTCGGCCTTCTTCGTCGCCTCTGTGTGTGTGTGTGTGTGGATCTTTCGCCAGTGGATCGATATGGGTGTAGAAAGAAATTTTACATTCGATCGATCCATTCGATTGCAGCACGGAAAATGTAGCAACACGCGATTTGATCAAACGTGAGAGGTAAATATCTCGTTTAAAAGTTTTATCGATTGTTATAATGGGAGAGGAGGAATTAATACGGTATAATATGATACAGTATAGTATAATAATATAATATATTACAGTAATAAGAATTTGCATCGATTCTCCAAGTTTAAACTGAAAATGAGAAAAATCTCTCGCGCGATTATTTCTTAATTTTTCTACCCAACAAATTTATCCAAATTTCTATGGATGATTATAAGGAGACGATTCGATCGATCTTCATTCGTTCCAAATCACTGATTAATCCTGCGCGTTTTAATCATATTAATTGAATAAGAATTTCGAATCGCAATAACAAAAATAGATTTGACGTTGAAACGATGAAAGAGATTCTCGAGTCACGCGCCGATTAATTATTAATTTTATAAAACAATGAGGAAATTTCTATGGATATAAGTATAAGGGAGCGCGTTGATACGATCGATCTTGCTCATTCGTTCCGATCCAATGGTTAATGCCACGCGTTAATCAAATCAATTGAATAGGAATTTCGAATCGCTTTGGCAATAATAATAGATTTGAAGGTGAGACGATGAAAGAGATTCTCGAGTCACGCGCCGATTAATTATTAATTTTATAAAACAATGAGGAAATTTCTATGGATATAAGGGAGCGCGTTGATACGATCGATCTTGCTCATTCGTTCCGATCCAATGGTTAATGCCACGCGTTAATCAAATCAATTGAATAGGAATTTCGAATCGCTTTGGCAATAATAATAGATTTGAAGGTGAGACGATGAAAGAGATTCTCGAGTCACGCGCCGATCAATTATTAATTTTTGCACAGTCTATCGGGGTAACGAGGAAATTTCCATGGATGGGAGAAAAGAAAGGATCGTCTCCTCACTTCGCTTTATGCTCGCGTTAATACGATCGACTGTGTGCCCATCCGTTCCGTACCATTGATTAATTAACACGTTTTCTACGTGCTAATCAAATCAATTGAGCGGGAATTTTGAATCGCTTTAATGTTTACCGAGCAACAATAGATCGACTCTCGAAGCTGCAGGTTGAAACAACATTGTCGAATCTTTCGCGCGTGATTAATTATTAATTTTGCACGCGAGAAAATTTCTACGGATAAGGGAGCGCGTTGATACGATCTTTACGTGCTAATCAAATCAATTGAGCGGGAATTTTGAATCGCTTTAATGTTTACCGAGCAACAATAGATCGACTCTCGAAGCTGCAGGTTGAAACAACATTGTCGAATCTTTCGCGCGTGATTAATTATTAATTTTGCACGCGAGAAAAATTTCTACGGATAAGGGAGCGCGTTGATACGATCTTTACGTGCTAATCAAATGAATTGAGCGGGAATTTTGAATCGCTTTAATGTTTACCGAGCAACAATAGATCGAAGCTGCAGGTTGAAACAACATTGTCGAATCTTTCGCGCGTGATTAATTATTAATTTTGCGAGGAAATTTCTACGGATAAGGGAGCGCGTTGATACGATCTTTACGTGCTAATCAAATCAATTGAGCGGGAATTTTGAATCGCTTTAATGTTTACCGAGCAACACAATAGATTCGGTCGAAGCTGCAAAGGGATTCTTTCGCGCGTGATTAATTATTAATTTTGAAATTCTATCGGAATATTCCGTGGATGGAAGAGGAAAAGGGAAGAAAAAAATCGTCGATTCGGTTCGCTTTATGGTCGCGTTAATGCGATCGATCGAGGGCATTCGTTGGAAACCGGCGATGTTAATGCTATGTATTTTCAAGGGAGGATGAATGGTCGATAGTTGGCTGCCGACCGTTTTGCACGCCCGACATTTTGTCCGCGTAATTACCTCCCCGTTTATACCTCCCTTATCGACGAGTAACGCGGGGAATTTGTTACAGGGACGAGGAGGAAATTTCAAGGGGAGGGAAGGGAAGGATTGGAGAGGAACTTTTGTCTCTGCCGAGGCCTGTCATTCACCTTTTCGCTCGAAAATTAAAATTATCGAGCGACGTTGTTGTTGTATCGAGAAAGTTGGAAGACGAAAGGATGATTCTCTTCGAAGTTCGAGAGCATCAGATTTTCAAACTTTCCTTTCTCCTCCCTCTTATTCCTCCTCTTTTATCGATTAATTTCAGTTAAAAATTGGTGGATGTTAACAAATCTCATGTTAAAAACCGATCGCTAGCGACGTTCCTTTCTTCGAACAAGCGGGACCGATTCATTTTCCAATTTATGAAAAATAATTATTTCGGCGTGATGTATATCGCTTAAAACTCTTACGAATTCAAATTTTCAATCCTCTTTTTAAACAGATTATAAACGAAATACGCGAAATACATGGGCAGAGAGGACTAATAATCGACTAATAGTCATTCATCAAATTTAAATTCATTAAGAAGCGTTCAAATTTCAAATTTTTAACGGATATGATCGAAACATCTATTTTAATTTAAATCGTCGATAAGTATTTTGCAAAGTTAAGGCTTCAAGTAGTTGCTCCGCGTTAGAAATTCACGAAACACATGATTCGTCAATGATTTTTTTTAAAAAGTAGAAACTTTCTACTCTTCTTTTCACCGCCATATTTGATTCCCAAAACTTTGTATCGTGTGCGCATAACCTAACCCTGGTCGCTTAATAGACTCTTCACTGATATCAGCCACCGATATTTATATGTATTCTTTCTTGCTGCTAATAACTGTTCCCTAATAACGAAAAAAAAAAAAAAAAAAAATTGTTAAACGAAGCTTAAACGAAGTCTGTCTCCCTATATATTTGAAAACCAGTAGATGGCCAAGTTGGAAATAAGACGAATTCGAAGAGTTTTAATTATTTCTCTCTCGATTCTGTCGTTTATTGTCCCTCGTAAAATCGAACAACGCAGTTATCGTTGGAGGAACGCGTCGTTGCAAAGTGTTTTTCCTTTTTTTTTTTTTTTTTTTTTTTTTATTCCTCGTTTTGCCTCTCCTCCTAGTGTATCGTTGCGAGTATTTTCGCAATATCTCGCGCTCCACAAATGCATAATGCGGCATTTCGACGATCAATGTTGCGTGCACAGCCACGCTTCGATTCTTGGCATGCATAATTCATCGCAACCCCATTTCCCTAGCTCTTTTTTTCCCTTTGCACCTCTCTTACCTCTCCCCTCCTCTCCATTTGTTTTTACTTTGTCAGCGAATATTCCTTTCGGAACATTATTCGTTCGAAACGATCGGATTTTTACGATAATTTCGTTTGACGAGGATTCCGCGATATCGTAGCTGTTAATTAGAGAATCGCGAGTTTGAATCGCAGAGAAATTTTTTTTTTTCCTCTCTTTATTTCGACTTTCGATGCGAGAACGATTTGCAAAAGTTAATTGGACATTCGATGCGAACTTATGGCAATTGTAATAATTAGAAAGTGGCGAGTAAACTACACGTAGAGAGAAATTTGAAAAAAAAAAAAAAGAAATAGCTTCTATTAAGATTGACAATTTGTAAAAGAAATATTCAATGGCTCGAAAAAAGATAAATGGATGGAAAAAATTCTTCCTTCTTTCATCCGCGATTCCGTAAAAACAATTATGCATAAATTCAATAATCTTGTTTAAATCGCGGATTCAACATTTCTCGGAAGTCGCAAGTTGACGGGATGTGGATGGAAATCCCTCTTCCTTCTTCTCTCGATTCGTAAAAATAATTGCGCATCCGATAGATTCATATAATCTTGTTCGAGTCGTTGCGGCTGTTGATTAAAGAACAACGTTTAAAAGCCGCGAGTAGTTGACAGCATGTAGAGACGACTTTTCAAAAAAACAATTACACGTCCAATAAAAAATTCATAATCGTTCAATAATCTTCCTTTAACCAGCTATATATATATATACATCCGATAGATTCGTATATTTGGTAATATTCAGGTTGAGACACGATGGCTGTCGATTGGAGAATGGGCAGAGAGATAGCATTTAGAAGGTGCAGATTGACGGCATAAAATAATTATACATTCGATGGATTCATCAATCTCGTTTTAATCGAGAGAGGCTGTTAATCGCAAATTTTTACAGCATTTTTATTTTTCTCTCGTCCTTCTTCTTGATCGAAACATCCACACTAATCGTAAAAAATAACTACACATCCAATAAATTCGCGAATAATCTTTTTTGGCGGCTGCTGGAGAATCAGAAGTAACATTTAGAAGCCATATATTTAGCGGCATACCGTTTTCCTTCTTCTTTTCTCTCCTCCTTTTTATCCTTGATCGTAAAAATAACTAGACATCCAATAGACTCGTGTAATCTTCTTTTAGTCGTGGCGGCTATTAATTAAAAAACCGCGGGTAATATTCAAGAGTTGGACGTGGCTTTTCCTTCTTCCTTTCTCTCTGAAAATAATTACACGCGCATTTGTATATATTCAATAATCTCGTTCGAGTCGCTGTTAATCGTTTAGAAAGTGGTGGAAAAAAAAATTGGAGGAGGACGCCTCTTGATTCTCGCGTATGTATAACTCACCGGTGCTCCCCTTTGTTCCTCGGGATAAACGGTCGCTTGACCCGCGTGCGTTCGCGTTTTTCTCATTAGATTCTTTGCGCTTCGCTTCCTCTTCCCAATCATCCGACGCTTCCTTTCTTTTTTCGCCTCTTTGAAACTGTTCGAGATTTATAAATCAGCGTTTCCACGCAAGGAATTTACATCTCTTATACACGGTGGTTTGTAATGTTTTAAATGCCTCCTTCTTGAAATTCGTGCTTTTCCTTTTAATTTTCAAGAAGCTCGATAATCGGATATAAAACTCTTTTCGAGTTGCGTATTATCTGTTCCGCATCTTCCACGCACGATCCCCCTCTCGAGCTAATAAGCTCCTCTAACGGGAGACGTGGATTAGATCGAATTTTCTCTACATTTATCGAGTCCAAATAGCTTCCCTTCGAAAACGAGACCATCTCGGTTGAGACGAGCCAGTTTCCAACGCGATGCGATTTCGAAATAAGAAGAGACGCGCGAACAAATTTGACGAAGAAATCGAACGCGTAAGAAATCGAGAGGCAATATTTGTGTGATACCATCCTCGAGACGCTCTCCACGACGGGAAGAAATTGGCCGGCTCGAAATTGTTCGACGACGCGTGCCAAATTCGAGGCGAAACGTTGGCGAACGTGTCGTCGAAGCGATCGTTAACGGATGCTAATGAATCGTTAATGGGGCGCCGCGTTTACGAGCCCCTCGGTCGATGATGCAGCGTTCAGAATCGCGCGAAACAGGAACGAAAAATTCGTGCAAAACGCTTGATAAATAATAATAATAATATCGGTTGAAATATGTGGCGAACGGACTCGAACACCTCCTTAATACAACATTTTAAGTAACAACAACAGTTTGAATAATTTTTCAATAGCTTACGATTGGACATGGTCGCGTGTTATTGGAACAATTAAGAGAAAAACAGGTAAAAACACCGTGAGACCACTCGATTTCTTTTTTTCTCTCCCGCTTAATTGCATTCTCGTAACAAATCAATCGAACCGTGTCGAGAATCAAGTAATCCTTAGTTTAGTCTTGGCTCGAACTTGTTCGAAGCGACGGTCAGTCATAATCCTTCCCTAATAATCGAGATCGTTGATTAACTCAACAAAACGGATAGATATTTTATTTTTCCTCGAAAAGGAAACGCTTCGAAATATTCAGATCGAAATACGAAACCCCACTAAGGTTTCGAATCGTGGAAGGATCCGTCTGAAAAAAAGAAAAAAAAACGCGGCGAGGATGATCGAAGGGTTGGCCGATCGAAAGCTGGGCAATCGCGGAGCGGACATCCCCCGTCAAAAACGGTGTGCAAAAGCGGTGGCGGTATCCATTGTTGGTATCCATTATTCACGAGTCAATGGACAGTTTACATCGCGATGCAGTCCGGGCATCTGTGCTGCCCGGGTCACGGTTCATCGTGGTGAATCGCGGTGGCACAGCTCGCAGGGTGCACCTAATTCATTAATCAACTCGCACGAATACGGACGCGATCGTAAATCATGCGATCGCGTTCTACAGGGATCCCAAGTGTTAATTGTTGTTAATAGGATCGGTGACTGATGATTGTCCACCGTTGTTTTTCCACGAAACTTTTTTCCTCTTCCATTAATAATTAGGGAAAGGGGAGATTATCATTTGGGAACGCGTTGAATCCGAGCGATCGAAGGAACAGTTTTTTCCCCTCGTCTGATCCCTGTAAGAGAGCTGGAGCCTCAACGGATCTCGATGTAACTTTTTTTTCTTTTCTTTCCTTTTCTTTTCTTTTTCGCGACAATTCGGAACGGGGCTCGATCAACATCTCGAAAGAATCGGATTTCGTGAATGAGAAATCGGATGTGTCTCATCTATCGCGACAACAGGGGAGGAAAAAAATAAAAATAAAGGGGGAGGAAGGGATCGAGTATTTTTTCGAGCATTTTTCGAGTGGCCGGCGATCGCGATGACGTAGAAATCTCGTTCTCGGGCGCGAGAACGGACAAATTAATCGCCAATGTGTGGGGCCGTTGCAAGAGGAGGAGGGAGGCGGCTTTATGCGGTTGTCACGGCGTTGTTTATACGGTGTGACACGGTACGTCGGTGAAAAACGATCGAGTGGCCACAAAAGCTTGTACCGTAATTTCGAGTTTTCCGTGCCGATCGTCTATGATCGATCTCGACCGATCGAAAGCAAACGTGGGACAGATCGTCTGACGGCTTTTAATCCATCAACGCTCGTCGATGGACCGTTTCCCTTCATGGACCAAGGGAGAGGGGGGGGGAGGAGGGAGGAGGAGGGAGGGAATAAAATACTCCTCGTTTCCCAAGCTCTTCGATCGCTGTTTTGTTCCGCCTCTCCCTTCTGCTCCTCTGTCGTTATTAGAGATCGATATGACGTTGATCTCCATTCCCGGTGTGCGCTCGGTGTGTCCCGTGGATTTCAACGTTTCACGCTCATCCATAATTAGAGGAGCGGTGCTGTGATGTCGAGGAGAAGTAAAAAAAAAAAAAAAAAAGAAAAAAAAGAAAAAAAAAAGGGAGGGGAGATGGCAGAATGGCGCGAATGAAAGGAGGAGGAGGAGGAGGAGGAGGAACAAGTGTACCTGAATTTTTCATTTCCATTTCCGCTCGAGCTCCAGCGATGGGATCGAGTTTGTTCGATGCGTTAATCTCTATAATACGGTCGTCAACTGTTCGAATTATTTAATTATTTTTTCTTCGATCGATGTTCGTTTCTTCCGTACTCGAAGGAGGAAAGGATTCGAGTGTTTGTTGAGGCTCACAGTGTCACGAAGAGAAGAGAATCGATTTTTGTCGTCGACGAATACAAGTTTTTTCAGTTTTTTTTTTTTCTGAAAAATATGCAATTTTCGTGCGATAATTTTTACCTTACTCCTATCTATCGAAGCGAAATAATAACGATCAATGCGGGTTGAAAAATGAGTTCCCCTCCAACAGCGAAGGACTCGAATCTATCGTACGCTCGATCCCATCGCTAGCGCGCGAAACACGCGTGGCTGAGAATCGACTTTTCAACCCACGTCCGCTACTTCCCCCCCCCCCCCCCCGTTATCTTTATTTCATGCGTTATTTGGATTTAGGATTCCGGATTAAAGTTCGTATTCCCTTTAAAGCCGCAACTGTACCGTCGAGATATTCTAGTTTACGTTCCGCCTGTGCACGCCTCGCGCGCTCATTAGGTATGCGTTTGCACAGCTTCATCAAGTATCTCGAGTTTCATAGTAAATTTCGACTCCTGTCTAAATTATGCCCGTTATCCCCGTGACCTTAGCTTAGACGGTGTCACGAGAGAAAATGCTCGAAAATCCATAGATCCTCTACTGCGCGATTATCCCGTTGATAAACGTGTCGATGATACGTTCGTCGATATTTTCCCCGTCCGTTGGATGATATTAAACTTTCTTATCTCTTCCAATTTTTCTTCTTCAGGTAAAGGCTTTCTCGACGAAATGAAATGGAAAGGGACGACCTGAAAGCAAAATTCCGATGCAATGGGCCACCAGTCTAGTTTATTTTAACCTGTTGTTGTTGCTCGCCCGATAGATTTGCTCGACGATTGATTCGTTACGTTGGAATGATTAATTACAAGAGAAGAAAGGTTTATTATTATTTATCGGAAGAAAAAAAAAGAAAAGAAAAAGATGGAATAAAATAATTATACTCCGTATATTCCGTTGGAGCATCGTTGTTGCATCGTTGTTTCGATGGGTGGAAAAATTGGAGGATGGAAATTTTTCGACTCGCGAATTGCAAAAGGCGGTAACGGCATGTATATCTGTCGAACGCGCTTTTCCCATTTTCCATTAGGAGCGTGGCTTCTCTCTGATACACCCGGCGAAATTAGCTACCCTTTCACAGCGTTAGTTTGGCCCGCATTCTATTTGCCCTCGGCTTTAGACCGAGTTTTCAAGGGATGCAGGTCGTACTCTCCTTCCCTCTCCCTCCTCTCCGCTTCTTTTCCGTGTTTCCTCTGTTAAAGTGGTTTAATCTGCGGCAATCTTCCGCCTCCTTCTCCGTGTCTCTCCCTTTCCTCCCTCGTTCCCATTTAATTCTATTCAACAGGCCAACAGCTAATTTTAAAAGGCTACACGCTCGTTGCCTCGCCTCGTCAAACCAACTTCCCCTCTCCCTCCCCCCCCCCTCCCCGTTTCTTTTCCTTCCCCGATGGAAGGAAGGACGGATGGAATCCGCAACACATTTCCAACGATCGATTTCCCGAGACCAGGGGATTGACCGGGATTCGACACTCGAATTAATCTTGCTGAATTCTTTATGAACCGAAGTTGAAATCTTTCGGCAAACAGAATCCTTCCAGCTTTATCCTCCGTAATCCACGGACGAATGCGGAAATCGCGTTCCAATCGTGTTTTGTTTACTTCCGCACGGTGGTATGCCGTGCAATTATCGCATCGAGTTTCTAGAATATGCGAACAATTCTAAACCATATTCCTGCTGGAGTGAATTTTATTTCATGTTCGAATACATGTTTCCTAAAAAAAAAAAAATATCCACGTTTCAACGATGAAAAATATTTTATATTACGCGTTGAATGGCGTGACGTTGGATATCGAAGATTATTAGAATTGCTATTGAAGCAATGTTATCGAAGAATGACATAAACGTAGACGCTTTCTTCTTCCACTAAAATGTTCTCTCGTCGTAAAAAATGTCTCCTTCATTAATATCCTGAAATTATCGAAATTATTATTACCCATTCGATGATTTTCGAACGAAACACTCGGGAACCTCGAGCTTTACGTATTACGAAACTCCAAGTTTAAACTCGAAGATCCAGCCATCTTGAACTCCCTGGCTCGACCATGCTTTAAAGCAAACAACTAAGATGCCTGCGAGTGGCAGCGAATCGTTAAGCGCGAGTCAATATTGCTGTAGGGCTGTCATATAATAATCAAGCGGGCAGACTGGAACAAAGCTCAGGGGTTAGTCGAAGCTGAGTATCGATCGAGGTTTGCCACCGAGGCAAACCTCTCCTGTCCCTTTATCGCACGGTAGGACGGTCGAGCGATCGACCGATCGATTCCTAGATCGATTACGATGTCGCGTCGAGGCGTAGATGGCGCACGGAAAGGTCTGTTGCATGTCGCGCGTGTCGCTCTCTCATAATGTATGCATGCGCGTGGCAACCGATACTCGGAGGCCTGTTTGCGCGATCGATGCGTGTGTACAAGCGTCAACCGAGCGTCGTGGAATAGAACGGGGTGATATTAATGAGATCCGCGCGCGAAATTTCATTCCGTGAACACAGACGAGGTTCTGAATCGCGACTGAATTTTCGCTGAGAAGGCTCGATGATTCTGACAGGATGCGATAACCGCGTTTATGATACGAATAGTGATGGATGCCAAGCACGTTGTAACTAGATTCGAACGTTGATGGATTCGAGTTTATTTTGATCTCGCTACAATTCGGTACAGTTATCGATTTTAACACTCGATAACATAAAATAAATATGTACGATCATCGATACCCGGCGATTCGAAGAGGTTAAGCAAGGATTGGATGAACGTTTCGAAAAATTGGGATTCGAAGTGAAGCTAATAGTGACGAGATGCGATAATCGTACTTGTAAATAGCGATGAGACCACATCGTGGCAAGAAGTAGATTCGAATTTGTTTTAAGCTCTTCAATACGATCATCGAGTTTAATCGGCGACCATCGAATGAACGTACACGACCGATCGACTTTAGGTCCGATTCGTAAAACATATGATCGCAACGCCATCACGCGGTAAAAAAATCGATCATGCGTATCGTGCTTTAGTAGTATGTGCGCGAACGAATGCCATATCGAAGAGGTTAAGTTAGAGTTGAATAAATGTTCGAAAATTGAGTGGAGTGAATAGTGAAATCGAGTCTTAATGTGTTTCATGATCAAAATTTGAAGTTTCTTTTGTGTTTTGTGTTCCAATAGAAAAAGATAATTAACGAAAGAAAAAGAAGAAGAAGAAGTAGTGAGAAGAGTTTCGTGATAAAACGAAATCTTTGAAATCTTTCGTTCAGATTTATAAATACACATTATACGTATTAAACTTGATTACATCAATTCAATTTTCCAACGATAATTATACGTTTAATTGATCCTGAAACGACGAAATATCTCTCTACAGTTTAGTAAATGGATTATAAATGGCCGCATTAAGCTTCTTTGTGCTAAAAATTGTACGATAACGAAATAAGAGAATGGATGCGCAGTACATCGTGCACGCGAATGCTTATTCTCTGGTAACAGGAAACGTTATTTCATCCGTAAGTCTTTAAAGTGGTCGGCTCCTTAATTAGTCCTTATTTCAAGATTCAGCCAGGTCGGAAGAGGGTCATTTGTTATCGCTCGGATATGTTCTCATAAGCTAGACATTTATCATTGGAGAATTTAGCGGAGACGCTTTTGCATCTAGATTCATTGCCTGTTGGAAAGTAAGGTTACCGTGCGCGTCTTCGCATCGAGATGCGATTCCGAATTGCTGTGTCGCCGCGCATCCCAAGTCAATTAAACGATGAAAGCCCGTACTCATTCGACATCGGGTACAAGCATTGAATAGTGGCCTTTGCTCTATTTACGTAACCGTATTCAGATTTAATGGGAATATAAGGAGCATTAAATTGGACAGATTTCGTTCGACTATGGTGAATTAAAACGACGAAATATTGTTCGTAGAGAGATTTCTTTGGGAATAAGAAAAATGATCGAGATTTTAGAATTATTTAGAAGAAAAATATGGAAAGGAAAATATTCGAAAAATACATTTCTATCACAAGAAGGTAATCCGAAGATTCGAGTAAAAATTTTCTTCTCAACTTTTCAACAATTTTGAGATCCTTTGAAAAATTTCTATAGACGACAACCATGATTAATATATTACGGATAACGTATATATACGATCGTGTCACGAGTTTTCTTTCAAGAAATATAAAAAGTGCAGAAGAGTTTCCATTTGCATCATGTACATTGTACACGAGTATTTCGCCGTCATTTCGTATTTTTTTGTACCCGGTTTCTCTCACGTTTTGATACCGTGAGAAAGTGTGTTTAAAGTGTTCTTTTATAAGAAAAGAAGGGAATCCTTTCCGTAAACGTGTATTCCATTTGAAAATTGGAAAAAGGATTCGATTCGCAAATAATGGGAGGAGACATCGACGGAAGCAACCGCCGGTCTTCGCGGACGGTTTCGCAGGTGCAAAGTGGAAACGAAGCGAAACGCGTGCGATTTCACGTGGATCCACGTGCACGCTCGAGGATATTGGTATCGATCGTTGGAAATGGGCAGCCTGCAATGCACATCGGCGCGGTTCACCATCGGCGGCTAAAGCGCTATGTAATATTCAACTCCCGAAGTATCAGCTGGCCGAATCGAGAGCCGACTCATCCGACCAGGAAAAACGCTTGTCGTCCTCCGTTTCGGTTCTGCCGCGTTGCCTCTGGGAAATCAGGTGGCAGTTACATTTATCGACCGTCTACTCTCCCCGGAGTTTCCCTGACAATTCGTGGCCAACCACCTGCACGCGTTCCATCCACACTTCCAACATATGTATGTATTTACGCAAAAACTCATTTTCACCTTTTTTTTCTCTCTTTCTCTCTCTCTTTTTTTCCGTCTTCTTTCTCTTTGCGATCATTCAAGAGTCACGAAATCGTGAATCGGAATCACATTCTTCTTTTAAATCTTTGAAGAATTTCGGACGCGAGGTTTCTACGTTCGATTAATTAATAAATTATTTGGGAAGAGTGGTAGAAATATCTCGAACGAGATCATGTTTTTTGGAAATTTTTTTCAACGTACTCGATGAAAGACAAACTCTTTTATAACTTGTTTCACGGTGAATTCAAATCAAAATGTTAAAGCAGCATTAGTGCTATTGAATACTATTGAAAAATAGATATGTATTGAGGATGAATATTAACGTTATCAGAACGTTTCTACGTGTTACGTCGAATATAAAAATTCTGAATACTTATAGAAATTTATAGAAATCGTTGTATATAAATTTTATAAATAGCTAGAAAAAGAAAAAAAAAAGAAAGGAAAGAAATCGAACGAATCGAGAGAGAAATTTACAAAACTAGTAGACCTTCTATTGTTTCTTTTGTTTCACCTAGTTGTTGCGAGTTCAAAAGAATTCCACGAAAGAAACACGTGCATACGTACGTACGTATATATAGTTATAACGAAGGAAACACTGCGACACACACGGAGAAGGTCGGAATTTTTCGGAATAAAAGAAGTCTCTCCCGTTCCTCTTTCACTCGAGATATTTTCCGGTAGAAATGTTTTATTTATAAACACCAGTAAGAGCAGGTTAGTTTTACGCATAAAACACCGCCAAACACTGCCACATTCGTTCTTCAACAACTGTCGTGGGCAACTGTTACCGTTCGTCGGGAGGATGATAGTTTCATAGCTCGTTGAAGCTGCTATCGCATGATCCGTGAAACGAACGGTTTAGGGGTGCGGTGCCTCGAGGGGGTGAATACGAATACACCGCCGCCGAGGTGTTCGAAGGAAGTTGGATCTTCTCTCTCGGAGGTACCAACTGTGAAAATCGAGAGTACACTTTTAATTAGGGCGCAGGAAGGCTTAAGTGGTTAATTTCATTATTCTTCGTGCACTCGATTTCCATCAAAGCGATATGGAAAGTCATAAGTACATTTTCCGCCCCTGCCGCCAATTTAGACCCAGATGCTTGCACTTATTAAATAAGACGTTTTATCGTATTACCGTTTATGTTGAACGGAAGAAGATATCGAATTTGTCTTCCTTTCTATATTATCGAAGAAAATTGAAATTTTAGGGTGGAACACGTATTATATTATATATAGGATAGTTAACCGGTTGAAAATTGATTTTCTGATTTTGTGAAATTTAAATAAACACGGGAAGTGTTTATATTATCTGATTTTGACATTTCGATTTTCTCAATATTGTCAATTTTAATCGTAACGAGAAATGTTTCGAATAAAAGTGTCGAGAAGGGATCTAGTGTTATTAATTTCTTTCGCGAGCGGATGTATAAAAATGAACTTTGTTTTTTTTTTTTTTTTTAACGGAACAATATATTTTTTAATCTATCGATGCAGTTTGACACTCTTCGTAAAAAAAAAAAAAAAAAAATAAATATAAATATTATACGTGTCTAACAATTATTAGTTTAACAGATATTTCAATTTGAATTTTATAAAAGTTATTGCACGAAAGATAAAAAAAAAAATATCTCTATTTTATCTAAAAATGAAACATCAACATAAAATATCTTTATTTTATTTTAAAATTGAGAATTTACATATTTCTCTTTGATCCACTCGAGTGTTCCGTACACGTATAATCGTCAAAAATTTCAAATTTCAATCCGCCGTTTTATAAATCGTGTCTAAATATTGCACTTTAAAAATTAAAATTAAAATACGATATTTAAAAATTCAAATCCAAACGCGAAATTTAATACAAATTCAAATTCACAAATTTGAAGATTCTCCCCATTGTATTCCGAATCGAGAATTTACATATCCCTGAATCTCCTCGGTAATTTTCATCGGGTCCGCTCCGAGTGTATTAACACCGTAATATAATAAAAAAGAAAAAAAAAATCGAAATTCAATCAAAAATATAAAATTCATCGATTTTTAAACGCGCGATAATTACAAATTTAAATAATTACAAACGTGAAAAAAAAAATACAAATTCACAAAATTTGGTGAAAGTCCCATTTTATTAATCCAAATCGAGAATCGACACATTTCTCTTCTAATTCTCACGGGTCCACTAGAGCCCTGTGCATCTCATACACGTGTTATACAACGTACATACGTATACATCCGCGGACGTAGTTACGCTTTATTATCGATATTTGGCTGCAATGAATCAGCTGATAATAAAGGGATCCGGCGTGTCCACTCCCGTGACCGAATCCCCCCTCTCCCTCTTTCGATAGCGAATTCCCACGGGAGAGAAATATCGCATTACCGTTACACATTACATTACCGCGCGCCATTCCTGTTTCCCAACTCTATCGAAATTCACGGCGATCGTGTCGCCGGACCAAATAATACACGGAGGTTAAACCGCGTGACCGACGGTTATAAAAGCTCGGACTTTGATATAGTGACACACCCGAAGGCGACGAAGTTCTCTGCCCTATACATAAAGAACACGATGCAACGTTTACCCGTTTCTGATACGAATGTTAAATTGAAACTTTGTTTGGGGCAGGCAGGCGAAATGTTTTATTCCTTTTTCGCGTGTCCTCTGCTGCCTCTACGTGATGATTTTTGTTCCTCTGTTTTTAATACTATATATTTCCTCAGCCTGCTTTGCTTCGGTTGCGAATATATACATGTATATATATACTGCTCACTCAGGTGGAAAAAACTGTCTCGCGGGACGGCGCAGGGGCAAGAGGGGTCCTTCTCTAGGACGTCCCACTTCAGGCGCTTTGTTGACAATTCTGACTCCACGCGCTACACACAGCAATAGAAGAGTCTATAATTTGAATGTATAAAATTTTAAAAATTATTTTCATTTATAAAGTTATTAGTCAGGATAATCATACAAGATTGAAAGGGGGGAATATTTTTGAAATTATTTATAATACGTATATCGTTACAAATTGTAATTAGTCTACACATATTATAAGAAATAAAAAAATTTTTATATAGAGATTTAGACTCAGATCGTTGTTTTGGATTAGCAAGAAAAATGCGTTTCCTTCCAAATTAATCAATCATTCACATTCCTTTCGCGAGACTATTTTCCATCAGTAGACTTTTAGCCTCGTCTTTCAGGCTTCAATATAATGGGAGGAGGAATCGTCAGTTAAGTCGATTTAAATAATAAATTGATCGGCTGAAAAATCGTCTAGACGCGTTTCCTGCTGGAGAAACTACGCGAAATCTTCGTAACGATTTCTCGTAACGATACAAGAAATAAAAAGATTAAAAAGTAACTGATGTTTCAAGAATCAAAAAATAGATCAAGATCCATTCGTGTTTTGCTCGCAAATTTTTGATCGTATTATAACGTCGAATATCATATATATCGGATATATAAAGTAAAAATGAAAGAATTTTATGTATCTGAAGATGGAAGTTGTGCCTTTTTTCCCCATTTCTCTTCCGGAGAAGGATACACGGAGCGATTTTATTGAACCGGAAACCTGAGAGAATGCCACGGAAGCGAAGGGACGCTGATAACGAGGGAACGCGAGGATTTGTAGCCTCGCATAAACATCGCTGGCCGCGTAATCTCGAGAGAAAAAATGAAACTGAAGGAACGGAAATTAGGTAATTTCCTGGTTGGTTCTCTTAAAATAACCTCGTTCCGACTTTCCAGCGAGAGAAATAGAAAAATCGGGTTAAATATCGAGAAAAACGCGGTAAACGTAAAGTCAAACAAACAGGTTTGAAAAGCTGTGCAAACGAAAGCCACGGCCACGCGTCCGAAGTTAACGAGAATTGAGCGAGTTTGACTCGTGGAAGAAAAAGTATCGACGCTCGATGACATATATATATATATATATATAGTTGTTACAAGTTGGCGCAACTTGGAAATAGAGGTCGTCGCCGTATCGAATACGAGAACTTTTCTGCCCGCGAAAAGAAACTCGGGAAAAACTTGTCCGATACTTTCGATGATATTCGAACGGGAGCTTTGAAGGCAATAACTCCCCTCTCCTCCCCTCTCCCTCTCTTTCTTTCTCTCTCTCGTTGTTACACGCGAAACAAGATTTGTTCCCAACGTTTGTCTGGCACACGAAGCTGCCAACGATATTTCCAGCAACGACCATTTCGATCCGGTTTGGCGCGTGCCTCGGATGCGTAATCCACCGCGATATCGATCGCGTATCCATCAACGAGCGTATCAAAGTCACGCCGCGTAATCGAGCGTAATTTGGATGCGAGCGCCGCGCTTTCGCGATCGTTTTAAAACGAAAATGACGAGTCTCGTGGAGGAGGGAAGAGAAGGGAAGAGTGGCCGGTTTGCGGTTGCGGTGGCGCTCTCTCGACGTTTACAACAACGGTTTCCTCGAACGGTCGTAAAGTCGTATCCTCGTAAAATTGCGCGCTGCTCCCGCGCGCGGCGCTCGTTTATCAATGTGCCTGTAAGACGTTTTCCACCCGGTTACCAGCTGTTCGTCGCCGTTAAATAATGGCAATCGGGGAGACGATCTCGCCGCTTCCGCGACATAAAAGTCAGCCTCGAGGGGTGTCGAGGAAAAACATCGTTACTTTTCTCGACGAGACGAGGCGAGGCGAGGCGAGGCGAGGTAAGAGACGTTTGGCGAAAAATCTAAGAAAATGAGATGATAAAAGAGATAAAGAGGAGGATAAAAGAAAGGGAGAGGAGAGATATTTATACGCGTTAATGTTTCTTTGCCACTTTTCCTCTTTCTCGACGTGATCGTGTTTCGAGACGCGCGCGTGACGTAATCGAATTTTTCCACGAGCCACGAGCGTGCAGTTTTCCTCCTGGAAGAAGGTGGAAAACGGCGTTCTCGTTCCATTATTGAAAACTCCGCCGGATGACAGCTGTCAGAGTCGGTACACGCGGCTTTATGTATCGGTATAAAGTTCCATTGTCGGAGTTACAATGGGTTGATACGCGTAGGTTTCGTTGAACAATGCGCAAGATATATGGAGATGGGGAAGGGAATCCTTTTTCGAACGTGCAACCGACCGCGTCCGTTGAATTTTATTTAAAACTTTACCCTCCCCCAAGTGTTTCTCCACTTTGTTCTCGCCACCGCTATCTTCGAAAATAACTTCTTCCAACCTGTTTTCCCACCACACTGTTTAACCCGATTCTCCTTTCTTCCCCCTACCCCCTCCCCTCCCCTTCCCCTCCGCACACACATTTAAATCGCATCAAGTTTTTTTTTCCTCCCCCTCCCTTCCCGTTTATATTTTTATTTATCGAAAAACTCGAGGCGAATGAAAGAAGCGATCGTTCGATCGAGGGGAAAAGAAACTTGGAAATTTCGAAGATCCCATTGAAACTTGCCAACCCCTAATTCCTCCTCTAAAGGAAAAACTTTTATTCCATCCCGTGGCTGGCGATGAACTCCATTGAAACTCGGCGTGTAATCGAAGCCACGACGAGGAGGATGCTCGTTCGAGATATATATATATATATATATTTATACACGCCACTGGTACGTGACTCGACGCGAGAGGGGGGGGGCGGGGAGGAGAGAGAGAGAGAGAGCTCGAAAAAGTTTCGCCAAGTTACAGGCTGTAAATTTCAGCATATTCAGCCGCGCCCCCGCAATTTTCTCCACGGGAATTTCTCCTCCGCGACACGGCGATAACGCGCCCCCTCCCGCTAATATCCCCCCACGGAATATCAAGTTTCTCGTTAAGTGCGATTTTTTCCACTTCCTTCCGTGTACGACGTTTCAAATGCTTCCACTTTGTACACGGATCCTTAATCTAGTTTTTTATACATATATCTTGGCGCGAGAATATCTACCGAAAAGAGAGGGGTTTTTTTAGCTCGGCTTTAAACTGGCTTTGTTTGTTGAATATTGAATATTCTCAAATTCGTAAAAATTGTTTTTTACGTGCAATCAAACCACGTAATCGTGAAAATTATATATTCATCTATGAAGTAAGTTAAGTTAAGGATAATCATCTAAGATTGCCGAAGCTATTTTCGAAACTATTTACAGATTATATACAGATTATTATCTTAATTAAGCTCGAATTAACGAAGCTTACATTTATAAATTAAAATTAATATACGCCGATGCATCGAGGTTTATAGATACATAGAGATCGTCGTTTTGGATTAGCATGGTTGAAATAAAAATGCGCGCGAAAGTGGGTTTCCTTTCAAATTAATCAGATTTTCGCGTTCCTTCCTGCAGCATTAACCCCGAAAAGCAGCAAATATGGGCAATTCACGCGAGTCACGCTTACGACGAATCATCGTGGAGGCGAGCGTATTTCATCTTCATCTTTCGAGCGAGGAATATTTCGGTTGGAAATATTTTTTATAGCACGATTCGAAAATTTGCTAGAAAATTCACGAGGTGTCGGTTTCGATTCGAACGGAGGTGCAATTCACTACTGCCTTGCGACCAGAGTTTCGGTATTTATTAACCCGTTGAAAAAGTAACCGATTCGGAATAAAGTTACTTTAAGTAACTTTAAGTAAGGGTATAAAGTTCGCTGAAATTTTATCTATAATTTTATTATTGCTAGCAGTGTTACGCTTCGATACGCGATCTTCAGTTGTCGTTCTGTAGCACGTGCACTCGCGTATAATATTTCTTATTTATCGTTCACCAACCAACACTCGTTTTGAAATTATCGAAGCAAACTTGTGCAAATAACTTTGTTCGTAAAACTATTAAATTTTCGCTGCCGCCACACTTCTTTCCACCAGCTCGAACACATGGAAACAAATCGATGCCGCGCTTATAGCCTTTATATACAAGAGTCGGCGGAGAGGGGATAGCTCTGCCTCTCTGTGTCCTTGACCAAAACCACTCGAACGTCTCTCTCCATTCTTTCCTCCTTTATCTCTCGACGACCACTATCCCCTCCTCCATTTCGAGATTCCTTTATACGGATTTCTTTTATACACTTATTTCTTTTATCTCCTCGGATCGAAAGAATTCTTCGATAGGCCTTGCTCGCGTTAAAATGGTGGCCCATTTCTCGAAATCTCTCGAAGAATCATCGAGCTGAGCAACGCGATGGGCCCCGTAAAATATCCCCGTATTTCTCCTTCTCCGTCGGATGGAAAACACGAGGCTCGACGAGTACCGTGGAAAAAAGATGGACGACGCGGAAGAAGCGAGGCTCGTAGGTTGTGCAGCGTTCCAAGCTGGGCTGGTCGGAGAGAAGGAGGAAGTAATTTTAGGCGTCAGCTTATTGGGCAAAGGTTGGGCACAGCCACTCGGTAATCCTAACCGGCTGATTGAATTCCTCCGTAGCGAATCCTCCCTATTTTCTTTCTATCCGCTCCCTTTATCGATGCGCCTCGAGGCGCCCCATCTTTTCTTTCCACGCTTCTCTCTTCCTTCGCACCGATCCCCCCTATCATCCGACCTGAGTCACGTTCCGCTCCGCGATCAATTCGTAAATCGAATTTGCGAGCTCGTTGTCTCTCACCCCCCTTCCTTTCACCGAGGATCTTGCACTCGTCGAGCAGAAGATGGAGGAGGGGAGGAGGACGTCTTGCTTCGATCTTTCCTCGATTCGTTAGGAGACGCGCGAGCTGGAAAGAGACGGGTCTCTGTCTTTTTTCTCCGTGGTTTGTTCGCGTATGATGAGGAGGGATGTGTGAAACGCTTTGGAGGATATTCACTGCATATTTGTCCCTCTTTCGCGCAATAATCGGGGAACGTATTGTTTGTTTAATTCGAATCGTATTTTTAAAATTTTTCTCGAGGATGAAAAAATTCCTCTCTCATAACGCTTTGCAGGAAGAGCGAAAATTTTGTGAAAACTTGTAATTCGAATTGTATTTTCTAAATTTTTGAAAATTCATACGGGGATGAAAAAATTTTCCCTCCCATTTTCGCGTAATTCGCTTTGCGCGAGAAAAACGAAAATTTAAAGTTGCATTATTAATTGAAAATCTCAAGTTTCGTAATATGAATATATGTCGCTGGAAAATAAAACGAAGCTCCATTTATGCGAATTAAAAACTCATCCTGAATTTGTATCTTTTTAAAAATGTTAGTAATTGATCAGAATGCGATATCAATAGTTGGCTTGTCAATCAAATGTACTATAGATAAGATAAATCCTTCGAAATAATTTGAATTATTGAAATAATTGAACCAAAATTTTCTAAAAACCTTCGAACGTATCGAAGGATGATCGTTAAAAAGATGGAAGGATATCTCGATATTTACTCTTTCTGTTACTGTTAAATTCGAGGAACGTAAGAAAAGCAAAAATTTTGTGAAAATTTCTAATTTGAATTGTATTTTCCAAATTTTCTCAAGAAACCGATACGAGGATGAAAAAATTCTTCTCTCATTTTTGCGTAACTCGTAACTCTTTGCGCAAGAAAAACAAAAATTTTGCGAAAACTTGTAATTCGAAATTTCCAAATTTTCCTCGAGAATCCATACGAGGATGAAAAGGATTGTTCCCAAGGAAGAAGAAATATCTCCGTGTAAAAACTTTGTGAAAACCTAATCAGTTAATTAATTCGAACCTGTATTTTCCAAAATTCGTACAAATAGAATCCTGAATAAATCCTGAAATAATTCGAATTATTAAAATAATTCCAAGAATTGAACGAAAATTTTCTAAAAACTTTCGAACGTATTTTCCAAAATTCGTACGAAAAGAATCCTGAATAAGAATAAATCCTGAAATAATTTGAATTATAAATATAATTCCAAGAATTGAACGAAAATTTTCTAAAAACTTTCGAACGTATTTTCCAAAATTCGTCCGAAAAGAATCCTGAATAAGAATAAATCCTGAAATAATTTGAATTATAAATATAATTCCAAGAATTGAACGAAAATTTTCTAAAAACTTTCGAACGTATTTTCCAAAATTCGTCCGAAAAGAATCCTGAATAAGAATAAATCCTGAAATAATTTGAATTATTAAAATAATTCCAAGAATTGAACGAAAATTTTCTAAAAACTTTCGAACGTATTTTCCAAAATTCGTCCGAAAAGAATCCTGAATAAGAATAAATCCTGAAATAATTTGAATTATAAATATAATTCCAAGAATTGAACGAAAATTTTCTAAAAACTTTCGAACGTATTTTCCAAAATTCCCTTTCCAAAGGGGAAAAAATTCCCTTTTCCAAAAAAGAATCCATAGAAGGGTGAAAAGGTCGTTAAGAAGATGGAGAAGAAAGCAGTCGATGATTCGGACGGTGGACGGTCGAATTCCATGGACCGACGTGTTTGCACAACACGTTGCATAAATTACTCCGCGTTAAATACGCATATGGAGAGAGAGGGGGGGGGGGAGTTTTGGAGAAGATGTGTTGGTTCCTAATAGAAATTTAAACACAGGCGGCGGGGATAAATACATTTACAAGTGTAATTAAGGATCGCATAATTAAATGCGTCCATTCGAAACGCGTTGAATCGGGGATATAATTAATATGCTCTCCCGCCGCGATGGAAGGGCGAGCAACCGTGTATTTTCCGCTTCACTTTTTAGCCCACAATCGCGCGGAAGGAAGGAAATTTTCGACGTGTATTTTCCAGTCGAAGCTGGTGGATCAAGCCAGGCAGGGACGTCGAATCAGCGTAATTAGAAGCGAGCTCTCGCATCGAGTTTCGATGATTAAACGAAACTGTTCTTTTCAATTCCCTTCCCTCTCCGTCGAAAGGAGTTTCCAAATCGAATTTTATTATTAAATCTTATTATATTGTCTACTGTTTGTTAATCGTTCGTGTTTCCACGTCAAAGAATTGGCGAGAGAAAATCCTTGTATCCTTTTCTTAGTAGACAAATTACGGACGCTTTGACTCTCCATCGATCGGCTAAACTACTTCGTTATTAATCGGGGAAAGGAGTTGCTTCTCGGCCCAGTTTCCACATTCTTGGACGCGGCGATCATCCGAGAATTCGGGGAACAGAAAAATATTCCTTTTCAACAACAAGAAAAATAAAAGAAAATGGCGGGCCAGAAAATTTGTATGCACCGAAAGTGAAGAGATATAATTTGAATGTTCGAAATCGTAAAAAAAATTACTTCTTTTCATTCGCGAGGTTAGGATAAAAAATTATTCCAAGAAATATTTTCGAAACTAACTATACCATATCCTTTTACATTACATTTGTCACGTGTTCGTAAATTAATCTTTACGAATCGTAACTAGCCTGTTATATCCATCTATAACTAATGTCCAGTTTCTACGTAACATTTATTGCATATATTATAAATTAAACTATAGAGAAATTATCGATAGGATACGTGGAGATGCGCGATTTATCGAAATTCGAATTTCTTAATTTACTTGGAATCTGGCTTTTCCAACGCGTTTCCAATCTAAAAGTTTTTCCTTCTTTTCGGACACGAGCGAATAGAGGAAAACATAACATCGAAAAGGATATCCCCTTTTATCAATTTCCTGCCAAAGCAGATCCATCTGTTCGCCTCTCCCCCTTCTGTTTTCCTTCCGCCCAATCACGCGATTCGGATCGAAACAATAACTATCCATCCCCTCCATCTATATCCGTTCGTTTCCTCCTTCGAACAAGATACGTTTTCACTCCGCCCGACTTGTCGCCGACCGAAACTACCGATCCTCGGATCTGTCGCCGCCTTTCTTTCAACCTTCCTATTCTCTTCGAATTCTCTTTCTCTCGCCATCTTTCCTCCTCGAAAGAAGGAAAGGAAGAGAGAGCGTTGGAAATGGAAGTGGATTATTGCACAAGCGTCGATCGTATTCGACCGAATAAATATATTTAACCGCAGTGTCGGGGGAGGCAATATCCTTAGGTAGGGAATAGCCCTATCGTTCTCCCCGAGAGACGATCGGCGGGAAAATTGGTCGGTCGAAAAATTGGAGGCTCGGTTTAAAGTGGAGCAGAGAATTAAAATCGTAGAGAATCGTTGCGCATTTTTCCCCCTCGTTTTCTTACTCCCGATCGCCTCCAAAGCGTACACACAACTCAGATCGAATAATTCTAATAATAAAATTTCGTAGCCTTTTCCTCCCAGCATCGTCCATTTGCATTGATACGAGTCTCTTCACCCTTTGCGCTCTCTCTCGACTTACAACGTTTCCTTCCAGTTTCTACTTAAATGGGCGCGTATATATGTGAAATTAAATTGAACAAACGAAAGGTTCTAATAAAAGATTTCTCCTCTTTTGTTCCCGAAGATTAAAAAAATCTTCTTCAAAGAAAAATCGAGAAATAAAACTCGTTATAAATTCCTTTTTATAATTATTATATATTATATAAGGTGGTTGCGAATTAGCCCGGCTTTTATTCTCGACGGAGTTCGAGAATGTCTCTAAATTTTTTTCTACCGAAACAAGTAAAAAGTTCAGAAAAATTTCGAGTCGACTAACAACGATTTCTTAAATATTAAATATTTCCACTGCGCTAGTTTCTCCGCATATCGACGTGAAAATACAACGGTAGCGTGAACGGAATAAAAAGAGGGATGGAAAAAATTCGACAAATCGTCGCGATATCGAAGAGGACGAGCAGAAGGAGCTTGCTCCTTTTTCCTCTTCTCGACCAGAGAGAGAGAGAGAACGCTCGTCTCTGTGCCAAACCTTTTCACCCTCCCCGGGATATTTTCCGCCGAGTCAGCCGAGGAGAGATCCAAGGGATGAAAAGAAGGAGAGGACGGGTCCTCGAGAGAGAGAGAGAGATCAGTTGGCGGCCAGCCTGGTTCCTTAATCGGAAACAAACCCCTCTCCTTTCATCCTGCCGGATCTTTACGCGCCTCGATTTTTATCCGCCAGATTGCCCGGTAAATCGAACGCTTCACCTGTGTACAATTACAATTTTCCAACCGAGAACAGGCTTCTGTTCCTCGAAAATTTGATCTCCCCTCGAGAGCAGCCAATCTTGCTCCTCTTTTTCTCTTACGCGTTTCTTCCAATTTCGAGGAGGGATCCTTTTTTTTTTTTTGTCGACGAAGATATCGACGAAGCGAATTGTTTAGAAGCTTGTGAAGTGTTAGACTACTTTCGATTCGTGCATTGGAAAAGGGAAAGAGGCTGGAGGAGGAATTGAACATTTTCAGTTTCATTTGCTTTGAAAAATTATATATTATTATTATTATTATTAATTATATTATTAATTATAAATAAATTGTCTTGTCGAGTCGTATCGAGAATGCTCGCGTTTCAAAGTGCAATGATGTTTCGTCGACGATGATCGAAATTGTGATTATCTTTTCTTCGAGCACGCTAGATCTCGTCGATTTCAGCAAGTTTTGGCCTGAAAGAAACGAATAAATCCCTTTTTTCTTACCCTTCCTTCCTTTCCTCGATCAAAATCAAAAAGTTTCCGCTTTATAAGCGGAAGAGAATAACGCGTTGAACCAACCTCGAAATAAGGGATAGCTTCGCTCTTTTCCGTGCTTCTCCTCCTCCTCCTCCTTTAAATGCACGAAAAACAAAATCGTATCACCCCGTCTTTTTACCATCCTCGTGTTTCGAAGCCTTCCAGATTTTTTTCACCCCTTTTCAAACACCGTTGAAAATCGTTTAACATGACGATCGATTCCAGCGGTTAATTTCGAACGAGAACTAATTCGGTCGGAAAGTTTTTTTACTCCGAGCGATGATCCGTTTCTGTTGTTGTTCGTTTTTATTCGGTCGTATTGTCGTGGGATTAAAAAGCGTTAAAGTGAAAGGGTTTTAAGGGTTTTAAAAGCGAGCGAGGAATTAAAATGGTAAATCGTATTTTGCGCGGCTGTTGACGTTTTTGGATTAAGATCCGTTAAAATTGGATGGATTTTGCGTCGAAGAGAGAGAGAGAGATTTTAATTTTTTTTCTTTAATTTAAGATTCTCGAGTGGAGGAAGTGACAATGATTGTGATATCGTCGCCACGAAAATGGAGATTGAAAATATAAATATTAAGAATAAATGGAATATACGTATATATATATTAATTTGACTTAATTTAAGTCTTTTTTTCTCGTTCTCTAAATTTCTTAGCTAACTTAAAATGATTTCACGCACGTTAATTAACTGTGTAAAAACTTTTACATCTCGATATTGATTATGTATCTTTGCGTATAAAGAAAGAAAATTTGTTGGAGTCTGTACAATATATTGTTTCGTGCGATATTTTAATAATAAAGTAGTTGGAGATGCATAGTTTGGCAAGTGTCGCGACTTCTCTCTATTTCTTAACGAGTAGAAATAATTTAATCATTCAATCACGAAAAATCAAACTCGTGTTCGCTCCAACTAATTTCATTATTCGCTCACGAAACTCGAAAACTTTGGAAATAACATTTCTGTCGCCATTTTGTGGCCGAAAATGTAGTTCGATCGCGGTCTAATTTCAGATAAAAGCCTAACCTAATTCGATACTATATTATTCTACGCTTTAAATTGAACGTAAAGAGCTCGGGAATCTATTTTATACGAAGCGAAGTATTTTAAAAAAAAATCAAAATCGATTCGAGCGAGGATTTCGTCTGAGAGTCGACACTGGAGCGCAAAGAATGGCGGCATTCATCCGTAGAGATTTGAACAGAGTTGAGGAAATATATTAATATATGCATGATAATTAATAATGAAAAACTTACTGATTATGCTTTCGAATCAAATCAGCTTGTTGCTTGTTGAACGAGTCGAAGAACGGCGAGGATGTTGGAGCTATCGTAATCGAAACCCAGAGGTTAACGTTGTCAATTCCTATTATTTTGAAGAGGCGAGAAAGATCAACGGGCGAGCAATTTTCCAAACTAACGACTCTTGTTACCCGATCGCGAGCAACTCGTGATTAAACCGCCCGTAATTGGGCCAAAATTCTCCCCTTTCGGGAATAATTTCGGCAGAGATTCTTGCGTTTCTGAGGCGAATAATTGATAACCGCGGTTTATTAAATTTAACGCGAATGAATTATTCCGAACTTCTCCTCAAAATTGTAACGAATATATCCTAATTTATCTTGATTTTCCTTCACGATTCAATTCCAATCTTATTCCCATCCCTTTCTTCGTTTCGTTATCCACCCATTTAGAAGGGAAACGCTCTCGTTATTGATTTTACAAGAAGAAGAAGAAAAATATACAAGTTTTCAATATCATATACTTTCGTTGAAAATAATCAAAATACAAATGTCGTGAATGTGCATGGCAAGATATCTACGATATAAAAGAATATATTTTTGACTCGTGGTGTAACGAATCGATAAACGTCACGTTCGATGAAGATATTATTTACCTTGTAATTTTTTTCACTGTATCCGAGCACGAATTTCGTCGGGAACGATTTGGAAGTGAAAAGAAGAAAAAATTCGAGAAACGAGATTTTTTTCGAAATTGGCCGAATGATGAGCTCTGTTAATCCTCGGTTTTCGTTACGCAGTCGCCATTCGATACCGGGCGATGAGCTCTATAATCGACCGATCCCATTAAACCTAGGCGAATAATCGAGTAGAAATCACATCTAGACGAGCGATTCTCGATTGTTCGAAAGTTCGTAGAATCGTGGATGGAGGGCAATCGTTGTATCGAGTGAACGATCGATGATTAAAAAAAGAGAGAGAGAGAGAGAGAGAAGGACGATCGATGAATAGCTATTCGTTCCCAAACGCGTCTAAAACGCGCTTTATCCTCTGACGCTCGATGATTTTTAATTCTATTCGTCAAAATCAACGGAGCTATTATACAAAGGAGAAAAAATAAAAGAGATTAAGAATTATATCAATTATATCAATCTCGTTCGATTTCATTTCATAATCCTCTCATTTCAAACCTGTCCGATCTTCGTTCGAGAAAACTCGATGCAAAAATGTTCCGCCAATAACCAAGATGCGCGCAAATAAAATATCCGACAAGACAAGGTGGTTTAAACCGGGAACGGGATCGTCGATTAGCCGGATCTCTATCGAGATTAATCGTCACGTTGTCCGGCCAATGAATATGTAATAGGGTTCAAGTATGAATTAATTTGCGCGGATGGCACGTGTGCCGTCTAATTGGTCGGCCAAGAACCATCCCTATAAATATGCGGCGGCCATTAAAACCGGGTGATCGTTTGTTTGCGATCCTCGGGGAGAGACGTGTATCGTTTCTCCAAGCTTCTCGATTCACAACGCGTTTTCGAACGGGGACGAGGATCGGGGGCAAAGTAAGTTTTTAAATCGACTCGAGAATCAACATTTTAGAAAACTGGTGGTTTTTAATTGTAACGTAAGAAGAATTAACGCTCCGTTTAATTAGGATAGGAAAGAAACTAGGATATAGTATAGAAATTTGGCAAACGTACGATAAATAACTGGAGCTCGAGAAATATTGGAAACACGTTTATTGAAAAAAGAGGTTGGATTATTTTTGTTACTATTTCATCTCCTCCACGATCCTATAAGCAAAGTAATTAAACTAACCAACTAATAAGATTGAATAAAATTAATCCTTAAACGTGAAGAGATCCAAGTAATTCTTATTTCCCTCGTAAATCATTAAATCGTTAGAATTTCTAATACGAGTCACTTAAAACTTTTAAAAAACGCTTCTCGACAATTTATTTATAACGATTATCAACGCTTGTTAAAAAAATTTATCAGAATACCTGCCAACCCATCCATTTCTCTCTTTTCAAAAAGAGGATTAAAAATTTTTAAATTAAATTTACGATTTACTCTCCACACATTAATTTTGCCCAGTTCACGAACCCCTCGTGTCGCGTTGGAAGACAAACGAAGAGAAAGAGAATTTTCTTCCTCGAGCCAGCCGTTCGTTTGATTTCCAGAGAAGCGTAGATCGAAATTTCTGGTTTCCGGAAGCGAATTCGCGCTAATTCGATGGGAGAGGAGGAGAGAGAGATGGGGGGAGGGGGGTGAAGGGGGGCAGGAACTCGAGTCGCAATGCACTTAGAGTAGATTGTGGAACGCGCGATAGGGCGAGGTTCGAGTAAAGGGTGAAAGAAAGGGGATAGTTGCGGAGGTAAGGAAGAGAGAGGATTGTCGAATGTTTCCCTGGTGGATGGACGATTTCGAGACTCCTTTGAGCTTCCTTTCCCAAGCTTTCTGCCTTTTGACAGGAGGAGGGAGAGGCAAGTCGGTGGTGAATCATCCCCTCTCCCGCGTTCATTCTCCATTGCCGAGAGAAAAATTACCGATTGGAATTATTGTTTCTTTACCGCGTTTCTCGAGCTAACAATTTGAAGTATCTGTATCTGGCTGTTCAACATTTGTAGGAGGTTGTGCTCCATTCATCCAAGTCTTGTTGAAACGCTTTCACCTTCGATAATTCTCATTCTTCGTCTCTTTGGTAATATAATTTCGCTAATATTGAAATAGCGTCAGAATCATAACCAACGTTGTCTTCATCAGATCCAGGCAGTAACGTCTTTTAAAACTCTTCAAATAAACGTGTGTTCAGTATCACCGATGTAAATTCAAAATTCTCTAAATTCTCATCGTAGTATTTATTTTTCTTCATCGGTCGGTAACGAAGAGAAAAAGGTCAAAACAAACGTTTTAACCACGGATAACAATTGCTAACGCCGATATACGTCGTATGCTAAAAAGCATTTGGCTCCGCATTTGGAGCAAATGACAAATGTTAAGTAAGATTTCATTTGAGAATTTTCACAGGAAACGATATATTTGTATTCAACCTCACGATCTTTCATTTCTCCTTTAATAATTAACGAGTAAAGGTTTTTTTCTTTTTTTTTATCCAAAAAAAAGAAAAAAGGGGGAGGAACGTCGGTTCGGTTTACCACGGTCCACTTTTATCCCAGGCGTAATTAACCGATTCCTCTCCTTTCAAAGAGATTAATAGACCTCCGCGCGCCGTCCATTCTTTATTATCGATTAATAACCGAATATAAATTCCAAATGTTGGAAGGCGTCGAAATAATCAACCGTTCTTCTCCGATCTTCGTTCTCTCGGAAAAAAGAATCGAAACGATAGAATTAAGCGATCTCTCCATCCTATGATCGTGACTTTCTTTTCTAGCTGTTTGTTCTGTATAATTGGGTGAGAATTAAGATATACTCGATTAACTCTAAACGCTCGAAAGAAAATATTATTCTTCTTCTTTTTTCAAAATCAAGTAGTCTTAGGATACGGCCGTTTATCTTGGCAATAAATATTCAAAATACTTAAGAAAGAAAAGTATTCACGAACCGTGTTAAAGAATTTTCTATTTTAAGCATCGAAAACATCGATCACGTCGCTCTCCACGAACGCTCTCCCTGAAAGAAGAAAGTAAATTGGCGAATGGGAGGAGCGCTGCTCGATTCCTTTAATTCGGATGACAATTTTCCGAATTCTGGGTTTACGCCACGGGTCGTGTACGATCCCCAAATACCGGCCATAAAGCCGATTACCACGATTCCACAAATTACACCGCTTTGTCCGTGTACACCAGTGTCGGCGGCGTTGATACGCAATTATGCTTCGAAATCAATTCTGCCCGCCGTCGCCATTGTTTCGTTTCTCCGTCAATAATTTCCACGTTTCTTCGGGGCGAGATTGGTTGACGATCGATTGACACCCCTCTGTTTCTCCGTTTATTTCGCGAGCAACGATGAAAAGTAATTCGAATTCGTACGTAAGATTACCGTGGATTAATTAATTGATTAATTGAAAAAATGCTCACAGTTTTGCTTTTGTTTCAGATTACTTGAAATTTTATTTGAAAAAAAAAAAAAAAAATAAGATACGCACGGCATATATTATATTATTTTTCGAATAACTTATTTGAACAATCTATCTGAAAGGGGAAAAAATGTAGGAATGCTCGTTGTAGAAACGAGAATGGATAAATTCTCTCTTGGACGAATGGAGAAATGATGCAATGACAATTGGGAAAAAATCGGATTTTATTATCCAAAAAAATTATGCAAAAGTCAAATGTTCGAGTAAACAGAATATTTCCTCGTTTCCCTTCTCACTTGTTATCCTCGACGAAATTAACGAATTTCCATAACATCGAGTTTGTGTGCAGTACAAACAACGCACATTTTCGAATTCCTCGCGGAAAATTGAATAATTTTCGAATCAACGCGAACAGATTGGGCCTCCTTTACACGCGTAAGAAGAGGAGAGGGAGAGGGATTAATAATATTCGAGGAAGGAGCGAGAGTGGATTAAGGGAAGCGCGGAGGGGCGAATTGGTAAATTTTGGAGAGGCGTGGAAAAATTGCGCGACGAGGAAGAGAATAGGAATTTCCAGCGAATTTTCTTCAATTACTTACGCTCGGAAATGCGGGAAAAATTTAATTGCACGAGGCGTGGAGAGGGAGAGAGAAAAAGAAAAATTTCGAAATAAACTGAAGCGGCTTTAATTGTACGGTTTAGTGGCGGGCGTGGTGGACTCCATTTTTGTTTCATTACGGCGAAATATAGGGAAGCATTATGAGCCGCGCACGGCGCAAAGTTTCGAATAATAAACGCGAACGTTAACAACGTCGAAAATAACGAACGGGAGGAGGCCTAGCCCTATTAAAATTAACCCCGTTCGTGAATCGTGGACGGCCATTCCATCACGGTCAAACGTGGAATTTTTTTCTTTCACATTAGGAAAACTTCGAAACTCTCTAAAATATCCCTCGATGATATTTAACCCTCGTTTAAAATCGTTGCTTTGCTTCGAAATTGTAATCTTAATAACGCGTTAACAAACGAGAGAAAATAACGAACGAGAGGAGGCCGTTCGATCATAGATCGTTGTAAAGGAATAAAAAATAGGAATTAAGGTGGAATTTTTTTCTTTCAGATTAGGAAAATTTCGAAAATATCCGATGATGTTTCTCCCTCGTTTAAAATCGTTGCTTTGCTTCGAAATTGTAATCTTAATAACGCGTTAACAAACGAGAGAAAATAACGAACGAGAGGAGGGCGTTCGATCATAGATCTTTGTAAAGGAATAAAAAATAGGAATTGAGGTGGAATTTTTTTCTTTTAGATTAGGAAAATTTCGAACTTAATATCCGATGATGTTTCTCCCTCGTTTAAAATCGTTGCTTTGCTTCGAAATTGTAATGTTAATAACGCGTTAACAAACGAGAGAAAATAACGAACGAGAGGAGGCCGTTCGATCATAGATCTTTGTAAAGGGATAAAAAATAGGAATTGAGGTGGAATTTTTTTCTTTCAGATTAGGAAAATTTCGAAAATATCCGATGATGTTTCTCCCTCGTTTAAAATCGTTGCTTTGCTTCGAAATTGTAATGTTAATAACGCGTTAACAAACGAGAGAAAATAACGAACGAGAGGAGGCCGTTCGATCACGATCATAGATCATTGTAAAGGGATAAAAATAGGGAGAGTAGGGATTGAGATATGATATTTTCCCTTAAAAATCTTTGCTTTTAGAAATTGTAATATTAATAACGCGTTAACAAACGAGAGAAAATAACGAAGGCCGTTCGATTGTGATTATAGATCGTTGTAAAGGGATAAAAATTAGTAGAGAGTAGGGATTGAGATGTGATATTTTCCCATCGATCGCAATTTCTACAATATCCTTCTTCTTTCTCCTCTATTCGACGAGAATTCTATGCGATTCCATCTACTCCACCTCGTCGAGAGTTTTCTACGGCAAAGAGGACAATGACGAGGTGGACTCGTCGTTTCGGTAGAAGGGATTAATTACCTTCGAACACGATACTTTTTCTTCTAATAGATACTAATAAAAAATGCAAGATTTTTTCCATTGCTAGACAATAATAACAGTTCGATTGTTTTATTTCTCGCAGTAATAAACGTAATTTTCTAATAAATCCCCCCTTCCAATTTATATATAAATGTAATTACGAAAAATCAAATCGTGTCCCTCCGAATTTTAATTTTTCTCTCTTCTCTCACGCGCAATCTCGAACGCAGCCAGAGCAACGTCATATTCCATCCATACTCGCGAGGAAGAGAAAGAGAGACTCTTTTCACTCGAATTCGATTCTTCGAAATTTCCACGGCGAAACGTTAGGCGCCTCTCCTCTGTTAATTAAGCGGAAGAGAAGGATTCCTTTGACACGATGATCGCGTTGCACAAAAGCGCGAGGAGAAAAGAGAGGAGCGTGCGTGGAGGAGGGGAAATCGCGATCGTTTACCATCCCCCGTTGACATTTCAGCTTTATTAAACGTCGAAATTTCAACCCAGAATTTCTCAATTTCTCTTTGATGAAATTTCTTTCCGCGGCGACTCGCCGCGATTCCCTTTAAAATCGCGCGGCAATTTCGTTTATTATTAAAAAAAAAAAAAAAGAAATAGGAGTGGAGGAAGAAAGGGAGAAAGGAGAGGGGGAAGTTTCCGGCGGAACGACTTTACCAATTAGCGAACAATCGCGAAAGGAGAAGGGAATTTGGAGCGGGCGGCTCTGGTTTATACCTCTTTAAAAAGTTGCAACCATCTTTTTTTCCCCCCCTCTCCAACGTTTGAATGCGGCGCGCCCCGCCTTTATTAAAAACTTTCGCTCGCGATATCCTCCTCCTCCTCCTCCTCCTCTTTTTCGTCGAATTAACGCTCGAACATCTGCTCGAGCTTTTTCATCTCATTTCCTTTCGCCGCCGATTTTTCGAAATTTTAATCTCTGGAATGTTGTTCCTCGTTCGAAATTATCGATTTAACGAAGTGTTGCTCCTCGAATGAACGAATAACGTTGGCAAATGAACGAGTATCGCGTTAAAAGTGATAAATGAAGGGAACAAACGAAGGGGATAAAGTAAATTAAATTAGGAGCAAGAACGAAGAAGAGCAGGCAAGAAGATGTCGTAAACATGGATAAATTTTTCCATATCCTTTGGAAACGGATTAATTGCACGCAAATTTCGTTTTCCTCTTAATTGCAATTGGCTTCCGAAGAAAAAACATCTCGTTCGAGAAATTAATTAATTAAAATTTCGTATCGAATTAAACTAAACGCTCGGCGTTTGTTAATCACGGTTATTCAATATCTTCAAATTATTCGAATCGTTAAAATTTCGCCCAATTCTCCGATTATTGTAACGCTTGGATTATCCATCGAGAAGAACTCGTTGCTTCATCATATCGAGCGTGAAACGAAATATAAAATACGTATTTTTCCCTTCAAGTTATTCGAAGAAGAAGAAACTGCGACGAGTATCTCCTCCACGTTCTGGAGAAGCTCGCATTAAAAAAAGTGTTACATTCGATCGATCGACTAACGCAATTAACCGGTCGAACTCTTGTTCCAATCGGTTGTTATCCACGCCGATGATCGCGTTTCCGTTATTATTCAAACGGGGATCGATCGATCCACGATCGTTTAATTAAATCTCGTATTCAACGGGGCTATCCCTTTCCGCGCTTAACCCTCCTAATTGATGAACCTGGCCCGGAATAATGCAGGAGCCGGGCTAATGATTAATTAATAGTTTAAGCGTTTCGATGATGCATCGCGACGTTTCGAATCGGGCCCTTTCCAAACCGAATCTCGTCGTTGCTTTGTGCGTTAATTAATCGGACGTCATCCGATAAAACGTCGTCCCACCCAAAATCCCAACTTCGACGATTCCCCAATTAATCGAGGCTTAATCGCCGAATTCGAGAAGAACGAAAGATACCTCTTTTTCGTCCAACGAAAAAAAAAAAAGGAACAAACGACAAATCGTGGCACAGAGTTTTGTTCTATAACAACAATTCTCCTCGATGAGAACGAACGATGAGAAGAAGGAAATCGAGATCGGTTGTTTAATTTCACGCGAGATGGCGACGCGAGCAGCGAAAGGACAGAGAGAGAGAGAGAGAGGGAGGACGATCCCCGGGCGGCCATTGTTCCGGGCTTTTTAGCTAATTGGGCGTCGTTTAAGCGATACCGGCGGTGGGCGCATAAGTGGGCGTGCATTAATTACAGTAAGTAAACATGGACGAGCATGTTCCAGCGTCGGTTCCTTCTTGTTTTTCAGGATCGAAAGAAAGAGAGAAAGCCGCGGTTTTCCAAGTGAGCCCCGCTTTTGAGATTCGCTCGTGCGCGAATTAACTTTGATCAGTGGGAGGGGAGGAAGAATAAGAAGAAGGAGAAGGTATTCACATCCCTCTCTCTCTCTCTCTCTCTCTCGTTTCGTTTATACGAGCGCAATAGGCGCGTCGTACAAATTCGTATTGTGCCGGCTCTCTCCTTTTTTCGGCGAATAATAAGGCAGGAGGAGGGTTAATAAAAGGCGGCAGAAACGAAAGACAGGCAGCAAGCAAGCCTCGAAACGAGTTCCGGCGTCGTTGTCGAGTAATCGGGCGGCGATTAAGCGCGAGAAACACGAAAGGACGGTGGTGGTTCCCTTTGGCCGGATCCCTTCCGGTGGAGGAGCTCGTCGATGGAATTCGTGGAATTCGTGGAAATCTGGAAAACCGACCGGGCAGCGGTTTCGAGGATTTTACCGCGTTTCGCCAATTCCATTATCCTCCCAATTATTTTCGAGATAATACAACGACGAGCGATTATTATCTTTGTCGCTTCCCAGCTCGAGGGATCGGTTCACGAGTTTTGCTCGCGCGATTAACGAATAAGAAATCGGGAGTTGGCGTAATCGGTGTTGCTTTATTAATTATTAGATCGTGTATTTTGATGTATATAATAAAAACGCATTTTGGAAATGTGTATATATTTTTTTAAACATAGTTTTACACGGAAAATCCTTCGAAACGAGTTACTTTCGAAGTGTAATTTGCTTTCAGTAATTCGCGCGTTTTTCATACGTTTTTATCATTGTATGAAAATAGAATCTTTCAAGAGGAAGAATGGCGGCAGACGATAATAAATTCCATAAACGATTGACCGATTTAAAAAATATTTAAAATATTTATCAATGGTTAGAAATTGATCGACGATTCGACTGCGAGGAAATCGATTACGAAAGAATTCGGAGGAGGTAATTGAACGAGAAATTATGGCAACGCTTGAAGGAAAAAAAGAAAGGAACAAGTGCGGAGGAGGACAATTAAAAACTGACTAGGGTCAAAGGATTAAACCTGGGTCAAAGGTTTGCTCGGTTTCGGTTATTGGAGGGGAAATTTGGGGGAACGAAATGGTAGTTGGTTACGAAGTGGTCCAAGTCGACTGGATGGTTGAGAGAAAATGCGGGGGCGGTGAGTGCTCGTTAAATATTCCGGCGTGCTGCGCCACAGAGACTCTCTCTCTCTCTCTCTCTCTCGGCTCCTGTTTATTTTCTAAACAGGCGGCCAACTATTTCCGTTAATTGTTAATCCGTATGGCAAACGGAAGCTGGCAAATGGCAACGACGGATGCACCGTTAATTCCGCAAAACGCAAACACAGCCGAGAGCACAGTTCCCTTTTGTCGAATCAGTTTTTCGATCGTCGCTGCGTTCGACAAAGGAATCGGGATATCTTTTGCAACGAAAAGAATCCCGTTCTCGACCAAGCGAGGTATTTCTCACGCGTCTCTTTCTTTTCCACGTTTGTTTGCCTTGAAAAGTGGAAAAAGTAGGATCTCGATTCGAATCGGGTCGATTCGAAATTTTTAATAGAGATTCGAGAGGAGCAGGATCGGTAAGGTAGTGGTGAGTTTTTATCGACGGATACTCTGGAATGCATTCGATCGAAGTCTCGCAGGATATTTCTTCTCGTTGGAAAAACATTTCGATCAAACGGTCATCTCGCGAATATATCTGTGACCAGCGTTACGATCCAAGGCTATATTGTGCTCCCCCCTCGCCCCCCTCTTTTTTTTCATCTTCGAAGAAGATCAGCCTGTGCTCATTTCTAGAGGAAGAAAAAGTGGATGATGGATCGAAAAAAAAAGAAAAAAAGAAAAAAGGAACGATGGAACGGCGCGGCTGGCACGTTGGTATACAACGTGCATGATGCGTCCGACTATTGATCGGCCTGTTCGGACACCTCCTCCATTAAAGGTTCACGTCGGCCTTGGATTTTTTCGCCGTTACACCTGCAGTCCAACTAAGACGACCGAGAGAATCGCCATTCGTTTTACGCGTGAACGCGTTAGTTCGATTCTATTCGACGATAAATTTCGGGTTTTTGTTTAAAAAGCAAAATGCAAGAAGGAACGTTCCCCCTTGCGAAGGAAAGACGAGATTTTTTGACGGAAAATGCCCGATCAAATTCATCTCCAATTCAATTCTACCCCATTCTTTGTCCGATTTGTCGATCGTTGAGCTTTCCAAATGGTCCGTCTTTTCTCTCCTTCCACAAGACTCCTCGTCTTCTCCATCGCGGCTTAAAATGAATATTATACGAAACACTGGCTCGAGCAGATCGATGGCAAAGGTGATTAGACCTGTTCCGACAGCCTCTCCCAACTTTCCACCAGATTTATGCGTCGGTGTACTTTCGATCGGGTTGGAAAATTCATTTTTCATCATTTTTTTTCCTTCGAGAGCAAAACTCTTGTTACGAAGGATTATTCTTCGTTGAAGGATATATTCGTCCGTGCATATTACTTAAATATGAAAGAGACACTAGAGATTTGCATAGAAATGCAAAAGGAGATAGTTTTGGAGCGCAGCCGAGTCGTTCTCGACGATTAAAATCGAATCGTAACGTACAAAAAGTATACAAAATAAGAAAGTAGTTGTTATTAGAAGAAGAACTGAAAATTCATAAAACATCATCGCTGTATTCGTCAACGCTTGCTTTTCTCTCTCGAGGAACTGGAAGAAGCAGAAGGCTTTCGCCCGTATCCGGTTGAAAGTTGACAAAAATATATTCTTTGAAAGAACGAAGCAGCGAAAACGAAGCTGAACCTTTATCTCGTTTTTACAAAAATAGGAGAAGAAATAAAAGCACGCCGATCGAAAAAGTATATATAGTTTTATAATCAATAGATAAGAAGAACAAAATAAAAATGAGAATAACATCTTCCTGAAATGTTAAATCAACGAGGATGATATTTCCAAAGATTTATCTATTTTATTTTTATTCTTCGCATGAGAAGGATCCGTTCGAAAAACGGAGGAAAACGCGATGGAGAAACACGAGGGGAAAGTGTCGCGGGAGGCGAGATAAATCCTTGTACCTGGCGGTTGCTCTCCAACCGAGCCGCCGGCATCGCGATAATGCATTCCACGGAATTAATTATTAGAGCGTGCGGTCGGCCACTGGCAAGTAGTCGTCGCTCCTTCCTTCCCCTCTTTGGGGGGAGGGGAGGGATCCTTGCAGCCGAGTTACCCCCGCGAGAGACAAGCTCGGCACACGTCGACCTCCCTCGACCGTGACGCGTTAACGAGCGGATTTTCCGCCCGAATCACGATCCGCTTCCTCCAGATATCGATCCTCGATCGATCAATCCTCCCTCGACGCGCACCGTCCAAAATTTAATAGCTCGAGTTTACACGAAGATAAACTTGCCCTCGATAATTTATTCGTAAACGTAATAATAATAATAATTGTAAGTGGAATCGAAGCGGATCAACCGGATGTAACGGGATCGTAAACGTTACTCGAGTTATTTTTGGTAAACGATATTGATAAAGTGACTTTGTTTCGGTAGAAATTTTTAAACTGGTAGTAGTAGTTGCTTTTTCAATGCTCGAGTCTCGAGCGGTTTATTCGTTGATATTCGCGCGGGGAAACGATCGTTCGTTTCGATATTTTCGCGTAGCGGAATGAATAAAAATATCGAGGGAAGAAAGGAGGGGGGAACTCGGTTTCCTTTTTAATCAGCGTTCGATGCCCTGGAAAAATGTTAAAATTGCGACTCGAAATGTTCGAGCGTAAGATCAGCCGGTTAAAAAAAGGAAAGAGTCCGGATCGATAGACTCCATCGAAATTCCTTCGAAATTCCTTTCGACGCTCCTAGAATTTAGGTGAAAAAATTCTCGAGGAGTAAAAGAAAACTCGCAAATCCCGTTTCTTAGAAAAATTACTATTGTACTATCCAATTGCGAAATAGTTTGGATCGCGCTATCCAAGATTCCCGAACGAATTACGTACGTTAATCCACTTGGATCCTGTGGACTCCATCCGTGGCCCGTCCAAACTACTTTCCGCTTCGTTAATCAACGCCTTCCACGCCTTGGAAAGGTGTTGGACGATCGTCGTAGACCGTCTCGAAATCCCGAGTTTCCACGCTCCTCCTCCTCCTCGCCGGTATTCGCGGTCAGCGCGGAGATTGGCCGAGAATTCGGCGCGCTGCGAGTAAGAAAGTTGCTAGGATCGAACTACTCGGGGGCCAAGTTCTCTTCTACGGCAACAGGAAGTGATTTATCCCGGAATTCGATGGGTCGGAAACGGGGTCGCCGTCCTTACTTCTCTCTCTCTCTCTCTCTCTCTCTCTCTCCTCTTCTGCTTTCGGAAACTTTTCGCAGCTACTCGCACGATTTCTTAGGGAACTGGGTTACCGACCGGTCGGCGCATCGATCCGTACAACGGTCGCGCTTCGTCACGTGTCACGTGGTCCGTTCGTGGCCAATTACCTGCCGTCAACTGGATGGATCGAGAGCTGATGAATATCGTTGTTGGAAGTTTCGCGTGTCCGAGTTTGGTCGTCAACCTTGAGCTGGTTGGAAATCGATAAGGGGAGGAGGAGAACGATCGATGGAGAACTTTTGAATTCATAGGATTGATTCAAGTTGGAGATCGAAACAGGGATCGAAAGGGATTTGTGGATCGTAATTGTAGCGTTGAATTCAGGAAGAGAATCTAGAATTTTAGCTTAGAAAACATGCGTTGCAATCTTTGCCAGTTTTGAAGCTGACGATAATGCGAATAATTTATGCGAATAAAAAAATCGAAAAATTAAGTTATATTTCAATCAAAAAAGAATTTCGAGTACGATCGTTAATAATCGCGTGTTTAACATTATGCCATTTTGATGATATTTTTTGCAAATTGTCATTTTCAAAAAAAAAAAAGAAAAACCATAAAACGGACAAATGTTCAAACATTCAGGTTTTTCCATTTGCATACACGTTCGATGCGACGTATATAACCGTGAGTGTATAAAACCGTTTGGATTTCGTTCCATTTTTACCATTCTACAATTGTTTTTCTACGTATCAAAAAAAAAAAATTGATATTCCGCCATTGGAAAAAACCTTTTTCGATTTTTTTTTTTCTTTTTTCTCCACCGAATATTGTTAGATCCGAGTTTACTTTACCAAGTTGAAACTCTCTGAGATAGTTGTGAAAATAAAAGGAAAAAGAGAATTATTTCTCCTTCAAAACACGTCACGTTGGCCCATTTCCAGCGTCGGATGTTTGTTTTCCGCTCGTCCCTCCTCAAAGCGATCGTTGTCTGTCGAAACGTCTCACGAACGGAGCGTCAAGCCTCGTTCTCGAGATTCCAACGCGCGCCGCGTCCACGAATTCTCTTGTTTCCGGTCGGCAGAGTATAGCGTCGGCAAACTTTCACAAAGAAAATGGAGCAACGCCCCCGGAGAATTCAACAACCGAGGAGGTCGATACACCTGATCATTTTTGCGCGTATCTCGAGATCATCGGTTTCGTTGTCGAGAAGAACACTCGTGGATACAGTTTCCATCGACTGGCATTTTCGTCGAACATTCGTGACTTCTTCGACACGAGTTTCTTTTCTTTTCTCTCCTTTCCCACGGAGAATAATAATCAATTTCGGTCGATATCGAATGACCGTGTTTATCGCGTTCAAAGGAAATTTTATTTCTTCATATTAATACCGCTTGACGCGCCTCGTTTCCTACTTTTTCCCTTAACTTCGCTCTCGGGATACACGAGATAGCTTAACTTCCATTATTACAATCGGCTTAAAGCTTCCTTAAGGGGAAAGAGACTCGGGCGCCATTCTCCAACTTCCTGCTTAATTATTAATTTATTTCGAAGGAATGGATTCGAAGAATTATATAAGAAACGGATCCAAGTTTCTGGCCCAAGTTTCTCGCCAATTTCACTTTAATATTCTTATCCTTCCCCGCTGTCTCTCTCTCTCTCTCTCTCTCTCTTCCTTATTTCAAGAGGAGAAGCGCGAAGCAATTTAAAAACGAGGGTGAATCGCGACGCGAGTTTCTTTAATACCGGTTAAATTGCACGTTCCGCTCGACAGTTCTCTGCGCGAGTTTCGCGACCACGCGCTGTTTTATGCACGTTTCGCGCGAGCCGGTTTCCACCTTTTTTTCATTTCCCTCGAGAAAATTCTCGCCCAAGGAATTCGTTGGCTGGCCAAACCGAAGTAGACGAATTCTCTTCCTCGCTGTTTTTGTTTTTATTTAAATCTCGCGATGGGGGGGGGGGGGGAATGGAAGGACAAGGAAAGTTTTTTTTCTTTGGTTAAGAAAATGATTCGAAATGTATCGATTGGAAGAGGGATTATAGAATCTTCTTTGGAAATTCTTTTCCTTTTATCGTCGGTCGAAATTGATTCGCTTCCTTCGAGAATCCTCTGAATTCTCTGTAATCGAAGATTTGGGGATCTCTCGGTTCGCTACGATGATTGAAACAACCCCTGTTACAGTTCCAATTTGCATGGCAAACTTGTCCTACTCCTCGAACGTACAATTTTCTTCCTTCGATTCCTAATTGTTTTCGTTGGGGAGAAATTTCGAAATTTCGTGGATTCGCCGCCGTAAAAATTTCCGAGGCGAGGGATAAGACGGAATCCATGTGGCATGTGGAATTTCATTCCCTCCAACGTTTTGAAATCGTTAATTAAAAATTTCTCGACCGAGGTCGAGCCTCTGTGGATCGTGCTATCGCCGTAAATACAAAAGTGTAGTGGAATTTTCCGATGATAGAACGGTTATACTTTCTTTTGCATCGAATCGCTTGGTTCGTTCGAGTAGAAATGGAACAAAAAGTGGAACAAAGCTAAGTAAATTTTTTATTTAGCTGCGTAAAAATTACGCGCTTTCTTTAATTATCTTCCGTTTCTCTTCTTCGTAGTTAAAACTACGCTAGTTTTCGTTCACTCGAGATACCCTTCTCACCGAATCGATACGATTTTTTAACCAATTTTTATTTTAATTCTTTTAGCAATTCTCCCTGCCTTAAACTCGTTTCAGACAATTGCGATTGTTGTAATAGCATTTATTGTAATATTACACTTGTGATTTTTTAAAAAGTGACGATCCATCAATAAAAATACGATCGTTTCATCCAAGATGCGTGTGCATCGACGAAAATCTTCCATGTTGTTCAAAGACCGATGTCACTTGTCCAACAACTTACAAATTATAATTATCAAATTATGACTCGTATTTATATTTAAGAAAATTGCAACAACACTGTTGATGTAAATATATGTATTTATAATAATGTAAAATAGTGACACACAGAGTGCAAAAAACTTCAACAAAAACGATGAATAAATGAAGGAAGTTTGAAAGGAAAAAACGTTTGGATTTGTTTGATATTGCGGGAAAAAATATCCATTTAACAATCAAAGGACTGAATACATTTTATTTGCGTATATAAACATCGCTATGGAAGCATTCTATATATTAGGATATTCGCGAGTGTCTACCGTGATTAAAAACTCTTCTTCCATTCCATTTATTTATTTCTCGAGATCTTTTACAACGATTCGAGGCAATGAATGAAAGATTGGCGTCCCTCGGACGCGATTTCGATACGAATTTATTCTCGAAAGTTGGAGTCGCTCGAGACGACGAGCTCCTGTTATTTTACGCCAATCTAATTTCCAACTTGCCGGTTACGTTCTTACCTCCGCGAGATAATTTCGAAAGTTTGCTTTTTCAGGGGAATATATTTCCTCCTCTGAAATTCATCGCCGCCGGTGAATTCTTCCTTTCTTTGATCGTTAAACGCGGCTTCGTCTTAATACCCTTATTTCCATTCTTTTCCAAGGGAATGCGCGTTTCTCGTACTCGTTTGAAAGGAAAAGGATCATCGTTCGATCGATGTTTACAATTTTCACGAAGGAAGGAATTTTATCGAGGAGGATTTTCGTTTTCGGCGAAAGATCATATGCATTCGGGAGGAAGAAAAATTCTGAAAGGATTCTGACCCAGTTGTTAAAATCGCTCGGATAATATTTATTCCAGGCTTTTTGTTACAGCCCCTTTTGTTTCGAGGGATAAATTGTCGAGGTAACTTTATTCGAAGTAAACTTCGATTCTATTAATAAACCTCGCCAATTCGTACGAAAGATGGTGACAACACTGAAAACACGCGAGGTTTAGACTCGAGTGAAAGTGTTTTTAACGAAGTTATTTCTCGAGCGAACGATAATTCTGAAGGCAATTTGTCACCGTCCTCTTGTCCCAGTTCGAGAGCCCGTCCCTTCTATTAGGAAGAGTACAAGGGTCGATGTGTCCCTTGATTGGTTTTCCAAAAAGGAGAAGAAAAGAAAAAGTAAAGCGAACGAAATTCGCGAGAGCAAGATCGTCGACCATCATCACTTCGCGTTCACAACGCTTCAACACTAGTTGCTTCCCACGTGTCCCAATTTTCTTCGAGACGATATTTTACTCTGCACAGATATACTTTTGTATTATATTATAGAAAATTAGAGAAATTCTCCTAGCTGTGGAAATATGGACGCGTATAAAATTTCAATAATAATAATTGATTTTCTCAAGAAGGATCGGTACGTGCTTATCCCCGAAAAGAACTCTGTAATCTGTCTTCGCCTGGAGAAAGAACTAGGCTTGGTGGAAAAAGGTAGGATGGTAGGATCATTAAAGCGAGCGAATGGAAGCGGCTTGTTTCGTCTCTTTTACGAGGCGGATGCTTCAATTCTGCTCGTTGCAGTGTTTCGGGATAAAAGAAGGAGGGCGAAAGAGGGAGGAGAGGTTTGGCCAGGTATTTTTCCATTGTGTGCCAGGAAAACGGACGGAGAGCTCGGTGCAGATACATCGTTTATGGACGACATAAAACTACACTCTCGCATTCTCTGTGAGCATGGAACGAGCGCATACGCGACTCGGCATTATAATGTATGACGCAACTGCGCGCCGCGCCGTGGGAGGCATTAAACCTTGGAAAAGAATCACAGAGTGGCGGCGGAGGAGAGGGCTGCGACCGAGAACAACCCCCCAGCCAGCCATTAAGCACGCGGATCCACCGCGATCCGCTTAATATTCCTAAGAATTTTCGTGGGATTCGCGAGAAGTAATGGATTCGATATTCGTCGGTGCTACCCGGCCCTTTCGTGTCCCGGAAATTTTCCAAAATCGAACTTTCGAACCGCGTTTTCCATTCGGTGATTCTTCGGTCGCGGAAATTTTCCAAAATCGAACTTTCGAGTTGAACGAAACGTTTACAATTCGATTTGATTCTTCCATAGGATTTCGTTCTTTCGATTCATTGTCGCGGAAATTTTCCAAAATCGAACTTTCGAGCCACGTTTTCCATTCGATGATTCTTCGGTCGCGGAAATTTTCCAAAATCGAACTTTCGAGTTGAACGAAACGTTTACAATTCGATTTGATTCTTCCATAGGATTTCGTTCTTTCGATTCATTGTCGCGGAAATTTTCCAAAATCGAACTTTCGAACCACGTTTTCCATTCGATGATTCTTCGATCGCGGAAATTTTCCAAAATCGAACTTTCGAGCCACGCTTTCCATTCGATGATTCTTCGGTCGCGGAAATTTTCCAAAATCGAACTTTCGAGCCACGTTTTCCATTCGGTGATTCTTCGGTCGCGGAAATTTTCCAAAATCGAATTTTCGAGTTGAACGAAACGTTTATCATTCGATTTGATTCTTGCATAGGATTTCGTCCTTTCGATTTCTCATCGGAAAAATTTTCCAAAATCGAAATCTTCTGGTTGGAATAATGTTTTTCATTCGATAATTCCTATATAAGCTTTCGCCGTTTCGATTCCTTATCGGAAAAATTTTCGTAAAGCAGTGATGTGATGATAGAACTCGTGCAGAATTTCTGCCCTTAATATTCAACATTGCAGAAATTTCAGAGTTCACTCGAATTCTTATATGATTCTTCCTCGTAGGATCTCGATCGATATTCAACAATGCGAAAATTTCAGAGTTCACTCGAATTCTTATATGATTCTTCCTCGTAGGATTTCGATCGGTATGAAATTTTCATGGATCGATACTTTTTTATTCTAACAAGATAGATAAACTCGTCCCCTTATCTCTACCTTTTTTCGCCTCGCTGTCGAAACTTTTCACAAGCAGGCATGAAACGTGAGATCCATCCTACGAAGATTGCGCAACTTTTTAACGAGGGAGAAGAGAGAAGAAGAATCTCTTCGGGGCGAACGTTTTTATGAAACTTTCCCTAAATTTGACGAAAGAATTGTCGATCGCCGACACCGGGCTAATATCGCTCGTTCGCATCATCGGAAAGTTTTTGCATTGGCCGAGAAAGTCGGCGTGTTACGACTGTTGCGCCGCGACAGGTTGCGTTAACGCGCGAAACTTATGAAAAAGTATAATTCACGAAGGCATACCGCCGCGGCGCAATTAATGTCGCGACATTCTCTCGCGCGTTTCCATAATTAATTCCACGCTGCAACTTCCTCCACGAAAACGGCAGGAAGGGGATGTACCATTAAAGATTCATCGATCGACAACTTGGATCGTTTCTCTCTCAGTTTCGGGGAATAAAAAAAGGCACGATCTCAAGGGCGATGTAAAAACCTCGCACGCTCAGTTGCCTCGTACGAAAGTCTTTCTTAAATTATTCTCGACCGTGTTGAAGCACCGAAAAGTGGATGGATTCTTCCGAGAAGATCGATTCCTTTTCAATTGTGAAACAATCGATATATATATATATATACATAATCGTTGAAAAGTTAATTTCGATCCAATTACGAAGGAACAAGATTTATCCATGGACGATAATCGAGGAGTTGGTTCCGCAGAATTTGCGGCCGTGAAGTAACTGCGCGCGGAGCGATGGTTCGTAATACGAAATTATGCAATTCGAGTAACCGCATTTCCATTATGCAGTATTTACTCGGCGGAGCCATGTATTCCGCCGTGCCTGTGTAACGGATGATATAGGCGCGCGAGGGACCAGGGACTGTTGCGACTCGTGGAGGGGGAGAACAAGGCCACCTGAAACGCACAGGTGGCGCGCGTATACGTTCACGTACGTGCTGCGTGTAACAGGAAGCGCCGCGTCGTAGACTCGTCGAAAATGAAATTAACGCGGATCGTTCGACTCCATCGGCCGCTCGGGTAAAATCCCCTTGCAACGCTCGAGGAAATTGCCTTCGTCTGCTCGCCTCGCCATTAATGACGAGGGGAACTCGTCCCAAAATCCTATTCGACGTTTTTCGCGTCGTTCGATGTATAAACACGCTTTTTAAACGGCCACGGGATCAAATATATTCGACACAGCGCGGAGAGGATGGTAATTGGATACTTTTGATTACTTTTCTAATTTTACGAAGCTTCTTGTTCGAAGCGAGGTTAGGTTAGATTGGACGAGGTTCATTGTTCGACGGACAGATCGAATTAAATTGAATAATGAGAATCGTTAAATTCGGTTTGACTTCGAGATGGAATTTGAGGTTAGAGTTTAATATCTTTATTCGATTTGTGGTTGATATTCGGGTCAATAAACAAAGATCGGCGAGACGAACGATTTCGAATCGAGTTGTAATATCTTTATTTCTGGTTCATATTTTTCAGGTTAGGTTAATAATTTTTCGATACCGTTTTCGATAAAACGTTCGATGCGACGATTTTTTTGAAACGACGTTTTTGTTGAAAAATAAATACGAATTATATTTATCGGCAAGACTCGAGTTTTCATCGTCGAATCTTTCTTCGAGGCCTCTTATTATAATCGTATCAGTACAACAAAGAGTACAAGTAAATTAAAGTAAGATAAAAAGAGAAAAATAAGTGGCTCTCGACTCCCCCTCTTGTTCCCTCTCTCTCTCTCTCTCTCTCTCTCGACGATAATTTACAAAGTGGTCTCTAACTTGACGTTGTATTCCCGGGAGGGAAAAATTCTCGACCGATAAAAAAAAGGAATTGTCGAAGGGAAGAGGAATAATAATATGATCGAGAAATAATAACGAATATCGAAACTCCAACGAAAAAAAAAAAAAAAAGAAAAAAAAGAAATCTCTCCCTTTCGTTCGTCATAATTGCCGGAAGCGTGTTCTTTCTCCCCCCCGACCAAGAATCCACCTTTCCAATTCCAACCTCCATGGAAGGGAAATTATTCGCTCGCGAGCCGAGAAGGATTCTCCATGAGAGAGGGCTCCACTCTCGCTCCACTCTGATTAACCACTCCGTTTCCCCCGTTTGTTATCCCGATTCTCAAAAGGAATCCGGCCATTTATCTCGCCCGTGCCTCCATCATTCGATCGTTCCCCTATTCGAATTCTCTCCAACGTTCGACTTTGTCGATCGATCGAAATGGAGAGAAGGTTTTTGCTAACCTGTGGAAAATCAACGATCGCAGCTGATCGACCACGATTCGAAGTAAACATTCGAGAAAAATATTCGATAAATGTTTGGGCGTGGTGGTCGAAACGAGGAGAGGAGACCGTCCCGAAATAAACTTTACACCGGTCGGGCTCGAATTTCGGTTTAATTTGACGCGGTTAAACGAGCTAAAAAAATATTCCAGGTCAAAATGGGCGAGAGGTGGGGTGGCGCAAGCAGAGAGCAATTAGAGTTTTATACGAAATTGAACGACTCCGAGCCGGGCGATGGAGAACGTTAGTCCTGTTAATTATCGGCTGGTTAAAGGGGAGAGGAGGGGGAAAAAGGAAGAGACAACAACGAGAGAGAAAATCCACCCGTTAATGCCGCCTCGTTCTCACCCTCTCGCCTCGATTTTTCACGGCGATCTCCAATTTCTTCTTTTCTTTTCTTTTTTTTTTTTTTTTCTCAATTCCAACGGATTCGACGAAACGATGAATATGAAAATATAGTGTAATAGGTTGATAGTTGCATAATTATTTCTTTCTTTGAAAATTGACGTTTCGTTTAATCTCTTCTTCATAAAAGCAAGCAACCCTCTCTTTCCAGTGAAAATGCGTATCGTAAAGTTGAAAGATAGATTTTCAAAGAGAAGTGGAAATCGGATACAAGAACGGAAAAATATCGACCAATCTTTTGCCGATTGTTCGAAATAAATCTACCGCATTCCAACCTTTCTCTCCCTACAGCATGATATGTCGATGGAAAATCGACATTCTGGACATTTCCACCAGCCGAAAACAGAGGATTTACTTTTAAAAGAGCCGCAATAATTATCCAAAATACATACATCGCCTCGAAAATGAGGAACTCGGGTCGAAATCGAGTCGTAAATACGCGAGTCGTAACGCGATGCGTTAAAAATATTTCGCAAATTCGCGTTGTCCCCGTTTATACCGTGTCACGCCGTAAATCAAACCCGCGTTGTTGGATGCCGCGCCGTAAATCGCGAGAATATTTTGTAATCGACGACGCGATATGGAACAAATAGCGCGTATTGGCCGGTTTTAGCAAACCGACGTATCGGGAAACGGGGCGTTTTTTTCCCCCCCTCTCGATTAACCTTCTCGAATAGGTGTGGCGCGCCACTCGATATCGCCGCAAAACGAAACAAAAAAAAAAAGAAAGAAAAAAAAAAGAAACGCTCGATAACACGATGATATTTTCGCGTACATCACGCCCCCAACAACGATTATTCCTTCGAATATAAATACAAATGTGCGTATTTGGGCAGCATGTATAATGCGGATATCCCGTTTTAATCCGTGGACAAGCGTATCAAATTCGTTCTGTCTGACAAAATGGACGACGCGCGTGTCTTTGTTCGTTTTCTTCTTTTGACTTCGAACAGGTATTTTCGAAACCGATTAATTCTTCCTCTTTTTCTTCTTTTTCCATTCCGATATCTCATTTCTCCTCCTCTTTTATTTCCGGATCTCTGCAGGGGAAGGGGACGATCCGATTAATTCGTCCGATTTAATACGTCGAGTCGAAGGATTTTTAGGAGGATTCCCAGAACTTGAAGAAGAAGTCGTCTCGTTTCCTTAAAAAAATCGATTTTTTTTTCTTCTTCTCTCTTTCTTTCTTCAAACGCGAGAGAGAAATATCGAATTCACGTTAGAACCGTTCGAGATGTGGGCGAGATTTTTAGAATCCTCGAACGATATTTATCTACGTTTTAGAGTATATTATTTAGAGTAAAACTCGTGAATAAATATTCGTCTTAGCTGTTTCGCGTGTACGAAAGTTTCTTTTACGCGTTAATCTGTGCGTGAAATCATTCTAAGCTTGGGTTTCAAGCTGCAAGAAATCCGCCGATAAAAAGGGAAAAATCGATGTTCTCGATCGTTGAATAAATTTCCTTTTTCACTTTTTTTTTTTTTTTTTTCCATCGAAATATCGCGGCAATATTTCTCGAATGGAGATATCAAATTTATATATCCGATATTAACTTTTAACACGCTCGTAAGAATTTTCCATCAGCCTGATAAATTTTACCTCGACGAAGATTGTCCACCGCCCTCGAGAAAGGCACGATCCTTGCACGACGAAAAAATCGTGTTTCGAGGCAGCACCACTCTCGTCGAATCCTTCGGGACTCGATAAGGGAGAGAGAGAAAGAGAGAGAGAGACGATCCTATCGATTCCATTACTCGCGTCCTTAGGATGCAAAACGAATTACAAAGTCTATCACGAGAGAAGGCACGAGTTATCCTTCCCTCTTCGTCGACTTGAACTTCGATGATAAAGGGGGGGAGAAAAAGAAAGAAAGATTTTTCAGAAAATCCTTCAAAATCCTTACACGCGGCTTTTGTAAAAATAAAATTCGTTGGTAATTTTTTTTTTCCGCCATTTCATTTTATATTACCATATGCGACGTTAATATTTATCATTCCCCCCCCCTCATCCACGTCGCTCCTCGTATTTTTCACCACCGTTGAAGCCGTATTTTCGTGCTTAAAAAAAAAAAAAAAAAAAAAAACGTCGAAGAAGTCGGATGATATTTATAGAATTATAGCGTTTTACGGAGGAGAAAGTGAAAGATGTTCGATCGGTTCGTATTATACGGATAAAAGCGCGCTTTTATTCAACGCGAATAACTATTTCTCGTCCCGATAAAATTTTAAATTTACACGTTTTATTTCCCGCGGATGGAATTGTAACACGCGAAATAATGGTCGTCGTGTCGAATAAATAACGAAGATTCGTATTTATCGTAACGATCTTCGTTGATATCGTGGATGATCTCGCGTTCCCATCGCCGATATTTCTCCAACTATCCATCCAACTATCTCTCGATTCCTGTCCTCCTTTCTTTGACAAACTCGTCACCGATTCATTCGAATTTTCCTTAATAAATAAACGGTACGAGCTTGATCGATACGATCATTATACGAGGATGCAACGAGGGTGTGTCATCATCCCTAATAATTCCAGCTTGCCTCCATTCGGCTGAAAATTAAATTAGCGTATACACGGCGAGTGTCGTGTGCTCGTCGATTATTCTGCCCGGATCTTTCGAATGCACGGTTGTTAACGGTCCGTTGGAAGGATCGATCGGGATCGAAGATGCATCGATCGCAGCCTGGAAATTCGAATTCGGTACAACACGGTTGTCCTCCTCCTCGTACGTTCGATTAATTCTCCTCGCCGACGATCTACGACCGTGTTACCGGCGGATCTACGGGGTGAATTACTGCCGACGGACCGGACAAATAGGTGGGGGGGAACCGTCTTCCAAGGAATTTATTTCGCTCTGATTGGATATCGGCCGGGAGGATATTTTCGAATAACGAGCAGCCCCGATTAGATGATTGAATTTTGAAAATGATCCCCCGTGTTTTATCCTTCTTCCAATCAGCGGGATAACGATTGATCGAATCCGAGTTTATAGACTCGATCGAATGAAGACGTCTTTGAACAAATGATCCCTCCGATGTTTTTATTCTTCTTCCAATTACTTCGAACAACGAGTATACTTCCGATTGGATTTGCCTTTGAACCAATGATCTCTCGTGTTTTCTTCTCCTTTCGATCAATAGGACAAAGATGAATCCATTTCTAGATTTGATCGATTCAATGAAAATATCGCGAGGAGGATAATTCGAGTAGGTTATCGAGTGTATATATATTCCGATTAGATGATTGAATTTACCTTTGAACAAATCTCTCGTGTTTTATTCTCCTTTCGATTTGTTTCGAATTGTGGATCAATGATTAAAAGACGAGCCCGTTTACAGACTCGATCGATCCAAGTTTTCGTAATTAATTCAACGAATGAAGATATCGCGAAGAGGATGGCTCGTAGCTTCGAATACACTCGCGATTAGACGATCGAATTTACCTTCGAACAAATCCCTCGTGTTTTATTCTCCTCTCGATTTGTGGGCCAATGATTGACCGAAAAGATCGATCCAAATTTTCGTAATTGCACTCGATTTTTTTAGAGGGAATATCGGTTCGCAAACAAATTCCTAACCTCTTCCAACGCGTATGAAATTTTGTGTTAAAAATAATTCTTTTTATGGAGTATTTTTAAAATTGCTATAATATATCGAAATATTAAAAGTTTTAATTTGTGTTAATAATTATTAAGCTAGTTAGTATTAAGAAGATCGGACAATTCCAAACTCGACCGATTTCGTTGGATTATCCGTGTAATCAATTCTTTGAGAGGTCGCTTAAAAAGTTTCGGATATCCGGTTTTTAACTCGATTCGGCCGATCGATATTAATCTTCCGCCGTTCCCCTCCACGAAGTACAGCGGGATTTAATCGAAGACGAAAGTTAAAAGTCTTTTTTATTTAGCCGCTCGAGGGAGAAATTTCATTCGCTTCGAGATGACGAGTTTAACCGCGCCACCCAATTTCTCTCCACGGAAACAAAAGGTGTAGAGCGATCGTGTACCCTCCCGAGCTGGGAAACAATAATCTATCCTCGCACCTGCGTAAACTTGCCCCAACAAGCCGGTTATCCCAACGTTACGCCTCGAGACATCCACCACGTCTTTTCAAAATTTCATCTTTCGAATTATCTCTATTTGTCTAATAGTCGGGCGAAAATCGATTTTTTTCCTTTTTTCCTCCTTTTCTCTCGCATCTTTGCACAACCTCGCGACAAATTCGATAGAACGGGTTAATTAATCGGCCGGAAATTGTTTCTGCGCCACATTAAATTATTAACGCGACCGCCTTTTATTTAACGTGATTCAACCCACCGATAATAACGGCAAATTACAACTAGTGGATCTCCCTGTTCTTTTACAATTGTACGGGATCAAAGAGATACGATGTAAACGAGGGAACAAAAGAGTTTGTTTGTTTTAAAAATGTGATAAAAATTTGGGTAATAACGATGATTCGAATAATCCGGACTTTGTACAGTCCTCTCTTTCACGATTTTGCGAAGTAATAAAATTGTAAACAGGAGGAGATGGATCAAAGCGAAACGAGGATGGACGAAGAAATGAAGGAAGGAAAGGGGAGGAGGATCAGGCGTTGGTTTTGCTCGGCTTACGGTAGAATTGGCCGGTCGTGGATTTGGTTTGGGAAGCGATACGAGAGAAACCCGCGAATCCTTTCGTCGATGGAGCAAGCAATGGAAATTTATCTCCGCGGGGAACCTCTTCCTGTTGTTTTAAACGAAAACGACGCCTTGATAATCGTCCAAATTTTCGATTCGATCGAGACAAAAGCGAACAATTGTCAAGTCGCTCTCTTTCGCCGCGAAATTTTCGAGAGATCGAATAGGGATGATATTTCTCTGGAGATTTGTTCGAACAAGTCAAGCTTGAACAAAGGATGACGCTTATAAATTCGGTGAAAATTCGATTCGGTCGAAGTTTGCTTCGATAATAATTTGTCGTTCGTGCAATAATAATAATCGCGAGTAACGGCATAATGTAACAAATGTCGCGTCATATTTTAACTTTAGTAAGTTTATTCGAAATTTTTAACCGATCACTTTCTCGATCGATGCCCAACAACTCCGCTTATTATATATTACATATTTTTGTCACGTGCTCTCTCAAGCTGATTCGACCAACGTCGTTCGAGGAATTTTTCTTTAACAATTTTTCTCGACCGCGATGTTATTGGGGAAAATTGAACAAGTTGCGAATAAAACGTAACTTCGAAGACGTAATAATAATCCCGAATAATAGGAAAAGTAACGCGAAATATATATAAAATTTTTAACCAATTAAATAACGATCCCGTATCGATTGTTATTACCTCCGAGTCGAAGGGATTTTCACGGGTTTGGAGAAGAGATAATTAACGCTAATTTGAACGATCGCCACGATCGCGAGAAACGTGTAATCGCGGCAATACGCTCGTCGTTAAGAAAACAACATCGATCAAGTTCTACGCGCACATACACACCTCGATTAAACGAATAATCTGGTTTGTTCAGAAGTAGATTAGGATAAAGTGTGAAGCTTTTAAGAAAAATTAATTTAATGATCCGCTCGATCATCGCTACGATAAAATTTTCAATTGGTCTAATTTTTGAAAGTGTCGATGTCGGAATTAGAAGTTACTCTATAACTCGTTATTATCAAAAATTTCTCCGGTGAAAAAAAAATTCGATCCAATTTAACGAACGAATAATAAACAAATTGGCGAACGAACGAACGATCTCTCGGGCGGGGATCGTCCATAAACGATTACGTTTAATTGGAATCGGCGAGTTCGGCGGAGAGGCATTAAATCCGGTTGCAATTCGACTAATTAAATTTGAAATCGGTGGTCGACGAGGATAATTTCCACAGATTCCTCCTTTGTCCGCTGCGTGGCTAATCCGAGACAGCCTCTCTCAAACTCGTGTCGCTGATACTTAATCTCCCCCTCCACGTTTGTTAACAACGTTTTAGAGTTGGCTGCTCGAATTTCTTAGCTGAGTCGAAATGATTTCACGCGTTTTGTATCTTGATATTTCGTGCAAAGAAAGAAAACTTTGTCAAGTGTCTTTCTTATTTTATCGAGGGCAAATAACCTCGCAATAACTTTTCGTCGCTCTATTTCTTAATTTAAGTCTTTTTTTCTCGTTCTCCAAATTTCTTAGCTAACTTAAAATGATTTCACGCACGTTAATTAACGTGTTAAAAACATCTCGATATTTTATGTATCTTTGCGTATAAAGAAAGAAAATTTGTTGGAGTCTGTATAATATCTGTATAATAATAAAGTAGTTGGAGATGCATAGTTTGGCAAGTGTCGCGACTTCTCTCTATTTCTTAACGAGTAGAAATAATTTAATCATTCAATCAACGAAAAATCGAACTAATTTCATTATTCGCTCACGAAACTCGAAAACTTTGGAATCACGCATTTCTGTCGCCATCGTAACGCCGAAAATAGTAGCTCGATAAAAACCTAACCTAATCTAATTCCATGGTATATCATTCTACGCGCAAAGAGTTCAGGAATCTATTTTCGTGAGGCGATGTTTTAGAAAAATCAAACGTAAATAAATATCGTTGTTGTTAATTTATTAAACAACCTTCTTCTTCTTTCGGTCCAAATTAACTTTCGATTCTTCTTGGTTCTCGAATTTTAAACATCGCGTTTTTATTTTTCCAATATTTTTCTCTGGTTCGTAGATAAGGGCGAGAAGGGAAGGAAACGTGACCTACATCATACGCGTTAATAATAAAATTCTTACGAGATCAGAATCTCGTTGCCATTCGAGGGTAGGCGAACATTTTTCCCAACAACGTGTTCCCCAAATTATCGATAAACTCGAGTTCCCGCTCGTGGCGCCATCCGAAACATCATTCTTTTTAAGAAGGGTCGCGACCATCTCCAAGCGCGCTTACTTTTTGCACTCAGGAGATCGGCTGAAATGGTTTAGAACGACGATCGTTCGAGAAAAATCGGCCGAAACGATCTTGTACCCGATTCACAAAATTTTGAGCTTGGAAAGTTGAACTTATTCGATAAATTGCGAGAACACACGAAAGATGGATAAAGAGCCTCGTCTCGAAATCGGTTAATCGAAGAACAACGAGAGAGAGCCTCAGGTCTCGTGTGACGGGATCATGAATGTTTTCCGCGAAAAGGTGAATCGAGCGCAAGGATGGAGAAAGAGAAGTCTCGTGTTTACACGCGAAAACATCGATTCCGCCGGCAAAACGGGCGTGAAAACAGGTTGCGATATTTTCATTGCAAACACCATCTAATGCCGCTTAATCCCGCAATTAACCGATTCTCCTCCCCTTTTGAAAAAATCCAATAATTCGCGTCGTCTCGAGGCAGCGATTAGGCCGATCGATGACACCCTCGTATTAATCCCGTGTCAAGGATTATATCGATCCCATTCCGAGAACCATGGTCACGACCCACCCCCTTGAATTTTAACCTAGAGAGAGAGAGCAATAATTTTTTATCAAAAGTTTAAATTAACTTTTATTTAAAATAATCATTTTTTGCAATATTTAAATGTATTAAATCTTAAGAAAGAATTAAAATGTTTTTTATTTCGCGTCGTGAATTCAGGGTACGCGATATATCGGTGGGGTGTAATGATAGGCGTGGTTGGATCGAGAGGATACGGTGATGATATTCAAGGGAGAGATTATCGTGGTGTGTGTATATATATATATATAAAACTTGCGTTCCATGTATCGTGCGTTATTACAATTTTAAGTTGTACTTGTTTCTTCTTAGGTTATTCTTAGGCGGATCATTTACGTGGAGATTAGAAATAAACATTCGATGATTTCAATTCGTGCTTTATATTATGATTGACTGATTATTAAGTAAAATACTTACTTACATATATCATACGTGTATATCAGACGTTTAATACGTTCGACGATACGAACGGCACTGTTTCCATTATCGAATCCCCGCTTTGAACGCTTTGTTGACATTCTGCGTGTTATTATTAATAGTAGAAGAGGTGTAATTTGAACGTGTTTTCGTAATAATTATTTTCATTTATATTAAGATAATACTTAATTGCCTGGATGTATCACGATTAGCCTAAGTTGATTTTTATTACGAGAAATAAAAAGATTTTTATATCATCGTTAAATCATACGTTAGTATACTCTCGTTTTGGATTATATCTCGCATCCCTTTCTTGGTGTTTTCTTGATCGGATACGTGATATTTGCCACCGCTCCTATTACGACTATTATCCTTTTGTCTCGATGCAAATTTAATTAAAAACAAACTTCGTACTATATATATATATTTCACGTGATTATCCTAACCGTATATAAGCTTTGTTCAAAAACTAACTAGTTTCATGGAAAGATAAAACTTGACTGCGAAACTTGTTCGATTTCTCAGTGTTCGTGGCAATGATCCTTCCTCGAAGAACTCCTCGTTAAAAAAGAAAGAAAGGAAGAAAAAAGGAATTTGGAATTCGAGCAAAACATCGGATCGCGTTTCCAAGCCTCTGTTTAATCCGAAGCTTTTCTCTTCGTGGGCCAACCTGCTGCATTCATCGATCTCCACTCGCGTGGATTCCCTTTCAACGAGTGGGGAACTGGAAAGGGCGGGGAGGGAGAAGACGAAGGGGGGACGAAGTATCGGAAAAACGGGATATTCGAAAGCGGGATATTCGAAACGATAAGTCTTCTCCTGGCTTTTCGAATGATTATTTGCGCCACGCCGTCGTAAATTGGTGCGAAGAAATAGAAGAGAACACGGGATCTGCAGGATTTATATTCCTTTATACGTAGGTGTAGAAAAGATAAGCGATCGAGTTTGCTTCGATCGATTCGTTCTCTTTAAGAGCCTTCTCCTCGAATCCTGTGATACCCATTGCTCCTCGTTGATCTTCCTAGTTGTTATTATCGAGGACGCAAAATAAGTCGAGATAAGAATATAATCTCTTAATTAATACCTTCGATTGGATCGATCGATCTGTGCCGTTTCACTTCGTCCTATTCTCGACCCATAATGCAGCATTAACGAGATAGAATCGTCGATCGTAGCCACGACAATAATACGCAGACTCTTTCTGAGCATTGAAAACACACAGGTGAATACCCAGACGGATATTAATACGCCTCTGCTCGATTCGCCGAATGCGATTCAAAAGGGATCGGATTCATTCGTAGAGAAATTCCTCTTGTTGTACTTCCAACCTGCTTTAAAAAATACTCCATTCCTTTTAAGAAGGATATTATCGAACGAGCGAATTCGCGTGTTAAAACCACCGACCTCTTTACGAGCGTTTTTCGAGAAAAGGGGAGGGGAATGGCGAACACCGCGAAGAAGAACGCGGCAATGAAGAAGCAGTGGGGGGTGTGCTCCTGCGCCGCACACTACTTTTTTACCTCCGCGAGATAACCGTGGGAAGAATGGAGAGGGGGGGCGGTGACCGATGCGATATTACGTTGTCGAGGGAGAGACGCGGCATTGAAAAATCGGGCTGAATGTGCGAATCGTAATAACCGCGTTTCGAAAACCCGTTCCCCCCCTCCCACGCCATTTATTTCTCCGCCCACTTTTTGCCATCCACTCGACGACCGCGAGAAACGTATCGAGTGTTAGACCCTCGACGAGATTGGGCGGAACGAGATTGTTGTTGTTGTTGTTGTTGAAACGCGAGTTGAAAATTGCTATCGCGTTTGGATCCTCTTTTCCAAGAAATCCCTCTTATACTCGCAGCACGATAGATCGTGGATTTCCTTCGAAATCGATAATTGGAAGATCGGTATGGTTAAATACGAGCCATTATTTTCTACGATTTGTCCTTCTTGCTCCCGCGAAAATGCTTCGATGAAAAAAGGCAAAAGTAAAAAGTTCGGCGTGGTCGAAAATTGAGAATGGAAGAGAAAGATCCTCTTCGATCGAAATATTAATCATGATTGCGATAAAATTAATGGATTTCGAATTTTACACGATCCCGTGTTGGAAATCGATACAGGAAAAGAAAAAAAAAAAAAAAATGGAATGATTACAGATATGTATCGAGGCGTGAAAATTATTCGCCCTTTTTTTCCACCCACGCAAATCGTATTTCGGTTTCGGGCAAACACCCGTTATTTGCATACGGTTTTGGCGTTTGTCAAAAAGGGATGATATATTGTTGTTTGTTTGCGCGCACGTCGATTAAAGTTCAAACAATTCGATCGGGAAATTATGCACTACTGTGAAACCCTATAATTCGTCTCGTTTCCGTATCCATCATCGAGATAATCGTGTGCCACAACTATAAAACTATACTACACTTCTCCTGTCGCGGTTCATCGAAACGTTTCGAAAAGCAATACTACGCATTTCGCCATCTTTATTATTCGCCGCTTTCTCCGTTCGTTATTCCTCCAAATTTCCATTCCAACGTCGTATCGTGCGAAATCAATGAAAAAGAGAGGGGGGAGGGGGAGGGAAAAAAACCCATGAATTCTCGTTTACACTCTCTCGAAATAGAATAAAAAAAATAATAAAAAGCGCGGATATTAAAGTTTACTCGAAAGCGCGGAGGGGAGGATTGCAAAAGAAAAAAAAAAAAAAAAAAAAAGGAAAAAAAATAACGCGGGGTATCGATCAAAAGGGGGAAAAAATCGTGGTGCCATACGTTGTATCGATAGCAAGGTGATTAATCTCGTTCGTCCCTCTCCACCTTTTCCACCTTTTCCCCCCCGAATGTTTTCGATTCGCGTGTTGTTCGAAAATTATTACACGAGACAATGAGGAGAGGAGGAGGAGGAGGAGGAGGCGACACGATCTCGACACGTGCCTCGTTAGCGTGTGATCAAAACGTTTAATCGACCCTCCTCTCCTTCGAAGGGGGTGATTAAAACCAGGCCACGGTAATTACGACGTTTCCCAACCTTTGTCACCCTTGTCTCCTGCAAGTTTCGTTCGAGCTCTGTTCGCCGATCGATGCTTGTCGCGGGGATTGGCGAGTTCTTAAGTCGAGGAAGAAGATTTCTAAAAAGAAAATTAGAAATTGTCTTCGTTAATTCCTCCTTCGTGCTTCCTCTTTTTGGACGGTGGAAAGTTGCTCCAGTCAAAGTCCAGTCAATTTTTCCTTTTTTTCTTTTTTTTTTTTTTTTTTTTAGTGTCAGCTAGAATCGATTGAAAATATTCGATGATCGAGGGAGAAGGCAAAAACGTTGCTTTCGTTGGGAGTATCGTCTTAGATTTTTCGTTCATTGACATCTGATTCTCTTTCGACGAGAGATTATTGATTATGATAATATTCGTTATAATATTAAATATTGTAAAGAACACGTTGTTCAATCTTTCGTTCCATTATGTAGAATTATATATCCTTTCTCTGATGAAGTTATTCGGATCGATAAGATATTCTTAATATTCTGCCGAATATTATATATTCGTAACAAGTTCTTCGCTCGTTGAATAGACATATTCAGAGGCTCGTATGGACCGCGATTTCGAAGAGAATTTTTAATTCGAGTTGGCCGAGGCGAAAATTTTCTCGGAGAAATACGAAACCACGATCTCGAATCCTTTCCTTTCGTGAAAACGTTCGAAAATTCGTTTGAAAAATTCCAAATTCCAAATTGCAACGAGAGAGATCCTCCCGCGGGTATCGATCGATTTGTTGTTACATCCTTCCTCGATCTTTACATTTCGATTCTTTTCCTCGATTTTCATTCTTATTGCGTGAAAGGGTTTCGTTAAAAACCTGGCGACCTATTTGTCGACTGATAAATAAAATGATGACGGATTCGCGTGAACGAATATATATTTAATTGCATATAATTGCGCGCGTATCTGTTTACGAAACGTTCGAGGAAAAACAAACGTGCACCACTGAATGAAATAACGCTGGTGTCAACATTCGATAATAAAAATCGGGGAATAAAAATTTTCGATGAACTTTAAATTCTATTAAACGCTGTTTAATGAGACCTAAGAGCGTTTAAAGTTCTCCGCCATCCACGAAATTTGCGAAATTTGCACGATGATCTCTGATGAAGGAGGAGAAGAAGGAGGAAAGATCGGCCAAAAAGGGGAGAAGAAGGAGCGAGAAGTATATATATATATATAATTAAATTAAAGCGAGAAAGAGGAAACGAGAAAAATGAGGTTAGAAAACAAACGGCCCCCCGCCGTCGTTACTCCGACGTAGACCAGAATTAATTATGACGAGCAGATGAATCTAGGAAATGGATTGTGCACCGTTCCTCTTTCGCGTTTCGAGAGAGTTACTTTCGAAGGGAGGGAGAATCCCCCCCTTCTCTGCTTTTCACGACAAATTTTTTCTCTTCCCTCCCCCCTCCCCCATTTCCGCCTCGTCGCATTCACGAACTCTTCTTTTCCGCTCGCACACCTCGTGTCACATTTCTGTCCGCTTCCCCCTTCCTTTCTCCCATCCGTTTTCATATTCCGCTTTTTTCACCTCCTCCCTCTTTATTATATCCTCTTCCTTCGCCTCCCGTTGTTTCTCCGTTTTAAACTTTAAGCCTCGTTAAAAGTCCGGAATTCGCGTTTCCTTCGCGACTTCACGATTCCCCCCCGCGTTGTTTTTCGTATATACATATTTATACACGCGGAAGAAAAAAAGGAAGAAAATGAAAAACGAGGTTACGGAAAACAGGATCGCGCGGTTAATCGAGCGTTTCGTTTTTTGTTCCAGTTACCAGTCCGTCGGAGAAGGCGTCGTTGGGAACCGTTGCCGTGAGTATGACGAAATTCTAATTCTCGTTCCATCATTTTATGAGTATGTATTTCGGCCGAACGCCGAATCCACAAATCGCTACATACACTTGTCGTTTTTGATCGAATTTTTAATCGCCGGAAAAGAAAGTCTAATTTCGAAGATCGATATGATCTTCCCCCTTCTTTCCATTTTGGTCGAAAATCGGCGGAAGAAAGCCGGTAAAATGCGGCCGAGAAATCGATAATTATTCGTTCTCTCGCGACCGAGGTAACAAGATTCGTGAAACGTGAAGTGTGTTTGGAAATTGTTGCGAGCGAAGCCGTCGAACAGCGTAAACGTTCGAGGGGGCTGGGAGGAGGAGAAAAAGAGAAAAAGAAGAAAAAAAATCGTTTGTATCGTTGTATCGTTGTTGCTGTGATGAATTCGATGCTTTTTTCTACTCCAGGAGAGAAGAAGCATCGCCGTTTCTCTTCCGTTAAATTTAACGGAATTGTAACGAATCTAGGTTATTGACGAACAAACGCGTAGACGTATTTTCCCGTTGTTATCCATTTGGACAACAAATGGGAAATAACGGGACGTCGAGGGGAATGTCGAAACTGTATTTCAATAGTTATGATACGAAGAAGCGAGATTCGTAATGAAAAACGATCAACGAAAAATGTAATTTACGATCGACGATGGCGTAAATAAATTGCGACGCAAGAAGCAGCGATTAAATGCTCGGTTATTAATTGAATATAAATATTACCCTTTTCGCGGAATAACATCGATAGGAACAAAAATTAAAGATCGTGTTTTGTCACGACGATTTTATCGTGGTATAATTATTATACGCTTAATTTCGTTTCGACATCGCGAAACGCTAAATGATTAAATTTGAATTTAATTTAACTTTGCGTACTGAAAAAAAAAAAAAAAAGGAATTTTGCGTGACAAACGACGATTAAAATTGGCTAAATAAACGTAAAAATATGTATGTATGAAACTTACTTGTGTATTAAAATAAGTAACTTCGAACGTCGGAGTCAATTTTGTCGATAAGTTAGACGACGATAGAAAAATTTTGATCAACGCCATCTCGCGTTTGGATCCACGAAGCTTCGACTCGTTACTAGCGTAGCAGGATACGCGAGGAGGTATTCGTGACGTCACCAGAGAAGGTGAGCAACAGTGTGCGAGAGAGACAGAGAAGGCGCGCCATTGTACCCCCACCACTTCGAAGACGCTTCGAATTGAAAATTAATTGATAAATAATATTTTATCGTGAACTTTTATACCTTTGAGCTAGCGTTTCAAAGATGTAGAAGCTTAAACGAGTCTTTGATATAAATTTTGCAACGGAAAATCGTTTTCAGTTAATTATTAATTATCGATTAATTGCATCGCGCGCGGTCTGACGTATCGCTACGTGCAATACATTTTTCATTAATTTCACGTTATTACGAGATTTACTTATATAATATAAACGCACGAATCTCGAACGTTGTCTTTTTCTTCGCGTTAACGTATAATTTTTATTCGTAATTATGTTGTTATTTGCAAGAATAAATCGATTGTTATTACGAAGCGAGACGCTCTCTACGATAATCGTTGATAAATAATTAATGGAAAACAATTTCCCGTAAAAAATTTACACGAGAAAATTGTTCGAGGTTCCAGCTTTGAGATGCAAGCTTAAAAGTGCAGAAATTTTTAATCAATTATTAACAATTATTACGAAGAATGCGTCAATCGCGTGGTATCCTCGCTTCGTACAATCGAACGGTGAACGATTGAATTATTCATTTAAAACGACGATAAATAATACGAATGAAAATAATACGTGAATGTAGATGAGAATCTAATGTTTCAGATGCATACATTCATGCGTAGAAACAAATCTCGCGATAATACGAAATTAGTGAAAAACGCGTTGCGCGTCGATTACGTCGATCCGTATGCGAGCCATTAATCGTTAATAAATAATTAATCGAAAAGAATCCGTAGTTAAAATCGACACGTGAAAGTTGTCGAAGGTGTTAACTTTAACGTGCAAGCTTAAAAGTGTAAAAATTTTGCGTAGAAAATTAATAATTAACGAGATTTCGATGTAATGTTCTCGAAAATTTAAAAGTATCAGGAACCGCATAACCAAAAATAGTGGCACGTTCTTCCTCGTGACGTCACGAATACCTCCTCGCGTATCCTGCTATGCTAGTAACGAGTCGAAGCTTCGCGGATCCAAACGCGAGATGGCGCTGATCGATATTCTCCGATCGTTGTCTAACTTGCCGACAAAATAAATTTCATTAACAATTTACGCAATAATGGAAAGAGAAATTTAACAACGTTCAAAAATAATGATTTTAACTAATCGATAGTCCGTTCTACTTACTCCGAATAGGACGAAAGAACTCCTTTTTTTTTTTAAATTTTCATTTCCGTCGATAAATATTTCTACCAAAAATAAAAGAAAAAAAAAAAGCTTTCTGATAATTCTGATTTCACATTATTTTATTCGTCTCTCGCATAATAGAAAGAAATATTTTACCCCATACAATCCAACCCATCTCTATCTTTTTGAAGAACACAAATAACATCTCGTCAACGGTTAAATCATTCTTGCTCAACGCTCGTCTCTCACCTTGCCACCTTCCAGGTTATAAATCCTGAAAGAAGAAACGCAAGCAGCGTCATCAGCCTGGAGGATGAGGGGGTCGCGGTTGGCTCGCGAGGTGAGGTCGAACGGATCGAGAACGAAGAGCAGGAGGAGGAGGATTACGAGGGCGAGGACGAGTACGAGGACGAGTTGAAGGCCGTGGCCGAGTCGCACGAGGCGATGTCGAGGGACGACACTAGGAATTCGAACGTCTCCGCGCCATCGTCCACGCCACCAATCGCTGACGATAGGATCTCGTCTCCCTCCAACAACTTCGACTCGCGCGAAGTGATCGCTGTCAATAACAGCTCCGACGAAGATGTCGCCTCGAACGAGGCCATAACCGACGAGATCGTCGACAAGTACGACCAAGAGGTACGTCCATCTTTCTTTTCCTCTTTTTTTTTCCTTGTTCGTGTATTGCTATTAGAAGGATAAAAATCTCTCTTTACGTTCTAATAATTACGGTGAGATCGTAACGATTGTAAAAATTTGTTTTCTCGTTTTCTTCTCTTCTTTTTTTTTTTTTCTTTCATTCCTCGTTGGTTCATTGGATCGTGGTGGAAAAATTCGGTGGAGTATATATTCGTTCGGAAAGAGGTTTTTCTTTCGAGAATCGACAGTTTCCGAAGGTAAGAAAAAAGCGCAGGTGTGCGCGTCCGTTTCGAGAACGGTGATATATATATAGAACGTATCGTTTAACCGCTGCTCGAAAATAGAAACGTGAAATGAACGGGAAGGAAAAAGAGAGAAGTCGAGCCGCGCAAGTTTTTCAAGTAAATTTGACACTCGTTGCGCAGCTTATATCGGTAGGTTATTCTATATTGAAATTTCACTTGGAACTTTGGTAGATTGGACCATCTGGCACGGATCGGAGAAAGCTTTTGCCTACGTTTCGAGTAACGTGCCGAGCGTGGAATTTCAATTGATCGTAGCCACGCGATTATAAAGCCGCGTATACAGACTAGAACACGATTGTTAGAAACACTATATATATATATACTATCGGTCGAAGAGAAGCGAAATCGTGCAAAACGACGATAAAATATTCGATCCACGTGAGAATACTTTTTTCTTCTTCTCTCTTTTCTTCAAATTGAAATTCTTCTTCATCAAAAATAACAATATTGTACAATAGTAATATTGTATTGTAACGGTGGATGGAAGCCAATAGATAGATGTTCGTAAAATGCTCTTTGTAACAAATGGTATATTTCTCAAAGATGAGTGAATTGTATGAAGTAAAGTAACTGGTTAAAAATCTCGAATAAAATTGCTTTAAGTAATCACTTATTAAAATGTTCGAATAAAGTTTGTTCTTAGCTATTATAGTCGATCCTTTTCGCCTAGGAATCACAATTTAACATCACAATTATTTCCAATTATTGTTACGAACAATTAATTATCGAATTAACTCGTCCAAGTATCTCTATTCGTAACTTGGACTGTTAAATTTTGACAGTAGATGATAGAATACGACCCACTCGCAATGAGATTTTCTTTATAAGCAAGACTCGTGTCCTCGAAAAATCTCCATGAGGCACGATAATAACCAATAATATCGCGGTTGGTACTCGGCTCGCGACATTCCAGAGCTGGAGAGAAGTTTCTCGAATCGGGCTGGCGATCTGTACGCAAAGATATCGAGATCAGCGCGTTATCTTTATTATAGATCTCCTCGGACTAGAATGTGTCTGGAATACGTCGTTAAGATCGATCCAGCCAGGCTGGAAATACGTCAAAAATATACAATTGCAAGCGTCGACTAAATCGTCTTCTCGGATAACGTCGTCCTTTATTCAAGCTTCAAAGTCAAAAATATATATACAATATACAGAGTCAATTCAACTCTGAAAAATGACTGTCTTTTCAGATAACATCTTCTATTTAGAATTAAAAGTCAGAAATGTACAATATACAAACATCGATTACTCTTTCGAAAACGACTATCTTCTCGAATAACATTCAATGTTATAATCGAATAATGTTCAAGCTTAAGAGAAGATTTTGATAATAACAAGTTAAATATAAGCTTGAACAACTTGTGTATTAATTGTACTTGAATCGCGTTTGATCGGATCCTCTTGTATCCGATCAATTAAAATTCCTAATTGGAAAGTTCGTTAATTTGCGTCGAGAAAAATTTATTCAAAAACGTCCTTTCTTCCAATCACGATCACGATTCGTCCGCGCAAAAGCCCGATGACCCGATTCGCATCGAGCCTTGACCACCGCGTTTCGTTGGAAGCGCAGTTTCGCGTTCCTGGACCGAACCGTGACCCGGCCCTGACCTACCACCGCCCCCGTTACCTTTCTTACCATGCTCTATTTACCATTAACCTGGCCGTGCGCCAGGACAACGTTCAATCCCGACGATATCCTAGTTGGCTTCGGTCATCCACCACATTCGCTGACCGATCAATTTCCGGCTCGCTCTCTCTCTCTGGAATCGATCGTGATGAATTCACGCGTCTAACCTTTTTTTTTTTTTTTTTTTTTTAATTGAATTCAAATTACGTAGAAACAGTTTTGAAAAAGTTTTGGATTGGAGTGGAGAGGGAATCGTTTATCGTCTCGATTTATCCGAGAAGAAAGCGAGCGAGGAGTGGAAGCGAAGCAAGGTTGGTTTTGCAAACGGAAGAGGGGTATTAGAAGGAAGGGGCGGGGAAGAGAATCCCGCTGGGGAGTCGGTCCGCTGTTTATATCGGCACGCGTTACGTATTACAGAGGATGGATCGGGGGGAGAGTATCGGAAAGTACTTTGCATCGATACAAAGGTGCGAGGCTTTGTTTCGCGATTGGAAACCGATTTGTAACGTCTTAAAGAGGAGGATTTGAAATTTTAAAGAAGGCTTCTTCCTGCTCCTCCTTTTCGCGATTCCTTTCCCCAACAGCGAGGATAACCCTTTTTTTTATCGTACGCTCCAACCCTCTCCTCTCGTTTCTCGTTAAATTCGTACGTCGAAACGTGTCCCAGATACGAAATTAACTTTTCAACTTTGGGGATATATCGAGCGATTTAAGCTATTTTTCGTTATCGGTTTAATCTTCCACCGATGAATCGATAAATCTTCGTTATATCAATATTATATTGTATTACGCGATCACGTTGGTTTCGACGTAGCTCTCTCTCTCTCTCTCTCTCTCTCCGTTCCCCGAAATATCGAGGATTATATTCGCGAAAAAAATCGGTAACGTTTTTTTTTTCCTTTCTCTATTTCTACACTGTGTATGGTCCAGAAATAGGAAGATACTCCGGTGAGATAATTTCATTTTCCTTTGCAAAAACTTTCGTTTTGTTAACGAGTTATTATAACAGAGAGACACCAGTGTGGGCTAGCGTTGGGTATGTGCCGCCGAACAAACGAGCAATTTGTGTTCCACCAAAAGGGAATTATATGGAATAAATTAATTAAGTCGGTAGGGACGAGCTCGTTTCGTTCCATTTTTACGTAACAATTTTTTACCTTCGACGATTTACGATATCACGTTCGAAATTTATTTCTTTTTTTTTTTTTTGCTATTAGAATTTTGAAAGTAGGGCAGATTTGCCCTCCAGATCCTCTTTTTCATTTAGAAATTTTCATTGAATCTTAATTACGTGATACGCTTCTGTAAAACACCCTCGAGGTAAGAATGTCCTGCATAACTTAAAAGTGAAATTTTCCTGTTATAATGAAGTAAAAAAAAAAAAAAAAAAAAAAGAATTACGAGAGTTTGCGAGGAATATTTTCTTTTTTTTAACATTTATTTGTATCTTGCGAGCAAAATTTTTATTATTCTACATTTCGGTATTTCGTATCCTTTTTTTCTTTTTTCATACCTCGTGCCATTCGTGGTTTTTTTACAAGCGCATTTAAATAATTCCCTTTTTCCAAATTAATTTCTTCGAATAAAAATTTATGCATTGTCTTCTCGTTTGTGTCCACAAGACTTTTTACGCAACATTTCCTATTATAATACGTGATCGAGGACGATCAACTTTTAAATACGTGTCACATTATATAATCTCACTTGTATAAATATATCCGAAAAATTGAAGAAGTTGTGATAAAGTCGATCCATGAATATCTCTAAAAATGCGCAAATATACTTTTCAATAATTTTTTTTTTTTCTCCTTCACCGAACCGCGTTTAATTTCTAACAAACGCGTCGAGAAGTTTGCCAACAAATTCTCCTCTCTTTTTCCTCGAATCACGCGGAATCTCTGATTCCCCCAGGTGGTCGAGCTGGCGAAGTACAAGAAGGAGAGGAAGTGGAACGAGAGCGAGGGTAACCGGACGAAGGCGAAGCGCGTGCCCACCGTGAAGAAGGAGTTGAGCACGCAGAAGGAGATCCTGATCGGGAGCAGCAACGAGACCCGGGTGTCGTCGAAGAGTCTGCCCCCATCGGAGGTGCCCGTGAATCGGTTGAACGAGCAACTCGAGCCGATTCGAAGGAGGAACGTCGAGGTGAGAGAAACAAGAATGAAAATGATTCTCCTTCGTCGCCAATACTCGAACAGATCGAGGGACGATCCTCTTCGAAGAAGAAACTTTTATCTGTCCCTCCGCCTTTTCCATCGGTTTTTAAGAAATTAAACATCGAGAGAGGAACTTTTCGAATCCTTTTCGAGTCCTCGCAATTTCTCTTTTTTTCTTCTGCAGCCGGTCAAGTCGGAGAGATCGCGGGGCGAGGATGAGATCGTGGTGGGCGACGATCGATACTCGAGCGATACGAAGAAATTGGACAAAAGGCAGGAAACGGCCCTCAAGGATCTGAAATCCTACTTGTTGGCGGAGTACGCGGCCAAGCAGCGGCAAAAGCTTCGAAAATTTGGGGTGAGAGAAAACTTTGTCGGTAATTAATCGGATCTCAACTAACGTTCCGTTTATCTTATATTGCATATAAGCGACTCGAACGAAATCTTCTTTCAAATTTTCTTTCCAGCGGTTGAATTCATATTTATCCTTATCAATTTTAACTTTTCAGTCGGAGAGTCAGAATTCTACCTGTGTTTATTTAATCAAACGTTAATATCAAGATTCGATTGTGTGAAAGGGAAGTTGTTGCACGACTCTTTTGAAAGAAGAAACACGAGAGGAAAGAAAATAACGGATAGTTAGGCGTGATCGATAGTCCAATGTTTCTCGGGGCCAATAACAGGGTGGCGGGTTTGTTCAAAGCGAGCCACCTGCGCCACGGACTTTGATCCCCGTGGACGTTGATTCAAATCGGCAGCCAACCCTCGACCGAAGTGTCTTCATAACGAGACAGCTGGCGAACGCCCGCCTCATCGTTCTCCTCTTACCGATTTTAGATCAACTTCTTTGCACTCCAAACATTGGATTTCAAACTTTAAATTACCCTTTCGTACCCGGCGAATCGAACAGTTATACGATTGTCTCTTGAAAAAAAATGAAATGAAAATGTACGTTCTTCCGCACAGTTAGGGAATAGTTAGAAGAAAATTATTAAACATTGGAAAAATCTATTCTTAATTGACGAAGGTATTGAATACAGTGTTCCTTAATTCGATCTTTCTTTCGTATAAATGTAAAAAAGTATGTAAGAATGTTAGAAAAATTTTTAGGAAAATTACTTTGTGTTAGCTGGATTACTAAACATTAGCGTGCATTAGGAAAAATTTAATCTGAATGTAATATCCCTTAATTCAATCTTTCCTCCGCATAAATTTTAAAGAATAAGAAAGTGTAGAATAGTAGAAAAAGTTTTCTCCTTCTTCTTCGTGGATATGAAATTTTAATACGATTAAAATACGTGGCTCGACTCGTGTTAAGGAAAATTTTCATTTCCACTCGAGCGTTTAAAAATTCCACTCAAAATTTTTACAACGATCGAAAAAATGCGAATAAACGAGAGCCCCAACTCTTTTCGATAAATTAGAAAAATGATATTTTCAACGGAATCATTTCCATCTTGAAAATAGAATAGGAAGGACTTCAGTTTGGATTCAAGCTTAATAGGATAAGAAAAAGCGGATACAAATGAGAAAGTTGTCAGGGGACGATCGGGAGATGGAAATAAAACTTAGTTGTCACGATGATAAATCCCTCCCCTCCCTCCCTTCAAGTTTTCTTTTATCGCGAGGAGACAATGCTCCTCTGCTTCCTTCCCGCGTTGTGATCGGGCTATTTATTCTTGTCCCACGCAGCGAATCGCAGGCTGCGAGAAACGCCTATCGATCAGAAATAATAATCATCGGATGAGAATCGATGCTGATTTTCGTGATTTAATCGATAGACGAGTATCAAAGTGATACTTTAAATGAAGGATTTTCGTATTTTATTGTCCATTTCCAAATTTATTTTAAAGGTATGAGATGGTTGCTTGTAATTTTTAAATCTCGATTCTGTTTGAAAACGGATCGATGAAAAGAATGTTCAAGATTCGTTGAGATAATATTATTTTGTCGCAGCTAACTTAAAATGATCTCACGCGCAAATTAAATGCACAAAATATTTTGTATTTTAATAGTTTTATCTTTAACATGTAAAGAAAATTTGTCAGGATAAAATGTCTTTCATCTTTCTTATTTCGTCGAGAGCAAACCTTATAATCCTTCTTGACTTACGTTAACATATGCGCGCCCTCGCATTCACCTATTCTATTCTTATTTTTCGTTTTTATTTTTTTATACCTTTTCATCAATGCTTTCCTTCTCTCTATTCGTCAATTTCTTCACGAATAGAAGTAATTTCGTCGTTCAATAACGAAAAATCGAACTCACCTTCGCTCGAATTGAATCATTACCACATTCTTCTGCTTAAAAAGCTCAAAAAACTTTGAAAATAATACTCCTATTTCCATAATCGAAGAATGCACTCCGATCCGCGATCTAATTTGAGATAAGAAAATCTGATTGTTTATATCATTCATAAGTTTATACAAACGACGAGCTTAAGAATCTTGAATTCATGAAACGATATTCTAAAAAAAATCGATCGTGAATAAAAATTGTCGTCGCTCGAATCGAAATGAGAGCCATCATTCGAGTGCAAAGTTGTGGATTTTTTTTAATATGATATCGTATGCGATATAAAAAAAAGATAGTCGTAATTACTACGTAAAGCAAGCAAAGAAAAACACGTCAAAGATCGCATTTGATTCGTGCAAAAGAGATGAAAAATAAAGGGGGGAGAAAATTACACGAGGCTCTTTATTGCACGAGTTAAAGGATCGGGAAAGATACATACAGTTGCATCGTCCCCGTTTCTTCTACAGCAGTTCTAGCACAAAGAATAAACCCACTCTGACTAATTCAATATTCTTAAAGCGACTAGTTTACTGTGCCGCGATTACTGCGACAATTGGATCCACGAAGAAACGTTGTCGCGTCTCTTCAACGGAACTTTTTAACGAAGCATCCTCGTAACAAAAAAAAAAAAGAAAAAAAAAGAAAATCTTTCTGCATTCAATCGAATTCTCACAAAAATTTTTATCGATCGAACTGCTCGAAATATCATCGAGCGTGCCAGTAAAAATTCGAACAGCTTTCCTCGTTAGTTCTCTCTTAGATAAAAAAGAGTAAAAGTTACGAAAAAAATCACGTAGATGTGTTCACATGGGAGAAATCGACGTATCTTCGCCAACTTTGCTACCGAAATATCTATCGTGCAGATTCATTTGGGTTTAATAAGTAAGTTTAAAGAAGAAAGAAAAAAAAAGGAGGAGGGGGTAGGGGGGTAAAACAAGCAAGAAATCGGATAGAACCGTCGAGGCATTCCACGACGAGAGAATGGCAATTCGAGTGGGAAATGCTGCCGTGTCCTCGCCAAATTGGACGCGTTCTTCCCGCGCCTCAAGAATGTCTCGCGCTCCGCCCGGACGCCATTATCGCGTCACCTACCTGCTGCGCTTATCGTCGAGAATCTCGCAAAGAGCCGCATTCTCACGGCTAATTCAATATTCCCCGCGCGCCTCCCCGCCTCCTCGATTATCCTCGCGTTACGAAAGGAGAAAGGAGAACCCTCTGGAATCTCCATCTCACATTTTGGAATAAAGCAACGAAAAAAAAAAAAACGGGGGGAAGAGCGAAGAAGAAGGGTGCCGATTTTTATTAGACGAGGGTGGAGGTAAACACGTTTATTGGACGACTTTTATTAAAGAAATTCGATGAAAGGGCGAAGGAGGAAGATAGCGAAAAGGGCATTTGTATTAGCACTAGTAGGAAGAGTATCGAAGAATTTTATCGACGTCTAGCTTGAAAGAATAGCTGGAGAATGAAGCGTTGGGAATAAAGAAAATCCGCACGATTTTTATCAAGGGCGCAAATTGCGTTGAATTTCCATTCCGTGAGGGAAGAGGAAGAAGGGCTGTCTAGGGTCTTTATTAAAAGAAACGGTTCACACAGAGAGAGAGAGAGAGAGAGAGAGAGAGAGAGAGAGAGAGAGAGAGAGAGAGAGAGAGAGAGAGAGAGAGAGAGAGAGAGAGAGAGAGAGATTCAAGGAGCGTTAATCTCCATTAAAAGGACAGTTGTACAAGGAGCATCGACTAAGTTACACAGGGACGACGAGGGGAAAAGAACGTTTCTTTCGACGTTCGCGTCGAACCTTGAATCCCGTACCACGAATACCGAGGATATACACTCGGAATGGTGGACACGAAGCGAAGGCTGTTAATCTTAATTTGGAATCAACGACTAGGAAAGCTCGATACGAAAGGACCGAGGGAGTGTGTCGAACGGAAATTACGAAACACGGCACCCGGAAGATCCACCACTGTTATATCCCTTTCGCTCGACGGACGATTTCTTTTATTTCTCGTTTCTCTATAATTTCTACTAGACGCTTTCAACTCGCATCCGAAACTTCTAAATATAATTGTTCGCTTATTTTCTTTGGTGGAACGTAAACACGGGACAGTTGCGGAGATCGTTGAGAAACATGGCGTCTGTTTAACGCATGGTGCTCATCGAGAAGGATCGAGTTACACAACACTCGTAACCTTGAAAGAAATGTGCTCTTTCAACGCATAATTTAGTATCAGGTTATACGTTATACTACTCTTTGCATTATACATCAAGAGATACATCGATATTGTCAACGTAACGATCTATTTTAAAATCTTTTCGAAGGAAAAATTCATAGTCGCTCACGAAAATGAAAGAAATTCGTATTTTTACTTTTCACTCCCGCACGATAATTAAATAATCATCTTTGCATTGTAGACGCAAGAAGATGCCCTGTTGGACGACTTGCTGCAACTTCTGATGAAACTAGCCGAAGATCCGAGGCGATGGGAACGGTTGCACAAACTACTCGGTAAGTAACGGTGGCAATAATCCCTTCTCCTGATCGAAGGAATTTCGCACTATGGGATAGTTTACCATTGATATCTCGGTTGAATAGTTCGGTTCTCGTTAATCCTTCCACTCTTGGTATCCTTGCGTCGAGTTTGTCTTTCCGCGGCTGAATCTCCAAAGTTGTTTTGTTGATCTCTCGCGTGTATCGTTAAAGCGTGAAGCTAAAGAGAAGTGTGGCCTGAACTTGGTTCATCGACTTGCCGCTGTTTGCCCGTGAGGCGACGGGGAACGATAATCGGGCAAGTTTCGCAAATAACGTTGAGACTTGGTCGCGAACGTGATCCCGCGAAGAAGAAACCTGTTGCAAACCCCTGAATGAACTTTCCTTCGTTAATTATTGTTCGACACTTGGATCTCGTGTTCAGGGATAAGAAATAAATAAATTTCCAAGATTTATCGGTCCAAGAGAAATTGAAAGAAATTGCTTAGGAATTATTTTTGATACTGATCAACGCAAACGATGCGAAAGATTTTTATAGGATGATTCTCGATGATTCTACGGCGTGATATATCGCGGTGAATAAGCTTTTTTGAAATAAAGTGCAAAGTGAAAAGATATTTGCGCGAATATTCTCTTCGTGCGTTAACTCGATCAAATTTAATCGAATCTCGTTTTAATTCCTCTCTTTCTCTCGCTTTCTCTCTCGTTTCTTCGAATCTGAAAAAATCGTGCACGCTAACAGAGCTTTAAGTGTAAAATTTGTCTCGAGTTTGAGAAAGTTTTTGTCGTAAAGGAAAAATAAGCATAAAAAAGGAATGTCGTCGATCGATGGAAGAGCGTCGATTTATTCGTGGCGAAAACCGCGTCGCGATACTGGAAACGTGTTCTCCCCCAGGCTGTGCTCATCCATCAGCGCGAGCAAATGGCTATTATTAAAGCGACATTGTTCCTGTAATGGAGATTAAGATGGTCTCGCGCGCAAACCGCTTTACCTACTGCCTCGCCCTCCCACCGATTCACGGACTAACTTGTTCCCAGATTATTCACTGTCCCCGTATATGCATTATCCCAGCCACGAGACCACGCGTTAGTTATGAAATTAAGAGACGAGTTTTGCATACAGAGTGCCGGCCAACGATTTTTTATTATTTTAATATCCTTTTTTTAAAATCCGATTTCCAACCAATTTGTTTAATCGCTGTACTTTACGCATTTTTCCACTTTCCTATAATTCGATTAAATAATCGCTAACGATTTTAATCGATCGTGCTTCCTTGATGTTTGTTGGACGCCGATTGAATATTTATTAACGCGAAGGATTATCTTCGAAAGATATTGCATGTTTAAAGAATTTACTTCGCTCGTACAATTTTTGGAAACTTAGTCCTTTTGCGTATCAAGAGAAGAGGATATGTTCAATCGCTAATTAAAATTATCCATCCGTTCTTATTAATGGATAAAAAATAGCAAATTGTGTCATAAATCTGAGAATTGTTTTATTCAACACCAATGATTCGAAATTTTTGCGTAATTAACAACAATCTCTTCGACAACTCGTCTCAACACTATCACAGAGTCGATTATCCAGAGATTCGAGTGGATCCACGTTCGTTCGTTCGTTCGTTCGTTTCCGGTTAATTCGGGAACGTGAAATGGCAAAATGGCGGGTTAACATATTGTTCGCATGGCAGGAAGTAATGGAACGAGAGGAAGGGTGGATACGATGGAAAAGAAACCACCGGTGCAACAGGGGAAAATGGGGGCGGAAGAGGATTTCTCGCCGGGCCGAGTTACATTGATTTCCACGTTATACGGATCGACTAATTGTCAGAGGGCAATTACGTCGGCCAATAATGCAGACACTATCGCTCTAATCAACCTATTGTGAGGCCTTTATTGGATTCCCCGCTCGACTCGAACGCGATTAACAGCGCGGGTCTTCCCTTTTGCGACAGCTTTCTCCCTTTTTAATAGCCCCGCCGGATTGGAGCACTCCCGCAACTAACTCCTCTCGGAATCTATTTACCCGCGAACGGCTTCCTTCGTGGAATGGAGCTATCTTCTTACCGGACTTCGATCTTGAAAGGAATCTTTAGGAAAATTAAAATTACGGGATATTTGGATCTCGTCGAATCGAAGATTTCACTCTTTAATCCCGCTGAATTATGTATCGTTCAAGTGTTTGTATTCGTTATTTTGATATAATCTGAAATCCAATCTGAAAATTGAAATTAAATATTTCGTTTGGATTGAATAACGCAATAGTTGCCTAAAGGGATACTTACACGCATGTTTCGAGACAAAATTGTCATAGTATACAATTAACAATTTTTTCCCTGTGCGATCGACAGTGAACAGGGAAGACGAGCTGAAACTGTCCAGAGACGAGTTGGAGCCAGACAAGCGCAGCTACCAGCCCACCTCGAATCTATTCTCAACCGAATCCACGACCGAGTCGAGGAAATCGCGAAAAAAATCGAAGAAGAAGAAGAAGAAGCAGCCTAAGCATCGTCTCTCCACGACCCCCTTGAGTTCCGTGCCGGCCACGCCTCCGCTGTTGACCACCACAGAGATACCGTGGCAAACGACGCCTGTCCAGTGGCGTCTTATAGCGGAGAGACTGTTTGGACCCCCTTGGGAACAAGACGTTCACGAGCAAGGGACCAGCCACTCTTCTTCGCAAAATCCAAGAAGCCTGACCTCTATCAGAGACCTGATCGAGGAGGACAAGTCGAAACCGAAGAGTTTTCCATCCGATAGAAAACCGATATTGGCGAACCAAGCTGGCGAACTTGGCAATCAAAGGCTGATGCGGTTTGGCAAGATTGGAAATCGTCAGCCTGGTCACGTTCAACCACGCAGAGAGTTCGCGAGCGTGTACGATAGGCATACAGGTAAGTTTGTAAGGATTTTGGTTAGTTGCCGGATGAGCATGATCTCTTCTGAGATTAGACCTTTAGATATAGCTCGATTTCGTTGCTAGAGAATATTATACTTTGCTACGTCAGGCCACGTGACGTCACGTTATCCCCACTACCAGTGCTACATTAGATAGAAATATGTCACGTGACTAGACCTTAGCCAAAGATGCATCGTGTCACGTGATGTGTTGGAACGGCAGAAGGGATAGCACACTTGTGCTTCTTCGGTAATTCTGATTGTTTGCGAGTATAACGCGATCAGGATATTAACGATATTATAATAGATATATTTCCAGTAATTCCTGTATTTCGTGTTAAGCAATGCAATCAGGATCATAGTTTTCAGAATGCAAGAAATATTTTTTTCAGAAAGAAAGACTCTTAAAGTTCACTCTCTTTCACTTTGTTTCTATTACATTTAGCCATCGTCAAAAGTTCTACGAGCACAAGAACCCGTATGATCAGCTCTTTGTTTAACTTCGGAAAAAACTCTTATTCCTTCGAGAGAGTTTCTTGCTTATTCGTGCAATTACCCGTGAAAAATATTTACCACTGCTGTTGAAGTAAACGTTGATTTATATTTCGTGATCGAATTTCGAGTAAATCTCGATTTAATAAAATATTACGGATAAACTTGATAATATTGAACAACAATTTTACGATATTTACGCGGGATTTTACATAATTTTATTCGCGGTATATAATTATACGATAATAACAAATATTTTATATCTATAACAACATTTTACCCATACAAATCGAATTTTTACTCGGCTTTTCCGCCACGTTCTTCTCTCGAAACGTATCGTTAAAATTTCCATTACTTTTTCATCGCTTCGTATTTACAAATCGCTCGCGAACTTTCCGGCAAAAACTTTCGAATCCCTCTTAACCGATCTGCTTCTCGAAATCCCCGATTTTTCCAGATCCAGAACGAATGCCGGATTACGACATACCGGAAACGTACCATCGGCCGCGATACGATCAACTGTCGCCGGCGTCGAGAGAGCTGCTTCGAGGGCGGGGGGAGGAGGACTATCGAGGGGACTTCAACGTTCAATCGGATGGATATATTCCCGTCGATCGGGAATACGAGCCGCGGGATTTCCGGTTGAGCAAGAGCTGGCCGGACCTCTCCACCTACGCTAGAGGATACGATCCACCCTGGAGAGCCGAAGAACGCCCCCCGTTGCCCCTAACTTCCGAGAAGTGGTCTTGGAGGGAACCACCCCCTAGCGGGAACAAGTATTGGCCTCAGCGTGTAAATTTCCTACCCGTGGAGAAGAATTACTGGTCCACGTTTCGCAACGAGATAGGGGAGCAGGCGAGCAACGAGAACAAGATGTGGCAACAGCAACGGGATGTTCATTCGAGTTGGGACGGGTCGAGTTGGCCAGCGGAGAAACCTTTGTCGAAACCGGTTGTCGTCTCCCCGTGGCAGCAAGCCGTGGATACGAGGCCTGTGAAATCGTCGTACGATCATCATCATCATCATCGGCAGGCGGCGGGCAAGAATCGATCCGAGCCGGGTAAATCGTCGGCTAAGGAGGAGGAGGGGGGGGAGAAGAAAGCGGGGAGGCCGCAGATCACGATGAAAACTTGGAACAGTTTGACCTCGGACCCGGCCACGTGGCCGCACAAACTCCCGGGCGCCAAACCGTGGCCGAAGGACGAGAACGGCAAGTCGTACAACCCGAACGCCGATTTGGTGAAGAAGTTGGGGTTGGACAAGCAGAAAGACGGCGGCTCGTGGTCGAACGAGGGAGGCGAGAAGTCGGGCGGTGAGAGGAAAAAGGACGGGAGGAAGGAGGGGAAAATGGGCGAGGGGGGAGAGGCCTCTACGTACAAGTCGAGGGACTCCGAGTACAAAGGGAGATCGGAGGGAGATTCGATGAAATCGTGGCTCTCGGATTCGAAGAGCTCGAGCAACGAGTGGAAGAGCGAAGGCATGCAGGGAGACGATTCGAACGCTTGGAGAGGGAAGTACGAAGGGAAGAGCGCTGCGTGGCGAACGGGGGACGAGGCTGCCCTGCCCAAGATCCAATCGGTGGGCGCGTGGGTAATGGCAGCCGATCAATCCACTTGGAAGCCTTACCAGATCAAATCCATCGAGCCGTCCGACGAGACTGGTTCTCGAAGATGGTCGGCCAAGCCTCTGAGCGGCAGGTCGTCCTGGATGGATAGATCGGACGATCCGTGGCCCGATCGCTGGCCCGAGAAATCGAGCAAACCGTGGTACGCCAAGACGAAGGATCTGGTGGTGGACGGTTGGCCGTCGAGCAGCAGCAAGTCTGGCAACACCGACTCGTGGAAGGTGAAGGGAGAATGGTTGGCCAAAAATCCGGAATCCTCCTCCTCCTCCTCCTCCTCCTGGATATCGAAAATGGGCGGTGGAGAGAAGAATTCGTGGGCTGCGAGGGATGGTTCGTGGTCGACCAAGTCGAACGAGTCTTGGAACGAGTCGAGAACGAGCGAGGACGCGTCCAAGTTCGCGTGGCCCGTGAAGGCGAAGGAGGAGGATGATGGCTGGGCGAGGAAGTCGAGCGAGCGGGCCGGTTGGGGAGCGAAGGCCAACGATCTGTCGCCGTGGCAGCAGAAGATGAACGAGGAGTGGAGTTACGGGAAGACGAGCTCGACGGGCACGTGGCCCGCCAAGTGGAAACAGTTCGCCTACCACAGGGTAACCGCGATGCCGATCTCGAAGCCTGGGACCACGGCCGACGCCGCCTCGCCCAAGTCGAAGAACAACGCTTTCGTGGCCGTGTCCGCGGTCTCCTCGCCCAAGTACGGCGGGAACGAGTGGAGGAAGAACGAGGAGGACGCGAGGAGCGAGAACGAGAGGCGGGGGGGTGGCGAGGAGCAGGAACGTTCGAGCAACGGGGTGCAGGTGGGCCTCGAGCGACCCATCTACGCGTGGAAGAAGGATACGAGCAAAGGCAACGGCACCGACCCGCTCGAGAACCAGTTGGAAGCACTCAGACAGATTGACTTCTGGTCCTACAAAGAGAACGAGGCCGAGGTGAGCTCGTTTTATTAAATTTTCTCCTACGTCTACAAGGTATTCGTGACTCTATCGATAATTAGCGCGATTAATTCGACGATGGCATCGTCAGAATAGAAGCTTTTTAGGTAATAGAAATCGATCGGGATGGATTGTAATTTAAATTTTTGTGCAGACACTGTGAGAATAAATTTTTCAGTTTAACCAATGCGCCACCAATGAATCGAAAGGAGTGTTTTTGATGACGTTTTTCACAGATACCAGAAACAGTTGGAGAAATGTTATGCATTATCGATGACAAAACTCGAAAAATATTCATAATTGCTCCACAATATCTTCAAATCTTCAATTCTTCTATCTATAAAGAGAAAAGATGATTCTCGTCGGATAGATACAATAATATGAGAATATTAAGAGAAACGCAATTACAGCAACGAATAGAAAAAAAATAGTCGAGCGTTGACCCATTCCCCCCTCTTTGGTTTTTTAACGAAAGACGGAAGTTGATAAAATCGAGAGGTGATCGAGGGTGTTTAAGAGGGAGGCGAAAGACACTCGAATTGCGAGTAATCCCGGGGCACCGCGACGCTTTTACGTGCCGCAATTTCCGGGATTCGTTGACGAGGACGTGCCTGGACTCTCGCCTCGCTCCGCATACACACAGGCCGGAAGTGAGCGATGCCTTCCTTCCGCCGCGTGATCTTCTTACGTGATCCCTCCGATCTCTGATTGCCAAACTTCGCCGCGGATACCCTCGTGACGAACATAAAGTTTCTCGCGGTGGCGATATTCCTCGAGCTGGATCAACGGAATATCGACCGAGAGGAACGCGATCCTCTTTTCTCTTACTTGGATAACGACCAGTCACCAAACAAATGCTTGCTCCAAACAATTTCAAATTGCGAATCGTGTTTGAGGAACACATATTTTTTATTGTAGTCAAATTGAATTTTATTACTCAGATAACGAGCATTGCTCGAAGAATTTCAAATTGAATCACGCGAATTAAGAACAATTTTTTATAAATTGAATTTTATTACTCGAGTAACGAGCATTGCTCGAAGAATTTCAAATTGAATCACGCGAACTAAGAACAATTTTTTAAAATTGTTATAAATTGAATTTTATTACTTTATTACTCGAGTAACGAGCATTGCTCAAAGAATTTCAAATTGTGAATCGTGTGAATCAAGAATAAATTTTTACAGTCAAATTGAAGCAAATATTGATCTCGATCACGAGATTTGTCTTTTCAATAATATTCTACCATAATATTCTATCCTACGTAAACGTAAACGTAATCATTCAAACGTTATATTAATGCATTTTTGTTTGTTTTTTAACATTCTGAAAAAATCGTTATTTATTGATAAAATGTCAGTAAATTAAAGTTTATAAAAGATACGTAAAAAATTCTCGTATGGGGATATGCAATTTGTATATCACGTATAACTTGATTTTTTTAATTAAAAACAGACAAAAACGACCGTTAACGTATTTTGTATCCAATATACTACCAAAAATAATTTAAAATCAGAACGTTTTATAACTTTTCGACGAGATCGATCCATCTCACCCATCTTGTTCAGGATTAGTCTATTTGAAGCGTATAATATATATACTTTTACAAATTATCGAATCGAACATGTTTTGATATATTTAGATCAATCTACATAATACACGTGCATTTAAATAAAATATAGTAGAAATTTTATTTCGATTTATTTTGTGAAAATTTTACAATTGCGTTACAACTTAAAATTTTTGATCAACCTTCGATTTCGATAATTCTCGTTAATATAATAAAATTGTTACTTCGCGATCGAAATCATTAGTACACGTACCGAATAATTGCGATCCTGCCAAGATTTGAAAATCTTTTCATGGATGAGAAATTTTTAAATTTTTGAATCTCGAGTAGAAGAATATGTGGATATTGACAAGGATTAAGAAATGATATGTATCATTCGATCTCTGAATCTGCAATATTGATGAAACATTGGGATAAAGGGAACTGAAAATTCTGAACGATAACAACAAACCAGAAAAACGTGAAAGCTATAAATTTTGGAACGTTAGCAAGAAAAGCATCCCTGGATGACAGGAATGTTGATATTGGTTTAGTATAATCGGTCGATTCTTGAGCTTATGCGAATCGATTACAACATTTTTGTAACGTGAGCATGTTAGCTCAGAGGATATTCGCAGTTTAACTTTGAAAAAACTGTGTTTTTATTTGCACGAATTATACAAGAATAAAAAAAAAAAAGATACAACACGAATCTTCGAAAAATAAATCTAATCTAAATCTATACTACTATCTTTCTACTCTAATACTTTAATTTTTCAAAAAAAAAAAAAAAAAAAAAAAGAAAGAAAGATTCAATTTTTAAAATTTTGTAAAATTCGCAGAAGAGGCTGACGTCAACGAGAGCAAGCACGGAGACGACGTCCTCGGCCCCCAAGAACAACTCGACCACGACCACGATGCATCGTCGAGGGCCCCTGATCACCGACAATGGGAACGGCTTGCTCGAAACCAATCGACGGACGATCTCGATGAAATAGATCGAGGCTCCATCCCTAAGATCCTTGATCTTGTTGGGTGGCGTCTGTTCAGTCGACAATAGGCTACGCGAAGTCTCCGAGCAATTTCCAACGGCTCTCTGGCTCTCTGCCAACATCCACCTAATCCTTTTTTGCCCAGTAACTCTTCGATATCGTCCACAAAATACCTTTCTTTTCCCTTTGTTTTTGTTTTTTTTTCTCCGTTATTAATCATCTTGTTGTTTATTTGTTTGATATCGTTTTTGTATCACTTTTTATTTTGCTTGTTATTCTTTTACCTCTGTTTTTTCTACCTCTCTCACTCTCTCTCTCTTTTTTTTTTTTTTCTTTAATGATTTCTTGGAAAGAACTAGCATCGTATCTCGTAGTGTCGTTGAGTCTTGATGACCCTTGTGCCATATTTGTCGAGCGTACGTGGGCGTGTAAAAAGAATCAATGGCTCGAGGAAATGTTACTTCTAAAGGGAGAAAGAACGGAAGGGAAAATCTTGCTTCAATTCTTTTTTTTCGTTTTTAATTCTTTTTTACACCGAGCTTTTTTATATTTACAAAAGCCTCGGCATCTTTCCTTCGCTCCACGATAGCTATCAAACAGACACAGTTAATTTTGGTAACGAGGATCCTCGTGAATTTTTTTCAACCTCTTTAACTCGCTTTAATTCTTCTGCGTTTTTCTCTGTCCCACTTTTCCTTTCTTTTTTCCATCCCCCCCCTTTTTTTTTTATACTCAGCCTGAATTTTTTATACACCCTGAATTTTCAAAAGCATTTTCTCAATAGCCGGTATTCTAACTGAAACCCTCCTCCTCCTCCTCTTCTTCTTCCTCTTGAACTTTATTTTTATTTCTTGCCTCTTGAAATCCGGTAAGAGAATGAATCCTAAAATTCACGATCGGAGAAAGATTTTTCCGTCGAAGAATTCTCTTTCCTTCGAAATCGAAAGAAATCGACCAGTTGCGTTGATCGAAACGTTACAAAAAAACGAACTCGAGACTATTCGATTCAACGTTGAAAAATTTTTTCAACAATATTTACCACCTATTTTCAATCCGCCTCTTTCGATTCGAAGTTCTTCAATCCCAAAACATACATAGCCCGAGACCATACAACCGCCTACGACGTCCATTTGCAAATTCGCGGAGCGGAGATGAGAATTATTCTAGTCGAGTCGCATGATAGATTAATCGCTATCGTCGAGATATATTTATTAAATTGTTCGAGGTCGATGGGAGGAGAAAATGTTAATAATAAATCGACACGGTGTACCACTTTTCGAAGGGGTTAAACGTAAGAGCTTGTACGCTTTTGCAACCACGGGAACTGTAACTTCGCTGCGCAGAGAGTTTAGTAGGAAATCGAGCGAATATTTTTTCTACGGGACTGAAATTGTCGATGTTGCGACGGCCTAATTGCCGTTTCATCCATAGGAAACTGTACACAACCTTTCGAGTGCCCTTAACGCATCGCAACTTGCTTCCTCTTCTCCGTCGAAAGAAAGAAAGAAAATAGACGAAAGTGGGGGGAGGGACGAATGGCGCGTGTGTGGAAAAATTTCGAAAGTGTTCAGCGCGTACCAACGATTCTTTGTAGTTCAACACCGTTAAGTCGGCCATCTCTTCGTTCACTTATCGGAAACAATGTTATTATAATCGGAATAAACGGGAAGAGTCGATGACAATATTTGATAAGTGACGTTAAAGGATAAATAAAGGAGGAAGAGAAAGAGCTTCGATATACGCCGCGCTCGAGGAACGAAATAATCGAGCTCGTTGTCCGTTTGTAAGATATAAAATATAAATCGTTGTTGGATCTTGATCTAAGAATCTGGATCCTATAGTTTCGCGATAACTTTTGCGCCACGATACTCGTTCGTCGAGCATGGTTCCGTCTCGATAATTTTCTTATCGAATCGAAATAATAGAATAATAGGGGGACGTTCGTTCAGAGAAGAGAAAAATTTGAATTGTTAAAATTTTAAAATTAATTCGAATACGAATAATAGGAAAACGAAAATTTGAGAGCACTCTTTGGAGATAAATTTTCTACGAAAAATAAAAAAAAAAAAAAAAAAAAAAAAAAAAAGACAATAGAACGTATTGTCGTAAGACGTCGCCTTCGATTTACATATCATTTGTATTGAATTTTATTTATCGTTGGTCGAACTTGCTCAGCTTAAAAAGCTGTAAAGCTGGTGAACCGTAGTGGAGGGTGAATTTGGCGAGTGTATCGATTAGAAACAGCGAACGAACGAACGGACGGCGAAGAGGAAAATTAGCGGAAAATTGAGCCCGTGGCCATATCACGTGTGGTGATAATTCTCGCGTAGGACCAGAGACTGTGCGTCGATGTGTATATAAAATGCGTTCAATTAGTTTTATCGGTCCTTGTTCAAAAGAAAAAGAGAAATTGATAAGCGCTCGGTTGGCGTGCCGGCGCATGCTACTACCTAGTATCAGATTTAACTTCGTCTACGAAAACATCGATTCGAGATGATTCGAGTCGCGAATCATTGAAATTTAATAAATCGAGTCCGCGCAAATTCGAAAGTTGGATCGATCTCCCGGTCGAATCGTTTATCGATTCGAAAAGGAGACAGCCCGCGCCGATTGTTGTTGATCGCGAAATGATGTAAATATTTACGCTTCACGGTTTGAAAATTGAGAAGCAAAGATTTCGAGACGCGAAACGAAAAAAAAGAGAGACAAAAGATTTTAATAATGAGAGGACAGCGAAATAATATTAACGAGGGTGTGTCGAACGGATCGAACGAAATTTCTACGCTCCAAAACCGAGTCATTTGAAAACTTTTAATAAATTGGAATTTATTAAAAGTGTGTGTGATATGATTGCGTAAGAGAAAATCGCGTAAAAAAAAAAAAAAAAAAAAAAAAATATTTTTATCCGACTTCGATTTCGAATGTCGAGTAATGTTTTATTTAAAGAGGAGAAGAGAGATTGGCGAAGAAAAGAGAAAAGCGAGATCGTCGTCGTTCGAATGAAAGATTGAAAGATACGGAAAAGATGTGAAGATGGTACGAATCCTAGGTGGATGGACTAGCGCAAACCGGAAGTGGAGCATAGATACGCACACACGCATACACAGTTGTACGCACACGACAGAGAGGAATAGAAGGGATGTCGTAAGGGTACGCTGATATATCTCCTCGAATTTTCAGAATTCATGGAAATTCATGTACCTTTATAGAATCCTCTGTATCTACCCGTACGTAGGATATTCGATTTAAGGAAAATGAGAGAATAAATGTCGTACGTTGTATATTTGTCCCTGTGTATTTTCTTCTCCCCGTTTCCATCCTTTGATTTGTTTTGTTACCCTTTATATTGATTAATTATAATACAGCACTTTGTACAGATATTATTCGTGAACAATTTATTTTCACGAAAAACGATGAATGATAATGTATTAAGTAATACATTATACGAGTAAACGTATTTTTAAAACGATAAATTTTAATAAATTAAAAATAATGAATTACTTTTAAATTTAATAAATGACAAGTTATCAGTAATATAAGATACATGTATATATATACGATATATGAAAATTAAATCGAATAAACTCTATTAACATTTTTAATTAATAGATTGAATAAAAGAAACAATAATCGGATATCGGTACTGTCTCATAAACGCAATTTTACAGAGCAAGTATAGACAAAGAGAACAAATAGTAGAAGAAGAACAGAGATAAGTAAAAATCCATGCTATCTCCAGAGTATCATAAATAAAACACACAAAGAAATAGAAGTATAAAGATTGACTTTCAGCACCATCTTTGAAATTTTTTCAAAAAATCATGTTTCTAAAAACATTCAAAGGAGGGCACCAATGTTCAATTTTTATTCTACTTTATCTTACTTTTGAAAATAATCTTTGCACTCCAAAGATGGCATTGCTAATCAATTTTTAATCTATTTCTGTCTTTCTCATATTATTTTTGCCTTTTCCTTATGTGTTTCATTTGCGGCATTCTGAAAATGGCGGTAATTCCAATATTTTTATCACTTTTCTCACTTTAAATATTATTATTAATTAAACAAAACAATTAATAAATAAATGAATAAATAGGTAAATAAAAAAATGAATAAATACATAAATAAATAAATCGATAAATAAATATATAGTTAATGGAAAAATGAATAGAACATTCAAAAGATAATGTCGACATCAGACTAATTTTTTTCTTTGAATAAATTATATTGAACAAATGTATAAATTAAAAAATATATAAAGAAGTAAACAAATAATTTAATTGATAAGTAACTAAGTAAATAAATTACAAAATATTAGAAAAATAATACTACAGGAATAATAAATGTTTTATTTTGCAAAATATATATGATTTTTTTATTGTAATAAATTGTTAGAATTATAAATTAACTGTAAAAATCTAAAAATTATAAAATTATTAATCATTATATCCGAAAAATCAATTTTGACACGATCGGCAAGATACGTATATTTTCGTTACGCTTCGTGATTCGCCGCGACCTTTTATAAGACAGCTCGCAAGTCAAGATAGTAATCATTTACTAGCGAACCTTCGTGACGAATAGATCAAATCTATAGTATTTTAACTAAATTTTTATAAGATAAAAAATAATTTTCGATCATTTATTTTTTATAACATTTTTTTTTCATTAACATTTAATATTGTTATACATATATTACATATTACTTATTTTTTTATCAATATTTTTTATTATTTCATTTATTTAAACATTTACATATTTATTTATTCGAACATTTATTTTTTAGTTTACTTATTCCTTCAATCTTTTACGTATTTCTTTATTCATTTATTTTTTAATTTATACTTTTATTTATTTATTTCTTCATTCTTTTACTTGTTTATTTATTTTTTAATTTTACTTTCTTTTATTTTATTTCCTTTATTCCTTTATTTATTCTTTTACTTGTTCATTTATTTTTTAATTTTACTTTCTTTTATTTATTCTTTATTCTTTTATTTATTCTTTTACTTGTTCATTTATTTTTTAATTTATACTTTCACTTATTTATTCCTTCATTCTTTTACTTGTTCATTTATTTTTTAATTTATTTTCTTTTATTTATTCTTTTATTTATTCTTTTACTTGTTCATTTATTTTTTAATTTTATTTTCTTTTATTTATTCCTTTATTCTTTTATTTATTCTTTTATTTGTTCATTTATTTTTATAGTTTCATTTATTTGTTCCTTCATTCTTTTATTTGTTTATTTATTTTTAAAATTTTTTCTTCCCTTTTTATCATGTTTTAACTTCGATTATTCGTTTTTTTTATTGATTCGTTTTTCGTTATTTTTTCTTTCGGGCATTTATGTTGTTATCATTATTTTTCAATTGAATTACAAATAATCAGCATTTTTAAATTCTTTCGTTTTAAGTTGGACGAGAATATTCTTGATATGAATGTTATGCAAATAGATTTTAGTATTAAAGTTTAGATTAAGTTAATTTAAGATCTCATCGATAAATAATATGGGACAACAGTGGACAATAATGGACAATGATGAGAATTTTTTAATTTTTAATTTTTTATTATAATTCATTGTATTTAGTATAAGTGATAAATTGCGATCATTGTAAAGACTCATCATACTTTATTGTAAATAATTTTTATATTAATTCTTCTTTTCTGTTTCAGATTTCTCTAACATATTTACAACTTTATATCAATTTTTTTTTTATGTTCACTCATGTTTCACGTTTCTATTTTATTATCTATTTTCTAATTTATTTAATTTTTATTTCCTACGTTTCAGGTTTTTATTTAACATTTAAATTCATTTCAATATTTTACGCTTGTAATATTATTTTCTCTCTTTTTTTTTTTTCAGAAGGGTCTCGACGCGTAGTCACCTCCTCGTGGTGAGACCTGGTAATTGATATCGATTTTCGATTAAATTATTTTTTGAAAAATTTTCAATATTATCTTTGAAAATTTTCCAAAGTTTAATTTTTGAAAAATCGATATCAAGCTAAGAACTACGCAGTACCTGCAGCCCAGTCTAGACTCATGCCTTTTGGGTATTTCGGTCGTCTGGACTGGGCTGCAGTGTACCACTTTATTAAACCCCCGCGGGGCATCGTGGGATCGTCGTGGGATCGTCGTGGGATGCGTGCGCCCTAACATTTAAGTCTTAGTCTTTAAGTATATAAGATAGATAACATAGATTAAGATCATTGTGAGCGCATCCGTAGATAAGATACGCTGTCTAACTTAAAACGAAATATAACATATATTTTCAATCCCTTCTATTCTCTCGAATAGAATCAACTTCTCCTCGTCCTTTCTTTGCTTTTCGATCATCTTTTACTTTCTTCTCAAATTCTCATTTTGATAGTTAGATATCGGTAAATTCTTCGTTCTAGCGTCAAATCTAATTCGATTCATTGTCGATCATTGTCATGCGACAGTGGCAGAAGTTGTCGGATTGGTGCTCTACTTCCGGTGGTCAGTCGAGGGTCCGCGCTTTGATCGATTGGTACTATTCGAGTACTCGATCAGAGTTTGGCCTTGTGGTTGACGTCGTTCTCGTAAATCGGCTCCGGTGGTCAAGGATTTATTCCTTGCTCCTTCCTGTGTGTCGTCAGGATGTAAGTCGCTCTTCTGCAAGGCCTCTGTCGTAACCCTCGACTGATCACGACTGGTAAGTATCATCAGTTCGATGACTTCTATAAGTCCATCGACGTAAGTCGTGATGAAGATTGGCAATGATTCGGATTGGTCTTCCTTATTTTTCTTCTTTATTTTTCTTCGTTCGTCTTTTCCATTTATCGATCTCAATTCTCTTGTTCTTATCTCTTCTTTGCATGTTTTCTGTTCATAGTTGCAATCATTAGAAAGAATGTCTTTTAGTTTTTTAAATTTAATTTAAAAAATGTCGGTATCTTTTTAAGTAAGACATGCGTATCTTTGACACGGATGCTGCCAATAGGATGTATGTATCATAGATTTTAAATTTTAGTTTTAATTTTAGATTAAGTTAAATTTAAGATTAAGTTAAATTAGTTTTAAGATCTAGATTAAGAAGTTAGATTATAAGTTCTCATCGTTGGACGACGTGGGACAATATGCGACAGAGACTACGTGGAACTTAGCTTTTAATTTTATAATATCTATGTGATATGAGCGATATTATAATTTGTATGTATGCATTGTGTGAGAAATTGTCTAATTGTCTGTGTAAAAGCTTGCGTTTAATATAAATTATTCAATTGTAAAGGATCATTGTAATATTTTTAAAAAGATTTGTATTCTTTCTTATGTTTCAGCCTTTTTTAAAATATATTTCTTTAGGTTTTTTCCTTCTTCACGTCATCATTCGACACTGTCTTCTCCCAGCTGGATTCCATCTCACTCGCGGCAATTAATTAATTTGATTTTGTTACAGATTATTTAATTCTTTTTCTCACTATAATTTATCTTTTATTATTATTAATTGTTTAAATTAATTTGTTTTCTTTTTAATAAATTTTTTACAGGTGGGTCTCGATATGTAGTCACCTCCTCGTGGTGAGACCTGGTAATTGATATCACTTTCCAAAATAATCTTTTATTGGTTAAATAAAACTTTATTGAAGAGATTATAGTAGCAAAATTATATTAAATATTATATTTTGGAAAGTGATATCAAGCTAAGAACTACATATACATGTATAGTTTATTAAATTCATAAATATATTCAAATATGACAATAATAATAATAATAAATGAAATTCTTTAAAATTGTTTTTATATAAAATCATACAAATATTTTTTGTTTAAATTTAATTTAATAAGAAATTAAATGATAAATGGAAACAATCAATTCTGCACAAAACAAAACATTTTTTTATCTATTTATGAAAAATAATAGTATATAAAAAGTATTATAAAAAGTATATAAAGACTATTAAGGTAATTTATGTATAATTCTTGTTAAAAATAATTTTTAAAAACGTGGGGAACGAGGGATGAAAATAAATAACTTTAATTTATTTTTTTCTCTAATATACATATGCACCTATATATATATGTTATATATATATATATATATATACATACATATATATATACATATATATTATATGTATGTATATATTTATGTTTATTGCATCAGACACAGGAAATTCGTAATTTAGAGCTTTAGAACGTACGCCCCTTTTTAGGTTTTCCTCTCATTTTTTTTTTTTTCCTCTTATTTCTTGTTCACTCTTTGCTCCTTTGAAAGACAGTGGAAAGAGAAGAAGGTACAACAATTAGGATTTAGTCCGTTTACTTTCTAATGAGATACATTGTTTTAATCTGGTACACCTGGAATAATTGGATAAATATAAATATGAAATAATAACATAAAAATATTAAATTATAATTTATAAAATTTATACAATTTTTCCCTTTCTTGTTCGAAATTTTGAACAAAATCTTACCCTCCTCTTCAGAATCAGATATTCGCGTAGCTTGTAATGAGCTTTGCTTTGATAATGTTCTACCATGAGCACGAGGTCTAGCAGGCGGTGATTGTTTGTTCCAAAGTGCTTCGAGTTGATCAAAATGTTGCGATTGAGCGAGAGCAGCCTGTTCCGGTCCTAAACCGGATGGACTACTCGTTAATCCAACCTTGCTGATCTCGTCCATGGAAGCGCTTACGCTAAATCTTCGTTGTAATCCATCCTCCACCGATGATGTCAACATACCTGGATTAAAAATGTTTCAACAATTAAAAAATATTTTCATAAACATTTAAGAATTTTTTATCAATAATACCTGATGTAAGATGGCCATATTTCCTATGCCATGTGTCACTATCCAGTGAAACTTCCTTCTTCAACAATCTCTTGTGTGGTCTCTTTGGTCCAGGCAACCTCAAGTCTCTGATATCGCTCCAAGGTGCCACATAATCAGGTAATTTGACATATTGTGCAGGGGTATTATGCAAACAGAGAATAGGCATGCACTTATGCTCAAGTAAATGCAATGCAAGTCTCGATAGATCCGTGGCGACCTCGAGACCTAACACAGGAACATGTAACATTATGCTGCTTAGGGAACAACCCTTTTTCGTATCCCAGATAATCAAACTTTTGTCTTCGCTTCCAGAGGCGGCTAAACTTCCATCTCCTGATAATTTAACGCAGGTTATATAACCTAAGTGGCCCTTCAAAGTGTGAAGATCGCTGCCAGTATTAATATCCCAAATGATCAGATTGGCATCTCTGGAGCCAGACACTACGATGGACTTGTCCAGAACAGCAACTGCGACGCAGGTAACGTGATCCGTGTGACCGACTAGAACCTAGAGAGAATTCAGAATTTGTTGAATTAATTTTCCAAAATATTTATAATGAAATTAAAGTGTTTATTAATATTATATAATCAAATAGAGACATTTGATGAAAAAAAAAAAAAATTTCAAGATTTTGATTGAAATACTAATTAAAAATAAAAATATAAACCTGTGATAATTTGCCACCGGCAAGTTGCCACACTTTCAAACTCATGTCTCTGGAACCTGTGATCAACGATCGAGAATCTGGAGTCACGACAAGACAAGTAATTTCTTGAGAATGCGATACTTGGTATTTTTCTTCTGGACCAACACCTAAACCTATGATTCTTAATTGATTGTCTCCTGTACCGCATATCGCATATCTGAAATTTAAGAAAAAAGAACAAATATATAAATACCATATAAATATATAAATACAAATTATATTTTTTAAATATGAATTATCATATATAATAATATGATATATAGTATGGAAAGTAGGCAAAATTTAGGGTTGCAATGATCACAAAACTGTCATTAGTGAATTAGCAGTATTGATTTAACGTTACGTTTAAATGAAAATTCTATTGTGATTAATTATATGTATATACCTCATATCAGAAGAAACTGTAAAACAACGACCTGGCCCGCATACCGATTGAATCAGAGTACCGGTATCAGCTGCCCAAACTCGAATTCCACCAGCTCTATCAGAACTGACCACTCTTCGACCATCATACATGACAGTCACTGCAGTGACAGGTGCCTGGTGTTTAAACGTTGTTACCAATATACTTAAATTTAGGCCCCAGATGCGAATTGTTTTATCCTCGGAACCTGTTTTAAAATTTTGTTTCTTATTGAATTGTGTTTAACATTTTTCCCTGAAGAGATATACGTCGTTTGTTTAATTCTTAAACGCACGCTTAATTCTTTTTATTGAAAAAATAGATAGCTAATTATCTAGTTAAGCGGTAATAAAATTATATCGCAATAATTAAACTAACTAAAGCATTATTAAGTTATAAATAAAATATATCTAAAATTATTATTTTTACTTACTACTATAATAGTACATATAACATGGACAATTTTTCTAAATCGGCAACATCTGTATTTTACTAATATCGTTTATCGCTATACCTACCAGAAGCAACAAATAAACCGGAAGGTGAAAATGCAATACAAGTCACGCTAGCGATATGGCCCTCGAAAGTGTAAAGCAATTCGTGAGTGTTTAATTGCCAAAGATTGACGAGAGAATCGACTCCACCGGTAACCGCCATTGCTCTATCTCTGGATATATCCAAACAAGATATAGGAGCAGTGTGCGGATGCAATGATTCTGCACTGCTGGATTTTTGTCGCTTAGTATTAGCCTCTTCGCTACGAAAGCTCCAATAAGCCACTCGATCACCAGAAGCTGTTATCAGGAAGTCGTCTTTCTCGGTTACCTTTTAGGAAAAATTTTATTTAAGCATAGAAAGCATATGAGAATAAATTTGTACACTTGTGTACGAATTTGAATTGTGTTATATATATATATATATTTGATATACATTATCTTTGTAAAGTTTGTTTAATTAATTACTAATAATTAATAATTACACGCTAATAACTATTGTAAGAAATACTAAGTAGAAACTAATTCATTTTTATTTTGTACCTGTTATTAAATGAATCAACTACAAGCTGTTGATGAACGGTGATGATGAATAAAATTACTAGTCTACTAGTTTAAAACAATATTCTCTCTTCAAACAATCCTTGCAATATCTACTGCAATTAATTTTATAATATACACTTTACCTTAACAGCAGTAACATCAGCTGAAGGATTGGCCGGCAATGTCCTCGTCAATCTTCCACTGTGCATATCAAACACGGAAATCTTGCCCTTGATTCCGCCAGCAATTGCTCTTCTACAATCCCTCGCCAAACAGATACTCTTCACTTCTCCCTGGTGGCCTCTCAACGTGTGAATCTCAGTTCCCGTGGCCAAACACCTCAAGTATAGTTTTTGATCCTCGCAGGCTGCTAACAGGAACACGGAATCCGCAGATATATCGATCATTGTCACCGGGGAGGGTAAAACGGTGCTCCTTAACAACGAAAATCCATCCAGACACCACAAACAGACTGTACAATCGGAAGAACCGGTAACAAGGAATTCGCCGGTAGAATCGATGCGAATAGAGTTCACTGGCCCTCGATGATGATCCACTTTGATGAGAACGTCGCCGGTTAAGAGGCTGGTAACAATTATTCTGGAATCTTCGCCTCCACTGAGAAAAAATATAAAAATTTTGATGTTACTGTGAATGATAAATTTTAAAAAAGTCTATGGAATAGCAAAATTATTGCTTCTAATTATACACTTTTCACTTCTTTTTATCTATTCTATCTTTTATAAGATAAAATCAAGGACCTGATAAGTCTATGGAATATCAAAATTATTGCTTCTAATTATACACTTTTCACTTCTTTTTATCTATTCTATCTTTTATAAGATAAAATCAAGGACCTGATAATCATAGGATTCTTAATAGCAGATGTCAAGCATAGAACTGGTGCAATGTGTTCTTGAATTCTCAATTTTAGGATCAATTCCTTCATATCCCAGACTATAATTGAAGTATCCTCAGAACCTGTCAGCAAATATTGCGAATGTTCCGTAACGGCTAAGCACAAAATTGGATTCGAATGTCCTGAAATTATTTTTCAGAAAGAAAAGTTGAAAAATGATTTAAAGATGATCTATTTAAAATTATAAATTAAAATAACGTATCAATAAATACCTTTAAATGTATGAACCAATTGTCCAGACATTACGTGCCATAATTGAGCATCTCCTTGGAAAGGAACAATGATAACATGTTGCCCGGAAGTAGTAGCCTCAACGAGTTTCACACCTTGTGGATAAGATAGAGTACGAATTTGAAGAGGTAGCGGTGGTTGTAACCATCCGTTCAATGGTACCAATAATGGCGCCGTGTAACCATCGCACCATGCCATTGCTGCTGTTACCATTCTGCTAACCTTGAATTAAAATTATATTTTAATATTTTAATATTCTTCCAATTAATTAAATATTTAAATATTGTAAATATTTTCTCTACCAAATCACCACCATCTTCAGCCACAGGCCTCAACCAACAGATCAATTGTGCTCCAAGTTGAAGAGGATCCCTCGTTAGAATGTCGCTAGATTTTCTCACCGTATAGTATACCAATTCCAAATCTCTGTTCAGCAAATATTTTCTCGAGTGCTCAAGAACGCACCTCAAGTAGCTAACAGAAATCATTTGTACGGCGGCCAAGAGGAAATCAAACGCGCAGACTGCCAATTTCTTCAACTTCTCTACATCCCCACCTCGCAACAAATGCAACCAACCTTCTTCCACGTGTCTCAGATTATATGCTGCGGTTTCTGCCCTCGGTCTACTCTGAAAAGGCGTCTCCTTTTTTGGAGTTTCCTCCACGGGGAAAGATTTATCATCCTTCTCTTCGAAATCTTCCGAGAAGAAGAGATTCGCCAATTCTCCGTGATAACTCTTCAAGATTTCTTGATTGGCGAAATACTTTTTCCGGGCTAAATCGCGAATTGGATAACGCCAGGAAAATAACAATCTTCCACTCATTACACGCACCTGAGAATAATAAATGTATTATTATAAATTGATTTGATTCAATGAGTGTGCTTGACTAAATTTCTTATCTCATTAAATAAACGAATTATTATGAAAAATTACCTTAAGAAATTCGTTGAATGTTCTTTTAACCAAACACCAGGTGGCAAAGTTGAAGAATCCTTCTTCTAGAAACAACGGTCCATCGCCCCCGGTTGGCATGATCACCTCGAGAATCTCTGTTTCGGATAAACCGTACTCCGTGGAAGCCAAAATGGCGCCAATTCTATTAGCCGCGCATTCACCCACCAGTTTCTCCAATGTGTCAAAAATATTTTCACTTTCTTGCAAATCTGAATTCGAGTCTTGAAGCTCGATTAAAATTTCGTTGCTACGTAGTCTCTCTTTTTGTATTGGAGTGAGCCGTAATACTTCCGGAGGAAGAGCTGTAGTTACTATTAAATGTACCCCTAATAGTAAACAGAAAAATCATATTTTATTACATGATATTTATACGTTATTGTGATTTTTATTATATCAATAAGTATAGTAATAGTTGAGAAAAATTTAAACGACATATCAGTATGCTGTGCAATTACGTTGACACATCTTTATTTTAAAAAGTTCTTAATAATATAACACAAATGAATAATCTCAATAACACGAGACCATGGTATGACAAGCATATTATGAACGAGATAAGACATTTATTTATCTATCCTAGAATCCGGTTTTCATAAAAACCATTAGCAAATTTTACCTGGTGGTAGATTCAACGGCATCCACGATAGAGCAGCGACGATATCGCAATCAAGAGAGTGCAATCGATGAATGTCATCAAGAAGAATCACCAATTGTTCCTTTATAGGTTCCTCCTCGATCCGTCTCATAATTTGACCCAGCCAATTGTTCAAATAAAGGGGATCAAAGGAGGCGTCTTTAGGAAGATTTCCATCTAACGAGCCGGAAAGAAAACCGACGTGTTGACAGAGTACTCGAAGCAGTTCGAGGCTATACGCTGATCGAGGTGTAGAAGCACAGAGGCGAACAATTCTGAACGTGGGACAATCCAACCAGGTGGAAGCATCCTCGTAAATTCTTGACAGCAACGATGATTTTCCGGAATATTTGCCGCCTTTTATTAATATAGGACCATGTTTCTGCGATTTACCTGTGTTGAACATTTTTTTTTTTAAAAAATAATTTTTCCAATATACGACTTTTTTAAATTGAAAATAAATTATATAAGCAACGAATAAGCAATGAAGAAAAAGACACGTTGCTCAATAAAAGAAGATTACCCGATATTAAGACCTCCCTGATCCTTTCAATATTCTCGTTGTTCTCGCAAGGTTTAATCTCCCTAAGAAGCGCCAGATGTACCAGACTCTCCGCATAGATTTCCTGCACCATCTTCTTCTTGCTCTTGATTTCTGGATCCGCTTCGATAGAGGCATTCACCAAAGTCTGCACGCGGTTCACCACCAAGCGACATAGATGAGCCAGGTAGCCTTTATGGGATCTATTATCGGGATTAATGCCACCTTGCTTCTGATCCACATCGATGTTAATTACATTGTCGGATGGAAGACGGCTGTCCACTAATGACTTCAACGAGGCAACTGCTCTGGTGCTCTTTTTGCCTTTCCACGTGCGTTTCACGGCTATTATGCCATCACCTGTTTCGTCCAGTTCTATAAAACAATAAAATGTTAAGGTGAAGAGGTAAGTTAAGAAAAAGTAAAAAGTGATCGAATCGTTGAGTCATTTTGTTGAGCACTTTTGAAAAATTAATATTATTAAACTTACGCAAGGCGTACTCGAGCTGTCTCTCAGCAGCGCTCTTCAATATATTCTTAATCTCTTCGTTATCACATTGATCCGAAACTGCAGATTCCGCAGCCTTTTTCAACGCCTCCCTTAACGTTGGTTCCGAACTATGCCAACTGTCCTTCGTAGTTCCCAATCTGTCAATTATTCACAACATAATATTCTATAAATACTTCCTGTACGGCTACCAACAATTCTCAAGAGGTTCGTGAAAAGGATCGGCTAATCCTTTCTTAAGGATTCCTTTTTCAATACCAACAAGACAACTAAAGGTTCAACTGCAAACAGAAAATCATTCATTGAATTAAGTGATAGGAATTCTTGAAAGTTGAAAATTTTACGAAGGCGAATTTTATGGTCAAAAATAGTGGCAAAATTTTCCAGAATTAATATATGGAATAACAGTGTGAATTATTGAATTCAATTATCGCAAAAACTAAATCCACCTGAAAATTTTACAAGAGAGTTAAAGAAGTTTAATCTATTGATTTATATTTATTTTAATCACACTTTTACGAGAATTTCAATTGATTCCTTTTCCTTCTCCTTCCCTAAATAAAACTTATAAAATCTTTTTCAACTTATCAAATAACTTTTTGTTGTCGTTTTTTTTTCTTTCTTCTTTTAATTCGAAATAAAAAAATACATATAACTAATAAGTATACTTACATGCTGTTTCCTATCCAAAAAAGAAACTAATTTAATTTAAGTTCAATGGCAGTTAAGTTCTATCTAAATGCTAAATATTACATTTCTAATTAAACTTCAACAAAGATATTGTTAAAAGTTATTTGAGTTCATCGCATTGTAATCATCGCTTTAATAAGAATAGCGCAGAAGGAACATTTTTATGTAATTTTAGAATCTAATATTAAGATCTGTTTAAATTATGAAACTTATATATCGTTCGATCATAAATAATAATAAAGATGAATTTTATCGATTCATGCACTGAAGCACCAGCTAGAAGATTTTTTTTTTCTTTTTTACTATATTGAAACGCATCTATGGAATAAAAAAATTCTAGCTTCATATTTTCTTTCACATTAACATACATTTTTTTTTTAAATTAAAAATTTAAAACTAATTATGAGGATATATATACGGATATTACATATGGAAGAGGATTTGCGTGATAGAAGATTCGATTGATTGAATTTGGTTTATTAAAATACGAAATAATATGATAGAGCACGAGATAGATTTGGTACTTAAAGAAGAAGAAAAAGGATATCACAATCACGAAAATAAGATAAAGAAAGACGAAGAATATTTTCATCATGCTTCAAATAAAATTATATATAACTAGATATAACTTTAATTTTTTAATTTCGTGCAATATTGAAAATTATTAAAAAATATTTAACATGAAAAAGGTTCATATCAAGAATTTAGAAAAATAACACAATGATACAACTATAAAATTACAAATTTTTAATTAAATGCATTTTAGAAATGCCTAATCTTTTCAATTTTATATTAATTCCTTAATTGTTTTATTCCTTTTTTAATAATTTAATATTTAATATTTCGATTATAATCCCCCTAATATTTACCATCTTTTTATATAACAATTAACTTTATTATATTATAATACTTAAAATACTATATTGAATTGTTTTTTCTATTATTTAAGAATATTTTCTTAATTATCTGATTATATAATAAAATTTAAATAAAATTTGTTCTCACTCTTGAAAATTAATTTTTCGCAGTTGTATCATTGCTATTTCCGTATATTTAGTATACATATACTTCCTTATATCTCTTTTTTCTAAATCCATAAAATAATTAAATTTAAATCATACGACGACATGAAATCATATTATAATCACAAAAAATTGGAATAAAATAAAATAAAATAGAAAGAAATAGAAGAAGAGAAAAAGACAAAGGAAAGGATACAAAAAAAAAATTACAATAAAAGTGAAAACAGCGGAAATTGTTGATGAAATTGGAATAATAAAGCTTTTCTTTTTTATTTCGTTCCCAATCATGTACTCGCCATTTTTATTTTATGCCTAATGTTATAATAGAATGTTATATAAAATTACTCACCTGCCAGCCTTTAAAACGTAGCAATCATCACTATCGCATTCATAGTACTCCTTCATATCGTCGCAGCGATTCGAAAGGATTTCGTATGTTGCGGAAGCGAGCTTCGTTGGTAACCATCCGATATTGTGCTCGTCACCGATTAATAGCTTCAAATCGAATATGCATTTTTAAAGAGTTTATTTATAAATATATATATTACAATAATCATATGATTTAATAAATAAATATATAATATGGAAATAAAATAATTATAGGAAAAAATAATATTTATAATATAATAATATACAAATAGATATTTGATTTATTTATTTTAAACATTATATTCGAAAACTTACCAATAAAAAACAACCTCTCGAGTGTTGATAAGCAGCATGTATTTCGTCGAAAAAATGTTCGGCTAAGAATGGATTTTGATCAGGATTCACGTTCGTTGCATATTGCATATCCACTAACAGAACCTAGCATTTTTATTTTTCAATCAATCATTCAAACGTGGAAGTAAATACGTATATAGAATAAATGTTAAAAATAATTCTATAGTTAGAAAATATTTTACTTATTTTATATTGCTTATTTTATTTTTTTTAATTAAATATATTTTAATTAAATTTTTAATTTTTATTTTTCAAATGTAATATTATATTTTATATTCAATTGTATATTGAATATTTTTCAACAATTCTTATTTTTCGAAAAAAAAAACACAAAATTAAATTTCACTCTAATAAAATGTCCTAAAAACAAAATTCATTAAAGAAATAATTTTTTTTCCTTTTCGTACCTCAATTCCCATGTCATCATAAATCGATTGCAGCTCAGGACCGACCAGTTCCAATAATTGCTTCCTTTCTTCTATAAATTCTGCAAATATTAGAAATAAAAAAAAAAAGGTCAATCTAGAGAAATGCGCGTACAATGCACAATGATTAAAAAAAAAAAAAATTAACAAGCATATGAATATTTTTATTTATAAAGATTTACGTGAAAATTACGATTTTAATTAAAAAATTGTTTTTTTGATTTCAAAATTATAATTCCGATTGTGTTAAAGAACTTTTTTATAGAACAATAACGTTTTAAAGAAGTAGTCTAGAGTTAATGTGAACAAATAATTTATTTGTGAAATATGAAAGTGATTTTAAATTTTTTTACAAAAATTTTTTGTATACAAATTTAAGTTATTTTTCTAAAAATATTAAATATTTATTTATTCTAATCATATAATTATAATTAACGAGACATTTGCAAAAATGTTGTTCATAATATCACCACTTACCTTGGTTACAAATACATATTTAAAATGATGTCTGTTAATTTCAATATATTTCTATAATTTGTTGATCAATGGTAAAAATAGTCTACATTTTTACCATTCTATCGTTTGATTTTGATTTTCCTTTCTATTAATCTAAAAAATCTACTTATTTACATTTAAAACATCTGTTGAAATTACGATAAAAGAAATCTGTACAAATTGAATATCTGGGTAAAACCGATAATTTTACTTTTAAAACGAATCAAAATTTTCTAACATTGTTGCAGTTTTATATCGTTGCAATATATATCATAATCGCTTGTATCGCTTTATAAAAAAGAATAGTTGTTAATAATATATATTTATATTTATTAAAGTTATAATAATTTTTATTTTTGAATGTTTCAATTTTAATTTAATTTAAATTTAAATTCTAATCATTTCAAAACTTTACTTCATTTTACTTCATAATATCATTAATAATTTATAATATTTATAAACTCATATATATTGGCCAATACTTGGGATAAAATAGATGAAGCAAAATTGACACTTGATACAATACATGAAAATAAATACAATACAAAAGTAAATAAAAAGTTTGCATTTTAACAAAAAATAATTGAATGGAAATAAATCTTGTATGATAAATTTAAAATTTAATTATGCTATATAATGATATATATTTGGATAATTATACTAATGCATAATTTTTATTAATTATCTATTTGTAAAAAAAAAAAAGTATATTGTGAAAGTATGTTACAAAATCTTTGATATCAAATCATAATTTATGGATGATTTTAAAGGATCTTTTTCTTAAGGTCCGAATTTTATACCAGATTCCCTGAAGTAATAAGATTATATAAAAATATTTTTCCAAATATGTCTTTAGTTATTAGGATAAATAATTTTGTGATATAAAACACTGCAAAAAAAAAATCTGTATATATTTCGAATGCAGTTTTAAAATATCAACATTAAAAGTTAGATTATTAATTTGAAAATATATATATGTCAAAATTGTTCAAATTTGTTCATTTTCATTAACTCTTAAATAAATAATTATTAATATATTCATTTTTTTAAACAATAAAATCTTAAACAATTTAAATCATATCATTTTTTATTAAAAAGTTTAAGATTTTTAATGAAGAGTAATTTAAATAATTGATATATTTACTTTCATTTCATTTGTAATATTTAAAATATATTCTGGCAAAAAATAAATAAAGTATTTCAAAATTATTAGAAAGAAAAAAGAATGAAAATATTTTGCCCTGGACCTAAGGAAAATTCATTAATAATAATATGACTAAAATGCTTCGACACTTACCGTGCCTTGAATGCCATCATGGTAGAAATCAGGTCAAAGGTCTATGTATATACGAAGCAAATAATATATACGAGTATTCACGAGAAACATGCTCAGCATATATATTCCTCTGGTTACGAGGACACGAAAGGTCATCAAAGTATTATTTATAATATTACAAATATCAAAATTTATAAAACAAAATTTATAATGATTTATATATCGTTACATTATATCGTTTAATTATATATTGTTATATATCCTTAACACGTCTTAGAATCCAAATTTTTATTTTATTAATTAATTTTATTTTATATAGAATAAATATTAAAAAATATATCGTGTATATAATTTTGAAAATTGGACTTATAATGTTTTGAAACTTAAAACTTCAATTAATAATTAAGTTCTAAAACCTTAAGTTTTAAAAATCGATTATTCTATTTATAAATTATGTTACATTAAATTATACAAAATTTATTTAATAAAAATATATTTTAAATAAATATATTTTATATTAATTTCAAATATATTTATTATACTATATATATGATCGTCTATATATATCTATTCGTTTTTGAATAAATATTACGAACACAATCGAATAATTGCTATTTCATCCTCTTATATAATATATATTATATACATATATATTATTATATTGAAATAAATTCAATGATGATTTTATTATGTTAAAATTATCATTGGAGTAATTTAAAAAAAATTTTATCAAACGCAAGTTATGTAACAAAAGTGCAATAAAATAAAAAAAAAATACGTTGGTAAGCATATGAAAGCACTGACAGGAAAATGGATAAATTTATAGGCAAATGAATGGATCAACAAATTTTTTTATTGAATGATTAAAGTTTATAAATTTTCCCTTGTTGCCTTCAATGTTTCATATGTGTTCAATATAAATATATACAACGAATATTTGTAACAAACATATGAAATAACGTGTATATATGCAGACACAGAAAAACGTATTCATTGCCGATACGTAAGCAGTGAAAAACTACGTACATCTATGCGATTCGTATATAAAATAAAGTAAAATAAAGTAATGAGACAAAGGATCGAAGCTAATAAATTGTTATTTTCAAACATATAAACACAAAATATTTTAAAAAAGATTTAGTCTTATGATTACATTTAAGTTTACACAATTTCTTAACGAAAGAAATTTAATAATTATAAAAGAATTGACAACTAAACAGGCATATCAAAGAGCGACACACATTTAATGAATTAATTAACATTGATTCATTATTAAATAAATAATGCAGATATATTAGCTTGATACATATGAAATAGAAAAATTCTTAATAAAATTTTCAATTATTATAATTTTACTAAAAATAATATCAATCCAGATATGATTTAATAAATTCAATATATTTTGATCAATATAAAATAAAGATTTATGATTATTATAAATCTTTAATTGATTATATTGATAATTACATTGATTGAATAATAATTTGTTATATTTATAAAATTGATTTCATATGCAACAATCTAATATAATATATATATTATAATATTATTCTATAAATTAACGAATAAAGCATATTATATTGGTTTAACCCATTAGACAAAAATTTTTTCTTTTATTTTCAATTATTAATTTACAATTGAATTATAACAAGTTAATTATAATTATTAATTTATATTTATAGCAATTCAATTTTTATTTTTATTATTATTTTTATTAGTAGAAACTTTTGTTATTAATAACATAATAACATATTTTATAATAACGAAAGATTAATAGAAAGAATATTATTATTTTGAAAATTCTAATATTTAAAATTTTAATACTAAAAAAAAAAATTAAAAATTTTATTAAGAAAAAACTGATCTTCTAAATATTAATATCTAATGAGTTAAAATAATATTAAAATAATTTAACTATAAAAATAAATATATTGCTTAAATGACACACTTTTCTATACTTACTGTTAAAAAATATATTTTTTCTTTGTATTATTCTATAAATTATTTATTTATTACAAATATTTACCTTATTTATAACAAAACTGCTATCCATCTGAAACTAAATTTTTAACCAATTTTCAATTAATTGAACTAAAATGCAATCATAAAATTTTCATATAAAAAAAATTTTGAAAAATGTGCCATTTAAAGGACACATACAAATCAGACAAATAAGTCAAAATATCAATAAAAGAATGTAATAAAACCATTCCGTTCTCCAGCGATGAAGATTTTAATGAGCCTCGGAGCAGGTAAGTTTTTAGGAGATGGTCCACCCTTAATCACTCCTGCGATAAGTTCCACTTCCAGATTCATTTTGCAGCCGTTTAATCTTGCAATTCAAAATAACATTCTTCTTTTCACAAAAATGTTTTGAAGCACAGCCTTTAATTTAAAAAAAGATAAAATAATTACATTATTAATAAAATCAAATTAAAATTATAATATGAATAGAATTTTTTTCTAATTACTTTCATTACAATATTATTGATAATCAAATCGTTTTATCAAATTCTTATGTATATAAAAATCAAATTCTTATATTTATATAAAGAATATTTCAATTCCTATCTCTGGATGATATATACATATGTAACTACGTTAATGAATCATTTCGAATGGAAGCCACTGTTTCACATGTAAACAATCAAGCACGGATCTAGAATTAAGTGAATAGAAATATTGTCGAAACATTTTACTTTTAGTAACTTTATTTTCAGAAAACGATATTCATTAATTTAATTTATTGTTATATTATTTTTATCTATTTATATCAATAATTGAAATCGAGACCGAGATCTATTCGAATTTGTCGACAAAATTTGTTACATGATGACAAATGACAATTAACAAAGATGACAACTTAAATTAATCTTCATTTTTAAGTACAGAAATAAATGTGTTGATTGGAAATCTTCTTTTTCGATTTAAATCTTTTTTTTAATTTTATCTCATTTTTTATGATTTTAAAAAAATACTATTTAAAAATAAAATATATTTTATATAAAATTAAAAATCATATATGTATAATATATGTAATAATATGTAATGTAAAATTAAATACAAAATTTTAAAAAGTTAAAAATTAAAGAATTTTTTTTGCCTAAAATTGATATTTTTCAAGAATAATGAGAAAATTTAATATATAATAAGATTAATAATAATTTAGTAACATAACGCTATTTTTATCTAATATATATTTAATAATTGTATTATTTATTATTTTTATTATATATATTTATTTTCTTATCTATTAGAATTTTTTGTAAAAAAAAAATTATCGAAAACAATTTTTATTTTTTTATAATCTTACTTATGCTCTTACACTAATTTTCTTACGCATAAATACGTAAAAATTATAAAATAATTAATCGGATTAAAATCGCAATATAATAAATATAATAAATAATCAAAAATAAATTTAACATCAATATAAAAATTTGATGATACGTATATATATTCTATGATATAGAATAATAAAACATCATTAACAATTTTATCTAACTATGTTGATAAAATTTGTTTAATTCTGTTTCGTAATTATCACACATATTATAGTTGAAATGATTTTCATAAATGATATTTTGGCAAATAGTATTATTCAGTATGCTGAAATTATTTAAATCTCTTGTATTCATTTTTTTTTAACTTTAATAAGAAATAATTTAGATGTTCGATTTAAATATGCTCTTCTTTTTTACCATATGTAACATACATACATACTAGGTAATAATTTTACTTAATTATAATTCCAGCTTGATGTATGCAGAACAAAGGCTTAATTTCAAGGTACAATCGATATCACGGAAATTCGTTGCCAAGTTTTTCTACATTAGATTGCAGTGGACTTACATACAGTGCATTTAACATCAATAAAGCTGACCTGCAATATATTATTATATAAAACAATATAATTTTATATAATATCTTATAAAATATGTTCAAATTTTAATTATAATTAAAATAAATATCGAATTAAATTTTGAAAATATTAAAAGATTAAAACCATTAGGATGTCCGAGTATTCATGTTACCCGCCCAAATCTGATCGACCTCTTGACCCAAAATTACTTTTAGAGAATTTTATTAGAATCAATTTTTTATCTATTCTTCTAATGTATCATACTATACATATATAATATATAATATATAATAATCATACTATACTTTTATAAAAACTTATAAATTTATTATTTATATAAAATCACAAATTTTTAATTTTCGAGAGATAACAATGTATCTAAAAGATACATACAAAATGTTATTTTTAATGTTCTTAATTAATTTTGTAAAATATTTTTATTATCTTTAAGAATTTTTTGAACTATATTAAATAATCAATATCAATAAAATAATAATTATAAGTTAAAAGAGAAGTATAAATGATATAAAAAATCTTCAAAAATATTATATTAAAAACAATATATATATATATATATATATATATATATATATATATATATATATATATATTTTTTTTAAAAAAGAAATAAAAAATGGAAAAAATATTTAATTAATTATAAATAGCAAACAGTATAACTATAATTTAATTATATAAATTTAAGATATAATTTAATTATATTATAAAATAAAATAATTAATATCAGAAATATATATATATATATATATATATATATATATATATATATATATATATAAATCATGAAAGAAAATATAATTAAAAAAAATATTATTTATTATATTGTTAAGTGAAAAATAAAAACATATTAGAAAATAAAATATTATGTATGTATATATATTTGTTAATATATATGTATATATATTATATATAAATATAAGATTACATGTTTTTACATTTTATTACTTCTTTTATGCATTCTAATATGCATTTTACTAATTACTATTACTTCTTTAAATACGCTTAAATAAAATATTAGCAATCAATTTAAATTTTTCATAATAGAATTATATAAATTAAGTTTTAATTTAAAAAATTCTTTACAGTATTTTGATTATTAATTCTCGAATTCTCCTAAGTCATAATTTAAGAAACATTGAAATTATCACTATGATATATTTTAATAACGTACAAACAAAATCTATATACAAACAAATGACTTATTATTTTTTACTTATCTTTTTACTTAGTTATTGATTATTCTTTAAAAAAAAATTAAAAATGAAAAATGATATAGAAAATTTATCAAATAAAATTATAATAAAAAAAATGAAAATTTCTTTCTTATTTAAAGAAAATGACGTAGATCTTAGATTTATACGTAAGAAACGTATAAATTTTCTAATAAAGAATAAAAGCTTATACAAAAGATAAAAATTAAGAATACATACCATAAAGTAGATCGAAGAAATAATATATAAGAATAAGTTGATAGAAAAAGAAGACATAAAATATCACAATGAATCGTTGCTTGGCACTAATAAACAAATAATCACGATAATCTACTTTAAATAAATATATTTTTTATGACGGAATAAAACTATCAATACTAGTAGTTCTTACACACACTGCCGGCCTAGTAAGATAAAATGGTAGAATATCAGAATACGCCATCTTTAATAGATTACACGCAAGCGCTGTTTGTATCTTTATTATCCTGTAATCACAATCTATTTTAGATACAAATCATGTTGAAAATAAAATAGGTAATAATCCGGATTAGCACTATTAGAAAAATTTCCTATTTTAAATGATATCACATTAAACTATATCAATGTGTTTTGATAATATTATACAGCTATGTAAAAATTAGTGTTCGAATAGCTATAATATTGTTTTTATAATCAACATTTTTCCTTATTTGTTTACATGTTTTTCCTCATAGCAATTTTAATTCTTACCTATATGTATAATAATCAAATAAGTTACTATACGTTATTAATTTGATTTCTGTAGTTTTTTCACAATTTTATGAAATATTTATTTATTTTTTATTACTTTGCAATATTATATATTATTTTCGTAAAAATTATATAAAATATTATATAAAATATTTTCATATATTATTTTCATAATAAAATAATATAAACAAGAATAAAATGATTATATGCAATAAATAAATAATATATAATAGCAAGAAATAATTTATGACTTAAATAATGTTAAATTGTTTTCTTCATTGTTGGGGATTCTTAATATGTGACAAAATTCAATGGATAAATAACATAATATCTAATATCATAATAATAATTTGATAATATAATATCGATATTGATTAATAATAAATATTAACAAAAAAATAAAACTTTTTTATTTTTTATTGATAAAATTTTAATACTTATCAAGTTTATGTCAGATTATATTAAAATAAGATAATATAATTTAGATTATATTATATTAATTTATTTAACAAATGAAAAAAAATGTTATTATTATTCATTGCAGGAATCTTAATATAACAGTTTTAAAAATATTCATGGTATTTCATTTTTAATAAATTGTAATTAGAATAATTATATATTTAAGAAATTTTTTAAATAGTATTTCGATGTTAATATGTTAATATGTATATATTGTAATATATGTTTTATTACATTATATTTATATTTATTTCTATTATTATAAATAAAAATAAGTTATTATAAACAAAAAATTATAATTACCATATATATTGAAAAAAAAATTATTTTTATATTATAAATTAAATTTTTTTAAATACAAAATTATTGTAATAAAAATTAATAAATTTTAATCAAAATAATTTTTTTATTTTATATCCAGTGTACAATATGGTAAGTTTTTTTTCCAACTCTAAGTAATGATATATTATTACTTAATATATGTATTCCAGGTACAACAACTTCTTCCATATTTGTAATTTTTTGATAATTAATATAAAAACCTCCAGCTCCAATAATTCTTCTTGCATCATAATCTGATTTAAAACAGTTTGCTTTCATAGCTAATTCATAAACATTAATACCTGGTTCAGAAAGAAGTTCTATTAAATTAGCACCTTCTAATATTTGTACCAATTCATTTGCATTCATTTTTGCTAAAGAATCAATTGATTTATCATAAAGAATAGCAGATGCTCTTTTTGCTGCAATTAATCCTGCTTCTGTAATAATAAAATAATATTGCATAAATTTTAATAATTAACATAAAAATAAAAATATTTTATCATTATATTTCATGATATTATTTAAAATTGATAAATAATAGAAAAATTAATAGTCTTTTATTATTCTAATTTAAACTATATTCCATAACATACAAAAATAAAAATTTGTTCTTTTACCTCCATGAACTAATATTGTAACTTTCTCAGCTAGATTTCTCTGTGCTATTCTCAGTTCTGGTTTTTTAAAATGCTCTTCTATAATTGTTTTAATCTTATTTAAAGGTAAAAATGTAAAAAAATGAAGAAATTTTTCTACATCAACATCTTCTACTCTCATAAAATATTGATATAATTGAAAACTAGAAGACTTTGCTGGGGATAACCAAACTGCATTGCCTATAGATTTTCCAAATTTTTTTCCACCTTCAGCTGTGATTAGTGGTAATGTCAATCCATAAACTTGATTTTTAGTATATTTAGTAACTAAATCATAACCAGATATTATATTTCCCATTTGATCTTGACCTCCAATTTGAAAATTGCAGTTATATGTACGTTGTAAATGAAGCCAATCATATCCTTGGAAAATTGGATAAGTAAATTCTGTAAAACTCATTCCATTATCAGATTCTAATCTTGCTCGTACAGATGTACGACCAAGCATTGTGCCCATTCTAAAATACTTTCCAACATCCTTGATAAATGATAATAGATTCATATCTTTATACCATTGTAAATTGTTTAATATTTTTATAGGAATTAAATGATCATGATTTTTACAGAAATATTGTGTATGATTTTTAATAATAGTTTTAATATCATTTCTTATACATTCTAAATTTTCTTTAAGTACAATTTGATCTATTTCAACACGCTCTTTTTTTCTATAACTTGGATCACCAATTAAACCTGTTGCACCTCCTAATAGAATAATTACTTCATGACCACAGCGTTGCCAATGTAAAAGATTGATAAGAATTAATAAATTTCCTATATGCAAACTTTCTGCAGTCGGATCAAATCCAGCATATATACATTGTGGTGGACTTTTCCATAATTTTTTTATATCATTCCTAAAATTTTATTGTTTTAAAATTTTTTTTTATTACTGAGATAATTATATCAATCAAGGAGAATAATTTTAGGATATAATATAAAGATATGCATCAAACTCAGGATATATTTTTTAGAATTAGAAAATTTCAATGTATTATTTAATTATTTGAAAAGATTAACGAAAAATGTATACGAATAAAAATAATTTCAAAAAATATAAATATATTATAAAATGAAACTTTAAAATTAAAAAACTTTAGAATTAAAATAAAATAAGAATATATAAATATTATAATTTTAAAAAATTATATAAAAATATAATATGCAATATACTATGTAACATAATACATAATTTACGCATAACGCGCAATTTTTTTTTTAATAATATTTAATGAATTAATAATACTTACATAAAAATATCAGGAAAAACATCCTCATATAATTGTCTGTTTTCGGCATCTAAAATATATTTTGCAGAATGTAATCTTCGACTATTTAAACACTTTGCGAACGAACGTAACCTCATTAAATTGTTCATTTTTAATTGTCCGTTAAAAAAAATGCAGAAATTGATCTTAATATTAATTGTTTATTTAGGCATTCTGTCTTAAAAATATTTAATTATAAAATTTGGATAAGTATACTTAAAAATATAACCGTAAAACTAATTCTTTATTTAATTTAATGATAATAATATAATTGTGATGTAAAATATAAATAAAATAGAAATTCATAAAATAATAAATTTTTAATTAATATATCAATTTACAAATTTATTTATTATAATATATTTTCAATAATTCTAAAATATTATTTTAGTATCAATAAAACAAGTAATAAAACATATTGATGCATTCAATTTTCTTTTTTGATAAAAATAAATTTTTCAATAACTGAATAATAATAATAAATAAATTTTTCAGTTCATGAATAAAAATAATAAAAAATTGTTCACAAAAAAAGATTAAAATAAAATAATAATAAAAGAATTCGATTATGATAAAATAAATTTTCTTTTTTAATTAATTTACTCGTGTAAATTCGTATAATACACATAGAATAAATATAAATATTCATATAAAATATAGTACTATATTTTGCAAAAGAAAATTAATAGATCTAATTGTAATTAGTTTTAATAAATTTAATGTAATCATATTATTATTTAAACATATTGATATGTATATCATTATTTAAACATTACTATAATAATAAGAATTTCGAATGCTTATCATTAAATATAAATTAAATTTTACATAATAATAATTTTGCTTGTTCAATGAAAACTCATCGTGTCATAAAAACTTGAATCACTTCTTCAAAATGAAATTTCTTTTCAAACTATTCAATTATTGGTTGTTTTATATATAAAAAATATCTTTCGCATTACAGAAAATCGCTTTAAAAATATCACTATTAGCTTATGATAGATTTCCATGTAACAGTTGCTACATTAATTAACTTGTTAATAGTATATTTGGGACATAAGCGAAACTCTAAAAAGGAGCAAAATATTATTATGGCGGTAAACTATTGGGCGTTGTTCTTAACACCTGTTGCTTTTTCTTGGATTCATGATTTGAATCAATTTTTGATTTAAAGTTTAAATAAGATTAAATTATTTTTATTTAAATCATGGTAGAACGAGGTAAGTTTCAAAAAATTATTCAAATGATACTTTTATTTCTATTACTAAAAGAAACTTGTATATTCATTTAAAATAAAAAATGAAAATAATATAGATTAATAAAAAATGATTAACTTTTTCTTATTTTATTTTTAAATATGTAAATAATTAAGTAAACACGCCATTTTGAAATTCAGATTTATTTGACAGTTCTCTTTATCTTTTTCTATCGTGCTATTATTTTTTTTCTTTCTTTTTTTATTACTAATTGTAAAAAAGGTTATGTATTTTTACATAAAGTAATTTTCAAAAATTTATCATGTTCTAAATATAAATATAATTTTGAAATATAAGTTTTTAGGTTATATATATATATATTTTATATTTTCTTAGATTTAATATTAAAAAATTTTATGTAAGTTTTAAAATAAATTTCAAATATCTATAATTTTTATTAAGTAATTATTTTTCTATATATAAAAAATATTTTATTTTTGCACAGAAATATTTTATTTTTCAGAAATTAGCAATGGGTAAAAGTGAAGAAAAAAACGGGAACACGATACAAGTAGGAGAATCTACATTTCTTACAAAAACATCAAGCGAAGCTAGTAAGATGTTAGAAGCTGCTTTATTACAAATGGATGACATTATTTCTGGTAAATTTTATATATAATATTATTTTAAATTAATTTAATATATCAAATATATAATCAATGTATATAAAAATATGTAATAATTAATTACTCTTGAAATATTTTATTACTATAATTTTTTATTTTATTAAGATATCATATTTAAGAGAGGAATTAATAATAATATTACATATTAGTTGAAATATCCATAAAATTATTAAAATTATAATATACATATATTAATAGGTGTGTGTACTGATAGTAATAATGAAGGCAATACAGAATGGAAGGATTCTGTCAAAGAAGCAACAAAAAATCTTGTGACAGCAATTAAAAACTCTCCAAGTCCTCCTTCTCCTCCAGATACAGCCACTACTGAAATTTTATTACAATGGATGCAATTGGTAAACATTTAGAACTTCAATTATAGATATAATATAATTAGATTGATTCTATAAAACATGCAATTAATGCATATTATATATCTTAATATATTTAATTTATAACTTGAAAAATAAGTTCAATATTTTTATCAATATTTTTATATATATGATTCTTGTGTTATTAGAAATGTTTTCAATATTAATTCTTCCAATATTTTTATAAGTATTTTATGTTTAAAATATAAAATGAGAGATACATAAAACAAGCTATTTCTTCTTTATATTATTGCAGAAAGCAATTTACTTGTTTTTTTACTTTAATTAAATAATTAAATAACATCATTATTAAAGTTAATAACATCAATATATATAAAAAATTGATTCTTAACTTATATAATATTTATTTTTATTATTTTTCTTGCATTAATTATGCTAAATAAATAAAAAATATATATATATCAAATAAATATAATTAAATAGATAAGCTATAGAAATAATAAACATTATAAATTTAAATTTTTCAAAAAATATTTATATTTAAATAATTATATTTAAATAATAATAATAATAAATATAAATTAATTTAGATTCTCATGTGTACAATAAAAAAAATTTAATTAATAAAATTTTAATATTACTATTAAACAAAATTTTAATATTATATTAAGTATTATAAAAAAAAAGATGATCTATGTATAGATTACGTCACGTGACGTTATGGCTCTCATCTTGAGAAATTTTAGAATGGTAATTTTAGTATCTTACAAAACTTCGTCGTGATCGTTTTGCTAATTTTATTTTTTTATCTTATACTTTTATTTGTGATAATTTAGTTTATAGTTAAAATATATGAAAATAATTTAAAAAATGGCGAAAAATGTGTAATCAAATGTAACAAAATTTGTTAATTTCATTAAGAATATAAAATAAATTATGAACGAAGTAGAAAAAACTCATACAAGAAATCCTATTAATAATTTCATTTGAAAGAATTCAATAAACTACAAGTCGTAAACGAAATTTTCAATTACATTATATCTAATTAAAAATATCTATTTAAAAAGAATTTTTTTGTTATTATTTTAAATAAATTGTGTAATTAAATAAATTTCATATAAATTTATATCAATTTTTATATATTAGTGTAAATAATTTTTTTGTTCTCTTTTTCTCTATTTTAGATAAAATTATTTTAATTTGAAAATAATAAAAGAAATCATGAAAAGCTTTTCAAATAATTAGTTACAATTTTAAATTTAAATTTATTGAAAATTATGTCAAGATCAAAACAATCGGATATTAATTGGACTCCTTCAGAAGACTATGATTCTTCAGAAACATCAAATTCAGAAGGAGAAGATGAGTTTGTAAATATTAATCTTTTTGAACATCAAGTACATGAATCTGGCAATTGTTCTTGCCAGGTATAAATAAGGAAATATTTAAAAATAATATAAAAAATATTTATAATTTAATTTTTAATTAATTTAATAATTTTAGATATTATAATATAATTTAATAATTTATAATTTTTATAAATTTTATATTATAATTATAATTTAATAATTTTTAATGTTATTAAATTAATTAAAAATCAAATTGTAAATGTTTTTTATATTATTCTTAAATAAATAAATTGTTATAAAAAATTAATTTTTTAAAAATATAAAATTTTAATTTCTCAAAAATATTTAAAAGAATCATATTGTTTTCTTAGAATTGTCCATTAGGTTATGCTAAAATGATAGCTCTGAGAGGAAGTGTACCTAATCTCTGTACACCTACGAATTTAACACATGTTGGAACTCTTCCATCATTCTGTTCTGCAGTATATGATATGAGGTCTTTGAATTTTTATTTTTGTATTATTTTTAAATTTAAAATCACTGATTTTATAACATGATTGAACAGCTTTTGTTCAAAAATCCATAATTATCAAGGAAATAAACAATATAAAGGAAATCAAAACAATCAATATTTAAAATTAGGAAAAAAGCGACAATTAAGGAATAGAATAGAACATGAACAAAAAGCTAAATCACAATCAGATCTTTCTTTAAGAAGACAAGAATTTTCTTCTTGTTGTTCCTTCCAATATTTACAAGACATTCAAAAATGGAATGAATATCAAGCAAAGACTAAGGTATATTAATAATGCAACAAATAATATAAATATACATAACAAAATATTAAAAAATATTAATAAATATTAAAATAATGTTTAAAATAATATATATGATAAAATATTTAATACTTTAAACTAATTATGAATATATACTTATATTATTTTATACTTATTATTATATTCATTTATAAATTCTAGAAAAAAGAATATATGAGATTAATAATAAAATTATTTTTAATAATTATTAAATATAATATTATTTATAATAATAATTAATAGTTAATTAATAAATAATAATTTTATTGTTTAACTTTATACAACTAAAATATTGTATAGAAAGCTAAAATATCAATATTTAATATCTTAATATTTAAATTTATATACATATAATATAATTAATATGAATAATATAATTGTATACAGGAACGTTTAAAAAAGTTAGAAAATGAACGTGGAACATTACGTATGGAAGTATCAGTTTTATCAGAACAAGTAGATGCACAATCTAGTAAAATCCAAGAATTAGAAAATATGCTTCGAGAAAAGAAAGATTCTCTCAGAAGAATGGAAGAAGCATTACAAAAAGTAATTTTATTATTTTATTTTATATTTTATATTATATATTTATTTTTTTATTTTCCTTCAATGATTTAAATTTTAGGAAGTACTTTCAAGAAGTGCTTTGGAAACACAAAAATTAGAACTTTTGAGTTCTTTATCAGAAATGAAACTTAGACAAGCAAGTTTAGAACATGAAAATCTTGCACTTCGTAATACAAGTCCTATATCAAATGTAAGTCCTATATCAAATGTATAAATGTATGTAAAATTGAATACTTTTTTATAAATGAAATATATGTGTATATATAATTATAATTATTAATTATTATTATAATTATATAATTATTAAATTTGCAATAAAAATGAAAAAATACATTTTTATTACTGATTTATTACAGGGAGAGAAATTTGGAAGGCATACCACTCAATATAGTAGTCTTCCTAGGCCACCGAGTTCTTCAAAGAAAGGTGTAGTGTTCGGTAAGGTACCCAGTTTAATTTCTGGAGCACACACAACAGTACCATTGGCCATTAAAGGAGCATCCGCGAGATGCCTGTCTGCGCCTACTCTAGGTTGCGATTGATTCTTCCTCTAAGCATGCATTTTTAAATTTTTTCATTAATATATGACAGGCAATCGTGGCTAATAATTTTTAATTTAGTCTATGTCAACATTGAATTAATTAAATTTTATGTTGATTTATGCATGAAAATTTTGATTTTATTTCTCTTTTTTCTTTATTCTCCTCATACATAACAATATCATGTATTTCATACATTGATATGTTTTAAAAAACTATTATTTATTTGTTTTTCTTTTATATTTGAATTATGATATTTGCAACATTTTAATTTTTGAATTTAGTTTGGTGCAATAAAGTTATTCATTATTTATTTTTTTGTTTTAGCTGAAAAAGAGAAAACAATCATAGGAGATTCAAATTCTCGAATAGTATCAATTGCTCAAAAATCTTTGATGGAACTTTCAATGGAAGAAATTGAAGATTGGCTCGTAAATTTAGGATTAGAATGTTACGCGGGCGAATTGAGACGATGGGGTGCTACTGGATCAAAATTATTAGACTGCTCGCAACAACAATTAGAAAAAGAATTAGAAATTAAAAATGTTCTTCATAGGAAGAAATTATTATATGCAATAGAATCCGAAAAATTTGATGGAGCTGAATTTCTTGGATCAGATAAGGTATTTTTTATAATTTTATATTGCATAATATTAAACTCATTATATATATAACTTTGTATGAAATATAACTTATATAATGAAATATAATAAGATTAAGATATTTTTTACAATTTTAGTACTTTATTATTATTTTGTAATTTGTATAATGACATAAATATTTATAAAATTATAGATGGATAATACTGCAGTTTTACGATGGTTAGATGATATTGGATTACCACAGCATAAAGAAGCTTTCCAAAATGGTAAAGTTGATGGAAGAATGTTACATCGACTTACCACTGAAGATCTTTTAAATCTTGGAGTTACTGCACAATTACATGCTGCAAGTCTTAGACGAGGAATTCAGGTAACATTAAACTTATTTATTTTAAATATTATAATATCTATAAAGTAAATATAATATAATTATTTAAATAAATTTAAATTTAATAATAATAATGAATTAATACATTAATATTAACATTGATACATAAACATTAAATATTTAATAACAGAAAGAATAAAACTATTTATAGATTCTACGAGAACTAAATTTTGAATTTGATAATCTTGAAAGAAGATCAACAAATGGAAATGGAGCAGATGGTGATAATGTTCGTCTTTGGACAAATCATCGAGTAATGGAATGGCTCAGAGTAGTTGATTTAGCGGAATATGCTCCAAATATGAGAGGATCTGGAGTACATGGAGGTTTGATGATTTATGAAGGCAGATTTACTTCAGAATTATTGGCCACATTACTTAGTATTTCTCCAGGAAAAACTCTTCTTCGTAGACATTTAACTACACATTTCAATCAAATTCTTGGAAGAGAAGTCGTACAAAGGAAAAGAGAAATTGAAAACACTCCTGGATTTATTCCACTTACGCTTACCGCTCGTTTAAAGGTAATTTCTATTATTTTAAAATATGAAATGATAGAAAACCAAAATGTTGTATATCATAAAGTATTAAGTTATATCTTCACCAAAGTTTAATTTATAAACATTGTTTTATAACTCGAACTTTTCAGGGACATTATTAACAGTTTTACGAACAATTGCCCACATCAATCTTTAGTTTCTTCTAGAGGAGATTAGATTTCTAGAGGAATCGATTCGTTAGTTGTGTTTACTATGTATTTGCTACATGAAAAATCGACTTTTGAAAAAAAATATTAATAAATTTATTAATTAGAAAAATTATTTTTAGAAAATTAGAAAATTAAAATTTATAAAAAAATATCGAACAATTCGTGAACAATTTCTATATAGGTCATGAATAGAGATTTACAAAAAATTTTATTTCGTTCTAATTGTTTTTATTATAAATAATTTAAATTAATATTATGTTTGGTTTTATTTCATTCAGGAAAATTCAATGAGAAGATGAGAAATATGAATTTAAAATATAAATTTAAGTTAATAAAGATCATATGATAGTTATGAAATATGAGCTAATAATGTTCATGAAACGTTCATTAAACGTTTTTTTTTAACTCTGCATTTTACGAATAATAATGCAAATAGATAAATAAGCATTTAGAAAATACGATTTTTAGCAAATTTAATTCTCATATTATTTATAAAAAATTTACGAACTCTGGTGAAGAGGCATCTTTACACATACAAGTTCTAATTTTGTCTTTAAATTAAATTACAATTCAATTGATTTAGGTACCTAAGAAATCTCAGTTTACTTTAAAGCGCAAAAAAAGCAAAAATGAAGCAGATTATGGTAATTTGGTCTGTCCTTTGGAAATTTCACCTCCAGGTACTCCATCAACCCCTACTTCAACACCAGGCAGTCCTAATTTGAATTCACCAACATTTTAACAATCATAAATCATAGTCTTGTAAGTCTAACTTGACTAATGCTAATATATTCTTTCATTACTTTATACTTATTTAATATTTGATTTATTAATATTGATAATTTAATTCTACATTAAATATTTTATCATCTTTTATTTTTTTTATCTTTTTATTTTATTATATAATTATTATATTATACATGTATACATATCACCTGTTTTTATTAATTATAATAATAAAAAATAATAGTAAAAAAAATTAAAAATAGGTATATTCTATTTATTTATTGTATATTGTATATTAACACATAATTTAATTCATTTATTAATTTTTTTTCTCTAACAAATACAATTTATTTCGAATACAATTTTTACATTACTGATATTATATTTAAGGAATAATTTATTTTATTTTATTTAATAAAATAATTATTGCATAAATTTATTATAAAAATATAGATTGATATAATTGATATCTGTTTTTTGAAGAATAAATTAGTTAAGAATTCATATGTATGAAACTAAATGATGAATTGAATTATTTATATAATTGAAATACGGATAAACGAAGTTTTATTGTTAATGAATTTTAATATTATCAATATTGTATTGTTAACAAATTTTATCACTTATCTATTTATTCATTTTATATATTTTATCATGTAATCATTTATTAAGCTTCTATTCATTTATTTATTCTTAATATTATAAATTACTATATATTATAATATTTATTCAAATTAATTAATTTTTTTCAGAATCAGAAGATAATAATCAGAGAAGAATGATTGGTTGCATTTGAAAAATGTAATTGCATCTACATACATAAAAAAAATATTCTGGGGACCATCATTTTATCTCTCTTTAGTTTAAGTCTTATTATTTAATTTTGAATAATGAAATATTGAATAATGAAAATAATCATTTAAAAATTTAAATATATTAATTGCAAAAAAATTCTTTTTAAAAATATTTACATTTACGTTTTATTTATTTATTATAATATATGTAATAAAAACACTAAATTGGTAAAAATTTAATACAAAATTTTAACCATATAAAAATATGAATAATTAATTATAAAAAATTAAAAAATTATTTATAAAAAATAAAAAGTGTAAACAATAAATATATATTATGTTTACACTAATATTATGCAATAAAAATCATGATTTTCATATGTGTCATAGTTGCATCAAATTAACAATTTGTACAATATGTACATTACATACAATACGTTATCAATATGTACATTATCAATTTTTGTAAGTGGCCTATGATTATATTATCTTTGTAATTTTACTATATATTCAATTATATTCAAATTTGTATTCTTACACATATAACTAGGTTATTAAATATATTAATCCAAAATTTTAAAAATTGTGTGTATATTATTTTTTTTCATAAACCTATTGAACAATAAGTTTTTGCATATTATTAAAACAAGAAATAATTATATATTTTACATATATTATTAAATATTTTTATTGTAAATATATGTAAATTATATTATTTATATATGTAAAATTTTTAATTTATTATAAATAAATCAATAAAATCAATAATTAATATTCCAAAATTTTTATAATTAAATATTCCAAAATTTAATTATAAATCATGTAATTATTTTCTAAAAATGGGTTAAAATCTAATAAAAATCAATAAAACAAAATTAACTAGTTATCAGCAACATAATTAGATGTTAATTATTAATTTCTTTATTTTAAAAATAAATATAATTCTTTTAACTTATAAATCATTGAAGATACTAATTCAATAAATTTATCTTTTATTATTTTTAATGTTTTCTTTAGAGATATATTTATGAAATAGAATTATATCATTTTATTGTGTAAATTTATTATATAAATAAAATTTATATTATATCAATATTTAACTAAATAAGTAAAAATAATAAATTCAATTTATATGAAAAAGTAAAATATATAAATATTTATTTTATTATTAATCTAGATATTTTTATTATTTAATATAAATCAAAAATATATATAAATAATTAATATTTTATATTTGAAATTTTATTCTTTGAAAAATAATTAATATAAATAAACTAAAAATTCAAGTAGATGTAAACATATATTATATAGTATATATAGTATATACATATACTATATTCAATATATAGTTATTTCAGTATAGATATACTTTTTATTGTCATGCGCATTGATTCACATTTGTATTGTAAATAATCAGTACGCTGTGAGTAATTAAAGTAACAAAATGTAAAGAGAACGTATAATTTGTGTTAACAATGGAAAACGATAGTTTAGCGATTGTTTATATTGCAAATGAAGAAAAAGAATTAAATCTTACAATTATTTATGGACAAACGATAGAAGATCTTTGTATCAAGGTAAGATAGTGAAAGAATTATATTTCTTTCTCGATCTTATTATTTATTAAAATTATATGAATATTGTGTTTTGATATTTTGTAAGATTGAAAATAAATTATTAATAGTTAATAAAGTAAAATTTTATTAATTATTAGTCAGAAATTAAAATGAGATTGAAATTAAATTAAAATTCAATTTTAACCTTTTTCTAAAATAAATCTGAAATCTAAAATGATATTTAATAAAATATCATTTAAGTATAAACAAATATTTTAGATTTATGAAATTTTATTTATGTATTTTTATTATATAATAATGATATTTAAAATTAAATATAATTTTGCTTGTTTTGTACATTTAATTTAAATAAATGATTTTTCAGATCTGTAGATCTCTTGGAATAGGTCCAATAGCCAGACATCTTTTTGCTCTAAGAAATCATTATACAAAACTTTGGTATTCATTATCATATCGTTTGGAAATGAAAAATAAAGATAAATTTGACTTTAGGTTAAGATTTAAACCTTCAAGTTTAAAAAGATTAAAACAGATTGATGTAAAAGCCTATGATTATTATTTTCAACAGGCACGTTCAGATGTTATGGATAATAAAGTGCCAGATATTGTTTATGAAATACATAAACAAGAATTGATTGGACTTGGTGTTACTGATATGTATAGGTTTGTATAATTCAATTTCAACCCAATTGAATCATTTAATGAGTTATTTATTTATATCTTTTTTTAAATTTCATGATAAAAAATTATATATTTTTATAATTAATTTTGCAAATAGTTCTATAAAATTTTTCAATTTAATAAGTATAATTTATGAATTATATAAAATAATTATAAATTATTTTATATAATTAACTTATTCAACTTATTCATTGACTTTTCCTTTTAAAAATTTGATTAATTAATCTAATTTTTGATAAATATAAAATTATTTTTTACAGAGTAATGTTAGAAAAAGGAGTACCAAGAGAAACAGTGGAATCAGAATATAGAAAATATATTCCTAGAGAATGTATAAAACGTCATGCATTTTTCATTAAAAAACCAATTCATAATGCACTTTTAGAAATCTGTAAAATATCTGGATATGATGCAAATTATGTTAAAGAACAATATTTGAAACAATTTGAATGTATGGCACCAAATTACCCATATGAAGAATATGAAGCTTTAATGGATAGAGATCTTCAAAATCCTCCAATAAAAGTGACTTTAAGAGTCAATGTAGATGAAGTAAAATATTGTGAATTAAATGTTGCTTCATGGATTACATTATGTGCAATTGAAGATTTATGTTTTGTTTCTATAAGGTTTAAAATTTATCATTAACTTAATTACAAAATATAATATATTTTAATGCAAAAATTTTTTTGTGGTAGACATTTTATTATATATATATATAATATATAAAATTCAATTTTTCAATCAAATTTTATTATTTAATAATTTATATATTTATTATTTATATTTTATTATTTATATGCTTTTTATTTTTTTTATTTTTAAACATTTTTCAAAAAAATTAAAAATATTCCTTATTGGAAATAGTATATTTTCTTTTATTTAAAATGTAACAAATAAAATATTTTTTATGTTGATATTAAATTACACATAATTTTTATTTATAATTGTTTTTTTGTGTAAATACACACACGCGCACATGTATATTTGTGTGTGCGCGCGCACGTATGTATATTGTATGCAAAAAATATTTAATATTTTTATTATTTCTTTTAGACAAGATAATACAGTGGAAATATCAAGGAAAAATGGTATACCTTCATATTTGAAATTTTCAAAAAATGCACTTTTAATGTCCTTTGTTTCTGCTCTGGATGGTTATTACCGTTTAGCTGTTAAATGGACATTTAATTTATGTGGAGAAATTGTCACTCCTTCTTTGGAAAGATTGCATAAATTAAAGTGCCATGGTCCAGTTGGGTATGATTTCATTTATTTTATTTATTATAATTTTAATAAATAAAATAAATATAAAATTTTATAAAATCAAAAAATATATATATAAAAACATGTAAAACTATATTTTATTTTAGGCAAGAATTTTCATATACAAAACTTCAACAAAAACGTGCTAATAAACCAGGTTCTTATTTACTTAGAGAAAGTGAAACAGAATACAATGTATATCATTTGGATATATGTAATAAGGGAGGAAAACTATTTTCAAGGAAAATAGAAGAAAAGATTCCAAATGAGTTTACTGTTACTGGGATTCCTAATCGATACAATTCATTGGTACAATGTGTCTCATCTTTTCAAGATTCTGAAGGACAGCCATATCTTTCAGAATGTTTACCACCCTCAGAATATGGTAATTTAAATAAATTTTTGTTCTTTATTTTATATTTTTATATAACAAAATTAATTTTTTTATTTTATTTATAATTTATAGAATATTTTTATTGTTACAATTATTATGTTGTTGTAATAACATAAAATAATGAAAATAAGAAAAAATTAATTTTTTTTAGATAAGTCATCGCTATTACTTTGTGCTCCTGAAAATGCTGTTAGCGAAGTTGCAGCTGATGAAGAAATTGTTGCTTCAGTTTTAGAAACTGGCCCTCATTGTGTATCTCAAAATCAATTAGAAATTTATAAACCTTTTTCAAAAACTATTAGGACTCAACAATATTCACCAACAACTCTTCACAGAGCGATTTGGAGGTTAACTAAAGGAAAAAAATTAGAAGTTGCTCTTAAAATTTTAAAACAAGAAGAGGAAGCAAATTATACAAAAGAATTTTTGGAACTTGCTGGAAAATGGTCTCAATTACGCTCAGGTACTCTTGTAAGGTAAATAATATTTTAAAATATAAAATAAAATAATATTATAGTTTTCTGTATTTTTAAAAAATGTAAAGTAATGTAATATAAATTAAAATATTCTAATATAAAAAAGAATATTAATGATTTTAAAAAATATGGCAAAAGAAAGAAAGAAAGAAATCAAAAATGTTTTAAATTTAATTTATTAGATCATTTAATAGCTTATTATATTACTATGAAAATATTAAAATAGTAATTGTAAAAATTCAAAATGTGCATTTTACAGAATTTTTATTTCTTATCTACTATTTGTAACAAAAAATCTTATTACAGTTAGTAAATAATCTTATTACAATCAAATTTTATTATGTTATTATAATGTGTTTAAATTTTTTCAAAATTTTTATATAATAATTTAATATTGAATAGACAATCCAAATTAGTTTAACTTTTTGTTCTCATGTAATATATATTTCTTATATATTGATACTAGAATAATTTGTATGTTCTAGTAGATTATATGGTTTAACAGTAACACCATCGATTGGAATGCTCCTGGAATTGGTACGACATGGTTCACTTGATGAATATTTACGTAGTTCTTCTTCTCAAACTATTAAAACTGTAGATATGGTAGAAGCAACAGCTTGTTTGGCCGCTGCTCTTTGGCATCTTGAAGAAAATGGTGTAGTTCATGGTAACATTAGATGCAATAAACTGTTAGTACATGCCCATACTAATAACAGTTTCGTAGTAAAATTAGCCGATCCAGGAATATTTGTATATACAGACATGGATATTCATTGGTTACCTCCAGAGACTTATAATGATCCAGAATTGGCTAGACATAGTTTTCAAGCAGATATTTGGGCTGTTGGAACAACAATTTGGCAAATATTTGCTAGGTAAATCTTTTAAACAAATATTAATTTTTATGTTTTTATTATAATTTCAATTTAATAATTTTTTCTTAATATTATTAGTTTTAAAATATATTTAATAATATAACAATTTATCATAAATATTTCATAAATGATTCAATATTCATATAAAAATAAAATTTAATGTTATTTTTTTTCAGAGGAGATACATTACAAGAATTTTCAAATATTACTATTGTAAAAAAATATTATGAAGCGGGAAAACGTTTGCCTATTCCAAATGGTTGTCCTACAGAAGTTTATCGATTGATGCTTGAATGTTGGGGAGATTCAAATGGTTCTAGAAAACAACCTCAAGCAATTACGAGAGATATAAATCAAATTCTATATCAAGTATATAATTCTCGCAGAAGTCATGCATATGCAACAGCTTTTCCAAAATTACTTAATTCTCAATTAAAAAAGTTTGAGCAAGGTAACTCTAATTCCAGTAATAATAAATCAATAAATAATGAATCAAGAAGTAATAGTCTTCTTATGGATAATACCAGTCTTCCCTGGAATGATACTGATGATAGTAAGATATAATTGTCTTCTGTTATATTATTTTAGCAAAATCTTTAAGTTTATTTTAATTTTAGATTTACAAGGTTTAATCAATACCAATGATAACTATATAGATAGTACAGAAGATCTTTCTGCATATTTAACAAGAAGAGATTCAGAAAATTGCTCAATCTCTCAAAATAACATTCCCAATATGAATTGTATTGAACATTCTACTCAAGCTTTATGGATAGGACATCCAAGTGATTTAGGCGAGGTAATAAAATAAATTTAAAATAAAAATAAAAAATTGACTAATTTTTATTATTTATATTTGATAGCACATATTAGTAGCATTTTATATAAATTTAATAATTTTTAGAAATTAATAGCAATAATTTTTTTAGAAATGAATAGCTATAATATTTTTTAATAATAATAATTTAAAATTAAAAAAGAAATGAACATATAATATTAATATAAAAATAGGTAATAGGAAGAAACGAATCTGGAACAACAGAAGATTGTGGATCTGGAAGTAGCAATGGTTCTTTAGGTCAAATGCGAGGAATTTATGAATTGGATATTGATTGTAATGTAATTCTACAAGGCAAAATTGGTCAAGGTTTTTATGGAGAAGTTTATAGAGGGACATTAGAAAGAGAAAATGGAAAAGATATTGAACCACAACAAGTTGCTATAAAAAAATTAAAAAAAAAAAGAGCTCTTGAAACAGATATAAATGATTTTGAAAGAGAAATTACTATAATGAAGGTGATTATTTCAGAATTATTAATTAATTTATAATTTATTTTTTATGGATAGGACATCCAAGTGATTTAGGCGAGGTAATAAAATAAATTTAAAATAAAAATAAAAAATTGACTAATTTTTATTATAATATGACATTAACAATATTGAAATTGCAATGAATGTTAATTGCATATGAATGACATGATTGCAGACTTTAAACCATCCAAATGTAGTGAAAATTCTTGGAGTAATATCAGAACCTGAAGTTTGTTTAGTAATGGAATATGTAAAACATGGTTCATTACAAAGTTATTTAGCAATTCACAAACAAGAATTAACACATAGAAGACTATTGGGATTTGCTTTAGATATTGCAACAGGAATGGATTATTTGGGTAGTGAGGGTATTGTTCATAGAGATCTTGCTGCAAGAAATATTTTAGTTGCTGATGAAAATAAAGTTAAAATCAGTGATTTTGGGTTAGCTCAAGTTATTGGAGAAAATGATTATTATATTTTACAAACTGACCGAAGTCTTCCTATTAAGTGGCAAGTATTATAAATCTAACGAAATTATATATTCCTTACATATAATTCTCTTTTCTCTTAAGGTATGCTCCGGAAAGTATTAGAGATGGAAAATTTTCTATTCGATCGGATGTGTGGTCTTTTGGTGTAACAATGTATGAAACATTTAGTTTTGGAGAAGAACCACGTTTACCTGGTCTTGATTCTAGTACAGAGCGACTTCAAAATGAACAAGAAAAAGGAAGTACTGAATTATTAGCTGCATTAGAAAATGGTATTCGTCTTCCTTGTCCATCTACTTGTCCACAAGCAATTTATGTAAAACTTATGCATCCCTGTTGGAATTTAAAAAGCCATAAAAGACCAGATTTTGCAACACTTTGCAAAGATATTGAAGATCTTCTTATTCAATATTAAAAAGTAATGATAAAAAATAAAAAATATATATTAAATGAAAAGAATTATTTTATACGAAAAGTTAACTTAATTATATAGAAATTTTTATAATTTTAATTTTAATAAAATTGCATAAAATTTCAATATTAAAAAATTAATGGACATTAAATAAAATAACATTGGTTCAATTTTAATAATTAAGTGCAATGTTAGAAATCTAATTTAAATATTAAATTTACATATTATATTAATGTTACTATAAATAATTGATATTGATGAACAAAAAGGACTAATATATTTTTAATGATTTTAATTTGTATTATATATTCAATTGACTTTTCGTCAAGAAATTACTTATTAGTTATTAAATTAAATATGTAAATTTATATATAATATTTTGAAAGTTAAAATAATTAAAATAAAATTATCTAAAATATGTATATATATATATATATATATGTATAATTTTTTTGTAAAACAAGTATAAAATTTGTTTTATAGTCATAAGATTTATCTATTATTTGCAAATATTTCCTATTTAATTAAATAAATAATTAAAATTAAAAATATATTTCTTATATTTTTGAATACAACTTGATGTTTCATAATTAAAGCTATGACATAAAAATTCATAAAAAAATTATGAATAAGTTTATTTAATATTCATATATCAAAAATATTAATATAATTACAAAAAAATTAGAAATAAAAACTTCCTTACATTTAATTTTTTATTTTATTTTCATAACCATGAAATGTATACATATAAATACAATTATGAATTTGAATTAGCATTTGGTCCTCGACGACGACTATAAGTTTGGACAACATTGACAAATCTTCGATTATACTGAATCCGCCTCTTAGCTCGGCCAGTTTTTTTTTTACTTTTTTCTTGTTTTTCTACCTATACGAAAAAACATTAAGTTTAATAAATCTTTCAATAAACACTTTCTTTATGAAAAAATATATTATGCTAAAATTTTATATTGCATATATAAATAAAAATTCACATTAAATATCTTAATCAATATGTTAATTAATATGTACAGATTACTTGTTTAGTCAGTGAAGAAGTTTTGAAATTAGTTATAGTAATTAGTTGTACAATATGATTATGACTGATATAATTTAATTACCTTCGGCGTTTGAGCCTTTACTTTTCCAGCTCGGGCTAAAGACCCATGTACTTTACCTTAAATATTAAAATAACATTCTGTTTATATATAATATCAAAAATCTCAAGTGTAAAATAAATAAATAAAACTAATAATATAAATTATAAATTTTTTAATATATTTTTATAATATAAAAAAATTATAATATAAAATATAAATTTAGAAACTTATAATAAATATATAAATTATGAATAAAATTAAATAATAATAAAAAATTATAATTAAAATAAAAAATATAAAAACTTTTCTTATGAAAACTTACCACCAGGAAGAGAAACTGTTAACTCTAAAACATTTGACGTAAGATCTCCAACTAAACTATCATTTTGTAATAAAAGACCAGAGCAATATAGATTAAATTCTGTATTTGCAGCACCTTCTATTTCCACAATTTTTTTCTGAAAAAAATTATAAAAAATTTATATTATCATCATATTATATTCAATTAAAATTTTTAAAATCTAATCTAATTTATCAATGATTTATCAATATTATCACTCAGAAAGCAATATTTTATCTTTAGTGATTTTTTAATTATTTGTTACAACAATTAAATAATAAAAAATATAAGTGAAAAATATAAATTATTATTTCACTTAAATAAATAACATTTTTTAATTTTATTCTATATATATTATATTTTAAATTTTGAAATTTAATTTAATTTATAATTATTGACAAATATTGCGAATGGAAATCAACATATATTTATTTGATCACCAGCTCATAAATTTGTCATTTAATATTGCGTTGTTGCTCCTTCCAGAGACATAAAGTTCTGACTCTGAATTATCATCAACGCAAACCACTAAATAAATATAATATTTATAACAATACACAAATTATTTATGTATTTTTATAAAATAAAAATATTAACAAAATATTAGTATAAAAATAATTTTTTAAATTGAAAATATTTATTATAGTTTAATGTCAAAATAATATAAAATATTAATTATTAATTTTTACTGTACCTTTAAATCTGCAATAGTTTCATTCTCGTGTGATTCGACCACAGTCGTGCGCTCTCCTCTAATGTGCAACTGCATTTTTGCTCTTTATACAAATAAAATTTCAATTAAATATTTGAAAAGAAATATCTACAATATTTTAAGTTTTTAAGATTTTAATAAATTTTATTATTAACTAAATTATAAATGATTATAAATATATACATATATAAATCTATACGTAATTAAACTGTTTTAAACTGTAATTAAAAAAAATAAAATTTATATAAGTAAATGTAAATATCTAGTAAAAATAAAATCTTTAAAAATAAGTAAAAAAATATATAAAATCATATAAAGAACGAATAACTGACACGTGTCGTTAAAAAAACCATATTTAATTACTTTAAAATAACTATTTTTAAAAAAAAATGTTAGATAGTACTAAAAAGAGTTATAAAAATATTTTATATTTATAAACTAAATATGTAGTAAAATTTAACATATTAGAAGATAAAAACGCGGAAAATTAAATACTTACTCACACGCAATAACGCTTAAAAAGGACCTTGGTCAGCTTGGTCTTGAAGTTATTAACAGTTATAGTAGAGTGACACGATGCGACGCTTAACTTTAGTAGAAACTTGATCACGTGACATACCTTTGTCTAACAGAAATGACAGTATAATGTGACGTCACATATTCTCCTTCTATGGAAATTCGCCTTAGAGAAATTAAATCACTTTTAATGATAAAAGAGATAAGCGTATATATTTAGCAATTCTGATTATAAGCGATAATACAATTTATTGATAAAATGATAACAAAATAATTAATTGATTTTATTTTTTACCTTAGATTCAATTTTTTTATTCATATTAAATATTATTTAATAATATATTATAAAAGAAATCTATAATTGCAAAAAAATAAAAATATCAATCAAAACATAATATAGTACTATATTTCATTTAACAAATAACGTTAATTTTTTTATATTGATTAATTATTTTCATGAAAATGTATAATATTTAGAAATTTTTATTTTAGAAATTATTTGTCAATCTTTTTCGAATACTTTGTTCTTATTTTAGAAGATTTAATGTTCTTTATTAATGTTTGTTTTCAATATAAAATTTATAATATTAAATTTAGTTCTAATTTCTTTGGATTTTGATCACGTGATTTTGTTTACTTCCGACAACTCGATTTGTGAAAGAGTTAGGTGTAAAATTCTCATACATGATAAAATTATTAGCAATTTTTTATTAATATTGATCTTTTATTAATATTTATGTCTAAGTATATAAAAATTTGAATAATATTTGTTAAAATATTATTAAGTTTTTAAATTAAATTATTTATCCAATCAAATTTTGATTTATATTTTTCATATATATATATCTATACATACACACACATATATATATGTAATATAATACATTATTTAAATGTGAATGTATATAATAATTTTCATCTGGTATACTAACCTTATATAAAATTTAAATCAGAATTAAATAATAAATTTTCATATTATTTATATATGAAATAATAAAAATATATATAACAATTTTATACAATATAGCAAGAATCATAGATTCCATGGCATTTCCACTAAACGATCAAATTTATACAAAATCTTTTACGCCTAGAGAATATCAAGTAAGAATTTTCTAAATTATTTTAAGAAAATATATTGCATATTTTATAGTACATTTAAATACTAAAAATAAACATTATTTTTAGGTAGAATTATTTTATGCTGCTAAAGATAAAGATATAATCGTTTGTTTAGGAAAAAATTATGAACAAACATTTCTTGTTATAAAATTAATTCAAGAATTTGCAACAAATAATAGAAGGTAATATTATTGTTACTTTTTTTATATATAGATTTTTGAACTATTTTTATGTTATTTCATTAAATGGTTTTTAAAATTATTATATGTTAATTTAGATTATTAAGTGAAGGAGGAAAACGATCATTGTACATACTGACAGATGAAGAAAAATGTATCGTAAAAGCAAGTTATATACAACAATTAACAGATTTAAAAATATTATTATGTGATACTTGTTCAACTGCAGAATTTATAGAAAAGTTTGAAATTTCTCATGTAAGAAACATTAATATATTACAAGAAATTTTTAATTAATCGTGTATTAATAATATAATAGATATTTATTAATTTTTTTTATTTAAAAAATTTTTATTAGGTATTACTTACAACTTCAAAGACATGTGCACAATTATTAACAGATAAAAAAATTTTACCTCATCAAATAAATCTAGTCATAGTTGATGAGTGCCATAAATCTATAAACAATAGCCAACTAAAATTTATTTTACAAACTATTTTATCATGTAATAATGTCAGAATCATTGGATTAGCTGTACCATTGTTTAATTTAACACAAGAACCTGGAAGATTAGGATTAGAAATAGAAAAAGTAGAAAATACATTTCACTGTGAAGTTGAAACAGCTAGTGATATATTATCTATATTACGGTATGTACATTTTAATATATAAAATAACTTTAACATTTAAAATAAAATAAAATGAATTCATAAAAAAATATTGCATACTATAAGATTACTACATACTATTGTTTTTATTAAACTTATAATTACAATAAAAGAAGAAAAATTACCAAGAAAATTTCATACTATTTGACTTTTTTTTCTATATCTTTTTTATTCATAACTAAACAAAAAATACAAGTTATACAATTTAAGTTATACAATTCATCTTGCTTATTCTAATATATTAGTATAATATTAAATTATTCTATGTATAATATTTTTATTTAAATAATGATTTTTTAAATAGATATAGTCCTAAACCTAAAGAATATGTAGTAGAATATGCTAAAAGTGAAAAAGGAGAATTACATATTATTATTGAAAATCATATATTGCATGCTATTGAATTTCTACGTGATCATCGTTATGATCCAACTGAAATTTATAATGAAGAATTTTATGAAGATATTCAAAAAATACCAGATCCTACAGAGAAGCCATTTGAGATGATGCAAGATCTTTTACATATATTAGAAACTCTTGGACCATGGTGTGCGGATCGTGCTGCATTTGCTCTTTTAATTTTAACAGAAAAATTAAAAATAAAAACACCTTATGAAAGACATTACTTATTATTAAATATGATTGCATCTGTTTTTACAAAGATACGAGCTTTATGTGATAATGCATTTGAAGTTTTATCTGAAAAAGAAAAAATATATAAATATACTACTACAAAAGTTCATCGATTATTACAAATTTTGAAAACATATACACCATATTATACAAAACATATTAATAATACTGATAATAAAATAAATAATGAAAATATTTCTCGGAAGTTTTCAGCAAATAATAGAGATTCTATTAAAGATAAATTTATGCAATCTAAAAAATTAGATTGTAATTGGAAAAGTAGTGAGGAGAATTGCAAAAAACCACCTGTAGCACAACGACATATGCGTGGCATTACAGATCCTGATTTACTTTGTGGAGTAATTTTTGTAGATAAAGCATTTGTAGCAAAAGTCTTATTTTATTTATTAAATGAAATATCTATTCATGATGAAGAGTTACATTTTTTATCACCTCTTTATACAATTGAAAAAAATATTGATGATATTAGTTATTCAAAAGATTTAGAAATAGAACATAGAAAACAAGAAGAAGTTTTGAAAAGATTTAGAATACATGAATGTAATATACTAATTTCAACTTCAATTTTAGAAGAAGGTTTGTCATTAATAAATATTATAATTATTAAATAATAATTTATTTTAATTAATTAATATTTTTCTAATTTATAATATATTATATTATATAAAATATAATATTCTATTATATTTTTCAGGTATAGATATTCCGAAATGTAACTTTGTAATGAGATATGATTTTCCAAAAACTTATCAATCCTATGTACAATGTAAGAGTCGTGCAAGAGCTCCAGATGCCCTGTATGTACTATTAGTATCACAAGAAATGTCAAAGGAGTACGTATGGCAACTAGCTCAATATCATTACATAGAAAAGGTATCAAATTATGATATATTATATTTTTTAATCATTTTAATTATTAATTTATAATAAAATTTAATGGAATATATGAACTGGATCTGATGTTTGATTAATGACTATATTATCTGCTCGATTTAATTTATTCATAAACTTCAGTGTGTACCAGTTTTAATATCAGCCATTTAATGTGGTTCATTACCTGTGTCCATCCCAGTCGAAAATTTTAATGGAAGAGCATCAATCTATTTTGTAGACTTTGTTAGTAAAATGTTCTAATAACGAACCATCTGAAGAAGAAGAAAATGAAGCAGATATGTATGCTGCTATGATACCACATTATAAACCACTTGATGGAGGTGATGCACCTAAAGTTACTTTTAATTCTGCTATATCATTAGTAAACAGGTAGTATAAAATAATAAAGAAAGCATTTTAATCATTAATTTAAAAAATTATTTTATGTTACAAAATTTTATTTGTACAGATATTGTGCAAAATTACCTAGTGATACTTTTACAAGATTAACTCCAGAATGGTCCATTCAAGAAATGAATATTGATAATATACTTATGTACATATGTTCTTTACGACTTCCTATAAATTCTCCAGTAAAATATATTGTATCAGTAAGTGCTTTATTTTTATTTTTAAAGATTTAATTTTTTATTAAATTATTATTATTTTAGTCATATCCTATGCCTAATAAAGCTATGGCAAGACGAATGGCTGCTTTACAATTATGTATTGATTTACATAGAAAAAATGAAATAGATGATAATTTGTTACCTATTGGAAAAGAAAATTTTAAAGCTAAACCAGAAGATGCAGAAGTGCCTGCTTTACCAGATGAAAGTAAAGTAGATTTTTCTGAAGCTCGACCAGGAACAACAAAACGAAGACAATATTATTATAAAAAGGTTTTATTTATTTTAACATAAAAATAATAATATATATATTTTACAATATTTTTTCTCTTAATATCAAATTATTCTTTTTAGACAGCTGAGGCATTAACAGATTGTAGACCAATAATTGGAGTTCCTTCTTATTTATATCATATTAATTTAGTGTTAAGTTGTCCTTTACCTGAAGAACAAAATACTAGAGGAAGACGTATATATCCACCTGAAGAATCAGCTATTGGTTTTGGTATAATAACATTGAAAGAAATTCCTAAGGTATAAATGTTTTGATTATTAATATTATAATATTAATATTAATATATTATATATTATTAATATATAATAACTTTTTATTTTAGTTATGTCCATTTCCTATATATACTAGATCTGGAGAAGTTCATGTAAAATTGAAACTTAGTAAACAGACTATAATTTTAAATGAAATGCAAGTAGAAAAAATTGCTACTTTTCTTAATTATACTTTTACAAATGTATTAAGATTACAACAATATTTGATGCTCTTTGATCCTAATGCTTCGGAAAATTCATATATGATTGTTCCTGTAAAATTAGGTAATTTTGAATACTTCTAGATATTATATTTCAATTTAAATTGCAATATACATATAAATCTATTTTTGATAGATGAACAATCTGACATTGCTGTAGATTGGAACTTTTTAGAATGTATATATAAAAATCGAAATACAGGACCAACTAAAATTCCTGAAGAAACCAGAAAAAATTTCAAGTTTGATGCATCAAAATATCACGATGCAGTAATTATGCCTTGGTATAGAAGTCAGGATCAACCTCAGGTATTTTAATATGTATATTTAGATTATAAACAAAATATTACAATATTAAATCTTGTTTTTATTCGTTTTAGTATTTTTATGTTGCTGAAATTTGTACAAATTTGAATCCTAAATCTTCTTTTCCTGGTAATGATTATGGCACTTTTGAAGAATATTATTTGAAAAAATATGATATACAAATACAAAATTTAGATCAACCTTTATTAGATGTGGATCATACATCGGCTAGATTAAATTTTTTAACACCAAGGTAAATATTATGGAAAATATATGATTTTCTTTATAATAATAATATTTGAATATATTTATAATGATACTTTATGATATTTTAATATTTATATTATATTTATATAAAAATTTTATTTTAGATATGTTAATCGAAAAGGTGTTGCTTTACCAACAAGTAGTGAAGAAACAAAACGAGCAAAACGAGAAAATTTGGAACAAAAACAAATCCTTGTTGCTGAATTATGTGCAATTCATCCCTTTCCAGCTTCATTATGGAGACAAGCAGTTTGTTTACCTTGTATTTTATATAGAATCAATGCTCTATTACTTGCTAATCAAATACGATGTCAAGTTGCCCAAATGATAAATTTAGGGCAAGAAAATTTAAATTCTGGTATTTAAATTTTAAAATAATATAAGAATTATTTTTAATTTTTATTATTGATTTTAATATGAAAATATTTTAGATTTTGAATGGCCAGCATTAGATTTTGGATGGAGTTTAGCAGAAGTTCTAAAAAAATCTAAAGAATCTGAAAAAGCAAAATTAATTAGAAATGAAGTAAATTCTACAAACGCAATTGATACTAAATGTCAAAATATATCTAAAGATATTACAGAAAATTTATATAAATTAGATAAAGAAGATTTAAATGAAAGTAATTATGAATTTCAATTAACGAATGATAAGATAACTGAAACAGAAAAACAAATATCAAATGATGAAAATGAATTAGAAATTGGTACTTGGTCAAGTGATATGGCAATGAATTCTTTAGACTTTGGAACAAATAATTTAAAATCATTTCCTTTAAATGTGACTGTTCTACCAAATGAATTTAATTGGAATGATATTCGATATGGATCTCCTGCATGCGAATCAGATTTTGATGGTTACGAATCAGATGATATTTATAGTGATGGATTTGCCGATACTTCTGACGAAAGTGAAGATGAAAATAGGGGGTTGCGAATTTCTTATATGGGAGAAAATGTTGCAGAAGCTGTAGAAGATGAAAAACAAATATCAAAACAAGAAGTCAATAAGAGAATTTTGGATTTGTTAGAAACTGAAAAAAATTCGGATGAAATCTTATGGTCATATGCAAAAGAGAGCGAAGTTTTAATTACAAAACATAGATTAGCTCATTATGAATTTGCTAAAATTAGAGAATGTGAAATAAAACAAAGTGGATCTTTTATACCTTATGATAATAAGATTGTAATTAAAAGAAAAACTTCGTTTAGCTTACATTCTGAAGAAAATTTACCAAATTATAAATACAAAACTTATGTAGAAACTGTGGTTGATAAATTTACGCAAGAAATATTGAATAATAATGAAACTATACAACCAATAAAAAAAAATTCTAATACACCAAAATTTACATATCATTTCGATAGTAATCTTTTTAGCTTTGATTTTCAACCAAAATTAGAAAATCATCCAGGTCCAAGTCCTAGTTTAATTTTACAAGCTTTAACTATGTCCAATGCAAATGATGGTATTAATTTAGAACGTTTAGAAACTATTGGAGATTCTTTCTTAAAATATGCTATAACTACTTATTTATATTGTACATATGATAATATACATGAAGGCAAACTTAGTCATTTAAGATCTAAACAGGTATAGAAGATTCAAAATATTAATTGATTTTATTAATTTATTAATTATAATTTGTTTTAATGTAATGACATCTTTTAGGTCAGTAATTTAAATTTATACAGATTAGGAAGACAAAAAATGTTGGGTGAGAGCATGATAGCAACAAAATTTGAACCACATGATAATTGGTTACCTCCTTGTTATTATGTTCCAAAAGAACTTGAACAAGCATTAATAGAATCTGGTGTACCTTCTACTTTATGGAATCAAGCTGACATTCCAGCTTTACAAGCTGTAAATCCTTTTGAAATAACTCAGTTAGTTCGAGAAACAGAACAAAAATTGGGTGTCATGAAAAATGAACTTGATCGCAATGAAACAACACTTCCAAATAATTTAGATAATATGCGTTGTTTTATACCATATAATTTAATTACTCAACATAGCATTCCTGATAAAAGTATTGCAGATTGTGTCGAAGCATTAATTGGAGCATATTTAATTGCTTGTGGACCTAGAGGTGCATTACTTTTTATGGCTTGGTTAGGAATTCATGTTCTACCTACAGAAGAAATTAGTATTATTCAAGAAACTGAGCCAAAAGATAGAATTCCAGGAAGCACTCCTTATGTAAAAGGAAAAAATGAAAAGGGACAGACAATATGGACACAGGTATCTATAATTTTATAATTTATGTTAACAAATAAATATTTTAAATTAATTTTTAAAGATTCGTTATGGAAAATTGGAAGAACCACAAAATCCCTTACTTCGATATATTGTTGATCCAGAAGAAGAACTAAAACTGATGCTTGATGGTTATGAAGAATTAGAAAAAAATATAGGATATAAGTTTCATGATATTAGTTATCTGCTACAAGCATTTACTCATGCATCATATCAACCCAATAGATTAACAGATTGTTATCAACGTTTGGAGTTTCTCGGAGATGCAGTTTTAGGTAATAAATGAAGTTGATTTTATTTTCTCTTATAATTTTTGATTATGTAAAATTTAATATAAAAGTTTATAATTTTAGATTATTTAATAACAAGACATTTATATGAAGATGCCCGACAACATTCTCCAGGTGCTTTGACAGATTTGCGATCTGCTTTAGTTAATAACACTATATTTGCTTCTTTAGCTGTAAGATGTGGATTTCATAAATATTTTCGACATCTTTCTCCTGGTCTAAGTATTGTTATAAATCGTTTCGTTAGAATTCAAGAAGAAAACGGACATTCCATTAGTGAAGAAGTAAGAAACTTTGAATAAATTTACACATGTACAACATAGTAATAATTAAGATTAATGATTTATTTTATTTTGTATTAAAGATTAGGAACATTATGATACAATAATATTGCAATATATAAGATATTTTATATTCATATACATATATATACTTTATTAGTTTTTTACTTTTTTTTTTAGTATTATTTAATTGGAGAAGAAGAATGCGAAGAAGCTGAAGATGTAGAAGTACCAAAAGCATTAGGTGATGTTTTTGAATCATTAGCTGGTGCAATTTATTTAGATAGTGGAATGTCCTTAGATGCAGTATGGAGTGTCTATTACACCATTATGAAAAATGAAATTGGTAATTTAAAAAATTTTTTTGTTTCATGTATATATATTTTATAAAAAAAGACAAACGTATGATATTTTATTAAAGAACAATTTAGCACAAATGTTCCTAAATCTCCAATTCGTGAATTATTGGAATTGGAGCCTGAAACAGCAAAATTTGGAAAACCAGAAAAATTAGCCGATGGACGAAGAGTTAGAGTTACAGTGGATGTTTTTGGTAAGGGATCTTTTAAAGGAATTGGAAGAAATTATAGGATTGCAAAATGTACTGCAGCAAAATGTGCATTAAAAAAATTAAAGAGAATGCAAAATTATTCAAGAGAAAAACTATGATAGCACATATAATATTAGATCAAAATAAAAGCATATGAAATGAAATGAATTTCTTTATTATTATTAAAATATATTTTTATAAAGTTGTGTTCATAAATATTTACGAATTTGTAATATAAACAATTTTTATGCATTTTAGCTTAACATAATATATTGGTATAAAATAGATTTCTAAATTTAAAAGAGCATCATTTATTATCATTACAAAAAATAAAATTTTGAAAAAATAGTATAAATATATATTGTTACATTGTAAATATTAAAGCAATAATCACTTAAAAAAGTACTTATAAATTCTAAAAGAATCATGAATATGTATTTCTTGTATTCAATTTATGATAAATGATTGATTTACAAATGATATTTTTTATTTACCTTATAAATTATGTAACAATTTTCTTTGAAAATTCTAGTCAATATTAGCATTATTCTTTTTTTTATATTTTCAAATGGAACGATTTTTTATAATAATTATGTACAATAAATATATTGTACAAGATATTTTATAAATATTTGAATTTGCATTATTATTTATTTAATAATTATTATATGTTAACAAATTATATCAAATAAAATTTAAAGAAAAAATTTTTTTATATTTATTTTAAAATATTATTAAAAAATTTTGTACAATGAAATAAATATAAAATTATTTATACACAAAATTTATGAATTAATTTATTTAATGATTTGATTATATAGTATATATAATATTTTATATAATTTTTTTTTTGCTTGTTTGAATTTGATATAATCATTATGTAATTAGTATTTCATTTTATTTCATATAAAAACAATTATCATGTAAATTTTAAAAATCTTTTGTAATAAATGTTTAGTAAATAAAATAAGAAAAAATTTAAATATTAAAAAATACTAAATATATTTGTAAAGTGGATTTTTTAAATATATTAAAATTTTATATTTTATATAATGTTGTGTACTTTAGAACCCACTTTAAGAATTAATTGCACAACTAAAAACAATGAAAAAAACTTTATATAAATATGTCTTATTATAAATAATGGGACTTTATATATTGTATATAATATATAATATATATAATATATATATATTATATATATATAATATAATATATATAATATTATATATAATATATATAATATATATATTGTATATAATAATATATTTAAATATATTATTAATATTATTATAAAAATGATAATGAAATTAAAATATTTTGCAAAACATAATTTATATACAATTTAAAATCTTTTTTATATCTATTTAGAATTAAAATCTTAGGAGTTAAATTGGCTATAAAAAAGAGCTATAGCAGGATCTTCACATTCACATGTAATTAATATGTCTCGAAATTTATCTAAAATCTGTAATAATTGAGATCTACGAATATTTTCTAAATACATAATCTCTTCTAAATGATAACCTCCATTAAAGTAATCAAGACGGCATAATTTGTCAAGTAATTTTCTATCATCAGAAGGAATATCATAATCTTCTGATTGATAATTGTACATTCCATTTTCTTTACGAAGTGTTATTGATAATTCTTCATTTATATCAGCAGAAGTAGCTTTTGAAACATCATTTAAATTCCATACACTATTATTTTCTGTGATTTCATTTAAATTATGATTCAATTCATCTTTTGTATCCTTTAAAAAAGCAAATAGCAATATATTAGCAAATTAATATATATTGAATTAAAAAATAAATATTTTTAAACTCACCAATGATACTTGGCCATGCACTGTTGGCATATATTGTACATATGTATGTAATTGTAGAAGTAAATGGTTCTTTAATAACCATATTATTGTTTTTACTAATTGTGTTTGTTGTTGTGACTGACTTAAAGGATTTAATTTTTGACTTATAGATGTTGGTAGTGAAAAATCACTAAGAACCTATACTAATAAAAATTTAATATTATATATAATTCAAATAATTCTGAATGATATAAATAATTTTTTCACATACTTGTAATAAACAAAGTCCTGGAAATTCTTCAGAAAATAATTCTAACAATTGATTTGTGATAATAGCATCTGGTGATACAACATAAACATTACTTTCACAAAGAGGATAAATTATAGTAGCTTTAGCCCAATATATTAAATGTCCAGTTAATTGAAAAACTTGAGTTAATGTTAAATCAGAATCAGCAGCTAAAGTTTGTAAACTTTTCAGTGGACTATACATTTGAATTAAGCGTTTAAGAGCTGGAGAAGAATCTATTGGAAGTGAGTCCAGTAAATCTAAAGGTTCAATGAGTAATAATATACCATGATAAGGTCTTAAACTATTTAAACATCTGTAATAAAATTTAATATGTAATATTATTTTGATTGATAATCATATAATATAATATTAACCTATCTATTATTTCTGGGTTAATAACAAATCCTTTTTTGTGAGATTGATGAACCTTTTGTGGAAGGCAGAAACGTACTTGAATCCATTTATTAATCATAATATTAATTATACCAGAGGTAGTCAGGCTACTAAACACAGACTTCAAATCACGTGAAAGTGAACTTCTTTGCAATATTAATTCATAAGGTGATTCATCACAATCACTTTCACCTTCTGATCTAAATAAATAAATAAATGTATATATATATAATACAAAAATTTTAATTAATCCTTTATTTTTTATATATACCTTGTAGCAACTTCATCATGAGTAGAAACCATAATTTTTATTTCTTCAGTTAAAAATCCACATCGTTTTTCTTCATGTCTTAAAGCTATACCTAACCTAAGGCAAATAATAAAATTGTTTTTTTTTTATATATTACATATATAATAATATTATAACATATTATATAATATAACATAATAAACCTTTTACTTAAATCATAGTAACATTTTACTATAGAATGACTGGCTTGTGCTTGGAGAGCAAAAACTATATTAAAAAGCATTGAAGAATTAACTTCCTTCATACCATGAGATGGAACTAAAGTTGGATGTCCAACAAATCGAACATCATTTACTTTTAATTCAAATTTTTGCTCACATAATTCTGGTTTAACAGCAAATAATGTTGATAATACTTCATCAGTAACTCCAGTAAAATTTCCATTGCTTATGTTAGAAATTGGAAAAGGTAAAGACTATTAACAAAATTTATTGATATTATTAAATTATTATATTCATTTAAAATATAATTTAATGTATTATATTGATTTGTTATTAAAATTATATAAAGGAATCATAACATTATATGAAAAAAAATTGACCTGCAATAAATCTTCTGTGATTGTTAAAGAATAAGGATTTTTTCTTTTAGTGCATTGATTAAAATCTCGCGTATGTTTCGCTACATGTGGGTATCGAAATAAAAGTCTATCACCTTTACTATCACTTTTCACAAGAATTATACTTAGCGGATTTATCTCCATAACTAACTACAATTAACTAATGTTTAGGTTATATAAAATCTTGCCATTAATAAATTATAAACTAATAAATTTAATCAATTAAAAATGAAATTAATAAATATATATGATCAAATATCGAAATTATTTTAAATTTCAAATATAAGTATCAATTTTTTAAATAAAAATATTGTAGTATATTTTTTGATTCACAACACAGTTCTGACTTTACCGGAACCATGTGGTAAAAATCAATGTACTATATTTGAATTTAAAAAATATTCATATGTTTATTAAAAAGTTGTATTTAAAAAATTTGTATTATAATTTGTAAATATTATATAATTATGTTTAATAATCTAATTTTGTTTTGAAATAATTAAATTATTCTATATATTTAGTGTATTGATTATAGTCGTAAATGTTTATGTTTTTATCATTCATTATCCTCTGTTTGAATATATACATTTTCGTTCTTACACTTTGTATTCGTATAACATTTTGTTATATTATTATATTTGTATTTTAATTTAAAAAACAATAATTATATACACTATTATATACATATAATATAAAATAGAAAACAGAAATACAAAAATTATTTTTCATATCTTAGATATTTAATTATATATGATAGATATCACTAATATACAATGTTTGTTTAAAATGCTTATTTTATTTATTTAAAATAATTTAATAATTGTTTATTTATTTAAACAAATGAAAATTATCAAGATAAATATAAATATATTTTTTAAATATTAAATATAAAAATATACATATACAGATACATACAGATACATCGAAATTTCATTATTATAGTTATGTTTTAATCTATAAATCTTAATTCTATATATCTTGCAATTATATAATATATATTATATTTTATAGATATCCAAAATATAATTTGTTTTATTTTTTTTAATGATATGAAAAACATAATCTAATTAAAATTAATAAAAATATCATTATTAATTTTTTTTGAATTATATATAAAATATTATTACTTTTATGGATATTATTATTATTATTCTATACAGACATAAAGAATAGACTGGGTGAGACATTTCCTTCACCGTTCAATACGATAACGCGTGCGCTTTTCTTCCAGAGAAACCAGTAGTCGCTTTAATGGTATGTACTTTCATAGAGACGTGTTATTTAACGGTAAGAATATACTTTTTGATATTATTATTATTTGCATGTTTCATATTGAAAAATATATTGAATAATATAAAACATTATTTTTATTCTTAATTTTTTTTAATTAAATTTAAGATAATAAAAAAGAAAATATTAGAAATTGTAATTGTCGAGCAAAAAAGAAAAGAGCAAAGAATAAATAAAATACAATTTTACAAACATTGAATATAATCAAGTAATTATATTTATTTTATATAAACAAATATATACATAATTATTTAAAGTAATATTTATTTTTTAATATTTATTTCAATTAAAATTTTATTGTCCATTATCTTTTTAAAATAAATGTAAGATTTAATTAATTAAAGAAATAATATGAAAGATTTAAATAACTTTTACTTTTATTTAATAATACAATGAAAATTAATAATTTTTAATTTTTTTTAACATTAATAATAGATGAGAAGTTTTGACTTAACAACGAATAATTCGAGTTGTGCATCTTGTACGCTCGAACCACCGCCTGACATCCTTCATATACCGCCACCACCGTTCCCAGCCATTTTTCAACACAGCTCTGATTTTTATCCACACACGGATTTATTATCGTTTCCACCTCATTTCAATGACAGTCCTTGCAAACATTTCTGCGATCGTCGTTCCGAAGGAGTTCAATATATAGAAATGCCTCAACAAGGTTTAATTAATAAATTTCTAATTTATTTAATTCTCGTTAATTTATTCATGTAATTCGTTTTGTACTTTTACTTTGAAAGAAAAAAATATTTTCTATTATTATATATTAATTTAAATATTATTAAATAATTAAATTATTATTAAATATTGTTACATTAAAAAAAGGACAAAACGAAAAAAAAAATTTATTTAATATTTAATTATATCTGTAGATAAATAATTTTTATATTAAAATTTTAGGAACAGTTTTCGATGATACATGGTTGCTGGTTCTAATATCTTCTTGCATCGGTGTAATTTTTATAGGCATCGTATTAGCAACATTACTCTTGAAATGCAAATTGTAAGTTTTCTTTTTCTATTTTTTTTATAAAAATAGTAAAACAAAAAATAATAAAAAAAAATAATTTTATATTACAATAGAATAAAATATTTAACGATTGAATTTAAAAAATAAGACAATAGTACAGATAACAATCAACTAATATTATTCTGTAGTAATAAAAGTGGTAAGAGTGGCGTAATTTCTATACCAAATGCGACATCTGGTATACAAGCAAAAAATGGAAGAATTCAAAATGAAGCTGTTCTTTACCCCTGTGGAGCTGATACTATGCAAGATAGTCGTGTTATGTGGGCTACTCTTACACCACGGGGTACTACCAGACATTACCTAGAAGAACATACTTATGAAACAATCGGCGGTGGACAATTTCATAAACGTGCCTGTTCAACTACGCCAACTGAACATGTAAAACTTAAGGCAATTTAATATTATGTTTTTATATGTAGTTATACTTTAATTCACTTTAATTCACGATTTTTTGAACGAATTTTTGTTCGTAATAAAAAATAATTTTTATTTATTTTATATAAAACAAAAAAATATTAACTAAATAATGATATAATAATAATAATGAAAAAAAAGAAAGAAAATTTCAATACAATTTAACAGATATTATGGAATAACTTTATTGTACATTTCCTGAATGAAGTAAAGAAACATTTAAAATATCTGAAGACAGATAATTGATTTTTCAGACTTACGCAGATCCTCCAGTTACAACTCCGATTCAAAATCGGTTAAAGGACGACAAAGCGTTTGATAACACTGCATTCGTAGATTACGAAGAACCTTCGTTAATGAAGACTGATTATTATCAACTCAGCGATGTTTTAGAATCGAACGATCCAAGTAATATTTTAGTTATTAATATTTTAATTAATTAATGTTAGCATATCTTTATATTTATAATTTAATTTAATTTTGATTACAGGTATACAAAGAGGAACGCGGCCGCGCGTTAGCTCGCCAACACGGATCGAACATCCAAATTTACCGCCCCTTAACCTTCATCCTCATAAACGTTCTTCTCGTAAAGGATCTGCTACGTCACAAGCTTCAGATACGTTATTAAGAAATAGTATTACTTCATCTACATATATTCCTACTATATAAGTTTTACATCTAACTTTTGTTATATAATAAGCAACAGTAAACAGTACATTTTGTACACATTATCTTCACATCTAGTCATTTTCATCAAAAAATAAGTATAAGTTTTACAACAAGTGATTTGGTCGTTTAAAAATGATAAAATCTAGTAATGTGATCAATATGTATAATATTATTTATATTTTATTATGTACAAGATATCATATCATTCTCACTGTCAAATAGAATAAAAAAAAAACAAAATGATTCAAATTTGAATAATCTGATCAAATTTATATTCTGTAATTTATTAATACTTACTAATTTATTAATTCTATAAATTATATAGATAATGACAGAATTTAGAGAAAAAATAATATAATCACTAGTTTATATATTGATATAGAAAAAAAACCTATTCAAAAGTTCATGTTAAAAAAAAACAGACTGATGTATCATAATATCTACATAAAAAATCTACAAAAAAAAATGAGTATAAGAAAATAATATTTCAAATCTCTGTAATTTGTTACAAATTCTATTTTGTTGAAATTGTTGTAACAAAATTTATTAATTGTTTTTAATTTTAATTTTGTTATTGTTTACAATGTATCTTTTGTAGAAAATTATTTATTGTTTCAATAAAAAAAGATCACTGCTGAGCCTAAATTTTTAATCCTAATATAAAATTCTATGATTATATTTTAATCGAACTGCTAGAAAAATTCTTTAACATAAACTATCAAAAATCGATTGAATGTTGGTTGTTATTTGAACTATAAATAATGTTCTTTATAAATCTATTTTTTTTTGAAATTATAACAATTTAATTTTAATTCTTAAGTTTTAAAAATAATTTTTAATATTTAGATTATTATAACTAAAAATTATAATTTAGTTGAAGATAATTAATGAGATAACTTAATCAGACTTTACATTCTTTTATACTTTTTAAAATATCAACTGTATAAAAAATCAGAGTATTTATTTGTAGGATCATACATTAATACATAATTTTAAATTTAGAATTAAAAATTGAAAAAAAGAATGCAAGAATGAAAATGAAACGTTTAATTGATGACGCATATTTTTTTTTGAATATTTAATTTCATTAATTATAAAATAAATATTAATTAAAATGAATAACATTATCTATAACTCAAAATCCTGAAACGGCTTGAAAAAATCTAATGCGAGATTTTTTAAAAAACTCATACATAACTCTTCAGATTAATAAGCATAAATAAGAAAAACAAATAGTAGAAGATAGAATAAAAATTATGAAATCAATGCTATCTTCAAAATACTGACACATAAAGAAAAGATAGAAAATATTCAAAAATAGAGATAGAATAAAAATTGATCGTTAACGCCATCTTTTAAGTGTCTGAGAAATTTTTTTAAAAATAGAATAAAATAAGAATTAATTTTTAAAAAATCTTTATTCATTTCTTTAAAAAATCATGTTTCTAAAAATATTCAGAAAATAGCATTGATATTTAATTTTTATTTTATCTCTCTCTTTCTTCTATTATTTTCTATCTTTACTTATATTAGTTTCATTTGTAGCTAGAGATGGGGTTGATGTTCAATTTTTATTCTATCTCTCTTTTTCTTCTACTATTATCCTTGCTTATATTATTATTTTCGTTTGTGATGCTCTAGAGATGGCGTTGATTTCAATATTTTTATTCTATCTCTGTTTTTCTTCTATTATTATATTACTCTTCTTGTTTACAATTGTATAGATCCAACCTTAAATAAAAATGGTAAGTTATGAAGTATTTTTCGTAAAATAATTAATAATCATTATTATCAATAATAAAAAATAATTATTATTGTATTATTAAATGATGAAAAAAAAATGAATTATAGTAATATGATTTGTTGTTAAATAAAAAATATTTTCTCTGTAGGATGTACAAAGACATTCTGTACATACTCTTGTATTTCGATCTTTAAAAAGAACCCATGATATGTTTCTATTAAATCAAGGTACTTTGCCACCTATGGATCCTAATTTGTAAGTATATATATTTTGCTTTTCTATTTAATATATACAATATCAATATTCAGAAAATAATATAGTAATGTTTTGCAGACAAAAAATAAAAAAATCTGTGAAAGCAAAGGACTCTTATGGCCCTGTACTAGAACGTGTTAAAAATAACAATATAATAAAAGTACAAAATGAAAATGAAAATACAGATCCTCCCCCACCAGGCGGTAATTATATATATCATATATATATTTATTATATTATTAATAACAATAATTAAATCTTTATTTTATATATTATGTTGCTATAATTAATAAATATGTATTTATAGATGAATCTTTTGGAGGAAATAATACTACTGCAGTTATACCTTATAACTCTATACAAAATAATAATATAGTAACAACACAAGCAAATTCTGGAGGAAATGCAAGTAATCTTACATTACATATACCACAAAAAAAAACACATTCTATGGCAAAACCAAAATGGCATGCACCATGGAAATTATATAGAGTTATTAGTGGTCATCTTGGTTGGGTAAGATGTTGTGCTGTTGAACCAGGGAATGAATGGTTTGCTACAGGTTCTGCAGATAGAGTAATTAAAGTAAGATTGTTTTATTTTTATTGAATTATATATCCTTTCTATTATCTGTTATTAGCATATAATATTTTTGAACATTCTAGATATGGGATCTTGCAAGTGGTAAATTGAAAGTTTCATTAACTGGTCATATAAGTAGTGTTCGTGGACTTGCATTTTCTCAACGACATCCATATCTATTTTCTTGTGGAGAAGATCGACAAGTAAAGTGTTGGGATCTTGAATACAATAAGGTTATTAAATTATATTAAATTTTAATTATTTATTGTATATATACAGTAATTAATGTTTAATAAATTCTATTATTATATTATATATTAATAAATTAAATATTACATAATTTCTGTTATTTTCATAGGTTATAAGACATTATCATGGTCATTTATCAGCTGTATATTCTATGGCATTACATCCTAGTATTGATGTATTAGTAACTGCAGGAAGAGATTCCACTGCAAGAGTGTGGGATATGCGTACTAAAGCAAATGTACATACACTTGTTGGTCATACCAATACAGTTGCTAGTATAATTTGTCAGACAGCTGAACCACAGGTATTTTTTATGTATTTGATATTATGAAAGATGATTCTTTTTAAGATAATATGATTTAAAACTATATTTTAAAAGAAAATATTGAATGAACTCATATTTTTTTTAATTAGATTGTCACTGGAAGTCATGATTGCACTATACGATTATGGGATTTAGCAGGTGGAAAATCTAGAGCTACTTTAACAAATCATAAAAAGAGTGTAAGAGCTGTAACTTTTCATCCATCATTGTATGTAATATTTTTTATTAAAATTTTCATTGTATATTTTCCTTTGTTTCATTTATATTATTTATTAGATATATGTTTGCATCAGCATCTCCAGATAATATTAAACAATGGAAATGTCCAGAAGGAAAATTTATTCAGAATTTATCTGGACATAATGCTATTGTTAATTGTTTGGCTGTTAATCCTGATGGTGTGTTAGTTTCTGGAGCAGATAATGGTACTATGCATCTTTGGGACTGGAGGACAGGGTAAAGGATATCTCATGTAAAAATTTTTTAAATTTATTCAGATATATTGTTCAAATATATAAATTTTAAGGTATAATTTCCAACGTTTACAAGCACCTGTTCAACCGGGTTCAATGGATAGTGAAGCTGGAGTATTTAGTATTACATTTGATATGTCTGGTACTCGTATGATTACAACAGAAGCAGATAAAACGATCAAAGTTTATAAAGAAGATGATACTGCTGTAAGAAAAAATTTTTTTTATATTTTTATATATTAATTATATCAATAATTAAAACACAAATGCAACCATTTTTTGTTAATGTTTACAGACCGAAGAAACACATCCAGTAAATTGGAGACCAGATATAATAAAACGAAGAAAATATTAAGTGTTTTTATATATAATAAATATTATTAGTTTAAAATTTTTTTAAGTTCTAATTTTTAATATATAAAAGCCACATTAAAGAAATATATTAATGTTTTATAATTCTTCATCCAAATCAAATTCTTCTTCTGGAAAGTCTCCTACTTTCACATGTATTGGTTTTACAAATCCACCATATTTTGGTGAACATTCAAAATACTTTTTTCCATTAACACTATAGAAACAAGATAAACAGAAAATTAATTATATATTAAAGATATCAAGAAAATATATCTTTTATATCTTATATATAAGATATTAAAAAGATACAATATAAATCTAAAATAATAATGGCCTTACGTTCCATTATTTTTACCAAGTGGTTCATCATATTTTACTCCAACCCACCAACCTTCTTTAAATTCAGTTTTTCCTGCAAAGAAATTATAAAAAAAAAAAAAAAATAATATATATAATCAAACTAAAAGTATAAGAATTATTATACATACCAACATACATGATTATAGCTCTTCGTTTTGGTTGATTTGGTACACAAACTTCACAACGAGAACCAATTTTACATAATTGAGCAGCTGTTCTTTCTGCTTCTTCTTCTTGTTTTTTCTCTTCTGCCCTTCTTTTCATTTCTTCTTCATTATATTTTCCTAACTTATTTTTTTCCAAAAATGCCTTTACTGTATCTATATATATATATATATATATCACACACATATATTCAGATAAATATTTAAAATATTCTACATAATATTCAATATATAAATGAATTATAAAATATTTTAATTAGTTTTAAGTGAAATTATAAATATATTAATAATTTATGATATATATTAAGCTAAAATATTTTGAAAAAATATTTTTAAATAAATGATGATGTTTCATTTTGATAATTTTATGACAAAATATTAAAAATCTATTATTTTTTTATATAAATATCTTTAATTGTAATTTATGTGTCAGTGATTATTTTACCCGTTCTTTTAGCATATTCTTCTTCAGATATTTCAAATTTTTCTATATTATTTAAATTTTCTTCAGTACGAGAAAAATTATCTATTACCTGAAATATCATTTATATATATAATATTATAATTAAAAAGAATATTATTATTTCATATAAATTTTTACATGTAGTCGCATTCCATCATCAATAGGATATGATCCTAATAAACGTTGGTTATCATCCAATTTACAAATTAATTTATCATTTTTGTCATATACTTCAATTTTCATTGTTTTTGGATTACCACCAGTAAGAAGTTCCAATTTTCCCTTTAATATAATAAAATAATATATAATAATATCAAATAATTATTATTTATATTCTTACTTTAAATTCATCAATTGTTATTCCTTTCTGAAATCGTCGTTCTACACAATATGAATTTTGGCTAGAATTAGTAATGGATAGATTTACAAAATCTGATGTTATTACGTTATAAGCACTCATATTTCTTATAATGAATAAGAAGGTATCAGTGTTTTCAAATCAATTTGTAAGCGGTAGACTTCGCATATAATAGGTTATTTAAATTATAGTAGAAAAAAGATGGTAATGTAGAATCCTGCGGATAAATTGAAAGAAAACCAATATTATAATATATCTGTGTGATTTTACAATAGAATATGTTTATAGCAGAAAAAAAATGACATAAGATCAGAGGTAAATGATTTCAAATATATTTAGTTTTTTATAATAGTTATAAACATTTTTGTGAAATCAACTATTTTCTTAATTTTTTGTATATTATTTCTTTATCTGTAGATAACTCTTATAATGTTTTAAGTTAGTTTGATAGTATATTTACTTATTGTAATAAAAAATTTTATGAAATTTTTTAACAATTTATGAATATAAAAAAATTTATAATATTAATTTATTTTTATATTATATTATATCATATTATATTATATTATATATAAGAATAAAATGGAACATAATTCTTAATTAATTTTTTTTTCAATAAATTTTTTTTTTTGTTTTTTATACATGTATTCATATTTACATATATCTCGAAGAATATAATTTTATAAAAAAATTTAATTTTTGTAAATAATTAAATTATATATAAAAATAAAAATATAAATAATGTATATTAAAAAATAAAAATAAATGTATATTATAATAATAATAAAGATAATAATACTAAATTTATTAAATATTATAATCAATATATCTATATCAATAAAAATCTCCATTTAGAACAATTTCCGTATTACCTATAAAACTCTATTTTTTAAATAAAAATAAAATTTTCTAATTAAATTAATTTTTTTATTTAAAATTTTTAATTATATAAAAGAGAAATGTACAAAAATTAAATTAAAACTAAATTTAAAACTAAATTTAAATGATTTAATGATTTAATAATTATTTTTCGAAAAAATAATAAAAAAACAAATTTCATATTACCACTTTTTTGTATAATATATGTTATAATTAATATAATAAATAATATATTAATAATAATAATAAATAATATAATAATAATTCTATATATTCTAACTTGACAGATTAATAAATGTAATTTTATAATGTAATGTAATATTATAATTAATATATAATTATATCATTATAACATAATAAAAATATTTTAATATAATATTGATTCAAAATGTTTGTGAAATAAAACTATAATTAGAAAACATATTTTTTATTACATAAACAGTTTTAAACATAAAATATTCATACATAAGTAATTTTAAAAATTTTACATTTATTCGAAATAAAGTGTTATAATACATTATATTTTTCATTTTTTTATAAAGAATGTGCAATAGGCAAATATTATAATGAAATGAATTTTGTTATTAAAATAGATATGATATTATTATTATGAGGAAATACTATTTATTATGACATTTTTTAAACTTTTGTTTACAAAGTACTGTTTTTTTTTACATTGCAAAAAATTAACAACATTCCATTTTTAAACAAAATTATACTTCTGACAATATAAAAGAAATCATACTGTATAACTTCTTTTAATACTATGATAATAATATGAATAATATACTTTTTAGTATAAATATTATATTTTCAGAATATTCTATCCAATAATAAACTTTTGCTAAAATATTTTGTAATTTTTGGAAGTTGCTGAAAGTTATTTAAATTATTCATTGTCAATAATTCTCTAAATAAATAATATTTATTTTATAAAAGCTTGGACTTTAATATTTCATAAACCATCTTATTTCGAAAATATGGCATATCCTGCTGTGTAAATGTGATTTTTTTATTTGCACAAATATATTCAGCAAACATACAAGAGAAAACACCACAATCACTTCCATTCATTTGTTGTGGGATACTTTTGGCACACTCTAACTTCCAATTACTAGTATCATAGTTCTGTTTCTTTTTGTCCAAGCTTTCATCTTCCAAATATTGTCGTAGTGCTGATAGACATTTTGAATTGTTGCCACCCATACTGTCATAATAACGAATAGACTTATCTCTAAAGTCAATTATTGACATACACCAATGAATACCTAAATGTATAGGAACAACTATAAGATCTTGTGCAAAAATATCAATTTTTCTAGTCCATCTTTTTAGCGATGAATGTCCACCTGAGATTAATTTTGGATAAAAAAATGTATTCATAGCATGTACTTTTGGATATTTGTCGTTAGTGGTACTTCTGGCTATTAGTAAATTCATATAAAAATTTATTACTTCGTCATTTAACCAATTTAGGTCAGCTAATGTATGAATATCTTTTCTTGTAATTCTTAGACCAAATCCTTCAACAAGGACTTCATCTGGTGGCCTAGAGATAAGAGCATTTTTTATTTCTTGTAGCATTTCCTCTGTTAAAGTAGGTAATTCTAGCTCTTCTAAATCTTCTTTTTCTTCTAAAACGGCTTCACATAACCTCATAGAACGTGCTAAATGCTCTTCTAAAGCAGCTTCTCTTGCTAAACGATTATGTTTAGATAATACACATGTCATTTTTTTAAGTTTTTCTGCTTCTTTATAACGTTGTTCAATACGTTCATTATAGCGTTTTGCTACTTGAGGAATAAAATCTTCCCTCATTACAGCTTTTGCTGCTAATTGATCTCTTAATGTGTTTGTAGTTATACATTCAGTATATTTATTTTGTGAAAATTTTTCTTTTTCAATAACATTTTTTCTATGAGATAATGTTTTATTATGAATGGAATGTATTACCTCTTCTTTTTCTTCATTATCTAAATTAATTATTTCTGTATCTTTCTTTTCTTTAACTGGAGTACTCCAATGCATTTGTAACATTCTATCATGTTTTCTAGAAGCTGTCTGAGTTTTGGAAAAAGGAGTTGAAGAATTAGATCTTTCTAAATCTATTACTTCTATTGGTTCTTGTGTAGATCTTTTATCATCATTTTTATCACATATGACATGTATCCTACGTGGGAGAAAATTTTGTAATAATTCTTCATACTGATTTTTTTCCCTTAAACGATGAGTTTTAATCAATGTTGAACATTGTTGATGTGATTCAATATTTTGTATTCTTCCACTTTTATTATTAGAACATCCTATATTTACTTTATCATAACATGATTGAGATTTTGATGATGAAAAAGATGAAGAACAACAAGTAAGTGATTTTTCTCTACTATTATTACATGTACCATTTAATTTACTAGAAGCCTTAATGGAAGGATATTTATGTTTAGTAATAACTTGAACTTCATCCTCATCACTATCATCTTTAATTTCAATAGGTTCTTCTTCCACGTTAATAGTCTTATAATCACAACGATGTTTTTTTGGAGTAACAAATTCTTTTTCCAAACTAAATGAAACTGCTCTACGTTTCCTAGGTGCTTCATCTACCCACCCAAAAAATTTTTTTAAAAAGTCGAACAACAACATGATTGTTGTAAGAAAACAATTGCTTGTAGCACAAAGTCCAAATGTTTTTTATTAATATGGCCATTCAATATATTATAAATTATATGCCTTTTGTTATTTGTCACTTAATCCTGAAAATTTCATCAGATTTTTATCATTTTTATCACTTATAATAAAATAACATAACTTAATATATAAATATCTAATATCATCAAAAAAGAAATTTTAAATGTGGTACTTACAATATATATATATATATATACGTATATATATGTATTTATATGTAAGTATATATAAAGTTGAAATAGATGGCTACTATGTTGTTAATTCAAGTAACCTAAAATAATCCTTATGTTAATTGAAGCATCCTAATCAAAATAAATAAATATAAAAATAAATATAAATCATTCATTAAAAATGATAAGTATGATTACATATAAATTTGAAAATATAAATGTACCTAATATAAAAAGCCTTCATTTGATTTAATACTGCAAAAATTGATATTTTATGTTAATAACCGGTATTTTAAATTTTGTAGTATTTCATGGGAACATAAAAAATTGTTACATGTTACGTACTTCACATATAAATTTAAACATAGCAAGTAATAAATCTGTATGTTCAATTCCATTGGTATTAATACGAACTATGGATAGACAACTCCCGCGTATTTTATGTAAAAATTTACGCCCTTTAGCGTCAGTTTCAATAACTATATAAGCTTTAATCGACTGATATTTATTTTCAACTAGATGGCGAAAACTGGACAATGAGAAAAACCTCTATATTTAAATTGTTTTATTCTATCCCTTTATCGTGTAAATTTGACTTAATACACAGTCTATTATTTATTAGAAGTAAGAACCGTTGTTGAATAAATCCAATAATGTCTGGATCTCATCATCGTATAGATAATCAAGTGACTATAAGTTACTAGTTTCAGATTCCCGCGATTTTATGAAATGTTTGTTTTTAACAATGTTTTATTGTGGTAAATTAAATTAAATAATTTAATACAATAATGTAAATAAGTATAATAACTTATCTATATTTATCTTAATTCTTAATTTTTATTTTTTGTATTAATATATTTTATACTTATATATTTGTTTAAACCATATAAATATTTTAAATAAAACTTTATGATCTTTTCAATATAGATATGATATTTTCGGCCAATATGTATATTAACACATGCCAACAATTTATAATTGAATATTTGACTTAGATGATGTAATTTCATTTATATATCTAATATAATTGTATTAAAAAAATTCAAAAATTTGATTTAAATTATTTAGACTCTTTAAATAATGTCTTTAAATACATATTTCCATAGTATTTTAAAATAATTAAATTATAAAATTATATATATTCATAAAAATTTGTATCATAATATTATGTACAGTTAGGATAATTACGCATGCGTGTTTAAATATAATTTTATATATATTTTATAGGTAATGTGATTACAATATATAATAAAAATCCATAAATTTTATATCTTGTTTAAATATAAACATAAATTATAAATATAAATTAAATAAATAGATATTTATATATATAATTTTATTTAGAAATATTTGCAAAATATTATAAATAAAAATAAATGCAAAAATTACATATGTGATAATCACAAATCAAAAAAAAAAAATATAAACATTTAATAACATTGAAAACTTAATAATAATATTATAATGAGTAATATTAATCATGGATTTGTTGCTGTTCATGTAGGTATGTTATTAGTTTTGGAAATATATATTTAAGCATAATTATAAAAAAACAAAATAAATTAATATTTTAATTAATTTAATTTAATAAAATTTATACGTTTATATATAATATTAATGAATATTAATATGTTTTATTAGGGGCAGGACGACATTCAGAAACTCTTAAAGAAAAATATCAAAAATTATGTCGTCAAGCATGCAAAGCTGTAAGTTATTTTAAGTTTTTTATTTATAATATTTTAATATATCATAACATAATCCAATAATATTTTTAAAGGGTATACAGAATTTAAAAACTGGTGGTAGTTCATTAGATGCTGTAGTAGAAACTGTAATAGTATTAGAAAATTCTCCATTAACTAATGCTGGATTTGGTTCTAATCTTACATTAGAAGGAACTGTAGAATGTGATGCAAGTGTTATGGATGGTACTACATTGCAATTTGGAGCTGTTGGTGCAGTTAGTGGAATAAAAAATCCTGTTTTATTGGCAAAACGACTTTGTGAACATCAATCAGTTAAGATTGCATATGGTAGAATTCCACCAAGGTATGAATATTAAAAATTAATATTTTAAAGATTTAAAATAATATTTTTTTATTATTTATTTATAAAAATAAATAAATATAATTCAGTTTTCTAGTTGGGAATGGTGCACATGTATGGGCACAAGAAATGAGAATCCAAACTTTACCTCCAGAACAATTAATTTCAAGTATGTAAAATTTAATCTTTTATTTTATTATTTGTTTTATTTAATAATCTAATAGTATTTAATTATATTTAATAAAAAATTTATTATTTACATTAATCTCAAAAACTTTTCTTTTTTATTTTTCATATACATCATATACATCACATAAAGAAATTGTTAATAATAAGCTATACATTTCTATGATTTTTGATATTTTATTATATATAAATTTAATAAATAATAATATTTTATTATATTTATATTTTTGTAGCAAAAGCACAGAAAATGTATAAACATTATAAAAGAAAAATAGAAAACTCTAATGCAGATGTTCAAAAGGTAAAAGTTTTTAATATTTTATTTTTTTTATTTTATTATTATGTTATATTTTTATAATTGAATTTTAAATTAATTGAATAATTTAGTATACTAAACAAAGAATGGATACAGTTGGAGCAATATGTGTTGATAAAGAAGGAAATATTGCTGGAGCTTGTTCTAGTGGTGGTATTATTTTAAAATATCCTGGAAGAGTGGGGCAGGTATATTTTATAAATTTATTTTTATTATCATTATGTATAAATGTTTTATTTGAAAATAATTAAATGATTATTATTATAATTTTAAGGCAGGAATGTGGGGATGTGGTACATGGGCATATAAAGATAAATATTCTATAGGAACAAGCACATCAGGCTGTGGAGAACATCTTATTCGTACTTTACTTGCACGAACAGTTGCAGAAGCTATTTCGCATAGTTCTTGTCCTATTACCAACTTGTATCATTCTATGAAAGCTGATTTTATCGGTGAAAACTCGTAACTACTTTATCATCTTTCAGTATTAAAAATATCTTTTATTAGTATGAAAAAATTGTGATTTATAGATAAAATGTTTTTATAGAAATATAAATTTTTCAGATTCAAAATTTTTGTGCGGGCTTGAACAGAAACTTGGAGGTGTTATTGCTATACGATATGCACCACAAGAAGGATTAGGGGATTTCCTTTGGAGTCACTCTACAAATTCAATGATAATAGGTTATATGAATTCAAATGAACAAACACCAATGGTAAGATTGTTCATTTCATAAAATGAAAATAAATATAAATAATATATTTATATTTTTTTTAGAGTCATATGGCTGTTCTTCCATCTCATGAAGTTGGTAAGAAAGCAATCGTTGAAGGAATTTGTTTTAAAATCACATAATATATTAATGAATTTATGATTTGTGCAAGACAATATTACCATATTAGAATATTACCATTACATGTTACCATATAAGAAATTACTTATATAATAATTATTTATTTCTAACTAATTTAAATACATATCTTTATAATTATAATATAAAAAAAAATATTAAAAAAAAATATAATAAAATATCTAATTCAACATTATAAGCTTCATCCATTTTTATAAAAATCAAAACAATATTATATGTATAATATATTTGATTATATTATATTATATTATATTGCATCATTAAACTTAATTTAAAAAATAATAAAAATATAATAATGATTTTAAAATTTCGAAATAGTTAAAAAATATAAGATTTTATAAATATAAAATTATTTTTTTTTATAAAAAAAATCTAGTATTTTATTAAATTTTATTTAAATTTAATAAAATAGAAAATAAATATATACTTGTTAATAAAATAAATATGTATCTATTATTAATACGATATAGTATAATTCAACTATACTTTAACAGATAATTTATTTCATACTAATTTTATATTTTTTAATCTGCATTACATAATATTTATATAATATAAGGAAAAGCTTTTTTATTATTATATTTTGAATAAATATATATATATAATTATAAACTTCCAATATCATTAAATCTTTTAAGTTTTTCGGGAAATATATCTTTAAATAAAACTGGATCTGCACGAAATTCAACTGATTGTAATGGCATTGATCCATAAATTGAAGAAAATCTATTTATACATTGAGTGCGTTCTACCATATGAGTTAAATCTGCTGACAACATTTCGGTATTTGTACATTCTGGACATCGAAATTTTTTTTTTGGTGTCACCTATATCATGATATTAAATATTTTATATATATTATATATATCTCAAATTAAAAAAAAAATTAATAATAACTAATAAACTTACTTTTATAGGTGCTTTTCCTGTAATATTTGCTACTAAAAAATTCATAGCTATATCTTCACAATTCATATGTTCATCAACCCATTCTTTTATGTCACCAGGCATAGCAGTAGTATACATATAATTCCAATACTGAAATACATTAATAATTATATAATGAAAAAAAAATTATATATTAAATTACAAATAAAGTATTATACCTAATTTTTTCAGGAACTTGTTCAGGAATATCCAGGATCATAAGGAAATTTATAATGGAAATATTAAAAATATTATTTTTCAGGAAGGAATAATGAATTCAAAATTTAAAAAATTATATTTTTAATGTCTGAAATAAAAATTTGTTGGAATCTAAATCTATTTAAATAATAATAAGATATTATATAATAATACTATATTACTTTATGATGGAATGCAGCTCCAGTTAAGACCATAGAAATACTGTTAGTCCATTCACTTTCATATTTCCAACAATTTGTTCCATTGTCCCACATATGAATTCTAGATGGAAAGCCAACTATTCGATCTGGGAATTCTCTCCATATCTAATGATTATTTATTTATTATTATTATTATTATTATTATTACTATTATTACTATTACTATTACTACTACTACTACTACTATTATTATTATTATTATTATCGTTTAAATTATAATAAACAAACCTCATAAGCAAATTCTACTTCATCAGCAGTTAACATAATAATATCATCATCTATTGATAAGACTGCTTCAGTTTCAATTTCATCATAAGGATAAAATCTATTGGATAGTTTATTTTCCTTTGTTTGTATAACTTTTAATGGTTTACTCAACTTTGGCCATCTAGATGCTATAATATATAAAAAAAATTTTAATGTAAGTAATATTAAATTAAATTAAACATTATAATATAAAAATATTAATATGGAAAATTAAAATTTACGATGTGGAGGATCTTTTTGTTGATTATTCCATATAACTAGAACTTTAGATAAACTTGGTACTTTAACAAGTTTATTAATTAACAAAAACAGCAATTCCAATCTGTCATATGTTAAAATTACAGCAGTAAATCCTCGAGTTTTTGGCACAGTAATAGGTAAAAATAATGGAGATGTAATATCCTACATTTATAAATAAAATAATAATTAATTTAATTTATTGATAATTGTTATATAATTAATATATTATATAATAATTGTATATAATAATATAAATATAATTAATATAATTTTGACTTTCCTTGTGAACTGGTATATTCCAAAATGTATAATCTCTACTTAAGTGTGGAAATACACGATCTGCAAGTAATTCTAATGTGGTTTCTATTATTTTTTCCATAGATTTAAAGTATTTTTCATAAAGCCATGCACCCTGTTGTTGAAGTTCTATAATTCGTTCTTGAGATATTTTTTTTAAAACTGATATTAATGATAAAATATCTACTTCTCGTATAAATATGACAGCTCTACACATAAAATATATTTATTATATAATAATAAAAGAGCTAATATGTAATTAATTATTACCTAGTCCAATCAATTATACCATGAAAAGGCATTGTCAAAGAATCAGCTATAATTACAGGTATAGAACCTGCTGCCATGCATTCTAAAAGTGTAGTTTGACCAAGTCTTGCACCTCGTATTACTAAACAGAATGTTGCTGTCTAACAATATTAATTTTAATGTAATACAAAATTTTATTTGTTTTAAATATAATAATTATTAGAATATTACATACTTGAAGCACATCAGGATACTTATAAACATCTTCTCCTGCACATCGAATTGTATTATTCATAGAATTATAGTGAAAACATGTACCTAATATAAAAATATCTTTTGGTGACATAGATTTAATTTCTAACAAATCTTGTTCAGAAGCAGAATTAATATTCATTTGAGATGATATGATTAACCATGGTCTGGAATATATAAATATTTATTATTATGAATAATTAAAAAACTATAAAGTTTATTACCTTGTATTATTAAAATTTAATTTAAGACTATTTACAAGAGGACTATATACTGGTAAACTGATATCAAAACCAGATCTATATGTTAATGAAGACATTCCTGCACCTGCGATCATTGCTTTTCCAACAGGTACATCAATAACTGTGTTATAATCAGGTACAGTTCCAGGTATCATATTAAATATCAAATGATTTTCTCCATTATTCCAGCTGAAATTTGAATAAATTTCACATAGTTAAATTATATTTAATTTTTTCAAGTATAAATGTATAAAACAAAAAGAAACTTACAATGGCAATGATTTCAGAGCTTGTGAAACTTCTTGTAATTTTAATCTATTTTGATTTAATGTATCAATTGAAGGAATGAAGATACATGCTTCATATGGATTTGGTGTGTAAAATTTACTTGAAATAATTGTATTTAAAATTTGATAAAACTCTTTTGTTATTTGACTTGTTATAGATCTTTCTAATGAATCTACATATAGTTTTGGTGGATAAACATATACTAAAAGCTTATTTCCTTGACTGCCACAACGATAAACATTAAAACAACTGAAGTATGTGCAAGAACTATTTGTGGTATCTGCCATTGCAAAATCTGCATCTATTACTTGTACAGGTAATGAATGTAAATCATTAAGAACAATGGGATTATATACAGAACGCTTTTGTGTACTCCCAAATTTAAAAATATGATATGTCGTAATTAATATTATAAATAATGTAAACATTAACAAAAATATTACAAAAACATTATGATAGTAATAAGAAATTCTATTTACTTTATATGACATTCTTGTTGTTAATACCATATTTTTCTTTTTTTTATTAAATAAACAATTTATATTTATTTAAAATATATTATACAATATATATAGAAATATACATATTAATTATAATCATTAATTTAATCATTTTACTCTTTATACAAATCATTATAAAAAAAGCTATTATGAAATTAAATATTCTCTGATATAATTACATTAATAAATTAAGATGTTATAAGAAGAATATATTAATAATTATTTGATTTAATAACTTTCAAATAATTTTATCAGTTTTTTTCTCAATTTCTTCTATTAATATAATATAATATTTTTATTATCTATTTTTCTCTTATTTATATTTATATTTTTATATTATATGAAATTATCCATGTTGATGTAAGCTATTTTTGAGGTTATATTCTAAAATATCGCACTTATGTTCAATGTGACTATAATATCATTTTTTAATAAACATATATATATATATATATATATATATATAAATAAATAATTAAAATAGTTCTTTTTGTATAATTATATCAATAAATATTAAATATAGAAATAAATTAAATTTTATTATAAATATGTATATTATGCAAATATATAATATACTTGTATAAATAATAATAATATCATATAAAATTTAAAAAATATATTAGTAATTTTTTAATATACTATTTTTTTAGTATATATAAAATGAATCCTTTAACGTGAGTATTTTTTATAAAGTTCATTTGTAAATATAAATCTAATTGTTTAATTTATTATTTATTTAATTATAATTGGATATTTTTAGAAACGTAAAAAATATACAGAAACTTGGAGAACAAGAATTATTAGGCGATAGAAAAACATCTTGGCATGATCAATATAAAAATAGTGCTTGGATTTTTATTGGTGGATTACCATATGATTTAACAGAAGGTGATGTAATAACAGTATTTTCTCAGTAAGTATAAAATTCAAAATAATTGATAAATATTTATTTAATAAATATTAATCATTATAGATTTTTATCATTATAGATTTGGAGAAGTTGTAAATATAAATTTAATTAGAGATAAAGATACAGGAAAGCAAAAAGGATATGGTTTTTTATGCTATGAAGATCAAAGAAGTACAATATTAGCTGTTGATAACTTTAACGGTACCAAGGTATAAATATTTTTGAAATATATTATTTTTGTATTAAATTTTTTAATAATAAAAGACGAAATACTGAAAACAATCGTAATAATAATAATTACATAATTTTAGATTTTAGGCAGAACAATAAGAGTTGACCATGTCTCAAATTATAAAGCACCAAAAGATTCAAAAAATATTGATGAAGAAACTAAAAAATTAAGAAAAGAAGGTTGTGCTCCAAAAAAATAATAAAAATAGTTATTAATAATATGCTATTATTTTTAATATAAATTAAATTTGTTTATGATATTATATAAAATTGCATATTATATTTTTACAAAAATATTTAAATTTAATTTTTAAGAAAAAATTGCAGTTTTTATTAAAATATAACTTACACTATTAAAAATAACAATTTAATTTACATTTTAATCTAAAGTTAATGTAATGTACAAAATTAATTTCGCCAATATCTTGTATTTCTTTAAGTAAGTTTAAAATTAAATATATATTGAAAATTTTAAAACGTATTTTTTACAATATCTTCTTTTCAAAATATTTAACTTAATTATAAAAGAGCATTATTTAAATAAAAATAAACTTCAAATAACGATTAATTTAATAAAATCTATGAATCATAAAAATATTCAAAAATATTATTCTTCAATTTAATTCTATAGTTAAATTAATAATAACATGATATGAAGTTGAATTGCTTTGTTTTATATAATATTTTATAATATCATTTATGCAATTTTTGTTTATATATAATATATTATGTAATTTTAATAAAAATTTTGATTTTTTAAAACAATATAATTTGTATTATTCTTTAAATTTAAAAAGTAAGAAAAGCATAAATTGTTTATAATAATAATATGATGAAGAATATCATTTTAAAAATTCGATAATTATTATATAAATAAATATATTTTTAAAAATGCTTATTATATTTTGTTTATCCATAATGACAAACAAAAATTTTTAATAATATCTATCTAAATAAGCAATTATATTTTTGAATAAGCTTTTTGTGAATTTATATTTTTTGAGTAGAATGGTATCAAGAAGAACCAAATTCACTCATCCATTTTTCATATTTTTCTAAATCTTCTTGAGAAACGCTCTTGTTACACCTTTCAACAGCTTCATCAAAATCTGCAGCAGATACAGGTAAATCTAATTCTTCTTTCGGTAATTGTCTTATTTGATCAGGTTTTAAGCCCGCAATTTTTTTTCGCATAGACATCATAGATGCATCTCTATATTTAAATATATATAAAATATACATATATATTATATTATATATATAATTGTATGAATATTATAATTAAAATAAATAAATTAGAATAAATAAAATATTAAAATATAACTTTTAATATTTACCTGCAAACATTTGTAATATCTGCACCAGAGTAACCTTCTAATTTTTTCGCAATATCTGCTAAATTTACAGATAAATCTACCTTTACTTCACGTAGATTAATTTTCAGTAATGCTTCTCTACCTTCACCTGTATACTCCAATTTTTTTCTTTTAGGAAATTGAAATGTACATCACAGAAATTACTTCTATTAAATTTTAATGAAACTTACGATTTGGTAGCGGAATATAAATACGTTTTTCCAATCGTCTTCGAAGAGCTTCATCAATGTCCCATGGAAAATTTGTAGCTGCTAATACCATTACCACTTTACTTGGATCTTCACTAAAAAAAAATTTATTTTATTTATTTTATAGACTTCTATAAAGTATAGTATATATACTATATTATTTTTTATTCTATAGAAAATTTATATGAATTACAGTTAATTTTATGAAATTATTACCTATTGGAACTTATACCATCCATTTGAACTAAAAGTTCAGATTTTACTCGTCGTGAAGCTTCATGTTCAGATTCAGATCCTCTTCTAGAGCATAAAGAATCAATTTCATCAATGAAGATGGTACTAGGAGCATAAAATCTAGCCTGCATAAATATCCATAATAATTAAAAATTAGTAAAAAATAATTTTAAATTCATTTCTTGAAAAGAGATAAAAAACATAAATTAAAAATACCATTTCAAAAAGGAGACGAACAAGTTTTTCTGATTCTCCCCTATATTTTGAAGTAAGTGTAGAAGATGATACATTAAAAAAAGTTGTTCCACATTCAGTAGCTACAGCTTTTGCTAACATTGTTTTTCCAGTTCCTGGTGGACCAACCATAAGTACTCCTTTCCAAGGGCGACGAATCCCCTGTAATAAATACATATTTTATTTATGAAATGTAACATGTACAAAATTATTAAATATACTTTAAAAAAATCTGGCATCCACATTGGAAGAACAACAGCTTCTTCTAATAATCGTTTTGCTTCATGCAAATCAGCTATATCATCCCAATGAATATTTGGATTTTTTTGAACAATGTCTCTTTCTGTAATATTTATGTAAATATATAATAATTTACTTTATTTTAAAGTTACTAATATAATATATAGTTTACCTAATAAATCAACCAAATCTCTATCATTTCCAGATGGTTCAAATTTACGTTCCTCTACTTCTATATCTATTTTTTCAGTTTCCAATTTTTCCTATAAAAGTTATTTATTTCTTATAATATTATACTATATATAAAAATATAATAAAAATTAAATATACTTTGTACATATCATTTTTTTATATAGTCTATATAGTAAAAATGAAATATACTTTGTTTACATCATCTTTTTTTTGTACTTTTCTATCATCTTTTTTAACCATTGCTTTGGTATCTGATCTTTTTCCAGTAGTTACAGATTTTCGTATACTTGTTCTATTTTGTTGTTTTGATTGATTTTTTAATGGTTTAATATTTCTATAAACATAATTTAATAACATCAATGTAATATAATACAAGTGATAAATTTAATTTTATTATTAATTTAAAAAAATTACTTTTGTTCAGCAGGTGTTAAAGGTGGCCATACATCTGGATCTCTTGCAGGTGTTTGATTCCATGAACTGTCTGAATTGTTATAAGTCCATAAAGTTGGATCTCTTGTAGGTTCTTCAAATGATAAGCATGAAGTACCTAAAAATTTATTTTATTATATTTATATTTTTATTTATAATAGATTAAATATAATATTTTTATCAAATATTTTTCATAAGTAATAGTACCTAATAATCTTTCTCCGTGCGTATCAACTTTAAAAAGTTGTAAAGTATTTGAAGTTGCTTTTACTTTTTCAAATTCTTGAACAATTTGATGTTGTACAAGTTGCCATTTAGCTTTCCGGGTAGCATCTGCAATATTTGCAAGTAATCGATGAATTTGTTGAACAACGCCTTGATAATAAACTCCAGATGTATCATAGTTTCCAGTTAAAGCCATTTCACGAGCCAGTTTGGTATTTTCACAAATTTCATTGATTGAAACAGCCATAATTCTCCTAAAATATATATATATATATAAGTATGTTTATATATATATATAATATGTGAATAATAAAATAATTATATTATAAAACAATGATATATTTGAGTTTAATTAAAATTGAAAAATTAATTATAATAAAAAAAGAAAATAATTTATAAAATCTGAAAATTTTTATATATATATATATATATATATATATATATATATATATATAAAATAATAAATATTTTATTATTTTTTCATATAAACAATAATGTTATATTTAAAAATTTGACAAAAAAATTATTTTATACATATAAATAATAATTCTTTAAATATTAATCATTAACCATTATATAAATATCGGAGATATATATCTTAAAATAAATAATATGAATATATAATTAAAAAAAAAAATAAATAAATGATTTATGATTAATTTGTTACGTAAATTAAAAAAGTAAATAAATTATTATATAATTATTAGAAAAAAATACTAACTATAAGCAGATATGTGCGATATAATTTACTCGAATTTGTAAATTGTTGTCGCCATATTACTATTTTGAAATTACGGATCTTTTTTAAATTTTTGCATTTGTTTAAAAATTTATTAATATTTAACGTATTTTCACCACGTTTGTATGCTACTTAAATTTTGATATATATATATATATATATATATATATATACTTATACATGACTATTAGTTAATTTAAAGGTTATTTTACTACATAATATAATATGAAAATCGATGTTATAATATAATTCACAAAATTTAAATTGAGAACAAAATAAAATTTTGTTAATATTGTGATTATATTCAAATATTGAATTGACTAAACAATAATTGAATATGAAAAAGTACTTTGTGGTGCAATGATTTTGATATCTTCTAATATTGATAGTAATATCTAATATAATATATTATTATAAACATATATTGTTATAATTTTTATAAGTAATATATTTCTAATGTTATAAAAAAGGAAAAATTTCGAATCATTAAAGAAAAAAATGTTATAAGAACTTTTTAAAAAAATTCTAAGATATAAGAAAGGATATTTCTATGATAAAGGTTAGTATTATGTCACAATATTTAAATAATAGTTATTTCTTCTTGTAAAATATTTAAATATTTATATAAAAATATTTACATAAAATATTTTTTTCATTAGATATGCAACAATTAGCAATGCATGAAGCAATCAAACCATTAGCTTGGTTGAAAGGTATATGGAAAACTAGAGAGAATTGTCCTGGAGCTGGTAAATTTCCAACAATTACACCTTTTGAATATCATGAAGAAATGAATTGGCATTCTATTGGTCAACCAATGTTAAATTATGTTGCAAAAAGTTGGGATGCTAAGACAAAAAAACCATTACATTATGAAATGGGTTTTTTAAAAATAATACCTGGTACAAATAAAGTACATTTAATTTTATCTCATAATTTTGGAATAACAACAATAGAAGAAGGAATATTTGAAAATGAAATTATTAAATTAAAATCAACTAATATAAGACGACCAACAAAAGGGGCAAATTCACCTAAAGTAACTGAGGTATAATTATATAATTATTTACAAAAAATAAATTAAAAAAAAATGATAATATATAATTTTAAAAAATTATTTAAATACAGATTCAAAGAGAATTTAAACTTATTGGAGATTGTCTACAACATACATTATATATGGCTACAGAAAAAACACCAGAATTACATGAACATTTGTGTGCAGTCTATATTAGAAAATGTGACGATGTTTAATAAAATGTAATAAAATGTAATAAAATGTAAAAATGTAAAATGTAAAAAAATAATATTTAAAATGTTTTTATTATTATATAGTTCCAATAAATTTTTAATAAAATAATTTTTATAAAAAAATCAGAAAAATATAAAATATATTACAATAAGAATTTAATTTATTGTATATGTAAGAATTTAATTAATTATATACAATAAGAATTTAATTATTAATAAATTTAATTTACTTGATTCAATATTTATTTATTTATTTTAATAATTATTTTTTATTTCCAAAAAATTTATATAATTTTGTGATAAAAATATTTATTTATTCTATATAAAAATTTATTATTTAAATATAAATAAATTTACATTTAACATTTGACTTTTTAAAAATGAACATTTTATTTTTAAAAATAATTGATAATAAATAATAAATGTATAAATAGATTTTTTTTTATTATTTTAATAAAATTTTTCCTTTTTTTCGCAAAATTAATTTTATATATTTAATATAATATTTAATAATAATTACTTTAATAAAAATGAATTAAAATTTAGATTAATGTAAATATTATTTTAAATAAGATCTTTTATTTTTAATATTTTATATTATCAAATTAAAATGAATAAAATTTTAAATAAATATTATTGCGTGAGTTATTGCGAGAATAGGAGTAGGGACAACACCTGCGTGTTTACTTGCTGTAACACCCTCAACTCTATCCATTGCACAACATCAAATACGACAGTCGTTCATAGTACCGAACCAAAGAAAGATCGTTACAATAATTCTTGTTATGGTTATTTAAAATAAAATAAATTTATATTACATCGTTATATTACATAAGTAAAATATTTAATGAATTTATTGATCACTTGTTTCAATTATTTAATCAATAATTGAAATGGTTTTACAAAGTATCAAAGTAAATATTCACTATTTATAAATTTAATGTTTATTTGTTACATTATATATGGTTATATAAAATGTTTACTAGTTATGCGAAATATGTTATATGTAAATATTGTTTATTATTTTCAATTTTATTAAAATTTTTCGTAATAAGCGCCAAATATCGAATGTCGATACAGTCGATAACTTAAATTTTTGAATTAATTTCAAGTTGAATTATAAATTGTTATTAATTATGACATCGTTTTACGATAATCATGATTATTATAAAAAAATGTTGGAACTACAAGAAAAGTTGCGAAAAAGGTAAGTATATTTTTTTATATAAACAATATAGTAACAACATATTGAAATTTATTAGTAAATATAGAATTGTAAATGATAAATAAATAGATTATTATATATGTTTCCGAATAATTGTTACAGTGAAGAAGAAAGAATAAGATTAGAAGAAAGATTCAAAATACTTGTACAGGAATCTCGTAATAGGTAAAACTTCAAAATTATTTACTTAAATGTATTATTATTAAATCTACTATTTTTATAAATTATTAAAATAAACATTAATTTACTAAGTTTAATATATAAACAGAAAAAAGTATTTTTAAAAACAATATTGCATAGTGGCAAATAATTGTCTCCTTATCGATTATATTTCTGTTTTACGTAATAATAATAATGATAGAATTTTGGAGATTATGTATTGATTAAGAAGTGACCTAGTTTTAAGAAAGTTGTCACAATCAATACTAACTTTGTCTTATAATTGACTTCGAACATGAATTTCGTGTTCTTTATATTTACATTTTGAAATATACTTTAACTTTCAGAGATTGAAAATTTCAATTGCATAAAAATATATAAGAAATGTTTGATATTTTATTTTGATATAATTAATGTAGATATATGAACAAATATAATTATGCAGATAAATATATTATACATAATTTTTTGCCAAAATCGCGCAATGTTCTTCGATCATATATACATATATATATTATGAAGTGTATATTTATATACATTACAACAGTAGACATTCAATAAATTATGATAGATTGACTCAATAAAATATAAACTTGTTTCAATGATCTTATAATTATTGATTGTTTAAATTAATAGCAATCATTCTTTAAAAAAAATTTTTTTTTAAAAAAGAGAAATCTTTTATACAAAATTATTGATATTTCAGGCATGATGCGTGTATAAATCGATTACGTTTAAGATATATAGAATTTTTAGAAGAACAGCGCACAAGAGATGAAAAGAATCATAAACTTTTTGAAGCATTGGATAAAGTAGATAATAGTCTTACATTGATGACTACAAAAACGGAGAGACTTAACATTCTTAGAGTGAGTTTTTTTTTTTGTCCTTTGTAATCATTTTAATAATCTTAGTATTCTATATAAACAAATAGATATAGATAGAGATGAGAAATTCAATATATATATATATATATAAAACTTTTTCTTAAACTCTTTTACATAAATTAATTCTAGCAAATAATTTATAATATACAGTAATTTATTAATTAATACAAAGTATATGATTGTATAAATATAAAATATTAAATATTTATTTGAAATATGTAATATGTTGTTGAATATATATTGCAACATAGAATATCTCGTTTTTACAGAAACAATATGAATCTTATCTTAATCGTATTCGTACGATTCCTCTTTCATCGACAAGTAATATTAACGATGAAAATATAACAAATCAAGCTGAAGATAAATATTTAAAAAAGGATATCACTATGAAACAAATTTCTCCTGAAGTAGAAAATGTATTATCACCTAAATTGTTGCGATTGAATTCTCAAAAGAATCGATCGATTTCTCCGTCATCTACGTCAGAAAGTCTAATAAAATCGGTTCAAAACACGTCTTATGATTATTATCAACGAAATATACAATCAAATCAACAAAGAAATGATCAAAATATATTGCAATCGTATCCGATAATTTTACAAAACAATGAATTGATTCAACAATTACCAACTCAAAATTTATTGCCACAAAATTTTCAACAAAAGCAATCTTATATACAAATTGATTCAAATTTACATGTTCCATATGTATCATCAAATCGATCGAGTTCATTAAATCAACAAACTCTTTCGCATTATAATTTTAATAAACCTTTATCAGAACAAATGGAAATAGCACACACTATCACGCATTTTATAAATCCGAAACGTACTATCAATGATATATCGGAATGTAAATCCTTGGATATAACTAAAAATCGATATATTCCAATAAATTTACAATACGTTCATTCTACATCAGCTGTACAATCTTCTCAACAAGAAAATAATAAAATATTGTTAAATAATATACAAATGCAGACAAAAGATTTTGATGAACTATCTCCAGTTCATAGAACTATATCAACATCTATAAAACGAAATGATACATCTTCATTAAATAAATCTCTGACGTTATCGAGACAAGTTTCTCCAAATTACTTTTCACAAAATTATTCGTGGAAAAAATCTAATTATTTTAAACCAAAACATAAATTTGTTAGTGATATTCCTGTGCGTTCATTAAAGACTTCAGACGTTGATAACATGATAAAACGTCATAAACATTTTATCCCAAAAATCTCAATTAATACAAGATTGTCGACAAATGCGAAACAATCTGCTATAGAAGATAAACGTAGAACAATGATTGTAGAAAATGAATTAGACAGTTACATTGATAAAATTCGAAAACTTCATTATGACCTTGATACGCAAAGTTTGGAAGAAATTGATCAAGAACAAAATATAACTGATAATATACTTAATATTTCTTCGTTAGATGATAATTCAGGGGATTTTGTTGAATATCAATCGAAAGAAAAAATATCTAAAGAAGTCGAAAAGGTTTTGGCATTAGCGGATGATCTTGCATCTAGAACAGTGGATTTAAGTGTTGCTAGTTCTGGAAAAGAACGTATGAATAAAAATAGAAATGTCGAATTGGTTGAAACCACGCAAAATCATATTCCGATTTTCGAAAGAAACTACGTCGCGTTTACGAAAGACGAAATTAGCAGCGATATTAAGTTACATAAACCAAAATTAGATCTACTTCAAAATATTGAAAATTGTAGGAAAGAGAATATTAATAGTCTAGATAATACTCCAAGACAATCTAAACAGCAATTAATTAAAATGAAAAGCGATGAGCACAATGATTCCGATATTTCATTAGACGATAAAATTATGGAGCAAGATGATAAGAATGTTACTTTAAAAAATACACAAAAAGAAAATTATAATGAGAAAGATAATATTTATATCGCAATAGAATCAAATCTTAATCAAGATTCGTTTGATAATGTCGAGGATTTAAAACCATGGAATGTGGATCTTTTACAGAAATGTGTAAAGGAAATAGATTTAACTCAAGAAACTGAAAATCATTTGAACAAGGAAGGATTTGTTATTGATAATTTTAAATTAAACGAGGATAACGTAGAGCAAATTAAATCTTTAAATACTTTAGGGAAAAATACTGTGGAGAATCGAAAAGATGAAAAAAATTGTAAAGAAGATGCGAATGAAAAATATATAGATACAGATAGCACGAAAAATGAATTAAAACAAGAAAATTTTGAATCAAAAGAAGGATTGGTAAATGAAAATGAAGTAGAAATAAATGAACATATTTTGCAACATCAAGAAATAGAATACAAAAATAAAAAATATACAAACAATGAAAATATTATTCAAAATTTAGAATCAACGAAAAATCAAATTGATGATGAGAATAAAATTAACAATGAGCAAATACAAGAATGTGATAAAATTAATTTTGTATCTGATAATGTATGCGAAAATAACAGACAAGAGATAATGATACAAAATGATGAATATGACAATCAAAATTATTTTGAAGATTCTAATCAAACACAAAATTATATGCAAAATTATGAAACAGAATATACTGATTTAAATAAAGATTATGTTATGTATGAAAAACAAAATTATGATCAAAATACATTATATGAAAATAATCAAAATCAAAATTATGATCAAAATATGTATGAAGCTAATCAGAAACAAAATTATGATTCAAACATTTCATATGAAATTAATCAAGATGAAAATTACAATGCAAATGCATTGTATGATACTAATCAAAATCAAAATTATGATCCAAATGCATCATATGAAACTAATCAAGAACATAATTATGAACAAAACACAATGTATGAAAATAATGAAAATCAAGAATATCAAGAATATATTAATCAAGAATATATACAAGGATCGAGCGAACAATACGAAGAATATATAGGCGAACAATATGATTCTGAAAATCAGTATGAACATGATCCTAACATACAATACCAGGAAGATACGAATCAACAATATGAATATGCTTATGACCAACAATATGATTCGAATCAAGTAAGAGACACCCATGTAAATCAACCTTTTGAATATACTGATTATGATTCTAATCAAATACAACAAGAAGAAGATAAAGAAATACAAGAATGCAAAGAATTACAAGAATTAAAACATAAAAAAATAGAAGAAAAACTTGAGACAAAAGTTGAGAATAAAAATGAAAAATTATTTTCTGAAAACGAAGAAAAAAAAACGAAAGATGTAATTAAACCTTTGTTGGATTCTGATACAGATAGCACAATCGAAAGAAATATATCAAATACAGAAAGTGATTTCGATTTTAATTAAAATACAAAAATATCTATTACAAAAATATATTGTATAAAATATATTTGACTCTCCATATGAAATTCTTTTTAAAACATATAATATATGCTTATATTATATTTAATAATGCAAGTTTAATTTAACTTAATAAAGTTACGTATGTTAATAAAAAAAATTAATATTATATAAATATTATATTTATTATATTATATTATAATAAATATTATATTATATTTCCATTGCATTATTCTTTTTTTGTTGATTTTGTTCGATTCATATTATTATTTTTTAAAATATTAATATGAATCGAGTAAAAAATATTTCTCTAATTTTTATTTTTATCTAATTTTTATTATTATTATTAATTTATGTATATATATATATATATATATATATATATATATATATATATATATATATATATATATAAAATTTAATAGATATAGAGTTAATAAATATTAAAATTTATTTTTTTATGATTAAATATTTGCTATAAATTTTATAAAATATTATATTTTTTAATATTTTCAAAGAGTATTATAATTTGTTGTGTCATACGATATGGATTTTCACAAGATCGACAGTTGTGAGTCTGCGCCAATTATGTGACGTGCTTCACATCGCTATGGCGCCACTCGACTAATCGTGCCCATTACCGTAGTCTTCTTCATTTGTACTACCTTTAAGATTTCAGGTGAAAAATTTTATTTTTTTAAATATTCCGATGATTTCCATTGACGCTTATAATAAGTTTAATATTTTATAATATAATATTATTTAAAATCTATTAACTATGAATTATTATTCTATTTTCAATTTTTCTATTTATTTAATGAATAAATTTATTAAAAATTACAAGCAATATTATAATATGTATTCACAATATTATATGTGAAAATTGTTTTGTATATTTTGTATATTAAGTATTAATAAACAAGCCAGATTTATGTTTACAAATGAGGTTATTTTATTATGTTTATTGAAAAATTTATGGATTTAAGAATAATTTTAAAAAAAATTATTATTCTCAAATGTATTCATTCAAATATTTTTGAATCGTTTGAATGAATTCTATTCATCATTTTCCTATCAAAATTATAAGAAGGTTCTTATAATACTAGATACGATCCTATACAACATATCGCGGCTGAAACATGCAGTGACAGTCTCTAGCTAACAGCACGCTCCAGCGTGCCGGAAGTTTTATGTGTGATATTTCTTTTATTATTAAGAATTATATCATTTCATGAAGTTCTTTTTTTATGCTTAATAAATCAGTGATCTTTATAAAAAAAAATACATATGTATAATATAAGTGAATCTTTTTTTCGTATATACTATTAAATTATGACATCGTGACCTTGTTGTATCTATAAGAAAAGCTGCTATAAAAGGCAAATTCTGAATGCTTCATGAATGTAGTTATTTAAATATCAGATATTTAGAAAACGGTGCTCTGTGATTACTTTCATTATTGTGTAATGCATTTATACATATGTATATATAATTTGTGAATATATATTGTTTATATTGAGTGATGTTTAAGGATAGTGATCTAAAAGAAAAAAAAAACTTACAGTGACGTTTCATGCGTAAGCTCTGAAAATAACGAAAGTGTAAGAGAATTATTAATATTGTTATACAATTAATACGATTAATATTATAATTATTAATATAATTATCATATTAATATTATTATGCATTTGTTTTAGTTTAAATAATGATAGATTAATTCAAATTAATTAATTTATTTTATTTTATATGATATACAAGATGTATCATTTGAATTTTTTTCTGTAGTTATTTATCAAATTATTCTATTATTTAAAAATATGTTTCGAAGATTTATTCTAAAACGTATTTCATTTTGAATGGAATTTTTATCAATTTTAAACATAAATTTTATCAAAATAAAGAATTTAAGATTTTAAATTGACCTTCATCTTTTTTAGATTTATATTTTCGTTTGACTAGACATGTTTCGAGAAATCATTAATTTATATATAAAATAACTTTCAACTCAATTTAAAGTTATTTCCTGCAATTATTTTATTTACTGCATATAATTAATCTATTATCATTATTATTAATTTTATTGTAAATATTAAGATTTCTGAAAAATGTTTGAAAATGAGATTTTATAAAAAGATTTTAGAAATTTTTTGTAAATAAAACTTATATCCAGAATTAAATGTTTTTCTTTTGAGAGTAAGTTATATTTGAAATATTTTTTTGAATAATGAATAAAATGATAAATTACATATGAAAATAGTTAAATACAACAATTGTCCTCAAATTTATAAGATTTAAATAGGAAAATCAAAGTTTAGAAACTTTATTTAATCATTCAAATTTAAATGATTTTACTTTAAATTCTGCTTACAAGTGCCATAATTATTATGTTTCTCAATGCAAATGCTATCAAAAATATGATATCAAAAATTTTGAATTTTGAATCTCAAGAAAATTATCTCGAGTTGTTTTTTTTTAATATCTCTTAAATCAAGTGGTATATTCGCAAGTAAAGAAGTTTCACGAAGGAATTTTGCACATTGTTTTTATCCGTATTACTTAAAATTTTATTAACTTTATTTTTTTTAACATTATTTTTAACATAATTCAATTACATTGTCAGATATATTATTCATTCGTTCATAAATCTTGGAATACAATCCTATATATGAATTATTATTTTTATTTATGTATATATCTTTTATTATATTTATCATTAATTGGAAAATATTTATTATATTATAATTCAACATCTCTTATTCTTAGATTTTATAAATGAGAAATATAAATGTGTTTTATTCATAAATAATATAATAATTTTTTTTCTATATTATTGATATTTTTATTATTTTATTATATATTTGTTTTATTTTATTATTTAAATTTTGAATTTGCATTTAAAACATTTTAATAAACACAAATTCTATGTATATTTTGGATATAATTTTATATGTAATTACACAAAATTTCATTAGTATTATAATGTAAGAAGTTAACAAAAAGTTAAAATGCAAATGATGAATAGAAATTATGATTAGAAATGAGAAAATTTTTTGTTGTTTTCTTATTTATTATTGTTTTTCATTAATTTTTTTAATGATTTCATGTAAATAAATGATACATATATTACTTTTACATATATTGATTATTGATTGATTTTACATATATGTATTATATTGACATGACATTTTTTTTTACATACAGTATAATATACTTGTAAATAGATCTGAATTAAATTTATATTTATTCATAACACATAGTTTTAATGAAAATATTGAATTGTTTTTCATATGCTATAATAGTGATGTACAATTGAAATATATTAAAATTCAGACGGTTAAATTTAGATAGAAAAAGAAATCAAAATATATCTACATGTTCATAGAAGGATGGAAGATCTGGTAATAAATGGCGTGAAGGATGTTAATAGTGGAACCAATAGAATTTATTACGAATTAGATGGTGAAGGTGACGCCGATAGTTCAACGACACCGCATAATGTCGATCATCATCGTGACCGTAAGTTTTATTTTTTGATATTTCATATCAAATATATAATTATAGCAATGAACAATTTATAATTTATAATTGTAATTTGAGATAACTGTAATAGAATTGCAAATTATATATATATAATTTTATATAGTATATTGATCAATTAATTGAATTTATAATTAGTGAATAATATATTCATTTTTATAGAAAAATTATTAAAGACAATGCAAAGATTATACAATTAATTCAATAAATTATTTTTGATAAAAACATAATTATATCAAATTTATATTTATATCAAAAATCATAATTTTTGTACTCATTTTCATTTTATTATTTGTAAACAAAGAAATTTGAAATAATTACGCTATTAATACATTTTGCTATTATTTACATTTTGTTTACAGTGAAACATTTTGTATTAGTGATATTTTTTTTAACGCGCTTGTCTTATGAGTGTATCATCAAAGCGTAAAACATAACTTAAATATAGTACTGTAATTTTAGCTCATCTACAGATAAGCATTTTTGATAACAATGCTGAACAAAGAAAATAGTCATGAAAATCGTTATCATTTATACAATGGTTTAAAATTTTTAAGAGGATCGATAATTCATTGTGTGACATTAACGTGGTTTTATTTCATTTCACTTTAATAATAATTAATAATTTTTAATAATAAATAAAATTATTTATCGTTAAGAACAATTTAATTGAAAAATTGTTTTTTTTATTATTTTTCAATTATTATAATTATATAAAATTATGTTTTTTATATAGGATTTGTTTTTTTTTTATATATTGTTTATATTTTTAGAAATTATTTTAATATAAATATTTTTATATAAATATATTAAGTAGAGTATATATTTATTAATTTTGAAAATAAATATAATTATTTAAACCCGTATAATTAGCATGTAAACTGATATTTTGTAATATTTTATTTAAAACATATAAAAATAATATCAAAAAAGCATAAAAAATAATTTTTGATTTATTTTGATTTACAAGCATAAAACATCATAATTTATTTACCTTAAAATGGATATAATATTATATATAAGAAATCATTACGCATAATGGCAGTATATCATCAAATGACGTTTTTGAAATTTGGCATAGAGCCTACATTTTGTTTGCGTTCTTCATCGTCCTCTTTCTCGCCTTCACATACTGAATAGTATTTTTGCCATCGTGCAAACATCTTCTCTTAGTTCTAGACTAATGCATTATACATTAGTCTGCTCAAGATTTTTAATACGTGAATAGAAATAAGAAGACCAGTGAGCTAGTTTTGTGATAATAATAATCCTGTCCACGAGAAAACATCGGTCACTTTTTTTGATATTTTTCCATTTTGTAAATACCTATTCGACATAGAGAACGAATGTTTCTAACAATAAACAGTATCATTTTGGTGTATTAGCATCATAAGACATCGTTTGCGTTCAGTCTATCGTAAAGAAACATATAATTAAATGCACTAAATGTATAAAATTACATTAATTACGAGTGATTGTGTGAATTTCATATATAGATAACAAATAACATTGACGAATAATATTTATTTAAGTATAGAGTTAAATGATTAGTACACGTATGTCATAACATTGGATAAACTAAGTATAGTTAACTCGACGTTGAGGCATAAAATTCAGTTGTTAACTGAACAGTGTAATAACTAAGGAGAAGAATTCATTATTACAAAGAAAACGATAAAGATTGGTGTGTATTCGAAGCAAAAATATTTCTTATGAAAAAATCTAAATATAAATATTTACTATATCTATTACAAATTTTTAGAATATAAATTATTTCAAATTCATATCGTGAGTGAACTTGAAGTGTTCGGTGTTCGCCTATAAATCGAATCATGTCAAGTAGAGGTGTCACTTCCTTAGAAAACGATTTTTTTCTCTGTCCGAGGATACCAAATTTTTTTATAGATCCTGAGGATGAAGGTAGGAAAGGATTAATTTTTTTTATATTTAATTTTTTAATTTAATTTTTTAATTTAAAAATTAAAAAAAAAATATTTAAAAATATTTTCAATAAAAAAATATCATAATAATTATAAATTTATTAAAATTGTTATGATATTATTAATTATTAATGAATACATTAAGATTTTTAAAAGTACAAAAAATAAATATTATTTTTAAAATTTTTTTCTAAAATTTATATTGTGTAATGATTAAAAAAAAATTATTCACTTCAATTTTTTTTAATTTTTTCATTATTTTTTTTTATACTATAAATGCAAGGAATAAATAAAACTTATAATGTTGTTCATTATTCATTTTTACATTTATATTCATTTATATTACAGATTTTTAAATTATAAGTAATATCTGTATGTGAATCACAAAATTTTAAACTTCTTTCAAATTATTGATAAAAACTAAAAAACTGATATTCAACAGTGTTAATATTGTTATTGCTTTGTTCTTAATTTTCATAAATTTTAGCTAATTGATGATTCATATTACACTAAAGAAAATAAACAATAAAATATATAAAATTTTTTGTATCATTTTCGGTATTAGTTATAAATTATTTAGTTACATTTTATATTTTCATTTTCTATTAATTTTTATATTATTTAGTGAAATATGTTTTATTTTCAACATCTATTATTCTAACCTAAATATTATTATAAAAATTAAATTTGTAATATATATATATATATAACTATTTTTATCTTTATTTAAATCGGATAACGGTACATACAATACCACCAATCTATCATTAGGTTAGATATCTTATCAGTAGTTTATATGTATAAGCATTTGCATTTTTTTATGTTCGTGTTACAATCGATGCAACACGTTTAGTATTTCATAGTATTCAAAGAAATAGGAAGTTTTTCTCAAAGAAATCATATTTTTACATTTAATTAAAATTTAATTAAAATATATACAAGTAGACAAAATATTTTTTATTTTTAAAATAAGATTGTGTAATATTTTATATTATTCAAAGAATTTGATATATAAAGTATACATACTTGAATTGATAATTTAATCGTGTGAATATAACGATTTTGTTATTATGTAGTATTCTATTAATCCATTTTTTAATTTTCAATCAAATAATATTTTTATTATATGTTTGATTAAATAGTTTGATATAATTTTATTCAATATTGTGGATCTACTTAAAATAGAAAGAAGAAAATTGGAAGCAATTAGCATTTAAAAGATTCTTTGTTCAATTTCATACAAAAAATTCAGTTATGTATAAGTTATCATGGAAACCGTATCCAAAGAAAAAAGGTGAGAAAATTATTATTAACTATTGTTTAGAATATTATAATAAATAATTCATTTTATTAAAATACATATTTTATAAATAATTAATAATTTATTACCTAAAAATATATGATATTGAAAACATTTTGAAAAGATTTTTTAAATGCATTATTAATTAAATATATTAATTGTATAATTGAAGTATATGAAGAAAAATATTTTGTATATATATTATAAATTATTTTTATAAATTATTTAACTGATTCAAGTGCCTTTATTAATACATGAAGAAGTGCAATTCTAATAGTTAAACTTAAATGCCAAAATCTAATTCATGAAAAGTGATGTGTGTCTATATGAAAAGATTATCTATGACAGTTTGATAATGAGTGTTACGGATGTATGTAGCTAATTCGTCCACAAGTAAAAGTAAAGTGAAAATTGTTTATATTATAAAAAAATAGTAGTTATTGTGTTATTAAATTTAATAATGTAAAAATAATTTTGATTTATATATAAAAAATAGTTATATATTATAAATTATTATTATGCATTATAATTTTGTTATGTAATTTATTTATTTATTTATTATTTATTATCATTTATAGTTTTTGTTATCAAAATTAATTTTTTAAAATAATATTTTGTGTAGATTTACATTGATTAGGTAATTTTGGCACATTGATTTGAATTTCTGCCAGTGTGTGAAATACTTTTGTCTGATAGCTTAGTTTTTCACTAATTCATAGATAACAAAATATAAAAAATTAGAAGATAAATTATTATTTATCATGTAAAACTATAATAAAACACATTTGTGAAAAAGATGTCTATAATATATTGAAATTCAATATAAATTAATTGCATATAATTATTTATTAATATATTAATATTTATTAATATGCATATGTAGATCGTATAAGTATTAAATTGTATATACATATGATATTTGAGTTATTCAGATTATTGATGATCATAAGGTATTTTACATTTAGATTTTCACTATTAATAAAATATTTTAAATGCAAATGATTAATATACTTAATTTAATAAAACTTAATATTTGTTTAATATTAATCTTCATAATAGAATTATATCTATATATATATATGTATAAAATATTTTGATAATTCTATTTTGACAATTACACTTTGTACGAATGCTACTGTGTACATATGTATACATAATTTCAAGCAATGTGGGTCAAATGAAAATAATACGCCTGTCAATTATAATTTTTATACAGATATGTACACGTATGTGACTATGTAAAATTTTTAGTAAATATTATTTCTATGCATACTATTTTTATATCATTAATGATTTACATTTTATTATTGTTCTATATTAATTTTAACATAACTTCATTTTGAGAGATTATTTCTCATAAAATGAAATATACATATACGATTAATTTCAAATTTGAAATACATTAAATGTTAAAATATTAAAGTATTAATAAATAATTTATATTTACTGAAAAACAGCTAATTCTATAAAGATCAACATAATGAGTGGAATGTAAATATATATATAGTATTATATTGCTATAAGAGAACGTGCGATAGTTAACGCTTCTTGAGAACTGTTTCACGATCTTGGCGTACGTGCGTTAACGGCGCTACCAGAAAACAGTCTTGATGGCAAGTTGTATATGTATATATACGAATATGTAGTTGTACGTACCGATTCTACGATGTCTACCAAGTGCCAACTCTACGCTACAGTCAGTGTATTCGATACTCGCAATCAGTTAACGTGAATAGTGTCTTCTCGAATTAAGAGTGTCTCGTTTTATATCCAGGTCTTTTATATATAATTTTATATATAATTTTGCATAAGAGTTTTGTGTCAATTTTTTTTAGAAACAAAAGTGTATATTTGTGACATTAAAAGAAAGAAATCGGAATTAGATTTTCGAAATAGTAAAAGTGTGATATTTATATATTTGTAAAATTTTTAAAGAGATTTTGAACTAATGATCATTTATGCCATAAATTTTTTGATCTAAATATGCATTAATCAAAATAAAAATATTAATAATAACATATTTGTCAAAATCATTTAAAAACTTTCTTTCAGTTAACAATGATTTGTTTTTTTTAATGTTAATGTTTACATTGTTAGTGTTTACGTTATTTATGAAACATTATTGATATTTTTCTGAATTATTATAATTTTCTTTTACAAAGATTAGTTTAATTTAATTTAATTTTTACTCGTGATATATATAAATACTAAAATTATCTAATGTATCATACCTTATATACATATAACCATAACTGTGAGAAATATGTAAACACTTTGAAATAATTTATTTTTACATATCTATAAGTATAAATATATGCTATAATTCCGTATTTTTAGTATTCGCCAAATCAAATTCTCGATGACTCATGCGAGCAGACATATTTTCTGAAAGTAGTTATTCGCGAATCAATGTAAATATAAAAAAAACTTTATTTATAGATTGAAAACAGTATACTTACATCTACAGTTATCTAAATTAAACAATGCTGCATAAAAAATTACATGATTGTTAATTATTACACTTATTAGCATGAGCCAACAGTTTATTATGATTGCATTGTGTTCATTTATAAAATTATTAATCTAAACTAACTGATAAAATACGAAATTCATTGTATTTAAGGAATGTAACAGCCGTTACCCTTTCGTTTTATGGTATTCTCCACATTCTGTTCTATTAATACACATTGTGTTTTGTAAACTTATCATAGGTCATAGGTCATGAAATTTATTGAATTATCAATTTTATCAATAAAATATTTAAAATATAAAATGTTGCTTTAATTCTGATTGTTGTTGAAAAAGATAAATTGAAATTATACTACTTAATAGTTTTTGGAATAAATTTTGGAATAAATTTGCAAAAAATTTTATATTTAGTTTAAAATAAAATATAAATTTTATATAAAATGTTTACACTTTATTAGTTTATAGTGTTCTTCTTATAAATAACAAATTTAGGAAAAGAAAAATATAAGAGAACAATGTTTTATTATTTTTTATTTGAAATTTCAAATAAATACTTTCATTTCATGATGTTTAAATATAATAATTAGACATGAATAAATTTAATCAATAATTTTGATAGTTATTATTTTTATGTTATATAGAAATGATTATTAAGATAATTTTAACAATTTACGGGTAAAGTTCAAAATCATTTAAATATAAAAATTAAGTAAATATTTTGATGATTTTGTGCATTTAACATTCAAATATTAACTTTTTTATCCAATTTTCTCCGAAATTTAATTTTCAAATTTTTTACTTAATAATATTAATTTTACTTAATAATATTTCTCTCTTGAAAGAAAGAACTTTAAAACAAATCAATTTTATAAATTCAATTATCCACAAATCAGTTATTGAGAATTTTGCAATTATTTTAGAACTTGACTGTATATAACATTTTTTCTTTCTTTCTTTTTGTTGGCAATATATAACTTTGTTGAGTCTTTTGTTCGTGACATTCTAATATGTAGCCATGTGAAAAACATTCATCTAGGTATAAATGTATATGACATTAATAAAATAATTAACCTATATCTGTATATATCATATATATATATATCTGTACACATCTATATAAACACATATGATATATATATATATATAAACATATCGGTTTCTTATTAAAATTAACATGATATTTATATTAATTAATTTACATGAAATTTATATTAGTTAATTAATTCAAAGAGCAATTTTTTAAATTTATTTTGATGAATATTCGCCATATTTTCAATACTTTTTAAGCTCCTCTAAATTGAAAAATTCGTATACAATTATTTTAAGGAAATTGAGAAAAGAATTAATATAATCAATGAATGAATCAACAAATGATTTATATTACAAATAAATGGAGATGGGAGTATATAGATTATGGTTAAAGCAACGCGACTATACAATATATACAGTATATACATATAAATGTAAAGTGAGAATAGAATTAATGTGACATTATTTCTTCAAAACACAATTTTTATAGCAATACTATTCGTATGTCTATAGATTTTCGACATATTTATTAATCAAGGTTACAAATAACGATCAACTTATATGCATGCAAGTTTCCAATATATCGACTCAACAAAGTAGTATAGATGAATGATTGATAGTTTTATCGAGTATTTATAGTTTAATCGTTATTTTTTCAAAGAGAAATTATTAATATAATTTATAATTTTTATTTTTATTCATAATTATTTAATTTATAATTCAAGAAGAAAATTGAATTAAAAATAACATTAGCAGGCATAATGAACTAAGACACATTTCATAATCCCTGAATTTACCATTCAAAAATTTTTAAATTATGGATGAACAATTTATAAATGATAATACATATATAAACAAAATTTTATTGTTTTGAATATCAAAATTGCACAAAATTCAAATAAAATATATCAATTAAATTAAATTCTCTCATATTGTTGAATTCGTCTCAACGAATGCTTCATATAATATAAAAAAAATTATAATTATCAATAATTTAGAAATATTCATAATATTATAATTAGATAAAAATGGAAGATTTTCAAAATAATCATATTAGAATTCTGAAAAATCTTTCTAAACTCACAGAATAATTTGCACAATGGTGCTGGGTAATGAAAACGACTACATGACTGGATATAAACGCAATTCTGTTACGGAATGGTTGCAGAAAACTGGACAAGCAAAAAATGATGGTAATTTTTCAGATGCGATGTTGTATTCTTTTTATTAAGGTTACGGAATTCAACAATTTCAATAAAAATGTTTTATATTTGATTGACAACAATAACACGGAAAATTTAATTGAAATTAAAATTTATAGTTAAAAATTTAAGCGAATATATATGATTTCGTTGACGAAATCAAAAATATTTAAGCGTTTAAACTTTAAATAACTAATTAAGTATATATAATTAAGATATAAAAGTTGATAGAATTAAAAGGCTTGTATTTATCATTATAGGAAGTGAGAGTCCAGTTTTTGGTCTAGAAGGTGGAACAGGTACAGGTGGAACAGGTACTTCCTTGAGACTCGCATCGCATGAATTACCTAATGAAATTTCTGCTCCATACGAAGTTCCACAATTTCCAATTGAACAAATTGAGAAAAAACTTCTGATACAGAGACAATTAACCGTCAAGTAAGTACCCTTATTTATTTATATTTTTACCTTTTCAAAAATAGATGAATTATTTATTTAATACTTATGATTCCACTTTTTAGAAATTTATATAAAAATTTAATCGCAATTACTCTCTTCCTTCTCTTTATAAGTATTTTTTAAATTTATTATTTTAAGTGGATCTAAAATATTTCAAATTTGTATGATTAATATTGAATAATATCATTTAAATATTATTTAATTAAATATTTAAATATTTTTTGCAAAAAATAATTATATATTTTTGTAAAAAAAAAAGATTAAATGATTTAAATAATTTGATATAAACGAAAGGTTAAAATAAATTATTACATTATTGTATGATAGTTAATCATTTGTGGAATATTTAGAGATCGATAATGGTGTTAGTTTTTCAATTATTATTGGAAAGTTTTTCTGTTTCTTGTATTCTTCCATTCACTGCAGTGATAAAGTATCTATTGAGATTGAATAAGTAAATTTTATTACTATTGACTTATGTATATCTACTCAAACAAAAAAAAATTATAACGAATTATCTTAAGAGTCGTGTAAAATAATGTTTTTTTCTCTATCGCTTATGATATTATAAAGATCTAGAAATTTTAAAATGATATTCGAGTTCGTTTATTTAAGTACGCGATAATTGTATATTTATCTTTCATTTTAATTATTTTAAAAATAAATTAATCATCTAAATAATTAATTATATCTTAACGCTATATTTTGATTTATTATATTATCTATATAATAGACCAATGTCAAATATAATCATATACCCTAAGTCCCCTTCGTATTAAACTGTTTGCTTAACACGACGTAGTAGCTAAATTGATTCTTTTGCTCGAATTCAGCCCTAAGTACGTTCATTAGATTTAATTCTATTCATTCCAGATCCATCGAACTTATATAATACCATTTCCATTTGAGAATTATCCATTTCTTATTTTTCTTTGCGAATATTGAATACAGTTAATTCTTTTTAAACAATATTGGCTTTTCTAAGTAGCTCTCTTAGTAGCATCTTCAAATTCTACCTCAAGTTGTATCTCTTGAGAATTCAAACTATTTCAACTATTTGTTTCTATAGCAACGTGACATTTTAACAATTTTGTAGTTATATTTGCACATTTTGCTTCATTGTAATTTTCCTATTTATTTGTCAATTTCTTCGGTCGCTCATCGATAAAGATAATATGTCTGAAGAGTGTTTTTTTTATTCCTTGCTTTGTGAATTGAGCAACACAACATTTCACAGCAATTTAACGATGGTTAGCCCGTAATTAAGAGAAATATTTCTTTTAATAATATTATGAGGAAGTTTTCTTTGCATTTTCCATGATCTTTTATATTTTTCTGTTTAAAAGATAAATGTTTAGATGTAAACAAACTACGGATATAAATTTTTTATAATACTATTAAATAGAAGACATTGTAAAACTATTATTACATGACAAATACTAATTTTTATCCAAAAGTAAATTTAAATTAATAAATATTTCTTGATATCTTGAATAAAGAAAGATTTTCAGTTGCAAAAATTGTTAAATTAATAATTTTAATAATAATATAAGTTTACAATAATAATATAGTTTAGATAAGTAGATAAATTTATTTTACAATTTTAATTATCTAATGAATTTTAATATATTTTTTTAATCTACGATACTAAGTAATTAAAAAAACAAATACACATATAATATATGTCACGAACAATATATTTTAAAATTTTTATGGACAAAAAATATATATATAAATTTTTTTATAATATATAATTTTTTACAAATAAAATTTTAATATAAATTTATTTTGATAAGATAATTTTATAATTAATTACAAATTATATAAACATATTTTACTAATACTTTCAAAAGAAATATTTTACTTTTGACAGAAAATAATTTAATTACAAGATTACGGATAATAGGATCGATGATGGTATTCTTTATAACGATTCAAGCTACGCATAGCATAATATCGTGACGTAACAAAATTGATTTTTTGAAAGCTAGTATGCGATAACAAAATTGGTATTTGTAATTTAATTCCATGAAATTATTTATTATCTAAGTTTTTTTATTTTTATTTCTAAACAATCAACCGAATAAAGAAAGTTTTTTAAACCGATAAATAAATAATAGATAATATATTCTTAATTTTTAATATAATAATCGATAAAACATGTTTCATAATTAATTAATAAATGATGTTTTTAAGTTTAATTACGAAATGGATAATATCGTTACCTATATTTTAAAAAATATTTATATTAGAATAATACATATAATTAAGATGAACATAGTAAACGCAACGGAAGGTTACGTTGACGGAAATTAAACATATAGATTGTATTGCTGTTACACATATGTATATGTAGTATATAAGTAGTCGGAACAATGTAGTTGCGACGTGACAATAATGCTACGCAGCATGGTAGTGGCGCGGTAGTGATAGGCGAGACGGCGAAGGGGTGGCTCTCACGGTCGGCCGTTCAGTAGTCGTGCAACCATCGAGGAGGGAGGAAGTTTTCGCCGGTATGCACTGCGTGCAATGTAGATCGTTTCCGGTCCACCACGAAGAAATATCACACTCGTGTTGGACGACCGCATGATCCCCTGGTCGGCTTTACGATAGCCTTTCATGACCTCGCCACGAGCATTTCCGAGGCCAGGCTATGTGAGTTAACGTATCGATTAACAGAAATTTCATACTCTCTGTGCGTTTACTGTGCCGTGCATCTTCAAATTACGCGTTGGAAATGTATCCATGAATATGAAAAGGGACAGTATGGAATAAGACAAATGAATTCATCCCTTGTTGGTCAAACGTTAATATTTTCTTCCTTGTTCATCTCTCTGATTCTAAAGGATTTTGTGAATGATATGTACATATGTATGTATACGTGTACACGCATGATTCGACGCAATGCTCTTTCATAGTTGCGGACATTTGTTTTTTTAATTATTTCCTTTCGTGTAAAACGTTTAGTAGCCACATATTCGGTATTATTAAGATTTTTAAATATTAATTATAGGTTTATTAAATATTAAATTATGCTTAATAAATTTACGTATATAGCAAAAATTTCGTTTCATTTTGATAAACATTGATACATTTTTTTTATTCGTATTTTTTTATATTGTGATCAAATTGTTTTTTATGTAATTTTAAATATAAATTGTAATATTTTTTCTCTTTTTTTTTTACAAATCATTGTGCATTTATAATGGTAACAACATATGGATAAACTGTTACTCTATTTGAATTTCATTTAGTTTAATATTATAAATGATTTTATTTTTTTTTTCTTGCTAATTATATGAATATAATATTAATATTATATAGATATGTTAAAATTAAACTATATTATGTATATATATTATAAATAACTAAACAAATTAAATTATATATATATATATATATGTGTGTGTGTGTGTGTGTGTATTATTAATGATAAGTTATATTAATATTATTAATATTAAACTAATTAAAAATAGAATTTTTTAAATGAATATAGATTATTATATTAAATATTTTTGTCATTGATTGAAATATCATAGAGAAAATATAATTTATAATTTATTTTGTAATTGTATATTAAAGATATTTTGCAACTACATCAATACAATTGAGAATGGCTTGTAAATATAAAGACTCAATGGAAAAAAGGCACATATTACATGTATAATTATATTTTTTTATATTATTGACTAATTGTTGCATTCTAATATTGACTAAATGTTGCAGTCTAATTAAATTACTTTCTAGCACTGTGACATGTAATATTTTATAAATAGAAAAAAATTAAAATTTCTTCATATCGAAAACAAATAAATAATTAAAACTTAAAAATAGATTTATTATATTAATGAAAAAGAATTAAAGAATTTACAAATTTTTATGTAGTTTTATTTTTATGCTTTATTTTTTTCAAGTATCTATGATGTAAATAAAAAGAAAAAAAACATATTCATGAAATTTAATTGAAAAGATTTGTTGCACCTCAAAAAATATCATAAATTCATTTAACAAAATAATGTATTATAATTTATTTTTCTTTAAAAATTTCTGATGAAATGAAAGTTATAGCATATATTATATTATATGTTTTTTATATTAGACCCTTCAATTTTAAATTAAATTGAAGGAACAAAATATATAATCATTAAAATTTAAAAAAAATTCGGAATTAACAATGAGCAATGAAATAATAAAATATATTGATAAAAAGAATATTATTTTGGTCATATTTTTGGAATATTCATACTTTTATCGAATTTGCGATAAATAGAAAAAGATAAAAATGTATATAATAAGAAAGAAACATTTGCTTATGAAATATTTCGTTTTTCGGACGCTGTCAGCGTGCATGCAACAGACGTAAAATACAAGACAAGGAACGTGTAACATGTTCGCCGGTGCGAACGAGTCGAAACGATGGCTCAGGGATAATAGGATACTCTTGAGGTAAATTAAAATGCCCACATCATGGTTGCATATCCCTTAAACCTTTTAGGACGGATTTTTTTTATAAGAAAATATTTATTATTCTAAATCATTATTCTAAATATGATTTTATTATTTTTCTTTATAATATACTGCAAAACAACCAATAATATAAAACATAAAATTTTTATAAGATATTTTTTCCAGTTCGATAGATTTAAATGATTTTTCATTTTGAATAGAAAATATAAACATTAAAAAACAAATTAATGAAAGGCTATATGTATTTTTGTATCAAATAAACGAACTTGAAATTTTTAATAAAACTAAATATCTTAATCATTAAAAAATGTTTTTTAAAATTTATATTGTTAAATCTATCATCCGTCCTGAAGTGGTTAACCAAAATATTTGTATAGGTTATCTAACGGTTTTAATATAGTTTTAAGTTTTAATGTATTTCGTTGAAATTATGCTAGTTTATTATTAATTATGTTTACAAAATTATATATGTAGGATTGCTATCGTTTTGACACGATTTTGTCCTGTATAATACTTTGATCTCTTTTGTCATTTCAAACATCTAATAGCATAATAGATCTTTGTCGCTTTTGTCTTTATAAATTCATACAATGAAGATATTTAGCATAAGTCATCTAAAATATAAATATTCTTCTTTTATAGTTCGAATAATATATCATATGTGAGGAAAGAAATATATAAAATGTAAAGAACTTCAACTTTTGGATTATCAATACACGAATATATGCACGCGGTTTTCTACTTGCGTGATATTTTAACTTATATATATTTTCAGCTCAATCGCTTCGACTCCACATTACTGTTATGTATGATCAACATTAATAATACCATTTAAACATTCAAAATATTTGTATTTTTTATAAAAGGAAAACTTGTATAAAACCGTATATTTAAAATAATATTATTTTATTTTATTAAATGATTATGTAATGTTAATTTGTATATTTAAGTAAATATTATTAAAATAATATAATTGAAATTATTATGTAAAAAAAGGAATACTTATACTTATATGAAGATATATTTTCTACAAACACTTTGATAAACTGAAGAAATATCGAACAAAAAAACGAGATAAATATTCTAAATGCGTTTTATTAATTTAAACCAACCACTTCTAGTAGTCAAAATCAAATTGTATGGTAATCAGCATTTATCACATGAATCAATTTCGAATAAATACTGTATTGTAATATTTATATCAAAATCAAGTGTTATAAAAATATTTATCAATTTTATAATATTTAGTATAATTATAGGAAATTATAAGATTATATGAAAAATATGTTCTATAAAAATTAGTATTCAAAACTTTGATAATATTCTTCGGAATATAATTAAATTTTTATTACATATTTATAATATTTATAATGTTCTTTGATTCTAAATACATAAATAAATTGATTTTTATATTTTTTTTTATATTTTTTTTTTTAATTATTTATTGTTCTATATTCTTTTTACATACATATAGTTATCAGTATACGATATTGTATATTTTGTATTACAAACATTAAAAAATTTAATGTTTTACTCTTTCTATCATTATATAAGTTACTATATTTTTCGAATAAAAAATCATGTTTAGAATATTCTTTTAGAGCTGCCAAGGATTTAGAAGAACGTCGTAGCCATTATGAACCATCACTCGGACCTGGTATACCAGATGATGTCGATCATCACTTTAATCTTGAAGAAAATGATTTTGTCCCACACTTTCAAAGGGTATCCATATCCGGTGAAGATACTTCCGGGGTATGTATAAAATGTATAAAATTTTAATTGATTTTTAAATATATTAAATATCTCATACAAAATGAAATTATAATTACTTTTTACTCCAAAGATTTGAAATAAGTTTCTTAATTCTCTTAAAATTTATAGATATTATTATCAATTATTTAATTGTAATTAAACTATAATAGATATTTTAATCGATAGAATCAATTGATATTCGTGTATATATCTATGTTCGTAGAAGACTTTGTTCTTTTTGAGATTTCTATGAGATGAAACCTCAAAAGTGTTGTCTTATGTAGGAAATCCCTATTATATACCACTATTTTGCCCGTCCGTCCATCTTTCATCATTTTATAAAAAGCTTTCTTAATTTTTAAACTATTGTATTATATAATATGTAATTATGTAATGTATAATTATGTATTAAAAATTTCTTTTTATATTCCAATAAAAAAAAAGTAAAGAGAGATGATATAAAATTTAAGAGATTTAAGTAATATTGAAATTAGAAAATTCTTAATATTATATATTTATAGGTACCTTTGGAAGATTTACAGCAAGCGTCCCAGATGTTGGTTCAAGCATTGGCAATACGTGAAAAATACATGAATAATTCTAAACAGAGTTTTCCTTCTATAACATCACGGTTTTTACGCAGCATCGATAAAAGACCAGTAAGCAGTGACGATGAAGTTCAACATGATGATCGTAAAGCTATCGCTGGTATTTATTCCAAATTTACGAAATTATATTTTTCTTTTAACATTTAATTTTTTCTATCAATCCCTTGATCAATTCTTTTTTATGTTAATCATATTTTTGATATTAAATTTTTATGATATAAAATCAACTTAATGTATTGTTTCTCAAGGTAAAAGTTGCTGTTAGAAGTTGAAAATGAAATTATGGATCTGATGTAGACATCAATGCACTCAAAGATGCGTCTTAAAAGGTCCTTCTCCCATTCTTATCCTTTGTTGAAAAATTTTTTAAATTATATTATTTTATGTATATAATAGATAAAATTAATCCTCTTTCCATATTAATATAAAAAATTAAAAAATATAATGATATTTTAATATTTGTTTTTTATAAATTTTAATAGATCATCCTGTACATGCACCTGCATCTCGAGGAGATCCATGGAAATGTGAATTTCCTCCAGCAAAAAATTATATAATTGCTCCAGTCAATGGTGTTTTTAATGTATATGCAAATGAAGAAGATTTCGTCGATGGAAAGCCAATTCTTTATTCATATCCTGATTTAGCAACTTTTGTCAGAGATATGAATCTTCTTTGTACAATGATCGCCGATGGTCCATTAAAATCCTTTTGCTATAGAAGACTGAGTTATCTTTCATCAAAATACCAACTGCATGTGTTATTGAATGAGCTTAGAGAACTTGCCAGTCAAAAAGCAGTTCCTCATAGAGATTTCTATAATATCAGAAAAGTTAGTATGAGAGAAATATAAATAATAGAATATAAATAATTATATTACATTACATTATAATTAGTTCATAAATCATAAATATTTATAATTAATAAAGAGAGGAATAATTTATAATTTATTAATTAAAATGATGTTTTTGATTTCAGGTTGATACACATATTCATGCAGCATCTTGTATGAATCAAAAACATCTGCTTAGATTTATTAAAAAAACCTTAAAGAATCATGCAGACGAAATTGTAACATGTTCTAAAAATAAAGAAACAATGACCCTTCGAGAAGTATTTCAATCAATGAATTTAACGACTTACGATCTTAGTGTTGATATGTTGGATGTACATGCAGTAAGTTTATATTACTGAATTCATCCATATATAAAAATCCATATATAAAATATTATATAAAATATAAATATAAATAAATTTATTTTTAAAATTTATTTATATTTTATTAATATATTTTATTTATATCTTTTTTTTTTAGGATAGAAATACATTTCATAGATTTGATAAATTCAATGCTAAATATAATCCTATCGGTGAAAGTCGTCTCCGTGAAGTATTTCTTAAAACGGATAATTATTTAAATGGTAAATTTTTCGCAAGTATAATTAAAGAAGTTGCCAGTGATCTCGAAGAATCGAAATATCAAAATGCGGAATTACGTCTTTCGATTTACGGTAAAAGTCCGGAAGAATGGGACAAATTAGCAAAATGGGCAATTCAAAGCGATGTGTATTCGGATAATGTACGCTGGCTTATTCAAATTCCACGACTTTAGTAAGTTATAGTATATGCATATATATATATATTATTGAAATGTTGAATTTAAAGTAAAATCATATTCTGATATTTATCATTTTATAGTGATATTTTTAAATTGAACAAATTGATGACAAACTTCCAAGAGATATTGAACAATATCTTTCTTCCTCTTTTTGAAGTGACAAATGATCCTAATTCTCATCCAGAATTACATAAATTCCTTCAATATGTAAGTAGATATAACAAACAGATTTTGATAATTTTCAGAATTCTTAATATTGAATATTATAGGTAATAGGATTTGATTCCGTTGATGACGAAAGTAAACCCGAAAATCCTTTATTTGACAAAGACGTTTGTCCACCTGCAGAATGGGATGATGTTGAAAATCCTCCTTACGGATATTATCAATACTATACTTATGCAAATATGACTGTTCTAAATCATTTCAGAGCGTAAATATATCTTTACGATTATTATCGATATATAATTATTTGATATATATATATATATATATATATATATATATATATATATATATATATATATATCTAATGTAAAATATTGTTTTTTAGAGAACAAGGTTTAAATACCTTTGTTCTTAGACCTCATTGTGGTGAAGCTGGTCCCATTCAACATCTTGTCTGTGGTTATATGATGGCAGAAAATATCTCTCATGGTCTTTTACTTCGAAAAGTGCCTGTACTGCAATATTTATATTATTTGGCGCAAATTGGGATTGCAATGTCACCTCTTAGTAATAATTCTCTTTTTTTAAATTATCATCGTAATCCATTACCTGAATATTTAGCTAGAGGATTATGTATAAGTCTTTCTACAGATGATCCCCTTCAATTTCATTTTACTAAGGTCAGTATTACATAAAAATCTTTTTAATTCTTTTGAAGTTTTTTTTTTTCATATTTAAATTTGTAATAATATTTTCTTGTAGGAACCTTTAATGGAAGAATATAGTATTGCTGCACAAGTATGGAAACTTAGTTCATGCGATATGTGTGAACTAGCCCGAAATTCAGTACTTATGAGTGGTTTTCCACACAAGGTATATATTCTAATGATTAATAGATAATAAATTAATACTATGTAAATATTATTTTATTTTTATAGAGTAAACAATACTGGCTTGGGCCAAATTATACTAAAGAGGGTGTGGCTGGTAATGATATTACTCGAACAAATGTACCAGATATTCGAGTGGCCTATCGATATGAAACATTAGTCGATGAATTATCGAATATCTTTAAAGTCGTTGAAAAACCTGAAGCCGTTCCATTTTAATCTTTAGCGATAGTACAAAAAAAACCCTTAAACATAATATAATATAATTATTCTCTATAACTACAAATAGTATCTATAAAATTCGATAAAACTGCGATAAAAACTATTTGTAAGAATCTTGTAATGTAAACGATTATATAATTTATGCTAATAATCATTGTCAACTTTCGATAACTCCTTTTTAAAACATTTTTTTTATTAATTACATTAATTGTAAAATTAAAAATTATCTTATTTAGATTTCACTTGATACTTTTACATTATATATTATAATGATAATTGTTTTATACTTAATAATTTGAAATTTTTATATTTTTTTTCTTTAAAATATTTTAATATATAATGACGATATTTTTAAAAGTAAAAGTTAAATTATAGGAAAATGTCTTTCACTCAGGTTGCAGAATTTTACTATGAAATAGCGAAAAATTAATCTCGAATTTCTCATGTTGACCAATTTAAGAATAGTAAATATTAGATAAAATTCAAATTTCAAATGTTATTATCTTTATTATACATAATTGCATATTATTATATAAATTAAATTAGAATTGAATACCATATATATTAATTTTATTAAAAAAAAAAGAAAGAAAGAAAGAAAAAAAGAACGAATGTAAAGTACCATAAAGCAGCAATTCATTTTTCATGTTTTAGTCATTAGAAGAATATTAGTCCAATTTTTTGAATCTTAGTATTATTTTCTTACCTTTTTGTACATTTATACAGAAATTGTATATGTTATGTTTTTAAAAAGTGTGTTTAAGTCAAATATGAATAGTTTTCTCATACATGAATTATATTTCATATATGAATATAATAATATATTTATAATATTTATGTAATTTTTATTATTCTTAATATTAAATTTGAAGGTACTAAATTTAGTAAAAGTATTCGTAAAATAATTAAACTCTTATATATATATATATGGCAATTCAAAGTTATTTTTGAAATCAATTTGAAATTATAAATTTCTTTCAGTTTTTAACACAACTTTGTGATTAATGAGCTTTTATCGGCAAATGTATGATAATATATGAATATCCGTAAATTTAATCTTAAATATAAATTGTTGCTAGATAAAAAAATGTATGTATTGTATAAAGCATATCTTATAAAATAAAAATATACTTGTATTGTTAAAATAATTTTGTGTTATCAATATTAAAATTTATTTAAAATATTTTATATTTTAAATTTTTATAATGAAAACATATTTGCATAATATTATAAATCTAATAACTTAATCATAATATGCATTGTAAAAATTGACGGCCATATCACGATATATCTTTTTCAAATAGAAAAAAAAAATGTATATTTTATTAGATTTACATTTAATTTTAGATTTTTTTGTATGCGTGTAATTTAAATATAATCATTTAAATAAATAGGAAATATAAAAACTTGATATTTATAATTCATTGAGATTTTTTATTCATTTTAATATTGTGAAAATAATGTCTTCATTTTATTAATTTCATTAGCTAAATTTTTATACGAGATCATAAAGCTTTATAAATAACTTATAGACTGTTTTGTTTAAATAAAGAGAAGGAATTAATTATTTTTTATTATTAATTGATATGCTTATCTTGTTTTCCTCAATTATATTATACAACATATAACATTTTTGTTTATATAATTAATAATATCATTTATTATTGAACTTTCTTAATCTTCTCTGTAAATTGTAAACTTTCTGCAATTTTTGGTAATATTTCTGTAAATATTACTGTTCCCGTAAAGACTAGGATTGTACCAATCCAGTGATAAATTGTAAATGGATTTTTGAAATATATTATAGAAAAAAGTAAAGATAAAAATTTTCGTAATGTTATTACTAATGTTACTGTAAGAGATGTACATTCCGTTGTTAATACAAAAACGGAACTTATACACATATATCTAAAATTATATATTAAGGATTATATATTATTAAAATTTGATTATGTATTTTAATTATACTTAATAATTTTAATACATTTTATATGATATTAATAAAAGGATACTGTGTCAAAATATTTCCTATAAGATATATAATTAATTTTGGCACTTGAATATTAATAATTGATATTTTTATTGGATCTGAAGCTAAGGCATATAAAAGATGATCCCAAATATTAGAAGTTAATGTTAAAAAAAATGGTAAAGGTAATAAATGCTGAAAATAAATATTTAATTTTATACATATATTTTAATTAGGTGAAAAAAATTTGATATTTTGAAATTTTAATAGGTAATTTAAAATAATTTAAAAAATTAAATTTTACCGTGTAATATAATGCTTCTCTCGCATTTTTTCCATATTTTTTATGTAATACTTCTTGATAAATTCCCATTCTTGCAGATACAAATAATGCAATAGTTAATAATGATATTCCTAATATCCACCAGAAGAAATCATCCCATGGTGTAGTTGGTACTTGCTCAATATTTTTAGGTTGTAAAGATTTAATTTCTTTACCGCTTACAATAGTACAAATTGCAATTCCAAGAGTTATCATAAATACAGATAAATATTTACTAAAGATATATTTTTTTTTTAAAATAATAATACCCATAATCATATTAGCTATCAGAGAACCCTAAAATTATTAAACATAAATTTAAACATAATTTTGTATCTATTAAAAAATTTGAATATTGATATATTTTATATTTATAGCTTATATTAATACTTACAGCTCTAAATATCATATGTAATGGCATAGGTATATTAAAATCAAATGCATAATTATTGCAAACATTTGCAACAAAAAACATTGTGACTAATATAAAATAATCTTTTATTCCTATATTGGGCTTTACTGTTCCACATTTTGAAGTGAATAAAAACCCTTCTATAGATATAAAAAGGAATTGTGAAAATGTGATAAGATTTCCACTACCTGGATCATCTCTGAAAAAATAATAACATTATTATTATTATATAATGATCAATATACTATTAATAATGAATAATAATTTTAAAATATCACATTTCAAAATTATATTATCGAAAAATGTAAATTATTATATTATAACTGTTAATTATATATTTATAATATATATAATATATATAATATATATAATATAATAATATATATAATATCTAAAATTAAAAATATATGATATAAAAAAAAATACATAAAAAATAAAATGTAATACTGACTTAACAAGAAGTTCCAAGAAAACAACATTACTGCAACAACCAAGAAAAACACACAATATTGCAATGCTTGCGCGCATATTATTAATTAACAAATATCACAAAATATAACCTAAAATGATTAATGGTATCGAATTTCGTCCCCTATTTATTCTATTTCAAAATTATGCAAAATATATTTACTAATGACTGGGTAAATTATCACAAAGTCATGATACATAATTATCTAATATCTCATTTAAATTCCACATAATTCCTTCCATATACGCATATGTACTACAAAATAAAGAATTCAGTGAATACATATAAAAGACTTCATTCTATACTAGTTTATGCTATATCTTGTTTAAGATACATTTCCTTACATAAATCTTACATAAGTATTTATAAATACGTATAAAGAAATGAAATTTCTGTTACTTGTAAAAAATATAATTTATATTTTATATTAAGATTAAATTATTTTTAAATAATAATTTATTTAAATATTTATTTATTTTAAATATATTAGTGAATAATAAAATATTTCATATAGTATTTTAATCGTTAAAATAAAATATCCTTTTTTCTTTAAATTTAAGCTTTAAGAAAATGAAATATTATGTCAATATAAAAAAAAATTTTGATAAAAAAAAACTATTAAGATAATATTATTCATAGAATTTAAAAAAAAATTTAAGATGAAATATATTAGATATTTATTTTACATAATAAAATTTAAAAATAATTTTATTGATGCATTTCATCAAATATTTCTTGGGCACATAAATTTTAAAAAACAAAAATAAATAAGGAAAACAAAATAAGAAAAAAAATAAAGATAGGTTAAAAATTGTAGAATTAGCATCATTTTTCGAGCATTGTAAATATAAAATTTGCTTGTTTTACTGATTAGAAATTAATAAATACATTTCAATATTTTTCAACATAAATTATTTTTATATATAAGAACTATATATTTTATGTGTACAGAAATTTCTAAAAATTTTCTAAAAATCGCAATTATAAAAATATTTACATATATTATATATAAAATGTTCTTTTTTATTATTCACTTCTATATTACTCATACATTCTTGTTTAATTTTAACATTTTTAATATTTATAACATTTTGATTTTTAAATTATAATTAATTTAATTCGTTTATTTTTTTGAATTTTATCTTATTGTTGATAAAATATATTTTGCTAATAAGTGAAACAGCAAATTAAAATTTTTTTTTAAATTAAATCTATCTTACCATCTCGCGCCATCTCGCGTTTGAACATCCGAAATTCTAACTTATTATTAGCATAACAGAATTTGCAAGGAGGTATTCGAAGTCAGAGATAAAGAAAGCAATATTGTGCGAGAAGGACAGAGATTATCTCTTGCCATTTTGAAGATATTATATTGAACATTCATTAATTATTCGTTTTTTATTCAAATTTCGATAGTTTTGAATTCGCATCTTGAAGTTAGAATTTTTGACAAGTTTTTCGTATCAATTTTAATATAAAATTTGTTTTTAATAATTATTTTTTTAACAATTAATACATTATACTTTTCAATATACCTCAAAGACACTATATTGAAAATTTATTAATTATTTCTAGTATAATATTTATATATATATAGTATAAAACGAATAATTAATAAATTTTTCATATGGTGTCCTCAAAGTAAAAAATATCTCTATTCTTTTTTGCATAATATTGTTTTCTTTGCCTATAATATCGAATACCTTCTCGCATATTCTGTTATATTAATAACAAATTGGAGTTTTGGGAATCCAAACACGAGATGACGCTGATTTCAGAAATTTTTTAGTCTTTCTTTTACTTATTATCACATGTTAAAAATATTATTTCAAAATATCATGCTTCTAAAATTACTCAAGAGATGACACTGATTCTCAATTCTTATTTTATTCTGTTTCGACTATTTTGACACTCAAGAGATAGCGTTGATAATCATTTCTTATATTTTACTTCTATTTTTTTTCCTATTATTTTTTTATTTTATTTTTTATAGGTTTCATTTGAAACCGTCTAATGTTGATTTTCATTATTATCGTATCTGTATCCTTCTTTCGCTATTTATTTTCTTTGTCTATATGTTTTTAACGTACAATTACAAATAAGATACGGGATATCGTTTAAACACATTTTTATATATTTTTATATATTCTTGTTTTATTTCTATTTAATTCTAATACAAAATTTAATTCTAAATATAAAATTAAATACATAATTAAATGTATAGTCATATAGGTTTCTAAAAAATTTAATTACGTTATTTTAATTATGTTAGATCATTAAATCAATCATCATAAATCTAAACTTTAAAATTATAACTTTTGTTTCAATATTTGTTATTTATATTTTTCGAGATATTTATACATTTTTAGATGAATTACATATTCTGATGCACACATACATATAAATATGATTATATTTATTAAAATTTATTTTAAAAATTTTTTGTAATAAAATGTAATGCTTTATTTGTTAAATACAAATAGATAAAAGCTTAAAAATATTATTTGTATAACATCTTATCATATTTATACATCTTAAAAACTAAAGATATTATAAAATATCACAATATTACAATTATACTTTTGTTCCTTCACATTTTATATGTAAAGTACTTAATAATGAAGTTTTACAATAATCTAATAGAAATATATACGAGAAATTTAATATCACTTTCTCATGTAATAAAGAATTATTTTTTAGTTATTGTACAACAATATTTTCTATATTTTTTTATGATTATGGAAAGTTTAAGATAAGAAAGTTTAGAATATTGGAAAGTTAAAAATATAATTAATAATATTTTCATCAATTTTGAAATTTTAAAATTGTTATAATTGTCTTAGAAAATCTAGTTATTAATAACAAAAATCAATTTGATAACAAAAATGAGATAGTAAGATGTGAATTGAAAATATAACAATTTTAATAGCTTCAAAAAACATTTGAAAGACATAAAGTAATTATATAGAAAAAGTATAAAAATTATATTCTTAAACCTTCATAATAAAACACAAATTGTTCTACAACATACAGTAATTAAATTTAATCATGTATATATGAAGACACAAAAATGAAATATAAGTTTCTTATTAATCATTACAAATTTCATTAATTTAATTTTCTCTCATATTTATTTCAGTTTGAATAGATATAAAAAATTGTTACGATTAATTCAAAAAAAAAAAAAAAAAAAAATATTCGATTTGAATGTGCAAAAAAAAATCAGTTTTTACTTATTATCGAAAAAGATATCTTTGATTTTCATTATTTTATTCGATTTTAAATTATTACAATAAAATCAGGCAAAAAATGCTTACTTTCGTGCTGTAATTTTTAATCTAAGCCCATCAGCATTGTGTAATACTAATTCAGAAATAAAACGAAGTTGATCTTCAGTATCTAAAGATTCAACATGAAAGTTTTTCAATATATACAAAATAAGAACTTTAACGATCATTGTAGCGTATTTCCACCCTATACAATTACGGGAACCAGCACTAAAGGGAACAAAAGCGTAAGAAGGATATTTTGGTCCATCAGGAAGAAATCGTTCTGGTCGATAAGTATCTGGCTCTGGAAAGTATCGAGAATCTCGGTGAAGAAGGAATGAATTGACGAGAACCGTCGATCCTATTGGAATTTCATGCCCCACTAAAAACGAATTAATTTATTTAAAAAATACCCTGTCCTGTGAAAATAAGAATTTCAAATTGAAAAGAAGATCTATCTAATAATCAAGGAAACAAGTAATATTTACAGATAGTAATAGGATGATAGATTTGTCTTGCGATGAGTGGCGTTACTGGATAAAGTCTCCATGATTCTTTTATGCACGCTTCTAGCCACGTTAATTTACTTAATATATCTAAAGTTAATTCTTTCGTCCCTACTGTTTCGTAATATTCTTCAATGATTAATTCCTAAAATGAAAAATAATAAAAATTGTGAAATAATGATTTGTTATACAAACTGTAAAAACTTGATGTAATATAATTATGTTATGCAGAATTTCTATACTTGATATTGAGGATGCCTTCCCAATGCATACAAAATCCACGATACACTAGTCGCAGTGGTATCATGTCCAGCGAACATGAACGTGTTCACTTCATCGCGAATATCATCATCGGTGAGAACTTTACCATCTTTTGATAATTCTAATAACAAGTCCAATAAAGCTTGACGTTTATGAGATTTTTCATTAAAATTTGTATCTTTTCTATCTTTCCACTCGGCTTTTCTTTCCGCGATTATCTATAATCAAAAAATAATATTAATTTTAATTCTTTATAATATTAAATATCTCGAATTTTCATATTAATTATTATTATATTAAAAGTTTATTTTATATTTTTAAACGAAGCAAAAATTGGTATAATTATTTTGAATGAAAAAATTATACTTACTTTATTGACAAATCCATGAGTAACGCTAAGCGCGTGATCATGTCTTTTCCCCCACGATGTTAACTTAAAGATTGGATCGAAGGACATCCACACGTTCAGAAATCTTCTTTGCGAAATAGAAGCTAATCTAGAAAAAATATACTTATGTAATATATCTTCTTCTAATGTAAATAATTTTGATAGAAAATATGCTTACGTGTTCACAGCCTGCACGTATTCATTTTCAAAATTTTTTTGCGCGTTAATATTACATCCCATGGAACTATCTGTAACATTAAAAAACAAAACTTATTAATTTTTCTTAAATATAAATAAAAAAAACTCGATATTGACGAAACATTTAGAACATAATATATATATATATATAGAGCGATATGTCGCAAATATTATCACATTAAGATGTTCGATGATCATAAACGATTTTCACTATTTCAAAAATTCGTATGTGTGCATTTAAGGCTTGTATTGCGTTCGATATCAAAAACATTAAATTTATAATTCAAGAAGGCAATGGAAATATTTGATCCTTCGTTGTTCAACAGATAATCCCGTATACACAATATGTCACACGGAATGAAAAATCGATAAATTAAAAAAAAAAAGACAAAGTTGGCTTTTTCAATAATGTAGAAAATTTATTAAGTGAAAATTTATTATTAATATATATATATATATTATTATATTAATATATTATATATATATATATATACATATTATCAAGAAATGGCTACATTACTCACTACTCGACATTGGGGATCAGACGAATCGTTTAATTGCTTTGGCAAGATGTTTGTGAGCAAGTTCACAAAATCGCAAGAAAACCGTAACAATAACATATTAACTCCAATATCTGATTACGCGAATGCAGATAAATCCCTTAAACAGTCTGCGAAACGAAACATCGTTTCGAAAATTACAAAATTGAAGACCAAGACCTACAACGAAATTATTTTAGAATCTAGCCACGTAAGTGTAGTATGATTTTCGTTCGAAATGACACGCACATTGAAAAATATATAACTTAACCCCGCAGTGTACACAGTGAACTTGAGAAACATAAATATCCACATGCAGATACCAGAAAGTGAATTACTAGATATGTTACAAACGATGGAGCTCGATGCTATGTACATATACTACGTACTTTAACCCTCGAAGTACGAGCCTGGGTACACACACGTTCCAGATCCACTCACTCAATTTTGAAAAAAAAAAAAAAAAAAAAAAAAAAAAAGAAAAATTAATATTAAATCTAAAAATAATATTATATCTAATTAAACTTATTTAATTAAGCCATCAAATTAGCATCATTAAGTCGATCGTTAAGTCGAATGCGTGAAAAAATAACTCAGCCATCGGATTACGAGGGTTAAACGAATTATTCTCGAAACTTTATTGTCACATCGCGTGTGAAACGGAATTGTACTTTACCTGTAATAGGTGAAAGCATCGGCTCTCCTTTATGAAATAACTGAACGCACTAATCAATTAGCCCAACCACGGCAGCGAATCGATGAGAAGCAATTTCAAGTACGATCAAATGTATCGCAGATCCCAAAGGCATCACCACGGATAATCGAACTTTCAAAGCCACGAATTCCGTATCAATATCCCTCTAAACCAGTTGGATACGTAGCACCCAGTGCTCTTACGGCAGTCGGTTCGTATTCTTTTTTTTTTTTTTTTTTTTTTTTACATATTCCAATATTGGAATGATTTCTCATGAATTTTCATTTATTGTCCATTTATGATTCTTATATCTTTTATAAACTAACAACTGGAGATGATATCGTATACGAATGATATCTTGGAATGATTTTCATTTATTAACAGATTAATAGAGACATTTATTAGAGAATTCTTTATTTTTGTATTATGTGAAAGAAAATTTATGAAATTCATTCTTTTTAAAAAAAAAAAAAAAAAGTTAGAAATTAGAAATAATTGGAATAATCAGAATTATTTTCCAGCCACTCAACGTATAATTGAATTATCGAAACCAAAAAGAAAACGGAAATTAAAAATAACAAAAATTAATCATAATAAAAGAAAATCAAAATTATATAAAGAAAAGTCACGGTAATGAAACTAAAATTCTTTACTTTTGTATACGTGCGCGTGTGTAAATAAAAAAAAAAAATAAATAAATATAATAATTTTATTTTAGAAGCTACGGGAAACGAGGTAAAAAGAAGGATTACAAAAACAGGGATTATAAATATTATAATAATGGGTTCAATCGATACAAGAATGATCGAAAACAAAAAATAAAAAAAAAACTGAAACTATCAAATTCCGACAGAACCATTATTATGGTTGGCTTAAATTTGAAAAATGACAAGAAAATTCGTCGATATTAATTGTGGAGAATAAAATGCGTGTTGTTTTTAAAATTTAAAATCGTTTATTTAGAATTTTAAAAAAATATGATTGTCATCGCATAAGATGTATTATGTGAATATAATTAAATAATAAGAATTTATCATATTTGAAAATTATTTGATCTTATACTGTTTTCTTGTTAAAAAATTCTTACTTACTTTATATCATATAATTTTTTTAATTTTAACAATATATATTCTTTCTTTTGATTTATTCATATAAATAAATCTATTTATGATAAATGAATCTGAACATATTTTAAAACGAATGAGATTTGTTGGAAAAGATAACAAGAAAAGTAGATTGAAAATAAGTAAAGATTTATTAGGTAAAGTAGATTATTTCTCATAGCAAAGGCGATAAATATATTGCTAAAAGAAAGATTATGATATTAAATATCGTCTTACCGCATATTATGTCCAACGCCGCTCGTTTAGCATAAGGAACAATATCGAATTCTGGTTTGCCAATTTCCTTTCTGAGGCATGAAATTAATATTTGGGCCTCTCTAATTGTCGTCTTTAAATACAATTCCAAAAGGCCACTGTGGAAAGTTGGTGTTAGCAATTTCCGATGAAAGTGCCATTTTTCCCCTAGAACAAGAATTTATTATATTTATCGACTTTTCATTTTTTATTTCTGAAATGACACAATTATAATTTTTTTTTATCAGATTTTTATTATTTTTCATAAATTTATAAAATATAAAAACAAATCCTATTACTAAAATTTAACTTTTCGCTGAAAGAAAAAATTTCCCTAGGAATGTTGGTTGGCAAAAAATTGGCAAGAAACATTTTGCTCGGGGGATATGTAAAAAAATATTTTGATGATAGTTATTAAGAGAACATCCGACTCGAGTTCAATAATCATAAATTTTTGCTACTAGTTGTCTGGTTAGCAGTCTGCTGAAATTTCAACCGAAAAAAATCCCAATAAATCATGGTTAAATGTAGCCTCTAAACCGGCTAGATAAGTAGATTGAACCGATTTTTTCCTCTTTTTTTAGCGTCGTCCTCGAACAAATTGTTCCTTTTTTGCATTCTCTGGTTCATGGAAACCTAATAGTATGCCCTCGAGCACGTACGTGTTATTATAAGAATTTTTGTAGAAAACGGTCAGGATATCCCATTTAAAAAATTGAAACTTATGGGATTTCAAATTTTGTAACAGGTAAATTTTTTATTACTATTTTTTTACATCATTTTTATAGTTGTAATATACACTGTTAATAAATTATTATTATATAATATATATTAATGTACACTATTAATAAATTAACCTCTCGAATATTCATCGCTGAAATGTTTCACAAAATGTGTCACGAATTTTCATTATTATTATATCGTCTTCCTCGTGATATAGACATAAATAAATGAAAAGAAGAAATTTAAATTGTTAAAACGAAAGAGAGTAAAAGATGAGATGTAGAGATTAACAAGAAATGTATCAATACTATTTACTTACCGGTACTAGTTACCAAACCGGAACCAAGCCAAGGCTGTAAATACTGGTATTCCAAACTTTTGTCAATATGAACACTACTGCTCAACAATGGTTGTATCGCTTCTGCTTTATAGAGAAAGATAAAAGGTCGCATCCCTACCCAGATCAAGTACATGTCTCCTAATTCCTTTCCCCATTTGATTATTTTTTTGAAGGCTTCTGTAACATATACATTTTTTGGTTTAACTTTTACGGTCATCGACCTCTTACCTGTACGTATATCTTGTACAATTTATGCGAATTTTTTTTTTCAAGATATTGTCACAATTGCTCCTGTTGATCAAACTGATACTCTCGAACAGTATCTTCGATCAGATTAAGTTATATATAAGTACAAACATTTTATCTAAAATTGTTTATCATTGCAGAGTTTCGATCTGATATAACGATATATCTGATATATTTTCACTCATACTTAGATTACGTATAAATTTTCTTTCATTTTATTTGACAACTTATTAATTATAAGACCACTATTCATAAGATTGATCAAAATGATTCGAAAACTCGAAACATTCTTTTCGAACTAAAAAGATAATTTTAGCACGTTTATTTTTATCAAATCGATATCACATAAAAATCTTTTTACTTTCCATCACAAATAGCGATACGATTTTAAAAACGGATTCTTCGATTTCTGTGAAATAATTTTTGTTATGTATTATTTAACATTAACATTTTGTAGTTGTTAATTGAATAAAAATTAAATAATATAGTAATAAATATGATATAATAATATCGATGGAAAATTCGAAAAATCACTGTAAAATACTCGCTTCTCAGCGAGGAAAAACTGTATGAAAATTGTAACGATCGAGGAGTTAATAGAACAAAGAAATAATTTACGAGAATTTCAAAATGTATATATTCCAAAATATTCTTATCTGAAACGAAGATGGAAATCAGCGAAACGCTGAATTTTTGCAATGCGGTAAGATTGCCGATATTTCCATATGATTTCCGGCGGCCATTGACCCAAGACATCAATATACAGAAATAGACCTTTTACAGTTATCGTCGTAGCCAATCAAGTTATTGTCGTATCTCTATGCTTGTTTCAGCCTCGTGACGCGAATTATTTGTCAAGAAAGGGAAGACGAGCATTGATGTAATGACACGAGAGAGAGAGAGAGAGAGAGAGAGAGAGAGAGAGAGAGAGAGAGAGAGAGAGAGAGAGAAGAAAAGAAAGGAACGTAGAGCGAAACAAGAGCGAACGAGGATGACTCGTGTTGCAATTCTAATAAAAGAGGAGTGGCTGTACACTGACCGGACATTGACCGGTAAAAATGCAACGCGAGGTCATCGAGTAATAATGACTCGGAACAAAAAGAACAGACATGCTCTCTCGTAGGACCTTGAAGCGCAACGTGAAGTTAGATGTCCTTCATATAATAGTACGTCTTCGATTTATTTTATTTTGATTTTAACGTGGTAAAGTGATCATTATTTATTTTTCATTTATTTTCCAAGTTGCTCATTATAAAATTCAATATTTACTGAATAAGAAACAACTTTTGTTATAATGTTATAATGTTATAATGTTATAATGTTGCATCGATGCAAATAGACATCCATTAATCCGTTGGAATACTTAATATCCATTAGAAGAATATTTTCTTATGCAAATAAATTAACGCTTTTAAAATTCATTTTCATTCATCTTTGTCAAATTAAAGCTACAATTTATAGTTGAGATATAACTTGTTTATATATATATATATATAATATATATATATAATATATATATATAATATATATATATATAAATAACTATTAATTATTATAAAGTATATTACATTTATTAATTATTCGTTTCAAATATTTCATTTGAATAATCGTTCGAATAATGTGTAATTGATCCAATCAATTGTTGTAAATAAATTATCTGTTTTATGATTTCTTGAATCCAATAAATATCGCATAAATAGACACATTTGAGATGGTATTTTTAAAGTGTATACATATATCAAATAATTTATATCAAATTATTTAAAATAATTACGTACGTTAAATAATTTAAAATATTATTTAAAATAATATCATTTCATAACACATAGATACAAATGAAATTGCGAGGCTCTATTATTTTCCTATATTCTTTAATATACGAATAATGAATTTTCGAATTTAATTTTTCCGAAAATCAAATTTCAAGCGTTATATCAGTATTTTTTACGTTACTGTTATTATTTACGATCCACCGATGTAGTCAAACCACATCGAGCATCCATTTGCAATTGCATAATTAAGTCTACAGATAAAAACTGTATAAGTTTGCGTATAATTTGTAACTTTGAATCAAGGCCAATTTATATTAAAAGCTTTTTTTTTTAAATCATCGGTGCCGCTGATAATTTTATTTTTTTTTTTTTTCTTAAGCCACGTGTAATTGCATACAATTACTATAGCTTTATTCAGAGCACGAACGACCTCGACCCGTTTCTTTCTTCGTCTGGTTACTCACGACACGCTAATCATTATCTATATGTAGCATTCAGTGGGGCTGAGGTGGATAAATCCTCCTTTCTTTTTTCCCTTTTCCTTTCTCCCGCAATTTCATTTCACGAGTACATTCGCATATTCGTTTTTCATATCTAGAGCATATCAAATTAAACGTAATTTTCCAAATATCGAAAATTTATTATCGACGATTGACACGACTTTCGATTTACTTTGAAAATGAATTATTACTCATTTGTGTTGCGATAACCAATGCGCAACTTTGATTTCTTATAAACTCTTTGCTTTCTTCCAACGCTTTCTTACACGTTCTTTTTTTTTCTTTAAAAAAAAAAAATATATATATATATATAATTAAACACGCATCGCATAAACATTTACGAAAAAATCTTCATTTTGTTGCTACAAATTACATATACGTATTTGCAATAAGATAATTTCAGATATATATATATATATTATATATACATTTAAATGTTCTCCTTTCATCCATGTCATAAAAATAAATGTTATTATTCGAAGATAATGCTCTACAAGTTTTGATTGATGACATTTTTTGCAACATGGTATTTAATTAATTTTATTTAATTGTTAAAAAGTATTTATGAATGATATCAAATACATGACTAAAAAAATCACGCGATCTTTTCATTGATATAATTTATTACCATTTCTTTTTTTTACATTGCAATCTTTTTAATATTCAAACAATTTGTGTCTCCCTCTTCTCTCCACGTACAAGATAAGGAAAATTTAAAAAATTAATACGCAATTCGAATTTTATCGTAGCAATAAAAATATACATAAATATATATAAATATAAAAAAAAAATAAAAATAAATGTTAAAAATCGTTAAATAAAAAGAGGTGACAGTGAAAGATTTTTTTTGAGAAATCACAACATGTTAAGAATCATTTATTTGTTTGAACTTACATCGCAAAATACCGATCTCGAGCGATCAATATATATTTCTGTTCACAATATCAATGCATCTGCTTGCATGCTCGATCTCGCGAATTTCTTTGATATCGAGGTTATCGTTATCTTGTGCCAATTTGGAAATAAAAGTACGCGAATACCAGAGTTACATACATTTCATCGTGTTTGACGACTATCTATTTCATATTATTCATTTTTTTTTTTTTTAAATATTTAATAGTAACGAATTGATTGATTTGAGAAAAAAAAATTTTAAAATTATTAATTATTAAATAAGATAAAGTAAAATTTAATCATGTTCAATAAAATTGAAATTATTTTTTTTATGACAAATTTTTAAATGTTTATATAATAAATGTAAATATTTAATTTATTTTATATTATTATTATTTAACAATTTTTTATTAATTTTATTAATATTTAATTATTTTATCAAAATTATTTTAAAATTTATCAGTTTTATAAAATAAAAGTAAGTATTAGTGAAATATAAAGAATAATAATAGTAAACATAAAAATAAATAATTTGCTTGAAAAAAATTATGTTGTTCTTAAGATATTTATCTGACTAAATCTTACTAAATCTATACTAAATTTTAAATATTTATTAAATATATTTATTAACAATAATTAATTATTATTATTTAAAAAATTAATTATGGCGCTTGTATATTATAAATATTCATTACTTTATGTATATTGACAACACGTTAATCTTTTTCTATTCTTTCTACAACTATTCATTTATATAACGATTCATGATTTAATTTTTTCTTTTTGACATGAAACATCATTAAATTCGTACTCATAATCGCTTTTTTTTTTTAATTTAAACATATCGTATAAATATGCCAATTCAAGCAACTAGTTCATTTATCGGTTATCAAATTTTTTAAAATTTCGCGTTAATTTATGTTACGTTTAATCCGTTGTTTCACAATTTTTTTCACTAAAATGGGATTATTTTGGGGACAAAAAATTTCTCCAAATAGTTTATTTTTTGATAAATTATAATTCACTTTTGATAGTGACCGATTGTAAAAATTATTTTAGATAATATGCAATGACTACAAAAAATATTAATGCATTATTATAATATTTATTATAATATTTAAATATTAATTAATTAAATACAACTATTAAATTAAATTTTGTATCATTTTGAAGTATTTTCATGTGACTAAAATAACTGATATATTGTCTGTGATACTATTAAAATACTTGATAAAGAAATGTTTTATTAAAAAAAACTAAGGTTATGTATAAATAATCAGTGTATATCACATTCATATTTGTCATATTCGAACTATAATCTGCCATGTATATATGATTTGATCTTATATAGCAATAGGTTAAGAATCGGCACGTGTTGAATTGTTACAAATTATTTGATTAAATATTTTTACATTCTCTGTTTAAAATTTAATTTTTTATTTAGATAAATATTCTTTAGATAAATATTCTTTCTTTCTTTTATTTTTTTTTTCAAAAATATTTCACTTACCTTCCGGACTGCAACATAACTCGTACGCGTTTCCAATGATGGGAAAAGCAGGAGGATAAGGCACTTTCCTCAAAGCATATAAAAATTTTCCTCGTCGCACTAATAACAATACAACTATTGTCATCAAACATATCGACAAAATCATCGTGAGCCACGATACTCCCATAATGATTGTTGAAGAAGACATTCTGAATTCGTTCTGTTCGATATGCCAATGTTCTCTTCAATATCTTCTCGCTTCTTGCATGTTTCATATGTTAAGTATTTATTATAATTTTTTATCTCATAAGAATTATAACTGCATGATATATTTCAAATAGTTCTTCTCAGAAATGTTCACTTTTGTCGGAGAATGAAAATTTACAAAAAGTGTTCTCATTTCACAAATCGTTTTCTCCTTATAGTCTCTTTTTCTTCACTATGTTGCTATGCACTATGTTACTATCAATCGATTTTCCTGATAAAGGAATACAAAGCACCTCAAGTACAAAGCAAACTATTGACAAAATAGATATGTAACGCATTCGTACGATGAAAAACGCGAAAAATTAAAAGATGACCTTAAAGAGAAAGAAAAAACCGAAAGAGAGAGAGAGAAAGAGAAAGAGAGAACGAGAGAGAGAGAGAGAGAGAGAGAGACACAAAGAAAAATCGACTTATTTTCTATGGTTCACTGAATCAAACTAAAAGTAAAGTAAAGTAGCAATTGTCACGGCGAAAACAATGCCGCGAAAGGACGGTAAAAAGAAGAGGAAGAGGTCGCGTGCAACGCGTGTCATGGAATGACTCCCTCTCGGTTATGCGTGCCCGTACGAAAGAGTCGCCCTTATATACTACTGAAGCTCTGTGTACTACATCAACGGTCAGTGGCTAACTTCTCCACCAATAGAAACAAACACGTGGGATGTGTATATATGTACATGTATGTATATATGTGACGAGGTGTTGACCGGCAGTACGTACAAAGGTAGCCACATGGTTCTTCGTGTTCGTTTTATACTAAAAAAGTATAAAATTTACATTTTCACAGACAGATGAGAACATCGATATGGGTATGTATACGGCACACAAATTTTTTCCATAGTACATGCATACTGTGTTTGAATTTTCTCTATCACAAAATCGATACTTATACGCACGATTTATAGGATCGATACATTCTTTTTAGAGATAAGTTGAAACTTAACTTCTAGGGATTCGAGATTTGAATCCGAAACTTTGCGAAATCTCGAAACTTTTGAAATTCGGAATTTTCAAAATCCAAGCATTGTTTTTTCATTATTTTCTTTCTTTTTTTAAAGAATACCCAAAAATTATTCTCAAAAATTGAAATATAATAATCTTAATTTTTAATTTTTAAAATTTTTCAAATTTAAGGTCGTAATCAATAATAACAATAATAATTTTTTAGAATAATTAACAAAAGTTAAATTTCTGTTAAATTTTTTTATTCGTATAAACAATTTCAAATAATGAAATCTAAACGTTCTTTCGACACATTAACATCGTGTTTCTTTCTTAAGAAAATATTTTTTTGATTAGTCCTAATGTCACAGTTCAGATTTTGATTCCTTTTGGTTTTTTTTTTAAAATCATTTGCTTGCACATACAATGATTCCATTCAATGAGTTTATCGAATCTGATTTGATTGCACATGTCAAAACATTTACATACTTTATATGGCATCCTTTCGAAGATAGAGTGCGTGTCCATTTAGAAACATTCTTGGAAACTGATCTTGAAAATGAATTCTTGCTTGTGTTGAGAACGTTTTGAGAATGTGTTTGCGAGGGTAAAATTGTCGATAAATAAATTTCGAAAATTTTAATGTATACATGTATACATAATATGATATAAGAAGAATTCACTAAGAGCCAAAGGATGAAAACCAAGGATGGTTTAAAAGAATACACGTAAATGCGAAACAGGACGACAGCTTCGACAGACAAATTCGAGTGTCAAACTATTGTTAAGAATGCAAACAAGACAAATCGATACTTATTAAATACTTCTGTATGAATAATCTGTAGACTATCACGATCGATAATGATTGATTATATAATTTGGTGTCGATAGTCTTTCGCATGAACGAACACGTGGATTGTTCTCGCACGTTCTATATTTTTGTTATTAATATGTACATAAAATATTTTTTAAGCATGTTTATCGATAATAAGGAAAATTCTTGATTGAAAAAACAACTTAATTTTTAAATTTATTTAAAATATTTAATTTTCAGTTATATCATGAATATTAAAAAGTGTATAATACTCATAATTGAACATGGATATTAATTTGTTCGTGCGTTTGGTAATTGTTGACAATGAAATATAGGAAGAATATAGACAAGGATGATTAATAAAAGAATATCATCATTAATTTTTGCTTAGCTTCCTTTCATCGGCTCGTATAATTAATACTTATAATTGATATCTGTATACTCTATCTATTTAATTAGCGTATTTAAATTAGCGTAATCATCTTTCTATTATATCGATCAATTATCAAAACAATTCAAATTTGAATATCATTATCTTGTATCTTAATTTTTTTTCTCGTAGCACAATAATTTATGATCGATACAATGTTTTACAAATTTTTTCTTTCTCATTTATTATGAAATGAAATATTAATGCATGTGCAATGCTGATGCAAAGTAACGAGTTAAATACAAATGTCAAAGATAAATAAACGATGGACTTTGGTAGATAAAAAGGTATACTATTGCAGTTCATAGAAATGCATCCATTCCGACAGTATTGAAACATTGATTAGCATTTGAATGAATCGTGTATGTCCTTCTTCCAGATATTAATGCACATCATGTGCATTGTGCCATCTTTTTTTTTCTTTTCTTCTTGAAAATCATATAAGATACAAGAAAAAGAAAAAGGAAGGAAAACAATAAAATGATTATTGCAAAAATTAATTCCTCACTTAAACTTTAAACTTTCATTGTAATTAAATTTGTTGCAACGTTTTATAATAAAAATACGAAAGTGGAAATATTAAACAAGATATGATACAAAAGATAAGATTTATTTCAATGCACGTGCACTATGACAATGAATAGAAAACTGGCAACGGTTCGTCGAACTTATCGTAACAAGAAGAATATATGTTAAGTAAGCGATAAAAGTCACATATTATTATAATAATGAAATTATAGATTTGAAAATCTTTTTCTTTTTTTTTTTTCGTATAAAAAAGAAATTAATAATCTCATAATAATAAAATACTTACTACATTATATATTACACGTTTGAGCGTAAGATTATCATTCTGATGTTATCTTATAAATTAATCTGAATCAAGAAGAAATTGTTCTTTAAACGATAGACAATGTCTATACATTCTATTCCAATACGAAATACTCTCTTTCTCGTTAATTAATCAATTTCGAATGTCATGTCGAAGATAGCGAAATCATTTTGAACGCTTGACGTTATTAGTAGTAATCTGCACGAAAATACATTAAGTTTCGATGTGAAATAATAAACATTGAAGTCGATTAGATAAAATTGTAGCAGATCGTGGATGAAAAAGAGAGAAACGTCGTTAAAAGGAACGATATTATATACTTATGACTATAAATCCGATAAAGGAACAATTACCGATGGATCCGGATGATTCGAAACTGGTGATGAATTAAGCGTTCCCTGACTATAAATTAAATTATTTAACTATGAATTTTTAAATTTCTTTCGGAAAAAAAAAAAAAAAAAAAAGAAGAAGAAAAGAAGAAGATTATTTCGATATTAGGATTGAATCTGAACAAAGTAGCATTTTTGCATTTCTGGCAAAGTTTCAGATTCGATTTTCGTGAATTAAAAATCCAGTCTCGATCCATCTTTAATTACATTCTATTTGGTGATTACGCGTTATCCATCATTGGTAATAAATGCGATTACATGCATGTATGCGTCGAGACACTCTAGCTGTATTTCCACGTGCCTGACGTGGAATTTCTGATCTTTCATGAGTTAGCAAACGAGTGACCTTCTCTCCACTATGTAATACATCGCATTTTCACGTGATCTAATCCAATCGGGAAAATTCTAATTATCTATGCGTAAAAATATCGAAGAGAGAAATATGTAGTCTAGTATCTAGTCTGGGATCGCCATGAATTTGCATTCATCTCGCCAGCGGCATCTTCTATTAAATTGCAAGTCGATACGTTTCGTGCCTCCTACTTCTCTGACAGCGTATCAGTCATCTGATACATGCAACTACGTTTCACAATTACGATTAATTTTTAGTCTACACTGCGCATTTCTTGTATTTTTAGTTTTGTCGTATGCGCGATTACGATAGTTGATTTGCAGCCGAAAAATCAAAGTGTCGCGTAACACACATTGTGCGAAACATCGAGATTAAAAGAGAGAAAGAAAGAAAGAAAGAAAGAAAGAAAGAAAAGAAAAAAATAAAAGAGAAAAAAAAAAAATCGCACAAATTGCACGTTGCAATCAATTTCCATAAACGCATCAATTTTCAGAGATATCATTCCGTCCATTTGCGCAAGTATAAATTGATGTATACGGAGAGGTTTCAATTAAATGCGATTTATTTTCAGCCTCTTTCGCCGAGCTGTTCGAATTCCAAGAACGGTTGCATTCATTAAGCTGCCGTAAGAATTGAATGTGGGTCCTACAATCATTCGTTCACGTGTCTGAACTTACAAGGACGAAGACCCGATTCGTTCGGTTACACCAGACTGGTCTGATACACATACATGCATTACATACACGTACATACATGCAGGCCGTTCACAGGGCTCTCGTGGCACGAGAATATCGATGATGCATACTGAAATTATGTCATCTCGGTTATCTAACACTTTATTCGCGAAGCATTTATAGAGAATACGAGCGCGAATATCTTTTTTTTTTCTTTTTCCTTTTTTTTTTTTTTTTTTTTTTTTTCTCGGCTTTATATACCAATAACGAGTTAAACTTTTATTAACGGGTTAATAGTCGCGTCTATTATCGATAATACGGACAATTATTGAAATCAGGAGAAAGTGTTTTCGATCAGATTACAGATCACTTTAGAAAGTTACCGTAAACGTATCGTAGATAGCGGTTTAAGAATACACGTGGAGCAAAGTTCGTCCAGATCGATTTATTTTTGCGTTCATCGACACGCGTGATTCAACGGAACGTTTCGAACTGGATAAATCCAAAAGAATTCAATCTTAATATCCTGTTGGCTAGTCGATAATATATGCGATTCACAAACTTTCACGAATTTATTCCTTGAACAGGAATAAACCCGAGCGCGTCTGAACAAAAAAAAATTATTATTTCAAATATTATTTCAAACGTGCGATGTTCGTTATTCAAGATATCTTGAAAAATTTGCTTTGTACAAGGATCTCGTGATTTTTATAATTTAAAAAAGGAGCAGGGAACATTCGATAAAGGGGGGCGGGGGGAGGGGGGAAAAGAAAAAGAAAAAGAAACAAAAGAAGGGGGAGGGGGGAGGAAAAAAAGGTAAGTTCATGGATTTATCTAGAAAAACGAAGGAGGGACAGATTGGAATTTCTTCGGAGTCTCAGGCGTCGAGGGTTGTCACCTTGAAATGGTCGGCACGTGTAGCCCTCCGGCGACCCTGAGGTCTTTAGACGTCTGTTAAAAACGTACGAGATCCTTGCGATCTTTCCTAATTCGTTAGTCCCCTAGTATGAACATTCCTAAAATAATCTGTTAGGGTAGATTGTAGTTGCGATACGTCTGGTGAATCATCATCGTGCTAATCTTTAGGAAACGAATTTGTAATAGTAATATTTAAATTATCTATTTAAATTGTATCGATAAAAAAAAAAAATATAGAGAAAAAAAAAACACGTAGATATTATTATATTTATTATTATATTACTATATTCATTCCCTCTCCTCTCCCCCCATTTTATCTATTTTTTTTTTGAATTGCTTTTTTATAAACTTTATATATATATATATATGATTGTGAATTATTTTTAAATCATTTATTTCATGTATTTGTTTTTATACGAAGCATTTATAAATCATAAATTATTAGTTGGGGTTAAAAGAGTAAAGAAAATTGAAATATCAATACGTTGTAAGTTGATAACGATATAATATATGATGAGAAAGAAGAAATTATCTATACGGCCTTAAATGGTTCATTTTTGAATTTGCTTTCTCGATGAAATTGATAAGTTATCGATTCTATGTCGTCTCCCTAATGCCTCCTACGTTGATAATAATATATAACGCTTATTATTCATTTATGTACAGAAACAAATATTTATATTTATTACTTTTTTAATATATATTCCTTTCCGTGAATCATTTATATGACTATTATGCAAAGAATAATTCTTTTATTTTTTAAATCAATGCAAGCCAATTTTTTTGATTTAAGATTTTAATTTTTATCATTCATTTGTTTAAATTTATTTTAATTGCTTTTTCATATTTTTGAATTTGATATCTTTATTCTCTTTAAATATGTCTTATGATTAAATATAATATCTATGCTATATCAAATCATTTCTGTGTTCTCGTACAAATTAAGAAATTTATTCAACCACGTATAGAAATGAGGAGAAGTGCCATTTAGATTTTTTTTTTACAGAAGCGTCTATGTACTTCTGTTAAATATAATTAGTGACGTTAACTTTCGAGATTAAGACGTACGTTTTTCGTACGAGATTTTTGCGTGATAAGCCAATTCGAAAGGCATTCCTTCTATGATTATTCTGACTGCGTATATCTCACATATATGTATATGTGTTTACATTTTGAAAAGCCACGTGCTAGCAAGGTGAAAATATCGAATACTTGTTCAAAAAGAATCATTAAGATTGTTTAATTATTCGTTAAGATTTTATTATACATGATACATATATCTATTTATATGTGTATATTTTTCAAGGAACATTTAAAGTCTCTAAAAAATAATATAAAATAAAATTTATTAAAAAAAAGTTTTAAATAAGTTCATGTTTCAATATCATTTAAACAATCAATTTTGCTTAATTTCAACAAGGTTTCAAAATTTCTCTATCATTTTTACGGATGATTAATATTTCGTAATCTATTTTGATGAAATTTGTAGATATACTTTGGCTCAACTGTTCATTTTATTATTTAATCAATATTCAAATAAACTTTTATTTCCTATTATTTTAGCGTTATTACTATCTTACTATTTTCTTTATTTATCTTCATTGTGCAATATAAAAAAACGAAAAATCAACAATAATTTTAGTTTCGAAATGTATTTTTATATTATAGTAAATTCTGATCGAACGAAAAGCTAAGAATATTATAATGTATTTTAAAAAAAATATAGATTCTAAAACTATATAAATTATCATATATAAAATATATGTAATTTTTGTTTTAACTTTATTATTATATTTGATATTTGACTTCATTCTATTATCGATATTATATTTATATTATAATCAAGATTAAGAAATTAAGAAAAATTATTTTGAAATTATCATGACTTTTCAAGAATATATAACAATAATAATAAAAATCGGAAAATATTAAAAAATCTAAGATGTTGCAAAATTCAAAGCGCATAATAGATATATGTACAATGAGAATAAAATAATGTATGAGTAAATAATAGAATGATACAAACAAAACAGATTGCGAATCAAACGGTATTTTTGTCGATATTAATTGCGTCCTTGACTTTGAACCTGAAAGATTAATAGATTTACAAAAGTATATCTAGATTCAAAGAATCGACTGTTCAAAAGTCTTCTTCTGATATACCTGTTGCAGCAATATCACTGTTTGCTTCCACAGAAGTGGGGGTGCACGTGTGTCCCGGAGGGGCACCTATTCGGTCGACACGTGTACGACCTTGACTTTGACCTCGTGCACGAGACACCTACCCCCAGAGACAGAGGGTCGATGCATCTACCTCGAAAAGCGTCGCCTCTTTTTTTTTCATCATATTTTTTTCTCAGAAGAAGGATCACTTCTTTTGCGAAGATTCCATAGTCGGAGAGAGGAGCATATATATTGTTTCATAGATAGAGATAACATGATTTGAAGAAATGGTTGTCACTACTGTGTATAAGATTCGCATTGGTCAGCTGAAAATATACACGTATGTGCATATATGTGATAAAGATTTTTTAGAATTTTATTTTTTGAATAGAATAATCTGGAAATGATCTAATAAGATAAGAATTATTCTTATTATATATTATAAATTATCTCGATACATTTGAATAATGATTAATGATTTTATTTTTCTATCTTGAAAAATAATAATGTTTTAAATATAATAATGTAGTTAATATAATGATATAATAGTAATGTAAAATAATTTGAAATAAAAAAATTAGTAACATTAACTAGATACATAAAATGTTCTGTCAAATATTATTTTAAATTTTATTTTAAATTATTTTTAAAATTTTTTATAATAATAGATAATTATTGATCTCTAGTGAATTTGTCTTATATTTTATTCTTTTAAAATTGTACCATTCAAAGATTAAAATTGTTGCTTTATTTAAGTATTCAGTTTCGAAACAAATGATAAATCATCGTTTAATGAGAGCGTGCAAACTTCAAGGAAAAATCAGTAATAAATATAATTTTATTTATTATTGACAGGAAAAAGAACGAATGACCTCAAACCTCATTTAATATTATCACATATTACGTGTAGAATTAACCATTTTTCTCTGTTTTTTTTTTCTACAGTCTGATTCAATATTAAATTTACAATTTATCGAATTATATATATAATACATTTCTTAATGCATAGTGATACATGTAATGAATATTTAATAGATAATTTGAATGAATATTACAGATTAATATTTATTGTTATCTATTAATTCAATTAATTATCTATTTATCAAGAAAAAATAACGTCAAAGATATAAATATATTAGACACGTGTTAATATTAATTGCTATTAATTATTAGATAATTAAATTACATATTTGTTACACATTCATTGATCCATTTTTTGATTTTATAAAATAATTTGATTAAAGATTTTTGTTTGTTTATTATTTATTTCTATTCATATTTTGTATTTGGCTCTCTTTCAAAGAAAATAAATATTTTAGATAAAAGATTTTTCCTAATATCTATATATTTCTTTTCATATTTTACAACAATACTTTCCTGTACGAATATTGTGAAAGTGATTTTAAAATTTATAGTTTATGAAATTGATACGAAAAATTAATCAATACATCCAAATTTTCATCATTATTTTGTTACATTTTCTATTAATATTTATGAAATTCTATTTATAACTTTTTATCAAATTCTTCACATGAAATTTGGTATTTTGAATTTCCAAATTTATATTTGACAACGATATTGAAATTCTTTTTTTTAACGAGTAATTTAAAACAAATTTTCTTTAATAAAAATTCTTTTATATTTAGAAAAGTATATATAAACAATATATTACGTATCTTTTATATTTATAAAAAAAATCCAAAAAATAATTTTAAAATAATGCATTTTTATAAAGTTTCCGTAATTATAAAATTTAAAATCAAATATTGAAAATTGAATATATTTAATAATATTTATCATATCTATTAAAATATATATATATATAAAGATATAAATTAAAACTGGTACTAGTAATAGTAATTCTAATTTGACAAGTTAAATTATTTATTCAACACAATCTATTCGTAATATCTAAAATATTTATGTTAGAAAATACTGATATATATTTATAATTGCTAACCATTATTATTTATGAATTTATGGTTTTGAAATAATAATTTAAGGAATAAACACTTTCATCTAGTCTGAGCAATATAAGTATTGAAAAATAATGTAAAAGAAAAGATGTTATTTTTCAGCAATTTAATATTAAATATAATAGATAGAAATCTGATTATTATTATAAGATTCTCTACACTTGAATCTCAAAAGTATGATACATAGATGATTAAAAGTATTTTAATATTGTAATTTTGAAATTAAAATCAAAATTAAATATATTGATAAAATTATTTAGGATTTTAATCCTAAAATATCATGAAATTATTAAAATTATAAAAATCGATGAAATCTATTACTATATTTTATATAATCATCTCTAAATTATATAATTACATTATATTTACGGAAAAAAAAAATATTATAATCGAAATACAATTGAATTATTAATTTTCTTCACATATATATATATATATATATATATATATATATATATATATATATATATACATATATACTATATACATATAAGTTTATAAAGTTTATAATTATCAATTGATGAAGAAAATTGAAAAAGATTATTTTCTTAAATACATGCATTTAAATATATATATGCATTTACTGAAAAAACTTTATTCATCTTGAGATTTCTTTTTCTTCTTTTTTTTCTTTTCTTTTATAACTTCTTCATTTGTGTCTTCATTTGTATGTGTAGTCTCTTCAATTTCCTGATCTTTATTGTCTTTTTTCTTTTTTTTTTTCTTTATTTGTTCTGTAATAAAAAAAAAAAAAACATTTTATCTATATTAAATACTTAGAAACTAAATTTTATAATTGATTATCGATATTACAGATTTGAAATTTATAAAACACGCAAAGAGAAATAAAATTTTACCTCCTGATATTTCAGAACTTGTTGCTAATATCTTTTCTTCTTCTTTTTCACATTTAAAGCTAGATTCAACATTATCTCCTGCTGTTTCTTCCGATTTATTTTTCTTCTTTTTCTTTTTTGATATTGAGATTTCTTCTTCTGGTTGAATTACTTGTTGAGTTATTGGTTCATCTGTACTATCACTGACTTCCTTCTTTTTCTTTTTTTTAGGTATTTCTTCATCTGGTTTTGTAATTTCTTCTATTAGTGGTTTTTTGTCTTCAATTTCTGAATGTCTTCTTTTTCCACTTGGAAGAGTTGTATCAGCAGCAATAGGATACTGCATATATTCGCTTTTAGTATGATATTTCTCAAATTTTGCTTTTGCTTTGCCTGTTCCACTAATTCTACGAAGATTCCCTTCTTCTAATATCCTTAAACGTGCTTCTAACTTAGTTTTATGCTCTGCACCAAGATCAAAGTTTCCATCTTCTCCTAATGCATCTACTCTAGTTGCTAATGAAGCCTTAGCTGCTAACATTCTAGACATCTTTCCCTTATTTTTTGTTGAAGATTGCCCAACAAGTTGTGCATGATAAATTAAACCATATTTTGGTGTATCTTTTTTAGTTTTTAACGCTCTAAAAAGAGCTTTTTCTGCACCAAGTATTTGTACAGTAGATGCAGGATGCTTAGCAAGATTAATCAAAGATCCAGCATGCGAAATTAAACGAGCTCCTACTAATTCTCCAACAAGTACAGTTAAATTTGGAGCCATTGCCATCATTCTTGCTTTAAGATAATCATATAATTGTGTCCTATATTGAGAAATTTCAATAACCTGATCACATAAATGTTGAATATTTAAAATATCATCTTCAGAAATTTCAGTTCCCATAGATATTTCAGCAGCCTCTTTTACTTTTTCCTCAATATCTTCTGGTAATATATCAGATAAATCTGAATTTATAGTATTTTCTCTAGTTCCAATTATTTTTACTGTTTTAACAAATGCTATATTATCTGTAATAATTTTTCCAAGTTCTGGAAAATGCCAACCATACCATTCACGACAACGCATAACATAGTTATTTAACTCTTTATCTAAATCATCTAATAGACAAACAGCTTGTATTATCATAGTATCAATTTTATCAGGTGAAAATTTCAACTTATATCTAGAAAGACTATGTGCTAAACCTAATGCCATTGCTGTAATTTCTTTTTTAGGTAAACCAGCCAATAAACTATCTATTTGGCTTCTTATGCATCTCATTAATTCTTGAATAGCAGTATTACTGACACAAGATAAACTTAGTTTATCTTTTATGGCATTACCTAATTTCGCATCTGCTACAGCTAATTGTTCTTGAAGTTCATTGCAATGTTTTTTAAGTATTTTTTTCAACGATTTACAAAGTTTTCCTTCTACTGCAGCTGTTGTGGCTACAAGAGCTTCAGTAGTATCTGCGAACTTCTCAAAATGTTTTAATTTAACTCTGTAATACAAAAGTAAATATAATTGACAAATATTAATTTTTAATATTAAAAATAAAATTATTATAATGTAATATATATTTTGCATAATAATTTTGCATAATAAATTTATTATTATGATTATTAATAATATTAATTAATACTTTTTTAATATTTATACATACATTTTGCTAGCAGCTTCAGGTGTTTCAAATTCATGATAAAGATTTTCTACTTCTGTTAATTTATTTTCATCGAGTAACTATAAGAAACAAATATAATTTTATGTAACACAATTAAATTAATATGATATTTATACTTAAAATTTTAAAATATTAAATTGTTCAAATAATATTAAAAATTATAACCTATTACAAACACGTGCAACACATAGTTAGGTTAAATATTAAATTATATTTTTTAGAATACTTTACCTTAAAAATAGCATATCCCGCAGGAGTTTCAAATAATACTAACATTTTGAAAAAATTTTTTTTACGATAAAAATATTATATTAATGTTTAAACAAATCTCACATTTGTGATGAAACGCGCCAACGAATTGTAGCATAGACAAGATAGAGAATAGATCTACCATCCAATATATTATTTTTCCGCGTTTAAGTAGTAACGATTTTAAAATCTCTTTACAACTTTAATATTATTTCCAATGTTATCGATTCAAAGATAAAGAATAAGCACAAATTAAAGACGAGATATTTTCTTTTGTTATACGTTCGCCTTAAGTATATTATTTTATGTATTTATTTGAAAATTTTATGTTACGATGAATTATAGTGTTTTTGGATGTTTTAATATAATAAATGTGCAAAAAGAGCGCGAAATTAGATTTTAAAATTAATAAATAACACAAATATTTTGAATTAATATCGTACAAATTTTAGGAAATTTTATTTTTAATTGTATTCATCAAACCTCAAAGTAGTTGTGAAATTATAAAATTTTAATCGAGATATTATATTTAGTAAAAATATATTTATCTATAATAAATCTGTAATATGAAAAAATCTTGTCTTTAGATTACATTTTGTTATATTATAATATATAGCATAGAAAAAGAACATACGACCAAAAGAAAGGAATGTATAAGGAAAAACATAAAAGAAAACGTTAGGATGTTTTTATTTTGAAATAGTCAATGAATTATTAAAAATTGCTAGAAATTTAAAGAAAATGAAATAGAATTATTTGGTTGATTTGAAAATATATAACAAATTTATAATTTTAAATTATTTATAATTTTTAAATTATTAATATTTAGCTAAAGATAAAATTTTCAAGAAAATAAATGTTAGAAAAACAATTAATGGCAATCGTTGATTTAGAATTAAAATCAGAAAAATTTGACACATATCAAAATACTAAACATATAGGAATACAACATTGTTTTACATTAATTTGATTGAAATCATATCTAAGTAGATTGAAAAAATCTTAATAATCTGTTAGTAATTTACAAAAAAAAAAATTTTTGAAAAAGATTAATTTATATTTCTAATAAAAAAAAATTGAAATATAAAATAATAAAATAATTTTATATTTCATATGAGTCTTCAAGAATAATGTGATGCTTATCAGTTCGACATGACGCATATTTATAAAATTACAAAACATTTGTTATATGAAAATAAATTTACTTAAAGCAGTGTCTATGTAATATATATATTATAATAAATATATGTAGCAATAATATTTCTAAATTTTATGAAATAGATTATATTCTTATTAAGATTAAAATGACTACAATAGGATTTTATGATTACAATATAATGAAAGAAAAGAAAAAAAGAAAATTTTAATTCCTGTTGATTTTTTCGTAAAAATCGGCAACTTTGAAAATCTATTTAAGCCCATTTTCTTGAAAGGATTAAGAAAATTATTAAGTATGACTCATTGAAAATGCTAGTAAAGATCGATAAGTAACTAACTAAAAATATATATATATATATTATATATTTCTTTTTCATATGAAATATCTTTGAAACTTAACATTATCTTTAAAATTTGTTTATAATCTATTTTAATTACATAAATGTTATGATATTTAATAGATAATTTTAACCATTTCAATATGACAATTTTAAACATTTCTTTAATTTTTAATTAGGATTTATATTTCAATACTTACATATATTGTAATGTAGATTGTTTTATATAATGATTAGGATAATGGAAAATTTTTAAATCTAAAAGATAATTCTTTATGATTTATTTTTGTAAATATTGTAAATATTGTATATAAATAAAAAAAATGAATTAAAATATTTACATATTTAATATTTTACATAAAATTTTTATATGTAAAAATATAATAAATATATATAATAAAACTCTTCTTTATGTACAATTAAATTATAATAAAATAAAATATAATAAATTACATAATAAAATATTTATTATTACATTATTAATAAAATGTCACACAAAATAATATTGTTATATTGTTATAATTTAAAAATCAAATCGTAAAGAATTATCTTACTCATTTAAACTTTTGTTTCTAATTTGATATTTTTTAAAGTATTTTACATATAAAAAAATTATATTATTTTTTATAATACATTTCGATAGAAGAAATGTAATACATTATTAGTTTTATATATAATCAAATCAATATATAAATCATATAACTTTTATATATTGTTTTAAAATTTTTATATTTATAAAAATTTGATTTTACACATTATGAATTGAGAATTATATAAATTGCTATAATTTAAAATTTAATATTTATATATATTATTATATATAATATTAATATATATTTAGCATATCAGTAGTTATATATGTAAATATTTATGAAATTAAAAACATTTTTATACAATTTTTAACTCATCAAATATATAATTGATAGAATTTAATTAGTGAAAATTACAAATATATATAATTGATATTATTTTAAAATATAAATATAATACAGAAAAATAATTATATTAAATTGTCTGGAAACAAATTATCTTTAATAATTCAATATTTAAAGCTTCATATGCTAGAAATATATAAATGTATCATAAGAATAATTGATACATGTCCTAAAAATTCTATTAAAATTTTATCAAGTATAAATATAAATATATTTAATATTTAGGAATAAAATTGAAAAATGAAGTTCATGAACGTAATGATCATAAATATGACAATAAAAAATCATTATTAGATATAAATCGAAATTAATTATTACTTACTAAATTGAAATATTTTCAATTTTAAAGAATATTACTAAAATTGATTATTAATTTCCAGATAATTTAATAATAATATTAAAATTTAATAATAATAAGTTATATGTTTAGAAGAGTTATATATGCAATAATGTCTAAGAAATCATTTCTTAATTATTATTAAGAAATAATGATTTATTAATATTATTTATTAATTATTATTTAATGAAATAGATGATTTAGAAGAAAAATTATATCACATTTTGTTTTACAAAAACAAGAAATTATATATTTTTGTTAGTTTAAAAATATTTAATAATTTTAATGTAATGTAATTTTAATTTAACTATTTATCTACATAAAATATATTTATGATTATAAATATTGATTATATATTAGAATACAGAATAATTACAAGTATTAAATTTAGACATTGGTCTGATTTTAAATCACAAACAGATTGATTTAATCTATACTCACATATTTATACATTTATGAATATATGTACATATTATCATTTATTCAAAATTTCAAATTATATTATTACAATTAAACATATATCTTTTCTATTAAATATTTCTCAAAGCACTAAATAAATTGAAATATTTATAACTTATAACATTCATGTAATAAATATTCATATTCATTTTCAATCAAAAAATTCAGATTCAATATTGTATTTTTCCTTTTAAATCAAGCAAGTTTTTTTATATTTTTCTTGATTCATTTCATGATTTTTTAATTAATTATATTTACATTAAATATAATATGCATTTATCATAGTTTTATAAACTAAATATATTCATATTACATATATATCAATGTTTAAATTTTGTTCACTAATTGATTTTGTATAATATAAATATGAGGTATGATTATTAGCATTTTTTATTTAAATATTGTTACGACATTAAATATTTCACAGCAATATTTAAAAAAAAATATTAATAATATTTAAAACTGCTGATATATGCACTTATTAATAAATTTTATAATCATATAGTATATAATACAATAAGGTCATGTAATTTACAAACACCTTTATAAAAAATTACATCATTTAATGTCATTTAAGAATATATTTATTTCATTTTACATATGTTTAATATATCTTTTAAGATTTTAGAAAATAGAATAGACATATTCTTTGAGAACTATATAATATAAATTTTAAATTCTACTGCACTAGAATATTTATAATATTCTTAATAATTGTTTTCAAAATTTTATCTTAAATGTATAAGTAAATATATCAATATATTATTTTTGTATAAATAAATGGATTTATTTTATAAATCATCTTTCAATTTGTTTGTACAATTTGCTAGCTGCAAAATATAAATTAATATAAGTCACCTCAAAGAAAAAATAATTAATAATTAATACAACCTTGATATAATTTTTTCTATATAAATTTTACATAAGATTAATTTTGGTAAGGTTGTAAAAATATTTTTCAAAAATAAAAAAAAATTATAAATATTTGAGTCTTATAAATGTATAATAATATGCCCTTAAAAGAAATAAGATGTAATACTTTAAAAATTAACACCAATATCATAGTATTACATTCTTTTATATTGTTATATTGTTTTATGATACTATATAATTAAAATAAATTATTAAATATATTTAGTCATTGAATTTTGTTAATTTAAACAAAAAATATAAATGACTAATTAGTAATTAGAAATAACTAATCTGTAAATAGTATTGTATATAATAAAGATTATATTTTATGTAAAAAGATATTGCATTGATGAGATATAAATTGTTTATACATAAAAATATTTGTATGAAAAATTCATAAAAATTATATTATATCATCTTTCTTTTCCTTATAAGGGCATAATTTTATGAATAATAACTTATTGCACGCAAAAATTAATGAACAATTGGCTGTGCATAAACTTAATCTTAATAGATTTCAGAATATGTTCTTATATTTAACTAAATGTTTGTAAATTATTAGTTATATATGTTGTATACATTATAATTTTTCAAAGTACTAGAATAGTGCATATATTATGTATTATACATAAAATCATTATTCTTTTTATATTAATTTATCGAATACTAGTAAAGAGATTTAATACAGACTTATTTTCTTTCTGACTACGTGCTTTACTGAACACATTCCAAAAACGCAAAGTTTCATCTCCAGCACCAGTTACAATAGCTTCACCATCTGGTGACATAGCTAAATATAAAACTCTATATGAATGTCCTGTTAATTTTGCAACTTGGGTTAAGCTGGGATATTTCCAAACCAAAATTTGGTTTTGAGAATAACCATGTGTACTGACTAGTTCTGAACTATGCTTACTCCAAGCCAAATTACAAACTTGAGAACCAGTATCTACACATTGCATTGGTTGACCTGTCAATGTGTTCCAAAATCTAATACATCTATCTGCTGTACCACCACCAGAAGCTAAAAGACCATGATGATGTGGAGACCACGCAATAGCTTTAACTGCTGCTAGATGTTCGGTATATGTTTGTATTGGTGAAAGGGAATGTAAGTTCCATACATAAAGACGGTTGTCATTTCCACCAGAGGCTAAATATTGATTATCTGGAGACCATTTGAGTCCACAAACTTCTTGCCTATGAGCTCCTAGACGTCTTTCACTGACAACACAAGGAGTTCTAACATCTCTTTGTAATATTAACCTATCTCTACTACCAGATGACAAAACTTCACCATTCCAAGCTAGTGCTCCAACTCTTGCACTATGTCCTTGTAATTTGCTTACTTGTTTACTTACAGCTACATCCCATACTTGGATATAGCCCAAATGTGTACCAACTGCAACTAGGTTTCCTCTTTCATTCCAAGCAACTGATGTTACACTATTACCATCACTGGATAAATCACATAATCTAGTCACTTGGCTGGTACATGCAGACCACAAATAAACACAACTACCTAGACCAACACTAAGAACATTTTGTGAAGACCAGTCAACAAGATTTAAATAAAAATCATCTTGTAATTCAGGAGCATCCAGTACTTTAAAAGGTATTCTGGAAATTTTTCTTGTTGCTTTTCTTGGTGATCTTAAAAGTTTTTGACTTTTAGCACTCAATGGTGATAAAGAATAAGGTGAACTTTGATCCAATAGTGTATGGTCTTTTGTAGGTGTAATGTATTTAAAAAGATTTCTGGTAACTAATGGTGATAATACTCTTCTTTCTTCACATTGTCCTTTTACATCTTCTATACTTGCTCCAAGAAGTTCATTTTTTAGAAGACAAGAATAAGCAATACCATCACGGTTACTTTCTCCATTTTCGCGAGTCTTCTTTGTAACTATACCATTCCGATTATTTTCTGATATCATTGAAAATGTTGTTTGCCAATTATTGCCCGATCGTGTTGGAATAAATCGATCGAAACTATTGTTCATCATTTTAGTTGGCGAAAAATATACTGATGAATGAAGTCCAGAACCTGCCAGACTATCTATATGACTCTCGCTGTTTGACTTCAACAGCCGTTTCTCGTATTCGTGATGAAACATTTTTTTAATGCTACTCTTTCACATTCAGTCACATAATTATTCAAACACGTTTTCTTTTCTTTAAATCACGTAGATTGCACATACATTGTCATTTCTCATGCAAGTCACTGTATTGATGAAATTAAGTACAGTGTATCATCAAATCGCTATTCAACGTCAACTTGGAAAATTTTCGATACGGAAATAAAGAGGTTGAACGTGATTCTCCAATCGAAATGCTTAGTTTGAAGTACTACGTTTGAAAACAGATGGGCAAACATCTGTATAAAAAGATGCAATTGAATGAATATCCATCTAGCGACGTTCTTACGAAGTTATAATGAAATTCTAGTTTATAACGAACTTTTTAAAAAATATATAATTTAATGATTCGTGAAATTTGTGAAAGTAATCTTTAAATAGATTTTATATGAAATATTTTAAAAAAATGTATTCTTATTATATATTTCACAATAAAATTTACAGTTTTATAAATATGAGGTACAAAATAATTGACACATATATCAAAGTTATATATATATATATTCACGAAAGATTGTACAATTTTCAGTTAGCAGTTGAAAAAAGTAAGTTATGATTATTATATATATTTTTTATTCTAAAATTCTTAATATCAATTTAAAACTTTATTTATAAAATCATGCATATTTCAAATTAATATTTCAAATTAAAATTGCACAGTAAACAATAGAAAATTTAAAGTATAAGTAGAACTAACCTTAATGTTCAATATTAATTTACAACTTATATAAGTTGCATAATTATTTTATTTTAACAATTATCATAAGATATTTGTATATATTTTAAATTTTAAAATATTGAACGAATTTTTTAGTTTATATTATCTTAGATTATTGAATAATTTAATGCGATTTATATTAATAAAATAAAAATATTTTTTTAACTAAAAAGTAAATATACATATTTGCACAATTAGATGTTTAAAAAATATTGTAATTATGTTTAATATTATCACATAAATATATAGAAACATAAAATTTGACATAAAATTTTAGTCTTATTTAATCTTTGCCGATAATTACGAAAATTTTTCATTCATTGAGAATGAGAAATGCGAATTATTGGAAATTTATTATATTTAATTTAATGATTTAAAGAAATTAATATTATTTAAATGCGCGTTCCTTTAAACTGTGTAACGTACCTATATACATGCATAATGCTTACTTGGATTAAGAAATTTACGATAATGAAAATAGAAAAATTTGAACATAAATTTATAATTGTATAGTATAATTGTAATAAATATTATATTTTTAAATAAAAAATTATTTTATATTGATTACATATTCTTTAATTATTAATATAATGTTTCTTATAATATATATCAACAAAACATTTTTTATATGTTAGCCAATAATTGCAATCGAATAATATATTTCATAATATTTTGAATAATTTAAATTTTAAAATTTTTTAATAAAATTATTGATTATATGATATCATTAAATTCATTTTATTATATTATTATTGTGTATTAGAAAATACATATATCATTTAAAAAGAACTTAACCTTAAAATGATTTTTTATTTGAAAAATTTATACATGCATATTTTAATGCATTGTTAAATTTAATTTTTTAAATTAAAAAATAGATTTAAAAATGTAGTGATAAATCTATAATTAAAATTATTTAATATAGACGTAATATTATTTATCATTGTTATCGCTTAAATATATACAATTGGCTAACTTTGGGAACTCAATCAATCTTTTTTTATCGTTTAATAGTAACATTTTGAAAGCATGTATTTTATTTATTAAAATTTAATTTTACTAATTTACATTTTTATTATTATATTTATATTTTTTTCCCTTGAAAATCTTATATAATCCTTCAGATATTTTTTATAATATATAATTACAATTTTATTTAAAATTTTTAATTATAAGGATGTGTATAATTTCAGTTCATTTGAAAAAATGGGAGGTCATGGTCATGGATCTTCAATGAAAATACCGAGTCCTGACATATATAAAGTAGAAGATGTGCCAGAGCTCAAATTGGTTCAAGAAAAACTAGCTAAACATGGGTTGAAGGATCCTTGGTTGAGAAATGAAGTTTGGCGTTATACAATACTTCCTGATTCTTCTCATACCTTACGGGTATTTAAGTCAATTACTAGGGGTATGCTAGTTGGATTTGTTGCATTTATAGCAACACTAGGTATAGAAAAAACTCTTGGAATTAGTTATGATCCTAAACATGATGGTCACGATCATGATAGTCATCATTAGTTTTATTTAAAAAATAATTGATAATATAGAAAAATATCATAAAATTGCTTAATTATTGTTGTATATTATAAATTTGAAAATAAATTATAATTTAAATGAAATGATTTTATTGTATATTTAATAACTAATTAGTGATTTATATTATGAAGATTAATATGTGCAAAATGTAGAACTGCTACAGAATATATAAAAAATTAAAAATTAAAAATTTTTATTATTGTATTTGATTTGGAGTTTTTATTGAAAGAACTATTTAAAAAAATTTAAATATTTAAATTTCTAATCAAATAATTTTTTTTTAAATATTTTTTTATTTCAAATGTTTCTCAGGATATGAATATTGATAAATACTTATAAATGCATGCCTATTTGAATATATTTGAATATATTATACATTAAAAATTATATAAATTTTCTTCAATTATATAAAAAAATTATAATTTTATGTAAGCTATGTATGAATAATATATTTTTATTTATTTATTTCATTATACAAAAACTAGTAAATTCTTTAATATAATTCAAATTATAATATAAAATGCAATATCTTTAATAATATTATATTATGTATATAATACATTAATTATTTATGTAAAAAATATTCTATTTAATAATATATTATTACTTACATTTTTTTTACCATTATGTTTCATTATTAGAGTTAACAGTGTTGATACTAATATTGTTACTACAATAGCTAATGTGCTATTATTACACAATACAATGATGAGAGTAAATATTGAAATTTCAAATGTTGCAAATAACCATTCATTTCCATATAATAACACTTGATTAAAAGAATAATTATTATCTGCAAAATTTATATACAATATAAATTATGATAAAAAATATTTCCTTTTTTTTTCTATTAAAAACACATTACCGATATAGAAAGTTGATTTCTCTTCATTGTAAGAAAATATATTGAATAATTTGTCTAAAAAATGCTGTTCTTTAATAAAATAATCCTCATCTTTTATGCAATGATCTATAAACTTACATAAGAACTGTTTTATTTTTAATTGATTATTAAATATATATTCCCAATTTGTAGATGCAGAATAGAATTTATTTATAAAATTATGTCGTTTCTATGAATTAAAAATATATATAATTTATAATTCCAAAAAATTTTGATTAAAACTATATTATACATACAATTTTTGTCAGTTTCAAGTTTTTGTTGAACGTAATCCTGAAAGTTTTTGTTAAATATAATATAAATGTTTGTTGAGTTGTGCCTGGAACAAGACCTCTGTGTGCACATAAATTATTTTTTTCCATTTGCAAGTTATTAATTAAAGTAGGTAAGTCTGTATCTGCAAATCCATGTACTGATCTAAATGTAGAAAAATGTATTGAATTACAATATTTTATTTTTTAAATTTATGTACTTTGATATTAATATATATTACCTTCCATGAATATAGAAACCATAATAATTAAATGGTAAAATAAATATACTAATATTTGCAATTGAACATAGATTTACAAATTCTTGCATTCTGTTTGTAATACATTGTTCAAAAAATACAGATACCAACCAGTGAATACAATAAATTAAAATATATATTAAGGTACATATTGTGTAGTATAAAATAAAATCATAATTGTTTTCAAACAATATAGATGTTAATTCTGGTATTCCAATAATCCATGGACACAATTGTATTATCTATTTAAAATGTATAATTTAATTTTGTTTAATTTTTTTTTAATTTATTTTTTTATGAAGCTTAAATTTACCTGAAAAATACATAGAACAGCAAGTAATTGTATCATAATATTTATTTTTCTTTTTGTTTGAAGGTTTAACCATTTATTTGCAATGAAATATGTTCTCCAAATACTAATAGGTAAATTATCAAAATTGCTATCTTTATTCATTATTTGAGTAGAAATTTTTGATATTGAATTTTCAGTTGAAATATCAATTTTTTGTTTGTCAACTGAAAAAGATTTATTAAAATTCTTAGGATTCTCATATTTCTTTAATTTATATAATATTTTTTTGCGTTTGGCTGTTATTATTTCTGATGTCATGTGAAAATGTTTGAATTTATTTTTAGAAAATTTATTGATATAAAACTCATTTATAGATAAATATGGAAAATCGTGTTTACATTGATTATTTATTATTTTTGGTTGTTCCCAATCGATAAAAAATATATCAATATTCCAATATTGACAAATAAATCCAAGTATTTCTATAAACTAAAAAAATTATTGAGATTAAAATATTTAAAAGTTAGCTATAATTAATTGTATTTATATATTTATATTTGTATTAATATTTTATGTTGTATTATACAGTAAATACTTACTTTAGAAAAAAATGCTATTATTGTAAATGTTTTTATCATTTTTTCATTAACATCTTCAGGGAAAAAAATATATGGTATTGTTTTTTCTTTATAAAACATAAATAGATATAAACATAAAATGATTAAGCATAAAATAATTATATTTCCTATAATACTCATAGTATAAATGAAAAACCAAATAATTACAAATATATTAATAGAAGAAATATGATGTTGTTTAGTATAATTCCATGTTTTTATTCCTGATAATGATAAAGCCAATATTAACAAAATTCCAATAATTATCTAAAAATATTTTAATATATTATGATATAATAATAGAAATATTATTTTATATTATTCTTTATTATTTTGTATTTTTACCATAAAATATGAATCTATATTATTATCTTTTATAATAAATTTAATTTTATATTCTAATGTAATTTCTACTATTTTATCAATCTGTTCATATATTAAATCAGCATATTCAATAATTAATAATGGTGGAAATATTTTATTCTTATCCTTTGTATTTTGAACATTAATTCTGTAAAAAGTATTATAATATAAAAATTTATTAAATGTTAATACTAATTTATTTATATTTATATTATAAGTTGTCATAATATAAGATATTGAAATTAATATATATATAATTTATCCAATATAATTAAATTAGAATATAATTAAATTTTATGAAAAATGAATAAAAAACTTACATTACATTTAGTGATTTCATATAACGTAATACAGATAATTTATCGGCTTTTTCATCAGTATCATTTATTGTGAAATTTGACAATCTTTTAAAACTTTTGATGTTGTCAACAAAGAAAAATTTTCGTACTAATTGCCAATCTGATATTTTATTATAATCCTAAAATAGTTTATACTATACACATATATAATATAATACATGTTTTAGTAAAATCGAGTTATATAATCAAAACAAATATTAATTATGAATTATGTTATTTGAAAATGTTAATTAATTACTAATTTACTTACTTGATTAATATTTTTAATAAGTATAGGTAATGCATACATTAAATTATTGTTATTTTTTGTAAATGTTAAATATGGATACATAAATTCTATCTTTGCTTGCATTAAATTTTTAATTGAAAGTTTACATTTTTTTTCAAAGTCAATACCAAATCTAACATGTTCCAACAAATTGCATGGAATATTAGGTTTACCAATAAATTTCAAATTGCCATGTAAAGAAAATGTAACAACTATAAAATTTAATATACTATCCTAAAAAAAATATAATATTTACACTATAAACTATATTAGATTTATTTAATAAAATAATAGAAATGGTTATAAAAATGTATATACATACATTGCTTTCTTTCATAAAACTATAATTTTGTGTAATTTGTTTACTATTTAATATAGTTGTAGTTTCATTTTTATTATAAAATAACCATATAGATGCTTTTTGTTTCTTCATAAAAAATTTACATGCAATATCATTAGCATAAAGACTTAAAGCACACATATTTGATAAATGTTCACATGCTAATTTATCTTCTTTCTAAAAATATGTGAAAATTATTTTTTTATTCTCATATCCTTATTTATTTTCTTACCTTACAAAAATATATAACTTTTTTAAGTTCACTTCTCAAATAATAACTATCTATATGTTGATCCTTAAATTTCATTTGAAATGCAATTTTTGAATTTTGTTTATCAAAAAAAGGATTTTTATATAAACAGTAATTCTGTATCAGTGTATAATAATACTTTGTAAAATATGTATCACTTTCATAATAATTATATTCAAAATTTTTGCAGGGTAAACATTTAGATCCAGCCAAAAATGGATAAGTATTATTTTCACATGAAATACAATACATAGCATCTAATAATGTTCCATCTAAGTTTCTATCTACTATAAAATATAATTTAGAATATAATTTAAAGTTTTTTACATTTAAATAATATTTTATATATAATAATAATAATTGCATTACTATTAAATAATATAATAAAATACATAATTTAAAGTAAGTTGGTTTAAATTATATATATTTTTTGATTCTTTAATTATTACCTTGTATTTCATTAGAAGAACATATGCATGTTCCATTGTTACATGATACACAATCGTTTCCGTCTGATGTTACTGTAGCATTAATGCCACAAGATATACATATAGGATAACCATCTTTGAAACCAATTTTTTTACTAAATTTATTACAAATACATCGCAATCCTACGAATAAAATGATTTAAGTATTTGTCTAAAATGTTTTAAAAAAAATTATTTTAAACTTACGATCGTCAGATGGCTTTAGGTTTTTGTTAACATCACATTCCATGCAAGAAAGTGTCACAATATCAAAATGTTCATTATTTTTACATTTTGATGGTTCAGAAAACTCAAGCAATTCTTTGTTTGCAATAGCAATTAATACAAAATTTATGCAATAAATTAAAAGATAAAAAAAGATATATCTTCTAATACAGTAACACATTTTATGTTTATTTAATATTTGTGTATAGTTTTTGTCTCTATGGTAACCAGTTATAGAAGCATATTGTTATATTTAAATTAAATGTTGAATAATTATACTTAAAGAATTAAAAAAGATTAAGATGTTTTTTGCATAAAATTTAATATATATTTGGCAAATTTATATTCATTTACAAATTGCAAGAGTAGAATCTTAAAAAATATTTCATTAAAAAGAGTACAAATATTTTTTTTAATCACTAATTACTAAATATTGAAATAATACAAGAATTCTTTTTACATTTACTTAAATACTTAAGCATTTTTAATTTAACATAAATTAGAATTATTTTTATATTTTAAATATTTTGTATTGCAATATTCGTTTGAAATTTACAAACAGCTATTGCGCTGTTATCGATGCGCGTGATCTTGCGCAGTAAGTTATGCGCTCCACGTATTATGCGAGGAGAAATATTGGTACCAGTTACGCCTCGATCACCGTACCATACGGATAGATAAGAGGTACGCATATTTCAGATATATAATTTAAAATCATACAAATGTTATACAATGTTATACAATGTTATACAATATTATACAAATGTTAAATTTGAAATATACATGTTTTATTCGCGAATGTTTTAAATATATTTATTTGCGAATTTGATAATTTCGCATGTTATTTTTTACGAATGTTTAGTATACATATACATATATTATATTTGTAAGTGTTATAAAAATACGTGTTATTCGCAAATATATTATAAATATTAATAATATAATAAATAAATAAATGTAATGAATAAATAAAATTTTTATAAAAATAGAACAATTATTACATTAATTATAATAACGTTTAATTTCAACTTAGAATTAATATTATGAAAATCAATAATTACAATTTATTTTATACATTAAAGTTAGTTTTTTAAAATTTTCGAATTTATTTATGTATTTATTAATGTAATAGTTTATTAATGTCTAGATAAAAAGAAAAGCCTTAAAAAATGATCTATCTCTCTTTGCGATTTATTTTATATAAAAAATCTGGCACTCATTATAAAATTCAGTAAAAAGATACGATTTCTTTGATCAAATGATATCAAAAATAATTTTTCAAATATAATTTTGAATCATTAATAATAATCAATTGAAAATAATCGCGATATGAATAAAAACATTTTTAATTTGTTTTAAATTAAGAAATATAAAATGTCTGTAAATTAAGAAAAAATTTTTATTATTTCAAATTATTATATATTATATATATTATATTTATATATATATTTTATCATATATTTTTAATATATAATAGTTTTTAAATTCTTTGAAATTTTATTACAAATTTAAATTTTATTTATCATTAATTTTATAATATCATTAATCATTTATAAATGTTTTCTTGTTAAAACTTAAAAAACAAATTTATACTATTTTAATATAAACATTTGTAAAATTTCCGATCTCTTTTTGAATTCTGTTTTTATGAATATTTTTCATTTATTATTTTTGATTAATATTTTAATTAAATATTTACAATATGAGATTTTTTTGTTATTTACTTTATTTATGATTTTACATTAAAATTTAATATGAAAACTAATTATCACAAATATTGCATTTTATGTTGAATCGGTAATACTGAGAATGACTTTAACATAGTAAGAGGGCTCTGGACTAAGAAATTCTATTATTAGAACTGTTTTCTATCTCATTTATGTTGTATATAAATCAGTTGTTGACAAATGTTATATATTTATAATCTATTAACATTTTAATAGTAGAAAATAATCACTATGTCACAAGTCAAAGGTATATTAATTACAAAATATTTTAAATATAACTTAAATATTTTTTAAATATATTTTATATCATTTTTCTTTATTACAAGTTTCTCACAAATCTTTTTTGTTTTTAATATAATTTAATATAATTTGTTATATACATTGTTATACACAATGCTTATTGACTTATTAAAATAAACATATATATATATACAATATAAACAATTATATTATAATCATTAAAAATTTGACTTTCTTATTTTATGATTGGATAAAAGGTGGCGAAAAAAATCGTGGATATCGTTTTAATAAGAAAATTAACTGTGGTAACAAGAAAAAGGAAATTGTGGAAAGTACAAATGAAAACAGTTTTGTTTTACAACAATTTCGAGCATATGCAACTGAATTAGATGATAAACATGATCGTTTTGAAAGAATTGTAAAAACTGGAAGAGATATTACTATAGAAAGCAAAAGAATTATTTTTCTTTTGCATACTATAGATAAAAAAAGCAAACAAGAAAGTGTGTTATGTGAAGCTGATTTAAGACTGCAAAATGTTGCACAAAATCATTTCAAAGTTATTTCACAAGAATTAGAAAATCAAGATCCATATCTTTATTTAAAAGCTTATCGCAATGGTTTAGAAGAATATATAGAAGCTGTAACATTTTATCAGTACTTAAGTAGTGGTAACATGAAAAGTTGGTTAGAATTAGGAAAATCACTTACTTATACAAGTTCTGAAAAATCTAAATCTATACAGATTTTAATTACTCCATTTGAATATATCTTAGGCATTTCTGATTTGACTGGAGAGCTAATGCGTCAATGCATTAATAATTTGGCAACAGGAGATAGTGCTAGTTGTTATGAAACATGTAATTTTGTTAGAAATATGTATAAAGGTTTTCTTGGTTGTGTTAATATATCAAATAAAGAAATAAACAGAAAACTTTGTACTCTTAAACAAAGCCTTCATAAAATGGAGAATGTTTGTTATACAATTAAAATAAGAGGTTCAGAAATACCAAAACACATACTTGTAGATGTAGCTACTGAAGAATATATAGAAAGTGATGAAGGATATCAAGTTTATTAAATTTTGTAACTATTTTTGAAATATTTATTTATCATTGTTTTTGTACATTTCAGTCATAAAAAAATAAACTAATTCTTATATGATTATACTTACTTATCAATTATAATATTGTAAAAATAAAATATTTCTATATTCTTTCATCTTTCTTACACTACCACATATATTTATGTAGTTATGTAAAATATGTGTTATATAATGTTTCACATGTACAACATACTTTATGTAAAATTACATAGATAAATTTAAAAATATCCGAACATATTATAATAAAAAAAATATCTATCTCTTAATCAACTGGACATATATATATTTTCTTGTTCACTTTCATTTTTGTCAGAGTACATTTCATCATCATCTGAACTTTCAATATCACTAGGTTCATATTCAGATTCATCAACAGATTCTTCAGCAGATTCTTCTGCAGATGAATCTTCTATACCACTTAAAATATCCAAAGATTGTTTCTGAATTTGTTTATAGTTTCGTTTATTATGTTTATTTGTAATATCTTTACCAGTATGTTTGAATTGTATTTTATGTTGAGGATTCTTACGATAACATTGAGTACCATAAGGACACGTTTTTCTATTATCAGGAATATCATAATCAGGATCATCAGGATGACTAAATTTATCTCTATGTTGTGAATTTTTCCTAGCAACAAATTTTTTCATCAAATATTTTAAATTAATATTATAAATTATAAATTTATATATATATAATTACCTGTAACATTCCTTTCCATATTTGCATTTGTTTCTTCTAAAAACATTACAAACTGTTACATTAGTAGATGTCTTGGATTCATGTCCTTCTTTTGAAACAGGAGATTGTATATTTTTTGTAGTAACTTTTTCATTGTTTATATTTATGGAAGCCAAATATGAATTCTTAAAACTTAAAGTTTTTTCGTTTGTAGGTTTATCATTTGATTTATTTTCATTTTGAATTTTGGAAACATCTTCTGTTGTAGATGAATGATTTATATTTTGATATTCATATTTTAATATAGAATTTGAGTTTTGTGTTTTATCTTCATTTTCATCATATGATACATTATTTTCATTGATAATATTTTCTTCAACTTTTACTTTAGTTATATCATTATTCTTATTTAACATTTTGTTCAATACATTATATTGTAAATTGTCACCTTCTCCTGATTCAGAACAAAGCCTTTTATCATGTATAGTATCTGAATCTATATCTTCATTAGCCTATAATTATTAAAAAATATTCGAAAATAAATTGTAGTAGTCATTTAATATACTGATTTCATACTTTTCGTTTTAATGTATAGTCTTCATTATTTTGCATTTTGTCAGATACTAATATAATTTTAAACCAACATTTCTCCGGTACTAGAGTACACACATCTCCAGGTTTTATCGGAACTGTAACACCTAGTTTAAGAAGTTGCCATCGCGACGATTCGGTAGATTTCATGTAACATGGTGAAACCTGATACTAGAAAATAATATTCCTATAGAACGTTACTAAATAATATTCTATATGAGGTTATTATTATATAATAATAAAAATTTTTCTTACCGGTGTTATTGTCATTTCATTGTTAGACATTACATTTATTATTGCAGCATGTTTTATAACTTGATCATTATCACACTGAAATTTAAATTATACAAACTATATATAAAATTTCACAATTTTTAAAATGCAATATCTTTAATTTAAGCGTAATAAATAAAAAAACTTTTATATAATAAAGCACACTCTTCAAACGCATGCGTCAAAATATATAAATATATCGTTATATTTTAAAAATATTTGATGGTTAAGGAAATTCAACATTAATTATCTTTTTCATATATATATTTTAAATATAATTAAATACTTACTGCAGTTACTACTTTTCGACTAATAATGTTGTTACCTATTTTTAAATCCACTTTTTGCACTAAGTCATTATCTACACGAAGTATTTGTAACTTTTTCATTTCTCTGATTTATTAAATGTTTAGAAAATTATCCAAATATATCATATAAAATATTTTTCATAGTGTAAAATCAGTTACAAAATACAATTTTGTTGCAATATTAAAGGTACGTTACACGTATGTTAAAAAAAAATTAAAGACAAAAAATAAATCGAACATCATCATAGTTAGCTAAGCATTTATCACTATGAAAAAATTTAATTGCCTATAATTTAAATATATATATTTTCGAAAATAATTATATAATTTTGGGTAATTGAAAAAAGAAAAATACACAAGAATAATAACAATTAAATTTTTTTCATTTATAATTACAAAGAATATACATTTTTATAAATAAATCAAGTAAAATGCGAAAAGAATTAGAAATTTAATATTGTAAATTTATGTGTGAAAATATTTCATAAAAAAGTCAACAAATAGGAAATTGATTATTTTTATGTGCATCTATAGAGATGTAATCAGCCAGATTAGTTAATTAATTCAATAAAATATTTCTTTGCACCTTTGTATTATTTATTGTATTAATAATAATATTATAAAATTGCAAATGCAAATTTTTTGCAGATATAAAGAAATCTTGTTCGCTTTACGCAATGAAAAACAGTGAATAATATTAATTAATATTTCAACAAATGAAAATTTTATATTAGAATAGAGAAAACTAAAATATATACATATATATATATTCGTTCAATAATATATATATATGTATATATTATTGAACGAAATTATTATATTATTACAATTAGACTAATAAATTAATCAATAAATTCAATTCTGATCAATACTAATCATAAAATTAAATATACATGTTATTTATTATGAATTTCTTATTTTACTTATAATATAGGAACATTATACAAAACGTTTATCTTAATGTCGTTATGGTTTTTTAGGCCGTATTAGCCGTATTTTTTATACTAATCTTATGAGAAAATGTTTCGATCAAAAATTAATTAATTTGCAAAAAATTGTAATAATAAAGAGTTCTAAAAAATTGTTTATTCAATAAAAAATCAAGATAGTCTTGATTTTTTAAATAGCACCATGTATATTTTTGACTTCATAAAATTATAGCTCATATTACGCTTTTGAATCAAATATTTTTTCATAAGATTAGCAATCTTGATGACAATTACGATAAACACTCTGTAGATTTTGAATTGAATAAATCAAATATCGTTTGGCATTTACTAGACCAAACTCCAATTGTTTTCAGCTTAATAATGCATATCGATATAAGAAAGTATTCAATCTATAAATCTAACTTTAAAATTAATTATTTATCTTACATGATTCATGACATTAGTATAATTCTCACTTTCGTTATTCCCAATTAAATAATTAGTATCAACATACACACGTATCACAGGAAGTTCAAACGAAAAAAAGCGATATTATATTTATTTTTTCTTTAAAAAGTAAATATCGAACATGACAAAACTTTCAGATTCTAATTTACACAATTAAAATTTATCGTCGATTTTTATTTCAAATATTGTCAAGTAAAACTATAATGTTATATTATTATATGTTATGTTATATAATTATATAATATATATAATATATAATTATATAATATATATAATATATAATTATATAATATATATTATTGTAAAATTTTGAAATTTATTAATTTAAAAGAAAGTTATTATTATTTTCTTTTATAGAAATATTAAAACATATCTTTCAAAACAAAATTATTTCTGTTTGTCAATTTTATCTATATAAAAACAAAATTTATTAATATATACATAATATGCATATATTTATATATATGTATTATAATTTAATTATCTATCAATTATAATTAATATAACGTAAAATACGAATATATATACATAAAAATATTCTTTGAAATATTTTTGATCCTTTTATGAAAGAATTACAAAAAAATATTATATATATATATATATATTAATAATTACAATAGAAGAAACCAGTGTTTCTCAATGAATGAAACTATTTTATTATATGATAAATTAAATTTATCATGTGTCATCATAAAATATTATATGAATTATATGAATGTATACTATGATTGATATTATTGTCTAAGAAACACTAGCTTACAAAAATCATATAGATATTGATCAGCTTTATAATAATAAATAAACATGTTTTGAAATTACGATTCTATACTTTATACTATATTTTATCATTAAATAATGAATATTTTTTTAAAAAATGCCCATATAAGGAGTCAAAAAATGTATCATTTTCAAACTGTTTAAAAATTACAACAATACAAATCGTTTTTACATTCTGATTTTAATATATATAATATATATAATATAATAAATAATTTCTTTAATTATTTATTTTTATAAAGTAATAAATAGTAGCGCCATGTGGAATAGGCAATATGAAATACTGTCTATTATTAGAATATTTAATAACTAGTTAATAAGTTTATATTTATTTATTTATTTATTGTAGATAGACTTTCGTATCTGAGAACTATATAAAAATATCTATTCGTTGTAAAAATGATTTATTATTATTTTGTAATAGATAAAAATGCATAGAATTTTATAAACTAAATTCAGGAATACTTATTTTATAATAAACTTTTTCATAAAAAGTTTCGTATGGAGGGATAATGAAATAAAAATCTAAAATAATTATTATAGTATAATATACAAGTTACTCTATAGCTTTTAATTATTTATTATTAATGCTTTGTAGCTCTCAGATATAAAGTCGTCTTTTATACTATGTTTTCAACTAATTGTACATCAATGATGCACTATAAATTTCCAATAAAGCGAACAAGTTTCTCGGGAACAAATTCATATTCTAGAACAAATAAAAAATTCTTTTATTTAACTTATAATTTTATTAAGGCAATTTAGTTAGCAATAATTCGGCTATATTTCTAAATTGCGTTAACAAGAAGTGAAATAAAAATATTGAGGAAAAAACATTGTAGCGTATATTTTCAGTAAATATTTTTTAAAATTAACAATGTAAAAAAATATTTGTTGTAATTAAATTTAAAAAAATGATATAATATAAATTCTCTTTGTATTATATACTATCTAATTCATTTTTTTCGTACATAATATAATTTTAAATAAAAATAATAATCTTTAATTACAAATATGCAAATTAAAATAATACTTAAAGTATTATATTTATATTTACATATTGCTCTGACTGATTACAATAATTGCACTGTTAATTTATGCCATAAAAAGCAAATTATTTCAAATCATGTTTTTAAATAATCAAATTAAACGTTGATAATATAAAAATTTTTAATAATATGTATATATATATATAAGCATTTAGTATTAACACCATTCAATTCAATTTTTATTTTTCTAAGAGGATCTTATTGGAATGATTTAGTACAGTGTATAAGAGCAACATACATATGTATACATATATACATGTACACACAATTTACTTATTACTTTCGCTGAATTCTCTTATAAAATTTGTATAACATTATGAAATTTGAACATCTTTATTGTGTTAAAAAAAAATCTGAAAAGAAAGGCAATTGGTATTATAAAAAAAAAAAAAAACAAATTTAAGCAATCAATTTTTAGACGCTTTGGAATTATCTATTTTTTTAAACAATACTGGAATAATTTTCACTTGGCCATACGTAATATAGATGTCGATAATGGGTATATGGTTGAAACTGCATTTTTGAAGATTGCAATGCACGCATTAATGGGATGTAATCTTCTTCGTGCTTTGAAAATGTATTAATATCTGGTTCTGGCTATACTATAGTACCTCCACTTTCTGCAGGACTGACAACGTGAAGAGCATTTCCAACCTGTCCTATTCCAGGCTGTAATTAAAAAATGCATAAAAATTCACTACTAAAAGTAATTTTATCTTTAAAAAAATTCTATAAATAATTGAAAGCATTTAAAACATAGATATAGTTTCTAGGTGCATTAAAGAATTGTGCAATAATAGCAATATAAAAATATAATCAATAGTAGAACGAGCATATAAAAAACATATTCTATTACTTTGTTCAATGAAGCAATGAACAAGTCAAGAAAACATTAAATTATTATATACACATATGTATACGTACCATGCGATAAATTCTGGGAAGATTCATCCATGATTCTCTTGCATCAGCCAAAGCATGGTACAGAACATTAATCTTTCCAATGAAAGTAAAAAATTAATGTCCCACCGGCTTAAGAAACAAGCACAAGCATCTTCTGATAAAATTATAAGACTGTCACTATAAAAGAAGCAATGCATACTATATGAAAATTATCACAAAAATTTTAACTAGTTAAACCACTATAACATAAAGGAACATAAGGTAATTTAATGATAGAAATGCTTTATGCAAAACGCCAGGAAACTGAATCAGATACTTTAAATTAACATAAAAATAACTATATAATCATACCTAATATGAAATTGAAATTTCAATAAATTTTAAAATTTATATAAATATATATATGTATATGTATGTACATATGGCAATTCAATTTTTTTTCTGGAGCTTGCATTGCATTTTATATAAAACTCAAGCAGGAAGCAAGCAGCAATATTTCATTCAAAGTTTTGCTTTATTGTACAACAAGGCAATTCATTGTTTTCAACAAAGGATTAAATGTCACATCATTATAATCCAGGACAATAGTTTCACTAAATAACTCATTGACTTTCTATCATTTACTAAGCTAAGCTAACACTTTACAGGAAAGAAAAAAAGGATTTAAGGGGCCTGCCCTGTTACAAAATCTTATGGAGCGCAAACAATATTACTCTCAATGATGCAAACCAAATATAAATATATTCTATTTATAATCATACTAATGTACTCGTTTAATATTTATATTGAATATATTTTGACCAGATGATCATTAGGCACAAATATGAATGGAGATTTATACTATGAATGTCTTATATTTTAATTATATTCATTTTCTCATATATCAATCAAAAAAATACTAAAATTTTACATAATTAAATTTTGAAAAAATCTTACAAATTTACTTCTTTTTTCAGAAAATTTAAATTACAAAATACATAAAAGTTAAATATGAAATATTGTATTTCATAATTTATATAGTAAAGAAATATAGATTATAATATTAAGTTTTTCCATTCATAGTATCATCCGTCCGTACATTTCTGTAATTGGTATATAATATGGACTAAATCTTTAATGTATATATCAATCTGTATTCCAATGGCACCTTTTAATATAATGTATATTGCTTTGGATAAAATGTAAACTAAGGTTTTTTTTTGTAAATATAAGAAAGAATATACATTTATTCTCAAATTAAAATTTAAAAAATTACCATTTATATTATGATATGATGCCGCAAGAACAATATTCATTACATTTGTTAGTAAAGATGAAAAATAACGAAATAATTCTCTTATATTTTTCACATTTAATAATTATGTGTCTAAAAGAACATTTTTCATTTCCTAATATAATTTAACAAAGACAATAGAATTGTCCAAAACATTATTGTATTGCCTATTTCATTCATTGAATAATGATAATGATTTTAAATTTTATTTCTATTTATATACAAATTAGAATTCTTTACTAAAAAAATCCTACTTCACAAAATTGCAATAACAATTGAAGATGGGTTACATCATAGATCGTTAGATCGCAAGGAATTAATGTTGGTGTAAGGATTGCTATGATGATGTGGCCTGTGCAGAGTGCTGCTGATGGTGAGAGGACCTACCATGTGACCAGGCCTTGCCCATGTGTAGACATATCCATCTTGACACGCTGTTACGAAGCAATCTTCCCTAAACACTAATTCAGTCAATCTTTCATGTGCCAACTTCTTGCACACCAGTGGTTCTAACACTGGGCACTCATCAAACCTAGGGCACCAGGCAGTTCCTATCAACCTCATAGGATCGTCCATCACAGAACTAACCTTCTTATTTGGACCTACTAAATTTCCACTGACACTGTTCAAATTACTATTTGTATTTGAGTTAGTGGTAGTTTTATCACTACCACTATTTTGCATTATTGTGCTATTAGATGCACCACTACCTCTCATAGTGAGGCTAAAGTTCCTTTTATGATTATCACCTTTACGCTCACCAAAGCCAAGCCCTGCTAACCTTTGTGTCAAAGAATTTACAGTTGACACTGCTGTATTTGTACTCATGCTATTATTACTACTTTCATTATTACCACTCGCGTTTTCTTTGCAATTAATATTATTCAAATTATTATGTTTAGAATTGTTCAAATGATGATTTGTCGTTGAACCATTCCCACTGTTGATTGTTGCAGATGTAGGAAGAATGCTAGAACCTGCTGCAGATGGCCTTTGTTTTGCACACATTGGTTGTCTCAACACATCTTCTGTAATATCCCACAAACACAATTGAGTATCTTGTGACACACTACCTAACCTGTAGCATGTACCACCTGACACTCTTAATTCTGAACCACAAGAGTTTCTGTTTGAATGAATTCCTTGTGAAGTTGTAGATAAACGATTAGACTTCTCATGATAGTGATTATGATTATTATGTGGTAATGTTTCATCATCTGAACCACTGAAGTCTGGATCATGATCTCCATAAGATGTAGTATAAGGATCAAAAGCTACTACGCTTACCCAACTATGATGGCCTTGACCCCGAGCTACCACTCTTTTTTCATGAAAACTCCAAATTGTCACAAGATCATCTTCACCACCCACAACAACATATCTTCCATCTGGAGACCAACATACACACAAAAATCCACCAAAATAACTTCTAGCTGAACCCACTAACTCCATTGTATTATATTGAAATACTCGTAAGAATCCATCTTGGGAAACAACTGCTAAGTTTGAACCACATGGGCTAAAGGCAAATTCATTTATACAACATCCTTCTGCACCTATTACCCATCTATACAAAGGGTTTCTTGTGGATTTTGTTTTACAAGTATATATGGCATAGCCATCTCCTGATTTAAAAGATTGATAGTGAGGAGCTGTTGTACCACATAAAAGTTCTTCATTATATAAATATAGTTGTCCAGAACTATGTGATACCAAGAACAAATTATTTGATCCAGGAACCCATTTTATACATGTTACTTTGCTTTTATCTATCAATCTCTGAAACATTAAAAAGAACATTCAATTTATTAAGAAAAAATATTGAAGAAATAATAAATTTATCTTTAAAAAATAATTATATTCTAGAAAGCAGGTTATTACATTATATTATATTGTAGCTATCGTTAATCAATATAGTTTAAAATCATATAAAATCTAAGTAAAATTTAATAAAATTAAATATTACATAGAATAATTTAAAATATTAATTATGAAATATATGTATTATGAAAAATAGGTATGAAAAATTAAACTTTTATAATATTTTATAACTAATATTTTTATATATCATATTTAGAAAAGTAACACATTCATATTATAGAGATTTAATAAAATTATAGCTAATAATCTGAAAATATCTTTTCAAAGTAATGTTTACAGTAAAAATAATATATAAAATTATATAACTTATCAACTTGTATTTAATAAATAAATTTCTATAATCTAAGGATTGTATTAGGAATATACAATCTTCTTACATAATCAAAAATTTTAGAACAAAATATATATCATCTCGATATAATTTGTTACTTTTAACATATCATAAGTTACCTACATCTTCGTTATATAATTTGCTAAGTTCTTTTTTTATTGGATCTATCAATTGAATTTGTCCCGTAGAGAAACCAACTAATAATGGTGCACTGTCTGCAGTTGCTGTTGTTTGATTAAAATTATGGCAAGTTGGATTAGTTCCTTTATATAATTTTTTATCCACTGGTTTATTTAAGTCCACAGCCTGGAACATTTTTATGTAAAATTAATTTTAAATTTTAATAACATTTTAAAATTAAGATAATACAAAAATATTTTTTGCAACTAATTAAATTTGTTTATTTATCTTTTAAAATAATAAAAAAAATTTTATTTACAATTAATTATTAAATATAAAATATTAAAATAAATATTTTAAAAAAATATATATTTACAGCAAATATTTGCATTAATTATAAATTTTTTAATTGTATTAAAAATATTTTATTAATTAATATATAAGTTATTTATATTAATAAAAATATTTCATAAGTGAGAATTAAATGACATTTATGTTATACTTTAAATCAAGTAAAAAAGTTATCATTATAAATAAAATAATTAATGTATTTGATTTTAGAGCAATCATTAAATTAAAAATAAATTTGATAAATATAATTTTATATGCAAAGAAAATTTTCTATGTTAGGTGTGGTGATGATGCAAAGATGGAGTCTTAGTATGCGTTTTCGAGGTTAGGTTTCGATGAATCCATGCTTAATTAAATATAAATATAACAACAAATACACTAGTTATAAGAAGAGTCTGAGTTACCTTTTTAACTCCTCGATAGACATAAATATAAAGCTCTTTGCCAAAGTTGAAACACATTCGATCACCAAGTCCTTGCGTACCCGTAGGATCCGCTGGATCCGGTAAAGTTACAAAAGACACTCTAACGGATGCGCTTCCTTGACTATTCGTGTAACCGACCCTATTTGGCCTTGAATACTCCGACAAAGTCATTAGCTTATAAGTTCCTTCCCGCGTGACAAACTGTGTTTTCAAGTCCTCCTTCCCTCCTCCATCCAACTGCACAGCCATCTTACCACCAGCGGTGCGACGGAGGAGCTCATCAGACACGAAAAAATCTGCGTTGGTTTCTGCTTTTCTATACGTCTGTTGATAATTCCTTGTCCAAAAGCTTTTAAAAACTGTCAAATATCAATTGGGCAATTTCTTATATTGAAAAATTCCCAAATAATCACAGCTTACCGGTTCTTCATACAACCGCTGTTAAAGGCGCCCCAAGTTCTATATCGAAACTGCTCGTCGTGCATTTACGACCCGCAGCTCATACTCTCAACCTCGTATAGGGTAATTCTGTCTCCCACCATACTGATATTCGTTTTATATTTATATGATAACGAATGTAATGTAAAACTGAATTCGTATGTATACATATTAAATATTAAATAAATAATTTAATACGAAAATTAAAAATATTCATTATTTTAAATATTAATATTTTTGAAAATACAATTAATAAAAAAAAGATATATTTTAATATCTTTTGGAAATATTAATAATATATGAGTTTAATCTAATATTTTCAATATATTTTTAATGATATAAAAAGAACAAAGATTTGTGTAAAGATTGATAAATGATTAATATAACATAATATCTAATATAATTAGATATAATTAAATATATATATTCTAAAAAATATGTAATTATTTTGAATATACATTATAATTTTTATTTTTTATAATTTAATAATATAACAGTGTAGAAATTAAGTAAAATTAAAGAATGCACGGCACTGTCGGCGCCGTGTTATTATTGCGCGCGCAGCATCGCCTACTCGCCTGAATTCATTTGCTCCGACAGCTTGTCAGGAACCGGATATTTTGTAAACAACTAAGCAAAGGGTTAATTAATTTTGCTCACTTTTTTCTTCTTCCTGCATTTCTTCATCATTCTATCTTATCAAAAGCACATGTTCAATTGTAATGGTTTATTTTATTTAATAAATTATGGATTAATTATGAATCGGAAAGGTAATAAAAAGAATATATATTTATTTTGATATAATTATTAAAATATATTATTGTAAGTTTTAAAAACGCATATATAATTAATTTCTTTTTATTTATCACACAATGACTTTTTAGAATATTAAGTTAATGAAATTATACATAAGATAAGTAAGAATTAAAAAATTCACGATAATCAACGATAATTTATCTATTAAAATCATTAGTCACGTGAACTAGATATAGAGAATTCGTTTTGAAAGTTTCTTTTAATTTTTTCTAGTGATAATTTCTTATAATATATATAATATTATGTGATATTATATTATGTATTTATAAATATTTATATAGAATACAACAATAGATTTTATTTAACGAAAACTGATAATTATTAATTATTAAAATATCTCAGTAATTAATCATGAAGTTATTAATTTAAGTATAATATATATTTATGAAAATTAAATTATTAAATTAAAATAAAAAATGAATAATTATTATTAATTAATTAATATTTTTAATTATTTCATTTTCGAATGTCATGTGATTAATATGTATATATATGTATGTATATTTATTAATGTCTATATATATATATATATATATATATTAACCGTATGACATTCGAAAATAGAATCGAAAAATTATATATTTACTTTTTATTTATTTTAAGATATATATTTTATTTTGAAATTATTATATATCTTTATTTTATAAGTTATTATAATTTAGTAATATCTAGTATCTACTATTTAATATAATCTAATATCTATTATAATATTTTTTATTATAATATTTATTTGTTATGATAATAAATAATCATTGAATAAATGATACTAATAATCTGTATCTGTGTTATTTAAATTCTGCAGTCATCTTTCTAAATGGAGGTGAAAAACTTCAGAAATATATTGTATATACTCAAAGTTTGCGAAACGAAATTATTTTGTTATAAATTAAAATATATATATTTAAAATATATTAATTTAATTTAAATATGTATAATTTATATATAATTAAAATTATTATATATCTTTATTTTATAATTTACTATAACCTATATCTAGTATTTATTATAACCTATAATATCTAGTATTTATATATTATAATATCTATAATATCTGTTATAATCTAATATTTATTATAATATTTATTATAATATTTTTTATTATATATATATTATAATAACTTTTTCTTATGATTTTTTAAAGAATCATTGAATAAATAATAATCAGTATGTTAGTGTGTAATTTGAATTCAGCGGTCATAATGTTTCTAAATGAAAGTGAAAAACTTCAGGAATGTATTGTAACACTCAAAGTTTGTGAGATTAAATTATTTTGTTATAAATTAAGTATATATATTTAAAATATATTAATTTAATTTAAATATGTATAATTTATATATAATTATGTAATATATATATATATATATATATATATATATATTCGCACATTAAACAAAAATATTCATGCATTTAAAAAGCACACGTGAGTGAATTTTATCCTTTATTACTTAAAAAAAATAAGAATGGCACATGGTAAAAAGTCATTTCGTGGAAAAAGAAAATTTCATCGTTATAATGATCGACCGAAACCAAAAAAAAATAAATTTAACTTAAAAGATGCAACATATGTGAAAGATCGCGATATTAAAAATAGGGAAATTGAAAAACGTAGACAAATGTTAGAAGAAGAAAAACTGCAACAACAATCGGAAATAGAAAATAATAGCTCTAGTGATGAACAAGAAAATCCGTTACAAAATTTATTGTCTTCATTTTCAAATACTACTAATTTACAAGTGACTGCTATTGATTCTAATTCAGAAAGTGATATATATAGTGATAAGGATGACATTGATAAGAATGATAAAGGAACCAATAATTTAACAATGCAATTCGACAATATAGATGAAAAAGTAGATTTAAGCGATAATGAAGACATTAAAATAAAAGAGGTCGATGAAGAAGATCCAGAAACAGCTCAAGAAGATGCTGGTTATTTAAAAGATCCATTTTCAATTCATCTTCATGATGATTTAAGTGATAAACTTTATGAAGCAGTTTCTAGTGTTCCACAAATTATGGAAACACAAAAGATAACTTGGCCTATTTTAGGCAATCTTATATGTGAAATATCAAAATCTTTTGAAGATTCAAAAGACACAAAAAAATCTAATATTTCTGTTTTAGAACATAAACAATTTGCTAAGTGCGGTACTATCCCTCAATTAATTGATCATATAGAATGGGATAAATTATATATAAAATCTCAAATTCATGGTAATATAACAAAAGCAAATTATTCAAATATAAAAGCTAATATAAATATAAATTCATCTGCTATGACTCCTTTGCAAAAGGAACTATTTTCAATAATAAATAATTATCAAGATTTATATTATCCTGAAAGAACATTTTCTAATGCTGATCAAATAAGATTTGTGTATTGTTTGCATACAATCAATCATGTGTTAAAAACACGTACAAAAGTATTGCATCATAATACAAAAATAAAATCAAAATCTACAAATATAGCAGAAATTCCAGATGAATATAGAGATCAAGGTTTGGTGAGACCAAAAGTTTTAATAATAGTTCCTTTTAGACATTCATGTTTAAAAATTGTTGAATTATTAATATCTATTTTAATTGGACAAGATGAAGGTGGTTCTGTAATGAATAAAAAGAGGTTTATGGAAGATTTTAGTGGTGATAAATTAATAATGCCAAAAAGAAATCCAAAACCTGAAGATTATGAATTGACATTTCAAGGAAATACAGATGATACCTTCAAAATAGGAATTGCTATTACAAAAAAAACTTTAAAATTATATTCAGAATTTTATTCTTCTGACATAATAATTTCATCTTTATTAGGTTTAAGAATATTAATAGGTGCAGAAGGTGAAGAAGATAGAGACTATGATTTCTTGGCATCAATAGAATTATTAATTCTTGATCAAGCAGAATTATTTTTAATGCAAAATTGGGATCACATGATACATGTATTAAATCATTTACATTTACAACCTAAGGATTCTCATGGAACAGATTTTTCTAGAGTAAGAAGTTGGTGTATAAATGGATGGACTAAATACTACAGACAGACATTAATATTTTCAAGTATTCATATACCTGAAATTTATGGAATATTTAATAAGAAATGTTATAATTATGCAGGAAAAATAAAAGTAATAAATCCTATTTCTTCTGGATCTATTTGTCAAATAGCTTTGCAGATTCCACAAGTATTTCACAAATTTGAAACTTCAAGTCATTCTCATGCCTTAGAATATAGAATGGAATTCTTTATAACAAAAATACTTCCTCAGTATAAGGATAGAATTATGAATCATTCACTGATTTTTATACCATCTTACTTTGATTTTGTAAAATTACGTAATTATTTTAAAAAAGAAGAATATAGTTTTGTACAAATTTGTGAATATTCTAAAGATGCAAAAGTGGCAAGAGCAAGAGATATGTTCTTTCACAGTGATGCACATTTTCTTCTATATTCAGAACGATTTCATTTTTTTCGTAGAATAAGAGTGAAAGGTATAAGACATATTATATTTTACGCACCACCAATTTTTCCTCAATTTTACACAGAAATGTGCAATTTAATGCAAGAAGCTAATCAAAATCCACGTTCAGGGTCTGAAAGTAACATGACAGTTACTGTTTTATATTGTAAATATGATATTATGCAATTATCTGCAATTGTGGGTAGTCAAAGAGCCAATCAAATGCTTAGCTCAGAAAAATCTATTCATATGATTATGACTGGTGAATAAGGAATAAAAATGTATTTTAAATATTTTATACAACTTTATGTAATTATTTTAATGTCAATTGTATATTATCATTCTTGATGTTATTAAATATATAAAAATTTAGTATTGCAATTTATATTATTAATAATGAAAAATATTTTATTTAACTTCTACTATTTTATTTAATTTTTTACTAGTATATAATTTAAAAATAAATTAAAGAAAAAATACAAAATGATTTTTTTCACTTTTTTAAAATTTTATCATCCAATTATTCAATTTTGCAGTAACAAAATTATTTCAATAAATAATTATAATTCAATTTAAAAATTTATTTTTGCAAAAGTTAAAAAATTATATAGATTTAAAAACTAATTTAAATCATTTTAATCAAAATTATTAAAGTTGTATCATAATAAAATCTAAGATTCTGATAATAAAATTTGATTATTTTTTTTTCTTTTTTTTTTTTGTTAAAAGTTTTTAATATTATTCTAGCAAATTAATTAGAATATATTTTTGTAGATATTTCTTTGGTTTCTGTACTTAAATTAGTTTGTAAATCTTCAGATATTGTTAACGGAGTACTAGTCGATGACGTTTCAGCAATTTCTGTTAAAATAGTTAACAAATCCTTTTGTTGTTGAGGAGTACTCATAATTTCCGATGAAGAAATTTGTTCATTCGCAATTGTCATTGATTTTGTCATTTTTTCTACCTGCGTTTCTGAAAAAGAAAAAAAGCATTAGTTTTATGAGCGTTCAAATTTTTAATAATAATAATAAGATCGCAACAATTCAATAATTTTAAAATTTATTTTTACCATTTATAACAGAAGGAGTAGGGAGAGAGAATTTTATATTGGAGCATTCTGATTTTATGTTTTTTCTAACAACATCTTTAGGATCCCACAAGAAAGTATAATATAACGATAACAAAATTGCTGCCATGCTAACGAATATAACATAGGCTACTACTGTTAATACTCGCACCAATTTTTGTTTGTGCTTTGGCTCGTAAAGTTTATCTTTCCTTTCATCTCCCGCAAATCGAATTTCATTACCTGTCGGTTTATGATCTCGATTTCCTAATGTACGACTAATACTTGCCATTACATTTTGGGCGCTCATTTTGCGCGGTAACTGCATTCTCAATTTACTTTATTTAATTTTCAATTTCAGAACTATTAAATTAAAATTAAATTTATATTTTAGTTCTGATAACTTCAGTATAACATTTCAATTTTTATTGAGTATTATTAAATATTCATAGAAAAATAATAATTGTAATCATGATGATTCGAAGAAAAAGACTTCAAAAGATTTAAAAAGGGATTTTGAACTAAAAAAACACTATTCTCTTCAAATCTTTTAAATTTATAACTTTTTTAATTTTTTTTAATTTACGAAAATGCGCACTAGATTTTACTATATTTCTTATACTGTACACTCTTATGAAGAATGTTTTTACATTCGACAGGTTACGTATGTATGATCGAATATTTTCAATAATTTTACACTAATTATTTTCGTAATCCATATGTTAAAAATATATACGTAAATTTATTTTTACTGATTTACGAATTTTTCAAAATAAAAATCGTTTTGTTTATCAATGGGGCGTTCCCAAGCGAATATAATAGATGTTGGAAATAGTGGCGAAAAAATATTTAAACTTCACTATTTATTAAAAAAAATATGAGATTTCAAGGATGCGATATCCATTTTCTTATGTTTCCATTATTCTATTACTATTTTCGTTTTTTAACTAACAAATCAACATTTACTAGTAATATAACTATTAAATATGTTCGTCCAATGATATCAACGAGCTTTCACTGCGCAAGTCTAAGAACCTTGACTCATTGTGCTTCGTTTTACAAGCTTCAAGGGTTGCTCAACTTTACGGGATTCGTTGAGAGAAAAATGCCCTTAAAACCGATACGAGTAATATTATTTTATTTCGAAAGCATAGCTAATTATTGAAATCTTTATTCTATATTCATAATATAAATATATCTATTTAATAATATTATATATTGATTTTTCTTTAATTATTCTTAATTAGAATTTTATTTTATTAGATTATATACATTTTAATTAACCTTTTAATTAAAAAAGAATAACATAAAATTTGGCAAAATCGATAAAAATTTTTCTATTCAAGTTATATCAAACACAAGAATAAATATATACATAATATAATAAATCAAAAAAAAAAAAATATTTCATAAGATATAAGTTGGATAAAAATTATTTTAGTTTCAAGTGAAAATGCTTTCATAAAAATGATAAAGAAACGACTAAAAATGTTGCAAATATTTTATGTAAGTTTAAATTTAAATATTGCCTCGGACTTAATACTGTTTTTAAGTATTTAAGATACATATATAGGGTGTTAATATATTCGTGGGTCCATTCTAAAGTAAAACAAATAAAAGTTCATATATAAAAATATCGATTGAGATTTATTTATTAAATTATTTATTAAACAAGCAATTTAAGTTTGCATTAGATAAAGCAAAATGGGAATAAAATGCTACAACAGTGTAGCGAAGACAGAATGGCTTACTCTATTTTCGTCTTGCTTTGTCTAATGCAAACTTCAATTAATTCAATTTATAATTTAATAATCTACATTTTTGTATACCAATTTTTGTGCTTATTTTATAATCAATATCTCCACGAAAAATGTTCCACGAATATTATATTAATACCCTGTATACGTTATATTCATATTTCATGGATATAATTCGAAGGTTACAAATATCAAGAATAGGTGTTGCTAATATCAGAGCCTATAAACTTTAGTTAAAGCTTAAACAAGATTTTCGTTTCGTTTTCGAAGGTAAGGCGACTTTGACAACGTTCTCGTTTTACAGAGGAGGCACTCCTTTATTTTAATAGCATTATTCTTCGATCATTCCTTGACAAACATAGTTTCGATTAATGATCATTATTCAATAGAAGTTTTACATATCTTAAAAAAAAAAAATAATAATAATAATAATAATAACAGCGTACAGAAAAAGAATAATATATTGTGTTTTTTTTTTTTAATTTATATGTGTATTATTTTATAGATAAAATTATTTAAATTGAAAAAAGTTTATATAATATATTTGTTCATAGAAAATATAATCTTTAAAAAGATATAGCATTAAAGAAGCCATAATAGATCAACTGATCCTATTCTGGTCATTACGCGAGCAATACGGATAATCATTATAAGTCAATTATTACTTTTTTCGATTACTTTTTTTTCTAAGGTTTTATTTAATTTTTTTTTAATAAAATATTATATTTTTCTTTAGGTAAGCGTATAGATATCAGTGTATGTTAGCACACAAAATAAAATTAATGATATTTTTCAGTTAAATATAATAAATTACGAAATTATTATCAATATTATATATTTAAAGTTAAATAAAAAAAAAAAAATTAAAAAATCAAACATAAAAGATAAAAAGATTGATTTACCTTTGAATTTTAACGCGAAATCTGCTAATTTCATTAATGATCGCTCGTATTGTAGACGATTTGCAAATTCGAAATTGGAAGAATCTGTACTGATTCTTTCCAGTCTGTTCAAATTGATCGCAGGTTTCACATTATATTCAAGATTTTCTTTATTTTCTTGAATATCACGATTTTTTTTATCCGTTACAAATCCTTCATCGAATGAATTATCTCTTAAATATCGAGTCATTTTGTCTTTTTCTTTTTTTTTATCAAATGTTTCCATTCTTCTTATAAAATTAGATGGAATATTTTTTTTGTATTGTTTTTGATTTTCAGCAGTTTTTTTCGTCAAATCGTTCAATGGAAAATTATCTCGAGATGATTCAAGATACAAGGAGTAATTTCTAACAGTTGTAAAATGATCGCGTTTCGCTTCATCTCCAGGAATAGTCGGAGATTCCAATGTCTGGGATGTACCATTATTACTAAATATACGATTCATAATTTTAGAGGAATGTCTTGCATCTTTTTCGCTTGATTTTTTCGTCAAGTTTGACGTATTTTCTTTTTCAAACGAACTGTAATTAAAGAAATTAGAACTCGTCCAGTTTTCTCGAGCAAAAGAATTCGAATCATTGATTCTATTTTGTAAAGATTCAATTAAAGAGTTTCTCAATAGGATCAAAGATTCGTTCAATTTTTCATCAGGCGTTTTCATGTAATCGTAATTATGGAAAAGATTTTTTTTGCCGGTACGACCGGAAAGCGAATGTTTGTCGTTAGATTCTTTTGCAGATTCGTTTTCTAAAATTATTCGATCGCTTAATAAGAATTGCATTTCGGGTTCGGATAAAAATTGAATCGGTTTATGTAGAAGCCTTGGATCTGGAGGTTTCCAAAGAATTAAATAATATGCACTTAAGGCAATGGCTACGAAACTTACTGAGAACATGTAAGCCATTACAGTGAATAAACGTATTATTTTCTTGCTACCTCGATTTTCAAAAATATCCGCATTTTCATTCTTTCCCGGAGATTTATTTCCTCCACCAGCCTCTTGAGGACCACCATCACTACTCTCCTCTTTACTCATTGTTACTTTCTTTTTATGATAATGAACTTTAGAAAATTAAATTTCTGATCGAATTGCTTTTAATTGTTTACCAATTTCTTTTCTAATCATTCTCGTTTCTATTTTTTATCCTTATTAAGATCTTATTTTTTTTATCCTCATTATCATCGTCATCTTGAAGGAATACGAATTTTACATTTCACAGTAGTTTAAAATAAAAATTCCACCGAATATGTTCACTCGTGCAATGAAACCGATCTTTCGTTGATACTTTGTATTTTCCATTAATTTAATTTCAATTACACGTAAATGTAGATTTTGCAATTAATTTTTATTTTTTAATTAATATCTAATAAATTTTTGTTTTATTATACACAAACAAAAATAAGAAAATTTTATTTTACAAAATAGAATATGAAAGAGAATATATTGTAGGATGCGCTTCGGCAGCGAAAGCTCGTAAGACTGCAATTCTGAACAAACGTTCGTAGAAAAGTTCCTTCCTTTGCCACGTGTTTGAACCACGCGCAAGCGTCCTTAAGCCGTACTACGTATTAGCGGTGATTATATTTTCCAGTGGTAATTTATTAGAGATCTAAGTGTTTATTCAGTTATATTATCATAAAATTAAATATATTATTGATTAACATATTGTTGCCAAATATTCGAAGACTTGGATTTTGGATCGTCCCAAACGTTAGGATCTTTTTGGATTAACCAATTTTCGAAAAATTCAGAATTTTCTTGTTGCTTCTCCGATACTTTCTCCTTATTTTGTTCATTTTTCAATATTGGTTTCTCTAACACTACTGTTTCTGATGATTTCGACGATTTTTTGCTGGTCCATGTATAAACCAATTTTTCATCTTCTTGATCGTGTAAAATATTTTTATTGTACGATTGCGAAGACGATTGTTTTATATTGTTACAACTACATATCTCTAAGGAGGTGTTAACAGCGATTGAATTTTTTTCGAATTGGTTATTATCGAAAGTTTTTATTTTATGACTATCATTTTGAAATTGTTTCGTAAGATTCTAACAAGAAAATTTTTATAATTATTTTATACATTATTTATAAATAATTTTTTTTTTTTTAATATATAAAATATAGAATTATTATACCTCGGAATTTGATTGCACCGATGAATTATGGGTATTTGATTCTCGAAATGGTTGTCGAGAGTTTTCGTCCATTCTAGGATTTGGTGCGTATGATAAATTTGGGACGCATTGTTGATTGTTCAAAATTGTGAAAATTTGCGTCAACAAATCATTTGAACCTTCAAAATGGGGAATTGTTGTTTGAACACTTTGTCGTGCGATCAATGAATTTAACGCGGGCATCAATGCCGGAGCGTAAAGTAACACTGCGAGTCTGTCGAGTGAAAAGAAACATGAAGATGATCAAAATTTATCTTTCTTATTTTCTTATTTATTTTTATACCTTAATAATTGAATGGTAAAACCATTGGGATCTAACATGGAATTCCAGGTAGATGGTTGCGTCATAGGTGTATAAGCGGTATGAACATTGCTACGTGGAGTCGGAATTCTTTTATGCATTTCTTTCTTTTGTTTTTGAACAATTCGCGTAAATTGCCTCGACGAATCGTTTGCACGTGTTCTTCCATACGGTAACTTCTTCGTGTAATTGTTCCAATAATTACGATTACCTAGAAATATTTCACGAATACCAAAAAAAAAAAAAAAAAGTACCAAAATTATTTCTTCATATTATATTATATATTCGTAATTATAAAAAATTCAATTTTTTTGAACATACACTTTTCTTCAGAATTGATATTCTGTTGTTGGCAGTGAGATGTGGATTGATCGGAAATATCATTATTAAATTTTGAAGCCATTATTGGTTGAAATTCTGATGTATTTACAGCGGGTTTAGTCTGTGTACAATCTTCGTGTTTAACATCGAAGTCAGTATAGTTCGACGTTTCCGGTTCGTGTTTCTTGTCAAAGCTTTGGCATATTTCCATCGACGTCTTTTCGCCGTTAATAATTATAATAATTTTGAATCATTTATAAAATAAAATAAATTAATAAGTTTTTATTAATAATGATTAAAAACTGATAAAAAAATTTGATCGTATGATCTTAACCTACTTTCCGAGTTTCAAACGGATTGAAATATTTTTTCGAATTTCCAAAAATAATTTTAGATTCATCAGAATCTAATTTATCTGCAGCTTTATGAATATCAACGTTTATCTACAAATATATTATAAAAAGTACATATATATATCTTATATTATCAAATATCTTCGATATCATTTTAATTACTTTAGATTCAGCTTGTTTGTGTTTTGATAGATCATTTAATTGAATTGAATCTTGTGGAAGAATCACAGCTATATTATGCATTGAACAAACAGTGGTTGAATTGCTAGCTAATGATCTTGGTTGAAATGTATTGCTATCAGGCTCTTTTATAGGATAAATATCATTCTGTAAATTCTAAAAAAAATAGAGATATATTAGAAAATTAGAAAATTAAATAAGAAATATTTAACGTTTTGTTATTCTTTTTTGGGCGAATACCTGTGAGGAAATCCTATGTTTCATCCAATCTGAGTCAGTCAAAGTTTTTCTGATTGAATTTTCTTTATTTCTTTTCATAATATAATGTTTCCTTCTTGATGAAACGTTAATTTGCTCTGGATTCTTTTTGTATTGACTTTTCGAGGAAGTTCCAAGAAAATGACCATATTTTGTGAGGGAACATTCGTTCCAATTTACGTCTGTTTGTGCCTTTGGAAAAATAAAGTTAAATGAAATAAAGTAAAAAAAAAAAAAAAAATTTATTATTAAACAGCTAATAAAATATTGATAGTTAAAATACCGATTGATGTACGGCATTGGTATTACGCGATATTACTGGGATTAACATTCTTGCTCGTGTTAATTCCCTTTCCATAAATAAATATCTTTCTTTCATTTGTCTTATATATTCCAATAAATATCGATTAGATATATTTCCACGATTACTAAAATATAATTAATAATTTATTATACATTTTCTTGAATAAATAATTCGTCTAATTTAATAGATCAAATCAATTTTTTGTTTTATATATATAGATATATATAAAACTAACGTTTGAAAATATAGATTATTTAGATTATTTGGTTGAACATGATCATCGTCGATAAAGATGAAATTTAAATCGAGCATTAGTCCATCATTTCTTAAATATGGTACGCTTATTAGTTCAGTAAATGGTATTCCATGTCCTTGACTTGGAGATAATTGTCGAATATAATCATTACGTCTTTCATCGTGTTGATTATCTACAGGCTTTAAGAAAATTTGTCGTCCAAACATACTTGTTAATTTTATAGAAATAAATTCACAATAAATTTTGACAAATTTTAACTATGATCAAAATTAATATAACCGTTCATTTAGGTTGTGTTCTCCATCGTATATTGTGTTTTGTTTTTTTCTTTTTTCTTTTTTTTTTACATTGCAAGTGAAACTTGCGAACATCGATCTAAGATTTATTTCTATTGATCATCAATAAAATTATATATTTGAATTTTTATTTGAATTATAAAGATCTTTTTAAAATGATATCAATATTCTATATTCGAAGACGTGATTATATATGAAATGATACTGCATTTATTGAAATGATACTATATTTAAAGATTTATTTTGTGTTTTTAAAATAAAGTTCGACGCTTCCTGTGTATATTTGTTCAGCATCCTCTGATTAATGTCAGCATCCATACAGAAATTTGGTATTTCTGAATTATTAGCGACTATTACATTTTCTATTACGTCTTATTTTTACTAAATTTTTATTAAAATTTTTTTTTATCAAACACTGTATATGTAAAACTATTTTTATTCTTGTATATAAAAATAAAGTAAATTTTCATTAATTAAACGCACATTAATAAACATAATTTAAAAACAAGGTTAATAATACATTGCGTAATATAAATTATAATTTTTTTTAATTTATATGAAATTTAAATCAAATTTTATGGACAATGTTCATATAATTTCTATCTTTAGAAGACATTTTGATCTTACGCTTACGTTGTATTGCAGCTATGTTCCGTTATATATAAATTAAACGATACGTGGACTCCAAATGATGATCGTATGTTATTATATAGATTAAATTCTGATAAAATTCTGATTATATTTGTTCTTGCTATTTATTACTAATACATGATATATATATACATATGTATATATACATATATATATTAACATAAAGAAAAATGTTAGTTTAATTCTGATAGTGTAGTGAAAAGTGTAATTTTCTTGTTTTATTTTATCTTTCTATGGTGGAATGGTCAGTCTTATTAGAAATTTAAATACATCAGGTAGTGTGAGTATAACAAAAATGATATTATCAATGAAATTGTTATTTCATCGTATTCTATTTTCATTAGTTTCAATGTAACATAAACATAACCTTTTCTTATGAATTTGCAATTCAGTTTAAAATATATAATTTATACTGTTATAACATCATAACATCATGATTGTATTATGAATTTTTATTATATAGTGTATTATATGATTGCAAATGAATATAAAATTATATTGTAGGGAGCTGTATATTTTGACTCATCTCATAACATGGATGACGAAGAATATCTTCAACCTGTATTAACTTCTCAAGAAGAACATTTTCATAAATTAGATACTGTTCTAATTACATTTATCCCTCTTATATTTGGTGTAAGTATTAATTTCTCTGATAAAATAAATAATAATAATAATACCAATAATAAATATTATACGTACATTTGAAATTTTAGGTATCTTTAGAAATTACAGGAATTATATTTATAGCTCTATGGCCTGAAGAAAATAATAAATGTGATACATATTTTATATACTTGTATCTTCACTGTGCATATTGGTTGTTAATAATGTTAACAGATCATTTAGTAAAAAGAAAACATCATAAGCTTCGTATTTATGGATATCTTGATTTTTATCAATCAACATATCAACAAATAAGAACACCTCTTTTCATAGCATCGTTATGGATAACATGTTATTTATTATTAGCTGTGTTTTTGCATCACACACATAAAGTTAATTATGAACAATATTGTCGTGCATCAGAATGGTTCACACCTCTAAATTATATAGTGTTCTTGACTACATTGGAACTTATAATTATTGTACCAGTTTATATAAATTATATTAGTAAGTATAAAAAAAGATATTAAAAATATTTATTTCTATATAAATATAGAGGTGTAAACATTTTTTATTTTACAGAACAAGTTTTAAGATTTAATCGATTACGTCCACCAGCTGATGTTGCTAGAGAAGAATGGTTATCTTCTTTTACTCAAGATACATATGCAGGTAGTAATGAAGTAGGTTATCATCATAGAGAATCTAATTTAGAAGAATTGCTTGAAAAACAAGCGGATTTAATAAGATATTTAAGAGATCATAATGTTAAGTTAAGTCATAGAATGATGCTGTTGGCAGCCCAACGTAGATTACCTGAAGCATGAGATTCTGACAAAGTACAAGCCTTATATGTATAAGTGACGTTTTATCATATATATGTTATTTTATATATTATATTTATATATTTAATTATAATATTAAGAGTATAAGACAAATATTTTTTTTTTATAATTTCGTTCATTTGTACCGTTTCATAATGTTTTCCATTATATTTTTTCCCCCTTTTTTATTTCTGAATGCACTAACTTTTAATAATATGTTATTTCGAGTGTAAGGCTTGCACAATTAAGATTGGAATCATATGTTCGTTTTTTTTCTGATATTCGTATTACCACGATGTTTGAATCCTTTTCATACATTAATTATTGGACAAATGTTAAATATTTGACATTATTTTTATTATTTAATTATATTAATTTAAAATAATCGTATATTTAAGTGGCATTATTAAGTTAAAAAAGGTATCATGTCATAAAAAATACGTGATTATAAAAAATCAAAAATAATTTCTGTGATAAGAAATGTATATATCCAATTGAATAAAGTATATATTTTTTTCAATATACAGCACTTATAATTTTAGTTACATCTAAATACACTTTACATTATTTATAATACATTATTTATTTGAATTATATGAAGTTATTGTATTTAGACTAGCAATATCTTCACTACATAATATTCATTTTTTATTACATACTATGTTGACTAACATGGTAACAAAACACAATAATGTATTTTGCATTTTTCAAAATAAGCTCCTTTATCATTAAATTAAATGAATATACTTTTAATACCAAAACTAATTTTTTTAGTTTAAAGTATGTTTAAAATATCATTAAAAAAAAAAAAAGATAAATTCTCTTATATGTTTGATGTATTATGTTGAAAAATTATTTTAACAATAAACTAAATGTATCTATATATATATATATATATTTTTTTTATAATACATATATGCATATTTCTATAAATGTCTAATAATACCTAATTTATATCGATAAAAACCTGACGCAATGTGCACGTAGAGACAAAAAAGATTATACTCGTGGTTATTTGGTCCGTATTTAATGCGAACCTTATATAATATATGTTATAACAATCGCAAAATAAGGTTCTCAATAATGATTTCTTTTTTTTAATGTGTAACTACGTATATTATAAGGCTTCTTGTGGATGAACATCTTAAACGATGCATTATATTAAAAGAGAATTCTATTTACAAAAAGTTGACGTGTATTACGGCAGGCTTAGACTCCTATGCTAACATATGAATCTATATATGCTTCCATGGTATATAAAATTATTCACTTATATATATGGAACACTTAAATATACAATGCTATAAAATGTAGAAGCTTGTACTTATTTACTACTTATTTACTACATAATTACAATTTCGACATTTTCCTTTGGAAATGAAAATGTACTACAAAATGATGGTTTATGAAAACAATACTAAAACTGAAACTTCTTGTCATTTTAGTTAGTTACTATACTTTGTTCTTTGTTTTTTTTGAAAGTTTGTACTACACGTTAGGCCAGCCATTTTTGCTGCGTATGTATATCGGATACATTAATCCTGATTATTTCAAGATTGTAAAGAATGTATACCGAGTATTTTTTTTTTTTATTATTGTCTTAAAGAAGAAGTTTTTCAGACTTCATGATAAACGCAAATCGAGAATATGTTCTCGTATTAGTCAATTTTGAACATTTTTTTGCCAAATTGTTTTAGAGCAATGAGCAACAAATTTTGTCAAATTTCACTTGATCATTTCTATTTTTACATATCCACACTATTTACGAATATTAGATTTACGTTTTAAGAAATAGAAACGAACGTACAAACGCTATGGCGTTTTATATAAAATTACGAGAGGCGCAAAAAGTTCATTTGACATTTAAGGACATGTATCAATTGTGACGCGATTTTTATGATGGTAAGATTTTTAATAATATTTCCTACAAATAAGCAGTGATCAAGGATTTTGTTTTCAATTTGCACACGTTTTCCTATCCATTTCGGTAATGTATCGTTGTTTAAAAAGTAATCTCAACAAATTTTATCTTATAGAAATTATACAGATAATAATTTTCAGACTATAGAAATATACGCTTGTTTAAAAAATAGTTTTCTCTTACATTTCTCATTGTTCTATTTTGAATCATCGTTATTTATTATTAATAAACGCACAAAACTATTTATTATAATCCGCACAACACTTTCCGTTAAATTTCCAATTCGCACTTGAAGAATCGACGCGAAGGCGCGGTGGTCCCAATCCTCACAACTGTTTTACGATGATTGTTAATGATGAAATCACGCGTGCGTGGCTCCAACAACGTTTCCACTTGCCGAGAGTTGCTCCTCGGCCTCCATCATTTTTAATTTTCTTACTACCTGAGCGTGTTCCTCGAGTAACCTCGCAAATTCCCCTCTTCTAGTTTCGGCTTCCACTTGCATCTGCTTGATTTTTTCTCTAGGTCCGCCTGGACTGTCCAATGGCGTTTGGGAGGACGAGTTCTGGGAACTGGTTTCATTCGATAAGCCATCCAAATCCGAGTTCTCGCTTGATATCGAGTGGGAATCGACATCGTCTACGATCAAGCTGTAAATTAAAAAAGAAAAAAATGTTAAAATTTGAATGCATTTTTTTTTTTTAATTGTTATGTTGTTGCGAATCTAACTCTGATTTTTTTTTTTTATGTCGAAAAATGGATGAGGATAAATTGAGTTATATGTATCTATATATTTTATGCTTAATAATCCAACAATTATATTTTATCTTATTTTTTTCAATCGATTTTCGATATCATTTTTTTTTCGAGATCTGGTTAAACCCATCTACTGATATTAATTTCGATCGAAGAAGGCTATATACAATAAATTTAAAATCGAATTTAAATATTAAATATCGTTGTACAAATGTTTGTTTACTAATAGTTTATTAGTGGTACGTATATTATAGTAACGGCACTCGAGTCTACGTTTCGAATTTGGGTTTCGAGAAGCTAGCAGGTCTCGTCGCTAAGAGGGACGTGATTTTCGTAGTTGGTCTAAACTATCGACGTTCTGCCCTGCAGCATTCTAGTGGCAACAATTGTCGCTTGCGTCAATGTTACGTCATTGGTACTGAAGTACCTAGTCTAGGCTATAACGAATTGATTTTACGTAAAACATCGCGTATAATAATAATATAATTATTTGAATAACTTTACGAATAAGGACACAATAAGTATAAGCAGAATTTTTTATTTTACAGAAATAAATATCTTAATTTAATCACGATGGAAAAATGTTTTATTATATGAGGAAAAAATTAGAAATTCTTTTAATTTGCGTCATGATCTATAATGGATGATTGGATTATGCTTCCTTATAGTTTTGATAAAAATAAAATCGTTTTCTCGATAAAAATACATCTTCAATATTAATTTACGAAACTGAAATTAAGAATGATCATCATACTATTCGATGACATCGATTACTTTTCGGGTAATGATTTTTCTATTAAACCGATTATAGATAGATAGTTATTGGAAATACACCCACGAAAATTCTAGAAATAACAGACTTTCGTTTGCGCGTTTGAAAATGTATGCACGATTTGGTCAGGATAACCAAATCTATTCCTAGGTACGATCTGATCGGCTATTATATATTGACTTTGCCGTTTTCACACATGTATTACGTGAACAATTATTATCTATAAGTATCTTTGGCATCTTTTTATCCAGCATTAAAATCATTTGATAAAATCTAAATTATTAAATCGTTTTAATTCTTAAATTTTTAAAATCATATCAATTCTTGCGTCGCATTTTTTAAAAAAAAAAATTTACGATTTTTTACCTGAATGCACCGTAAATTTCTCTTCCCGATGCCATCGTCACTGCGATATCAGGCAACGATCCTGAAACAAAGAGTGAACTCAACAATTCTAATAAAAAAAAAAAAATCTTTTTTATCAGATCCATTAACTCAGATCAAGCATCGTGCATGGATAAGACGCGTTTATAACTGCTATAAACATTTATAACATAATCGTTAAACGATAATTTAAATACGTTTTTGTCATCGAATAGTAAAGCGTTTAATTTATCGTCAATCAAATCTTTATCGTGATGATTGCGACGGCGAATCTCTATGACGTATCGTAGAATATTATTACACGCTATTTAATTTCAACGTGATGAAACCACGGCTTTGTTCTCCCTGCCAAGTGATAAAATTCTCCTCCGCCTCGAGACAACCAATCAATTAAAACGAGTTGAACGATTCGCGAACATTTTTGGGAATCGAGTCAAGATTATTACACTGAGTCCTCCCAGGAAACGCATTTCGTCTTATATATCGTTGACACGCGTCTCCGGCAAGGACACGATGCGTAAACGAAGCCCTCGTTTATTTCAAGACAACGAGCGCGCATATCGGAAACTACCGATGCTCATGCTCGATATATAACGTAATAAAACATCTTATCTTGCATTTTCTTCGCGAATTGGTGATGGAAAGTAATTTTTCTACTTTAGCAGTTGTTTAATTCAACGTTTCGAGACGTTTCTTTTCGAATACACGGTAAAAGATTTTATACATTAAAATCCAAATCAGTTTTTTTTTTCAAAAAAAAGAAAGCAACTGAGAAGAATGATATCATCGTGACGTTAATGTTGACGCGATATTATCTCCGTTTGTCATTCATAAGATTTAATATATTATACGATTGCGACTTTTCAGTGATTTTCTTACGTAAATTGAAAATCGTTTTGTTTTATTTAATGAAAGATCGATTGATGACCTGACCCCGCACCGCATTGTATTGGCTCATCAAACGTGAAACGAGCAAATGAAACACAAATCATAAATAGAATATTTTTTTATTTCTCAAAAAAATTTCGAGTAAAAAAAAAAAAAAAAAAGAAAGAAAAAAAGAATCGATCGGTTCGGTAAAAATATTATTCGTGACAACAGGCCGACCGTTTTACACGAACGACGTATGCAAATTTATTCGATGGAAGCGGACCAAATCGAGTCCATTTACACGTGCACGTTGCACACGTCATATCCTACGTCACGAACCACGCGAATTTTAATTAATACTTTCCTCAATATTCCACCCTTGCTCCTAATAGCACCGGTTAAAAGTTCGACAAGGTCGAAGAACACGTTATGTATATCGAAAAATTACGCGCGTTATTTCCGATACCTCATTCTCGATTGATGGATTACGCGATTATCGATGGCTATAAATGCGAAATCGTCGGTGATGATCGGAGCGATATATGCGTGTATGAAGAAGATGGTATCCCGATCTTTCTAAAATAGAATCGACGAACTCGATTCCGACCGAGACCAGAACCTTGGCCCCATAGAGTAGAGCTTACATCCGTTTCGTTGATGAAATGATTAATTAAGCGCTACGTGGACTAAATATCTTCAAATATCGGGATTTTAACGAAATCGATTATAAAACTCTATTTTTAACCAATGTGTTACAATGTTACGTTATAATATATATTACGAAGGTGATAACAAAGAAGAATGTCTGCTCTAATCTTAGAAATTAGATGTACGTGTGAAAAGATCTGATCATCGAAATCACATGTTATAATAATGTAAAAGGAATTTTCTTTATTCGAAAGATCGTGGACCGACGACCTTCGACTCGAGGAAGAGAATCTTGAGTGCTTCGCGACCTTAGACAATACGACTTGTATACAAAATATCCACGAACCGTGACCACTTCTGCGGCCGAACGAAAGAAGAAAGAAGGAACAAAGAAGAGCGTAGAGAGAAGTCAGAGGCGACAGAGAGAGGAAAGGTAAATGTAGGTATCCTCTCGTATTATTGCACCGGATAAACGTCAATGCCGTTTAGAACCAGTTGTAACGTTTCCACGCTAGATTCCTGGCGTCGATTTCAAACCTGAATATTTTCATAACAAAACGTTGCCCGTCAAAAAGCTCTAATTACACACCGGAATCTTTATTTTAAATATTTATATAACTTTGTATATAAGTCTCGCGTTGTTGCTGTTTTCAAACGGTAACATTTTTATTTCCCTTTTTTCTATTTTTCGTTTTTCCGAAACAAGAGATATCGATAACGATAAAAAATTCAAGGAAATTTTTATTTTACTCACCTCTGACCATCTGTGCTGGAATATTTCTGATGAATTTATCTATTTCTCTTCTCGTCTTCTCGACTTTTCTTTTTTATCTTTATTATTATTATTATTATTATTATTATTATTTTTTTGATTAAATAAAATCGATCCTAAATGGCTGTTCGACAAATTCTCTTCCTTTGGGAGCGAACGATGAGTGGAAGAGCGAAAGACGAGTGGAAAAAAGATAGTTTCAATTGAATAGTGAACGAAACCGACAGAGCGGACAGAGAACGCGATGTTCACTACTCGAAAGATTCGCGCAGACTGACTCCGCTCCGGCCTCTATTGCCGCGCTACAACCTACAAACTGCAGGTTACCGCTTCAACGAAGAGAGAAGGGTGGATGCAACCGACAAATTTTATTTCATACCGTCACCCCCACTTTCTTATTCTTTCATACATTCGATAAACCCTCCCCGTTTCGATCGTGTGCATCTTACTACATCCGATACACTCGAACGATACCATTGATTAGAAAATGAAAATGCGTGTATATCAACCACTCGATATCGTATATCGATATTTGTCACTAAAAATATCCAATTTTTTTTTTTCCTTTTTTTTCTTTCAAATCGACGATAATCCTTATCGATGATGAATAATCCTCCGTAAAATTGGCCGCAATTTCTATTTCAGTCCGCGCCTTGTTTTTAACTCCGCACCAACTATTTTTAAACGATTGATCTTTATTGTTGTTAAATGATTTCATAAAAGATCAGGCGAACATTCGCGCGGGGGCAATTAACAATTGGCCGTAATTGTTCGCGATTCCATTGCCAGAGGTGGGCAACGAGAAGTGGGCAGAAGTCGGAAGACGGAGAAAGCGGTGGAAAAAATTGGTGGGGGGAAAACTCTTGGGGAAAAAAAAAAAAAAAAAATTACTTGTCTTCGAGAGAAAGGCGACGATTTACACAGATCGGATCGATGTTTCGCAGAAACGGATATTGACTGCTTATTTAACTAACGGATGAATCATTCGTATAATGACGTCCGTACGTACTCTTTGAATTTCGATTATGTAGGTACGGATTATACGCGCAATTACATTACATCTTGCAATTAATTTTTACCTCGTTCGTATAAAAAGAGGAGAATAGAATTAGATTCATCGAAATCCCACGTGCGTAGATAGTTTTTCCGTAGGAGGCGCGCATTGTATTTGATCGTTATTATCTTAATATTCACGCGTCAATGTTTCGCGTGAAAATTGAAATTCATTTCCCAATAATTTTTTGCAGATCGTCGTTTTAGCGATAACATTTAGACGACCTCGTCCAGTTAGCCAGACGGGTTAGCCTGGCGACGAAGCACTCGATGGATCATCCATTATTCTCTCTATATAACACACGAGAACGTAAAAGTGTATTAAGTAATCAAGGAAGCTTTTTCGAAAGGGGAATGTTTCAAAAGAGAAAGGAAAGTAAATTTCACAACTTGCGCACAACCGTAACTTAATTTCTAAAAATTAAAAATTTTACCCATAAACTTTTTTAATCAACCCGAGTGCAAACATCTTCCATCCTCGTTTCGTTTATTTCATGTATTTCATAAAAACACGCGGCTGAGAAATGCCCGGATGATGATGGGCGCGGATGCGGCCGAAGGAACGCGGCCGATCCATGTCGGTTTTCAGGGTCACTCGCGAAACGAAGACCATACAACTGTTCGGTGGTAAATTATTTCGGTTGGTCGCTAATTTTGTCGCGGTATGCCATACCGCGCAGGGAGCGTGGTGGTTAACCATCGTCACGAAACGCGTTCACTCGTCGTCGTGTGTCTGCGTCCTTAACCCCTCCTCTCTCTCTCTTCTCCCTCCTCCTCGTCCGTCATCCCCCTCTCGCTTCCCTTTGTCTCGCCGCTGTCGAGAGATCGGTCGGCCGATCGACTCCCTATTTTCGCTCGTTAAGCCGACTGCGACATTTCCTCCACGGTGGAAAGGCTCGATAAGGGAATCGCGTGCATGAGATAAAATTTTGAAAAATATCTCGTGGAAATATTCGTACACGGAGGGAAGAGGGAATATTCAGAGACGAGTATGTGTAAAATGGTGAGGGTAAAAAAAGAAAAGAAAAGAAGGAAAGATATAGATATATCGGAGAGATGACGTTGGAGGAGGGATTTGTTCAAAGTGGAGGGAATTAGATTAATTGGGTTATAAAGTAGAAAAGAAGGAATTGTTATCTAAATTGCAAGATCTATCGTGCAAATATCGCGAACGGTTAATGGGAGGCGATCCGGTATGATGATAATATCGAATATAGGTGATCCGTGTTTACATTTACGTCAAATCTGGAGAAAAAATCGAGAAGAATCTCTAAGCTCGGATTTCTTTGGCGAAGATAAAAATTGTCTCCAAGATAAGTACATGCGTCAACGCTGATATCTTATCGAGCCCTCTCTCCAGTTTTGCATAGATCGTAATCTTTGATTATTGTGAGAAATGACTGTCAAGTCATGTCGAAAGAGGTCGTCTAAATTCGAATTCGATCTCGAACACTTTTCGCGATATTTTTTTTTTTTTTTTTTTCCTTTTCCCCTCCCCTGAAAGGAGAATTATTTCACCTTTTACCAAACGGGTACACGATAATCTGTAATGTAAACACAAGATCTGATGATATGTGTACCGAACAGAGTTTCGAAAATTCTTTCGAAATTAGTTTTAATATTCGAGTCCTTTCCCCTCCCCCCCTCCCTCCCCCTCTCCTTTAAAATTACAAAAGTTCCAAAAAAGAAACTGATAAAAACCGTGTATTAGCGAAGTGAAAAGGGACCGAAACGCTCGTTTGTTACGAGACCTTGGATTCGGAACCTGACTCAACGCGCTAGACATTTGATATCGAGGTTAAATGTTCCTCTCCAGTCGAGAGAGGGGAAAAAAAAAAAAAAAAAAAGGAAAAGAAAAGAAAAGAAGAGAAAAAAAACGAGCAGTTTGTTTCTTTTAGCAAAAATTGCGAGGGCGTGGAGAGATTCCGCGCATACCGATTCGAGTTAATAAATCCGAATTTCTTCATCCGGTGTTTCCATCCGCGTATTTCATCTGTTCTAATTCTAGTATATATATATAATAACCCGAATAATACGTTTTACCTGGAATCGAATCTTTTTCCGGATCAATAAGCTTTTTCAATTAATAATCGTTTAGCGCGAAAATCGTGACACACGCGCGCGCGCGCGCGTGTATGATATAAATGGAACGCGATATATTTCATTGCACGAATCAAATGCAGATTCTCGCGTCTTTATTTGAGGGAATTAACGCGGGCAAATATTTACCGTGTTTATCGATAAACGGTGGAAGCGAAGATCGGGCTAAATACTGTATTTCGCATCGTAGATTGAGCGTAAATATTTTCCACCGAAGAATAAGTATATACGCGTATGAAAATCTTTTCCGGCAGATTGGAACGTCCGGTCGTCCGTGGCACGACGTACGCTGAAAGTCTATAAGTTGCCGAAGAGTATTTTTGTCCGTGGATATTATCGATTGCATATACCCCTGATTCGTTCTCCCTTTCTCTCCAACCTAGAACGTATAATTCGTGAAACGTGTATATATTCCTCTCTTTATTTCATTCGCATCCCCCCTCGATAGATAAATTACGTTACGTGTAATTTCTTTCATTCTTTCTTTTTTTGTTTACATGCTCGAATTTTCGCCGATGATCGACTCGCTTATCCAATCTTCTCTATTTAAAAAAAAAAAAAAAAAAGAAGATTCGATTTAAGAGTTACGCTTGGAAAAATATATTTCGCAGAGGGAAAAAGGAAAGGAGGTTTGGGAGAGGAGACGATCGATCTCGTTATGCGCGGAAACACCGGTGAACACCGGGAATCCAGATAATTTGAAACTTATGCGAAGATATCTGGGAATAAATCGATTTCGTTCAATTCATCATCGAAATGATAAATAATCGTAGATAGGGAAGATTTTGACGGAGCTGTGAGTGCTCGGTTCACAGTTCGTAAATTCGAACGATGAGTGACGTGTCTCAATTGTGATTCACTGCAATGCGTCACGGTGAATAGAGAATCTTATTCTCGGCTCATCGTGGCTTATTGTTCGCAGTCACCTACTTTCATTTGCCCAATTGTATCGTTTCCTTCGCGCAACACTCTACGACCTCTATGTACGTGTGTTTTAAAGCAGGAAATTTCACTCGGTTCCTCTCTAAATCGATTTGCAAGAAAAAAAAAAAAAGAAAGAAACCGTTTATTTTTCGGTGTTCGCCTAAAAGCGATTCCGATTCGATCTCGGTGGCGATATCTTTATAAAAAAAAGAAAAAAAATAGATGGACTTGTTTTGAAAAAAGAAACGAAGATCCAAAAGTGAACGTCTGTGCGCTATCATCGATTCGATGAAAAGTTCTTGTTCGTGATTGGCGGAATTTCACCAGTTTACCGCTATTTCACCGCATCACCGTGAACTATAAATAGGTTTAAATAATCACGTGAGGCTTGCATACTGACGTACTTACACGTGTAGTATTGTATGGAGTACCTATTTCCGAATATTGCTCTCATTTTCAGCGTAATGAAATTTATCGATGACACGCGTTACTTTATATTTACACGATGCATGTGACACGAGCAATTCAAATCGTTCAAAAGAGATATATATATATATAGATGCGTGTGAGAGAAAAAAAGAAAAAAAAAAAATGAGAAAAGAAGTTTTTTTCTTTAAAAAGTTTCTTCAATTTGAACCGTGCCGACGTTTCAGAGATTTCGTTTGTAACGTCGATGTTAATGGCCGATCCTAGAATTCAATGGCACTCCTCTTTTTCTGGCATTCGTAAATTTCACGGATTATCCACTTCGTTTAACGATCTATTCCGAAAAAAAAAAAAAAAGGAAAGAAAAAGAAAAAACATTTCAATTCCTTCTTCCTTTAGAGATTTACGAGAAATTTCGGGCGGGAGGGGAAACAAATAAAAAAAAAAAAGAAAAAAGAAGAAGAAAAGAAATGGAACGAAAAGGGAAAGAGTTATATCGTGGTTTCATTGTTGCAGAATTCACTTTCGTAATTCATTCAGGCCGAAAAAGGCGTTCGCGAGCTAGTTTCCATCTATCACTTTTACGATCGCTTTTTATACGCGCTTACGCCACTGGGTTCGCGCCAAAGAATCGGTAAAATAACGTAGACTTGTAAGAGGAAGGTTGGAGTAGCGCGAAGTGAGATTACACGGACGGGAGAGGATGAGAGACCCAACTTCAACACCAAAATGGCGGAGGCCTGGAGGGTTGGAGGTGGCACGTGTTTGACAGCCTGAGCCAGTGGCGTAACAATGAATTTACGACTTCGTCCCGTTCTTTTCTTTTCGATATTCGCATGATATCTTGTCGATCATCCGAGTCCGAGAAATGGGATCGATGAATATAAAATTCTGAATAATTGTCTCAATGCGAAGAAAGGAAAAATAAAATTTATCGCTTTGAACTTTGTCCTTTCTTCTTCTGAATTTTTAATCCACGCGCGAATCAACGAGCCTCTTTCATCTCGATAAATTAAGAATAAAAATAAGGATTACGCAACGGTGAATCAAAGGATCGAATCGAATGCGAAAATATGTTTTCTTCCTTCTCCGTTGAGATATATATCGGTACAAAAAAAAAAAAAAAATTGCGAATCGACGAATAATCATTAGGTTGTTCGTGATAACCTTTCCTTAATCTGGACGGATTAAGCATTCTATTTCGACGTCAGGATTATCGGGGAAATTCTTATCGCTGCTTCCTGAACTCTACGCCTCTGAACCTCGACCACCCCCGCATACCACCCCAAGTACACCCCTAATGACGTCATAGGACAGTGGCGCCAACAGCTCTGCACTGACGTCAGTTGTCCCGAACATTGGACAACCAACTTGCTTTTGCCCCATCAATTTCATCTTTCCTTCTTTTCCGGAAAACAAAACGTGCATTGGAAAAATATTTTCGTGGCGTCGTTGATCGATTTTCTTTTTTTTTTTTTTTTTTTTTTTTTGCTCCGTTCTTTTCTACACCTCGTCTGTTAAAAGAACGAAAGAGCATCGAAGAAGCATCGGTCTCTTAGAGCAAAGGTCTCTCGCGTCTATTATCGATTCGGTGTAAAGCGGCACCTTCGTCATCGATTCGTGATGACGACAACAATGACGATCTCGCTCGCGTTTATTCAACCGCAATTGCAATTATTTTATTTTATACAAGTTTGATCGATATTGGTATTGGCACGATTTATTCGTATCCGCGCGTTCCACAAAATCTTTTAACCTTTCGTAATCTTTATTTGAAGGGTATTTTCCATCAGTTTTTAATTTCTCGGATCTTTTGGAAAATCGAGAATTCTAAATTCTCGGGGTTACAAGTATCGTTACGTGTCGTTCACCATCGACCGAATCGACTTTTCCAAGGTCCCTTTTGCGCTTACATTCGCATTAAACTGTCTGTTTCATTGCCAATGTCATGTACGGAAGAATGGAGATTATTGCAAAAGGTATTCGACGAACATACATATATTTCGTAAATATCTCAACAAAACGCAACAACCGCATGCAACAAATTTGAATAGGTTGTGAATTAAATAATTCGCTTAAGAAAACATCGCGAAGTATAAGATTACGCAAAAAAACAAACAATTTTTAAATTCATTAAAAATGTTGCTCGAATTTTGATTATTCGATCGATGTTTTCGAGGAAGAAAAAATAAATATACGATCGAGCAACCGAAATTCCTAAATATTTCAACGAAACGAGGGGGGGGGGAGGGGGGGGGGAAGAAATCGAGATATCGATTTCCCTCGAACTTGATTACAAGATCAAAGTCGATCGCACACTCCTCGTTTATTCCTCGATTGATGAAACAATTCGTTCGAGTTACGTAGTTGCACACGTACCTCGATTACGTGTGATGCATCTAACACGTCGATTGTGCTTACGTCGCATCCCGCTTTCTCGATTCATCATCGGCGATTCAGTTGCTGTTCCACCAAATGGACGGACAAACGAATCCCTCCTTTTTATTGTCGCGACTATGACGTCAATTCTCTCTAATCTCGGCGCTCATTTTCGAAAATTATGATAGTGACGGCAGGCCAACGCACCGTCGTCGGCGGACGATCATCGGTTTCCTGATTACGACCCCCCTGGCCTTTTACCAACCATTTCGCCTCGTCGCACACGGCGTTTTCGTTTTGAAAAAATAAAATCATCGATCGCCGTTTCGAGATCCTATCGAAATTAAGGATAGAAGATTTTTCGATCTTCGTCGCCTTTTTTTTTTTTTTTCTATATGACACGTTTTGAATAATCAAGGGATACGTTCGACTCGAGAGTTGTTAAATAATGGAGAGTATATTTCTGTCGGTCTATTGGAAAAGAGAGATTGAAAAGAAATTGATATTTTTCGTACGTATAATTAAAATTTTTAAAGTTTTTAAAATTTCTTTTCGATCGTTGAAAATCGGTCACTTCTCGAGCATAGTTACATAGAAGAGGTAGGCGTTGCTGAAACACGTGATCATCGATGTTTTTATCATCGATTTTACCTGGTATTTGTATTAACTACGATGTTACGTAATATTAAACCAAGGTTAAGGTATACGCGATTCTTCTTCCTACGTGAAAGTGACCTTATAATCGTGACATTTACGTTTTTAATATCAACTTGAAAATAATATTGGCGATCAATTTTAGATAAAGGTATAAAGCTGAAAAATCCCTCTCTCACGCGTTATATTTAAAAATATTCGATAAATTTTCAAAGAATTTAAAGGAAAAAAAAAAAAAAATGTATCGAAATACGAAGCGTTTTGAAACAGGTATCGAGAGAAGATAGAGAATATAAATTTACAAATAAATCACAAAAATTATTCGAATGTTAATTACATATTTATTGGTAGAGAAGTGTATATAATCAAAATACGTATTATAGAAACATATACAGGATGTGCTAAAAGTACGAAAAGTGCAGTATATCGAGTGTAAGAACAGCGTGATAATTAATAAATATTTTTTTTTCGCTTTTTCTTTTTTTTTCTTTTTTCTTTTTTTTTTTTTTTTCTTTAGCAACAAGACGCGGAAAGAATTAAACATTGAAAAAGAAAAAAAACATCGCATCGCGTAGATGTCTATAAAATTTCATTCGACCATTTCCATTTCCAGCTTAATCGTTTATGAAATTGACAATTTCCTGTATACTCGCTTTCATTCCCAATTATATAGTAGGATGTACATTATTTATACGTTACGTAAGACCTAGTAAAGCATTCTCTGATATCGATTATTAGAGAAATAAGTTGGAACTGGACGATGTTGTAAGATAAATTACAATTAAAATAAATACATATAACATATATTCTACACACATATATATATATATAAATTGAAAACTTACTAAACAATTCGTTTCTCTAGAAAGAGAAATTGTCTTTTTTTTTTTTCTTTTTCTCGTCAACTTTCAACATTTGTACAAGTTTTGCACAAGCTCGAAGACTCATAATAGAATCAACTAGGATAAACGTAATTAAAATCGTTCAACGATTAATAATAAGAATTGAATATATAGGTAAGATGATATCCATTGGAAAGATTATTTTAAATGTCAATTTCAAATGAAATTTTTTTCTTAAATTAATACAATAGAATACAAGCGAATCGACGAAAATCGAGATCGAGGTTTATTAGTGAAAAAAAAAAAAAAAATCGTGTGCGCGTAATAATTAACGATAGATGCGAATGATCGAAATGTGACAGAGAAGAGGGAAACTTGAACGATACGAAACGAGACTTTTAACAACGCAGCAAATTAGCAAATGTTCATCTTTCTTTCCTTATATATATATATATACACGAGACTTAACGAGAACGAGTCGCGCGTAACGATTATTCAAAGAGATACACGATTCCTCTCCGGAATTGTATTTGTATTTTAATCATCTTCGTCACCCCACACGAAACTTTCCTCTCCGCCAGACGTTACCTCTTCGGTTTTCGACGATTCCTCCACGCTATTCCCGCCGGTCACCGGCTTTCCTTCCGCCCCTTCCGGCTCCTCGACGAAAGGATTCTCCGCCAAGTCGCATTCGCATTCCTCGTGCACGTCCTCCTCCTCGATCTTTGCGAATCATAGGCGCGAAATAAGAAACGTAATCTCTCGTTTAAAAAAAGAAAAAAATTTTCTTCGTCAAACAGACGTTTCTTCCAAATATTTATTACCTGGGTCTCGTCGTCCGTGATCGGATCGTAAGCCTTCTCCTCCCTATCTTGATCGGTAACATCGCACGTTATCTCGTCGTCGCGGCAATGCTCGATGCTTTTCACTTCCCGATCTTGATCGAGGAAGGTGACGTTCGCCAACCTTTCCTCCTTCTCCTCTTCCTCCCGTGTTTTCTCCAAATGTTCCTCGATCAGCATCCGCTCCTGCTCTGCCAGCAAAGCCGCCGTTTTAGCCTCCTCCAGCTTTCTGCGCACACGGAAAATTATTTATCGTAACGGTGCAATTCTAAGAGAAGGGGGGGAACGAGTTTTTTCCTTTTTTTTTTCTCGAACAAAATTACCTCTTACCTCTCTTCCTCGAGTATCTTTCGAGTTTCCAAGAGGTCAGCCTCGATCTTCTCCTCCTCTGCCTTTCTCTTTTCTTCGATTTTTTCTTGCTCGATAATCTCATCGAGATGAGCTACTCGTTCCTGCGCTATTTGCAGCTGCTCCCACACCTTTGCCTCCTCCACCTCGAGCCTCGTCCTTTCCTCCTCGGCAGCTATTTTACGCTCCTCTTCGGTCCTGCCACGAAATCTCGTTTTTAAATCCACGCCCGATTATCATCCGATAAAAGACGCTCGATATTTTTGGCACGCGTGCAAATCGGTTGGAAGCCGATTTTTACCAGGTCACCCGGCCGGGTTCAATGTTACGATCGCTGATCGATTTCGCGCGCTATGTCGAAATCATTTTAAACTGTCTCGACTTGGTTACGCAATATTTTTATCATCGATGAAACGTGCCAACTTTTATTACTAGGGCTACCCACCTCGCCTTCTCGGCAGCTTCAATAAGGTACTGCTCTATTCTCTTCACAGCCTCCTCCTTATCTTGCCTCACTGAAACGTGAAAATTCTCCTCGTTAATGTCTCATAAAAAGGAAATATGGAGTTGTACATCCCTTAGTTTATTCATCCCCCCTCCCTCTTTGTTACAACGATGTAGCAACAATACGTATACAGGATACAGATTTCTAAGACCGAACAAGGAAACATACGGAACGAATATCATGCGACAACACGTAAGAGACACGTTGTACGATACATTTCATACTTGTTCGGTATACTTATCCAGAAAATTCTTTAAATCATTCTCTTCCTTCGTTGGAAACAGGGCGATGGGCGTAATTTTATAACAATGATCGAAATTCGAACGAATAAATTTACTTCGAAAAATGTTATTATTCGCTCGTAACAACAATAATCAACAATCGGAAATAATCGCAACGATCGAGGTTACGTGAAAATTCGAAGTAACTTTATTCTTAATTTTTTTCCTAACTTTAATTTTTGAATCGAATCGAGTATAGCCGGACTCTGCTTCGAAACAACATACCATCCTCGGTCGTTGCCTCCTTCTCATCTGTTTCCTCCGATTCACTTACAGCTTCGTTAACTTCTCGCTTGGACTCCACCTCCTCCTCGGATACTAACGCTTTCGTTTCTGGTTGCGCCACCTCTTTCGCGGATTCTGTCAAGTTTTCTGGATTCGACTCCACTGCTTTTCCAATCTCTGAAAGTGATTCGCGTGCAGGCTCGGGTTCAGATTCGGATTCAGACTCGGGTTCGGATTCAGACTCGGATTCAGGTTCAGGCGTGGATTCTTTCGCGGGCTCGGGTTCAGGCGTGGATCGTTTCGCAGGTTCAGGTTCGGGTGTCGGCTCTGTTTGCTTCACGGGTTCCGCTGGTTCAGGCTCTGTCGTTGGTTCTTTGGCAGGATGCTCGACTTTACCCAGAGATTCAGCTTCTGTTACAGGCTCGTTCGCGACTTCTGGTTGCCCCGCTTCGGGTTCAGATTGAACTGGTTCAGGCACGCTCATTTCCACCATCTCCTCATCCTCCTCGATTTTCTCGCGGCTCGAGAATCCAAGTTTCCTCTCCCCTTTCGATTCCGTTTCTCTACGCGTTTTATCTGTTACTAGGAATACAACGAAACGATCACATTTCTCTTCTTTCTCTTTCAACAGGGACATTCGCGATTTCGAGACACTTTTTTTTACCTTTTCTCAAAGTCGACTCGTCCAAATCAGGTTGCAACGCTCGCGCTAAAATTTGTCAGAATGATGAATGAAAAAAAAAAAAAAAAGGACAAGAGCAAAACGAACGAATTAATCGACGATTGTTAGAGAAATTTTTACTGACCCTTCCGCAACTCTCTTTCCGTCATCGGCTGATCTGGAGCTATAGCAGTGATATGAAACACATAAATGTTCGATTAACAACATATTTTCCACGTGTCTTTTGTGTATCTGAAAATGGGCGGGGAGGGGGGGGGGCGGGGGGAAAGAGCAGGATGAATGTAAACGAGTGGAACAAAGCCGTAAGTTAAAAAAAAAAAAAAAAAAAAAAAGAAGTCAGCCAGAAATATCAAGGTTATTGACGTTTCTTGTGTTAATCATAATTAACGCAATTTTATCAACAATAATGATAAAAAGCTTCGTAAAGGAAACGGTAAACGAAAGATTACGTTCAAACATACGATGGTGTGCGACTGAGATGAATTAGAATATTAGAATTATTTCGAATTTTCAGAGAGTATATCGGTGATAATGAAATTGATTCCTGAAATTGATTTTTATTTTTTTTTTTTTTTTCTTTCGTTACGACGATGTAATTTATTATCGCAAAAAAAAAAAAAAAAAAAAAAAGAAAAAGAACGATGAATCGAATTATTGCTCTCGTCTTGCTTCGATTATTTCCTATCATACAAATGATGATCGGGGGGAGTGTGATGGTCGATTAAAAGAAAAGGACACACGGTATATATGTGTGTGTATATATATATATACTTAACGTTGTTCCACCGCATCTGTCGCTTCGATGAAAATGGGCGGGTATTTTTTGTTATCACGTTATTAGGATCACGTATGTACAAATTTAAACGTGATTGTGGCACGGGGGAGGATATTCGTCCCTTCTTTCTCCTACACCCCTTTTTTAATAGATTTTTACTTTAGTTGCTGCGATATCTCTTATAGTCTTTTTTTTCTTAATATCGCTGTTGTTGTTACAATCGTGTGATTAATCATCACCCCTTTCTCAACAACCGGAAAAAAGAAGAGGAAAAAAAAAAAAAAGAAAAAAGAACCACTCAACCTCGCTTCAATCGGTCTGATTTTATTATTAGAATCTGCAAAAGCACGCATGATAAGCTTACCTCGAATGCAACGCAATATTCGCTCAGATAGCCAGCTTCTCTAATCTTTCCGATATTTGTGCATTTGTGAAAACAATTGACGGTGTCGTGTATTTTGTTTTTTTTTTTTTTTTTTTTTAATCATCGAACATTGATTTATTTGGATATTTATTATTTTTTTTTTTTTTTAATCGGACAAGTTTTAGTATTTAGTATATACAAGGAGTAAATTGTGAATTTCTCGAATCGCGTAGAGTTTGTTTATTTTTCTTTCTTTTTTTTTTTATTTTTTTTTTTTTTTTTTACTGAAAATCGTATGAACGATTACTCGTAACCGCTGTTAACGTTTTATTTTATTTTATTTTATTTTTTTTTTTTTCTTTTTCAGTCTTTTCGCTATTATTATTTCGTGCGAAAACCGACACCAAAAGTGTTGTTAATTAATCCTTTAATTAGTTCGACTAATTTCTTTCTTAACGAAATTCACAATAGGTCGGTCTCGGGTTTCTAAATTAAATCTGTGTGCGAAAGGTATTTTATCGATAATTCGATTCTCTCGAATCGTGTGCAATCGTGTGTTGGTGATCGTTGTGCGCAATGGGGCCACGCGTAGGATTGTGAAAAACGTGGTGGATTTTTATAAATTTAAAAAAAAAAAAAAATAATCGGGGCGATATTTTAATAAAAACGCGAGCGTCGTCATTCTTCGGCAGCCGCTTCACTCTCATTCTCTTGCTCCTCCTCCTCCTCCTTCCGTTTCATTTTTGTCGGATCCTCGTACAGCTCTGGAACCCGATTCCTCCATCCTTTGCCTGAAACGTTCAAAAAAGCCGAACTGGTTCTTCCTCTGCCATTTCTACCCCTATTTACGTGTCCCAGTCATCTGGTTCTGCACCGACACTGCAGTTCTCTCCCTTCGTGTGAAAAATCTTGCTCTCATCTCAGTTTTCGTTTTTCCTTTCTTTCTTTCTTTTTTTCTTTTTTTCTTTCTTTCTTTTCGTTTCTTTTTTTTTTTCTTTTCTTTTCTTTCTTTTTTCTTTTTTTCCGCAACTCGAAATATCGTCGATTGCCGTCAATTGTCAAGAGAAATCAACTCGTCGAGAGACGAGTTAAAAAAAAGACGAGAAAAAAGTAAACGAAAAAAGACAAACAAAAAAAAACAACGTCTCACACCTTCGTGTCGCTACGCGTACATATTTTAATTAGACACAGTTTATAACAATAAAATCTGTACATACATACAAAAGAACGAGGAAAAAAAAAAGAGCGTAGAGATGAAGAGGAAACTACGTAACGAACGAGGGAAACAAAAAAAAAAAAAGAAAAAAAAAAGAAAAAAAACAAGAGTACAACACAGCACAGCAAAAAAATTGTCAGATCAGAGCGAATCCAATGGCAATCCATCCAAAAAAGAGTGGAAAAAAAGAGTAGAAAACCGAGCGGGAAAGAAAAACCAAAAAAAGAAAGGTACACACAACGGCGTCACATGGCCGCTTTTATTTTTCCAAAATTTTCTTCAAGATCTATATCTTATATTAAAAAAATATACGGGAAAGTAATGCCGAATAATATCGCCCTTTTTTTTTTCTCTTTTTTCACTTTCTTTCGATTTCCATATCGATAATAATTATACATCTTCGATAATTATTCGTCATTCGATCTTTCTCGTAATAACGTAACTATTATTATTTATCTTCTTTCCTACATGTTCCGTGTTTATGATTCCGCGATAAAAAAATCATTCGTTCGTATCGTCCGTTCTTCGATCGAAAAAGAAAAATCCATATCTAACTGTCCTAGAAGTTCTTTTTTCCATTTTCAGCGATTCGCGTAAAAAAAAAAAAAAAAAGAAATTATAAAATAAATAAATAAATATATTTGTCCTAATGATAAATATAAAGAAGAAAACCGTGCAATTTCTCGAAGCGATGATCGTCGAACAACAACAATGTCGTAAAAATAAATGGAGAAATTTTAGGACAGCTCGACACACGTCACGCGCGTCCTCCTCCGAGCGTTTATCGTAGCGATCGTGTTCGTGTAGTCGTCGTTTTGTGATCCTCGGTATGTAATTACTCACAGGCGTTAGCCGCCGCCTCGCGGTTCTTGCTGTAGTAACTGAGAAAATTGACATCGTTTTTGATGTCGGACGGGCGTAAATCGGCGACCTTGAAGTAGGGTTTCCTGATCGAGTGTGGCTTGCCGGCGACATACTTAACACACGCCAGATTACCAAAGTTACCTCGATCGGGTACTTCGTACCAGGAGATCGGCTCTATCGTGTCCTTCTTCGTGTTGTGCTTGCCCGAGATCAGTCGGCGGACGTAATCCCCGCTGCGCATGCGTTCCGGCACTATTTCCTCCGCGAAGTCGCTAGAAAAATCGAAAAGTCGTTTCGTATTACCGAGCATGGGCGAAAGTGAAGGATGGACATATAATCGGACGGAGAGACGAAGAACGGCTGTTTGTTTACGTTTTCTGAAGCGAATAACGGTTAAATATACCTTGCTACGGCTCGTGGGACGAAGATGTGTACTCGTCGAAGAAGGGAATCCACTCTCGCACGTATTTCCCTCGCCTCGTCGTCGAAGTACTGTGAAGAGAGATACGTAAAATATACGTGCAAAGGTTCTCGTTCTGTTTCTAAGACAGGAATTAGTATTATAGCTAATAATAACGATCGTTTCGTTATTCGGTTAAATCGATCGAAAGAAAAGTACAATCGCGGTGTTACAAGATGGGACAAATTACAAATTTCAATAATTTTAAACATGCTTCGAGTTGTGATTGAAACAAATTCTTGTAGAATCGATAATATAATAATACATATATGTATATATATAAAACTCGATGACAATCGTGAAAAATTTAAACTTGTCCGTGTAAAAAAGACGACGCGATTCCGCCGAACGATGATGCCAGATGTCGTCGAAGAGCAATGGGTTGTAATCGTGAAGAGATGCGACGATGCATGAATGATTCGATGATCGGACGTGTCTCGATGACATGGATGATGATAATGATGATGACGACGACGACGACGACCGACACTCGTGCTTAATGGCCGTGAATGATGCGACTGTTTTCTTTTCTTTTTTTTTCTTTGCGTTGAAACAGAGATATCGGAGGAGATATCTTAGGCAGACTTACGATGTGATCCTTCGATTGAAGATACTTTTCCACGTAGGATTCGGTGGACGGTCTTGTCAGGTTGCGTATCCTGTTGAGCTCAGCTGCAATGACGCTTGGACGTATGCGCGTATGAACTCTTATCGGTATCAGGGTGCCGCCATAGTACACAGTATGATACGGGATGTGGATTACAGTGACGAGCCGTTTATGAGCCACGTATGGCATGCGGGGAATGCTTCTCAACTAGAGGCACGAACTCTGCTTTACTAATTCGTCGACTAATTCGTTACGTTCCCAGCGGCATCAGCGACAATTAGCTTCGGACAAGCCAGTGCTACTCTCAAGCATTTGCGTTGTCTATTTCCCATTCTTTCCTCCCTCTTTCTCTCTCTTTCTCTCTTGTCTTTTTTCTTTTTTTCCCTCGCCATTCGTTCTTCCGATATCAGATTCATTCGCGATCAGCAATGATAATCGATTAATAGCAATTTGCAGCAATTGCAGTTATTTAGCAATCTCTTTCGCCATTCATTCTCACGGTAATGGATTTATTCGCGATCAGCAATGCGATAATATTCGATATAGGCATTATATCAATCGTTTGTGCAGTATTTTAGCAATCTACGATCTCTTTCTCTCTCTTCTCAACGAATTCATTCGCGATCACCAATGGCAATGGCAATAATTTTTTTTTTTTTTCGAGTTTCTTTCCTTCGCCGTTCATTCATTCATTGACATTTACGTTGAAGCGATTAGAAACGATAAGTAGAAATTACGAAATAATAATCAATCGTGATTGCAACGTGGTGTTCCAGTAATTTGAGCAAAGAAAATCGGATTAGATATTATATTAATCATTGTGATCGCAATTCGCAACAGTGCTTTGGCAATCTACGATCTCTCTAATCATCTTTTCTCTCCTTCGTCTTTGCCTCTCTTTCCACCACTCATTCTCACCAATTTCGAAGCGGGTTAGCAGCTAAAGCGGTCGATTAAGTATTGCACCAACGATCGTGGTGATTGCAACGTGAAACAATGTTTCGTGTTTAATTTCCATATGATACTGGTGGATGATTTGCGAAAATGCGTTGATGATTCGATTTAGTAATGAAGAGATGGAATAAGCAGAAAAGCGTCGTGGAGCAGCATTCAAAAAAAAAAAAAAAAAAAGAAGAGAAATCTTGCGGTGAAAATCGGCGATTCGCAAAAATCGAGTGTGTCATTGTTAAAATCTTGCTGCCTGCTACTTTTTTGCGATTCAAGCGAGCTATTATTTTTCTTTTCTGTTCTGTCCATTAGCTTGTAACTCCATGCTACTTACCTGAAGAATCGTAGAGATCGGTAAGGTAATCGGTCGATCCTGCACCCCGGTTTTTCGTCGTAGTATTTACAGACATTTTGTGTGTGATTTTCGTTTTTATCGATTTTCGACGATATTGGATGTGATCCGACGGCGGCGATTGGGACGAGGAGTCACAGTGGGAAGCAGAATAAATAGAAAGAAGAACAACACCCGGTTAGTAATGCTCGCAATACAGTATCCTTTTCTGCACTCTTTTTTTATTTTTTTTTTTTATTTATTTTCTTTTTTTTATATATATATTTTTTTTTCACGCATCTTCACTTTATTCATTCCTTTATTTCCTTCGTTTACACACGTGCGTGTTATTGAATTGGCGACCGTCGGTCGAAATCGTTCGTGTGCGAAACTGATCGGTAATAATGCGCGATTTCAATTTAATTCGAGATCGGGGAGGAAGAGAAAAGCAAGGAAAAGTGTACCTTGAAGGCTAAGAAAAAAAAAAAAAAAAAAAAACGTGACGATGACGAATAAATTTTCAACGATCCGCGGAACGAAAAAAGAAATTTGGCCGATTGTCGCGTTGTGTGTCTATCGAGATTGGTTTCAGATGTTAGTCACGATTAACAGTTTGGTACACAGAAAAGTGAACGCACGCATTTCTTTTTTTTTTTTTTTTGTTCGAGTAGTGATCAATATGTCCGATACGTTTAAATGTCCGATAAATTGTAAAGATACTTGTAATGCGTTCTCTTTTATTAATTCACACACGTCGTTACATACACATACGCGCGCACACACACGCTGAAGGAAACGAAATATATATGCTGGCACACGGATAATATAAATAAAATCATTGGTTCGAAAGCGAAAAGAAGACGAAGAAAAAAAAAAAAGAAACACTCCCACACGTACAATCGATAAAAATAATGATAAAATTGCTAAAACAATTTTAGAGCGTACTTCCAAATTTGTCATTTGTATCGTTCGTGTAACAAATATAATATAATTTTAAATATCCAATTACATCATTTATATATAATTTAACAACAACCAATAATCGACTGACAATTAATTTCAAAGTATCCAAATGCAGCTAAAGAACATTGATTTTCATTTCACGCGTTACAAATTTGATCGACGAATTACGAGTATAGAACAGCGTATTCCAACCTTTCTCGAGTTGCAACCCCTTTTTTTTTTTTTTTTTTTTTTTTACATTCGAATAATAACCAGCCACGACACTTTCAAACTCTCCTTTCTCCAAATTTCCAGAAAAATATATATATATATATATATATAGATAAAAACCGATAAAAAGTTACGAGTCACGACTCAAAGGTTGGGAATCACTGGTTCGTCTTGGAGAAACGCACGACGGTTATATATCCATTATGGAAAAGATACAGGGGCAAAGAAACAAAAAAAAAAAAAAAAAGAAGAAAAAAAGCTGGTCGATCGAGCGAGAGAGAAACAGGAAGAACGAGTGTTTCCAGAAGATGGACTCTGCTCGATCGAGACGGTGGGGAATTTAGACACGGTAGGAGAAATGGCGGTAAGTGGTGCCACCTGGCAAACGACCGGAAGTGTGGGACTCGTAGGAGGAATGATAGCTTCCAGGAGCGCCGCCACTCGATGTCCTGGTCGATCTCTCAGTCGAGTAGGATCCGTAGGGGCCGCTCTCCCTCTTGTACACGCTCTCCTCGCTGTAGCTAGACTTGTGCGGGCGGCGACTGTACGGATCCGTGGAGGAGGAGGAAGACGACGAGCTGGTGTTGGTGTAGGCATAGCTGTACTGCTCTTGAGCAGACCTCACCCCGACTTCCGGATAGTCACGGACCACGTAATGCCGAGGCGTCTATAGATTCGGGTTACACAAGGTCAACAATGTGGAGAACAGAGGCGTTTCCGGAGAACAGAACTCGATCCCTTTCCATTTCTCGAATAATTCGAAAGCACAATTCTTCCCTTTCCCTTAGAATCTCTTTCTCTAGCTGTATATGTGTATGTACGTGTGTGTATATATACACGTATATAGCTAGAATTTCGATCGATTTAATTTGCTAAGTTTTCATTGGCTCTGCTCTCCGTCTTTTGGAATAACATATACTGGAAAAGAGGACATTGTGTGTCAGGTTGCGAGAAATAAGAAAGTTTGACGAATCGTATCGGTTTTGCGAATTATTGCCGAACGTTAATGCGATCACGTTGGAAAATTTTTAAAATCAGGTGGATTGGATACTTTCGAGGCGAGCGCATACGTTCGACGATACGATTCGCAAATTCGCAAAACTTCGAATCATCGTCTGATTCATCTCGCTTGCGTGATCGATTGAAATTATCGGAAAAAAAAAAAAAAAAAAAAAGAAACGATATTTCGGCATTTTGCCACATTCAGTTATTTTAGTATTCATTTTAATCAAATTCAGACGAAGCGTCGAATGAACTTTTTTTTTTGGAAGGGAATCGTGATAATTAGCACGAATCTGTTTAATCACTTGATGTTAAGTCGAGGGAAAAAGAAGAGAGTAAAGAGGAGGATCGCTAAGATAAGATGATCTCGCTATTTAATGTATATCGATATCTATCTGTAGACACACAACGTGCGGGCCAATTATAAACGTAGAGCGGTACACGTATGCATTAATAATGTCTCCTTGCCGAGATATTCAGGACACTCTAGAGTGCAACGTTGGGCAACGTTGAATCAAGCCAACTTGCCAAGAAACACATACATAACGTGACGCGATAGCAAGTGTATAAGTTATGTTTGTGTTCTTTGCTCATATGCGCCGGTGCATCTCGGTGTCTCGTTTCGACCGTTAGTTTTCGACCTAAAAACTTTGTTCACCCTCCCCTTCGATCTTGCTCAAGCATCGATTCTTCTTTGGAAAATCATGCCTTCCTAATTATAGATACGGGTCGAATAAAAACATTCCATTCGGCTAAAATATTAAACGTGTTTAACGGGAACGAGCCCGATTAAACGCGATTCTTAAAAATCGAGACGGGTTTATATTCTCGCTCGCGACAATTTTCACAATTTCGAATAAAATATCATTCGTGTAGTATAATGGAGAATAGATTGCAATTTATTCGATCCCTTGTATCGTTATTTCGTAAACTAAATAAAATTTGAGAACGGAAAATATTAATCTACCTACGGAACATATCTACTTACGAATTTCTCGAGAAATCTTTTATTAAATCGTTCGTTCAGTTAATCAATAAAGTCAATCTCGTCCTGACAAGTATTCGTATTATTATCTAACTAAATTCTAAGGAAGAAAGATATCAAAATTGTTTATCAGTCGTATCGAGATCCGTCCGTTTATCGTTTCACGAGACGTAATATTCCATTGTGTGTAAGCGGTTCCAGTTCGTTCGTAGGTTATCTTTAAAATCGATACCAAGACGGCGTTTGCAGCGCCATCAGTATCTTGGTATGACCACTGGTGGGTAAAGCGACGTGTCTGTTGGTAGTCTGTGGCCTGGAAAGCACTCCTTTCCCGAAAACGTGACCTTTCCTTGCCAATTCGGCTGCGGCATCCAAACTGACCTTCGACACCGCACCACCCGCCACCAATTGACGGGCATGATCCTCTTTGGAGGGATTCTTCCCACGCACGACACCCTCCTTATCCCTCAGGGTGACGTATTGGTAAAATTCCTTTTTAGGATCCTGTTTCTTACGTCCCCAAACCGTGAATGGTTCCGGTACCAAGGATGGTCGTGGGACAAACGGCACTTTTTCCCAGGGGAAGTAGTCCTGCTTCTGTAAATTTCATCATCATCGTTCGTGATGCGTTTTCTGCCCGCTCGTACTCTTCTCTCGATCATCAATTGTTTTTCAGGATTATTGTTATTGTTATTATTATTATTGTTGTTTTTTTTTTTATTATTATTTCCTTTCGCCGAGCTTCGATCAGAGAAACTTGATCCCTTTCGATTCGTCTTCACTTCCACACCATCATTCTTCCATTATTATTGCGACATTATATATATATATATATTTACTTATATCGATCGTAGCAACGCGAGTTAAAATGATGAATCTTAAATTATTCAATGATCGTGCCACCGCCATTCCGGTTACTGCGGACGAATATAGAATTGGATAAGGAAAATACAAACGTCGTCCTTTTCTTCCCCGATGATTCCTCGCTATTTTATATTCTCGATTATTTTCTGCCACGGTTATAGCGCGTACCGTGTTTCTCATCCTCGCGTAAAAATAGACGAAAGCAACAGTGAATGGTATACGAGGAACGCAACACCGGCGCCCTCGTGCTCGCCTCCGCACATTCCGAATTGTTGAGCGAGATTTTTTTAAGGCGATCCCTCCTTACGCTCGCTCCTCCAATATAATATCGTATATTGCCGTAGATTTTTCGTTCTCTTCGTTCCCAAACACGTTGTTGAACGTTCGATTCCTAAATCTCTCTCTTTTTATTTTTTCAATATTCAATTACGTTCTATGTTTTAGAAACATTTTTTTATCTTTATCTTATTAATTCTCATCAAAGTCACAGCTCACTAATTATATCTTGCTTCTTATAAAATTGTCCGTAATCCCGATACCTCGTTCACGTGTAAAAAAAAAAAAAAAAAAAAAAAATTCTCTCTTTCTCCTTCTATTTTGTCCAAGGACGACAAAAATAGAGCGAAATTGCATTATCGATCTAAATATTTCGAAGAATTTTCGAGAAACAATAGTTCGAGAAACACGAAGCTTTTGCGACATATAGGTTACAAAAGCAAATATGGCCAGCGAGAAAATCACATATGAATTTCCGTGACGAATTTTAGCTCCCTTAGTGGTGGGAGTCAACATCGTTGGTCTACGTCGTGAGTCTAAATTAGGGCAGAGTAACGCAACACCGATGCTCGCAGAATCCCCTCTACTGAAACGAAGAAATACGGAAAGTATATCTTAATAACATATCTTTGACCACCGAATCGCTCTTTCCTTCCCCTGGTGTGAGTGCGCGTGTCGTTTCATCCTTCTCTTTTTCTCCTTGGAATCGTTCGAGATTCCTCCCGCTCTCTCTTTCTCTCGAGAGATCTTTCAAAACATGGTTAGAATCGCTGGGAAGTAAGGTATTCGGGTCAGCTTTTAACGATGCCATTGATCCATGATCAACCGATGGAGAATCGGTCTTGATCGATCCAAACTTGTGTTCGCGGAGTTGAAAAATTCTCTCCTCTCGAGAAATTTCACTGATTTTCCTCGATTTTTTTTATTTTCTTCGCTTCAAGTTTGTAAAAAAGTTCGATCAGGTTGATTTATTCGTTTCTTCGTTCATTTTTCTTATTATTTCTTTTTATTTTTCTTTAACGCGAATTAATCTTTCATCGTAGAACAGACCACGCGAAAGATCGAAATACATTTTTTTGCTGCTCACGAATCCAAAATTTGCCGGGTCAGTATGATATCTAAGTTTAACGCGACAGAGTCCCGGAAAATGGCTGCAACGCTATGAATAGTCGTTTCTCTAATTCCTTTGCCCTCGAATCACTGCTTTATACGAATTCTCGATATTTCGAAGATGGAAATATCGTTTAATATTTGTAAACGTGAAACTCGTTAAAATTCGAGTATTGATTTGTAAATTAGAAGTTTAAGAGGGCTTAAAAATATAGTAAAAACAAACAAAGAAAAAAAGTTCTCGATCTTTAATCCAGCGATCATTTTTATATCGAATATCGATCGCCCGTGTCTTATTGAAATAAATTCCATTTCTCTTTAAAATAATAATTCGTATCCCAATTAATTCCCAATTATTGACACAAACGAATACACGAAGCATACAGTTGGTAGAATAAATAATAAAATCTTGGTTACATTGGGAGATATAACACATACATATGTGTACAAGTGCATACAAAACACAGAGGATGTTGTCGAAAACAAATCATTCAACAGGTATCTTTCTTTTTTTTTTTCCCGTCCGTTTAATTCGTCCGGGTGACTCGTGTCAGAGCTTATTTGATGCAGGTACAAATTAATTCCGTAAACTGGAGGTTATTATTACTGCGCAGTCGTATATCTGGTTTAACTCTCATAATTGATACTCGACGGCATACTTGATCCGTGCTGTTAAGTGTGCACGTTAATTGAAATTTAGGCTTGTGCTAAGTACGATCGATTCGTACCGAACAAAATATTCGTTTCATTTTTCGGGAGACACCGAGTGCATGTATCAAGATTTGAGAAAAACTTGTCAAAGAGCAATTGTAGCAACAGTGACAACATTGTAAATAGTAATAATAATGGCCGGAATACAGTGTGGAAGTAGAGACTTCGAAATGCATCCTTCGAATTCGATCCGTCGACAACGATACAACGATTCCGTATTTCGCATAATTCTGCTAATATCGTTGATACATCGTTGCCTGTCGTTGATCGATTTCGTGAATGAAATAAAAAGGGTAATCAAGGAGTGTCGTTGTATTCTCGTGGATCGTGAACGAGCCAATGTCTCGCAATTTGACAAATCATTTTTAAGGTTAGAAATCAAGACGCGAAATAGGAAGAAAGAAACTTTGGAATCGGCAGAGAATTTGAAAGGAGAAGCGAAACGTTGACTCTTACGGATCTATCAAAATCCGTACAAGGTTGTCTCGGTTAAAGTGTTCCCGTGTCATACTTTGACGCTTTTATTCGACGTTAGTGCCATCCAGCAAAAAACATTATTAAGACATACTTCATCCCGCTCTGTTGGCAATCCCATGTATACTGACCGTGATGGAGTAAGACGAGACTAAAGGCCGTGAGTAGGGTCGTCGAGTCGTGTAGAAGTCGCTCTCGTAAACCATTTTTGCCTTTTCACTTCGTTCTCCTTTTTTCGGTTGATAATTCGGTTGATGAATTCGTTCGTCGGTGCTATCTTATTGAACTTGTTGCTCGATAAACGTATTGATCGTTGCACGTACGACCGATCTGTCGTAAATGTTAACGTGGGCACCAGTATGAAAGATCCGCTATTGCGGCCACGATGAAGGTTCGTACGATTCTACTCGTTCGACCAGACGCTTCTTCGTCTTCCACTACGGATCGTTTCACCCCACTTCGCGCAGTCTTTTTCTTTTCCACCGTACATACGTACGAGGGAGAGCATTTTACGTACGTGTCGCGTCTTCTCCTCAGAAGATTCTCGCGGTCGCCACTTCGATTGCGTCATTTTCAGCACACGGCCTGATGCATCGAAAGAAATAGAATTGTGTTAAGGTTGCAACTGGCAACCCTCTTTCAACGCTCTCTCCCACGTTTCTTCCTTCTCATTCTTATTTACTCTTTCTTTCCCTTTCTTTCCTTTATGTTTTATTTATACATGTCTTTATGTATCTCGTATACGCGCCATTTTACATTTTTTTTCTTGTTTTTCTTTCGTTTTATTTTTCACACATTAAGCGTCGATAAATAATAAAATGATACGCGTCGAAAAAAATTATTCGTAAGATCTGCAAATATGTTTTTTTTTTTTTTTATTTTCGTTTGAACGATAAAGTTTTGACTAATGTGCATTACATTATATAAAAATAGTAGTTATTAATATCTACATTTTATTACTAGTTTACTATTTTTATACGAATGACACGAAATTAGATATTCAATGTCATGTTTGTTTATTTAATCATACATTATATCCGTGATTGTGCTTATATTACATCAGATATTACATTGGCAATCAGCCATCATTTTGCACTAATTTTATAGTTGGATCAAATTCTTACATTTTTTTTACAAAAGAACAATTTATTTATTTATAACAATGCCTTTTATTCGAACAAAATCTGCTCTATTGAATAGTTAGGAAATAATCTTAAATTATTTCTCAGAGTTTAAATTTCAGTTTGAGATCTCAAGAATTAAAGAATTTAATCTAAATATTCTCTGTTCCAGAAATATATTTGTATTTTTTGTATTAAAAATTAAATCATATTGCAATTTTATAAAAGAAATGACGAAATATGTCCAGTTCATATCCCGCACTTTATCATGAGCTAAAAACAAGCATAAAGAGAAAAAATAATAGAAATAGGGAAAAAATATGAAATTGAAATTAATACTCCTTCAGGATGCCGCAAATGAAATATATAAAAGTAAAAAATATCAGAAGAAAGTTAAAATAAAAATAAAATAAGAATTGACTGACAGTGCTATCTCTTGAATATCAAAAACACTTCTTTAAAGTTAAGATAAAGTAAAATAAGAATTAAGAATTAGCGCTATCTCTTAAATATTTTTAAAAACGATTTTTCGAAATAACATTTTTAACATGCCGATAAATGAGAAAACGACAAAAGTTTACGATCAGCGCCATCTCGCGTTTGGATATTCGAAGCTCCTACTTGTTATTAGCATAGTAGAATATGCAAGGAGGTATGCGAAGTTACCGACAAGGAAAGCAACACTGTGCGAGAAGGACAGAGAGTGTTTCCCCGCCCCTTTAAGAACGTTAAATATAAAAATCACTAATTACTTATTTTTTATTTAAAATTTCTACACGTTTAAACTCGCATCTTGAAACTAAAACTTCAGACAAGTTTCTCGTATCAATTTTATTACAAAATTCTTTTTCAATAGTTTTTTATTAATGATTAATGCGTTATACCGTCTAATGTATCGAAGACGCCATATTGAAATTTAATTAATTATTCATTTTCTACTTAAAATTTCTGCGCATTTAAACTTGCATTTTGAAGCTAAAATTTCAGAGAAGTTTCTCGTATCAATTTTATTACGAAATTCTTTCCCATTAATTTTTTATTAACGATTATTGCGTCATACATATCGTCGGATATATATAAAGACGCCATATTGAAGTTTAATTAATTATTCATTTTCCACTTAAAATTTCTGCATTTTTAACTTTGCATCTTAAAATTAAAGCTTAAGACAAGTTTCTCGTATCAATTTTATTATGAAATTCTTTTCCGTTAATTTTTTATTAACGATTAATCATCATATCGGACCAACGTTATTAATTACGTTATAGATTTTTTTTATTAATTTCTCATTCTTATAAGATTTAATTCTAAATATTATTATACGTATTTAAAACATTATTCCCTCTTCTATTTTCACATAAATTCATATAAATTTTATTTCTAATTTTATTGGTTTAAATAAATAAATTGATTATTTATTACTAGTGGAGATTTACAGCTGATGTTATATGAAAATCATTAATAAATAATTAATGGAAAAGAATTTTATATTAAAATTAATATGAGAAACTTGCCTGAAACCTTAGTTTTAAAATGCAAATTCAAAAGTACCGAAATTTTCAGTAGAAGATGAATAATTAATGATTTTTATATTTAATGTTTTCAAAGGGGCGGGGAAATATTCTCTGTCCTTCTCGCACAATATTGCTTTCCTTGTCGGTAACTTCGCATACCTCCTTGCACATTCTACTATGCTAATAACAAGTCGGAGCTTCGAATATCCAAACGCGAGATGGCGTTAGTTTCGAAAACTTTTTGATCGCTCTCTTATTTATCGACAAAATGTATTTTGTCAATAATTAGATAGGAGAGAAGTGAGACATATAAAGGTGAATAATGAAAAAAAATAAATGAAGAATAAAAATAAATTAAATATTCAATCATTATCATTGTCACTTGAATAATTAAAACATCTTTTTAAAAATAGGATAAAGTAGAGCATTTGATGTTGATGTGAATATGTTTAATTTGCTTCACTCTAGAAATGTCATATATAAATATATATCATATAAATTTTTTTTTTAAATATTAATATTCTGATTTTTTGTATGTATTGGTATGTATTTGTATGTATTTCAAAATATGAAAATATGACATGAAGTTCTAATTAAATTTTAGATGTATCCTTTATTATATATAAATTAGTGATATTTTCAGCTTATATAATATTATAATATTAATAACAAAGTTTTCTTATTATTTTGTTTTTTATTTTTTTACAAACAATAATATATGATTACAACTAAATACATATATATCTATAGGTTTCAAAAATAATTTTAAAAAATATGAAGTATTTAACATTTATTTCATTATTTTAATTGCAAAAATATGAAGCTAACAAAATATAAAACAACAATATTTTCGTATGATCATTATTTTATCATATCTTCAAGTATCTAATTAAAAGTATATAAAATCTGTTATTATATATGTATATATAACACTAAGTGGAAAAAGAAAGATATTTTTTTCTTCATAAGGATGTTAAGAGGATAGAGAATCCAACGAGACCAACTATAACAAACAAATAAAAGTCAACAAGCAAAATTCAATTGAAATAAAAATGCTTTTTTTTGTAACTAGTTTGATAAAGATTGATTAAATGTATTAATCTGTTAATCAGTAATATATTATATACTTATATTTATACATATAAAACTATTTATGTGATTGATATGTTCAAAATTTGATAAATAATTCATTTATATATATATATATATATATATATAAAATATATTCTTTAAATTTTTCTAACATATTATTAGTCAATTATATTTTAATAGATAATATAGAAATATTCTTAATAACAATATTTAATTTACAGATTAATAAATAAATTTCAATCTTACTCAAAATAAAGATAAAATTACATTAATTATATTTCTCAATTTATGTATTTACATATCTATTTATATACATATGTACATTATTATAATTATATACACTTCTACATATATCCAGAAAGCTAGATATAGAAATAAATTTGTTTCTTTATATATGGATAATAGGAAATGGTTTCATTGTACTCTTATGATTTCCAGTAAACTATTCTGAATATAATACAATGGAAACTATATGAGAATCTATATAAATTGATAATTGGTGCATAATTTATGGAATTGCATTCAACAAACATCACAAATGGAAAGAAATAATTTATTTCAAAGATTATACTGTAATGTGATCATTATATATATACATGTACAAGTATTCTAATGAAGCAATTTACTTTATGATTATAATAAAACAATATATACATATAAACAAATAAATAATAAACAAATAATACATAATATTTATTACAAGTTTACATAATAATAACTGTTTAATTAAATAAATATATTTCTAATATTAAATATGAGGTGCATTATGAAAAATGAAATAAAAGATTATCCTAAATAAAAATAAAATATAAAGCTATTACAAGATTATAACAAAATATTTTACACAAGATTAGAATTCTTTGCAAAATGCTGATTATTGTGTTTATTAAATATGTATGTAAACATATTTTAAAAAAACTTTAATATATTTGAACTAAGAAAAATCTCTATCATTTTTAATGTCAATTTACCTTTAAATTAACTTAAATAGCATTATTATATATGCATATAATACAGCAATTCAGAAGCTCAATTCATTTCAAATTATTGAAATATTATAATTATATATGATTATATATATGCAAATTTAAAAGCAAATTAATTTTTTAGCCAAAAATGCAATATTTTAGATAAAATTCCGTTTGCAAATCGAAAGATACTTGAAAATGCAATTACTTCACCTCGCATACAATTGTAGCGTTCGACGCATCAGTTTGCTGAGTAGTATTAAACTGAACTAGAACTAATTCGTATGTAACTATGGTACCTGCTACCTAAAATATAGTAATTAATTTATAAATTAAATATTTCAGATTGGATATCAACATATGCATATTTATATATATATACATACAGTCAATACGAGACTTCTAGTTACTGAGAAGAATTTCATACCGGTTAAACAGATATTATCTGTCGTTACTTGTGACAAAAATCTCATTACCTATAAAAATATTAAATCAATTTTATATACATATTATACGATGTAATTATACATTGATTAGGATTGAAATTTTACTTCTGTGGAGAAACTGCTACTGGAAACACTGTAGAGAATCGGTGCCGGAAGTAAAGATTCATCGTGAATCGTCGCAGCACACAGCGAGACTACTGTTGTTCTAGCCAAAAGGAATCCAAAGGAGAATCCGAAATAGATTTTCTCGATAATACCTCGCATCGGGCTGTTCAAACATTTAATAGTTATCCTATGTCTATTTGCATGGAGTATAGCAATATTAATCACATAGAATGATGGAAATTGAAGGTAGAAGATTAAATTTTTACATAGATTAAGAAATATATAGATGATGGAAGATGATAGAAGAGAATTATGCGTAATAAATCACAGTAGACATTTATGTAATAGTAATGAAACGACATGCACAAATAAATATTTCTGTAATGTATACTTGAAAGAGAAAAGTAGTTGTATGCAGATGAAATACAAGTCCGTGGCAAAAGATAGGAGAACCATAATGGAAATATGTGAGTCCAGTTGTCTCGTTAAAGTTGCCAAATGATTGTAATCACTCCTTGCTTCGGCCCACCACCATTCCGGCATTGCCTTAACAATGAAATGATACTAACGACCAAGATTCGTCATTAGAAACAATAATACAAACTGCTAAACTTTATAATATTTTAATTAGAGCAATCATACAAAAAATAATATAATTTTTTAGCATGTGGTAAAAAGCAAAGAGAATAAGAGAACGAAAAGGAGGAAGATTGAAGAAAGAAATGAGCAGAACATTATTAATAAAATTTTACAATTGATAAGTCATCAAAAAAATAAATATATAATAAAAAATATATAATAGAGAAATATTATAATCGCTTACCTTTCCTCTTACAGAATACAAGCGGCTGTTTAATTGTCGAAATTGATCGGTTAGAGCGATGCTGATAAGAATGAGAAACAAATCCACAAAATTCCATGAAAATGTACTGAGGATATTAATGATATCTACCAATATTCCCTTCCATAAACTGTATGAAGTTCTAGAAAATATCTGATTGAATATAGATTATTATTTTTAGAACGCTTTCTCTTAAATTTAATTTTTTTAAAAAGAGATCAATTTGTAAAAATATTCGATAGAAATTATGCTTTTACCTGTGGAAATTGCATCTGAAAATACACACCAAGAATACTCTGCTCTTCATGAAAGTCAATGCATTCTTTCGCTTTGAAATAACCGTGGATTATCGATAAACTGTGCTCAACTGCAAAAATTTATCGCGATTTTGAAAAAAATTAAAAGCTAAAAATATTTTTTTCGCGTTTAAAAAAGAATTAATACAATATGAACGAAAAATATTATTTACCTAATGCAAACGTCATTACTATTATGGTCACGATTTTGAATTTCATGGACAAACTGATTTTGGAAATTTTTCTATGCCTCTGTGAAAGCTCTTTCTCAAGTTTTTCCCAAGTTACCATCAAGCAGGGCCATCGCATAGCCAATTTTAAAAACAAGAAAGATGCGATCAAATTCGTTCCGTTGAAAACGAATGTGGCTTAAGAATAAAAAATAAATGATAATTCGATTAATAACGATTTAAAATTATGTTAAGAATATTTATGAATTAATAAATTTTCGTTAAAATTAGGAAGAATAAGAATCTTACTCATTTTTATTGAACTTATCCCAGTTGTAATAATTCTTAAAACATTAAAAATCGTCATTATCGATGAACTCAGAAATGATATCGTGCAATATATAAATTTCGGGCTGCGCCAAGTGAATCTAAGCATAAAAAAAGATAGATAATGATCAATTAATTTTTTATACACGATATTTTTAATAATCTCATTGAAAAAAAAAAAAATCACCTAAGATACGACGCATCGGGACTATTAACCCCCGACACAGGGAATAAAGAAAAGAATTGCGCCAACATGATGATTGGTCTCATGGATGCGTGTAAGCTGTCAGTCTTTGGATTAAACGAATTAGCAGAAAATGCTACTGGTTCCGACACTGGAAATTTAAACGAAACGCTAAGGCTATTGGAACAAGGCGAATTGAATTCGAACATTAATAGAAATTTTCATAGAAATTTACTCCCGATAGTTTCTATTTCCGTTTTCAAATTGTCCAATTTGCCAAACTTTGAACTGCTCTTGGGCGACCTGAAAATTTAATTATTTATTTGAGAAAACGTAATGTCGAGCAATCGATTGGAAAGATGGATTTATAAAGATATATTTAGGAACACATATTATTTTCAATTTTTTGGGCGCAAAAAATGAAGTTTCACATTCACTCGGAACGATCAAACGTTATTTAACATAAAAAAAAAAAAAAAAAGAAAAAAGAAAGGAAAATTAATCGAAGAATGGTAAAATTCACATAGAATATTGGATCGCAAGGATCTGTAAACCTTCTTCGTAGCGCGTCGCGACCAACGATATGCACAGCACAGGATCGCATGGCGAACAGAAGATAGACTCGTTATTTCAGAGTTTTATCATAAGCGTCAAAAGGGTGGAGAGTGTCTTATACATAGTTCCAGGAAACTCGATAAACGATTGCTTGAACAACCATTAAAGAAATCTGGCTCAATGGGGTGGTGAACTGGTGGGCAATTGTAAAAATCCGTGACAGAGAAACGATATTTATTCTCGCCTCTTATTTGCAGTCGTATAAAAGAATCTAGAGATTCGTTATCTAATTATATGTACATGCAATTACAAATCGATTATTTAATTTTTACTAGCGATGCCATTATAATTATATTATAATTATAAATATAATCAACACATGCTTATTGTAATTAAAAAGAAATAATAAAAAAAAAGAAAGAAAGAAAGAAATGTAAAACAAAGAGAAAAAATACAAGAAATAGAAATATTGTTTTATACGTACCTAATGTTGAATAATAATGTATTTTGATTGACAGCTGGCGCATTCAATGGCCACATTCCGTCTAAGTTTTTCCCTGTATTATCGTAAATCGACATTTTTTACACCATTTCGTCAACGTTTAAACATTCAACATACTGATCCAACAACAAGAATAATATCATAATAAAGCGACGTCGAACCACCAACATCACCATATCGAGTTCAAACACTTCATCGCTACGAAACAAAAAATAAAATATCCAAAAAAAAAAAGCGCAATCAATCACAAAAGGAATAAATCGTAGAGAAGCAAAAACGGCACGACTCGTTTTTGTACAACATGCGTGAAATATGTCACGATGAAGTTTTATAAAGATCGTTGAAACTGGGATAGGTATGACGAGAAAATAAAGGAAAAATTAAAAGGGTGGGATTACAAATACATCACGTGATGAATATATACTTTCTTGATAGTGTAGAACGTGTCATGAAATGAACTAAAAGATATACGACAACACAAGTTATATATCGTGTAGCGTGTATATTAACTATGACAGAGAAGATATGTGCACTATTGAGACTATTACAGATATGCACTACTGAGCGTAGGTTTATGTACGAATGGACATTTGACACACTTGCCGCAAATAGTGGCTCGATGGCGGTACATCCTACCAAAGGTACTCAACGGATTTCCCTATTCGAATGTTCGAATCCTCGGTTTGACCAGTTCTTCGATTGAAATTCACACTTCATTTTGGTTTCTATTATATTTCATATGGTCAGTTTGATACGAAGTTCGATATAGAGTTTGTTTCAAAGCTAATATAATAGATAAGAAAGGATGATGACTGGCCTATAAACACAGATATGTGTATATATATCTTTGATAAAACAAGAAAACCCTTTTTATGAAAAGATAATGTAGTCATGATTATCGTCGTACATTATTAATAAAGTATGATTTAATATTTTTTCTCCTTTTTTTTTTTTTTTGGAATATCGTTGTTATTATAAATAAATGTAAATGCTCGTTTTGAAGAAAGTATCCGTTGTTTTAGCGTTGTTGAAGCAGATGTTTGTTCAAATCTTTAACGATCTGTTATATTTATCTGTACACCGTCATCCATCAATCATATCTTCGCTTTGTTGTCGTTTAGAAACGTAGGGCATACGAGAAGGGTGTGATAACAAATTATTTTCTTACAAGATCCATATATTGCGAAACTTTACACGTGAATTTATTTTCACAGATATATATTTTAAAACGCATTAATATTCATATTAGATTTGACGATATATAAAAATATGTAAAAAAACATAATGTAGATAGTTTCAAAAGATTAATCCAAGTATTAACATTCAGTATTATCAGGCTAATTGATATTTTTTTTATTCTACTATATAACAAATAGTTTTTATTTTAAGAAAAAAATGTATTATATCCCAACATAATTTGTCAAAGTATCGATTAAAAAGTTATACACTTTTATTAAAAATTATAAAATTTTAAAAAATTAATATATATTTCACGTGCGACAATTTATATAATATTTTTCCCAAAGAAAAAAACTCGAACATATACAAATACAATATAAAAATCAAAATCATTCATAGTTTTATACTTTAATGATGTTTATACATCGTGTTGCAATGGCTTGGTGTTTAGTTCCTCTTTCACGTCAGTAGTATTCCGTATTATTATAGTATTCCGTATACGTGAACATACGACGAGCTGACAGGTTGTGTAAACAGAATTTTTCCATTGTTACGCCGCTTGCATTTGCTTTCAGTGAAAAAGGGGTGTATGTGGATCTCGTCTCTGTAATTCCGGCCCATTTTAATATCTTTCTCTCTGTAGCCGTGGAAACCAATATATATCTTCTGTACCATATACTGTGTCATATACGTTGCATCGTTTCCATTTCTCTTTAACAAAACCCTCGATTAGTAATTTCCAACGATAATTGTAATAGGTTCATACCGATACCTGTTACAAGTAATGGAAGTTTTCGAGTATTAAAATGTGTGGAAAATGGGAATGAAAGATGGGGAGAAAAGCTGATAAATTAAAATAGAATGAAATCACTCTTTCTTCGGTATAAAAGAGATATTTTTTTTACCGAAGTAAAATGAATATGATATTTTACATTCACGGATTAAAAATATTATACAAATGTTATAAAATTCCCTACAGCAAGTAATAAAAATAAAATTTTCGTAATAAATTACTTTTTAATGAATTAAATTTTACAAAAGGGATTAATTCGATTCCAATGAATAATTTTTAAATCAGTTTCACGGAAATCGTGATTATATTTATTTTCTTCGAAATATTTATCTGATGCAAACATTTGTGTTTTACGCGTTCCGTGTATACCGCGCCAAAGAAAATAATAAATCATGTAAGATTATTGTCGAGTGTAGTATTGTTGTAAATTACACTTCTACGATAATTACAAACCATGTTTCAATTAAATATTCATATTGCGTGAAGAGTCGTAAAACGATGATTACAGTTCTATATCTGTATCAGGGTTTGTTTCGATTATTTGCACAATAATTGCTACTGCTTTCAAAGTCAAGATGATTATCATAAAAACAATCAGAGAGAGAGAGAGAGAGAGAGAGAGAGAGAGAGAGAGAGAGAGAGAGAGAGAAGGAATAAAGAAAACACGATGACCAATTCACATATAATATGAATTATATTTATGATTCTGTTCCCATACACGAGTGGCGTACATCGTTACAATCGTGTTTATTCGTTAAACACAATAGTCTCGAATAATGGACTTAAATCGTGAAGGCCGTTGCTGTACATGCTATTCGACAAGATTTTTCATCGATCGACATTCATTATTTATTAACAATAGTTTCATCGCGTATCATAGAATGTTATCTAGTTGTTCGTAGTTTTGTCGCTAAGATACATTTTGAATTGCACGTATCATCGATACTAATATGAAGAGAACTTACAAATTATTATATAAATAAATAGTAGCACCCATTATAAATTCATTAATCCTTAGATCCCCAAGTGAAACAATTCATATTGTCTTTTAAAAATTATCTTCTTATATTAAATATATACTCCACATTAAGAAATATTACGGCTTAGATATTATGTAAATTATTTTAATATTGAAAAGTATTTAATAAAGTTTTTCATTTTAAATATTTTTGACACAATTTCTGGATTTTAGAAAAATCCGTAGACCGTTATTCGAAACTTGGGATGCTAAAGATTAAAATTATATTATATAAAGCGAATGACGAGCATTTTGTATAAATATATATATATATATATATATATATATATATATATATATATATATATATATTTTACATTTATATTCTATTTTCGTAACGAAAATCATGTATAAATTATAGAAATTCTATTTTCTCTTTCAATAGTACGATCAAAATTACAAGTAAAACATTACAAGTATTGAATCGAAATTATTTTGCTAATCTTTATACATTATATTTTTTTCATTAAGTTAATTACCATTTATATAAATACTGTTAGGAGCTCAATGCTGTTTACTTGTATTTATCCTCTTAATTATAGTAACAATAAAATTTACTCGTATTTAAATTGTAGCAAAAGTCTAATACATACGTGAAACAATATTATTAAATACTTGGAACGTTAAAATCTTACAAACAAAAATAGAATAACACGCTAACAAACGGTTCCTTTACACGAGATCATTCGTCAGTCATTTATTGTTACACGCAAAACATTCTGTTGTTATATGTATTTACAATTCGATAGTTAAAAGATCTAATGTTCTTAGTATTATTTGTACAAGTTCTTAACATATATCAACATAGATAAAAGTTATTATTATTACACAATTAGCGCACTGTACATTATTACAAACAGAAATTATATCATCAAAAATATCATGATTATTCATGCCTTTATCAATTTAAAATATTGCAATAAATATACAAAATATGCATAAGAATGATACATAATAAATTACTAGTTATTTTATAAGCTTAAAATTTATTTTGAAGAAAATGTCTTTCTCTTTTATTTTATAATCAATTTCAAAATTATTCATATTGTTATGATTTCACTTTTTTTAAAACAATATTTGAAAAATAAATTGAATAGTTAAGTATATAAATTATATGTATTTATATAAAATGTTCCATCGTGTTCAATTTATGTTAGTACAGTGTTCAAATTGAGTATTTTACTACGTACAATCGAAAAGTATATTTTTTTTTCCCATATAACTTTATTATTAACTTTATTATTTGAGAGAAAAATGCATACGTAATAAATAAAATTTTATAATATTCCATTTAGAATCACGATAAAAAATATTACAAATTCAAACTAATTATTTTCAAACTAATTTATATAATTTATCATTTTGTATAGGTTTAAATATTATAAAATATATTTCTAAACATATTAATTTAATTTATTAAAAATATAAATAAAAAGAATCTTTTTTATAAAATTCTTTGACTTGAATAATTGCTTTAATTGTTTAACTTTAGCAAAACATAATACGAATTTTATATTTTTTAATGATAATCACTATTTACAACAATTATAATATGTATTGCAACTTATTATTAATTATATTCAATTACAATAAAATATATATTGTATTTATATTAAATATAAATATAAATCACATTAACAGAAAAACCATTTAATTTAGAGTAATCAATTCTATTTGTACTATTAAAATATTTTGTGTATTCAAAACACATTTAGAAAATTAAAATGTAAATATTTCGTTGCTGTAATTAAATTACTAAATATTAGGAACATAAATATATATTCTTAGGTATTTAATGTAGCATACTTTGAAAATTGGCAAGATTACGAAAATTCTAATAATTTAGTAACATTTTTTTGTTAATGTGAAAAAAATTACAATAAAAATTTCTATAATAAATACTTAATTCAACAAATGTTTCTTCTTAAATAAAACAATGTTTCTTCTTAAATATAACAATTACATAAAACATATGGAATTTATTAATAACAAAGAATAAAAATATCAGTTTTAAATAAGACAATATTAGACCAATGTTAGACAATATAGTAATCAAAAATCGACAAGATTTTTGATCTTTGACTAAAATATCGTACTATAAAACTCAATATAACTCATTACACATAGTACTGTCATATTATTTTATATATATGATTTATTCTTTATAAAATTCTTTAATCTTTTCACATCCACAAATGTAGCGATACAATATCATTTCGGCATCTCGGATGAGATATAGTGCGTATTTTTCTTTCAATTTTTATATGTTCAAGAGACAAATTTTATATATAAAAATTTGTTCTTAAAAATATCTAATGGTTTTTATTTAACATTAATCTTTTTGTTAAGTCAAAATTATTTAAAAGTTATTTGAAGATCATGATGGAGGGTCAAGGTCACTTGAATATCATGACTAGAGTTAAGTTATTTAAAAATCATGGTCATGAAGAATCATTTAAAGATTATAATGGCCAAGATCACTTAAAGAATTGTATTGGAGAGTTAAAATCATTTTAAAGTCATCTGAATTCATAATGAGATTTTTTGCATTCTAAAATAAAAAAAAAAAACACGTGAAATACCTCATACATAATACCTCATAAACAATATAAAGAAATATTTCATTTGTGGATGCAAAAGATTTAATCAATAAAATTGAATATATTAAGCATGTATTTAAAAAAGTGCATTTAATAAATCATTGGTAACGACAAAAAAAGATTGAGAAAAATTACCGACATAAATGATATATGTATTATTATTTAAAAAAGTGCTTTTTCCTGCTTTTTAAAAACTTATTGTATATTTTTATTAAATCCTAAACGCAGCATACGCACAATGTGTAAAGAATTATGTATAGAATAATTATACGTGTAATTATCCCTGTTAACCATATCCGCAATTTACAAGACACCCATGGATATGCATACGTACAAACATACTATGACTATCATTATAGATTTCACATCAATGTGAAAAATTTATTTCGCGAGACACCAAATAATTTCATATTGTACGAATTTTGAGTATTAATAGAACTCGAAATACTAATCGAGTACTAATAATTATTAACAATGTAAAGGTTATTAAATCTTCGACATTATTCTTTTAATAATATCAAACAACTTGATATTGCGTCATACTAGTAATCGTTACAAACAATAAGCTTCAACTTCAATAACATGGTCAATATTCATGTATTTGCATACTTATGTGATTGGCTTTCAAGCAAGCCCACCGAGTATGCACCAACATAACGACGAAATAAACTGTGCGTAAAGTTTGAGATCTAGTTTGATTTGACACAAGAGAAAAACAGCTTCATGATATTTCAGTAACTTCCTGTAGAACTTCAAGCGACACTTTCCTTATTGTGTGTTTACATTATGACCAATACATTTATAAAAATGAATCCAGAACCGCGTCAACCTTGCTGTTTTGAAGTACCTGGTGAATTTGAATCTTGACTGCTGTTATTCGTTTGACCTGCAAATTGGTCGTGTAAATATAATTTAATTTAAAATCAATATGAAATTACGCAGATATCTAATTATGGATGCAATATTTACTTTTGCTAATATATTTGTTCTTAAGTGAGGACTAATTGATTAAGATTTTCATGTCTTCCCAGAAAATCATGTAGATATTGTATATAAAATATTATAGCACAATTAATGAATTGTTACCTATATATACATATGTATAAGTATATATATATTTTTGAAATTGATTTTTTAAGGAATAAACTATACAAAATTTTATTCCATTTTTTTTTTATTAATTTATTAAATTAATTTTTTATTTTTATTATCATCAAATCAAACATAGCAGAATAAGAGTTACTTAATAAATCAATGAAGTTATTATTATATATTTTATTTACATAATATATTCGAAGTTTATATCTGTTATCTTTAAACACTTTTATTCACCTTTATACGCAATCTCTGTGTCCAACTATTAATATATTTATATGGATTTATCAAGTTATATTCCACGCTTTTATCATAAATATATTAAAATTTAATATATTTTAATAATCTTAAATTTTGCTCAGAAATTCATTGATCTTTGATTATGAAAAATATAAAAATTCTACTTTTATAATCATATAAATAACAAAGAAAAAAAACGCACCTTGTATTTCTTATTTTCCTGCTTGTCATATTCGTGGATCAATGAAACAATCAAGATAATTTACTGCTCATATGGCTAACCTGTTTCCATGGTGAGCTCTTCAAAACGATCTGGCAAATCCAATATTCCTGTTTCTGCATGGTGACTTAAGATTTCCGTTAAAGCATTTCTCCTTCCAGTTCTTCCGGTCGAGAGGAATTCTTTTGCCCTTTCATCACTCTCATACGTGGTTGGGGCGCGCGTACCACGCGCATACGTCCCTGAACCATTTCCTGTTGCACCAGGATCTTTTGTATCAGGTCCATTGCCGATCTCCTCGGGACTGATTGGTCCCGATCGTCCCGGCGTTAGCATCTTTTTCAATGCTGTGAACATATCCAATTATTTTACTTTACTATTTCTTTTCAGATTTTATTATTTTTTATTTTAATTTTTTATCCTTTTTTTTCTACTTCCTCCAAATTAAGTGGTTATGTTGAGAAGGTTAATTCAGTTTGTGAATAACAAATAGTAAAGAAAAAATTAATTTATGAATTTGAGTAAGATGATTATACAGTTATTATACAGTTGCAAGAAAACAGTTTTAGTCAAAGTAAATAAAATATCTCCCTCTAAAGATAATTTGATTTAAATAAGAAGTGGAAATCAATTTATAAAAACTTTGTAGAGTTAAAACTTGTTATTTATAGAAACTTTAAACTGAAATTTTGTTGAAACAAAATTTATCTTATTTAATCTTTCTATATTACATTGGTGTATAGGAAATATTTATTTATTTATCGTAGATGAATTTGAATTAATAATAGAATCTCTATATTTTTCTAAATCTAAAAAAATATAGATTCAATTTGAAATAATAGTCGATTATTTATTATAAATTATATTGTATTTATTATAAATATATATTATGGTAAAATATATTTTTTCATATGAAACATTTTTTTGAATAACAAAACAATTAGAAATAGTATAAAATAGTTTTCATTCGATTCATTCTATACGTAATAAAATTTGTTTTCTCTTTATACTTAATTAAGAAACATTCAATACTTAGACATCAAAACAATTGATTTCAAAATGCGATTTTAAAAGCGATAAATTTATTTTTGAATGTGATTAGTCTTTGAAATAAATTGAATTTCTTTATTATATATAAAAAACATAATTTTAAAAACAAAATAATATTTTTATCTCTCATAGATATCTCACAGATATATCTGATGTGATTTTATCTCACGTATCATTCATTTTTTTTTTATTACAACAAGTTTGCAAAATAAATATAGATAAAAAATTTTTTTTAATATGTCTTCATTAAATAAATATATTGTTTAACGATATATTGTTTAAATATAATAAAAGAATTTTAAAATATCAAGAAATTAGTTATTTTAATACTTAATTTGTATACATACATAATGTAAATAAGTAAATATTATATATATATATATATATATATATATATATATAAAAGATTAAAGAAATAAAGTATACACGTGATTACATTTTCGACATGTAACTATTTAATACATTTTATATGATTTTTAAAATATATTTATATTTGAAGTTTATATTGAAAAAAAAGCAAAAAAGTAATTTTAGTTAGTAATATACTTTATGTTTTATAAAAAGAGATATCAATAAAAAACTTATCAAAAAATAAATAAGAATCTGATAAGAATCTGATATTCAAAATATTAGTTTCTCCAATTCCTATTTCAAAGCAAATATTGCAATATCGATATATTGATATTTAATTTTCTTCAACATTGTATGATATGATATCAAAAAGTAGGTCGTCTCATAATAATAGATAGAAAGTTGAATATTTTATCGATTACTTTTTAATTTCTTTTTATTTTTAATTGTATTTTTATTTCAAGGAACACATTTTTTATAAAAGAATAAATAAAAATAAAAGAATAGTTACTTCTGATTAAAGATAAATTAAACAATCTTATTAATAAATTCATATTATAAGCGAAAAAAAACCGAGGTTAGTCAAAATATTAATGCCTCTATTAGCGTAAATAGTTAAGTTAAAATTAAGTGAAATTTAGCACGAACATTCTGAACAAAAAGTACCTTTTTCATGCACAAGACGTTTTCTTCTGTATCCTTTGAATGTCGAATAACCGAAAACGGCAAGGTAATTTCTCCCTGTCACTGATACTTTGCGCAGCTTCACCTAAGTATTTTTTTCGTACTATACTTTACTTAAGATTAAAATATATTATATTAACAATAAATAGAAATAAAAGAAAGAAAACAAGATATATATAAAGAATATTTATGAAATTATAAATTTTTGGTTCATTATTTAAAAGAATAGTTTTTTTTATTAAATTATTGTAACTTCTAAATCATTTTTTTTTTATTTTTAAATAAGAATTAATTAAATTTGAGTCAAGTAATTCGATTTTTTATTTAATAGAATAAAAAAAAAATAAAATTCATAAATGAATTTAAACATTTAAAGTAATATATGATAATATAATACAAATCTATTATTAATATAATAATATAATAAAATCTTAATTTATAATACAAATCTAAGTTTAATATAAAATAATAATTCATTATTTTTTCTTTGATTTTTTTACAAGAAAATTTTATTTTTGTTTTTTTAACTTTTTTATTAATATTTTTTAACTTTTTCATTAATATTTGTTGATATTTCAATATCAAATATATCATTTTTTAATTTGTTTAGATGTATTAAAATTTTAATTTAATATTTTATTATTTAATAAAAGCGATTTAACAAAATGAATTATAAAATACATCTAATTTGCATTTAAAAAAATAAAAAAAGAAAAATAAAAAATTTTTTAAAGAAGTAAAATTATTTTTACCTATATAGTTTCTGTTCTGCAATTTTAAGAAAAAATAAACAGTGTTATTTCCATAGATTGTATGACATGAGCTTTCTTTCATTTTATTGATCTACTCACTAATAGATGATATGATTTTTATTATTTTGTGACTTTTTTTGTAATTTTTCATGTGATTATTCTATTCTAGATCATAAAAGCATGCAGAAACCTTGTACTGAAAAAAATGTTTGTTCGCAATAACATTTAATTAGTAGAACTTAATTAAAATTCAACTACATAATTCATATGTGTATTGAGTGATATGTTCAAATAACGTATCACGCGATTAAAATAAACTTTGAATATAAAATTATATATATAACATATTTATGAATAATTAAAGGAGAAAATAAGAATGTGAAATAAATAGTAATATGTATATCATTATTTTTTCATATATCATTACATATATTATTATTTTGAATTAACATAAGTAAAATATTTAATAGTAAACATCAATGAAAAAGAAATATGAAAAAAAAATTCTATCTTTAATTATTCTGATTTCAATTTAATTTACAATAAATTGTTTGTTTATATTTTTTAATTGAATTTCGTCAATCCTTAAAAAAAAAGATTTTATTTAATGATTAGATACAAGTGAGTTTGCTATTTTTAGCAGGTCAGGTGGTCCTTCACATTTGGTCATAATATACATTTTTATCGAAAAATTGGAACAGTGGCCATGTGTTTAAAAAGATCTATTTTGTAGAATACGAAACTTCAGTAAATAATAAAAATTTTAACGAGATAATTTTAATTTTTTTTTAAGAAAAAAATAATTTGTTCAAAAAATAAATTGAATTGATATCAAATTTTTTATAAAATAAAATAATTTTTCAAACTTTGTTTAAATAAAATTTATAAATAATAATAATTAATAGTTAAAAAAAATAAATAAAAAAATATATTTGATTATTATGATAATTAATCTATTTAATTTTTAATAAACATCATTTCAAAACTATTTGCAATTATTTACTAAAAAAAATAATAAAATATTTGTTGATGTATCACTTTTTAATGACATTTACTCCTCGAATCTGCAGTCTTATTCATGTAATAACCCTGAAAAGTCAGTGATCGATTTGTACGTATACTGCGTACATACATAGTTACGACAAAATATGTATATCTTACGTCAGTGCCACGTGCTTTGACATGAAATTTGACTATCGTAGACACAGGATATTAAATCTTACGACTAATTTCGTAATATCGTTGGTTACCAATAAAATCATTACATTTTAAAAACATTTACTCTGAAGTTAATCAGCTATAAATTTAATTTGTCACGTAAATACAACTTTCAGTACAAAAGTATAAAAGAACTACATATCTATATATACAATGGTAGACAGCAACTGAAAAGAATAGTATTATAAAGATAAAGACAATATCGACCGAAGTGGGGAGAACATAATAATACTTTATCGAAAACAATGATAATAAATTACAAATATCAAAATGTTTCAAGAGAACATTAATGTATATAAGCAATAAGAAATGACGCGACAGATGACGTAGTAATTCACAAACTCACCATCGAGATGTTGATAGCGTTCCTCTTCCGTGTACGTAGCTAGATATCTATCACTAAACACTGGGATAACAACATACGCGTCTGCAGTCAGAGCTTTACTGTCAGCGTGGGTGCTGTGAGTGCTATACAGCATGCATGCCAGTTGTAAACCAACCGTCTACGAATCGATACTGCGCGAATCAAAGTACACAATCATTTCACAAGGAAATCGTTTAATACAGTAATATATATGATGAACGCACGAAACGATAAAAAAATTACGAGTAAGAGGACAATGGCCAAGATGTCGTGCCAAATGGTTTTCAGTCGATGTACACAATTACGCTCACAATATACGCGTCATCGAAATGAGCAACGCGACAGTTCGTCCACCATTTGCCGGCCAATCGCAGTAGCGTAGTAGTGACGTGAAAAAGAAAGAGAACGATGACCACGACGAAGATGCTATCATAATTTTTCAACCGTCGCGTCGCTGTCTGATTTCGGTCTGCCGAATAGGTCAGGGTGTTCACGACCACCAATGTCGATTTTCTTTGTATCTGTGTGTCGCAACTTCGACATTGATGCGATCATTGCCGAATCTTTCCGATAGTTACCGAATAAATAATTAAATTTTGGAAACCGTGATTACTTATTGTAAGAATATTTTCTGAGTAATCGAAAATTTTATTTCTCTATTTTATTTTCTAATTATATTTTTTTTGTAACATAAATCATATTTTTTATTTAAAAAATGGATATGTATATTTATTTGAATAAATATAAAAATTGAAATTAAATTTAATATTCTTTAAACAAATTGTATGATTATATAATTTTATATTTTCCTTTTTGTGAAAAAATTTATAAATATATGTTATTTTAAAATTACATCTTGCTCAGTCGGACAAATAAATAATATATTGGAACTTATGTTGGAACATAGTGCCATCTATCAGAATCAATAATAAGCATAATTTTTGAAAAGTTTGTTATTTGCAATAAATTGGAAATACAATAATTTGTAATTTGCCTTTATTTAAGAATATTATAAGCAAAAAAAATATTCAAAATAATAGAAAAATGCAAAAATTCATATAAAATTTTGATATAAGTAAAATAAAATAAAACAAATACATAAAAATATATAATTGTTGAAGTAAGACTTCAATTTTCTGAGATTACATATAATAAATATAATCGAAAAATTGAAATAACAAAATGTTTTTATTATTAAATATTAATTATTAACCACTTAAAATATTAAATAAATTAAACGTAATTCATAACATTACAAAACAATCTATTACAGCTATTATAAATATCATATTTAATCAAACATTCAATATGCATCTTATTACACGATTCTAATGCAATCTTTGTATACATAGATTTCTATTTGACAAAAGGAAATCATTTTTGCAATCGAGGTCAACGATTTTAATACTTACATACATACGTATTGATATAATATAATTTAGATCATAAAATTTTTAGATTTGTTTTTAAAAAATATTCTCATATTTCATTATAAAATTACATGCTATATTAAGATTTCTTTAAAGATTTCTTATTTTTTCATAAGAATATAAGTTATTCTAAAGATTAAAAAATTATTTTTGATTCAATTTTATAATAACATATTTATATTGTGAAAAAATAATGTAAAAAAAATTTTTTTGATACTTTTTTTTAATAAATACATTTCCTTATAGAATCGATCAAATGATTTTATTCTTTGAAAAAAGAAAAGAAGTGCGTTAAATAAATTATTCGTGTAACGAATCGAAATTTTCCTCAAACTTTTCTCATGCCGCCTTTTATAAGATTCGGTACATTACTCATAATCGTCACGTACTTTGTGTAACTGTATAAATTTCGAACTGGACAATGCGGAACAGAAGTGGCCATGCCGTCGACGAATAATTACGTAAGCAACGCTTTCGTCAGAATTTTTCTTCTTTGAATAAGTGCGTGAAGATACTTGAAAATTTTATACCACTTCACGATGAAAACAAAATGAAGTACAAAATAAATCATTTCATTAAGAAAAAAAAAAAAAATATTACTCTTGAAACTAAACATGCTTGATAGTTGAGAGATGATAGTTTTTCAATTTTAAATGTTTCGCAATTTTTTTTTACTCTTCTAATTTACAAAATTCTTTCAATTTACTCAATTGCTCTTAACTGATCGTTCTAATTTCTTATATTATTGATCAAGTTTGTTAATATATTTTTCATATATAAGGATATAACCTAATATTTTTAACTAATATCGAAATAATAATTTATAATCCTGAAAAGATAGAATTAAATAAAAAGAATTAAATTATTTTTATAACTTAAATTAAATTATAATACTAAAAACTTATTTTTATAAAATAATCCATTTTACAATTTCGTCATTCAACTTCTGATTACAATATTTTATTATATTGTAATTATGACGTTTCATAAATTTTGCAATATATCTCAGATTAATTAATTTCAATTAATTTATCAAGACGTATCAATAACCAGATTCATTTTCGACTGTATTTTACATGGTTAGAATGATATCAATTGTATTAAGTTCAATAACTCGTACGATAGCATTTACACGCGCAATGTTCTATCCAACTTTAATTAAAATAACTAACGTGCTATGCGTAACATTATAGTGCAGAGAAGGACAGTATATGCGCTATATGAATCGACAATGAATTATTCTCACTTTTCTTTGGCTGGCACTCACTGATCCATTGACACATAAAGAGCATTGTGGATTCGATGATTTTCGTCAGTTCGTATGCCGTACTTTCGTATGCACCATGCTTCTGTTCGAATAATTCGTTGTAAGCTAATGAATGCGGAACTAATTGTCATATAAATTATATTTGCAATATATATTGTGCATTTTTTCTTAACTTTACGAAAAATTAAATAAAAAATATTTATCTATCTAGTAGAAACGTAAACGCAAGATCTGACGAAAATACACATGTGAAGAAATACACGTATACGAGTTCAGAAGTAGCGATTAAAATGCAGCTAGAATGTCTGAATTTTTATTTGTATTCGTTGTATGAATTCAAGTTTAAGGACGTTTCAATAGTTTTCTTTAAGAATGAATTACTTGGTCTTCTCTGAATTAAACATATATTGTGTGTACTCTTTATTGTATTTATTATATTTTATATTTTCAATATAATATGAAAATATATTTTGACATAACTAACTTTGTATTAAATTATTAATTGTCTAAAAGTATCGATACAATTTTTCTTTTTACTAATAAAATTTTCATTAAATTTCAAGTTGAGGAAAATGAAATTGAGTCAAAAATGTAATTTATGGAAAGCACGCGTTAAATATGTCGTAACAATTACTAAAGAATGCAACACGCAGGGGGCCCCGACCCACTCTCTCATCGTAATTTACACGTGTGTAACAAAGATAACGTATTCTTCACAAATGATTAACAGTAATTTTTTTTAGAGAAACTGTAACGATGCGAATAATAATAATAATAAAAAAAAGTCAATTAAAAAAAATCGATTAACTTCAATGGATATTTTTGCTTTTGTGTTTGTTTCAATCATCCCTTAAATTTTCTATCTACTTTATCCTTTATCCTTTGTATCGTTATATGCGTGACAACATGTTATGAAGATATCTTATTCATTACATCGCAACTACGACATCATAAAATTGAAATATCTTTGTCGTAAAAAGATTAATTTATTATATCATTTCTTAATACATAAATTGTTTTTATGTTATATTATTAAATTATCATAAAATTATATGATGTGATAAAAATGATAAAAAGTGATAAATAAAGAACAAAAAATAGTCAAAGTTCATATTTGATTTTGAAACAATATACTATGATAAAATATAATCGCGTTATAAAATACATAATGAATATATATTTTAATTGCAAGAATAAAAATTGAAAAAAAAAATACCAATGGTATTTTGGTATGAAAAATATTTATATCGGAATATGAAAATATGACGCATAATATTATTAATATTGTTCTTCTTTATTAAAGTATTATACATATTTATTAAATAATTAAAAATTTATTATTTATTTATATTGGATAATTTTATGTATAAAGAAGAAAAACAAAATTAAACCATATTTCGCAGTTAGACGTTTTATTTCCATTCCAAGCACTTTCATAATATCCTCCTAACGTTAAATCATTTTACTTCTTAAAAATTTACATACTTTCAAACGCAATACGATAACTAAAAGGTTTGCCAACAAAACGAAATAAAATATACTATCTCTATTTTTTCTCTCAAATTTTTTTTTTCATTAAGAAAGTAAAGATAGAAAATGAATAAAAAGGCATATATAATTAACGTGTTGTTTTCATGCACCACGAAAAATAACGAACCTATCATTTATTTCAATCAATTTGACAATCGAGAATTAAAGGAAGATCTTTTGAAGATGGTTCAGAGTGGGAGAAAGAGGAATTCAGTATTCACCCCTCTTCTTTCGCCCCATTCCTGATCGCAGGTGAGTTCGTCGTTTCACGATCACTCATAAAGCTCGCCTTCGAACGATCAAGCAATACAGAGTCCGTGAAACATTCGGTGGCGCACTTTTGCAAATTCTCTTTTCCCTATTGTTGTCTTTTGTTTTTTTTTTTTTTTTTTTTCAATTTCTTTATCTCAAAGCGAAACGAATCTACGTGTCGATCGTCCACATCCAAGAGACAATCTGTGAAGTTCATCTGTGAAGAATTTCAATCTCGTTTCAATAGACTTTAGCATAAACTTCAAAGTATCAATGTCGAATCTAGAAGATATTATCGAGTTACTGTGATTTTTTTTATCAATAAATAAAATTGGACAACGAAAAAATTTTTTCTCGATTCGAATCATTCGATTCATACGTCGTATTTTTTTTTTTTTTTTTTTTTTTTTTTCCCAATATAAATATGGGAATATTCGTGAGAATATGGACGATAGTTTTTCTAGTGAAACTGTCGTATGCCGGAAAATCGGTGGACGTGTTGACATCTAACAATATGAAAACTCTGGAAGAGGAAGAGATTCTTCTGGTATTGTCACGAAATAAAACCATATCCGCGAACAATTTCACGCTGATCGAGCTGATCGAGAACCAGAGGAATCACACGATCGAGACGAGCAAGGACACGTTGCGGACGGAAAAGCTGGATGACGCACACACTAATTCTTTCTATAGTGAGTTTTGTTAAAAATATTGTAATATAAAAATACTCGATTTTAATATTACGATGATTCTAAGTAAATCGATATATTAAAATTTTGATTATTAGATTTAGAATTTTTTTATGAAAAAATATATTATATTATTGATATAATTATTAATAATGAGATTTTATTCATTTTTCAATCGATAATTTTAGATTTTAGATTATAGATCCCTCGAAAATATGAAAAATTCAAAGGATATTTGATAGATGATAGATTGTGCGATTTATATATTCTAATTTTTTTTTTTTCATTATTTTATCGTAAAAATAGACAAAATTTATAAATCGATCCTTGATCCATAATAGATTAAAACGATTATGCTATTCAATATCTCGGTATACAATATTTTTAAAATCTAATTCGTTATAACCAAGATCGATCATAATTTTCATCAGCTATGTCATACGATAAGAAATTTTTCATTCCTTTTAAATATATATAGATATAAAAATAGATTTATACTCTTTATGACGTTAATTGTTCGAGGATAATTTTTATTTTTCATCAGTTATGCCATCCATAAATATCTTTCATTTCCTTTAAATGTGTAGATATGCTGTAAAAATAGAGCATCTCTTATGACTCTTTATTCAAGATTAAAATTAACTAACTTTTTACTATAATTTATTACTGTAACTAATAATTACATTTATATTTTCCTCAATTTCTTTTTCTTATACTATTATTCTTATATCTTCTTATATATTATTTTCTAATCTGTTATTATTACATATTGTATTATTATGTATATCGTAATATTATTATTTAAAAGAAATTTCTAAGAAGTGTTTAATGACATTTAGAAGAAACATGAAAATGTGATTTGTCTATAATCACATTTGCAAAGTGAAAAAATAAATTCAAAGTGATCGCATTTTTTTTTTTCGACACTTGTTCATGAAATGAAACAAAAAGTTACGGGTCAATCGAACGACAGAAAAAAAAAAAAAAAGCGAAACTACTTTCAATATTTCGAAATAAGACTTACTAAGTTAGATTTTCAACTACGTATAGTATCTGCATATTCAATTTAACTATATGTACGTATATTTCATTACTTATCGTGCAACGTGCATTTCACATTGTCAAATTCGTAGCAATCGATGAACCTGAACGTAAAAAAAAAAATGCACCCCATTTAAGATCAATTGCTCGTTACAAATCCGTTTGTATTTATTGTATTTTGAAGAAATAAAAAAAAAAAAAAAAAAATAGCAAAATCCAGATTACAATCTTGATGAAATTACTTTCTATATTTCGTCACAACTTGTACGCTACACTTCAAATTTAGATATGGATATACTGGATTTTCTTGGTTGCAATATAACTCAGTTTCGCTATTAATTGCATCCTAAGTGTCACTAGGTTTCAAAAAAGAGGTAAAAGCAAAACTTCTCGTTTGAACGAGCAATATAATCATTTTTATAAATTACATGATTGTTTTTGCGTTGAATATGTAACAAAATTGATTTTATAAAGATCAATTATCAATACTGTTATCATGAATTTACATATAGTTTTAATCCTAGCATCTTTGTTAGCATAATGATAAATATGAAAGTTGAAACAATATATAATTTTGATTCAAATTTACTTAATATAAAAAAAAAATTATTTTTTTTCAACGAAACCTTATGTTTTAAATACATAAGTGAATTCATTTCAAAAAAATTATTAAAAAAGTATTATTACAAAAGTAATTCCGTCAATAAGATTGTGATCTAAATTTTCTAATATTTTTCTATTTTTATATCGAGAAAGAATCGTTCGTTGAAGAAAAATTTATATTTATATTACATACAATATAATTTTTATCCTCTTGCATAAGTGTTTAAAAAAAAAAATGTCCTTTAATCTGAATACAAAAGTTTGTTTAATAATTTTGTCATAAGAAATGAATCGATCTTTTCATATTATAAAAATATATGATTTCATTCAAACCAACTCGATCGTCATGTGTTCGTTTCATAAAAAAAAATTCTATTACATCAAATTATTTTTTCTGCGAAACTTTCATTTGAATCGATCTTAAGTCTTTACGAGTACAAATATAGAAATTAAGATATGGAATAACTGTATCTATAACTGTGAATAAGAAAAAAAAAAACGATTAACAGTTTTATATATATATATATATATAATAGTAGGAAACTTCATTGTATAAGTGTTAAAACATTCGGCACATCATCATAAAGTCATTCAACTTTCGAATTATTATACGAGTACCTTGACATTTACATTTCGTTATTTAAGAATTAAAAAGAAAAATAGTTTCAGCATTTTGTATAATTTTATAAAGTTACGATCACTAGTATAAGTATTTATAAGCATCGCATTACATAATAGAAAGAAATGCTTATTAGATTCAAATGTATCTATATCTTTATTTGACCAAAGTTGTATATCATTTTTTATTAAATCGTGTATTAATTAATTATTAAATTAATCATAATCCGAGTTGAATAATATATAAATAATATGTGTCGAAACAAATGTGAAATATATCGCGAATCATTACAATCGAAATTTTCATTCACTTTCCTCAATTAAAAATCTTTAAATTAAAATAAAAATTTTGATTGAAAAATTTCTTTTAATAAATCATTTTTTAATTAAGTGCTTTTTTTTATATTAAGAAACGCGTATTCGATATTGAAAAATCTCGATTAATTGATCTAACGCGCGATAAAAAAAATAATAAGTTATATAAATTGAAATTCAATGGATAAAATCTGTTTCATTAATAAAAAGGTTTATATATAAAATATATTGTTTAAATATATAACCAAAAAGTGCAAGATAAATTTATAAAATTATAAAATAAAATAAAATTTTCTTCTTGATTTATGTACTCTGTTAATAAAACTGTGCTGATAATGCAAGATAAATACTAGCTTATCCCAGAGGTAGATATTTTTCAATTTTAATCTTTATTCGAAAATTAATGTTAATTTTATACAAAACTACATGTATAGGTTATGTTTTAATATGTCAAGGTCTTGCAATTAGATAGATGACAATATTTACATTTATTTGTATATCAAACACTAACACTTTCTATAAATCTTTTAATGGACAGATTTGTACCAATATTATATGTATTTTTAAATATACCTTGATGAATTTTAAAAAAAGGTAGAATAAATAATGATACATATGATAGAATGTCTAACGAATAATAAAATAATAATAAAGAAATGATAAATATCCTTAAAAAAAAAAAAAATAAGGCAAATTAATAATAAATCAAAGAAATGACTGATTTTTCTCTGATTATTTACGGATTTTAACGTTGAATTATTAATATCTTTCATTTGAAAATTTTTATTTGTTTTCAAAATTTCTGCGAAAATTTTTGCATTTATTATTTGTTAATATGTTTAAAGCGTAATTGAATATTTATAAGTTATTAACACCATTAAGAATTACACATGATAAAACAGAGTAATAATAGACCACTACTTAACCTTTAATCCTTTTTAATATTTTTCTGAAAATAAATTTTCAGATTCACATGTACACCGTACATATCAAATTTAAATTTCAATTAAGTAAGTTTCAATACAAGAAGAAAATAATGTATAAATCTTTTCTACTATTTTCTAAAATAAACGTGTAAAAATATTCACGATTATATACCGTGCACGTTTATCTTCATAAATTAATATATAAATTTATTTTTTATGTATACGATTGTTAAAATTCGAAAATTTATTATTAAAATATGCATGTTATTGAACATGTTGAATAATTTAAGATTCTTAGTAAAACGCATCAATGAATACTAAATCGTAACGTTCTTTAAGTATTTCAATCGATGTATTTGTTATTCACACTATTCGTTATTCACATGCATTAATGAGTGCAATTGAGATTGAAGAAACATTCAGTTATTGTGCAACTATCGGGGTTTTAAAAAAGTCAATTCTAAATGTAGACATAGAGTCGTAATGATAAACGATAATAGGTAATGGATTTTTTGTTTAACATTTTTTTTTAATGTCAGATTTTCATGTTAAGATCACAAAAATCATATGTTTCGTCAAATACGTTCAACACATTGTCAATATATTATCATTGATAGTAATAGTAATATTCTACTTAATAATAATGCTAATGTTAATTACTATCATTTTTTATCATTTGCATTTCTTCGCATATTTTCTATCAACAAAACGTTAATAACGTACGCAATAACAACGATATGATGAAATTTTTTTCGTAAGAAGCTGATCATATTTTTAAAGATTATAATTTAATTATAAAATTTCTATTTATTATAAACAGATTAACTAAAACAATATTGGTCAGAATCAATTAAGGATGAACGATAAATTTAAATTTAAAGATATGTTTTGAAATAAACAATCATATTCATGCTTATATCCGGCCTTATTCCTATTATTTTTCTCGATCTAATTTATTCTTTGTTGAAAACACTTCAAATAAATATTAATTCATGACTGTTACGAAAATCGTTGCAACTTTCACTGATGGTTTATTTGCATGTATCGATATAGAATGCCCTAGTAATCAATAATCAATCAAAAAATAAATGAAAAAAGGAATGATTATATACTTTGAAAATAATTTGATTTTTCTTAGTGAAAACTTTGAATAAAAAAATTTTATTCTATTTTTAATTATAATTTATTATTTTTTATATTATTTTTCATATTACTTTCTTCGTTCAATTGTAAATATAAATGAGAGTCTGTAAAAACATGTAGATTAGGTTTGGAGAGATAATTTTTACTTTGACTTAAGTTGACAAATTAACAAGTGTTCTCTAACGAATGCTAGTTTAATTTTAAATTTTAAAATTAAATTTTGTGTATTGTGTGTAATGCATGCACAAAAATATAGAAATAAAAAAAATGGAATGCAAAATAGAAACATGACGAAAAATTAATAGTTAATTAATCGATATATTTTTTTATCTTTAGTTTTGAATTTTCTTTTAATATCTAGTAAAGTTTGTTTTGAATAGTTATAAATAATTTTCATTAGTAGGTTTTTTATCTATGTAAATATCAATTAGTCAATATGATCAATATGAATAATCGAGATAATTATGATAATGAATATATTCATAAATTTAAATGTTAAACTCTATTAGTTTTAAACTAGAAATTTCATTTCTAATGATTCATTTCTAAAATTTTAAATGCATAATAATAATAATAATGAGATTAATTAAATTAATTTATAAGTAAAAATGAAATTGTAAGTTAATAAGAAATATTTAATAAATGAGATTAAATAATTGATAACAAGCAGTTTGAATACTGATATAAATATTTCACAATTTCAATATTTCACTTGCTAATAATCGTATATCGTGAATTGTGTTTCAGTAATTTCACACGTGATTTCATATCCATTATTGTAACTGTTCTCATTTACATCGCATCAGAATTAACACGTTCTCTTTATTGTTAAATCAATGTTGAAATCGGTTCGCATCGAATTAATCGTTGCTCAATCGAATACTCAAGTTAATAGAAAATTTATCAGTATTGGTTTATTAAACTCCTCTCTTCTAGATATATTTGATTATCGAAGGAATGTGTAAATGACGGTCAAAGTATAAATATCGGACTATATATCTTCACGAATATATTTTTTTAGTTTCGGTTTAGTTAAAACCGTTTGATGTTCTCAATACTTCTTGGAAATTCTGAAATGTCTTTCATAGTCTAACGGTGACGTCATAAGAACCAAGTAAATTTAGAAAAAAAGTCACATTTTTTTTTTTTTTTTTCTTTTTTTTGTTTATAGCTAACGTTCTGAAAATATTTTTTTAATACGTGACAGACCAACGTCTGTCGATCGTATTAAAATTTTCTTTTTTGCATTGAAATCTTGTATTCGTATGTACGCAAAACACGTAGGAAACATGTTACTTCATTGCGATATACACCTGTATCCTCGAGACAAACTCCACGGGAGTGAAAGTCTTTCTTGAATTGACCTTGCCTCGATCTTGATTTTATGTTGAAATTTTTTTCATCAAAAAACTTTCATGACTAAACTTGGACTAATCTTATTCTTCTTCTTTCTAATCTCTTCTCAGAGATGAATATTTTATAGTTAATTTTGTATGTAAATATGTACTCAATCTTATCAACAATTAAATAATCAATAATTTATTTTTTAGATGATTTCTCCGAGGAAATCGATCGGGAAGCAAAAAGATTGTTACAAATCCTTCCAGCTTATAATCCTGGTGTTGGACGAGTAAGTCCTCAATGCAAAAGGCATTCCGAAATTTTTCATAGGGAACTCGCTAAATTCACTTTATGGGCTCTTAAAAGTAAGTATAACCCTATTACTGATCGGCAATAAAAATTGTTCATAGCATTATTAAAACAAATAGATGGTAAAAAAAAAAGTATATTTAGTATTCATATTTTCCAATAATATTTTTTTCATTCCCATCGTAAATTTTCTCTGAACATCAATTTTCAATTTGTACTTTCACCTGTGCTTTACTGTCATATTTCGAATAAAAATTTGTCCGACAAATTACTAAACACGAATAAGCGCGTATCTTTATGCAGTTTTATCATTTCGTTACATCATTCTTAAGAAAACCACATTATTCATGAGAAGATTAAATTTCAATGAATTCTCTCTTACATATTTCTTCAATTCCAATATTTTTTGAATTTAACTTATTGTTAAATATTGATAATTATTTTTTATATTAACATGTATAATTATAAAAATATATATTTTACAAAAATTATACGCTGATTCTAATATTACATTTAATTAATAATTATATTTTTCTTTGTGAAGTGTACGATGCAACGGCGAAAATACCATCTGGACTCCTGAACGGAAATATCAATCAGTTTGGCGACTTCGACGAATGTATCGGAATACAGGGAAGCGAAGGAATTCAAGGACAATATTGTTTGGCGTATCTTCACTTGAAAATCGACGAATCACGAATAGATTTGAGGCATCTTCATCGGTTAGTGCATTCGCATTACGCTTTCAAAAGCAACATTACCGATGTAAGTATGTATTTTTCAAAACCGCAAAATGTAACATCATTTTATGATGGATTGAATGTGGTTTTTGCATTCAAGAATACGAACATTTAAAAATAACTGATACATCATTCTAGTCAATTAAATATTAATGTTTACATAAACATAAAAAAATAAATGTAATATATAAATATAATTATGCAATATATCGGTACTTTATTTAAACGAAAAAATGAAAAAATACATAAAATTTTATTTAAACAAATAAAAACAAAGTTCTAAATTAAATTTTAATTCATAATATAAATATTTATATTGTGAATTTAAAATTGTATATATAATAAAAAATCAGGAAAAAAATTTTCAACGAATTTATACCATAAGAATGCTTGTAGAATCTCAATATGAACGCAACTTTATTATGAATGAATACATAATCGATCAGCGAATTTCTATGCAGGTACTACATATCTATGTAAATCGGAATACATCAGAGGAAATCTGTCAAAGAATAAAACGAAAATAAATTATTTGATCCGCAACTACGACGAAAACAGGAATGTCATATGAATTTTAAGTAGAATATCTGTCACTTTTAAGTGTGCAGATAATTCCTAATAAAATTATTATTATACACAACGATTTATAAATCTATGAACATAATTCAAATAATATATATATATATATATAAACAAATGTATTGCTTTTATAAAATTTTATAATTTTCAAAAAATTTTTTCAAAAATGAAAATGATGGAATATTTTTGCTTTAGGATTCGTATTTAGAACGAAAAAATTTACAAAGATAAAATTAGTAAAGATATTATGTCAGAATTTCTTAATAGTCTTGATTCATTTTCATTGCGACAACTACAAGTTTTATAATCAATACGATACTTTTAAACAACGTAACGTGATTTGAGAAAGTGATTCGTATCGTTACATGTAACATGTTTTGCATTGGAATTACATCTTGTATTTCGGAATATGATGAAAATATCAGAATATAATATATATTATTTTGACTCTGTAATATTTATATTTTTATATAAATTTATATATGAAAACTATAACGACACATTTTTTTTATAAATATCTATAAGATATTCTTTCATTTTATATGTATTATTATTTTGTAAAATTTAGCATAAGAAAAAGAAAATATAACTAATTTAATATTTCATTTTCTTAATTTAAAATATTTTTCTATTTTTATTAATATATTGTTTTACTTTTAGGCTGGACATCGACTACCTCGATATAGTATAGTAAATTGGGCAGTTTGTACACCAGCATCATGTAATTTTAAAGATGTTGAAACATCTATTCATGATATCCTTACACGATATACTTCACAAACTGGCCTAAAGATTACAGTAAAGGTGAACAAAGAAATGTGTCAAGTAAAAAGAAAATCTATACCAAATGAAACTATGTTTGTTAGGTAAGAGATATTTATTGTATATTATCATAATATATATATGCATATATATATATATATATATATTATTGTATATATTAACTTTTCAGTTTATTTTTCATGGCTATATTCGCATTAACAATCATAGCAGCATGTTACGATCATTATAAAATACCAACAAGTGAACTACTTTTATCATTTTCTTTGAAACGAAACTTTAAAAAGCTTATATCACTAGAACGAGGACAAAATGATATAGCTACACTTCATGGTGTAAGAGCTATAAATGCTATAATGTTGGTTTTAGCACATAAAAGCATGGCTCTCTTTTTTAATCCTTATTCAAATAGAACAGAAATGAGCGAAGTATGATTGTATTATTTGAAAAACTTTACAACTTATTACAACAATAAGGAAATCTATAATTTATTTTTTTTTCAGTATCTTGGTAAACCATGGACTGTCATAGGAAGAGCTGCTAGTCTTTATACAGATCCATTTATAATGCTTTCTGGTCTATTAACATCGTATTCTTTTATTGAAAAATTAAAAAAAAATGGCAAGTTAAATATCAAAGATGAATACTTGTCTCGTCTAATTAGGTAATAATTGACGTATATTTTATGATAAATTATTTTATATTACATATTCTAATTTTAAATATATTGATATTTAAATTCATTTTACAATATAAAATTTTATAACTTAAAATTTATGATTCATTATTCATTAAATAATGATTTTCTTTTTTAGAATAGTACCATCTTTAGCAACTCTGATATTGTTGTGTACTTATGTATTACCTTATTTTGGTTCTGGACCACAATGGAACTTGGTGGTAACTGAACATGCAAAAATTTGTAAAAGAACATGGTGGAGAAATTTTTTATTTATCCATAATTATTTTGGTTTTGAGTCTATGGTATGAATTTTATACTAAATTAATAATTACAATTTTAAGAAATATTTATGAAATATTTTTTTAATTTTAGTGTCTTACACATACTCATCACTTAGGTATAGATACTCAATTATTTATTCTTTCACCTTTAATGATACTTTTCCTTTATAAGAAGCCAAAGACTGGAACTATTTTTCTTATTATATGTGCTTTATTATCAACAGCACTTCGGTATTTTGTTACTTATTACAAGAAATTAAATAATTATGTTTTTTTCGGTACATCGTAAGTTAATAAATTAAAAAATGTTAAGTACATTAAATGTAATCTTTCTTATATCTTTATTTATTCATCTATTTATATTTACAGAATAAAACAATTATATGATACTGCAAATTATTCATATATTCTACCATCACATAGACTGACTGTTTATATAATAGGAATTTTCATAGGTTATTTACTAAGATATTTACCTAAAAATTATAAGATGAATAAAGTAAGTATTTACTTATATTATTTATTATATATATATTATATATATATATATATATATATATATATATATATATATATATATATATATATATATATATATATATATATATAGATTATCAATTGATACAATGTTATATTTTTTTAGATAACTCTATATATAGGTTGGATTTTATGTACAATAATGTTTTGTTGTGCATTTTTTGGACCTGCACATATGGGATCTATAAATTATATATATAATCCGATAGATGCAGCAATGTACAATGCATTTGCTCCTATTGGTTGGTGTTCTATTTTTGCATGGGTAATTGTGATGCATCATACTGGAAATACAAATGGTAAAAACAATTTTATAAAATGCAGATCAATTATTTCTGATATTATATTAATTATAAATGACTATAAATTTAATAAATAAAATTTTTTTCTAGGTTGGTTTGGTAAATTTTTAGCATGGAAAGGTTTTCTGATCACTACAAAATTGAGTTATGCAATATATTTAACACAGTTTCCAATATTCTTTTACAATGTTGGAAGCATTCGAAGTGCTGAGCATTTTGAATTCTTTAGCATGCAAGTAAGTTGTAATATAAATGTATGCATAAATATATTAATTATTAATAATCTTTTTTTGCAGTTCAATTTACATGAACTTTTGTGGATTATTATGTTATCAATAACTCTTACCTTACTAATTGATACACCATTTCAAAATATTAAAAATTATTTAATGACAAAATCTTCAGTGCCAAAAACAACAAAATTGTTGAAAATGCAATAATTTTATCAATAATTATAATTCAAATGATCAAAATTATTGTAAATAGTAATCTAAAATTTTTATTTTGTTTTTAGTAAAATAACTTACCCTCATATACAATGTATATGATAGCTAAAAACAATTATAATTTATATAAATATTTGATTTATAAATAAGTATTTGTAAATAATATATATTTTTATAATCTTGATATTATATTTTTTAAAACTTTTATAAATATAAAATTTATTAAACAATATATAGACATATATAGAAAAATTTTTACCAATTTTTTTAATATAATCTTATTCACTTAAAAACTTTGTGTTTTAATTGTTTCATCATGCAATAACATTTATGTTGAAAATAAATTTGTTGTTATTATAAATATTTTTATAGTTAATATTTTTATTTAAAGTTATTGTTAAAAATTAAAATATTTTAACATGATTAATATGAATTCAAAGTAATTTCTACATATATTTTTTGATTTCTTATTATTTAATTATAAAACAATAAGTTTATTATAAATAGGAAGTAATAAAATATAATTTATTAAATTTTTTGAATTTAATTTCTTTATTACCGTAATCAGAATAAAGAATATCTTTAAAAAATAATATTTCTATGTACAATTATTATCACATTAAAGTTATTAAATGTAAAATACGATATTAAATTCGTAAAATATGAATGTACATGCATATATAGAATTTAATCATATTTTGATTAATATTGTATATTATTTTAGTTAATTTTAACTAAAATTTGTTAAGAGTATATAAATTGTATCTTAAATATATAAAATATAAGTAAGAAGTAATTTATATTTTCATTATATATTATTTCAAAATAATTATTATTTAAAACAAAATTTCAGCAATGCTACAAATTTGTATTTTTTTTTTTTTGAACAAAGTTTATAAATTACTGAATTACTATTTATTTTATTTAATATATATTTATATAAAAATTTATTATCTATGATACGATATTCGAAAAAAAATATTAACTTAAAAATATTGAATAAAATAACAATGTATCAAATGATACTTACAAAGTCATTTTCTATAGATGAACATTTTATAACTACGCAGGTATTGCAAAAACTGAAATTAAAAAAAATACAATTCAGTCAAAAGAAAAAAAAAATAATATTTAAAACAATAAAATAAAAATAAAAAATATAATAGATTTTCAAACTAAGCATAAAATAATTTTTAATATCTAAAAAACATAAATTTATATTTTCCATTATAAAATATTCTTACCTCCATATAATCAAAATTTTTACATATAATCAAAATCAAAAATAGCATTGCATAATATTATATATGTAATGATTTTTATTAATATATAATTATGTTATATGTAATAATTATTTATAGTATTACTATTTGTTATACTTTTAGTTAAATATTATAAAATAAATATCATTTTAAAAAATATATAAAGTAATTAGATTTTTAAGTAATCTCACTAAAAGATAAAATTTATATATAACTATAAATATAATGGAATGTAACATAGTCTATGGAAGTTCATAAATAATAAAATTTATAGATTAAATATAAAATAAGAATAATATTATATCATATAAATTTATATACCTGTTAATTACCACTTTTGACATGAAAATAATGTATTTAAGAAAAATCTCGATTTGGTAATACTACTGGACCTATTAATGACCAAATATACAATCCTAAGCACATCCAAGAAGATATTATTTTCACCCACATTGAAGCAATATTGGCATTCAATGTATCCAAATTGGAATTTGGTCTATAAAGATAATTTTACTAATTTTAATCATAATACATTTAAAACAAAAATTATATAAATCAAAATGAATAATAAATACTTACTGATACCAATTAGTAAGTGTCATCATAACATACAAAGTAGCAAGAGCAAATGTTAGATGAAAGAAACTCCAGTTATAAGCTACAGAATCTTCTTCATTATCCCAAACTTTAGCTTCATTTCCAGTTTCTGAATCAGCATTGCGACCTTCTACCAGAGTATAATCTAATTACAATTATGAAAAGGAGAAATAATTTAAAAAAAAAAAAAAAATTATCTGCAATTATAAATACCCAATGATCCTACTAGAATTAATATGCAACAGGATTCACAAATTATATTATATCATGCATAAAATAAATTCTTATGCATATAAGAAAAATGAAAAATTAATTAAATTAAGTAGCATCACATATGTTAATAAACTAAAAATAATAGAAAAGAAAGTATCTTTAAAGCATGAAATTCAGTAAATATTAATGATATTAAAAAATGTTTGTGTTAAAAATATCATAATTATTTTTAAATACAAAAAATGAAAGCAGGCACACGCTATTACTAAGTGCAAATTATGTATTTAATTTGTAACTTAAAAATTAATCATATTAAAAAATAAATATTATATAATTTGACTAAAAATTAATTAAATTTATAAAAGAAATTTATAAAGATATATAAATTTATAAAAATATATTATATGTATACAATATGATGCTACTATTCACTTTATACTTATTTTTAATAATAAAATGAAACAGAAAAATGAAAATATTGAATTTAAAATCTAAAAATTTTAATTTAATAGTGTGTGCCTACCTTCATTGTCGATAAGACTCTGGTCTCCTGCATTCCTGACTGTATGAAGAAAGTTCAGTTTATTAAAAATATTTTAATTTTTAAATTATTAGTACATGTTTTAATATAATATATATACTACATTCTATACATTATATTGTATAATATGGAACATTTTTATCATAAAACTATTGGTGAATTTTGAAAATAAAATTCGCTTTTTATACTTGGAAAGTTTTTAAATTTGATTTACTTAAGACAAAACCTTATCGAAAAAATTTTAATTTTTTTTTTTTGATAGAATATATAATCATCTTCTACTTATTTGTACCAGCATTCTAAGACATTCTGCATATACTATGAATTAAAATTCATAGTACAAATGATAGATAGAAAAATGTAATATAATTCAAAATAATAAAAAAAAAAAAAAATTAAAAAAAAATGCATTAAAGACTTTCTTTTTGAAAATAATGTACTTGAAAATCAATAAAGTATAATCAATCATATTTACATACCAGCTCCATTATCCTTAACTAAAATGTTTTCAGACATTGTAATCTTTGATGATTTAGATGCAGTACTTAAAGAACTATACAGTACACAACTAAACCAGATAATTAAACCAATAATACTTTCTTTGTCAAAAGCAACACGATTTCGTGAATCAGCATCATTTAAAATTATTTTTAAAAATCCAGGATTGCATTTATGATCTACAAATAACACAAAAATAGTTATTGTATAAAATATATTTAATAACATTAAATTTTGTAATATATTTAAAATTATATATTTAAAATATTACCTGGACTGTTTGAAATTCCACTCCAAGTTAAATAAACTACATACAATGATACAACAGATGATTGAAGAAGACCAGATCGAGGATTATGTTCTTGTACATTTGAAAGAATTGATATAATACTTGCAATTACACACAAAATCAGATTGACAGATATGAAAAATTTGTTCAAATCACAATTATTGCCCTATATAAAAAAAAATAAAAATAAGTATAAATGAATTTGAAAATGTTTTAAATTTTATAAAACTTACTTGTGTAAAATATAAAAACTCTATAACTATATATATATAAACTTACTTGTGTAAAAAGTAAGACAATTCCAGTAATAGAAACAATATAATTAAATAATGTTGCTCCTAAAAGTGCAGCATACCTATGACAAATTAATTACATATTTAATTTATATAAAATAAATAAGTTATAATAACACAACATTATATTACACATACCATCCTTTTGATTCAGTTTCTTCATAATTTCTTACCCAAACATCTGCCCAAGAATGGGCAAAATCAACAATAAGAATTAATTGAATAATAATAAAAAGAAAACCACCTATCATTCCAAAATACATCCATGTTGTTCCAAATGATTTTTCAGGAATAAAGAAAGCACCAATTATTCCACCAATTATTAAAAGATATTTAATAGCCCAAAATCTAAAGATACAATTAATTATTAAATTTAGCAGTTAATGATATATCACATTAATAAATTATTATCATACCCATTTTGTATAGGAGCTCGAGGATCTCTGGAACTTCTTACTCTTATCATTATGATTGACATTAAGAAAAAATAAAGAGCTATAATAAAACATATTCTATATACTGCTAAGTAACCAACAGCAGATTCACAATCAACAGTGAATTTTGATACCACATAATTCGAACTATTGCTACAAAATGGAACCTATAAAAAAAAATCATATATAAATAATAAATTTACTTTTACATCTATTACATTTTGAAATTAGAAAATATTACCTTTTTAAGTGCATCCTGTAAACCAGGAGCCAATGTAATGCAAGCAGCAATTGTTCCTAGCATTAATAATAATGCATACATAATACGAGTACTTGTACTGTTACGACATGTTGGGCACTGAGAACAACAGAAACTGCAAGCTGTGCTCCCACAAAGGCAAGCAAGCTGTATCACAAAATATTTATTTTTATATTTTTATATTTATTTTAAATCTTTATTTTTATGTTACATTTTACAAGAAAAATTATACTTATACAATATGTATTAAATTATTTAATATTATATTTTATGAATTTTTATTCAAATTAAATAATTATTCAAATTTTATATTGAAAATATTATATTAAAAGTTATTTAACTATAAAAATGCTAAAAATAAACTACTAAATTATTAAATTATTAAACGTTAATTAAAAAATATTTTAAAATAAATATTTATTTTATATATTTATTGTATAAATATTGATATATACAAGTACAAAACAAATATAGTTACAAAAATATAGTTTTGTTATTGATTTCCAAAAAGTCAATATAATCTATAATCGAATGACATAAAATTATAATTAAATTTCGATGATTCATTTATTTTTTTCTGGATGATTTAATAAGAAAAAATATTATTTAATAAAAAAATAGATGATATTAAATTAAGTAAGTTAATAATTACACGATTAATAAAATAATTAATAAATTAAACAGAAGATAAGTATAAAGAAAGAAAAAATAAAGTATGAATATTTACAAATATTTACAAATTAATTTACCTGTGCTGTGGAACAAATAAGACCCATTAGCACGTTTTCTTTCTTCTTATTATATTAAATACATACACACGTATAATTTTTCTTAATATTAAATACACGATAATATAAACTAGACGGACAGACAAAGAATACTGTACTTCACAACAAAATTTTCACAATAACAATGGCGTCCTGACAGATGACCACAGTCAACTTCATACTATCAGCTGACTAGACGTCATATCCCTTTACCATAGAATAGATCCGGATATGTTTAAAATATTATTTAAGAAATATTATTATTATTTAAAATATATTTTCAAATAATATGTTATTTTTATTTAATATTTGAAATAATTTAAAATTCTTGTAACAATTATAATGATTTTTTTTTTGAAACAAAGAAATAACAAAATTATTTATTAATTATCATTATTTCAAATAAATCAATATTTTTTATATTTTTAAATAATTCATATATACATTATTATTTTGTTTTTTAAATATAATATATTATGTATTTTTTTTTAATTTAATTTTTCATTTTTTATTTTTATTATTTAATACTAAACTGTGAATAAAATCGTAAATATATAAATACATTTTACAAAATAATAAGAAAAAAATTTTTTTTGGCATCATTCACAATGCTGTAAGAGTGTTAAGTTAGCTGCTAATAAATCGTGCTTATATATATATATATATATATAAGTTGAATCATTTCAAGAGATATTTCCATAAAATAATTGATTAATCCTCGGAATCAATTTATTTTTCTTCAAGCCAAATTGAGAAGTATTATTGCGTTTAATTGTATTCATTTGAACAATGGCTTCATAAATTATACAAAACTATACGGCTTTGCTATAAGTGTAAGCAAATTATATAAAAATATCAATTTTTAACGAAACTAATAACGCCTGCACATAATTTTAAATTTGCACAATTTTTCATCTGCATTTATATTTAATTTTAAATTATATATGATAATATGTATATTGAATTTGTATTTGAAAATATCTACTTTATAAAATAAAATTAATTTTATATACCAATTGTATTACATATATTATTTATAATGTTATGTACGCTTTCGTATTACTTTAATATATTTTTAACATTTATTATATTTTTTTTAATTATTTTAATTATTAATATTGATAAAAGCTTAATAAAAACTGTATAACTGAGGGATTATATATAAATAATGTTATATTGACTGATGTATATTACTGATGACTCTTTTGCGTCGAAAATACAATGCTGAATTGATAAATTTGCTTTTATATGATTATGAATAAATAAATAATTATTCATAGTTATTGTTTAATAATTCAATCTTTACAATTTTAAAGATATATTTATGTTTTTTATTTTATGTATTTTAATAAGAAATGCAATGTCAATGAGTGTAGATTTGTATGTATGTGTAATTAATTTTATCAATGTTAAAAATTAAATCTTAATCAAAATCATTTTGTAAGTACTTAATAATATCAATAATAATCAATATCAATAAAAGATTATGAAATTTTTATATTGATCATAATCTATTACAACTTACTACTTTTTTAAGTATTAAGATTACTATATATGATTAAATATGATTTAACTATATAATATTATTATAGTTATATTTAATCATTTTTTTACAATGTAATTTGATTCTCTTTTTCAATAAATATTAATTTGTATAAAAATATTGCTTATGAAATATTTTATGTATGTATTTCTTTAAACATCATAATTTAATCATAACATTATTTTAATTTTATTTTTTAGTATTTTATACTATAAATTGTCTTTAAACAATTAAAAAATTTATGTTTGCAGGAAAAATATAAATAAAGTAATTAATTAAAAATTAAGAAAATTAATTTTTATATATAACAAAGAGTTATGTAAATATTTATAAAAAATATCTATATTATATAAAACATTACATTGAAAATTGATTATTATTTAAAAAAAAATGGAAAATAAATGTGAAAACAATAAAATGTCTAAATCAAATCCTTGGCCATATATGAATATTGGTTCATTAACTATATCATTTTTGACTAAATTGGCAACTGCTGGTATTATTTGGAGTTGGGGATATTTAAATTTGAATATAGCATGGTTGATTGGACCAATTGCTTTGATAGCATGGAAAACAGAGCGTAGAAAAGACAACGAATTAAAATTAATTACTGCCCAAGCTAGTGTTATGGCTAAAGAAAAAGAACTGATAATGAGCCGATTAGATGAATTACCTTCTTGGGTTTACTTTCCTGATTTTGATAGAGCTGAATGGTTAAATAAAGTATGAGAAATCTTTTTATATTATTTAAATATTTCATATATATCAGCTTTTTATTTTATGTTAGTTATAATTAATTTTCTTTATATTCTAAGGTTTTATATAAAGTTTGGCCAAACATTAATCAGTTTGCTCGTGAACTTTGCAAACAAAGTATAGAACCTGCTGTATCAGAAAAATTGGCAGAATTTAAGATAAAAGGATTTCAATTTGAAAGATTGGTTTTGGGTCGTATTGTAAGTAAACTTTTATATTATATAGTTATTTTTGTTTCAATAATCAATGACAATAGTATGATTAATTTTCATATATAATTATAGCCTTTAAAAATTTATGGTATTAAAGGATATGATAAAAATACTTCAAGAAATGAGGTCATTGTGGATACAGATATTATGTATGTAAATCATTTGTATAAATTTTATTAATTCTATTATCTATATCTATTATATTACTTATCTTATATGATTTATATATTTTTAAATATATAATCTTATAGGTATGCTGGTGACTGTGATATTACCTTTTCAGTTGGAAATATAAAAGGTGGTATTAGGGACTTTCAGGTAAGAATCTTCAAATATGTTTTTTTAATTTTTATTTAATATGCATACAATTAATTTTTAGATTCGTGGAATGATGAGAATAATTATGAAACCATTATTACCTGTAATGCCTATAGTTGGAGGTGTTCAAGTATTCTTTTTAAATCCACCAGCTATTAATTTTAATTTGATTGGAGTTGCAGATGTTCTTGATTTGCCTGGATTTAAGTATGAAAAAGTGTTCAACAAATTTATTTTTTAGAAAATATAATTAATTAAATATTTTTTTAATATAGTGAAATTTTAAGAAAAACAATAGTAGAACAAATAGCAGCTTTTGTAGTACTGCCAAATAAAATTGTTATACCATTAAGTGAAGCAGTACCAATTGAATCATTAAAAATACCAGAACCTGAAGTAAATTTTGTATTTATGATATTTTATATAATATAATTATATCAATGCAAAATTCAACATTATTATATTTATTTTTGAGGGTGTTTTAAGGATTCATGTAATAGAAGCGAAACATCTTATGAAAAAGGATATAGGGATGTTGGGTAAAGGTAAATCTGACCCATATGCCATTATAAATATTGGAGCACAAGAATTTAGGACAAAAACTATAGATAATACTGTGAATCCAAAATGGGATTTCTGGTGTGAGGTATGTATATTTTTTTTTAAGAAGGTAATCTTTGATAATATCTAATGCATGTGCTTTGTTACAATTTTTCTTGTAAGCCTTTTGAAATTTCAAGCACAGCATCTTTTATGTGGTAAGAAATGTTATTTAAATATATAAAAGCACATGATTAGTATGATTTAGTAAATATTTGAAAATTTTCATCAATCAAAAATAAAAAAAAAAAAAAAAGAACAATGAAATATTTAGACATTTATTTATATTCATTATTATTTATAATTTATTATTTTATTTTTTTTTTTTACATGTTTATAACTTTGTCTTAGTTATAAGATGTTGCTGATCTAACATTTTAATGCTTTTTCCTAGTCAATGAATAATATATATTATTTTCGCATTTATATAAATTATTGTTTTGCTTAAAATTACATGTAAAATGACTACTTTATAGATAGATCGGAAGCATCTTAAATCATAAATCAGTCTAATTTCATATTTTGGTATGTATGTATGTATGTGATGTGCAATGTGTTATGTGGAACTAGTGTGCCGTGACGTCAGCCATCGCTCAACAAATTACTATACTACTATGGGACTATGATGACACCAAAGGAGATGAAAGTCTTGGAAGGTATGGAAATAGAATAATATACATATTTTTTTAATTTTATATTCAAGGTAAGATATTGAAAGTTAATAATTATTTTAATTCTTATTTTATTTAATTATAATTAAAGATAATTACAATTTATTTTATCATTCAATTTCAATTTAACTCTCATTTTCTATGTTCCAAATATATATTTTAATGAATTATTTATGTATATCGCATGTTAAAAGTATTATTGTTAGTTGTGCAAAGTTGGGGGCATGTTGGTATTGCAATATTGTATAGTATTTTGTATTAATTTCTGGTTTATGAATGGTTTTTGGTGTGTATGTGTTATTTTATCATGTGATCATATAGTGCTTTCACAATATAAATATTATAATATGCAATAATAAATTTAAAATACATTTTTTAGTATTAGAATAAAATTAAATTATTTTAATAACATTAATTACTTTTTATTTTATTTTAATTTAATTTTATTACTTATTGTTTAAAATATTTATTTTAATTATATTCATAATCACTTTACATGACACATATGTATATATGATATTATTATTTATTTAAAGTAATAATATATTTATATTTATAAACAAAAGATTTATAAAAATTTCTGTCTTTTATATATTATTTTCACAATATTATCATATTGACACAGGCTATGATCTACTCATGCATAATGCAGAATATTATGGTGTTTCTTTGGGATAGGGATGTATTAACCATCCCTTATGATGACTTCCTTGGCAGGTAGTAGATTTATTAATGGTATAATATTTAATAATGTAACAAAAATTGTGTAACAAAAATTTCAATTAACAGAAATTGCCTTAATATTTGAATCTTACCTGCCATTAATATATAATTTTTTATTTAATAATTTATAAATTTATTCAATTTTACTATAATTATGCTATAATAGACTTATAATATGTGCCATATGTATATATATTTGTTGTTATGCTTATTTTTATAAAATATTTTAATTATATGATTATATATTAATCAAAATATTTTTTTATTATTTCTATATATTATATTATTTATTTTTCATTTTGTATGTAATAGTGGTTGATATGAATTATTTTAGTATGATATTATTTATTGATTATTATATGATATGCTATTACTTTCTCATTATACTTTTTAATAAATTTAATATCACATGTTTTGTAATTAATCTTATAATAATAAAATAATAGTAATAATATTTAATTATTTTAAAATTTGTTTTTAAATCTAATTTTATTAATTTTATGAGAGTGATTAGGTGACTGAATAAAAAGAAAAACTAAATTAGATTATATGATGACAGTTTATAGTGGAAAAGAGCTTGGGAGCCTATTACAACACAGTGGTTGCCCACCTTTTTGACAAAGACAACGCTGGTCAAGATGATCCACTTGGCAGGTATTGCTACTTGTAGCAAGCACTGTATTCCAGGCAAATATAGTATGCATTTGAAAATTTATATATATGTTAGATTAGTAGAATGTTTCATATTTTTAAAAATATTCTACTGCTATTATGATGCATGCTACTGAAGAAAATTGTTTAAAAATCATGATAAATAATATATTATCATGATATATTATAAGAATATTATAAAATGTAAAATTATAATAGAATGACAATTTATGTCACCATATTACTCTTTTTATCTTATTGTTAATTATATAATGTATTTTAATATATTTTTAAAAATTATCTAAAGAATAAAAATATGTATTATAAGGTTCTTTTATGAATGTATACATAATGTGATTATGAATGTATATATAATATAAAGGAATGTATCGCTTATATATTTGTAAAAAAAATATCAAAGATTATAATATATTGTTGATATTGCATGATTGCTTTATATATGCATGAAATTTCATATGTCATGGATTTCAATGTATTCATCATTAAGCATATTCTTATAATTATCATTCTAAATAATATGTAAATAATAATGGCTACTATAACTTTTTACATTTCAAATAGTTCATATAAAATATCATATAAAGATTCATATAAAGTACTGTATAATATTATATATTAATATATTATATAAACATATTTATTTTCTTTTTTTACATTACATAGGGCTACTATTGAAGTTAGTAGAGTGAAAAAGAAAGGAAATATCGATACAGTAAGTATAAAAGTGTTATAACAATAATAAATTTTTAATATATTTATTAATTTATAATATATATAATGTATATAATAATATGTTATAATATATATAAATATATATATATATGTATATGTTATTTTTTAGTGGATTTCATTGGAACAAGCAAAACATGGCATGATTCATTTACGATTGACATGGTTTCAACTATCAAAAAATGTTGTTGATTTAAAAGCTGTATGTAGTTTTAATAGAATTTAAATATTTATTTAATATTTATTATGTAATTTTGTAATTATATATAGGCTTTAATGGAAACTCAAGAACTTAGAGTAACATCAATGAGTACTGCTCTTCTTATACTTTATATTGATTCAGCAAAAAATTTACCAGTAAGTATATTGATTGATTTAAATTAACAATTAATTTTTATAAAAAAAATAAATTGTTATTATTGAATTAAAGTGTGTTCGAGGAAATAAACAACCTGATGTTTATCTTGAAGCAAGTATTGGTGGAAATACAAAAAGAACAGCTACCATGTTACGTTCTTGTGATCCAGTATGGGAACAAGGTTTCACTTTTTTAGTTAGCAATCCAGAAACTGGTATTTTACATATAAAGGTTATACATGTTTTTAAATCTTGTTTATTTATCAAATTTTCATACTAAGCATTTATATTAATTTTTAGATTACAGATGAAAAAACTAATCTCATAGTGGGTGAAATGAATTACAATATTTCTTTACTTTTAACGCAAAATAATCTTGAAATTTCACAACAGCCTTATGATTTGCAAATGGCTGAAGTTGATAGTAAATTAATATTATCTATGTCATTAAGTGTATGAAATTATATTAAACTTTTTATACATTTTTTATAAATAATATATATATCTGTATATTTATGGATTTAATTTCAAATATAGATTTTAAAGTATGAGGAACCTGAACCTACTTCTGAAGAAGATGATGATGATCATGATATCAACCAACTAAAGAAAAAAATCGAACGTCAAGAATCAAATATTAGTAATACATTATCAACTAGTCGTAAGTTCATCAATAATAATTCTTTTTATATTCAACGAGACATAATATATTTTTTTTTAGTTCCTTCTAGTCCATTGAAAAGACAATCATCAAAAGATTCGGTTAATAGTCTAACACCGAGTATTGGGTCTGGTGCTGTAATTATACCTGAAGAACTAGGTACAGCAGAAGAAGAATTAATTGTTGTTACTTCTGCTCCATCCTCTGTTACTGAAAATTCACAGTTAATTCATAGAAATCCAAATATGACATCATTCGCAGGAGATGCTAAATTAGGTCGGATACAATTGTCTTTACGTTATAGCGTACAAAGACAGAAATTTATAATTGTCGTACACAAAATAGCGTATGTAATTTATCAATGTAAAATTAATTTAACAATATGAAATTTAATAGAAAGTTTTTTATTTATAATGATTTTTTTATTATTACAGTAATTTACCTTTGCCACAAAATGATCCGCATAACATACCAGATCCATATGTAAAATTATATCTTCTTCCTGATCGCCACAAGGAAACCAAACGTAAAACAGCAGTAATGAAGGATAATTGTAATCCAATATTCGATGAACAATTTGAATATGTTGTTTCTCAAGCTGATTTAAATAGTCGTATACTGGAAGTGTCTGTATGTACACAAAAAGGTTGGTTATCAACCGGAAGTAACGTAATGGGTCAAGTTCATATAAATTTGAATGAAATTGATGTTACAAAATCATTCACGAGCTGGTACGATTTACAACCAGAGACTAAGGACTAGAAGTTTAAGAAAAGCAAGTGGGGATTTGAACAATTGTTCATATGTTTTCGAAGACAATCTGTTGAATTTCCACAATGCGACTTTTCAAAACGCTAACAGTTTATAATTATATAATTACATCAAATTCTACGCATTATTCAAATTTTAAAAAAATTTGGATTAAAACAATTAAACAATATGAATTTTGAGAAACTATCAATGAATATGTTTATCTATTTATACTTGGACCGTCCATTGGTATAAAACTAATTTTATGTTTATTTTGCATATTATTTTATATCATCTATGCTTATGGAAATAGTTTGATCAAAAGTAAATACCATTAAAATATATTATTGCTAATATATATAATGTTATGTTATAATTTCATGCATAATAATATCATTACATGCATTGTTTGACACTTATTTATTTATTTAGTATTTGATTTAAAAATGTTTGATTTTTAAATAAACATTTATTTTAATTTGCTTAATATTTTTCTTAATTTGTTGCTTTATTTACTACTTGTTATTATTATAGCATTTATATAATTTAAATAACAAATTAATTATCGATTAAGCAATGTTATAATCTTCACATTATACTATTAAAAAAAACTAATAATAAACTAATAATAAAACAGTATTGTTAAAGATGATTGTTAGTGTAAATTATTAAATCAAATTATAGATAATATATATGTGTTATATTTATACCAAAGTTTTTGCTATATTGTATATTGCTATATATTATATAAATTTATGTTTCTGCGAATACTGGTATAAAATATTACCAGTATAATATTGTAAATTGTTGACGATAATAAAATATAAATATATGCATTAAATTTGTAATATTTCACGATTCTTCTTTCTCCTCGTGAAATTGACTGAAATTTATATCTCCAAGGAAACGCGACAATAGTAAATAATAGTAACTCATATTCTTACATGAATACCAGATACGTAAAGTGATTTCATAAAGTGATTATCAATTGTTCAAATGAACTATATTTAATGAATTAATTCGGTATATTTAATGAATTCTTCGGTTGTAAAATGCAGCAAAATGCACAACTTCCATGTCTTCCAGGATTTAATTTCGATACAAACGTAAGTTGTATTTTCAAATTTTATTATTATTAATTAAATTTTACATTTAATTAACCAATACATATATATTAACATAGTAAGAAATGAATAATGAGAAAATAAGTGAGAATAAAATATTTAAATTGATCAAAAAGAAATGTAAATAAGATAAGGATAATGTAAAAATCAATAATGAAATAGAAAGAAAATGAAATAAAAATAATTATTAATTTATTATTATTTATTATTTTATTTAGATTGGTCGGACAAACTTTTGTAGAAATCAATTCTTCACTAAGGTTCATGATGGAATTTATTATTTATCGGAAAAGTTTGATAAAACTGATCCTGTTCGCTTTCCATCAATTTATGCTCGTGGAGAAGCTCAAGAATTACCTTCTTGGATTGCCTATGATGGCCAAGTATAATAATTTAAAAGAATAATTAATATTGATAATATGCAATAATTAATACGAATTGATTAAAAGTTTATTATAAATCGACTAAATATATCTATAGGAAAATTTTTAATAAGATTCAATGTATTTTTTAGAGGTTGATGTTTAAAGCATTTTTTCAAGAATCAGTTCATGAAAGGAACACAGCTTATCAAGTACGCGTAGTAAATATTAGTTTCTTTTTGGAGGATGGAACAATGAAAATATCTGAACCTTCTGTGATTAATAGTGGCCTTGAGCAAGGTTTAACGGTGCATTTTTTTCAGTATTTTTTGTTGCTATATTTTTATTAATATTTTTTTTTAATTATTTTGTAAATGATTTAATAATTTTTGGATTTCTTCCAAGCGTAATAACATTTTATGTGAAAATTTATTTTTTTGCATAAAAAATTATTTCACCTAATTATATGATATATAAATACAATTAAATTATATAATTTTTTTTTGTTATAAATAACATTTCATATTAAAAAATAAAACATATATATATATATATATATAGGTGTTTTATTAAGACGGCAGAGAATTCCAATGCCTGATCCAGTAAGATATAGATTCTACGATATTATTGATCTAAATATCGGCAAAGAACCGGAAATATATGGAAGAGTATATAAAATTGTAGACTGCGATAAATTTACAAGACAATTTTTAAATCGTATGGGAATCCCAGTTCCAGATCCTATAGAAATACCAAAAGATCCTCATATGGAACTTCATAAACAGGCAAGTTATATATAATTAAAAATACAGTTTTAAAATATATTATAATTATGACCATACAATTAATGAAATAATTGACTTAAAATTGACAAAACAGGAAAGATTTCCAAAGAACCCAAAACGAACGGTTGATACTCTTGGCGATTTTTTAAAATATGATAGACAAGTACTTCGATTTTACGGTTATTGGGATGACACGGATAGTCTTTATGGCATTGTCCATGACCTTGAAATTCATTATTTTCTTTGCGACAATACAATGGAGATTAAAGAGAACGTGCCAGAGAATTCTGGACGAGATACCGGTCTTATGTTTCTGCGACGTATGAAAGTACCCAAAGTAAGAATTCGTATTTTCTAAAAATCGTTATCCTTAAGTCTCCATTATCCATTACAACAAAATGACGAACGAGATGAGATTTGCAAGATAATAAATTAATCTCTAAAAGAAAAAAAAAAATAGAATTAATTTTTTAAAAATATTTTCATTTATTTATAAATTTAATTTTATGAAATTCTTAGAAAAATTTAAGAAATTAAGAAAATTGGAATTTGACAGTTTTTTAGTGAACTTGATCCAATTGGAATGACTGATCTTTTCTCCGTTTTGAATGTGTTGGGAGAGGACATGATTCATGGTTACTATACGATAGATCCATTGAACACTGGAAAAGTTAATAGAGAGTATTATAAAGAAAACGAGCTTAGTATTGGTGCAAAAATAAATGTTTTTGGTAAAAAAATTATCATAACAGATATGGATGCTTTTACGAAGGAATTTTACAGGTAAAAAAAATGTAAAAAGAATATTTGAGAATTAATTTATTTCAATAGATTATGATAAATTAATTATAAAAATTACGATAGAATAAATTGAAAATGTGAGAATATATATATATATATGTTTTCTTTATATCGTTCCAAAGGAAAAAATACGGTTTGAACGAGTTTACACCTATGGAAAGACCTCGAAAACGTGACGAGATTTGCATAAAAATGGAAAAATATATTCCACCTTACAATGGTTTCGGCAGCTACGAAGATTCTCTTGGAAACTGTTTTGCTATGATACCGCAACCACCGAAAAAAGACATCGTTAAATTTTTGTATTACGATAAGTACGTGTATCGAGAAGCGTAATTGCAGAACAAAATTATTAATGAAAATATATTTTGTAATTTTTCTCGTATATATTCTCGTAGACAGGGTTTTGACAGTCACGTTTTAAGATTCAGAGCGAAAATGATATCGCATATACCAGAAAACGAAGATAGAATATTTATAATAAGGGTTTTCCTTATGGATGACACAATTTCTATCTATGAATTGGCGAAAAGAAATTCAGGTAAACGTTTCTTTCCTTATTAATCCAATGTTGTTATTGAGATTCTTAATATTACAATCATAAAAATTGGATCAATTATTTTAACCTCTCCCTTATCTTACGCGAGGAAAAGGGATCGCGGTTTCTTTATCAATTTTATGCGTTTTTCGTGTAATTTATAGGTTTTACGCGATGCGAGTTCCAGAAGAGGATGCCAATAATGTTGCCTAATCAAGAGATATTTGTAAGCAAGAAACCGGATTATTACAAGCCTGAAGATTTCTATATTGGAGCACGTCTTAACTTGAACGATTTTATCTTCGAAATGATCTCTGCCGACATTTATGCTCTTCGTTACATGGAGTTACATTGCGATAAGGTTCAATAATTTATACCACGTTTCGCTGTTTTTACTGTTCCTACAGTTTTGAGCTTTAAAACGCGCGATTAAATGTTCCCTTACAAATTCGACACCGATAAGTCGTTGAAATATAAACGTTTCGTTTCTCTTTACGATTTTTCTCCTTTTATTTTTCTTTTCTTTTTTCCCCAGTTTCCAAAAGCTGACGTAAAGTTAATCCTAGAAAAAGTACGGGCAGCATTGAAACCAGTTTACAAGGAATTCATACAACTTTATCCAACGGAGAAATTAAACGATGAGGATCGAATAATGCCATACGAAAAACTCAAGTATTTTATTTCTCTCGAATTGCGTCCGAATGATTGGTTAATTGTTTTTAAAAAATACTAATTGTTTCCAGAGAAATATTGCTTCAATATTTAAAAGATGATATAACAGAACACGAAATAATTACAATTGCTCGACATTACTCGTCTCACGAGAAGGAAGAATTTCATACTCGGGAATTCATAAGGTAAGCCAATTTGGAATTGGTTATAAAATAGCGATATAAAATTCGTTGAACATTTTAGAAGGATATCGATAATTATTATTCTTCTTTCAGACAATTGATACACACAGAACTTATACGAACCTTGTGGAACGATCTCGATCGTTTGGAAGAGGATTTGCATAATTGCGACAGAGGAAGAACGGGATTTTTATCACGTGATAAAGTGTATATCATTCTTCGCGGTTGTAAGATACCAGTTGACGTAGAACTTTTAAATTCTATGCTTGATCAGTATGTATAGATATTATATATTATTCGATATTAAAATTTTCATTCCTATTTGTTATATATATTTATAATAATAATACTTATACTAATTATAATAATTTGAACAATAAATGATATTATTATTATTTTTTTTTTTTAATAATAATACAGCATTCATACGAACGAGAATGGGAAATTGGATTATAATGACTTGCTTAGATTTATGAATATAAAAATAGATCCTCTTCCTCTGGCTCTGCCGATAAACATCAAGGTATCCTTATTCGTTTTACTTTTATTGCTATTTAATGCTAAATATTTACATATTTACGCATTATTTTTTAAGAAACAATGCGAGAAAATTTATTATTCATCGCGTTATAAATCGTTTTATATATATATATTTTTTAGTCGGTTCTTTGGTGGGCATCAGAAAAGCAACCGGATTACGGGGTTGCTATGGTATGGTGTGCATTTATAAAGGATTTAGATATCAAAGTAGAAGAAACGGAAAAAACTCAAGAGATACAAAAAACGGTAGACTAAACGACACTTTTATACGATACGTTTATCATCTAATGCAAAATTTTACGTTACGATCAGTAATTAAAAAATTAAAAATTCGTTCAAAAATGTAACGTATATATTTTTTATCATTATTCATTATTGTTATACTCGATATTTATACCATATAACGATCTTTATAACGAATATATTTTACTACTCACCAATTGCACGTGTCGTATATGTATCGTACGAATCGTAGTATAATAATAATCGATAGTTTTGAAGTGAATAAAGATGTGCTTTCTCTATATCAAGTGATGATTTATTATTAGAACATAATTTTTAATACAAACTACGTCGAATTCGGATTTAGCGAATTATTTACATAGCGACTAACCATGCCTTATATCTAACATCTATGCTGTCCTCTTTGATTGAAATTTCCTATCTGAGATATTTAATTAATTAATATATATATATGCAGTAGTGATTATTGTCAAAAAATAATGATAAGAGGATTAAAAGAAAACGATAAACAATAACCTTATTTTATTTGTAAAAAATGTTAGATAGGACAATTAAACTAAAGAGGGCAGTATATCTAACAGTGTTGTCCTTTGCTCTTATCTCATTATCTTGTTATCAAATATAATTAATGTAATCATCTTTGATCTCATATCTTTTCAATATTTTGAAAAATTTTTGACAACACCATTGTATTACATTTTTATCGAAGATTATTTATTAATTTTAATAAATAGTTGACGGGATAAATAAGAATTTCTTGTTAAGTTCTTTATATAATATAACGTATTTTTTTTTTTTTTTTTTTTAATTTAACCTTTTCATCATTGATGATTCATTTAAGTAATTATATAATTTATCTGTTCAGCGTTCAACGTTCCCCCTCTCCTCCCCCTCCCCCCCCATATATAATATCGACGATCTCTAAAAATAACTACAAATACGCGTTCCAACTGCAGTAATATTTTTTAATCGTTTTAAATTATCACGACAATTAATTGCACCATATATATAATAAATAATTATTACTCGTTAAACGTAATGGACAATTTTGTCGCTCGCATTGGTAATATCCCAATGTGCGGTTGTGAAATGAATTTCTCTCCTTCTTTCGAACTTGATCAGGATAAATTTTTTTTATTCTAAAATCTCTACGAATCTATTTATTTGCATTCGTACGTTTTCATAACTTTTCTGCACGTTTTACACTTTACGTAACAGCAACTGATATATTTGCAATCGCATCTCTCTAAAACCTCTTCCGTTCTCGTCACGTGTCCCCGGCTGCAACATAGATACTCGCAGCCTTCGTATCCGCTACTGCTCCCGTTACATTGTCTGAAAGAGAAAACTTCCATTATCTCGAATATACATCCCTAAAAAACATATCATAAATGAATCGACCCCGAGGAAATAATTAATAATTAGAAAAATAATTATTTACACGATCGTTATCGATCGTCATCGATATTTATTACATCGTTTATTATCGGTCAATTAATTGCAACACATCACAATATCATGATAAGAAATCAATTCAGTTTTATTTACGTCGTGATAAACGATCCTTCAAAGTGTACATCAATCAAATTACCAACGAAACAAATTAATCGTCCAACATTTTCTTTTTCTCTTTTTTACTTATACAATAGAATAATGATAAAAGAGAATGATAAAAAGTAAGTAGAAAATTATTCGATAAATAAAATTTCAAATCTTTAAATCCTTATAATCTCTGTATTAATGCTCGATCTCTGGATCGTTTGGTCGATCCATAAATATTGCGCATCTTGCGACGAATAAAAAGAGACAGACAGACAGAGACAGAGAGAGAGAGAGAGAGAAGGGGAGGAAAGTTTGTCCTCGCGCATGTTACGGCGCACATTTTACACACAGGTAGTAGTGTCAAGAAAAAACGATTTCGAAAAGTGTACGGCGAAATTGCCGGGGGCGTAATAAACATTCACCACGCCTACTTTGTATAATTATACGGAGGGTTATAATTACCGGTTGTAACCTGTAATTGGTAGGGGCCAGTCAGTGGTGCCCAAAGAAAACCTGGTACCATATATTTACGGGCGGAAATAAAATATTAACGTGTCCGAAACTAGCATCCGATTAGCCTTACGAATTGACTTACCCAGTTGACTTCATCCATTTTCCGATCGAAAATTGAAAAAAAAAAAAAATTCAACTTTCTTTTCGCGCGAGAGATAAAGCCACTCGCAACACTCGAAATGAAATATCTGTTTACACGTAATTAACAGGCTATGATATTGGTGTTTCTTAAATGAATCAATCGTGGATTGATTCCTTATATTATACTCTTATCATCTTTAATTAACATTTGTATCTGTTTTTATATTTGTTTGGGAACTGCTTGATAAAAAAAATTGCTATTTTACACGTCTGTTTTATATTTTTTTTCTTTATTGGAATGGCTGTTTGTTATCGTTTCGTTCTATTTACACCAGGATATCGAGATCACATTTTTATTTCTGTGCCGCTTTATTCCACTAATGATAACGGGATCGATCGTTGCCAGACGCAACGGAAATGACATTAATTTTTGCCTAATAGCACGGATGGTGATTCGAGGAGTGATTTATATAGGGCTGGCTAAATGAAACAAAGAGCCAGGAGGGTTTCATCGTGATGCGTCTGCATCTTCTTTCTAGAAACCGGTCACCGGAATACCGTGGATGATCTTAATTCACAAACATCGAGGCGTGAATAATTCAGAGCGACGAAGATTCCTCCTTTCGCCCTGCCGCCGGAAAAACCGTGGCGAATGCAATCAACAAAGAAAGAAACATCTTTCTTCCTTTATTTTGTTCCCGCTCGTGTTAATAGCGATTGTTACCTGAATAAACCTTCTCCTATTACGTACAACCCTTGGGATATCTCTCGTTAGGAATTAACGAGATATATGCTTCGATATATATATATATATATTTTTTTTTCTGTCGAAATAAATATTATATAATATTTGACCATCGAATCGTTGGAATCGTTAGAAATGTTGCTTTTCTTAAAAAAAAAAAAAAAATAATAATTGAAAGATGGAAAATTAATTAACACGAATTAATAAACACGATTGAAGAATTGATTAAACATGATTGAAGAATAAATTTAATAAATATTTTGGATACTAATAATACACTTAAAATATTCAATTTTAAAAGAATCCACGGGGGATCCTGGTGGGGGACCCTGCTAAGATCCTCGCTCTATTCAATGAGGAAATTCTATCTTCGATGTCGTCATAATGAATCGTGCATACACACGCTTATACCATTTTCGAACAGTCAAATTCTGGGTAAAACGAAAGAAATTTCATAGCTTGTGGCAAGCTATGTCGTAGAATCGTTAAAATATCGTAAGATTTATTCGAGAACAGGTTTCCTGATCGGTTGGAAAAATGTGAGGTTCCGCCCTATCTCGAAGGTCTTCTCTCATAGGTAATTATCGGACGCAGTCGTATAAATAAGCGAGTATCTCGCTATGTGGACGATAACTAAGATCGAGGTGTAGGAATTCGTTGTGTGTGGCTATTATACAAAATGGAACAAGTCGAAGAATCGAGTGGAATCTACAGAATGGAAATAGGTATTTTATTAGCGCGAGATAACGATTAGTTGACCAGGGACAGAGACAGGAATAAATGTATGTATACACTGTGATCACCTCGAATTGCGGATCGTAAACCGTCCTGAAATATCACGTGTGCGATATCTGCATTATGCATCGACTAGATGCATACCTGTCCATTTTTTCCTCGCGATTTAAACGATTTTATTTTACGTAATGAAAAGCGGATGATGCCTCTGCGAAACATCCTCTCGTATTTCTGAAAATATCTGATCGAAGAAGAAAAGAAAGAAAAAAAAAAATATGTCCTACGAATCATAAAATCATGGAAATATTAAGCGTGAAGAATCCTTTAGTTTTAGTTTTAAAAATAATTTTCTTCAAATTTTTCACACAAACAAAAATATTTTCCAATATTTTTCAAAGAAGAAACACGTTAAAGGATATTATAACAAAGTTTTATTTCCGAGAATATTCGTTAAAAAGAAAATATTAGCGCATTGTTTAGCGTTATAAAACTTTATTACAATTTGATATTAAAATAAGAAAAAGTAAAAGTAATCAGGGACACAAATATATACTCTGGTGAAACGTATTCAAGCGAATCTTATGAAAGATTCATCGATCGAGTGCGCGGTAAAAAGGGAACGAACTTCGATGATTGGCGACAAAAGGAAGAATCTTGGTCAAAGGTTCATGAACTTTCGATTACCAAAATGCTGCGCAATTCCATTCTTTTTCCTCTCGTTTTATGTTCCTCTTTATGAAACTGTTTCGCTATGTTCTCAAGTTCTTTTTCTTTTTTTTTTTTTTTTTTAATCAAAAAGAAATTACATTCCTTTATCTCTTTCAACTGTAATGCATCATGCTGTTGTACGAGACGATTTTAATGCATATTTTAAATGCATTATATACTTCATCAGATTATATTACCGGTTATGAATAAGTACGTATGCTACTAAATTCAACGATGGAATATGTTCTGCAATATTGTACGTCATTGATATCCGTTCTAGATGTCACTTATACATTCAAAACTTCTGCAAGTGTCGTTCATTTATCTTCTTTTCAATTAACAATCACGAACATTGTTATGGATAAAATAAAAGATAAATAAGAAAGATATTAATATAAATTTGTCATATAATTACATGTCAACACACGATACAATTATCGATTTTAGAATCGATTGAACATATGTTCTTTATAGTATGAATAATACAAATTTAAATATTATAGATTTCTTTGATTTCATCTAGTTCGTAGAATTTAATGGAATTTAAAATATTGAAAGCATTTGATAATATTCTTCTTTATTTTTCTGATATAAACATATTATGTTATAAATTTTATAAAATGTTATAAAACTAGTTTCTAATTCTTAGTAAAATCTTTGATAAATTGAACTAGTATAATTAATTCCATTCACTTATCTATAAGATGCTTGTTTTACATGTTCTTTGCTAACGAATCGAATAAAGTCTCCGACGAATGTAAAGCGATAATATCCGACTACATTAAAAGGATAAGAAAATCAATGACAAGGTAGTTCGTATTAAAATTTGAAATCATTTTAAACCAAAATTATTTGCTGCATAAACATAAGTAAATCAAGGACACTGAATTTATTTTTACTCGATGATACTTATTTCTTTGCTTATTTCTTTAAAATAACCACACGACTATTTCCATTCATCTAAGCTTCTGTATGTTGTTTAATTCATCCAAAATCTATTTATCCATTTATTTTACTTGTTTAAACCATTCAAAATAATTGTAGATTTTCATTCGAAATAACATCATCTGAAATAATTGTAGATATTATTTGAAGCATATTTCTACAAAACTGTTAAATTTTTCTTGGAAGTTATGAATAAGTCAAACGATTGAATAACAATCTATCTTCTTATTTAAATTAATTCGTATTATTCATGTAAATTATGTATTTCTTTTACTTTATTTACATAACAAAAACTTACTGAAATTGTTATAACCATTTTTTATGTAATTATGCAATTGATTTTTGAAATATATGAAACTATTGCATAAAATATATTTATAATACTGTAAATCCTGTAAATAATAATTTTAAAATTACATACTTTCATTTATTGAGTCAAATTTCAGAATTATAAACATGACAACTAAATAAGAAAAACAGGAGATTCAATAAGTTGAACAGTAAGTCTAGTGAACAGTTGAGTGAAATCGCTTGTAGTGTAAGAAGAAAAATAAGAACGTGCAACTGTCATATATTAACAAAATAATTACCTGTAAACTGTTGTAGCGTGAAACCGGTTTTACAATATTAGTTAAAAAAAATAAATAAATAAATAAAAATGAAAAATTTTTATTTACCTGCCAACAGTTCCAAGACTTCCTCTCTTCTTGTCGGGAAGACAATAGTCTGGACTTTTGGTAGTATACAATAGATTATCGTGATGATACAAGGGTGGTAACCTGCCTCCTGATCTTGGTCGTACTTCTGCTGCAGTTGCGTATCTTCGAAGCAAACGACTTCCTGCTGCAGCCGGTCCTGAAGAACCAAGCCCTCTCCAACAGGTACGTACACTGCATGATCCAGACACTCCGTGACACTTACATTCAAGGGTCAAGGATTGTTCCACTGCCTTATAATGATAAAATGCACAAAGATAAACTTTAATTGAATTGGAACAAAATAAAAAACAAATTTTGGTGTTTTTGGTGTAAAAATTACTTTTAAATATTCAGAAATTATATAATGCAAATGATATTAAAATTTCGTGCAAACGAAAAGAATATCATTGAAAAGCTGTTTCATTAATATCAATAAAATTATAAATCCCCCATCTTTTATATCAGTACAATTATTTCGATTACCCTTCGACCCGCTCGGTTGTTGTGCATGTTAACAGCGTGCATAAACTTCGCGGTTGCACCTGTGCCTGGAGGCGTTGCGCCTTGAAGAAACCTCTTGGCCATTCTGGACGCCGATCTAACGTCATCGCCGCAGCCGCCCCATTTGAAAGAATTTCTGGCGGACAACGTTCCAAAGGAGACAGATGTCGCAGTGAAAGATGAAGGTGAGATCAAGGCAGAAGGTGATGGAGGCTCCCTTCGTGGTGGTGTTGCACAGGAACAGGCTGCAAGACTGCCCAGAGCGCATCCTCTCGCTAACCTCCAAACTGCAGCTGCTGCTGACATCGCATACACGAATGCTTGTTCCCTGGTTCCTATTACAAGAAACATTTTTCTTAAATTTTTCATTTCTTTCTCATTTTTTATTACTGCATGAAATTAATAATTTTTTTTTTTAATTATTTGTATAGAAAAATGAAATTAAATCAAAATTTTGTCACCTTCGTAATAGATATTGTACAATTTGTTCGTTAAATAATTTTCCAAACAAGTTTCAATTTTATTTTTGTCACGTAAGAAGCATTTTATTGACTAGTAAAATGTCGTGAATTAGGTCGAAGATCGAAGCGACGATGCCGCGATTTTCTAATAAGAAATCTTCAAAATGGGCAATTAACGAAGTAAGAAGTCGAATCTCTCGAACGGTCCCGAATAAAGTCGGTAATAGTATGGTCCATGGTGCCTTTTAGAGGTCGCATTCACGGACTCTTTTCTGCTCGTACCCGGTTTGAAATAATTGAAGGAAAGCTGATTAGCATAGCAGTAGCGAAAGGGCGGCTTTTCTGCTCCTCCGATACTTTTGATTGAGGAACCGTGTGTTTTTCATCACCAGTCCGAAACTCATGACGAGCTTCTCGGTTTTCTCATTAATGAAGGATCTCCTCTTGCCCAGGAACACTTTTATTTATATTATAATTATCGTCAAATGCGAACATTTAATCCGGCATTGCTGGCAAGAGGTAGGAGAAAGAAAAGGAAGCACTGGTTAGATAATGACTACTAATTGAGCCGCTTCTTCAAGGTCTTCCTATTTATTGTGAAATATCTTAAGGAATATATTTATTTTAAAGTTATGTCTCTTTTTATATAGCTGCTTTTGTGGTTATCAAAATTAATTGTTATTCAAATTGAATAATTTTTCAGGATAAGTGATTTTTTACTGCAAACAAACATAATAACTTTGTGTTAAATATTGTGTTAAGTATTCTGGCAAATAAAAAGATATTGAAAAAATTATATAGAAAGATCATATTTAACTTTCATTTATGTACATATATATACACATAGGAAGTGAATTATGACAATGATAGGTAGTATGATTTCTGAGTGAAAAAAATTTAATGTTAGAGACATGTTCGTGTCAGTTTGCGAATGTCAGTTGTTCACTTTCTCTGATCTGCTTGTTCATGCATTAACGAAACAAATAAATTACGAAAACTTAATATATTGCTTCGAATATCAAATCATCGTTATAATTTATATGTGCAACATAGACAAACGTAATTTATAATAGAAATTATTATATTAATTTATTATATTATAATAATATATTATATTTAATTCAAAGTTCAAAATAACCATAAACTGAAGAAAAATATATATAAGTAAATAATAAAATATTTAAATATTTATTCTTTTCATAACCTAAAAAAAATATATCTATTAACAATATGATTAATTTTTCTTTCCCATTCTTTCAATCTTGTTACATTATTACACCAATCATACTCTATATTTCTTCGACAAAAAATCTCATCGATATCTACGATTCAATATCATTTTTCACGTCTGACGAAATAGAATCTTAAATGACCCTTGAGGTTAGTCTCATAAAGATCTTCAAGATGTTAAATAAAAAATGCATCTCGATATAGAACATACCAGTAAGTAATTCAGGCGTATAATCTGGTGCACGCTCGATGCTACTACAATTCCATCTACGGTGTCGAAATGTTTGCTGACATACTGTTGAAGTATCCCTTGCCGCTTGTACCAAGCTGGGCATTACATCTGGCGTGGCTCTGCACGCTCTTGCCTGCTTTCTCTCCAAAAGCCCAGAGTTTTTCGCACTTGTACAAGCTTCCCTTGTCCATGTATACCCATCTTCGGTACGGCCAAGAGCCCTGGAATTAAACCAATAACGATTTCATTGATATATTTCAATGAAAAGAAAATAAAGATTATTCGTTATATTCTAATTCAAATTTACTTTTTCTGATATTTTCAGCTTAAGTAAAATAAATAAACGGTAAATGTGTTGAAAGCATAATTAATTAAAGTTTTGTTAAAAATATCAAATTTCATATATACTAACCTAATATTATAAAATTATCATTCAAACTCATATTCGTTGCTTAAATATTTTTCTTCACAAACTTTTAAACTAACTTTTCCTATGCTCAAAAAATAATTCTAATTCTCTTCTATTTTTCATTTCTGCAAACAAAAAATTTTATTTTTCTTCGTAAATCTAACCATATTCCGTTTCTTATTCTTATTCTCGAAAGTCAATTGATAGCAAGATCGATTCGACAAAGATCGATATGAAAGATCCAGCGTGAAGAATCGAAAGGAAAACTCGAAGATCGAAAGGAAAAATTGAAGAATCTTTTCTCTCGAATCGAAAATCGAAATTTTAAATTGAAAGTTCATTATGGAACGACTTTAGTATTGGACGGATGAATCGTTCGTGTATAGTTCGGGCAAGAGCCGTAAATCAGGGGTGAATTTCGAAAATTATAGGGAGTGAAGCTGAAAGGTAGGTTTAAGCGGTGCGGGTGGATACGTGCACCATGGCGCAAACCATATGGAGGATAATTACGGACACCTGAAAGTCGAAATGGTTCAAGCACGGATACGTCTAGACGTAACAGCCCTAGGAATGGCCAACTCGCCAACCCCGTGTCAGCCTACCCTCGAAATTACCCTATCAAAAGACCATTCCTCTAATTCATTATTCGCTTGCTGATTGCGCCGTGGCGCTGCTGTCGTTTCCAAGATGCCGTGCGTGTCGTTATATGTTTGTCTCCGTTCATGACGTTCGAAGCATGGGACAATCGTAAATGTTCGCGTTTCCCGTTCCTACGGGGATTTATGTTCTCGTTGCCTCCGATATCAACTACTTTTTCTTGTTCGTCTGCAACGCTCGTTTAACACGTTGATTGTCGCGTTAGTCACATACAGGGTGTTTCCGAAATCGTGATATAACATTTTTTGGTTATATTAAACGCTTGATTATATTAGTTGTTAAAATCAAGCTTACAAATTTTTAATTTAATTGGTAATAATTTAAATCTTTATATATTTTAAATATTTTATACCATACGTTAAAAAGATAATAACCAGTGAAATTAATTTGAAAAAGAATTGTCTGATATTTGTATAGAATTACTTGTATAGAATCCATCTATGTGAAAGTGACATATATCATAAAAGAAAGGATAATTTTTTTTGTCAATGAAAAAGAAATGAAACGAATTTATTTCACTTGTCAAAACAGATTTGAAAAATGCATTTCTCGCACATAGTTCATTATCAATTCATGCATCTCGAAGTACGGATATATATAAAAAACTAATTGCATTTTTGCACTGCTCGTTGTTTGCTTGCTAATTTTTCACTATTTTCAAATTTATTTATCAAATTTGTTTCTACAATTACAATTGTGTAATGTTTATATATATATATATTTTTTTTACTTTATAACTAAAATTATTCCTTTCTTGTAAAATTAAGATAATTTAGAGAAAAATACCAAAGAAAAATAAAAAGTTGAATGATTGTTTCATCAATTTAACTACTTTTCATGCAATGAATTAACATTACAGCATATTTTTTCCTTGTTTTTATTTGCATATATAAAATTGCATTGCGTTTCACTGAAGACTAAAAAAATAAGAAAAATTACAGATATAAGTATGAGGCGACTAAAACGAATTCAAAAGAAGGCAGATTCAATGTTCTATAAATGACACTTGAAAGATTGGCCATACAATTATGTAAATTGCTTGTATGAAACACGTTGGTTGATAGGCAATAATTATTTTAATACGAGTGTAAGATTTACTATGGCAATTTTCAACTATTTTTTCTTTGCAGAATATGATTGACAGAATTAAAACAAGCAATTTTCATTTTCTTCACTTCGAACATTCTAGGATATAAAGAATACTTACAATTAATGTTTTTCAATTTCTTTCGTGAACGTTGATAAATTATTCGATGGTAGTAAATACTGTGACAGAGACTATCCGATATCCAATTTCTGCACTGTTCACGCCTAGATTTGTTACGAGTTATTATTCACACAGTATATATCATGTCGATAACCATTTCAATTAGCCAATGAAAGCATTTTCGAGGCAATCTCACAGCCAAGATCTTGTTTCGCGAGACCACCTGGTATGCAACAAGTCCGACAACTTGTAGACAGAGTCACGAGTGAAGAATATATCGCCCCCTTGTTTGTATACGATCATTATGGATTATATTGATGTATTCAGTACCTTTACGAAAGTCTTGCTCAGTGACATTTGTTACAAAAGGCACACCCTCGATCTCAAGTACTGTATCGGGCAATTTATGGAGAAATACAAGGTATAAAATTTATAAAAATTTCTTTTTTACATCATAGTCGTAAAAAAAAAACGAACTTATTAAAAAATATATTTAATCTTTTTTTCGAATAGGAATAAAGCAAAAAAAAATTATTTAATCAATGTTGTATACACGTATAAAGAAACAGTATATATATTATTATATTACTATAATTTATCGCTATCATTCTATTAAAAAGCAAGTTAATTTTCCCCAAAAATGAGCGTATCTAATTTTAATAACCAGTTTGCCTGCTGAAACACGAGGCGTAAATGCGATAACACGATCGAATTCGTGCGAATAATTCGTGGAAGTTATGCTACCGGTTCCTTTATTTCCTTGGAATCGATCGAATCGGGAGCCATGAGTTTTTTTCGCAAAATGTTTCTATCCTAAATTGGCGTGAAAATTATAAATATCGAAGAGGATTTGATCGGTCTCCTTTATGCGATCCATTACACAAAACTGTGTAACGTATAAGGAACAAACTTATCCCTCCAAAGAAGTTCATGGTCGTTTACGGTGTATATGTAGGTGCATTCTTATGAAAATGCAGTGAGCTCCAATAAAACTGCGTGACGTACGTTTCGAAACGGCCAAATGGGCAAGCATACCGGTGTCGGATGCAATTTTGAAATTCGTTTTGACTCGTGCAATCGTAAAGAGATGTTTTTACGGGGCTGATAATAGGTTAGCTCCTACGATTCTTGTGGTCTCTCGTGTGCGGCCACCAGTCCGTTTTCTGTCGAAGGCGAAACGAAACTGAAGTAGTGTTCGGGTTCTGTTAACGTTACAAGTCTGAAACGCGGTCATTCCTCATTTTTCTTGTTCTTCCTCTTGTTAATAAATTATAAATGTTTGCAACAGGTATAAATAATACTTATACGTTATTGTATTTGTTATAAGATTTAAATATTAATTGTTTAATACGTATTAAGATGTATTATTTACTGATACTTTTATATGATTACAGAAAATTTGATATATCAAAAAATGAGACGAAGTTAACAATGATTAAAACTATTAAACTTCTGAAATACGTACAATTTCCTAATATTAAATATGAAATATTAATTAAATTAAAGTATTCAAATATTCAAACTAAAAAGAGAGAGAAAGTACAACGCTATTACTTTGTGTAAGGATACGAAATTGAAATCATTATTGAACGTGGCAATAATCAGTAATACTTTACGAATTGAACGAAACTATGACGAAAATGACACGTGAGATATTCGTAATTTTCCATATTCGGTAGCAATGTAAATGATGTCTCGCTGATATTGATATTCTATTGATACTTTTATCGATGAACGTCTGTTACGTCTGAGAATTCTTGTGGGAGGATCCATGCAAAGATATACATTATGGATTCCAAAATTGGCTTTGACATATAGATCATAAAACACAGAGTTTACAAGCTTGAAAATAGCCCCGGTTCCCGAGGTTATTTGAATACTTAAAAACCAATCAATTCTCTTTCTTTCTCTCTCTCTCTCTCTCTCTTTCTGAATTTACAAGTCCATAACTAATAGGTAGAGTATAGTACCTTGAGAAATTTTACTGCTATAATTATGTATGAAATTAATATTTTGTTATGTAAACTAATTAATTGTCCATAATAGTTTTATTTTTTTATCATGTTAGAAATTTTATGTTAAATTTTTATAGCAATGGACTTTTACATTAAAATTTTTTATAATTTCAGATTCCTTACAAATAGAGGTGTAACATAGTTCCTACATTTTCTCTTGCATGAAGAGCACCTAACTACGTGATAATACCTGCTACGTTTCGCACAAATCATGCAACAGATGATTTACGAGCAACAAATCCATGATAAGTATAAATCTACACACGCTTAGATTTATAAATAGTAATATCCACGCGTTTTTGTAAATTCAACATTAATCAATTGCATGACACTCGTGCAACTTATTATAAATCGATTGTTAATCTTCGTAAGCAGCCTTCTAATCAATTCACCAATCTTTAAAAGAGGCAAGGTATTTGAAAAAAAAAAAACGATGGTTTTTAATTATAAAATAATTTCCTTTAGCGAAATGATTAATGAATTTCTTCGTTCAAATTCTTCGCTGTCCCGTTACTTTCGATTTCAAAATTTCAACGCGAATGTAACGAAGTTGAAGATCTTTTACTTCTTCCTGTATTATTATCCCGTTGTCACATATGCTGCTTTTTAACTCGACAAATTAACAACTTTCAACAACTTCTTCTTGAATATGCTTTATTTTCACTTTTCGAATTATTCCGTTTTTAAATAGTTCATTTACCTTCGTGAAAATTATAATTAATATCACTAACAATTAAAATTGAAATTGTAGAATTACTAAAAAATACTAGTTTAATTCGTAATTAGATGTAAAATCAAATCAGAAAAGAGAATTTCTTCTTAGAAATTTTAATCATATTTTCCAGTGCTTCTACAAGATTTTTATCCATCGACGAACCGTAGAAAATTCTCTCTCCAGTCTGCGACGCTTCCCTACGAAAGGAAAATTTCTTTCGCGCAATTAACAAACCGAGCCTCATAAATTTTCTCGGCCCAACAAGAGAGCGCACGCATCTTTTATAGGCCTGGACGTGACAGAGGGATCGATGCACGATTCCTGTACGGTTGTATACACCGACAAATCGTGTTCACGACTTCCGATCTCGATTCGATTACCCCTCCGGTGTCGATAATTATAAACAAAAGGGGAAAAGGGGGACAGAATGATGGCGGAGGGATCGCAGAGTGACGAGGAGGAGAGAAAGAAAGAGAGAGAGAGAGAGAGAAGGCTTCTTGGAAAGGGCGTTTATAAATCACGAATCGCAGGCAACCCCTAATCTTCCACCCTGTTTCTCGAGCCTCGCTGTCTTCCTCGTGTAGTACTTTTCTTCCCCGCTCCACTCGTATTTTGATTTTGCACGCGAAACCACCATCACTCCACCATTCATCATCCGGCGCAGAGCGGCCTTCTCTCTTTCTGTTTCCGCTTTTCCAACCCCTTATATATATATATATAATAATAATATATATATATATAATAAAGCAATCTCCCTCCATGAACGTGGGCCGATGAAATTCGTCCCGAATCACTGGACAATTAACGTCAAGCGGCGAGCGGCTGAAATAAAGGAAGAGGAGAAGGCGATCACCTCCGGCCAGCGTGGAATGATAATGGGAATAATATCTTCATGGTTCGCGGGCTACGGCCAAGTATAACGGTCACAACGATTCCATCCGTAGGTCCGTACGCGGAGGAACTGGCAATGATTCATAAGAATTGGAATGGGGAAGGGTGAGGGGAGGCGTGGATTAATTGATACCAAGAATGGGAATTAAGGCTGGAATCGGCGAACGAGGAAGGTTTCGCGATGCTGGGAGAAGATTAATCGCGCGCGAACGTTTCGGAGAGGAGATGGGGGGAAAGTTTGGAAAATTGGATAATCCTTGTGTTGATTTTGCGAAGTAATTTTTGAGAAATTTTTAATCGTTGATTCAATGCATTTCTCTCGTTTTTTTTTTTTTTTTATTTAGTTTATCAGAGTGAGTACTGTTCTAATAATTGTTAGAAAAAAAAAAAAAGAATTCGTCTCAAAACAGTTAAGATAATAAAAGGTTAAGGTTAAGATCGTCGAATTTTTGTATTTTTTCGTATATTAGTGATTCAATTATTCTTGCTATCATACATATGAGATCCACTTTTCAAGTCAAATGATAAGTAGTAATCCCGTTTATTTCTTTGAAGTAACGAACTGGTTATCTCCATTCCAAGTAAGCTTCTTAGCCATTTTCATCATCCTATTTGAACCAAGTGACGAATGATTGTAGACTGGTTTATCTTTATTTAAAATATTATTTCTCTTATCTTTTATCATTGGTTTCTCTTAATAGCATCTCTTGAAATATTATTATCTTGATCTTGATTCATAATTTTTTTAATAAAGAAAAAAAAAATCGTTATCCTCGAATTTCAAAGAATTTAATAGAATTTTTCTTACGTTTACAGTCGATATTTTCACGAGAATTTACGAGTCGTTGGTCAGAGAACGATACTTTAATAAACCTATATTCGATGCATCGTGCATAAGAGAACTTCGAACGTATAATAAATCCTTGTTGAGACTTATTGTTCCTTGGGGGCCCGACGCGAGGAAGAGAACAAGTAAAAGAAGAAATCTTCATAATAGAGTAAAATAATCCTCGCCTTCCTACCATTCTGCTCCACGCATACGTGTATCTGGTAACCTATTTGTTTCTCATTAACGGACCTACATTAATCTTAGGACTCCTACGGAACCTTCGTGAACAAATGTGAGAACATCGAAGCTGCTTGTTACCCAAGGATTCATGCTGCTTCGACAGAATGAAGCTTCTAAAACTCTATTTAAATTCACTTTTTACCGTGTAACCGTGATTAAGTACAAGTTATCTTGTAATCGATGATTTTTGTGCAAAAGAAAAGTAAGTAAAAAAAACGAATTAAACGGATAAAATTGGATAAATTTTAATAAAGATCTTTAAATATTAAAGTATATTACTGGTCAGAAAGATTTTAAAATTTTAGATTATACAAAATTTTTTAAACAAATTAAAAAGTAAGTTTTAAAAATAAAAATATTTTTAAATTTTTTCTTTGTACCTGTGCTGAGTAAAATTTTGATAATAAAATCTAAAGAAAGGGAGAGAGAAAAAGAGAGAGAGAGAGAGAGAATCGCTAAAAAATTAGAAAAAAAAATTAAAAAAAATATCATCAAGTTACTTACAGCCACTTGATGCACCTGCCATCGTGAATCAGCAACAGCAGCAAGAGCAGCCAAGCTTTAGCACTGCTTCTCTTCGTTATCGTCATCTTCATGTCACTTTACATTCTAGAAGATCGGCATTCTTCCTCGTCGTTGACGCATAAGAACTTTTGTTTCATGAATTTTTCAATGTTCAAGACTCTCTATCTTCACACGCGATATCACGTCTTCTTCAGGGTCCACTGTGTTTCTCTCGATGATCGGTCGATCGTTTCACGTACAATCGCGGTATATCCTTTGATATATCCATCATCGATGAATTCTATAAAATATTCACTACTACTTTCCCCAGTATTTTATACAAAACCAAACTTTACTACTTTTTCAGATTATTCTTCTTCCCGAATAAGTGAAATTCTAAAATCAAAGAATTAAAATTATAAAAGAAAAAAGAAAAACAATTAATCAAAAAAAACTCGTTGAAAGCAAGGGCAACCAATAGATACCGCAAGCAGCTTTTACTAAGAGAAGATATAAACTTTATATCGGAAGATGTACACTCTACTCTTCTTTCGATAATTACAGTTGTCGACAGGATGATGAAAGCAGCCTTAGAAATCACACACGCGAGCTCCTCCTACGAGGATCGCCAATTATCGTCAATTTTTCAACCGAGAGTTCCTCATCGATGAAAACGTATCGTGCACCACGTATATACGTATACGTTTACTTGACAAAATATATTAATTGGAGAAACGTAGGAAAACGTGGTATTATCCCGGGCACATCCACTGTCACAGGACGATTGATCGTGGTGGATGATCAAATCGAGGCAGCAGACCGGACGTCAACGCGCGGTATCCTGAATGATCTGTGACCAATACGAGTTCCCTATCGGGGAAGTTCCTTCGCACCGTCCCGTGCTGCAGGGAGTCTGCGTGGTTACAGGTGTCCGTCGAGCCGTCCCGCAGGATTTGCCGGTCGTCGTGGAGGTGGAATCCTCCTACTACTACTCTATTTCCTCCTACTTCACCTACTCGTTTTTCGTTGGACGAGGAACCGGCCACAGGGATGGCGATCAGAGTGTGAACGCGAGCACACGAGTAAGGGAGGAGGCGAGAAACTGGTCAAAGATCCGTGGCTACGAGCTGCTAGAGCCTCTGGTGAACGGAGAGGATCGTACCTGCGAGGAGAGGATCCACCGGTGTTCATCGATTCGATATTAAGTACGAATGCAGCAAGAGCAAAGTGATATAGCATGCATTTATCAAAAATTGTTTTTCGACTCGTTAATGTAAAGAACATTTTTTTTTTTTCTTTTCTTTTCTCGTGTAAAATCTTAAGTTAAGAGTTTGTAGCAGTAATTGTAAATCGAAATTGAACACACGATTTTATAGGATTTGGGAAAGCGACAAATTTTGGATTATCTTTTTAAAAATGTTTAGCATTACCTTACTATGTAAATATGATAAATATAGTTGGCTATATTCTTTGCAGTATCGTTTGAATGAAGCAGATGCAAGGGAAAGATGAAAGTGTCAAGAATTCAGGACAAGTAATTCTCTAATTAAGTATTCTTACCGTAATATCGTCACTTACGTTTATAGTTCTATTAAAATTCTACATATGTATTTCCCTTTTTAAGCATGAAATGTAAATGATAAAACAAGTTAAGATAATTTATGAGAATGTGTATTATAATGTAACTTAATTTTCGACTTTTTAATAATTTAATTTTCCATTTTTCTGTTTAATTCAAAATAGGATTTGAGATTGTTCTATTTTTATTCGTGTATATATATATATATATATATTTACTATTTATCCAAAGAATGTTGTAAGCCGGGCAAACAGTTAACTATTGAACCAATTACGTGTACGATTTGCCAATTAGTTTCAAAGAGAAAGCGGGATCGTATATTATTCGAGAACTCGAAGTTACCATTAGAAATATCACACGGAAAGTATCTAGAAAGAGCCGGTTGTTTATTTTCCAGTAGTCGTTTGGTTTTATCTCAAATTTTTCGTTTTTCTCTAATATTTTGATATTTTCATCAAATAATTTTGTCAGTCTAATGTTGGAAGTAAAAACGAAAGAAGAATGGACTTCAACTTTCATTTGTCTCTCTTTCACTAATAAATTATGCTCAACTTCGGTTTGTTCGTTCTGTTATGCACTACTAAAGTATTCCTATATTCTTGTATTCTTATATCTTATAAATATCAGAGATTTATGTTGTAAAAATTCATATTTATATAGGTATATTTCCATTTTATTTTTAATTACGTCAATGGATAGAATTTACGCGTAATGCGCGAACACAAAATGCTTGCCCCAAACTGTTTTGTAGCGGATTCGTAATATAGCGTATAAATCGTTACAAGAGCGTTAATGGTAATTAACAAATGGGGCAATTAATACTAATGACTGTTCAATTTGTTGATTACTTGAAGAGATTGAGCGCGCGTTCGTACAAAACTTTATTTCGAAATCCCATATAATTCAATAGTCTCTCTTTTCTCCCTCCAACAAGTATTATAGAATCTCTAATTTTTAAAGCGTCGTTTCATTCGTTGATTTGAACTTAAATCTTTCGTTTCGACGTGTTAGAGCTTTTAACTATTTACCGTGAAAAAAAAAAAAAAAAAATCAATAGAAAAAAATACACCTCTCGTTCAAATTCCAAGGGCGTTGGATGCGATACCGATTCACCGAACCTTTCCTTATACGAGGTTCTTTATTTAAATCAAAAAAACGATACAATTTTCCCAATCGTGGAAATCTTCCTTCGTTTCCTCGAGGAAAAGATCACGCGCCTCCCTTACGAAGTTTGATCTTTCTTCCCCATTATTTCTTTGTGGCCGCGGAAGTTGGCGTTACGGCTCATTTAGCAATTTGCTTATTTGCTAGGAAAAGTCTCGGCCTGTGTGTACACGCGTTGGCTTTGTGCGTAATCGCGAAGGGTGGTGGAGAAGAAGGGGAGGATCCGTGGAACGAGAGAGGTAACTTTTGCGATCGTGTCGGGGGGGGTTTGAGGTTTAAGTCGCTTTTAATAGCCAAGCAGCTGTCGCCGGATCTGTTTGCCCCCTTTTTATGGTAGACGTCTTCGACGAATAATGGGAGGAAATAATCTGGAACGAAAGAAGCGGCCATCCTTTGCAGTCCTCCGCCAATAAACCGCTTTTAACCCGTTCTTTTCGTCCCTTTCGACGCCACAGCTCGCTGCTTGATTCAACCGTCATTTTCACAGCACAGAGGTGAAAGTACCCGCGCAATTAATGCGAACGTTCTTCCGATGATTCACGTATTGTCACCGATCATCCAAACCGGGAAATTTCATCGCCTTGGAAGAAACGTGTTTTCTATTCACGCGCATTGTCGCGTTTCTCTCTATGATTGATAGATATAGTCTCTTCTACGTGTGTATTTACGATCCAGGTGAGTTGGAATCATTTAACTCCTAAAAAATAAAACAACAAATTAAAAAAAGGAACGATGCCAATGATTTGATGATATTAAACGGATGTTCGATTATTACCGATTTTTGTAACGTTTCTCTTCGCGATCTTATAGGTATTTATGATCCAGACAAGTTTGGCGCTTCGAGTTATTTAACTTCTGATGAATAGGACAACAATAAAAAAAAAAGAAAAGAAACAATGTTAATAATTTAGTCGTTTGACGTGTGAAATAGATGTTTGATTACTAGAAACTTTTTAAGTATTTACGATTCAGTTGGTACTTTGAGTTAACTTAAAATCTCTTGACAAATGGGGCAATAATATAAGGAATAATGCTAATAATTTCGTTTGATATATAGGATAGGATTGGCGATTCTTTGCGAGAATTTTCAGTGTCAACCTTTTGTTCGTTCGCGAAATAAATTTTGCAAAATATAAAAAATTGCGAAGACTTAGATTAATTAATTCAATGTCGTGCAATTAAAATGATATCAACGTGTTTCTCGAGGAATGGCGTCTCATCTGCATAATCTGTATATAATAACGTCGCCGAGAAAAAAAGGAATTAATCCCCCGGTGATAAACTTTTTCCCATCCCTTCTCAAATCAGGAGTCTTACGCACGAATGGCTCCTCCGTCAAATTAGGAAAACATTTCTCTACTCAATAGAATTGACTGAAATAAGTTGATTCGTATTTTCATTTTGAATCGTTCGAAATCATTATAATTACTGCTTATAATAATTTTTATTTTATGTTTTTCCTTAGATTATATAAGTTAAATCCAATTAAATGGTAATATATATATATATATATACAATATGAAGTATTGAAAATTATTGTAAATTATCTGTAAAATGTAACAAATGTAATCTTTGCTTCATTGCAAATGAAAGCAATAATAACAAAACACATCTTAGCTTAATGTTATTTTCAATAGATTTTTTCCAATAGCTTATCCAAGTCAATCCAGTTAATCAATAAAAAATTGGAATTTCATTTGAGGATAATTGTATCCAAGGCATCCATGTCCCATTGAAATTTTCAGGATAAGAATGTGGATCCACGGGAGCGTTCGTTTGATGTAATAAAACTTTTTCGTATTCCGTGATAAAATAATTTAATTTCTTGACAATCTGTAAGTGAAGTAAATTTTTTTTTTAACAGCATCTTTATCAATTTAGATTTAATTTGTGAAGAAATTTTTATCTAATTAATTAATATTCATGCTTACTTCAGGATACTCGTCTGACAAATCTGTCGTTTCGCAAGGATCATTGTAAACGTCAAATAAACATTTGTCCACACATTTCGGGTAACTCGTAAAATTATTACAAACGATCCTTGCCTTGTTTCGAAGCTTAATTACATCCTCGATATTTAACGTGAAATTTGTCGTGTGAAAAATAGTAGAACCGACAAATGAATGTAAAACGCTCGATACATTGTACTCGGGGTATGACACACTCGTACCGTTATCGCCATAGTAATCGCTATACTGAATATTTTTCCCTGTATAATAAAAAAAAGTAGAATTAAATCTAATAATAAAATTCACAAGCTCGTCCTGATAAAAATATTATGCGACGAGTTCGCGAATTATCAGATCTCGTATAGAAATAAATTTAATTACCGTTAATTAATTTGTATTTTCCTAGCAAGGCGCTAGAAACATTTTCCACTTCGTCGATGTTTAACAACACGCTTCCGCGTTTCGATTCTCTTCCAGAGACAATCGTATCCCATTGATCGACACCGTCCATATTTTCTTCCAGATTTTCCAGGTTACCACCAGCGGCTGAGTAAAACGTCGGCAGCCAATCGGTTATGTGTATCAATTCATTGGAAATTCTCGAGGAATTCTGTATTAATCTCGAATAAACGCATGCCACACCACGAATTCCACCCTCGAAAAGTGTAAATTTCAACTGAAAATAAACATTGGAATAAATATTTGTAAATACATTGAGAAATATTTTTATAAGAAAACGCGATAAGAAACAAAATATCAAATGTATCCCTTCATTACCCCACGCAATGGATAGTTTGACCCGTAATTCTCCAATAATCCCTCAGTTTGCGCGCCATTATCAGACATAAAAACAATAATTGAATTTTCCAACATACTCGATTGTCCCAGCGCCTTAATCACTCTGCCAACGGATTCGTCCATCGCGGTAACCACGCCTGAAAATAGGACAAGTTGCGAGAAAATAATTGTGAAAATTGAAACCAGTGATTATCGCACTTATAGTTTCCTTTAATTTCCTATTTATTTTCTATTGCGTACCCGCATATTTTCTCCTATTGTAATCTTCGATGTATTCTAAAGTGGCATTCGTTTCTTGCTCATCCCGAACTTCCATAACCTCTTTCGCATCGCTAGAGTGAACAGCCAAATGAGATAATTGAAGGTAAAGAGGTTTCCTTCGATCATGATTCTTAATTATATTCTCAGCCCTTTCTGTAATAAGATCGGTTATGTACTCGAAATTGTAAGCGACGGACAAATTCTTTGAATTGTGGTAATGTAGATCATATCCGACGTGATTCTGGAAAGAAATATTTTAATCAAAGATTTCGAAAAGAAATTCGTTATTGAAGATTATAATATATAATCGTTCTTTTACATTATTTGTTATTTTACGACACTTACGTTTTGTTTAATGGTATGATTAAAGTATGAGATGTAACCATTATAATATCCGAAGAACGTGTCGAAACCACGACGAGTCGGTGTGTGATAATCACTATAATAGCCAACGTGCCACTTTCCTACAAGATGCGTGGCGTATCCTAATTTTCGCAAGTATTCAGGTAGAAGAGTGTTATTTAGAGGTATCGCACGTGGTTCACCCGCTTTCAGTGGATAACCTTGCATACCTGTTATGAAAAAATATACAAATATATGTTTATTGAAGAACCTTAAAAAACGCACAATTAACACTTGAACATGAACATAAATTTATCAAGAAAAAAAAAGATGATTGAACGATGAGAAAATAATAATCATTTACAATGAAAAATATAAAACATATATGTGGAGAAAGAATTTAATTTTATCGATATACATTTTTTTTTCTTTACAAAATCAAAGTTTAACAAAATATTTTTCAATATTTTTAATGGATATTTATTACTACATTAATATCCATGCATAATATCTATCGAGTAATAAATTTTTCACAGATAAAAATTTTTCAAACGGAATAAATAATTTCTTAAATATCTAATAATATTTCTTTACTTTTTTAACGATTTGTTAATTTTATCTCAATTTTCATCAATGTTATTATGAACAAAGCTTATGTATATATATATATATATTTGATACAAGTAGTATCGAGACTTATAAAACTTCTTCGTTATTTCGACATAGAATACAAATCACTCTATCATCTTGTAATACTTCTTGCAACAAGATGACATTGAGTGTTACTCACAATGCACAATAAATTATACTTTGACACAGATTGCGTCGTATTAACAATTACGCTACTGATAAAAAAACACCAAAACGAATATATATTGAATATCGACCGGATACATGGTATTAATAAAGTACCTGTTCGAATAGGATAACGGCCTGTGAGAAAGGCTGTCCTTGATGGCGTGCATATCGGTAGGACGTAATGTCGTTGTAATATAACGCCGTTATAAGCCAGGGCGTCTATGTTTGGCGTGGGTATTTGATTGGCACCATGAAAACTTACGTCGTTCCACCCCTTGATGAAAAATTCGAGGAATTGAGTGACTACTAACGTCTGATTTACATGTAATTGATAGGCAGTTATTGAAGATGGGATCGAAAGTTGCTTTAGATGTTCAAAAATGAACGAAATTGAATTGAAATTTCATTTTCTCTATTATTATTTTGTTGCATCGAGATATGATGGTATAAAACAAGATCAAATATTTTTCGTGTCAAGTTTATTTGTTGTCTGATTTGTATTCATATAACGAATCGCGAGCATGTACATTGCATTAAAACGATAGCAAGATAATGAATTTAAAGATGAAGTGATGATTGAATAATGCGAATGATTATATATTAATTACATTCCAACAGGATAATCTGATATATATCCACGATATTGATAATATTTAAATTTTAATAAATTATTTGATTAAGCAAATAAGTAAGTATATAAATGTATAAATTATTAATCACTTAATAATTAAATTATTAACTTAATTTATGAACACGAATCATTAATTTTCTTCTCGAAACAACTTAATTAGACGATATATTTACAACTAGTAGATAAAATCATTTCTGTTATCTGAAACCATAAAATCGTCGCTATTTGTTCTTCGAGATCGCTTCTTAATTGATCTAGTATGCGGCACGCGGTTATAAAATAGGAATTGCTATTTTTATCGTCATTAAAACTTAAGAAAGATTATCTTATTATCTTACAAGATCGTCGGCCATGATCACGATAATATTTGGTCGTGTTTCTCTTTCCCATAGTTTTAATTTCTGGGTCGAGGCGTATATACATCCTATTAGAAAAATCATAGACACTACGAGAAGAAAGAAAGTTTTTCTTTTTTCCACTTCCATATATTCCACTTCATATAAATACTTGTATTACAATTATTTCATTCACATCGATTCGATTCTACAGAAACGTTTTAATCTCTTAATATCTTTAATCGAATCTTCTTCAAATCATGTCATTTATTGTTCAAAAAATTTATTGTTTTCACATCATATTCACATGATCGATAAAAAAGAAATATACGCTCTGATTAATTATAAATTCTTTAATCTTGCACTGTGAAATTTTGAATAAAAAAAAAAAAATATTAATGGTGTAATAATTAGTGATTCACATGGCACAATCTACTTGTTATTTAGATAAAATGTATATATATATATATGTATGTGTATTTAAATGCAAATTACGAGAAAATTACACACAATTATTCAGACTTATTTTTCAAAAAAAGTTCCACTCGAAAACACAACGATATAGAATCGGGAATCTTATATTTATTGCCGTGTCTCTACCACGTGCTGTCTTTATATCACTCGCATAGAAAGTACGGAATGGTACACTCTGACTGTTATCACTAAGCACCTAAGCAAAATAACTTAACGTCGAAGCCTGCACTGCAACTATCGAAAACACATTGCACATTCGTCAAGGAGAACTATCTTGTTTCTTGCAGATAACTAACCAATAATCGTTGGAATATTATCTTTTTCTTTATCCATCATTATTTTTAGACAAATTTTTTACATAACAAACTAAATAACATATTTGTTATTGAAAATATTTTAAAATATTATGAAACAAAATAATATATTTTAAAATAATTTAAGTAATATTTCAAATATATCCAGATTTAATAATAAATTATTATAATTTAAGATAATTATATATAATAATCGATAATTTTAAAATCAAAACAAAATTGATTGATTTTTTGAAATATATAATAAGGATAGGTAATAATAAAAATTTTTCTCTTGTTTTATTGAAAATACATATTTATAGCAACAAAAAATTAGGCTAAGAGTGTTTAAGAATTGGCTCTTTTCTAAAAAAAACTGGAAAACTAAAATCTTAATATTATCACTTGATTTTTGTAGAAAGAGGGAATAAATAAGTTAATTTTAATAATCCTTAAAACATTTTTGTAAATGTAATAAATATGCATAAATAAAATAATTCTTGTAAATTTTATTAAATTTTCTGTTTTCTATTTTATTTTTGTTAAAAAAAAAATATAATACCAAAATATACATACTAATTTACTATAATTGTAAATGATTCATACATAACACATTTATTTATAATTATTTAAAATTACATAATTATTTAACTCGTTAAAACTCGTGATAAATATATATATTTTTGAAAATTTGTCTCGTTAACTTTTAACTTCAAAAGAGACAAGCGATTTTTAAGTGAGAAATAAAATATTTTATATACATATATAAATATTTTAAAAAATCAACAAAAACAAATAAATTTTACCGAAATATATTCGCAGAAAATATAATGAATTTTCTATAAAAGATATAATTATAAGATAACAATATAAAATTGTACAAACAATGTCAATGTAATGTATTTCTTTCTGCATCATTTCGAGTTTTACCTATTTTAACTTTAAAAGAATATAAATATAAATATTTCTTTAATATCATCCGCAAAAAAAAAAAATGGAAAAATATATAAATTGAAAATAAACATTGTAAGTTATATGTAATCGTCTAAATAACTTAAATTATGGCAGGTAACGAGTATTTTTCGCTAAAAGATCTTATTCGAGACATATTGAATTACTTAATTACGGAAATATGAAGTCATCTATTTCAATTTCTGTCTCGTTAATTATATTTATCGCCAGAATTTATCAGTCAAGTCTAAGGTCTGCCAGCCATACTTTTTACATTTATTTTTAACATAAACGAATTTACGTGACTATATTTATAGGTGAATTTATGCTTATAACAATAACAATCGTAATAACAAATCGATCATGCTATCCAATAGAATTGTAAAAGTTATACGTTTTCACTTTTATATAAGTTCAAATCCATGATACGAAAATATTTTTCTTACCTTATATGGAGAGAAAGTCATATTTAAACATTCCAAAAGGGGATCGTGATTTAAAAAAAAAAAAAAAAGAAAAAAAATTGGAAGACACTGGAGTGTTACGAAGTTGCTCAAGTCGTTATCCTGTCGTATTAAAACATCGTGTCGTTTCGAAATCAAATATCGATTGAATTTTGATAATTTATCGATGCTGCTGTAACATCGATTTCGGACAAATATTATACAATCAGATAAAATTGTTCATCAATATCGAAATAAAAATGATCGAGACATGAATGTAATATGCTAAATTGACGAATACAGTTCCGATGTTTTGAACGTATATCGCGGCTTTCGAATTCATCCATGGCTCCCACGTATTGTTCCTTCTTCTTGGATCGGCCAACCAATCCACCGGTTTTCTAATTTGCTTCATTAAAACACGACCATACTGTTCCAGGTAAAGATCCAAATCTCTTGCGATCTGTGGACACAACAATTTGAACGAATATCGCAAACGACGATAAAAAGTTATCAATTATTCTATTTTCAAAGATTTAAACATTTAAACATAAATGTTGTCAGATCAAATACAGACTCGAAATATTCCATTTTCAAACAATACTATATCGATATTAATTTTTATATATCTTTTGCGTAATTAATTTTAAAATTTAAAATCGTTAAAAAGTTAAGATTACGAATATTTATTCGAATAATATATATAAATTTATAACCAGCACATTTTGAATTATATCTATGTTTGTCTTCCAGTTCGAATAAATGATAATGACGACAAACAAAATATTAGCATTTTTATACCAACTTACGTCTGAGTGTGCAAAGAAATTTATATTATTAATCTGTTATATGATGGTAATGTATGGTAATCTAACTTACCAAGTTACTAACTTGCTAAGACTAGGTTAATAAAATTACGTGTACGAAATATTGTAATATAAATATTTGTTGTTTTATTTTTAATTTATTCGATGTTATTCCCATGCAATAGATAAATTAAAATTGCAAAGGTCATTGAGAAAAATCAAACAATACATGCACGCATTGTATCGATTACGTCAAAAAGCACAGGTGAATAATAATTTATTTGCTGCAAATATCATTTTAAATGAGAAATAATTGAAGGACGATCCGTGACACTCACTCTGGCATAAGCTTCCGCGATGTTTTTTGTTTCGCATGGATCGTTCACTATATCGAATAAACATTCCGTCACGTTACAAAATGTGAACGAGTGTCTGTAGTAATACGTCACATTCGGATGACATTGGACGGTCGCTTCCCGCCTCAATTGTATCATTGTGCTTGGCTGTGTCACTGGGCCGCCCAGATGATAGGTGATACTTTGAGAAACAGCGCTTTTCAACACCACTTCCGTGTACGGTGGCGTCTCTAACGTTCTTCCAGAATCCCCATAATATTTGTCGTAATAACCGTTCCCAATGGAACCTTAAAAAAAAAATTTGTTTTTCATTCTTTACAAAATATTCCGACTCTACAAATCGTCGACTTTTTTTCCCTTTTTTTTTTTTTTTTTTTTTACATGTCATGAAATTTTTAATCACCTCGCAACAATTTGAACCGGCTGTATATCGCCCCCTCGGTTTTCATAACCTCGTCGATATTTAACAGAAGTTTCTCTCTGCCGCGCCCTTGCTCCTCGCTAAGCACGCGCCATTGATCGATCCCATCGATCTCGCCCAGATCCTTTAGATCACCACCGGCTGCTGAATAAAGTGTGGGCAACCAATCGGTTATGTGTATCAATTTCTTGAAAACGCGGGCCGCTTTCTCCAATCTCGACGACCATAATGCCGCCACTCCCCTCACCCCTCCTTCGTACAAAGTGTATTTTGTCTGCAATAATAACATTTCAAAATATCCCATTTGTTTGACTCACTCGCCCGACTTTGCGAAATCGATTTTTCGTAAAAAGTTTGCAAAGTTTTTCTTTTGTTTCTTTCACTTTTTCAACTCGCTTTTGAATAAATAAAAAAGATATGCAACAGTACGTAGTCTTACTCCTCTTAATGGATAGTTCGAGCCGTAATTTCTGTATCTACCGATCGAAGCTGCTCCATTATCGGTGAGAAACAGGATTAGGGAGTCCCTCAGCATTCCTTTCTCCCCTAACGCGTGAACTATACGACCAACCGATTCGTCTAATTTCGACACCATTTCTAAAAATAACAACACATTGCGTGCAAATAACATTACTCGGATAAGTTATTCGAAAATTTTTAAATATCCAATTTAATTTTTTTTCTCTTTCTTTACTGGCGTATTTTCGCCGATTTGGCTCGCGAATCTGTATAATCTCGTCGCTGCTCGAGTCGTCGGGTTGTTCTATGGGTGCGTGAACCGCTAGATGCGAGATCTGAAGGTAAAGAGGTCTAGGAAGCTCGTGATTCTCGATGATCTTGATCGCTTCCTTGGTGAACAGATCTGTCACGTATTCGCGCTTGATTCCATGCGCCGGGTCATCCCCACGATGCATGTCGTATCCGGTCATATTCTGTGAGAAGAAGAGGCTAGTTTTCCTTGATCGAATTACTTTTCGAAGGAAGAAAGATTAATAATAACTTTTTTCTCTTGCCCGAATTCTGAAGGAAAATTCACCTGATTCGAATACTCGTAATCGTAATACGTGATGTGGCTGTTGTAAAAACCGAAGAACGTATCGAAACCCCTATGCAGTGGCGTGTACTGGGGCGTGTGGTATCCCATGTGCCATTTCCCAATTAATTTCGTCGTATATCCCAAGCCTCGTAAATGCTCCGGCAAAATTTTTATGTGCAACGGAAGACCGCGTGGCTCGCCACCACGAATTCCATCCCCTTGCATCCCTAATAATAAGAAAGGAATAACTCCAAATCATTTTTAGATCGATTATTACTTTTAACCAATTAAATTATTGATTTATTGATTCATCGAACGGAATCTAATATATTTAATCTATTCTCGAATGCATATGGGTATAATATGTACCGATACGAATCGGGTAAAGGCCGGTGAAAAAAGCTATCCTAGATGGTGTGCTTGACGGTAGAACGTAGTGCCTGTTTAATATAATTCCATTGTATGCGAGAGCGTCAATGTTGGGAGTTGGTATTTGATTCGATCCATGAAAACCAACGTCGTTCCACCCCTATCGATCAACAATGTAAAATATGTAGATATAAATTCTTTTTTTCGAATAAACGTCGATCAGTTTTAAAAAGGATAATTCTTAATTGTCCAACAAGGTATAGGATCATATCGAAAGGAATCTTTTCACAAGATCATTGAGTTTACATCATTTTTTTTTTTTCCTCAAAAAAATGAACATGGTCTATATAATAATACGTAATAATTTCAATTTGTCTTTCTTATTATTAATACGAATATTATCGAATTAGACACGTATGTAAATGTACAAGCTCCCGCTTTTTTTGCCAAAAATAATATCGTCTTCTCTTATTCATAACGAGCACAGTATGCTTCATCATATTGTTTATGAATTGTGAATACGTTGAAAAAGCAATTAGTGCAAGTATCAATGCAAGTGCAGATTTTTTTTAAAATTTCAAGTATATTAAAAAATTACGCTTATAAGTTTGTGGAGAAGATAGCAAACGATTATATAATAAAATATGGTAACGTAGTATTGGAGAGAGATATATCGCGGTAGAGGAAGATTTTTGTTTTGCAGTTACGATGAGTCACAAACACCAGCATCCTTGTTAAACGCGGAGGCGTAGGTAATTTTCGAGCAACACTAATTGTCCTTAACTAAGGACAATTTTAATTCAAACCGCTTTCATGCTACAGATTAATCATAGCGAATTAAGCAAAGTAGACAAGCATAAGTAATGTAGAAACGGATCTATTTCGCATAAATACGCAAGCTTCGTAATTTTTTCTTTTGATTTATATATAATAATTTTTTAATTCATTTTATTATAATATCTATAGATAATCTATAGATAAATTTTTTTGATAAAAAAAAAAAAAAATTACACGTTTAGAAAAATTTAATTGTTTTTGCCTTTCTCTTCTTTTAAAAAACTTTTATTTTTTTCACATGAATAATAATTTTTATTCGTTTCAAATTCAAAAATTTATTACAAAATGTTAATAATTATCCTGCGTAAAAAATTGTCCGATATTATGTACTCTTTGTACATTGATATTTACCTCTATTTTTCATTTGCATCGCTTTATGGAAAATATACTATTATTTACAATAGAAATGATTGAAAAAAAATATATACATGTAATCAAAATATAAATAAAATATTATATTATCATTATCTTACCAAATCATCAGCCATGAATACAATAATGTGAGGTGCCGTTTCATATAGACCGAGTACACAATCGATAGTTAATATTAAGGGTAGTAAAGATATAGTTATCGATATTATGGAAAAATGATTCATTTTTGGCGAAAATAAATAAAAAAAAAAAAGACAACAAAGTAAAAATAAAGTAAAAATCCAGTGAAAAATTATATAATTTGTAACACAAGAAGGACACGATTTTTTTAACAATTCGAAACACAATTTACTAAAATAAATGATCAGAACATTACGCGATGTTTATGTAAGAGCTCCTGCGAGACACAAAAGAATGAGGAACAGAAATAAACACGTTTATATAGTCCACCCACGAAGAAGCATGTCATGGAAGCATGAATGAACCATTTGAAAGGGAAGGGAAAATACACTAATAATTATGGTAATAAAGATACATCTTTTGGGTTGCTTATCGTCTTACGTGTTATTTTCTTGTACTTATGTAATTATTGTTATAACGTTTATTTGCGTACGACACATTTTGTATGAAATTTTTTTATATTAAATACATTTTTTAAAGATTCTATTATTCTTTTACACTACATAAATATACAGTTTGTTCTAAATTTTCCCATTTCATGATTTCAAGTTAGTTAGAGAGAGAAGATGCGATATAATTTAATAAATAATTTACACATTTATATATTTTTGTAAAAAATAAACACTTAAAATTTGTTTTCATCAAATATATTTATAAAATTGTTTTCTTTATAATAAAATTGTTTGCAAAAAATATTCAAAAATTTTACATAAATTCATAAATTGTCTTACAGTAATTAATCACAAAAAGTTATCAAAATTATATGTTTCTTAATCTATATTTATTAGCTATCAAAGTTTATTGATTTACCAATGAATCAATTTATATAGTATATTATATATATTTATAGTATAAAACTTATTACATAAAAAATTTAACTGTATTATATAAATTTTGTATTAAAAGTTTTTTACTATTTATAATTTAAATTTCTTCGTCAATCAAATATTATTTTTTAAATTAAAATTAATATGATAAAATTTTGTAATTTTTATTTCATCAAAATTTTAATTTTAAGAATTTATACAAATCTTTGTATTGTATTATGATCTTGTAATTTTTTTAATGAATGCAAATTATTCCACCATTCTGGCAATTTACGTTCGAGTATCAATTTAAACCAAGGAGTTAATGGAGCATTAAGATTTTTTACAAAATTGGTAATATCTGATTGTGATACCCAACAAAGTTCACTTATTTCGTCTGGATTTGGATCTAATTTTAAATTGTTTTTTTGTATAAATAATACATAATCTATTTCATGTTCACCCCATTCATTTTCCACTGCAAAATAATGAATTCTTGTTAAATATACAAAATCTGATATCGATATTTGTGACAAAGGAATTCCTAATTCATAATTGAGTCTTCTTCGTGCTGCTCTACGAATTCCAATCGCATCATGTTCTTCAGTTTCTCCAGAAATTTCAAATAATGGATGACTACAACATGTATTTGTATAATGATTTGGAAATGTTATCTACAAAAAAATATTATTTTATATTGTTCTTAATATATCTTTCAATGCAAACATAGAATTTTCTATATGATAAAAAATACTGCTTACCTTAGTAGCAGATCTTTTTTGAAGTAATAATTCTCCTTTATCATTAAATAAAAAGACGCTAAATGCTCGATGAAGTAAAACTTGTCCATCAGGATTAACAATATGACATTCTTTTTTTGTAGCATCACCAATAGATTTATCATATGAATCAACAAGAATACAACGTTCTTGTAAAGCAGTTAACTGCAAAGTAGCTTCAGCAGTACTTAGTAAATTCATTCTGGAAGATGTCAGAGTTTGTGCACCAGTATATACTGTTCGAAGTATTTTAGCTATCATAATAGCGTTTTTTTTAAATAATATTCAATATATTTATAATATTTTATGCATGTAAATTTTTTTTAGTACATATGGTAATTTTTTTAGTATTTATTCTGTAAAGTATAGGTTAACTAAATCAATGATCTCGTGTAAATTTCAAATTTTAAATTTTTAAAGAATGATGCCAAGGTTTTTAAAGTAAAATATAAAAATATAAAATGTATATTACAATATAAAATTTTCCTTTTTCTAAGAAATGCAGCCAAATATTTTTACATATACATTAAACAATTATTTCTTCTTGATATCACAATATATTTTTATAATTATACAATTAAAATATCTACATATATTACTTAAAAGAACGTTAACTGTAAACTAACCTCTCATTTATATGTATTATCTCTTTTATATATGCGTTATATATACTACTTTATCTACAGATCCATTTATAGATATTTATTTGAAAAATGCTTATTTGAAATTTTATGTCAGTATATTTTCATATTATATTCATTATTATATTTTTTGAAATATTATATTTAAACGATCCAATTTTCTTTATATATTAAATTATAAACAATTATTAAATAAATTTTAAAAATTAAAATCAAAGATTTCAAATAATTACTTCGTATTTCTTATATAAATTTTTTAAACGCTAATACAATATAATATAGTAATTTTTATAATATTTCTATTATTGTTTTACAACTATAGATTCATAGTAATATTTAGAAAAATTAATTTACATATAAAACATATATATTCTTATTAAAAAATTTAATCTATAAAATATACTTTTTATAAAAATATAAATTATATATAATAATTATATAAATTTTATATATGAACTACAGTACCATCTCTGGAATACAAATCTAAATACATTTAAAGAATTACGTTTCTTAAAATCTTTAAAAGATGGTACTAATCTTCAATTCTATCTTGCCTTTGAAGAGATGTCTTTGGCACTTAACAGATGGCACTAATGATCAATTCATACTCTATATTTTTCTCAATATTTTTTATTCTTTCTTAATGTGCTTCATTTGCGATATTCTGAAGAGGACGCTAATTTCAATATTTTTACTCTATCTCTGTCTTTTTTTCTTTACTTACTATTTTCTTATTTATACTTACTCTTGCTCTTTACGTAAGTTTAACTGCAAATGAAATACGATATTTCAATTAAATACATTTTCATCTTTCCTAAGAATTATGTTATTTTACATACATATATCTTTTAAATCTATAGATTTCCAAAATTATAATTATTATTTTCGGATTTTATTTGTCCAATAAAACACACAGAAAGAAGATAAAAATTTTCTTTTTAAAATGAAGTTTATTATATATATATTTAAATATTTCTGTATAAAAATGTTAATTCTATTTTGTTATTATATTTATTGCAAAACTAAAATAGAACCCGTTTCTAAAAATTATAATACTATAGTTTATGTATAAAACATAAACATTACATATTATAATATATAAAAAGCAAGAAAAATTTTTAATCAATTTCAAAATTTATTTTTATGATATAAAAAGAAATAAATTTACAACAACAACAATATTTATTATAGGCAAATAAAATTGATATTTTGTTAATCTTATATTACATTATGTGCTATATGAAACATACAAATATTTAAATAATATCTTATAATGTATCTACTTATTTACTCATATGGCTATATTATTTGAATTGTAATGATCGATAATTCTCGTTGCTTCTCGATTTCGATTGATCGAATCGCTTTATGGGGTAGTTGAGTAGATTTCACGATATTCAGTGTGTCTGCATAAAGACCGTTATATAAAAAAAATTATTTCTTTAATGTGTTATTTATTATCTACGTTTCGATATAATTTAAGTCATTTTACATCGTCTTGTTAGTTTATTAATATAAATTGCAAAATGAGTGAAAACGCAGAAATTACAGGAGTAATATCGCCAGAAGATGCAGCCAGAGCGGAAAAATTTAAAGAAGAAGCAAATGAGTATTTTAAAAGTGTGTTTACAAAATTTTCTTATAAATTTGTTTTTGTTATTTAATTTACATTTAAGTATTAAATTAAGAAAAAATTCATAATTACCATTAAAATAACATAATTTAGTCACGTGTACATTTAAAACTAACCCAACTTCTGTAACATAAATGATCATTAAATTGTCGAGTTTAATCTCATTATTAAAAATTAACAATTTAAAATAATCATATTGCTTATCATATCATTGTTATAAATCTACCTTAAATAATTATTTTTATTTCTAATATTTTACTATCTATTTATGATAATAAATTTTATATATTTTTTTATTTGATATATTAAATATAGTGTTTATTTTGACAACATAAAAAGATTTAATTAATAAAATTTTGTTATAATTTTATTGCATTTGTAATAAGTGTTATAAATAATTAAAATTTCATTGATTATATTTTTTATTTTCAATCATCTTATTTTTAATTATTTTTTTTCAGATCAAGACTACACCAAAGCTATAGAATTATATACTAAAGCCATAGAATTAAATCCTACAGTGGCAGTTTATTATGGAAATAGAAGTTTTGCTTATTTAAAAACAGAATTTTTTGGATATGCACTTACAGATGCATCAAAAGCTATTGAATTAGACAAAAATTATGTGAAAGGATATTATCGTAGAGCCGCAGCTCATATGTCACTTGGGAAGTTCAAATTAGCTCTTAAGGATTATAAAACTGTTACTAAAGCAAGACCAAATGATAAAGATGCAATGATTAAATATACAGAATGTTGTAAAACATTAAAAATGTTAGCCTTTGAAAAAGCAATTTCTGTAGAAGAAAATAAGAAAAATATAGCTGATATGATTAATTTAGAAGCCATGGGTAAATTATTATATTTAATTATTGTATAATATTAATATTATAATATTGTATAATATTATAATTATTTGATTATGATTATGTCATGAGTTTTCTAAAAGAGAAATTTTTTAATTTCTTTATTCTATAGCTATTGAAGATGAATATACAGGGCCTAAACTTGAAGATGAAAAAGTTACATTACAATTTATGCAAGATCTATTAGAATGGTATAAGAAACAAAATAAATTACATCGTAAATATGCTTATAAAATTCTTTTAGATGTAAAAGCATGGTTTATGGCACAACCAAGCTTAGTTGATATTACAATTCCTGAAGATAGTAAATTTACTATCTGTGGAGATATACATGGACAGTACTATGATTTACTTAATATATTTGAATTAAATGGATTACCATCGGAAACTAATCCATATGTATCCTTTTATAATAGTATATAGATTATATTATAATATATTTTAAGTTTATTAATTTATGAAATAAATAAATTATTAGTACAAAAAAAAAAATAAAGAATGAAAAAAAAAAATAAAATGAAAGAATACATATGTAATCATATGTTTCTTAATCATTATATAGTTATTCAATGGAGATTTTGTAGATAGAGGCTCCTTTTCTGTAGAATGTATATTCACCTTATTTGGATTTAAATTATTATATCCAAATCACTTTTTTATGTCTAGAGGTGTGTTTTTATCAATCTATTTGTATCATTAACATGTATGCATTCATAGTAAAATAAAATGTTTAGGTAATCATGAATCTGCCACAATGAATCAAATGTATGGATTTGATGGTGAAGTCAAAGCAAAATATTCTGCTCAAATGGCTGAATTATTTACAGAAGTTTATAATTGGCTTCCTCTTGCCCATTGTCTTAATAATAGAATACTTGTAAGTTTATATATTATCAAAAAAAAGTTGTTAATTATAATGATATACACATAAATTATATTTATGGATTTCATAGGTAATGCATGGTGGATTATTTTCAAGAGATGATGTTACACTAAAAGAAATTCGAGAAATTGATAGAAATAGACAACCACCAGAAGAAGGATTAATGTGTGAATTATTATGGTCAGATCCACAACCACAACCTGGAAGAGCACCTAGTAAAAGAGGAGTTGGTGTTCAATTTGGTCCTGATGTTACACAAAATTTCCTTGCTATGAACAATCTTGATTACATTGTAAGAAGTCATGAAGTAAAAAACGATGGATATGAAGTTGGCCATGATGGAAAATGTATTACTGTGTTCTCTGCTCCAAATTATTGGTATATAAACATATATTATTAATTAAATTCTATAAAATTAATAAAATCATATGCTTAATAATTAATTAATATAAAAATATTTATTTTATTTTTTCATAGTGATACTATGGGTAATCGGGGTGCCTTTATCACACTTAATGGCAAAGATATGGAACCTCATTTCACATCATATGAAGGAGTGGTATGTTACAAACTAATTAGTAATTTTTGAAATTTCTAATAGCATTATATGAATATATATTTTTTTCAGCCTCATCCAAATGTAAGGCCAATGGCATATGCTAATTCTCTACTAAAATTCATGTGCTAGTGGAACATCCTAGGTACTGTTGATAAATAAATGAATAACAATAACTGAATACGAGTAGCCCAATCAAAGTGTGCGTAATATATTTGATACCGAAATGGAGAAGGTGAGAAAGGCTTAGGCTTCTCCAACAATAAAATACTGTATTCTTTTTAGGAACAAGAATATCTTCTGTATCATAATAAATACAATGAAGGTATAATATTGATGGGTACAAAAATGAAAGAAGTTTGCTTGTTTTGACAACTGGCGAACAGATGTATCAAATTTTCTTGTCTATGATAAGAACAATGCCTCATTAGCAATTTATGTTTCATTTTAATGAAATGACGCAAAGAGAACGTTTCTATTTTGTACCCTCAATTAAACCACCTTATTCACTAAAGATATTAATGTTCACGCACAAACTGAATAAATGATCTCAATGATCTCAACAGATTAACTTATATTCTAATATTTGCAGAAGGTGCTGAACATGTAATGAACACACCTGTTATTCTTTTAATTTATTCTTTAAGGAATAATGGTGGTTTTTATAAAATAATAATTATTACAAAAATATCTAATACATATGCGATCTAGCATGACTATGTAGTACAATTTTCCAGCCAGTCACTATTTGTCACGTTATTTGTGATGACTACTTTTTCATAAATTTAACGTGATTGGAAGGATCTCTTTAATCTAACATTTTGTTTTTTTGTTAATAATAAACGATGTTTATAATGTATTTAAATTTCATATTGTTTTTCTTAAAAAAGAGGAATTATGTCTTAAAAAATAAGAGGAAAAATTTCTTCTGGTAAGTTATTTCGATTTTGACGATTCACAGTAATAATTTTACATCTTTCATCTTTATGAAATTTTTGAAATAATGATAAATATCTTGGTGGTACTTTATGTACTTGAGGTATGGTTGCAATTACAAATGATTTATTTGAACTTCCAAAAAATAATTTTACTATTTCATCTTGAAATTTTTGGCTAAATAATTCCATTTTTCCAATTTCATCTATAATCAATATGTCCTAAAGAAAAAAAATTAATAATTTGATATATATATATATATATGAATAAGTAAATAACATGTAAAACTATTTTACTTACTGCATTAGAATTAAAGATAGGTAATACTGCCACTTCAAAATTATTACGAAACACATGATAGTTTCCCACTTTATATTTAGAATATTGTGAGTGAGTTATGACATTTCTGTTTACAAGTAGTATTGTTTCAGATGAAAAAAAGATTAAATTTTATATACTTATAAAATAATACTAACTCAATTCGTGCCAATATTGTTCTTTCCTCACGATTTTTTATTAGCACAATATCAAATCCAATCCTATTACCATCTTGATTTTTAACTTCTTCAGTATAAAATCCATTAAATTTATAATTTTCTTTTTCTATCATTGAAACTAATTTTTTACATACTGTAGTTTTTCCTATACCTATAGCAATTCTAATTTAAAATCACTATAAATTCCTTTTTTTTTTATAATAAATAATAAAATTAATTAAAAAATTTTCAAAAAAGTAAAATATATATTGTTTTTATTTATTATATTATATAATATTTTTAAAATTATACGTTATAACGAAGATTTAAATTATTCAAAAATTTCAATAATTAAAATAAAAATAAAATAAAAATAAAGCATATTAAAAACATTTAAAGGTTAGTAATGGATAATTTTTAAAATACTTCGTAATTTTTAAAAGTGGCGGACTTACCAGGTGGTCCAGTGAGAAGTACGCGTGAGACACGCAACGCGGCGCCGGTATCCATGCTTCTTGTTTTTCTAAGTTTAAGTAGTGACTGTAAGTGACATTTGCACATAAAAATAAATAATCAAAACACAGAAAGAAAATATTTTGGATTAAATACAATTATTTAATTAGAAATGTATGTATTTCAAAGATATTGATAAAAGATTGAAATAGAAAGACTGATAAAATTACCGCAACGTGGAGCCGCTGGATAGCGATCAGCTGATCGTGCTCGAGTAAGACAATCTGTTCGGGTGGGCTGAAACGCCTGTGTATATGTAAGTATCTAATACTTTGGTTGCGTTCAAAAGTGCGTTGGTGCGTGATACGCGTCTCATGTAACCTATGCTTGTGTAAGTTTGTGAGGTGTATATTCGCGACACGTCTGTCACAGAATAAATATAAGATCGACCACGACAAGACTTATAATAGTTACAACCTATAATAATCTCGTAAATTTGATTGCGCCACAAATTTCCTTATTCTGTAGGTTTCCCTGTTTTTCTAAATACATGAGATAGTCTTAGAATTTTGAAGTGTACGAAGGATTATTTAATCGAAGAAGAGAATACGGGCGTTCGTTACAGGATACATGGAAGAAAGGGACGAAGGGTGAAGACGACGGTTCTGTCCGTTTTCATATACATATCAGTATCTGCAAAGAAGAAATGGCTCGTCCTTCCAATTGTAATCCGCTTTCCTATCTCGTCGAAAGACAAATCGACGACAAAGTCGATTACTGTAAACGTCTCGTTAACGCCAGATTCGAAAGCTCCGAAAATCTGTTTAGAAAAGATCTATTATCGCATTATGGATGCGTTAATGCAATTGAATTTTCGAATCAAGGAGATCTTCTTGTTTCTGGTAAAAAGTTAACAATGTATTTTATTTATTTTATTTACGGTACTATGCCCGTCGACTTAGGAAATTCAAGTTTGACGGAAAATTAAAACCGTGTAATATTTTAAGTATAAAATTATGCAATTGTATTGTATTATTTTTTAGATACTGATTTTTTTAATATACTAAATTGATTATTAATGAAATGAAAATATAATTTGACATATTTTATTGTAACAGGTGGTGATGACAGAAGAGTTTTATTATGGAAAGTGGAGCAAGCAATACAAGATGTAGGCAAACCTGCAGTAATGAAAGCTCAACATATTAGTAACATTTTTTGTCTTGGTTATGATAGTAGCAAAACAAAAATATTTTCTGCTGGAAATGATGATCAAGTTATTGTTCATGATTTACGAACGTATGAAATTTTTATTATTAAAAAGTTTTATGTTTAATCATATAAAACTAAATAATTATTTCTTTTATAATAAAGGGGAGATGTTGTGAATTTCTTTTTACATCAAAAGCCTGTTTATGGATTGTCAGTACATCCACATAATGACAATGTATTTGCAAGTGCATGCGATGATGGCAGAGTTTTAATTTATGATATACGAGGATCTAGTGCTATGGAAACATTTTGTTTAGCACGGTATAAAACTGCTTTTCACTCTGTAATGTTTAATCCTATTGAACCTAGGATGCTTGCTACCGCCAATGCTAAAGAAGGTGTTAGCATGTGGGATGTAAGAAAACCTTTAAAGTAAGTAATCAATGCAAATAAAAAATATAAAAATATTTTATAAAAATAACAATCTTTTTGTATTTGCAGACCTATATTACGTTATGGAAATGAAACTTCAGCTCAAAGTTGCATGAATGTTAGATTTAATGCAGCAGGTAATAGATTATTAGCTTTGAGAAGAAGATTGCCTCCTGTACTTTATGCTGTAGATTCTTCTACTCATTTATGTCAATTTGATCATCCTGGATATTATAACAGTTGCACAATGAAATCATGTTGTTTTGCTGGAGATAACGATGAATATGTACTTTCTGGTAAATAATGTGCTATAATAAATATTTATAAATAATTATAAATTAAAATTTGTATATATATTTCAACTTATGATTTTTAAGGTTCTGATGATTTTAATTTATACATGTGGAAAATTCCTTCTGAGAATGTAAAATGGGTAAATTCTGCACATATGGTATTACGTGGTCATAGATCTATTGTAAATCAGGTACGATACAATCAAGCTAGTTGTATTTTTGCTTCATCTGGAGTTGAGAAACTTATTAAGATTTGGAGTCCATTTCCTCTTGGAAGTAATTGCTTAGGTGGATTAAAGGTAATATGAAGTAATTTTAATACAAAATATATTAAGATGAGTAATTCAAGCAGATAGAAGATGATTTTATATGAAAAATTTTAATTAATTTATATTTGAAAAGTTTCTTGAAAACAAAAAAAAATTTTTTTTTATTACCTCATTTTTATATAATATCGCCGTTTATTTGCTTGTATTAGCCATCTTGAAATATTCTGTATATATTTTTTAATATAATATAATAACATATACTATTATTTTTTTATATTTATACTTAGAGAGATGATGGAAAACAAGAGAGGCAACGTAGAGTATTTACACATGATGAATATATTGGATTAGTATTACGTAGTGGTCAATTTATGACACATGATTATAGCCATCAATCAACTAGAGAAGATCCTAGAATGATGGCATTTTTTGATTCGTTGGTACAACGCGAAGTTGAAGGCTGGAGTTCTGAAGATATGTCAACAGCACCTCAAACTCCTAGTGATTCTGAAAGTAATCTTATAGCTGGACGGGTTTATAGCGCAACAGATTCTGATGGTATTTTTAAATTAAAATTATATTGAAATAATAAGAAATTATTATAATGCTATAATAATATATATTAATAATATGTGCAATATACAATTGTAAAGTTTCAAATAAAATATTAATATTTTTTTTATAGATTCTATAGCATCTGATCGTCAGTTGATGTTAAGTATTTTGGGACCTGCAGTAACATTGGCATCTCATGGATCCTCTGGAGGTGGTGTAGCTCCTGAAAGACCTTTAGAGTCTCCAAATCGTATAACACGACTTATAGCATATCGTAGAGAAAAACTAATGAGACTTGCAGCTGTAGATTGTGGTGCACCAACAAATAATACTTCAGCTGCAGTGTCAGAACCATCTGCATCAGGTTCTGCTAGTGAAGGGGACAATACACAAATTAAGTGTAAATCTAAATCAAAATTAAAATTTATAAAAAGAAAACATGGTAAAATTACTGAAATCAGGAGAGCTGGAATAAAGTGTGCAGTGCTACAAATTAATAGTGACTCTGATAGTGATGAACAACCTGTTGATACAACTCAGCCTAGTACCAGTTCTGGTGTAGTTTCTAGAAGATCAAGATATGTTGTGCATATTGAAAGAGATGCAAAACATTCAAATTACAGTAGCAGTAGTTCAGAAGATAATGATATTTCTAGTAAACGAAAACATTCAAAAACTGATTCTGATACTTCTACAAAAGTACACAGAAGAAAACATAAGAAATGTAAAAGTAATTCAAAAAGTGATATTTCTAAAAATAAGAGCAAAAGACAAAAAATTGATTACGATACAAAAAAAAAGAAATCAGATTGGAAGCTTTATTTAAATGATGTTAGTAATGCAATAAAAGTTCAAAAAGATGGTTCATCTATGTCAATGAACAAATCAAGCAAAGTTCCTTCAACTCCTGATAGTGGTATCACGTCAGGAGTGTCTACAAGTGAAAAAAATGGTGAACAAGCACAGAAAGATCAAAATGATGCAGAGAGTTCAGATCACGAGCAAAAACTAAAAAATCTAGAATATTTTAGAAAAAAAGTGAATGTAGTAAGAAGGAGCTACCGTATTCGATCTAAACCCTTGTCTCAAACTATTTCAACTACAACCGATTCTTCCGATTAAGCTCCTTACCTTCGACTTTTTAATCCCTTTCCTTTTGTACATAATAAATCTGTGATTCCTTGAAGTATATTTTTATAATACTAAGTTTGTTCACATGCGAATATGACCGGTTTTTCTATCTTCTTTTAGACTTTATTATTTTTCTGTTATCTTCATATGTATCCTACATTTTATTGGAATCTCTTATGATGCAAGACTGTCTTAAAAAAATAAATCTTCTCTCATCATATTTAAAACAATTTTGAGTATAATCTAATTATAACATTTCATAATTGGTACAAAGGGTTGCGAATTTAGTAGTCTCAAATGTTAAAAATTATTAACAATTGACGTCTCAATTATTTAGAATTCGATTTATTATAATAAAGTAAACATGTTTGGATATGACCATTAAATCGTATATAATCGAAACTCCAGCAAGACACCGCCGAGAATTATAGGTAAATTAATGCTGCATTAGCTATAATAAATGATTCAGCTAATGTATATTGTTGACATGGTTTGTAAGTGTGATGGAAAATAATAAAACAATAAATTGATATACATTTTTTTCTTATATGTTTAGCTTTGAAAACAAATTAAGAATATTGCATTATTTAATCCTGCATTTATACGTCTTTATTAACTTATAATAAATAAAGGAAAGAATTATCTAAATTTATGCATTAATTTATTATCCAATAAATTTATATATCTACTTTATTTAATATCAAATATAAGTTTCAGTTTAATTTTAATATAAAGTATAAATATAAGAAATTTAGATTTGAATATGATTAATTTCTTTATGACATCATTGTGGTATGAATATATATAGCATTTCCTGTAAATACATACCACGTCCTGTAAATAAATTCTTACTTCTTCCAGTTTTAAAAGTAGTGCATATGATGTTTTCTAATTGTTCACTTTACTAATATTAATAATTCAAAATGATATATAACTTTATTAATCAAAATATCAAAATTAATATATGGTTTTTCATTTTTGTATTTATAATTTTAAAATATAATATATTAACATATAATTTAGATATTAATAATGTTAAAATATTTAATATTCCTAAAACTTCTTAATCAAAGAGGAAGTTATTTTGGATTTTCTGTTGCACTTTATACAGAAAGGAGAGAGATTCCATGCTTCTTGTAGGTGCTCCTAGAGCAAATTCAAGTATAATAAAAAATGTAATTGAACCAGGTACTGTATATCAATGTTCAATTAATAACAGCTGTAAGGAATGGATTATTGATAAAAATGGAAATGGTGAATATAGTGAGTGGAATCAAATTAAAGACAATGCCTGGATTGGTGCAATAATTGCTGAGAAAATAAAACCAATTCTAGAATTGTGGTATGTCTAAATTCTTTATTCATTTCTTCATACATTTTTTTAAAATATAATTAATATCTGAAGACATAATTAATATTTTTTAATTAGTTAAAATTATAAATAGGTTTGTAGTCCATAATGGAAAAAAAAAGACAAATATAATTGATATATGAATGGTATTTGTTACTTATTATCAGTTAATAATATTACATTTTTTGAAAAAGAAGTTGAAAACAAAATTTTATTACTTTCAAATTATTCAAATTTTGTATATTCAAATAATAGAAAAGTTTATAATTTTGAAATGAGTTAAATTGGTTTTTCAATAAATATGGTATTTAATGGATTAAAATGGAATTTAATATTAGGTAGACTTGGTGTATTTAATTGAAAAGGCTTACCTTTATTTGTTAAAAAACCAATTTATGGAAAAATACAATTTATAATCCTTCAACTAAAAATGAAAAAAGAATTCGTAAAAATAGTTATTTCGGTAAATAATATATTTTTAATAATAATTAAATATTTTTATAATATAAATCGTAAACATTTATATAAAAAAATATTAAAAAACATTTATTCATTTATCAATAATATATAAAATAATAATTTATAATTATATTTTATTTAAGATATGCAGTAACATCTGGTTATTTTATAAAAAAAGAATTATGATTTGTTTCTGGTACTTCAAAAGATTCAAATATGAATGGAAGTGTATTATATTTACTTTTTCTGAAATTAATAATGCAAAAATAAATATAAATTTTTAAGAGGTGAATAATATGGAGAATATTTTGGTGCTGCTTTAACATTATGTAATCTCAATGATGATGCTGAAGATGAACTAATTGTTGGAGCACCATTATGGTCAAGAGATATAGATGAAGGTCACATATATGTATATACTGCTTTATCTAATGTATGTTGTACATTCTAAATATGTTATATTAAAGTATAATATAACATATAATATAAAGTATATTATATATATTATATATTAAATTCAAACATTAATATTAGGAAAATTTTGAAAAACAATCATTTGATGGAAAAATATCTGAAAGTAGATTTGGTTTTACTATATCTTGTCTTGATAATATTGATTATGATGGTTATAATGATATTGCTGTTGGTGCACCATATGAAAAAGGAATTGGTGCAATATATATCTTTAATGGCAATAGTAATGGATTACTTAGACATTATAGTCAAAGAATAATTGGAAAACAATTTGCAAAAAATATCCGTGAATTTAGAATTTCAATTTCAGAACCCTGTGACATAAATGATGATAAATATCCTGATATTGCAATTGGAGCTTATTTATCAGAGCTTTTTTAATAAAATCAAAACCTATTATAATAATTACACAATAACTACAATTGATCTATGAAGATAAAAAATTATTAATAATTTCTTCTTCCTTTTTAATTAATGTATGTACATATTATGATGGAATAAATGTTCCTAAATTCCTTCGTAAGTATATAATTAAATCTTTATAATAAAATTCGATATATTAATATCTTTAATATAATATTTAAGAAATATTTAATATTAAACAATATTTAGGAGTTGTTAAATTTTTGAAAATAGATCAAATATATGGAAGGGTTTATTGTAATATAGAAAAAAATAATATTAATATTTATAAATTTTCTGAAATCTTATATAAATTTAAAAATTTATGTAAGAAAATTGAAATACATTTAAAGGTAAAATTTTATAAATATAGTTAAAAAAATATTTATTTTAATAAAAATATATTATACCTGCTTAATTTATTAGCAAAATATTCAAAACATAATAAATCTAATTAAAAATCTGTAAAATTATTTTGGAAAAGAACTTAAATAACAATGAGAGAAAATTGAATTTTTTTTGTACATCTTGTGCAATCATAAATAAATTACTTTCTAAAACTGAAAATCTCACAAAATTACTATTTGCTCTAGACTATGATGATAATATTTGTACCTCAGATGTGAAAATATTATTTTCAACAAATTTAAAGTCTAATAATAGATATATCGTAGGATCTACATTTACTATTAAATTTAAATTAGATGTTTTTAATAATGGAAAATCTGCATATTAAGCTAAAATATATGTATATATATTATCATTATCAAAAATATTATCATTAGCAAATATACCATTTTTATGTATAGAAAATTTTTATAAAAATAACACTTTAGAAGTAATATGTGATCTTGGAAATCTACTTAAAAAAAACGTAAATATAATTTATTTTTTATATTAAAATATTTTTAAAAATATAACATAATTATTTTTTTATTAGAAAAAAATAATATTAAATTTGGATATAAGTAAAGTTCAATTTAATATTAACCATATACAACTATGGACTAATTTTAGTACACAAAGTGAACAAAAAAATTCATTCAATAATATAAATGTTTTCACTATATATTTTGATACTGATATTAATATAACAATAGCAGAGTTAATATTTCTATGTTTATTAATTATTATTACTTAATTTAATGATTCTTTTTTTATATTTTCATATTTTATTCATATATAGATTATATATAATATGATGACTACAATTATTTTCATTTAGGAAAACTCAACATGATCTATATTCATATCTTTTTGAAAATGAAGATAAAAAATTAAACAGCATTCAGTCTCAACATATTTATGAAATTCAGAAATTGGATGCTAGCTCAATTAATGAAGTTATACTAACACTTAGTATTCCAACTTTCTGGAAGCAATCTATTGGAGATATATAGATTATCAATATAACTGACACAACTTGCAGCTATATAGATAATCAACCATTTCATTGTACCTATTTAAACTCCGCAGTTTCAACTACTTTGATTGATAATTTTAAAATTTATACTGCAAATACTGAAAAATATACATCAGAAAAATTTATAAAAGATTCTAATTTTTCTACAAATTTTCCATCTAATAGATCACTTTATATTGATTATATAAATAACAATGTAAAATGTATATATATTAAATACAAATTAGGCTCATTTTTAATTCTTTGTCTATTACAAAACTTTCACTTATATTGGATATTTATTTATTTAATTATAAATGTAAGGTTTTGTTTAATATGTTAATATATTTTTATATAATTTCTAAATTATATGTTTAAAATATCATTATTTTTTTTTAATTCTTTATTACAGCAATGATGGCAGGAAAAGATATCATATTTTTTTCTATCTAGTGGAAATGTTAATATTTTGGAATCACATCATATACTCAAAAAATTGGACATAAATCTGATAATGTTATTGTGGTTACAATGTTTTTAGGTTCATAAAATAGGTTTTTAGGTAACTGAACAAATTGCTATATGAGTTATAATTTTATCAATTATCTTAGGAAATTTACTATTAATATTGTTACTTTTAATATTACTTAAAATCGGATTTTTTAAACAAAAAAAAAAAAAAAAGAGAACTTGATGTATTAAAATCTGAAACAAATGTAAGTTTATTGAAACATTTTAATTGTATATTATAGATATTTAATGTTCTTATTACATTACAGAAAAAATATAGAATTATATTGAAAACATGTTCATCAACAGTTTTTCATCGAGAATAAATTTATTAATATATTCTTATAATATATATTTTATACATATATATATTTATTCTTTATGTATTAAGAAAATAAAACAAGTAACAAAATATTCTGTATTGTATTAACGCATTCAAGTTGTATCATTATTTTTATAAAAATATAATAAATCTTAAAAAATATCAACTTGGCTATAAATTCTCAACTATAAAGCTTAAAAAAATTTTATTACAAATATTTTATTTTATTCTGTTTATAATTGATCTATGTATTATTTATAAAAACATAAATGGAGCGGATTTATTTTAAATAAATAATCTTATATTTACAAAAATATTAATTTTGTTAATGTGAGATTCAAGCAATTGTATTTCTTGTTATTATTTACTAAAATATTTTATGCCAAAAATATACTTAGCTGCCTTTTGCATTAAACATTCCTAACATATTGTGCACATATTTCAGTTAGTAATATTTATAATAGAATTCATTTTATATTAAATAACAATAAGAGAGCATAACTTTCATTATATATGAATTTATATTCAAACTTACTTTAGTCATCCAAACCTAGGCCTTTTGAAATTTCTTCTGCTGTTAGATTATGTCCTGAAGAAGAATTATTTGCAGAATTATCAGAAGGTTTCATAGAATTTGATGTGTAAGTTGATGGGGGAGTTGAATGATTATCTTCATGAGATTTCTGTATAAAAATAATTATATAAATAGATTAAAAAATTTTTATATTTATAACTCTTAAAGCATTTTATACTTACATCTTTACCATGTTTTGTAAGACCTCCTAAAGCTGAACTAAGCAAAGAAGAGCCAATTGCTGATCCTATTCCAGATAAAAGATCTGAACCTGAATTTGATTGTTGGTTAGAATATCCACCAGAAGGTTGATAATTTCCATAACCTCCTGAAGGTTGATAATTTGATTTTTGATTTCCATCATTACCAAAAACACCACCAATAATAGATCCTAAAGCTCCTGTCAATGGATCACTTGGCTGAGTTGGAGGTGGTGCTGTATTATTTCCACTACTTCCACCTTATATATATATATATATATTATGTAAAGTTAGTATTAAAATTAAAATTTAATTGTGAAATTTTTATGATTTTTAATATAAATATATGATTTGTGAATGAATAATAAATATTATTATTATCAAGTATTTCTATATCCAATTATTATTGAATTATATAATTCAATAATATCACTATTTATAAACAAATTAAAATATCTTTACAATTTGAAAAGACTTATTTATTTTTAAAGTATAAGATGTATCTACTATATCATACCTAATGCTCCAAGAATAGAATCTAATACACCACCACTTGATTGTTGGGAGGGATAACCTTGTTGTGCATGCGAATTACTTAAAGCATTGGTCACTAAACTGCTTGCTAAAGCTGCACCCAGAGACCCAAGATTTCCTAAGCCACTTTCACTTTCTGTTTTTGATTTAGAAGCATCAGACTTTTCTTGATCTTTTTCAACTTCATCTTTTTTTTTCTAAATTATTATACATAATATTATATATTATTATATTATGTATTATATATTACTATTTTTGAAATATTTGAATTATATACATTTATAGCATGTGCAGCAGCTGCTATACCTCCTGCAGCAACTAATCCTCCTAATGCAAGGCCTACTTTATCCAAACAACCACTAAATGCATCTTCTTCTTCAGGCTTTTCATATCCAGGCTGATATCCATATGATTTTGGAGGAAAACCTCCATATGCATTAGGTGGAGGACCATAACCAGGACCTGGAGGTGATGGACCATAACCAGGACCAGGAGGTGGTGGACCATAACCAGGACCTGGAGGTGGACCATATCCACCTTGTATTGTAGGATATAATCCACCAGGAGCTAAAAATTAATAACAATTTATTTAAAAAATGTCTATTTAATTGATAAAAAAAAAATATATAAAATGTTTAATTACGTGGTGGGCCAAAGTTAGCAATAGGTACATCTGGTGTAGATAATATTTTAGGAGAACTAGGTGGATCTATAGGAACAATTTCATATGAGATGGATTGTATTTCTACATCACCATCAATAACCAAATGTGTCACTTTATCATATGATAATCGATGATTAAATTCTGTAAAATGTCTGCCATTTATGGCAATTTTATAACATTTATGATCACATAAAAGAAGAATTTCAAATTCTTGACCAGGCTGTATCAACATAGGACCTTCATTTTCTTCTATACCCCAAGTCATTGATTCTATATGATTTCTAGTAATAAATCCTTCTGGAAAGCGTGGTGAAACATGAATAGCTATATCATCTCTTGGGTTTAAATTAGGTCCTAGTTGATAATTTATAGCAAAACGTACAGCATCAGGAGAAACTTTGCCTTGAATTTTTACCATTTTTCCAGGTTTTAAACCTCCTTCAATAGATCCCACATAAGGAATAGGCTATTTAAATAAAAAAATAATTTTTAAAGATAAATTAATTTGAATAAAAAAAATATAAAAATTATTATTTTGAAATATAAATATAAAATAGAAATATAAAATAATATAAAATGTAAACTTATTAAACTATACAAATTAATTACTAGATAAATTCAATTATTTTATATTTTTATTTAAATTACATTAAATTGGATTAAAAAATCATATTATTATGTTTTCATTTATTATATTTTGTTCTATTCTTTCAATTCAATTTTGTCATACATTTTTAAAATTTTTTTATGTTATATAATATGATTTTTATATAGAAAATTGAAAGTAATTTGAAAAATTTAATGAAATAATTCATTTAATATATGAACAAATTATATTTCATTGCAATTACATCAGCATTGCAGATGTATGCATTCTTTCTTAATCAATGACAGTCATTTTGTTACTTTTGGATCAAATAATTTTTTAATCTATAAAAATAATACTTACGGGATTTAATATTGGCTCAGATGACATTATTATATTTGATTCTATTCTTGCAAATATAAATAGAAGTTTATATCTTAATATGCAATTACAAAGTAACAAATACTGTATAGATGGAGAATTCCGCACTTCTCTTGTGCTTCTCAAGACATTTCTATTTAGAGTGCTGACGTTTCCAGCTTGAACTATGCAATGCGGCAGAAACTGTATATAATGCAGTTTAAAGCACGCAATAGTTTCTTTCGCGCATGTATTTTCAAATTCTTTATATTTACTGCAATGACATATAAAAATAATGTAAAAAAAGCGCGAATTCAAATTTGTTTCATATTTAAATACAATAAACCAATCAAATTGTTCTATTTTAAAAATAAATCAAAAGTATGTATATGATAAACCAATTATAAGAAAGGAATAACATAATGTAATATATTTATAAAACTAGTTATTATATGTACATGTTGAAATATTATAGATTATAAATATTATATAAAATATTTCCAATTTTACAGATTAAATGTTCCAATGAATTATCATTTAAAGATTGTACAATTAATTAGTGGAATAGTTATAAGCGAACACGCGTGTGTTATCGCCTACGTTCATTTTCGTCCGCATTGTTTAACACTACAGGAAACTAAATAAACCGTTCATTGAGATATAACAGTCTCACTGCCAGAGAGAGTTTCTTTCACCTAGAAAAATTAAACAGTTAAATGGAAACAAGTTAATAGTGAGCAGAACTGGATCAATGTAAATCAATAAAATCGATGAGGAAACATAAAAACAATCTACATCAACTTATTTCCTAACCTAAACTTTTATGTTTCTTTCCAAGTTAAGGAAACTTAAGTTTATTTTAATTTTTAATTATTATAATTATTATATTAATATAATTTTGTATAAATTTATGATCATAGAAATTATAATTGAATACAATTCAATATTATCATAATTAGGATTGTTTCAAATATTTGTTGAACGAATTTGTAAATCATGTATATATGAATTATGAGATTTATATATTTTTAAATAAAAAATTTTTTAATTTTATAATTTTTAAATATTGAAATATTAAATATTAAAAATAACCAATTAGTTGAAACGAAATATTATTTTTAATTATTATTCATTTTTAAATAGAATTCTATGTGTATTACCAACATATGGGTAACGAATGTCAATCAGATATGTAAGCAGACGTATTGTGGCTATAAATTGATCATTTTACCTGTACATTTCCAGGGGCCATATATAAGGTGTGTCGTTATAAAACGTATGTGGAGCGTATAAGGGCTAGGCATGGCACACCCATGATAAATATAATAAATTAATCGAATTACACAATTTTAATCTTTATGAATTACTTTGATTTTAAAAAGTCAACGTTTAATTAATTTTTTAAACTATTATTGGTAAGCATTTATTTTGTTGATATAATATTTATAGAAATAGTTATATAAAAAGACAGTTGTTTCAAACAAAAAACCAAACATACGGGTCAAAGAATCACAAATACTAAATATACTATATAGAAATATCCTTGTCAAGTTCATGGCCTGTATTTAAGGATCAATAAGGGATTTCTTCTATTTTTATCTATACTTCATTATTAATAATAATTCAATTAATAAATTTTTGGTAATCTTTATATATGTTTATCGATATTTTTGAAAAAAAATATATATCTATGTTTTTATTTTGTATTATATTTTTAAAGTTGATTGTAGAAAGAAAAAATTTAATGTAAGGAGGAAATTGGAATATCCTTTTCTTTATAATTATTTTATTTTACATTTATTAAAATAATGATTTTTTTTATAAGACAAAATTATAAAAATATTCTTTTAACGTTGAAATTATCGGTGAATATAAGGACTCAAGGAATCAAGGCAGGACTCGCCAACAAGATCAATAAGCAACGTACCGACCCTTCTTCGCAAGGTTTTTAATGCTTTCTTATAAATGCCCTTTCACGAAGCCTTTATGCGTGGACCTATCCCTATACAAAAATCCAGATGTTTACTATGAGGCAAAAATGATCTAAGCACAACATACGTAATCTTCAGCGAGAAATGTTTCCAACTACGATTTTTTTATAAAAAAAAAATAATGATTGTAATAATGATTGCAATATGCGCAATTGTAAATTTGGTAAATTGAATAATTAAGAGGATTTGTAATTTTAATATTTAAAATATTTATAATATAAGATTTTATTTAGTAGAATAATTGAAAAATAAAATATAAATTAATTAATATTTATAAAAAACAAAAATTTAATTTAGATTAAATCTTTTTCTTTAATTTTATTTTCTTTCATTTCAGAATTAACAATTTATCAATGCTAAAATTTACGTCAATATATTTTATATATACTAACAATATATTTTAAAGAATTGACCAGTGATATAATAATATAATTTATTATAAGTTAAAAAATATTTCATCTTCGATCGTTCGACAGTTATAGATATTTTTCGAAATATATCAATCAATACATATGATATATATTCTACTTCATGGAATTTATAAAAAACTTCAATTATTTTTTCATACATTTGAATTGAAAAACTAGTACAAATGCTGCCATCTAATTTGGGATTAAGGTTTTACGCACGCAAATCATATGCCGGTTCGTAACGTATTTTATACAAATGATTAAACGTTTAAGTATTTTGTATTCTGAAGCACGTATTCTTTGTTGTAGAGTTTTCAGTTATTGAACTGTAAAAGTGTACACATGAGCCCATTAAATGTGAATAGAGCCAACATTGATCGCTAATCACGAAATAAATGTATCTTAAATTTAATATTTTTAAAAGTTACGACACTTCTTTAAAAAGTTTGTCCGATATAAACAAATTTTTTAAACTTCGTATCGTCGTTTCGAAGATACAAAATTATTTTAACGAGTTAGTTCGTTAAAATTAAAAATTATTTACAAATATATAAGATAAAAAATAAAAAAATTAAATTTGTCAAGAGAAATTATTATATCAAAATAATTTTAAATAGAAATCGTGATATTGTGTACATATATAACAAAAAGTGAAAGTATAAACCAAACTTTAATTTCAAATGATTTTAAATATTTTTTAAACATCGTCTTAAATATGCGTCTTAAACAAGTTTGGTTAGAATAGTGGTGGTTGTAGTAGTATGGAACAGTACGATGGTGATGGTGGTAGTGGTGCCCAATACTCTTTTCAGCCCTCGGCCGACAGTTCAACGCAGCCTGTAGTGTTCGACGGTTGTACGTCTGTCCAGTCGGACAAAATTTTACGTTTTTCATTCTCTTTTATTCACGTTTTTATCGACAATGCGACAATTTATAAACTTTTAAACTCTCAAACGTTTTTCACCTTCCTCTTTATTCTTCCTTTTCATTTTCATCTCTAGGAATATAAATACAATGCAGGTGACTCGTTGAATGTGATTGAAATTATTTTGTGCCAGTGAATTTGAACATGGTACTTCGAAGAATTCGATCGAGAAAAACGGATTTTCAATAATTGATTGCTCGAATGTTCAATGGGGTGAAATAATGGTAAGACAATATTTTATATTACATTATATTCCTTTTAATTTTATTAAGAAGTAAAATGCAAGATATTTTGTACGGAAAATATAGACTAATGAAAATGAAAGTATGTATACATCGATGGAGATGTTTTATAAATTGGATAGTTTTATTGTTAAAATTATTTTAATAAAAATATCAAATTTTATTAATAATATATTAAATTTTTGAAATTTAGGTTTCAACTACGATAAGAAGATAAGTGTAATAAGTTTTCCCCTTCATCGTCTTTTCCTCCTTTACGGCTGTAAAAAAAGGAAAAAAGAGATAATTTAAGAGTCGAAGTCAAAGGTTGATAAAGATAAAATGATTCTTCTCGAAAATATAATTAAAAAAATCGACTTTAGATACGGGCAAACGTTTCATTTCTTGCAAGAGACGCTACAAGTGTCAATGTTCATTATCGATGGGGGAAGAACATCTTTATTTTTCATATTTAAGATAAGAAGATGAAGACCTCTTATAATACGCGTAAATATTTGTGTCATCAAATCATAATTCAGTGAAATATGAACTTTAATAATAACTTTAATATAACTTTAATATTGATATTCTAAAGTATGAACAAAAAACAATTTGAAATTTCATCTTGTTTATAATTTCAAAACAAATTTTCAATATTTTTTTGTATTAATAAAATATCAAGTAGCAAATTTAGTATCGATTTTTAACTTAAGATATGATTTACATATTTTATCCATTTATTTTTTTAAAAAAATATGAATTGCACGTAAAAAACTATTGAATGGTCGATCTAATAATTGATATTATATCTTTATTTATGATAATTATTAAAAACTATTTTATATTTAAATATAAAATCATAATATTTTAAAAAATATTAATTTCCAAGAAATTGGAAGATACTCCTACGTCTAATTGAAATTTTAATGCCAATGATTCCTCGTCGCGTTATAAAATTACAACATTAATAGTTTTATAACTAACCTTGACTTAACTTCGTTCAATATTCTTACCATTATTCTTTCACGTATATTGCCCGTGTTTCACGCGTCTTCCTCTTCAGAGTCTTCTTCTTCAAAGTCTCCAGAAAACGAGCACTGTAGTGACGTAATTGGCCAAGTAGATAAACCGTGTCCGCTTTCCGTCATATCGTGTTCAATACCTTAATTAACTTTACGTCTTCAAATGTATTTACGGCCAATTCTCTATCTATTCGTTTCTTGAATTCTATGAAAAACGAAATATCCATGTTCTGTGTAAAACGAGGACAACAATTAACAGGAAGACATACCGCGATACCACCACCTTGATTCGAAAAGTCAAGACATCCGTGTTTCGCGTACAGGGCCCTTAATTGGGCTTAATTAACGATCGTCTGTCTTTGTCATTGTGACTCACAGAGCGAATGTAACTTCTTGCATTTATCTCGTTTTTTCTTGTCGCTATTCTTTTACTTCCACACTCTGTCATTTTTTTTTTTTTTATTATATACCGCTTTGTACGTGTTTCAGATATTAATTACAAAAACATTTTGTTGTAGGTATTACAAATTGAGAATCGTAATAAGGATCAAAACGTGATTTATGAACAAAACGCTTTGAGAAATTCACAAATTGATATTTAAAGAAAAGGGTAACGGTATAGCAAAATTGTAATGTTACACAAATAGACATTTGTCCGAAGGATTATGGATCGTTCCGTTTGTTTGAATCTTTTCGTTTATAGGTGTGCTGGACTATTTTATCGTCATCCTGTGTACATCAAAATACGTTTTGATCCAAATTTCATCTATAAATAATCTCTTTCGTTTTCTTTTAATTGTCTCCGCTATTATAGTTTCGTTATTTTTATTATCGTTTTATTTTATCCCTCCTTTAATTATATACCCTTTGTTTTAACTTGTACTATTTGTTGTAAAAAACTGAATAAAATTTCTAGATACGAAAACAGGCATAACTCGAATAGGAAAATTACCCAACAGGGGTAACATTCAAGGATGAATCATTCCCAAAATGAAACGAATTGGACGATCGATATCAAAACCAGGCGAACGAATTTCGCGTTCGCAACTTATAACATTAGAACAAGCCAGCCACATGCATAATGGATTTAACGATAAGGCGATGCAATTATGCAATTTTAATATTAATTTTCGCCGTAATTTCATGCGATGACTGAAGCAAGCATTGAAATATTTATTTTCTTTGATGATGCGCGTAGATATCGATGATAAACGCAATTAATTAACTTATTAAAAATTATTAGTTGTTAAATAGATTTTCATATTCATATAATGCAGCGGATAATATTGCTTGACGCAACGATTACACGGTTGGAAGAACCATTATTTAAATTGTGCGTACACGCTGACAACACCTCGTGTCGAATACAAAAAGTTCTTTCACAAAACTTACCTTGGATAATCCTAACAATCGTTATCGTTCATATCGTATAGTATACCCTCCCACCGGTGTGCTTATCCTATAATCTTGCATATACTTCCGGTTACGACAATTATTATTATGTTATGCGTACGAGGAACATGAAGGAAAAAGCATGAAAAACTGTGTGTGAAAACGATGGTTTAAAATTAAAATTACTATTAGGGGATAGAAAAAAGATAGAATTCAGCGATGATGATGATGATGATAGAAAATATATCGAGATAGATACAATTATTTTATTTGTTCATCTCAGCAATAAATTAGCAATAAGTTTCATAAACAATTTATCATCTTTTTCAATAGCAGAATCAAGCGAGAGAGGTATCCACGTAAAAGCAAATCGCATAATCTCGACGATTATCGAAGATGTCGAAGAAGAGGGCCTAGCATGAACCACGCCGTCACATTTACAGTGTTGATAGTGATCCTGATCCTCGGTGATCTCGAATCGGTCACAGTGGTGAACCATCATCCGGACGAGGAATATTTCCTGGAGCATGAAGTCCTATACGAGGAGGCAATTAACGAGGCGAAAAAGTTGCAGCTCTATCCCGGTAACTTAACGTACTTAACACACATCCCAATAACTAAAAGCGTTACACGTCTGAAGCCCCTTGTCCGACTTCATTCTAACGTCTGGTCTATAAAGCATCTTTACGAAGCACCCAAATCTATTTATCTTTCCTTCCGAAAATAACTTCCCTTTGATCCGTTTAAACAGATACTTCGGTCACTCTCCATTCCACACGATCAATTATAACTTTGAAGAAATCTCATTTTATTAATTGGCCTTTGTGTTCAACTATTGCAGCGGGTACGGATGTGAAAGGTATTCGATCATTCCATTTCGAATGATTGTCGCTTCATCTAGTCTAATTAGGTTCGTTGCATGATCTGCCAAGCCTACCTTCTCTCTTTTTTTTTTTTTTTTTTGATACTATTGAAAATAATTGTTAGAAAGAAAAAATGATCTTCTTGTTCTGTTTTTTTTTTCCACATGTAATAGTTATCGTGGACAGGAAGTGAAAAACCAAGGTTACTTGTTTTGTTCGACGATTTAAGCTTGTCAGCGTATATTTCAGTGATTTGCAACAACATATATACAATATTCTGAGAATAGTAGTATTTCTGATGCTATTTCTGAAATTATCCTTGAATAAATCAATATCTGTAATCCATGCAGTTCTAATATTTTCGCTCGCTTCTTTTATTCTTTTTTATTCGAACTTGATAAATCTTCGTAATAAGGTTAATCGTAAGGAGATCCAGTCGATTTAGTTTAATTTAATTTAATGATATTTTATAACTGTTTTATATATATTATTTTATATATATATATGATATGATGATAATATCTGAATATTAATAAGATGATATAACATCAGTACAATCTACAACATCACGGCACAATTTCAAAACAATTGCGTAAAAATCCTCGAGACACCAATTAATGTGAATTATACATGTACTCTCTCGATTTGATGCGATTATAGTCTCGTTTAATAACAGTTCTACGTTATAACCGAAACGAGGATAATGAAATGTAATTTTTAATTAATTGAACGTTAAAAATCTGTAATTTTTTTTTTTTTTTTTTTTTTTACTTACTTAAGATAATATGATGTTCTTGCTATATTATAAAACAAGCTCCTCCAAGCTCTGTGCTGGTTTCTTCTTTAAAAATGTACGCAAAAATTGTTTTATCTTTGATTAGTATTTATATTTCGTTCGTCGTTTACAGGACCAATCCCAGGATGCAAGCCCTGCACGAATACAGAGATGACTTACTGCAGAGATGGAAGCGTGATAAATGATCATTGTTGTTGCGATGGCAGCGTTAACGGTAAATTAACAATGTTCTTCTATCTTTTGGAAACGTCTTACAACGATGCAAAACTTTCTATATTCCATATTGCATTATTCATTCAATGTTGCAATGATTATGGAAAATGGAACCATCACCTTGATTTCTAATAGATTTCTTTGTTTCACTTTTTACAATTACGCTGCTTGTGTTTTTTTTAGGGTGTCCTTCATTTGCGATTTACGTATATAAAAATCGATCAAAAGAAAGAACGATGTGCGTGCGAACAATTCGTGCGCGGTTTGATTACGCAACACTTCGCGTAACGAATCATGATAACAGGATCTAAAATTGTCGCAAATCGTTTGTAATTCGTACCACGGAATAAATAATCAATTTCTGATGTGATCTGAATTTAAAAATACAGGATTCACAATTTAAACAATCGAAACAATTTCTCCATCATTGTTGTCGATGAGGTTGAACTTTGTCGATACGTTATTGTTATAAAAATAAATAGAACGAGAATATTTCGATATAATAATATCTGCAACGAACGAAATCGTAACGTTTGCTTCGAGAAACTTTGAGGAATGAATTTTTGCGAAGCATCTTCAAATCCAGCTGAACGGAAGGACAATCACCTGTTCAGGAAATCATCGTTGTTCGTTTAACGATTCATCCTTGTCAGGCACACGCGAGTATAATGCGCGCATATAGGGTGGCTATACCTAGGTGATTCACGCAAAACACGTCGCATAGCCGTTAAACAGGAACACTTGGGTATTCCGCGCGTTCTTCCTTCGTACTTTTTACGTAGCTATCGGCCATTCACCTCTAATTCCGTTTACTCGAATTTCTAATTAGCCTAATCTCTCCGATGACCTCGCTTCGCACAAATAAATAAATATCTACTTGTTTAAAATCGTTCCCCATTTTCCATCAGGCGCATATTCATTTTTTACTCGCAAATACTTGCCGATAACTTTTAATAACTTCTTCTTTTGAAAAAAAAAAAAATGCTAATAATCGCGAATAGATACATTTTTTTTTTTTTAAATAAAATAAGCGAATATTTTAAAAGTTATCTCTGTATAGATACAATAGCTTTCCATATTTTTAACGAGAAAGATAATCGATCTTTTGTGTGCGACAACATTAAAATTTATAGTTGGGGATAAATCTTTAAATAATTTATTTTGTGTTACTTTAAGTACTTTTTAGTTGGGACGTACGATTTCAACTATGATTCCTGAAAAACCTGTAAACAGTTAATTTTGTAACAACGCTTTATGCAAGCTTAGTCTTGCTACTGTTAATGCGTGCCAAGTTTATACGAATGACAATGATGGTAGTAGCAATAAAATTGCATTGCTGCACGCATCGTGTGCACGAATCGAATACACGAGTTCGTTTTGATCAATTTTATGAATCACACGTTCTTCTTTGCTTATTTCTAAGCAATCAATCGATTCGATTGTGCAGAGTATACTAAATAACAGTAGGCTAGAAACAACAATGAAATTTCATTCTATATTGCACAAAGAATTACAGATCGTGTGAAAAATAATTCCGTTTTTTCGGAAGCAAATTTTATCTATTAGCTAATAAAAAAAAAAAAAAAAAAAAATTAAAGGAAAGAAATTCCTCTTATAAATTAACTTCTTATTATTATGTCTTCTGAACATTCTAACATAATGATTTTAATTCGAATAGCATTCTTATCAATTATTAAGTGTTCTGTTCCGATTGGAAATCGGAAACCTTTAATATCTCGTTCTAACATAATGATTTTAATTCGAATAGCATTCTTATCAATTATTAAGTGTTCTGTTCCGATTGGAAATCGGTTTAATATCTCATTACGAATTGATCGTTAATGCAATTAATAAAATCCAAATATAAATAAATAGTATCCAAAAATATTGGCTAATAAAATTTTATTAATTGAAAATCGAGATATTCATATCATACGAGATCGATTTCTATTTTAAACTGATTTTAAACTTTTCTTAAATATCGAAATTCTGTTCGTTGCACTTATGAATCTATTGTTTCAGAGGTATTTCCCTTCGTGACGCACACTTGTCGTGTCGGGCCCGAGGAATGCAAGGTGCAAGCTGGAGATTGTGCTGAATACGCGAGGTTACGGGAATGTTGTTGTCATTCCTACTTAGCTTCTATTTGTAAGTTACTCTTTATCTATGATTAGGGTATTAGATATTGTTGCGTAAATGCAAATTGATGAGAGCGAAATTTTATAATTAATAGAAGAACGGAGACAGGTTAGAACAATTTTACATACAAAAGATACATCTTGAAAGATGTATTAAAAATTTAATAGAAAGATTATTCATTGTAAGATATTTCTTTCCATGGAAATTCTATGTTTAATTTCATTCTAGTAGTTGTAGAATTTTATTTCACGTTAAATTCATTTCTTTCAGGGAAATATTTAGCAAATACAGCAGGATCATCAACGAATATAAATCTCATAAAGTTCCTGGCGATATTAACGGTGCTCAGGTTGCTCTTTTAGCCGGCCTAATTAATAATACACGTTTAATACCAAATATTTTATATATATATATAAGTTTTATTTTAATAAATTATTTTTTCACCGTACAAGAAATATTAAAAGCAAAATGAATGTTTATAACACGTGGCAACGAGAAGAATGAAATTTTTACTAATTTGATAGAAACAATTTTTGCGATTTCTCGTGTATATAGTATGTGAAGAAATGTAATTGTACAAAGAAATATAAATGAATATGATAGCGGTTGTATTTGTATTTTAATGGGTGAAATGCAACAAATAATGTACAAACACATACTTGAAATCTTAATCTTTTAATCTTTTTCTTTCGTTGCGGATGTGATGCAATTTTACGTAAACGATAGTTCCTTAATTATAAACAATAAGGTAAAACGATTACACGAGACGCGTAAAAATTTGCTCACAATCGAATTATTGCAACATTATCGCTTCTTAAGATAAAGAAGAATATTTAAGAATCGTATAAAAAACTTATTGGACGAAACAAAATATAAATATTATTAAATATTTTTAATAATATAATTTAAATAATAGATACTCACTCTTAAATCACTAAGGGGAATTATTATAATTTATTATTATAGGTCATGAAGCCAAAATTTTATAAAATTTCTTATGGCTGGCAATAAAATTTTATGGTTGCGAAATTAAACCGGATCTGTACAATTTAACTTTCTATCAAAATTCGTCCCTGACGCACTTTTTCTCAATCTCAGAAAAGATAATCGAAATTTCAATCTGGAACGATAAGAAATACATTAAAAAAATATTATTAACGAAACGATTAAAAATAGATTTAGAAACTCATTTTTTTTTTTTTTTTAGCGATTGATCTCATTTTTTATTTATCGTTTCAAAAAGAGAGGAACATCTGAATCTGTTACGAGTAACGGGTATTTGCTGATCGACCATTTAAGTGATTCAACTGTAAGTGAGCGTGTTGTAAATATATACGTTGCGTAGGTTTTGAAAAGAAATTGAAGAATTAAATCTGCAAAAGTGTCGGAAAGTGTGCCCATATTCGAAAGTGTTAAAAAGTGTGTCTCGATATCGTGTGAAAAATATGCATATTATCATAGTAATATTCGCCACCATTCTGATTATACAATCGTATGTTGTTGCTGAATCAAGTGAGTATGTTGACACTTGTAATTTCATTCAAAATTATCAATGTTATTCAGAAGATACTATTGATATTATATTTTTATTTTATTTCCTTACAAAAAATGTTTAACTCTTCAATTCTAACTTTGAAACAATACTTATATATATTTTATTATGTTTTTTAACTTATATGCTAATAAGGCGAACAGAGCAGCATATTAGACAATCAAGCAAAAGAAAAAAAATTAACATTACCATTCACACCAACGTTGCAAACGGAGTCGTATCAAGACAATACTAAATATTATAATTTTCCAACGGATTATATTTATAGACCTCTTCAAAACAAGTAAATATATTTTCTAATTAATTGACGATGCAAATTTTAATTTTTTAATCTTTTAATTTCTCTTTGTTTTTCAGGAAATGTCCATTGTGCGACACTTCTGTCCTTCCCTATTGCGGAGAAAAATTATTGCACGATGCATGTTGCTGCACAGATCCTTACACATACGATTTACCTTATCAATGTAAATTAGCGGATTGTCGATTTTTGCATGCGAATAGTTGCAAAGAACATGAGTTAATTGCTATCTGTTGCTGTAGTGATGATTACCGATCTTTATTGAAGAGTTTTTCAAATGTTTAACATATTCATTATAAATCATATTTTATTTGTTTATTTCATTATGATATATGATATATTTATATTATGCATATACATATAATGAGCATATACAAGTAACACATTGTTTGTTTTATTTTTACGTATAAATTTTTAATCAAAACGTTTAATATATTAATTAATAAAGATTAATTAATTGTCGTTGAGATATATTTTATATATATCTATTAATATACTATTAATCAATTAAACAATAAATATATTTTTTTTTGCCATATAAAAATAATAAATTTTAATAAATTAAATAAAAAAATTATGAGCGAGATATTCGATAATAAATAATTTAATATGTTCTATTTCATTAATATTATTATTAATTCAATAGCTTGATATTGAGATTAATTCTATTATTTCAGACAGACAATTGATATAACATTAAATAATATAAATAAAATAAATATATATACATATATGATTTATAAGAAATACAAATTATATAAAATATATGTATGAATTAAAATTATAAAATTATAAAAATAATTCTTTTTTACCACTTAATTAGTAACGCCATCTCTTTGGAAAATGCTGAAATTTCTTGCATACTATATATAATGAATTAATAAAAAAAAAAACAAATATAATATAAATAATTATATAAATAGTTAAAGAAATAATTGAACATTTAAAAAATAAATTAATCAGTTATGCCAAAAAATATTTGACTTATCATTTGTAGATAATAAACAGTAATTTTTCATCCGATCATAATTTTTTTAATAAAATATATCGATAATTACAAATAAAAAATGCGAAACAATTGCAGTCGCAAATGAATATATTTTAAATATATCACGAATAAAATATATACACATAAATTTACACATAATTTTTAATATACGAAATCGAATAAACTTTGATGTCAAAAAAAATTTTGTACAATATTTAATAAATTTATTATATCATATAGATTATTAATAAAATTATTGTATCGTATCAACAAATTTTGAAATTAATAAAATATTAGTATAATGTTAAAAGTTAAAATTCATATTTTAAAATTTTCAATTTTAAATTTACAGGTAGTGCTACTTGCGTAGTTACCAATACAATTACCTTCGTCCTTTGCTAATACATTGAGCGCCATCTCGATTTCCATAATGTTTAGTGCGCATTGTAATGCGCATGACGTCAGTCTACAGTTGAAAATCGTGGTGATAGATCGTGTTTCATAAATTGTGTGTAATTATATATTTAATTGTGTAATTTATTAGCTATTAATAGTCTTATGTAATATGTGTTTGTTTTAATCATTAAGCAATATTTCAAAATTAAATAGTTTTTTATATTTTTTGTCGTTTACGACGTTCTTTTATTTGACAATTGACCGGTGGCTTGTATTCGAATTTGCCTTCGATTCGAATTTGATTTGATTTCGATTATTATTTCGTTTTAATATTATTTTAAAATTATTAAACATTTATTTTACGATTGTGATTTCCGTTTGTGTAAATTATTGTTCGATTGTCAATATAATTCCAAAGATAAATGTATTTAGAATATTTCCATATACGTACGTTCGGTGTTTGTTGTCGATCTATCGAACGTATCCCTTCCCATACCAAATTTCGATAATCGAAATTGTCGCGAGTCGTATCGCGCGTCATTGTGTCGTCGAAATTCGTTCGGATTAGACGTCGTAATTTATAGCAGGTATGTGATTTATTTATTTTTGAATATTATTCTTCAATTAATACGCGTATATTCAATCATTATTGTTTAATTAATAATTCTTTGAATAATAAACTATTCTTTATTTATTTATTTAATCAGTGTTAGAATCAGTGTTTGTTTCGTAATAATTAATTTAAATCTTTTAGTGGATAACGCGAAATTAGAGTCAGTGTTTGCTTCGTAATAGTTTATTTGAATCCTTTAATGAATAACGCGAAATTAGAGTCAGTGTTTGTTCGCCGATTGTAACAGTTTTTCTTTAAAATGTTGTTCGTTTCGGATGTATAGAGTCAGTGTTTCTTCCAAAAAGAGACTTCGATATCCTCCTATACAATGATGTTCTTCACGATGGATCATTTTCTAATCAGCAGCATCAATGGTGAGTCGCATGTATTTTTGTTCCTCCGGTCCACTCAATCATGTCGTAGGACGAAAGGTCCGAATCGACACGAGTGGCTGGTTGTATACGTAGATTTTTGCAACGAGCATAGTGACCATGGGTGTTTATTATACTCGTGAGTAGTAACATTTTCTGTGTTTTATTTATAATTAATTAGGCTAGGTTTTCTTGCACATCGCGGTTTTTAAATATTGTTCAAATTGTTTCAAATTAATCATTCCCCTCGAAATTATATTAAATATTAAGTGCAAGAAGACACTTCGCGACAGGCAGATTTTGAAATCAAAGCTACAAATTTTTAATTTCTTTCGTATTTTCGAAAATATGCTTTGATGGAGAAATCGTCTGAGGGTATTAATTTTTAATTCTGAAATTTTCAATTACTTCAATGAATTATATTTTAATCTTCTATTATATCTTCTTTTTAATTAATAATTCTTTTTATAAAATTTTAAAATTTGAGATATCACGAAATCACAAGATTAAAATTCTTTAGCCCGTTAATTACATTTATACTAATCTATCTTTCTAGCTCAGGATTTTCAGGTTTAACCCCTTCCGTGTTCATTGCCTCGATCTCGCTCACGTGCCCAGGTGCTACTTGGGTGAGAGAGAGGTGATGGATACGATGATCATAGTTGATAAGTTTATTAACAATTTTTTAGCGATTGACGATGAGTTGGTGTATCGTGCCCGACGTATTTTCCACATTATATGTGTGTGTGTGGTTAGGATGTGGAATTGCGTCGTTACGATTACAAATCTATTCGTAGTTATCAATTTGCAATAAAAATATTTAATATTTTTATTAAACACGCGGATTATTTTTTATTATTAAATTAAATAACGATCCCGAAATTCTCAATAATTTCATATCTTCTTTCAAAGATAATACACAGAATTCTTTCGATCATAAATTTTCATTTAATTAAAATCAAGATGTAATTTTTCATCGCGATTCACGCAATGATCGTTAGCCATCGTCAATCGATTTCAGTTGAAAGGTACGTAAACTTAGAGTGTGAATATAGCGTGCCAAGCTCGGGTGTCGGAGGTGTCCCGGGACATTTTCCCTAGTGTAGGTTTTTGCGCCCGAGTGTTATGCGTGAGAATCGTGGAACGAATGTGTTGGTATGCCTGTTTTGCCATTTTTTAAATTTAGGGCTAGGTAGGATAGGTAGTATACTTTCTGGTGTGAATGTTTATTGATAAGTAGGCAGGGCCGGGCAAGTTGTCACAGTCTCTGGTCGGGTAGGCACGTTTTCGAGTGACAACTTGTTTCTGGAAATCAAATTTCTGAAAAATCGAGAGCGGAGCTGAGACTTGTTTCTCTGGCGTTTCCTTTCCGATTTTTCGAATTTCGCGGTCCCGGCCGTTGAGCTCGAGATTCTGCGCATGCGCGGACAATGGTCGCTGCGATCGTTGCGACGTTCACGTGCGTTTAGATTCCGCGATTGCTTTTTCTTTTTTTTTTCTGTCTATTAGGAAATCTCGAGCTTAGTTTTAAGTTTCAGAAAAGAGATCGAAGAAGCCCGACAAACTGTCACGAAGAAGGCTACAACGAATGGCTTCTCATTTTTTGGATCTTGTTTGGGTCCGAAGAATGGGAAGTCATTGTTACTATTTTGTCACTATGTTCGTTTTAGTAATATTTGTTGTTGTGTTGTTTGGCCGATTGCATGCAGGCCCACAGGATTCAATCATCATGGAAATCGTGATTTTTTTTATTAGTGTTGCGTTGCAAAAAATATCGCGATTGCTTTCAATTATGAATTAGCCTATTTTTTTTTTTTTTTTTTTCTATCGAATTTATCATATAGTATTGTGATATCGGGATATTTGAAGTAGCTTTTCATTTATAGAATATTAAATTTTGTATTAAATTTAGATTTTAAGAATTAGTGTCGCGTTGATAAATAATCACGTTGCGTCGATAAATCGGTGCTATTTTGGAAAAATACCAAAGAAACATCTTTTTAAAAATAGTCAAGAGATGGCGTTCATTGTTAATTCTTATACTCTTAAAAAGATATCTTTGATGTTCAAAAGATGGCGCTAATAGTTCATATTTACGCTATTTTTATCCTTCTCTTACTATTTTCTATCCTTTTTTGGAATACCAAAGAAATATTTCTTCAAAAGCGAAGAGATGGCGCTAACAGTATGTATTTACTTTATTTCTATACTTCCCTCATATTTTCTGTTCTTTTTACATATATTTCATTCGCGATACTCTTAAGATAATGTTGATTTTAATTTTTTTACTTTATTTCTTCTTCTTGTTTATATTCCACAAAATTATGTGTTCATCAAATGATGCCAATATTTCATTAATTTTATACTCTTCTTTGCTTAATCTATCGATTCAAAATCTTAACAAAGTTTATTCGGTCTAATTTTTGCATATGATACGAATCATTTATATATATATATATATATATGTTCACATTCTTATATCGTAGAATCACATACATATTTCAATATTTTAAAATATTTTAATGCAAACAGATATGGCAAAAAAATTGAATACGTACTTACATATTTCACGTCAACGTTCAATTCACATCCTAATTCGATTTGGAAAAATATCTACAGACAAATTGTCTGCCCGAGCATAACATTCAAAAATATTCAAAGACGTTTTAATCGAATAGAACGTGACGGATCCACGAGGATGATACTCGTGGATAACAAATTGATTATCCCTGAACCGTGACCCCGTATCCACACATATTCGTAGAATATATTATTAAGCATAAGAATCAGACGCAACTTCCTACAACGAATATAACAGATGTAACACGCATGTGATCCCGTGTTTCGATTGATGCTCGTTACATACGATTGCCATTCAATCAAACGATAATCAATCTATCCGACAAAGCCACTTTTAAAACTCACCATGCGTTGGCAATTTATCGAACCTTGAAATTGATCGATCAACTTCGTTGTTTCACATCGAACAGAGGAAGTATATTTCGAGTATGTTTGTTTGACAAATATTAACGTTTCTTTTTTTTTTTTTTTTGTGTACGTGTACGTTGTTTCGAAACATTCGTCGAAATATTTTTTCCAAACTTCATCACGTAACACGAGGCACGAGTGTACGCCTATATGCAAATAACTACGAGATGAGAAACTCTCGTCAAATACTTACGACGTTAGTTCGGCATTGACCCGCCTCTCGAACACGACCGATGCTGTTCTTCCTGGAAATCTTGGTGTTCGAGGCTTCGAAGAATTTTCTAGGAGAATCGAATTCCTATAACGAGCCTTGTACCCTTGTCCACTTCTAGTTTCGCCATAAGGGACCATCAGATTAAGACTGGCACGTATGTACACGGGAGGAGGGAGGGAGGATGGGAGGGTGGGGGGGAGTCCACCTTATGGTAAAAGTTCTCTTGTACAGGATGGCGTATAGGGATATCGCGTGCATTGAAAAATAATCGAATTATGATAGCGAATGGTGTTCTGGGACGCGAGAAAGAATTCTAATTTAAAAATTCAATATGTTGAGTTTCGATTAATCGTCAAGATTAATTTTAAGCAAATTTTTTTCTGGAATTCGATTCGATCCCCTCTTTTAACAATGCTTCTTACAATGCATCTTTGTTATCATACGAGCAACAATTATAGGACAGGGAAAAATATGGATATAACAAAAATTGAGAAAACTTGTAAACATTTCACGATACATTCGCATTAAACGAATCGCACATATCGATCGATTGGGAAAATTCGAATTCAAATTTCTCTCGATCGGTCGCTTCTCAAATTACACGAAATCGATTTTCCAACGGAAAAAGTTGGCCAAAGGAAAAGATCCAAAAGTTAATCGATTCCATTAACAGGAAATCGATCCGACTGAAAATCGATAAATAATTTCAGAGAGCTCGTTTATCGCGGACGATATTAAACGATTTCTTTTCGCGATAACATCTCGACTCTTGCAAGCTGCTTTAATTGCGGGGGGGAGGGAGATGCTTGCCGCCAAACCCTTCGATCGAGAATTCTGTTCGAATCACGGCCTCGCGCAAAGAAAACTTAATTAAATAAAGATTCGTATTCGCGTATCGCGCCAAGTTATGGAAGCTATGCGAACTCGAATCGGGATGAATCGGGTCTAAACTTTAACGATCGGTATTTTCTATCCTATTTCTAATTTGTACGTAAGCCGAGATCGGGCCGCCGCGTATCATTTGCGGCCACTTAATAGTCGGCCAAGTCCCCATCAATCTCTCCGATAATTAGTGGTTCGTGTAATGACAGAAACCATTAGGTTTACGGTCATGGTGCACCGTGCATTCCTTTCGTACGCGCCGTCGATAACGTTCCCCCGTATTTCAACTCTCTTCCTACTCGCTGCGTTCCTCGCTATCGGCTTTAATTTATTAACAGTTTTTTTTTAACAAGGGTGAAAAACTGATTTCCGGATTGATATTTGCCCGCGTTTGGAACAACGAATTGGAACAAATATTTGAATAACGAAATGTCAGATATTTACATGTTGTGACATCCTTGTACGTTAGAATAGTGAATCGAAAGATTTTCAGATATTTGAACGTGTGGATGAGAAATGTCTGGACAATGAGACGTTTGGATGTTGTAATATCCTTAAAATAGTGAATATAGAATAGTGAATCGAAAGGTTTGAATGTCTGGGCAGTGAGATGTTTGGATGTTGAACATCTTTGCACATTAGAACGTAGAATAGTGAATCGAAACGTTTGGATTTTGTGAATCAGATACGAAATATTTGGACGTTTGAACGTGTGGATGAGGAATGTCTAGAGATGTTTGGATGTTGTAATATCCTTAGAATAGTGAATAGTGAATAATGCATGTAGAATAGTGAATCGAAACGTTTGGATTTTGTGAATCAGATACGAAATATTTGGACGTTTGAACGTGTGGATGAGGAATGTCTGGACAATGAGACGTTTGGATGTTGTAATATCTTTAGAATAGTGAATAGTGAATAATGCATGTAGAATAGTGAATCGAAACGTTTGGATTTTGTGAATCAGATACGAAATATTTGGACGTTTGAATGTATGGATGAGGAATGTCTAGAGATGTTTGGATGTTGTAATATCCTTAGAATAGTGAATAGTGCATATAGAATAGTGAATCGAAAGGTTTGAACGTTTGAATGTCTGGGCAATGAGATGTTTGGATGTTGTAATATCCTTAGAATAATGAATATAGAATAGTGAATCGAAAGATTTGGACGTTTGAATGTCTGGGCAGTGAGATGTTTGGATGTTGAACATCTTTGCATGTTAGAACGTAGAATAGTGAATCGAAACGTTTGGATTTTGTGAATCAGATACGAAATATTTGGACGTTTGAACGTGTGGATGAGGAATGTCTAGAGATGTTTGGATGTTGTAATATCCTTAGAATAGTGAATAGTGCATATAGAATAGTGAATCGAAAGGTTTGAACGTTTGAATGTCTGGGCAATGAGATGTTTGGATGTTGTAATATCCTTAGAATAGTGAATATAGAATAGTGAATCGAAAGATTTGGACGTTTGAATGTCTGGGCAATGAGATGTTTGGATGTTGTAATATCCTTAGAATAATGAATATAGAATAGTGAATCGAAAGATTTGGACGTTTGAATGTCTGGGCAGTGAGATGTTTGGATGTTGAACATCTTTGCATGTTAGAACGTAGAATAGTGAATCGAAACGTTTGGATTTTGTGAATCAGATACGAAATATTTGGACGTTTGAACGTGTGGATGAGGAATGTCTAGAGATGTTTGGATGTTGTAATATCCTTAGAATAGTGAATAGTGCATATAGAATAGTGAATCGAAAGGTTTGAACGTTTGAATGTCTGGGCAATGAGATGTTTGGATGTTGTAATATCCTTAGAATAGTGAATATAGAATAGTGAATCGAAAGATTTGGACGTTTGAATGTCTGGGCAGTGAGATGTTTGGATGTTGAACATCTTTGCACATTAGAACGTAGAATAGTGAATCGAAACGTTTGGATTTTGTGAATCAGATACGAAATATTTGGACGTTTGAACGTGTGGATGAGGAATGTCTAGAGATGTTTGGATGTTGTAATATCCTTAGAATAGTGAATATAGAATAGTGAATCGAAAGATTTGGACGTTTGAATGTCTGGACAATGGGATGTTTGGATGTTGTAATATCCTTAGAATAATGAATAGTGAACAGTGGATGTAGAATAGTGAATCGAAAGGATTTTGTGAATCAGATACGAAATATTTGTATAACGAAATGGACGTCTGGACAATGAGACGTTTGGATGTCGCAATATCCTTGCACATTAGAACGAATAGCAAAAATTTTGATGAAATAGCGAATTGTCTCGACAATAATTCTCTCATTCCTACAAACACTATGTTTTATAAATATTTGTGAATCAGATTAAATATTTGGATAACGAAATGTCTCTTCTTGATATCCTCCACCAATAGTGAAACCTCTCTCTAATAATCCTCCGATTCCGATAAATGTTCGTTTTGCGAATCAGATACGTACAAAGCAGTAATTTCCATTGAAACAGCGATTTCGATCCAAAAGCCAGACGTTTGAATAATTATACATATATGACGCATCGAATCGGCTGAAATCGGCTTAAATCGGATTAAAGAGAAAGGATCCCGAATGTCACGAATATTGCGGTATCAAAAGGATTCACGACGTGTCAAGGTTGGGAATGCGGATATACATTCCCTCTCGAAAAAAAGCTTTCGACACGTTTTCGCGATAAGTCGAGCTTTCTACACGCATAGCATCGACAGGGAAAGTAGTCGCAGCACAATCGGCCACGCATTACAAGCGCGTGCGAGTAAAATCGAGAGCAAAGTTACTCCAGTGTCCATTGATATTACATAAATCTGGTGAAACGGGACCTCCTATCGGGATCCTATCGCAACCGGGTGGACGTGAACCGATTTAAAAAGGAAAAGAGGAGAGAAAAAAAGAGAGAGAGAGAGAGAGGGACCTGTTGCTTTCATTCCGGTTTGATAGACGCGCAACATCCTCATTCAATTATTCTTTTCTTCGCTGCTGGGCCCGTTATTCATTTAGCTCGCCTGTTCACCGATCGATCTTCTTAGGCCATATCGATAAGATATGGGGGCCTGGTTTAGATAGAGGGGAGGAAGAAAGGAAATTCATTTTGTTTCGCGTGATTTCTACAATTTCGTTTGGAAAAGTCGAGAAAGGTACTGTTTTTAAAAGTATGGACAAAGGCGAATAGTTTTAAATTCGAGAGTAGAACGGTACTCATCTTGTGGAACAAAGAAATATTCTTTTTTCCCCCTTTTTTTTTGGATCTGGGATCTGGATTCACTCTTTCCCCATTTTGAAAGAAAGTTTCTATCGAAATCCATTGTGAATCAAATGTCGAAATCTGTAAAATTTATTCTCGAATCTCATCCACGTAAATTTGGCGAAGAAATCGGGGAGATCCAAGATTCTAAGAAGCCTCTTACTTGAAATCTATAAAATTTATTCTTGAATATCTCCTCCTCGATCACTATAAAATTTATCTACTAAATTTGGCGAAGAAATCGAAGAGATTTCAAGAAACTCTTTACTCGAAATCTGTAGAACTTATTCTCGAATCACATCCATGCAAATTCGGCGAAGAAATCGAAGAGGTCCAAGATTCGAGGAAGCCTTTTACTCAAAATCTACAGAACTTATTCTCGAATACCTCAATATCAATCACATCCACGCAAATTCGACGAAGAAATCGAAGAGATCGAAAATTCCAAAAAACCTTTTACTCGAACATCCACGTAAACTCGGTGAAGAAATCGAAGAGATCCAAGATTTCAAGAAATCCTTTACTCAAAATCTACAGAACTTATTCTCGAATACCTCAATATCAATCATATCCACGAAAATTCAACGAAGAGATCCAAAATTTCGAGAAATTCTTTACTCGAACATCCACGTAAACTCGGCGAAGAAATCGAAGAGATCCAAGATTTCAAGAAATCCTTTACTCAAAATCTACAGAACTTATTCTCGAATACCTCAATATCAATCACATCCACGCAAATTCGACGAAGAAATCGAAGAGATCGAAAATTCCAAAAAACCTTTTACTCGAACATCCACGTAAACTCGGTGAAGAAATCGAAAAGATCCAAGATTTCAAGAAATCCTTTACTCAAAATCTACAGAACTTATTCTCGAATACCTCAATATCAATCACATCCACGAAAATTCAACGAAGAGATCCAAAATTTCGAGAAATTCTTTACTCGAACATCCACGTAAACTCGGCGAAGAAATCGAAGAGATCCAAGATTTCAAGAAATTCTTTACTCAAAATCTACAGAATTTATTCTCGAATACCTCTTTCTCAATCACATCTACGCAAATTAAACGAAGAAATCGAAGAGATCCAAAACTCGGTGAAGAAATCGAAGAGATCCAAGATTCGAAGAAGCCTTTTACTCAAAATCTACAGAATTTATTCTCGAATATCTCTTTCTCAATCACGTCCACGCAAATTAAACGAAGAAATCGAAGAGATCCAAAACTCGGTGAAGAAATCGAAGAGATCCAAGATTCGAAGAAGTCCTCTCCTCGAAATCCATAGAACTTATTCTCCTCCTCGAATCACATTCACTCGGCGAGGAAATCGAAGAGATCCAAGATTCGAAGAAGCCTTTTACTCATCCACGCAAATTCGACGAAGAAATCGAAGGGATCGAAAATTCCAAGAAACCTTTTACTCGAACATCCACGTAAACTCGGCGAAGAAATCGAAGAGATCCAAGATTCGAAGAAGTCTTTTACTCATCCACGCAAATTCGACGAAGAAATCGAAGGGATCGAAAAGATTCGGAGGAGCCCTTTCGAAATGCCTACGAGGCGTCCCTTCCCCGCGACGATGATCCGCGAATCGCGTCCTTGTTCCGTCCAAGGCAATTTAATCGAGGCCAAGATTTATTTATCGTCGTCGTCGTAACAAACCGGCAGGCTTCCACCACCGCCAACGGTCAATGCCAATCAATGACTCGGCTTTATTGGACAATTCTGCCTTGGGGGGATATTAAATGTTGCTCCCCTCCTCCTAAAAGAAGAGGCAGGATGGAAGGAGTCGCGGCGGCCAACGCTTCGCTTCCGGAGCCGTGACTTCTGTCGGCCTCTGTAATTACTAATTACAGAGGTACGCCAACAATATGGTGCCCGGTGGGGAGGGGAACAGAGATCGATGGGACGTCGATGACCCGTGTGTATTTTTTTCCCTCCCCACCCGCGACTCGAGCAACGCTCCAGCCTGTCAGTTAGGCGCGGTTACGAGGCGCATCGGCTGCGAAATTAACACTTAAGAAGGGACGAGAGGGGATTTTTTAAATTTCTGCTAAGAAATCGGAAGGATTTGCGAAGAATTTCAATCTCGATTTCACGACGATTCGAGAGAGAGTCCTGTAGAAATTGGCCTGGAAACGGCGTTAAAAACGCGATTAATATAACGAATCGTTGCTTCACTCGTATATAATAGCAGATATTGGTAAATTATATGGGGGGATCGAGAAACCTGTTACGTACGCTAATATCAGCGTACCCCTAGTGTTCCAAAAATAGCACGTTGCTCAGTTATATATATATATATGTATACACGCGTATCCGCACTTGTGAGTTTCGTTTTTCTACAACGGTGAATATTCCGAGTGGAAAGCACGACGCCTGTCGTTTCCTATCATCGCAGGCAGCGTAGATTGCGTGACGCTGCGCTCCTACCGCGTTTGATTATCAATGATGTTCCTCTGATTGAAATGGCTTTATCGCCGATCATCCGCCGTTCGTTTCGCGGGAAAAAATATTGATAAAAGAAGAATCGTAAAGGGAGATCCATTGGCTTCCATCCATCCACTTATCTTTCCATCCTTGTTATTTTTTTCTCGTAGCGCCGACCGAGATAACGCAAACAACGCACCCGTGTAATTCATCGAGGCGACGTTACGAAAAGAGGAAGAAGAGTGGAGAGTGGTGGCGATCTCTGGTATTATTTATTTACGATATCGAGTCGTTCGTGGATAAACTGTTTTTCTTTAATACCCTTTCGCTTCAAAAATGTGCCGAGAGAAAGATCGTCAGTGGCCGCTCCTTCGTTGCAACTCGAATTTGCTTTGACGGTGGAAAAAAAAAAAAAAAATTGATAATAAGAACGAAATCTGATATCGCTCGTCACATCGTACGGTACTTATGCAGAGCGAAAGAGTTGATTAAATGTAGCGATGAGATTTGGAATAAAGCGTGACGACGGATGTCTAATGTTTGCGTTAATTCCTTGCACTCGTATGTCGTTATCCTACGTTTCATCGTTATAAATACGTATATTTACATTGGTATTACGATCTAGAGACTCTTGTTACGATGTTTTCTTTTAATAGTTTCTGCTTAAATGTGTGTATAAAATGAAATAAATGAAAGATAATAAAGATAATAAAAGATATATATATATAGATCTTCACTGATTAATATAATTGTTTTTCTATTAAAAGTTAATTCAACGTAATATAATATCTAGAAAAGTGAGTTTCATTTTGATCGAATAAAAATTTCGAGTTGATCGATAATCTTCTTAAATATAAATACGAGTGCAAAGGGTTACACTTCCGCTCTCGATTTCCATTGGAATTTAGATTAAGACTGGGGCAAAGAGCCAACAATCTCGTTACAATAATTGACGTTGCGATTATTTATCGAATATTTCTTTTACGAATTTTGCAAATACCGAGAACGGAAAATTGAGATCGACGGATAAACGGTGTGAACTTAATCACAAAATTTCTCTCTCGATGAATTTTCGAACGATTTTCGCGTTTAAAAGCCCGTCTCGAAGATCGAAATCTCGTTCGACTATCTCGTCCCCTAATCACCCTCGAGCTTCTCAACAACTTGTGGTAATAAGTTGCAAAATGTAAAACGCAAGAATCTCGTTAGAGATCAGCCGCGCGTGTTATCGTTAAACAAATTTCCGCGGGGGGGAAAAAAGAGGAGGAGGAGCGGAGAAAAGCGACGAGGACGTGGACGAGGCCGATGATGGATGTCGATGCTTTAATTTCTTGCAACGGTATTCCCGTAAATAAATAAATAAATAAATATACATATTTATACATCGTTCGATCGATACAGATCGATACTCGTGCAGAATCCACGCGTGTCACAGGTATATGGAGAATAGAGTCCTCCTCTGGATAGAATTTCCGTGGATCCGTTTATCATTTCCCGCTCGAATCGACGCAATTTCGCCTCGTGTGACGCGCAGCCACCTGTTGAACGGCGCCGATACCTCGTCCATCCCTCTTTTTCCACCCGTTTGAGGGAAAGGCCGATTCGAGGAGCGGAATTTCAGCGGCTCTTGAAAATAATTTATATTTGTGCGATCGCCAGGGAGCTTTTATGAGCTTCTTCCGCCACTTTTCAGGTTTATGTTCGACAAGAAGAGATTTTAAACGACTGGTTTCTTTTTAGGACAATCTTATTATTCGGATATCGATACTTCCATATCTCGGCCTGGATAAAAATGGATCATAATTTGATAGTCAAACCCGTAGAAATTCAATTGGATCTGCTCCAATTTTTTAGAAAATAATATAGTTTTTAGTTCATAAAACATTTTTTTAGCCGAAACGAACGAAACATTGCGAGCTGTAAATCAAAATGGATAAAAATAGGCTGTATTTTGATATCCAAACTCGTAGAAATTCAATTGGATCTGCTCCAATTTTTTAGAAAATAATATAGTTTTTAGTTCATAAAGTATTTTTTTTTTTTTGGTCAAAATGAACGAAACATTGCGAGTCATAAATCGAGATGGATAAAAATGGATCATAATTTGATAGTCAAACTCGTAGAAATTCAATTGGATCTGCTCCAATTTTTTAAAAAATAATATAGTTTTTGGTTCATAAAGTATTTTTTTTTGGTTAAAATGAACGAAACATTGCGAGCTATAAATCGAAATGGATAGAAATAGGCTGTATTTTGATATCCAAACTCGTAGAAATTCAATTGGATCTGCTCCAATTTTTTAAAAAATAATATAGTTTTTGGTTCATAAAGTATTTTTTTTTGGTTAAAATGAACGAAACATTGCGAGCTATAAATCGAAATGGATAGAAATAGGCTGTATTTTGATATCCAAACTCGTAGAAATTCAATTGGATCTGCTCCAATTTTTTAAAAAATAATATAGTTTTTGGTTCATAAAGTATTTTTTTTTGGTTAAAATGAACGAAACATTGCGAGCTATAAATCGAAATGGATAGAAATAGGCTGTATTTTGATATCCAAACTCGTAGAAATTCAATTGGATCTGCTCCAATTTTTTAAAAAATAATATATTTTTTGGTTCATAAAGTATTTTTTTTTTTGTTAAAATGAACGAAACATTGCGAGCTGTAAATCGAAATGGATAAAAATGAGTCGTATTTTGATATCCAAACCCGTAGAAATTCAATTGGATCTGCTCCAATTTTTTAAAAAATAATATATTTTTTGGTTCATAAAGTATTTTTTTTTTTGGTCAAAATGAACGAAACATTGCGAGTCATAAATCGAGATGGATAAAAATGGACCACAATTTGATATTCAAACTCGTAGAAATTGGATCTGCTCCAATTTTTTAAAAAATAATACAGTTTTTAGTTCATAAAACATTTTTTCACCCGAAACGAACGAAACATTGGCGTAAATCGTAAAACCATGATTAGAAAAGAGCCATTATAAAGAGCAGCCAATAGCAAGGTACATTTCTTTTTTTCCATCGAAGAGAGATTGATTATAAGATTACAAGATTGCTCAGGAATCTATTTATAAATTTATATCTTAAGAAAATCAAGCATAAACAAATATCATCTCCTTTCGAATTGCCGCATCAAATCCAACGATACCCAAGAGTCATCGTTATGAAGCTGAGCAGAGGATTTGAAACTCGCGCCCCAAATTGGAAATTCCGTTCGATGAAAAGCGTAAAATAGCGGGATCTGGACCCAACACTTGATCGGCACGGTTCCACGGTTGCGGAATCGCACACAATCAGATATACGCGGATGCGTCCCCTTCTTCCTCCTCCCCTCCCTCGCCTCGACCAACATTCATACATCTAACATTCATACATCTTCCGCGGTGAAAATTATGCGAGGCTGGATCTGCTGGTAGGGGACCGGCAGGCGTAGCGTCGGTCGGGATGGGTCGGTTCTCCTCTTCGATCACGTTTAAAAGAAATCCTGCCAAGGAGGCGGAAAAAAAAATAGACGGGGATGGAAACGATACGGATCGAACGAACGAAGAGCTCGCTTTTATTTCGAAAGATGAATAACAGTTTCGTCGTTTGAGAGAAACAACGTCGCGAGACGAGTTTGATCGATTCCTCGAATCTCGATAATTATCGATCACGTATACCTGGAATCACGATATCACTGATTCTTTTCCTTTTTTTCTCTTCCCTTACAATCCGAAATAATCGAGGAAACGGATTCCTTATCTCGTTTATCGCCGCGATATAACAGAATTTGCGCAACTATATCGTATCTGTCGCGTGTGATTAGAGAAGATATTAATCACAAAAAGAAAAAAGAGAGGGGAAAAAAGGGAAATAGTTGAGTTGAAAAACGTCGAGAAGTCGTTATATATCGATAAATATCGTCGCTTGTTCGAGAGGAATAGCTGTTCGAATCTGTTGAAAATCTCGTTTTGGCCGAATAATAATAAACGCTGTTTCCTTCCTATCGAAACAGCGTAAATACGTTTCCTTTGTTACCATTCAATGGGGTTGTCCAAGCGCTTTGGATAACGCGACATTCCTCACCGATATCGAGCTAATTTAGCCGGGTCACGGGTCCTGGTGATTTCGAGAGGAGAGGGAGGATCACGGGTGGACGAGGAAGAGGAAGGAAGTTTTATTGTCCGCCGCGTAATATCGCCGCTGCGAGAAACACGATTTCCTTTGAGCCGCTACCTTTCGAGCAACAGAACGCTGTTAATATATCGAGAGAACGAGCTACATGACAAACAGGTTTCTCGTGGCGTTGTACACTGTTAGGAAGCCATTGAAGCGAGCGGTGCCAAGTTTCTGTGGCAGGTGATAACGCGAAACCGAAGATTTTATCGTGGAGACGTCGCGAATTCACCCCCCCCCTCCCTCCTCCTTTCTCTCATGCGATCGATCCCTTTCAATCTCGAAGAAAATTAAAAATCTCCAACGATTTTTTAAAATTTATCCCCGCAACTTGCCTCATCTTATTATCCATTTAATAATTCTGAAACAGAATTGGAAAAGTTGATGTCTCTCGAGGAGGATTCGACGCTTAATGAAAAGAAGAACCGTCGAAAAATAACGGTCGAAGATCTACGAAGTTTCTTTTCTTCGGGAGATTTCGCGTTTCGGTAAGCAGGGAAGGCGAATATTGGAGGGGGAGCGCGGTTTATTTAAATTTCCATTGCTATTTATGGGTCAGAATGCCAAGGCCATGCCATGCGGCAGGGGATCGGGTTGTTCGCTCGGTGTGGAAGCGGAGGATGAAACGGAATTACTATTCTAATTGGCAGCATGAATTAACCATACGTCGGCCGGGGCGGCGAAGAAGTTGAAGGCGGAGGCCGCGCGCGGATCACGTGGGTACGAAAGAAAATTGCAAACACGATTAACCGCAATTACGGTAATGACGACGCTAAAGATCAGATATAGGCGGAATGGTTGGCCGGCACACGCGCGCATGCGCGAGCGAACACACGCGCATGCGCGTGTACGTACACCGTGTCGGTTGGAAAAACACGGAGACCATAACGGGATCAAAATCGATGCGCGTAAGTTCTAACAGCGGCCTAAAAGTGGCGCAACGTGGCAAGGACCGCAGCCGTGAGACCGACGGGCAAAATTTAATAGTTGATTTTCGTTAATTTATTCGAAAGGTATAATAACGATTGGAAATAATTGTAAATGGCCGAGAAAAGTATGTCGATTATAACTAAGCTAATGTTGTTGGAGCATTTTAACTCCGAGTAACTTTGCTCGAAATTTTCAACTTACTTTTCCAATGGCGTATTCTTTCTCGCTTGATTATGAATCCGATTGAGGTTAGAAAATTATTTCAAATTGTTATTCGAAGCATTGAATAAGCGAAATATAACACAGTTACGAATCCGTTGATACCCGATTGAGAAAGATTTTGAAAAAAATCATCGGTAAGTTAGATTAGATCTAATTTCTATCTATGGTAGAAATAAATACGCGATTCTTGTTATCAATCCTCGATCTTAATTTACCGTAGCATTTACGCGACAATTTGCATACCAATAAACGCGATAAATTTCGCTTATTACGATTCAAAAAGGAAAAAATCGATATTATGAAAATTATATATGTAAAAACGCTTCGTTCCAATCCCTACCGTATCGAATCTTCTCACCGTTTCTATCCCATACCAAACTCGTTTCGAGAGATAATCTCTATTTAAGAATTCGTGTCGATCGGTTACAATTTGATACAAGATGTTGGCCGATCTACAACGTATTCCCCGATATGTTTTCGAGAAATTACGTATTCTCGAGGGGAGACGCGTGATAAAAGAAGCGACGAGGAGTTAATGAAGTGGAGACAAGGCATCCCGTGCTACTCGTAACCATAATCACGGTACGGATTTTTCCACACGGAGTGTAACAACTTCCAATTCATTTGTACGATTTTTACAAAAAGTTGGTATTTCCATCTTGGCCGTCTTTCTTTCTATCTCATCCGCGAGACACATTTACTTGGTTTCGTTTGGAAGGAGATCGCAATTACTCCGGAGTCCAAGATAGGATATTGCACGCGTAATTTATTCACCGTCCTTTTAACGACTCGAAACCCGGCCGGTTGAGCGCTCGTTTTCCGCTTAAATCGTCCGTCTCTGGATTTGCATCGATCGTGCAATTTTCACCAACAGGCCCACGTTATTGGCCAACATTAGGATGGACACCCAATCGCGTTATTAATTCCGACCAAGGATATCTTAACTGCGCGTAATTAAGCGGAGGAATCGAGCGTGTCGCTCGTCACCTCGTAACGAAAGATGATAAGAAATTGACGGGGAAATTAATGTTTCTCTCTATTTCCCCCCCCCCCCTCTTCTTTCTTACGTTCAATCCTGCGAGTGTTTTTAGCCGATCGCTCTAAAAAGAAAAAAAAAAGAGATATTTTACTAAAATCGAATCACGATACTGGACAATATAATATTTTATAAATTACAAAAAGCATACAAAGTGTATCAAAATTTATATTTAAAACTTTATCGCTATATTCAACATTTTGTTCAACGCGCCTCTTTCTCGAGGAAGAAGTAGAAGGCTCGTTTAGGGAAAAAAATATACTTTGAAAGAATGACTCGATAAGAAAAATAAAATGAAAATAAGTAACGTACGTTCTAATTCTAAATTATATTACCAAAGTGATATTCTATTTCAAAAGATTTTTTTATCGTGTTATTATTTATTTTACTTTTATTTTACTCGTATATAAGCCGCTATTTGAATAAAAATTAACACATGGTTCGCATTACTCGCAATTAAAAGAAGAAAAAAATGGAAAAAAAAAAATGGAGGAAGGGTATCGCGCTAAGGAAGGAAAAAATCGCTTGTCTCTTACGAAACTTCGAGGACGGAACAATTTATCACGAACGAATTACATGCAAGCTGAGCTAAGATTTAAGCGCACGATAGATAACCGTTCACCGAGAAAGAAAGAAAGAAAGAAAGAAAGAAAAAGAAAAAAACTTGTCGGTGCAAATTGTCGTGCGCCTGGATTCTAATTAAAACCCTGTTTCGAAAAGGTCGTTGTTTCGCCCGTTGAGGAGGAGTTGGTTGGCCAGCAGGCGAGGAACGGCCACGATATAATATACCGTTCGGTGTGTTTACACGCAGGCACGAAAATTGTAGGGAAAATGATGGTAGGGTAGGCGTAGGTATGCTCGGTCGGGGGCAGGTCGTGTCACAGAGGAGTCGGCATCCGCCACGCCTCCCTAACGATCGAAATTCATTTCCATAATTATCTCACGATCTTCGCCTCGTCTCGTCGTCGCACCGCGACGATAAACGCTTCGACCCAATTCGAAGACACGGGGTGTCTTATCGAGGCGTGCGAACCGAAGTTCGAGGTTAAATTCCGCGTAGATTATCGTAATGCACGTGTAATGTAAGTAGACGGGTTATTTTCTCAATGGGCTCGTGATTATTGCGTAATTAATCCGTTGCGGATTTCCACACGACGCGGATTACTACGCGAGCTCTCCTTCTTTATTCCAACTGGATTCCATTGTGCATCCAGGGTGTTGTTGTCGATGGCTCGAGAATCCTCGGTCCTTATATTTTCCACTTATTCCGTTTCGAACGCTTTACACACACCGGATTGTAAATTCTTAGAGCGGTTGATCGGCAATAAAGGCCGGGGAATGCGCGTGGATCGATGCAAAACAAATAAAGGGCGTTAAAAGCAAGCGAGAAAGGATCGGTGGAGGGCGAGAAAGGGAGGTTGCGGGCAATTAAAGTATCCGAGGAGGAGGAGGAGGAAGAAAAAAAAATAGGATTCTCATTAAGGAAGCCGGTTTCGACCAACTCGAAGAGAATTTCGCTACGTAGCCTGATATATTCGCGAAACGTGTCTTACATCGCAACGCTTTTCCACCTTGTCCACCGTGTTTCTCGTTTTAATTGTGCACGAGGGGGGAGGGGGAGAGCCGAACTCTCCTGGAATCCGCTGGCGTTCATTCGTTATTCCCTTGGCGGAAAAACAAGGAGGATTTACGCGGACACCCGCGCGGTATGGCGCACCTTGTGTGCGTGATCAATGTCTCACGTACATTTACATTTATCCGCCAACCCTCATGATTGCAAATGTACTGTTTAGCGTGTTGCTTCGCCGCGTATGGATCCTTCTTCCCTTTCTTTCCTTCCTTTTTTTCCTCTTTATCTCTTTTTCCTCTTTTTCCACCTCCCTTTCTTTCCACCATCTGATCTCCTCCGCCTCCGCTATTCAGAAACGTGGCACCGTACGTACGCGTATCATCAGCCATAATGTCGGTTTTTCATAACGGGCCCGGTAACACGGCTTTAAATCCTTGCCTCTTCGATCCATGGTCATGCGCATTAAATTCACCGAGGACGCGGGATTACTTATAATTAAACCTGCCGGGTAACGCGCGCGTCTCTCGTCGTGTATGCGTGTCTAAAGATCCTCGAAAGCGATCTTTTTTTTTCTCTTTTTCTCTCTCTCTCTCTTTCAACTCGGTCGGAATGGTTGTTTGCAGTATGTTACGTTTAAGATGCGGTAACGCACTCCCGTAACTTGTACATACTCCCGCGTGTTGCATCTTGCACGACAAATTAACGCGGAGGACGATACTGTAGGAAGATTCTTTTTCTTTACTTCGAAGATCGATTGAATAGATTGAAAGGTACAGGAATCGTTTGGATAAAATCGATAAAGATATTGGATTGCAAAATAGTTCTTGTTGAAATAAACAACATTGTTGTTTTTGAATATACAATATTCGATCGTTTATTATCTGTATAATTCGCTGGATTATGATTCGCGGAACGAACGATAGAGGGGGCTGGTGCGAACATCGATCACCGCGCCACGCGTTTTCGTACGTATCGAAAATTAGTTGGAATCGAAAAGTCGAGGGCGCGGTAACTGCGATTATCGCTCGCGGCTGTCGCGATTTTATTAGTGAACGCGTGTGCAAAACGTGAAACCAGTTTCTCTCCATAGGAAAGAAAGAGTCGATACAGATACGGGGCAATATTTCTACAAGGTAATACACTTAACGTAACGCGAAACGAAGCAGAAAAAAATAGGGTTGATGCAATAATGCCGCGTGACTTTTCGTCGTATGCCCCGTTGCCCTCGGTACTTACACTTCTATCCATCCCCGGCGTATCTCTTTCTCCGAGCAATGCTATCGATAATAGCGATCTAAACCTACCGTTTTCACAGAAGCGAACGTACGATCGAAGAAACGGTTGTACGATTAACGTTATTCTTGCCAAAAATTGCAACGCTATCGCTTCTCGAATTCCAGTGTGCGCACGCACACCACCGAGGTGCGCACATCGAAATGCGCACGTTCCGCGAGGCGGTATCAACGCGCGAACGCGGCCATAATGCACGCTCACGTAAGGTACAGCCGAGTTCTTCATTATCGTCAGGGGCCTAAATTGCGTGGGCGTACCTATACCTTCGTACACGTTACTTACCTTGATGTACTATACCTAGTACCTTGTACGCACACACTGTTACGATCGCGTAGGGACGCGCGTTCGTTGAATACGCGCACAAATCCGTAGCCACAGGTTCGAGTGGCGAACGGTGCCGAAGTTGGTCGAAGCCGGCCGAACGCCGCGAAGCCGGTTGTCGCGCTCCTCGCCAGATGCGATGTCGAGTCAGTATCGCGTCAGTCCTCCAGCGGAATTGGTCAGTGATCTGTGTCAGAGCAGGGCCAGTCGTCACTCTCCTTTTCTCTCCGCCGGTTATTTCGTCTTTTTCCCGACATTTTCCCGTCCGGCGCACATCGAAATACGAAACGGTGGTTTCACGTGATTTTCTCGTATTTGTCGCCTCGGCTCGCGAACGCATCCCCTTTTCGTGGTCTCGGGAACATACGCCCGGTATATCTACGTATACTTGTAGCAGTTAGATACGTATAGTACACATACAGTAATACAGTGCCATAGTGGAGTTACCAGTGGGGAAAACAAAAATTAGTTTGCAAGCGGACGTGCCTCACGGCGACCGTCGTTCACCACGTTCTGGATCGGAGGCAGTGGGAGCAGGTGAGTGGAAATTTTAGTTGGATATCCTTTTCGTAGCGACGTGTCCAATCGACCTTATGTCCCGGAGGGCCAGCTTGCTTCACCGGGTTTCTTGGAATTTTTGGCGAATTAATAGGGTAACGGAACGTCTCTCCATGTTCGATCGAGAAAACGGTTGATACGAGCTTGTCCGAGGCTGAGTGATTGTACGTCCTGGAGACCGATCGAGTGTTTTTACCACTCGATCTATTAAAGATCGTCGTACGGTAGATAGATTCGTAATTACACGGTTACACCGATATTAAATCCGGTTAAAAGAATTAAACCGATATCGGAGCGATTAAACGATTAAAAGTTTATTTATTTCATGATCGGAACGAATGGCGTCCCATTTCTGGAGACCAAGGTTATCATTCGCAATATAGACCATAGTTGAGCAACGCAATACGATTCGTACGATTATCGCTACCACAGTTTCCACGTTTCACGATTGGGATCGTTCCCGAAGAAAGGCACACGCTCCATTGTTTACAATGTCGAGTCGTCGTCGAAAAACGATAAAGAAAAAAAAAAAAAAAAAAAAAAAAGAACTTTCTTCGTAATCGTTGTGTTCGTCGTCTTCCACGAAACGTGCGGCAACCTTTTCGTTCATCGTGATTCATGTACATTTCATAGCGCCGACCCCTCCGTGTTCCCCTTCTGAGTTGATGGGCTCCGAAACATTCTATGCGCTCCATTTGTTAGCGTCATCTTAAAAAAATGGCGGTCAAAGGGGCAGAGACTTCTCCCACAAGATGATCGTAAATCGAGACTGGTAAGTCGTTCTTCTCTTCTTCGTCTCCCTTCTTCTTTTTGCCCTTTTTCTCGCCGATCCCTTACCGTTAGTGATTCGTCCTACGAACGGGGGAGCGTGTTGATCGCCGTCGAAATTTATACCCTTGAATGCCTGCATTCTAGAGTACCTGTGTTCTCGAATATCCGTGTTCTCTTCGATACCTTGATTCGCGAGTACATAAATTCTTCGGGTAGCCGAGTTTGCGAGTACTTAACTTTTCCAATACTAGTCTACGAATTGCCAATTTTTTTGGAAATATCGAGTACTTATTCGAATATTTTTCCACATATTTTGAATTCTTATTTCTCTTTATATCCGTTTGTATCCGCTTACTGCTTGAATTCTTTTATGCTTTTTTTAATAACTCTTGAAGATATTCAAATATTTAAGTATCCAATTTCCAAGATTTAATAGAAGAAAGTGGCTATATTCGCACGATCGAACGAGACGTATAATTTTGCTGTCTCATTATATCAACACGTTACAACTCTGTTGAATAATGTTGAATCGTCTCTTGCACCGATCAAAGACGAGCCTAATTATTATAGTAAATATATCGCGTCAAGCCATATTGTTCGATCCGTTACAACCCCGCTCGACGCGTTATTCCCATTTTTCTCGCTCGATCCACGCCCGATATTAGAATATCGCAATTACACGTTACTATTATTAACTGTTAATACTCGGACGAACTGGTTTGCAAATCCGGATCCTCGTAACGTTGCCTCCCTTGCGGTGCACCGCTCGAAGCGTGTCTCCGCCACGTAACGTATTCAAAATGCTATCTAACATAACATCTACATCCCTGTTTTCATACAAACTACACCTTCTCGATTTCGCGGATCCCTTTGAGCCAAGTTCGCGGACAATTTCACGCAACGCGTTTCCAACGTTGCTCCTCGCCAAGGGACGAATAAAAAAGAAAAAAACATTACATTATTTTTCATCAATCGCATATTTCGTTCGAATCCGATAATTCTTTCTTCCCTTCTCTTTTCTTTCTTCTTTTTAAATAACTCAATTCAACTATCCGCATTGTTCGAAGGCTATACGTGTCATTTCTTTTTTCTTTTTCAGAATTCTTTTCAGATATAGCAAAAAAAAAAGTAACAATCCACTCAATCGGAATCGTTCGTCGCTCCAAGGCTAAACGTATCATTTTCCCCCCCTTTTTTTCTTTTCCTTCCAGAATGCATTCTCTCTCTCTCTCTCTCTCCTTTCCTCCTTCGTTTCGAAACACCTCTTTCTTTCCACGAGCGATTTTCCCGCGGTTCCCCTCTCTTTGCTCGAAGCGGACAATGGCCCGCGAGGTTAAAATCGAATGTGTGTCACGTTCACCGGCCGCGTCGATTAGTAATCGGAGCGCGCGAGAGGCAATTACACTTGAAAAAGTCAATGTTACGCTGGAAGGTTTCGTACGGGTTGCGTAACCGCCTGTTCCGGGTTACGCCCGATTGTGTCGCTTCTTCCAACATTTCGATTCGCGCAATCCTCTTTCTTCGTGAGCACTTATACGACTCTTTTAAGCTCGGAATTTTAACATTTAAATTTTGGTCGAGCATTATGATTTTTTCGAGAGATCGATCTTTTTCAACGGAGATCGAGGTCTAGATACCAGAGTTATCGATCGAAAGATAAATTGCGGAATCGTGCCGTTTATCGTCTTAATTAAACCGATTGTTTTCGCACCACTTCTCCCGTGGCACGTATTAAACTTTTCTTCCAATCCTTGAGAAACAATTTATCCACGATAATATTATCACCGCGATAATATCTCGTTATCGTTTCATCTTATCTCCGTAAAAAATCTGTTGGCGCATCGTCGTGGCGTCATTATCTTAATCTTTTATAATCTCGTAGAAAAATCCTGGAAAATTTCATTCCTTAGAAGTTAATTCCCCGAGAAACAATTTTCGAAATTATTTAATGGAACTTAAGAAGCCTGTTCGAAAGAGGCGATCGCACAGAGGGAACACCATAACTCGCGATCACAGTTATGATCGCGCGAACGGATAGCCGCGACAATGGTGGAGATTGACGCGATGTCGCGATAGGTGGCGCACAATACGCCTTCCTTATCCGGCGTTATACGCGTAATTTACCAAGGTTATTTACTATACAATTAGATATCCCTTGCCATGTATTACCGCGGGTATACGCCGCATGGTAATGGGACCCGCGAGTCCCATCACCGCCGGTCCACAGAAATCCCAGAGTTTTTCCACCGCCGGCCTGGCGGCATAATACACGATACACACGGTGTAACGAGGTATGTAATGGGTAATAATGCGTAATGATATAATGCGTACATTCCGCGTATACGTACGTCTCTGCGTATAACAAACATTGTTAGCCGTGGACTCGCCGTAAAAGGGCGCTGCTGCCATTCCTTGCTGCCTCCCTTCATGACATCCCTCCCTCCCCACCTTGTTCTCGCCGTGGCTTCACTGTGGCACGCGCGCCAAACCCCGATATAACTCGTTGTCCGACGAGAAAAGTGTCGAATTTTATTCACGATATAGAGAGTAACGAGTCAAAGTCGGTCGAATACTAATTCCGCCGATTTTAACGCTAAACCTACCACGCGCGAGCTCAAATGAATTTCAAAATTACTGTATCGCCGTATGACTTTTTCTATGATGTTAGATTTTTCAATATTCACGACTTTCTCTATTGTTCACTTTACGAATCCAATTAGCTAAAATCTCTTTCTATATTCGTAATGTTTTTTTTGCATTTGGCCGCTCGTGGTAGGAATACGTGAAATGTGGGTAGGTTTAGTGTTAAGGAATGTTCGCGCGGTGCTTGATCCTCTTCGGGTGTCACAAGATCGTCGTTCCCTTTGTCGGTCGGTTGCAAAAGTAATTTCGTTTTCTTTCTTTCTCTCAAGGCGATCACGAATGACGATTGACGAGTTTCTCGAGTCGGGTTTCGTCAGATTCAATCGTGGCGCCGCGTCTTTGATTTTGAAAATTTTGACGCTGACGTTCTAAACGGAATCGAGCCAGTTTTTCCTGTATATAAATGAACCAATGAAGTGAAACCAACTCTCTATGGAACAACAACACGGTCTAGAACGAAGTTGGCCGTGGATGAAACGTTCGACTAGCGTGAGAAAACGAAGTTACTTCCAATCCAATATATATATACGGTAGAGATAGAGATGCAAAGTGCACATTATTCGAGACACGAGGATAAAAGAAAATTGGTGGGATATTTGTAAAGGAACACACGTATCTCGTATAAGTGTTACTCGTATGCCTTGGGACGAAAGGAAAAGGGAGGTTGGGCCAGCACGCTTTGATAATTAAACATTTCCACCGCGGCTCGAGATGTATCGGGAGATAAGCTCCTATCGATCTCCACGATACCGATTTACCCGATCATCACCCTCTTCCCGCTCCTTCTTCTTTTTTTTTTTTTTTTGATTCTTGGAGAAGAAGCGAATAATTTTCCATCTCGTTGTTTTCCTTTTCTCGAATTAAGAATACGCGAAGACGAGGCAATTGTTCGACGATTCTCTTTAAATATTGTTGTTGTTGCTTGCCTTCAAACTTCTCGTCTCAATAATCCGGATGGTTGACACCGGTGATTTCAACGCGCGCAAGGACACGGCCGCCGCTCGAAATGCCAGCCTCGTTTCTTTTCCCCCGATTCTTGTCGATCACCGCCAGACTGCGCTGCTGTCTCCTCTTTTTTCCTCCGAATTTTTACAAATCGCCTTATGCAATTTTATTGGATTAAGTTTCGAACAGATCTATCGGTACGCTCGATCGCGTGAGAAAGGGGCTGGTTTATCGATCGTCGAGTTTATCGATTACACCGATTCCGCGAAGGTGAGCAGGTCGGTTCTCAGCGTGTCGGTTTCGAAACGGAAAGGAATCGGTTTGGATCATCGGTTTTCAACCCGCTTCGCTTCCCCTCCTCGCGAGCTAATAAAACGAGGCTGAATAACTGCCTGGAGCAAGCAGGCTGATTAATTAGCCCCTTTCGAGCGGAAATCGAACGAGTTTGGAGGAGACGATCCTCTTTGATCGATCGATTTTCCGCTTCTCTGTCCATTTAGACGATTCGTTCTCAGTTTCGATACCCTTGGAACAATCCTTTCGTTTCGTTCGCTCACCGAATTTTCTTTCTTTCGTCGAAAGAATCTTTCGATTCGAAAGGCGAGAAAGGGTAGAAGAGAATTTACATTGTTAATTAAAATTCTGAAGAAGAGCACTCTACTTTTCTCTTCTTTAAACGGGAAAGAAATCGGTCGTAAACAGGAAGTGATTTTTTTCTCCCTTCCTTCTTTAAACGAAGATCTTTGATTTCGATCATCATTAAGACATATTTATAGCCGACGTTACGCTGCCGGGTAATTATGCCGATTGCACGCTAATTGGGATACCACGGATTCAGTTCGGTCCGCGGCAAGGAATATCGTCCAGGGACGAGTTTCGTGCAGAGAGAGAGAGAGAGAGAGCGCTTCCTTAATCACGCGCGATTAGATCTGAATCGTAAATTTGTCATCGCGCGACGCGTCTTGCAAACGATCTTCCCGGTGTACATCCTTTCAACCTCCTCGCGCGGATCGAGCAAACCTTTTCTAAACCGAATCGAGAAATTTCGACGAAAGCACGATTCGAATCTTCGTATTGAAGAATTGAAATTCATTTTTTCGACGAGAGAAACAAGGTAGAAGAAGAAATTTCTCGAACGATCGAGAAATGGAAACGAACATTTAACGAGGAAAAATAAGAAAAATATGTTTCTCTTTCGATGGAAGAATATAATTAATTATTATTTTTGCTCGAATTGAAAACTCGACGAAAGAAAAAAGATAGAAGAAGGAATTATGCAAGTCGAAGATAAAAGTCGAACGATCGAGAAATGGAAACGAACATTTAACGAGGAAAAATAAGAAAAATACGAATGTCTCTCTTTCGATGGAAGAATATAATTAATTAATATTTTTAATGCTCGAATTGAAAACTCGACGAAAGAAAAAAGATAGAAGAAGGAATTATGCAAGTCGAAGATAAAAGTCGAACGATCGAGAAATGGAAACGAACATTTAACGAGGAAAAATAAGAAAAATACGAATGTCTCTCTTTCGATGGAAGAATATAATTAATTATTATTTTTAATGCTCGAATTGAAAACTCGACGAAAGAAAAAAGATAGAAGAAGGAATTGTACAATTTGAAGACAAAAGTCGAACGATCGAGAAATGGAAACGAACATTTAACGAGGAAAAATAAGAAAAATACGAATGTCTCTCTTTCGATGGAAGAATATAATTAATTATTATTTTTAATGCTCGAATTGAAAACTCGACGAAAGAAAAAAGATAGAAGAAGGAATTATGCAAGTCGAAGACAAAAGTCGAACGATCGAGAAATGGAAACGAACATTTAACGAAGAAAAATGAGTTCTCTTCTCCGATGGAATAACGTAATGTGATAACTTATAAATTATATTCCTTTTGATGTTCGTAAATTAGAATTCATGAGAATTCGAATTCGTGAGAAAGAAGAAGGAATTGTACGAGGAAGACAAAAGTCGATTGATCGAGAAACGAAAATGACGATGTAGATGTAATTTAGACGAACGTTCTACGAAGAAAAATAAGAAAGAAAAAACGAAAATTCAGTGTCTCTCCTCCTCCGAATAAGACAACGTTTCAATTAAATACTCTTTAACTCAAATTGCGCACGAGAAGCATCGACGAAAGTTCGAGCGCGATTCGAATATTTTTGGAATCAATTTTTTCGAGAGAAAGATAGAAGAAGGGACATTCTACGAAGAAAAATAAAAAAGAATATCTCTCCTCCTTCCAATTAGATAGATACTCGTCAATCGTTATTTTTAATGCTCGAATCCAGCATCGTCGAATCCCTCGAAATTCATCAAAAGAGGAATTCAAAGATCTCTCTCTCTCTCTCGAAAGAGAGCTCATCGAACTGTGACCGGCGATGCGTTGCGACGCTTACCGACTTTCCACGCTAGAGTAATCGCAGCTATGGGCGGAATAAAACGATACGGACTCTCGTTTTCAAGCGAGTTATCCGAACATCTGTACTATCAGTTTCGAACATGGAGCGTCGATACTCCGCCATCCCTGAGCAGAGGGGGAAAAAGGATGAAATTCGATCCCTTGGGTTACTTAGCAACATTGTTGCGGTTTTGATTCGAGCCAACAACCTTCTCTCGATAATTTACGTTCGAAACAGTTCGGTTGACGCTTTGACCAACCGGTATTCCCTTTCGACTCGGCCGATACGCATTACTTGAAAGGGAGTTGCATCACCGATTATATCTCGCCTCGCACGATTTTTTTCGCGACGAGGAAGCTGTTTTAAATCATCGAACTCTTCGACTCGAAGGGAGGGGGTTCTTTTTTTCGAAACGTGACACGACGAGGGGGGAGATAGGCTTATAGGAGCGCGATAGAGAGTTTTATCAGAAGCAATTACCGATCGAGAAGCAAAACAGGAGGAGGGACGATGATGGAATGCAAACTAGTTAAATACGTGTGGGATGCGTTTTTCAACGTTTGGGGCGCGTTGTAAACAACGATCGATGTTTAACCGAGATTACGGTGAAATTTATGAGGCCAATTCATCGTTTCGCGAATTAGCGCCTCCGTTCGAGCGTCTCCTTTCGAATTAAAGGGAAATTTGCATATACGCGCCTCTTCTTCCACTCCATTATCCGTAATTTTCTTCGTTTTCATCATCCTCTTTCTCGAAAATTAGAGCGAGAGAAAGCCGCTCGAAATTTTTCTCTCGATCGTGGAACCGTTTGAATTACGGGGCGGGAAAAGCGAAGAGGAAGTGGATACTCGTTAATTATCGATCGTAATTGCGCGCGAGAAGGAGGAAGATAGAAGAGGAAGGTGATCGAAAATGATGATGGATAAATTTACCAGCGTTCTAACAAAATGGAGAGAGAGAGAGAGAGAGAGAAGAAAAAAAGAAAATTCGACGCCTCTCAATATCCTCCTCCGGAATAACGTAACATAATTCCAGTGTGATCGTTTATAAATTACATCCTCGCCGTTGATTCATCAAAGCATAGCACACGGTGGGTGAAGGAAAGAAATGACGGTGCTTCGACCGACCTTCTTCGATCGTCGAACAACCGGAAGATCGAGTCGTCTTCTTCGCTCGAATGCTCCCGGTGACTCTGTTCGCAGCCCTCTCGTAAACACCAATTACAATAATTACGATAACTGTGGCGCCTCTGTCCCGAAGCCAATGATCCAACTCCACCGCCTATTTACTTTATTTTCAATCGCGTGGCTCAATTAACAATTTCTACTTTGCTCTCAAAGTCTTGCTTGTTTGTATCTCTCGTTTAAACTCTGGATGGGCGCGAAAAATTTCGAAACGATATCGTCGATCTTCGCCGACTCTATCTCTATTTTTCTGCCTCAATAAATAAAAAGAAACCGCGTTGGACGAGACAACTGACGAATAACTAATAATCGAGCAAGTGCAGACTTGTTGCTCGTAACAGCCGCTAATTAGACGTCTCGAAATAAATTGTCTCCGAGGAATGGCAAAAAGCGTTGGAAACATTAGCCAACATTGGCCAATCTTCCCTCCCTTTTTCTCTTTCCCTCCACCAGTTTCGCTACATTCGCCTCTTTCTTTTCTTCCACTTCAGTGGTAAATGTTGTCGTTCGAGAAGGGAAACAGAGCAGGCAACTTTCACAGCCGCGATTCCTCTTCGCGCACGCTCGTTCCACGCGACGAAAGAGACGATCCCAGGCGAAACCAGCTCGGTCACGTGTTATTTATTTTTCCACGAATTAATTATAACAATGATAATTAATCGCCCGTGGCGGTGGCGAACTGGGTCTCTGGGTACAACGCTTTGGACACGCGTAATTCAAGTTGCATGAATGAAAAGCAGAGAGAGAGAGAGAGACGAGCGATTAAGTGGATCTTTATTCGAGGGAAATCGAGTAATTAAAGTGTGAATCTCGATTACGATCGTGCGAGAATCGCTTATGGCTTGTCGTTTACTGGAACGAACCGTTTTTCCCGGATGCGCGTTAAAAGGCAGCCGAGATTTCATCGTTTTGTCGCGTCTCACGCCTGGATCTCGACCTTTTCCAGCCGATTGTTCCCCTGAAAACTCGGATAATTAGCACGTTGGAAGATTATCATCGAGAATGATTTGAGAAAACAGGATGGATTGAGGAAAATCTGGAAAGTGAAACGATCTTTCATCCTTTCGTTTCTTAATCTCCTCTCGTAATCGTGAAAATTGAAAAATTCTCGAGAGCCAGAAAGCTTGAAAAATTTCGACTCGACCAAATTGAGAGCTGGAGTATTAAGGTTTACGATCTTGCCACACACGCGATTGTACCTTATTAAGGGGCCCGGCCCCTGGTATTAGGGAGATCAGGTGGTGATTAGCGGTGTATCACGGAACAGAAATCAATGAAGATTCTGCTACCAAATACGCCCCGTGTACTTTATTAAAAGGGTGGTGCGCGACCACCTGGCCTGGCTTAAGTATAAAGGCTCACCGCGAAACGAGGAACTTTTTTTTTTTTTTTTTTTTGTTGTACCAGATTTCTTGCGTGCCTCGCTCAAAACCGATAACGTTCTCTGATCGATCCACAAATTGAAATTTTTTTCTACTCGCTGTTCATCGTTGAAAGAAGAGAAGAAGAGAACACGATGGTAGAAGAGTTGTAATTTTGAATATTCAAATTCGTAGAGATTATTTTCGAAATTGTTTATATAGTATAGTTAATAGCAATTATTATTTTAATAAGAAATCCAAATTGGAGCGTGGAAGTTTCGAACAAAAATCGAACCTAACGTTGTTTCGTGTTTGCGTACGAATTGGTATTGTTCATTATTCGAGCAGGATGTAGTAGTAGAAGACCTATAATTTGAATATTCGAAATCGTAAAAATTATTTTCACTTTCAAGAAATTGAGGGTAATATAATTTCGAAACTATCTATAACATGCCTAAATTATTACATTTACAGATTAAACTAGATCATTACGAATCATGATTTGCCTACAAAAAATTTTCATCAATCATACCGATACGTTGGAATAACTCTGAATTCTATGGATACAGATTGCCGTTTCGATAGACTTTGTCGCAATTTCCTTCCACATTAGCCCACATCTGCATTTCTTTCCACCAGCGAATAGTGAACTTGCTTCGATGCGTTGGAAAAATCATTCGAAGGAAGAAATAGTGGAAGGAGGAAATTTAAAAACAATTTACTCGAAACCCTTTAAGTCTGTTACCCTTTAATTTCTGAAAATAAAAATAATTTTTACGATTTTGAACGTTCAAATTATAGATCTTCTACTACTACAGTTCGTACGCAAAGATGAAACAACGTTAGGGACGTTTATTCGAAACTTCCACGCTCCAGTTTGGATTTCTTATTAAAATAATAATTGTTATTATTAAACGTAAACAGTCTCGAAAATAATTTCTACGAATTTGAATGTTCAAAATTACAACTCTTCTACCGTTATATCAAATATAGGCTTTGCTCCTGCTGAGACTTCTCTTCTTTCAATGATGAGCAGAAAAAAAAAAAAAAATTCGAACGATCAATAATCGAATCGAAGCCAATGTCTCTCAACTTTTTCCACTCTCCTCCCCTTGAGCGAAACTTAACGTAACGTGCGCGATCCCACTACTGGAACGGTTGCGTAGAACCGAGCGACCTCTGTCATTTAACCCGCGGGCGACTAATCCACTCGGTTTCCGACTCGGTGTCTAAGGTTTCACGGCGCACAATGCTGCCTCGACTCGGCTCGCTTCTTAGCTTCGGTTGGGGAAGAGGAGCAGGAGGAGGAGGGGGAGGCCTCCTCTCTCGTCGGTTGCCCCCGTTTCATTTTCACGTTGCTCGCCACGGCGATTCCAACCGTTTGACACAGTGGCGGGGGCTCGCTCGTAACGACCTTCGCGAGTAGCACGGTGTTGTTGCGCGTACAACAATTTCAGGCGGCGTAACGACCGCGATAATTCGTCCCTATTTCGAGGCGAAAGAAAGTGGAAGGAATCGCGGGTAGAATTGTGATTCGCTTCTGCGGTGAGCAAGAAGAGGAGTCTGGTTTCTCTTTTCAAATTTTTCTACTCTACGACGAAAGATCGTCTCGATTTGAATTTACGTTCCGTTGGACGGATCTAGCTAATTCAGAAGATTCTGTGGAATTTTAAAGAATCGTTAGGAGGAAATTTTTCTTCGATAAATTCTCTTCCACGAAATTAAAAAATTAAACCGTCGGTGAAGGATAGAGCAATTTTCTACGATATTTTCCCCAATTACAGATCGATTCAGAAGGAAAATAGTCGACTCCTTCCTTCTTCCTTCCTACGAAACCACTAATTTCGAATTTCTAAAGAGCTAAGATCGTTTCTTCGCCGATCCCTTTGTCACGAAAGAACAGTGAAGAAAGGCGAACGAAAGAACTTTACTCGTCGAACGCCGATCCTTAGCTGGAGAGAAAAGAATAAAGAAGGCGGTGGAAAGGTCGGTATTGTTATAAATTATTGTTATTAAACGTGCCGCGTTGCGAGCACGTAAAAAGCGAGCACGAGTGGTGTTAATAAAACCACCGTGAGATGAATCCCTCGGTTGTCTGGGACAACGTTTATTGCCTCGTTCGTCCCGAGACATGCGTATTACCATGCCCTCCCTCCCTCCCTCCCTCCCAACATAAACCAGCCCCGATAAACGACGATGATCGTAAGCTCGATTCCGATTCGCGTTGCGGGCGTAAATTTCGTGGCCTTGGTGGCCCCCCCCCTCCTCCTCCTCCTCCTTCTTCCTCCTTATCTCCGTTATTCCCGTTAAAATGGATCGTTAAAAGAAAGAGAGAGAGAGAGATATTCGATATTTCGAGAGGGAACCTCGTGCTCGTGGATTTTCTGTGTCTAGGTTAAAAAAACGGTATTGCGTGCCAATTCGAGACCGCGTCGAGGCGAGTTTAGATCGATCGAGGAATTCGGTTGAAGCCGGTTTTTGGAAAGTTAAAGAAAGGAGGGAGACCTAGTTTCTATTGTGAGGGATGAACCATTTGGGATATTTGTTGGAACAATTTTTCAAAGGGAGGTGTTCCATGATTTCGATCGGAACGGAATTTCGATATTTTACGAACGAGATCGTGGAAAATGTTTGCGAATACGAACGAAATTCTATGTGGATAGAATCAATTTCTACGAGCGAAACTTTCAATCCTATTTTACTGCTCGCCATTTTATATTATAGCTCCTCTTCCTAAAAGAGTTTTCAATTTTACGATCTAATCGTCGAATTAATCCGAAATGGAATAATAGGAATGGAACTCGATTAAAGGGGAACTGAATTTCGAGATCGAATCGTATCTCTCGGCCTCGAGTTTCGAATCGAGGTGGAACACGGGTGAGATCGTCGTCTCCTCGTCTGATCTCGCCTTTCCTATCCCTCGCCGCGATAAAAATAGCGCGCAATTAACCTTCGATTAACCCCGAGACAACCTTAACCCACACTCCCATTACTGACCCAGATCACCTACGAAATACCGCCGGGATACCATTCTCACACGCCGAGCAAATCCTTGGATCCGCCGCCTTATCCCGAAACGAAGCCGCCGTCCGTTTCCTAGAAATCGAGAAGGGATCGAGAAGGGATCGACGTATCGAACCGCAAATTAAACTCGATTCGATTATATATATCGTAGCAGTGTTTCTCCGTTCCTCTTTTTTCGTTAAACGACAACGACGTTTCTTTTCTAGTTTGAAAACGTGATCCAGTGGAAAAGAGATCGATAGAGAGGCATACGAAGTTTTTGAAACGTGACGAGATATTGAAAATTGAACGCGATTCAATAGTGTATTTATACGAAATTTCGTTTTATTAATGTTTTTCCAGAGAAAGTAAACGCGAAAAACAAAAATCAAAAAAATACTTTCTTCTAAAATGGCATGACAGTTAATTTTTTAGACGCAGAAAATCGGAAAATTTTTTTCCAACGACTGCGAGAGCGGTAATTCATCAACGTTTCCGATTGTTGCATATATCAGAGAAGCATAAAAAAAAAAAAAAAAATTCTCGAAGTGTTGGGGCGAGGCATTAAAAAATTTAATACGATCCATAAAACGAGGAATTCTATTTCAAAATGCGTTACGATTAATATTTAAATTAACCTAGTTCAAACGACGTAATCGTAAAAAGAAATTCTCTCTTCTCTAAAAATTAAAAGAAAAAAATCGAACGACCCAATACAGGTTGAGAAACGCTGAGATCGTAGGAGACCCCGAAACGAGGAAGAAAAGAAGAAACGTGACGAAGGACGAGCGCGCATGATCTATGAAGATAGGGCGTGTGTGTGTGGCCGGGCCGAAACGCGGCTTTGTTCGTCCCCAAATAAAAAGAATACTCGATAGAGTTAGAATGGGCCGAAGAGAAAGAAAGAGAACTCTAACTCGTCGTTCTTTATCCTCGCTCGCGAGTTATGATGGTTATTAAAGCGGGGAATTATGCATCGCGCACGGTTGTAGATTGTCATCCATAAGTCTCCAGACACTTATTGTCAGTAGGTAGTAACATTCGCGATAGGGATAAATGCGAACGTTGAAGTTGGTAAATGAAGTTGACAGTTGTTGCATTGCGTTACGAGGGACTGGTTTGTTTGTAACGTTTATAACGAGATAATAGGCAGCCGTGTAAGATCACCGTGTTGCGCGCTTCGCTATTCCATATGCACAAACCCTGTATTGCGATTAGATACGGTGTGCCTCTCTGCGCGCGCGCCACCTCTAATAAAGCGCGCAATTTGAAATTTGAAACGTTAAACGACGACAATGGGATCGTTTGGATAATTTCACAATTGGATAATCACGGAAACGAGTCGAATTTCTTCCAACTTTTTTTTAATTCCGTATTTTGACACGATATTTTGACACGATGTTTGTCTGTCGCATCAACGCGAGTTAATCGATCTCAAGAGACCGCTTAAAATTGTTTGCCTGTTGCGTCGACTCGAGGGATGGGTTTGAATCAATTGGGTCGCGCGAGCTTTCACGATGGAAGTGTACAGATTTCTACTATACCGATAGAAGAGACAATTGGATCTTGGAATTTTGGTTATGTTCGACTGTCAGCCGGCTCGACGGAACGTCGCACGCGCCCGTTTCGCCTCGAGCCATGCATATGTAACGACGATTCAACAACGAGACACAAGAGGGCAAACGGGTGGCGGGAAGTGTTACAAGTATAGGCTGGTGCACATTGTATGCCGGTGTCGTGGCATACTGAACGGATACCCGTTATACTCGTTTCAAAGATTTAAGCGTTTTGCGCAATCGGCCGCGATCGTTGTGTCTCTTTCCCTCTCCCACACACACGTATACACATACACAACACGACACACTTTCATGCTCGGCCGCGATAGAATCCCGAGCAACGTGTTGTTGACCTATCGCGTGTAATCCAGCGTGCACGAGACGTGGAAAAACCACGTTTTGAAGGCTGCCACGGGAACCACTTCTCGTCGAAATTCTCTCGCCGATTACCGATCGATCGATCGATGATCATGTTCGCTGATGATGATGCCCGTTAAATTTTCTGACGGAACAACAGATTGAACGAAAACGTGTCACGTTTTTCGACGGCTCGCGGATCGTTCCAGCTCGACGAGAATTTTTTTGAAATATCAAGTTTCCAAGTTTAATTGTTCTAGTCAAATTGCTTTTTTCTCGTCTCCTCCGCTGTAATAACGGAACTTCAAGTAACGATATAAACGATCATCGAGATATCGTTGTCTCGTTTATTATTTTTAGATTTATATATAGTTTAAGGGACGCGATTCTTGGGAAAATGTTTTTCGTGTGAAATTTATTTACACGGCGAATAAGAACGATTGAAAAGGACGATTGAAAGCCAAATGATGCAACTTCAAAATCGTTATGGTATTATATCTTAAGAATTCTCTTTGTCTCTTCGTTAACATCTAAATTTCTTTTCCTTTTTTCTTTTTTTTTTTATCGTGTTTCGAATCTTGCACGAATAAAAAAAAAATCGTTAAACAGTCGGTCGAAATTATACACAAGATGCTCGTTGCTTCGACGTTTTGCAAGTTGCGCCAGCTTGTTAGCAAGCGAGGAGACTCGCTCATAAATCATCCGCATAAGAAAGCGAGCTAAGAACCCCGGCTCTTTCTTTCTTTCTTTCTTTTTTTTTTCTTCCTTTTTTTTCTTTCACATCTACCAAACAGTTGCAAAATACATCGTTTGGATGCAGCTAATTACTCGCATGGCACGAATTACCGTCGTTTGTACAATAGCCGGTCTTACCTATCGAGATTCGAATCTCAATAATCAACTATTAACGGCAATATTACATTACCGCCAAGCCGATTAAACTGAATTGCTTTTTTTTTTTTTTTTTTGCTCCATCGTCGACGATTTAATAATCAATCCGTCCTCGGACGAATCGAAGGATTCGTTTTTTCCTCGCGTCGAACGAAAGTTTTTCCTCTCCTCTAATGAAATTCAGCCCAGCACACGTGTTTAACCGACGATAGATTTAAGTGGATGACTCACGCGACATTGGAACATCAACTCTCGTTGATGAGGGAAAATTTAATAGTGGCGAAGTAAAGTTTTACTTTCGTAATTTATAATCGCGAATAATCGTAATAATGGCAAATATGGTCTGGGATTGTACGAGAAACGGATCGATTGTAATGAAGGTATTATATTCGATTATTGCAATGTAATAATATCGTAATAATGAATAAATGTTGTTCGAGGTTACTTGTTCAACTTAATGCACAAACTTACTTAAACCCATCGTTCTCGGCGATAATAGAATTGTTTTCACGCACAATTTTCTGGTTCACGATAGACTGTTTCAAAATATCGAGTTCAATAGCGGTTTGATAATAGATTAAGAGGGCAGCACACGTCCGAAACGTGTTTAAACGATAAGTGGATGACTCACATTCGACGATAAATTGAATAGTCGCGAATAAAGTTATAATTTATCGTTCGAAACGCAATAATAATCGCGAATAATCGATCGATATTGTTCGACATGCAATTTTAATAAGTAATCACTCGAAGTAATTTTATTCGAAATTTTTAACCAATTTTCAAACGATGATAGAATTGTGAATTTTTCAATCGGATAATGAATGGGCTGTCACCGTTTCAAGATATCGGTTTGATAACGGTTCACCTTTCATCCCGACCGATTTCACTTTTTTTTTTTTTTTCAACGTAGGCAGGTTTGGAGGAGAGGAGATCGATGATTTCTTTATCGAACAGATGTTTCGACACGTGTCGAGACGTGCAAAACCGCGCGCTATCCATCAATTATGTTGCCGACGTAGCAGGAAGCTGACCTGAAAACCCTTGTTGTTGCATACTATCTTCATTATGTCACGAGTGTAACGCTCCGAAGAAATATTCCCTTCCCAATTACAAATGACTGTCGCCTCCGACTGTTGCGACACTGTCGATCGTACCTTATGCCAGCAAATATCGGTGTATCTATTTATACGAGTCTTTTCGATCAATTTCGATTTATGGAGAGATGAATGTGTTCATCCTTCGTTCATCTTGATCGATCTTGGTCGTCGATGCATTCCGGATAGCCACGGAATTTATTGCCACCCTGTCGAGATCTGTGAAGCGGCGATGATTCATTCTCGGAAGACGAGATGAAATTTCTCGATAGATTTTCAATAATCCTCGACGATCGTCAAAAATTCTCGATTAGCCACGATCCTTTCTGTATAAATTCTCGTGTTTTCGAACACGAGTTGGATATTCCCGTTTTCGAGAGAAAAATACGGCATTTCGCTGTAGTTCCAATGCTTTGTGAAAGTAAAAACTATATATTATTTTATACAAAAATTGAAACAGATTGAATATCAAAATAATCGAGTCAGCTTCTCCAACAGTACGAGTGTATCGTTTAAACAGTTTCCTCAGGAAAAACAAACGAGTGGCGAATTTTCTTTAGATCAGGGATTGATCCACAGTGTTATTCGTCGCGATGAACACAGGAGGGGTTTTGGAAGATCTCTCTATGGAGTCTTGTAACACATAAGAATTCTTAAGTGAGCACACGAAGCAGTAGTATAACACATATAACAATCTCGAATCTTTCCAAACTTGATCCTCTAACTCTTCAAGAGCTTGGCGATAAGCATATCATCGTCTTGTTAACAGCGAATTTTGTACAATAATTAATATTTTTATGCATATCTCCAAGAACGCGAGTTCTATCGAGCTAACAATATTATATACTTCCTTATATATAACTTCGTTGCAGCGAAGTCGAAAAGGGAAGGAGAGAGGGGGAGAGAGAGGAGACGGATGGCAAATCTGGCGTAACGTTCTACTTGCCGAGAAATGTCAACCGCGGAGAAAACGTTTCCATGCGCGCCTACGTTTGATTCCCCATTGTGCTCGCCTTCGGATGATATCCTGAAACGTGCGGGGAGAATGTGCATATTTAGACGCTGCGAGTTAACAGCCTGTCCTCCGCCTTCTTCCTCTGCCTCCACGTCGAGGCAGATCCGCAAAGAACGGCGGGGGAAAGCGATCCTTCGAGATCCGCACGTACAACTTTACGTGCCAATAATCTTTTCCACGACGATTGGGGAATCTCTCCTCGAAGAGCGTTCCCTTTATTTGGATAATTCGTTTGTTTTGGTGATGGAGGGGGATATTGTGAATTTCGAAAAGTTTGAAACGAGGAATACGAATTTTATAATTTGATATCGCGAGGTTAATAAGGAATGAAATGATTAGAGAAAAGATCCCGTTCACTCCCGTAATCTCTCGATTAAATTACACCCTGTCAGGGACAAGCCGGTGTCCGGACACTTTTTGCAAGCCGGTAGATATGTATATTGCACGTTGCGGACGACGAATGTCTTAATTTATCATACTTACGGAGCTCTCGCAGTGAACAAGTTTCGCTATCCCATTTCCCTTTGCTCCCATCCTCGATAAACAGAACGATTATCGATACTACCGATCTCTTGGCAATCGACAACGAGCACGTTAAGATCGTAGAAAGAAAAAAAAAAATTAATTTCGAATCGATTAATTAACAAAAAAAAAAAGAGATAATTTATATCGATATAAATTTACAAATTAAATTGGTTAATTTATAATAATTTTAATATAATATTTGATACAGCTGTTTTTTAAATTTATCGATAAAATTTTAAGTAACTATTTTTTAATCTCGTATAAAGTTAGAAGCTTTGAAATTTAAAATTTAAATGAAAGAAAAAAAAACGATCAAAAGCCTCTTCCTCCTCCTCCTCCTGCTCCTCCTGCTCCTCCTCTTTCTCCTCCTCCTGCTCCTCTTCTCGTGTTGGCAAACGATTGGCCGTTCGATCTTCCCTCGGTGTTGGTTTCTGGCAAAAGCAAGAGTGGCTCCCACGCAAAGGGGACGGTTAATATCCTCCTTTGCCATTAGCGTGGATCGTTAGCCGAAGCGTTATTTCGCGGCGCACGAGCCGGTTGCATACTGCAGGCTCTCCTCCTCCTCCTCGCACGTTCCTCCCGGGGTGGATGCCACGTCCGTTTTTTGCACGAGCTTTGCGCACGCACGTTATTTATATCGGCCCTGCCTCCAAATTGGCCGTAGCGAATATCCCCCACACGCATAATCAGCCTTATTACCGGACCCTTCGATCTTTATATCGATCCTTTCTTTCCGTTTCGCTGTTGGAATCCTCGCGCACGAGGGTGGATGCGTTTCTCTTCCAACTTGTAAATTGGAATCCTGGAATTTTAAAACATGTATACGTATATATTTTCTCAATTCCTTTTGGAGAAAGAAGACTTATCGATATATTAGACGTGCAAATACCTTTTCTTTCCAAATTCAAGATTTTATTACACAAATCAGAGATTACGATTAATTGTTTCAGTCTGCCGATGCTCAAAATCGTCGCATAAGACTGGAAACTCTTGTCGCGACTCTTCCTAAAAAACTAAAAAACGCTGTTTCAGATGGCGCCACTAGGCGGTAAAGTAACTCTCGAATTCGATCAAAACTTACTTATCGAAGAGAAAAAGGAACTTATTCCCGCGCCTTATATTCGCTCCCTCGGATGCGAGTTCAAAATCATCAACAGGAGTTGATGCGAAAAAGAGAAAATTGTCGATCGAACCGTCGCTAAACCGTCGTGTCGTATCGGCTGGCCACGTTACAAGAGCGCGCATGCGCACGTTTCGACGCGCGATTAACCCAGTTCTCGAAGCCAATTACAAGGAGGATCTCCCATGGCGTCGAGTGTCGTAGAACGGTTTCCACGGCCATTCATCGCCGCTTTTGGTCTAATGCAACGATCCGCGGCCTGGTATCGTGCGCAACAGATGCCACGCCGATAACCACGACACGCTTACCGACCCTCCCACCGTACACACCTCGTGCACAAACTCGCGAAGAAAACCACCGCTGCAACACGGATAAAACGAGAGAGAGAGAGAGAGAGAACTTGCAAGCTATCTCTCCTCTTTGTTTCGTTTCTTTCTTTCTTCCTTCCTTCCTTCCTCCTCCGTGAATGAACGAAGCTCGCGCTCGTGCTCGCCATCCGGAAGTAGGTTACTGTTACGTCATAGGCGCGCGCGCATGCGCGCCAAGGATAGTTCCTTGGCGCTCATATTAGACCAGATCCCGCCGATAGGCGGCGTTCGCTCGGAGAGAAAGTAATTAGGGGAGAGAAAGAGAGCCGTTTCCGCTCCGCTAAATTCAAGGTTACCCCATTGTCGGGATCTCGAGCATCTCTCAAGCGGCTCGCCTCGCTCGCTGGATTCGCTGGATAAGCGGGAAATATCACGGAAGAACGATCTTTCCGCGTCGCTTTTCAAATTAACGCGGCTCGTATTGTTGGGTAATGGAAATTTTGAAATTTATCGGAACGTAAGTTAAAAAATATTTGCGATCAATTTGGCGTAAACTTTTTATTTATAAGTGGTTAATATTTAATATCGTAAAAAATACCAATGATTCGATTTAAAATTGGCCGATAAAAAAAGTTGCGTAGAGATCGATCGATGAAAGTGGTGTAAGTCCAATTTCCACGTATGGGTGGGCATAGGTGGTAAGATTTGAAAGAATCGCTCTTTAGCGCCTCTCGTATGCCAGATCTATTACGTACGATATACCTCCTCTGCATGATTTCAATCAATATCTTGTGTCAAGTTTAACGATATATAAATACAATTATAAATACAATTAACGTCCAAAATAAAAAATACTACTCCTATTTCATCTCTTGTTATTATTCATAAACAAAATTCGATTAGCACGAAGTATATATTTAACTTTTCATAATTGAAATTAAATGATTTTTACAATTGACAAATTACGAAAATGATCAATTTATATTTTCGAATCGACCAATATGCCAACCTTTAATCAATCAACGGACTTGCGCCTACTTTCAAAATAAACTATCTATCTATACGTACATATATAAGGAAGACTATGACTTCATTTGGAGCGTAGAGTGTAGGTTGGTGAATTGCTAGGGGATTTCGTGGGACTGTCGTTGGGGCAGTTTGTCTTGCTTAAAGTTGATTGGTCGGGCGGCTTATCGGGCAATCGAGATCTCGTAACGTAAGAGATATAGAGGGAGATTAAGCGCGGAGAAGCACAGACTCGTGGATATCTCGGTTGTCATACACTTTTAGATCCTATTGCGTCAGGCCGCGTGCAATGATTCTCGCTCGAATCGAATTATTCGAAGGATGCGCCGCAACTTTATTATCCATCCTTTAAACTCTCGTTGGAGATCTTTATCGAATTTTGGATCGGACACGAGTCTCTCGCGAACTTTCTTTCGAATCATCTTCGTATCAGAATTATTATCGGAGAATGGCTTTCGTCAAGCATCGAATAATTATCGATATTTAAGGAAGTAGGAATCCTGTTCAGGTGAACGACACCGAGTTTGCCGATCGGATTCGGGAGTAACGAAAAGGAATTCGAACGGGCGTGTAGGCGACAGTGAAAGCAGCGTTACTTAATACTCGTATCGCCGATCGTAAATAACAAAGGCCGGACTGTTCAACACTGGACCAGCTCTCGTGACTTTTGTCGTGTTAAGGCGGCGAGTTTTGGAAAGAAAAAAACGTTCGGCACGAGAACGAAAGTCCTGAAAGGGGACAAGTTGCGCCTCTTGACGAACGTATATCTTTCTTTCGGGGACGAATATTGTCGACGATGTGGATAAGATTGCGACTCGATATCGAGAGATTTTTGCTGACAAGATGTTCGTTACACGGATGGAGGAGAATAATGAGACAAATTTGGTGGAAACCTTGTCGTGGAAATTAGGATTAGAAGTTGGAACAGCTTTAATTATCGCAATGATATTTTGTGTTACGTTCGATTAAGTATATACTTTCTCACGAAATCCAAAATGGCTATGCCTAGTGATGACGGCGTGTTAAAACCATGTTTAACATTTCTTGGAAAGGTTCGATCATAAAAAAAAAAATATATTTCCACGTATATACGTTCCCTTATTTCAGCAAAGTTGCACCGTGACACAATTTAAGTTATGCTCGATTAAGTACACGTAATATAAAAACGAAATCGAAAATGGCGTAGTGACGACAACACGATAGAATCACGTTTCTCGGAAAGGTTCGGTCGTGATGGGATAAAAAATTGTTAAACTTTTATTCCATTGAGCGGAATTAAAAAAGAAAATTTCTATATATGTGTGTATTTTTTTATTATTATTTCAACAGAGTTGCACCGTAACACATCGATTAAGTATGTGTACAATACAAAAAACGAAATCCAAAATGGCTGTGCGTAGTGACGACAACGCGATAGAATCACCTTTAACGTTCCTTGGAAATTTTTCGATCGTGATGGGATAACAAAAACTGTATTGTTAAATTTCTATATATATATATATATATATATTTTCAGAGTTGCACCGTAACACATCGATTCAATATATATAATACGAAAAACGAAATCCAAACGTTTCTTGGAAATTTACATAATAAGAAATATCCGCATTGTTAAATTTCTATTCCATTGAGCGGAATTAAAAAAAAATTTCTATATACATATTTTTTTTATTATTATTTGCGCCGTAACACATCGATTATGTGTATATAATACAAAAAACGAAATCCAAACGTTTCTTGGGATAAGAAAAATCCGCATGACATCGTTAAATTTTTATTCTATCGAGCGGAATTAAAGAAAAATATTTCTATATATATATATTCTATAGAATATAAAACATAGAATATAGAATATAGAATATATATATATATAGAAATATTTTTCTTTAATTTCGCTCGGTAGAATAGAAATTTAACAATGTCATGCGGATTTTTCTATATATATATATAGGTTGCCTTATTTCAGCCGAGTTGCACCGTAACACAATTTATATGGAACGGGTATCACGCATTATCCGGTTGAAAAGGCTATCGAGTGGAGCGACACGCAACGATATACACACGAAACGATTCGATCGCGGCGATCGATTCTTTTTCCCTGGCCACAATGGAATCGAATCCTGCGCCGGACTCGGCTTTGATTAATGGATCGGTCGCGTTAAGGAAGAAACGGATTAAAGTACGGGCAGAAATAATCAATTTCTTTCGTTCAGGATCGTGGCTCAATGCTCGTTTAATCAGGATCATCCGGAGGCACGACCTTCGTTGCTCGGGGATGGCTCATTAATAAAAAGAAGGCGCCGTTTGCCACGCATTTCCACGCCGATCCACCGGCCATGGCGCCGTGTAAATCGACCTGCACTTGCCAGCCCCGAGGGGACAAGCTTTCAAGGCTGCGACCGATCATCCTCCTCCTCCCCCTCCCCCCTACGCGACGAAAGAAAACTGGCCACGGAGAGGAGGATGCGCGCCACGAGGCAGAAAAGATTCCAACTCCGGATCTCGTTTTTCCTATATAGCCGCGCATTCCCCTGGAAAACGCGGACGATGGAATTTCAAGGGATCCAACTTTTCCCTCCTCCTCCTCCTCTCTCGAGGAGCGTGGTTGAGCCGTGCTTCCGTTCTCACCGAGCGAGATTTTCATCTTTTCTCGCAGGATTCTTTCTTTCTTTCTCTACTTGTCGAGAGATTCCTTTTTGCGATCCCACTTTCGGTTTCGCGCATTGGATTTCGACCGTTAGATCGTTTCACTTCGAGTCGCGGATTCGATTGAGTTTCGCGCAACTTGCGAATACGCACGTAAAGATCTCGCTTTAATAATTTTAGAAGTATTTTTAAAAAATTCCGGAAACTTCACGAAATCTATTTTAAAATTTCCCCGATCTTGAGAAACCAGTGTTTCATATCTCCCTCTTTTTTAACATTCGAGAATATTCCCCTCTCCGCCGACACTGGCGGAAATTCAATTTGCAAGATGGACTGATACTCGAAGGCCCAAGGACAGGAGATTGATCGGGGTTGGTCGATTCCTGATGGACAGCGAAGCCAAACACACGCACACACACAGAGAGAGGTCTGGACAGTATTCGTGTCCAGTGGCTGCCGCGTGACAAATCGAATCGAGGGCAAAGGGACGCGCGCAAGAGCGATGAACAGAGGAATAGATCTGTCGCGTTTAGATCGATCCTTTTTTTTTTCTTCTTCTTTTTCCCCTCCACGAAGGATCGATTCTAGATCCCTTCTAGATTCTAGAATGCATCGAGGACGACGGCGAGGAGGCTCTCCTCCTCCGGATCGGAGTCGATTTAGACACGGTCCCGCGCAAAACGATCGATTGTTCCCGTTAGCCCGCTTTTTGCTTTCGTTTCGTCATTGAACTCTCGATGGGCTGCTCGAACGGAGTCCGGCAAATTCACCGCCGAGAGAGCGATGAACGTTTTGTCGATTATCCATTTTTTATTCCTCCGATCGTGCAATCTCTTTCTTTTCTCTCTATCCAATTTTCAACGTACGAAGTTTCTGAAAATAACTTTTCGACGAATGAATCGTTCACCAAGTATCTAAACAGGAGGAGAAAATTAAATTTCGTAAACGGAGAAGTTCAAGGTTTGTTCGAGATAACTTTTCCTTTTTTTTTACCTTTGTTCCGCGTTGAGAAATGTCAAGGCGATCGCGCATTGCCTCTCGTTAATAGCTCGACGGGAATAGCTAGCTTCGACGTTTTCGACGTTTAATTAAAAAAAAAAAGCAGAGACCAACTTCCGTCCTGTGAAACCGAGATTCGTCTCACGACACGAATTTGCAACGTCAGAGATGTGTTTCGCGCGAACGTTTTCTTTTTTTTTCCCTTTCCTTTCCTCCTCTTTTTTCTTTCTCTTTTTCCCCTCCCCCCTCCGTTCCAAAACGATTCGACGAGTCATCGTTCCGTGAATGAAATTGCGGGTTCTCTGCAAATATGGTGATAAGCGAGAAAGAAAACCGGCGTTTGTGCACGGTTCAATCTTCCATCCGCCGACTCTTCCTGGACATTAAGCTTCAATCGTTAAGGCGGAATCAAAATGACTAATACTGTTATTTCTTCCCCTTGTCTTTGACCCTGACTTCCACTTTTTGAACGCTCGCGCGCTTTTTGCTTCGATTCCGACACCGTTCTTCGTAATAATTTGTTAATTTCGTGGATGAGTGGAAACGCGGAAAATCCTTCTCATCATCCTTTTTCCCCGTGTATTTTAGTCGTTTTTTTCTTTCTTTCTTTCTTTCTTTCTTTCTTTTTTCACCGTAACATTCGAAAATAATCGAAAAGAAAAAGACTTTATTCGTCGCGCGGTTGTTGAAGGTTAGAAAGGGGATATCTCGTACCGCGCATGCGCGAGCGCATGCGCGTTCCTTCGATCTTTATCGAAAAACCGATCGACTCAACTTTCCTCACGATCGAGTCGTGCGTGAGAAATAATCGAAAAAGCAGAGAGCCTAGTTCAACGACGCAGCAAATATCATTGGGATTATCGTTGCAACGATAGCTAACTCGTTAATCGAAACCTAACCTAGAATGCACACTTTTAACACGCGTTACGTACACCATAAAAATGGAAAGAGAGAGAGAGAGAGAGAGAGATAAAGTATCCGCGTCGTAAAATCCAACTCGAATAAACATCTTGTTCAACTGCTTGCCTGAAATTAAATCCCGTTCCACGGAAGCGTGTGCAAGAAGACGAAGCGTGGCAACCCAATAAGCATATGTATCTGTCTAATCCATCTGCCTTGTGCACGCGTGGGCGTGTTACTTCGACACCTTCCGCGATATGTGTAACGCCTTGTAACCGCCAGTTTACAAGGTTGCGCGGAATTCGAGCCGTCCTCGTTTTTTGCGTCCATTTTCCCATTTTTTCCCGAATTAATCGAGCGTCCAAACATATCCCATCGTTGGATGAACGTGGACTGTAAGCGAATAATCGATATTTTCACGTCGAAGTCGACGCGAAATTTCGAGGGGAAAATTATCGAAAGTTATACCATTTATTTATTCATTCGAGAAAATTGTTTCGTTATATCCGTTGTACATATACATCCCGTTTGATCTATTTTCGAAGAATCGTCGGGAAAGAGGAAGCTTTCGAGGCAAACATTGAGAAACATTCCTATAAAATACGATAACGACTTTTGTTTACGGATCTATATATACGGACAAAGGAATTAAAAAGTGGGTCATCTCTGGAAAGAGAGGGAGAGGGTTTAGAAACGAAAGGAAATTGAATCCCGATAACTCACCGATAATATATCTACCTCATTTTTCTATATCGGGTACAAGGATTTCTTGTCACCCGTCATTGAATCCGATCCGATCCATTATTCGTCCGATATCTGCACGATCGAACACGCATAACCATTATGTCGTACGATTTTGGACGATTGGAAACGAGTTTCGTATCTAGCGGACACGCATACTAATTTGCAATGCTAAAACGAAAGTTGTGTCGCGAACAACGATTAGACAATGCGTCTCCTTTTATACTTTATCCTACTCTTAAGCGGTTATACATTATTATAACCAAACGGATGTGCGTGTAACAGAGCTGTGTGTTACGACAGTGGGGAACGGTTAATTTACATCATACTTGGGGCTGATTTTATCGTTGGCCGAGAGGATTATCGAAACGCTGTAAATCGTTCGAATTGGATTATACTCTCTCTCTTTCTGATCACCTGAAAGGTGATTAGGATCGTCGGGGAAGATTTCTCTCCCGTTGGCAAACGGGTGCAAGTGGTGATAGTAGTAGTCCAACGTTATAATGGACCCGACGCGGCTTTTTCGAAGCCTCGTCGCTTCTTACGCGCATCCATTTATAATTGCCCGTGGAGAATCGATCGTTACACATTGGACGGATATTATTCGTAAAGTTTGTTCCTTCTCCTTCTTCTTCTTCTCGGTACGTCCAACGAAAATCGAGTTGCAGAGGGTGTCGAGGACCTTCGAGACCTTTTCACGTGCTCGGTTCGCAAGGAGCGAGTCCGGGCTTATCTCGAGAGGCCCGGTTTCACGAACACGGCCTCGGAGTGCGCGTGTACCCGTGGATAACACGCTGCTGCACCAACTCTCCAGATTTCTTTCTCCTCCGTCCTTCCTCTCTCTACGATTCTTCTCCTCCCCTCCTTTCGATCTTCGATTCCACCTTGGTCCACTCTTTCTTCCACCTCGACCTTCTCTCTCTCTCTCTCTTTCCTTCTCCCTCGCGTCTCTCCTCCCTTTCGATCTTCGATTCCTCGCTCTACCCCGGCTAAACTCTCCTCTCCGCCTCCTCGAAGCGTCGCTCCCCCCCTCGGCCGTCTTCTCCCCTTTTCTTCGTCTCGGTGCTCGCTTCGAGCACCGGTCCTGCTATAACCCGGAGTCGGCTGACGGTCGCCCCATGTATGGCAGCTTGTTTTATGCTGGCCGCGCTGCATTGCGATGCACGCCGCGCGCGCTACTCGCCGAGCGTTGCGGATCGAAACCACGCGAGATGTATCCACCGCGTCTCTCTCTCTCGCTTTTAAATAACAGGCCGCACGTAACGCGGTGGCCCCTCGTTCTTGCCACCCTCTTCTTCCACGGCCGACCGAAATTTCGCTTGGAAAATTGGACGGTTGGTTTCTTGAAAAAGGGGATCAAGATGGAAATTTCCGTGAAATTTGTCCAGGTTGGAAGGAAATTTCGAATCGTTGATAATTTCGACCGGTTTGTTTAAAATTAATACCCAATCCATTCGCCGCATCACGAATCCAATCTTTTCTTCCATGCAAGATTCACTTTCTTTTTTCTCGGTGGATAACCGTAGGAAGAGGAAAATTCAAGGTTCGAACGAAGAGAGGCGCTAGAGAAATGCAATCTCGGAGAGGGGGCGTTTGTCGAAAAAAGAAGGAAGAGTGCACGGGGTCAGGGAGAAAGGGATCGAGGGGCGAGACGAGGACGAGTGGGTTGGAAACGCGCGTAATGGCATTCCTCGTTCTCAGCTGCGTTCGCACCCTGACCTTACTCGCCCATATTCGGGCCTGATCGTGATTGCTTTCCGACTTTTTGCACGGCGCTGCAGCTTCCTGCGCCTGCGCGCCCCTCTTTTCACGGCCGCTCTCATTACGTTTTTGCCTCCCCGCCCGCGAAAAACCGGACCTCCGTCCAAATTACCCTAATCCTTTCGCTTTCTCCCCCTCTGTCAGCCCATCGCTCGACAATTAATCCTCAACTCGTCGATCGAAGCGTTTCCAATCGTCGTGGAATAGAATATGCGATTATGAAAATCGTAAAGTGTCTCGATTTATTTGCCTTTATGCTTTAAAAAGTTTGCCAATTGTCGACTCGTCGTATTGCGTTGCGATTATAAGAATCGCTCGATTTTTGAACAATTTGGATAACGATTCACTTTGAGCCGAATTAAATTGTCAGCGAAACTGTTAAACTCGAACAACTCGAAATTTACAAAACAATTGGTATGGTTCGATTTTTAATCGATAATCACTGTTTCGTTTATACCGCCTCGCCCGTAAAAAGAAGAGTAAAAAAAAAAATGGTGTTCCAGACGAGGTTTGCCGAATCGCACAAGCTAAAAAGTAGGAAAGGGAAAAAAGGCCAAGCCATTAACGGATCCGGAAAATCGATCCGAAATCGATGGAGAAGGAGTAAAAACGGAGCAACCGATGGTTTCGATAATGATGCACGGCTGCAACAGTTACTGGGGGAAACGTATCGAGCGTTGAAAATAATTGGACGATAACAATTGGTAGCAACGAATGTGGTGTGATCTCTTTTTTCAAGTGAGAAGGAGAGAGCGCTTTTGCGCCCCGAACAGATGTATTCATTATGTTCGGTTAATCGAGTCTCGGTTTGTTGGCGATCCACTGGACGGAGAAGTGGAAAAGAGTCGGTGAAAAAGCAGCAGATCCCAGGCCAGAAGAGAGATCAATGGCTCGGTGGTCGCCCTCTCTCTCCTCCTCCTCCTCCCCCTTCGCGCTCCCTCTTTTTCGATTACTTGAAAAGCGACTCGGAGATCCCCTTACGAACTCGCTCGGTCCGCTTTCAAGATCGCCCCCTTTGTCGTCGCGTCTCGTTCGATCCGATCGGCTGCGTTTCGTACGCCGCCGGCTCCTTCATCCTTCGAGGTTCAATGAACCGGATCGATTTCACCGCTCGCCGACCAGCCAACGCCACAACGGGATCAATTGCCGAAATTCAAATCCTCGAATCGTGTCTATGTATGTGTATACACACACACACACACACACATGTATATATATATATACATAAAGAGAGAGAAGGGGGGGGGGGAGAGAGGGAGGAAAGAGGTTGGCGAGATTGAGCGGTGAAATGCGGGAACGCGAAGGCTGGAGTTTTCACGGAGCGCAGCCCTTGGCTGCTGGCGACCTTGAGCCGGCTACGGAGAGCGTGGCGAGAGAGGTTGGTACGTGGTATCTCGATGCTGGAATCGATCGCCTCGTATGATTCAATTCCGAGCACGCCGGGATCACGCTACTTTTTTCTACGTGTTCCTCCAACGTTTCGAGCGAAACTTTGATCTCGAAATCTTGCTTTCGACTCGGGTAAGAGCTCTCTCTGTCTCTCGATTTTTCTAATTTCAAAAATTTCTTCTTCTAAAGAAAAAAAAAAAAGGAGAGGAGGAGGAAGAAGAAGAAGAAGAAGAGAATCTCTCGAACACGGAGAAGGAGGAGAAGCTATTTGGAGAGGCTGACGTGCAGTCCCTTTGTCCTCCCTTCGGAAGGTCGCTCGAGTTTTCTCTCTCCCTTTCCTCCAACTCTTCCGACTCCTCTCTCTGCTCGCGGATTTACGGTAAAAACTAGTTTCGCTCTCCTCTATTTCAGCCTCCTCGAGCCGCGTTACCAGCTCCTCTCTCTCTCTCTCTCTCTCTTTCTTTCTCTCGCGCGATTTACGGCGCGTAATCGATGACGATTCGTCGGATTTGGAGGGGGCGAGACGGTTTGGAGGGATGGAAATCACGCGAGGGGAGCGAGATCGGGCGTTATCGATGCGGTAATTAGCCGCAATTAGCGGGGTATCGCGGCGCCAACCGTGGCACGGGCTTGTTCGCCCGTGATAGATATCCCCTTTTTCGCGGTTTTCTTCGTTAATTAACGCTTATCGGTCGCAGCGCCACGCCCGATATCGCGAGCCCGCGTTTTATTTTCGAGTCGATGGTGTCGAGCCGATAAATTCACCCTCTCTCTCTCTCTCTTTCTCTCGTCTTCTTGCGAAGCCCTCGACGATTTCTCGAAAGTTCGAAGGGATCTTCTCGCGTCGGAATTTTTACGAATCGAAAATGCCTCGACGATTTCTCGAAAGTTTGAAGGGAGCGGAATCTTCTGATCGGAATTTTGTGAATTACGGAATTATACATTTGAAAGTTTGGATTATATATCAAAAGCGTCGAGGATTTCTAAATTTTTTTCTATTTTACTCGTGGAATTTTCGCGAGCGGAATTATATATTTACGTGTCGAAGTCAAAGAAGCCTCGAGGAATCTTGGATTTTCTTTTGTGTGGAATCGGGAAAATTTTGCGTTTCGAAAGCTTCGAAACAGGATACCAAATCCAGGATTCTAATTTTCTTTGCGATATGATCGGGAATTTTTTTGTGGACGAATGAATTCCACTCCATCGTCCAACTTTTTTTCATCTTTCAGATCGAGTTGTTAATTAATTTCAATGTCCCGTTTAAAGATAATAGGCAACTCTTGTTTCGGTCGAATAACAGTAGAGAGAGAGAGAGAGAGAGAGAGAGAGAGAGAGAGAGAGAGGGAAGAAAGAAAAAGGAAAAAAGAAAAAGGCAGGAGGACGGAAAGTCGTATGGAAAGGTAGGCGCGACACGATTGGTCTAACAGAAGTTATACAGCTTTTGCTGTACGGTACTTTTATCGCGGTTAACAGTTTCGATCTATGGTTATACGGTTCCCGAGTGTCTCGTATAATGGGAAGAACGTGTACCGACGAAATAATTAATGCAAAACACGCGTGGACAGGAAATCCAGCGATGGTGAGCACATGCTTGACCGTTTAATTGGTTTCGTTGGATAATTGCAGATACGCATCGTTTTCCGTCTCTCTATCCATCCATCTCTCTCTCTCTCTCTCTCTCTCGCCAAGAAACGTGACGCGGATCGCGTTTCACGTTTTTTATATCTGCGAGCCGCCCGCAGCCGCTTTTTTCAACTCTCTTTTTTCCTCCCTCCGTTTCTCTTCTCCGTTCCAAAGCGAAGGATACACACGCGCACGCGCGCACACACGCTCGTTTATATTTGTTAGGCGAGGTATCATTGTTAACCGAAGCCGAAAGAAAGTCCGAAGCTAAACACCGTGACGAACGATCGGGACGCATTTGCGTAATTGCGTCTCGTTCTCTTTCCTCCTATCTATCGACACGCACTTTAGCGTGATCGGGATCTCGCGTACGCGGCGCGGTTAGCACGTGTTCTCCTCGTGTACGGGAATACAGCTCCCTCGTCCCGTTCAATTGTTCCCCCCTTCTCGTGAAAACGAGCTTGAATATTCATGTCGAGATACGGAAAATTAAAGTCGAAACGAAAAATTCCCCTCCCTCCCTCGTACAAGACTCGTTCCCAAGAAAATTTATATACCCAGATATCTTGCGGTGTAATAATCTCTTTCGATCTTCGTACACGGCCTTCTTACACGGACCTACGTGTTCGTCCCTACGATTACGAATACACGAAGGAATCGTGTATTTCCATTTCCTTCTCTTTCTCGATTACGATTATAATATATATATAAATTTATCGATGGCAATCGTTACGAGGAAAAGAGAAATTACGGAATTATCGAGATTTTCTTTTTTTTTTTTTTTTTTTTTTTTTCAGAAAAATCAAACGTTACGAAGATAAAGCGTTGCTGGCTATATACAAAAGATTTATAGAGAGAGAGAGAGAGAGAGAGCAAGGAGAAGGGTATCCTTGAGGGAGGAGGGACGAGATCGTAGCGATGATCGAGAATACGATTGGCGAATAAAATTACAAGACGTGGTGTGTATGGGCGGCATTGAAACGTGACGATACCCGCTTCCCTCGTCCAACATAATTATTTATAAATACGTGACGTCACGTTCGCGCGACTCCACTTTGTACACCGACGCTAATTAGACGGTTACGCGGTGAAAAAGTTCGACGAACCTCGCCTCGTCTCTCTCCCATTTTCAACCTGTCGTCGTCGTTTCGCGATTGTAAACACGGGTTATTGCCTTTTTATGTAGATTGGAGACGATTCTTTTTTCGTCCTCTCTTTCGTTTACTTTTCGAAAACTCGCTCCACGGATTTTATAGAATACGATACGATTACCGATACGACGACTTCTCTCTCTCTCTCTCTCTCTCTCTCTCCGTTGGAGGACGCAGAGAAGGGAGGGGGACGAGGGGATAACGAAGCGTTTGAAAATTAAGCCTGAAATAGAAAGGAATAAAGAGTTGGGTTTATTTTATATATATATATATAAAACGTTGGAGGATTGACACGGATTCCAGATTGTACGCGCGTCTCGCGATCTTTTCTATAATTCATGATATGTCGCAATTTGTATGCGGCTGCCTGCCATGGATGTTATGGATTCTTCGGATCTCTTCTCGACCGGACGTGTTTATTTTTATCGATGAAATTACTCGGTGAAATATATGAAGGGGAACGTAACGTCCCCCCTTCCTCCCTCGGATAATAATCCACGAGCTAATTTTTCCCCGTTTTCTCTCTCTCTCTCTCTCTCTCTCTTTTTCTTTATTATTATCATCCAGAGGGCGATGCTTAAATAATTTCCACCATTTTTCTCCAAAGTGTCACGGAGACGGATCTCGTTAAAATTCCACGGGACGAGCGAGCGCGCGTTTCCTCTAGAAATTAGCCGTTGGAACGATTCGATACACGCGATATCCTCCCTTCAACCATAAAATTGTCACCGACGGGCAAGGAAGAGCAAGAGGCCGATCGCCTCCTAATAACCGTTTAACCGTTCCAGCATCGAATTACCCGGGAAAAATGATTTCGTCGCGCATGTAAATTGCTAATTAACAATTCGCGGTACTCGTGTAACGCGATATCATCATTGCCCTATTGCACACCGTGCGCTCGCCAACGATTTACACGGCCGCGGACTCCCCCCTCCCCCTCCCCGTTCATCCACTTCGCTCCTTTCCTTTTGAGAGAAGGAGTTTTGAGAACCTTCTCGTTTCCTTCCCCCTCCTGCGAATTTGTCGGAATAAGAATAATAATAATAATTGTAATTGAACGATATCTTTGATATTTTATCGTTATCCGTTTTCGGTTAATTTTTCCCGCGAACATACGCTTTTCACATTCCTCGCCTGCGATGAATTTGGGAAATTCTTCGATTTCGATCGACGATTCTCGTTTATTTTTGCGAGTTTGAATTTTTACTCGTTCTGATCTGAACAGGGCAATAGTGGCATTTCTACTAGGAGATATAAAAAGATATATTTTCTTTTCAATTCAATTTCTTCGTTCGATGAAACGATTTTTTCTTTTTTTTTTTTGAATTATTATGCGCGCTCTATCGTTTCTTTATTGTTAAAAAACATATTCTCGAGTTTGCAACACGAGGAGAAGATTTTTGATTTTTTCGAAAGAGAGATCGTATTTATAATTCGCTGCAAATACTTTAGGATTTACGCGTTTAACGATCACAATGAGCCTGACTCCTCAGTCAGCAAATTAATTTCGATCGAATAACGATCACCAAAATTGTCCCATTCGAACAAATTCCTCGGATCTGATTGAATTTTATTCCATCAGATCCTCGATCAAATCCCATCGTCATCATCGTGTCAAATTATCTCGAATCGATTCGTTTTCCTCGATCTTTCTCGATCACAATTTGACAGTATTCCCTATTCGTGAAATCCTATTATCGACCGTGTAATTGCTCTCTCTCTCTCTCTCTCTCTCTCTCTCTCTCTTTGCACGACGTGAGATCATTCCTCTCTCTCTCTCTCTCTCTCTCCTCTCTCTCTCTCTCTCTCTCTCTCTCTCTCTCTCTCTCTCTCTCTCTCTCTCTCTCTCTCTCTCTCGAGTCCATCGTTCTCCTTGCTGACGATCCATCACGATCCGTTTAATTGTCAAATATGAAATGGATCAGGATGAGAGATCCCTCTCTCTCTCTCTCTCGAGTTAATGTTAAGAGGAAAGGTGAGAATCGGATATCTGGTGGCGATCCAAGTGATTTAGGGACAGGATCGAGTTGCTTGGCTCGAGAGATATCGTGTTATTGCACGCCACTTCCTTCCGGCGGAGCTGATAATTGGCCTTGGAGTAATAAGTGATCGAATAAGTGAATAATGATAACGCGTGGTGTATAAATTATCTCGTTCCTTTTCGACCGGATGAACGTTCATTACGCTTACGATCTTGGTGTAAATTGGTCAGAGATTGGTTTTTCCCTTTCTATTTTTCTTCTTTTTTTTTTTCTTTAGATAGGATCTACGCGTTAAGAATAAGTTTAAAGAAAGTGTAAATTGTAACAGTCTTGTTGTTCTCTTATCGTTGAAAAGAAAATTTTTCTCAGAATTCGAGAAATATCTCGTAGGGTAGGGTATTTTTTAATTAATTTTTTAATTATCCGAGTAATTTTTCGTTTCGAAAACGTGTTATTACGAAATTGAAAAAAAAGAGAAAAAAAAAATATGTATCTAACGATTCTAACACGTAAGGATATTAGATTCGTTTCGTAACTCGCGCGAGAGATGTCGAATAGGTCGAGGAAAGTATTTGGCTCAATGTCGCGTTCCCCTTTGCTCGTAGTCGCAGGGAGCGAAAGTATTTCCGGTGCCCGCTCTCGGTTTGTCGACGTCAAATATTTTCACACTCTATTTAAACTGGTACTGCGCGGCGAGTCTGTGTCGCCGCGGCAAACATTTGCCCGACGGAGACGCCTCGAGGCACGCCGTGCAACAGAAACTTCTACCACAAGTGGATTCTCTTCCTGTATATATCGATCGATAGATGCGCTGAAAATTGCTAAAACGATTTCAACGTTTAACCTTGGAATTTTCGTTCCTTTCCTATCCAAATCTATCCATCTTCTCTCGATTTTCATAATTCCAAGTATTTATTTATTTATCTCGATCACTTTCGAATATTCCAAATATTTGTTTATTACGATTTATTATTTATCTCGACCACTTTCGAATATTCCAAATATTTATTTATCATATCTTGGAATATTGATTCGAATAATGGAATCGCGTGACGAAAAGAGGGAAAAAAAAAAAAATGTTTTTCGAGTCGTGTTACGAGGAAACGACTCGGTCGGTAACTGAAAGTGGACAACGAAGCGGAAAACGCGTTCTCTTTAGGCGCGCGCGTTTCCACCACCGTTGCTTACTTGCGCTGCTTTTTGCGAGGGGGCAGATTAAGCGAGGGAAAATTATCAAGCTCGAAGGAGGAGGAGGAGGAGGAGGAGGAGGACGGGGCCGCTTAAGGGCCGCTTAATCACCCCCGGACACGTGCTTATTATCGCACGTGGCTTCGCGCGCTTATTGATTCGTAGGGACGAGGCTCGTAACGAGCCACGACTAATGCTGACGAGCGGATTTCAATTTCGAGGTCGAACAATTCGGGTAGATCCGAGTAGAATGACGCCGCAACGGACAGAGGGGTGTTCTCGCCGTTAATATTTGCTCGAAATTTTAACACAGTCGAAGTTAGATGGATAATTCGTTGTTGAATTGTTTCAATTATTGAAGTTATTTCAAATGCGGGTTATTAGTTGGATAATTCATTGTTGGTCGTAGCGAATTTTAAAGTAACTTTGTTCGAAACTTTACACTAATTGATTTTTCGACTGATTCAGAAACGTTTCGAGAAGTATTCTCGCTATTAATATTTGTTCGCGGCGAAGTTTTAACAGTCAAAGTTATTTCAATTGAGTTATTAGATGGATAATTCATTGTTGAATAATTAATAAAGCGGAGAATAGAAAAGTTTGTGCTAATTGATTTTTCAATTAATGCTAATTGCCTGTTACCGACAACAGAGTTAGGCAAGTAAAATTATTCAAAAGTTACATTTATTGGCTATTATAGTATTGATTCGCTTTTCATTCAACCTCGGCCACTATAATTATATATCCGATTATTATTATCGTATCTCGAAGAATAAATTATCGAAATGACTTTGTTCGTAACTTCTACTATTAAATATTCCCCCGATCACCGATGGACAAGTGTTATTTTTCTCGAGAAGTAGAATAGAAGCGTGATGGACAGACATGATAAGCGAAACGCATACTGTCTTCGCTCAAGTTTATAACCTCTTCCGTGAATATCCAACACTAACTGATTGAAAACGTATTGAAATCTTCGAATAAAGTCACTCTTTCGAATCAATATATCAACTAGCACAATCGATTCTTTAAACTCTTTCGTCGATCGTTCGACCAACCTTAAAACTGTTCGACCAACTTGCTTAACTTTCAGTGTCAGTGGGCCGAGTAGAATGATACCGCAACGGGCAGACAGCCGTCTCGACGAGAGGTCTCCGTTGCTCCGCGATTTCCAACTCTCTGAATTTCTCGCGATTCGAACCTACGAGCGACGAATCCTTCCCTCGAATCTATACACCTCTTCTATACGCACATCGAGGGAAGCGGAGCGTCTCTCGTCTCGTAATTCGTAATTCCCGTAATTCGAAAGAGCTTGATGAAAGAGAAGGGAGGGGTCAACCGCAATTTCCATTCCCATAATCTGAATCCCCCCCTCCCCCCCTCCCCCGGACGTAAGAAATACGTCGCCGTGAAAATGATGAACCTCGCGACGACGACCGCGTGTAAACAGTCTATAAATCACGGATGTGGCCACCTCCCCTCCCCACGCGAATCACGGTTAAAACCGTCCATAAATCACGGTTTATATTGGACTCGAGTTCGGTGCGTGTCCACCGTATCCGCAAAAAACACGAATTGTTCATCCTGTTTATGCCGTTGCGCCGATGCTTAATTTATTCGTCACCCGGTGCAAGGCAAGTAAAAACGAGACGGAGACGCGCGTGCGCATACGTGTGCGCGGTAGGTTTGCGCGTTGCATAACTAATGGATCGCGGCGTGGTCGATCGGAAGAACGACGCCGATAGATCCACGCTCTCTCTCTCTCTCTCTCTCTCTCGCGCATGCGCTCAGATGACACGATGATAATAATCCGGTCTTGTTGCTTTTTTTGCCTCTATTTTTTTTCTTTTTTCTTTTTTTTTTTTTTTTTCTTTCTTTCTTTCTTTCTTTTAACTCTCTCTGGATATCCATACATCCGCGTAGGAAATCGGCGTCGCCTCGACGTGAGAAGGATTCGAATTTGCATATAAACCGCATCTGACGTTTCTCGTACCGGTGTTGTTATTAACCGGTACGAAACGTAACGGTCCCCCTTTGTTCGCGCGCGATCGTTATTATTAGCAATTATTAGCAGTAATTTTTCGTAAATCGTGAGATAGACTAGGAGGAATGATCCTATCGTTCGATTCGATTCGACTTCGAAGGTTCCTGTTCCATCTTTATCTTTCCTCTCGTGAAATTCGATCTCGCTCGTTTCTTCTTCTTCTTCTTTCTAGAAATTAACCACGGATGGATAATAAACGAATAATTCGATATCACATGAAATACTCATTCTTTTGCTTTTTTTTTTTTTTCGAACCAACAAGAGACTCGTAAATAATTTTATCGAACAATCGTAGTAATAATAACGATAAGTTTAAACGGACGTCTCGATGAAATTTCGTTCGAGAGAAAAAAAAAAGGATAAAATTTTCATCCTACGCTTCTCTCTATCAACAAATTTATCTCCCGTTGAATCGTTCTCCCGGAACAAGGGAACGACCGTCGGCTCGTAATCCAATAAATCTCGGCGCGAGGTAATCGGTATAAAAATAATTAACCCAGTTATCGGGGGATCGGTGGAGCGATTAGCGGGGCCGATTGTTACGCGAGAGTTGCAGGTTTCGCAAAGGTCGGCGATGAGTTGGCCGTGAATCGTACAGCCGCGTTACATCCATCCAAGAGAGATCCACTCCCGTTCCAGATTCGCCCGCTTCCTTCTTTCTCTCATTTCCTTTTTTTTTTTTTTCTTTTTCTTTTCGAGAGATCACCGGTTGCTCAACCACCTCGCTCCCTGGATTTAATTGTTAATTAAACCAACGATTCTGTTTCGTAATAATTCGAAATGGTGGATGGTATTAAGGTACGAGTCGACGTGGGAGCGAACGTGAACATATATTTGCGAACAGTGTGTTGTGGATATCACTCGCTTCGATTATTCGAAACGATAATAACAACAAGTAAACAATATATTTAATAACCAAAGTTATTAAATATAGAAAAGAGGATCGATTATAATAGCCACGAATAAATTAAAGCCAACTTTTTTTCAACGCTCTGCCACGATTAATAATAATTACCCCCCCTCGTTCGATGAAGACTCGTGATATGCGAAGAAGAGATGTCGGGTCGAGACGTTTATGATTTCATTAAAAGCAGGCTGCGATTGGTGGAAGAAACGGATGGATCCATTAGCCGCGTTTCACGTGGGCTTAAGAGGCGCGATATAATTTTTGTCTCCGCGATTTATCAAGGGAACGAAGCGGCGTTTAACGGGCAATTGTCGAGAGGGATGGCCGTGGCGTGGAGAAGGAAGGCCGATTCTTGGGCGATGCTAAACCGAGACACGCACGAGGAGGGGGGAGGCCGTGTGATGTCCTCTCACCGCTCTCGCCTTGGATTCGTCTATCTTAATTCGAGATCTTAATACGTCATGGCTTGGTGATCGCGCGACGCGCCAAACTTTTCCTTGCGTTGTTACGTGCCCCGTATCTCCATCTTCGCGTTCTCACCGTTCCATTTAAACGGCCGTAAACGTCTCGGATCTTGTTCGAGCGATTCGCGTCCGTATTCCGTCTCCTGTTCCTTATCCAGCGAGTAAATGAAGGATGGTTTATACGAAGGAAGAAAAGAATCAAATTTAATTATTTCGTACGCGATACGAAGATTTTGGCGCAGGAAGAGAGCGAAGTTTTAAACGAAACGATGATCGATGAGCATTGTTCGATGGTATTTTCGACGCGATATTAAAAATCGAAGATGGTGAATATTGATCGATTCGAGCACAGTGTGTCGAAGACTTGTCAATTTTGAATGAAATTTTGATTGATACCGAGAAAAGTTATTCGATCGATGGTATTTTCGATCTATAAATTTTCACGAGATACTAAAAATCGAAGGTGATGAATATGCGAGAGACTTGTCAATTTTCATTAATACTGAGATATTTAATGAATTTTCAAGACTTTCAACACGATACGATGGAAATCGAGAAATTGATTTTCGACAAGATGCATCGAAGAACGATAGAAATTTGAACATTTAACATTTAAAAAAGTCCACTCACCGGGACAATTCAATTCCCCAAGTTTCCACCATCCCTTCTTCGATTCCAGTTTCGCCTAACTCCTCCTCAAAAAAAAAAAAAAAAAAGAAAAAACACGACAGAGTTTACATGAAAATTACACGGAAACAAACGAATATATGATCCTCCGTATATACGCGTAAGTGCTCGCGTGACCGCTTAATTCTCTGAAATTTAATTCGTCACGCGATAGGGATTTAACCTCCTCTTCCTCGTATCTATCTCTCTTTCTCTCTCCCTCATTAGCCGCACGCGTATAAGACGAAACGTGTCATAAATCGAGACGCGGTTCTCCACCGCCCTCTATTCCTAAAATCTATAACTAGATTTTCTAATCTCGATTACAGCGCCCTCCTGTATAACTGAATCGAGAAGAAAGCCAAACGCGTGGCTTGCGTCGTTGCGCTTGAACGTTTCGTCACCTTTTCGTCCCAATGCGAGAGATAAACCAGACAGAGAGAGTGGGGGGAGAGGTGTCTGGTCGGTTGCCAACGTCGTTCGTCTCGTCGTAGAAAAAGAAATCGCGAGGAAAATGGGTAGGCGGCGTAGTGAGAGGAGCGTATATATATACATTCTTTCTTTCTTTCTTTCTTTCTGTCTTTATCTGTGTGGCGGGGAGGTCTGATCGAGAGGCGTGCGCGCGCACACGCAGTGTCAAGTTCATCGTTCAACGCTCGTCTCCTGTGTGCTAACGCACTCGGCTCGCTTCCTCTTCGGCCATAATTATGCCTCTTGCGCAAAAGCTTGTACGACGACGTTCGTGTCTTCATGCAACTGCGTGGCATGCCGGCCGGCCGGCCCGAGACCTTCTTAGCGGTCTCGATCGACAGCTCGAGGCCGTTTGCCTCTCTCACCTTTCTTCCTTTCCTTCTTGATTCCGACCTGCGTAACGCGGAATCCACTGTTCCTCCACGTCAATCTCCTCCACGCCGTATCTCCTTATTTCCTGATTTTTCTTTTTTTTTTTCTTTTGATTTTTTCTCCTGTTTTTTATTATTATTATTATTTTCTCTTTTTCTTCGAGATTCGAGGAGTGAATTGTTGATGCGAGAATTGCGGATGGAAGGATGTTAAGAAGGAAAGAGACTAGGAAAGTTTTCGATTCTCTACGTTTAATTTGATTAATGTTTCTTTTCTTTCTTTTTTTTTTTTTTTTAAAGAAACGAAAGACTTCTGGGTTTGAAGAATTTATTAGAGAGAATAAAAGGCAATTTTGCATGATAAAAGATAAATAGATAACCTTTGACTCGCGCGTCGGGGAAAGCTGGTCGTAAAAAATCGTTAAAAAAGATTTAGTTGCAAAAGATCATCGGACGATGATAATAACGCGGATTTCGATCGTAATCTCGAAGGAAAATTCTGGTGATTTCGCTTCGTTTTTCCGCTTTCCAAAACAATGAAAAATTGAATTGGTCCGCGATCCAACACCGGCCCAACCCGAAGGAAGATTGGAATTTTCGTCGAAATTTGCATAGTTGGAAGCGGAATTCCACGAGAGCTACGCTCTTTGACCCGAGTTCTCGGAATTTTTTTAATTCGCGGGGGAATGTTGACGGGGAATTTTTATCGATATCTCGAATATTTTTTCAAGTATTTATTTCGTGGATATTTATTTCATCTTTACGGTCCGTTGCCATTTCTTTTTCTTTTTTTTCTTTCTTTTTTTTTTTTTTTTTTGCTCCTTCCTTTTCACGAGTTTTATATCATAATTTACAACCGTTTTAAAATTCCATTCATTTTCACAACCATTCAAAATTACTCGACCCTTTAAAAGAATATTATATACACGCGTGGAGATTTAATTTACAGGATTTCTTTTTTTTTTTTTTCCTTTATCAATTCATAAATCACTTCGTAAAATCCTCTTCGTAATCTCTCCATCATTTTGAAAAAGAATTTGAAGAGTAAACAGTTTCTCAAATTCAACTTTTAACTTTGCTTCGATTCTTAACCATCGTTCAAGATTTTTAAAATCTTAACAAATAACACGCGCTTCGAAATAATCGGTGACGAGAGAAATGATATCGAAGAAAGGAGACGGAGAGGCGAGGCGAGGGTTGAACGACCCGAGGCTGAACGTCTTAATACATATTTCTATAGGAGGCTGTGACGCATAAATTACGAGGAAGGAAGAGGAAGTTGCGCGGCACCATTTGACAAAGTATTATCGATACGTGACGAGAAAGTCGAGGCTTTGTTACGTTGCACGGCGCGTGGGATTTGCCATTCGTCGCACGGACCGCGCGCTCGATTTTCGTCCTCTATCGCGACACGACCACGCCGCTTTCCAACCCCTCCCTGACTTGGACCATAAAAAAAACGAACGCGCGCGAATTTTTTTCATCCTTCCGCGTTCCTCTCTCAACCACGCGTAACGAATCTCTCGCGATCTTCGAATCTTCGAGGTTCGACGCATTTTTCGAAAAAATTTTTTTTTGTGAAATTCGACTCGGGAGAAACGAATCGTCGATCGAACTTTCCATTTCTTTCTGAAAAATAGATCCTCGAAAACATCTCTTCTTGTTATTCTCTCGTATCCTTTCTGAGATCTCGAGGTAACACTTTTCGAAAAAATTTTGAAAATTCGAATTGGAGAAATTAGCTTTCTAAAAAAGAATTCTTAGCCTAATTGAAAAAACTCATCCACATAACGACGCAACGAGATCTTTTTTGTTATTCTTTCGTATCGTTTTCGAAATCTCAAGATAATACCTTTCGAAAAAATTTTGAAAATTCGAATCGAGGAAATTGTCGATCGAACCTTTCATTTTTTTCTGAAAAAAAGATCATCGAAAACATCTCTTCTTGTTATTCTTTCGTATCCTATCTGAAATCTCGAGGTAACACTTATCGAAAAAATTTTGAAAATTCGAATCGAGGAAATTATCGATCGAACTTTCTAACTTTTTTTTTAAAAAAAAGATTCTAACCCTCGAAAAGATCTCTCCTTTCTTATTCTTCTGAGAAGTGAAATTTTTCGAAATCGAACTTTCCATTTCTTTCTAAAAAAAAGATGCTAACCCTTGAAAAGATATCTTCTTTGTTATTTCTTCATATCCTTCCTGAGATCTCGAGGTAACAAATTTTTCGAAAAAATTTGGAAAATTCGAATCGGGGAAATTATTCTTCTGAGATCTCGAGGTGACAAATTTTTCGAAAAAATTTGGAAAATTCGAATCGGGGAAATTATTCTTCTGAGATCTCGAGGTGACAAATTTTTCGAAAAAATTTGGAAAATTCGAATCGGGGAAATTATTCTTCTGAGATCTCGAGGTAACAAATTTTTCGAAAAAATTTCGAAAATTCGAAAGTATCTTTCTAAAAAAAAAATCCTAACCCTCTTCTTTTTTATTCTTCTGAGATCTCGAGGTAACAAATTTTTCGAAAAAATTTGGAAAATTCGAATCGGAAATTCTTCTGAGATCTCGAGGTGACAAATTTTTCGAAAAAATTTGGAAAATTCGAAAATCTTTCTAAAAAATCTAACTTCTTTTTATTCTTCTGAGATCTCGAGGTAACAAATTTTTCGAAAAAATTTGGAAAATTCGAATCGGGGAAATTATTCTTCTGAGATCTCGAGGTGACAAATTTTTCGAAAAAATTTGGAAAATTCGAATCGGGGAAATTATTCTTCTGAGATCTCGAGGTGACAAATTTTTCGAAAAAATTTGGAAAATTCGAAAATTTCTAAAAAAAATCCTAACCCTCTTCTTTTTATTCTTCTGAGATCTCGAGGTAACAAATTTTTCGAAAAAATTTCGAAAATTCGGAAGTATCTTTCTAAAAAAAAAAATCCTAACCCTCTTCTTTTTTATTCTTCTGAGATCTCGAGGTAACAAATTTTTCGAAAAAATTTCGAAAATTCGAAAGTATATCTTTCTAAAAAAAAAAAAAAAAAAATCCTAACCTAATCGAAAAAAACTCTCTCTCTCTCCACCATCCACGGCGCAACGAGATCCCTTCTTTGTTATCCCCTCGTATCGTGGCATTATCAGCGGACGGATTGAAACTAATGGGAAAGTTGGTGGATCGGAAACGTTGGCCGGCCCGGTCAACAAATCAACGGACGGAGGTTGAACCGTGGCAGTGTCAGCGAACACGGTCCCCGACATTCAAGTGTCACTCTTATACAAACGATCCCCATCTATCCGGCGGGGAATTGAAAAAAAGGAGGAGGGGGAGTTGTTGGATTTCGCGGGAGAAGCCTGACCGTCGCATTGTCCTCTCGGTTCCCGCGAGGACAAAAGGAGAGCCGGATTTTTTCCCTTTTCCTTTTCTTCTTCTTCTTCTTCTTCTTCTTCTTCTTCTTTTCGCTGTGCATTGAACAAGGAGGGGAGGGAGGTGAACGAGGAAGCCCGTGGCAGCGAACGACAGACGTTATTGATACGTGACGAGAAAGCGAGATCCCTGCCTATCCCGTGTGTGGGATTGGCATTCGTTGCGCGGCGATGTAAATGGGAAAACGGCGAGCTATCCCAGGATGAGCCGGGACGTCGCTATGCAAACTGATTCGAACGTGCGTCCCTCTCTCCTTTCTCCTCGCAATATCGATGGGTAACGGATCTTTCTCTCCTGGTTGGCCAGATTTCTCTTCAAGGGCGCGGTTCGATCATAGATCCTTGCAATTGTATATATAGATAATTCTTCGTAATTCTTATATCCGTTTCATCTCTGGATCTATAGAATGGTGGGTGAAGAGAAGAGAGAGGGTTCGTGAGGTATATTGGAAGAAGAAGAAGGTTGCTTAAAGGGATGAGATAAAAGAGATCGAAACTCGTTCCGATCGAAAATGTGAACGAGATGGAAGGTAAAAATGAGAGGAATTAATCGGAGGAAACTCGTGCTGTTAAAGTTACCCGAAATAAAATAAAAGATCAAAATTCGTTTCATACGTTCGTTGAATACGAGTCGATAAAGAATTTAAAAATTTTCGATTCGACAACGAGGAAAAATATGCGAGAAGTCTAATCGAAGAAAGCTCGCGTTCGTAAAATCATTCTAGATGAAATAAAAAATCCTCGACTTTTCAAGATCGATGAAAACTCGTTTCATAAATTATTCTAAATAAAATAAATAATCCTCGATTTCTCGAGATCGATGAAAACTCGTTCCATAAGTTGTTCTAAATAAAATAAAAAATCCCCAACTTCTCGAGATCGATGAAAACCATACGTTCCATACGTTCGTCGAGTAACGCTCGTACAAAAATTGACGAGCATTGAAAGGTAAAAATTGGACAATGAGAGGGCTAATCTCCAAACTGATTTGACATATTTTCTTCTCGATGATTCTTATCAAAACGATAAAAACAAAATGCTACGTTTCCAATCGTTCATCAGGTGTTGCCCTCGATGGTGACAAGTCTCCATCGCCCTTAGTAGCGAAAGGGTTGAGGGCTGGGGTTAACTGGAGGCAAAAAAAAAAAAAAACTGCGTTCCCGCGCGAAGAAACTCTGGATGGAGACGAGAAGAAGATGGTACGTGCACGCTCTAACCTCATCTCCCGAAAGGGGGGAACGTTTCGATTGTTCGGCCTAATCCCTTGAATCGTGCAGAACGAGAGGTGGTCGGTATTCGTCGCGGATACTTACGAGCCGTGGTCACGAACCGTCGGCCGCAAAGTCGCCGACTCCCGAGCAATTTCTCCCCCTCCGCATGTCACGCGAGGCGGAAGAAAAACTCGCGTAAATTTCGTTTCACGCTCTTTATCCACCGATCCTCGCCGTTCCATCAACGCACCGCGTGATCAAATAATGGCGGACGACCATTCTTTCGATTCGCGACGACGATGATGATGATGCGCGAGGACGAGAAGAAGTGTATTCGCTGATTAATTGAAAGAAGGGAACGTGGAACGTGATTGTTGAGTTTAAACCTCGCCGAAATTTTATCCTTTTGTTATCAATTGAACGTTGTTGTTTCATAATTCGTAGCTATTCGTTTTCGAATGCACACACTTCGAAAGAAAAGACGTGGAACGTGATTGTTGAGTTTAAACTTCGCCGAAATATTATCCTTTTATTATCAATTGAACGTTGCCAGTTGTTTCATAATTCGTAGGTATTCGTTTTCGAAAGAAAGGAGATGAAACGTGATTTTTGAACGGGGTTTAAACTTCGTCGAAATTTCATCCGTTTGCTTTTATTATTATCGTTGAATTTTAATTTGGCACTGCTGTTTCATAATTCGTAACTATTCGTTCTCGAATGCACACACTTCGAAAGAAGGGAACGTGGAACGTGATTGTTGAGTTTAAACTTCACTGAAATTTTATCCTTTTGTTATCAATTGATGCCAGTTGTTTCATAATTCCTTTCTATTTTTTTTCCTGTGATGCATACGCTTCAAATGTTTTGCAATATATTCATTTTCAGTTAAATCCATATAATATTTCATTTATTGTTTTCACCGAAGAAGGGGAGGGGAAGAAAAATTGGGCGATCGAAACCTGTCATTTTTCTCTCGTGGAACTTTTGTGTGTACAGCAAAAAGGAGGGGAGAAGGAAGATTTTAAGGAAGTGAGCATGGAAAAATTGTCACGCTTGCTATTATCTTTCTTTTATCTCATCACTTTTGAAATTTTTCCTCGATCGAAAATACCATCCAGAATCTACCGCGATTGTTACTATTTAATTTGCACTAGTATTTACATTTAACGAGATAACCAATCGACTCGTAATCTTTTCTCATATTCGATCAAAATGAAAACATTTTTCTGGGGACATGTTGTACGAGTTAACTTGCCGTTTATAGTAGAAAAAAATTTGAAAAATACCATAAATTATCGTAACTATAAACGAAATTTATATCGTCCTTTATTTTTCTTTGAAGATATTTTTTTAAAAGAGGGAAAAATCTTTTACTATCTTTTACTTATTTATCCTATTTTACACGTTTAAAGAAAACATCGTAACAAGAGGCCCTAGAACGTACTACCAATATAAATATTCTATTAAATTGTATTTGTTATAAAGTTCACTGAAATTTTATCTGTAATTTTATTTTTGAACGTTGCTAGCAGTGTTACTATTCCACAGTTGGTATCCTTTTGTTTACCTGCGATAGGCGACCTTCAGTTGTTTCGTGGACAGACACGTATAACCAAGATACATTCATTCAGCTAAACCCGTATATTTTTATTTATTGTTCACCACTGCATAACCAGCCAACAGTATTATATTGTGTTATTAATTAATGTAAATACATGCATGATAATGAAATATAGGAGTGGCAATATACGAGTGAAAAGAATTCGTTAGAATTCGTCTGGATCGACGAAGGAGCGTCAAAGAGAAATTTTTTCCAGTGGAATAATCGAGGAATGGAAGGAGAAGAGAGAGAAAGAGCGCAGTTTCTTTTTTTTTTCTTCTTTACTTTCCATACTCCACGCTTTTCATCGGCCGGATCGTGCAATTAGTTGGATCGTACACACGTAACCTCTTTCAGCCGCGATGCATGTTAGAAAGTGGATTTAAACTGGTCGATTTAGAGAAATTTCGCAACGCTGACCGAGAAACGCACGCCTCGCTGCTCGAGCATTCGATCTTCGTGCAAGAATGAACGGGGGACACCCGTTTAACGTTTATATTCGTTGGCCAGCTTCGCTCGTTTCCAAAGTCAATTTTAAGCATTTTGATTTCGTTGAGCTCCTCACGAAATGTTACTGTTGGAAAGCCGTAAGATAAACGGAAGTAGTTTTAATATTTTTATCTTATATATTTTAATATATAATATTATAAAATTGGAATATATTTATATAGTACTTAATTCTTAGTTTTCATCAACTAATTCTGTAATATCGATTCTGAATTAGTTGTTTTCAATGCTTTTACTTCTACTTCGTTCACTCTCCTATGTTACCATATACATAGGTATAATTTTAGATTTAAAATTGTATAAAAATGCAGATTGATTCGCTAACAAATCGTACTTGTCCCTCCTTTCTGTTTCCATTATTCTTAAATTTTAAATTCTGTGATTCCAAAGTTATTTTTATTTTATTTATATTTCACTGCTTATTCCAATTAAATTTCTTTTTAAATTCCGCTTTTGCGTTCATATGCCACCGTATAATCGCTATCCTATAACATATTTACATTAATAAATACATGTATAATATAATTACATTCTAGAGGGCTCTTCTTACTTGATCGATAACCTTCTTAGATATAAACCCAAATGTAAATGGTTAAAATCTTATTTTTCTTGAAGAAGAAAGCGTCACCCATATAAAGTTACGGATATTCCTCAGTTTTGTCTTATTTCCAATGGTTCGACCACGTAAATTCAACGTGGTCGAAAGGTCAAAGCGCGAACCTTTCCTGACGCGATAATCTAAAAAAAAAAAAAAGAACAATTAAAAATAAACGTAAAGACTCGTATCCCCTTTTAGAAAAAAAAAAAAAAAAATCATGAAAAATAAATTCACCCGGTTTATAACCAATGAAAATAGAACGAACGCGATAGATTCATCGAGTATCGGATTCCAATTTTCCAACTCGCTCCCCTCCCTTTTTCGTTCACCTTCGACTTTTATCTGTCTTTTATTCGCGCGCATGCCTCGACAGCCTCGTCATTCCTCGCCGTCATACCAGCGAAACGAGATGCTTTTCCCTCGAGGAGGGACTCCTCCGAGCGATTAAAATTCGAAAAGCGGCTCGAGCACAATAGGAGCGTTGCGACAATCCCCTTTGTCGAACATTTCCTCCTTTCTTCTCCTCCCCCATTTCCCAATTACCTCTCCCTCTCTCTGGTTGGGACGCACCCTCCAACAAGATCGGCCGTAATTAAATCCGTGGACAATTTTAATCGCGTAGCGCTCTCTCTCTCTCTCTCTCTCTCTCTCTCTCTAAATAAGAAAGGCAAGTTATATTACCGATCGAGCCCGGTTACCGACCGAATAGATGGATTGTCAGAGAGGAGGTATCCTTGGCCGTTGCGGCAGTAACGGCTCGATCCTTGACCTAAATAGAAAGTGCCACTTCTTCTTTTCCTTCGTTTTTTTTCCTTCCCCCTGTGTTAACAAGAATTTCAACTCCTCCTCTCGACGATCTTATCTCTCCAATAAAATTAAATAAAATCCTAAAAGATCTTTAATTGAAAAATATGGATGAAAAGAAATTTTATAATTATTGTAATTTGATCCTAGTGGATTTGATGAACCAGTTAAATGAAGAGCAAATAAATGTAAAATTACTATAAATAAAATTACTAATGGTAAAATAAAATGAAGAGAAAAAAATCGATTTAATGTTGCGTTATTAATTGAAAATCCACCTCAAATTCAAAGAACTACTGTATTTCCTACATATGGGATAGCTGATAATAAATTTGTAATTACTGTTACTGCTCCTCAATAAGATATTTGACCTCATGGTAAAACATATCCTATAAATGCTGCTGCTATAGAAATTAATAGAATTAGGATTCCAATTCCTCATACTGTATTTAATTTAAATGAATTATAAAATATATTTCGTCTAATATGAATGTATATAATTATAAAATAAAATGAACTTACACTAGCTCGCCAATCCAATCGACGATCCTGTTCGACGATCACAAGGTCAGATCTATAAGAACAGGGATAAAGGTTCGTTGGTTAACGTCGAAGGGGTTTCAAAACGTACGAGTTTGGCTCGTCGAAACGGTGTCACGGTGCAATTGTAAAAGTGTCGGTTGGCGGGGAGGGGAGGGGGTCGAGTGAAAGCGTCGTTAACGCGTCTCCGCGTGACAGATAATTAATCTAACCTGATAAACGATCCTTAACGTCGATTCAGAGTGGAGTCTCTCGAGGGGGCATGGTCGCGGTTGAATGGTCACTTTAGAAAGTGGAGGAACGTGGAGAAAATAACTCGATATCGTTGCAAAAGAAAAGGAAACGGACGAAATTCCCGTCCCGTTCGAGGGATCGACGTTAAATTTTATTCCCGATTATTGTCCTGTTCGTGAAAGTTGAGCGAAGATCGAAATCCTTGATGGAAGGATTGTAAGGAACATTTTAAGGAATTTAAAAAAAAAAAGAAAAAGAAAAAGGAACGAAAGCATTCATCTTTTTCCATTCTTTCCATCTCTAATAAATATCCTTCTTTGTCGATTTCTCTCGTTTCGATCTCTGCCGCGACACGTCAAGAATTTCCTGCGTCTTCCTTTGAATTCAATGGAACGATTCGTCCCTCTTTTCGATCGATCTTTGGCGAAAAATCGATGGGGCAGGGTTTGCTCAGAGTACCGTCACTGGGTCACGGTGCGAAATTTTACGCGGAACGCACCGTCGAATTCCATCGAAACCAAACCTTCTTCGTATCCATTCCCCCTTCTCTCGAAAGAAGAAGGGATATCGCTGCTTTTATCCCTCGATACGAGAACGATTAACATGCTCGAGAACGTCTCTAACAAGACGGAGTAAGAAGAGTCGAAGATGTCGTTGAAATTCGTTTCGTTATAAATAACTTTTTCGTCGAAGGTGAAAGAAGAAAATTATTGTGCGATCTTAAATTTATCGGGGAAGATTTGACAGTCGCGATAAATAATGCTCTTATCGAGAACGTAATAACGATCGCGTTTTACGAAAAATCGGATCAAGTTATATACTCAAACACGAGTTTCGAACAAGTAACTATACGTTCGAAATTTTGTCAGACAAGACTCGGTTGAAGTTTACTCGATTTCGTTTCGAAGCGAAATAGGAATACTGGGCCAGTAGTCCGGGGATAGGCGAAAAGTGGCGGGTGAAAGGAGGGAGGGGAGAGGGGGGGGAGGGAGGTACTCGAGTAAAAGTGGGTGACGAGTGTGCGTCCGCGAGGGTCGCGTGCCGGGACAATTAAGCGGTTAAAGACGGGAGGATTGCGCAAAACGATGACGCACGACCTCCCCCCTCCCCCCCCGAACCGCGATTTCAACCATTGAGCAATCGGTTACAAGGATATCTCGATCGGATTCCGCCTCGAGGAATTTTTATTTGCGTTTTCGCTCGAAAAAACAATTTCGATCGATCACGTTTACGTTAATGAATAAGAAACTAGATGGATAGGAGGCGATCGATACTTGGAATTTAAATTATTTGGAAAGAGCGGAGGACGAGGAGGAAATGAAAGGCGGCTTAGGAGTTTGAAGGAGTTTTATCAATCCTCTTGGCAAGAAAGTACCAGGATGAGCAGCGTCGTTTCGCCTTTTTTTTTCCACCGAACGAGCGAAACTCGAGGAATTCGTTCGTATTCCTCTTCCAACTCCTTCGTTCGGTGATTAAGAGCGTTATATCGAATCGAGGAAACAAAATTTCGCCCAGGAGGAAAAAGACGAAATTTCGAGAGATCAACATATCGTTCAAATTCCCGATTCCAACGAATCGATGAAAATTCGCGTATCGTTTTTATCGTTAATTCTTTTTCAATAAACACCGTTTATGAAAACAACTGATTTTTCTCGAGCACCTTTTTTGGTGTTTCGTCCGTAGCGAGAAAATCTCGCTCCATTCCGAAATATTGGATACGAAAGAAAGGAGAAGGAAAAAATTTCGAGGAAACACGGTTAATCCTGCGGAAGAGAAATTTCCAATTGGGGGGCATTCGATCGGGTGGAGAGAAATTTGCAGCGCGGCCGGGTCTCAAAAGGAGGGAAGATTGGCCGAATCGAGGCAAAGAGCGCGGTCCCATTGCGAGCGATAGCCGGCCGCGATCGCGGCGATAGTCGGCGGATATTGGCCAACTATCGCGTTGCATTAGCATATCTCGAGCCACGGTCGAAAGGCCTGGGCCGCGTATTCGCCCGCGCAAACCGGCCAATAAATTAAACGCGGTAATCGGACGGCGTGCACCGATAAACGGCGTGTAATCGGCCGAGCGCCGTTCCCGATCGATACCATCCGCGATTACATCCGAAATATAGGGGGATTCCTATCCACCAACCATCTCCTATCTCCTCCGCCTCCCTCTCAATCGATATCTCCCCTTCCCTATTTTTCTTTTCGAAAAAAAAAAAAAGAAAAAAACACCCCCCTCGAAAAACGAGATATATAATATAATTTTCAACAAGTGTCTCTTATAAATCGTAACGCGCTGAATGCGAATCTGTAGATTATTTTTGCGGAATACCACCAACCATTCCTATCTCCTCCACCTCCCCTTCCCTATTTTTCTTTTCGAAAAAAAAAAAAAAAGAAGAGAACACTCCGCTCGAAAAGCGAGATATATAATATAATTTTCAACAAGTGTCTCTTATAAATCGTAACGCGCTGAATGCGAATCTGTAGACTATTTTATAGCGGAATACGTAGTTTTTGATTTGAAAAATTGTAATTTTTCGAATCCAGTAGTATATCTTACTTATTGGAACAATAGTTATTCAATTATTCTTCGTGGAGAATGATATATGCATTTATTAAACATACTTAAAAATTAATGATCCAAATTGGAAGAACATCTATAATGATTTCTCGCCAATTCAATTTCGTGAAACGAAAGAAAAAAAACTATATACATTTATATATATATATATATATATATATATGTGTGTCGTTGGCGTGATTGGAGCGAGTCGAGTGTCGAGGCACGCACGTAAGCGCGCGATCCTTGTAAGGATTCCGCTCGGTTGGCTGGACGGGGAGGAGGAGGAGGAGGAGGAGGGGGGGGGCGAGAGCATTCCGATCGCGACCGCTTTTTCGGTCGCTCGTCCGCGGAAAGTTAATTTCGTTTATTAGGGGAGGAGGAGAAGAAAGAGGGAGAGGGAGGAGGGGAGGGGGAAACCAGTTTCCCCTCGGCGTTCGGCGAAATTTTATTTCGGGCGCGCGTTCCCCCTCCCCCCCCCCACCCCACAAAGATTATCCTTACCGAGAAAATATGGAGGTGAAGGAAGGAAGGAAGGAAGGAAGGAGAAAAACGGGCGCGTCCTCCTCCCGCCGATTTCAAACCTGCCGCCCTCTCCTCCTCCTCCTCCCCCCCCCCCTCTCCACCGAGATCGCGATTAGCCGGAATTCGTGCCTACCGCCGCCGCCGCCGTCGCCGCCCCCCCCCCTCCTCCTCTAACCGGTGGCCGCGACCCAACCGAGCTGAGAATCGAGCTTTTCGATCTATCTCTCGATGCGAATACATTGGATACGGGGAGGGGAGGGGAGAGAAGATCCTCTATCCTCGATCCTATGGTTGATAAATAGCAGGGTCGAGAGATGGGGAGGGTCGAGAGATATATATTTTGTGGGTGGAGAGAGGATGCCTTTCTCTCGAAACGCTTCCAGCTAGAGACTTTCGTTTCGGGAGACTTATACTTTTTACCCTCGTGCCTGTCCCTCGGGCTCTTCGTTTATTCCTTCGGATAAATTATACGGGAAGAAGCGCGGCGGATAACCACCAACTCCTATAACCGATGCCTCCTAACCTCGGTGGGTTAAGATCGCGTGATCGAAATCTAAATTCCTCCACGGTTTTTGCCATCAAACGCGAAATTAGTTAGTTAGTTAGTTAGTTAGTTAGTTAGTTCCTTTTCTTCTTCTTTTTTTTTTCCTCTCCGATCCAAAAATTCGAAGAAATTCCAAGGACGAGGATTCTCGACTCGATAATTCGGAGGAGAATGCTTCCGAACTGTTGAAAAAAAATTTTTAAAAAAAAACGATCGAAACAGGAACGAACAGAAGGGGAGGGGGAAATTCCATTCGCGACATTCCCCGTAAATTTCTAAACTATATTATAGATTCTTCCTACCGTGGCGAGCCCTCCTCCCCTCCTCCTCCCGCCTCCCCCCGCCTCCCCCTCTTGCAAACCGATAAACCCGGAATTTTACGAGTGGAAAAACCCTCGTTAACCGAGCTCCGCAAAAGCGTGGGCGCGCAGCGCTAAGAGCGGCCGCGGTGCACTTAAGATAGAGCGGGCAAATCCCCTCCTCCCCCCCCTCTCCCTCCTTCTTATTTCCAGGGATGGTCGGGGCTATCAGCGTCCGCGTCGTCTCGGCCGACTCGTAAACAGGGCGGGGAAATAGGCCCTCGCCACGGCGGGGATAACGGGGGAGAGGGGGAGGGAGGAGGGGGGGAGGGGGGGCCGATTTCGTGGCGATGATACCGCCGCGATGGCCGATGGAAAATGGAATGTTTACGGCCGGGCGGAGGAGACGTCATAATTCGCTCGATCCCGGCCACCGTTCGTTCGAGTTACGAGTTATCAGGGAGGGGAGAGCGCGTTAATTGAATGACCATTTCGTCCCGACCATCCGGCTTATCTTCCGCCTCTCCCCTTCCTTTGAACAAGCGTGGTGGACGCTCGTATATGAACGCGATAACAGGGATTGGAGGATATTGGAGGATACGCACGATAAGCGGGATTTCCTAGGGGATACAATGGAAGAAGAAAGAGTCTATGGTGTTTGAATAGTAAAAAAAAGTTAGTTCGACGATTTATCACGGAGTTCAAAATACGTGATAATAATAATAATAATCGAGGCTATTATTACGAAAAACTATGATAACTACGAATAAATTTTAACAAGTAATTTTTCAACTTCACTTCCAATAATTTATTCTCCCTTCGATTAGAAAATTGAATCGAACGAGACTGTTCCCGAAAGAATAGCGATCTATCCAATCTATCGATTTCTGGCTCGTTGACAGGGCTGAGTAAATGGGCTGGTAATAACGGAAGGCGACGAGTAGATTTTCGCGAACGAGGGAGAAGAACGGTCGGTTTCGTGGAGACGAAGGAGGGGGGGCGCGAGTTGCGGGCGCGATTAGTCGAAACGCGGAGTGGCTCGCAACTCTGTGGTGCTTGGCGAATCGGAGGGAGGGAGGCGAGGCGAAGGCAGCCGGCCGCAATAACGGCGGGGCCCGTATCCAGCGCGACGATAATTGCCGGTTCGTTGCCTGTGTACTTACGTGCACTCCCCTCCGCCTTTCTCCTTCTAACCGTAGCGTCGCCGCTCCGTCTCTGCAAAGGTTATGCTCTTGCGAGACGGGTTGAGCAACGAGTTGGATCGCGGTGTCTATCCGGTGTCTCGAAACGAGCGGCTCCTGTTTCGAGAGAGAGAGAGAGAGCGGCGGAGTTGACGAATTTCGTCTCGAGACGAATTTTCAACGGAAAAATGTCCGTTCGTTGAAACGTTGGAAGGAATGTAATTGGGGATTGAAGGATTTGAAGGGTCGAGCGTTATATATTTACGAGACACCTCGTACGATGGACGATTCGTGGAAACTATGGCCGCGAGATGGGGAACAAAGGATCGGCTATATAGATGTGAGGTTTATTATCGCCGTGAAATTTCGCCGACGTGAGAGATTAATTTCGCTGTGTGAACGGTCATCGCCGATACTCCGGGATGAAATAATTTCCCTAATAGCTTCTAGCTATATATACATATATATGTCTCTCCTGCGAAGATTAAATTTAAAGATCGCGCTCCTTCCGTAACTTTATATCGATTTTTTTCTTCTTCTCTAAAACTTAAATATTTAACTTCGAGAAGAAAAAAATCGTTAAAGATTAATTTCACTTAGACGATTACGAGAGGAGGAAAAGGATTGAAAATCGAGAAGCGTTTCTTGGAAGGAGGAGAAGAAGGATCGAGAGTGCGCTGTTATCGCGGATTCTAGCGAGGACAGGTTAAGGGGGATAAGGTAAACGTAAACGATGGATCGAATTGTGCAAACGATGAAAAGTATCGCGATCTCGATCGAGTAAAGTGCAACGATGCAACTAAATAGGCCGTGGTCTCACGCTCGCCGCCGCGTCTAGGCTCGGACGGCGTCAAGGTTGGCAGGAGGATCGGTGTCGCGAGCAGACCTTTTCGCGATTTTGCAACGAAATCTGCAACGACACTTTCGCAACACGGAGCATTGTGCGCTGGGATTCTCGTGCTCGGCGAAACGATATCTCGCACGGCTGGCGCTCGACGGTTAATGGACGAGAGCGCAATTATCGGCGTGAAATCAACGCTCGCGGGCCAACCAAACAGCTCTATTCTTCTTTCTTCGCCACTGTTCCTCGTGCTGCAAATGATGGAACGATCCGAGGGTGAAAGCCGCTTTTCGAAATTGAGGAGAAATACTGAAAAGTGAAATTGAACGAGAGGATTCGAAGATTTTAAAAAATTTCAAATTCGAAACTTTGAAATATCGAAAGTATTTAGACGAATTTATAGATAGAATCCAAAGTGTGGAAACTGGAGCTTGGAATTTTCGCATAAAAGTCCCTAGAAAAGTCTCCCTAACCTTAAACTTTAAAAAATTGTATATTGTTCATTACTGAAAAGAAATCTTGCATTCTATGATAGAAAAGCTATAATTTGAATATTCAAAATCGTAAAAATTATTTTCATTTACGAAGTTAGGATAATCATCAGATAATCAAGACTGGAAACTGAAATATATTCGAAACTATCTATCCGATATGTCTAGATTATTATCTCAACTACTCGAATACAAAATTACATTTATAAATTAAATTATTGTTACGAATCGTAATTACAAAAAATTTTTAATGTAATTTAATTGCTAATGTATCGAGGTTTAGATCATCATTTTCAAATTCGCAACTTCTCTTCACCAGTGAACAGTATTCTAACCTTCGAGCTTGGATCTCGAATCCGTTAAAGCATTATCCGTTTAATCATCGTCAAAGTTACCGAATGACTGATCGATTTCGAGCGAAGGGCAAGGTTATTCGATCGACTTTTCCAGAATTCCAACGCGCGCTCAAAGCGGTTAACAGGGCCTGATCGTTGATGCGTGGCGTCATTGATTATACGTTCCAATGATGTTTCACGACCAATTAAAATACACTGTTGGGTACACTGATATACTGCAAATTAACCAGCGGTACGTTGCCGCTTAATCAGCATATTTATTGCTGCCAGCCAACCGGCACCCACAGAGAAAAGAAAACGGGAATGAGGAGGGGGAAGGAAAAGCGGACGGGAGTGCGTGGTACTCAATGTTGTAAATAGCAGTACCCAATTTCGACTCGAGACACGTTTGCATTAATCCTTCCATTTGGATAACTCGGATACGGTAGGTCATGTAACGAGAACCCTCGCGGCGAAGCTGCAACGTTGCCCTACTAGTTTTCGTACGAGGATATATCGCTCGCTCGGAGACATAACCTTTACGCTACATCACGCTGCATGCACCTCTTCGTTTCGTTCCTCTCTTCGCTTTTTCCAACTGGAATTGAAAACTCGAAGAACATCGAAAAAGAGAGAGAAAGTTACTCGAATCTCTGAAAAAATCTTTCGGATAAAGATTTCTATGGAAAGTGTGAGAGAAATGTGATTGGTGGATGTATAATTCAATATATAATTTCGGCGACAAGGATGACATCTGACGGGTATTTATCCAGTTATATTATCGATTTTCCTAGGCAGTCGATTAATTTTATCTTCGCCCGTTTCTATCGACGTTTATTGCCGCTCGTTCCTCCTCTCGCTTCACCTTCTCTTCATGCTCGGACACCTCCACGGTCAATCAAACACGGTGAACTCTGTACTAACGTTGCACGGAATGTAATAATTCCAATGTTAAATTCTCTATCCCTTCCCTCGTGTTAATAGTGAAGTTGGAGAAAAATTTTTATTCAAATTCTCTGAATTCTCCGCAACGGATTCAATTCTCCGCAAAGGGTGAGAGAGCCGGGCAGTGAAGAAAACCAGTTCGAAAAAAAATGGGTAGCCTCACGTGCAGGAACACGGCCCACGCGGTCGCATATTTACGCGTCGAAGCGTGGAGCGTGGCTGCCCAGCCTCAATTTGTCCCAGTGTTTAAGCGCGCGTTTCGCGCGTTTCCACCTCGAAGTGGCCGCCTCGCCTCTCTGTCTATCGCCACTTAGCGATCTCGAACCCTGCGAATCCGCGAAACGCGAACGACCGGGATCCAGATAAAACAGCGAGCCACAACGAGAACACTCGCGCCCGATAATCGCGAGCGCAACAGCGAATTTAACGATCCGCCTATATCCGCCATTCCACCGACAATGTCTCTCGTTTCCTTTAGATCGCGATTCGATCGAAGCTTACGATCGTCCTTCCAACTCCAAGTATTAATTTATTCGATAAGAAATTTTACGAGGTTAATTCGAGGATGATGAATCTATCTTTTTGAATTTTTTTTGAACAGAGGTTGGTATTTTCGAGAAAAAAGTTACCAAGTTGCCACATTCCACAAGGAATGTTTCTCGTTTCCCCTAGATCGCGAGCGTCCAATGCAATCGTTGTTCCAAGTCGAAGAGTATTCGGCGTATCGATAAGAAATTTTTTCAAGATTAATTCAATGATGAATCTAATTATCGTTAGTTATTTTTTAAAATTTTTCTTTTTATGGATTTTCGAGGAAGAGTTACCAAGTTAAATTTTAGAGTTTAAATCCTAGTTACCTAGTTACTTTTTATTTTTTTGTTCGACAGAGAGAATCTTTCTTATTAAAATTTTTGTTTTTCTTTTTTTTTTTTTTTTTCGGAAAGCACTCTATAACGAACGCGAAATTCCAATCGTCCATCTGCCAATTACTATAAACCCGAACTCGTATCGCTCGAAATTCGTCCACGCGAGCGATACCGGCCTCTCTGGAACGTGACACCGCGTGTCGGCAACAGGCTCTCCAACTGCACCGGATTATCCAAGTAGAAAATGTAATGGAACGAGTAAAGTTTGCGTTCACGCGTCGTTGAACTCGACCGTAGGACCGGGCTTCCACGGAGAACGGTTCACAGGGTGAAGGGGACGGGAGAGAAAAAGAGACAATGCCGTGGACGATGGAACACCGGTGCGATTAGGTAACCGTACAGCCATATCGACGCGCTCTCTCGGACATGGCAGCGTGTGTGGGTGTACGACAATACACGTGCAATCCCGGCCAGATAGGCGAACAACGTTGGACAGATAACGCGTTGCATGGGCTCGTTCCAGATTCCAGGCTGAATCAGCCCAGTTTCCCCGAGGAGACGCTGTGAAATCGCTTCGAACCATCTAGGGGGATAAATCTGGGGATATTTTCGGTGGTGAAAAGAGATTCGAGACAATATTCTTGCTCGGACAAGTTTCTTTTTAAACAGAGAGAGAGAGAGAGAGAGAGAGAGAGAGAGAGAGAGAGAGAGAGAGAGAGAGAAGTTATCGTAGCGATTTAGAGAAACCTAACCTAACTTTCTACGACTTTTCTTTCTTGTTGATACAATAATTGTTAATAGAATAAAATAGAATAGAAATGCATCGATGAACTTGTGTTACGAAGAAAGATGGAAATTATCACGTGAAATGGATGTATGAAGAAAAGAAATCGATTTTTGAATTTGAACGACATATGACGACTTTTGAATCAGTGGAGTTTGTAGTGTAGTAAAAATCAAGAGATGGAGATGTATGAGACGAGACAGTCGAATTTTACAATCGATCGAGTCGAGTGATGAGCTTGGCACACGAGCAAACTCTCACCGGTTTAACGATCCTTCGGGGCCGTAAATGAAGCGGAAAGTTAATTCTGACGATTGATCGTGGTTTAAAGAGAGTGCAAGTACAGTTGCACAAATTAAGGTATAACGGATAAATGGCTCGTTAATTCTGTCTCGCGAGTGTCTCTCTTTCGACGTGTTTCACCGTCTCCATAAAATGTAACACCTTTCGAGCATCGTATTCGCGTATCGTATACGTATAGAATGAAATTAGGTTAGAAGAAAGCGACATCTTGTATCCATTTATTATAAACGGATGATTTATGAATGGAAACCGTAACGAACGTGACGTGATTATTCTTCTGTAACGAAGATTTATATTTCGTTAATTGTGCAAAAAAAAAAAAAAAAAAAAACTGAAATTCGACTTCAATTCAAACGGAAGAGATCGTTGAACTTGAAACAATCTCCGATTTCTTTTTCTTTTTCTTTCTTTTTTTTTTTCCTTTTTCTTTTTCAGCACGGTATATCGAATTTTTACAGAACTATAACTCTCTATTATAATTCTATCGTTTTAATTTCATGGCGATTACCGATCAACGACTCATACCGACTTCTTTTTTCTTCCCTTTACAGGAGGCGATAGAAAATCGAAAGGATCGACCACGAAAGGAGGAGAGCGCTAATATTGTCGGTGAGTCGAAACATCCGTGACATGTTTTTCATCGAGTCATCGACGCTCAATTAACGCAACTCAATTTTTTTTTAATCCCTCGTTATTTTTTTTCCCCGTCGTGATCGAGCCAACTTCCTCGTTTGGCTTCTTTCGATTATGCAAAAATCATCGAAAAGAAAGTTCGTTTCAACGAAAACGATTTCTGGAACTTTAACTGTTCCCCTTCCTCCCTCCCTTCCCCCTCGACTTGATTGAACGCAGATAGAGAGAAAGAAATTAAATCAATTATTCGAATTAGACGGTTACGGTAAAGAGTTTTTTTAAAAAGGGCGAGAGGGGACGATTGATTCGAAGCGATCGAGCGGACAGAAGAGTTAATGCACGCGTATCGGGCTCGATTCCGTATCGTCTTTCCGAAGTCGCGGGTTCGCCAGGAACATGCGACATCGCGGACGCGTTATTATCGCGTTAAAAGGAACGCTCTGTTAACTCGCAGAGTTAATGGATCGTGAAAGTCACTCGATCGTTTCTCTCTCCTTTCTATCGCCTCGTGATTCGATTACACGTCGCTGGTTTCGTTTCCTCACCTGGTTTCCTCTTTCACATTTTTACACGTTTTTCACGCGTATAAATTTCGTATATATACAAATTAATCGTCATCCCTGACCGAATAAGTAAAACCATCTCGTACCACGATCCACTACAGTTCGCTCCACTTGTTCCTCGTATCAGCGACCTTATAAAAGACGAGAGAGAAAGAGAGAGAGAGAGAGAGATCTACGAGCGAGAAGAAGCGGAAGAAGAGGAGAAGAAAAGAAGAAGAAGAAAGGAGGAGGAGGAGGAGGTCCGATGCATCTGAACCGACGTGACCCGGCGCAAAAACGGTCACGATATCTCTGACGCGGTGTACGGGAGAGGGAACAGGTAACGAGCGATCAGATTTCTATCAGGATGCAACAGTCCTCTCTCTTCCTCTCTCTCTCTTCCTCCTCTTTTTTCCCCTCTTCTATCAACCAACTAACCAGCAACGATCGAAACGACGAGGACGAGGACGACGACAACGAAGAGGAGGAGGGGGAGGACAACGACAACGAACCGTTTCGATGCGCGCACAGCAGCGCACGGTGTGGATTCTCGTCGATGAGAATATGACCCCTGTGCACGTACGGCTCGGTCGTCGTATAGGCGTCGTGGCGCGTCTCCAGGGGCCACGGTTACACCACGCTCTCTCTCCACAGCCGGATACCACGTGTGTGTAGGTGATGGCCGCGCGCGGGCTGGTGGGAGTACCGCAAGGGTCAATCCACGGCGCGGCATTATATTCCGCACGGGGGCCTCACGGAGACCGGGTTCACAGGCAGCGCACGACGACGTTCGAACGCTTAATGGGCGGAATTTGTCTGGCCGGCAGGTACACTGACAGCCACTCGGTTCAGCCTGTTGTGCCCGATGCCCCCAGGCGAACCACGGACACGCCGCGAGCAAAGAAGCAACGTGACGCGGTTACCCAAGCCTCGTGAGCTGGCCGCTATGTGGCACAATTTCGCGATTCTTATTATGCTAACGGGGGAGGAGGGAGGATTTTATCCGACTAATTTCTCCCGATTTTCCCCCATTAAATTAAGGATCCATCCTCCTTTTCTTCTCGAGACACGATTCTCTCTCTCTCTCTCTCTCTCGACAAAGTTCGTTAAAAGTAACCGACGAATCGTAATTGAATTCTCAACCGCGGCGTGGAGCCACGGATTGGGCCACGTGTCGGCCATTTGCAGCGGCTTCCCACGACGTCGGCCGCGTCGTTCGTTTTAACGGCCCTCCTCCCCCTCCTCGAAACGGACAACCGATAACGGACTGTCCCGGAGCGATCCGTGGCCGGATAACAGGCACAGGGGTCCGCTCCGCTTCCTCGTCCATTTACGACACAATGTGAAAAAGATACGCCTTGTCTAATTCAGGTCGTAATGTCAGGATCGTTAACGAACGGCCATAGATAAATCGGCTCCCTCCCATTCGCCCACCGCCTCTCTCTCTCTCTCTGTCTATCTTTCACCTTGGTCGAGAGGGTGGAAAAATCCGGTCGCAACGGATAGTCACGAGGAAATAACTTGGCCGTAATTAAACCATTGACGAGGTTCGAGGAGGTACCGTAAGGGTCAATCCGCGGATCATACCGATCGGTCCAAACGGACACGCAGCCTCCCAGCGATTTAACCGCGCGACCACGCTCCGTCCCTGGAATTTTGTTCGAGCGACAGCGAGATAAACTGACGGAGGGATACACGGTTGCAGCCTCGGTATTTACAGCCTTTCCTGCGATGACTCGCAGTGCGTGCTTTTTGCAGTACGAATATTTTCCGGGAATGGAACGGAAAAAGAGATAAACGGATTTTGAATCGAAGAAGGTTGGACTAGTATCGCTCGGTATAATTGACCCAACCGTGCCGTGAAATTTCGTTTCAAAATTTAATCGATACACGCAAGAAGTAATGTTTGAACGAGGTTTATAATAGAAATGGTAATATTCGCTTGGACGACCAATATAAGGTGTCGGTAAGAAAGTTATCGATCTCGAGGTGAAAGGTGGAACAAATCCTTTTCCAAATGGAAGGAAGAAATTTCTTGGAGGATTTTCTATTCTATATATCGTGAATCGAACGAGTTTCTTTCGATGGAAAACGAGAGAGAGAGAGAGCTTTCCTCTGTCGGCCCAGGCGGGAAAGTCCCCTTTGGAAGGCAAGCGGACGACAGGGTCTCGCTTTGGCTCGCGCGTGCCGCGCGGAAGTGGCGAGACACTTGAGATTTAACGACCGGAATTTGTCTGGCCGGGCAGGTACACGATACGCCGGACTAGGAAGGCAATCAGGAAGCGAAGAAAGTCGAAGGAGACTAACGAGTCGTACTAGGAATGGATAAATAGGCGGTCGTCCCCGGGGACTCTTTTCTTCTTTCCTTCGTCGCCGACACGTTCCGAGTATCGCTCGAGTATAATTGCTCGGCGAAGACACCAACCGTGCCGTGAAATTTCGTTTCAAAATTTAATCGATACAGGCAAGAAATAATGTTTGAATGAGGTTTATAATAGAAATGGTATTATATTATAACTTGCAGGTTATCGAGATGTCGCTCGCGTTTGTTAGATCGCGAAATTGTAGTTTTTGTTGGTCGGAGAAATATACTCTCGAAACTATGATCTTTATTGAATTTGCCAAAAATGATTTGGAAAATTTTGCGACTATGATTTCTTGAGTCGAATATTTTTTAAAAAGTATTAGTCCATTGGCTAATGCGATTTGTTTCTTAATAAAATGATGTCTTTTACGGTGTTTGTGATTGTACGATCATCGCGTAATATCTCGTCACAGGTTATAATTCCATTCAAAAATGGACTTCTAACGTTTCGATGAGCGTTAACTTTTCAATTTTAATATGGATCTCGAGGCTGATTTTTCTCATATTCTGAACTTTTGAAATTCACGAATCTTCTCCGAAAGATTGAGCGGTTTATAATATTTCGATAATATAATCGCTTCTCGCAAAAAGCAAAGTTAAACCAATAGAAAAGAAGAATTGCTCATCGAACTTACTAACTATGAACAAAATACAGGTTCCAAAATTGGCAATTTCTTCGATCGATTTCGAAGGAGAGAATTCCATTGCACGATCGAAACGAATTTGGATTTCGCAATATTTCAAAATCATTCCTTGGAAAAAAGAAAAACCTTTGCTCGACATTTATCAATCACGAGAAGCAAAACGGTGGTTTGTTCCGCGGGCAAAACTTGCTCCCAGAGAAGGAATATTCGCATTCGGTATCGGGCATAAATTAACGCCGAAGAGGAAGGGAAAGGCGGGCAAAGGAGGAGGCACGTTGACCGGTCAACGCACAATCGGCGTACCGGTTGTGTACCGTGCCTTTTTCGGCGAACTGTGAACGTAGCCTGAGGAGTGTGGCGGCATTCCCCCTTCGCGTCTTTGGCCGGTTCGTCCGGGGTCATCGACGAGAGGTCACGTCGCTCGCATGGCATCGGTGACTTTTTCATTTTTCCCCTCCCACCCCCCGCTCTCTCTCTTCCCTCGACTCCTCTCCTTCTTCTTCCTCCTCCTCCTCCTTCCCATTCTCGATAGCCAGGGGCCCGGCCGAGGCTTCTTCTTCTTCTCCCTTCTTCGTTCGTTTGCTTCGTTGCTCGAAGGAGTGGTTGCTTCGTTCGCATAGGCGCAGCCAGCATCTCTTTTTCGACCCTTCGAGGGAAGAGAAAAGAATCGGATCGGAAACTTTCTCGTTTCTCCTTCGAGAATCTCACCTTTTCCCTCGATAAAGGGGTTAAAGGGAGGGAGAAGGATCGGTTGGGAAGGGAATCGTTCGAGAATCGATTCAAACAGAATGAATGGAATGAAAGTTTATGTACTGTTACGCCGGAGGATGGAATCTTGGAATTTATCTCGGGATAACCGGTAGCCTATCTCCTCCTCCGCTTCGCGAAAATTAAAGATGCTCGCGTGCTCTGCCTCCTCTCATTGTTATTATTATTATTATTTACCAGGGAACGTATGCGCGAAGCGTATGGATTGGAAAATCACGAGAAATCGATCCTCGTACGCGTGTATTCCTTGTTAAATTAATAATTAACTTTTCTTTTCGCTTTTCGAAGAAGTTCGAAAGTTCGAATCGAGCGCCAAAACGAGGGGGAGACCGTTGGTTGGTTGGCGCGCGCGCACGCGCGCGAGAAAGGCACGCACCCGACGATACACTCGGTTGCACGAGGTTGGCAAAAACGTCCCTTTACGGCGTCGCCTCTTTCACCTCGCGTTCCACGATAATCGTCCTCCTTGGTAAAATTTCCTCCCCCCTTTCCTCCAGGAAGAGGAGAAGGCTGTGGTGGAAGGAAAGAGGAGCAAACACCCGTCGTATTTCCCCGTCGCGATCGGGAATTCAAATAAATCGCTAATCGCGAGCATTTATCCTTTCGCGCCGGTGACGTACGGAGTGGCGAGTATGCGGTGAGCGTACTCCTCTCTCTTTCTTTCTCTGGTCTTCTCTGTCTTTCTCTGTCGGCAGAGTGCGTCTTCATCGGTTTTATACGGGGGTCACCTTTGACCAGTGGCGCCGTACGCAGGCAGGCCGGGGAAGAGGCAAAAAGTGTTGGAGGAACACTATTCATCGTGGAAGAAGCTGTTACCGTTATTTTTCGGGTCGATGTCGTGGGTAAGGCGATTAGAGGATACGCGACGTTCCCGTGCTTGCGGTGTTTGTGGCAACGTGTTCGCTGTCCGCTGTCGTGGCTATTAATTTCGCCGTCGTTCGGGTTATTGGGAATTGACCGACGCTCGAGATCGAACGGTGGAATTTTTCTACGGTCGATCACTTTTGGAGAATGTTTTAATAAGTCGATTTTTTAATTGTTCAATCACGTAGGAGGAATTCTTGGCAAAATGAAGTCGATTTTATCAATTCTCGATTATCTCTTTTTTTTTTTTGTCTCCTCTCGGCGGATTTCTCGAGTTTCTTACTTTTCGTTTCGAATAAGCGCTTTATATTTTACTTTGAATCTTGTATTGCATTGTGTCGATGGCAGAGTGAAATTCAATAAGAATTATAGAAGGGAACGTGCGATTTTCTACCCGTGGTGGGTATTCTTAGAATTGCAAATTTGACATGAGTGTTGAATATCCAGTCTTTGACAACGAGAGGAGAAGAAGGAAAAAGAAGGAAAGAAAGAAAAAAAAAGAGGAAAGAAACGCTGAGAAGAAAAACTTGGTATGTACCGTTCGACGTCCGTGGTAAGAATGGAAGGTGGAGAATAAAACTTGTGACATTTGCGACATTCGTTTTATAACCGCGAATCGGCGAACGATTCATGCGTAGAACGATTCTACGTAACTGTACATAATGTTCGAATCATGCTCACGGCAATTGCCGCGTGGTGTAACAATTAAGGAGGGGGAAGAGGGAGGAGAAGGGAGGGAGGGAGAGAGAGAGAAAGAGAGAGATAGGAAGAAAGAGAGAAAAAAAGAAAAAATCCATCGAGCGATTGGAATGGAATTTTCTGTAAAAATTCGCCCAGATTCGAACAATTTTCCTCTATTAATTCCTCTTGCGCCTCGTCTCATTCTTTTACGTTACATTCGTTTACGATCGTAATTAACGAAGAGCTACGTTAGGAATTATTCAACGCAGATTTCTCAACATTGTAAGAGAATCGAACGCAGCTTTGATTTCAATGTTAATTAATCAGAAACCGTTCCAAAACACTTACCTCGAATTCATCATACATTATTGTATAATCCATCGCAAAGAAGATACGCTTCGTTATCAAAATATACAGCACGCCGATATACATTTTTCCAAGATTTCTATTCCAATACCTCTAAATACCTATCAGATGCCTTCGAAACCTCACGAGACTCCCAAAAATTCGAATTTTCACATATGTGATGACATAATTCTCGCCACTTGTCAACAGTTTCCTTTGCCAGTCGTTTATAAACGTCACCGTACGAATATAAACGGTGGTTCCATCGATCGATCGATCGCAGCGCCTCCAGTCGGTGGGCTCTTCCGTTCGGCGTGCGATTAGTGGATTGTCAAAAGCGCGGGCAAGGCGCGTGGTGTACCGTTAACCAAGGCGTTCGCCTATCGAATATTCGACCTTAGACCCGGCAAACCTCGCCGGCGTGAACGCGGAAATGCACACGCGGGCCCTCCTCTCACCTTGCGCGGAGTACGTTTGTCTCTTGGCGGGAGCCTCGAGCCTGTGCTTTCGATGGGATAATCGCGAGATTCCTGGGACTTGATGATTTACGAGCGTGCCATCTCGTCGTCGATGCAAGACGAATTTCGTGAAGGCCGTAGGCGAGCCTCGGATTCTTCGATCGACTCTGTTGCTATATGCTTTTCTCCTTCGAGAGGAGTTTCTTAGAGTTTCGGCTTGGAGTTTCGAGTTTAGACGACTGGTTCGTTCGAGCATTCGTTGTAATTTTCGGTTTGTTTGGAAGAGGGAAGAGAGTGGCGAAAGAAGAGTGGAATAGAATTGTGGCTGGTTTTCTGTTTGAAAAGGGTTGAGTTGGATGACTGGTCAGTAGGAGGTAATTTTAAATTTGATTGGTGTTTGGACCAAGGAAGAGAATGAAAAATGAAACGGAATTGTTAGATGTTGTGGTTAGAATGAATATTTTATAATATTTTGTTAATTTTTTTTTTGAAGAGAATTTTGGTTTTAGCTTGGTGAAAGATGGAACGGAATCGTGTATATTTTGCACGTTAGTTTTCTTTTTGAAGAGGGTTCTAGCTTGGGTTGAGTTGGACTGATGAGTGTCGTAGGAGGTAATTTTAGGTTTGATTTGGATTAGGGAAGAGATTGGTAGTATTTTGTATGCTAATTATTTTTTTGGTTTCTTTTTTTTTTTTTTTTGAAGAGGGTTTGGTTTTAGTTTGACTGGCGAGTGCTGTAAGAAATAATTTTGGGTTTGGAACATAGGATGGTGAAAGATGGGTTTGGCATCTTGCTAATTTTCTTTTTGAAGAGGTTTTGGTTTTGGAGGGGTTTCTGAGTTGGGAGCGTTGTGATAATTTTGGGTTTAGAAGGGATTACAAGATTTGACGAGTGTTTGAAATAGAAAACGGGATGAAATAGAATTGTGAGTGATTAAATATAGTATTTACACTCGGACGAGTGAATAATTTTCGAAAATGAATAGATTCGTTTGAACGTTTGAAATAAAATTATGAAAGAGTCGAAGTTTGAATAAGATTAATCTCAAAAGAAAAATTCTCCTAATTCTCTATCGAGATCAGATTCTTCGAGATATAAAGAATTTCATTTCGATCTCTGCAAAGATTCCAGATTTATAATTCATTCATGGACCAATATCTCGTAAAGAGAGAAAAGAATGTAAAATATAAATGCAGGCAGAAAAGAGGAAGGCTAAATCCAAGGATAAAAGTCTAAGAAACAAGTTACGAAATAGATTCGACGAATATTAAAAATTAACGGCGAGTACACGGGATTCCGCGATAATAGATCGTTATTAGGATTTAGATTGAATTTCAAGAAAATACTCCCAGGCCGTTGGTATCGCGAACATTGATTGACAACTGTATACGTTCAATCACGATTATATTATAATCGCAGCCGCTGTCACGATCCCCTGCGCCATTATATTAGATCCGCTCTCGTGGCTCTCAGCTAACTTTCGATCCGCCCGATAAGGATTCACGTCAACACACGATGAGCAACGCGCCAACCGTAAATACAAACATTTAATTCAATTGCGGTGGCGTGATTCGTTTCCTCGTCGCCTCAACGAGAGTCCACGCGTTTCTACGAGGCGTGGAACAACGCCAATCTTAATCTCCTTCTCTTTTATCGCCTACCAAAAAAACAAATATGTACTTGAAGTTCTTCTAATATGCAAACTTGTATGAATGTTAAATGTCTGTAAAAAATATCTCCAAAGAAACCGTGCATCGATCCATAGATGAACAATGCAGAACACAATGAACCGAAATTCTAGTGCGAGGAATAATGCAAAATCTGTCGTATGTATATACCGACCGTAAGCAATGGTAAGCAGAATTGACACGTGGAGACGCTGTTTAATTCGAATTCTCGCCATTTCGAAATGGCGCCCTCTGCAAAGCGGGAAAGAGGGCAGTCGACGCGACGTGGATGCAAATGGAAAAAGATCTCGGTGTCGGATTCCGGGACGGGAAGTGGTTTTCGAAGGCATTGTGCAGGATTACACGGAGTCTATCGCGGGTTATACACATCAGGTCGAGTGAATAGATAGATAAATGGACGGCGTGTACTCGAAGAATAGACCGAAGAAAGAAATCGTCGGGAGAAAGAGAGAGGAGGGGAGCTGGCAGGTACTCAAGTGCACACGCCGCTTGGGCTCTCCCTGTTCGAACAATAGGGCTGTTCGCCTCTATAATCGGAAGTAAGTCTTGTTAGCGTAATGCGTAACTGTACATGGTGACCGGCTAATTTCGTATTATGTCCCATTACGCGTCGACGGATTAAGGGCTTGAAATATGGCGGAGCCTTTTCCAGCGCCCTCTAGCCTCGTTTCTTTGACACGAGGCTGACCATTTGATCGGTCCCGTTGCTATTGTTGCTCTTTGTATCAAAGGATTACCAGTGCAGTGGTTTAACACATTGGAAATACGCGAGGTGACGTGTCTCTTTCAATACGATTATCGTCGTCGATATATAATAATTTTTTTTGGGTGGGGATTTCATTGTAAAATTGATATTCGCCATTGATTTTTAACGTGCCGTATCGAATGCGCGATTTGCGATTGGAAAATTATTAATTGATTAACGTGATCTCTTTCATAATTTTAAAAAATATTTAATATTGAAGAAACAAATAGATTAAATCGAACGCCTTTTCCAACGCCTTTTAACCTCGTTTCTTTGACACGAAGCTGACTATTTGATCGGTCCCGTTGCTCTTTATGTCAAAGAATTACCAGTGCAATACAACTTGGTTTAACACATTGGAAATGCGTGAGGTAACGTGTCTCTTTCAGTACAATTGTCGTCATTGGTATTTAGTAATTTACTTTGGGGGGATCGTAAAATTGATATTCGTCATTGATTTGGATGAGTGAATTATATCTATTGGAAAATTATTAATTTATTTTATATTATTACTTATATTAATTTAATTTATTCCATGATCTCTTTCATAATTTTAGAAAGTGTTTCGTTGAAGAAACAAATAGATTAAATCGTGCGGGTTTTAAAGTAGGTGAAAAAAATTTAACGTGAAATTGAATAAACAAGATTTCGATCTTATACGAGCTGTCTCGCTAATTTCTTTGCATAAATATTAATAAACCCGTTTATCCTCTATTTTATATGTACTCCGCTTAATTTTTACTTTATTAAAGAATTAACGAAACGAGTCGAAAAGTTTTCTTAGCTTAATTAATTTACAACGAATTCAAAGTAACTGCGCTACTTTTTAGAGTTTTGCAGCGTGTTAATTCTACTTATTCGAATGCAGAGAGATATTAAATAACCAGAATATCGTCCGACGTCCGATGGATGCGTTACAAAAGCCAGCTGCTAGATCATTTTAAAATTGTGTTACACGCGCGAATGGCGTCGAGAAAGTGATCTTTTAAAAACGAAAGCGGAGTAATTGGCTTGGTTTCAAAACGAATGATCGACGAACATCCTCGCCTTTTCGCTCGTTCTAGCTTCCTGCTCTCTCGATCTTTCGCACGATCACGCGAGCCACTTCGAAACCACGTTTGCCGCCGCGAAAACATCAACTTATTTACATAATAACCGATGCCTCGTATAGACTTATATAAAATAGTCAAATTCTCTTGTTCTTGTTTCTCCTTCTCCGCTCAATTTCACTTTTATCCAAAATTCCTCCCGAAAATGCAATTTTTCTTTCTCCTCCTCTCGTCCAACCTTCTTCTCCCATTCGCCCAAATCGAACGTTCAATTTCTCCTTGGAAATCGAATAGATTTCCATATTCGACATCTCGCGAAAAGCGTGAAAGATCAATACTTGTTCGACCGTTTCGCGACAGAGAGAGAGAGGAGGGGGGGGGGGGTCGGTGGGGAGAGGAGGCGGGTATAAAGAGTCGTTCGGGGCGCATCTCGGCCAAGCCATGCGTCTTGTTGCGGCGGCGGCGGCCACCAATGGCATTTAAATGTTAGCTCTATCGAGCCGCTGGTATTTCGCCGCATCTCGCCACTCTCCTCTACAATTTCGAAAGTTAAATGTCAATGAAGCAGCTCGCGTACGTACACGCGCCGCGTCTACAAGATGCACTTTTCGCGGCCGGGCCACGCAGCCGCGTGAAAGCCGAAGGAATCTCGTCGTTTCTTATCTGCGTTCGTGGATCGATGTTTATACACCGATCGGTTCGTGGAAAAAAAAAAAAAAAAAAGAAAAGAAAAACTGCTCAAATTCAAAGCTAGGCAAAGGTGGGGAAATCTCTCGAGTATGTGGAGTATGTCGTGTGTTATGCAACGTGTTTTCAGCGAAATCTTCAGTGAGATTGGAATAATCTCGGGAGGGGAGAAGGTTGAAATGGAAAAATCGAGGTTTATTTACATTCGAGTTGTTCAACGATTTTCGCGTTTCGCGTTGGACGAAGCGTAAAAATGAAACGAGGCAGCGGCTTATAAATTCATTCACAAAGAGAAGGTTATAAATTACTTGGCGCTTTCATGCGAGCGAACGTTCTCTTAAATTTATCAAAACGCATCTCTCTCAATCGACGATGTTTCTAAACGTTCTTCTCAAAATTTACGTATTTCGCTAAAACTATATCTCTATCAATTTTCCACGTTCCTAAATTTTTTCTTATTATACAATTGTATTTAAAATTTATTGTAATTCGCTAAAGCTGTGTCATTCAACTTTTATTCAACTTTTAAATTCTTTTGAATTCTCTTCCCATTTCTCCAATTTCCAAAATTTATATATTTCACTAAAATTATATTTTTATCAATATTTCTAAATTGTTTCTACAATTATATCACACTTTCAAACAATGTCCAAACATCCTTCTAAATTCTCATTTTTCCAATTTTCAAAATTTATATATTTTCCAATATTTCTACACTTTTACAATTTATCAGACTTTCATCAAACAATATCCAAACTTTTAAATTCTTTTAAATTCTCCCCATTTCTTCAATTTCCAAAATTTATATATTTCACCAAAAACTATATCTCTATCAACATTCCTAAATCGTTTCTACAATTATATCACACTTTCAAACAATGTCCAAACATCCTTCTAAATTCTCATTTCTTCAATTTTCAAAATTTATATATTTTCCAATGTTTCTACACTTTTACAATTTATCAAACTTTCATCAAACAATATCCAAACTTTTAAATTCTTTTAAATTCTCCCCATTTCTTCAATTTCCAAAATTTATATATTTCACTAAAATTATATTTTTATCAACATTCCTAAATCGTTTCTACAATTATATCACACTTTCAAACAATGTCCAAACATCCTTCTAAATTCTGATTTCTTCAATTTTCAAAATTTATATATTTTCCAATATTTCTACACTTTTACAATTTATCAGACTTTCATCAAACAATATCCAAACTTTTAAATTCTTTTAAATTCTCCCCATTTCTTCAATTTCCAAAATTTATATATTTCACTAAAATTATATTTTTATCAACATTCCTAAATCGTTTCTACAATTATATCACACTTTCAAACAATGTCCAAACATCCTTCTAAATTCTCATTTTTCCAATGTTCCTAAACCCTTTCTACACTTTGACAATCCTTTCAAATTCCCTCTCCATTACTCCAATTTCCAAAATTTACATATTTCTAAAAACACACGTGCCATGCTTTCGAAATTCACGAAATATCACCAAAGCCCCTGAACGCCATTAACCCGCTCGATCTTGACTCCACGCACGTCGAAAATCCAACACTCCAAATCTTATTAATCTCTGAAAATTCGATCGACGGAGGAGGAACGCCGAGACCTCGAGTGAAGAACAACAACTTGGAGGAAATTTCGAATGGGAGAATGCTCGAAACGGCGAGCTATATCGAAGGAAAAAGGGCGTGGATCGGCGGCGTGGTTGGTAACGGTAGCCGTTTGGATGAAGTTTTTAGTATGCGCGATCCGTAGCGTTTGCAGGCAGGAAACGGAGGAGTCCGTCCCTTCCATTAGAGCGTTCCTGCCGGCATTGTTACGCCACCGACCGACCCACCAAGAATCTTCCCTCTTATCGGCCGAGCCTGTGCAGCGAAACGGACGAGGTGCTGCCCTTCGGCACCTTAAAAGGCCCTCCACCGACTCGAGGTCTGCAGGTTCACGCTTGTTTGTGTTTGTACACCGTGGCGTGCACACGTTCCTTTCTCTCTCTCTCTTCGCGCAGCCTGTGCCATATCCATAACTATTCCCTGTTGCAATTATTATATGGTCGTGTAGGGGTGAGTTGGCCAGGCCTGTTATTTCGTTCGCCGTTTTGTTGAAGTTGCGTTTTAGAAGAAGTTCTTTTTCTTTTTTTTTTTCTTGTTGAGAATTCTCTTCGTCCGATTATTGCAGAAGAATTGTGGGAGAGGCGGATTTGGCAAAGGTTTTTCGAACGATAATAGAGATAGAAATTGTTTCCTTTTTCTTTTAAGCACATAGAGAATCTTCTTCGAGTAATGGAGCAGAGTTTTTGAAAGGTTGGATCAAGAGAAATCGAAATATGAATAAACTATCTTTCATTTTGTTTTATATCGTAAATTCCGACTGTTCAAACTTATTAACCGCACGATTATGTCGCGCGTCGCGCCTAATTACATCCCCTATTTACTCTGCCTAATGACCGTTTGATCGACTCTATTAATTATTCTTAATGTACAGACTCGATGAGAGAACCGATTAAATGTTTCGCCCGCTAAGCGACTCGGAACACGCAGCTTCCTTCCTTCCTTCCTTCTCTTTCTTTCTTTTTTAACTCTCTTCCATTAAAAAAGGAACTTTATTCATCCATCTGATCGAATAAATATCGTTCATATTAATCTCGATCGAGAGGAATATTTATGGAATCGTCACTTTTCAAAAAAAAAAAAAAAAGAAAGAAAATCAGGCGAATAAAATTGCGATGCATTCACACTGCTCGTGAAAGAATAATTCAAAGGGACCTGATTCTCGGTTCTCGTTAAAATTAGTCAATCCATAATATAATTTAACACCGCGATTAAATCTTTCTTATATTCTTCGAATTAATTATAGATATACAATTAGTTATAGAAAAACTCTCATTGGTCGAAATTCGTCAAATTCGACTCGCATCTAATTTGATCCTCGATTGAATGCCGTCTCGAGTAATAAAAAAAAAGAAAATCAAGCGAATAAAATTGTGATAATTCTCGGTCCTCGTTGGAATTAGTTAATCCGTAATATAATTTAACACACCGCCGATTAATCTTTCTTATCTAATCTTCTTCGAATTAATTATAGAAACTACTATCAACGATGGGATCAGATTATATGCACAATCGTGAAAAAACTCTCATTGGTCAAATTCGAATCTAATTTGATCTTCGAGCCTCGATTAATAAAGAAAAAAAAAAAAAAAAGTGGAGGGAAGAAGATAAGAAAGAACGATGGATAAGCAGATAAGAAACGGTCACAAGCGAACGCGCAAGCGATCCTTCGCCCCGAAGAAATCGGGCGGCCATTTTATCTATGCGATCTTCACGCCGGTGGCGCCACGACGAAAGAAAGAAAGAAAGAAAAAAAAATAAAAAAATTAAAAAATAAAAACTAATTGCCGCCCTCCATGTGCTCTACCTTCCCGGAACGGGCGCTATCTTTCCAACTAATTAAATTACGCGCCGTGAAATCAGAGAGGCGAGCGAGCGAAGGCCGAGCACGGTGCACGCCAACCTCGGCCTCGCGTTAAGTGGTAAATCGTCGAATTAACATCCGTTTCTTGCCACCACAACGATTTCACGCGGCTCACGCGCCATTTTTTCGCATCCTCCTTCCCCCTCATCGCGATAAGATTTATGGGCTCTAAATTCGACCTTGGAGCGAAGAATTTTTTTCTTTTTTTTTTTTTTTTTCTCTCTCTCTCTCTCTCGCTTGAATATCGCGATATTCTGTTGGAGGATTCGAAAATTAAAAGTTTCGAATTTCTTAAATTTTTAAAAATATTAAAATCTGAGGTGTGGATGGAATTTTCAAACTTTTTTTTCGGGAACGATCAATTTTTGAGATTGGGATTCGAATGATCATTCGGAATTGCAATTGATTTCAAAATTCCAAATCTTTGGATAGATTTATATCGAATGGGATTTGAAATATCCATGTTGTGAATGTTAAAATTGTTTAAATTTTCACGAATGATTTCAACGAACGATTTCAATATTATCAAAATTTCCATGGACATCATCTTTATCGTCTGTAATTCGAACGATTATTCGAGATATCGTTGATTTCAAAATTATCAAAATTTCCAGATATCTATAATTTGAACGATAATTCAGAATTTTAACGATTTCAAAATTATCAAAATTTCCACGAACACCGTCTTTATCGTTTAGAATTCGAATGATTATTCGAAATATCGTTGATTCCAAAATTATCAAAGTTTCGTATCGAACCGTCATTCAGTATTTTAACGATTTCAAAATTATCAAAATTTCTACCATCTTTATCATTTAGAAGAAATGATTACTCGAGATTTCAAAATTACCCAAAGTTTTCAAATATCGTACATTTAAATCGATTCGAACGATGATTCAGAATTTCAACGATTTCAAAATTATCATTTTTATCGTTTAGAATTTGAATGATTATTCGAGATTCCAAAATTATAAAAGTTTCCAGATATCTATAATTTGAACGATGATTCAGAATTTCAACGATTTCAAAATTATCGAAATTTCCACGAATATTCCATCTTTATCGTTTAGAATTCGAATGATTATTCGAAATATCGTTGATTCCAAAATTATCAAAGTTTCGTATCGAACCGTCATTCAGTATTTTAACGATTTCAAAATTATCAAAATTTCTACCATCTTTATCATTTAGAAGAAATGATTACTCGAGATTTCAAAATTACCCAAAGTTTCCAAATATCGTACATTTAAATCGATTCGAACGATAATTCAGAATTTCAACGATTTCAAAATTATCATTTTTATCGTTTAGAATTTGAATGATTATTCGAGATTCCAAAATTATAAAAGTTTCCAGATATCTATAATTTGAACGATAATTCAGAATTTTAACGATTTCAAAATTATCAAAATTTCCACGAACATTCCATCTTTATCGTTTAGAATTCGAATGATTATTCGAAATATCGTTGATTCCAAAATTATCAAAGTTTCGTATCGAACCGTCATTCAGTATTTTAACGATTTCAAAATTATCAAAATTTCTACCATCTTTATCATTTAGAAGAAATGATTGTTCGAGATATCAAAATTACCCAAAGTTTCCAAATATCGTACATTTAAATCGATTCGAACGATGATTCAGAATTTCAACGATTTCAAAATTATCGAAATTTCCACGAATATTCCATCTTTATCGTTGATTCCAATATTATCAATTATCCCCCAAAAAATCGGAGAGAAAGGAGTGAAGGAGGAATCGAAGACACCGCGACAGAGAGTTGCGTCCGCGGGACTTTCATGTTCCGTACAAAGTCGCGTAGTAAGAGTGCTCCACATAAGGCAAGACGACGTGTAACTGTATACTGTTACAACAGCCTCATTCCTCCGCGCATAATGCACATTCCTATCCACGGGGTAATATCGACTGTCGGGTTGACCAGCCATCTCGACAGATAATCCTGAACTGGGTCAAAGCCAGTGGAAAAAAAAGAAATATTCACCATCTCCTCCCAACCGATGCGTTTTCCATCGATTCACAAAGAATCACACGATGCACTTGCTATTTCGAGGTTTCCTCGAAACCGAGGTGCTATCTCGAGATATCTCTTTAAAGAATTGTGTGCAACCCGTAGATGCATATATTCATAAGCTATACATATTTTATCTCGTTTACAAATTATAAATATAAAAGAAGGAAAGTTGGAATAATGGATGTTTACAATTAAAGTAGATTTATAATAACGCAATTAAATTACGTTACGGGATCCTATTTTCAAGGAGAACTTGCTTTTTAAATTTAAAACCACGCTTAAAAATAATGCCTCGTTTGTAATTCTTATTTGAAATTCTCATCCCTTCGAGGTGTAATTTAACTGCATACACGCTCTATGAAAACCGACCTCTTACTTATTCTTACTCGACATTCTCTATGAATAATTCTCCATAAGACTAACTAAAATTACGTTAAAATAAAAAAGAAAAAAAAAAAAGAAAAGAATAAACGAATCTTCAAAACGAAAGCATTTTCATCGGGAAAAAAACATTCGTCGAAAAAAAAAAGCTCCTTGAAAATCTTGGCGCAACCACGCCTAACGATTCCCCCCCGCAGTAGGAACAGTAACTCAGCATGAAAGTGTGTGTTCCTGTCCAACACGACATCCTCGCGTTCGAGCTCCTCGACACGCGTCCTCTGATTCACGTTGTGACCGGCTGCTAATAGCCTGACGAAGGCTCGGCTCGGTTATTTGCGATGCATCCTCGAGGAGGGATCGTCGACAGCGGGGGGCACGGCGCGACGTAGGTGTCGTTGATTTCGCGCAACTTCCGCGAAACGAGATACCTTCCTATCCCGCCTTCGTTTCCACGATTCCACGGGAGGCGACGACGGGAGGCGAGGATTTACGCACCGGTTCGAGTTCTCACTTTCCTCTGCCTTCCAGAGCAGAGAAACGACCAGAGTCGCGTCGTTGTCGTCGTAAAATCGTAAATCGTCTATTTTCCTCGAAACCGAGTTCGAACAAAACTCGAATTTATCTCGTTTTTCAATTAAACGAACCTTTGAAATTGACAAATACGTATATATTTTTCCGACGAACCTGTGCTAATCCTCAATCGATCGTGATATAATGCCCCACGACACATCCGTTTCTTTCTTGTTCAACCGATTCCCTCGAATCGAGAATCCTTCGAGACGAGCCCTCGAGATGTAGTTTGTTAATTAAACTAAAGCACGATTTCCCTTCCTCGTTTCCACGATCTCGAGTCGAGTCGTCAACTTCCCTTTTTTGCCCGGACGTTGTGTGCCTGGAGAAGGAAAGAAAAGGAAAAGGGGAAAAAGGAGGGGGGGACAGAAAAAAAAAAAAAAAAGAAAAAAGGAAGACGTAGTCCAAGCTTGGGAATAAAGAAGCCCCCCCGCGGATAATTATTGCCTCGGCAGGCTCTTTATCGTACGTGATTTTCACGCTGCCATAGACATTCAAATTGCGCCGAGGGCTTTAGCCAAGCAACGAGCGAGACAAGGTTCGGATAATAACTGCGATAGCGAGAACGTGGGGGGAAGAGTGGAAAAAAAAGAAGAATGGGGAAGGAGAGAGGTAGGGCGGAGGGGGAGGAAAGAAAAAAGAGAAGAGAGAGAGAGAGAGAGAGAGAGAGATAAAGCCGAGGGAGACAACGGAGCGAGGAAAACTTTATTACGTCAGCGACAAAGAAATTACAGGCTTCGCCTTGGGTCCTCCTCGGCCGTGGCTGCATAAATATCGTTCTCCAAGACGTTGGGGGACTCTAATTTTCCCTCATTAGGGAGGCTCGAACGATGTGTCTCTCGGGGGGAACCGTGTAACGCGACGTTTAGAGCTGTTTTAGAAATATGGCTGGCTTAAATGTTTCGTTGTTCCATTGGTATGATATATCGCTTGGTTTCCTACCTTGAAAGGCGTGACTGGCCACGTTTTTGGTTTTATCCGGTAAATTTCTGGTAAAGGAGTGCGTTAAATCGGATACTTTATTGATACGATAGGAGAGGAGAAGATGAGGATTTAAATATTTGAAATTTTTACCCGCGATAACGTAGCTTGTCGTTTGTTTCTTTTTCTTTTTTTTTTCTTTTGAAACGTTTGATTTCGAACCGACTTGTAGATACTACAATATTTACTTTCCGTGAAAATTGTCCTATGTGTTTCTATATGCTATCTTTATTTTAGTCGTCATGATGGAATTTACAACAACAAAGGAGATACACCGTATTTAATAAATATCCTTGAGTTCCCTTGAGTAAACCAAACATCTTATGTCTAATCTTAATCGAATCTACATCGATTATTTCTTCTCTACACATTTAGTCATTACTATGGAATTTATAGCAAGGAAAAAAATTTATAATTATTTTTCCTTTCTACATCAATTATAAACATAAATTACCTTCGATTCTCGTTCTCTACTTCTAACCTTCAAACCTTCAAAATTCTACATTAATTATTTAAGATTACAAGAATCGTCGCTGTACGTTTACCTCGACGATATGATATTCACAGAAGAAAATTTGAAACAAATAACCTAACCTCAACCGTAACCCGTATTAATTACTTAAGAGGATCACTCGTGTTCGACGAGAATCGTCTCACGTGTCTACACATTCTCGCGTGAGAAAGCAAGGTGTAGAGTTGACAAGCTTTCCGGGGACGAATGCGGTGCGATCGACTCGCACCAGTCAAATAACGCGGATGTTTGCATTGAATCGTGGCTCGCCGCGACTCACTGGTCTCGCGTAATGCCATTTACATGAAACGTAATCCGCAGAGCGGCGTTGCGAGCGTGTCGAGAGGATGGGACGAGAGCAGAGGGCGCAGCATGGTTGCCTGGAATTTCTGTCACGGCCTAATGGGGTGCTCGTGTCGCCGTCTCGCTTCGTCACAGATTCTGCCCGCTCTGCTTTTTGGAATTCTCCATTAGTTCCGCTCGTTTTCTCCTCTTCTTTCCCGGACCCTCTGCTTTTTACTAGTCGACAGCCTCCTTTCAATCCTACGTTTTTTGCGATAACCCGACCAAGGCAAAGGACATCGAGTTTGAGCGCGTTATAATTTTTTTTTTTTTTTTTTTTTTTTTTTTTTTTAACACTTTTATATCACGCGTACGGAACGTAGTAATAAAGCAAAGTATTCGAAAATTAATTTACTAGACGGTTCCTTCTTTGTTAATTTGGACGTGGAATGCGAAAGATTGGAGAATTGGAAAATTGATCTGAAAAGTTTAATACGAAGAAGTATATACACTCTTTACATAAATTTGGTAGTGAGAATAGAGAATTTACCTCGGTTTGCCTGTCCATAAGATAAATGTTAAAGCTGTGCAATTAAATCAGACGACTATTACTTGTTTATCAAGGATGGGGCAACACCAAGCTCACCTCTCCGTTTACACAAAGATCGCGCAACACGAAGCGAATCTTCCCATCGACGAGCAACAACACGACGAGATCTGGCAAAGTACCGCGAGCGTAGTACTTGCACACGGAGGAACGGCGCAAGTCGACCAGCGCACAATTAATGTTTTTACCGGCGCACAACCGTTACTCTCCCTTCGACCCCGATCTGCGTTCACTCTCGATATTCCCTTTCACGCGTGCACAGTTGTGAGCCAGATGGAAAACGACTTCCTGATCCACCGTCGGGGGGAGAGGGGGACTGACCGATCTCCTATATCACCTTCCACTGTTTACACGTGGGCCCTTGCCATTTCGCACGACACATTTCCCGTCGATCCTCCGCGGACGGAGAAAGGTGAAAGGTGAATCGAGTGGAAAGGATATCTCCCCGTGTTGTTCGACACTCTTCGGCTATTAGATCGAGATTTCGAACTCGAAAGTCTGGCGATTTGCAATTGAAACGAGCTTGCAATTTTTCCTTTCAACTCCTGATCCGATCTGTGCTCCTTAATTTATCACGGATCATTTACAACGCGATGTTTTTACAACAGGATGGACGTTTCTCGTATAAATTAGATCGATATTTTTCTGATCTGAGAAAAAAGAACCGACCTCGTGAAGAGATCTCGTGAAAAGTGAATTCGTACAAGTTTCTCTCGATAGATCTTAGACTTATCTCCGGACTTGAAGTTGACGGCAGGACAACGTCTGTGAAATCTTTAGCATCTTTAAATCACAAGTTATTGGCAACGGCGATTCCCCAGGCGAGGCCAACGAATAAGATAGGAGCGGAGACACGAGAGATGAAAGGACGATAAGTGTCAGGTTTCCTCCTAGCGGCGCGAGGAGAAGAAGAAGAAGACGAAGACGAAGACGAAGACGAAGAAGAAGAGGAGGAGGAGGAGGAGGGGGCGAGGCCGAGGAGGAGGTGGCTTTCTCTATAATGCAATTGGCTGCACGCGCGCTATTCCACGGGTGGAGAAGAGAGGCTTGGAGATCCGCGATTCCCCTCGTCCATCTCCTCCTTCTCCATTGTCCTCCATTCCCCTGTCTCTTCTCGTACGTTTACTGGGTTAACGTACGACGGACGAAGAAGGCAAGAGATTTTCTGCGGCGTAACCAGTTATAATATTGGATAATGCTCGCGTCGCACGAGTTTGAAACAAAACGGCGGGGGAGGGGAGGGGAGAGGGGAGGGGGACGGTCGTTCGTTCGTTCGTTCTCGAAGGAAACTTTGCTCCCATTGTTCCACGGGCTCGATCGAAGAGTCGACTCTCTCTCTCTCTCTCTCTCTCTCTCTCCAAAAGTGCTTCCGCTATTTTTTCTTCGTCGCGTTGGCGGGATCTTTTTTTTTTTTTTTTTAAATCAATCGTAATCTTCGCCTCGTCTTTTGGATTTTGGAGAGAAAGTTGTTCTGGCGGACAGAGGCAGCCGTTTTCAGAACGGTTTCCACGATTTGAAATATCGTTTTTTTTTTTTTTTTTTTTTTTTTTTTTTGTATCGTTCTCCATCGAGCAGGAAACCCGTCTCTGTAATATTATATTATATAGTGGGGTGGTTGCCGATGCAACTGATAATTTACCATCCGCATCCATGTAATTTTCTCCGCGATAAAACTTCAATTTTAATCGCTTCGATTTTACAAATTATTTACAAGTTTTTTTTTTCGTTTCCTTCGTTTTTTTTTTTTATATAGAAAATTTCGAATAGGAACGCGATGATGAATCGTTGGTGGTATTTTTTGAGCGAGATTGCGCGAAAAAAAATGGAGGGAGGGGGGAGCGAGAAGTGGATGGCGATGGGTCGGTTATCATTTCTGGAATCGTCGATTCGTCGAATCGGTCGTGGTCGGGCAGGTTAGAAGCTCGAGGGGATCTGTCGATCGGTCGTTAGAGCGGGATGTTTAACCAAACGACAAAGATCTCTCTCCCTCGCGCCGAGGTGGACGAGAGGTGGACGTTATGTAAGGAGAGGGATCTCGATCCCGAGATCTCGTCTGATTACTCTTTACAAGGATCGTTTCTCCCGTGAACGGGGTTTATCGATATCTACCTACGAATTGATCGATCGCGACCAGGAAATGGCAGGGACGGCGGGGTATTTGGTGGCTTGCAAAAATCCACCACCTCCTAGAATTATTCGAATTGAAATTACACTCCTTTCTTCGCCCCACAATCACCGGCAGAGCATTTTTCCATGATCGTCCTCGCGATCTTTTGTTCTTGCAACTCCGACCAACTTTGACGATACCTTCGCTCGATCGAATGGTGGAAAGAAAAATTCTATATCCGATGTCGAGATCGTTCGAGATAACGGAATACAACGTTTTCCCATTACGTCGATTAATCTTTTCTACGCCGATGGTTAAATTCGTTGGTGAACGTGGAATTAAGATAGAGATATTTCCTTTAGTGGAATCAAATTCGAAATAAAATTATCTCTCCTCCAAGAGAAAAGCGGTAAAAAAAGTTAAAATTAATCAAGGTATCGTATATATGCAGAGTGTCCCTGGATTGAACGATCAAATTGTAGCGTGAATATGTTCTAGAAAGTAGTAAAAGTAAGAAAAGAATATTGCACAAAGTTGTAATAAAAATACGAAGCGTAAAGTCAATAGCGAGTTCGTTGTTGGTGATAAAGTGATATTTATAAAATCTGCTACTTCTAGCCATGTTTATTTACTATTTGAAATAGTCGAAGAGATGAAATTCGACGAGTGATAAATTCAATTTCCCTGAGATGTCGAGCTTGCATTCGTAACGAGACACTTTGAAATGGAAACATAAACTTCTTTTCGATGCGATAAAACGTTTGCAAAGATTTATGTTTATATATAACATTATTCTTTCTTATTTTTACTCGTACAGAACATATTGATTGCTGTTTGATCGTTTAATCCGGGGGGGGGAGAGGAGGAGACACCCTGTGTATAGGTTATGGAAAAAATGGAGAAACTTTCTATGGAAACGTAAAGGAATTATAATAGCCAAGTGGAAAGAAAAAATACTAGGAACAATGACGAATTTTATTCACGGTAGGAGCACCGTAGGTACGATCGTTTTTCACCGATAACATAATTACGCTCACTAGCCGGGATTTTACGAGCGTATCTATCTCCAGTTCGTGGCTGGAGCGCGAAAGTTACATAAAGACTCGCCAGTACCCCATAATTTGATCGAGCAAACAATACACCGGTGTATTTAAGCTCGAGGAGAAAGGCCGGCTGTGCGAAAACAAGAAAGAATCACAGCGTTTTCCATTGTCGCGTTTAATTTTTTTTCAAAATTATACTGGCGTTAAATTAACGATTCAATATCACCGTGAAAAATCTAAGAGAGTTTCTTCCTCCACTGGATGGATATTAATTTCTCGATGTAAGCGTGAAACGATAAATAAATTCTCGTCGAATAAAAACAAAAAAAAAAAAAAAAGAAAAATCACTCGAAATCAAGTATTACGATCGTATCGATTGAAAAACGAGAGCAACGTTACTTCGTACTACCAATAACTTCTTCGAGCGGTTGAGAACCACTGCGCCACGCCGTGGTGAATTTATTCCCCTTTATATTATTATTTATTTTCTCCGTTGGCGATGATTTTTCGCTTTTCCAACTGTTACGTTTATTTCATACTTGGGTGGAAAACCGTGACGGGTTTTAAATATTAATCGGCGAGTTCGTTTAACGGCCGATGGATTCGAGCGTTCTTAACCTCGAAGATACAACACGATCGATACGATACGAGAAAACGAGCGCTGTCATATGAAACCTTCCTCTTCTTCTTCTTTGTAGTCGTACTTCTCCTCCTCCTCCTCCTCCTCCGTGGACGCTAGTTGGCGCGTTAGTCGCGCAAAAAGGAAACACGAACGAAACTTGAGTAATACCGACCGCAGGAAAAAAGTCGCGGGATCGCTGGTCGCATGGCCTTTGCTAAATCGATTCTCGTACCGGCGGAGGAAATCGTACGGATTTCATGTTTACACGACGGGAATGAGTCTTTCGAAACGACTCGAGCTTGCATACGAGTTTTTGCAATTCGAGGCAACTCTTGCGAGTTATAAGTCGCAACCGACCAATGCCAATTGTTCGAGTTGACGGTTTTTTCCCCCTCCTTTTACGAGAGATTCTTTCAGGAATCAAATGACACGAGAAATGACATCTGGTCGATGCCGAGCGCATTCGGTAGACGTACACTTCTATCCAACATTCGCGCAAGCTGAATAAAGAAAAAGATGTTCAGGTGATTCCATACGAGATACCGTTGGAATATTTAATACGCGTATATAAATTTTGCTTCGATTATTTTTACTCGTTAACTTTCCTTCCTAAGCGAGGAAGTGATTTAAAAAAAAAAAAAAAAGAAAAAGTAGCGGCGAGGAAAAATATATTTTTCCACGTGTAACGAGTGGACACGGTTCGCGCATAAGATACATTCGGTTCGCAGCGCGTTATCACCCGAGGCGAGTATACTCGAGGCGAGAGGGGGAGGGGGGAAGCAGGGCGGAAATTCGCGTATAGGGGGCGAGCGACGGGTTGGAGATATCGGTGCGCTCGAAGGCGGCGCGGAGAACAAAGTCGACTTAGATAACATTATTATCGAGGCGGAGGTGGAGGAAGAAAGGGCGCAGCAAGTACATGGGAGCGCGACGGGGGGGCTAGGGCACCGGTGGTATCCTTGCCAGGAGCTAAGGGAAGACTTGCCTCGAGGGAGTAAGAGGCGGATCGGCGAATCTAACGACCAAATCTCGATGTAAAATGCAAAACAGCGAGGAGTAGGAGGAGAAAGAGTCTCCCTCCCTCCCTCTGTTCCTCGAACGAATTCCACGATGCGTGGCGAGGAAGGTGGAGGTCGAGTACTTTTGCTCCGAGTGCTACCTCCCCCTCTTCCTCTTCTCCCTCTCTCAACGTCGTCGTTACGTTCCTCCTCTTCGTCTCTGTCGAAGCAGCTACCGGCGTTGCTCCCCCTGCTCGTCGTTGTTGTCCGCTACTACTTCCTTCGACTCCTTTTTTTTCCTTTCTGCCTCCACGCGGGAGTGCGTGAAGCAGAACGAAACGAGGGTACCCGCTCCGTGTCGGCTTACTCGACTCGATCCTTCCTTTCGTGTACGCGTGCTTCGTCTACGAGAGAGAGAGAGAAAAAATCGTTGCTTCGATCGATATCGCGGGGAATCGAAAAGAATTCGATTTTCTTTTTCCGAAATCTAGGAATTTTCCCCGGACGAACGCGAAATCTATGATCTTTGGATCGTGAGAAAAGAAGAACTGCTGCTTCGATTCCTTTTCCTCGTGATCTGGAAATCTTCGACATTGGCAGTTGTTCCGCGCATGCGCTTACTTCGCTCGAGGGAAAAGGAGTGGGGAGATTCGCGAATCTATTTCGAGAGGGAGCTAGATAATCGCGTGGCGCTGGTGTGCGATTCTAATTCGACTTTTTTTCGTTCTAGGGATCTAGGGATTTCCGAGTCGTAAGCAAAAGTTGGCAATCGGTCCGCGTGCTCGCGGTTCGATTCACGGTTGATTCGTATTTCTTCCCGCTGGGAATGCGAATTCTACGATATTCGAATCGCAATGAAACGATGGTGGTGGCGGTGGTGCAGCGGCGCCGTGGAACTCGTAATTCGTGACGAGAAAGCGAAGGGTACGGAGTCACGATCGGCGAAACGATTTATAGGCGAGCGCGCGACGAATCGTTAACGAACGATTAAATAATAAGCCGAACAGCTTCTGTGCGCCGCGCAATAAATCCGGCTTAACGGGTGGACGCGGTGTATTATTTACGCGACGGTGACAACGTTAAAAAGCGGCGGGCAGCAGTAATGGGCCGGAGGAAGCGAATCCGCCGGATTAAAAGCCGTGACAGTGCTACTTCTGCCTATTACTCTCCCTTCCTCGCAACCGTGCAATTAAAATCTCGCCAATATCGCTTCTGTTTCTCCTTTACGTCCCTTTATTTCCGTTCGATGAACACGAAGCACATCTTTCTTTCTTTCTTTCGGATCGACAAGTTCTTACAAAATCCTTCCCAAATTTTGTAATAATAATAATAATAATAATAATAACAAGAATAACGAGTGGATAAAAATTTCACTTTCGCGATATATTTGGACGAGGAGTGGACGTAGGTAGAAATTGGGCGATATATAATTGGAGAAACGGCGAGACGGCGACAGGAAGTGGCCGATAAAGCGGCGGGACAAGCGTGGATGGCCGATCTCGGATGGAATGGAGATCGGTAGCCCCGCAATTACACGCGCAAATTGTGGCCGTCGTCTGGTGGAGCAGGGCCCGTCTCTCCATAAAATGACAATGTACTCGGTGCTAGAAGCGTGCTGGTACACGTTAAAACGTTTAGATCCGCGTCCCGAGATAACCTAACCTTCGTCATAGCTTACCGAGCACGACGCCGCCGCCGCTCGGTACCCTTCTTATCCTTCGCTTTTCCTCCCGTGTATCCGGCTCCCACAACTTCGATCCAGACCCCTCTTCCTATGCGATGGAAACGACGTAACGGTAGGCCATTCTTTTTTTTTTTTTTTTTCCCCTCTCTTTTTATCCGGCTTTCGTTAAATTTTCATCTTTTTTGGTGTATTAAAAAAAAGTTGCGTGTAAAGTATTGGTGGTATTGATGGTTGTACGAATAAAAATTTTCACTTCTTTTTTTTCTATTTTAAAACGACTTTGATTCTTCGTGATGTGATATGCAGGATTTAATTGATACGATAAATTATTCATTGTTTCAGTATCAGGAAATCGCGAATAATTGTAATTAAGCGTTTCAATGGTGGATAGTTTTCTCCCTGTGATAGATGTTTGTCCAGGCAGTTTAATTATCCAACAACGACTCCATTACTATTGGACTTTCAGTTAGGAAAGTTTCAGAAATCGTAACGATATTTTCTGAATTTATTCACCGACCAATGTCCGCGTCACCGCTTTCACTGCACACGATCACCGCGCCCACATTTCTCCATACCATTGTGTCGTTGCGTGCTTTAACCTCTAAAAGAGGAATTTTTAATCCATCTAGTATTCTTTTCCAAACAAAATCATTGTTTCGAAGATCGATATTAAAAATAAGTGGTGAGAAACGATATATACAATTTTTATCAGAATCCACCATATTCCAGGAAACAGTCACGAATGTAATTAGCATGGAGGTCGATTAATCCAGCACACGCCTTGGTCGAATCTGTTTCACTTTCGAATCGGCAAGGCGACAGTTTCTCGGAACGCTTCGTTCCACGAAGCTAAGCTCAATTTTGCATGCTGCTCGCGTCACGTACGCGTGCTCTCTCTCTCTCTCTCTTTCTCTCTCCATCCATTGCAAAAAAAAGAGGCAACGGATGAAGGGTTCGCGAACAGGAAGTGGATGGTGCGATCGAGAAGGTCGTGCGGGTCATATTCATAGCGCGTGCTACAGTTTTTTCGAAGCTGAAAATCCGAGTGGAGAAAAAAAGGGGGCGAGAAAGGTCGCGAGAAAAGGAGCTCGAGCGAAGGCTCACGTTCGCCAAGGCTCGTTTGAATAATTCGCCAGTTTGCAGGGAGGACGATCTGTGACTGTTCGAGTTGGAAAGTGTCGCCAGACTCTTCTCTAAGCGTGTTTCTCGAGCGCGTAAAACTTTTCCTCGAATAATAATGACAGCTCGTAGATAAACGTCGCTTGGAATAATCGACGCTTTGTCAGGGGTCTCGATTTCGATCGATAATGTAGCGACGCTTTGGTAATTTTCTAGTGATTTTTCGGGGAAACAGTGAGAGAAAAATAACGATGGACGAAATAGGATAGGAAACGAAGGATGGAAACGTTTCTCGAAAGCGTGAAACTTTTCCTCGAATAATAGCAATAGCTCGTAGAGAAACGTCGCTTGGAATAATCGACGCTTTGCATTTGCGAAGGGTTTCGATTTCGGTCGATAATGTCGCGACGCTTTGGTAATTTTCTAGTGATTTTTCGGGGAAACAGTGAGAGAAAAATAGCGACGGACGAAACGGGATAGAACGAAGGATAGAAATAGTGAAAACGATCTTAAGATAGATTTACAATCTTTTTTATTTTTTTTTTTTTTTTTTTCATAATTTGATTCCCGGTTAGAACGGGGACCGATTTATTCTCCTATTCAAATAGACTAGAACGATATTAATTTTTGCTTTATTTCCCAGATCGCGTCCGTTTTGCTTGTCCGGAATAATAATAAGACGGATTTGAAAAGATGAAGGACTGGTTCGCGAATAGGCTACTTGGCTCCCTTCTATGATGAAGTGTTTATTAGCTTTATTGTCGCTCGACGTCGTTTGACGTTTCAAGGGGAAACGAATCCCCCGTCACCGGGACGTTGTAAAGCCGCCTTAAAGTGCCACCTCCTCGCAATTACACGCAATAAATCGTTTCGGAGCGGAGCCATTACACCGTGATCCTTTATGGCGTCTAGATAATGATCGCTTGCTATTCGCTCGGTCGGTATGGTCACGCACTTTTCCATCATTTTTTTTTTTTTTCTTCTCTTCTTCCTCTTATTTTTTTTTTTTTTTTTTTTTTTTTTGCACGGTTTATATCCATCGCGGAAATATTTCAGGTCGTTCACGACCTGAAACACGACTCGGCGCGGTTCAATTAATTAAAAACGAGTCCACCAACTGGTTTCGGCGAAGCGGGGAAGGTGTCGTCGTCGTCGTCGTTGTTCTTCGTCTGGCCTAGAGAATAATTTTCTAGTCTTTGCCAAGGGTAAACACGAGTGGACTCTGCCTTCGAATCCGCGCCACGATGAATTCGTTCCTGAACGTTCCTGTAATTTTAACGCCCCACCATATTTCATCGTCGCATCTCGCTGTTACGCCGCGTTGTCCAACCTCGACGATATTTCTTTTCCTTCTCTTTCCCTCTCTCTCTCTCTCTGTCCGTTCCTCGACGTTAGCGATTTTTCTCGGTGAGACTTGCCGCTCCTGTTGCGCGTCTCCACGGGGATCGAAGGGTAAGGTTGGTATTCTGGTAAAGTCGAGGCTGTTACAGCCTTTTAATGAGAAGAATCGTTTATGGAGTGTGGAAGATGGAGGGCACGCATGCGATAGCTATTCGTTACGCGAGGCAACTTTTCTCTTTTCACCCGAAAAAGAAGAAGAAGAAGAAACGATGAATAAAAACATCGATGAAAAAATTTTATCGAAAATGAATTTTTTACGAAATTCTCCTTATGAAGCTTTTATCGAATAACGTCCATCTTCAAATTCATAACGTGGGAAATACTCCTTTTCTTCTCTCGAAGACTCGTAAAAACAGATTTCGAAAAATGAATTTTTTACACAAAGCTTTGCGTAAAATGATGGAAAATGGACACGAATCGATTTTCGAAATGAAATTCCTTCAAATTCGTAACGTGGAAAGAAACGGAGTCAAGTTTCACAATGCAACCTCTCCTTCGCTTCTTCTCTCGAAGATTCGGAAAAACGTCGATTTTCGAAAAAAATTTTATCGAAAAATGTAAATGAATTTTTCAATTACACCGAATTTCCAAATGAAATTCCTTCAACTAACGCACTTTAATAGCGTGGAAAATACGATCAAAATACGAGATTACCTCCGTCGATTTTTTTTCTTTTTTTTTTGCCAATTTCCAAGTTTCAACGACTCGTTTACATTTCTGATCGCGTTAACAACGAAGAGAGAGAGGGACGCGAGTCGAGCTGCATTCCTTCCTGGATGGGATCTGGACAATCGTTTGGGGGGAGGCGTTTTGAATAATTTCCTAGTTTGCAGGGTGAGCACGATCGTTGCGGTGGTCTATTGTCTTGTCCTCACCCAACCACTCGGGGAAAGTGTCACTCCTTTTCCGCCGGCGTCGCCTACGATCCCTCGACAACGTTCCTCGTGGAGTGATTCAACTTTACCTCGATGCGTCACCCCGATCGATCGATTGCCCCTCGTTTCGATCCGATCTGTCCTCTCGGACGCCGCCTCGAAAAACACGTCGTTCGAACGCCGTGTAACCGGCGAGGAGAGGGGTTGAGCGCGATTTGCACACAATCGTGGGCCTAAATTTCTATTGGGCGAGCATTCTAGAAAACGGGCGTGTAGCGAGGGATAGATATATTGTAGACGCATGTTTAACACCGAACCTACCGCGGTCAAATCATCGTTTTTTGAAATTTCGTTTAGAATTTCTTGTATACCAAGTATTACTGTATCGCCATATGACTTTTATTGACTTTTTCTACGATGCAGACACAGCCCAAACTTTCACAACTTTCTGTATTGTTTACTTTACGAATCCAATTAGCTAAAAATCTCTTTCTATATTCAGATACAAATGTTTTTTTGCATTTGATCGCTCATGGTAGGAATAGGTGTAATTGGGTCGGTAAATTCTGTTGGAAATCGGTAGCGTTTTGAAGAAAAGTGAATCGCTTTAACCGTGGCGTCGAAGCAAATCTAGAAAATTGATCTTCCGTGCACGCGATGAAGACATTTCGGACATTTTTTTTCCAAATTTCTCGTGTAAATTATCAGGGCGGATATAAATCGCGTGCATGGATTTATCTCGGAAGGGGGGGAGGAGATCGGAGAGAGAATAAATCACGCTCGTACGCTGACGGATTTTCGATGGGTGGAGGAAGAGGAAACGTGGCACGTGAGCTGCGCGCCCGATCGGAAGGGAGGCGGAAGAGAGCGGCGTTTTTTTCGACGTTCGATTTTCTGTCTCCGCTCTCCTTGGCCTCGTGAAACTTTTTTTTCTTCCCGACGACTTTATATTTTGTACTCGGAAGAATCGTGTCATCATCTTGTCGAGATAACGGGGTAATTTCACGTTTTCTTTCGACTCTTTGGAAAGAAAAGTTAGTCGTATCAATGAGAAAACGATATTTACGCGAGTTTGAAATTCGGTGTTCCTTTATTTCTGGAGGGAATTTAACGAGAAAACGATATTTATACACGGTGAACTTGAATTTCGTCGATCACGCTGTTCAACGCCACGAGATTTCAATTTGAAATCTGGCAATGAATAATCGAAGCGTGTTTCTTTATTTCTGGAAAGAAAAGTGAACGTGTCGACGATATTCACGCGTTTCTTTATTTCTGAAGAAATTTATGCGCGATAAATTTGAATTTCGTCGTTTAAAACGTGGAAATCCGGGAATGAAACGTGTTTCCTTATTTCTGGAAACTTAGCTTAGAACGAGAAAACGATATTTATACACGGTGAACTTGAATTTCGTCGATCACGCTGTTCAACGCCACGAGATTTCAATTTGAAGTATGGCAATGAGTAATCGAAGCGTGTTTCTTTATTTCTGGAAAGAAAAGTGAACGTGTCGACGATATTCACGCGTTTCTTTATTTCTGAAGAAATTTATGCGCGATAAATTTGAATTTCGTCGTTTAAAACGTGGAAATCCGGGGAATGAAACGTGTTTCCTTATTTCTGGAAACTTAACGAGAAAAGGATATTTATACACGGTGAACTTGAATTTCGTCGATCACGCTGTTCAACGCCACGAGATTTCAATTTGAAATCTGGCAATGAATGATCGAAGCGTGTTTCTTTATTTCTGGAAAGTTAGGCGAACGTGTCAACGATATTCACGCGTTTCTTTATTTCTGGAAAATTAGGTGAACGAGTTAACGAGAAAACGATATATATGCGCGATAAATTTGAATTTCGTCGAGAGTTGTAGTAACTTGAAATAATTCGAATGAAACGCGTTTCTGTTGCAGGATCACAGGGAAGGAAAGTGGGCAACAAGTGAGTAAAAACTCGGTAAAACGTATCGCGTTACGTCTTCGAGAAACAATTACCCAGCGTCGCGAAACAATAGGTTTCGCAACGTTTCATTAATCGATCCTCCTCCAGGCTTTTTGCCTCCTTTAAAACGAACAGTGCGACCGACAGACGTAGCAATTACCCACTTGTGCGATAACTCGATTGTCTCGAACGATCGTGGCGAAACCCGATAGATCATCCATCCGCGCATAACAATTATTTCGATGCTGGGAAACCGGAAACGAAAGAGGTATCGTCTCGTTCTCGCAAATCCTTCCGTCGACTATTAATTATATCGAGCAGAAAAAAAAGTAACGTTAATAACACAACGTGGAAGAAGGATTCAATTAGAAAGTTTAACTTGGCAAATTCAGTTAGAGAGAGAGAAAAAAAAGAGGGAAAAATTGGACGTGAGTCATCGACGGCGGCCCACTAAACGCCGGTGTAATTACGGCGTAATCATCTCCCCACGTGCACTTTTCCCTTTTTTGCGTGGAAACTCAAATTTAACAGCGATGGGCTCGAGCGGCTCGCGAGCAATTTTGTTCGAAAATCGATTCCTCCATGGCGCTATTATCGGCTATCCTTTGGCTCCCGTAAGTAAACCAACGATACGAAGCGCTGTCGAGGGGAAAAAAAAGTTGAAGGAAAGTATTTTTATAGAGAAACAAGAGAGTTTTATCGATCATAGCAGCATCGATCGAGCAGTTCCGCAAACGCATGTCCACATTAACGCCACGTTTTCGTTTCGAAGAATTGAAGAAACTTTCCCTGTTCGAGCTTCCAACTCCTTCCTTCAAGAAAAAAAAAAGAAGAAAGAATCATCTCGTTTCGCGTCGATCGATCGCAGCGATAATCGAAACGTTTCCCTCGATTCTTCCCCTCGCGTTAATAAGCGGGGAAATAAAATGATTCACGGGAGAAGTAGGCAGGCAGCGTATCGAGAAGTGGTGAAACGTCGGTGATAAATCAGTAGCTCGTGGAAAGATTGGATCCAACGAATGAGATGCGATTTCTTGTTCCTGGCCTGGCAGTTGGAGTTCGAGCCGAGTATCAACGAAAATAATTAATACGTTTCTGTGAAGGAGGGGGGACGATACGTACGCGCGCATCCATTAACGCGATCCAGGAAGGTGTTCCGCGAACGTGGCCGGCCAATCAGAGCCGAAACCGCTCGTTTCTCGCCCAAGATCGATCGACTGTCCCGTTTTTATGCGTTCGTCGCGTGGTAATGAGTGCTACCTTCTGTAATGGCTCGTTGCATTAACGCCACCTCCGAGTTTAGCCCGCTGTTAGGGCTGCTCCAACGATCGTGCTTTTCTTTTTTTTTAGGATACCTTCTCGGATAATCAAAAATTTAGAAAGATCTCCTTAATTAATTTGGTAGATCGTCGTCGTAATTATTGTGAAAATGATTCTATAAATATTCTTTCTTACCTCGATTCGGAAAATGATATTCGAAGGAAGGAAATTAATAGAGGAATGATCGAAACAAAACGCGTATGCGAACAATTTGCATCGTCGCGTGGTAAGATTGAAAGCGAAAGATTTTCTTCGTTAATTTGTTAGATCGTCGCTAAATGATTCTACAAATATTCTTTCTTACCTCGATTCGAAAAATTCCATCCAAAAAGAACACTAATTAAGGAAAAGTATAGGAATGGTGGAATATCTTCGATTCGAGAAATAATATTCACGAAGGAAATTAATAAAGGAAAAATATACGAATAATCGAAACACTCGCGCATCGTCGCGTGAAAAGATTTTCTTCGTTAATTTATTAGATCGTCGCTAAATGATTCTACAAGTATTTTCTTACCTCGATTCGAAAAATTCCATCCAAAAAGAACATTAATTAAGGAAAACGAGGAAAAGTATAGGAATGGTGGAATATCTTCTTACCTCGATTCGAGAAATAATATTCACGAAGGAAATTAATAAAGTGGAAAGATTTTCTTAATTAATTTGTTAGATCGTCGCTAAATGATTCTACAAATATTTTCTTACCTCGATTCGAAAGAAAAAAACGAGGAAAATACGCATCGCCCTCGAGTTTTTCGAGCGCGTATACATTCGAAAGCGGGGCGAAAAGTGTTGGAGAAATTTTCAGAGCCGCGTATAAAAATCTCGCAAGATGGACGTCGCGTCGATTGGGTCGAAAACGAAAGAATTTTCGTCCAAGTTGGAAGGGAAAATACGAGGATTTGCCGAAGAAACGAGAGGATTTTTTGCAAAAGGCGGCGTTGGTGAGTGGTGGTCGGTCGCCAATTAGCATTCCCCCAGTTTTCCCCGCCATTGCCACGGCCAACGATTACTTATTCCCTCTGTTGCACCTCGTAATTACGTTTAATTAGTTTCGTTACGCGCAATTGAAACGATGCCGCGTGCCCGCCAAATCCGCATTTCGAAGAAAATTTAATTCAAATTAAATTTCGCCCGCTTCCATCTCCTCCAATTATTTCTTTCTCGATCCTCGATTATCACTGTGATATCAATCGCTTGATCTAATTTTTTTACAACGTAATACTCCACTCGAATTCAATTCGAGATAATTCGTGAAACGTATCGAAATCTGTAATGAAAAACTTAATTCGCCCGCTTCGATCTCCTCCAATTATTTTTTCTCCGATTAATCTTGATCTAATTTTTTTACAACGTAATATTCCATTATTGAATTTACGTCGATTCGGATAGAAATTCATCCGATGGAAAACTTGTTTAATTGTAATTTATCTCTTCCGAAGCATTTTCCGATAAAATTCTATCTACGATTGGATCGATTCGAGCGATGGGTTTAAGTCGACGAGCGAACCATCACAGCATTCGTTCGTATTAACTCAAACCCATTACTCGATCCTCGTCTTCTTTATCGTCCTTCTTTCTTTTCTCTTTTTCTTCTTCCCGTTTTCATTACGACTCGATCCTCCTTAACGGATGCCTCCCCGATGATTCACGAAACTGATGGATCTCGGAGAGAAGTGATCTCACCCCGTGTCACGCGACCGTGCAGAGGTCGTTGATATTCACCGGCCGAACAGAAGTTTCGTTTGTTTCGTCTCGAGTGGGTACAACCTTCTCCTTCAACTTCGTGGAAGAAATCCTTTCACGCGAAAAATAAACATACTTCTCCGCTAATTCTCTCTCATCTTTGAATTCTCCTCGAGAAAGAAAGAAATCCATCGTAAATTGATCGTCACTCGCTGTAACTGTAAATCTCTCACGAATATGAGAATTTCGATCCGTTGGAACGAATTCTTGGACTCGTTTCGAGCGATTAACACCTTCTTCTTGGGGAATTTTTGAGTTACGAAATTTCTGGGTGGAAGAGAAAAAGGAAAAAGGAAAGAAAAGGAGGAAGAGAAGAGAAGAACGAATATACGATCCGCACAGCTCGTGCCCGTGCAACGAGATTTTTTTTTTCCCCTCCTCCTCCTCCTCCTCCCCTCCCCTCCGAGTTTCTTCTTGCGGGGAGAGAACTGTTATGAAGCGTCGTATTATACAAGCTTGGTATTACTTGTCCAAGCTTTTTCTCCAAGCGGTTTGCCGTCGAACCGCAGGAATTCCTCCGTGAAATTGAAAAGAAGACTACACGTATAGGAGAAGAAGTAGAGGAAAAAGGGAGAGAAAAATTAGAAGAAAAAAAGTGCGCGTAAAAAGTCGATGGAAACGTCTTACCTTTCCATCCGCCTGTAATGATTAACATGTAAAATTACCCGGAATTATCGACCATCTTTTTCTGCTTTTTTTTTTTTTTTTTTACTTCATTAATACAGATTTTACTTTTACAATTTAGGTTTACAGTTACTTTTTATCGAGCTGAGAAGTTTAGAAGTCAATTACAATGATTGGATAACGAGAAGTAGATAAGCTGGGATCTGCCCGTTTATAAATAGGATTAAAATTAACACGTAAAATCCATTGGAATTCGATTTTTTGTTAAGTCGAATTACCTGGAGGAATCGATGTTAACAAGAATTGGATAAATTTATAATATAGTTATAATTCATTTTTGATCTCGAAATTAATACTAGAATACTTGCGTTCATCCCGTTTTCTATTAGCTTGAATTTATTTTTAGAAATCAATCAGTCAACAAAAATTAGGCAAATTGGGATACCCATTTCTTTTTTATCTTGAAATATCAAGGTTAAATAAAATTCCATCTGTCCAATTTTACTCCATCCCCCCTTTTACTCCTTCAACGAGAATTGAAATCAAATAAATTTGGGATCCACGGGTAAAGCAGTATCCACTTTTGATCCGGATTTTTACGGATCAACGACAATGAAAATTAGATAAATTAGGATAGCCATCGGTAACCCACTTTCGAATCAACGCTAAATCTACTATAGAATCCCATTTATTCGACTTTCTATCCCCTCCCTCCCACTCGAACTTGGGCTACTTTTACAGGTCAGTGGTAGCGAAAATTAGATAATAAATATAATGTAAAGTATCACTTTTCAGCCAGCCGCGTTCCTCTCGAGGGTTGGATCCGGATCTCGCGTGACTCGTGCTATTTTTCGGCAAGAATACTCGGCAAGAATTATCCGTCTCACGCGAGATTCCTGATCCTAGATGTAACGTTAATTACAAGTTTGGCGGGAGCGTGGGCGTGGACATTTGCGGAACAGATGGAGCTGTCGCCACCGTGTCACCACCGCGTTGGATCGAAGAGATTCTCTCTCGAAGCGTATCGATATACGTGTTCGGATGAAAAATATTACCTTAGAAGAATGCTTGTCACGAGGGATAAATTAAATCCGACTCGAAGATTCTTACAAGTAAGGATTTCCAATTGTCTTATTGGGAATTATTCAGAGCTTAAGTTAATTATTAATTATAGGAAGTGTAAAAATGTTCGAGGAAATAAATCGCTCGTGATAAATAAGCCTGGACCGACATGTACCAATGTTTATTTCAGCTGTAATCGATCCTCCAAAAGATATCTCGCGTGTATATTACGAGGTGCGTGGCAAGGCTGCGTCAAACAGTGCGCCCGGTTATGCGCGTGCATTCGTTGCTTTTTGAGCAACGCTTCAGAACCGACTACCGACTTCGTGTCATATTCGTTCGCTCGCCATGTTCTTGCAACGGCAGTTACATATCGTGTACCAGGGGCAACTGTTCATGCTCGTACCCTCGTTTCCTCTCGTCGTTTTATTATGTATATCGAGTTGAGTAATTTTTTGTAATTACTTTCTATATATAATTTCGCTTTTTTGCCAAAGATGAAATTAATAACGAAATTTTTACGAAATTGTACAGATTTGTAGTATTTTATACTACAGGTAATGGTAATTAAAAAAGTATTCATCCCTTAAAATTTTATAGATTTCTTCTTCTACATCTCTCGCTCGTTTTTCTTCAACTTTTCATTACAATTTTCTTCCAACTTTTTTTTTTCCTTTTTACACCTAATCCTTTCTAAGAATGCTCAAATAATTCGATTTCAATTTCGAAGCAAGGATATATATATACTTTTTCTTCTCCACGAATCATAAATTTTTCCCCTTTTAATCGAGTTTGTACAAGGATTGAGAAGAATTCTCTTGTAATTTCAAGATTCGTCGGATTTGTTACATCCATCGCTCATTCTCGGCATTAAAAAAGAAGAAAAAGAAGACGACGAAGAAGAAGAAGAAGAAGAAGAAGAAGAAGAAGAAGGAAGTTTTCCTTCACCCGACTCGCAACTATTAAATCGATAATGCCTACGTCTTCTCGATTCCATTACAGGATTATTAGACCCTTATTCCCCGGCAATAATATTATTTTTACACAATTTGCTTATCATTGCCAAGCCCTCGACAGCCCTCGCGCATTACCTCCTCTCTCTCTCTCTCTCTCTTCCACCTCGCCCCACGATTATTCGCCCGGCCATAACCCTTCTTACTCCATCGTCGTGAGTCGTAACCATCAGCTCGTGCCTCGCTCGCTCGTATTCATACCTCTCGAAGGCAGTTTTAATACAGCCTTTCCAAGGTCGTGGTACGTCAGCGGCCAGGGGCGCCATCCTGCCACGATTCCTGTCAGTGAAAATGAAGGCTCGGTTAACCGGTGGCTAACCAGAGAGGGAGAAAGAGAGATGGATCTTCTCGCGCAAGATAATGTCCTTGGATAAAATTCAGATCGTGTTCCAATCACGTGAACCCTCGTCACAGCGCCGGCTTAACCAACCGAGGCGCCAACCGTCTCGTTCCCTCGTAGAAAAAAAGAAAGAACAGCAGGAGAAAGAAGAAGAAGAAGAAGAAGAGAAGGAAGAAAAAGGAAAAAGAAAAAAATCTTTGGAAAACACGGAAATTGATTCGACGAAGGCCCGTTACACTCGAGAGGGGGGAGGGGATCGATTTGCTCTCGTTACGCGTCGATGTTAATGCTCGGTAATCGGGCCAATTACTCGACGGGTGAAAGCCTCCGCCTCGTCGAAGGTGGACACGGAGTAGTGGGCCTTCGAAGGGGGAAGATATCTGTCAGCCAGTGTTTATGCCAGCGAAATTTCATCGTCCCTAAGCCCAAAACGTGCCCAAAAAAAAAAAAAAAATAAATAAAAAAACGAGCATAACGAGGTCGTGGTGGTCTCTCGTCGAGGTCGACGCACTCGCCACCACGAGGGATAAGAGTTAGAATAATAAGTCTCGGTTGGGCTCTTGGGTTGGGCTCGAATTCGACCACTTCGAATTTTTCTTCCCTTTTTTTTCTCGCGGCTGCACGATACACAAAAGTCGAGCCGTGCAAAAGTGTTTTGTTTCTTATTAAGCGCGAGAATATCAAATTTGCTGGAAGGAAATAAAATAAAACGGGAAATCGCGAGAAGAGGATTTTTAATTTCCAAAAAACAATTCAAATTCTTTTACGGTTTAAAGTTATATTCGGTGTATTTAACTCAAAAATCCGGCGAGGCCGACCGAAAACTTTTTATCGATTTCCCAAATCCATGATTTAGAACGTTGTATCATATTCAGCCGCGTGGTGTGCGAGAACGCGTGAAAGAAGCGAGAGATACGTTATAAGTGGAATAAGTTAGGTATATGCCCGCCAATGGCGTTGCCACCTTGTAAATATTGATTTTGCCTTTGAGTGTCGATGCGAGTTATCATCATGGTGGAATAGGATACGAGAGAGAGAGAGAGAGAGAGTGAGAGGGAGGGAGGAAGGGAGAGAAGAGGTGGAAGCCGGGACGATGAGAAACGGCTGTTGGTACACGCGTTATGGCCGGCCGGCTATTTCGTTAGATTTAGGGCCAACGCCCAGACCCTGGCCCCCGCCGCTCTTGTTGCGCTTTTTTTACACGCGTGGACACGGGACGGGATCCGGCGAGAGGGCAGAGGGCCGAGCAGCTTCGCTGGTTTAGGCTCTCGGACGTTCGGCCATAGGCGTGATCAAAAAATTCGTCCTCGTTCGAAATTCGCGAGATTGTTGCGAAAGAAGAAACGAGATTCGTTTCGATTTCGATCTACTCGATTCGTAGAACCGAGAGAGTTATTCCGTCCCCAAGATGTCCGGATGGTACTAATATCGGATGGTGGAAGTTTCAAAGCAGGGGGAGGGGGGAGCAGAAGAAGAATTCGAAGGAATAAGAGTATGAGATGATGTTGCATCGAGCTCGGTTTGCAAAGTTTCCCACGTTGCAGTGGGCCATCTGCATACAGGATTCTATAGAAAGCGTGTTTCGAAGGGTTACTTCAGACCCCATCGACACGATTCTCGACTCCCTCACGCAACAGAGCCGCTCGTGATATTTCTACGCCCGTAGCGCCGATGGATCTCTTTGCGCGCTCCGTCCAATAAGGACGGAACAGGATAGCGGGGTTTTTCGAGTAAATTCGATATAGGCGTAGACATACACGCTCGAAGATTCGCAATAAAGCACGATTCAATCGTAGGAAGGATTCCCCCCTCTCTCCCCTCCGAATCGTAAACGCATCGGTCGGTAAATTACAGACGCGTCATCCTAGCCGGCCACGAGAAGAGTATCGTTTCCAAGCCCTCGAGTGGAAACGCGCATGTTTGCATGTTTGCGCGAGGCGCATCGAAACGAAACGTCCATTTCCACGAGTGGCGGGAACACGATCCACGAACGAGGGCTCCCACCGGATAGTAGGCCTGTGTGTACGAACTACGAATCGAGTACGGGTGGGTCGTGTCGGTTCGTTCCACCCCTGCTCGCGCCGCAATTGCGCGCGAATCGAAGGGCCTTACGCCAATGGCGGGCGCGGGCGCGGGAAGAGGCACGAAGCACGAAAAAGAGTTTGCCATCGGGCGAACACTTTCCACCGCTCCGCGCGGCGAGTTCCACGACCGCGTTTCGGGACAACAGCACGCCGGTACCCAAGCAACGTGGGGGCCCTCCCCCCCGTCCTTGGTCCGTGTCAGTGGCATAGAGCATACAGGGCTCGTTCAAGGTCGAACCGAGGGGAGCCGAGCGCGCACGAAGCCGCACGACCGGCTCGAACCGAGCACGGCCGACCGCGCTCGAGCACCGACCGAGGCACGGTTCGGCGGGCGGGGTGGGGGGAAGCGCGAGAGGCCGAGTGGTGGGGGGGGTTGTGCGAGCCGATCGAGAGTCCGAGCCGAGTGTCATCCTATACCCGTGTGCCAGCCGCGTCGTTTCGCAGCGTCTTAACGCACATTAATACACGCTCTGTGTGTACACTGACACGACACCCGCCTTCGCCCGCGGTTTTCGTTTCTTCTCATTTTTTTCCCTTCGCTGGCCACCCTTTCTTTTTTTTTTCCCCCCCTTTTTCTCTCCTTTTTTCTCTCGGTTCCGCCCTCTCTTCTTCCCTCGTGGTGCCCTCCTCTTGGTCGTTGCTCCGCTCTTCCCTTCTTCTTCGTTCTCTTGTTCTCTCTCTTCTCGTTGTCATCGTCATCGTCGTCGTCGTCGTCGTCGTCCTTCTCTTCTTCTTCTTTCGATACCCGTCGCCTCTTAGGAGTTCGTTCGTTTCTCGATCTTTCGACGGGGTTTTGTTGTCTCTTCCCGGAGGGAGAGGGGGGAGGCGGTCGAACGGAGAGATTCGAGCCAAGGTTTCCGAAGCGAGCGACGAAATTAAACGGCGTACGAAATCTCGACGAAGTGATCGATCGTTGCACGCTCTCTGCGCCTTGGTTCGAGAGAGATACGGGGTCGATGACACCGATCTCTCGAATGTGATTCACCGATTCGCAGCGAGATTCGAGTTGACGATTTTATGGCTAATTGGGTGGCTTCGTCCAACGTTCGAGCATCATCCCTTCGAAGAAATTCTCCTTCGCGTGATCCGATCATTCAAAACGATTGTTTTGTATTCGTATTTCGACGATGTTTGCGTATAATAATCACGCGCGTCGAAGATTAAACGGTACGAATCAGGTTTTCTGTGGAAGGAAAAGCGGTTGAAGGGATTTACAGTTAAATCCGGATGGTTCGGGTAACTGGATCGGATGTTTTGGTAGTTCCTGGATTTATGAAGGCCGGTTCCGTGGAACCTGCAATTTCTGGCCACGCCGGTCGACGTAACAGACAGACGGTCGCGATACGGCCTTCCTTGGCCAAGGATTACGGCCGACCGATTTTAGCAGTCTCCCTCTCTAGCAACGTGGCGCGCTCGTGGTCATCTGATGTAACAGGTTTCGCTCGGTCGTGGCAACAAGCCATGCCGAGGCGGACATCGGATTTCAAGGTTATTTAATAAGAAGAGAACCGATGCCAGCCACGTACCGGCATGCGATACCAATTGTGTACTTTTCGTATTGTATATTGGATACAATGGAACTTTTATTTTCCACTTTTTATCTACAACGATGTTTTACCAAACTCTTCTTCTTCTTCTTCTTCTTCTATTTCTTTTTCTTCCTCTTCTTCTTCTTCTTCTTCTTCTTCTTCTTCTTCGAGATTCGGTTTTTACCTATAAAACTTTTTACATTTCCATTTCCAATGCATTTTAAATAGTCTTCGATTTATTACTTCTTACTTTTTACTTCGCAGAAAAGTCATTTCGATGAAAAGAAAATTTAAGACGAATCCATCCTCCATATAATTTCTATCATTATTAAATCGATATTTTATTACAAAACTTTTCGTATCGTAATAATCCTTTTCGACTTTTTCTTAATTTTTACCTATATTATCCATCCCGAATACGATTCTTTCCTTTCACAGAACGAAATATATTCGAAATTATATTCCTCGAGATATTTTACAGACAAATATTTCAAAATTCACACGATCCCACGACTTGCTCCTTACCCTCTCGCAAAAAAAAAAAAAAAAAAAAAATAAAAGATAGCAAAACTTCGACACATGCATCCCCATACGTGGTAAATCGATCGCCTCACCGAAATATATAACACGATCATCGTTCAAGTTACGCTCCCATACGATCACCGTGTGTCCTCGCCCGTGTATGCAACTCGACGCCCCAACACTCGATATTCGCTCGTTGCACGCGAGTTCCGTTAAAGATTCCATACAGGCCTCCCTACCAACCTCTTCGATTTTTCACGCGACGCGTCCTTCCGGCTCCCGTCCGCTCGATAAGAATCGCGACGAACCTTGTCATTAATGCAAAGCGAATCGCGCGAGGCCGGAACACAGCGGCCTGTCACGGCGCTGCCCTCAGAGATAACGGGCCGGCCGGCCAAATAGGACCTCGAGGAGGATCGATAACGTTCGCGATTCATATTCCATCCTGATCGGCGTGGATGGAAACGTTTGTTCCGTGTAACGAGGCGCGTCGTTAGGTGGACGGGTATGTGGACGGGTTACGGGACTTTACGGCCTCCCCTTCACGAGGCTGTAAAGCAAGAAATTGGAAGAGGGGTTTTTTTGATTAGAAGATACAGGATTCGATTGATTTTTTGATTGAAGATTGCGAATTTTCGCGTTGTCTGTCGATTGTCAGCAACAAGAGTTGATTTGATGATTGTTTCGAAAAGGAGGTTATTTATTTTCGGTTAATTTAATTACGGTGAAATAAGTGAGATTGGCAACGATTCTAGGGATATTAAATATCCCTAGGCAGCTCGTCTGCCTCTAATTGTTATCTTAAGAAATCATCTGAAAATATTATTTTATATTATTCGTGATGGTCTCGTAAATTCCTCTGAAAATAATATCTTCTTAAAAAAAAGAAATAAGGACGAGCAGCGTTAACGATTGCAAAGATACGAGGAAGATTCGTGGTGGAATTGGACGTTGGATCGTTAAATGCTCGATTTTTCTTCTTTTCACCGCGTAAACGTCGATACCACTCCAAGACCCTCGTAACTTTTCGACCGTTCACCGTCGATAAAGCTGCTTTTGTGATCGCTCCGTGGAGAGATCGAGCGCTCACGATTTTCTTTCTTTCTTTTTTTTCTTCTTCTTCTTCTTCTTCTTTCCCTCGGCGACAACCGTAAAAAGGCAATTATGGTAATCGGCGGTCGAATCGAGGCGAGTTAACCAGAAGGATTCTTTCGGTGCCTCGTTTCAATTTCGGCCACATTGGCCACGCCGGATAACGCTGGTCGGGTAATTGGGCCCCTCGATGCTTGGACACGCGATAAAACTCGTGAGTGTCTCGTGAGAAAGGGTGGAATCTTACCGAGGATTAAATTTCGATTTTAATCGATCCTTTCACGATATATAGAGAGGTATCGATGTCCACGTCGTCGCACAAGAAACGTTAATCGATAATTCAAGCGGATTAAAAACTTGACGCGAGAAGAATTTTAATTGGTCGCTAGAAATTCATTAGATTTTTTCGAGCTTTCTGACGAATGTATATGGAAAATTATTACGAGGCAATAACTAAGATACGAAGGAATTAAGGACGAAGGCCGATATTTTTGTTAATTTAAAACGCATTCCTTTTTCTTAAATGTTGAATTTCGAGGAGAAATTCTGATTTTAATCCCTTTCAATCCCTTTCGATATATAGAGAAGTGTCGATGTTATTACATTTACATAGAATGTAAATAATTGATAATTTAATAAATCGAAAGTTGACGTGAAGAGAAGAATTTTAATTAATTAACAACTAGAAATTCACTAGAAACTCTCTGACGGTATATGAAAATATCACGAGGCGAATAATTACGAATATTTTCGATCGATAATTTAAATGTTTCTTTTCGTTAAGTTTCAGTTCGACGGATTTGGTTCACGTTGAATTCCGTATTCGCCTCTCACATCGATATGAATATTCGCTTGGATACCGTGCCAGACAAGCGTCGAACGTCTCTCTGCCATTAATATTGATTAGAATTAGCGAATTAATAAGTACTCGCAAGTAGGTTTCGTGTGAACGTGACCTCGAACTGTGCACGCTCGTTCCGATACAGTTAGCGGAACGCCTCGTGATTGTCACGTGCCTTTCAACGCTTGCGGCCTTTTATTTCTTCAATTCGCAACCTTTCTCCTCTCGGAATCCTCAATTCGAAGTCGTGAATATTTTACTCGAAACGATTTCGAAAACAAAATTTCTTTCCAAACTTTCCAAATCCACTGGAAAACTTCGATATCAATCGGATATTCCTCTCCAACGAGTAACTAACAATTAACAATCCCTCTTGATTTCTAATTTAATAACATCCCCATTCTTTTCCTCGCACATCCTTCAAATTGAAATACCATCGAGCAGAAAGAACAAGAAGCTGAAAAACGCTTCCCTCGTCCGTTAATTAAAAAAGGAGACGAGGAGAGACTCGTATTTCCCGCGCTCCACGAATCCTTTTTTTGCGATTGTAAATTCGCCCGCTTCCTCGGTCTGAAGGCGAGTGGAAAAACGGAGCCGCGCAATTAAAATGTTGGAGGGGTCGACCGACGCGCCCTCCTTCCTTCCTTCCCCCTCCTGGAAATGGCAAAAACCGTGGAAAGCGTCGTCGTTTTGCGCCTCCGCTTTTTATTTACTGCCATCCCACAAATCGTGGGAGCGGAATGAAGAAAGCTTGGAGAGGAGAGGGTTCCCTCTCGTTTTTGGAGGCTCGTTAAGGGTGGAGGCTCCCTCTTCCTTCCTTCCTTCCTTTCTTTCTTTCGAAGGCGAGAGGATGGAAGGAAGAAGCTGTTGCGAGTTTTTTTTTCTTTCTTCTCCTCTTCTCTCCCCCCTCCCTCCGTTTTTTCGCCTTTTCAAGATCCTTTTCAAGGTTCGTTCTGCCGATGATAAATGCGCGCGGCCGGCAGAGTTGTGTTTATTTTGAGAGGGAAGGGTTTGTTTAAATGGACGCGGAGCGGAGAGATGGGATTTAACGAAGGAAGAGTGGAGACGCGAGCAAAAAGAGAGCGACACGTTCCTTCTACTTTTCTCCTCCCCCTCTCCCTCTCTCTAAAAAGTTGGAACAAGTTGGAAACGAGCACACGAGTGATACGAGTCAACACTGCTTTTACGATCGATTACGACCACTTCTACTAATTTTACATTCCTGGGGAAAATTCAGCTCGAGGAATAATCGATACCTAAGCTTTTTCAACGAAATTTATATCCATTATTCGTTGAAACGTAGTCTCGATAAGAGACGAATAAGAGAGAGAGAGAGAGAGGTTAAAGAATAATGTCTCGAATTAATTGCAAGGGGGCGGACTTTGCTGTCTATAGGTCACTTTATCAATACACGCATCCTTCCTTCCTTCCTTCCTTCCTTCCTTCCTTCCTTCCTTCCTTCTCTCCTTCCTTCCTTTCTTTTTCTCTTCCACGACCTCGAGACGGTGGTGAGCTGGTTTTCCTCCACTGGCAAATTGCGAAACCTCGGCGCAAAAAGCGAGGACGAGTTGAATAACGAGTGAAATAACCAGTTAAAATCGTGCGATCAGGGTAAACCTGCGCCACGAAGGCACGAAGCTGCTTCGTAAAATATAAATCGTTATAAATCGTTGCCGGTTTTAAAGGAGGGGGAGGGAGAGGGAGAGAGGGAGAGAGGGAGAGAGAGAGAGAGAGAGAGAGAGAGAGAGAGAGAGAGAGAGAGAAACAAACAGGCGGTATAATTGCGTCGAGCGGTGCCGGCCAATTATAAAAGCGAAAAATCGGCGGTTTAATCGCCGATATCTTGGAATCGGACGCCTCGCTGCGACTCGCGGCCTCGGTGAATTATTGAAATCGTATATCGCCGGTGAGGATCGTCCCGGGGCCTTGAGGATCCCCTCCCCTCCCCGTTGCGAGCCGATCTTGTTTCGTTGTTACGTACCTCTTCCATCGATTATGAGATAGTTTATCCTTGATAATTTATCTTCGCGGTTTTTAAAGGTTTGTAGGAGAAAGAAAAAGAAAAAAGAACTATCGAAGAAGAATTTAAGGGAAAAAATTGAATTGACAACTCTTCGAATCCCAAAAACATCTACTTCTTTCTCTATATATTCATAGTTATTTATCCTATAGTTTTCCATGCTGCCCGATGGAAAAATCTAGGAAGGAATTCTATAGCGCATTTAAAAAGGATGATCGAGGAGTTTTTGTCTTTGCGATTGATATTTTTCGTGAATCTATTTAATCTATTTAAAAGAAAAAAGGAGGGAGGAGAAAATTGTTCGTCGAAAAGGAAGAAAAGAAAAGAATAGTGTTCGAGGTTCCTAGAATCTCAAAGTTCCTCCCGTTGCGCACGGCTTATCTATCCTCGTTTTCACCGCGATCTCTTTTTCCATCGCTCCTCCTCTCGATGGAAAAAATCGAGAGGAACAGAGGATACAGTTATCCCGTGGCATATTTAAATAACGATATTTTTTTTTTCTCTACGCGTCCCTCTTTCCTTTTAACGGTGATGCATTCGTTACGGTATACCATTCGTTCTTTTGCATTCTTATATACGACTGGTAAGTATACGGTTCATGCGTAACGACGCTCGTCGACGCCCTTGAACAATAAACCGCACACTTTTCCTCTCCGTCGCTCCACTATTATCCGTCTCCGTCCTTTTCTTCTCCCTCCTTCCTTCCTTTGTTTTTTTCCTTTCTCCTTTCCACCTGTTGTACGTTCTCGAACTTGGGCCGTGTAAAAAAAAGAAAGAGAGAAAGAAAGAAAGAAACGGCACACCTGCTTCTCGCCAGGAAACAGTGGCCGAGGGACAGGATGCGTGAAATTAAACTGTAGCGGATGGTCGAGGATCGATGAGATATATTCGCGAGTTCTGTATATTCGCGAAAATTTATGCGACGACGATGACGATGACGACGACCACGGCGACGGTGACGTTGCTTCTCCGTCGGATCCTTAATGGTTTCTGGCGTCGAGCCGCTGGTCTGGATAATTATCCTCCTCCTCCTTTCTGCTCCCCTGATTACCCTTTGTGACGACGCTTTCCTTGGCTCGTGGTGGTAATTAAATGTAATTATCGTGCGGTCAAATATGGGGCACACGTGATGTTTTGGTTCGTACGTTGTTGCGGAAATTCGAAAAGTTCGACACGATCGAGGAAAGGAAAATTTGTATCGCGATAAACGTGTTGTAATAAAAGTATATCTTTAACCGATTGTTAATATTGTTGAAAGCACGTTTTATGAGAATTGATTATTCGTATACGTTTTAAATATTTCTTTATCAATTTACTTCGCAAGTTACTTTCTTCTCCAACATTTATTCACCGACAGACCTTCTCTTCGATCCTGCTCAACCTGCTCAAGAAAAATACGCATTCATTTGTTTCGTTCGTAAAAATTTTCCACCAACTTCTACATCCAACTTTTACAGATATGTTTACGACGGAAAGAAACGAAAAAAAAAAAAAAAGAAAAAAAAATACACATTCCTTTCGTCAGTTTTACAAAACTTACCCGCTCGAAAGAAACGAGTATTTTACTCCCCCGTAACGCCGCACGGTTCATTAGATATTTCTCCAATATTCATCCGTATATCCAACTTCTCCTCTCTAGAGAGAACCGGACAGAAATTTCTTCCATCCGCGGCTCGCTCAAGGGAAGGGAAAGAGAAGAGAGAAGGATACGTATGCGCGCGTTCTTTCTTCCTCCGTTCGAAAAATTTACGGGACGGAAAGAGACGATACTTTGTCCGAGGTATAATAGATATATCTCTCCGATATCTTTTCCAACTTTGTTGCAACGGGTGCAATAAACTTTGGGAAAGGATTGGCGATCGTGCAACAAAGTCGGGAGCTTCCACCGAGCTCGAAAGCCTTCGAATATCGCAATGCGATCGATCCTCCTCCTCCTCCTCCTCCTCCTCCTCTTCAGAGGGAAATCTTCTTCTTCTTCTTCTTCTTCTTCTTCTTCTTCTTCTTCTTCTTCTTCTCTTCCTCCTTTGGACAACTGGTGGTTACCGGTTTATATTGGACTGTAAATTGTCAAAGAGTTGGCAAAGTGGACGTGTGGGGAGGGAGGGAAAGGGAGGGGGGGGGGCTGGCTGGCTCGCTTCGCTCGCTGTTGGTAATTTGTTTCCCGACGCGAATTTCTAATACGGGATAACTCGTCGTCGAACGGGGCGAACGGCGCGAGTTTCTGTCCCTCGCGAGAACGCTTCGCCTCTTAACTCCGTCCGTATTTATGTAAATTACGATCTAACTGTTAAAGAAGGATTACCCGCGCTTACCGTCCTGCTCACTTGTAAATTGCCCCGTGTGATGAGAAGAACTTCTCCTTCCAGCAGGAGGCGGAGGAGGTCGATCGTCCCGATCTTTTTAATCGAGATCTGTCGATCGATTGAACAAACCAGTTGTATCGTGATCTTGGCGAAATTTCGTCGCTCGACTTTTTTTCAACGCGATGCAAATATAGAAATCGACGATATTTTCTTTTATTTTCCATTTTAGAATTTTGGACATGGATAAAATTCGATAAAATTCGTTTGAACCAAGGCTCGATCCTATCGATTGATCAACAACGTATCGTAGTTTAATATAATTTTGATGAAATTTCACCGGTTAGATTTTTTTTCAAGATAAAAAGAGCATAGAAATCGACGATATTTTCCTTTCTTTTCTATTAGAATTTTGGACACGGACTTTCGATGAAACTTTGGATAAAATTCGCAGGAAGGGATTTCGATTTTCGGAGGAAGAGTTGGGAACGAGTTGATTTCCGGTTATCCCGGACGTAGCTCGTTGTTTATTCGTGTCAGTGAACTCGGCTCGGGATCGGGTCCCTGGCTCTTTGTTTCAGCCCCCGAAGGGTTCACTCGGCTGCTCAATAGCCGGCGTTCACTGTTGCACGACGAGAATGTAGCAGCGGCGTTGCAACGACAACAACAACGACCACGAAACCAACAACCGGCCGTAACTGAATCCATCCTCCCTACTTCGACCTTCGAATGATACCCGAGGGATAATCTCGATTTTATCGTAAAATTTGATACTTTGTGGTGCTATTGTGAAAACTCTCGGCGAGCAAAAACTATAATAGAATCTTCTCGTAATAACGTGCACTTTCAAACAAGAACGTACAACTTTTTTTCTTTTCTATTTTTCCTCCTCTCGTCGAATCGAAGATTAAGGCTATATTTTAAATTTCTTAAAAGATTTTCGAAAACGCTTCCTTCAAAAGGATTTCAAAATCTTCCATTTCCACGTTTTTCTACATTTCCCACTTACACTCGTCCCAACAGTTCGTTACGTTATTTAGGCGAACCGTAAAGAAATCCAGTTCGGATCCAATCCGTTCAACTCGACACCCAACCTCTCCTCCTCCATTTCCTCCGGCAGGAAGAAAAGAAAGAAAGGAAGGAAGGAGAGAAACACGGAGAGCAATTGGAAATAGCCACGTCCGGCTTAATCCATATATAACGCGGCTCATACGGCTGCATAAATAAATCCAGCAACGTGGAAGATTTATTGGAACAAAACCGTCGCCTCTCCTCTCGGGCAACATCATTTCCTAGGGCCGGCCCATCAAACCCATGAGAGGCCCAGCAGCCCCATGAGAGAGGCAGCCTCTCCTCGAAATCGAGGCTCGCGGCGGGGGGAAAGAAAGAAGAAATATCAGCCACTTGTCAGCATCCTCCGATGCCGCCGCGATTCAACCACGTCCGACAAATGTCGGGGAATTTCGCGTTCCACGCTCGGACGAGGGATTAAGCCTCGCCCCTCCGCCTCCCCGAAACGAATAGAGGGGATAGAGGGAGGGAGAGAGAGAGAGAGACGGGCCGTAACTAAATCCTCGAGGGGAGGGGTGTGACGACGCAGTCCTTGACACGCGTTCGTCGGCCAACTTAGCCACGTGCACACCCGTGGATAATCGATCCGATCGTAAAATACGCTCCTTAGGCTTGGTCCCCCCTGCCTCCGCTTTCCTCTCCTCTCTCTCTTTCTTCGCGTCTGCGCGCTGATAGCGTTTTTTTCCTTAGGTGTCGCTGATGAATTTGGCACGGCTCCAACGTCTCGCGTCGAGCGTGATAAGTGGATTGTTGTGAGGCTGGTGGATCGAGGAGAGTGAGGAAAAACGATCTTGTTGTTGAGATTGTACGTTTCTTTTTTGAAACGAAAGGAAAAAGGAAGCGTTGAGAGAGATAAGGATAGATATGTTGTATTCCCTCCGGTTAAGTTCGTAGGAATAGTCGATTGTGAAAGCTAAGAGGTTAGAAAAGTATCCGAACGAACGAATATTCCTTATTGAGTGTAATAAGTGCGTGGAAATTTGAGTTTTAATGCATAATTGCCGGTTTCGATATTTCTTCGAAATGAAACGAGGCATCGGAGAAAGAAAAGGCTGTACTTTCTTTTTAATCTTTGGACTTTTCGTCGTTCGTACGTAATATTTCTTATTGAATAAAATAATAGGTAAATGCGTTGAAATTGAATTCTAAACCAATTATCGAACTAGAAGAAGCTAAAATGTCCTCTTCGAAATTCGGGACTATTCTTTCGAACGTACGAATAAATATCTCTTATTGAATAAAACGAAGGAATGTGGAGATTTAGATAGACGCATTATTATTTCTTCTTTATCTCGTAAAATCTTAGAAAAGTACCTTACGTCCTCTATTCGGGACTACGAACGATATATACATAAACGCGTGGAGATTTGAAATCGTAATCGCCGATTTCCTCCCGCTACCTTTGCGCTTCGTCCACCATGATCCTTAAGGGGGTAAAAGAAGATCTCTGGCTGGCGTCGATACCACGGGAAAAGTTGGCTTGGAGTGGCGAGGTAACCACCTGTAGAGGGGGAGAGATGGTCGAGAGAAGACGGGTGGCGTGCATGCAGCAGGGCCAGGTGAACACAGTAGCTAATCAGTGGCCTATCCGATAAAGATTACAGCGAGGAAGCGAGATTAGAATCAGTTCTCCGGATCGGTTACCCACCGAGGGGCGCTTAAACTCTTCCATCCGTCGTGGAAACCTCTTGCTTTTACTTAATTTTACGCGAGGGTAATCCGAGTCGACGTGCACGCGCGCGTGCATATCGATCCGTTAACATCTTTCGATCCTTTCGAAACAGCGGACGATGGAATCCGTTTCGTAGCCGAGTTTCGAGGGAGGGCAGAGGAGGGCGCGCGCGTGAAACGATCGATTCGATCCGGCACGAACGGCTGTCTAAAAGTTGAAAACGATTATCCCGGCGGCGAAATTAATAGGCTGTAATCGAAGGTAATAACGCGGTCGATTAGACGCGCGTGCACGTGGATAATCGTGAAAAATTCGCTTTGGGAGAGGAGTGAAGGGAGAGAGGAGTGAAGGATCACGGTGGAATTGAATTTGGCGGAACGATTTTCGACCGGTTGACAAGCGAGGAGAGAGAAAGAGAGAGATAGACAGATAGATAGATCCCTTTTCTCGAGTTAACGCCGAGCTTTGCGAAGCGTGAACATGACTGATGAACCGTGGATAGAGAAAGCAGGAAGTTGGCCTTCGTTGGTGAGGATAGAGGTAGATACGATAGAGGTAGTTGGAGATGCTCCTCGCGAGATTGTATGTCTTTACGTCTGATGGATGTTGCTCGTTCGCCCCTTCCCTTCCCCCTCCCCCCTGCAATCCATTTTTCATCCGTACGGTCGAAAATTAATTTACGCCACCGAGTCTCCACGACGACACACGCGCATTTCAAAAATTTTGCAAATTTCCATTAAACGGGATACACTTTTTTCCCTCTCTCCTATATAAATTTAAATTCTGAACGAAATTCGTTTACTTTTAGACTTAGCGCGTTGCAGTCAGATAGAATTTCATATTGCCATCGACATTTTCTTCCATTCGTTACGTTTCGCGTCCCCGAAAGTTCATTCGTCGAACTTTTACCGAAGGTTTTGGCGAAGGAGAGGAGGAGGGTTCGGTATCCTTTGGACGGAGGGGTTCATCGATCCTGGAGCCCCCGTGGTTGTTGGCGAGGAGAGGGCAGAGGTGGCCGAGGTTGGCGGGTATGCGGCCGGCAGGAAGAGGAGAGAGACCCCCATCCCTCTCTCTCGAGGAGGCGCAGAAGGGAGCAGTTGGGCGCCTCCGCGTCGTAGTTATATTTAGATTCGCGCTGACCGGCTTCGTGCTTCTTGTTTTACATTTAGCCGGGGCATCACACCCGTCGCCGACCTCCCCGATCCTTCTCGCGCGATCCCACAGCGGGAGAGATCCTGCGGGAGATCGGCCCACGGTTACTGCCCTCCTCGGTACCAACCGTTTCACAGGGCTGCTTTCTTCGTACACATACATATATATATATTTCTCTCGAGTTGAAAATTTGCTCGAGTTTCTTTTTGTTTCGAAGGATCCATCGATTTATTCGTTCCTCGTCTCGATGCTTTAAGCTTGTTGGTCTTAGAACGGAGCTGAATATGTTCTATGCAAAAAGAGATTGTTGTTGTAGATATATATATATATATATATATTTTTCTCGAGTTGAAAATTTGCTCGAGTTTCTTTTTGTTTCGAAGGATCCATCGACTTATTCGTTCGTTTCGATTTTTATTTAATTTGGACGATGATCTTGGTGGAGCTGGATACGTTCTAAAAAGAATATATGTAAAAAGAGATTATAGAAAGGAGAAGTATTATTGTAAATATATAATTATTTTATTTCATTGCAAAGGATTTCTCGATGCTTTTTATTTAATCGTTTGGACGATGATCTTAATGGAGCTGAATATGTTCTACGTAAAAAAGAGATTGTTGTTGTAGATATATTATTATTTTATTTTATTGCAAAGATACCAATCGTTTCGCAGGCCTGCTTTCTCCGTATATTTCTCAGTAAAAATCTGCTCGAGTTTTTTTTTTTTTATTTCGAAGGATCCATCGATTTATTCGTTTTATTCCTGGTCTCGATGCTTCTTATTTAATCGTTTGGACTTGGTGATCTTAATGGAAAAAGAGATTATATAAAAGAGAAGAAGTGTTGTAGATATATTATTATTTTATTTTATTGCAAGTTAATTGTAATTGGCTTTTGTATGCTTGGAGAAGAGAATTTTGCAAATTGGAGATCTACACAGATTGGCTGGAATTATTGAATGTTTTCAGAATTTTTCATTCTCTTTCTTTTAAAGAAGATATAGAAAAGATAAGTGGGATATAATTTGGGATAGGAAGAATTTATGAATTCTCAGTCACGCGTCGACAATTTTTCCCCCTAATTTTTATACAAAACGAATGAATCTTATTTGTTTGAAACATGAACTAATTTATTCTTAGAATAATCAAAATTCCCTCTGAATATTAAGATGATTTTTGGACGTTATTGATTTGAACTATTTATCAAATAGCTTTGATTTTGTTTTTCAGAATTTATATCCTTAACTCTGACTCTTTGAATTTCGAGCCAGGTGTTCAATTTTGTTCTTCAGACTTTCTAATGTTCGATAATTTTTTTCTTCTTCCTTTGGATGATGAACTTTTCCTGGATTATTTACCGACTTTTAAAATTTGGTGGAGAGGAATGGCTCGATACACACGTTACAACCGAGACGCAAGGGAAAAGGAACGCGTAAAAGCGATTTCGCGAAAGTATTTCATTCTTGAAAGGGGGGGCCGGTTAAGTTGGACTTGGCTTAATTGGCTGATCAAGACACCGAGGAAGTTACTCGTTTTTTGCCGCTCCCCCTCGTGAATTCCCCGCAATCGGCCCATCTTATTCAATTGGAGCCCTCCTCCTCCTTTTAATCGAGTCAAGAATCGGCCGCTCGGGGATAAATATCCTCTCCTCTCTCCCAATTTCGCCACTGTAATCCGAATTCTCGCTTCCGATTCGCTTAAAAAAAAAAAAAAAAAAAAAAAAAGAAATCCCAATCGTCGAATTTACCATCCTCCCTCAATAAACTCTTAATCTTAAAATATTAATTGGCTTGAAGAAGATGTTCGTATATTTTTTGAACCGTTCGAATCGAGATGGCGTTTCGAGCACTTTCGTGACACCAGCGCCATCAAAATGAGCAAGAGGAGCGGGGGAAAGAGGAAACAGGAGAATTTCCCCTAGATCGTAGATCGAACGAAGGCGGAACGGAAATGCTGTTAATTTCTTACCAATGGCACAATGATTGTAGTCTGCATAGGAGTTTGTCCCTTGGTAACAATGTCTGGTGGAGATGCCTCTTCCTTCTTTCCACTCGTGGGAGAATCGTCCAGGGAATTCAAGCTGCGATGATATCGTTTCTATCCTGTTTTCTTTTTTTTTTTTTTTTTTTCTTTTAAATACAGCTTGGGTATTCTCGTAAAAAAAAATTAAGAAATCGGGGAAAAATTTAATAGTTGAAGTTGTGTGGTCAAAACAGTAATAATAAACAGTGTTAAATGGCCGAGGTTTAATGTTATTCGAGCATTTTAATAGAGTCGGTTATCTTTTTCAACGCCTAGTAAACTCTGTCCCCAAAGTTGGTAGGAACAATAGAAATCTTCGAATATCTAGAAATTTAATCGAACGTAGCACACTCTCTGTTTATACGCCTCGAGAAAACGATCGTTAATCAAATTATTTTCGAAGTCGACTTAAAAAGAAAAAGAATAATAAAATTCTCAACGAATTCGAAAGAAACGTACGAAAAATTAGAAAATTGTGCGGAGATTTGGGAAATTTTTGGAAAATTTTCAAGTTTCAAATACCGTTTGTTTTCGAGAAAAATGTGGAAACTCTTTTCGAGGGAGGCGTGTCGTCGTCCTCTGCCGAGTCGAACGTTAGTTTCAATTAACGGCGGGTTAATCGGGGGACGTTGGGTAACAGAAACGGAGAGAATGAAATGGAAGAACCGCAACATGACACAGCACTCTATCCGGTGTTCACCAGTGGTTATTCCGCGCAGGAAAGAAGCCGATGAGTGTCCGCAATTAAGAGGCGGGACGGTACAAGAAAACATCTGCAATGTAGATGCAATCCACTTAGTTGTGGATCTCCCCCACTCCCCGTTCATACGGGGTTCTTAATATAGACGCGAGCGCCGGTAAAAGGAAGGAGAAACGAGTCGTCCGGTAGCGGGAAACCGCGATTCCTTTTTCGTCCTTTCGACGCGGGTCAGACAACTCGATCGCGCCCGACAACGCGATCGTTCCGACCGCAATATTCTTCCCTCGGAAAATGACGACGATGATCCCTGAATCTCCGAATTCGAACGCGTGTCGAATCCGCGAATCGTCACGATATTCCTCCTCTTTCGACTTTTCTAGATATTTTTTTCGATTTTTCTAGATGTTCCTCCTTTTTTTATTTTTCTGAATATACCTCCTTTTTCGATTTTTCTAGATACTTTTCTTTTTTCGATCTTTCTAGTTATATCTCCTTTTTAGATTTTTTTAGATACTCGTTCTTTTTCGATTTTTCCAGATATTTTTCCTTTTTTCGATTTTTCTAGATATGCCTTCTTTTTCTATTTTTCTAAATATACCTCCTTTTTCGATTTTTCTAGATGCTCCTCCTTTTTTTATTTTTCTAGATATGCCTCCTTTTTCGATTTTTTTTAGATGTTCCTCCTTTTTCGATTTTTCTAGATACTTTTCTTTTTTCTATATTTCTAGATATGCCTCCTTTTTCGATTTTTTAATTACTCCTTCTTTTTCGATTTTTTTTAGATATTTCTAAATGTTCCTCCTTTTTCGATTTCTCTAGATATTCATCTTTTTTCGATTTTTCTAGATATTCCTCCTTTTTCAATTTTTCTTTCCATAATGGTATACCTTCAACGGAATCATTCGAAACAAGGTTTATATTGTCATTCTTCGTCTTGGATTTCGAAATTTATATATACGCGTTAAATAACATTTATTTTCCTAGCTTCACCACGCTTGGCTTTTCCACCGCTACATTTCATTCATCCACCTTTCCCATCATCGATACCTATCACCAACCATATCGACCAACTCCAATATCGCAAAATATACCCCCCCCCCCTAGAAAATAGAAAATAATGGAAAAATTCTCGGGATCTGTTTTAAAAAGCTGGCCGGTTTAAAATTACGAGTCATCCTCGATATCCACGCGCTTCCATGAAAGCCGAGGCGAGCGTTTTCTGTAATTCTCTAATGACCCCGCGCCGGGGGAAAAAGAAGGCGGACCACGCACTTAGACGTCGTGGGTCTAAGAATCGCGATAGCCGTGACGTGACAGGCGACCGATCTTAACGACTTATTAATGTTAATGCCGGCGGAATGAGAAAACGCCGGCCAAATGACAGACGTGTGATCGCGCGTTTTCCAACCTTCCTCCGCCACAATGCCCCTTAATGCCCCTCCTGCTCGCGCACGATACAATTTCATTCAAATCGGGCTCTCCCTCCTCGCCCCAGGTGCAACACGCCTGAAAACCTACTTCGAACGCGTACGAAGGTAGAGGTTTTTGGAGAGGAGGGATTGCGACGAGTGGGTAAGCGAGACGAGTGTGTTTGACGAGTGAGTCGATTGGTCTGAGCGTGGAGTGCGGCTCGAAAAATCGCGGGACATCGGTTAAGAACGGAGGTTAAACCCGGTTCGAAGCACCTCCTCGAGGGACGGATAATCTCCTTCGCTCTTAACTCGCTTTTAACCACTTTTACTTTCTCTCAGGCCTTTCACCCTTTTCACTTACACACTTGTGTTTATATATTTGAGAAGGTTGCCGATCAGAGAGAATGTAATTATATTATGTTTGTTAGTGTATGTGCAAAAATGTACAGAAGGATTGATTGATCCGTTGCTTCGCGATTCGATTCGAAAAACAAACGAAATTTTTTGGAAGAACGTCATCGAGGACGCTTAATATTCTTTTCAACGATTCCATTTCGAATCACACGTGTCTTTTAATTTTATTTTGCAAGTTGATTAATGAATAATTATTATCGAATTATGATCATTGAACAAGAAAGATATATATTATCTCGATCAATGTCTCGATAAAATTATTAACAAAAATTTAATAATCTTCGATCGCGTGGTATTTTTTATATAATGCAACTTTACGCGTTTCGCACTCCCACTCGTTCGACGTAAAATATCTCTTTTTGCGATGTTAACAAAACTTTCACCGTCGACAACGACGTATATTTTTAAGAATATTTTTCGAGAAAATATATCTGTCCGAAATACGCGTTTTTCCTTCCAAACTTTCCCCTCTTCTTGCATTCGATCTTTCCACGAGAAAAATCTACGATCCTTCAATTTTATCCTGCGAATTGCCTACCTACGATTTCTTCTCGTAGCTCGTTAAGGGACGACCGGTTGGAAAAACGCCTCGCTCGTTCGCGGAAGGTAAATCGTGTTTACTTTCGATCATTGGACCGAGACAGTTGGACGCTGGCCCCAGTCCCCGCAGTTGCGCCGTTTAGATCTCAAGTGGACAGGAACGGTAACGCCCTCCCCGCTTTCTATATTACGAACTCGCGTCGTCTCGTTGTTATCGCCTTCTCGGAACGCGATCGATATTACACGATCAATTTTTACGAATAGAAATTAAAAAAAATAAAAATAATCTCTCCTATTCGATTGTTTTTTTCTACAACTTGTTTTGCACTTTTAACGTTTCATTTCTCTCTCGAAACACAAAGGATGGAAACGATGGAGATGGTTCGATATCGGCGCCGAGTACTTTCCAAAGCACGGAGTATCAAAGAGGGGCCGCGGGAATTCGGCGATAAATTTATCCCGTCCCACGCCCGTAAAAACCGCGCCACGAACTTCCTGGCGCGCTCGTAAAAGGAGAGGTGAATCGTAAAAGGCAGAAAATCCTTACGTAACGCGAATAGCCGGCGTTGAAAACTCGGCAAAAGGCGCGAGGTCGCGAGGAGGAGAGCGCGCAGGTAACCTCGTGCCCACGGAACGAACCACCGCCTTTCCTCCTCCTCCCCTCTCACTCGATTTCTTTTCTTTCTTCCTTTCTTTCTTCCTCCTCCTCTCTCTCTCTCTCTCTCTTTCTCGTCGAGGAGAGGCGACCGCAAACCCAGGCTGAAACTGCGGCTTCGTTATGAAATAGGCTTGAAAGCGAAATGCACCGCGCTCTCCTTCTGCCTTCTCCTCCTCCTCCTTCGTTTCCCCCTCGCTGCCTCCGGAGACAATGTTGCACGGGACAGTGGGCTCGATAATGCGGCGATCGATCGATCGATCGGTCGGTCGGTCGGTCGATCCGGCCCGTATCGAACGCGTGTGCACTCTCGTCGAACCGCAGACAAACGTGATGGAACGAGAACGTGCAACGATTTTACATTTCTCCTCCTCCCCTCTTTCCTTCCCGCTGCAAAAGGGGATCCAGCTCTACACGGATCATGCTTTCGACGAAGGAAGTAGTAATCAGAAAAATGAGAAAAATTTGAAAAAATTCGAATCATTCTACTCCTCGACCGAAACTGGAATTTTCGATGGAAAATTCGTTGTGGATAGAGACTCCCTGCTTTAAGTAAAATACCGGCGGTGTCGAGTCCACGTTTATCGGATGTAAGTTCGCAATTATACCGGTCGGTATTGTAGACGGATATTAATGCAGCGTCGGTGGAAATAAACCGGTGGATATATCTGCGCGGACCCTTAACGAGGTCCTTGACGCGTGACAGCGGCGAGCATCGAGGTTAGGCGGCTCTATCTCGCGATGCCGTCCGCTTAATGCGTCCGCTATGCGCCGATAAAACGGGCCGAGTTGCGGAGGAACCGCTAGAGGGCCGAGATGGCCGGCCTGTAACGCGTTGTTACAGCCGAGCGTGCCGGCCATTAATAAATTTCGGGATCAAGGTGAACCGGCGCTCTCGTTCGGGACGCCAGATTAATAATCCCACCTTCGGGGATCCTGCTTAATTATTCACGGTGTGATGAGGTGTCCGGCTCGGTCGATAAACTCGGGCATCCACTAAGGCTGCGCGCGCATCGGCCTCGTAGCAAGTAATTTCGTCGGTTTATATTATTGGCCGGTTGCTTTCCGTGCGTGACGTCTCTCGAGAGAATCGGCCTCGAAATTTAACGACGCCTTTTGTCGCGTTTCCAATGTTAGTTCTCAACGAGGAAAAGGAAATTTTCGCATTTGCTCGAGCGATTTAATCAAAAAATCGTTTCTTTCTCCGAAGAAAAGAGAAGGAAACGACGGAGGCTGGTAGAGAAAAATAGAGAGATGTATAAAAGATATATATATATATAAAAGGAGGAAAGAAAAAAGAAAGGAGAGCGACGTGTGGCGATAAATTGAAAGCAAACAGAGCGAGGAGGGTAGGATCGGTGTTAACCAGACGTTAACAATCCGCGGCATTAAATTCCGCCGGCCGATCGATCCCCCGGTTGCATCTGGCTGGCTTGCACAATTGGAAAGGCTGTCAGCGTCCGTGTACCGGGGAACGATGATTCTGCGGTCACTCGTCGGTGCGCCTCTGGCCGCTGCCACGGTAGCTGCTTTCCTACTAGGCTTTCCAGCCGGGCTTTGTGCTTCTATTAGCGAGCGCGCACGTGCGCCGCTACATAACTTATTGACAGTGACGGGGAAGGCACGAAAGGGAAAGGGGGAGGCAGACCTCGAGCGTGTTGGGTGAAAAGGAAAGAGAGAGAGAGAGAGAAGAAGAGAAACCTTTTACCGGCCGCGAACGATCCACCAAAGCGCGATGCACGATCACGATGCGATGCTGTCCTCTCTCTCTCTCTCTCTCTCTCTCTCTCTCTCTCTCTCTCTCTCGTCTTCGTACGCGACGCGGAGCGAATTGGGAGAAAGGAGATGCCCGGATAGAAGAAAGAGGATTTAGCCGTGGAGACTGGTTTCGGTTCGCTGGCGAGGTTGATGGATGCGGTTGTTCGAGTTTTGGAGATGGAGGGAGTGGGGTTGAAAGTGAGAGAGACGGGATGATAGGTTTTGGAATAACGAGGAGGGAAAGTTGTTGATGATGAAGAAGATTAATTTGAATCCGAAGAAATGGAGGGAATTAAATCGGGTTGCGTGATGTGGGTTTTGGTTAATGAAGAGGGAAAAGAGAGTTGGAGAGAGATTGATCGAGAGAGCATTTTCGAAAGAAAAGATCGATTCAGTTTTTTTTTCTTTTTTTTTTTAAAAAACACCTTCCAATTAGCAATTATTGAGACGTCGTCTCCAACTCACTCGACTTTAATCGCGATCCGAACGAAATCGTAAGAGAATCGCAATAACCTAGGATTCCAATCTCCGCTTCGATCAGGTTAAGGAACAAAAAAAAAAAAAAAATAAATCGAACGATCACGCGTCCTCCCTTACACATTAAATTCGCGTTAAGAGCATCGTCGTTTCATTCAAAACGTTTCCGACAGTCACTGTGAGCAACACAGATCACGAAGAGGCGCGGGGGCAGAGAGAGAGAGAGAGAGAGAGATTACGAAGCGGTTCCACACGCGTCACGCCGCGTCTTCGCGGTTAATGCATCACAATCATCGCGGAACAAGGAACAAGAGCCATCAGCGAACCTTCAGAACACCGGTCCAAGTATGATGGATGGACTGTGTCCTGTTCTTGCGCCCTTTTCTCGTGAAAAGGAAGTTATTAGAGGAAGGGGGTTGGCGCGGCGCGAGCCTAGGGGAAGGGAAAAAAAGGGGGGAGAGGGAGGGGAATGTCGGGCCCCCTCGAACTCCCTCGAAAACAGCCTGCCCCTTCCCTCCTCGCTCGGGAGGAGTAATTGGTTAACGAGCCCCGGCAATCTCGCGTCCCGATCGACGAAGAACCCCTTTTTCTTCTTCCCCTCTCATTCAATGAAGCTTTCTTATCCACCACGGTGGAAGGAATTGATCTTGCTTGGTTTAATTTCATTTAGACGGGACGGGAAGATCGAACGAACCGAGAGAGATTTTATCGCAGTTTTGTCTGGGATTTTTGATTCAGCCATCTCCAAAGATATTTGTGATATTTTTCTGATAACTCTGATATTTAAGAATCTATTTATTCTTGATGTATTAAACGTAATAAATATCCAAATTTTTGAAAGAAGGAAATGAGTTTTGACGTAGAGATCGGTATTCATAGGTAATCGTCATCTTTTATCTTATTTTATAACTCTGTTTATATCAACCGAGGGATTGAGCAGAGTGCAATACTCGAAGAGGCGAAAATAAAAAAGATCACGTTCGATATCTATAATTAACCGATATCTTTGGATCGGTCGTAAAGAAAAACGGTTCGCACAACATGAACCAAATAATTCGAGATCGTGCAAAACGAGTACAATTTAATCACACGCTATTAAACAGACTTAATTCGCTCCGATCGTGTTCCATTCCGTGTACGGTTACAAGGCGACGAAAAACGAATAACACCCGTCGAGCAGTTGCTTGTAATTGCTCTATGACGGAAGCGTGATAGTCGAAAATCATGTGATTTTCAAGCAACATTGCTCACAATGTATCCTGGCCGGTACTTTGTCGCGATAACTGGTCGAATTAACGAGCCCAGTTCCCGTTGCTCGACCGCGCGAAACTGGAATTTCGCGTCGTTGGCGATGATTTATAAACGGTTGTTTCAGGGGCGGCGATCGAGCACAGCTCTGGGAATCCCATGGGCTGACACCTCATCGATATGAATCCCGATACTTGATGGCGTGCCGCCCGATTTGAATATTCGTGACTCGCTGTGTAAACTGCCTCGTCGTCTAGCCTGCTCCACCATTTCTCTCTCTCTCTCTCTCTCTCTCTCTCTCGACGATAGGATTTTATTCGCTAAAGGTGGCGCCTCTAGGGATCCCTAGATGGACGCGTATCGCGTTACCGAACGGTAATTCGAGCATTAGAAACGCAGTCGATGACGCTCCATCGTCAATTTTAATTCAACTTTATACTGTTGGGAAACGTGGATGGGCGTACGTTACATTTACGCGCAAGTTTATTCCCTAGGTGACGATTATAGGGATCCCTAGATATCGCGTTACCGAATGATACCGATTCGTGCATTAGTCGACGATACTTTTGGAGAATTGATATCAATTTTAACTCGATTTTATCCTATCGAGAAACATAGACAGACGTTACAGTTACAATTACAATCCATAGAGAGGTTCTTAATTGACTCGTCACTACTCGTTGATGATATTCTTGAAATTGTCAATTTTAATTCAAATGTACGTTTCGCGCAATTTTATTCCCTAGATGAGTATTATAGGTATCCCTGGATATATCGCGTTTTACAAGTTTTTCGGGTAATTTTATTCGTTGGATGGTGATAGAGATCCTTAATTGACTCGTTAATTTTTTAATCCAACTTTATCCCATCGCGAAGAAACATCGTGGACGAGTACGGTCTCACGATTATAGGGATCCCTAGCCACCGCCTCTCGCGTTATCGCGAACGATAATTCGAGCGTTGATGATATTCTTGGAAAGAGATTGTCAACTTTAATTCAACTTCGTTCTCGTCAAGTACCAGCGTATATATACGGAGTCGAGTGTAAGTTACAGTTACGCGCAATTTCCATGTCCGTAAATCCTAGTTCGAGGTTGCAATCATCCTGGTGAAACTTCCTATTTAACGTTTATTCCCCGTTTTATCTCTATCCCTCGCCACTCTCTAATCACGTAACGTTTATTACGCGCGTAAAAAGCGCCGTCGTTCTTCCCACCTCCCCTCCCACCTTGCCCCCTCATCCGATTTCTTTTTTTTTTTTTTGCCGATCATTTGTACACGACGCGTTTAACACGACGGAGGGAATTATCTCGAGCGTTATCTCGAGAGATCGGTGTTAGCTCGGTTAGCTCAGGACGGAGGAGGAGTTTGAGTTCGAGTTTCAGCGTTTCTCGCGATCGCGAGAGCGGACAGCCGGCATAATCTCACGTAAGACTCGCGGCATATACGTGCACGGCCGTAATTAGATTAATACGCCGCGAAATTGGATTAAGAAGGCGAGGTACGACAACTTTTTCGTGAGAACGCCACCAGGGTTAATTAAGGGCCCGACAGGCCGGGTGCGAACGACTTGTCACGTACGAGGCCAGCCTGTCCTCTCTCCCCTTTCTTCCTTCCCCTCTCTATCTCCCCCTCGACCGATTCTCCCCTTTCTTCGATCCTGCCTCCCTTTTTCCTCGAAATGATGAGCCGTCCGATCAATCCTGTATATCATCGGTCTGAAAAAATACTAGTTTCATTCAAAATGCTCGAGCATATACGCTTATTTCGTTTCCTTTTTTAACTCGAATCGAATAAAACCACTCTTCTCTCGGGCAAGATCGTGTGCAAATTATGAAATTAGACCCAATTTTTATTCGAAAAAAGAAAGAAAGAATATCCTTTTCTTCCTCTTCCTCTAAGATCAACGATCACGAACGAAAGAGGAAAGGTAGAGGAGACTTCGAGGCACTTTAAAAATCGAACTTCAAATCTCCTGGAGAGAGAAAAAAAAAAAAAAGGAATCTCTCGCCCCTTGCTAATGCGCGCGGCCTCGGTCTCCGCTAGGCAACAACATTTTTACAGACGCGCCGCGTTCCTCTCGTCTGGGCCCGGGGTCAAAGGGGGCCCCTCCACTTCCTCCCTGTGCGTTGTCTCGGGGACAATCGCGGCGCGTAAGCCCCGCGGTGTCGAAATCGGGCACCGTGGAAACAAAAGGAATCGTGGAGAGGAGGAGGGAGAGGAGTAGACACACGGTGGTAGCTCGCGACACGTAGTCGGGCCACGGTGAAAGCTGGTTCGGGCCCAGGCGGCGTATAATTCGAGGGCACGTCGATAAATCAGTGGCGTGCATTGGGACGAGAGAGAGAGAGAGAGGGGGGATCGATTGTAAGGGGAGAGGGAGAGATGAGAATGCGCGTTGCGACACACGCTCGTCTATGAAGTGGGCGTCCTGCATGGATCGAGTGCCGTGTCGATGTCTCGCTGGCTTCGATGATAATCCGATGGAGCTGTTTCTTTTTTCGCCCTCTTCGAAACTTTCCTCGTTTCTCCGGGGAAGGGTGATGATTGTCGTTTCGATTTTGGAATTAATTTTTGGCGAAAGAAGAAAAGGAAAGGTTGGATCGAATTTGGAAAAAGTAACTTTTCAATCGTACTTTTTTGAGAAGTTGCGTTACAGTGAAGAAGAGTGATCGAATTTCCTGTGAAAGATTATAGCGTAATAGCGTTTAATAATGAATAAAAAGAAAGTAGGAATGAGATTTCATCTCCGACTCGTCTCATCCAAATTTAACTTGTTTATAATTGGATAAATATTCGTTATCGAGCCTATCGCTTTCACTTCGATGCTTCTTCGTGTGCGAAGAATGAACGAAACGAACGGAGTAACCAAATACGACAAAAGTTAGAAACGAGAATCCCCCTAAGGCTAAGACTTATCGATATCGAGTGATTCGAGTTTATGTCGGTCGAGAGGCTGGTCGAATAAAATTCGAGGCTCGAAAAAGGTTAGGCTTATCGTTACGCGTATATCGCTCGTGTGTCGTGTGACCACCATAATACACGCACGTACACAAACACGTACACGTGGACTAATTCCTCGCCACGCACCAAAGGCCGTGTAACAATAAAACATTACGATTAGACCGCCGTGTTTCCGAGTTTGCGACACCGGTTGCCCGCTCGTAGGCGTCTCCCGTGCCGTATATCGTCATCGTGCCCCTGATAAGTATCGTGCCCGGCCGAAGATCGAGAATACCCCTCCTCCCTCCTCTCTCTCTCTCTCCCTGAGTCTCTCCCTCGCAACACACAAAGTCCAAGTCCTTCGAATTCTTCAATCGTATTTCAAGAAACGATTCGTATCTGATCCGATGAATCTTCGGCCCCTTCCATTGATTCCCCTTTTCACTCCCTCCCTTACGATTACGATCCTATTGTTCGATTTTTCCAAGATAATCGCATTCGGTATTGTACATCGTCCCTCTCGATCGATTTTTTGCTTTATTAGAAGATAACTTGACGTTCTTCCGGCTCCCTTTCCCTCTTCCTTTTCTCCTTCTTTCTTATCTTTTCTCGAGTTTTAGAAAGTGTTTTTTTTTTTAGAAACAAACACTCGGCGGACAATTTTGTCTACCGTTCTGCAGAAGGAGAAGAAAAAGAAGATTCCGTTTTTTTTTTTTTTTTATACATCGTATTTATCCATCTTCTCGAGAGAAATTTAAACCGTTGATACTGTTGTCGTGAAAAGTCGTAAGAATTTTAGAAAGAAACGAGTTTCGAATAAAAGAGCCACGAAGGATAAATAAATAAATAAATAAATTCTCGCGCAAGAAAGACAAAGATATCCTCCTCCTCCTACTCAATTCGAAGAGGATCCCTCCGATCGAATCATCTCCCCTGGTATCAAGATACAATGCGATCCGTGTGTATCGCGTAATCGGCTTATCACGGGGAACACGCACGGCACCTTAAGTTAACGGTTTCCTGCGTTCGATCAAACCAGAAACTGGAGGGAGGAGAAAAATGCCGACAGAAATTTGCATCGACCTTTCTCTCCTTCCTCCCCCGCTCGAACGAGAAGAAATCTGCATCGTGAAAGCGTGCGAGGAGATCCTCTCGTTCGAAGGAAATGGAGGAGACGGTAATCAAGTACCGAAGAGGGAGGGAGGGAGGCGTGTGTAGGTGAACAGAGGGACAGAGGAGAGGAGTAGTGTGTCGAATAACTTCCTAGAGGCGCGCCTGTCACGACGCCCCGGGTCATTGGTCACCCCGTGAGCTTATCTCAGCCTCGCCGCGGGCCATCTCCCTCGCCTCTCCCTCCTCCTCCTCCTCCTCCTCCCAACTTTCAGACGGCTCGATTTTCACCAAGCGATTTCATTATCCCCCTGCGCTCGTGGCCATATATATGCGTGCGTACGGAGAGGCCCCTGAATGGGGCCTTTCACACGGGCCGGCCGATAAATTACCAGCGGCGTTACAACGATCCGGATCCTGTGCGTCGCTTCCGTGTGGGGGATAGATGGATCGAGGATGAGGACCGTTTCGAACGGAATTCGAGTGATTTAGAAGGGAAGAGAGAGGTGTGGACGATGCTGCTATCGGTGGGATTGGCTTCGTAAAAATTTGTCGGTCGTGGAGGCTCGAGTTTCTACTAGTTGGGGATCTTTTGGTTGATTTGTACGATGATATTGCGAATTTTTAAAGACATTTGTCGAGGATTTGTTGATGGAGAATGGAACTGTGAATGGTTTTAAGAAAATTTCGTCGCAGCACCATAGGCGTAGAGTTTGGTGTTGAGAAGAAATCTAATTTCGCGAGTTTTAAAAAGAATTTATAGAGGTTAATAGGAGAGAAAAAATATAAATTTCGATAATCGAGAAGAATCGGTTTACGTACAACACGTCTGACTCGAACCAATAGTCAGAATTTGGATAGAAGAAATCTAATTTTGCGAATTTGAAAAAGATTTCAAAAAAAGTAATTTATATGTTATATCGATGGACATAGAAAGACTTTTTACTTATACGAAGATAACAGTAGAATAAAACTGCGAATGGAACTTAATACCAAAATTCTATCTCTCAAAAATCTTTCGTCGCAACCCCAAAAAACTGGTAAATCTTCATAATCGAACAGAACAGATCCACGGTTTATGTAACATATCTGTCTATCAATTGATAGGGATAATTAATTGGAGAAATTTAAAAATAACTTAACTCCATAACAGCAGAGGATTGAAATGAAAATTTTCCCTTTTCCCTCCCCAAAAAAACTCGTAATCGATTTACGCGGCAACAGTTAACCGGAAGCGACCTCTGTCTGCACCTCGAATCACGCCCCAAGCGTTGCGACACGGCGCGGAATTTCCGTGGCGATCGCACGGCATAACCGTGAAGCAATTGGGAATCGGTTTTAACGCGTTCGCTCGGTCACGATCCTCGCTTCCGCTCCTCTACCGCGGTTTCGTGAAATTCGAAACAATCGAAGCCACCGCCCAGCTCTCGTTCGTTAGGTAAGCCAGACTGGGCTGGCTATACGTATATTCTTCTTCGAAAAGGGGAGGATTGTTTCTCTGAGATTTGATCTCTCCCTTTCGTAATAAGTATTAGTGATAAAAAAGAAAGCATACAACGAATTTATCGATTTTTCTTAGAATCACGAGTAGATATAAGGTGATACAATATAATATAACGTCGAATTTTCTTACCTCGCAAATCGCATCATTGGTCGTAGAAATATTATTTTCGAAGTTTTCGAGTTTCGAGCGTGGAACGTGGCAATGATTCGGTTCGAGCGAACAGATTGTGAAATTACGACAGGAGTTGAGAAAAATTTGCTCTCGATTAAATAAGAAAGACACGGAGTTCAACGAATTCGAAAAACTTTCTTTCCTCGTGCGCGAAATAATTAGAACACGAAAAAAAAGTTTCATACGTCGAATTTGTGCCTGAAATCGAATTACGAGGCAACCGTTGGGAAAATCGTCTCGATTATCCGATCGATTAATCTGCGTTGAGAAGTTGAGTTCTCCGCAAAGTTAACCAGAGAAAAATCGTGCATGCACAGACACTAACGGGAGATTATCGATTGCAGATGGAGCATAGAGGCGATCGGCAGTAGCGGCACCCTAGCAGTCGAGGGGCCCTGAGCGGGGGGCCCCTGGATCGGTCGCGAGAAAGCTGGGCGGCGTTGTAGCGCGGCGATGGCCGCGACCGACGGTCAGATCGTGGTTGCGGCGGCACGCTGGGCCGAGGAAGCGACCTACCTTCGCGAATTCGTCTCCAAGTATCGTCTGCCGGCTGTGATCAAGATCACGAAGGGCCAGTACGGTGGCCTCGGTGTGCCCACCCTTCCCGCGCCCAGCCTGCAGAGCACGGCCCTGCTCGTGTCGGCGGGCCGCAGGCGAAAGATCGTTGCCCAGGCGGTGAAGATCAAGGAGGGGCGGCGAGTGGTCGGGGTCGGGCCCAGACTCGCCATCCCCGACTCGTACGCGGGCTACTTCGAGATTCTGAGCGAGGAGGGGAGGGCGGTCCGTGGTATAGAATCGGTGAACGAGCTCTCCCGACGATGCCCCGAGGAGGGGGCCCTGGTGCGGGAGACGGTGCGCGGGATAGCGTGCAGGGTGGACGACGAGTCGGGGATAGTGGTCCCGGAGGGGACCAGGACCCTGGCCGCGGGCGAGACGATCGTGACGGCCGGCGAGGTGAGCCTGCCCGGCCGTGGAAGATTTCTCCGTTGCGTGGACTGTCGGGGCGAGAGCGTCCTCCTTGCCATGGATCAGCGGGGCCGTTTCAGCGCGGTGGCGCGCGAGGACAACATAAGCGGGGTGCACACGGCCCGCGCGTTGCTCAGCAAGCGTCTCCCGCTCACCGTGAGGCTGGTGCACGGCCAGCCGCCTAGGGGTCTCAAGTCGTCGTCCCAGTTCGTGCCCGAGCTCAGGCTGTTGTCCACGTTCGAGGAGGAGCACGTGTTCGCGTTGCCGTTGCAGAGAGAGGGGGCCGCGGTCGCGTTGCCCCTGGCCGCCCCTTTGAAGCTGGTGAAGGCGCGGAACGAGGACGCGTTGAGATCGATGCAGGAGTTCAGCAGGCTGGTGGAGCGCGCGTCCCGGCTGGTGGCCGACGTGGCCGACCGGGCCCACGTGCTGGACGGCCGGCTGGGCGAGAGCAAGCAGGCGAGCAGGCAGACGAGGGGCGGGTCCTCGGGCTTCCTCAGGCGATCCGCGAATTCGGGGGACAGCAATGGGGCCCTGGCCCATCACAGGGGCGGCAACCCGGCCACCCATCACCATCATCACCATCACTATCACAGCAACCAGCAGCAGCCCGCCGCCCATTCGGGTTACAGGGACGAGAACCGCGTCCCGCCCTCGGCGTGCACCGAGGAGTACGACGAGATCGATCAGATTTACGACTACGTGCGCGGTTTCGCCCCGTTGCCGAAGAGCGTCAGGTCCCCCTACGAGAGCCCGCTGCCCCAGGGCTCGTCCTCGAGCCCACCCCTGACCCCAGTCACCGTGACCATCGCCCCGCTCCTCGACGACAGACCGGAACCACCCCCGATCGAGACAATACCGACCAAGAAGATCCAGGCCGAGAAGAGGACGAGGCGCGCCGTGAAGGAGGCGCCGCAGCCGAGGGCCGAGAAGCCGCCTTTGGCCAAGCTTTACGTGAAGAATAGCGGCACCCAGAGGGGCCGCCCTCTCATGAGGCAGAAGAGCGCCTCCCCCTTGAAGGAGACCCCCCCGGGATACAAGGGGGGATCACCTCTCTTCAACATCAGATACAAGAGCTTGACGAATCTGCAACAGGCCATGGAGCTGGACGGAACCCTCGACTCCAGCCACTCGGGGGGCAGGACCTCGGGGGACTCTGGTGCTGGTGCTAAGCTGCCGGAGAAGAGGTACTACGAGGCGCATTCTCTCTCTCTCTCTCTCTCTCTCTCTCTCTCTCTCTCTTTCTCTCTCTCTCTTCTCTCTCTCTCTCTCTTTTTCTAAGATTGCATGTCCAAAGAAACGAAAAATTAAAAAGAGAGAGAGAAAAAGAGAAATTAATCTCTCCCTCTCTCTTTCTCTCTCTTTTTCTAAGATTGTTCCAAGAAACGAAAAATTAAGAAGAGAGAGGAAAAGAGAAATCGATCTCTCTCTCTCTCTCTCTCTCTCTCTCTCTCTCTCTCAAAGATTAGATGTCCAAAATTAAAAAGAGAGAGAAAAAGAGAAATTAATCTCTCTCTCTCTCTTAAAGATTGCATGTTCAAAGAAACGAAAAATTAAAAAGAAAGAAAAAAAAGAGAGGTTAGTCTCTCTCTCTCTCAAAGATTGTATATCCAAAGAAACGAAAAATTAGAAAGAAGGAAAAAAAGAGAAATCAATATCTCTGTCTGTCTTCTCTCTCTCTCTCTCTCTCTCTCTCTCTATCTATCTATCTATCTATCTCTATCTCTCTCTAGCGCGATAGAGGAGGCATTCAAGCGAAAGCGTGTTGTTGTTTCCGCTCAGATCGAGGCGTCTAAGCAGACCCCGCTCGTTGACGAATCTGGTGTGGGAGCTACGCGGCGGAAGTGGCCTCGGCTGCGCGAGACCGGAAACCCCGCCACCAGCCACAGCGGCACCCCTGCCGCCGACCAAATGCGGACCACGCCTGGCCGTCACCGTGGTGGCACCCCGACGCGTTAGCACGCTCTACCTCTAACTCGTGAGTAGAACCATAAGTAGTATATATAGATTCCTTTATTTAGATTCCCTGGAAGGGAAGAAAGAAGGGAAGAACGCGTCAATCATTATTTTATCATCGCCGTATTCGTCGGGTCGTTAAATAATAATACCTTTTTTCCCCTTCCAAGAATATTGGCTCGTCTTTGATCCACCTCGCGCTTCCGTGTCCTCCCTCCTCCCCTCCTCGAGATCGGAACCTTCTTACACCTCGGCCGTATATTTTATCGAGTGGTCGAGGATGAGGGGAGACAGGCGTGCACCAGTTATGGGGCAGGATAGCAGCTCGTCTCGAGTCGAGCTCGAATCGTTAAATTTACAGGATCCCCAGGCCGGGTCGAGGCATTAACGAAGCCGTTTTAGTGGCCGTTATAAAAGGTGGTCGAGCGTTTCCCTGTTGGCCACGACTCCTTGTTCGTTTAATCGCCGCCATACACCTCTCCTCTTCTTCTCCTGCGCTCTCGTCGTAGCGCGGCATATGGTCCAGGAAACGCGTCTGCCTGCCATCCAGGAAGCGCTCGTATCCTTATTACGAATTATTGTTGCTGTTGTTGTTGTTGTTGTTGTTGTCGTCGTTAGCCTTGCCTAGCCGGATGAAACGTTAACTTTCATCCCGATCGAAGGGAGCGTAACGTAATTTACACGAGCGTGTTACACGTTACATTATCTCCTCCTCCTCCTCCTCCTCTTCTTCTTAATTGTGTCGTAATTGTGCACTTTCGACGCACATTTTATTATCGGATACGGAAACGATATTCCGTTTGAATATCTTGTTTTAACCGCGTTTTCCTTGGATACCAGATTTAATCTGGTAGCTGCAGTCAACCGCGGCAATCGTTTTATTTAATCGCGCACAGAACGTGAGGTTGCATAGAGATTAATTATTAGGTGTTCGAATAATTGTATTCCCTTATTTCCTTTATCAAATACATCCTTTCTCACTTTTATATTCGACTTGTTTTAATCGAGTCGTTTCACGAGCTGTAACATTATTTCTGTATCTATATCTTGTATTATTTATGAATTGGGCGAATTTCCGCTTTTTTGAACTGGCGACATAACCTAAAAAAAAGTTGAAAAGGTAACGACAGTTAAAAATTTGGGACAAAGATTACTTTTTACTTGTTAAATAGTTGATTATGTTTCGAATTTCGAATTCGAATTATGTTTCGAACAAAATTAAATTATCGAAGTAACTTTATTCGTAACTTCCGTTATTAATTTCGCTGATTCAATATAGTAAAGCAAGGCTTTATATCTTTATTCCTTTATCAGATACATCCTTTCTCACTTTGTATTCCTCGTTTTAATCGAAACGTTTCATAAACTGTTATTCCTTAATAGAAAAAAAGATTAACATGGACAGTTCTTTCCTCTTTTTCAAATTCAAGATTTTGTTACACGAATCACGTACCCAAGATTGTTTCAGTCGAATGCATACTGCTTGTCTCCCGATCTTTCTGCCGACTCGTCTCGCGCTTCAACGATCGTCGTCTTCCAAATTTCCAAATTTCCAAATCCTTTTCCGTATCGCTCGAAATCGTCACAAAGGAAACTCTTAGAGCGCTCGTCTTCCTGAAAACGAAAGAACGCTGTTTCAGATGGCGCCACGAGCGGTAAAGTAATTCGAATTTTCAGAAGTTATGACTTTGGAGAGGTTAGAAACCGTCCAACTAATCGTTGGAAAAAGAAAAATCGTCAAAACGGGAGAAAGTTGTCCATCCACGTCTTCTATATTCGCGAATCAGGAAGGTTTGGGGCGAGGAGGAGTTTAAACATCTCGTGTCTCGTTCGAAGGGCGAGGAGGAGATAACGAGAGGGAATCGGAAAACGAGCGAAAGAGGAGAAGATGGTGGTGGAGAGAGCCCGGGGATACGTAACGTCATCCTAGCACGACGACGATGTAATGGCTCTCGTTTGCCTGGGAGCCGCTCCGTGAGCGGAATTGAACGAGACCAGGTTCAACGGCTGAACAAACCGTGGCTTCCGGTCTCCCCCTTTCGATCAGCTTCGCTCGACTTTCGACCGTTCATTATGAAAATTATGATAAACTCGAGTTGCCAGCATTGAGAGAATTCTTGGAACACTCGAAAACAACTCTTCTTCAACTGCCTTTAACTGCTTAACAGCACGGTCGATCTCTCGAAAAGAAAAATATTTTACTAAAATCATAATAGTGGACGATACGATTATTTTATAAATTTCAAAAAGTATAAGTAAGTACGTTAATACTTCGTGTTATTGAAATTTGAAAATTTATATTAAAGCTGAGTTACAAAAATAAGAATGCATTACGTGTATAATATATTGGATTATATCTAGAAATTTTTTCTAGTACGAATTTTATATTTATCTCAGTGGTACATAAGCCGCTATTTGATATTGGCAAAAATTTACATGTCGTTTATATACCACACCAACCTCTATAATTTTAGTACGTGGTTTATAAACCGCAGTTAAGAGAGCAGAACGACAGATTTCGTATGGTTTGTTGAAAGAGAACTATTTATAACGCTTCGAGATTCTAGTAAAACGTTTTGAAAACTAAATCGATTATATTTGTCCAACGAAAGCATTCGAACGCTTACATTTGCAATTTTTGAGTTCGTTGTTTAATGAGGGGTGTATAGTAGAAGGAAAATCTCAAGATTGTATCGAAATAAAATTTGAAAATGATTCACCAATTGATGCAGTAGTTACAATACATTTATTATATACAATTATTAATAGGTTAGAAAAGTATTCATATATTTATTATTTAACGTTGATATTTTGTCGGACCACCTTTGGTCGATCGACATTCTGAATCGGTGATTTTGTAAAACTCCAATCGATGAAATTCTATAATTTTTTTTCGATAATCTTTTCTTTAAGCAACCGCTTTGAAGATATTCGAAATTTAATTTTTTTCCTTGCTTCAGCCCATGTATATCGAATAATTTATAACGTTTCTCAGAATCGAATCTCGTTGAACTTGCTTTCCTTTTCTTTTCTTTTTTTACATATCTTAAACTTGAACAAACGACAGATGTCGATCATTTGTAAACAGAATTATTCTTGGATATATCTAGATACTTGGTAAAACTACGAAGAACAAAATCGATCATTTGTTCAGAATTCTTTATTACTCGAACACTTAATAATAAAACGTCTTGAAAAATTACGAAGGAAATTGTGATATATTGTAATATGTAATGTTCTTCAGAACCGAATTTGCTTTTCTCAAGTTGATACACGCGTTAACACTGGTTCGAGAGACAAGATCGATAGTAAGACCTGTTGAAAAATGACGAGATCGAAGGAGATTGTAATCGACTATATTGAAGAGATATTGGAGAGATGGCGATAGAGGACGCGTTGCAAAAAAGCTGGTAATGTTTTTTTTCAGAATGTTGTTGTATATCGAGAAAGAATCGAGTAGTATATCGATCAGGCATTGTGAAAGAAACGCAACGTGTAATTTTTCTCTGTATTAACGACCCCTCGGCTGGAAAGGCCTCGTCGTGAAGGATGCTCAAGGTCGGTGTTTCCTGTTTAATTAATTAACCAGCAGCGTCGTCCTCCCTTTACGTTTCGTCCAAGGGACACCTGGTAATTTTCAACTGTCGCGGCTTGATTATGCGTGTGCACGCAGCCAGGCCACGAACCGCCTGCGGCTAGCCGCAAGTGACAAGCAGACGGGGCAATTTCGCATAAAACAGTGGAACGACTCTTGAACGCTCCTTAGAACGCTCCTTAAAACGTAGCGAGTCCGATATTTCCACGTGGAACGTGACAAATTCGTGACGAGAAAAAAAAAGAAACGAATAGAAGATGAAATAAAATCCAATTAAATACGTGTAAACGATATAAGCGAAAGATATACATCTTTGTATACTCGTTTCGATGGTAATGTTAAAAAAAAAAAAAAAAAGAAATAATAATTATTCGCATAGGATGCTGAAATATTTAAAGGGTTAACAAATTTGCATAGAACTCGTTAAGTGAGATATAGAGAGAGGCAATCATGCGAGCCGAACTTGTTCTTCTTCCGCGAAACGAGGATCTGGATCATATCTTATGATTGATGAGCGAACAAGTTGAATTTCTGGTAGCTTGTTTTCCCTCGTTTTTGTCAAACACGAAACCCCCGTGCTCGTCGTTCCTCCGGCATATATCTTCATTACGAAACTTGCAAACTCGCAGTCACCAGTTCCAATTATGATCATGGGATCGTGATAACACCGATTAAAGTATTACCGCGGTCAAAGCCGTGTACCATCCCGGTTGCCTGCTGCCTAGGCGCTTCGCAGCCGAGGTGGAATTAAAACGCTTAATAACTCGAAAAGCAAGCCTCCAACGATCCTTATATATACGAACTTTTTTATATCCTCCTTCTTCTTTCGATGTCTAGAACCGACCCCCTCTCCCCATTAGTATTCCACGAATGTATTAATTTGCATTTTTGCTCTTTTAATTTAAATCGATCTCGTTACCAACTTGATCAGAATGCAAATCTCGACGATCACTCGTATTTCAAATACCATGCTTTTCCCTTCCCAATGATTTGCTCACTTCGAACAGTTCTCTCTCTCTCTCTCTCTACAATTTCAACCGTGGACGATAATGGATCGGAAACACGGTATAGAAAAACGGTTTTAGACCGATACGTCTCAATGGCGGCTGACAACATTCCATTCCTTTCCCCTTCGATAAGTGAAACTCTCCTCTCTCTCTCTCTGTGTGTGTGTGTGTATTTCTGAATCAAGAAACAGGATGCTTTTTCGCAATTAACGATAATAAACCAGACGCGCGATGTTATATCCGAGTTTTTCACCCTCGATTCCGACATTAGCATAATGGAGACGCGAAGTCACGAAAGTCACGCTCGACGGATAGGTAAACGGCGGACGACGAGCCGTGAGTTTCTCGAGTACGGTGATCCGCGGGATTGTGATATCGAATTCGCGTGTCGAGCAATAATAACCGGCTCCAAGTGCATGCTCCCCGCCAGAAAATGTTAAAATGTGAGAAGAGAAAGGAGAGAAGAAAAGGAAACTGTGACAACGAACAGCAAAAATCGATTGATCATCATTGACGTTTATTAATGACGAGCTATTACACTGTTCCAAATGCATCGTCTTCCTAATATCGTAATTCTCCTTTTTCGAGAACATCGATTGCTGCATCTCGATGAGAGATTCTTCTATTCGAGGGATCACGTTGAATCGAAGCTTTTCGATTTACCGTCTCCTAGAGTCGTTATCATGGTGGATTGGATCGTTGTCTCGATTAAAACGCAAGATATGGAAGAAAAAAAACAGATGTAACGATGCGATGCTTTCGAAAAAGTTGCATCCATTTAGGAAGGAAATTAGAAGGAGATTTAAACTCTTGTAACAGTGAGAACTGGTTACTGGTGAATCGCGTTACGAAAGAAAGAAAGAAAGAAAGAAAGAAAGAAAGAAGACGGTTAATAAGAAAAAGAAAAAATTCAAAGTTGAGAATTTAGAAATCGATTAGCGCCGCTTCGTCGTTTCGTTAATTGAGTCATCCCGCGACTCAAGGAAAGAAGGGATTCTCGTAAAATCGTTTAAGGGGGAAGATAGTCGTGCTCGTTCAGCGGAACATTGATCATTTACAGGTTAATTACTTAATGGAACGATTAGGTACCACCGAATGGCTGCTGGCTCCCTCTGCCAACCGTCCACGTTACGGCTGGTAGGCAGAGAACCGTAAGAAAGTTGTTGTTTTCTTTCGACAACATCGATGCGTTGGCCTCGATAGCAGGAAATCGCCAGGCTACGAAAAAGATGGAAGAAACGAAGTTCCTTCCCGAGATTGATTAACCTATTCGAAGTAACCACCGCGTAATCGCACTTTTTACGCACATTTTATCATTCCTTTTTCTTTTTTTTTTTTTTTTTTCAAACTTCACCGATATTAATCCCCCTCGAGAAACTTCGCTCGCGATCGAATTAAAATTTACATCCTTTGTGTAATTGAAATTAAAAAAAAAAAAAAAAAGAAAAAACAAAGAAAAGAATGCTCGAAGAAAAATTAATTTCGCTAATTTATTAATTAACAATTTTCAAATTCGACCAAGTTGAAAGCAATCTTTCCGATCCGAAAGATCGGATGGATGTTCTCGTTTGGTTCGTTAACCATCGTCCCCCCACGGTTAGTAAGTAAATTCCAAGTGTTCACGATGATCGAGCAATTTGTAAGATCGAAACGTCGCGTCGCCACGTGTTCCCCCGATAAACGATCGGCCGCGGTGATCCACGGTGGTCGAACACGCTTTCGACGATTGGATCGGCATCGTTTACCTCGATGGACCATCGGCTCGTCGCTATTGGGGGGAGGGGGGGGGGGAGAGGATACCGGCCCATGAAATCCGCGGTGGACGGAACGGAAGCAGGATCGCTCGAAAATATAGATCACGGCCAATAATAATATCGAGCGTCGAGCCTCTCGAGATCGGCCAATTTCCATCGTAATGCCAGCTCTCGGGAAATCCGGAAGGATTACCTCGGGCACCCCCGGTAATCGCAGCAACGTGTCGTAGAATTTGTCGATATTAATCGGCGACCAACCATGACGCAGCCTCGCGAACCTAACCTAACCTAATCGCGCTTCTGGATGCTTCGATGGACATCGTTTTTTTAATTAAAATATATGGATTCTCTTCGTATTTTATCATTGAATTGGATCTTTATTTTCTTTAATCTGCCGCAAATAATTCGTAAACCTAACCTAACCTAATCGTGCTTCTGAGTGCTTGGATGGATCATCGATGAACATCGTTTTTTTAATTAAAATGGATCTCTTTGTCTCTTATCATTGAATTAGACGACCGTACATCTTCATTTTGTTTAATCTGTCGCAAATAATTCGTAAACCTAACCTAACCTAATCGTGCTTCTGGATGCTTCGTGGATGGATAACGTTTTTTTAATTAAAATACATGGATCTCTTCGTCTTTTATCATTGAATTAGACGATCTTCGTTTTGTTTAATCTGTCGCAAATAATTCATAAACCTAACCTAATCAATTGACATTGTTTTTTAATTAAATTCATTTTGTTTATTCGATAGAATTGTTCTGTCATTATTATTTTATTTAAAAATGAATTAACGATTATAAGTTAACGAAGTTGAATATTTTGAAAATATATTATAAGAATCAAATTTTCTATTAACATTTTTAATTTTATATTTAAATATCGTGCCAATTTGCTCAATATTATTTCCAAAAATCTGAAATAATTTTAATTCATTAACTCTTTTAAATAATATAAATATATCGCATAAATTATTACCAATATTAATATTTCAGTTCAACGTACATATATTAATTTATCATTAACGTGTTCGAGGCAAAATACCACGAAAATACTCGTAAAATCTATTTATCTTATGTATTAAATCTCCAAAGATTATTGTACAATCGTTCAAATTTTTCATTTCTTTTCACAAACGCTGTGAATTAAATCTCATCTGTATATCACCACTCGACAAATATTTTACAACATCAAACCTCATCACGTCGGATAAATTTCAAGCCTGGGACATTATTCGATTATTTCCAGGCTATAAAATTATTCCTACGACGCAAAAAAAAAAAAAAAAAAAAAAAAAGGAATCTATTCGCCCGAGCTAATATATCCTTAGAACACTCATCGAGAATTCGCATAATGCACGGCCGACAAACATCCATTCTCTGAGCATGCCACTCCAGAAACCTGACCGATCATTATCCATTCTTCTATCACCTCACCTCGCCAAGCCCAGACAATTTCCATACTAAGAAAGAGAGAAGAGGTGATGAGGGGGGAGGGGGGAGAGGGGCATCGTGCGTCGTCGCGCATCGATACAAACACTGTTTCTAAGCAGAGAAAGAGGCGCACGCGGGTCGGGAATGATCGACAGGCATGTCGCAAGCCACGTCGGACCCTGACATCCGCGCAGCTGTGTTTTCACTCTTGTGCGCCCGAATTCATGCATATTTATCGCATTACCGGCTGCATTGCATGCAAATCACTGGGGACGAGTCCCCGTGGCTCGTTAGGTTAGGTGAGCACACGCGCGCATGCGCACACACGCACGCCATCCGCCATTGTCTGCTGCTGGTGCTGCCCACATCGCCGGCATCGCGTGGCATAGTTCACCACCGAGTGGCTCCCTCTTCCAGCACTTTTTCACCCATTTAACCGAAGGCTTCCAGCCAGGGAAGAAGGAGACAAAGGATGACGCCACGATTTTCCGCGTCTGCGAAGGCGTGGGCGTGGGAGAGGATGGCACCGGATATCGGGATGATTCAAAGCGGATTTTATTCCCGACAACTCGCTACTGTTCCGACGTCCCTCTTTATCGTGTCGACGATCTTTGAAAACGAACGAATTCGAAAGAGAAATGTAATTTGAATATTATTTTTGAAAATTCTTGATTCTTCCCTGGAATTGGAATTTTCATTAGAAAGCGAACGAGGCTGTTGAAAGGATGGAATAGATGAAGTAGAAATCAATCCTCTATCAATCTAGAAACGGTAGAAGATATATTCGTCGATTTATCTTAAAATAAAATAATTAGAAAATTTTTGAGAAAGGAGGAAGGCGATTATTAATTCTTAGCTATTTCTAAAAATACGCGAATCACATCGATCGAATAAATCTCCGCTACCGCTATTTTTTTACAAACTAGAAAAGACAAAGAGATAAGTATGATTGCGCGAGAGATGGCAATCGAGCGCGAATCGAGAGCCGATACGCGATAATGGTGACAGCATATCGGCCTTCACAACGCCCACGCGGTCTTCACTTTCCTCCAACGATCGCGCGTACGGGATACCTGAGGGGGGACACGCCCTCACCTTGTGCCTCACAATTTATAATCGGTTGAGGACGGTCGTTTGCTGGATGTTGCGCAAAAAAGTCGAGAGGAATAAGCAGAGGCGCCCGTATGAAGTCGGACTCGTTTGGGAAAAAAAAAAAAAAAAGAAAAAGAAAAAAAAAAAGAAATATCCGATCCGATGCTTAGAAATAAAACTGGTCTGGTGGTTAGCCTGTGTGAGATGGGTACGCGAGATAGCCGCGTACCTATATTATTTAATTAATAATTACTTCATCGTTGATAAGTGGACGGTTGATGAACGCGTAACGGTACACTTCGTGAAGTATATATTGGATCGATTCCGATATCTTTAATCTTCGTTTTTATCCCGGGCGGTTCGTTAACACGGCGGCAATAAAATTTCCGAGGATCACGACTATATATATATATATATCCGTACTTATTTCTCGATCGAGCAGACAGACAGCTGTTTATCAGAGGGAGAAACGTTTTTATTCCACGTTTTATATCCGCCTTTAATCGGCCCAATTTTTCCCGAGATAAGATAAGATAAATCGCCACGCATTAATTCGTTTCCATGGATCTGCACTCGTTCGGTGAAATCGTCGTACCGTTCCCTGTTATTATTGTTGCCTGTTACCGAGTGTGTCGGGAGTCACGCGGCCGCGACACGCGCGGAAAATAAGAGAAGAAAGAGCAGTAGAAATCTCGGTGCATGGCCCGACCGCGTCGGCGACAGTGGCGTAATCGACGCTTGGGGTGGGAGAAGCCGATAGGTGGGACGACGCGAGAAATAACTTTCTATCTTATTGTTACTTTGTTTGCGCGTGCTCGGGACACGCGCATGCGTGTTTCGATATATTATTCTAATCCACGCTAACCTTGTCCGATCGCTAAGTCGGCTTAATATATTAGGGTCACAGAAGACGTGATTTTCGCGCGTTTCAAATTCGTTTCACGAGGCGAAACCTCGTGAAATTGTACAATCCGAATTCGTTCGCTTCGGATGTAAAATTTTCTGATGTTACGATTTTTTGACGATTCGTCGGCCGTGGAGATATCGAGAGACTGCGATGAATTTCTGCAAGGGAAGGCATACGTGACGTGTCGTATGCTGCTACAGAATTCACGTCATGTGATAGGGATATACCTATATGTATACGTTGAGAAAGATGAAGAGAGGATCAAAGAGTTTTTCGTCTATCGTCTATCTTGTGCTTTAAAATTTTTCTTGCCTCCCGTTGGCAACAAAGTTCGCAGTTTCATCATTAATACACGTATATATTCTCACCGCATGCTTTTCTCGCTTGACAAAAAACGCATAGCATTCAATAGGTATCATTCAATGATACCTATTATCGGTTATCGAGCCTCCGGCCGCGAACACGAGCACGCCTATGGATCATTGGACCAGCCACGCGTGTCACGCCAATGCGCGTAGTATGTGTAACATGCAACCGCAGCGGGAAATAAGACGATGGACTCCACGGTTCACGGCGAAATTGTCCGGCATCCTTCCGCGCCGCGGACGTAATTGGCCTCCACGGGGATCGCGGTTAATCGAAGCGCGTCCCTTTTTCTCCTTCTTGCCCTCCTCTTCCCCGCTTCTTTCGTGGAAGCACCAGCCGCTACGCGGAAACGCGAATCGATTGTGGCCAGAGAATTATGCGATAAAACTGGCCAACTCCGGCTTGATGGAGGCATCCAGTCGCGCGGCCGTGGTCTCTTCCGGCTGAGGAAAAATCCCCAATCTCCGCTCACGAGTTGTCAAGAACCGTATCCCACGTAACTATCTTTCCAAACCGTCCCCACCTTCTCTTCTCTTTTTTATCCATCCTATTCCGCTCCATTGTCTCTACAGATGATTACGATACGAGGGGAGCGTGCTATCTTATTCACGAATCGATTTTAATCGAACGCTCGAGATTTCCACGCCCTTGGAAACAATACGAGAATCGAGAAAGAATCTTTCCTCTGGAAAAAAATAATTCTCCACCAGCGAGGAACGAGAGATTCGAAGATACGGTGTTCCTTCCACGATTACGATTCACCTATTCGATTTCCAATCTCTTCCAATCCTGAAAACAACCAGCCGAATTCCATCCATCCGAGAATCTTTCCATTATACCTGCGCGCACGGTATAATCCCCCCCTTAATCCTCCTCGAGACCGAAGCCAAGATTCAAAAGCACAATACACATTATCGCGATGTTTCCCATGCCTATCCATCGTTCCTCCTCCTCCTCCTCCTCCTCGATCCTCCACCGATTCTTCCACGGGAGGAAGAAGATTCGTAGCTCCGTGTACGTGCATATTTGTGCGTGGGCGGAGACCAGTAGCCGGCTCGGCCGCACGGCCAGTTGATCGGCCTGTTGGACCGTGACGTGCCAACCACTACCACTTTATTATTACTACTATGCACTGGCGCGCATTACCCCCCTCGCTCCACCGTTCAGCAGCGCCGCCGCATCCGCGCTTCCCGCCACCGCACCGCACACCCGCTCCCCTCGACCCGGGCCCAAGGTTTATTACGCTTTATGCGATCCCCGCGTATACGCATTCGTCTCGGAGGATCGACGGCCGAGGAAAACCGTGAACCGATGCGAAGAATAATGCGGATACGACGCCTCCCTCCCTCTTTCTTTCTTTCTTCCTTTCTCTCTCTCTCTCTCGTTTTCTCGCTCTGCCCCCCTCTCCTTCTCGATTCTTCAGGCGAGGATCGGGGGTGAAGAAGGGATGCTTCTGTTCCGTGAATGTACCGACGAATGAATAATTTCACATCGTTATTACGGAGAAGTACGAGCACCGTGGTTCTGCGTGTTTCAAGGAAATAAGGAAGATTGTTCGTTGCATGGCGTTGCAGAGGTTAGACAGATTACGTATTTCAAGTTGGGAAGAATGTACGTTCGAGAATGTATTCGCCCGGATCGTCGAATATAATTGTTTCTAATGTTCGAAAGAGGCTGGTAAAAGAATCTGGTGGAACAATGAGACGGAACGCGAAGCACGTGGCTCGAGCATGAGAGGTGCGTATCGCCCATGCGCGTGACTAATAGTGGGGGACGATGGTGTAGTAGCAGCACAGGCAGCCTTGCCGAGTCAATAGCTTCTCGATCCGAGTGTAAGACTCTTCGATCTCTCTGTTCATGTCGATGCGAGCGAAAGTGACTCCTAGTGTATCTCCTAAATCTCGAAATCGCCGATTATTTAAATAAACAAGCTTAACCAAACCCTTCGTCCTCTTTCGTTTCGAACGAAAGCGTATACAAAATTAAAGATTCTTCGTTGCGACGAAAAAAAGAGAGAGAACGAAACTGAAACGATTGGTGGATGGAAAATGGACGAGAAGAGGATAAGAGTTCTTGCGGTTTTTCCACGGACCACTTATCACAGGTGGACAAAAGGCGGCGAATAATAAATTTACACGGGCGACGCACTGTGTATTCACGTCGCGAAGATTGAATTTATAATCCCCCTTGCAAACTGAAATCGTGCGAGTTCCGTTACGAATCTAGCTGTTGGACGGAGCAGAAAGGCAGAAAGGCAGGCAGGCAGGCAGAGGCAGGCAGGCCACCTAACCGGACTTGCAACATTCGCGGCCGAAGACCGCGTTGGTCATCGCGTAACACACATGATGCTCGTATATCTCTCCGCGTTACGTAACACTCGTCGGCTAGATTACACGAGGGTTTCGCGAGGGCTACGCAGTTTCTTCGTTTCTAATCGCGCCACGATCGCTTCCACGCCCGCTGGAAAAATCGAACCGGCTTTCGTGCGGGGGATAATATACCCATCGACGGGGTACGCGGACGGTTTTCAATGGTGCCAGCCATATCGTGGGATAACCGCTCTTCCAAGGAGATGAAGATTCGTAGTTAAGTCTCAATATATATATATGTCCATCCACTTGTGCTCGAAGAGATGGAATTCTTGGCTTGGAAGATATTCGATTGACCGAATTCTACACGATGTTAGAAAAATCGGTCAATATATGCGAATCAAAAGTACAACGATTTTAAAAATCTAGGGATATTTTCTGCAAGAAAATTCCACGATATATGCATATATTCTGTTATCTAGCTGCGTATGCGAATCGAAAGTACAACGATTTTAAGTCTAAATCCTTTTTTCTCTTCGTCCTATTCGCCACAACGGGGGATATTTTCAGGGATTGCGAGAAAATTCGAAGGACGGACGGAGAAGAATTCGCATTTCCATCGATGGTTCCGCTAACGATCCCCCCGGCTGCCTCTATCCTTGCATCGTTGAGGACGATCGTAATGCGGCTGCGGTGCGGCGAGGGCGAGCACTCCGCTTTACGATCTCCGATCTCTCTTTCCCCGAGTCGGTCTGAGCCGCGTATTTCGATAGAGCGGAGGTGATCCGCTTTTTCATCGTGTTGTGTACGCGCTCGTATAAAATCCACGCAGCCGAGGCCGAAAGCACCTGCATAACCGAGCAGAATCGGCCGAGAGCCGGGTGTTTTACGACTAACCGTGAAATCGGGCTGGCCGGTGTTTGCACGCCGCCTCGCGACCGCCCCTCCGCGCATATTGTTTCTCTCCCTCCCTCACCTCGCAATGGAGCTTTTCTTTGAAAAAGGAAAAAAAGTAAAAAGAAAAAGCAAAAGAAAACGAAGAGGAGGAGGAGGAAGAAGAAGAAGAAGAAGAGGGAGAGGGAAGAGTGCGTTCCGTGGAACGAGGCGGCGATTTCGTTCGAGGGATTCGTGCGAAACGAACGAGAGAAAGAGAGGAAATTCTCTCTTTCGTGGTTGAGGATATGATCGCGCGATGAGGAATCGTGTTTGTACGCGTGTCCCTTTGGGCGAGATATTCGATAACCCAACGCGTTGTTTATATGCAACGTGAGATATTTCCATCGCATGCACGTTGGAGAGAAAAGAAAGAAAGGGAAATTAGGTATCGTCGGTAATCAAGCGTGTGCGAGATTGCGAAGACGCTGAATTTGCATATATTAAATCACTCGATCCTAAAATATTTCACGCCGATAGATATCTGGCGGGTGTGTCTGTCGGGTTCTCGTGGATGACGAGGGGAAACTTGGCTTCTTTTTCACGAGGAGGGCTCGAGCTATCGAATGGCGCGCGTCTATAGAATGGTAAAAGTTTTTCGAACGGCGGAGGGCGACGCGAAAGTAGGAGCGGAGCGGAGGTGCTCGTCGTTGCGAGCGGCGTTCGGTGTTCTTGTGAAATGCGCGAGTGCGGTTCCGAGAAGTGTGCAGACCGGTGGGTGGTCTCCATTCAGAGATGTTTATGGCTGTGTCGTGGCAAAGTGGCTGTACGCCGTAGCCACGAGAGAGCCGTACTCCTCTCCTCTCGTGGTGCCCGCAGGGTCGAAGACCCTAGGTTCGTCAGCTTCGCCCGCCAGCTTCTATCGACCACCGGGACCAAACTGACCTCGAGGCTTCGAGATCCCTCTTCTCTTCTAGACTCGATATAATATATATATATATTAGGCGCGCCAACCTGCCTCCCTTTCTTCGAATCGTTTCGAAACACATTTTTCCATATTGATTCGAATGGACAGAGGGGGGGGAGTGATCAAGGATCGTACATTCGAAGCCGGGATATAATGGAAGATATACGCAGAGGACGAAAGTTAGGGTTAGAATTTCACTTGCGCGTGCATAACGGTGGATCCTGAATAGATTGAATAAGATTCCCCGAGACGAAACTCGAAGCTCTATAGATTTCAAGATCTAAGAAGAAATACGGTGAATGCGCTTTGAAATGAAACTTAGAATAATTGATGCGGGTAAATATACCAGTTGGTTGGCTTCTATGGAACGGAGAAGAGCAATTATGTATAAGAGGCAATCGGTAGAATCGCCTTGGCGAAGGATGTGTAGACCCCGGATCTACGGGGTCGCCCACCACGGACTCTTAACTCTTTTCCGCTTTTTATTATACAAAAAATTGAAATTCGAATCGGTAAAAAGCGTGAATCGAAGCTCGACAAATTGAAAAGGGTGAAAAAATCAAACTCTCTTCGGTTGGACTGCAGTTTTTAATCGATGCATGTATAGAAGAGCAATTATATATAAGAGGAATCGATAGAATCGCCTTGGCGAAGGGTGTGTAGACCCCGGATCTACGGGGTCGCCCACCACGGATTCTTAATTCTTTCTCGCTTTTTATTATCTAAAAAATTGAAATTCGAATCGGTAAAAAGCGTGAATCGAAGCTCGACAAATTGAAAAGGGTGGAAAAATCAAACTCTCTTCGGTTGGATTGCAGTTTTCCAGATGAAAAAAACGAAAGATGGAAATGGCGATCATCGTTTATCGGGCCGTGTCCACCCGGCCTCAAAGTGAATTCCTGCGTTAAGTGAAAGCGCGTGCGCTCTAGGAGTCGTTCTCCGAAGATCGTTTCATGCCCTAGAGCGCAAACGCACCAGCTTCTGTACCAGCTCACTGGCTTTGAGCGCTTGAGAGGATAAAAGATGGTAGCTTATTTGTTACCTCGTTGCCTTTCCACCTTTTGTCGCTCGACTTCTTTGTCTGTGGATATTTCTTAACTTGTTCAACGTTGAATATGGACTTTGTTTTGCTCGAACAACGATATATTCGATCATCGTTATCGTCAACACGAACGACACGGAGAGATTAATCTCTCGATCGAACATGTTCTTTTTCCCCTTCTATTTTCAAAGAACGAGATCTCGATATCTCATGGTTTCTCCCATCGTCGTTCGTAACGTATTCCATTTTATTCAAAATGGAATGCACGAATATTTTATTACGATTTCAAATAGCTGATCATACGTAAACTATTTCCAGTATCTCATTCTCGGTTACCTCTTCGCATAGAATTTAATTAAAACCAGCGTAGATAATCGGTTTTCAATTAAGATCAAAGGCAGGAGCAGCGGCTGAATAAGCTCTTTCGAAACGAAAGAGTGAAATCGACGTAAGAACGATTATTCGAACAGATCCCTCGTTAATCCTTTCGAATCAAGGGGGCGACACGGATAATCGAGATCAAATTTTCATATCGTAATTATCACATTAGTTAAATGTTCCGATGTTCAATCAACATTTGAACCACTTTGTGATCTACAACTGTTTGCTTTGTACTTAACTTCTTCTCTATCCTTCCATTCTCCTTCTATTCTCCCTCTACGTCCCTCCCCTCGAAAGATTTCCCCACTTTCGAATCTTAATTAAGAATTATCACCCTATTCCAGCTATCGTTAACAAGTAAGACTAATTAGAACGAGTGGAAGTAATCGAGAAAGAGATATATATATATATATATAGAGAGAGAGAGAGTTGAGATTGCGTATATGCAGGATGAGGGAGAATTTGTTCGGTGATAAGAGAAGAGGGTAGGGATGTTTCAAAGGTGTTTAAATTTCTCGAAATGGGTGTTTAGCGATGCTTTAAAACCGCATTCCCGAGGCTGTTTCAGGAACCAAGCCGTATCATCTAGATCCTTTTATTCAATTAACTCTTATCGGCCAGCTTCTATTTCCTTCTTGTACCCGTCGCAACCAGTTTTTTCCCCACCGGCCAATCACACGCGCGCACGCCCCCTCCCCTTAATTTCCTGCTTCTCCTCCTCCTCCGTGGAAACGATCCTCCCCCGCCACTCGTCCAGAGAGACGAGAATTTTTCCCACGTTTTCACCACCTCGTCCAATTAATTTAAATGTTTCCTCCTGTTCGCAACCCCGAGGGTATGCGATACCACATACGATGCCGTTGTTTCCATCCGTCGCTTCCTTATGGGAAATTGGCCGGTTTTTCTTCGAGCGGCCTCGATCGAAGGAGAAGAAGTATGAAATAATGGTTTTAAAGTGTTTAGAAAGAGAATAGTGGTAGCGGATGATTATAGGCTAATAGCGTTATAATGCTGATACCGGGGATGCGTAATGGTATGGAATGGAACGAGCCATTGAATTAGCGTAAATACAGTAGTGTTACCGTAATATAGATAAATGTATAAGTTGGAGCAATACAGGGATTTGGCTCGGTTAAAAGTCTGTGCTTTTAAACTGTAAATTTTTCGTTTCGAGTTGCTATTATACATTTTCTAAAATTTTTTCGATTTTTAATTGGACTCGCAAGTTACTATACAATTACTATAATTAAAACTCGAACTTTCTCTACTTATCTATACCTGTTTATATGTATTATACATTTGCATATTGCAAAGACTTTTCGTTTCAAATTTCTCCCAGCTTTCAAACTTTCCAACGATTCCTAAACTCATCTCAAATTCCTCCTTAAGTGTTTGAGCTTTTGCTATCTATCTACATTTATATCTATGGAATATTATCTGCAAATTAGTTTCAATATGAATCGTTTGTGAGACAAGCTTTCAAATTGCAATTTGCAAAATCTTTTGGTTTCCAACTTCCTTAAATTGAATATTTAAATTCAATTCTCGATGGTTAAAATCGAACCAAGCTTCCAACGATTGATCCACATTCAATCGCACATTTCAGAATTTTCGATTCCCAGATCTCGAAGCTTTCCTTATTACGACTCTTTACGACTTACCCAGAAACACCCGTTACCCGACTTGCCAAACCCCTCGATCGATCTTCTCACCGTTCGATACCGTCCCACGCCCATTTCCTCGCTTCGATCCCCTCCTCCTGCTGAATCTCACAAGGGAGCCATCGATTCCTCCTCCTCGCTATCGTTCGCGCCAACGAAACGATGAAAAAAATCCCCTTCCTCCCCCTCCCTTATGCGTGTACCTCTTCCACGAGGGCCGACATTTCTTTCCACGAGGTTCGTATATGGCGGTATCGTTTAGCATACAATCATACCGTTCCACTTCCTCCTACCGTGTTGTTCGGTGCAGGATGGCCTCCCATAGGAGGCCAGGTGCGGCCGATCGAGCATCGATAACGTCGTGTTCCCGATATTAATCGATATTTTAATCGGTTAATCGATGCCGCGGGGCCCTCTTTTGAGCGTAATATCCGCTCGTAACGGGCCACGCTTCTTCCCTGGGCCGGCGATTACCATCTACCCGAGCCGTGAAAACGATCGAACTGCAACAATGAATGTTGTTCCAACGTTGTTCGATTTGGCTTCCTTTCCTGATACCGATTTTCGTTTGTTCCTTCGCCTTCTGGCGATCCTCTCGATCCTGGTTTGTCCCCTTTGAAGAAGAGACGAAGGATCATTTTATAATTAAGATAAATAAAATAATTTTTTTATGTTTAATTTTGAAGACTAAAAGTTTAAATTTAACTTAAAATCTTTAAATTATTATTATTATTATTAAAAATTTTAAATCTTATTTTTAAAAATAAATTAGTAACAGTATTAAATCTTAATAAAGAATTGAATTAAAATTTTTCTAATACTAAAATTTGAAATTTTAAAATATGATAATATATTGTTATAAAGTTATTATAGTTTAAGAAAAATATTAAATTGCAAATTTAAAGATTAATTTAAATATTATAATAATTAGTATAATTAATTATCTTTAAAAATTAATATATTTAAATAAAATATAAATTTAAATAAAATTTATTAATGGAAATAATGTTAAATTAAATAATAAAAAAATAATTAATATTAAATTAAAATTAAAATTTCTATTATTTAATATAAAATTATTTTTATAAGTAATCGTGGTAGATAATAGTGGTTTCTCGTTAATAGTATGTTGATTATTCTAGATTCGAAGTTCTTGAGATTTTTAGAGAGCGTTCACGTTGTGGAATCGTTGCTTTTTTGTTGAACTTTTAATCAATGAAATGAAGATCCAGTTGAAGTTGAACGGAGTTAATTTGCACCTCATAAGTGTACTAATGGGATAAGTCATTAAGATTAATTAGTGTAATAATAATAAAGTGTAATAAAGTATGCAAAAATATCTTGTCGAATAACGATATACAATAATAACGAAGTTACATATTTATTATTCGTGAGTAATCTTCAATCTCGATCTTCTCTCTTCTATCTTTTAATAAACAAACTTCTGAAAATTCTCCATCAAAATATGTTGAGGGTTTTCTTGAAATTAACTATTATTATAACTTTCATAGTATAATTTCTCACGTGCCATCTCCATCTCTGAAAATTCTCCATCAAAAGGAAAGCTACCCCTGCGTAATCTTAAAATCAACAATCTTTTATCCATTATCCATTAACGAAACAATTATCGAAATATTCCCATAGTGTACACCTTTCCACGCTTGTTAAACAAAGTTTCTCCACATTTCCTGAATTTTCCCCACGTACACTCCATCCGCTCCACCAGGTAGCCAGGAGAGGAACGATCCCCTCGTTTCGCGAAGTTTCCCGGAGCGTGAAAGGTGTTGGAGAAAAAGAAAGAAAGAAAGAAAGGGACACAGCCGGATAATTCCAAGTGGCCGGCATTCAAATGCAAAACGCATCGCATTTCCCTAAGAGCGAGCAGGGGATTCCCAAGGTGGTGGTGGCTGGTGAAGAGAGATTCGCGAGCGTTTTCGCGGGGAATTGCGCGCCGATTCGCAGGGAGTCTGAATAATTCATGATCGTCGTGGCGAGGGTGTGACGAAAGCGAAGGGCGAAAGGAATGATTTCGAAAATTGGCCGATAAAATTCGAATAACGCGCGTTCGAATAACAGCTCCTCTTTTGAGACGAATTGAAACGAATTTTTTTTTTTGAAAGAGAGAAGAGCTTTTATTTTCACGATGATCCAATTATTATTATAAACGATCTCGAAATTGATATTTAGTTGAAGTTTATATTTTAAATATCAAGTCATGAATTCGTGCAAATTTTTTGCTTTACTGTTTAGATCATTTTTTTTATGGATTGTCCAAAATTAGAAATTTTACAATATATTGGTATATTCTTGCTAAAATTTTTCATAATATTTAAAGCTGTATTCAATGTACATGGCTTCAAATAGTAAAGCGAAAAACGATATAAACTTATGAAATGATCTAGCAATAGCCTCCTTATTACGAATAAGACATTTATAATTTAAAAATATTGTAACAATTATTATTCATATCGTCGATCAAATTTCTCAATCTCTAACGATCCTTTCTATTTCTTTCCCTCCTATCTTTCACACAAAATGAAAAATTTAGAATCCAAATTCAAGTATTCGTAAACTTTAAAAACTATTACTCCCACGTGATATAATTCACAACTCGATTCACAACTCGGCTTTACTTCGATAAGCCATTTTGTTGGAAACGCTTTCGAGTCACAAGCCCGCCAGATGTCATCGTTGCATAATTCCCAATTACGAATTGACGAGGTTGGACGGTGCAGTGGCGACCTCGCGGCGACCTTCTTCCCTTCGGGAGCAGCTCGAGAACAATCGAGGCGAAATTCACTCGCGGCGGCAGCCGGCGAGGAAAGAACGCGTTATCTCGGATCGGGGATCTCCTCGGCTTCGACCGGATGTCGAGGCCTCAAGGTTTCGGCGCCGACTTTGACCGTGACGGCTGCCTCCGCTGTCGGCGGCAATTATTCCTGCTTGCTGATGCTTCCAATTGTTGTGACAGCCACGCTTTTTTACAAGTAACAGGCATCCTTCTTATATGTACCGTGCAATTTTTCCAAGGTCTTAGCACTCTCCCCTTTTTGTCTCATTTAACAATTTTTCTCGTTTAACCGTTTGAGCGTTTCGTGGAAATTGTCGCTTCGACTCTTGGAAAAAAAATCCAAGGGATTATTTTAAAGCGTTGAAATGCGTGAAATACGTGTGAAACGATACGAAATGATGAAAAAATTTAAAAAAAGGAATATTAAAGGTCTATTCCATTCTGCAACTCTCTACAATTTACAGAGATTATTTCAATTTTTCGAAATGGTGGATCGAAATTGCGAATAAAATAATTTGTTGGATAAAGAATAATGATTAAAATATTGAAACGAGGGGGGGGGAATACTTGTATAGCGATAAACTTTCCATTTCTATTTCGGAATAAAGTGAAGACGCGTTATGCGAAATGGCGAGTATCGATAACGTTAATGACAGCGCAGTTAGTGGCCGGTTATCTGCGAGGGAAACCACGCTCGAGATCGATGCATGCAGCCACGATCAAGGAACATATAAAATGCACGGGTTATTGTCGCCGGGATCCTTACCGACAGCTGCTCGTTAGTTGTTGCCAGCCGCGGAGGTGAACCAGTCGAACCTACTCCTATACTGGGTGTTCCACTTCAAACCGATTTTCCAAATTGAAAACTTACTCGTTTCAATATTCTTATCTTATTCAATATCCCCTATTATTCGTAGAATTTTATATCTGTGAATCACTTCGAATTAATCCTCACTCCTGAGTGGATACTTTATCGATACAATTTCCATCGTTCGAATCGTGATTTTAATTTTTGGGGAACAACGCTGAAATATCTGCTGCTCATATTCATTCTACAAAAGTGTTAATAAAATATCGGATATTTACGGAGCGAACTTTTACAGACGATTCATTGTAAATACGAACGAAGAAGAAACGTTGAAAAAATAGAAATCCACGGTTGCACGGTGAAACAGGCTGTTTAGCACGCCGGAGAAACAGCAGAAGAAAGCAGAAGGCGAAGACAAAGTAAAGGGACAGACCACGCCTTGCGCCGCCTTGGCAGTGGAGAGTTCGCCTCCGCTTCTTCGCCTCACCTCGCCTCGGGCATAACTAATATATCGACGGGCCTCCCTTCTCTCTCCTTTCTCTCCTTTCTTCTCCTCCTCGTCCTCTTTCACCTTTGGAACGATTCACGTGATCCCCGAGAACACGCGACTCTAGGCACAACAACTCTCGATGCAGCAACTTTCGTGCTTTCGTCTTTCACGCTCTGATTTCACGCTGTGTTTCTTTCTCGTTCTCGGTGAAACAGCAGAATACATTCGGAATTTTGAAATCCGTTGAAAAATTTAAGAAGAAATACTCGTCGAGAAATAACGTTTGAAAAAGATAAATCGAGTTTATTCGATGCGAAAAGCGTGCATACGTCTCTTTGAAACAAGTCAACCTTATCCTTGACTCGCATCACTTTATTTACGATTTTTACATATTTCCACAAAGAAGTCGACCTTATCCTTGACTCGTATCACTTCACTTGCCATTTTTACGCGCTCCCACAAACAGTTCGGCCTTACTCTTGACTAATATCACTTCGTTTGCATTTCTTTTTCTCGGTCACTTTTCTGCAAGATAACGAATCGATCTTTTCTTGCCATGGAAACGAGTCACTATAATTAGTAATTCAGGAAGTATTTCGCGACTCATGTTCATTTTTTTTTTCTTGCATCTCTTGTCCATCGCAAGATTTCCTTTTTTTTTTTTTTTCGTTCGTCCTCCAGCATGATTGGATGCAAAGATCGCGCGACAGTCTTAATCCAAGATCGAGGTGATTGAATTTAAAATAAGGGAAACACGCGTTCGACACGGTTGCGACTCAATTAACGACGGTTAAAGGTTCGATCGTGAATGGAATGTCGGCGGGCAGCCACGGCTGGTGTCGCGATTGCTGGTCTGGAAAATTTTCTAGTAACCCAGTGACACCGTGCCGCGAGACCTTCGTCAGGTTGTTCCCATCCGCGCAACACTCGTTTGCCAATGATACGATCTCAAGGGTATTAACTTAATCTGCTGGCGTGACCGGCGACACGCGTAGAATGCCAATCTTCTTCCTTCTCTCGCCTTTCTACGAATCACACAAATTTCTTTATCTATCCAGGAAACGGTGTACGAGGTATTCTGAAAAGAATTTGATCTATGTTCAATTTTTAATGGTTTAAACTATTATGAAAAGAAAGAAAAAAGAAATAATATAAATGTATTTCTGATGGTTTTGTAAAATTGTCAGGATATAACTGGTATTCGTCAAGTAATAAACACTTTCTTCACACTTTTTTTTTTCTAATCAACCTATCAATTGTCTATGCTACATCTTTTTGAATATTGTTCTCTATACCTGGAGATTAGTCATCTTTTTTTGAATATCGACAATTATCATGGACAAGGAATTTTCTTCGTATCCTCCTCTGCTTAGAAATTGTAATATATTGTAAATACCTCTCTCTGACTCTATTTCTCACTTTTACGTTTTCTCTAACTGCTCATATCATGGTCTCTATACCTGTTCTACTAGTTAGAAATTCCATCAGCAAGAGAGCAAATTCTTTTCTCAAAGAAAATTTCTCTCACTTTTTTCCAATATCAACTTTATCGTGGCCATAAAGAATCTCTTTCTCGGCATTCTTTTCCAAGTTACTGTTATATATAGAGTCGTAGTTGCATGGCTGGAACGATTTTCGATAAAGAACCTCTCAAATCTATAATCTCGAGAAAGGAATGGGGGCGTCACGTATCGACATGCAGCGATTGACGAAAGGTTCCGCCGCTTCTCACAGTGTCACTGGGTTACTGGATAATTTTCCAGGCGAGTAAGCGCGCCGCGTGAGAGCGAATCCGAGCTAGGTGCATTGCGGCAACGCGATTCGCTCGAACGTGCCCCGGTATCGGGGCACGAGAGCCTCGTAAACTATTTGCGTGATCATAAAAATCCTACGGAACATTAGCAACCCGTTTACCCGCCTCGATATGGAGAACGTCACGCGCGGTTAATTGCCAGTGAACCCCGCATCCGCCATGTTTTTTTTACATCTTTTCGATTTTATTCCATTTTCTCGGATTCGAAATCGAACGTCTGAGAAAACTTTGTGCCAATGATCGATCTATCTCTTTGTTTTCCCTCTCCAAGGAAAGGATTCCAGTTGATTTATTAGTGAAAATTTCAAGGATCGTGATCATTTTCAAGAATCCACAAATTAGATTGGAATGATTCCATCATCCGTTATCCCATCTCACCTATAAAAGATCAATATTTCGGTTAATCTATTGTATAAAAAAAATTCCAAGGATCGTAAACATTCGGATAATTAGATCAAAAAAGTCACACGCGAATAGTCGCAGATCCAGAGACAATTCGATCGACAAACAGCGACCGTTCAAAGCAATCAAGAATCTCAAGATTCCCGCATGGAGCATGTTAGACGCGAATTAATAGGCCTCATCGAGCTTCCGTTTCCATCCGCATGGCGGTAAAAAAGCCACTAGAGAGTAACTAGGCGGACCGATTACGAACCGATTCAGAGGGAGGGGGGATCGTCGTCGAATAGCGCCGCGTTGGCCGCCGCAGGGCATGGGATCGCTTTAATCGGTAACTCTCTCGGCTGGTAAATAAATAACATTGTATTACACCGTCGCGGGCCTCCGCATCTCACGGAAGACGAACGAACGCTCGCTTCGTTTTCCCAGGCGTTGCACTCCCGTTATCGTTATCCTCTCTCACGTATATACGAATCGGCACAGGCAAACGATTCAGCCTCACGAACGAACGTTCACGGTGCTAACGGTGATCGATTTTCCGGCCACGGGAATTGTGCTCGTTCGTCTCGACATTGGCGTGGCTGATCTACGAGATTTTCTGACGTAAAGTATCTCGTGAACAGATGTTTCGTAAGAGAATTGAAGGAAGATATTGAAGATGTCACGAATTGAGAATTCAATCTTTCGCGAACGAGTGCTATTTGTTTAAAGTTTTGAAAGCCTTGGCAGATCTGGGATATTGTGTATTATTTTGAAACGAGGAAGAAAAAAATCTATTTTTATGAAAAACTTAATTTAATTTTATTTAATTATAACTTTGACGTCGATGTATATCAATCATAGCATTCATATTCAAATATGAAGATATTTGATCAAGATTTTACCTCGAGATCGGACATAATTGATGATACTTAAGATCGAAGCTTCTCAGATATAAATACTTGATTTAAAATGTCCCCTGTGTTAAGAATTAATTTCCTCTAAGTAAAGTTCGCGCACCGGTTGAGCATTAAAACGGACGAATATTTTTCCACGAAGAAATGAGTATCGATAACGGTGCCATTTCCCTCGTCTCCTCCTCCTCCTCCTCATTCGCTTCTTCAATAAATTACTTCCTCTCCTCTCTATCTTCGAAACCAAATCCTTTCATAAGTTTCCACTTTCGATTCCTTTTAGATCTAAAATCGTGTTCCACGTATAAAGTAATCTCTTTTGGAATTTTAAGAAAGACTCTCTTTCTTCTTTAATTTTATCCCTTCATTCAATAATTTGGAATAAGAATTCTGTTTCCTTTTTTTCTATTTTCATTTTCTTTCTTCATCCAAGAACTTCCTAATTCACAGATTTCCATTTTCGACCCACGAAAACCAAAAATCTGTACCATATTTGGAGTTTAAACATTCCAAGAGAGGGCTTCTCTTCGGTTACTTCTTTTCCATCCCTCTTTTTTATTCCCTTTCTTTCCCATCTGCGTTCGACAGAAAACGATAGTTCGAGGCTCGATCGTTTCGCCGGTGGAAATTGTGCGTTGCCGGTACGTTGGCGAAACGGAAACGAAGGGCCGCAATTATACTAGTCGTTACTTTTCTCGCTGTAACCAGAGTGACTATGTATCTCGCGGTCGATTAACTGTGACCTTCGCCGCTCTAGAGAACGTAGAAACTCGGACGGACTGCTCGTACGCGCACGCGTAGTGCCTCCTTCTATTTATGTACAGGGTGGTCCGACTACCTCGGACTGCCGTTTCGAATTTGTACACTACCGTGTAACTCGTGTTTCAACCATGTTCGAGATAATGGCAAACATGCACGTGGTGTAGATAATTGAATATATCGTGATCGATGGGAAACGGTGTTGCTAATTTCTCCAACTTCGATCCTACTGTATCTGTATAGAATGGATCAAGGTTAATTCTTTTTTAACGCTGGGAATAAGATAGTTGTTCTTACGATAAAGAGTTTGTTTCTTTGTTCCGTGAACCTGAAATATTGATGAATAAAATTAAAAGGATGATAATTCTTTTTATTTAATGCATGAAAGTTTAATTCAAAGGCAGAGAAATTTGTTTTACCCGTGTTGTTTTGTACTTTGAAGAAATTGGCATCGGTAATCTTCTCATAATTGTAATTCAAAGTCGATCTTCAAGGAATCGAATTATTCTCTTCACGAAAGCATCGACCACCAAGAACCGTTTTCAAGATATCGTCGAACAGAGCGGAATTAATTACCTCGATCGAGGAATCACTGTAATAATCCTGTACGCGATCGAGGTCAGCCCGGGTGAAAAAGCTCGCGTATCAAACCGGTGCAATTATATTTGCAAATACGCGAGTCCCTTGCATGCGTGGCAATGCAAATCGAGCAGAGACCTTTGACTGCTCGCGCCATCCTGAAAATAAACGATTCGTTGATTCGAGAAACGAATTATCAGTTACGTTGATCAATTGCAAAATCAAATATATATATTCTACCATCTTGCAACCATCTCGCAAATATATTCAGCAATCAATATTCCTAATTTAAAAAATTCATGCTTTGAAGTATCGTTTAACAATCTTTCTCATCATCAAAAAAAAACCATACCGAAGATCTTCTCAAACAACACTTAATAACCTCTTTTGTTATCAAAATATATCACCACATGCTTAAATTTATGCATCTTTTTAAGCATCATTCAATAATGTCTATTCGAATTCAAAAAACACTGATATTCAACGATATTTCTTATCACCAAAAAACATAACCACACTTTCAAGCTTGTGCATCTTCTCAAGTATTCTACTCTACTCTACTTCGAAAAATTCACCTTATCACCATTTAACAATCTCCTCACATGAAAGAACAACACACACACTCAAGTTCGTGCATATCATTTCCTTTTTACATCAAAGAAATCAACTTTTTACATCAAGATCAGGATGTGCTTTTAAACGCTAGGCTAATCGGTACACGAGCGCCAAAAGGAGAAGTGCAAAGTGATGCAAATACTTTCTGATACCTTCTATCGGTATCTATTTGGACGTATACCTTCCTCGTTATCCGCGAAACAGACGTTGACCGCAACACCTGCGGAAATCACGAAGGATCACGATTGAGCTGGTTACGCAACTATAGGAGTCTTAGAAGAGCGTGATGGCTCGAAATCAATTAGGGATATACGTTGCACTGGCGCCAATTAAGTTTTCTCCGGGCGACAATGATAAATTGTGCCGGTCGTCTATTGCGCTCAGTCGATTATAAAGGTCATCGAGTGAAAGTGCGCGCCGGTTAATTAATACCGATCGATACCGCGCTTGATCCGCTACGATAATAATTACCCACCGTGCGAAGGTATGCGCGAAAATTTCATCATTGAGATCGAATCGAACTACGCAATCGATACGTGACGATTTTCATCGATAAACGTTCGCCATCTTGCTGACTGCTCTCTTCTAGAAGTTTTTGAGAGGTTTGTGAAAGTAAAAGTTACAAAGTGAAATTAAATATAACGAATGTTATAGATATTATAGAAAATTCTACAGTTATATATATAATTTAAAAAATCCTAGTGTTGATTGTATTACATAGTGATGTGCATAGTGATTTGTTATTATTTATTTCGAGAAGGATTCAAGATTTTGTCAGAATCTGTCGTCGAAGGAAAAAGATAATGACAAAGGGTTTTTTGATTGTGTAGAAAAAAAAAATTTATCCAATAAAATGATGACAATTAAAAAAATTGCGGTATCCTAAAAAGGAAAGGAAGAGGAATAATGATTGGTTGCTAAATGTGATATCTGCATACAGAGTGTTTCAAATTTGGATATACAAATTCTATTCTTTCTTATTCATTATTCCATTATATCTATATTTTCTTATAAGACGATACAAGAGAGCAATTTTCAAAACTTGATTAATTAATATGCATGTTCAAATTCTTTATAGATAAAGATAAAATATGATCTATTATGTGTATTCAAAATCATGAACTGTAGAAATAAATCATGATTCAAATAAAGTTGAGAAGCACTGATTCAAATCGTCGAATGTTTGATCACGAAGGAAAAGAAACTAAATGCAATCGAGATTGTTGGAATTCGGGGTTTTTCAATGGACAGAGGGCAAATCGAGCAAAGCGAGTCGATCTGGGTCGGTCAATTGCAACAATGCTCTTTGTACAGCTTGTGCAGCTCGAGGAGCAAAGGTACGGTCGACGTGTGGTGGAAAGATAGCTGGATACTCGCCTACGTGCACGTGCCGTGCAGTTGGACTCTTTCGTTCCGTACCATTTGTTGTTACATTTTCCTCCTTCGACAACCTGGATCCACTTTGAATGTCCCTTTGAACACCTCTGGGCTCGCGACTCGTTACCGTTACGCGACTTCGCAGCGTATTTGCTCCTTCCTCCTGATTTGAATTTATCGGTTTTATTGGAATGGCGATGAGCGTTCCACCAGCAACTTTTCCGTGTGTAAATACATATCACGATTAGAATTCCTCTCGAGTAAAAATACCAACTCGATGTAGCAGAATATCATTTATTTTTGTTATCTATATCGCAAAATTATTGCAAATATGAAACTTGTTTAATCTCTTTTTTCCAGAAATCTACTTGTATGGTAGTCCAAAAGTAAATAGTTGAAAGTATGAATTTTTTTTACAATTTTTAATTTGTAAATTGTCAATCTTGTACTGGCTTCAGAATATTTTTTACGAAAGCAAATACACAAGGTCCAAGGACAGCAAGCATAGTTTCGAACAGGAAAGAAAGATTTTGCAGCTCGATTTTTCCACGTGGCCGAGCCTCTCCAGGCTACACTCTTCCCACGAATTTCATTCTCGATAAGCGGACAAGATTTAACTAAGATCAACGTATTAGTACGGGTGAGTAGCATAACATGGTGGAGAACGGTACATGAGACCGCGACAAAGGCCGAGGAGGTAACTTATGGGTATGAACTCTGCAAAAGGACTTCCTGTATGACCTCTGATCGGGAAACAAGGCCGTGGCCACGAGCTAACTCGTTCCAGACACTGCAAATGCGGAATATTCTCACCGTGCTCCTTTATTTTGCTCGTTATGGTCGGTCACGACAGAAAAACTTTGCGAAAAACTGCAATTACCCATATTAAGTATCTACTTACTAACTACATCATCGTTCCTCTTTGAGAATCTTCGAATAATTTCATTATTTTCTAACTAGCCAGCTTTTTCATTCTCACTTGATTCACACTTAAATTTATTTAACTCCTCCAAAGAGGAGGATCTACTAAAAATTCAACTTTCGAGAAATTTTATTTCTACTAAAATTATATTCACTTGGCTGTTCACATTCAAAGAATAAAACTTGATGCTCAACTGCCAGAAAATTTCAATTCTAAATTCTAAATCGATTTACACTTAACAATTCATTTACTTGTCCACAGTCAAAGAAGATTTAATTTTCAATTTCCAACAGAATTCCAATTCTCTTTTTTTCAAATTTTACCTCGCCAATTGGTACTATGTCGCACGATTTTGAAGAAATACCTAATTTTCGACGTGTAGAGAAGCGGCACGCGCGACAGTTCACCAAAATGGCCAAAGAGGACGCGGCGAGGGATCGAGTAGGGGGAACCACTTTGCTTGGCAATCGCGTCACGCTCGTTTACGCTAGTTTACGCCAGTTTACACAAGCGATATTACGTTAAGACCTATCTTTATGAGAACCGACAACGTCTCATGGGGAAATATCCCCGGGTTCCAACGTATATTGGTGAACAAGAAAAAGGGAGAGGAAGAAAGATGAACGCAGGCGTGCCGGTGAAGAAAGCTGCGTGCTCGGTGCAAAGCGAATCCCAAAGCGAAGTGTTTCCTTCGAGAGACGATCGTGGCTAAGATATGACGTCCGACTGGCTGCCAGGCTTGAAGGGCTTCGCAAACGATCGGTCGTTGAACCACGAATCGTTCTTGAAGCGTTACTCCCCAGAGGTGGGACGTGCAAATTTCGCTGGCCGACATTTGCCTGTCTGGAATTTGAGCCTCCTCTCCTCTAAGCTATTTCGAGCTTGTAGTCTCGTAGCTTTAGGAATTTGTCGAGGATATTTCTCACTGTGGAAATTTTGAGCATCGCCGTTCCAGAAATTTTCTTCGATTTTATCTCGAAATATACGCAACGCCCTTTCATTTCGATTTCTTCCTTTGATGGAAATAAAGTGGTAAATAATTTTTTCGAATCGATTTAAAATAATTGTGTAAAATTTATCATTATTTAATTTTGCAATCACGATATAAAAAATTTCTATTGTAAAACTTTCTATATGGTGAAACGAAGGTGATGACAAAGAGGATTCATGACGATTAAGATTCGTTAAAAGGGGAAAAGCGTGAGCTGCGATCAATTTTCGCGGTAGACACGCGAATCCTACGCCATTGCGGGGTAAGACAGAGCGACGAGGAGGAACAAAGCGACCCACGCTGCGGGTATCATCATAGTCATATTCATACACGGAGCGTAAGGGCATTTCAGCACTGGGACAATGGCGGGGCCGAATTTTTTCTTTTTCCTTCGAGGCTCGATTGCGCCGTGCCTTCTTTGTAGCCACGCGTCGACTGCCAATAATAAAGCTGCCTCCTTTATGAAGCCTGCTGTACACGGCCCCAACGGAAACCGGGGCCACTCTTTGTCTTCGAAATCTTTCAAACGTTTACCTCCCTCTAAATTCTTTTCTGTTGCAATCTTGAAAATGTTTCCACGTGTTTCGAGGATCTCGCATTCCAAACGCGACGGTTTGAAATCCGAGAACAAAGTAAAGTAAAAGGATAAAAAAAAAAAGGGAAGCAAAGGCGCAGAATTATTTGAAAATAAAAGTAAAAATTTTTTACCAAAAATTAGTAAGAAAAAAGAAGAAATTTTCACAGTTTGAGTTATTTTATAAAATTATAAGACTTGTTCATGCAACATTAAAATAATTATGAACAAAAGTTGTTTATAACTGAACTATTGTTTAATGTGAAATAAAATTTTCACAAATGTGATTACTTTGAATATTTCTTTTTTCTCATATCATATATTCTATCAATATTGTTCTATTTCTTTAGTAGAATCTTTCAAAATTATTCCACCAGTATATTAACACTCTCCGCATTAAACTTCTGATTTATTTAACATTATAATTTCAAAATGTAGAGAATCAGTTTGAGAATCAGTTTTCAGACTAAGTTAAAGGATTGTCGCTTTTCGATTTTTTTCCATCACATGGGGTGCTCGAGGTAAATCCCATAGGCTTGATTCAGCGAGATTCTGTGGACGGAGGAAGTTTGGTTGGCGCGTCTTCAGCATGATAAACGGTGGCAGGTACAACAATGGGTTCATTACCGAAAGTTTAGCCCGGCTTGGGCCCCCTTGGCGGATCCTGGGCCGGCAAAGGGGTCCGGGTCGGTGACCTGTGCACACGGATGGTTGGCTCGCGGCACCGACCTTTGCGAAAAGTACACGTGCACTGAGCAAACGTTCCTTCTAACGTGCGAGAAACCTTCTTGGAAATTATTCCTCCTTCAAATTCGCATATTGAAATATACAATTGCGCAAAATTGTACGTATAAAAAAAAAAAAAATTACGATTTTTAGAAAATATCGAAATTAAATTAAATCGTGGAAATTCTGTTCCACGCTCTTAAATTTTATTCTCTTTCTTTTTGCGCGACGGGATACAACTTTGAGAGGGGAGATACAATTTCCTTTTCGTTACGGTAGGCGATACGTAAAAGAGAATATTGGAATCGATGATTTCCAAGCCGTTTCTGAAACTCGTGCCAATTTCAAATTACCTTTCGACGAACTCGTAAGGTGTAATTTTCTTTTCGTTACAGGCCGTGGTAGCAACATAGTCGCGGGGAAAAAAAAAAAAAATAAACGTATGCACGTCCATTGTGCGGGCACGCACCAAGGGTTTTTGTTCCAGCGTGTGGCGTACCACGGCTCGGCAGCAGCTCGTGTCATTCACACGACGTCGTGACCTTCTTGCAATAAAAGACCGCGAAAGCTGCAAAACTCAGTTTCTTTTCACTCTCGACGAAAATATCCCGTTGAAAAGAATTTCTTGGAACTGTAGTTCAAACTTTCCTTGGAATCCCCCTCCCCCCTCTTTGCGATCCTTCAGAACAGAATTCGCTTGAGAAAATTCTCGATACTTTCGAGAAATCGTTTATTCTTCGTTCGCGTAAAAAATCGACAGAATCGGCTCAATAATTTAAATTTAAAGAATAACCATCGAGGATAACGAATCTCGATAAGGTTTCAATACCATACCTCCTCCTCTTGTCCGCCTTCGACGGAGAGAAGAAAAGAACGTATAAGAAAAAAAAAAAAAAAAAAAAAAAAGAATGGACAGTTTCGATTTAACATCGAGCGTAAAATTAATGATCGTTTACGATTATTAATAGCGATGGTAAGGCCTTCGACCGCATGAATTTCGCACGGTTATCGTCGGACGGGGAAGCCTCGACCTCGCCTCTTGTAATTGCCGCGTTGTACCGTCCCGAGTGATAAATAATTTGCAAATATACCGCAATCGACAACATTGTACATAGGGGGCGGCATCGATCGAGTCACCGCAAGATTTATCGATTCGTTCGATTGCCGTTTCGGCGACCTTGGACTCCCTGCAACCCTTTGTCTCGCTTCTTTTTGCACGCACACCGCTCTATTAGTCCTCTTTCGTGGACAATCAAATTGCGTGCTATCGTTTCCATCCGTGATAAGATTTATTGCACTCGGTTTGTCGAGGATAAACGTTGTTTAAACTCCGCTCGTTTAAATTGCAACCACTGACGAAACGTGTTTGTTCATACAGGGAGCATGAGAAATAAGAGTGGAGAGGCGTGTACACACCTCTCTCTCTTTGTATCGAAATCAGTCTTATTTTATTTTATTTTTTTCTCTTTCTTTTTTTTTTTTTTTTTTTTTTTTTTTGAGACCGGAATGATTCCTCGTTGAATGGAAGATAACGGAGATTCGAGAGATGGAGGAGGATAGAGGAAGGAGGGGAGAGATGCTATTGACCCGTTTGATTGATTAAAACGTCGAGCTCGTCGCAGTTGTTCGATCGCTAAATGAATTTCGTTCGCCGCGCCAGCCAGGTATACAAAGCGGCGCTTTAAATCTTCGGGGCTTAATAATCAGTCTGAAGGCTCGTAACTCTTCCCAGTGTACCTCCGTCTCTAGAAACCGAGAGGAGACGTTGGAGGCGATGGGCGAGAATGAAACGACGACGATAGCGAGGGCGTGTTGTTGTGGTATTGGTCGATTCGAAGAGAATCGAAGGAGAAAAATCAAAAAACTCCAAGTGTATGCGTTGATCTTTAATCCTCTTGTTAACGTTTTTTTTTTTTTTTTTTTTTCGGTTAAATCTATATAAAGAAAATGTTTGTCGATATTTTCATATTAGAAATAATTCCAATCACGTCGCGAGTGGAAGCCTCTAGGCGCTATTTGCCGTTATTGAAGCCGCGTTATTGCGCCCCTGGTATTACGTGGCAATAAACGAGAGATTTTAATTGCTAGTTCTATAAAACGGCGTCAATAAAGACGTTGCACAGTCGGTACAATAACTCGGTCCTCTCCTCGTTCGTTACAACGGACAAATAATTCGAATAACCGTGAACGAATCTCTTATCTCTTTCCACCCAGGCTTACTCACCTCGGCATGAATCATTCCGATAACGATCCGCATTCGCAAAAAAAGGAATCGTCGTAATTCATTATTAATCCGATCGTCATCCTCGGTCGATAATAAAGCGATCGTTTTAACGCCACGACCGCCATTAAAATTCTTGATGTTTCAATTGAATTTCAAACGGAGCGTAAAGCGCCGCAAACCATAGCACAAGCATCTCCACGACGCGTGTATACGAGCGAGTAGTATGGGGGATAGTTGGTGTGTTCGTCTGGCCGTTTATTATGGCACCAAGGGAAATTACGAACGAGCCGGCCTGTGGCCATCGCGGTAGCCGATTGGCGCGCGGCGATATACGAGTGGCGGCAAAATATGAACGTCAGAATCGAAAATTCGCAAAAGTTCGAGTCTCTTCTCTTAAGGATTGAATAAGAAAACGTGAAAATGAATTGAAGCTGAATCCACTTAACCGCAATACTTATTCATCTCTTAATGATGAAAAAAAGATTACTTTCAACCTTCGCAGAATCCCCCAGAATTATTTTAGTCACTCTCGAGATCCCAACTCATCCTCACTCTCTGAAAATATACAATTTTAAAATATATTTACACCCCCTAAAGTTATCGGGACCCTAAAATTATTATAACAACTCTCGAGACTTTCAACTGTGAAATATATTAGCGTCCCCCGTTTATTAGTCCCCATTTCCAACAGGCCGGGGAATCAGCGCCATCTGCGAATTCTCTAGGAAAATTCCCCAGCAATACATTGTTTCCCACGTAAAAGAGTAGAACCGGGCAAGAGTTGGACGGTATCGCGGAGGGCAGGCCGAGATTCACCATCGGCAATTTGCATGACCGATGATCGTGCACACCGGCTTGGCGTGGACTAGGTGCATCGTCATTACGCACTGGCCAGATACGATCAAACTGTCGGTAATGATAGTCGCGCGACCCGGCGCACGTACGACGAACGCGAGGGTCGCGTTTATTAAATTACGTCAAATTATTGGTACGCTCGGAGGGTCGATTATCGGGGCTGCTCGTTCGACCGCCAAGAATCGTTCTCCTTTTCCCCGATTACCACGAGAAACCGGCGCGAGGTGGTAGCCAAGATCTTGGACACGGCTCTTTGCCGTGATCTAACCTGACACGATTCCTGCTTGGATGTGAGTCGAGCGGAAGGAAAGTGGCGAACGAGCTTGAGAAGTGGTTTTTTGGATTTGAGGAGAGGATCGAACGGAATTTTTTCTTTTGCTCTACTTTTATATCTTATTATTTTATATTTATTTGTTCAACTGAACCTAACCTCTTTTTTTTTTCCTATGCCGTGGAACGAGATATTAAAGATATGTATCATTTTTGAATCGATGCTGGGTTCGAATATATATGATTAACGAACGATTTTCGATTTCAGATTCGAACCGACGAAGGGCTAAAGAAGGCAAAGAGCGGTCCGGATGGGGCGTCGAGGATCTCCGAGATGTCTTCGATTAATCAAAAAACTCGTAGCTCAAGCAAGGACGGAAGGACGGATCTAGGATCCGTCGAAGATCCCACCATTTGTCCTCCTTTTTTTTTTTCTTCTTTTTGATCCATCGCAGCCGCGACCATCAATCTGACCTTTCGAAATATCCAATTTTCGCATTGGATCGCGAGAGAAACGAGGGAGGAAGAGGAGGAGTCGCTAACAGGATACTGCTGCGTGCTTTCCACGCAGATCGTCGATCGAAACTTTGGATTCAACTTGAAGACGACGGATGAAGCTTACTCAAAGGAACCGAAAATGGAAGACAACGCTCGCAATTCGTAATCCATGAGAAACATCTCAAAATCCGAGTTTTTTTTTTGATCGAAGCTAAAAAGTAAACGATCAAAGACGACGAAAAAATTTTGCACAATTGATCTTTGAATCTTTCTTTTTCTTTTTTTTTATAAGCTTCAAAAACGCTCGGAGCATTTTTCTAATGGATTGCGAAAAACTGGAAGAAAATTCATTCGATTTATAACAAGGGTAGCGTTATTTTCGAAACGAGAATGAACGAGCAGATTCAAAATGGTCCATTGATCGATGAAACTAATATACGAGGGATAATGAAATCGCTTCTCGCAAAGAAAAAAAAAAAAAAAAAAAGAATAGTAAGCGGTAGAAAATACGATATCGGATTCTAGAAGCGATACTGGATAGCGTGGAGAATGCGAAAAATCATGGGATACAATCATTAGCAGAGAGATACGTGCTAACACGCGCCGTTAGTTAATCTAATAGGAAGCGTAGTTAAGGATTATAAATGCCATAATAATGACCAACTTCTTGTGGTTGTACTTAAGTCATATCTTTATACTTTACTATTTTACGTTTAAGGCCAATTAAGTATGTAAGTTGCATAATATTTTACTATCGGAATATCTTCGAGTTAATTGCTAGGCATTTATTTCTTTATCTTTTTTGTTTGTTATTTTTTTTTTTTTTTCATCGCGATGGTTTCCGGTACCGGAAGTGATTATATTCCGTGACGATAATCGTCGACACACTGGACACAGATGTAATGAATTCATCATTTCTTTTCCTTCCTTTCTTCGTTGAAAGGGAGCTTCTTTCTGATGATGAATATATTCGCCTTTCGAGAAACTCGACAAATTGCCAATCGTTTGTCATACACAGCTACGTTTTGAAGTTGGGCGAACATTCTATTCTTGTTATTTACAGAGACCGATGAAATATTAACAAATTATTCTTTTGACTTTCATTTTTTTTTTTTTAACCTCGGTCGATCACCGAGTAAAAATTCGAATGTGCAATGGATTTGTTCTACGATCTGTTGTTAGTCGGTACGTACTTACGTTTCTGCGTCCAGTACTCTGAACGGAATCGTCGAAGGCCTGTGACACCCGACAATTGCGCAAAAGAACCGCTTAAACGAAGTCTTTATCGGAAATCAGGTATCGAGACCTGTCGGTTAACAGTCCTGGCCAGACCCAGCGTCTCTGGACCTTGGTCTTTTGTGATTATTATTTAAGTAGGTTTTAAGCGTATGATAGATTAGCTAAAGTTTTACAATGTTTCTATATATTCTTTTCAAAAAAACTTCGTTTCGCTTTTATCCTTTTTTCTCCCGTCGATGAAATTTTGCGAGCGATAAATAATCAGCGAAACCATAAACAATGCGAATGTAGGTACGAACATCGTTTGAAAGAATAGTAATAATATAGTGAAGTTCATGGAATTTAAAAGAAAATCGAGAGCGAGAAAAGAGATACATTTATACGATTTAAATATCCCGCCAAGACCATTGCCCCTTCGATTTTAGAGGCGGGGCAAAATAGAATCGAAGAGTTCGATTCGAATGAGGGTATGATGAAAGATAATTTTATGATAAGAATACGTTTTAATCCGTATGTCGATAACATTTCTTACAGTTCTCTGTAACATAAGTTTCCCTAGTTATAATGTTAAGAAGATGTAGATTTTGGATTCTCATGATAAACATTCTATTTTGCGTAATGAATACGAGTAAGAAGGCACTCGGTCCCCTTTACGATGGAACTCTGTGCGTTATAATTGTTCGTGGATATGAAGAATGAATATTTCGTATGTCGACGTTCGCCGAGATTTTGCCAGGAGAACAGATTGCGATGCTACTAATTCATCGCGTAAATATCCCTATATCGCAACTTATCCCATATCTCTATTCTTCTTTTGCGTTCTTTCTTCTTTAAGGTTAGTTTTTTTTTTTTTATAGGGCATTGGATGTATCATTGTCCGTGTTTTCACGTTGTGCTTGACCAATGTGAAACGATGTTTCGCTACGACGATACTGAGATGGTGCGTCGATTTTTTTTCATATCGTTCGTGTTTTCATGGCGAAATGCTCGATGCGTAAGGGTCGAGGATCGTTGTGCCTTCGAATGCACCTGTTCGAATGATACGTTTTATCGATAATAAGAACAGACATCCACTTTGTGATTTCGTAAGCAGTTGTTCAATGTTTTCTTTTTTTTTTTTTATACTTTCCTTAATGCTTATCTAGAATAGCTTGTGTACCCTAAAGAGTGTTTCAATAAAAGTGACAATGAAATCAAACTCGATTCTATGTTTTTTTCATCATTATTTTTTTTTTTTTTTTGCAGGATACGTAGAGAACATGTTCACTGATAATACTTTCCTATATATAGAAGAATTTATATTTAAAATATATACAAATATATATATACTTTTTACGATAGAAAAATTAATTTACCAAGAATTTAGTGCACATTATAATTGAAAAAGCGCGTTCAATTGACATTCTATATTTCGTATACAGCCATGTGCTAAGAACGAGCATAGATAGAGAGAACAAATATTAGAAGAAAGACAGAGATAAGATAAAAATATTGAAATCAGCGCCATCTCCAGAATGCCGCAAAAGAAACTTTTAAAGAAAGGATAGAAAATAGTGAGAGAAGGATAGAGATAAAGAAGAATTGACCGTTAGCACCATCTCTCGAGTACCAAAGATTCTTCAAGAATAAGAATTGAAAATTAATGCCATCTCTCGAATGTTCCTAGAAACATGGTTCTTTTTTCTTTTAAAATGATGTCTTTGAAACTCTAGAGATGGCGCTGGTAGTTAATTCTTATTCTATTTCCATCCTTTTCTTACTATTTTTTGTCCTTTTTTTGTGAGTTTCATTTGCGACACTCTGGAGATGGCGCTAATTTGAATGTTTTTGCCATATCTCTGTCTTTCTCTCATTATTTTGCTTTCCTTGTCTAATTGCATTTATGCGCTAAAGGGACGGTTTCCATATTTGATTGAAATCTGAATTTGCTATTGCTGCTTCTAAATCCGATATTTGAATTACTACTTTGCCGCGTTTTTTTATTCGTAATTTGTGTTGAATATTTTCAACAAATTATCATATTTTTTCGTGAATTAACATTATTCGATATCCATCGATATGTGAAATAGTTACAGACATCCGTTTCTAGTAATATATAGAATCGCGGGTGTTTATTTTCGTTCAAATATCCGGTATGCCGGGTGTGCGGTAATTTCCTTTTTATATATAATAAAAGGAAAATTCGCGAATATGGCATTACGTTACGAAAAAGTTGTTTTATGTCGTGGTTTATCGGAAAAAAATGATTCGCAAGAGGCATACGTAAAAACCTTGAAAACGGCAGGTTATTCGTGCGATTGTTTGCCTACTTTGCGCTTTGAATTCGTAAATATTTCGGAATTGAGAGCATGTTTTTTATCATCATCTTCATACTATGGTAATAACGTCATAAGTTAATTTAATTCTTTTTAAATTTAATTAAATCATCTTTCAAACAATATATTCGCAGGACTTGTCCTGACAAGTCGTCGTGCTGCAGAGGCAATTGAACTTTCTGCAAAAGAAGATCCTGACATTCTACTTCCTTGGAAAACTTTGCCAGTGTATTGTGTAGGACCAGCAACAGAGTCTTTTGCTAAAAGTCACTTAGGTTCAGAGAACTGCTTTGGTAAAGAGGCTGGTAATGCCAAAGAATTAGCAGAATTGTTAGTGGCTTCGATTGCAAAAAAGTCAAAACCTTTACTTTACCCTTGTAGTGAAATTGGACGTGAGACAATAGAAAAAAGTCTTAATGAAAACGACATTAATGTTCATAAAATAGTTGTTTATAAAACTTTGGCTAGTAAAACTTTAGAACATGATTTATTAAAATTCATGGATAATGTACCCAAGATATTCATATTTTTTAGTCCATCTACAGTAGAATATATACTAACATTATTGAAAAAAATGTCTTATGATCTAAACAATATAAAAGCAGTTGCTATTGGACCTGTGACTAAACAAGCATTACTTGATGCTGGTCTTAAAGTTTTTGCCACTGCAAACAAACCTGATCCTATATCTTTGTTGGATGCTATTAATGATGCTGATGAAAGTGAATTTAATGAAAAGAGTGAATGAAGAAATTATTTACTGTTGTACTACTGTAAGTATCTAATTGTCAGTAATCTATTGGGACTATATTTAATTTGATAATAGTAAAAAGTGATAATTATTCTATTCCTAGAATATTCTATTCTAGTCCTATATTAAATGTTAAAAATAACATGGTCACAATGGATTAAAGTATATTTTGTTCATATTTGTCACTTTTAGTAATTTATGTAATTTATTTCTATTGGATGTGTGTTAGGATAAAGTTGGTTAAATTCAATCACTAATTAATGAACAAATTTTATTTTTGTTATAACAATAAATATATCTTGTTTTATTAACATTTTAATGGAAAAAGATAATTACCATCTATTTACAATATAACATGATCTAGTTCTTATACAACGTTAACTATACAATAGTACATAATATAAATCATTATTGTTTACAATATTAAAAATTGATACAATCAGGAAAATTATTTCTTTGTATAATAATGGAGTTTTCGAGCTCCGTTTCTCGTGATATATTGAAATGTTATATAGTTTGAAAATACAATAAAAATTGGATAACTATTCGAAAATTGAAATCTAAAATAAAATTGATTCTTAATTCAATGTTGTTCGATTAAAGCTCGGAGTTGTTCTTGTATTTTATCGAAGAAAAGAACAATGAGTAAAAGCAATAGAGAATTAAGAATCAAAATAAACAATTTGTCTCATAGTGTGATATAAATAATTTCTCGACCAGTAGTAAATGAATAGCGGATATCTCCGTATATCGTCTCGTGCAGTTATCTAATTTTTACTTGTAATAGGTCTATAAGTATTATATAAAGTAAAAGAACGAATAGTTTGTGAATTTGTGCGTGTCAGTCTTTACCATTAATCTCTATAGAATTTCCTATTGCTCCTCGCAAAGATGTGTGTGTATGTGTGTACATAAGTAATTATTAGAAAATACTGTTTTTTTAGAAATATTTATAATACGCGGAACGATTATGTTTCTCATCAGATACATCTGATAATAGATTTTATTCTTCCTAATTTTAATATCTACTTCGATTAACTACGTTACCAAGAAGGCACGAAATATCTGCTCCCACAATCGTAGATTGATTAGCATAGTAAGGCTGAGGTGGATTTCCTCCATTATTGTATTTCATTTGAACTGCAGTTTCGTAATCAGGTGCTGGTCTATAGGACGGAAGTAAGGCACGTAAATTATTAATGTCCGTCGACGATACAACGGGATAAGGTGATGTCGAAAGATCATTGTAACTAGTCCATCTTGTATGACCTTCTGTGTTTCTATTATCCAAATTTACCGATACTGCATGATCTCCCGAATCGTTCGTATCACTGTCCTAAATTATGTTGCAAAACTTTTATTTGAATATGTTTTTGGCATAATATCGAGCATGAATGAAATAGTACTTACGAAATAACCATTAGTTGATCTCTCTATTGGCCGCGATTCTTGATGTTGCATATAAAATGTATGTTGTGCTATACATAAACGCCACACATATTTTGCATTACGTGATTCGGTAAATATGAATTGCTTTGGCTCCTCGCCTTCCACTTGGCATTCTATTCTAAATGTCTTTTTGTGATTAATCACATTGCTTATATCTTTCCACCTATTATAAATTTTGATTATATTTCATATTTTAATATATTGTAAAATATTCTATGATATTCTTTGTAAAATATTCTATGATATAAATACCTGTAAAATTGTGTTGTTTGTGTGTTAGGATATACAATCATAATTCCATTGATAGAAATTCCTAATATCACTTCATTGTTACCATTGTCCTATAAAAATTTATTTTTCAATATTCTTATGTCAAAAAAAAAAGTATGAATTATAAAATTCAATGTGAATACTTTAGTAGAAAATGTTTCATTTCCATATCCTTCTAGCTGCATAACGATAGAAATATACAGTTCCTCAGCTGCAGCTTGAGTAACACCCATTAAATTTTTGTATTGACATACAGCAGTATGCAAAAGAGAATCTTGACCTCCAGGATCTGCTTGAATAACATCCTGAACAATGAAATAATGTTAAAAATAAATAGAAAAAATTTAATTATTTTTTTGTAGATTTTCTTAATTACTTTAGGAAATAATGTACATTGCTGCAAACATTCCATAGTATGTCGTTCTGCATCATAGTTACCAAATTCTGCTTGCATCGAATAGCTTGCTAAAAGAGTTGCTTGTCTAGAATTGCATTGAATTCTACCTTCTAAAATATCACTTTTCAGTTGAAGATAATAATGATACCTAAAAATAATATTTATAATATAAATATTTATAATTAAAAGATATAAAAATCAAAGATATACCTTGTCATTTCATCTTGAATGAGTTGCACATCTGTGACATAATACATAACTCTCAAATATAAACTGAAATTTTTGGCTTCTTTCTCCAATTGTTTTTTTAATGGTTTATCCATGTCAACCCATCTTGGAGATGGAGAATCATGCCGAGAAATGTATCTTAGGCCAAAGAATTCAGGTTGTCCTAGACCTAAACGTTGAGTTACATTGTCTAAACATTCTTGACCAAGGCTATCAATACTCAATGTGCATTCTATGGAAGTGGTATCCAATAATTCTATGCAGATTACATACTGATTTTTGGAAACCACGTTATATTGCCGACTTTTCTTCAAATGGAATTTAAACGGCATTTTAATAATACGTTTGACTGAAAAAAGATAGCATAGGCACAAAATTAAACCAACTTGTTAAAATCGAATCTTTTATATATTCGCCGAATTAATTTTAATTTTTAAAAAGTTCTTTTAAAGAATTATATGGGATCTATAAATTTAATAATAAAAAAATGATAAATAGAATGTAAAAGAATACAGTAACGATGCACTTTTATTGAGACTACTAGAGAAAATCAAATATCTACAATCGAACACCAAAATAGTTTACATTCCACGATACTTTTACTTTTAATTGAAATACGTGTACATACATGTACTGTATACATTCCACTCTGTTGAGCATGAGAAATGTATAATTTTTCACATTTAATAAATCGAAAGCATTTCTAACCTCGTTTTTCACGTCATTAATGCTAGTTACAAAACTGCGATATACAGTTCCTAAAGTAAGTGTCCTTGACATGAGAATGAATAAAATGGTAGATTTTTTTTATTTAAGACAAAAGAATAAAGAACAATATTAAGAATTTGTTAACAAATAATTCAATTGTATAAAATGCATAAAACGACATATTAATAACGAATTATAAGAATAAGATACTTTTATTGAAAGTATTCCCAAAATAATTTTTAATTGGACAAATCTTATTTAGATGATTAAATGAAAAATTCGATTAATATTATATTTTTTAATGAAAAATCAATTAGATTTATAGTCGAATTGTTGAAAGTTGTTTACATTATTGAGAAATAGAAGAAACTATTCACTAGAATTAAATATTACTAGATTTAGTTATCCAATAAATTCCCTACAAATCTCATTATGCAAGTTACTCAAATTCCTCGCACATAATATGTACACGATGACTAATGCTCTTATCGAAATTAATCGCACGCCTTTTATTGCAAATGTTTTTATCGCGTTGGATCGAATAAAATTACATGTTTTGCGATAACACGAACGTAACGCGTGCAAAATTCCATCTGCTAGAGTTTTTATGTTTTACATCATGAAAATTAAAGTTTCTAGGACAAGCAAACATGAAAATAGTCAGGAAATTTCAAAATATTATTATATATTTAAAATAATAAATATATTTAACAACAATTAACAAATTAATATTGCAACATACAATGCAACATTTTTCTAAAATACAATTCAATCTTCTTAAATATATTTTATAAAATACTTCTGTCCAACTAGATAGTTTTTTGTTTTCTTCAATTTTTATTTTTTTAAATAGAATAAAATTGTGTGGCTGTAGAAGATTGCATCTCTATTTGTCCCATTTTGAACTGTAATCGATGTAGCCATCGTAAAAGTGTTGCATTAGATTCTCGCCGAGACGAAGCAAAATGTTCAGACATTTTGTTAGGTGGAAAATCTCGACAATTTTGTAAACGAACTTGCAAATGTCCTGGCAACTAATTATAAATAAATTTTTTATAAAAAAATCAATATTCTTCGTGAAAAAAATTATTAGGAAAAAAAAACAAATCATTTTAATAACTTGTCTTACCTGAACATGATGCGAATACAGAATGGGACTCCAAAGAGGTAATAATTTGCTTAACAGAATAGATCCACATTCTAGAAGAGCTTCGAGTAAGCTTAAAAAATGTAAATTGACCATTTCGGCTAACTGTAAAATCAAATTTTTATTTAAAAAAAAAGAAAATCATATTTTTTAATACTTCCACGATCTTTTCACTTACGACTTTCGAGTATTCAACTAATTGTAATATACAAGGCGTTATCTTGCCCCAGAATTCCAACAAAATATTCATTGTAATATGGCCTTCGTTATTCGATGGATTCTTTGATAATTCTTCCAAATACATAGTCCACAGCTGAATAATATGAACAATAATGTTTACGAATTACGGATTCAAGTATTCAACCAATATATATATATATATATACCTGACACAGTATGAAAGCATGGAATAATGAGGACATGTGTAGGACTGATGCTTTAGATTGTTCCGGGAACCCGGAAAATATAACTTGCACGTGATCCGCGACATGACAAGATACTTCTTGCGGTATTGGTTGTGCAGATGGGATCGACTGGCCATGGTTGTTATGCGTATTGTTATTGCCAGCGTACATCGAAGTGTGCGTGAGGGAGCCCAACAGTAGCCATGATAGTAATCTGATATGGCCTATGCAGTCCACATATTCTCGAGCTCTGGAAATGACATTAATTTCAACATTTTTTAAAATTTTTGATTTTTCTTCTTGCACTGAATATCATCATCAACCATAATTACCCTTGTTGTATCATAGAGGGAGCGCTGTAGAGCCAAGGAAGATAGCGAGCCACAGCTCTGTTTTCTCTATTGTTGCCTCTGGTGATTTCTAGAGCTACAAATTGCGCGAGACCACATTTCAATATACCACCTAAAGTATCCTCGTTCAGACCAGCCTGCATTCCCTTGCTATAGCTCTATACCATTAGAAAATTCACATTATTCGTCGTAGACATGAATTATTAGTGTTTTTAGTGTATTTAGTATCAAATATTTTATTACCTTCACTTTACTCAAAGTGTGAAAATCTGCCAAGAAATCGAGCACGTCCGACAGTTGATTCTTCAGGGACTCGGAAGCGTTCGTATTGTAAATCGGTGATATGTCTGTTTGGATATTCTCCAACGCGATCGTGTTAGGTAATGAACCCCCGATATCCTAAATACACGAGGTACAAGTTTGTCTATGTCACGAATTTTTGAATGACATATCTGCTTACCTGAAGCACGAAATGCAACAGCAAGAGAAAATTGGAATCCGGTATCGTGGTCTTGAATTTAATCGCTTGAATCAGCTCGAATACGATGGTTCTTCCGAAAAAATGTTTATCCCTGTCTTTGATGAAACCTCGATGACAAAGATAACACAGATCTGTCAGATAATTGTACTTTATGGTAGAATTCTGGATGGCGTAACTTAACACCTTGGCAAACGGATCCAGCATGCTCTATTAAATTTAACAAAATTATAATCACAAATATCATAATTGGTACAATATCTAAAAATTATTGTATTTTTAAAGAAAAATAAAGATTCTTTAAATTAAATCGACAAAAGGATCGCAAATCAGAAAACTATCGTAAATCAGATTAGAACGAGTATCGAACGATCTTTTGGTCATCGAGAATTTTCGATCATTGCTCCGGCCAGCTCAGGAGGAATAAATTCTCCGTTTACGTGGTCCCTGTAACGACTACGATCACTCCGCAACGATAATGATCGTGAACGACAGGTTATTTACGAGCGGCGAATAACTGACCTTCAATTGGATACCCGGGACCTTCAATAAAGAAATCATGATCCTTAATAACGGAGTGGTATCCTCGATGGACGAGAGCATCAACACTAGTCTGCGAAATAGGCCATCGAATTGCGCGAGAAGACCGCTCCAGGTTGTTGCACCTGGACTCAAGCCCGCTTCCAGGGGCAAGCAATCCAGGTAACAGGCTATGTTGAATAGTATTATCGGAAGGCGTTCCATTGGCAAAGATTTTTTCGCGTTTAGGGCCTGAAATTTAAAATTTATCGAGAATGTTTATGCTATAATGAGAGATTGATTGATTGATTTGTGAATTATTTATAATTCTGAAATTTGAAATTATTAAGATTTCTCATAATATTGAAAGATATAGATTTATATATAGAAATTATTCTTGATCTTGATTTAGTGAAAAAAATTTTTCTTCTTGAAATTTGCGATCTTCAATTTTTTTTTATAAAAAATTTTGTTCATTGTAATTTTTATAAAATATCTAAAATTCGCATAAGAATACCTCGAGCAATAATTGCAGAGGTGCTATTGGATTCAATTCGTTGAAGTCGAGTAAAGCCTGAGTGACACTTTTGAAGAATTGCATCCTCGTAGATTCTGAAAGACAAATAGATCCCCCAAATGAATCGTGCGTTTCATAAAACAATCAAAATCTGTAAAAACCATTGTACCATTTAAATGCGTTTGGAACATTTGCAAGAAGACACCATTAGGCGCCAATTGATGAAGAACGCATCGGAGGAATTGATGGGCCACGCTGATTGCGCCACCAGGTAGATGCATATTAGTCTCGCTTTGCCAAGGATACATCGCATTGAGAGCCACTCTATGAACGAATATTATTATAACATTGTTGCAAAACAATTAAAAACAGGTGAAATAAAATTCGAGACTGACTTTGTGACGACACGTAAGATTTCTGGCAAAAGCGGGGCTGCCAAGGATGGTTCACGATGGATGAACGTGCCCAGGTTGATGATACACAAACCAAGTTCCTCATCTGAATATTCCTCCTTTATCGTTCCACATTCTGAACATCTACAATAAATTGTAAGGAATTCAATTCAATTCGAAAATATACATTTATTAATATACATCGAATTGCTACCTCTCGTAAATACAATCGTCTCCAATGCGAAATAAGCTTTGCTTCAAGTTGAAATCAGCGTGATAGGCCTGTTGCGAGGCGATATCGAAATTAGGCTGCAGTTGAGGGCCAGACCTATGGATCGATAGAGAATAATGGATCATGTTGAATTTTCAAAGAAATTATACGTAAAGAACAGAGTTGCCAGATGAATACGGTTTCACATTACTATTCTACCGTGATTTAATTCCTCTGCGGCAAATATATGACGTCACTATTATATATATGTATAGACAAGATACAATTTAACATATTAAAAAAATAGAAGCACAGAAAATCATACTTGTCCACAACGCAATAATAACATAACGATTAAAAGGACTTGATCAACTTGGTTTTGAAATTATTATTAATAAGTTTTGGCAGAAGTTTGATCGTGTGACGTGCTTTTGTCTAACATAGCAATACTGTAACAATAATGTAATGTCATGTATTCTTCTCCTACAGAACTTGGCTCGAAATGAATCATATTTAATGTTAGAAAGAATAATGTATCGTGCTCGTTCAGCAATTCTGATGAGGAATCCAGTGAAATTTACCAGGATTCTGCACGCCTGGTTAATGGACCATCGTGGCCAGTGATACTATCCTTTCGCTTGTCTCGTTGAATACGAACGTGATCCTTTGCTCTGCCTCTTCGATCGGGATCGAATGCTCGAACGGGATAATCCGAGGACTCTATCGCTGGAGGCGGCGATTCCAGAGCTACCTGCTTGATCAATCTCCTTGGACTCGTCGATCTGCTCGATTGTATCTCGTTCGATGTTGGAACTAGAGACGCTGACTGAGAAATCGAACTCTGTTATTTTGTTCTTAAGACGATGAGGAAAGGTCTACAAATTACCATGTTCTCAGACGTTGTGCTATCTTGTTTTACCGGTGCTGGTCCATCAGTTTTCCCGCTATTTCCGTTATTGTATTTGTTGGAATCTGACAGATTTAACAAGATATTGTTGTTGAGAAAAAAATTTCGATTACTTTTTCCTTTTTTTATCGGATGAGAATAATGTTACCTTCGATCTCTCGGACACCAAGTACCTGACGAACGTGCTCGACAAGGCCTGTAAAGTCTCTCTGAGGGCCAACTGGTAACAATCGTTCAGGCAATGGAAACTCCAGCTGCGAAATGCTTCGAGGACTCGTTATATCGCTAGATATGCACGTTTCGCTATCTTGATCGAACGAGGAACCTGAAAATTAATATGAAGATTAATATAAAGATTTTATTAATTTTGAGAGGTACTCACTGACTGTCAACACGTCCATTTTGGATAATGGTGATTCAGGCGATCCATAAGTGTCTTCGCAACGCAGAATTCTCTGAGCTGGTCTTGGACCTACAGAATTATCGATAAATTGACAAAAAGTACCTATCGTTTTTTGCAAATATAAATATTTACCAGTCGGACGAATCGTGGTGCCAATTGGCAAAAGTCTCTCGACAGTCGGTGCAGTTAAAGGATGAGGAGGCTCGTTCCAGCTTGGATGCTGCCCATTATCCGTGCTCGTGATTTGAGACGAGATCGAGCTAACTGCTGGAGAACTCGATTGGTCGCTGCTCGTCACCGTAACCACTTGACCTGGTGACACAGGCGAGGCTATGGTCACTGTCTGCTCTATGCGCTTCTGACGACCCAATTGCTTAGAATTCGGTGAATCTGAATTACTGCCTGGTGGAGGCATCTTTTCCTTCGAAAACTCGTATCTGTAATTATATTGTTAAAAACAAATCTATTTCATGCATGTCATACATCATACATCTATTCATGATGTAACGAAAAATTATAATTACTTTTGAACTTGGGCAGGTAAAGTAGTGGCAAGAGCAGTGGATAATCCAAAAGGTTTCGAGGAGGCAATGTCTCCATTAAAAGCTATTTGTACAGTGACGTTTCTTTCTTGAGCAGCTTTCTCTGTCGCTGGTTTCTCTGGGATCGCTTTGTCCAGAATCCCTTTCTCCGCCCTTTCCGTCACTTTCTCGATTCTTGAACTGTATCTCTGTAAATCTGCTTGACCACTTAACAAAGTGCTCGTCACCATCATCTTTACTCCTTCGTGTACACTCCACTTCTTTTGAGATCCAGCCTTCGTACTCTGTCGCAAGAAAATAATAGAAAATTAATTTTGTAAATCGTAAGATATTTTACGACATAATATCGTTCGCACCATGTCGTGAACGAGATACTTTGCGATGGATATTGCTCATGGAACTAAAAATATGGGAATAAATATGAGAGAATGAAACTCTCGAGAATTACTATCAAAAGTTATTTTTGTTAATAGATTGTTACTTTCGACGCAGTGTTTTCTAGTAAAAAATAACTCTCGATAGCGGGAACTTTTCGAGAGCTTTACTCTTAAAGTGCGAATATATTCGAGAGTTGCTTTTAAAAGATTGCACGAGGAAAATACGTTAAAAATGATTATCCAAAAATAATTTTCATTCTCAACACAATATTTATTACAAAAAATAAATCATGAGATAAACTTACGAGAGTTTCATTCTCGAACTCTCTTTAAAGATAAAACTTAAAAAAAACAAAATAACTCTCGTCCATAATTACATTTAATTATTTAATTTAGAAAGAAATGACTTCTTTCTTCTTTCCAATCAATTTTTCAATTACCTGATGAGATTCCTCCTCGCTTCCAAGAAACCAAGTAGGTCTGCTGATTCCTTCCGACTTCTTGATAACATTCTGATTGTTCCAATCCGTTTTCGTCAAAATATCGGTCGTGATTCTAGATCCGTGTAGCGAAATACTTCTTGTGACAGCGGTCGGTGTTTCCTCCAGCTCACCGAGCGATCCACCACTGCTGCCATGCAAGGTGCTGTCAGATTTTGGGCTCTCGGGTATTGCAGCCAGCTCGGACTCCGTATCATCCGCATTGATCGAGTAGCTTTGCAGAGCATTCACAATAGCGGAAATTGTAACAAGCAGCTACTGGTGTAAGCACAGGCACAGGTGTGTTATGATGTAATTCTCTCACTGGGTCCTGGATTGCATATTCTCAAGGCATTCTAGGTCACTAGATCCTAGAATGTACTACTTTCACTATCTGGTTAAAGAAAAAAAGTTTTCTACTTCGCGATTCTGGTAAGTTTGATTTTTCAATTTTGTCATTGCTACTTCGTTTCATACCTAGTAAGAAAACGAGAAAATAGTAAAAATATCGAATATATATCTTCGCTCCTCTAGTCCTTGAGTTATGGTTGTGAAGATTTGAGATGGTAAGGCTACTAGTGAAATAAAGTTTCTAGTAACTTTACAACTTACTCGTCGGCTTATTCTTAAAAGAACATAATTATTTCAAAGATATGAAAAAATATGAAGATAGAAGGGTCAATCTAGAGTGCAAAACTCGCGTCAATGTGAAACATTCCAAGCTGAAGTAGCCTAATGCTCTACTTTTCCAGGAATCTATGTTATCGACTAGGATGCAATGTTTCTAGGAACAATGTATAGATCAAATAACCTGGAGTGTTTGTTCATGTAACGACAAGTAGGTGTGCTCTCCTCCCAATGAGTTTCCATCTGACTATGCGTTGGTCCTGGACTTCTTTGGTGCACCGACACTATAGGAGTTCTCATTGGAGGACTCTCGGCATTCATATCTCCCATTGCCATCAGTTCGTGATCCACGCCCAGAGACGGTTGCGATACGTCTGAAATTTAACTATTGTAGCGTGAAATCCATCCTAATGTTTTTATATTTTAAAATAATATATTAAAAATTAACGCCAATGTACCACGTGATCTCGATGGAGCACTCATCACCACGGTAGCTGGAATTCTTTTGCATTGATGGTGCTGTGTATCTAAAGTGTTCAACACGATCTTGATTAACACTTGCAATTGGTTGCACCATGGTTGCTGACCGTATTGGCACTACGCATATAAAAAAAGTTAATTCATTTTCTTGAATTAAGAAAAAAAGGATGGAAAAATATGAAAAGGTGTCTACTTCACTTTATACAGTATAACGAGGAGAGACATTAACCAAGAGCGTCTGTTATTCGGTTCGAGATACCATAGGCTGTACGTAGGTGTTTGATGATCGGATGGAGGCACACCTTGCGGAGGACAAGGACAATGTTGAAGAATGGCCAGAACTGGAGGTGTCATCATCCATCCCATCACATGATTCTGGTCCAGAAGTTGAGGAAGATTCGCGATAAAGACGTTGAATACAGGAGAAACTCTAAAGAGAATTATCTTAATTCTAGATTGTCTATTCTGTTGATAATTGGTGGTTTATTATTAATATTTGACACCTTAGTCGTTGTGGAGAAGTATGGAAAATGCGTTCAGTTTGATTATAGCCTAGTAGAAGGTACAAATGACGTAGAACGATTCCTTGCGTTTTTGATAGAGGTTTCTCGTCCGTTGGATAAGCCTGGACAATATTTTTTTTTTTTATGAAGAAATGTTGAGTGAATAAAAATTAGAAGGGAAAATAATTTGTTTACCTGGTCCTGTCTGGAAAGAAATTGCATCAAAAGAAAGACCAACAAGTGCATGGTCTCTTTGTCAGCTTCTTCCAAGTCTACAATTTTATGGGTGTATCCTGGTAACGCGCTAGTTTCGTCCACCATGTTTAACGAATGAACGTGGCCATCTGTAACGTTAAGTCGGTAATAAATATTGTTTTTAAGTTAATCGAATCGAATAAAAATTCGATCGAATCAAGTTTAAAAAAATTCTTACCACGCTTGCTTGCATATTAATATTATCATAGAATTTTTCATTGTCTACAATCATGCATAAAAATAATTATGCATAAAAATAATATGTTAAACTCTACACCGTTTACGAATTTTTCAAATTTAAAATCTACTATTACCAGGAAATTGTCTACAAACATTCAACTAGAACAAAGGGATCTATCTCCACGATTTAAAAAGGAAGGGGTACCAATATTTTCAATCTACAAACAAAATATCGAAAAACTACACAAATTTCTACTCGCTACAAAAAAAAAAAAAAAAGAGAAAAAGAAAATTCTCGAGGAAAATCTATACGAAAATCTGATCGATCCTACAACAAACAATGCTCAAAACAACAACGAGGGAAGAAAATTTATTCTAAAAGTTTTCTCAATTGTTCAAATTTCCATCATCCTCAAATCAATCATATAAATAGCTCCACAGCGCAATGCCTAAGCGAAACCAAAGCCAAATCGAATTTCTTTTTTTTTTTTCCAGTATAATCGAATTTTTCACCGCAATGCAAAGAAATTTTATCGGTAATGTTAACCTTTAACCCCTTCTGGATCATAGCGCAAAAAAGAAAACTAAGCGAACTCGTTGGTCAACAAGGAGGTTAATGAACCATCAAACTTACCACACAGGTTTCCACATCGAACATTATCGCGTTTCGCGTGTACACAGATGGGTAAATAGGTGGGTTATATGTTTGTATATATATGTGTGTGTATGTGTGTGTATGTGTGTATATATATATATATGTAGAAACATAGAATAACACAGAGGATAAACGGCCACGTCTAAGGCTAGCATCAGCAACGCTACTCTACCTGGTATACTGTTATTAGGTGGGGTGGACCCCAGCAACTGACCCAGTCCGAATCTGGAGCTCTTGCGCTTCAGGATAGGCGCCGAGTATTGCCGGCTGTACACCTTCTCCTTTTCTGCGCGGGTTCGACACGGTTGGAACACAATTGAGAAACGCGTGTAAACAGCGAGTGGTTTAAACGACCTACGATCGACTAGATTTTCTGCGAACCGGAGCTAAAGTCGGCGGCGCGAGATCGATCGCGATCTTGGATTTGTGTCCATTCTTTCAAAGAGTCGAGGGATTGGGAAATTTTTAAGAATTAATCGAGCAGAAGAAATTTTTGTTGGACAGATACGTGATCTGTTTTGACTTATTTCTTGGCAATGAAATTCCTTGCAACGAGATTAAGAAACCTGTTAGCTGTAATTGTAATAAAGTGCGTGGCAAGTTGCTTGTTAATAGACGCCTCTATGTTCAAAATTAGATATACATTTATTATTAGACCGAGAAATTGTTCCTTTCATCATTCTAGATGCATGGTTGATCTCTAATAATCATTCAATTTTTGTTTTATTATTAAAAAACGAATAAAAATCGGATATATATTTATCAAATCAAAAATCTTCTATTTTTTAATTCTGTTTCATTTTATTTTAAAGAACAAAAAACTTCGTTTCACTCTTTGACCTAAATGAAATAATAAATAATTCCTAGGCTTCTATCTGATTCTAATGTTATTCTCTGATAAGTCTACAGTCTAATCTGACTTTAGTAAGGGCAAAAAGGGGCATTCAGACACCTACGTGTTCGTATCTTCAAGTCTGACTTATCTTTCAAACTCTCGTGATTCAACGTTGACACTCGTGATATAGGAATTTCTGACTATAAAAAGTAAACTATGGAATGAATCACGATATATATCCACGAATTTTCCACGAATCGCGTGATTTACCTTGTTTAGTGTCCTGGCGAGGAATCATCGACGCTGGCGCCGACATGGTGCGTTTGTACGGCCATTTTGTGCCGAAACTCGCGCTCAACGTCTTTATGGAGTTAGTTCCACTTCCTTCCGACTGAGACAGCGCCTCCTGCGCTCTGTGCAACTTCTTCATGAAGATTTCGCTGTTCAAATCCGTATTCCTGAGATCTATGAGTCGATCCTCCGATAAATATCACGAAAATTATTAATTAATAGACCGCAAATATTTATGCATTCTCTGTACAAAAATCTATGGAAGACGCACAACATTTTTGAAGATGAAAAATATTCAAAATATGCGATATTTAAAGAATAAAGTAAATTTTTACACTAAGCTCCATAAAAGTTTTAGCGCATAAAAATCTGCAGTCTGAAAATCTGTCGTCAGAATTTAAGACTGACCGCGTAGATAGGGTATATCTCCAGATCGTTCCAAATTAATTTGTGCCTCGAGGAAGAGAGCATCGAAACGATTGAGGAAAAACTCCCAAGTCAAGATATGTCTATCACTGAGACTGTTGTGCAACTGGTACAACGATTGGAGAACCATTGGCCGGTCGACTATCACCGAATCGAATTGGGTCTCCAAGCAAAGGATCAGGGACTACAAAAATTTGAATTATATTATTATTTGGACGAGTATAACGAATTATATATAAATCTTACTCTCATAGCTGTATCGTGGATGGTACCAAGGTACAAAGTGGCTCTCTGAGCAACGTACACATTTATGTCGTCCATACTTGCGATTAGATAGCAGAATGCATTTGCCAGAGCAGCTTGAAGGCTGATGACGTTCCTCAGAGGAGTAGAATCCATGAATCTGGCGATCAGTGTAACTCTTTCGACTGTAAGTTGTTGATCAATATTTTTAAAAATTGAATTGTCATCAGATTGTTGAGTTTCTTTTTTCATACCTGCCACGAAACGAATACGCCAATCGGAATTGTGGAACTCTTCCTGTATCAGACGCCAAAAGGTGTCTATTCCACAAGGCAAAGTCACGCAGTGGAGCAACAGTGGCACTGTGACGTGGGCTATGTGAGAATGCTCGCCGTTCAAGAGTTCCCATAGACTGTAGAGGTAAAGAAGGAACAATTTAGAATTCTGGAAAATTTGCTTATAATTGGTGTAAAATGGAAGTATATTTGTCATCGAGAGTATAAAGAATACCTGAAATTTCTATTCATCTGCAAGGTATATAAAATATGGTCAGTAAAAGGATGTATTCTACGAGAAACGAAGTAATTAAATTCTTACTTTTTTATCAATAAATTTTCCTGACACCATATGAAGAATCCTTGATGATCCTTAACCGCCATGTTGAAAGCATCACCGTAAAGGCACATCACGTTTAAACATTGGAGCATGTAGTAGAGTATGTCGGGCTTGTCGATCGTCATGATCTCCTATATAGAATCAGAGGAAGGAATTTAAAATCTCTCGTTTAAAATTTTTCAAAACTTTTCACAACTTTTTCAATGTATTCTTCAAACCAATGTTTCCAACCTTCAAAAGTTTGTGAATATATTGCAATTGTTCGGGAAGATCCTCGATATTGAATCTAAACTTTCCAACAGAGGTGTGCCAGAAATCATCCGTCTCGTTTTCCGGGCTCAGATTTAATGGCTCATCATTCTCTCCAATTATTCTTGGTTTGGCCACGCTCACGGTCGCTGTCGCTGCGAAAAAAGAAATTTCCATTCGTCACGAGCAATTTAATGGCATCCATAGAACAGATGTCGTTAACGTTGGAAAGTAGGCAGTCGAATATAGAAGATAGATCGAATGTACGAATATCTGAATTGGAATTCGTTTCTTTCTTTTCGCAGGCCGAAGTAGAATAGATCCGTATTTGATCAGACATCGAACGCAACTCGGTCGATAAATTCGAGATCGATCGGTAATACGATTTGCGAAAATTCTTGATTTTTTTCGAGGAAAATTTAAATTAATTTTCAAACTAAATTGTTTCTTTTTTTTTTTTTTTTATTATCCGAGTTGAGAAACATCGAAGACAGAATTTCATTCTTACCTACGTCAGTCTCGGAAAGAGTGACGGCACGTGCAAAAGCGGACATAACCTTCTCGGTGGGCATGATAGCCGCTAGGTCCAGCTGCTCCGAAACTGTCTCTACTGTGGCTGTCATGATCTGTTCGAAGAACTGATATAAACGATCAAAATAGCTACCTCCGGCCACATAGATTAGCCTACCGTGTTAAATGGTTCACAAAACGCCATTTTTCGCAGTGGAAGAAGAAAGACAGAGAGAGGCGCACACACACAGTATTGTTTTTTTTTTTTTTTTTTTTTTTTTAATATACAGACGAACAGCATGCTGCGTTTTTTTTTTGTTGTTGCGGAAAGTGTTTCGCACACAGAGGGGATAGAAAGAAAGACGCTGTGTCTCTTAAAGGCAGGTGTGACGAGTCGGTGTATAAATTAGAACAATATCAAATTTGTCAGCGATAGATAGATAGATAGATCTTTTTTCACGGAGTGTACCTGAGGCATGTGGGCAAGAACGCCACCGACCGAATGCATTTCCGGTACAGGCATACTGATCACCACGTCGGACTTGGAGTCCCCTTTCCTCGACGCCTCTGGACTTTTCCGCCCGTGTTCCTCCGTCGACTCGTCCACGATTTTCTGAGAAGAAATTTTTTTTCACGATGATTTTTTAAAAAAAAAAAAGCATGAAAATTTAACGCAGAGAATTCAAAAATATAAAAGTCAGAATTCGAGGATAAATTTTGGATTTTAAAATTGTTATGGAAAGATTGATTTGTGAAAAAACATTTTAATTCTTGGAACGAAAGTTGAAAAGTTCCAGAATAAGAAAAGAAGAATGTTCGTGACTCACGTCGGGCGGATAAGCGGGATTTTCCGGTGCCATGTAGGTGACCAGCTGCAGGCACAACTGATGCCAGATCACACTGGACTCGCAATAGGTGCACTCGCTGTTCGTCCCGCACACGTGACAGTTGTTCCAATTCGAGGCGAGGATCGACTTCATCAGACGACACGCATCCTTGCATACCCACGTACTGATCCCTGTGTGCTTGTCCACGTTCTGCAGCTCCATCTTTAACAATTTCTCTTAATAATAATCTTTCGTAATTCCTCTTCAATGGAATCGAAGAACGCGTTCGCTTTGTTATAGGAATATCTTATAAAATGTTCACCTGTTTCAACAATATATCGAGCATGAGAATGCAACAAGACAGATTAAGTTCAGCATTCGTGGTGAATTCCATGTGTCTCGGTGTTGGGACCACATCGTCGGATAATGGCGTCGATTTCCCCGACTCGTTTTCGACCACAGAGCCTGCAAATGAGTAAAGAAAAAATGAATAAATAATCAATTATCGTCGTTCACACAAGGTTTGATCGAAAATTTAAACTTACATATGGCGTTTCCTTCGTCGTCCTCCTTCTTAGTCCCTTTACTAGGCTTCTGCTCGGACTCCGTAGAATTCATGGCGCCCATCACAGCCACCCCATCGCTGAACATGGAGAACAATTGACAGAGAGGGATGCTGATTTCCAGCATGGTCAACGTTTGCAGCCAGTTCAGAGCCTGCTCTTGAACCTTGGCGCAAGTGTTGACGAACCGTTTCGCCACGAAATTGTACATCTTCTTAGCGTCGAAGCCCAGCGGACTCATGTCTCTGTCTAATATTTTGCTGGAAAACACCAACCAATTAAACAACACGCTTCGAGAATTTTTAAAGGCGAAATTTAACAAGAATTTAAATTACGAATGAATTCGAGAGAGAGAAAAAGTTCTGGAAGTGAAGTTTTTAAATGCTTCCAGAACTTCTTGAAATTGATGTTTCAAAATTCTGAGAACCCAAGAATAAGAGAATAATATGAACGAAGGAATTTTTGTGAAAAAAAAAAAAAAAAAGATTGTTCGCTCACCATAAAATCATTTTTAACTCGTGAAGCTCGTATTCGGGTACGTCGTTCACCATTGCCTCCATCCAGTGTGGCATCACGTAGTCCCAAACGTCCGGGGTGATCACCTCGTAAGGAACCAAGCAGAACAAACGATTTAACCCGTCCTTCAGATGCGACGTCCTCGAGGCCAGTGTCTCCCTTAATCATTTAATAATATTAATAAGATCGGTTCGCTTCTGTTATTATTTGAATTAGATTAAAATTATTCGCACCAGTGTCCTCCTACCCGGACGTAGTCCGCTGGATGAGGAAGAAGGCAGGAGATGAAGACTTCGTAGTGAGTTTTCATCACCTCTGACAGCCATCCGCACACGTATTCGGTTTTCAATTTCTCCAATGCGCTCTCCGCTTGTCCTACAACGAAACCCGAGCGATGGATCAGAAAGATCCCTGATAAATCGTTTCGTTAAATAATCGTGGATATTCACTGCTCTTTTAATTCAATATCCTGGGTATTTTCTAACGTTTTACTTCTGTTTTGTGTCTTTTCGAACGGAAAGAAGAAAGCGGACGACACAGACGAAGGAATGATACGAAGCGTTATTGCAGCGATTCTCAACCACTGTGCCGCCGCGACACATCTCTCCAAATGAAAATTATTCATTTCTTTTATATTTCTTTATCAACATTACTTATTTGATCATTCGAAAGATAGTGACATTTTGCAGAATTTTTCCGAATTTCTTGTAAGAAAAAAATCTTAAAAAAAAAGTCCTGGCCACTGTGAATATCTATTTTACAAAATAATATAAATAATATATTGCAGGTACGTCGATCAATAAACCAAATAAAATTCTTTTAATTTATCCTATTGTTAATTGTTAAATTATTAAAAGGTTGAGAACCACTGCGTTACTGTATTATTATAGGCAGTGTTATATCGACGGCATGCGATGAGATTGTCGTAATCTCAAATATCTCGATTTTTGAGATCGACGATCGACGACGAGTCTCTAATTATTATTCGTAAGAAACGAACGTGTCTAAACTACAAAGTCGATGCATAAGAATTTTAACGCAGAATATTCTTCCATTCAAACAAACAAACAACGAGTATTGGGAATATTCTTGGATCCTATGCATCGATTGTTCGAGAGGCTCGATCAGCCGCGACGCAGACGCACTCTTGTCTTGAATCATTTCTCGAGATTTCTCTCGTGGAAGCTTTTAATTGTTTTCTGTGTGTGTGTGGCATGCACACGTATATGCAACTTGCAAACGCATAGGCGTCAACCTAGCAGATTATAATCTTCTAAATTGTCTTGTCGAAACATAAAATAAGCGAACTCTACTTTGAGAAGAAAATTCTAATAAAATTTTTTACAATAAGATGAGAAAAAGAGAGAAATGAAGGGAGAGAAGCAAAGAAGGTGAGCTCTAAACCAAAGCTGCAAAGCTGACGCCTCTACGACAACGAGTTGGACAAAGGGGACATCGAATACAACGAGTTTATACAAGAGAATTTAAATAGACACCAAAGTGGGAGAGAATTTTTTTTCGAGTTAGAGAAGAAACAGAGGAGAGACAACACAGAAAGCTGTTCGTTTCGAACATTCGTGTTAAACATTTAATTGTGATTAAGCTTGTTACTTAAGTGGAACATTGAAACGAAACGTGTACAGTATGCTCTTTACCCAACCACATCTCTCGTCCCGTTATCCCCGTTTCGTTCTTTTCTGATCAACTCACTTTGTCTGACTGTTACGTTAAGGAAGAAAAAGGTACACTTATGCTCGAGTGTGGTATACACGGGTGGTATAATAATCGGTGTTGGTATAAGCGGTCGAAGACAAAGCGGAAAGAAAAAGAACGAAAACCAGTCGAAAAGTTGGCGGTCCGAATGTGCCTACGATCGCGGCCAAAAACTATAGATCTAGCGATGGGCTCGAGGCGCTTCGAATCTCGTCGAGCGTTCCTTTTCCTCGCCTATTTCGAAATCAATCGAATCGTTCGAATCGTGGCTTTCGAGAGTAAAAAAAAAAAAAAAAAAAAGAAGGAAGAAGAGAGAAGAGGGGGGGGGGGAAGAAATTTAGAAAAAAATTCGAGATCCGCTCGACACGATCCGAGTTGTTCAATCGCCCATCCCATCATCTTCTCATCTACGTTCTACGTATTCATTATTAAGTGTATAAAATATGCGAAGTGTTAAATTACCAACAGAAAAGATAAGGTGCATAAGGCTTTTTTTAGTACCATCGAAAGAGTAGGCAGTAACATGAAACCAATGAAATAGCATTGACAATAAACGGCCGAGAATTTCGATCGAGGTGTCCTGGTTCGGGGTGCAAAGCCCGACCAACAGCCAGACACCGTATCTCCCTAGCAGCTGCCTCTCCTCGAGGGTCGCCGAGTCGAATTGGCTGCCACTGCCCCCGGAACCGCCGCTTCCGCTCCCTGGGAATCCTGCGCTGTCCTTATTAGTACTTATTTCCGAGATGTCTCGGTTACTATCCATACTTAGCGGTTCAGCTTCCTTAAGCAGGCTGCAAAGTAGAGAGGAGAGGTGGTGAGCGGGACGGTGGAGGCGATCCGTGGCCACGCCTGGTTGTGGTCGGCTCATCAATGGTGCCAATTGTGCGGAGGATCGTTTTTGGAAAAGATCTCTTTGAAGCGAGATATATCAACGTTGGGAAAGATCGACGTTGTCCGTTTCTGGTTCAGATCGCTTGGAATCGGTAGACCATGGTTTCAATATCCGAGTTTAATTCGAAAGATTGGTAGAAATTGGTTAGAAATGATTGTTGAGGTTATGTCCTAACAATTTCAAGCGATTGTAAAAGAAAAAGTATCGAACGTCGAAGAATCGTGGCTTCCACGTTCGATCGTGATTGAATTGAATTCTTTCACGATCCTTGTTATTGTTTGTTATTTCGTACGTATATAAAGAGTTTTATGGATCGGATTTATGTTGTGCGCGTACACGCGCGGAGCGTGCACAGTGTTATATTATCGTTGAAATTACGATAGCTGTTGTTACGATCGTGGAAAAGTTCAATTCCTTTTTACATCGAGACGAATAATGCGACAATGTCGATCTGCGATTCGATACATGCCACATGTCGAAAATATTAAGAATACCAGAATCCCGATTACTCTATGTCGACCACAACGTTTACACTTACGTTGTATCAGACGCGACTTCGGATCGTGTTCACCATAAAAAATATATTCGTATATACATTTATATAGTGTTTTTCAAGAAATCAGACTTTTTTTTTTTCGAGAATATAAAATCTTGAAAGAATTTTTATTTATCGAGTGACAACGAACTACTATCGGGGTTCATGCTAGTTCCAATGTATCGAAACGTATCATGCAGTATCAATCAGTGTGTTAATTGAGTTTCAACCAACGAATCCAAACAAAATACAATACCAAAGGTACAAAAGAAAAAAAAGAAACTGAGAAGATAAAGATCGATTGTTCGCAAAAGTGATTCTATTAGAGAAATAAAAATTTTGGAAGGAAGGGGGGAAAAAAGAAGAAGAAGAAAATAAACGAGAAAAAAATCCATAGTGTCCCGTTAAAATAGTGTCTCTGTTCGTGCAGCATACCAGTGTGTCTCGGTTAATGGGTATCTATTCAAGCCTGCACCAATGGGCCCGTTTTTATTTGTGGAACGGTACACAGCCGCTGGTGTGTCGTATCCGGGACGTGATACGGCGTGGTGTCCTCGCATTTCAACTTTTAAGGTGCACTTTTCCTATGCTCTCTACTGTGAGGCTGAATGCTTCAAGAATCACGTGTCTTTCGCTTGTGGACAAATCGGAGAAAAACTTGCCTCCACGCTAACCGCCATCCGGCTTCGAACGCCTCTCTATCGAGGCGACCTCTATGCTCCATTTTGTAAACTAAACCAGCTTCCTGATCGATCAGGAAGTAGCAATTTATTACGCTTTTTCGCTTTTTCGAAATATTTCTCTCGTCGTTCGTCGAATACTTTGATTTTTTTGTTACTACTGATTTGAAGTTGGAAGTTTTTTTTTTATACTTTTGATTAAATTTTTGGAAATTGTTCATTAACGGATTCTTGTAACGTTGAGAGGCCTTCGAAGCCTGGAAGGCCTAGCGTTGGTGGATGGATCGAGATGCCTAGTAATTATTCCTTCACACGGCTATACCCAAGCCTAATTTTGTCAATAATCGGAGAGGATCCGATGAGAGGATTCGCATCTCTGAAACTTTTTTCAAAATTTTCAAAATTTTGGAATCGACATCTCGTCCGTTTCTGTGAAATATTCAAAAAACAATAATATGGAGCATCGGTTAACCACGTTCAATGGAAATCGCCATAATTATTCGTTATAATCGTCAATTTAGGTTATAAAGCATCTGAAATTTCCACTGAACGTGGCCAAAGCGTAATGTCTTACCAAGCGGGATGGACCAGCACGAACAAACACGCAAAGCAACAAATGATCCTGCGATCATTTTTTTTTTTTTTTTTAATTAGTACGCGTCATCGTGTTGAACGTAGATTGGACATCGTGGATTGCACAAAGCATCGCTCGAACGCGACCGATGTCGCTGGATAAAAGAGTTACACTACGTCTCGTTGACTATATATCTCAATGGTGGAACTCGTGTTCAATGTTTCTTCCTCGTCGAACACATTGCGTCAACGTGCGTAGCATATTGCGTTCGCGTAGTCGAAAAATAAAAAAAAAAAAAAAAAAAGACAGAATTTATCGCAGAAAGGACCGACATCAACGATACGATAGAGGCAAGAGACTCTGGCTTCTCTCTAATCGCGTTAATTACTTGGTGTAAAAGTGGTACAAGTAGCAATTTATTTGTAACTTAACAAAACGAATCTCCAGAAATATATTACGAATTAACTGGACCATTCGTTTCGAAAGTGACGCAAGTCCATTTTTTATTCAAAAATCAATATAAGTTAATTGTGTCAAGTCTGACGATATGTCTGCTAATTTATCAATAGTAATTTGATTATATAAATTTCTTTTATGCGAATTTAACTAAAATAATATATATTTACGGATTTGTACCATTTTCATAATTAATCAATTGTAAAAATCATTTAATTTCAATCATGAAAAATTTAATAATAAAACGCTTAAAACGTATTAATCCAATTTCGTTTATAAGTAATAACAAGAAATAAAATTGGAGTAGTATTTTCTACTTTGTTGTGTTAATGTTAATTATATTTATATATCGTTAAACTTAATATAAGATATCGATATTATTTATCTATGCTGTTTATATGTATTTTGGCAGTGTTTTGAAATAATTCATAATGCACAGAAGGATTAAAAATTAACAATTGCTCCATATCTTTATATTTTTCGTATGTAATAGATCTGACATCATTATACAAAGGCATCAGGGCGATTCTTTCAAATTTTACCGATCTTCCCTTCCGCCACCTATGTCCATTTTGAAATTGGACTTACACCATTTTCATAATCGCTACGCAATTTCTTTTATTTGCCAATTTCAAATCGAACAAATCATTTTTTAAGATGTTAAATATCAACTAGTTATAAATAAAAACTTTACTTATACTAAATTGATCGCAAATATCTCATTTTTTTACCAAAATGGACTTACACCAGTTTCAAAATAAACATTCCAATTTTCAAATGTTTACAAATACATATAAATATAAAATAATGCATCAAATAACGAAGCACAACTGTGAAGATTGTTCCGAGAGAACGAGTCTCCTCTCTCTGATCGCGGTCGCAACTCAAGTATCGAACTCGTGCAAGTCACACAACGGAGCCTGCCCCGCGCCCCTATTCTTCCCTTTCTTTAACTTTAAGCGGTTTAACAGGATCTCTGAGCGGGTGAAGGTGAACGCGATTCGGAATCTAGGCGTCTCACCTGACGATCGCCTGAACCATGTACGTCTGCGTCTGGGAATCCAACTTGGAGATGTGCGGGAGCGCCGTGTGGTACACGTGGTCCTCGCCCCGCCCCTTGTCGTGTCGATTGTTGTGACACTTCTGGCAATAGCGGATCGGATGATTCCCGTTGTAACTCGCGCACTCGGTCGAGAAGCACACGCTGATCGCCGATTTGTCCGTTGCCTTGCAATTCTAACGAATAAAGGGGGGAAAAAAAACTTTTCTCGTGAGAAAAAAAAACGGGACTCGAAGATCCCTCACCTTGTTCTCGCATATCATCGACACTTGTTGCATGGGGTGTAAAATATCGTAGAACATTTGATTGGGATGAGATCTGTGGATCTCGTTCGCGCACTCGATGCAGAGGTACATGGGAGGCGGTGTCTCCGAGGCGAACGTGATGGATATCCGGTGGTCGTAACACACTTTGCCCGCCTCTGCGTTGCCCGCGTTTGGACACGAGTCCCTTTGACACACGAACGGGGCCAAGTCGTCTGCGATTCGAATTCGTGGGATTAACGCTAAACCTACCGACATTTCGTGTATACCTATTCCCCGGTCAAATGCAAAAAAACATTTGTATCTTAATATAGAAAGAGATTTTAACTAATTGGATTCGTAATGTAAACGATACGGAAAGTTGCGAATATTGAAGAATGTATCTACATTATAGAAAAAGTCAATGAGTCATATGGCGATACGGTAAGTTCGTATAGAAGAAATTTCAAAAACGGTCATTTGACCGCGCGAGCTGAAGTCGAAGTGAAAAATCGAGAAAAGGACGCACTTGCGAATTTGACCAGAACAGCCCTGCGATCGAAGAGGTTTGGATTGAAGGAAGGCCAGTAGTAGAAGAGCAATTTGGCGGCCGAGGCTCTGGCAGGCGCTGTGCCGTAGGCAACCACGCATAGAATGTCCTTCACAACGCCCGGTTTCAATGCCATCAGGCATTCCAACAATTGGCAATGATGCGCTGAAATGAATGAAGAAACGTTGAAACGATCTTTGAATTTTTCACATGGAAAATTGACAAACCTGGATTATTAGAGTACTGAAAGATCATCATGATGACAGCTGCTATCGACTGACTGGCCGCGTTTTCCGATCCATCCTCAGTTTTCCTCGCTACGATTAAAAAAGAAGGAATAATAACTTAAAGAATCTTTTAAACATTCTCCTAGTTAATTCTATTCTAAAATTTTCCATTAAATTTAAGATGAAAAAAAAAAAAGAACTTACTGATGGTGAACGGAAGAATATAGAAACAGAGATAATTGACGATGTCCTGGTGAAGTTCGAGAGGAAGCACGGAGATCGAGCTGGCCGTGAGATAGGCAACGTTGTCGATTAAATCGTGATCGAGAAAGGGCAGGAGGCACGCGATGCATTGCAGCAACGCTTGGCCAAACGCTGAGGAAAGAAAGGAGTTGTTTGTTGATCGTCTCGAACGAGATCATTTAAAATGATATATTTTATAACCTTGCAGCCCTATATGAATGGAGGAAACGACGTCGATCAGCTGGGTGAGGGCATTGTACAACTGTTTGTAGTCCAGGTTGGGGTAAAGGGCCATCCGTTCCGCGTCGTACTTTTGCGATTTCACCATTTCGAGAGGTGCTTCCCGTACTTCTTTCAACAGAGCTGGAAAGAAAATGTATCGGGAGAATAAAATAATTTCGTTGCACAGAATTAAGGTGAATATATATATATATATATATGTGTATATATCGAAATTCTTACACAACAACATTTGAGAAAAGAATTTCAACGTGTTCGCCATGTCGAGACCGGAAGGTACAGGTTGACTGCCGTGAAGAAGTCTCTGATAATAGTCGTGAAGGCTAGTCAACTTCAACGAGACTGAAAGAGAAGAATCGATGAGTGTGCACGAACGATGCATATCAATTTTCTTTTGGACTTACATGCTGCGAATCTAGTCCCCATTCTGTTTTTCACTGATTATTTCAGTTCCTTTTTTCTTTTCTTTTCACTCAAGTTGAAGTATCAAAACACCGGTACACATGATGACAAACAAAGTAACGTGAGTCGCACATCGTATTAGGATCAACTTTCAGCATTTTTTTATATCCTTGAATTTTTTCTTCATTTTAATAAATGGACGAATCCTCTTCGCGAGGATTGGTTTTGTAACTGCAGAATCAGCACAGGTCCATTTCGACAGTGTTGTCTGACGAGGAGAGCGAGCGCGCAAGTCGTATCGACCTGTTTGGGAAAGCGGCGCCATCTCGTCTTTTCATCCCTCTACAGAGTATCCGGGAAACTACTATCACCTTTCCTTAAATTCGACGTTATTTAAATCAGTTTTCCTTTTACGCAAGTTGATTTTTATAATTTTTTCTAATCGTTACATTTGCAAACGACATTTGAAAAGAAAAAAATCTCAATTCGAAGAAAATTACATTGCCAACACTCGTTCAGAGATTTTTTCAACGTTTGATTTAATAATTTTCATAATTTCCTCTTCTCTTCGTTCGTTCCTCGTTATTTGAAAAATAAACAGCGGCAACACTGTCTTTTTAGCACAACAAAAGAATCTCAATAAATAATTTTCTAAAATTTTCCAAAGATTATTTTACAAGAATCTGCTCGTTTTCGTTGTAAAAAAAAAAAAAAATTCCATCCAATCGAGTCGCGCGCTTCCTCGATACGAGTTCCCTCCGGCTAACACGAGATCGGATATTTCATCCAATGTCCATTAAACGGCAGTTATATGATCGTGGAATGGCGGACAGGCCGAAGACGGCGTGTTACGTAAGAAGCTTCCTCCACGATCACGTAACTCTGATCGCATGAGGTTTGACAATTATTCCGTAATATCATTATCCCTGATCCAATGAGCCGCAATTACCGAGCTCTTTAAGAGATTACCATGCGCCGAGATATTTACGATGGCGCTGCATTAGTTTAAACGAGGATCTACGCTCGTTCCTTATCGTTACACGTATACACGCCGCGTCGTTTCGATAAGATAATATATAAAACACGCGGTATACTTAAGAAATTTTTATATTCGAGCAGATCTTGTTATTCTATATATTATTCTGTTTGAACGCGCGTATTATTATCGGGGCAAATATTTGAAACTAATTTTCTCGAAAACAAAGCGAAACTGTGGAAAAGTTTGTACGTTGTACACTTCTTAAACAGATGTTTCCTTTTACTGCGTATTTATTATTTCCTCTTTTATGATAAGGCAAATAAGTTACGAGCCTTCTCCTTTATACGTACGTACCGGCATTAGAATTATTATGTTTCCATATAAGGTATTGTTTAATTTCAATTGAAATTTCAACGACGATGACGAATCGAATTTAACGTCATCCATCTTTCCCATTCTTCGATTTCGAAGTAAATTCAGAAAAATTATCCTTATTCTTAATTCGAAAAATCAAGATAAATTATTTTCCAAACCATCATTACAAAAATCTTCTAAACGTTTGGTAAATCGATCAAACGACCCCTCCTACCAACTAATTTCATCAGAATTCCAAAATTCCGGTCATCGATTAACATTCGCAACAGTTGTCAAGGGAACACGTTTCCACGGATTTTTCGTGTTTCGTGCCGCGATTTAACTGTGTCACGAGGGGTCGAGTCTAGGCCGACCTATGACGTACGGCCACCGATCGATAATCATCTAAATACGATGCACACCTGGGACCCCGGTGAAGTCACTCTCCGGAATACTTTGCACTTTGCGCGCGGATGTGGCCTTTCCATCACCGTCGACGCCCGTATATCGAAATACGCATCGCACACCCGTTCTTTAAATATACCTGGCGCGCATCGCGACCGATCGATCCGCCAGGACCTGCCTTCGATCCGTCGATTGTGTCGTTATGATGGAACACGGCCGATCGTGACGTCGTGGAAACGTACTACCCTGTCGTGTTTACTACCAGCGCGCGCGTGTACTTTTATAGACCATCCGAGAAATTGGAAAATTTTGTCGAGGACGGTGTGATGAAATTTTGAGCGATTGAAAATTTGAAATTTAATTTATCTTCGAATTTTGGGGCTCGAAAGAATCGAAAAGAATTGGGAAGTTCGAGAACTTTGTGATGAAATAACGTGAATAATTGAAAATTTAATTTGAACGTTTATCTTAGAATTTTGGATCTCGAAAGGATTGTAAGGAAAGAGTTGGAGTTTTTAAAATGGAATCGTGGAAATGTATGATGTTTAGTAATAATATGTGTATTTTTATAAATCTGGGAAATTCGAGAACTTTGTTGATGAAATTTTGAATAATTGAAAATTTAATTTGAACATTTATCTTAGAATTTTGGATCTCGAAAGGATTGTTAGATCTCGAAAGAGTTGAAGTTTTTTAAAATGGAATCATTCGATGTTTAGTAGTAATATGTATATTTTTATAAATGATCATTCGGAAAGTTTGAGAACTTTGTGACGAATGGTGATGGAATGTTGAATAATTGAAAATTTAATTTGAACATTTATCTTAGAATTTCAGGGATCGAAAGGATAATAAAGAAAGAAAATGTTGGAGTTTTTAAAATAGAATTTTGACGATTTGATTTTTCGATGTTGTTTTGGTGATATTTTTACAAATGAGTAAATGGATACGAAAATGGAATTTTATATATTCATTTTAGAATCTTGTGTTTGGCAGATGAGTTTCTAGATCGTAGGAAAATAAGATAATTCAAATTTTGAGTAATTGAGAAAACGAAATTAAATTTGAGAGATTGGAATATTTTGTATAACGAAAGGAAATACTTGGAAATGTAATACAATTCAGATAAGAGATTAAAAATTCTTTTAGATTAGAAGCAAACGACGATAAAAGTTTTAATAAACCAAAAATAAAATTTTGATGTTTCGATAAAATTGTACAAATTTACACGTATTTTTAAACGTGATATTTTCGGATATTCGAATTTTTTCTTATTCTATTTCACGAGAAATTATGAATTATAAATTTTCCTCACAAGATAAGAAATAAAAAAATTCGGAAAATGAACGATAAAAATTCATTCAAACACATGTATTCTTAAATAACGTTTATAATTAAGAAATTGCAAAAATCTTGTAAAACATTTCCATCGTTGACGGTGCTCAAACAACGAGAAGAGCTCGTATTTCGAACGATATAACGACGACGAATGTGAGCGTATTTCGCCTCATAAAAATTCCTAGAATGTTTGGCGATAGACGGAGGGCGCAAAGGGATCAGTGTAGGACTGCGACTCCTCCGCGATAAAGGGGACGTAATCACGAGGGGTGCGAAGCCAGGTAACCCGATCGATTTCTCGCGCGCCTGTGTTCGAATGTTGCAACGGTGACGCAGACGCGTGGCCACGCTAGATCGCGTGTCTAACCTCGGGAAAATAGCTTAAAAGGAGGAGAAGGAGGAGGAGGAGGGGGGGGAGGGGGGAGAGAAAAAAGAAGCAAGCGGGAAAGATACCGAAATGAAGCAGTAAAAGTGAGCGGAACGAAGCAAACGAGAAAAGAGTCTAATCTAAGAATCAACGACAATGACAAAATTACAAAAGGAAGAGTAAAAAGTGTGAAAAATCTCTAACTCACGGATTAGAACTCACTCGGAAAAGAAAAGAGAATAAAAGAGAATAAAAGTGTACACGAAAACTCGAAAGTTCAAAAAGATCGAAAGGAAAAAATTATATTGGAGAAACGAATATAGAAAAGAATCCGAAGTCAGGGAAAGATTGGAAATACGCGAATGATAAGATAAGAGGGGAGGAAATTGAAACGTCTACGTCAAACTGACGTAGGAAGGGAGCGAGGAGGATACAGGCATCGCGAGGAGGGGAGGGTGGTGTGTGGACGAAAGCACGGTTGCCTAGGACACCGCATGGACATCATTCGTTGGGCTGCGACGTCACGGGCCGCGCATGGGGGTGAAAGCCGCGCAACCCTCGGCCCGTCGAGCCGCCTTGGAAAACAGTGCTCGCGGGACAAGCCACGTCGAAAGTTGTGCGGTGAGCCGCGCTTCCTCACGTTTCCACGACACGCACGAGAAAAGGTACGAGGAATTCCTTCCCTCTCCTGCGAGACAAGAAGTAACGAGATTTAAAACTGTTTCTTTTTCTTTCTTTCCGTTTTTTTATTCGGTGCGATGTTGTTGTTGTTGTTACATTTTTGGAACGTAACAGGTCTCGTTCCTTTGAGTGCAATTGAAATTATCGTTTACCACGAAGAAGAAAGGTTTGTTGGGGAAGATTTTTAAATTCTTCTGATAAAAATTGTAAATTGAAAAAAGAATTCTTTCGATCGAATGGCAAAAAAATAATCACAACGCGTCGCGAAGCGAACGAAATGCTGGCTTGAAAAATTTCGCTGATATTATTTTCACCGCGAAAAAAGAAAAATTTTCCTTCCCAAGAAAGGGACGGGGGATAATCTCTTCCGCTCGATCGAAAGATCGTTTCGTTACGCGATCACCGTTTATGGACGGGCATTCGTCATCACCGTGGCTGATCCCATCAATTGATTAACGCCACCCTCGCCTCGGGATAGCTGGTGCTTTTCCGGTGGTCGGCGAGATAATAAAAAGCAAACAGATGAATCAACCGGCGTACAAGGCCGACAGGAGCCCGGATCGAGGGTGGCCATCCCCCTTTTTTGTTGCCTGTCAACGGGCAACATAACGGGGCTGCAAGGGTCCATGTGATTTGATTATCTTGGTAATACGGTCCGTATGCCACCCTAATTGCTGTGGCTTCGACCCCCCCACGCACAGGCAAATATCGCGTTGGAATCCGCTGCAGGAATTCACGGTGGCTTGATTAAGGGTGGCTTGTTTGTTCTCCTCCCTTTTTTTTTTTTTTTTTTTTTTCATAACAGAGTATCCCTTTAAGAGGGACACGAGAGGGCGTAATAATAATCGGATAATTTATAGGAATTCGTTTTATATTCCTTGCGCGAATGCACTGCGTGATAGATGTAGATTCAAAGTTCAATTTTCGAACGAGAATAACAAAAGCGCGTTTATCAACGCGTTTTATCCAGAAAGTTTCGAATCTTTCCTCGAACGTTTTTTCCACGATGAATTTTTCACGAGCCGGGAAATAAACAAAGCAGACGTTGCTTCGTTGACGCAAGCGCTCTTAATCATTTTATTCGCGGAAAGCTTTTCAACACGCTTAAAGCAAGGTTTAAACCGTTTCGAAAAGGTCGAAGGTAAAAGGAAACGTCCAAGACGTTCGATTTATCGATCCAGGGGGAACGAGCTTAAGACCCCTCCTCCTCCTCCTCCTCCTCGAACAACGATAAATCGTCGCCTCCTCGAAACTCACGTTCCAACCTTCGTGTTTCACCTGCAGACATCGCGGGGATCCACGAATTGTCCGCAGTCTGAATGATCGATATTATCAAGCGTTGCTAGCTGGAATTAATTGTTACGCCATGTTGGCAGTAGATAACGATGAGGAGTCAGCGATGATGTCAGTATTATTATTGGCGCGTTATGAATCGCGTTACAATTAGCAAGATTCGCGTGCGCGATCCCGTTTCGATGATGTCAGACAGACAGAGAGAGAGAGAGAGAGAGAGAGAGATCGTTAGAAATATAAAAGATCGGCGATAACGTTTGGCGAAGGTCTTCGATCGTTTATACGGCTCGTTAATATATTTAGCCTCGTCGTCGATGCTCCAGAAAATTTCCTCGCCGCGCTCCACTTACGAAACTGGATCACTTATGCACCAAGTTGGCCGTTTGTCTTAACGACTTGCCCCCTCGATTTTGTAATCGATAAGCAAACGACTGGTGAAAGGGCAACGACAAAGGCGTCCGCCCGAATTGAATCAAATTCGTCAAACTCGGTTGCTCAGAAACGACGAATCGTAGAAATCCCTGTCGTGCAGGGATACGCAAATATAGGTTCTCAACTTGCTCCCTGCAATTGTCTTCCCTTATGTTCCTAAAACATAAATAGTTAACTCTCTTGACTCAGTTTCATCGTTAAATCTTTTTAAATTAAATTCCAAAAAAAGAAGAAACGAATTCCCACGAGAAAAATTACATATTTTCGGCACGTACATGTTTATTTTCAATATCCATTAATTCTAAAAAAAAAAAAAAAAAAAAAAAAGAACCTCTGATTCTCTGGTTTACCACCACCGGATCCCTATCGGTTGAAAATCGGCTCGCTTAATCGCAAGTACTGGCGCGCGAGGAAAGCGCTCCATTGCGGTTCGATCAACTTGCGCCGTCGATGCATAATTCATCCAGACCGGAGGAGGAGGAAGTTCGTTTGCAAATGGAAATTAACGCGTTGAGAAAAGAAGAAAGAAGAAAGGAAAATGAAAACAGGAAAGAATAAAGATTAAAAAAAAAAAAAAAAAAAGGTACCTCCGCAATAACACACGTACGGAGATTCTTCGAGATAGATGGGATTCGCCACGCGAACTGTTTGCGCGTGCGCGCCTTTGTGTGCGCGTGAGATACGTGTTCGCGATGCGTGTCGTGGCGCAGATGCGGGCCAGAGATACGCGTTCCACCTTAACCCATTAATCGTGGAATTCCACCCCTCGCTGTGGAGCTGCACCGCTTGTAAACAACCGGATTTATTACGGGTGTATTTATTAGGACGAGTAATTAGCCGGTGATCTTTATATACGGGAGGAAGATTGCGTGAGAGGGATTAATGCTGTTAATCTCCAATTATAACACGTTTAATAATAAGAGTATTCGTTATTCTGTTTTTCGATCGGTTCTATACTTTTCGTAATCTCGATTTTTCGGTTGTCGATTTTTAATTGTTCGAAGGAGACGAGGATTAAATTAATTAGAATGTGTTGTAATTATTTTTGAACGAAAATTGAGCGAAATGTGTAATCGAGAAATGGAATTTTTAATCGTTATCTTACTTGTTATTGTTATTTCTATCGATGGAGAATTAGATTAGCTACGTCGAAGATCTGGAAAGGATAATCTTATCGGAAAGTTCAAGCTTGAAAGTGCTTACCCATCGTGGCTGGCGTCGATACGAGGCGCACACCTCCAAGGTCGTTGCGACGTTCCGCACGTGACCTTAAACGTAGCTTCGTGTCAAAGGTCTGTGACCTCGTCGTTACATTCCTGTTTTACTCACCGAGTGAACCACGTGACATTCGCACTTGGAATCATTCCCCTCGACTGCTCGAGTACTTAACTCTAGAACAATTACTCTTGCCTTGCTCTTAAACCTTCGAATTTTTCTTCGTTTCTTTATATGACGATCGATCGAACGACACAACAATATCTTCTCCATCTTCGATGATTCTCGAATAAAGTTGAGTCATCGCGGTTATCATCGATATAAACAACTCGAATATAAACGTCGAAAACAAGAAATTCTTATTATCGACGCGTTAACTTGTGTACTCAGAAAAATCGTGTCCCGAGATATACGAAATCAACTTATCAACTCGTACCTTAATCCAATTCTACGATAAATTCTACGCTATTATGCGTACGATTTCTAAAAATTTTTCCTCGAGTTTATATACGTATATATAAATATACCCATAAGAAAACGTTCCAAGCTACAAACGAATCACGACCAATCGAAATCCAACCGAGTCCTCGATGCGAACAAGCCAAATTTAAAATTCTATCGTCCAAAAATCGCAACTCGGACGAAAAAGTCGGAAACGAGATTATCAACCATGCTTCAGACAATGCAATCTCGAAAAGAGGAGAAAGAAAAACAACTGGAACAGGAAGCAACGGTTCGAGTTCTGGATCGCATGCCTCTCTGCGGGATTCCGGTTATTGTTCATTAAGACGGTAAATCATTAATGGCATAGGGTTTGGTAATAACAGTATCGTAGTAAGTAACAGCCCGTTGAACGGGGCGCGGTATATCGATATACATACATATCTAGCAATGCGGTTAGTCGCGGCGTTCCGTTGTAAAATGGCCTTAAGGTGTGCTCCCAGTGTCTGGTTACGCGAAACTGTTCGCTCGATACAATTTTGTCTCTCCGTGTATCGATTCGTTGCCGAGTTATGCACCGTCGTTCGATATCGTTGTGCAACCGTGGCACAAATATTGCATCTCGCGCGTTAATCGCACGCTATGGATGGACGTGCTAACGACAGTAATAGGGCGATGGAAAAGGTGTTAACGTACTTAGGGAACGAGACGCTAACGAATTCGTCGTGTTCCAATTTTGCCCGTAAACGGTCGTGGCCGATTTTTCGGAATTGCTTTTCGAAGAAACATAGAGTTAACGGGGAGGAGGATTAAGGAATTTACGGAAAGTAGAATCTTAAAAAGAAAATATAGAGAACTCGATAATCTTTCTTACAAACGTTCGGACAAGTTTCAAAATAATTCCTTTCTGTTCGTCCATTTCGATCGATCAACCGCCTCGATAGATCAATCTTCGGTTTATCTCGAGAAATGTCAAAATCTCGATAATTTTGATCGAACAGGAGGAGGAGAAGTATGAAACCGATACGAAGGCAATGGGAAATATCGATCGTCGTCCCGTTTGCGCTCGATCTCTCTCTCTCTCTCGTTCGCTCGTCCCGGGGAGAGACGATTAATTATGTATGAGTCGCTTACTTTCGCGCGTTTAGACGTCGCCCCTGCCTCTCCCTCCCCTTCCCCCACCGCGCCAGTGATCCGACGCGAAGGCATAAAACGAGAGTCGCGAGAGAGTCCTTGCCGCAGCCTTGCGTTTTCTCCTTGAGGCTTTCAGTATCTATTTAAATATCGAGGCGTAGCGCCCTCTCCTCCTCCTCCTCCACCTCCTCCTCCTATTCTCCCTCTCTCTTATCGCGATGTATTTCTAACTCGCTCCAACAGGAGCGCTTCAGGAGCTCGCTTTCCTCCGCGCCGACGCAGAATTTCCGCTGGTATTTTCGTCTTTTCCACGCGAACACAGCCACGGTTGACAGAGTTTATTAGATGATTGCCTCTCTCCCTCTCCTTTCGAATTCTTTGTTGTCGTCGAGGAGGAGGAGGAGGAGGAGTGGGCCGGTTTAAAGAGAGATGGTCGAGAGGTCGTTTTATGCATGATATATGGATCTGTATTTCGAGGTGACGTGGACGGGGGAAGAGGTGGGGAGGAGGGGGGGGGGAGAGGTAAATGAGCAACGGTTTCGTATATCGGATATAATTGGTTTTTGCTGCTGCGTTGAACTCGTGTCGAGTTTTTTTTTCTCTAAGAATTGGAACGTGTTAGAATAGACGAGTTTTATATATATATATATATATATATATATAATATATATGTGTGTATATAATTGTGCAAATATAAATATAAAAATTGTGTAAATATTATGGAGGATATTTATTCGCGAAAAAGGGATAAAATTATTACGATGTTTGACGAATAAAGATGTAAATTCTTCTTCATCCGTGGATTGACAGCGGATAATAATTAAATCCAGGATTTCATATTCCTTTTTATTTTTTTACGATTATTGGGAACGGTTGAGAAAATTGTGTTTCTTTTTTTTTTTTTTTTTCTTTTCGAGAAAATTAAATATTGCAATTTACTGAGATTGAAATGTGATTACACACGGTTATTTATTTTCACGGCATCACTTTAATTGCAATACATTTATATGCAAAACAGATATTTACAGGTCGATAGTTCTAACAGTTCTTCAAGTTACCCATTTCGTATTCATACGAAATTTTATTCCAGGCAAATATATTATATATAAACATGTTGTAAACATAGGCGAAGCGCACGTATTCGAATAAAAACTCGACGTTAATTTGACCGGAAAAAATATTTTTAATAGCCGTACGCTTAATTACTTAACTTGTCCTCCAAGTTAGATTCTCAAACCGTTGTTAAAGAATTACGGCCTGCTTTCTTCTATCCTTCGAACTCGTCTTAAAACTTAACTTTCCCTCGACGATTCTCTCACCGAAAATAACTTCCTCCTTCCTCGAATCTTTCGATCGAGACAAAAATTTCTCAATCTGCCTGCCTCAATCTCCCTCCACCTCGAATATTCAATAAACACGATCAAACGGAAACTGGCCTGTCAATGCAACAAAGAGAGAGAGAGGGAGAGAGAGAGTCGGGACAAAGAGTCGGTCGCGGGATTCTGGCTCGCCTTGACGCGGAGCCCCCGTCAAGTTCCTGTTTCCTTGTTCAAGGTCCGCCGATGGCCGAGGTCTGAGTCAACGCGCTTCCAACCCGGTGTCCCTCGTGTTTTTCCGTGCTATTTCTCTCCACCGGTACATTGTTCCCGATGATCACCCGAACCGTGCTCACGGCCATCGAGATCACCGAGCTTTCCTCCCTTCAACCTTCTCTAAACCTGCTTCCCGCCATTTTCATTCTCACCTAAAAAAAGGCGAAGGATTCTAGGATTCGATGATTTGAATTTGAGAAAGGTTCGAAGAGGAAAGAAACGATGGATCAGTCGACGAAGTATATGTACGATTGGCAGATAAACGATTATTTTATACCGTATGAAGAAACATAAGTCAGAGTTTCATTTTCGTTTGAAAAGGACGGAGGATTTCAGTTCGCTTTGATGCAATTTTTCGATGATTGGAGAGAGAAACGATGGATTGGTTGACGAAAGTTTGTATATTTACAGTTTATTTTGCTCTAAAAATCGGCGAACGCGATAGATTGAATGTCGTATGAAGAAACATGAGTCAGAGTTTCATTTTCGCTTCGATGATTTGAATTTATCGATGATTTGAGAGGAAAGAAACGATGGATTAGTCGACGAAATATATGTACGATTGGCAGATTTTGCTCTAAAAATCGGCGAACGCGATAGATTGAATGTCGTATGAAGAAACATGAGTCAGAGTTTCATTTTCGCTTTGATGATTTGAATTTATCAATAATTTGAGAGGAAAGAAACGATAGATTGCTCGATGATAGTTCGTATATGTACAATTGATTATTTTGCTAGATTGAATATTGTATGAAGAAACACGAATCAGTGTTTCATTTTCGCTTTGATGATTTGAGAGGAAAGATAGATTGCTCGACGATAGTTCGTATATGTAGAATTAGCAGATAAACGATTACTTTGCTCTAAAAATCGGCGAACACGATGGACGATGATGGATGGTATGAAAAAACGAACATGAGTCAGAGTTTGAGCTGTGTTCACTTATAAACTGTTTATAATCAATGAATCATCCCGATATTTCAATCAGGGCACAACAGTCGGTCGACAATTATTCTTATCTGATCATCCGAATATTTTTTGGCAAAAAAAAAAAGAAATGCACGAGAAAAATCTGAAATAACAATATTTCCAGCACGAAAGCGGTGGAAGTAGAAATATTCTTCTGGGAAGAAAAAGAAAAAGAAGAAGTCGAAGAAAGACCACGTGTCGATTTCTTTCTTTTTTTTTTTTTTTTCAGATCGAATCGCAAGGTTAGAATCGCGAACGAGGAAGCGAGAATCCAGGGTTAATAACGTCGAATATGGTGATTCCTGAACGGTGGATCGGCGAAGGATCGTTAATGGAAGAAGGCCCGTCGTGATTTCAATCAGCCTGACCTCCGATTTCCAACTTCCCTGTACGTGATTCGGTCGTCACGGCTTCGTGACTCCAGCGAATCGGTAAATATCTGAACAACTTCGGGCCCAACTCCCCGACTAACAACTCTCCAAACATCTCCAACACTTTGTCACGTCGATAACGAGAATTCGTTCTTTTCCTTCTTTCAGATTTATCCGCGCCTTCCACACTCATCTTCGCACGTTTCGAAGAATGTGCACAACTCGGAAAAGAGAAACGCGTTTGCTGAAGAACATGCTTTAATATCTCCTTATCAAACAAGTAAGTGTACGTGAATTGGAATTTTCAAAAAAAAAAAACCTAGTCGAATATGATTTCTAACGACTCAGAAAAGTACTTAAAGAAAAGAAAAGAAAAAAAAAATTAGATTAGGATTAGAATTTTGAAAAAAAAACCTAGTCGAATATGATTTCCAACGACTGAGAAAAGTACTTAAAGAAAAGAAAAGAAAAGAAAAATTAGATTAGAATTTTTAAAAAAAACCTAATCGAATATGATTTCTAACGACTGAAAAAAAAAGTACTTAAAGAAAAGAAAAGAAAAGAAGAATTAGATTAGGATTAGAATTTTGAAAAAAAAACCTAGTCGAATATGATTTCCAACGACTGAAAAAAAAAGTACTTAAAGAAAAGAAAAGAAAAGAAAAATTAGATTAGAATTTTTAAAAAAAACCTAGTCGAATATGATTTCTAACGACTGAAAAAAAAAGTACTTAAAGAAAAGAAAAGAAAAGAAAAATTCGCTGCAAATTAACACAAGCTCGCCGAAAATACGAATCACCTGGAGAGAGGCGATTTTTCGATCCATCTCGTTTGATCCCGCAGATTGAGCCCGTTTCGATCGAAAGGACGACAGCGGGGGAGGAGGAGAGGAAGAGGAGTGATTTAACGAGGTGGCTGGCATGCCAGCGCGACCTCCGGGCTCGGCTTCCCGGTACGTGAGTCAGGATCGCAGGAATCGGGCGCGAGGATGAGCGCAAAGATATCCCTGGCGAGCCGCGGCACGGCACAGTCGCCGGTCAACCATCGTGGCAAATCATCGTCGGGGCTGCTGCTCGCCGGGAAGTCTGTGAAGAGGCCTTCGTCGATGAGTAAGTCAGCCGTACTCGATGCTCTCCACGTGGTGTGTGCCGTTGAGCAATGGGAGAGAGAGAGAGAGAGAGAGAGAGAAGGAAATTAAATTTAGTTAAATTGGATTTTCGACGAAAATCGGTGAAGTTTGGCCCGTTTATCTTCGAGCGAGGGAATATTTCGTGAAAAAGTAGATTTGTATATCGATATCGGACGTTTCGATGGATCTGCGTGAAGTTTTATTTATGAATAACTTCGAAAAAATTTGTAATTTATAAATCAGTTAAGTAAGAGAAGTACGTTTTATTTCAGAATACGATTTCAGAATTTGAGTGAGTGGTATTCATTGTAAACAATGAAATTGTGAAATTATATAGCATCATATGTTTCTATCGGATTTAATAATTTACGATATTATGATTTTTGAGAATGAGATTGCTTGAGAAGGGAACGCGAATAACTCCACCTTGTTGAATTTTATTTTATTTTTAAAGATTACAATTAAATCTTGCAGATTCATTATAACGCTTATTGTGTTGGTAAAATCGACGTTCGAATCGTCGATTTCTCGTATTTATATTACCTCATACCCCGTGGTTTTCCTTACGTGTCATCGATTAGAAACGCGTCGAGCAGATATTCGCGGATTCCCGAAGCAAAATAAGGAATCGAATTCTTGTTCCCGAGCGAATGATGTGGCACGTTCAATGTTTAGAAAACAAAGGGGCGGGGGGAACGAGCGTGTTTGAAAAACAGAGCTCCGTTCTCCAACTCGAGTTTTCTCAAACACCAAACGGTTGCGCGTTGCCATTCTTTCATAATTGACACTTAGCCACGAACGCGATGAATAATCGATTGATAATTTATCCTTGCGATCACCTGTACGATTAATTTTAGATCGCGGAAACGATTTCGATGAATAAAACTTATGCCTCGTTTCAATCGATTCGTGCATCTGTCGTCGCTTCAATAAAGGTTCAAACCTCGAGATCGAGTCGAACCATCGAGGTCGTTCCCTCGCCGAAAATACGCCGTGGCGAAACTTTCGTTTTCGTTTCGATCCGAAGCGTGCGCATTTGCGAGTCGAGCAAGTCGCAAACGTTCGCTCTGAGCTTGCTTTGACATACATTGAGTCAACAAATTCTTTCCTCGCGTTGCGTTTCGCGATGTAAGCATTTGGGGAAGGGAGGGGGAAAGGGAGTGGGGGCAATAGGCGAGTTTTTCGCGAGCGGGAAGAAAGGAAAAATGTGGTGGAGGTATATACTCGTACGTGTTAATGGATTTATTAATAGAATTAGTCGGAACAAAATCGGGTGGAAATTTTCAGTGTTAGATCTAAAACTTGTTCAACAAGTCCAAAGATACTTCGAGATATCGACTGGATCTAACAATAACCGAGGAAACGGTTATACGTGTACGAAGGAATCAATGGTGGGGGGGGGGGAACCTTGCGTGAACGATGGCCCTCTGGCGGCAGACGCGGGAAACACCGCCATAAACGATCGATCCTCTTTAATAATTTTTTACTTTTTACTGGAAAAATCGAAACGTTGTAACGTTCGTAAAACTATTCCCGCCAGACAAGACAAATTTATAAGAAAGTTATATCCTCCAAAATCGTTGAAAGTTTTAATTATGGAATTCTTTGGAAAATTCTTTAACAAAAGCTTCGCTTCTTAAATTAAGCTATCCCCTTTACGAGGCAAAAATCGACAACGAACGAATCCTCGCCAACAATCGTACACGTATATACGGAGAAAGTATTCAGAAAGAATCCCTTCAATTAAAATTCCCATCGTATTTTCAATGCGCGATCGATAAAAGGATCGAGAGAAAAGAAAAAAAAGAAAAAAAAAAACGGTGATAAAATCGGTTCGAAACGACCGGTTCCCGATTTGGTTCGCGTGGCCACCTGTTACGGCGGAGACACGGGAAATTTTGCAATCCGCTAATAACACGGGCACACGTGTACATATATACGTATATATATCTTATATATATATATATACATGTGATCCGCCCGACTCACGACTTAATGACACACCACCATACGCGTCACGAGATTACACGAGTGAACGAAGGATGCGTTCATTAGCCGTAGAGGTGACTGGCACCGAGGAAAGAGCCGTCAAACGAGCCGCTGTCCCAGAACTGGAAGCATCGTCCAGCTCGTCGCGTCCAAACAGTTTGTTGGAGAGAGAGAGCAACATGCCAGTTTTAACGCGCGCCTGCACTACTGCCACGCTGCCGAGGATCAAGAGGTTCAAATTCGCCTCGTTCGGTGAGTTGACACATTCTATATAACGCTTTTTTCCCTTATTCTCGATTTTATTTCATTTTTTTTTTTTTTTTCCTTTAATCTCGCTGGTGGTTATCTTTCTGGATTTTTTGTCCCAAAGTTTTATAGCTTTATTTATTTCGCGATAAAGTAAACAGGATTAAAATCGAGAATCTGAGGTTTGTTTGAGTCGGGATTAAACGGAGGGTATATAGGAATTAATGTTTGTTTATTTGCTCGGTTTTTTTATTGATTTATTATTATTGTTATTATTATTCGTAGATTTCTTTTTAAATACGAAAGAAGTAACAGAAAGCGAGCTAGAGAATAAGTTTAAGAAATTTAAAACACGAGTAAATATTTTTATAATTGGTTCGCTTATCTCGAGAGAGTAAGCGTACTTACGGAATTTGTCATGCTTTCGAGTAGTTTGCTCCAATTCGTGCATTCTAGGTTTTGCATTTTTTTCTCTCTCTTTCTTTCTCGTTTCTATGATATCTTTTTATATTATTGATTTTAGATAATAGTTGTTGATAATACTTTTTTTTTTCTTTTTTTTTTTTTTTAAGAAAAAGTGCGTGTGCGTTATCGAAAGATGACACGAATCATAGGTCAGGATCGGTGTTGCGCGATATTTCATCGTCGACTTAATTGCAATCGTGACGTTGCTTGTAAATCCGTGATTCATAACTGCTGGTCTTTCTTAACGTGACATTTTAAATGTCGCTTTACACGTTGCAATCGATCAGTCGCGTATCAGCCGATAGTATTCAAAGAACTGAATGAGCCTTCTCTAATCGATCCTTATCTAAACATCAACATTGTTTAAAACAAAATTTCGATCCCCAGTTCGATCGATCTTCTGGAATAACAAGTGACATCAATATCGATAACGAATAAATTAAAACAGAAAGATTTACAGGAAGAGTTTCCCTAATTGTAAAATTCATCGTTCGTACAAAAGAAAATTCTGAAATGTAATCGAGATAGGATTCGAAATTTTCATTCTTGTCTTTCAAAAATAAAATTCTTATTTTTAAATTAATCATCTTTAAAAAGCTAGCAAATAATCGATCCTCTCTAAAAGTAATACTATTATTATTCGGCGATAATTTTTCTCTGTAAATCAACATTATTTATTTACATACAAAAGGAACTTTGATCGAGTCGTATTGAAATTAAATTTATTCCAGTGGTTCTCAATCACTGACTTCCCACCACTCTTAGGTTTTTAACCTAATAAACTTTCAACTTTTTCTCACCAAAAGGCAATGTCGTTGATTCGTTTCGATAATAATTTTTCTCACCATTTCTCACCCAATCAATCCAAACACGAGTCAACATTGGAACCAAATTTCTTATAAATCTCTCCCTACTTAACCCCCCCTTCCTCAACCATATTCCAATCGAATTCGATCCCAAGTCATCACGAGATATATCGCGAAGGATATGCGATAAATATTCACTCTCGAATCGAAAAGAAAAGAAAAAAGTTTCGTCATAAATATCCTTTCCCCGAATGCCGCCAATTGGATGCCAATTCTCGTGCCATCCCCGATATCCAACACGGTTAATCCGCATTTGTCCGCGAATTGAGACATGGCTCGAATACGTAATTACCGCGGAAATAGTATACTGGAGCAACTGGTCAACGGCATATAAATATAAATACACGCGCGGTTGGGCAAGCGGGCGAGCAGAATCGGTGAGTCAAGTTGTGTGTGACGCCACACTTCTTCGAGAACCACTTTCTATCGGCGGCATTCCGCTTGTCGTTCGGCTATCGATGACTCGGCTGTTCCACGTTCGGGAAAAGGGAAGAGGGAGAGAGAGAGAGAGAGAGAGAGGGAAAAAAGAAGAAGAAGAAAAAAAGAAACAAAAAAGGGAGAAGAGAGAAAACGATTCATCGTTTCGTCACGAGAGTTAAACTGCTGCATAAGCAGCTTCAGGGTAACTGTTCTCGTGTTCTGTTTCGTTTTTCCGCTGAGTTTTCGTTTTTTTTGGGGGGGAGGGAGAGGGAGAAGAGGAGGGTGGCAGAATTCCTCGGCGAATTTTTGTCCAAGTCGGTGTTAATTGTGCGGTGTTGACGATTTTGCAAGACACGCGGTCTGTATGGTTAGGTAAGTTGTGTGCGCGAGGTAAATGTTTACGTGAATTCGTAATTTTTTATCGGCGGGCAATTGCAGAAATGGAAGATAAGATTTGATTCGTGTTCTAAATATAGTATATTATTTCAAGCATATTATATGTGATTTCTCATGAATATTTAAATAAATAATAATAATAAAGAAATGGAAGAGATAAGATTCAGATGCTCTAAATATGTATAATGTAGTATTTTATTATATGTGTTCTTTGTGATTTTTTTCAATATTCAAATAAATATTCGAAGTCTACTTATTCCATTCCTTTCTCTTTTACGGGATAAAATGAATTAATTCTCGTCTCGTTCATGTAAAATTAATATTATTCTGAATCTCAACAATAAAATAAGAGATCCTATCTTCCATCGAATATCGACAATTTTCAAGTTTAAAAATCTGTTATTAACAATCGAATAATAGTAACAATTTGACAATTTGCGTGTAGATTCGCGTTTATAATAATAATAAAAAATAAATAAAGAAATGAAAGATTCAAACATAGTAATGTAGTGTTTTATTTTATTATATGTATTCTTTGATTTTTTGAATAATTAAATAAATATTCGAAGTCTACTTATCCCTTTTTTACGATAAAATAAAATAAAATTCGTGAACATATTCGTGAAATAAATAAAGAAATGGAAGATAAGATTCGTGCTCCAAACATAGCAATGAATATATTATACGTGCTCTTTGATTTTTCGAATAATTGTCCTATCTTCCATCAGACACGACAATTTTCAAATTTAAAAATCCGAATAATTAATGACGATTTGACGAATTTGCCAGGGAGAATTTGCATAAAGATTCGTGTTTAACGAGGGATCGGTATGCCATTAATGCGATGAAATTAAAACGATGGAAATTGGCTGCGGGCAAGCGAAGTGTGAATGAGGAAGCCGCGTGGGACGGCCTCCTGTAATTGGAACTTCTTGTTTGAATTATTTGTCAACGTTGCCCGATTTATCCCATAAATAATTCATAACGCGTATCCAGCTTCGATGATCTGCATTCTAAAGGAATTCGACGTGGTTGCACGACGTGGTTGTGGTAGGTGTGCGTTGTGCGCATCGAATCCATTCTTTTATTATCTGTACACCGGGTGACGTCACGCTGATAGCACAAACACGCGTGTTTACACGCGAACGAGGCTGTGTACTCTGGTTGTTATCGGTGTAGCGGCAAGTGTTACGAGCTACTATAAGCCGTGCGACAAATAATATAAAAAGGAGATCGTGGCAGCGATATCATCTCTCTCTCTCTCTCTAAATTTACCGAGGCCCGATAAGATTTCGAGCGTGCGAGATTCGTCGAGAATCTCGAGATGTGGAAACGGGCGAGAAATTGATCATTTTACGATAATAATAAAATAATTCGTGTATATTTTCACGTTGGATCGTGATAAATTAGACCGTGAGCTTCTCAAAATTAATAATAACTTGTCGGCAAATTTAACGTGACACGCGACTCTTAAAGTTAACACGTCACGTTTCAAATAAATGACTTCATCGAAAATTTAACACACCACGCGCGTCATGTCTTCCTTCTCTTCTCTTCTACTTTTTTTTTTTTCCTTACAAATTTCCTGATATTTTTCTAATTTCTCGTTCTCGATGCAACAAACGAGCCACTCAAGTTTCTAATAATTTCTCGTATCAGAATTTTAGGATTATTCGTTTATTTCTATATCGAGAAACTCGTCTATCTCGATGCAATAAAATACAGGTCGTAATCGTGTCGATTTCTATAATTTTCTGATTCCTGATATATATTAAAACCTACGATTACTACTTTCTGATTTTTATCAAAAAGCTTAGTTACGCATCGGTGCAACAGATTCAGAATTATTCAGATTTCTCGTATCAGAATCCACACCAGAATCGATTTTGAAGAACTTATTGCAGTAAAACAAGTCGGTCAGGAAATCGTATCGATTCTACTTTCCTCATTCCAGATTATTATATAATTCTTTCTATTAAAACCTGCCTGATTATTTTCCTAAAAAAAAAAAAAGCTCAATCACCCTCATTCAGAATCCTACGATTTTTATTTCTGACGATCTCTCTCTTGATGCAGTAAAAAATCGATTCTACTTTTCACAAATTTCTGATCCCTGATTCATCTTCCAACTCCGACCGAATTCAACATTTTCCGTGAAAATCCGAACGATATTTATTTCGATAAAAAATATCCTTCGGTATCCTAATCCCTCGAGTTTTCCCTTCGACAAACAAATCTTCTCGCCAAAGAAAATTCCCCCAAAAATCGAGACCTCTCTCTCTCTCTCCCTCCTCAAGAATCAGCAGCAGGGAGGTCCGTTGTTTGGCGAGGGCAACGGCGGGGCTGCATTGGAAGATGTCAATTGAGACAGTTCTAACAGACAATGTAAACCTTCCGCGTGCACAGGCATCGTGTGCGCAAGTATGTTTATCGCTCGTCCGACCCGAGTGATGCCTCTGTGTATGATGTCAGACTCTATCTTTGGCGCGGAGTAGATGACCAGGAGAGGAGAGAACGACGCACGCGCGGAAATCTCGATCAAACTCGTCTAAATCTCCTTTAATTTTTACCCAGATTTGTGGCAATTTAAAAAATAGGCTGGCTTCGTCCACGACGAGTCTCCTGACATTTTCCAAGGTAGACAGATTTGGGAATAATTTTTAGGAGGGAGATCGATTGTGAAAGGCAGAGTTCATTCACGAATTGTGGAGAAAAGAGGAAAATTCGATGAAAGGATTCGTATTAAATTATTATCAATTTTCGAGCGGACGAATGCAAAGAGAATTCTTATTATTTGAAACGTTTTATTGGAAGTAAGATGGTTTGTTTATCTTTCTTTCTTATCTTTTTCTTTTTTTTTTTTGGGGGGATTTTAATTACTTATCAGTGGGAAACGATTATGGTTAAATCGGATGCATGATGCAAAATCGTTCGCAGGGGAATAAATTTCATTCCGAGAAACGTAATATCGTAAAAAAAAAAAAAAATGGCATCGAGACGCATCGCGTCATTCGTGTTTGCCTCTGATGCTTTTCTCGTGTGTTTTCCATTTTACAGATCACGCTCTCTTTAATCTTAAACAATCGGCTGTGCAATTGATAAAATAAACCTTGAGTTTTTTTTTATCGTTTTTTATCTCTATTTTTTTTCTTTTTTTTTTTTGGTATCTTCAATGCTCCTTTATATATATATATATATTCGTAAAATCAATTTTACAAAGTTTGCATGTTTCGTATCCTAATAATAATTTTATAGTCCTCGTTTCTTTCCAAATTTGTGAAGAATGAATTTTAAAATTTTTTTCCTCTCTCGTTTTAATTATTCGTACAAGTACAGCGATACGAATTATCTTATCGAAACAGATAGATCGAGAGAAGATTGAGAATCTACGAGTGCATCGATTAATTCTATAACGATTGATCGAAAAGAAATTCGGTGTTCGAATCCAATCTATTATGTTCGTTGATCGATAATTTGGAAAAGTTTTGGTTCCCGTAAAATTGAGACAATTACGAATATCGTTACGTATGAGACGGATTATTATTGTACGCCTGAAAAAACAACTGCGTCTATCGATTCTATCGATCGAAATCCGAGAAAATCGTTTTTCCATCGAATCGTAAAACGGAATTTTTCCTTTATCTTTTGAAGGAAAATTTTCCTCTCCAAATAACTTTCATATACGATTGTTACTCGAATTAACAACAATTAACAACAATTCAAAAAATAGAATCGAAGTATAATTAAACTTGGAATTCTCTTTCGCGAAAAAATTAAAAAAAAAAGAAACCCAAAAATCAACAAACGATTGTTTCATCGCACAAATTTAACTGTTGCATCAACAATTACGTCGAATAGCCAAAATTTTCGATAAAAATCTGTTTCGACGAAAACACATTTGCCAAGATGAAAAAAATTGCAAAAAGATCGACGCCTCTAACTTAAACTCAAGTTAACGAACCTTAACTTAATCTCAAGTATCGTGAAGAAGAGGTCGAAGTAAAGAAGAACTATCGATTCGATGAATAATTGATTCGCGAAAATCGTGGATGAGAAGGGGGCGATAATAACAGCTTCGAAAACGCGTGGAAACGCGAGGAGGCACGATTCGGAAACGGCGTCGATTTCGAGCCGCGTGGGATGTGTGGTCGCGTGAACTTTCACCGAGACAGAAACGCAGGTGACACCATCGATCTTGCGATAATTTTCGTCGGCTGGCGTCGTCTCGACGCGACACCAATACGCTGAATTTTTCGCTGGAACTCGTTCCTGTTCCGCGAATCCGATACCAAAGCATCGACTATGGGAAGCGAAACGACGATTTTTCATATTCGCCGTGAAAAAAAAAAAATATCGATTCGATCAATTTGGAGAGGATTTTCGAGAATTTGGAAACGGATTGGTGGAGGCTGGCTTCGATCTCTCGAAATTTGAACGCGAATTTTTCGATTCGTGGAAGAGAATATTTTTAAAAATTCAATATTAATCACGGCTTTAAAAAAAGGAAAAAATCACATAAAAATTTTCCATTCTCACCCACGTACTTGAGCTTTCGACTCAAAAATCTCTACCTCTGAAATAGAAAATTCGATTGAGTCGACGATTGAGTTAAAAATCGGTCGTCTTAGTTTTTTTTTTTTTTTTTTTTTTTTGGGAAATGTCGTTCTTACCGATGGAAAATTCGGTGGAAAATCGATCCTCCCGAAAAAGAAACGAAGCCCTAGCGGATTGGCGCGCGCGCGCGCGCGCGTTATAGGCAAGAGGTGACTCACTCTCAGTCACGTGTACGCGTCTCCACGTGTAAGTGAGTGCATTCGTGTATACGTATACACTGGATACGTGCACACACGAGTCACTGGGTTCACAGTGCCGTATATGCCGTGGCTGTTCGAGTTGTTCGTTTGAAAAATTCTTGGAAACGTCGATAATCCTTATCGTTTAACGATCTGACATAACGGGATATTATATACGAAGATTTTTTCGCTTACCGCACGCCGCAATCGGTGTGAATCACTTTTGTTTTCGAATTTAATCGTCGCTGATACACCGAATTCTTCAATCCTGCTGAAATTATTAAATATTATTCATCGAAATAGAGAAATTATTTTTACGAGATCGAAGGTTTGAAAATACAATATTGGATGCTCGTAATGATTTTTCGTAGATTTGATCGAGCGTGATGTAGGTAAAAGAAATTTGCCCACGTGTCGAAAAAAAAGAAAAAGGAAAAGAAGAAAAAAAAAAAGAGGCGAAAACGTGTGATATTTCGTTGGCTGGACGGAATTAGCTAAGCAACAAGGTAATCGTTCGATGTTCGAGTGTTTGTTTTATCCGAAACGGAGTATACGTAGGTCTATTAATACGTTGGTGAGGCAGAGTGGTCGTTAAGTAGTTACTAATTTTTGTTACACGTGTGCGAAAAAATACACCGTCGGCACGCGTCGAAGCTGTTATAATCTTACTAGAAAAGTAAGTATTTTCTGCGATCTTTTTTTCTTTCTTTCGTTCTTTCTTTTCTTTTCTTTTCTTTTCTTTTTTTTTTTTTTTCCACTCGATGAAAACGAGGATCGATGATCCGGTCTGTCGCGATATTCTGCAACGATCCGTGTAACAGAATTAGAAGAACTTTCGATCCTCGAACGTTAGAAAGACGAGGGTTCTTTGACCCTGTCGCGCATTTTCGTAACCGGAAGCTTAACAAGCGCATTGTGCCTCCGTGACCAAATATAACCTCGGTAAATTTCCATCGAAAATTTATTCCTTTTAAAATTATTTAAAATTATATTTACCTGCCCTTTCCCTCTAGGACAAACTGTAAAATTCTAAAATTCTAATCCATCAATAAACAATTTACTTCCTGTTACACTTGTCGATCCCCAATTCGACTGCCTCTTATTCATCGCGAAAACAGATTCAACGATGGATTTTCCTTTTCGAAAATTTCATCCACACGGAACGAGACGAATTCGAAAGAGAGAAGGAAAGAAAGGAAAAAATTCTAATCCCATCCTACGTAGCAAAAGGACAATTTCCCCGCAACGATAACATACGTACCTGCTCGTGGAGATACCTCGAGTCCTCCCGATGGCTCGACGCTCGCTCGCTCGCTCGCTCGCTCGTTCGCTCACTCGCTCACTCACTCACACACGATCGGCCGTGTAAACTCGTGCATAACCTCACGAACACACATAGGAACGGGCCGTGGCCTCGCGTGGTCGGTAGTACTCGTAGATCGCGATCGGGCGTTCCGTGGGGACGAGCCGCTCAGTCTCAGCTCGTCGGCCGCCGTGTACGGATCTATCGAGCACGCTCGGTCGATCGCACACGATCCGCATCGTGTTTACTTCCGGCCCCTATCGTGCTACCGCAACTCAACCGGAAATGTTGACGAAACGAGCCAGGCACGGGGGACGTCGTACCCGCGTGCCAACGCTCTCCTGAACATCGCATTCTCTCTCATCTCTTTCTCTTTCTTTTTTTTTCTCTCTCTTTCTCTCTTTCTCAACTTCCTCGTTCTCGTGAGGATAATTTCTTCTCTTATCTCCTCCTCTTTCTGCCTCTCTATTTTCCTTAATTCTCTTTCTCTCTCTCCTTCTCTCGATCTTTCCTACTCTTTCCTTTGTTTATCGTTGTTTTTTTCTCTTTTTTTTTTCCTTCGCGTCGTTTCCTTCTCGCTTCTCCCCCCCGCTCCCACCCCAGCCCCCCTCGTTTCGCGCGTTCGTCGGCTCTTCCCCTCATTACCGGTCGAGGACGGCGCGCCTCGAAACGTAATCCGGTGAGGACAGTGGTGATTCCATGCGGTCGCACGTGGATTATCGTCGGTTGTTATCGGGATACGGAGTGCACGGGTTGGTGAACAGGCCTCGAAACGACGACGACGGTGCGTCACCGGCACGGCTCGTGAGGTGGCTGTTGGTTTCGTCGTAAAGGCGAACCGGTTCGACCGATCGGGAAAGGTAGGTTCCTCTCCGACGAGCGTATTTTCGACCTATATTCGCTTATACATCCTTTCTCTCTCTCTCTCTCTCTCTTCCTTTATTCGTCTTATTTTATCCTTCGTTATTATTATTATTATTGTTGTTATTTCGCAATCTTTACGATATTGATTCATTCGCCCCGATCGCGAATCGCCTCGCCTCGATCTCCTTTGCGCCCGAACGAGCGTGTTTCGTAGTCGTTGGAAACGATTATGGACGTTGCGATTCGCTCGGACACCGGTGAATCTCGCGGTGACTGGTCTTTCCTTTAATTGGACTGGATAGGGTTACCGCGCGATGCTTATCTGGATGGGAGATCGGTGTAATTGCGAGCGTAATCGGGATCGTGGATAAAGTGAGATCACTCTCGACTGAGATCATTCTCGAGTTTACCTCTGCGAGCACCCTGCTTGCTCCTCTTCCGCCAAGCTTAGGAGGGACTAGTTTTCTTCCGTTTTCGTGGGGAAGAAGTGTCGAAGAAGTGGAGAAATTGGGAAACGAAAGTGAGGAATGATTGGACGAAGAGAATCGACGAAATGATTTTCTCAAGTAATCGTGGAAGAAAATTGTGCGACAATTGAAAAAAGAGTCGATCATTCGGGAATCAATGTATTATTCGAAATCAGTGTTTACCATACTGAATTTCAACTCCGTGTATTTACAAGCAAATTACTTATTCCTGAAATCTTGTTATTTCCTCTACTCGGTTACCAGAACGAAACCACTTCCGCCATTATTATTCTTTACTTCAATCGCAACAGGGAAACCACAGAGATGTCAAACAAGCGTTTTCAAAGTTTCCAAACAATTGTTCAAAAAAAAGAATCTGTCCCGTTTCAAACTACCGTCTGTATAATCGAATAAGAGAGAACCAACCGCTAGAAAATTACATTAATCTCCGATCAAATTTCTCCGATATAGTCGCACGTCAATGAATATAAATAAATTTTTCAAAAATTCACTTTGGAAATCCGCTCCACATTTTCTTCCAATTCGAATTTCCTCCCCAAGATTTCTTCCAATCCGAACCAGAGAAGTTAAGATCCATTTCCTTCCACGTTGTTTGGGGGAGGGGAAGGAAAGGCTCGCCACCGTTCGATCCGGTGGAAACGATCGCTCTATCGCCGGCAACCGGTCGAAAGCGAGTGGAGCGGAGGCGCAGCAGGTGCTGGCGCTACACCTGTCCGCTGGGCCCGGGCCCAGCGCCTCGAACCGTCGAATTCCACGCCGTTTACTCATTCCAAACAACGAACCCGCGGGTTTCGAGGCGCGGTTGGGTGGCGGCGCTGCTCGTCGCCTCGTGGAAGCCTCGTTGGGGGAGGGGGCCGGGCCAGGGCAGCCTCCTCACCTTCTAATATTAGTCGGCTGACTCACTACGATTCGATCGTAGGCCGGCGTCGACGCCGCGACGCGCGAGCGTCGTTCGTTGCCACGGCATTGACACGAAACTCGGTATGGCTGGCCGAGTTCAACCGGAAGTCCTTCCCGAGTTTCAACTTACTCACGGACCGTGCTTCGATCCACCATGATAACGGGGATTTTAGGGATCGAGGTCTTTCTTTCCCTTCTTCTTCTTCTTCTTCTTTTTTTTTTTTAATTTCATTTATTTCAATTCGTCCGCGAAAAATAATTTGAAATATTGTATCGGCTGTTCAACAAAAGGTATTCTATCTGGAATATGCAATTCTTCCGTAACGTCACGCCATTCATCTAAGTCTTGTAACGAATCTTCGCTTTCACCTTCAATAATTCTCATTCTTCGTCTCTTTGGTAATATAATTTCGCTATTACTACTCGAAGTGTAGGGAATCATAACCAACATTGTCTTCCAGATCCAGACAGTAATGTGTTTTAACTCGTCAAAATCAAACACGTCTTCATCTATCACTTTAAATTCAACTCTCTAAACTCTCATCATGATATTTATTTTTTACTTCGTGTTGCTAACCAAAAAAGGTCAAAAAATGGTTTAATCGTGATGGCACAGGCTTAGCACGTTTTAACTACAGACAACAATTGCTAACGCCGATATACGTATGCTAAAAAACATTTGGCTCCGCAGCGTTAAGAGTTAATATAAGAGATGGAAGATGTTGCGGAAAGAGTGTGACTTTCGTTCGATCGAAATCCATCCAACTGAAATTCGTCTCTTTCAAACTATTCGATTCCCTAGATATTCTATTCCTAGTTTTTTTCCTCAACTCGTTCACGTTATTTTCACGTCGCTCTGCTCACACATTGTATTCGATACATTATTAGGCCGAGAAGGAAGTGGAGAACAAGATAAGGAGTGAATCCACGCGGTTTCATTGATTAAAATTCCAAAAATGGAATAGCAGCATCGATATACACGTCTTATCGTGTCATTGTTGCGAAAATGACAGGGAGCGGGTTATTCTGACCTGGCAGTTGGACGCCGACCAATCGGTCCCGAAATCGTTACGAAACGAGGGAACGCACCAAGTTAGAGATTACGTGATGCCTCGACGATCCTTCCGCTTACGCCCTTTTCATCCGTCGCTCTATTCGCCCCCTCCCCCCCCCCCCCGAAAAATTGCCAGATAGGACGACTCGAGGACGAGTACTCCTCTGTAGATCGCGGGCGCATCGATATATTTAGATGCGTCCACGCACCACGGTTCTCTGTTTATCGACGCTTCTTGGCGCGGCGAGAGACCGGCGGAAACAACGACGACGAGGAGAAAAGAGATCCGTTTATTAACCACTTCATTCGCCTCGCCATTTTAAATTTCTCTCCTTCCCTTTATTCTACGGATTTCTCGACAAAATTTCGATAGGAATGTAACAAAAGACGAGATCGACGATACGGTTTCCTCTTCCGTATCCTCGATCTCCCTCCAATCCGCACAAACTCGAAAACTTGTCCACCAAAGGTGCACACGTCTCGAACCCGGCATTCCAACCGAGTTTATTGACCCGTCGCCGTACTTTATCGTCGTATACACCTGAAACTAGCCGCTCACGCGCACGCAAGGAGAAGGAAAAAGAGGCGCGTTGTTGGTTCCGCCGCGTTTTCGTTATCGTTATGCACCGGCTTTTAACCGGCAGATTAGAGAAACGTAACGGTGCAGCGAGGAACGATTCTAATGCGGGCCGTCAACGTGCTTTCACTCTCGAACGAGCGTCCATTATTATGCAACCTAAGTCGCGGCCATTATTTCAGCTTATGAACGGGCGGCGATCCTCCTCCAAGGTTAATCGAGTCGATCCTCCCGAGTTGTTACACGCTGATAAACGATTAAACGGATCTGGTTGTTCCAGCCCCTTCGACGGGGGGAGAAGGCACGTGTTTCTCTCCTGCTACCGGTCGATGAAACTGTTGTGCGTCGAGGGAATCGTGGTTTTGGAAGAGGAGATGGATGGATCGATGGATGGGAAAGCGTTTTGAATATTTCCTTTGGGCGGAAAAAAGAAAGAAATAATCGGATTGAACGTTGTTAAAATAGACGATTATTGCAAGCTGCGTTCTTAAAATAATTAAAAATCGAGGGAATCGTGGTTTTGGAAGAGGAGATGGATGAATCGATCGAGGAAATGAATTTCGATGAGAGGAAAGGAATATTTCCTTTACGTGGAAAAGAAGAGAGAAGGAATTGAAATAATCGGATTGAACGTTGTTGAAATAGACGATTATTGCAAGCTGCGTTCTTAAAGTAATTAATTGTCGAGGGAATCGTGGTTTTGGAAGGGAATGACGAATGATGTTTCTTTACAGTTGTTGAATCGATTGAAAGTTTTGAATTTCAGAGGAAAAGAATCTTTGATGGATCGATAGACTGATTTAAAAAATTAGTTTAGAAAGACATTGTTAAGAAAGACAATAGTAGCAAGTTGCGTTCTTAAAATAATTAATTATCGAAACTGTCAAGGTTCGTGGTTTTGAGAAGAGGAATCTTTGATAGACCAATTTAAAAAATTAGTTCAGCTTTTGGGATGAAGGAACATTGTTGAATTGAACGTAAAGTAAAAAATGGTCACGGGCAATATATGCGTTCTTAAAATGATCAATTATCGAAGGAATCGTTTTAGAAGAATTTTGAATTTCGACGAGAAAAGAAAAATCTTTGATAGATCAACTTAAAAAATTAGTTTAGCTTTTGGAATAAGGAAACGTTGAATTGAACTGGTTATAAAAAAGACAATAGCAAGCTGCGTTCTTAAAATAATCAATTATCGAAACTGTCGAGGGAATCGTGGTTTTGGAAGAGTTTTGAATTTCGGCGAGAAAAGAAGAATCTTTGATAGACCAATTTAAAAAATTAGTTTAGCTTTTGGAATAAAGAAACGTTGTTAAAAAATGGTCACAGGCAATAATTGCGTTCTTAAAATAATCAATTATCGAAACTGTCGAGGGAATCGTGGTTTTGAAAGAGTTTTGAATTTCGGCGAGAAAAGAAGAATCTTTGATAGACCAATTTAAAAAATTAGTTTAGCTTTTGGAATAAAGAAACGTTGTTAAAAAATGGTCACAGGCAATAATTGCGTTCTTAAAACAATCAATTATATCGATCCTCCCGCGGGATCAGAAAGAAGAAAAAAAGAAACTGGACCGCGCAAGCTTCCTTGGCTTGGTATATCAGGCGGACATGCGGATAACGAGCGTGGCGTGGTGGCGTGGAGAGCACCTGTGCAAGCCGTGGAATATTTTCGTCGACGTGATCCGCGTAAAACGACCGCAAATACGGGTATTTCGGTGGCTTGACTCATCGCCTCCGTAACGCTATTTTAAAACCGTCGCCGCCGCCCGAATCCTGTATCGAATCCTACTGTTTACCTCGTGATAATTTCACGAGCGAAATTTAAACGGTGCCAAAATTCATTAAACATCGTCGACGCCTTTCGAGAAAACGTTCGAGGCGGGACATTTTCATCAATCGATTCGACCTGTTCCAATTTAGAGATTAATCGAGGAATTGATTTATGGATGAACCGGTGTCTGGGTTATAGGTTTGCTGTTGGAAATTTAGAGGTAAGTTAAGCGGCATTTGTTCGAAACTCGTGCAATGGAAATTAACAAGGATCGGGAAAAAATTGGCATTTAACAAATGAAAAGTAAAAAGCACGTCCAATATCGACAATCATTCCTCGATCTGTTTCGTCTGTTCGCGATAAAAGGAATCTTAAAATAAAAAGAATTAATATATTCGACAAATTTGTAAAAAGTGTACAAGTTTGATTTTATACGCTCGATTCGATTCGATGCTCGGTTTCGTCACGCTCGTAAATTCGGCGGGATCAAGTTGTCCATTGCGTCTTCTGCAGTTCATCTGACGATAGATTCGTGGAATCTGGCAATAAGGAAGGGGCCAAGTGACTCACCGATTAAACGGTGGAGGAATATTATCAAAGATTCGTGGACCACGTTCGAGAGCCGTCGCTTCTTCCATGAGAGATTAAAGGTCGCTGGCTTCTTCGTCATCTTCATCAGCCCACCCCTCCGCTATCGTTGACCCACGCGCCAGATCTATCCTAGTTTGCGTTATCGCGAATAAGAGAGAGGCATCTAGCCGCATCGAAGAGGTCTGTGCCAAACTGATTCTTGAGTTAATTTGAGTAATCTTAAAGTAATCTTGACGACCTGGAGAATCTTGCCTGGAGAAATTATTTAAACATACATTGATAAATTCGGATTGGAAAGTAGTATTAAGAAATCGGTAATATAATGCTTGATATTTCGATTCGATTGAAAAATGAAAGTAAGGATTCTGTTAAGGCGGAATTCCAAATTGTCAATAGTGTTTCAAACACGCTGTAAAAATATCGTAAACGTTAAGCTAAGCGTCCGTCTAATAGTCTATCGACTCTGTTATGAAGCAATTTTGCATTCACGTTGATTGAACAATCTTGGGTTGCGCGATTCTTACGATACGATAATTAAAACGATCTATCAAACAGAAAATATTGGAGGTATTTTGGAATATCGAGGATTCCAAAGAACAAATGCATCGAACTACTTTAATCAATCGGACATTACATCTCTTAAATTTAAAAATAAGAAATTTAAATTAAGAAACTTTGCATTCACATTGATCGAGATTTGCAGGAGCATCTTGCAATATGACATTTGACACGTTCAACTATTCAAACTATATCTCAATCGATCGATGATACATCTTTTAAATTTAAAAATAAGAAATCAAGAAACAGTTGCAGATATTTTGGAATATCAAAGATTCCAAAGAACAAACGATTCAAAGTCGACTTTAATCAATGCTTCTCTTAAACTTAAAAATAAGAAACTTTCCGTTCACATCGATCGATAGCCTTGGTCGAGTTGCAGGAATCTTACCATATGATAATTAAGACGTTCCATCAAAAAATACCTCGAATATTAAAAATTCCAAAGAAACAAACGACTCAAACTATTTCTCTATCGTTTAATCGATCCATCCATAACACGTCTCTTAAACATAAAACTATGAAACCTTGGTTGAACCTTTCAAATACATAACACGTCTCTTAAACTTAAAAATAAAAACTTAGAAACTTTCCATCCACATTGATCAAATAGTTTTGGTTGAACCTTTCTATCAAAAATTGAAACGAAACGACTCAAACTACCTCTTTCTATCGTTTAATCAACTAAATCCATAACACATCCCTCAAACTTAAAAATAAGAATCTTTCCATCTACATTGATCGAATAATCTTGGTCGAAGCAAAAACGTTCCATCAAAAAATTGAAACAAAACGACTCAAATTACCTCTCCATCGTTCAATCAATCATTTGTTTCAACGCGGATCCAACGCCAAATATTCCCAAATTTACCCTCCCACACCTTCTCAAGCAAAATGGGCCGCGTGACGAGCGTTTGTTCCACCCTTCTTCTTAAACTACCTTTTTCTATCATTTAATCAACTAATCCATAACGCATCTCTTAAACTTAAAAATAAGAAACTTTCCATCCACCTTGGTCGAATCCTTCTATCAAAAAAAAGAAACAAAATAACTCAATCTATCTCTTTCTATCATTTAACAAATCCACGTTTCTTAAACTTAAAAATAACAAACTTTCCATCCACATTGATCGAATAGCCTTGGTCGAAGCAAAAACGTTGCATCAAAAAATCGACCCAAACTACCTCTCCATCGTTTAGCCGACCAACTTATTTGCCCAACGTCAAATTTACCCTGCCACATATCTCAAATATATCTGAAAACCCTGAAGCAAAATGTGCCGTCTGTTCCACCCTTCTTCTTCCGTTTCCACAGCGTCCGGCTCGCGTCTCGATACAACGACGACGGGTCGCCAGCAACAGCACCAACGCGGCAACTGCCACTCGTCATCGACCAGGATGTCGACCCTTGTGTGCTGCGAGCCGGTCTCGGCCGCGGCCCGTTCCCGCGACAACCTGAAACTCGTTCTGAACCGAAGCCTGAGCGAGCCAGGCCCGCCCGCCGCCACCTTCCTGTCCGCCTCGCCAACGTCCACGGTCTCGCCGAGCTCGTCGACGAGCAGCGGCGTGGACAGCTGCGTGACGAGCGACGGGGCCGATTGCGGCGAGCTGAACGCGAGCGGGACCAGCATCAGCGGTTGCAGCACCGGCAGCGCCGACTGCGACCACCCCCTGTCCGACGTCCACCACCGCCATTGCCACCACCACCTCCACCACCACCATCACCTCCACCACCAGCACCTCCACCAGCACCAGCTGTCGAAACGTTGCAAACTGGAGACGGTCAGCCTACCCACCAGCCCCTCCTCCGAGGGCAACACCCTCCAGAGGCAGCTCGTGCTCCAGAGGACCGGCACCATCACCCCCGACCAACTGGCCGATCGTCTTCGATCGTCCTCGGCCGAGGGAGGGATCGTGTTGCTCGATTGCCGCCCCTTCATACTGTACAACGTGAACCACGTGAGGGGTGCGATCAACGTGAACTGCTCGGACCGGTTCAACAGGAGGAGGTTGCAGTTGGGGAAGGCGGCGCTCGCCGATCTGGCCAACACCAGGGAGGGCAAGGAGTTGCTGCGCAGGGGGCATTACAGGGAGGTGGTCGTGTACGACGATTGCACGGATGACGTGGACCGGCTGCCCGTCCAGCATCCTCTCTTCCTCGTGCTCGTCGCGTTGCTGGACGACAACAGGGAGCCTGCTCTTCTTTTGGGTGAGTCATTTTTTCCCCTTCTTCTTCTTTTTTCGAAGGATCGTGAGAAAAGTAACAGTAAACAGTTCGTTCGTTGGCGTAAGATCACGCGGACCTGAACATCGGAAATAACGATGATGCGCCTTCTCGTCGTAATAATTTTACTCGGAAACAATAATAATCCTCCTCGCGAGGTTTATTCGAGAGAGTTTTCGTATCCAAAAAATGAATGATAAATAATAATCGAAGATAAAGGCGGAAGAAGAAAAACGTGGGTGCGAGAAGATTGCGTATATCTCTCTGCCGAGTAACAGTACTCCACTAAACGCGTTTTCTCGCCTCGTTCCGTCGAGATACGTGCTCGTTTTACGGAATGCGGCTACCGGTGTTGCACGTCCACGACTCATTGACGGGGGACGTCCGATTCTGTCGTTGAACCCCGTTTCCATCATCCACCCTCCTCCTTTTAAACTGTTATTATTATTATTATTATAAAATCGTTTTCTATCCTTTTAAAATTATATTTGAAGCACATATACGTATATCGTTCCCCGTTCTCTTTCGAAATAACAAAGAGACAAATTTGAAAATTTTATCCATCGTATCTCGAAATAAAAAAAATTTCGACATCGTGGAAACTTTTAAAACTATTCTGTAAAAAAAAAAGAAAGGTAAGGTTGACGATTCAAGAAAAAGGGTCTCGAGGCTCACCATACAATACTCTTGATCGATTTCGATTCGTAACGCTCGATCGAAAGTATCGAGTCGACGTTCGTCCTCGACAACGAATTCACGCGGTTCGTGCAAAAACGTGCGTCACAAACTAGTCGCTATCGTCACGAATTAGTCAATCGTTCGAGATTGATAATACTTGTATTTTTCCATCCGTCCCGTGTTTGCATCTAGAATCTAACGATAGACATCGAAGCGCGAAAGGATCGCGTGGAAACGGCGCAGATCACGGCGGTAAACATTGACTCTATTAAAATTGTATCCACGATGATATAATAGTGTGGGTACGTCAATGATACTCTCGCGCGTCATGAATGAAATTTCCCAAGAGATGAATTTTCCGCTGTTTAGCTTCTATTCGGGGCGCACGTGGCTGCCGTCGGCCAAAATTTATTTTATTTTAAATAACAAAATGTTCCATTCTCGACGTTTTAATCTTAGAATCGAATTTCGGGAGAAATCATCATATCGAATAAATTAGATATTTATTTCTAATTCCCTTTTTTTTTTCTTTTTTTTTTTTTGAAAATGTTTTAAGTTGAAAAGTCAAGTTAAAGTTGTTATTTTTAGGGTTGTGACATTGAAGAATTAGAGAATAAAACTCGTGAAAGCGTGCACGCGGACAGCGCATAATTACACGACTCGCAATTGAGACACGACGATTGTGAACGCGGCATAATGGCGTGCGGCTCGAGCTCGAACGTGGAGGAAGGTCGTTAGGAAGATTGCATGGAAAATGAGAAGGGAGAGGGAAATTAGATATATGAAAGTGTTATCAAGACTTTACTAGTTCATTCAGTTGCCAAGGAAAATGAATGAGATTTTATTCCGATAAATATTTATTATTTTGCAAAATGGAAGAACGAGTTGAACGTGAGTTTTGATTAATCGTTCGTTTATTGCGATTCGAAAATTTGCATTTTTCAATCGCTCGCGTGTTTCTCTCTTCCTTTCCTTTTCCTTTCTTTTCTTTTCTTTTCTTTTTCACCGCGAAAAAACTAATTGTATAATAAAATTCGTACACTCGCCTTATCTTTATGATTATTTTCCGGAATAAGAAAGATTACGTTTCCTAGCCAGGCCGGCCAATTTCTGTATCGAGATTTAAAGATTTAAGACCGATTACCGAAACCAATTCATTGGAGCAAAGTACCATAATTCATCCGATCCTAAATACTATAAAGAAAAAGAGGTCTTTGAAAAATCAAAAGAGGAAAAGAAAAAAAAAAAAAAAATTCACCTGAAAATTCAGGAAAAAATCAAAATAAATAATTATTTACGAAGATCCAAGGATCCGTCCATCGGCGACGAATCAGAATAATGAAAAAGCAGAGTCGGAAATCTCATTGAAAAATTTGCATTGAAACGAAAAAAACAGACAGAAAAAAAAAAAAGGTGGAAAGAAAAGATGGGACACGGCGAAATCACGTGAAAGCTAAGCGGGCCAGCTGTTGCAGCGGAATTTTGCAACCGGGTAATCATGCGCAGGTGGGGGAGAGACGCGGAGGAAGCGGGTGGAAAGGGGAGAGGGAAGACCGACGACGACGATTCCTGGTCCGCGTCTCTGCGGGGGAAAAGAGGAAAGCGATGGAAAAGCGAGAGATGCCTCAGCTACGCTTAATCGACGATTATTCGCTGTGTTTGGCAGATGGAATCAGGGAGGCGCACTGGTGGCACAGTGTAGTGCGCAAATTCTGCCCGACTATTCGCGGCGTCATCTCCGACGTGAGTCATTCCTATGAATAGATCCCCACCTTTTGCCGCGGCCCGTGTGTTTGTATCGGCCGTTGTTGCGTCGTGTCGTGCGTATATTCGTTCCTCCGTTCGTCGCCTTCTTCCTCTCTCTCTCTGTCTCTCTTTCTATCCCCACCATCCACGCCTCTCCCTTCTTTCTCCCCTCCCCTCCTCCTGTCGCTTCGTTGATGATCACGCTCGACGCGTTTCTCACCTTTGAACGCGCTGGTCAACGCGTTCTTTTTCTCTCTTTTTTGCTTTCTCGTTTCGATCACTTTTCGAGTAAAGAGAGAGAGAGAGAGACTTTTCAATCGTTCGTTTAGAACATTTCGATTTTCGATAGAACGGGAGAAACGGGAGAAATCTTCGAATTTCGAAACGCGTGAATCAAAAATATCGATCGTTCGTTAATAATTCTAATAAAGGATGATGATGATGATAATTCAAAGCGATGCTTCGACACCCGTTCATCTTCCTTTCTTTCTTTTTTTTTTTTTTTTTTTTTCGAAAGGCCGCACTTACTCATCTCAGAGTTTATTTTCGGAGAGTCGTTCTTTCGCTCGTCGAGGACGTATTTTTTTCTTTCCCCTTCTTCCGTCGAATCTATTCGAAAATTCGTGGAAAAAGAGGAAGGAAGAAGAAGAAGAAGAAGAAGAAAAGGAATAAAATAAAAATCGCGTGATCGTAATAGGAGTTTCTATTCTGTGAGAGGAGTAATAAAGTCGAAACGAATAACGGAATCGAGAACCCGCTCTTATCGGACGCCCGTTTATCACTCGGCTCGGGAAGGCTGAATGGCGGTCGGTTAGTGCGCGTGCGCGTGTTAAGGCAGCTTTTCACCAACGGCGAAACGGTGGGTAAAAGAGTTCGAAGAGGTAGAGAGGGACACGGCATTCGCTTTCGAGCGAATATTCGCGCTCAAGTTAACCGGGAACTGCGTGCGCGGAATGCACGGATGAGAGAAAAAACGGGCAGCCTTAGAATTATGAAGAAAAACCGGCGAATGACTCACGCCGTTCTGAACGGCCTTCTGCTTTCGACTCCCTTGCGTCGACCGAGTCGATCACGAGACTCGGTTGTACGCTGCACAGAATATTAACGAGGCAGCCGGTGATCCAGAAACGTGCTATCTTCGACGAGTCATCGTTCATTTTTGATATCGTTACTTTTTATTTCGATTGAATTTGACGAGAGAAATCGTTTTTTTTTTCTTCTTTTTCTTTTTTCGTAGATAATTGGAAACTAGAGCAGTGTTTCTCAATCGTTTTTTTTTTCTTTTTTTGGATTAAATTGGTTAAATTGGCCTGGAATTTTTTTTATTTTTATACGTTTGCGTTTAAATACGCATTGAAATATTCGAAACTCTATGTACGTATATATGTATTTCTTCGTTTTCTCAAAGCTAAAGAGGTAATACTTACTACGCGTCGATAAATACCGACATTTTCGAAAGAGACAACGTTTCGCTTATTTATAACGCGATATTTTAAATAAAGTTAATTTTAAAGATGACCAGAAGAGAAAATTTCGTTACGATGTTTACTCGGGCGCAAATAAACGTATCGCGCACGTGTACGAAAAATAAAAAGGAAAAGAAAATCAACGCTCAATGAATTTGCCTAGACTAAATCCGCAAGATTTATCCGGAAGTTAAGAATAGATCGTGAAAGAGAAAAGATGCACGAAAGAGATCGTTTGTTGATACGTATTGGCGCCAAAGAAGTTTTAAGATCGCGATTCCAAACATCGGAATACGGGGATGATTCACGGTCAATGCGAACCAGGAAGGAATTTTCGATCCCGATTCGACTCGATCGGTTCACGATCGATAATTGACCGATACCATTGAATTATCGTATTTATAGGAATTAATTAATCGTTTTGATGGATCGAAACGGCAACGCAATTTAGGCTTTGGTATCTTTTCTGTCCAATCGATTGAAATGATGACTGAAAACTAGAAAAAAAGGAAATAAAATTTGGGGGAAAAGGCTCGAAATGCGAATGTTGTTCACATTCTCTCGATTATTTTTCAAATTTAATCGTCTTGCTTGCTTTTTTCTTCTTCTCTTTTTCATTCGTATCTTACGATTTTATCGTAATTTAATTCCACGATTGAAAAGTGCTGCGAGGCTTCAGTTTCTTTGATGTATTGTAATTTATTATAATTTGCCGTTTTTATCTTTCTCTTTTTTCTCTGTTTCCAATGCTGAAAGACGATACCCAACGTGGAATACATTGACTATCTTGCGCATGGAAAACATGTGGCTCGACGAGTACATGTGGCTATCTCTGGGTTTGCGACTGGTAGTGACCTTGATTGCGAATTAATAATAAAAATTACTCGCTATCAATGGGCGATAACCAAAGGTCCGCGACTCCGACCGACAAATTCCTTCGAGTATAAATTAAATTCACGATCTCGGTGTATTTTTTTAAAACGCTTCTCGATCCATCCTTAACTCTCGTGTCAACGAATCAACATCCGGTTATCATCTCAATTTTAATTAATTGAATTTAAATTAAATTATCGTTACTCCACACGAATAATATATTCATTCCACTTAACTTTGTCGAATTTTCTAAAAATCCTATTAAATTCCTAATTTCGCGTCTTTCCAAAATCGTCGAATTTCCCAAAAAAAATTGCTAATTTCTCCTAGGCGAAAAATAACATCTTCTCAAAAAGTTTTTAATCCACACGCTCCTCTCGTCCTTCGTTCGCTCGTCGAATTTTCCAAAAAAAATCCCATAAAATTGCTAATTTCTCCTAGGCGAAAAATAACATCTTTTCAAAAAGTTTTTAATCCACGCGCTCCCCTCGTCCTTCGTTCACAGAAAAAGATACTCGTCGAATTTTCCAAAAAAAAATTGCTAATTTCTCCTAGGCGAAAAATAACATCTTTCCAAAAAGTTTTTAATCCACGCGCTCCCCTCGTCCTTCGTTCACAGAAAAAGATACTCGCCGAATTTTTTCAAAAAAAAATCCTATAAAATTGCTAATTTCTCCTAGGCGAAAAAATAGAGGACATCATTGGGAAAAAAAGTTTCCAATCCACACGCTCCTCTCTCGTTGTCTCGTCCGAGGAATAATTCGCGGCTCGCGTCACAGGGAATCGTTTAAATTTATCTCCGATTTGCGTCACGCTTTCGGTTTATTGCCAGTAAAAGCGTTCGACGACGTGATCGAAATCCCCTTGTTCGCACGTCCACGTTTTTCTTGCCCCTTGCGCCATCGCGATCCACCATCCTCCTCCTCCTCTTCTCGCCTCGCCATCTTTTTCCTTTTCTTTTTCTTTTTTTCGTCCGATTGGACGATATGGAAAAAATCGTCGTTATTATAAATAATTCGAAAGGACAGAATGTCCGATTCTGGCGGAGGCGTCACGCGGGGAAAGGTTATCGATTGGCGTGTCCAAACGGAGGATATTACGTACTTGTTTTTCGACGAGGATGATGAGAGAGAGAGAGAGAGGAGGGTGGCCGGTTAAATTAGCGATGAAGTAAGCGGCCACGCTCCGGAAAGCGCAACAAACGGAACGACACGCACGACTAGAGATAGCGCTCCTTCCGCGTTTTATCTGCGTATTTCGAGGAACGATTTCTCAAGGTTGAAAAATTCAATCTTCTAATTCGACAATTGTTTTTTTTTTTATATATATACCTTCCTAGCGAGGAAACCATCCTCTATTTTCAATTCGTAGCAATTTTAATGGGACGATTATAAAATAACATCTTGCATCCATCCGGTATAGAAAGATATCAAACGATGAATTAAGGAAACTCGACGAATCTTTATCGATCGCAATCTCTTCTCAAATCATCGATGTGTCGTTCAATAATGCCGTGCTCACGAATTATTCGTGACGATAACGAGTAATAATCGATTCGAAAGATCTTATCTTATTAAAAGAAAAAGAAAAAAAAGAAACTCGACTTAACGCGTACGTAAACGAAGGGATCGTCGATTACTCGACAGCGCCATCTACAACTCGAAATAGCAAAATGGCGACGCCGTGGAAGGAGGCGGCTGTGATGATCGAACCGCGCGTTTCTTTTCGAAAAGTTGTCACACCGCGGCGCGAAAGCGGCGCGTTCGTCGAGGGAAGAGCCGACACGCCGACTAAATTCATCGATGAGCTAAGCGCCACCAGACTCGACGACGCGATATCGGCCGCCAGATAAGGACGAAGCGATTTGAATCGCGTTCACGCGCATGTGCGTCTCCTGTTGTAAATTATGCAAGCCGTGTATTACACGTGGCTCATGCGCGTCATGCGATTAGTTACTACTACTATTACTACTACTACTACTACTATGATTCTTTCATTCTCCTTCTTTCTTCTTGTTGATAACAGGACGATTCCAATAATTCCTCGAATCTGAGAAACATTTTCGGGGCGGGTTTCGAGTGTGACGGAAACGGAAGGAAGTTTAAATTATTCTTATTTCTCGTCGAAAGCGAATTATCAGATAAGATAAGAGGATAAGATAAGAAGATGTTTTCAGATGCTGCTGCGATTTGATTTAATTTCGTGTATTCACGAATGGTGTAGATTTTGGTTAGTTTATTCGTCGATTGAATTTATTTGTATTAAAAAGTTGTTTGATCGTTTGATTATTGTACGATATAATATTGTATGATAGTTCTTCTTTCGATCCATTGAGTTGGGCATTAATTCGTTGTAAAAAGTAACTGGTTAAAAATTTCGAGTAACATTTATTACGATTCTTTTCTCGCCATCCAATTCATTCGAAATCCAGAAAATTAAACCATTCTTCCCTCGATCCTAATCACCTCGATTTATCACTCACTTCCAAATTTCAAAAACTATAACTATAAAGAAAAGTTGAGAAAATTAAATTCTTTTCTCCTAATCAACCAATCACTCGTTCCAAATTCCAAAAGTTATCAATAAAACTAAACCATTCTTCCCTCGATCCTAATCCCCAATTTATTCAAATTCTAAAAAAAAAAAAAAACTATCGCAACACCATTAAGAAAAGCTTCCTCTCTCGACCACCATCACGCTTTGCCCCATTTTCGAAACAGAAAAGCCCTGCTTTTCTCGTTTCGAGAAAAGATCGAGCGAGAAATATCGTTCGAACTTTTCGATCTATTTATCGACCGGCTCAACCAATGTTTGCCTAAACATTAAGGTCAAAGTGGCAGCCAAGTCTCGTCGTAATCCACGCCTGACTCACCTCTAAATATCCCGTAAGGGGTCTCGAGGGAGGGGGAATGGGACGCCGAAAAGGGGAATCGTTATGCAAGCGTGATTTTGACATACGGCGCCGTAAGAGGCGCGCGCTTCGCAAACACTCGCCGCGGGGTTAATTACGCACGGGGTGAATCATTGGAAAACGGTGAACAGCAGCCGCGACAATCTTTCCACTTTCTTCTCCTCCAGTTGATATCGTTTCGTTTCCAACCAGCGAGAAGAGCGAGGAGAGGAAGAAGAGAAGAATAGAGAAATTTCTTTTCGATATTTGCCCTTCAAAAGTAACGCGATCGAGGGTTTTTAGAGAAAAGATCAAAAGGAGGATAGAAACGATCGATTTTTATACGCGCGAAGAAATTTGTAAATTTTCCATTAATTCTAGACGTTTCTGTGTGAACAATTCAACGAGTTACATACAATTTACAATTTTTGTTATTCAAAAATTGCTTACTCGTAAAAAATGTTTACGGAGGACAAGGTCGGGCGACGTGTATTTAAATGAATTTTTTTTTTCTTTTTTTCATTGCCTCTGCGTCATCGAAACAAAATTAGGTTAAGAAAAAAAGTGCATAGAATGTATTTCATTTCGCTCAGATCGTGTATCCCTCTATTCAAAATTCTCTTAAATCTCTTCAACTCGAAACTTTATCTCACGAAATAAACCCAATTGTCTTTGGCTCGTTTTTAATTTAGGCACCAATTGGACGATATTTATTTATGTTTGTTTTTTTTTAAATATAATCTTATAAAGCATGGGATAATATATTATCGAACCGGTTAGATTTTTTTTTTATCCGAAATTAGACTGTGATCGAATATGCAATTTTCGTGCGATAGAAATATTATTTTCAAAGTTTTCGAGTTTTGTAAGCATTGGAATATGTGCAATGAAAGTTAGATTCAAGTGGAGATGAGTTTGATTGTTCGTTATTAAATAACGAGATTATTCACGATAGAGAGAATGAAAATAGAGATGCAGTAAATGACAGCGCGTTATTGAGATTTGTAATCAAATATTTTATCAAAACATCACGCAACAATATGAATTTTTAATAATCAACAACTTAATACTCGACTATACTTGACAAGTAACTGATATACACAAGATATTAAAATATAAAACTTTTATATGTGAAATCAAATGTTTAAGTTAGCTAAGAAATTTTTCGACTCGAAACTTCATCTTACGACCCCCTTTTGAAAAACCCCCTTTTCTCATCGACGCCAGTTAAAGAAAGAAAACTCTTGGAATAAAAATGAATCAATTTCCAGCGAGGCGTGGAATCGTAGCTTTCGCGCTATCTCCTCCGCTTCCGGCGGGAACAACTCGTGCAACGGGGCGCCCGTTCATTCAGCCTTTTCGTAATCGTGTTCATTGTTGCGAGTGAGGCCGCGCTATCTGCCGACCGCCCGTCTTATCGCCGCTTCCGCCACGTTGAATCGACCCACCGAATCGAGAGATTCGATCGGCGATACCGTCCTTGCCGTTACACGATCATCGCCACCATCTTATCGCGATTCACCCCATCCCCGGATGGAGAGGGGTCGCTCGAGTCATCGCCCTAATCCGTGTCGCTAATCCCGAACAGTTTAGGGATAGCAGTTAATTCGGGGATGAAGCGTATTTGGACGATGAGAAGAAAAAATTTTTCGAAGATTGCTTGCAAAGAGCAAAGAAAAAGTTGGAGTGGATTTAGAAGCGACGTCATTTTGATAAGAGGGCTGAGAGAGAATATCAGATTTTTGACGATCACGATAACGAGTTTGTAGAGTGAAAAATTTCAATAAAGCGTATTTACGATTTATAGAAACTTTAAATCACACGAGTCTGCCTCGTGATGAAGATTTCGATTCCCCAAACATGAATAGCACGAGTGGAATGAATTTTCTCAATTTTAGAGATTTAATTTTTATTTAATAGTATGCCACGAGAAAATCACGATTCTTATAATCCACGTTGACCTAAATTTGAAACGCAAAAAAAAAAAAAAAGAACACCGATCGAACCTTTCGTTTCTCTCGTCACCGATGTTTCGTTATCTAATCGCAGATAAGAGGGAAAGAAGGGCAAGGAAAATGTTTAAGGAATATATATATATATATGTATATTGTGGGGCAAAGAAAAAAAAGAAAAGAAGAAAAAACGATCTCGAGGATCGCGATACGCGATCAAATAATTTTATCGATGGCGGACGCGAGCGTGAATCATCGCGGATCGATCGAACTTCGAGCGCAACGTTCGAGTGCTTTATTTGCGATAGATTCGTCCTTCTGCCGCGATAAGACGAAGGACGACGCGCGCGTCACGCACGAATATGCATCGTGCCACCGTCGATGATGGTAATAATAATAAAAATAATAATGATCCATTCGAATCGGCGAAACCGATTCGGATTGCTCTTCTTCCGACTCGATACATTTCAATCGAATCGTTTTCCTTCGATTCCATGATTTTGAAGGATATTTATCGTGGCAACTTTTTCCATGGCTTGCCGAGTTTTCCATTGGTCCAAAGTATCTTTTAAAATAAAAACTTGATTAATCATCGTCTCTATCAAGTCCTCTGTCGATAATAATAAATTGCCGATTTCATATTGTCTTTTACTTCCAATTTTTATTGCGAAAAGATTCAAACGTTTGATCGAAAGTATCTCTTATATATATTAAATTATATTACTTCAGAATATATTCAGATTCTTCTCAAAACAATAAGAAAGAGAATAAAACGATCCATTAGATCCTTATGGAACAATATTATCGATGTTTGAACGTAAAAAATCTTACATCGAAGCGTTTCAATTCGTTTAAATTTGCATTCGAAACATTTTACAATCAACACTTATATCTCGGTTCGTAAAACACTGCTGCTAGATTCATCCCGCAAAAAAGGAAAGAAAAGAAGCGAGGAGGTAATTTTCATCCGCGGCATAGATTCGTTTTTTATCCATTCGATCGTAAAAATTCCTTGGAGGCGAATTCACATCGATCTTGGTGCGGCAACGATGTAATAAAAAAGGAAAAAGAGGGGGTGGCGCGTACACGGGAGCAGAAAGAACGTACGAAGGTAATGAATACGCGGTGAACCGGCTATTACGATGGAACACACGATCCGGCTAATTCTCACGATCTCGTTCAATGCGAGAACAAAGGGAATAACAGAGTGTTGCCGCCGATTTGCACGTGTGCGGCCACGTAACGCGGAGAAGAAACGAGGCGACGCTGTAATTCATGCAAATTGCATTACCAGGCCTGGCGGTTGACGACGGTTCATCGAAACCTTTCATTCAAACGAGCTGCCATTCAGTCGTCCGCCGTCGTGGATCGTTGATTTCCCGGAAAACTGTTAACCTTCCGCGTTTTTCTCCATTTTATCGAAACCGATTCTTGGACCAACCAACCAAGGGAATTAAAAAAACCGGTCGATAAACAATCTTGATGATCTACTCCAGCTGGAAAGGGAACGTCCTCTTCGATTTTTGGAAAGAAGTCGAAAGTTTAAACTCATTTCGATTCTCGTTCGAAAACACAGAAACGAATTCGCTCCGATAAAAAAATGAAATCTGAATCTATATAAAAATCTGATCACCCTCTCCCCTCAAAAAAAAAAACTTTCAACCAACCGTCGAGTCATTCATCGAGCATTCATGCATTGACATCGAGCGCCACTCGCAAATATACACATTCTCTCTCTCTCTCTCTCGATCACGAAAGAGAGCGCGTCGCATCAAACGATTAGAGCGGTTGAATCATCATCATCGAGTACGCGACCGAGGTCCATCCCAGTCGGGTGAAAGGAAGGAAAGAGAAAGAAAGAAAAAAAAGAGAGAAAAGGACGAAAGGCTGGGGTGTAGGGGTCTTATTAGCTCGATCGTTGCCCGTGGGATTCCCCACCCCACCGCCTCGTTTGGCCAAATTGAAAATCGGAAAAGCGTGGAAGCGTGAAGGCTGCGCTTCTGGGCCACGCAGGACCCCTTTAATGAATTAGTCATCGCTTTTTGAACGGGTCACCCCCGTCGGGGGAGGGGGACGGCTATATTTTGCTTTTGTTGCCCGCGACCCCCCCTTCTTCCTCAGAGGATCTCTGAGAGGCTGGGGGGTTGCGACCAGTTGCGACCACCCCTTGGAGCGGCGTCCAAATCGAGGGTGGGGAGGAAGAGTGCATCTGGATCAGCTGTCGATGACGATTATTATATATATATATATATGTGTGTGAGTCACCGGTTGGAAGCTCGGTTTAAAAGTGTATCAATGACTAACGTTGTCCACTGTTGTGCGCGCGTGTTTTACCTCCCCACTTCATTCATCCCCCTTCTTTTTTTTTTTTTTTCTTTATCCACTACCGTCCACCCCATGTAGGTACGTGTAACGGGACCAATGCTCTCCCTTTGATACTTGTGCCACCTTCTCCCGATTCTAGCTTCCCCTCTCCTCTCCTCTCCTCTCCCTAATTCGACCCAGGCTTATTCATCATCGAATGCGTATGACGTGTACGCATTGTTTTCTCTTCTCCTCCACCCCTTTCGCAACAACCCCTCCTGCGCCAGCAGGAATCGCGGTGGATGGGATCCGAGTCATTTTTTTTCTTTTCTTTTCTTTTTCCTTCCTCTTCTTAGGTTGGCTAATCTCCAAGTTCCAGGGAGATTTGTTTCGTGTTCTATGAGAAAAAGTGAAAGAGTAAAATTTGTTAAGTTCGGTTTTAATTTAATTTGTCGTGACGGTAAATCATACGTAAATGTTTACAGAGAGATTTATAATTCAATGATTGACCATTGTGGATGGTTTAAGTCCACTTTTGCTTGTCCTTTTTTGCTTTCGGTCGGAACAAATCGATGCAAATTATTCGTCAATTAATTCGATCGCAATAATGCAAAGATAATTAAACGAAGACCGGGAAATTCTTCTCGATCGTTACTTCGAACTAATCGAAAAAGTAAGCAGATTAGAGAGGGATAATCGTTGAATCTTCTGATTAATGATCTTTCATATTTAATTCGATTCGATTGAAAAGATTATCGAACGAGCATACGTAAATTCACACACGTGTCCTTGACTATTCTCGAATTTTAATCGGATGCAAAACGGAGGTAAAGCGGAATGATCGATAAATCTCTGCTCCATTAATCTTCCAAGTTTCCAAGAATTAAACTCCCTGACTCCATATATCACGTCGACAACAGCGATCATCATCCACCATTGCTGTACAAACACAAACATCGATTACCTCCAATATTTTCTTACGCCATTTCCACGTCCTAAACGGTCTTCCTGCTACACCCAACCGTACTTCTTTCTTTCTTTCTTTTTCACCCTCCACGAAAGACATTACGCTCCCTCCCTGCAACCGCAGGAGTTTCCTCGTTTGTCGAGGGTGGCCCGGCAAATATGGACTCCGCTCGAGGACTCTGATCCACTATTCACGCGTGAATCCATCCATAGTCGGCCTCATACGGCCCCCCGAATGATGCGTACCCTCGGTTAAATAGTTCCTACCGGTTCCCTCTTCGGGACAACATCCGGTTGGACAAACCCGAGGAATCTTCATCAACGTTTTTTTTTTCTTTTTTTTTTTTTTCCTCTCTCTTTCATTCCCGATTCTTCATCCTCGAGGGAGAATCTGAAGAGATTCCTGCCCTCCTCGACTGTGACGCTTTTAATTTACCAAGGAGACGAGGAGGGAAGGGATTAGGTATCGAGTACCTTTTTCCAAGGGGGATGTCATTCAGGGGATACGAAATTAATTTCGAGATAAAAATTTCATGTACGAGTGTGTGCGAGATCAAGTTCGTAAATAATGGTATTTGTTAAACGATGATTTAGATAATTTCGTCTTGCATTATCGAAGATCGGTCACGAGAGATCGTTTGTTATAAAATTTTACTATAGAATAGGAATTCGCAGTAATGCAATGTCGTTTCGGAAAACTTTACTTTCAGCTACGAGGAAATTTCGTTTACCGCGAAATTTTAATGTGTCACAATCTCAGTTTCCATTACATACAATTGTCTTTTTCGTCTTAATTCGTATCGTGAAACTTACGTAATTTTGATAAAGAAACAGAGAAAAATAATTAACGCGTCGCTTTGTATTTATTACCTTGCCCCAAGAATGTTTGAAGAATTCAGAGAATTCCCATAAGATCGGCTCGTGCAATTCTTTATCGTTGACTCATTTCTTTCCGAAGGTAAATACGATGACAATACTCCGAATAATTCTAAGCTAAAATCATCCACCTGTGTTGCAACGTTTAAATTCCGTTTATCGATGATGGGACTTTCCTCCTTTTTTTTTTCTTTTCGTTTCTTTATCGCTACTTTATTTCACGGAATTTTTTTTATCGCGATGTTATACGAGAGATAAACAATCTCGTAATGTTTAAAAAAGAATATCGTTCGAATGACGATCGATGAAAAAAATCTATGACGATGACGATTCCCCTAAGTGGAAACGCGTGTTTGGCGTTGACAAGCGAGAACGATCAATAAATCGTGACGTAATTGTCCAATACCTCTTACGAATATTTATTCCTTATCGATTCACTTGTTATTTACAAATATTCCTTCCACATATTCCTCTCCTATGTTTACATATATCTCTTTCCACTCCGATCAATTCATCCTCCACAAATTTCATAACACTTGTACACGATGTCCCGTCGAGCATTGGTCCACACACACACACTCTCTCTCTCTCTCTCTCTCTCTCTCTCTCTCTCTCTCTCTCTCTCTCTCTCTCTTTCCGTATTTCAATCTTCCTTTCAATTATGAGTTACACCAGAGTCGTATATCGCTTTTCTCTCCTTCACGGTCCTCCATTCGTTCCAGCCTTTATCGAGCCACGAAATCTTCAACATCCTCGGTATACCAGCACTCAGCTTTCGAAAGCGACGGTGTTTATTCATCGTCGCGGATTTCATCCTTTTCCACCTGGTAACAATGGTTCTCGATCGATAACGGGTCGAACATCCTCCTTTCGAAAAAGAAGTAGAAGAAGAAGAAAGGAATTTTTCCAACCAACTCTTTTCCAACCTAACCTAAACTCTGAAACTGACATTTCCTTCCTTTACGCTTACTTTCGGTCAAACGATTTCGATACAAACTTTCTACTATGAATTTTCGCTTCGAATATTCGATTCCATTTAATATCTAACGTTTATTTGCTTATTTTAACATTGTTCCTTTCAAACGAATTAATTCGCGAAAGATCGAACGCGCGAGATACGTTCGCACCAATACGCGATATCCACGGTAGCACGTACACGGCTCGTTTCAATACCTGTTCACTACTGGAATTCGCGCCTTCCACGCTATTCAAAGCGCCTCGAGCCACCATGCCATGCCGTGTGCGTTTCTATACTCTCGATTTCACTTCTCGATATCGTGGAAAAGTGCGGGACTTACGATTCTCTCGATCTTTCGTCGTCTCGTCACGTCACGTCCCGTCCCGTCCCGTCCCGTTCGATGCACGGACGCGACGAGAGAGGCGCGCAAAGCAGTGACGCATCGTTCGGTAATTCGTGGCGTGTCGGGATGCGAACGCGTGGCGCCATCGAATCGTTCTTTCTGGCTCCCGTCTCGAGGAAGACGCGGATGACGCGCGTTGTTTCGCCGCGTGCCTGCATCGTGGCGATCTCGAAAAGATCACGGAACCCTCCCTCCTCCCCGAGAGAGAAAAACTTGATCTCGATCCTTCCAATTCCTTCGATTGCTATCTCATCTTTATGCGCATTTATAATTCTTCGAATTATCATTTTTGCTCTGTCATTACGTGTCATTGTTTTATTTATCCTATCCTTGCCGTACAGTTTCGTATTGTAAATTTATAATGTGATATCGAGTAGAGGTATCTCTATCTGTCACATTATGGTAATTTTTTCTTGTCGTTACATTGAGAGTGGGTAAGATCGGTATTTATATTATCGGCTGGTATAACAACTCGATAGCATGCCAATTGTTAAAGATATAATTAATGGCCGAGTTAAATTTCTTCCTCGTGGCGAGGAATAGGAGATCTTTTACTCGATTTCCAATAAACTTTTTCTACATTATTTGTGCCAAATCTAATGGAATAATCAATGTTTGACTCTTAACGACACCGTTCTCCAAAATAGTATTACTTACTAACTGTATATTCGTTACTAGTATTTTAAAATTGAACTAATATTATTTACAATCTATCTTATTCACGAGATCAAATTAAAAAGAGTTCAATTTCAAACGTTTCTTATCCGGTTTCTTAATTTTATTAATAATTAACCTCGTCCATTAGTCACACCGATAAAAATGATACGATTATCACACGGTTTAATGTAAATCGGCTTTTTACTTTCGACTCGAATCTCGCAGATTAGCAATCACTTTCGTGCTAAAGCGGGCGCGCCCGATTATTTTTCTCCCTCCCCTCGCTTCCTGCGCGATATATCGAGAAAAAAAAATGTGTATACCATGACGCATCGTTCGATTATTCGTGCCCAATGCGATACACAATTACGACAGACCGTGCACTGTTCAACTCCGTTCGATCCGAATGAATGTCTATCGCTTCGTTCTGACGGTTCTGGCAATTTCTTTTTTTTTTTTTCCTTCTCCTTCTGGGAATATGTAACGTTGAGAAAATTCCATTGTCCGTTCCGCGAAACGAGACAGATATTCAGCTTTCTCGCTGAAAAATTACCATTCTTCCGCTCATTTCTCTCGATGTCGCGAACCCTCACTTTTTCTTCCTCAAGTTCTTTCACTCTCTGTGTGAATCGTGTTATTAAAATCTTAATTTCTGGAACAAAATTGCGAGAGTTTCGCAAGATTGAAGAAAAGAAAATTGTTCGGATATAAATTGGAAGGGAGAAAATTTTAATAATCCAATTCTCTCTAAGAGGAATTGGAAAAATTCGTTTCCTCGAATTTATGGCGCGAAAGAATGGCGTGGCAGGCCGATGGCCCCGGCGATGGAATCGCGTTTCTAATCCTTCGGCCGGGCTCTCCTTAGGCCCGTCCAACTCCGTCGAATCGCAGGAGTCGCCTCGACTCTTACTTTCTCTCTGACTCACCCACCTCACTCGCGGCTCGATCCACTTGCTTCTCCCTCGAGCGATCGCTTCGATCCGAGTCGGCATCCGCGTGAAACCAGATCGTTCTTACGATCCCTTCGGGAATATCGACCGATCCCTTTCCTTCCCTCTTAACAAAAAAAAAAAAAAACACTACGTGTGGAAATGTTTATACACGGTTGAAGCAAATTGCAAAGTTATATCGAGGCATCTTACTTTCGACGAAATTATTTTCAATTAATTCATTATTATATTATTGTCAGTCGAACGAAATTTCCAATTCGCAAAATTCCAAAAACACCTGCGGATCTCTCTTTTTCTTTCTTTCCTTTTCAAAAATAATTTCTCACCGAGTTGCGTCGATCGCCTCGAGCTTTCTATCACAGGTGTGCGTGACAAAATCGAGGCGTGCAGCTTTTTTAATCGGCGCCCGATCGGTGAAAGTGAGGGAAGCAGAGCGGAACGAAAAAAAAGAAAAAAAAAAAAAAGACGCGGATTCGCGACTTCTACCGCGAAAATGGCCGAAGGTGGAGGAGGGGGCCAGGAGGCGCTTTCCAAAGTGCTGTCACTCGCTGCTGTCAGCGCGCGTCGAAAGCGTGCGTTTGGAGAGAGAGCGGAGCTGGCACTCGGTTGACGGCTCGATTTCTGCCAGATTTTATCGTAATAATGCGTCCCCTCCTCGCCTAATTTCGCGATAACGATTTTGGCAGCGAGATGGATTAATGAATCAGCCTCGATCGGATCGACGAAAGGAAATGATGTATAAGTATAGGTGGAAATGAATTTATTAGGCTTATTAGCTATTCGGTGTTCTCGTAGAAAAAATATGTATACTGTGTCGCGGAGAAATTTAGTAAAATTAAGATTGTCGAGGCATTTTATAGGAATTATATATTTTTATTATTGTTATTATATTTTAATTTTATTAATATCAGCAGCATTCATAGGATATGGATGGTCCTCCTTGAAGTCAAATATTGAGGAGTTATATTGGAGATACAATGGTATTACGAATCTGAGGTGGATTTTCAATTAATATGCAATCTTAAATTGATTTTATTTTACTATTAGTAATTTTACATTTATTTGCCGCTTCGTTCAACAGTATCGTCAAATCCAATTGGATCAAACTTTAATAAAATTTCATTTCATCCATATTTTTCGATTTGTCAGGATTTTATTCAATTATTTCGTTTATTTTTTCTCTGAAAATGATCGATCCTCCTTTGAATCGTTTATTAAATGATAAAAAAAAAAAAGCAACATTTCGTTACTCGCCGAGAGAAGAAACTTCGTTTGGCTGGTAAACTCGGTCGAGACCGCCGGTGACCGGCGGGGGTCAGGAAGAATTCCCAAACCGTTCCTCGCGAACCAAGTCACATTTTTCACAAGGTGTCCAAAGCAACGCGGACACCGTGCCAGATTCGTCAGCGGTGCCCGATTTAGCCGGGTTGGCGAGCATTAATGAGCAGTGAGGTCATCGTCTCGTTGCTGCCAAATAAAAGCCCGACCAGACACCGTTCCCCAAAAACACTCTCTCCTCCTCTCGACCTTCCCTCGTTTTCACAAATTATCCAGCTAGAAGAATCGTTAAACCCGTCGAAGAAGATATTTCGAGCAAAATTAATCATGCATCCCGTTTTCCTGTTAAGACACAATGTTTCATTTGATTCGTTTCTATCTATACACCAAGCACTTATTTTCACGGAATTATCGTTGAAAATACTAAACCCATCGAAAGAAGACATTTTGAATGAAATTAATAATTTCGTTATACTTGTTACAAAATACTTATCTTCATGGATTATCGTTGAAAATATTAAGCCTATATCAAAAGAAGATATTTTGGATAAAATTAATAATTTCGTTGTATTTATTATACGAAATGCTGGATGTCGCACAAAGTATTTACACACAAAATACTTAAACGAAATGAAAGACATTTTGGATAAAATTATTAATTATACATAAAACACTTCGATATACTTATTAAAAAATACCAGTTCTGGGTGTCAAACAAATTATTTATACACAAAATACTCATTAAATAAAATTAAAGAAATTTTGGATAAAATTAATAATTTCGTGAAATACTTCGATATACTTATTACAGAATACTTATTTTCGCGGATGAAAAAATGCTAGGCCCATCGAAAGAAGACGTTTCGGATAAAATCAATAATCTCGTTATACGTAAAATACTTCGATACACTCATTTTCGAGCGAATCAAAAGAAAACGTTTTGGATAAAATGAATAAACTTGTTACACGTAAAATACTTTGATATACTTGTTACAGAATACTTATTTTCGTGGATTAAAAATACTAAGTCTATCAAAAAAAGATATTTGGGATAAAATCAATAATCTCGTTATACGTAAAATACTTGGATACACTCATTTTCGCGAACGAAAAGAAGACGTTTCGGATAAAATTAATAATCTCGTTATGCGTAAAATACTTGGATACACTTGTTGCAAAATGTCAAAAAAATTGCCGGATCGCGACGGGAAGAACGAAAGAACGAAGAAGGCGTGTGGTGGCCAAGGGACACACCGGTGTGCGAAGGCAAAAAGGAGGAGCGTGGCGAACTACACGCGTCCTCGCCGCTCGGTCGTCCTTCGTCTCCCATTCCGCTTTGGGGAGTGAATCATCGGGGATGAAAAGAGCCGGCACCGGGAGAGGATCCACCGTTTCTCAGAGCCGTCAGCTGGTGCATCGCGGGTCGACGAACCGCGTTTTATTTCGCGACGTTCCGCGCCGTGGCCTCCAGACGCTGGCCCACCCTTTGTCCCTCTCTCGTTGGGCCTTTGTTTTTGAACGAGGAGACACACGCTCTTTTGTCGGTAAATTGGAACGGGGGAGGGCTCTGCTTGCTTCCAAGTGGCGGAGCAATAAGAGTAACTCTTAACCTTCCTTAACTTCTCTGCGATTGACAAATGGATTCACGGAATCGAAATGATTAAGTTGAATAAGGGCTGAATATTAGATTAAGATTTTGAATGGTTATTCAGGAGATTTAATTTTCTTCGAATCAACGTATAATTTAAAATTTGAGCAATGGACCAAGATTGTTGAAATTTCTCTTCTAAAAACAAGCATTCGACTAACATTTATATGGAGTTATTTAAATTTAAGAAAAGAAAGAAAGAAAGAAAATGCGTAACAGGATTCGATGTGTCAACCTACGTGAAATATCGATGGCGCGATCGTTATATCACGCAAGACTAAGAATGGCACTCTTGTCACCCGTTCCACGACGATTTTGGAATGGATGATATCATTGGAGGTACGTGAGCATCGAAAGGATGATGAGCATCATCGTGGTCTCGCACTTTTTTAAGTAATAGCGGAGATCCTTCGTGTCAATAAATGAGCACGTTCGAGGTGACTCATCCTCGTCCGCTTCTTCGTTCTTTCTTCAGTGAAGTCAGTCGCGCAAACAAACAATTTCACCCGTTTGTGAACCGTGAACAATGAGACCGGCCGACGATGATGATGATGACTTCGACCGCCGATAAAACGGTACTCGGCTTTTAACCCGTTTAACGACAACCGCCGATTATTGTCGCCGCGATAAAAAGAAAGAAAAAACACTTGGAGAGGAATGAATTATCGTGAGAAAAGAAATTAATCGCGCGAGCTGTTGCGTAGGAAGAGAGAAATAAAAAAAATTGGAAGAGAGAAGGATTTTCATCGATTGGATTGATGATATTTTCGATAGAAATATCTCTTGTTATTGTGCGTGCACAATGGAGATTTGCCGGGGTTAGATTGGCAAATTGATGAAATTTAAAAGAACCGTCGCGAAAGATCGAGCCACGATAACGTTACGGAACACTCGGTTTCAATAAGCATTGTATATTCGCAGTTAATCCTTTCATTGTTAAAAACGGGCATTGTGAGTCATTGTGGCCGGTAAAAGAGGTAAAGTGCCGTGAAATTGCCTGGGAGATGGAGAATGGTACGAGCGAGAGAGCGAATGTACGTGTACGTGGGCTCGTGATAAAAGAAATACGAAAAGTAAGAAAGTTCGAGCGAGTAGATTCGGTGGCAAAGTAGCTTAGGTCCTTGATTACCAATCCTGCGGACCCGGGTTCGAAATCAATTCCCCCCCAGTCCAACCAAAAAATATTTTTCTTCGAATTATTAACTCTTATACGACGAGTTAAAATCCTCTTCTTACTTTATTTATAAATATAATTCTTGTGTGGGAAATTTTGAATTTAATTAAGTTTCTTCGAAATAAAAATTTCTAAATTAATTAGAAATTCTTATTCAAGAGGGGGGGAAAGAAGGAATTTTAAAGACTTTGAGATTGTGAGATTATGTTGTGTCAAAAAAATGGATTTCTTTCTCTTTCCTTCCCCCCTCCTCCCCATATCCCTCTTCATTCGTATCTTCAAATTTTTCTGAAATTTAAAATTTTTCCATTCAAGTAATCAATATAAATTATATAATGTCTTGTAAATTAATAAAATTTACAAATTTGGTTTTTTCAAATTTAAATTTCTTATAAAAATTATCTCGATAAAAACGTTCTGATAAAAGTGGGAGAAAAAGTTATAAAAAAAAGAATAATAAATATTTTCTGTGAAAAATTGTCGAAAAATACGATTTAAAAGAACGAGAACGAGAAGAGGGGAAATGAAAACAAAACAAAAACAAATTAAAATTGCAAATGTTCGAAGGAATCTGGTTCCGATTGTCGTCCAGGTGCAAGGTGACAAACAGGTAGCAAGAGTTGGTTGGTACCGTGTTTAGAAGAAGACCGGATTGATCGAAAGTGTTTGGGAAGGGAGATCGACAATGAACGAGTCGAGATGCCGTTGGAATGCCGTTCATTGGCAGACCTGTGTACGAGAAACCGACGAAGGGAGGGGTGAGTGGGGAGAAGGGGGATCCGAGGGGTTGGAGGGGAAGGAAAGGGCGGTCACAATGCGGGTTGCTTTCCTCGCATGGCCTTCACACCTTCACCTCGTCTCTCTCACCTCTTGCTCGACCACACCACGTCGTAGCTACCCGATTTCCACATCGTGTGTAACTTACGTGCTTGTCTACGCGGCGGCGGCGGCCTTTCTGTTAAGGATATCCAGGATCGCGTGTGTTGTCGATCCTTCTTCTTCTTCTTCTTCTTCTTCTTCTCCTTCTTCTCCCTCGAACAACACCGTGGTTGGCTTCTTCCTGTTCCCCTGATCGCAGTGTGAGGACTTGTAAGATTTCGAAGTTTTAATTGGGGGAAGGGGAGGAAGGGGGGAGGAGGAGCGTCGATGTCGAGGAATTTAATTGGGACGCGTTAAGTTCAAAGAACTTTCGAAGGAATTCTCCTTCGAAAATGGATGAAGAAGAGCGATCGTGTGCTTGGAAAATTTAAAAATAAGAAAATAATACAAAACTCGGGGAAGAATGAAAATTAACGAAGCTATAATTAACGAGACTCTTTGTCTCGATAAATTTAAAAGAGAAAGAAAGAAAGGAAGGAGGAAAGATGAAGAAAAAGAAGAAAAGAAGAAATCGCGATCAGTTGTGTAACAGAAGAAGCCTTAGATTTTCACACGAGCAAGCTAATAACGAGGCTGACCTCTGGAACCGTGGGCAGAGATTTTACGACGGATTCGAGATCCCGAGGATGATCGTTGCTCCTCGTTCAGGCAATCAGATCTTACGAGCCCCGCGGAACGTTACTTAATCATCACGCGCAAATTACTTCAGTTCTCACTTTGGGCGTTACTTTATGCCTCGTTTTAATACCCCTTGTCTTGTTCTCCGTTTAACGACTGCTTTATTTCATCCGCGGATAAACACAGCCGTGCGCTCGTCTCGCGCTCGTATCGTACGTTTTTCTTTTTTTTTTTTTTTTTTTTTTTTTTTGCATCGCTTATAACGAGTTCTAAAAGAGAGAACACGCCACTTCAAATCGTATCGTGTGATCATAGAATCAGACACGATACGAGTCTATCCAGATTTATATTGGAGAAAAATAAAAATTTAACACCGTCCTTCTTGGATGGAGATAAAAATAGGATTAAAGTTGAACGACTTTACTTTCGTGAAAATGACACCTCGTCGCGTGTTGCTCGGAAATCAACAGGATTGCTACACCACGCGATGCAACGTATCCTTTACGTAGGCAGATATTTTACGATCTGAATTAAACGAACATGTTAACAATATTGTTTAAACTTGACAATAAATTATTATCAATTTAACGATCGAAAACTGGAATTATAATCCAGTCGTACAATTATTTTTATCAAAGATTGATAATTTGAGGATAATTTTACGATTTTCAGAGGATACTTTTTTTTCTTTTTCTTTTTTTTTTCCTCGTACATACCACAATACCCGCATTTTAACGATATTGATCGATACGTGTTTATTTTGATATACATCTCACCAGGGAATCGAGGGTAGCTGGCGACAATGATTGCACAAGGACAGGTGAAAGGAATATAGATGAACGTGCCTTTGCAAAATTATGGAACGCGGTGTACAAATACAGAATCTAATTTTATCACGTTACGACTGACCGTTATCAGAAACCTGTTCCAATCTTCAATCGGTGGAAAGATATTTTCCACGAGGCGCCGAGGTGCTGCAATTTCCATAGATCGTGATTTAGTCGCGCCTTTAGACTTTTATTATCGACTTATCGCGCCGACAAACCGCGAATAATAAAGGCGCGATGACGATCACTTCGGGCGCCTCTCTAAATTAATCGTGGAGCATTCGATCTGAAAATTTATTTACATCTTACCGTTGCGATGCGAATCGTCCACGATTTATACACGATAGATAGATTTCTTTCTCGCGGAACAATTGAAACAAAATTCTGGTAACATTATTGAAAAAGATCGATAAAGGTAGCCGTTATATCGGTGCAGTTTTTTAAACGCGTGATTCATAGTTGGGAAGAAACGGAAGGCCAATACGTTATTCCAATATGGATCATATCGCGCTATATTTAGAAAAGGACAATAAGGCATAGGTCTGACTGACTTAAAAAAGGAAAAATGACTCACTCACAAGTGAGGCAAAACAAGCGTTAAACCCGGTACAAATTACGGTTATACTTTTCTACGTTATCCCGTATGACACATAACGCATTTGCCCTCCCCCTCCTCGAACGAGGATCGTTATCTTTAACCCTTTGCGCTCGACGAGTTTTTCAGTCGAGTGAAGTAGCAACTCGAGATGATTTTACGCAACAAGTGTCTTGCACTAGGTAAAGTCTATAAAACGCTTTTCTACATTTAATCCCAATAATTTAAACCAACATCTAAGGAACCTTATTAATTTGGAAACGCCGCACAGTGGTTTCACAAAATTCAAGTTTATAAAAGAAAATTGTACAATAACTATACATTAAAATTTTGAATCCTCTTTTTAAACGTTTACAGATCAAACGTATATAGAACTAATCGATATAATAATCGGTTGTATTCGGTAGAAGCATTTTATAACGAATATGAACACATCGAATCAGAACATCTATTTTCCAATCGTTAATAAATCATCAATAAGTTTCCATTTTTTTTTTTTCTAAACGCAATTAAAAAGCATCGTTTTCTAAAAAAATCTCCGTATAAACCTCCGTAAAATACGAGGAAAAGAATAATCTTGTCCAGCTTCTATCGTTCGAGCAGGCTAATATCCTCTCACTTTTTTCTCCACCGATCGAAACGACCGCTTTCCTCGAAAAATCGTAAAATCGTGTGCTGGCACTGGATCCGCGAACGAGTACAGGTAGCGACGCGAGGATGCGCGCGAGAGTACATAAATCAAGGAGGACTTCCGTGAGAAGAGTTGTCTCTCCCACCTTCCCTCTCTCTTCTCTCTTTTCCCCCCCTCCTCCAATTTCAGGCGTAATTGGGACCGATAAGCGGGCCGACTGCAGCTGCGGTATTAATAAGAATTTGAACGGGAGATAAACTTTTAAAGGTCGTTTTACGGGGGCAGGATAACGAGGGATTCTTGGAAATCGGCGCGCGATAAGGATTCCTGGAACGTGGGCAGGGAGCGTAGGGCGAGCGAGCGTGTTAATAATCGTGGAAGAGGAAAGAAGAAAAGTTGGAAATGGAGAGGAATTTCGTGATTGCTTCCCTTGTATCGGCGCCATTGTCGAATCTGTATCGTATCGCATCCGTTTTTTCGAAATCTTTGAGAGCTCGTCGGTCGAACGAGTCGAATGTTTGTACTCGAATTCTTATATCTATTCATATCTTTAACAGGGCGATTCGTCGAATCGAAGACACTCTCTTCTTTCCTTCTGTTTAAACAGGAATTCACGAGTCTTTATTATCGATCGAGCCGTGGGCGTTTTACATCCGCGATGAATTGATGAGTCATTGTCACCACTGTTATCGACTAATTGAAAGTACAAGTAATCCCGCGATGACGTTGGACGGGAATGCGGTTGAAATTAATGTAAATTGACGCAATTAGTTTGCTCGGTAAGTTGGCTCGGAAATATTGATTGCGCCTCGCTATGCGGGTAGCCTAACTGCGTGTTTGACAAACAAGTTCGGTTAAACGAAAGGACGCATCTCCCCCAAAAAATTCAAGATTTCCATGATGATATCCCTTCGTCGATGATTCGAGATGAGTCCACGGATCGATCGAAAACGAAGAGAAAAAGGAAGGAAAAAAGGAAGGATGAATTTTTCTCGAAGCAAGAATTTCCTCGAGGAAGACAAAAGGGCAGATCAATTATGCAATCGGGGATGCCGCATTAACGACTCGGCGTACGCCATAAACAGGCTGTGTCGCGTAATTGGACAGCGCCTCGTGCGAGGCGCGTGTTCGAGCGACGTCAACTGTCAAAGAATGCAGAAACCTGTTGTTCGATGCAAATTCCATCTGCTGCCATCCGGCGCGCCTTTTATTTCCTTTACGCAAAGATGCCACCACGATTACTCACTTGCACGCGCCGCCCCAGTTTTCAATTGGAACGTGACGTTTCCTCGACTCGAGTCAAACGAATCGATTTATTTGAAGAAATTTCAAAAAAGTGGAAAAAGTAAGGCTCGAGTCGAGTCCTGCTGGGGTGATCGAGTGTTAAACGGACAAAGAGAGAGGGAAGAAGAGGAACGGAAATAATACCCCACTTGTTTCTTTCACGAGTATTTCGCTCACGAACGGTGAGTCACGAGCGCCGCGAATAAAGCAAACGAACAAGTAAATCGTTCAAACAAATATTCGGCCAATGCGATATGAAAGATGTATATTCACCTATATCGTTTTTCGAATCGATAATGCAACGAAGTATCTGCGTTCGTCCAGGTCTTCTGATCTTTTCAGGATCGTCGAGATTTTCGAGTTGTTGGAGAACGATGGTCGTACGAAAAGGAAGTTGTGAAATGTTGTAACAGAAAATACAGTTACAAACTACTTCTCAACTTTTGTGGATCGAGAAGAGAAAATACACTGTGAATGTTGAAGTTCGTTTATTCGAATCGATTCGAGAGTCCACCAATATTTATTTATTCAATCCACCAGGATTAAGAAACTAGAACTAAAACTAGATCATTTATCACCAACTAGACTTTCAATTTATGGGCTAATACTATCTTCAAAAGTCGTCATCTCATCTCGATCATTTCTATTCGAATTCTAGAAGCATTTCAATTGTACAATATATTTGCCAGTCACCTCGATTACTTGGAAATTATTTATGTATGAAAATTTCCAATACTTATTTATCATTTGTCACACAATCTACAATTAGACTCCCTAAGAATCATCATCACATCTCTTCCTTCGTCGATAATTCGATGCAACTTATAAATAACCACGAACGAGCGAGATAACTCTATGCATCTGGATCGATGAAACGAAGAGAAGAAAGAAGGAAAACGAAGAATATTTTCTCGAATCCTATCGTTTCAATTGTAAAATATATTTGCGAGTCACCTCGATTGGAAATTATTTGTACATAAAAATTTCCAATACTTATTTATCACCAATCTACAATCAGACTTTCCGAACCGAAGAATCGTCGTCTCGTTTTCTATTCGAATCCTAACATTTCAATTGTACATTTATCGGTCACCTCGACTACTTGGAAATTATTTTTGCCCAAAATTTCCAATATTTATTTAACGCCGATCTACAATTAGACTCCCTAAGAATGGCATCTTTATTCGAAGCGTTTCAATCGTAGAATATATTTGCCAGCCACCTCGATTATTTGGAAATTATTTATGTCGAAAATTTATCACCAATCAGACTGCAGACTTTCAACCGACTTTCCAAAATTTCATTCGCTCCCTTCGTTTTCCTTCTCTCTTTCCCCGCACCGAGCAGAGCAGGTAGATTTCGGTGAACGAAATCAGGGTCGCTGTTAGCGCGAAATGAATCAGAGCCGTGCGTGGACGCGGAAAGAATGCAGGAACGGCGTGTCTTAAAGCGTCCTTCGAAAACGTGGCCGTTTCCTACTACGATCCGGCTGTGTGTGACTCACACACCCGGCATGATTCCGTGGGCTATTCGTGGCACGAGCTCAGACAGCATGGACCACTCGAATAAATCACCAAATCCACGTCCCCCCTAAGCGCGTTCACGGCTTCTGAATCCTGTCATTGATCCGCGCACGATTATGCCGCCTCTCTCATACCCGATTCATGCATTTAGCGCACTTCTTTTCGAACCTCTCTCTCTCTCTCCTTCTTCTTTTTTCGATGAAAAAAGATTGGATGTTCGATGGGGCATTCGTGTGTCTTTGATTTTTTTCTTCTTTTTCTTTTCTTTTTTTGGAGGGAAAGGAAGTTTGAGACGCGAAGGTTTTTAGATACCCTTTCTTTTCGCTCGATCGTGAGTCGAGCATCGGTTTGAAAAGATACTTTATCTTTGGATTATTTATCGGGAATTTGGTTAGAAACGTAAGTGAAATGATTATTATTGGAGGGAAAGATCTGTTGATACGATAGCCGATACAAATTGAATCGTTCGAAATTTATACGTAGATGATTCAGAGAAGATTGGAAACGGTTTGGTAAAAAAAAGAAAGGATTAGAGCAACTGATTATGAAATAAATAATCTGTGATCCGTGCACAGAAACGTAGAAAATGTTACAATGTCAACCGTTTATCAGATAAAAATCAAATTAAGTTACACAATTAATCTACCTATGTTCGAGTTAATCGCTTTATCCCTTATAAAAATCTTTTTCCTCTTCTAGATAAATGAGTTATCGTACGATCGTATTATCGTCACATCGATTCCTGGAAATGCACACATAATTTCCCCGGAGCGAGAAAATTATCGTGCGATTCCATCCCTTCTTCTTCTTCTTCTCTCTTCCTCTTTTTTTTTTTTTTTTATCTAGTTCGTTCCTTCTTCTTTCCACTCGAATCTGGGTGACTAAACACGGTCACACGTATCGGAGTGCCCACCTGAACGATAAGCCTGTACGATAAACTGTGTGGCGATAAATGAAACCCACCCGGTTATCTAACCGGTGAAAATAAAAAACCGGGTGAATACTAATTTTCCATCCTGTTACCCACACCTGTGCCCGACCAAACGTCCCCTCCTCGAACGTTCTCTAACGATTGAAGAATCGTTTAGTAAAAAAAAAAAAATGTATCGTTATCGTATCTTTTTCATTCATTTAATACATCGTGCGTGGAATTGTACGTTTGTACGAATATCATATGCTTTATAATTCGTTTTCAATAATTTTGCGTAAAGAGTTAATGAACGAAGGATAACAGAAATATCTCTATGATTCGTGATACATATACATATATATATATATATATCTAATTGCAGCGAAGATTAATCGTTGATTAAAAAAAAAAGAAGAAAAAAAAGAAGTAGATATATATCCAATGATATATCTGCAGCGCATATCTAATCGAATTGGAGAGAAGAAAAGTGGTCTTTGGAAATCGTGTTTGTTCAACTTCAAAAATTGTTATCTATATTTCATTTTCTCCCACTTTGGATCGAAAAGTCTGTCTTTCCGTCTCTAAGAGAAAGAGAAGAAACGTTTCTTTGATCTCTTTTATTGCTACTTTCTTTTCTTTTTTTTTTTTTTTTTTATTACATCGTGCCTCACGTTCTTATTATTCTAATAGACAACAAAGGTTGAATGAAAGTGTATACACGCGAGATATCGGTGCGTCGTTTTACATGTACAGCCACGTCACAATCGCCTCTCTAACTCTCGGATCGATAATGTTTATTGACAAAGAGTACGCTGGTCTGTAGATAGTACGAACGTAACAATAGTACAAAGCGATTTTTACCTACCTTCATGCAAGTTTCATCGGGCCAAGGTATAAGCATAATAGTTAAATTTAGAACAATAGCTGTCACGATGTGTTCACAATAAAAGTCCAAAAGTTCTTTTTACAAAAATCACCTATTCGACCATATTTTCGTGAATATATAATTCGAATCCTTCCGCGCGCGTCAAATTTTCTACTTTAATTTCGTCTCGTTCATCGATTAAAAAATTAAAAGAAATTAAACTTAAATTTTCGTTCGAACGAAGCCCTGAAACTCTTCGCTCGAAATTGTGAAAAATCGAAACGAACGGTAGAGTCGCGGTTCCAGTCAAAAAAGAAAGAAAGAAAGAGCAGCATTGGAGGGGAGGGAGGAGATGTCGCAGAGAAAATTGTTAGACTGACTCACAACCGATGCTCGCTGCCAACTCATACGGTTCCATTCTCTTCCATTCTGCTCCCTCGTTATCCCTCGTCATTTTCACCCCGTCTCCACTTCTTTATCCGGCCATCGTCGCTCTGAAACGAATTAAATCTTCGTCCTGGCGAAGGAGGCGTCGAAGAGGGAAGGAGAGAGGGTGAAGTTAATATCGAGCGGATATCTCGCCCCTCTTCCTTGCTCGATACATAAAATTTCCAACGTCATCTCGTGTCGAGCTTGCTCCAAAACAAACTTGGAAAAATAATGCTCATCGATGAACTTTCTTCGTAAGTAAGAAGAATTTTGTGAAAATGTCTGAGATAATTTCTGAGATCGAAGTAATCGGTGAAACGTTGATTTTTCTAAAGAATTTTTAATATAAATTTTTGAAACGATCGAGCTCTCGTATTGTTAAAAATGTTGAAATAACAATTTTCGTTAAAATTTGTCAAATAGGAGAAGAATATAATTTTCGACGAAACGATTTTCTAGAGAATTTTGTTATAAATTTTCAAAACGATCTCATTGTATTCGTTAAAAATTAAGGGAAGATTTTGAACTTCGACGCGGATGGTTGACGGTGTGAATTATACGATTCGACGCGCTTTCGACGTTAATTTTTAGGTAATTCTTCAGGATGATCGATGGCACGTGATCATAACGACCGATGTTTCTGTATTCCTCGTCGCACGAGGTGTTTCTTTTTCTTTTTTTTTTTAATTCGAGAGAGTTGTCGAAGGGGTCCTGTATCCGTTTCCTTTCGTCACAGAGGGATCGTTGTTCGAGAGAAACAACTGACGGTGTTAAGCGATCGGTTGGATGACTCACGATTCGTTCATGCTGCGTACGACACGTTTAGTAGGATTACGTATTGCTTGATGGATCTGTCTTACCGCGATACACTTATCTTTCAACTTAAATTTCTCGAAAGAATTTTACGATTAGATTAATCCAACCGAGACTTGTAACTATCTGAATTTTAAATTTTTCGTAGCCACGTTTTTTTCTTTTATCATCGAAACGATAAAGACAACCAACTTGCCCATTTTTCCTCGACAAAACTCTAAACTTAAGCCACCTCAAATTTCCTACTTTCTCTCGAAGAAAATTTTTCAAATATTCTAACCAGATCGCTTTAATTCCACTAGTGATCTACCAACTTTTAGAATTCATCATTATGCGTAAGCAAAATCATTTTTTTAATCTCTCTCTGGACTTCACGATTCGAAAATCGAAAATTTGGAATCTTTTCCTCGGTCGAAACCAACTTCGAATCCACGGCGAAAGAAGGGAAGGGCGAAAGTCGTGGTTCTCTCCGACCATCCATCCATCCATCAACCCGTCATCTCCCCGGGCAAACATCTCAAGCGCCGTGAACAGAAGCATTACGTATGCCAGCCGCGTGTTTCTCGTTTAAGTGATTCATTCACACCGGAATCCTTCGTGACGCGTTCCACGCGTTTCACGTTCCGGCAAAGCAAATTCCCAGGACGTACGATCGTGTCCAGCCTTGTGGCAGGTGGCTGTGGATGCACTCCCCTGTCGTCAGATGTTACAACTCGCCTCTGTTCCTTTCGTTCTCTCTGTAAACGTGGGGGGGAATGGAGGAATCGTGGATTCGCAACCCCTTCGATTGATGAGGAATAATTCTTGGGAACGCGTTGTAAACGACACCTGTGGCTGGCTGGGGTGTGGCCGTTCTTAAATTGGGGCTGGGTCGACTTGCAGCGACAGGCTGCGAGGGTGGTGTGATTTGTTTCGGGGGGTTGGATTTTGATGGAATTTGTTTGACGATTGAAACGATGATGCGACAACGACGCGAAAGAGTTTTGGTATAATTTTGTCAATTTGTATCTTTGATTTTTGAATTTCTTTTGTAGCCGGCAATTCTTTTTTAATCGTGTAACTAAACCAATCGAAATTATGAAGTGTTAAATATTCGTAAAAAGGATTAAAAGATTTTTATTCTTCCTTTTTTTTTTTTTTTTTTTTTTTTGATTTTATGATTTTATCAAAGAACAATAGGGAGACGATTTTAAATGGGGAAATTATTTTTCGTCACTTTAACGATGATTAAGTAAAAGTCATATTTGTGCGAAAAAATTTTTACGACCCATCTTATTATCTCTTTAATTATAATTTTATAAAAATGCTCAATTGGTAATTGCAATTTCCAATATTTATTTTCCGAACGAAAATATTATTTATTAACCGAGCAAATGTAATCATTTAAAGGTATAAATAAAAAATGGACAATAATGTGCAAGTCATTCCTCTTTCCATTTTTCTATCGAGTCATAATATTAAAGGAAGATTAATCGAAGATTTAACGAACGTATTATCAAATGCAACATTTATAAACAATTTTTATTATTATATATCTAATTTTATTTATCTTATTTTTTTTTTTTTTTTAGGCATCTTTATTACTCGAAGAGAATAGAAAAATGAAAAGAAATTGAAAACTTAATTATGACTAATAGATAGTGAAAGTGAAAAAGTGAAAAAATATCGGCGCTTAAATCGATAATTGATAGCGATTTTATTAAATTTTTTAAAAATCTATATCATTTTTGCGATATAATAAAATCTAGTTAATTAAAAGGGAGAAATATTGTTAAGTTTTTCGCAAACCTTCGTACAAAAACTAAAATAATGTTAGAACTTTTTTTAAGAAACTAAGAATAAATTCTAAATTCCTTATTGTCTTAGATAATTTTCAAAATATCAGAAATAAAAATTGCATTCACTTGTTATGATAAATATATACATGTATCTGTAGAATTAATTTAATTTGGTAATATATTCGTAAAACATTTTTAAAAGGGGGGGGGGGCAAAATAAATGCAAAAATTGATATGCAAAAATTATTTATCGAAGCTTTATTAAGTTATTGAGCAATTGAAATTTCCATTGAACAAAATGCGACGGAGATAAAACGAAGTAGCACTATCTCCGTTGCATCACGCCTCGCTCTATCTTCGTCTCGTTTTATCTAACGCAAGCTCAAACCGTTTATAACTTAATAAATAAACCATAGTCGTAACCATGTGTGTACACCTAGTCTTTGAATTTGCTTTGATCTCTGAAATCAATCCCACTGCGAATCCTATTAAAATTCTATAGGATATATTTCAAAAAAAAAAAAAAGTTTCATTCACATGCCAATCCAATACAATCGTTCGATTAGTATTCCCTTGCGTTCTTGTCATTTGACGAATATCATATTAATAGTCTGCCAGCTGTTAAAATTAGCACAGTTGGAAATAGCTAAGGTGAACGGGACATAAAATCTAATTGAAAACAACGGTTCGACGAAGAAATGGCACGGCCACGAGTCGCCAACTAGTTTCGAGTTGTTGTCGCGTGTGCCATAATGTCTCGATCAGGCAGATTTACATATATCATCTGTCATTAACAAATCGCCTAGGAGAATTATAACTAAACCGAGAATGACGAGAGATCCGCTCTCTGACGCGCTTTTCTTACTTCTTAGAAGATTGACGACATTCTCTTTCTACGTACGACGCAGCAAACAAACAAACAAACAAACGAGCACGTGAATCTCTTCGTGACGCAAAACGTTAAAGATAAAATTTTCGAAAGCAATTAATGTATCCTTGAAGATCTATGTGCCAGTTTATCTCGTGATCTCGGAAAAGTGCAGTTGTATTTCAATAAAGTGTGACATTATCAGGGATACGAATATGTATATTGGGCTTAAATTTTGAGGTTATAGCATCATGCGCGTTATAAGACACATTTGTAAAGACGATATCCAGATAAAATTTAAAACCGAGTCGGATAATTTACGAAATTAAATTTACGGTAGTAAAGATTACGATTTTGATATGATCGTTGCTCGATTAATTAAGAATTTCACAAGAGATTTAACAATTAAAAGGAAGAAGGAAAGAAAGAAAATTATCACGTTTTTTTATTTTTAACACGTCTTGTCCCAAAATAGCGACATCTAACCATCTTCAAAAAATAACGAGTGAAACATATTATAATTCTTAAAAAAGAAGCGACGTACAATAAACATGTTTACGTCTTATCTCGATTAGCATTTTATGCAACGTAGTGTCATCTTGGACTCGTGTCAGAAGTTTTTTTTTCTTTTTCCTTCTTTTTTTTTTTTTTTTACGAAACGGCGCATAAGCAACAGCATTTCCGGGAATCGCGTGTGATATACGCGAATCTCATAAATTCCCATCTGAATCACAAAGATGTTAACTAAGCTTGAAAGCCGGTAAACAAAAGAGCGCGTGGATCGTCGACGTAATTCAGGGTCGTTTGAGAAGTGCCTAGGCGCACTGGTCGTGTGACTCATACCTAACCGCATCGATATCAACTTTTGCGTCTCGATAGCGGGTTCTACACTTCTACGCTTTGTGTTCGAGGCCTCCTCGTTCCATCCAATTTTGATAAAAGAATCTTTTGCATCCTGATTTTTCCATCTTCGAGATTCTGAATCCTTGGGTTATTATCTTCCGTGTTTTCATCATTTTGTATGTATTCATCAGTTTAGAAAAGTATATCTTGATTTATTTGAGGTAATTTAATGGATATATTGCACGACGAGAATATAAAGATTATGTTATCTCGGTAAATAATGACTCTTCGCTGATTCATTATATCCCACATTATTTTCAATACACTTTTATTATTATTATTATTATTATATATTTATTCACAAGCAAAAAGGAAAAATACTACGTTCTTTCGAATAGAGAAATTTAGAACAATAAATTCTATTGTATACATGCCAGGTATATAGAGTTCAAGCTAACCTCTTTAAACTTAACCTAGTCCACCTTTTCTGCTCTTTTAGCAACAAAGAGGTTAAACCGATCAATTATTCTAATTATTTCCTTTCAGCGAAATTAAACGTTTGATCGCACATTTTTTCTTTTTTTTTTTTAAATATTCATCGACTTCTGATACGATCCATTACAAAAGGATTCTCGAAATCTCTTCCACTTGTTCGAGAAAAATCGAGATCCAAAGAATTCACGATTCTCCTCGCGAGAAATTTCCATCGATGTTTATCGGAGGATGCATCATCCCTATTTAGCCGGACCACGAGCACTATCGATGAACTTTATTCCCTATAGGCCGGTGAATCATGGCGGATCGCGTTTATACCAGACTGTATTGCGAGCTGAGTGCTTATATCTCGTCTCTGTTTACCATTTGATTCACGTTGGGTCGAGTGCCTCGATCTTGCTCGCCTCGTGGCCCGTGATCGCGATGAAATCGAGACGGAATGCGCGCAATATATGCGCGTATGGTGATTAATCGGTCGTTGAAAATTCTTGGGACGTATTCGTACATACGCTCGCTGTCATCGGTTGCGAGTATCGATTTGCATATGACGTGATGCATCTTGCAACACTGGACAATTGTTTTATTCTAATTAATCTGGATATGAAATTGATCGAATTCTTCGAATGATGGCTCGTGTTATTAGATCATAGTGTGGTGGGTGTGTGTGAGTACGGTGCGTGATGCGAGAGTCAAAAGTAGGTGGGCATGCTGAAGGCCAGTAATCGAACGTTTAGAAATGTTATTATGTACTTCTGCTGCTACGATTGAAAAAATATAAATAAATAAATAAAAATCGAAAAGTATTCACTTTTGACCGTCATCGCGTGGCTCGTAGAAAGGAAAAACATTACGCGCGATGCGTTGGTGCAAGAAATTATAGGCCAATATAGATCGAGAAATGTCGTCACATGATGACTCACCTAATATTGTTTTGAGTAGAGATCTCTCTTCAAGGTCGTGTATCTATCATAAAAAAAAAAAAAAAAATAGAAATCCTCAAGATAGAACAAACGTGAACATACCCAATATTACATTCTATATTATATCCCACGATACGAGGTAATCCTGTATCAGAAGATCAAAGACGATTCTTCTTTAATCTCGTTCGAGGTGTACGAATGTTTAATTTTTAAATCTTGAGATTGTCAAACATTTAAATCGTAGATTGTCAAACAAATTTCTCGAAAGTCATGGAAAAAAGTCATACATATTTTTATAGGGACGTTTGTTTGAAGAAAGGTTGGGAGACACTGGTTTAAATCATAGATCTTGTTCATAGTCTCCGCCCCGATTATCCGGAACATTCTTCCAGGGGATAATCTCGACGTCTAGCTGTGACTAAGCTCGATTCTGGTTCACTAGTTCCCACATTGGTTGACCAATTCCTCGAAAACACTTTTTTTTAAAAGCATAGCGATGCCATGATGGAAACACGGAACCTGGATCGCGCGGTTTCGCGGTGTTCGTTGGAATTTTCGGTCGTCACCGGCTTACCACTGACATCATTGTCTGGAATTAGAGGTTAACACCTGCTGGACACGATGACATCCTTCGGTGAAAAAAAAAAAAAAAAGAAAAAATCACCGTCACGATGATAATCGTTTGCACCGTTTATGGCCTACGCGTGGATCGCGACCGTTTCTCTTTAAACGTTAGTCATTAACCTTGAAGGGATTTCCATCCCGCATGCTCGATTAAATCATCCGCGAGGCGTTCCAAAGGACCGACAGCCTCGCTATTCGTTGAAAAAAAAAAAAAAAGGAAAAGAAAACGATCCGAGAATTCGAGAAATCGGATCGTGACCGTAGAAGATATCTTGGCTTTAATATAATAAATTTTAAGAATTTGTTTTTAAAATGTCAACAAACAGGAGGATGAGCTAAGTCTTTTACGATTATTACTTAAAATTTAATTATCCTTGTTTTTCTTTGTGCCCATAATCGATTGAAATCAAGTTTTTAATACCAAGAAATTATTACGCGTGTCGAACGTTTCCTTGTAACATGACTACGACGATTCGAATGTTCTCGGTGAATAAAGAGTTTACTAATCGTCCCTAATATGCGATTTTGGATTTTCCCAAATCTGATGATTCCACTGTGTGTATAACTTTGAAAATAGGGATCCTATCCCCATAATGCGATATTGCGAGAATAAGAGAACCGCAAAACAATCGTCGATTCAGATACATATTTTATTTTATTCTTTTATGACATTGAATCGTCTATTCAATTTTTCGAAATAAGGACCAATAGAAAGTTTAAACACATAGTATTGATAAATCGAACAGTTTTATTCCAAAATTGAACGCGGCGATTTCGATTGTAGATCTTGCATTTATAACACTATTTCCGGCTTTTTGGCGCAAGTCGATCGTGACTTGATGGTCGAGAGCCACGAGCAGGGGAATTTCATAAGTGCATACTAAGCAAGGGAACGCGATAAGTGATAAAATTAGACGGGAGAGGTTTCGCTGGGCGCAAACTTGCGTAAGAGTATTCGTCGATGTGTGGTACCAGCGAGTGCAAATCCCGTGAATCATTGTAGTATTCGAAAGACGCATAATGCCTCGATTTATTTTTGCTCCACGGCAAAAGTCAACCTTTGATCTTTTGTTCACCGAGGGGCCCCCCTCGACCGACGTTCGACTTTCTTCAACCGTCCAATATTCGCTGGCCGAGCCGTGGTCCCTATAAATAAACGCGGACAGAAATTAGAAATTTGATTTTCGTAACGCGTGTACCGATTCTGATTATGCGGGAAAGGGCACGGGACAAGATTTCGTTCTTTTCTTATTTTTCCTCCTTGGAACTTCCAAGGAATGAAAGGAGAACGATTGTAAAGGCAAATCTATGAATCATGGCGTCCGATCTTGACGAGCGTCGTGAAAATTCAATTCTATTCAATTCTATTCAAATCTCGTTTTATTCTTGAATTACATCTTTCCGTTCTCCTATTCCGAAGGAGACCAAGACTCGTAGACGCGATATCGATAAAAAGAACGCTGGTGTCACCGCGTGAGAAGGAGGTGAGACACGGAGGACCCTACTTTCTTATTCTAATCTCGCAAAGTTTAAACCTTTTAAACTTTCTTTTGTAAACCGAGCCGATTTATCGATGCTTCGACAATTAACTCGCGCGTTACGTTATGTATTTACGAGTAAATCGCGCGACAAGGTCGTCATAGGACGCCACGAAGCATTGCGTGCCGCTACGACGAAATGCACGAAGCCCCGCGAAACTAGGAAGAAACGTGGAAAAGGACGCGGCGATCCGTTCACCGCGAGCTAAACAAGGACGAACATATAATACACAGCAGCGATTCGTTCGTGTGCCTTCGTCTGCAAATCGTGTACGTCACGAAGCAGCCGGCCAATCAGCGTCAAGTCGGATGACTCATCCAGTCGAGCCTCATGTAAACTCTCTCGTGCCGCTTAGCCACCAGTCTCCCGCCAACAAGCAAAAGGGCAAGCGCCACTTTTGCCACGTATCTATCCCTGTTTCATCGTGAACGCATAAACACAGTTTTGTCGTGGTATCGTGTTGCCTTTGGAAAACGTTGACATTGTTAAAACTTTACATCGTTTGGATAACCTCGATCAGAAGGTTGACGATCGTCGAACGACAGGGAGACACCACAACTCTCTCTCTTGTAATCATCGCTTTGCGTAACACGACGCCGAAAGTTTCGTTGAGTGTGATCAAACACCGGGAACTCTTGTTCTTTATTGTTGTGCGCGTGTGTGTCAAATGGTGAGGTGAGAGTCGTCTGGGAATCGTGGAGAAAATCTCACGCAGTTCAAACATGAGAATCAAGAAGGAAGCACCGTGCCTCGTGTTGAGACTAGTTCCTCTGGAGAATCTCGAGCCGTGGGGTAAGAATCTTTCTCTCTCCGTTTGTCTTCTTTACGTTTTCGATAATATGAGTCATTGGAAGCTTGGTGCGCGTGATCTCTATGCCCCTCGATCTCTCGAAGACTGAACTTTGTGTCTCGTTAGTAGGTTGGACCATTCGATTGATCCATATTTTTATTAGTAAATTCATTCGTCTTTTAAGCGATTTAAAAAATTCTATTTCTCTTTTTCCTTAACCTGATGAAAGAATAATAAAAACCATATTCTCGATATCTAAAAATTACTCAAGAGATGTTTATCAAGATATCAAATTTTTTGTATGTATTTGTACGTATTGTTCGATATTATAATATATATATATATATATTAAATTGTTATTTTAAGATCGAACATTTCATCTTTTATCAAATTTCTTGAAAAATAAAATCAAGCAAAATTAACCGTTAATTCGATTCGTTTAAATTACGTTCACAAGTACTTTGTTTATCTTTGATTGTATTTACACTCTTGACTGATGTCATTGGTAGCACACCTTAATTATACATTTTACATTTTATTATCCATGTTGTATTTAGTCATTTAATTCTCAACGTCATTCGAAAACTATGATCGAAGGTATTTCTAAAACATCCACAGCGGCGGGAGAATACAAAGTCGAACGTGGCACGCGGGTAAATACAATCTCTTATGCGGATGACTCAGGCTTTGGTATCCTTTAGATTTAGGCGTAATGCGTACTCGATGACTCGTTCGTGTTATAATCGCGGATAGAATGGAATCACGGATTCTTCCGAGACGTTATATTGAAACAATTTTTCGTTTTGCTGAATCTTTTTGCGTTAAATCACATCGCAGATAAACCTATTTCATAACAATATTTTTTTTTTTTTTTTTTTTTTTACTCTTGCTGATTGATAACGCATTCTTTCGCAAATTCCAAAGGAGAAAACATTTTTCTCTTTTATAAATCAATTATTAAGAGAAGAAGTAGGATATAAAGGAAAAAAAGATTGGAATCCCATGAAACATACTTACATGGTGGACAACGAAGTGCATCGTTGCGATGGAATGTGGGTCACTTCATTTAGGTCATTACAACAATCAACTTGTACGAGGTTCATTGCTCTCGTTTTGCAACTGCCGCAAAAATATCATTCTTCTCTTACTAGATTAATCTGTACGGTCAGCATTATCTTTCGAACTTGTCGAACATTCGTATCGATTTCTTCATTACCGGCATTCCTTGACAGTTCTTTGATCATTAGTCATCCATTCCATTTCTGAGAAATATCCATTCGTAACAATTATGCAACGTTGATTAAGAAAGAACGTTTTTTTTTTTTTTCAATGTACAGACACATTAACGTTCCTAAAGTAAATCGAGATATCCCGAATTAAAACGAGAAGCACGCGTCAGCGCATAAAATCACGCGTGCCAGCCGCGGTTGAAAATCAGGCCAATACCCCACGAAAGAACACACGTATCCCCTTTTCTTAATAATTGTGACACATTAAGCGTAATTACCGTTCAACCGTCGTGAGGAGCGCGCGCGTATCGGGTATCGCGATGGTAAAACATGAACTCGTGATGTCACGCGTTGTGTCACGTACTATGGCGAATGTTTTACCATATAACGTGACCACGCGGCGATAGATCGCGCTTAAAGTTGCGATTTCCTTTGAAAACTAGTCCTTGGCGTAGGATGTCCCGCGGGTGTCGATAGACGGCGCAGTTGTGCCACTTTGTTAAGGATATGTGGATCGTGTAACGAGTTTTCGCCGCGTTTACATAGCCGTCTAGATTCGAAAACCGTTACGTGCGTTTTGAATGATCGCAGGGAGTTGTTGAGAAACCGACTACGAAACGATAAAACTATATAATGTAAATAAGCATATGTTGTACACTCGTGTTGTCGATACGCGTTCCTCAGACTTGTCCAACGCTATATTTACGATTTCCGGCAGACAATCTTAAGACTAGGTCACGGAATTGCATTATGTCTACTTATACGCCAAGAGAGTATTGATAATGCGTCGCTCGCATCTCAAAATCTTAATTCTTGTTCATCTCATTTTAATATCAAATCGAACAGTTTAGCTTCTCGAATTCGTTTGCGATTCGATTGATTAGATTAGAACGTCGAATCAATGCTCGAATTAATGCGCGTAACTTAAACATCCATCCTCATTATCCGAGTAAAATGATAATAGAGAGAAAAGTATTATGAATTAAAGCGATAAATTGAATTAAATCCGGAAGCAGGGAGAGGCCACCCCTCCTCTCAATCTCGTTCCCCCGAACGAGAAGGAAGTTTCGTTGCGGCGACTGCGGAATAATCATCGGCCGCGACAACAGTAGCCGGCACACGGGGTTAGCGGCCGTGGCGGTGCGGCGGCAGGGGGCGAAAAGAGTGACTCATCGTTGAGCCAGGCCAGGCCTTACGAGCTGCAGGTCAGGAGAGGAAGACACTTTTAGCCCACATTTCTTCCTTGCCCCCCTTCTTCGCCGTTCTTCGACTGGTGTGTTCCTTTATTTTTACCCCAGCCGTTTATTCGCGGTTCCTCGTTTCCTATCTCGCTTCCTCCTCTCCTGTTTTTCCTCGTTCGTCTATTCTGCTTCCCAGACACGCGTCGTTCCCGAGGATTGCTACGCGTTGGCCGACGCCGAGTGTCTTAATGGGTTTCGAGGATGGTTGTCGAGGGTCTTTTAGAACGATATAATTAATATCTGTACAAAAAAATATATATATATACATATATATAAATATTAAATATTTTATATAAATATATAAAATAGAAGTATTGCGAGTGAGGGTATTTCAAAGAAAATTCCAAAAATATCTAAGCGGTTTAGCAACTTCCGGGGTATTAGGAGTTTATTTTGCATCCCTATGCTTTCTCGAGTCGGCGTTTCTTAAGACTGGGAAGACTTTCAAGATCGAAAATTCATAATGCAACGTTAGTAGGGCTTCCTTAGAACTACACACCAGATTATGAGATTGTGAATATTTTTTTTAAAGTTTTAAAAATGTGTTAAATTTATCAAGAAAGCCTGAGGACATTCGAGAGTTCCTCGATGTGTTCTGATAGCTAGCGGCTATGACGGGGTAACAGGTTTAGATACAGCACACGGAAGTATGGCGAACCTGCTACGCGAACGGTTTATTAGCTGGTCGCGTTTCTCGAGAAATCGCTGTGTACACAATTCCAGGATACACACAATTCGGGCCAACTGAATCACTACGTTGTGCCTCGTGGGCAAAAAACGCGAATAAGGAACATCTTTGTTACACGTTCCTTTTGTAGTAGAATCCGTGGAATTTTTTTATCTTACTTAAGACATGATATTATTTTTACAGCTGGTTTAAAATCGATAATTTTCTCATATAAAAAGACAATTTCTCCACTTTTCTTCATTTATCCTATTTTTTTTTCTTCAGAATTATCATAAATTCTATCATCTATCTAAACTATAAAAAAAATAAGTATAGATAGAAAATACTTTAAAAGATTATTAGCATTAAATATTTCTGATATGTAACCAAGTTATAGTTAAAGATCACAGGATCGAACGGACACCACCTGCTCCCGGTTCACTGTATCGGTATTTTCAAAGTAACTCGATGCTTCCCCTGAGACCAGTTCCCACGACCCTGTTCTCTCGTTAGGCTTCCAGACCAACTCTCGACGCCCCAAAATCAAAACCGCTCCTAACCGATCCTTTTCGATTACTTTCAGGTGGACACAAGGAGTTCCACAGGCGGCACAGGGACCTCTGCGAGGACACGCTTCTCCCAACAGTCGGAGCAGGTCCGTCCACTGTCGGTAGTTGTTCCAGTCCAGGACCAGGGTGTCCAGTATTAAGTCTGTCCGGACCACCGACTCCACAACCCGCAGACATCGATAGTCACCCAGCCTCGAGAGTTCTACCGTTCCTCTACCTTGGAAATGGCAGGGACGCGGCCGATTTGCAACTTCTTCGCGCGTTAGGCGCAACCAGAGTCCTCAATGTCACTTCACAGCTGCCTGGATATCACGAGGAGAGGGGTATCACGTATAGACAGATCCCTGCCTCGGATTCTGGCCACCAAAACCTTAAGCAGTACTTCGAGGAGGCGTTCGACTTCATTGGTGAGTCTCCATTCTTGATACGATAGAATTTATGGAGGAATAGTTGGAATTTATCTACCGTCGATAACAGTGGACAAACTTTTTCGAGAGGTAACCGTTCGGTTTGAGTAATAACGACGAAATGGTTATAAGAATGAGAAGATTCTAGATAATTCTAAGAGCATTTCTCGTTTGATCGTTATTGCTATCTAATGGATCGGGGATACCTATTAGGCATAGAGAAAACGTATATACTTCTCCAGTAACGGGATCACGTTTATAAAATGAAAATTCTCGGATTATTCTTGAATTCTGTTACAAATGCATGTAGCCTGCATTTCAGACTTTGATAAATTGATTTTTGCACAAGGAAACAGCAAATTCTTATAAAATCTCTCTGCCGTTTTTATGTTTCTCTCGCGTGTTTAAGAACCAGGAAAAATATGTTGATTCAACTACGCGATCAATGGAACGAGATTCTATTCATTAAACAACGGGAACACCATTCGAATAGGTGACGCACAAATAAGTAGTTTGCAGCGTACAATGTTGACATTGAACGAATGAACGTGGTAGCCTCCATTGACGCTCTCGAACCTGTTGCGTGCGATTCAACGAAAATACACAAGGATCGTCGGTTAGGGTAAATTGGTCTAATTGCATTGACAGTGCAAAATGTCGGTCGGTTATAACGTGATATTCGAGTGAGGCTGCGTTTAATTCACCGTGAGAGGGAGGATGAGGAGAGCGTTCACAAAGAGATGTTGGCCTCTGTCGATGAGTAATTCTTTCGACTGACTGGGTGTGTCCTCGGGCAATGATCGTCATTGCCGTTTGCATCCAATCTCATCCGCAAGTAGTACAACGTTCAAAGGTTGTTCCTTGTCGCTCGATTAGCGATCGATCATTTTCCATGATTCTCGTCAGAAAAGTCGAAGAAAATATGATGATTTAATTTAGTCATGAGAAAATAAAATGAACGTTCTGTACAATTTTCTAAATGTTTTTAATTTTTTGATGAATCGTAAAATCTTATAGAAAATGTAAGATTATAATTATAAAACGAACTTCCTGAATCGTAAATCAAACAAAGTACAGGGATCTCCTAACGGTCTGGATTTCGAGCGTCCTTTATTTCCCTTCATGGGAACCAAGGACTCGATCCTTTGTGAAGGACACCGGTTAAACTTTCCATCTAACCTGGCTGCTTATTTTAAATCCTGAACCCAACCGAAGAATACGTTATAAAATTTCGTTTGTAACCCCTAATTAAACTAAGGAATAAATTAAAATTACAGTTAAGATAATATAATTATAACATGCGAGAGGTCATAAAATTGAGCATTGTTCCCGATGTTTCTCTTCAATTATACGTGCCCATTCATTCTACACGCTCTATTGATCGCTAAACATTTAAAAAATCTTACCACTGGTGCCTGAGTTGGATTTTTTCATATCCGATGCTTATTCAAATAATTGCTTCTACTTTCAAATTCTTAAAAATTTTTAATCAAACCATTTGCATCGCCATAAAAATAGAAGCAATTTTTAACATATACAGAGACATCTCGCGTCTAAATGGAAAAACACGCGGGATATTATATATCCATATCTCGCGATGAGACGCCAAAGGGCTAACCTCTCAACGCCTCAAGTGCACATGTTTTACATACCAAACATCCGTTTTATAAAAGATTTCCCATACCGTATCTACGCATCAATTATACGATGGAATATCTATTGTATCTGTACAAACTCCCCTTATTCTTTACCCCTACAGAATTTCGTATAATCCACTCGTCGAAAGTTTTTAATATTCGAAAACACATAACCTAAAACGTAATATATATATATATATATAGAAATTCCAAATAGCCTAAAGTCGACTCGGGGAAAAAAAGGGGGTTCGAATCATCGTCGCTTTGTGTGCGTCCTTCATCGTCCAAGAGGCGGTTTAACGGTCAACGCACCAAGGTGCCCTTCATTTCACGCAACAGTCCCTACGGTGTTGGTCGGTTGGCCAGGTACAGCATTCCACCAGTTGCGCACATTCGGTAGGGCCTTCCTTGCGCGCGCATACACACACACGCGCGCGATCAAGGATCGTCTCGCGTTACGCACACGTTCACGCGCATGGAGCAGAATGCGGTGCAGTAAACACACGGGGAGACGAGAGGCCGACACTGGGGCACCATGAAGGGGATATTCACGGGTGTGTGCATTCGTTAGTGCGGGCTCGCGCGCGCGCCAGTGACTCATGGTTTCATGAATGGAAGCCTTTCGTCTTCTAGTCCTCGCATATACGGTGAATGGTCCACCGGAAACGGCTGGTTACACCCTGTTTCCGTTACACCAAACTGCGCCGCGTTGACGAGGGAAAAACGGGCGAGCGTGCCACGATCACGAGCCTCGTTCGGGGCAATTTTGCATCCTTCGGTTCCTGCGGATGGGGCAAGCTTTTCGAAGCTGTATTAAAATAAAATACGAAACGTGTTTATTTGTTGTCGAAGATTATTGGATAATGTTATTGGTGAATGATTAACGAAGCGGTTATTCGGAAGTAGTAGCAAGTAGATTTATGAAACTTTTGAATTTTCGAAAATTGAGAAAAAAATTGAGAAAAATAAATATGATGTGTTAAACGAGTAGAAGGTTATATTTATCATCATACATTCATCGTGCGCAGTTAGAATTCCGTAAACGTTTAATCTCATAGAATTGCGCAGGAAGCAGTTGTAATTCGCTTCGTTCACGGAACATGATACCACCGCCGTTAATTTTAACCGTTCAGGGAACGGAGCGTTTTAAGCAAGAAAGAAAATAGAACGAAAATAAAAAGGCAACAAGTAACGCCGTATTTCCCGGAACACGGTATCATTTTCGACATCGCGGCCGACAGGTGTCCAGACTTTCGGTGTACACATGCGCCTTCTGTTACCAAAATACGCCCCCCCCCCTCCCTCTCCCCTCCCTACTTCATAACTTCCTTCTCCAACCTTTTTCCCCTTTCTTTCTTCTCAATTTTAATTCAACAGTCTCAACTCTTTCGTCTCTTCCTTCCACCCTTCGCAGCTCTAATTTTCTTCCTCTCGACCTCCCCCCTCCCCCCTCCTCCCTCCTGTTGGACTCTCATTTTTCTTCCTTTATCTATAACTCTCCCTTCTCACAATCCCCCCTCCTCTCTTCCCCAACAATTTTCTCCCGCTTTCTCCGTCTCCGTCCGACCATTCGTCACCCGTGACTCATAGCAGATGCCAGCTCGCGAGTCCACAACACGCTGCAGGCGTGTACGCGTAACGTTTAGGGGCCGATGCACCCCTCCCCTCCCCCAATGTCTCGACTAACGTTTACCCAAACTACTTCTATTACGTGACCCCCCTCAATTCGTGGCCAGATAAGATTAGTCGCGCTGCTTATCGCCGTTTAGCGCGGATTAGCGATTAATCGACGCCTTCGGGGTACGTGTTTTGTAGGGTGTTTCAAGCGAAACAACACCTATCCCTTTGTGCCGCCTGTCTCTGGTAATTTGTTCTGGTGCACGATGGTAAATTAACGTGTACGTGAAGTTGGTATTAGACCAATTGATTGAAATGAAGTGAAGAGAAAGGGAACAGTGGATTTCTACTCGTTAATGCTAAATGTAATTATTTCACGCTGTAAAGTGTTAATGTATTCGTATGATCTTTTAGAGGTCAATTTTAAAAGCATGAAAATTAGTATACAAAAATGTCAGTCTATGCTTATTTGTAATTATTATATAAGCAAATTAAGTTAGATGAAGCGATATATGACAGAGATAGAGCTGATCTCGCTTCATCTGATACGAAGTTAAGCTGTTTATAACTTGATAAATATTTACTCGATTTTACTTTTTTTTTTTTTTTTTTTTTTTGCTTATTTTCGCTTTTAGAATTTATTCTTCAAAGTTATTAACACGAATGTATTAACACCTTGCGTATAATTCTTCAATCATGTCGATATTATCGTGACAAAGATTCTTTATAAAACGATCTTCGATTCGTTTAATAATTCTCAATTCCTTTTGTTCCATAGATGTCGTGAAATCTGCATGCGTGTGCACTTGCATCGGCTTTCATGTCCCCTCTCTTTTCTACGTCAAATCGAGTACAAGTAACGTCGCATAAGATACGGGCCCGTGTCGCCATGACTCATTGGCGATACGATAGCCTTCCCTATATTACGTAATCGAATCGCCTGTTTGGCGGCTGGTTTCGTTTTGCTGTTTTACAGCACGATCTCGACTGTCATTCGGCCGAGTTGCACGGACCTCCGATGGATTATTGCTCTTAAATCGACTTCTAGAAATTCAAATGATGTAGAAAATCTTAGTTCCTTCGGTTTCTAGATCCATTTCTCTCTTTCACGCAGTTCGAATTTCATTGAGTACTAAAGTAGATGGATAAAATTGTGGAATAGATCTGTCTTTTTTAAAAAACAAATTAAAGATAATATTTAAGAAAGAGAAAGGTTTAATAAGCATGTTATCGATACGAAAAGAAAAATTAAATACATAGTATATCCATTTATCTATGTCGTTGTCAGAGGACAAACATAAGTTCGTATAATAAGAGTTCATGGTCAGATAAGTAGATTCAATCGACATTGGAATTTAGTTTCAATGAGGCCACTAACAAAAATTTCGTTCCAATAAATATAAACGATACAAAATGTTTTAAAATATATAACGTTGTCCGATACATACATCCTAATATGTATATACACCCAAGATTGAATTTTTATTTCGAAATATGAAAACGATAAAATTATAACCTTTTAACCTCTTTAATAAAAGTAATTAATAACAATCTTTTCTTTTTATACAGAGGAAGCCCGAAAAGCCGGAAGCAGCGTGTTAGTGCATTGTCAAGCGGGAGTATCGCGCAGTGCGACAATCGCAATCGCGTATATAATGCGACACAAGGGCCTGTCCATGGTGGAGGCCTACAAATTGGTGAAGAACGCGCGACCTATTATCAGTCCTAATCTCAACTTCATGGGACAATTGTTAGAGCTCGAGCAAGGTTTAAGGGCATCAGGTGGCGTGACGGCTGCTCCCGAGGAGCCAAAAAGCTGTCACCAATGTCGCTGGTCTCATCAGCAAAATAGCGAGGAAGTTACTTCCGGTTGCAGCGTCTGAGTCGAGCGAAATCACCAGGCGAGGATCACCCGATTCTCTCGGATGACAATCGGGTTCCAGCAGAAGATCGAAAAGAAAAGAGCAGAAGAGCCCACGCGCGGTTCGCAAGGCTGTCTCGATGTTTCGTGTCCAAGGACGCGATCGAAAGACACAATCTACACATATCCTACACGTATATTATCCATTAAACGAACCGAAGTCGTCGTTCTTCCTGTTTCATACACAAAACACACACAGCATACACACGTGCGAAGAACTCGAATAACATAACCTTGCTACACGTGCCTTGGCGATCGGCCCTAGTAAACGGGAAAGGCTGATTTACAGAGAGACACTTTTATTTCTATTCTATCGAATAACTTATTCAGTGGTAAAGAACGTTCTGAGTGAGAGAGAACGCGTCGTTGACTTGTGAATAACGAAGAAAGAGATGCAAATGCGGATAAGTCGTAACATATGTGCATCCTCCATCTTGGAACTTCGAAAACCAACAGGATGATGGCGCCTGTTAACACTTGAGTGCGCATGAATTTCTTCCTGTGTACATACAACGACGCGAGCTCCTCTCTATGTTGCGAATTATTTATGCGTTCAAAGGAGAGGGGAAAAAAGAGGGACGCGGCGCTAGTTACGGAAGCTTCGTGCAATCGTCATGAAGAAAGGTTTGGTGTACTTACGCGACAGTGTTCCGTAGTTTTATTAGTACAAAATATAACGTGGTAAGAGGCGCGTATGTTCGAAGGAAATTATAAATATTTTTTTTTTTTTTTTTTTTTGTTTCTTGCGTAGTAAGTTACAGTAGAAAGAGTATGTATATTTGATTTTAACATGATGATACACGGTGTTCCACTTTTCTTGAAAAGATCTACGCGTTTGTAATTTAGAAAGTGAATTTTATTCGTTTAATTTTTGTTCTTTTTATATGTGTATATTTTTTTTTTTTTAAGTGTCAAGCGTCCACGTCTAATTTGGCCACAATTTTTTTCTTTCGAGTGAGTTGAATACTATCGATTAATTATCTTGTATTTAGGGACACTGCTTCTTCGAAACCGTCGTTGCGAACAAAGAAGCATCGAATAAGAATATAGAAGTGAATAATTGCACTTGAGGAAGTCTTGCGAAATTTTTTTTTTTTCTTTTTGCCATCTAAAGGCGCGCGCGCAAGTGGACAGTTACAAGGTGGGATAAATGTACGTCAATTGAGATCAATAATAATTATGTTTGCGTTTTTGCCTTTTGCCTATTTGTATCTCTATATTCGTAATGTTACATTATTCGATAGCGAAGTGGTATATATTTGATAAAATAATATATCATTAACTGGAATTAGCTTAACCACGAGCTCCGTAGCATTTAAGGATCTGGTTGAGATCCAACCATCGTGATCTAGTCGTTTGTTGGAATGTAACTGATAATGATGTTGACGATATGTAAGGTATGAAAGAGAGAACGAAAGAGAGAGTTCAAATACCCCCGCCAACTAATTAGAATAATTAGTAAAAGCTATAACTCGAGGGACGAAAATATTTCGATTTTAAAAATTAAGATGCCAAACACGGATTTTTAGTTCAACGGATTCAACGAGTTTCAAACTTCGGGGGTTAAAGTCGTGTGTAATAGCCAAAATTATTATCATCTTTCGATCTTGAAGTGTACATAAACAATAAATATTATCTCACGGGGAAAAATATAACCATGAATTAATATTTTAAACCAGTTCTGATCAGTTTAATGAACATCTTTGTATCGCAAGAAAATTGTCTCCATTGATCCTTTATTCGAATTAAATCGCTTGCACGATACAAATATGATTGCGAATGTAAAACCTAACCTTGTCACTCTGTTTATGTCTGTTATTCTTTCGCAATGTTTCACTGATAATAATCCGAATAATGAGGAAAATAATGTGAATATGATTTATCTCGTTTCATATTCATGTTGTACAAAATATGATCGTTCGATTATTTTTCATCTAATCGGCTCGTTTTCAAAATTCTTTGATATCGATGTGCGTGCGGTCTCAGACGAATTGTGCCGCACGAAGGGAAATTTTTCGATTAAGAATTTGATCTGTTAGCGTTAGAAGTATTATGGAAATAGAAAAGTGTCTTTTCCTCGCGTGGCACGATTCATTCGTAACGCGTGTATATCTAGCTTTTTTAATCGCTTCTATCTTAAACCGCAATGGATGATTCTTATTCGTAATCGAGAAACAACGAGTGTAATCGTCATAAATGGAAAAAGAAAAAAAAAAAAAAGAATCGTGCACGTAGTTCGCTTCGAATATCGTCGAAATACCTCGAGCAACGGCCTAAATGGGACGTTGATTAAACGTAAAGATGAATAAAAAATAAACAAAAACGTGTGCGAAATAACTGTACGACACGACAATCGCCGCTGTTAAATCAAACCGAGCAGCTGTTCAAAAAAAAAAAAAAAAAGGAAGAAAAAAGTCGCTTAAACCGATATGCCTTTCTACGTTAGAGAGACTCAAACTGTTGACAATAAAAGCTCGACAAGAGAAAAAGAGACCTGGTGTGCGTGAAAGAAATATAGATCACGTCATGCATACATGTTCACGTTATATCTATATGTGTGTGCGTGTGCGCGCGCGTATGTGTGTGTGTATGTGTGTGTGTGTGTGTGTGTACAACATAACGAGACAGAGAGCAAGTTCCTTCAGATTCTTCAATTCTCTCGAGGAAACGGTACATATCAAAGAGATGTCGCCTTCTATTTTTTTTTTCTTTTTTTTTTTTTTTTGTTTCTTGTAGATCGCGAAGAATGTCACATTTGAAGGGAACAATTTATGTTCGCATATTCTCCTATATAATAGTTGGGCCGTGACGCTTCGCGTAGACCTTGTAAAAAGTGTTAGCGAATAGTGTTGTAAATATTCAGCGTGCAAAGACAGGCGATCACGAATAGAATCGCGTGAAACGAGAAGGGAGGGAGGGGGGTGGGGGAGAAAAAAGGAAAGAAACCGATCGTGTAATAAATGAAAAAGAGAACTATATTCGATAGAAATAAAAGGGCAGAGAGCTACGAACCTGTAGTACCTGTTGCGTCACGAGGATGTACGATATGTATGTAGTGTTTACCGAGTTGTGGAAGAGCTTTAACAATAAAATGTATATCGACCTGTACGATAAACGATTGTCGTTGCCGTATAACGATAAAAATAGCATTTGGTGTAATTTTGTATTGGAACTGGTAAAAGCAGAATCATAAGATTGGTAAATGGTTGTGTCGCATTGCGATTGTCCATTGCACGCGAAAATAACCTGAAAGATGAAACTACTACTAAACGCCATGTGGTCCAATAAGTTCCTAAGATCATCTTACCGTTCGAATTTTGAATGATGCTTTGACCAATTCTATTTTATATTAATCTTCTAAATTACTTAATGATGTATATCATTGTTCGATGTATACCTTTATTGCTAATGTCTTTCTACATTGGTATGCACACGTTAAAGTTTGCGTATTATCACATCTTGGGATGGGGTAGATGCTGCACCAAGTTGGTCGACAATTTTTTTTTTTTTTTTGCGGAAACGTTGCCGTACGATCGAATACCTTTTTCGTTTTTCAATGTACAGTTAAATGTAACGTAAAGTAATTGTGCATACGCGAGGACAACTATTGTATCATATCAAAATTTAGTTATTTTATGAATAAAAGTATAAACCGTATATTTTTTTTTGCTCAATTCTTTTTTTTTCTTCTAATAATCACAATATCTTGTTTATTATTTATCTTGTCTTTTGTGAAATTCAAGTGATAGAAATAATATAACGCATGAGTGTCATATTTTATTAAATTCAAAAATAAAGGAAAAGAAAGAATTTCATATCATAGATGAAATTTCAAAGAATAATTTTTGAATATATGAAATTAGATGTGTACAAGATATATATTTTTATATATATTGATATGATATAATTTATTAAAATTTTTAATCAATTAGATTAAGTAAAAAATTCAATAAAGTTAATTAGAAATCAGGATTGCCTCTTGAATATATTTTGTTATGGACAAGAAAAGGACAGAGATATAATAAAAATATTGAAATCAGCGCCATCTTCAGAGTGGCGCAAATGAAATTCATAAAAAAAGAAGAATTGATTTTAAGTGCCATCTTTTGAACATTTAAAACATTTCTTTAAAATAGATAGAATAAGAATTGATAATCAATCCCATCTCTTGAGTGCTTTTAGAATCATAAATAATATTTTTGGTATTCCAGAGATGGCGCTCATTGTTCATTTTTTAGTTTATCTCTTCTTTTTCTTCACTATAAGTTTCATTCTGAAGATGGCGGTGATTTCAATATTTTTATCCTTTCTGCTTACTTTTTATTTACATTCGCTCTTGGTGCATAACTATTTGACCACGGACAAAGTACGAGATATCAATTGAAAATCTTTTTTTTTTTTGAAACTATGTGTTTTAATCTTTATTGTAAAAAAATACTGAAATTATATCGGTTTTACAAGAAAAACAAGAATAAATACAAATGCAATTATTAGGAAAATCTTTATTTAGACAGAAAATATCGAATTTTGAATATAATAAAGTTTCCAAATTTTCACGATAGAATCGGTTAATTTTCTTAGACCGAGCATTCTTTTTTATATATTTTTTTCAAGAAGGAATCAAAATGATCCAACTTCTGAAATAATTCAATATGGCCGCGAAACACGCATACGATAAACTTAATAAGCAAACACATTCTTTTCGCGTTCTCTTCTTCATTATTCAATACGTCATTTTGACGGATAAAATATGATTGTGCATACGTAAATACAAATTCGATTTATTACTTTCTCTCGGTATTGTTCGCTCATAATGTATTCGCATTCTCAGTCTCCTGCTTTCTAAATATTATACGTTTCGCTGTAAGTAAATATTAAGTTGTCATAGTATAATTAGTAGTAATAGTAATAGTAATAGTAATAATAATTTTAGGGGTCATTTCTTACTTCTTCTATGATATACCCCTGTTCTTTACATTTCATTCTGTTCATAGCTGAAAATGCAAAAAATCTCGTTTGCTTAAATTAAATGCATAGGTAATCGATATGGAATTTCTAGTTTTGTGCCATCCTATTCATACGTTCTGCACAGATCCTGTTTAATTTTATAGTGATTTTTATTACGTCTTTGTTGTATTAATATTATGCCAATATAATTGCGCGATGAAGCAAAATTTTTTTTATAGGTAAAAAGTCTTACATGGAGTAACGTATGTTACCATCCATTTGAGTATAAAACAGATAACGTACAATACAAGTTACAATAAATACTATGCAAAGAGTCTTAGTATCTAGATCCGAGTCTTAGATATTTTTTCAGGCATAAAATTTCCAATATTTACTTTACACATTCTCTGGTCTAACAACAATGACATAACAAATTGGAGCACCTCTTATTCCATTACGTTATTTTATATCGCGAAAAGACATATTTGCTCGAACTTATCGCTCGAGATTAGATATCGACTCTATGCGAACGCGTAAAAAAATTGATTATATCTTTCTGTTAAGAAAGAAATATTCGCATAAATGAAGCTCTACAAGTGAAGCGGATAAAATATAATTACTTGTTCGTATTCAACGATCTATTGCTTATTGCAAAAAAAAACATTATTATAGAAATCGAGAGCCGATTGTATATTTATACTGCGTAACTTACCCTGATTCTTTTGCAGCATAAATTATTAACAAATAACTTTTAAAATCGCTTCGCTATCTTCTCGGCTATTATTAACAAGAAAATTCACAATTACTTACAAACTATTAGTATATATGTATATATAGCTTTTTTAACCGTTGATTCGCAATTTCTAGAAATAATCAAACGGTCATAGGATTGATAAATCGGACTGTCTCGCGGATTGGAAAATTAATTACTCGCCAGGGCTGCCATCGCACGAATTAACGCAGCATTTTCCTCCCGAAGTCGTTCCCGTTCTATAGTCATTTCATGTTGTTGTTGAAGTAACCGAGCTTCGAGAGCCATTATCTTATGATCTCGATCTTCTAAAAGAGACAACAGTCTCCTATTTTCTTCTTGGGCTCGTTCTATCAACTGAAAATTTTGAAACGAAAATGATGAGTTTACAAGTTGTTTCACTTTATTTGTTAAATTAAATAATAGTAAAAAAAAAAAAAAATACTTCATGTGGGTTGTCTCCTGTTGGAGTAGACAGTCTTGGTTGATTTGTAGCATTTACAGAAGTTTGTGGTTCATGATTTCCATGATCTGATTGATTGACACTGTCAGACTGATTCAAGGAATCGAATTCCTCGTCGTCTGCCTCCAAATCGGAATGGCTAAAATTAAATGGGTAATTTTGATATATTAGTGAATGTACATAGTTATTCCAATTCGGACTGCCTATGATGTTATATTAGGCACGACCTTTAATGTTTAATGATATTTATATATCGTTTTTTATATCCTATATTTATTTCAAAATAATTTACGCTTTAGTGTAATATGAGATATGATTATGAGATCAATATGATATTACACGATTCTTATTGGTTCTAGATCATTATAAAAAAGGTGTACAAAAGACTTACGGTACTCGTTACAATACGCAGGCTCGTATTTAAAAGAATCTACTAGCTCTACCGTACTTCGTACAGGTCGTGCCTAATTGTACATAGTCACGTACAGTAGCACTTACCAACTGTGCCTATTTATACATGACCTGTAGGAAGTACGGTAATGCCTAAAAAGCAGTAGCAGTTTATTACAAATGACTACTAAATTTCACTAAAGCACTATATATAATTTACTACCGTAATAAGATATCTCAGTGTTTTATACCTTTTGTTTCGCCTTTGTGTAAACATTTTTGCTGTCCGTTCCTGAAACATGCGTAGTTACACATACATACATAATTTCTCTGTTACATACAATCGACTTTTAACCGCGTTCACAATAAGTAACAGAATATTTTTTATTAAAAAATGAAAATCACACGCACTTACTTCTATGAGTTCATGATCAAGGAACTCATTGTGATGTGTGTTGTGTTTAGTTTCAAGACAAGTGCCACTAAGATCTTCCTCATCTTCTCCTGTACTACCTCCTGTACTCTGTAGAATTAAGTGGCTAACGAAATTACATTGCGGAGTAACAACGGGTTCGCACACAAAACTTTTACCAATATCCGTTAACACTCGCGGTCAATCGCGATTAACGTTTAAAAGAGCGCGGAAAGCAGTTTCTAAGTGCAATGCTACTTTCTTATACATTCTGTGTGTGTCTAATATAATTTTCTAGAAAGATACATTCGCGCAAGACATTTCCGAGAGAAATCGAAAACATTATATATATATGTTTGGATGGAAAAAAAAAAAAAAGATTCTTTTATAAACGAACAAAAATCTTAAATATCGATTAAAAATAACTGATTAAAGAACTTTTTTCGTAACGAATATAAGTAAAAAATCTCTAAATTTATCATGCAAAATACAAGATGACTAAAAGATTTATATCGAATAAATATAGATGCAAAAATCCTTATTTTAAAATCCGACATATTGCCGCGAGGATCATTAAGATTTTAGGTCCTTAACGTGACTGGAAACAGTGACAAACCTCCGTTGATGGTAAATGTACTACTCCGGTACTTCGCCTCTTTTCTCGAAGCTTCCGTCGATCGCGTTGCTGCTTTCCCTTGTTTATGTGCGTTGGCCTATGCAAACAGGATACGACACTAAAGACACTAGAACCAGATCCAGAAAGTGTTAACAAGTCGCGCAAACTCTATGCTGGAAATTCTACTTAGTAGAATTTACAAGATACTTGCATTTAACAAAATTCCCATCTACGCGGATACCTTATTTAAACGTCGTTTTATTTACTTACCGGCCAGGTACCCGTTTATCCTGTTTCCTCATTATTGGTTTATTTTGTTGATTTTCATGTTCAGGTGGAAGCACACTATTCGAACTTGTATCACATATACCTTGAGATTCTTCTGTATTTTGTGCATTCTCTACAAGTGATTATAACTGATTATAAAATATCATGTATAATAAAGAAAAAAAACAATAGGAACATATTATTACTTTGAAAATTTATGGAAGAAGAATCTCCTGTCCTAGGTGGAACAACTCGTGCTCTTGCAGTCCTGATCCTAGATCTTCTAGATGTTAATTCGAAGTCATTATCAAAATCCTCCTGGCTAACGGAGCTGGATGCCATGCCTGTTATATCGCTGTAAAATGATATGATAAAATTGAATTTAATTTGATAAAAACGAGGCAGATAAAAAATTGTGCAAAAAAAAAAAAAAATTTAAAAAGGGCTCTTACAAAAAATACCTGGACATCTGAACAAAAGAGTAGGTGATGATGTGCGATACCTATGTTGGACCAGCACAAAACTTGGAGGCCAAAAAGCGAGTGCTTGATTAGGTTTGTCTAAGGGAAAGTCATAAGGCATGAACCGCTTTTAACTACAGCAAGTGCGTGCGCAATAAGACGATAACAAAACTTCAACAGAAAAGAAAGAGTAATTCTTAAAGGATTAGTCACCTGTCGAAGTGAGTATTCTTCACCTAGTTCCACTGCCAATGCTGTGACTCACTACCAACTTATGTGCGATTGACAGCTGTCAACCATTGAAACATCCATAAACACGTATGGCCTATACGATTACATAGTTCAAAGATAGATAGGCATATCGATCGTTCATACACTTTGTCTAAAGTACAATCTTCAATGCGTAATTTCAATGTCACTAGAGAAATGGTCACAACATGAAAAGTCACTAGGCAAATCCAGAGAAAGTTACTATAACGGTGATGATTCAAAAATAAAAGTCACTATAAAAAGAATATAAAAGTTAAGAATTATAAAAAATAAGAATACAATACATGATAAGATTTTATTTAGCTCAGAAGAAAAACTTTTTTTTCTTCAAAATAATTTGAGAATTTTCACAAAATTGAGAAAAAATAAATTGTTTTAATTTATACTTCGTATTAAAATGAAAAAAATAAATTGTAAAATAAGAAATTTTAAAAAAATAATGACGATTAGGAATAGGAAATTTATTTTATTTAATATGTTTTAACTTATAAAAATTTAAATTAAAAGAAAGGAAATAATTCAAAGAATATGATTTATAGAAAATATTATTAACACTGGTATTAATAGGTGTATCGTTTATTTATTTAATCGATCTGATCGCAGATATAGTTTCTTCATTCATTATACTTCATCTTTTTTTCATAAGTTAATTACAAGTATTCATCGTCATCTATAATCTAGAAAGGTATAGGGATAAAGTTATAGGTAATTTTTTTCACAGTATTGACTCTATTACATACGCTAATCAGATAGCTAAAGTGTTCGTATCTACAAATATATCTTATATTTGTTTTTATATACATATACATATATACACATATATATAGAATTTGTATATGTGCATATCTATATATACATATATTCGCTTTATAACACATCTTCCCGTAATTTCTTTTCCTTTTTTATATTTACTCATTTGACATTTGCTCTTCAACAATTAACTTTCATATACGGGAAGTATATATCGCTTGTTTTCTTACGTTCCATATTTTTTTTTTTTATTTTTGTTTATGTTTGTTTTTTCATTTTTCGTAACTCGAACTCTAAAGTTATGTATGTATGTATGTATGTATGTATGTATGTGTATGTGTGTATGTTGTGTATGTAAGGAGATAAAATTAAATGGTATCGCCACGAGCGAGGGTAGATCTCGGTTTTTTTTTTAAAGAGGTGGCTAGACTCGGTGTATTTTTTTTTTCTTTTTTTTTTTTTAACGAGATATTAAGGTTTAAAAGTGTATACGTATGTATATAGTATTTGACGCTTGATTTGACACATATGATTGAGGTCTCGAGCAAGTTTCTCTGCTGCTTAGCTCGCATCTCACAGCCTAGAGGTGATTTAAACCAGATGCGGAGTCCGTTCATAACGGGCCGCATCGCTACAACGACACACGATAAATCCCCGACAAATGCCAAGCTCGTATATATAATATATATATTTATATATTTTTTTTCATATATATATATAATATATATATTTTTCCTTTTCATTAATATTCTCTTTCTCTTCTTACGCCTATGTAATGTGTATGTATGTTTATGTCCATATGGTCAATTGTGCATTTTTCAAGTAAATATGACATAGTAAAATATTAAAGCGGCAGCAGAATACACTGCAATACTGTTTGACCTATGAAAAAGATGTTTCTCTTCATTTGTTTCTTTTTTATTTTTTTAATGTTTATTTAAACCTCCCTCTTTTAAATTCTTTCCAATCATTTTTGTCATATTTTTTCCTCTTCTTTCTACTTATCTATGTACAACACATTTAACATTTTATCATCTTTCTTTATAATTCTCTTCTTTCTTCTTTTATTATTCTTCTCTGACTTCCACTCTTCACCTTTCCGATAAACTTTTCTCATAGTCAACATGTCTCGTATAAACTATGCAGTGCCGATGCCTATCAAATAGGCAAGTACACATAAAATATATGGTAATCGACAAGTGAGTAACATATTAAAATTAGAAAGTACATGTCGCAACATGGTGGACGATAGATAGAGACAGAAGAAGCATCTCGCGAACCTACACATTTTTTTTCTTGTCCCAGCCTTGGACTTTGATTCGTCTTTTTGTCTCTTTTTCTTCGTCGTAATCGTTGCAAACAATGGTAATCCAACCGTTTCTTTCATTTCGTATTTACTTGGTTCAACGCGTGATGGCGATGAGGTAGATAAAGAAATGTCTTCCACTTTTTCACGCGACATTTTCAAACAATTTGACTATTTTTATTTATTAAATATATTCTTCTTCGAATCTTTGGTAAGTTTTATATATAGGCAGCAATTTTGATTTCTCGGTTAATTTTTATTTTTGATGATTAATATCTTTACTTGCGTACAAAGTGTTTCAAAAATTAATTTGTATAAAATAATTTGTCAAAATAATCAAAAAATTATTTTTCTGTTGTAAAAAATAATCTCACTTTCACTGGTGACTTTATGATTACAATGGATTATATTAATGATACAGATAGGATGCATTTTTAAATCATAATCATAAAATTAAGTACATTATTCATACTAATAAAAAATTCTTACAATACAATACTCTCACTTTTCATTCAATTTCAATCATGAATAAAAAACTTAACCTAATCTTTTTGAAACACTTTGTATAGTGTTTAAACGTAACGAACGAAGAAAAGAATCGTCGTATAAGTTCCATACATATAGTGACCAACTAAGTACACATAGCGAAGGTTCGTCGAGTGCTCAACTTTTTTTTTGTTCCGATAAATTTCATCTAGAACCGCGATTCGTTCGCAGCTTTCGATTAAGTAGACACAGTAAATCGAGTATAGTAAAAGTTACTCGTTCTAACATGATTATATTCCACTTTTTTTTTTTTTTCTCTTAAAAAGATTTTTGTTCGTCAACTTTTTCTTTCTTCCATTTTGTAGATAAACTATACGTCATGTATATATAAGTATATTTATATGTATATATGTATTAAATAGTGCCTATCTAAAAATGAGGCACGGCCAAAGAAATGGCCGTGTATGAAACGTGACATGCACACGACACTTAAATGCGACCGATTACAACGCTACACACTATCCTTCGATGAAAGTCAGTTAAGGATTCTCGCGAAAAATGTGACGTAATTTTTTTCTTGTTGTTTTTTTTTTTTTTTCTTTTTTTTTTTGGCATTCACCGTTTGTTCTGTAACTCTACGCAGATGATTATTTTTTTTTTTAATGGCTATTGCCATTATGGTTAGACGAGAGTAACGCGAACGCGTTCCTTTTATTATAAACTTATCAGAGTGGTGAATCGAACCGGTAGGCCTTGGACAGTATAAACGCGAACCTAGACGAAGGTTTCGACTCACAAGAGAATCGAGAAATACAATGGAAAGAACGAACTTCAGTCCTGTAGGAGATGCGTGGATTCTCGCCGTGTTTCCTTTGTTCGTCGTTCGCGGCGCTAGTTGGAAGTAAACGCTACGGCTTGAACCTTTATGGGGACGCAATGTCGAGGCGTCTGAGAATTTTTAGACTTCGTATAGTGGAATATATACTTATATATATTATATATTTGTATATATAAAACGATGAATGAAAAGAGAAATTTCTTTCACATTGATGCTCTGTGCGTACTTGTGGTAGCAATTAGTTGCTAACGTTTTAAATTATATCGATGCATTAATAGATCCATTTCATCATACAGTTTGGATTCTAATGCTATCAATCTCTGGTGTTATACATCGATCATCTACATTAATGTCTCAAGACTTTCGCGATATATTTTTTTTTTTTTTTTTTTTTTGTAAATACATTAAGAAACTCGAACTCTATGGTTAGTTTTCTACTATTGCTAATTCCTCGTTTTATATCGATACGAAGAATGCGAATTAGTAACTCGAAAAAGATTTTCGCGGTATATATAATATATATACTTTCCTTAGGACATTTAGCGTTAGAATCATTTAATTGTAAGTAGATCTATGTTTCATAGCGATGCAGTGATACGGATTCGTAATTTTAAGTAAACCGTGAACTTGTATTGCTATTAGAATCCTGATATTGTATCGATGTTAAGTGATATAAATTAGTAATTTCAAGAATACCTTAGCACTATTCTCTGTTTTTAATCGAAAGTCTAAATCTTTTCTTTCTGCATCGATCTTATTAACCGTCAATCATCGCGCACAATCCTAAACAACAATTTCAAGAATATTTTCTTTTTTCTTTTGGCAGTGACGTATTTTTCTATACGTCGATAATTTTCTACTATCTTTTTTTTTTTTTTTTTTTTTTTGTTTTCTTTTCGGAAATTTTGCGTCTTTAATTGCACGATAATATATATTTAGTTTCACAAATTTAAGGAATCCAAAAAAAAAAAAAAAAAAAAGGGAACTCGCCTCATTCTCCATCTTACAGACATATTTCCAATGCTGCGTCCGCATAAAACCGTTCAACGCTGCCAACGTTCGCCCTAACTTCCGCCACGTAGACAGTGCGCACGATCCAATCGCGCACGCGCATGCGTCTTCATTCGTCGGCGTACTTCACCGCGCTATCCTAGGCTACCCTAAGTTCACCTATAAGCAATAGAATTATACATACCTATTATACTCTCTATAACGATAATGTATGTAGAAAAATGAGCCTCTCGCGTCTTTGGTTAAACGCGAAGCATTTAGAAAGTATTCTGGCAGTGGTTTTCGTAGATGCTTCGATCTTAGCCTCGGACCAAAAATTTTGATTTCAGTTTCAAATTGGAATACAATCGTCGGAATCTTAAATGAATTTCTTTCTCTCTCTCTCTCTCTCTTTTTATTCTCGGGACGTAACAATCTTTTGTTTGATTCGACTATTTGTATTTCTCTTTCGATTCTTACTCTTTCTGTTAATCCCAGATCGAAACTCTATCTCTGCGACGTAATTCTGTTTTTCTCTGTCTTTTCTTATTATTTCAAACACTTATTTTTGAGAATCCGATTGTATAATGACAAGGTCGAAGTATGCTCTGTGTGCAGTCCTCTGTGCTAACTGTCTGTCGCACGTGTAACACGTGTGACACGAATAAAAACCACTTTTTTAAGTATATATATATTTTTTTTTTTTTTTTTTTTTATATAGTCTCTAGCCTCATCGAGGGAAGGGACGAGTAAAATAAGATAGATCCTATGTATCCTAGTTTACGCGTGAAATTCATTCGAAGGAAAATCATTTTATCCTTTGGCATGTCACTTTTGGCCTTCTCGTCCAGAGTCAGCTTTTTTCTCCCTCTTCTTTATTCTTTCCTTTAACTAATATTCTCGATCCGGGCACTCGTCGGTACCCCGATTTTATCCGCGATAAAATAGCGTCGTTGATCGTCATTCGATACTCTTCTTCCGGTAACCGGTTGTACTGTGTGTGTATGTGTATGAATGTGTGTTCACAACGCGCAACGCAAGTGACTGCTCAGACAATGGCACAAGAGCAACGTGTTCCGTAGGGTGAAGTCGTTTAGGTCTTTCAAAAGTAAACTAGATTTCCGCTGTCGCGAGGCGATTAATTCATTTACAGCAGGTCTAGTTCACGAATAGATAGTGATCACCTCCCGTCCGCCACCACGTACCATCAACACCCTCTCAAGACCCTCGGTGAGAACCTCTAGAAATTCCATATCTGTGGCGCGTTTAAGGTCAAGGAAATTAAAAGAAAGATCAAATAAATAATAGATTTAAGAAATTACAGTTTGAATAATGTGACAGAATAAGGACAGAAAGGATACAATTTGATTCACGTTCTAGTTTGGTGTCTCTTGGTGGTCCAGGTAGATTGAGTATGACTAACTGAGCATTTTTGCTCTTCTTCACGATCACTTCGTTCAACTTGATGGAAGTGTGCATACGTCTTACGTTACCTTCATCCCTACAAAAAATCATCAAGCATAAGTTTAATAATTTTTTTCAATAATCGAGAAAATGATACGGTAATATCATATTAAATTACGCACGGTGTTATCGTAGGTTTCTTAGACTCCGGGCTATCAGTTTTCTTCTCCTCGTTCTCTTTCGCTTCCTTCTCCGTATTCTCCTTATTCTCCTGTTTCGGTGACCCGCCAATCAATTTCGTTTCCTCCTCATTGCCCTCTTTAGCTTCTTCCCCAGCGTCATTAGCATCCCCTGCCTCTCCCTCTTTGCCCTCCGTCTCCTGTACCAATTTCTCTTGCGCCTCGTCAACCGCGTTAGGATTCTGGCTTCCAGGCTCCTGGAATCTCACCTTGGTGGCCACCTTCACGTCCACGTTGTGGTGATGGTCCACAATCGCCTGCACCTGTTGCACATTATACGGGTATCAACGAATCTGTGACGAGTCACCGTGTCCCGAACAGCAGGAGATAGTCAAAGTGTGTCGAAAAAGACGACTAACTCTAGCGTCAAAGCACTCTATAATGATCTGACTAAATGAACGATCGCTAAATGGAAGCATTCTCGGCTATGAACGTGCCAATCAAAAGCTGAAACGTTTGGAAGTTTCGGTCGGGAGTGACCCGGAGATGGATATATAAACGTAGTGATGAGATGCAAGAAAGCAAACTGGTGGAGGGATCGACTGCGGCAATATTCCAAAATCAAAACAAGTTGCAAATCAGTGAGAGAGAGAGAGAGAGAAAAGAGACAGAAAGAGAGAGAGAGAAAGAAAATGCAAGACAGATATAGTATTATATCTCGACCCGATTAAACCGAGGAGGAATCGTGAGTGTCCTGAAGAGACGATTCCCACGTCACCTCCAAGAGTTCATTTTCTCGATATGGAAGTGAGTTAACACGATGTCGTATGTAAGTACGTGTATGTATTATGTGTGAGTTGGTGAATGCGAATGGAATCGATTGGAAACGAAATGCGATTTTTTTTTTGTTTTCTTTTGTTACAGAGATTTGGAAAGAATAAGGATTCGTGGACGACACGCATTTTTTTTTGTGTGTCTTGGTCACAACAGACACAGAGATAGAGGGGATAAACTGACGAAGGAACGCCGGGAATTTTCTGACAAACCAGAGGTAAATTTTCTTCAGCGGGTACCTCGTTGAAGTCCACCAATGACTGCACCTTATCCGTGACGAGCACGCAACAAACAGACACATACCGATCAGTAATCGTAGCCGTAGCAATTCTTATTTTACGTACTAAATATATATATATATATATATAAACAAATTTAACATTATGTATAAAATATTTTTCTTTTCCTTTTCTTTTCTTTTTTTATGGTTGTTGACTGATTTCGCGATTTTATCACTTACCACTCCTAGGGATTCCTTCTTGTTCAGTCGCAACTCTCTCAGCATCTGGTTCCTCTGCTCCATCATCAAAGTTCGCTCGTAAGTATACGCGGATATATCTGAATCCATCTATAGAAATTAATAATTAAATTTAATTATTTTTATTATTTAGAATATTCAGGTTTTTTTTTTAAGTTTGTTTCTTTTAAACAAGGATTTAGAAAATCCTTCATCAATCCTTATTATATATATTATAACTTACCATTTCTACAATTTCTACTTCAGCCTCGATTCTCAAGTCGTACAGGAATTTCTTCAAATCCTTCTTCATCTGAATAGAATTATCCTCCATCTGAGCAACTGTGAAGATTCTCATTTTGCAATTCTTCCATGTGCGATGTTGCTTGAGCAAGAATGGTAACAGCATCAGAAGACCGCCATCGTGCACAATCCACCAGACATCGATATTTCCCACAACTTTCTCCGTTGAATCAGGGAAGAAGTTAATTCCTTTAGGCACCAAAAGAGCCATCCTGGCTGCAGCAACTGCTCTAACAGTCTGCAAGAATCCCCTCCAATTTCTTTCCTCTTGTGACTGTTTCCAGCTATAGGGCCAGCCAAGAATCACAGTGTTAGGCTTCATGCCGCCTAATCCGGTCGTTTGAATCAAAGAACAGAGACCATCGACGACGTCCTTAGCCACTAGGACATCTACGAATCCTTTCACTTTTTCCTCTGCGATCGTCTTGCGCAAATTCACTTTTGCGGCCAAAGTCTTGCCAGTGTTTTGAATGTAATCACCACCGATGCAACTGACACAGATTGTCAGACCTTTTCCAGCCTTCAATTGACTAGCAAATGCGAATAATTTGCGATACTTGGGTACCAGATCATCCGTCAGCTTAGCCAAGATGAGAATTTGTGGTCGCCAGTTCTTCGTATGAGGTGGCCCTTCCTCCAGTCTCAAAAGAGAGTAACGAGCGGCTGATAGAGCCAGACCACGAATACCGTCACCCCATTCTTTCTCGGCACCTCGGTATTCAATGTATTTGTAAATACAGCCAGCCATTCCCATGGCCAATAAAGCGTAGTACCAGCTTGTCATGAACATGATGGCGATGCAGAGAGACAGACCGAGAAAAGAAAGGCTCCAATGATAGTATTTGAATCTTGGTCGCCAGTTGGGTGTTCTGAGAAGAGTCTGCAGAGCGCAAGCCAGATTTACAAAGCCATAGCACATGAGAAAGAACATTGATAACAAGGGAGCCAGATAGTCAACATTGCCAAGAAGGATGCCACATTGGCAAATGATTACTGTCAACACTAGAGCCCTTGTAGGTTCTCCTCGACTCGAACTGGTGGCGAATGGAGTTAAGAAAGGAATGATACTGTCCTTAGCAATAGCTTGGAGTAATCGTGGAGCGCCCGTTAAAGATTGAAGTCCAGCACCAAGAGTGGACAGGAAAGAACCGATTAAGATGACCCATTGATTGGGCCAAGCCATATTCGCTACTACCAGTTTGCCACCAATACTCTGGCCAAACTTATCTCGAAGCAGAAGATTGTCCACTGTACCGGCAAAAAGTAAAACACTGGAGAGATATACTGTTGAGGTTGTCAAAATAGCACAAATGGTACCAATAGGAATAGATTTCTGGGCATCTGCTAAGTCACCTGATCTATTGGAGCCAGCCATGATTCCTATGGACAGATGATATAAATATTTATTTAATTTTTTAATTTCAATCATGCTAGTTTTTAAAATTAAGAAATTCCAAGCATCAGTAGTAAAATTTTTCATAACTTACCTGTGACTGAAGGGAAGAAAATACCAATAAGAATAGTGAAGGTAGTGGTAAGATCGACTTGAATTTGATTGAAGGAAGAATTGGACATCATGTCAATATCTTTGGGATCTCTTCCATAGGCAATCAGTTGGCCTTCTTCTTGAAAGCTGTCCCATATATTGTCTAAACATTACAGGAATATATTTATATCATCTAATATTTCTTCAAATCATTGAAAAAGAATTTTTAAAGAATTGTACCTAAAAATACACCACTGGCCAATCCACGAATTCCATTTATGATAGTCACATCGTTTTCCATATAATAAGGATCACATTTGCTAGTGCTACTGTTTCCACAATAGAGTTGATGAAGAATTCCACTAGTATTCTTATTACATTCGGTAAGTACGTTGATATCTTTTAATAATCTCCTCCCGAGAACACACATCCTGGAGATAAACAGAAAACATTCGTGAAGTTGTTTCGATATAAAATACGAAAATTCATTATGCACGATTATGTACTTGAGAGATTCGTTGCCGTAAAAGTTGTAGAATAACCCTACGTAGACAGCCACGATAGAGAGGATGACACAAGCAAGAGCGACCGTCGCAAACTTGTTGACGAATTTCACGCCAATGAATACGATGGTGCCCATTACCATAAGTAGTCCAGTACCGTATACGCGAAAGTTGTTATACATGATGTTAGGGTCTTTTGTAAAGTCTCCAAATATACTAAGCGATGGCGCCATGTAAGTCTAGGGAAAATAAAAATCTTTAGTATTGCATTGTAGCATATTTGTATTTTGGTGACACTTTAGCATAATAGATAGAACAATTACCAGAACAATTTCAACAGCACCGATGATATACATGGCAGCAGCTAGAGTCGTACCCGTGTAGAAGAGCATTCCTACTGCACCACCGAATTCTGGACCCAAACTTCTGGATATCATGAAATAAGACCCTCCAGCTGGCACAACGCCATTAGTCGCGATGGCGCTCATACTGATAGCTGTCAGCATCGTCTATGTATACAGAGAAATGTTTTTTGGTGAAGAATTATTCAAAAATTTAACAATTTTAAAATTTTTTCTCTCTGAATTTCTATCTTTATTTAATTTATTTTATTTTTTTATACATTTTCAAAGCTTAGAGTAACCAAGCTCGGCCATAAATGACTCAATTTACTACACGATTAATCACGAGACTAATCCTTAATTCGTATCGCCATTAATCTCCACACGCATCCAATCCAAATATTGATTGGATCAATTCATATCCACTATATTGAAACTTCAACGTCACTTACCACGCAACAACAACATAACACGATAAAGAAACCCTGAAAAGCGCCAGCGGTGCCAACGACCCAGGTCAAACGAATGAATAGAATCACACCAAAGATGTTTTGGATGCAAGGTAAGAAGACACCGATCAAAGTGCCCATTCGTGCACCACCTTGTACGGGTGGAGGTTTCGCATCCGGGTCGGTCGCAGCTGGAATCGTGTTGCTGTAATCCGACAGGCTGTTGAGCAGCGTGGAAATTCGAGGACGAACTTCCATCTCTTCCTGAAACCATGAAAATCAACTTATTGCATTGTGTTGACGACCAACAACCAATCCTTTATTAATTATATTTTAATTAATTTATTATTCTTAAAATAGTGTAATATTATAAATAACAATAAGTGTATGACACGATGTGTTCATAATCAAATTTTTTACATTTAATTTCATTTCATTTATTTTATCATCGAATAATATAATATAAATTTATCCAATTTTACTTAGAAACAGTGTGACAGTTAGAAAAGTAGCCATAATTTGAACAGGCTAAGTTCAGAATATCAAAAGCCTTGAAGGCCAGGCTAGCGTGAAACTTCTCGTTAATTGGATCACTTTGAGACTGGTTTCCACCTGAAGCACAGGTAGTTCAATTTCTTGGAGATGTAACTTGTAACAGACTATGAAACTCTAAAAGTATCTCTAATACTTTCAACGTGGAGGTATTTTTAATATCTTTTTATTCAAAATTAGTTAATTACAATAATTTATATTAGACTCGAATCAAGTCACGTAATTTCTAAATAGTCTAATCTGTCGTAATTGTCCATTGAAGAAAAGAAATCTAAAAGAATTAAATAGAAGGAACGAGTGTAGTCGTCGTTCGAGCCAGTCTGATCAAGCACGTACTTTTCTACTTACAGTAAACGGCAATTTGTTGCATTCACTTTGTGAAAACTTTTTAAATGCTCTTCGTGATTCGTTATCGAAGTTTGCTCAAATAATTGGTTGATCACACACGTTCCTTTCCACTTACACCGCTAAAGTCCTTAATAAATTGAAACGTGACTGTATTCTATCGGCTCCAATCAATTAATTTTTACAATTAGGAAAGTCGAAGAAGGATTTATTATATTATAAAATTTTCGAGATTTTTACCCCGTTAAATTGGAAAACCATTCACGTTTCGCAAGATTCATTATCGTGTCGCTCGTTTTTTCTTTTTTTTTTTTTTTTCATTAGCAGCAAGACAGGTAGAGGGATAGTTAAGAGAACTTGGTTGATTATTAATATTCAATACGAAGACGATATTGGGAAGGAATTTGATGTCGTTCAAACAGAAAAAAGCCGAGAATGAATATAACGAACGATCGTTTTAATTGGACGAACGATGGTCTCGTGGATTAACTCACTGAATGTATTTAATTAATTAGTTAACGAGACGTTCTATTTTAACGATATCGTAAAAAAAAACACACACACATACTGAAAAAGAAAGGAAAAACTTATCATATTTTCGTGAAATATTATTTAATCGATGATCGAAATCTATTTTTTTTATATAAAATAAAATTCATGTAAAAATATATACATGATCATATCAAGAATGTGGGATTCCTTTTTAAAAATTTTAAAAAAATTTTCTATTCCTCGACCAGTATTTTTTGTTAATAAACTCGTATAATAAAATCGAAAAGAAAATTTTTACGAGGGAAAATGTTGTTTAAAATTAGAAATTTTCAATTAATCATATTTTTGATCACATCCTGTATAAATTTTTGTATCTTGAACACAGGAAAAAGAAAAGAAATTTTCCAATTTCCATGGAATGTAACCCTGTATAAATTTTTGTATCGTTGCTCGTAGAAAAACCCTGTATCATTGTTGAACGAAACCATTTTTCCATGGCAGAAGAACTTTCATTGAAATTCCGCCGAGAGAATTCCTCCCAATTTTCAACGAAAGAATAATTAGTTCTCTTTCTAGCAAGAACAAAAAGCCCTGGTCGAAAGCAAGTAGAAACAATGAAAAATTGTTTTCTCAAAGCAAAGCATTCCAGAAGAAAATCGCCATGGAAAATCAGTTTCGCAGTTCAATCTGATCCGAATCTCGACAAAGTCGCTTTTAGCGTGGAAAGTCGCCTCGACACGCTTCCATCAACCTAACCTAAGAGAAGAGAGAGGTTTATCGGGCCTGGAAAGTCGATCGAAGGTGCTGTTCCATTCGATTTACGTTTGCGTCAAAGTCTCTCGCCAGTTTCGACCAACTTTCTATCCAGATTCTAATCTAATTAGCATTCTATCTAACCGATACAACTAATTAATTGTTGGGAGTTGCGAGAAATCGATAATCGAAGAGGCAACTATAAACGAATCGTAAGAATTAAGAAAAATGCGAACAAGTGACAATCCTACAATTTTCTTGTAAAAGTTACTCTTAGAGCAACAATTCTTTTGATATTAAACGTAAAGAAAGGTTGGGAAGAAGATTAGAAATTTTTTTTACACCCAAGAAAACTTCAACTCGAAATTTACTTGGATTGCCCATCGTCTTGCTATTCTCGAAAGGGGTTCGATCAACGAAATTGGACGGATTTCAACAACGTCTCGCCGAAGAAAGATACGATCATCACGATTTTGAAATGCAGGAAAAAAAGACAAAGAAGAGAATCTCTATATTAATTAACTCGGCTCCCTTTCAACTGTATCGAGATGTTCCTAGGCTCGCGGTTTTGGCTTCGACCTCGATTCTTGGATATCCAATTATCCGTTTCTCTTCTTGCACTGACCTCTCAGCTAGTGTGTCCGTCGAAATTATCTCTGACCAATCTTATCGTCGCTCATTTCCTTTCCATCTCTCTCTCTCTCTCTGGTTTTGCCTTCGTTTGTTTGCCTATCATCCGCCCGTTTGTTTCTCGTTCGCCATTTCCGGACTCGATATCCGATTTCTTGCCGAGGAAACGAAGCGAAAAAGCTGAGGAGGAGGAGGAGGAGTATCGAGAAATTTTAGGTGTTCCAGGTGAGTTGGTTCTTTCGATCGTTATTTCGATTGCACAGAGAGATGAAGTTGGGGATTGGAATAAGTAGACTCCCTATCTCTTCTCCTTGAACGAGTTTCTTTTTATTCGGTTATTTTTTTTTTTTTTTTTTTCGCCTTTGCTTTCTTCGGTGTTGAATGATATTGTACGAGTTTGTCACGAGTTTGTACAGTAAGAATGGATACAAGAATGAAAGACGGGGACAGACGTCCTTTTCTTTCATTCATCCGTTTCAAGATTTCGTTTACTGCGTTTTTCATTTACTTTACGCTATATTGAAAATTTATACAAAAAAAGGATATAGTTGTACTCATTCTTCGAATTCTTCATCCACAATCAAAATCTTACGATCGTTAATTTTCCTCCATCCTTTATCATCCATCATAGGTTTTTGCTTTGTCAAAAAGAGTCAAGCTCTTCGTTCGAGATATTATTCGTAATTTTTACGATCGAAATGGGAAATGGGATAAAAGAGGAGAGGCGGCGATTTACCAAGAACCACCTGGAGAAACGTCTCTAAATCGCTCGGGGGGACAGCGATTACAATAAGAAAAGGAAGCGAAAGACACTCACGTCGGGGAAGGGTCCCTCGTCAGCCCAGGTATGGAACGGTTGAACGAGAGAAGGACGATGTTTCGAAGAATAAAAAAAGATGCACGATCGCGGTGGAATCCATTCGAGGCTCGGCTTGTTCGTTGAACGACAATTAAGCGAATTGCACACTCAAGCGAATCCCACCCCTTTTTTTTTTTTTTTAAAGAAGACCCTTCTTCTTTCGAGAAAAAGGGAACGTTTTCTTATCCAACTTTCATCACGCGGCGAATTTTCGAATTATAAATTCAGCCCCCCCCCCCTCGAACTTTCACCCTTTGCGGGAATTTCGACTGTCAATTTTAGATTAAGAGGAAGTAGGCAGACGTGTTCGAGTCAAAGGATATTTTGATTGAAATTTGAAATTTTGTGAATTTAAATTAAGAGAAGAGATACCCTGGCGCGTTGACGTATTGCAAACGGATGAATGTTTGTTTAAAGTAATGGTAAAACGATGGTGAATATCTGAACGATTCGATTGGCGAATAAATATATATTTATAAAGTAATGGTGAATACTTTCACAACAATTTAATTACGTAATCTAATTAAAGTTTGTAAGAAGATAATTCAAAGGTAATTTACACTCGCCTCGAGATCTTAAGTTATTTATAGAAGGGTGGCGTTGTCATTGATCGAAGTCGCAAGCGGATGGAGGTGAAATATATTTACTTACGCTATAAAGGAAGAGATTCGTCTCGTATTCCGTATTCTTCTTCTCGGAATTACCGCCGCCCACCATGGAGTCGCCATCTCCACCAGCGCCGCCGCCATCGCCTGCAAGCAAGAGAAAGATTTCCTTCGTATTTTCTTACGTAATTGTTGCAAAAAAAAAAAATTTCATTTTCTCTTCCTTTCGAGGAAGAGAATCGAATATCGATGCGTAAGATAAGGGAATAATGTCGAAAGATAAGGGTATAAAAAAAGGGGGGGAAAAAATACAAAGGTGTAATATCGAAAAAAAAAAAAAAAGAAAAAAATAATAGCAGACGATTTTAAAAGAATTTCTGCTATTTCTCGAAAGTTAGAATGGATTAACCGGATATGGGTAAAATTTGTTTTTCTATTGATTCGAATATCTGTTTAATAGAAAATGGCAAAGTTTTAATAGAGATACAAGAGTGGGTAGCGTTTTTGGTTAAAAAGTTTTAATAGGCGTCGAGGGAGATAGGCGCATTGATAGTTTCTTTGCGACACGAGAAATTGGCTTTTTCACCGTGATATGTTTTTCTCCTCCTCCTCCTCCTCCTGTCTTTTTCCTTTCTTTCGAACCGCAACTGCGAATTGGATTTCGATCGACCGTTTCTTTTTCCTCCTCGTGAAACGATTTACAACCAAATAAAAAAACTTTCTCCATTTTCTACTTTTAATTTAAACGTTGGTAAAAGTTGGAAATCAATTTTAGTTAGTTTAGAATCAGACGATAAACTATTTTCATAATCGAGCATCGATTTAATATAACTTGAATTTATTCTTAGAGATGTATTTCACTTTTCGTAATGTTGAGAAGAGTCTTGTTTGGATAACGTTCTTGGATCAAGTGGGTTATTAGTAGTTCGAGTCGGGCATTAAGTCCTTGTAGTTGGAAGAAATAACTTTTGATAGGTCTATCATCGTTATACAGAATCTTGTAAACATCGTTATACAGTAACACGATATTAATTCGATCCAGTTTCATTCGAAGATCCAAAGATTATGTTAGTAGTACAAGTCAATCGATTCACCGCCATCGTAATTCTAATTATCCCTTCTCATTTAAATTCGTCAATTAACTTGTAAAAAAAAAAAAAATCTGACTTCAAAATAGTGATAAAAAAAAAAAGAAAGAGAGAAAAGAAAAGAAAATAATCTAATTGGAGTAGATGCACGAGATGCAAAAATTCCTCCGTCCATTGCATTCAGATTAATACATCGGATCGATCGGATGCAGCAGAGGTAACAAGAGTCCGCAGAGGCGTCTCGACGTGCTTCGACGTCGAATCGACGCCTGTTACTACCGTGGCCACGTATTTCTTCTCCCTCAATAACGGATTACGTTCGAGCACGTTTCAATCCAGCCTCCACATTGTGAATTCCACGAATATATTCTTCCCTTCCTTTGACGTTGCAACGAACGTGTTGGTTTCCATCTAGTTACCGTAAGGTTAACCATTATTGGCAACACTGCATAGAAAATCACGAAACACGCGAGAGAACACAGATTCCAATTGTCACGATTTTTCTGTTTAGAATTAAAAATTATAATATATAATGTAAAAAAGTTAAAGGAAAAAAATTATACCATTTTTTTTTGTATATTTTAAGTAAAGTATTTTCAGAAAAAGTTTATATCAAATATTGTTTTGTATGAAAAAATAAAGTTAACTTTTATAAGTCCTTTTTACGTGTCGAAAGAATGAATATTATATAGCCCATTCAACTTTTATTCTAAACATTTTTTTAATATCATAAAAAATAAACGAGATATTCCATTAAATTATACGGGGCACCTGGTATATTCCTGAACGACAGAGATAAATATAAAAAGATACACTAGATTGTTATTCAAAAACCAAATAACTATATTTCATCGAAAATGTCGTCTTAAAAAAAGATCGTCTCTCCCTTAGGGAATTTTTGTCCGATTAAATGAACGATCAACCGAAATAGCAGAGGAACTTTCTTCACGCGAAGATCGAATATCCCTATTCGTTGCATGTTTTCTTCTCTCGCTCGTTCCCTAGGGGAAAAGTTATGAGAAAATAGACTCGACACCAAAACGTCAAGCGTCGAAAGAAAGCTGTAAATGGAAATTCTTGTCCCGAAAAAAAAGAAATTCTTTCCCGATCCTCTTTTGCTTGGTTAAATTTCTATTTCACAGGTTAACCGTTCCTAGAGGAAAAATACTTTTTCCACTAGAACAATTCGATCGTTATGATAACGAGATTCTTGAGCAGATCTCGGCCTCGAGAATGATGGAGCAATTAGAAGAGAGGGACTCGATATTTGAAACAAGCTTCCCGATGCAACGTATACAGAGACAATTGGGTTGCATTGTAGCGAACCATTTAAAAACTAGGCCAGTCAATATTAACTTGCTGATTTGTCTCTTTGTTCCTTTGACGAGTCTTCATCCGCTCGTTGCGGATATCCAGAAATCTGTAATGGGATCGTCGAAGAAAATTTTGATCCTCGAATTTGATCTTCTTCAATCCTAGTAAGTTTAATCTAGTAACTTTTCCAACTGAATCAAAATTCAAAATTCGAATTGTTTCTTCATTTCACGTCGTGAAGTTGGATCTTAGAATTGAATTTATAGATTTTCACGGTACGCTGGCCGAATAACAATAGAAATAGAATAAAAGAAATCGAAAAAGAAAATAGAGTAGATGGCGCATCGGAAGAGATGGCCGGTGCTGATTCGGCCAGTTCGATTCCACTCTTCTGTTTGTGTCGGTGCAGCAGTTTCTTCGAGTGAAACAGGACGGAGAGACACGTGACAGAATACACCGAAGAACTGTACATACGAACTGTATAGAAAACGCTTCGATTTGCTTTTCCAATTCCCCGTTTTTGTCCGTTTGACTTTCCGTCGTTTCTTTATTGGTCAAACCTCTCGAGAGCACCGGTCTCGATTCTTTTGAACAACACGTTTCGACTATCCAATTTTATACCCGCTTCCTTTTCGAATCCTTGAATCAACTTTCACAAGAGAATTCTCCTTCTCCTCTCTTGTCTTTTATTTTTCTTCACAATTTACTCCCTTCGAAGAATTATTTCGAAATATAAACGTTTCTATTTTATTTTAAAGTGATAAAAATAACGATAATTTTTGGATTTAAATTAATATTGATCAATCAAGTTTTAACTTAAGAAAAGATTGATCGAACGAAGCTGCAAATTGAAGGAACAATTTCGCGGATGCTGACGATACCGTCTTGCGGTTGCTCGAAATTCACTTACTTCTCGTCAGGTGCACTTTAACTTGGCACGGAACACCCGTAACCATAATTTCGAGCTCGACGTTCAATAGGATCCTTCCAATTTCGTGCAAATCGTTGCGAAATCAATTCAATATCCAATACAGTTTCCAAAAGCTTTGGCCATTGTTTCCTGCAGCGCAATCGCAAAACTCCAAAGGTAATTAAGACGGGTAAACACGAGAAATCGAAAAATTTTTGAAACATACTTCCATCTCTTTTTATTAAGCTGTTGCATATGAATACGAAACACTTAATTTTACACTTTTCAAAAAAAAAAAACGACTAAATGTATGAATAATATTTGTTTCATCGAAAACATTGCATTAAAACAAATACCAATCAAAACACAAACACGACATATGTATTCATCGATAAATCTAGAAAATTCTTCGATCAAGAATTCTGGCAAACTTGACATCGCCGCAATAATAATCCAAGGATGCGCAACACCTTCATTAAAGAGGGACCCGCTCGGCATCGACACCATTTAACTGCATCGAGTTTCACGCATCCCTAATTATTTTAATGGCCAGATATTTGCTACCTTCCATTACGCTCCTCGATCGTGGCCGCGAACCACCGCGTTAAAATCGATCTTGACGCGAGCCGTGGCGAGATGGCGTGGCGTTCGGGATCTGGCTAATTACCATGCATCTGCTCGTTACCGGCAGAGACACCGAGTAAACACGAGAGAACGGCCGTAAGGTATGCGAGAATGGTGGATTAATTAGAACGTGAATTCGAATGGAAAAGGTCGTATCGCTTGGTCCCCCGATGTTTACAATATTGATTCATTTCATCGTTTGCACACACGAATCGAATTATGAAATATAATAACAAGAGAAATCCTTTTCAACGTTTTCCTTTTGGGAGGGGAGGATGTTTGGACATGTTAATCGCAGCAATGGAAACGTAAACGGCTCGATTTCATATTAGCATAGTGTTCGACTCGCAATTCGAAATAATCCTGTATGGAATAAATCCAGAAGTTTTCTCCGTGCTTTTGTTCGTTTCGAGTTTTTCGACAGATTCGAGCTGTTAACAAATGAATCTTCGTCGAGACGAATTTGATCGATTTTTATATTAGGGTATATTTTATTTTGCTTAGTGATAAATGTTGTTTCGAATCGGGAAATTCGGTTCTCGATTGTAAGTAATCGGTTTTCTTTTATTTTCGATTGGTTTAATTACGTTTACGCGGAATTGATTTGGTAAAGACGAGCACCTCGATAAATGAAACTTTTATACGTATTTCGATTTTAACAAATGTTTTGTAAAAAAAGAAAAGAATAAATTGGCTCGTTCGACGATTCAATTTCAATTGTCTTTGTAAATTTGCTTTTGTTTTATTTTCGATCGGTTCAATTACGTTTACGTGGAATTTGATAAATGGAACTTTTACACGATAAATATAGATATTTCGGTTTCAACAAATTCTCGAAATGTTCTCGAAAAATTGAAAAGAATGAAATGGCTCGCGCAAAGATTCAATGGGGTTTCCAGGGCGGGAAGTTACGCAACCGCGAGGAACTTAATTACGTTAAGAAGCGTAGAGGGAGAGAGAGAGAGAGAGAATAACAGGAAGTGTCGTCGGTGTAAACACTTGGATAGGAGCGGGCAAGTTACCCTAAGTGGCTGAACTCGCGGAGAACGGGCTTCAAACGCGATTAATTTACCGACACGTCTTACATTCCCAATTCATAATTGATTCTGCCCTCGAGAGCCAAGTTTCGAGACATGTATGTATATAAAACTTTCCTCCCTATTTCTTCATTCAAACATACTTGTTTGTGACAAGTTATTTTCAAATTAACAAGAGGATAAAAAATTGAAAAAAATTGGGAGCCGAATAAAGATTCGATTTCACATATTTAAAAGAATGTTTGCAAACAATTACTTCAATATTCTTATCCTACGTTATTAATTACGAAGACACATTTGTTTGTTCATATTTTTTCTTCACAAAATGTATATATTTATCAACGTTCAATTCGTATATGTACACGATCTGGCTTCGCCTGAGGCGCGAATTTTACACCAACAAGAACAAACGAGAACAACAACAAGAACAACAAACTTCCCCTCCACCTTCCACCATTCAAACACGATGTGGAATAGTTGGAAACTTGGTCGATCCGGGCTCGACCGCAGAGGCAACCAGATTTTCACGCGATTACCAACTTCCCAATCCCGCGAATAACCAACCATCCGATTTAAAACCATTCCAGTTTAAAAAGGATTCCAATTTTTCTAGCGTTAACGATCCTGGTTTCATCACAATCGAAATGTCTCGAGGGGGTTGGGTAAAAATGGCGATGATTCAACTAAACCGGAGCATCCCCAGGTCAGGGGACGGAAGCGATTCTTCGGAAAGATTCGAGCCAGATACGAGATCGAGCAATTGGAACGCGAACGATAACGAGGGGTGGGGGTTTGGTGTCGAAGAATTTGAAACTCGGTGAGGACATTTGCCAACCGGTGTGCCAGACCGATGGCCCACAATTTCTCAGCGCTGATCCGCCGCTCAGAATTAAGGCAGACGATGCACCGAAATGCTTCCTAAAAGTTTCCTTTCCTTTTTTTTTTTTTTTTGGCCAAGTTTTCGGGATTATTGCTTGGACCGAGAAGTGGTCAACCCTTTCCAAGGGTCTCGCGTCTGAAATTTCTTCGATTCGACTCGCCCAAGTTTCAATTGTATGTGAAAGGTGGTTAATGGTCCTGTGATGCACTCGATATCCCGTTTTTATTCTTTCTTTTTTCTCTTTAATCTTGATGTATGTGCCACTATTCGATGAGAGTCAAGCAAAAAGATGCAGATTCGACTCGTCCAAGTTTCAATTATATGTGAAAGGTGGTTAATGGTTCTTTGATAGACTCGATATTCCGTTTCTATTCTTTTTTTTGACGTATCTGCCACGATTCGACGAGAGTCAAGCAAAAAGACGCAGTGTATATATCGTAAAAATTGCTTTCCTTTCCCTGAATTCAGAGCCAAGTATCAAAAATTCAATTCTTGGACCGAGTTAACTTTCTTAAGTTTCGATTCGTTTTTCCAGGGAGGAGTTTCATTCAAATGTACGTAATATAAGAGCTCGATATTACGAAGTTGATTGGGCAGATTTGATTGAAATCTAGCGCGTAGAATCCACGTTGTGATCCTCCTTATTTTATTCTTACTTTGTTTATCTCCTTGTAATTGAAACGGTGACGCGTATTCGAATAAATCAATATCTCTATTGAATATAAACGAAACACTCTTCTAACCTAACCTAATCTAACATTTACATCATTTTCATTTTCACATTCGTCTACTTCCTCTCGGTCGAGGTAAGCCTCTCGATCGTAAAGCCTCCAAAAAAAAACCGTATCCGCTCGTTCAAACGTTTTCAAACATCTTCAAACACAGGTCGAAACGCGCTCGTTTGAAAACGACCCGAGTGGACGGGAATGGCCGCGCTCTGAGGCGAGGGGGATACGTGCGTGCGTGCGTCACAAGCTCGAAAGCAAATGGTAACAATGGCGGGCGTGTCCCGGCCGGTCGGTGGCCCAATTTCTCGCCTCGATAAATCAGCTCGCGAGATCGTGGCGTCGCGACGATATCATTCGGCGTTTCGACTTTATTGCGACGGCAGTCAGATGGCGATTATTCGATACTATTCGGCCGATTTATACGCGGATTCTGATGGGTTTCGTTGGGGATGAAATGGCGTTTTTTGAAATCGCGTGGTTGACACCCGATTCATGGACGAGATGAAAGTTTTTGAAGTCAGGATTCATTGTTGTGCCTCAATTCAATTCAATTATGCAAAGATGCAGAGAATACCTAGACACAGGATCTCTCTTTATCGTAAGGATTTGGTTTATAGCTTGTGATTAAATTGAAAAAAAAAAAAAATGAAGAGACGAGGATGGAAAGAATTATTTTTGTGGAAAAATATTCTACGCCCGATGAATTGAGCGTGACCGTGAGCTGTCTAAATACGTGTGTTAGGCTCGAGATAGGAAGAAACGTCACATCGTGAAGCATCCTTACAATGGAAACTACTTAACCCTCCGTTCGCCCTTGTCCTAATCTCGTCTAAACGCGCCCAGTACACGTTTTTCGTCGTCCGAAAGGCCACTCGACCGGAGCCAGATTTGGTTGAATCAACGGAATGCTGACTTAAATCGACTCTTTGGAACAGCTAACCCATCCTTTGAAATTCCTTTGAAAAATTAAAATTCGTAATTTACGCATTCGATCGCAGTACAAGTATCTTGTATTAGAATAATTGTTACTAATCTGATGGAAATTTTGATTAATTGGTCTCGATTAGGATTCTTGTTTATTTGTTTCAATTCTATTGCGCTATGAGGTTACACGTCTGATAATTATTATTCATTCTCGAGAAAAAATTATCGTGCAAAGGATTTCATTAATTTCGAAAGGTAAATTAATGCAGATATTTTTCATAGAACTCTTTGTTGCTTTAACAAAGTAATTTTTAATAATCAAAATTAACGTTCTTTCCAAATTTTCCATAAGACTCTTCGTTAATATTAATAATTTTATATATTCTTTCAGTGTAAGCTTTGAAATCCAATATCTGACATATTCTTGAATCAGAGAAATGAAAACGGAACAAAAATTTATTTTCCAATGCACGAAAAAAAAAAAAAAAAATCTTCGAATCTATTCAAACCGTATCTCATCCTTGAGAATTGTGCAAGGTCCGCGATATCCTTTTAACAGGGATCGATCAGCCACTCGAGCGGTGGCAAATTCGATTGGATCAACAAAGTGCTGGTCCCCCGCAACCCCTAAACGAGCTCGTTTTATTGCATCCCCTCGTAGGCTAGAGTTAATAAATATTCCTCGAAAACTGTCTATTCCTCAAAATCGAGTAGCTTCTTTTAATCGAATCAAAAGAAAAGTTTTTTGAATTCAAACGAGAGAAGACGTTCAAAGGAGAATATTTCATAAGAGACACGTTCGTGCGACGCGGATTAATTCGCGAATTTCACTAGAACAACTCGAGTGAGAAGCTGTTTGTCCCCTAATTTCGTTAGGTTAGACGAAATGACGACAAATGGCCAACCGTTGCTTCTTCCGCTGATCAAATTAATTTATGATCTCTCCAGTGAACTTGAGAAACGGAGAATTTCATTGTTAGCTGCTGTGGCTTGTTCGTGAAATCTGTTTGTAGAAGGAAAAGCTTGTTTAAATTAAATTCCATTGTTTATTTGTCAATGATCGAATGAAAAAAGTGTATTAGGCGTGTAATGAAATGAATTATAAGAAAAAAAGTATGCGATGAAGAAAAATGATTTCGTAAAATTCCGTGCTGGCGGACCCCGGATACACAGGGGTCTACACGTCTTTCGTCAAGGCGTCCAAAACTGTACTTCGTGTAGAATAGTGAATAAATTATTAATCTCAATTCTGGTTCAACCACAATTCAAAAAAAAAAAAAAAAATTCTCTTTATATTTTATCAAATGTAGAAATAATAATGAGTAAACGAAAAAGAGTAGTAATAAAATATTGATATTTTACCTGTTGTTTAGAATTGTTTAGAAAGAGATAAAATTGTGTAACGTACTCTTTGCTGGAAATTAGAGGAAATCGGATGGAAAAATTTAGTTTGTTTGCCTGCATCATTGTTTATTCTTACGAAGCCAATTCACGCGAGACTTGCAAAATGTTATTATTACAGATTTGCATAAACTTCTAATTCATTGTTCCATGAGACTTGAGTGATTTTATTTACTTATGAAATGTCGAATTATCGTTGTTTGCAAATTGGAATTTCGAAATTCAATAAAAATTCGCTTCGATAAAGATGTAAAAATAATATTTTTTATATAAGAATTCGATCTGTGAGAGAAACTAAAAAAAAGTAAGAAAATTAAGAAATTCTCTACGAATAATATCATTTTCTTGGAGAAAATTTCTTCCAGAAAATTTTAGAGACATCGAGATACCTTTTTTACGAAATATTAGATACACAAGTATGAAACGTTTAAATTTTTTTCTCTTTCTTTCTAAAATTCTCTCGCGTTTTATTTCTTTAACTCTTAATTTTCCTTCTCGTATAACGAGCCGGCCATTAATTAAAGTGTTCTCCTCTCCTGCCTTCCCAGTGGACTATAAATCATACAAAATAACAGATATAAATCTCACGAAAAAAGATACAGTTCTGTTTTTTTCCTATCTCTAAGGACCTCTTAATCCATTCTCTCTAGCAACAGCTTTCCTTTCTGTTACATCCCTGTTTTAATAATCTTTCACTACGTCTGCCTTTGCCATTTTATGCGTGCCCAAATTTTCCTTTCCTATCCTGACATGACCATACGAAGCAATCGCCTGGAATATCCAACGACTGGAATAAATAGGGGTAAAGTGCTTGGACGCTCCCCTGATATTTTAAATTATATATTTATGTCAAAAAAAAAACACGCAAAAAAAAAAAAAATGCACGAAACGCACAATACGAAAAAATTTATGCGCCGGAAACAAGATATCTCGTGGGATTCCGTGCTGGTGAACCCCGGACCGGGGTCTACATATCTTTCACCAAGGATTTCTCCCGATATTATTAAAATTACCTTACATATATAAAACAAATTAACATAATCTACATTATTATCTACATTATTTCCATATTATTTCACGAAATTTATTCTAAAATTGAGCGCTATGAGAAGAAAATCTCTCGTTATAATAATAATAATTTTCTTCGTCTCTATTCATCTCGAAACACCTCTCCAATATTTTACCCTTAATCGCTTTATTCACTTAATTTCACATTTCGAAAACGAAAAAGAATATCGATTCCACTTTATTCGAACCCCTTATTTCTATCGAATTCGTATCTGATTTTTGCATCTGTTTAAAGGGCTCGAGGAAGGAAATGAAGGCGCGCGCACGATAAATGAATTGGGTGACGCGCGTCCCATATTCGGCTCGCATAAATTCACCGTGAAATAAACTCTTCCGGCTGGGATGTTTTTCCATCCGCAATTTCGACGATTTACCGACGGTCCACGGGTTTCGCGCCGCGTAAATTTCGCCGCCTCGCGGAATCTGCTCGACGTCTCCGCGCTCGTAAATCTCGCCATGGGCACCACGATATTCCGGAGGGAGCAGCAGCTATTACAAGGGGAGGGATTCTACATCGACGATGCTCCACTTTTCGAATTGTAGGCCAACCAAATGGTAGATCTTCAACAGCGTGGAATAATCGAGCGTGCCTGCAATTTGCATATCTCACTATGAATATTCGACACCCTTTCTCGTCGCGTTTTCGACGCGACACGATGTTTCTTACGATGGAAGGGGATTATCTCGCAGGCTGATCCTTTTCGATCCTTCTTTTTCTCTCGTTCTTTTCTTTTTGTTGCTGTTACATCGCTGTTTTTTTATTGGAAATTTTATTGGAAAGAAGCCCATACAGGATGCCTTTTTCTTTCCATTCTTACGAACGTGATATCTTTCTTTTGTGTCATTCCTTAGAAAAGCTTAGAATTATTATTATTATTATTTTTTTTTTCATTTTGTTTGTTCGAACAAATCGTTTTATCTTCTTATCGTAACATGCACGAATTTTTCACAGATTTTTCTTGACCCAAATTCTTCTTCTTGTTTTTGAGCGTGTTTTATTCCCTTTGTCTTCTTGGCAGATGTATCTTGTAAATTCTCCAGCACCACGGTTCCCACGGGTGATTCCCGGTAGTGGTGGTGGTAACGTGACGAGCGATACATCATTTTATGCTTTTCTTTTTCTCGCGCGCTGTTTCTCTGTGATTCTTCTTTCTATCAATCTCAACACGAATAGAGTAATTTTTATCATCCTATCATTTGTTGAAATAAGATTGTATAAATTATTCACTTAAACCTATCCTTACGATCAGAACCAGATCAGATCGAGGAAATCAACTCGATTGTTTGCCAGTCAGTGATCCATTTTCGAAAGTATAATTTCTCTCTAATCAAAGTATTTCTACACGTCACCATCATTATCATGGAAATTCAAGCTCTGCTCGCTCTTAATTGTCGATTATTTAAATTTCATCTAACCTCGAGACTCTAAGTTTCTCGCCATTCTTGTTCTTACGTATCGACCAACTTCCGGTTCGACTTTTGTCCACATCACGATATAACCTGTCTCCTTTCTCTCTTAATATTCCATCTCGTCTCTCCGTTCAATTCGCATCGGTTTCCATTCGCCAAGTATGGAATATTTCATTAAACGTGCAGGCTTATTAATGAAACGATTCCCATTTTCCCTGGAAATGTGGTTTTTCAATGTTTCATCCGCTCGCTCGTGGTACAAGCTTTGCCAAATAAAGATGAAACGTTGTTGCGAAAATAGGAATTTTTTTTTTCCAGTTTGACGAGTTTTCGAACGAAGATAACGGTAAATGGAAAAAGTGTCGATATTTGAAATAGTTTTGTGGAACGATGTGGAAAATAGTGACATTTGATTAAAAAAAACATGTCACGTCATAGATCTCTGAAACTAGATGTAATCTTTCTCCCTTAGAACATTTTTTATTGAAAAATTTCGACAAATTCTTTCGATTATTTAAAAAAATAACAGGTTGATTAGAATGATTCTTCGCGATTAGAAGATCACTGCAAGGAATTGTAACAGGATGTCTGATCGCACACAGACCATTTTCACTTAAACCTTCTCTTAAACCTTGGTTTACAATAGTTCAATCCGGATGATGTTTGATTGTAAAAAAGAAGTCATTTCGTAATTCTCTCTTCGAAATTGTCCAAAATAAATGATCGAGCGAAGCACGATCGGCTCATATCAATCAAATCGATCCGTCAGCAAATACGGAAGAGCCGTCACTTACACGCCACGCCATAATTTTTTTCGCCTGAAATATATGATCGGAGGGATTCGCCTCGTTAAATTAATGGATGTTCGCGCGAAACCTGGAAACAAGAGGTTGTCCCCGCGATACAGTTTCGCTCGCGTCATCGAATCGTTACGTCGGTTTCGAGGTTTGGGAATTTTGGAAACAATCAAAATTTTGTCCATCGCGCTCCTCTATTCGTCAAATTTTCTATCGCGAACTTGTTAGAACCGGTTAAAACCGGTTAGAAATGGTCAGAAACGGTTGGAAACGATAAATGTTGAACGAAAAGTATACTTTCTTTGTAGAAAATTTGGTAGATATTAAGAGGAAGAATAAACGAGGAGAAAAAAGCAGAATTTTTTCTCTAAATTTTCTTCTTCAATTTTTTTTTTTTTTTTTTTTTTAATTTGAGAATTTTTCTTTTTACAGATGTCAAGACATTTTCCAAGGATAAAAAGATTGCGCCGAAATGAGCTAGCTAACAATGACTTTGAGATAATCAAAAATGAAGTCGAGCTCTTGTTTCTGTTAGCCATCTACTCGACTCCGCATTACTTGATACGTGCTTAAAGATACAGTAGGACAAGCTCCACGGATGTCGGATACGAGATTTCTCAATGTCTGCAGACCTCTGTGAATGTCGGTGTTCCATGAAATGTGAACATAGAACGCATGTGCAGATAATCTGCATACATTGTCCGCGGTTATTGTATGCCAACTACTATAGCATTCCGCATACCATAATAAAGATACGTGGCGGCCATATTACATGATTCAACGACTGAATGAGATTCACACTGAAAATACAATTCTCTTATGCATAGCTGTTAACCAACTTGCTTAAAAATTCACACTTTCTAACCTAACCTCTACTGTCTCGACATTTAAACAGATGGCGCTGGGCACGTTAAAAATTCTTTTTCCCCTGTTATTCGTAACAATCCAATCATATTTTTCGAAATAGAGAAAATTTCTTTACTCACGAATTAATCTTTTCCATAATCTTGAACAATTTTCAATTATCTCTTCTCGTTAATCATTCTCGTATATAATAAACGAATCGAGCTTCTTATCATCTCGATAAGAATATGAAGATAGAAGACAAGGGAGGGGAAAATTATATAATTCTTCAGGGTGATGACATAACGCGAAAAAAATGTCGTTGGCATTTTAAACGTAATCATTGCCGTTGCCATTCACGTACACCGTGCATTCGAGCAAACAACCGGATATCTTTCCTGCGAGTATATTATATACGACGCTATTGCATCTCGATTTCTGTACACGTAATATGGTAATGCAAGTTTAGGAGATGGAGCCATGCTGACGGAACAACTGACCCGAAATATCTTTCGAAAATAATACAGGAAAGACAGTTCCTCTTCCTCTTCTTGGCCTCCTCCTCCTCCTCCTCCTCCCTTGGTTACGTATTTTCGAAGTTTCGAAAGCCAGCTTTCTCGATCTTTCCTCAAATTTTACAAAGCTGATATTTCATAAATATTTTCGTGATTCGTACGCTTTTGTGCCACGTACTTTTTTTTTTAAACCATCACTCTTCTATTTTATCGAGTTTATTTAAATATTCCATAAATTATTATATTACGTGCCAATGTTTCTCTATATTTCGAGTCTCCAAATATTTTATGGCTTCTTTGACAAATATTCAAAATGTGTTTTTCCTTCTGGAGAGGATATTTCTGTGATTAAAATTCGATGGAGAGGAAATTTGCCAAATTCTGGAACAATGGAAAGTAAACGAAAGAAAGTTTGGTAGAAATTTGAACGTTCGAAGGTGGTATTCAATCAAGGTGGTTCTAAAGTGTTGAACGAGAAAAGAAGAAAGAAGAAACGAGATTTGACAATCTTCGAGGAACAGTAAAAATTAGGGCAGCGGATCATTTAACGTCATCGGTTCTTTCAAGGTTACCCTTCGACTTTTTCGAAAGATTGTTACCTCTTTCGTCGTTAAAATGGAACTTTATTCCGCGTGAAAAGAGGATACAGCAAAGATCGAAAGGAATGAAAAAGTATCTTCTTTTGATAATTCGTAATTTAAATTCGTATCATATAATTTTAAACTATATTAAATTCTTTTTTACTATTTTTAATACGACGCTTTTTTCCTTTCACCTTTGCAAAAAACCGATTTTCTCTCCTCGACGCCATACATCTCTTTTTTCCACCCAGCGTGGAACCTTCCTTTGAACCCGAGCCACCGTTAAATTCAGCGTTTTCAATGTCACTTTGCAGGAAAACTCTTCTTTCTTATATTTGGACATCGCAGCATTAAACTTCGACCAAACTTTGCGCATCGAGGACAAATTTATTTCTTCCCCGCGCGAGGATAAAATGGTGAAACATCCAATCGTCCATCCAATTTTCTCATCGATCCAGGGACGATTGGTCCGGAAAGAGATCGTCTCCTTTCGAAATTTCCGAACGAGAATTGAAATTGGCGACCGAGGAAAAGGAGAGTTTCGCTTTTATGTTTCTATTATCTGGAATTAACTTTTTAAAATTGGAAATGAAAAAGAAATTTCAAAATCTGTGAATTTTAAAAAAATCCACTTTGATTTCGTTGTTAAGAGTTAATACAAGAATTGCAGAATTGTGCAGTTTAGGGGGAATGTATCGTGTAAAATCCTTTTTAGGCACGAACTGATTGAACGAAAGATCATCAGCTAAGAGGGGGGGAGGATTACGTGAACAAGTTTTATACAGTGAAAACAGGGTTGGTTACGTGAAACACGTTTGTCCATCCGACAAGTTTCGTACAAGTGAAGCTTCCACGGTTTCCAATGGAATTACAGCGCGAAAATTTCTGAATTTCTTTCCAACTTTCCAACCCCTCCCCCATATTTGTGCACTTCGAGGGCCGTAAGTTCGGAAAGTTTTGGATGGAAATTCGAAATTTTTCTCGATAATTCGATTGGAATCGTTTCCTCGAATCGCAAACAAGAATTGCAAAAGAATATCATGCGGAGGTGGACCGGGCTGAAAATTAAATCGCTGCCCCAGATTCCTGGTGAATCCAGAAAACTCTTCCCCAGACACGCGATTCTGGAGCTTCCTTTTACGGCCAAATCTTTGTCTTCTCCTCGCGTGCTCGCTCGAATTATTCACATGGATAGAGACATCTCTCTTTCCTCGAGATTTTCTCGATTTCCCCCCCTCCTTTTTTTTTAATTCGTTTAAAGGCGACGATTCTTATTACGAGTTTCTCGAGAAAATATTTTTCTTTTCCTAATCTCACGGTTATTCACGACGCATGAGCGAAGTTTTTTCATACTTCAGGATGCTTTTAAGCTTGATTGTTGGACGGTGAAGTGGGACGGTTTATGGTTTAGCCAAATATTTCGTGTCATGGTTAAGGGAAACGCGGGTTACTTACACGTATTACAGTGCTCTCGGTGTTTATGAATGGTGGTGGCCTGAATGGTGGATGCACACACTTTGGAAGAATGGTGCACTTAGAAGCAGTGGATAAATATTTAATGCGGCAAATGGGACGCTCTTGTAACCATAATGGCTACGCTCGTGATTATGAAAAAAAGACGACTATTTTTAGATTTTGAAATTTTATCGAAGAACGGAGAAATTTCACCGCGTATTTGAAATATTGCAATAAAATAAATCTTGGCACGATTTTAGATGAAAAGAAATAGTTAATAGTGATCCTATATTTTCGAGTAGATACTACTATCCTCGTAATAGTGTCAACGCCCCTTTTACTCGAGCGAAGCTATTTTTCATTATCCCACTCTCTACTGTTGTAAATTGTATTTCGTCCAAAGCTTGCCACATACGAGACTTTTAAATATATCTTCCTTTTCCTCGTGAGAAATTAATTTGACTCGAAAAGATCAATCGTTAATTTTAACGAGGTCCCTAAATAACTTGGTAGCTTAAAGGTAACCAAGTTAATGTTAGTTCTTTGAATGAAGAAACCGTCCGTGAATTCGTGAAATCTTCCATCACTGAGATAGTAAATTAATCGTTGGATTATTAATGGGACACGATAAGGGGATTAAATTATAATTTTTCCCTCGTCACAGAATTATCCGGAGGATCTTGGAGACTTTTAGACGCGAAAGGGAGGCGAGAAATCGAGTCGAGTGGCTCGAGAATATTTCGCAATTTTAGATCGTGAGAATGTGAGAAAGGAAAGATAGTTCGAAATTCGAAATTCGAATGTTCCAGTGGAACAGGTACGATGTACGTGTAAAATTAATTATCCTTCGGTGATAAACAATTTTAAACGATTTATTGCACAACGGACAAAGAGTCTAAAAAGATAGATAGATCGGAAAATTGTTCAAACCAGTTCAAACATATCCAAACTTCCTCGAATCCTTAATACTACGTTGATACAGTTAAAGAGTATACATTGAAAAATTGTTCAAACCAGTTCAAACATATCCAAACTTCCTCGAATCCTTAATACTACGTTGATACAGTTAAAGAGTATACATTGAAAAATTGTTCAAACCAGTTCAAACATGTCCAAACTTCCTAGAATTAATGCTAGGCCTAATTAAACCCAGAGTAGGTGACGAAGGAAATACGCGTTATACAGAAATACCATGGCACTTACGTTACAAACTTCGATCAAACGATTTCCAATCACCTACTTGCGTTAAAAAAATTTGCTACAACGTTACGAGACTCTTTGATACTTGGACCAACTTGGACTCTAAGCAACGATCCTCTACGCAGAGGTGAGTGCAATTTTTGCGGGAAAAGGGAAACAACGAAACTGATTGACTAGAAATAATTTAGAGAAAGTGGTTTGCAAGCGTACCGGCTTCCATTCGAGCTGGCGAGCCATCGGGCATGGTTTTGCCCTGGGACTTTGGCGTGCCCTCGCTCATGCTTTCGCCACGACTTCGATCCTTCGAGGCTGGGTCGGTCTCCCTCTTCCACTCCTCTCCTTCACCTCCTCTTGTTTACCAACTATCGCCCTTTCCCCTTGGAAATCCTTGGAAGCAAACTCTTTTCTAACACCAGTCTCTCTCTCTCCCTCTCTTTCTTTTTCTCTCTTCGTCTTTCCCTCTTCAAGATCGAGTTATCGTCGACACTCGTTTCGAACTCGTCGTTTCTCGCGAAACAAATCTCGACACTTTTTGACCACTTTGATCCGATTCGAAAAAGATCCTGTCTTTTTATTCCTCGATATTTCTCTCCCTCTCTCTCTCTCTCTCAGTTCGACGCTTGGAATATATTTCAGACAGTTAAACGAGACACTATCCCGGCGTACGGAACACACGGGAACCCGGGCGAGTCTCGCGGAGGGTGTGCGTTGGCTCAACGCTTCAGCCTGATCTTCCGCATCCCTCCTTCCACACGGAGAGGCGGCTCGGTCGGTTACGCTTGTCTTGTCGCGGTGTCACAAGGTCACGGGATCACAGACAGGATCGAAAGAGAGGAGCCGCACGCACCCGGCTGCTCGCTCGCTCCTCTAATTAAACCACGCCGGAACGACGATCCCCGGAAGTGCGCGTCGGGAGGATCGATCGTTCCGATTGAGGCGCATCGACAGGTGCACACGACCGGGTGAATTTCTCCCTTTCCCTCCCTCACTCCCCTTCCTTCCTTTCTTCAAAAACTTTCCTCCTCCTCTTCGATTTTCGTCGATCCCGAAAAGAAGAAAAGAAAGAAAGGGAAGAAAAGAAAAGAGAAGAGAAGAGCAGTGTTATATCTCGAGGAATAGGACGGGAGTCGACACGACGCTCCACCAAAGCTTGATCCCGCGTAATATCGCGACAACTGGGAGAGCAAGAGTTCGGAGCGAAGGATACACCGGGTCGGGATTCTCGCGCTGGGGGTGCAGGTCACCACCCCTGGACGCTCGTCTTCCTCGTGGACGCTGCGGAGTGCTGGACCACCTTCGCCACCTACCCCTTCCGCTCCCTCTACGATGCCTCTCCTTCTCCGCTCCCGTTCGACGGCGCTCCGGTCGTCGGTCGGTCGGTCGGTCGGTGGGTCGGTGTCTGCTTCCACCCGCTTTCGCCGCGTCGAAACCTCGATCCGTGGAAGGCGTGGAGGCACACGTCGATGGATGGCACGCGCTTAGTAGAGCAGCGATGATCACCGTTACCGCATCACCACCACTACCACCACCACCACCACCACCACACGGCACTCGAAGAGAAGAAACAACCACGACTTTCTCTTCTTCTTCTTTTTTCCGTTCTTCTTCTTCTTCTTCTTTCCGTCTTCCTTCTTTTCTTTTCGGAGAAGAAAGGAAAAAAGGAACGGGGAAAAAACGTGTCGACCGAGACGCGGAGTCGAGGAGAGAGGACGTGGCCCGAGAGGGCTTACTCGAACGAACACTCCCGGCTTTTCCAGGCCTCCTCTCCTTCCCTCCTCGCTGCGCACGCTCTATCCGACTCCCTGTTCCTGTTTCCCTCTCTCCCCTCCCCCATCTCCTCCTCCCTCCCTTCTTCCACCCTTTTCATATCCTCCTTTTATCTCGCCACTCTCTCCTCTCTCTCTCTCTTCTCTTCTCCCCCTCCTTCTCCCCACCCGCCCTTCGACATGGCATCTTCTCGCCCTGCGTAGCGTCCACGCTTCTTCCACGTATTTTCCCACCGCTTGCTCCCTCATTTTCTCGCAGCCGCGCGTCCCGGGCGTTCTCAGCTTTTCCATCCCCGGATTGACGGCGCAAGCGCCGCTGCATCCACCCCCGGGATTGTCCCCCTTTCTCTCGCTCTCCTCCTCCTCCTCCTCCGTTCCTCACCGCGCAGCTTCCGAACGTGGGACGAGGATCGAGCGTTGCGAAGTTCGGAAGAAGGATGAAACGAAGAGGAGATGATGCTCTCTCTCTCTCTCTCCCTTTCTCGGTGTTGATCCTGCTTCTCCCTCTTATGCCATGGATCCTCCTCGTCGCGCTCTCGAGCTAACAGTGTTTCTTTTTCTTTTCTTTCGTTTTTTTTATTCTTCTTCTTATTACGTCTGTCGATAGCTTTATTATTTTTTTTTTTTTAACTCGGTCGGGGATGCAGCCATCACTGTTGCGTGCTGATTATTTTTTTCTTCTCTCTCTCTCTCTCTCTCTCTCCCCTCGTTTTGCGATTTCGTCTCCGAATCGAGCCTATTCGAGGTATTCGGTACCGATAAACGTGTGCACGGGAGGAGGGAGGTTCGTTAAAGCGTTCCCTCCCCCTATTTTCTTCGCTTTTCTTCAACTTATCTTTAACGCATCCTTGTTCTATACGTATTTGTTACAATGATTATCCAGTTTTTCTTCCTCGAAAGTTTTTCCGTCGAAACATTTCTCTCCCGGGATAAATAAATATTTCAAGAGTTTCTAGGAGGGAAGGAAACGCGCGTGTAAACGTTTCCCTCGTAAAATGGAAATATTTTAAATTCCTTTCAATTCCCACCCTTCCTGTGTGTGTGTATATATATATTTCAATTCTCCTCCTTCGTGGTTTCAACAATGTTCCAATGTTGTTTAAACTCTCGCACGTTGCATCTCAGCCATCAACTGTGCTCCTTTGACTTTCTATTTTATTTACCGTGCGCGAGGATCGCGTTCCTCTCTTTCTCTTTCTTTCTCTGTTACCTCGATTCACGTTCACCTTTTTTATTTTATCTCCGATCACTATTTACCTACGTACGTTCCTACAAATTGCGTCGAACCCTTTGTAATTTAACAAATATCACCTCTTTCTCTCTTTTCATTTTTCCTCTCTCTCTCTCTCTCTCTCTCTCTCTCTCTCTCTCTCTTTTCTTTTTCTCTTTTCGTTTTAACAACTTGCATAAGTTCTTCTTTCAAATTCCTTTTAATCTTCCTTCCCTCCATTTAATTTCTCCTCGCTTCAACCGAACCGACCTTTTTTTTCTCTCTCTCTCTCTCTCTCTCTCTCTCTCTCTCTCTCTCTCTCTCTCTCTCTCTCCTTTATTTTATACGTTCAGTTTGCCTTTTCTAGGGTAAAAAGTTTTCTATCTTTGCCTCTCGCTGTGTACATACCTATCGACCTTATGCAAATCGCTCTCTCCCTCATCCTCGAGGAATATTTCGGCACCATTCCACCCGTTGAATATTTTTAATCGATCGATCGATTTCAATCGTTAACGACGAAATATCTATCGCGGTATGTATGAAATTTTTGTAATTTGTAATATATTTTCCTTGCATTTTGTCAACGAATCTTTCATTTTTATTTTTCTTTGCTAACTTTGTTAATTTCTTGTTGCAATTGTTATATTACATAAAGTTAACGTAACATATTCGTTTACTCGTTTAATTGAATAGCGATCTCAAAATGAAATACATGAAATATATTCTTATGGGGAAAATGGCGGGTGAGAGACGAATAAGATGTCGCCACTGTCGTCCCAATATTTGAATCATGGGAATGTTAACATCTTGTCAATGAATTTTGATTTAACTATCCAAGAATTATAAACTATTGTTCTATAAATTTGCGACTATCATGAGAACTCATATTTTTTTTTTGTTTGCGTAATAAAATAACAATTTGACGAATTATATGGAAAATGGCGCATATAGAGATTGATCGAGATGTTGTTGCTGATTGTATGTAACGTTTGAAATAAATATCAAATTATTTTTGAAAATCAGAGCGAGAGAGAGAGAGAGAGAGAAATTATTTTATTTCAAATGATAATATTTCCAAGCTAAATCTCTCCTTTTTCCCCCTTTATTTTGCCTCTCTCTGTTGCTCTCTGACAATTTCTTCCCGTTCATTTGTCAAATGCCAGACCATTTTCGTCGGTTGACGAGCAATCGGACAACTTGACGTGTCGTTCCTCGTAATTTCGACGAAACAATCGGAATCGTTGGATGCTCGAAAATTTCGCTTTAAACGATGCTGTCGTCGAGATCAAAAAGTCTCGAAAAAAATTGTCGCGAATCGGTGATATTTTAAACGATTGGCAAACGACTTTTACTTTTATTTCTTTTGAATCGAATTCGCACTTTTATTCTTGAAATTTTTAAAAGATCCTTTTTTTTTTTTTTCAAGTTATTATAGATGATCTAAATATACTGTGGAATATATATATTCTTCGCCTCGCATTAAAAAAATAAATAAGAATACATGATTGATGCGAATCGATAATTCTAATTTTGAAAATATATTTTTATCCTCCTCTATTTTAAACAAAATTCAATAAAACGGCTCGAGAATCGCTTTCCTTTCTTCAATCATTTCCAAATAATTGTTCAAAATAATTTGTGAAATTGTAAAAAAAAAAAAAAAAAATCGAATTCCAAGTAAAATCAAGGATTTTGCAAATCCATCAAAATTTTCAAAAATTTTCAAAATTTTCTCAAAATAATTCCAAACTATATAAATATACTCTCACAATTTCTTTCTCGTTAAAAAAAAAAAAAAAAGAAATCCAGTCTTGTCTCATTAAAATAAATACGGCACTGGTTTTCAAATTTTCCTCGATACGATATGGAAGTACACCTCTTATCGCGCTTTATACTCGAGAATTTCCGTATTTCCCAGGTGAACTTTTGCGGATTGGAACGAGCGAAATTCCGCACGATTTCTTCCTGTTACAACACCATTCGAGCAGCTGTGGGAAAAACTGCGCGTTATTTCCCACGTAAAGCACGATATTTATATCACGCCGCGCGTACGCGCGACCCAAAGCTGACAGCTTAAGCTCAAGCGATGGATCGAACCGCTCTCGTTCTCGTTTAACACTCTCGTCTCGTGATGAACGAAAACGAAACGTGGGATTCCGATATTTTTCAATTGATTTGACTTTTTGATCGCTTCGAATAGTTATTTTTCTCTATGTACATTTATTATTCAAAATGTGTGTAGATTAAATTGTTACAAAGTTTGTCGAATAAAAGAAAAACGAAAATGAAGCAATAGATAAATTGAAATCAAATTTTTCTTATTGCCTCTTTAAAATTTAATATCATACATTTATCATAGTATAAACTGTCTCCAAAATGTTGAACAACTGTGTATGTATACATGTTTAGCCTTCGAATTTTATAGATTTGATTTTTAGAAGAAACGCTCGAGAGCATTTTCCCAAAAAATTCTTTCCTATTTCGAACTTTCGATATGGTTTTGCGAATTTTCCTTTAAAAAATTATTCGTAACATCTTACGAATATTACATCCTGTCTCTCTTCTTCTGTCTCTGTTACAACGAAACACGAATGCTTATATCTCGAAATAAAAGAAATAATTTTTGAATCCAATTTTGTTTCATATGTGTCTATACGTAAAAACAGAATTGGATTTGAAAAAAATGGGTTTCATCGGTAACGTAGACCTCTGTTTTGAAATGCTGCCAGTAGCACGATCGTATCGAAGTTATAACGAGGCAGGGTGAACGATGATCGTAAACGATGCAAAAGAACAAAGGATAATAAACTCTCGTTGCTTCGTTCTACTTGATAATCCACATCGACCCTGGCACCCGCGAACAAACTTTCGGGAAAACTACGGTCAACGGTCTGAGTTTACAGTTGGCGAACTTTATTTACTTGGACGAAAAGTAGCCTTGTCGAAAAATCGAGTCGAGCTTATTTCCAGCTTCGAGACAAAAGTTTATCGTACTTCTCCTCCTCGAACGAGGGAAACGAAACGAAAATCCAGCGGGGAGTACTGGAAGAAGGGAAAATCGAGAGCATCGTTAAATGTTATGATTCAATAAATACCAGACAGATAGAGGTATTAAAGCCTATTTGTAGGATATTTTTAGTAATAATTGTTGCTCAACGATTGCCCGTATAAAACGACGCGACAGTTTTCGATTCGGGCAATTTCGGGCAATATCGAGCAGTATCGAGTAGGATCGAGCAAGATCGAGCAATATCGGGTAACTTCGGGCAACATCGGACAATGCGATAGCTCCAGGCTTTAAAGCTATCTGCTACTTTCGTTGCTCATAACTTTGTTCTCGATATTTGTTTGTAGAAAATTGTTGAAAAGCCTAAAAAGCTCTACTTTTCCAGTTTCTTCACTCTTAACTTTGCTCTCAGCATTATTCGTGAGTAATAGAAGTAGGGTCTAAAGTTTTTAGGTATTTCCATTTCGTTGCTGCCCAGAACCTTTGTTCTCAGCATTGCTCACAAGTAATTGTACAAATTTCAAACTTTTACTTTCTACTAATTTTCTTATCCTAACTTTGCTTTTAATACCGTTCAAAACCATAGGTTCAGAAATAGGGCATTTGTTCCATTAATTTTATTATCTTATTTTCGTCCTCGACATTGCAATATTGAACTAGAATAAAAGGATAAAGAATGATTTCGGTTTTCTTTCTATTCGAGATATAATATTTTCTCCAAAATTTTTCAATCGATAAGGGAATTCTTTCCATCCTCCTTTCTTCTCTGCAAAATACAAGATAAACGTTCGAGGAATGGGAAATTCGTATCGTTTCGGAAAGAGTTTTAAGTTTGGCAGGAAGTCAAAAGCATTGGCGAGCAACAATCCCGTTGCTTGATGATTTATCCAACTGGACTCGCATAAACCCATATAAATACGAGGCATCACGTTTCAAATGGAATGGCCGCCGGCCAATAATTAATTCAGGATCGCGCATTGATCGTTTAATCTGTAACGCAATCCTCCTTTGTCTCGCCAATTTTCCAGAGCAATCCCTATGTGGAAACAAAGAGTTCTATGTGGATTGAATTCCTTCTCTATTCTATTTATAATGTTTGTTTTTATTTTCTAATTTTATTTTTTCCACTTTCTTGCTTTATTATTACTACTACTTTTGTTTCTATTGTTACTACTTACTTTTCTTATAAGTATTAAAGTTTAAATTTCCTATAGATAAGAGATAATATAGCTGATTATGATTTTGATTTATTCTACAATTATTTCTATTTAAATTACTTTTTTTTTTTTTCTATCTAAATGCAAATTAAATTTCCAAGCATAAATAATAGCTTTCGAAACAATAATGAAAATTCTTCTCTCTCCTTCGCAAAATATGAAATATAAATTTTAATCGATCGCAAATTATTAAATAATAAAAATCATTTCCATCAAAAAAATAAGAATTTTTTAACAATCACTCTCTTTTACGCGAATCTTGTTTCGCAAAAAGCTAGTTTTTATCGAAGATCACCACGCAATTTAAAATTTTCCAATTAATCATCACGTCAAGACGCGAGGCGTCTTTTTTTAGCTTCAGAAAGGAGCTATAAAGAGCACGAAGATCCACGAAAATCTCCTCGCGTTGTAGACGATAGTGGTAAGTAGAATGGCGGCAAAGCTAATCCGACTGGAAAGGAGAAACGGCGGTAATTAAGGCAGGAGGGTGCATAGTGGTGCATTCAAATGGCGCGGCCAAATCCCTCGGAAAATTGATAATAAATGGAGAAGCGACGTCATTGTGAGATTGTAAAGCTTCGCCTATGTAAACCGTATCGGCCTCCTACTACTGGTTCGCAATGATTAACTTCGTCAAGTTGGTCTTCGATTTTCAACCGGTGTTGTCATCTCTAAATCTTGAAATGAATCCTACACACACAGTTGCTGTATAAATATAATTGGACGGAGAGAAGAATATTTCGAAGAATATTTCCCTCCCCTCTTTCTCTCTTTTTATGTCTAATGTTTTATTAAAAAAAATTTGAAAGAAAATATCGCAAAATTATTCTTTTTGCACTTGGAAATAACGTGGACGTTACGTATAAATTTTTTTAAATATTTGTCTCTTAAAAAATAATTTAATTCGTTCATTTTATTAAACAAACAATTTGAAAAAGTTGAGATTGAAAACATCGTTACGAAAAATATTTCTAGGCAAACGTCCAAATGTTATTATTTCACGAATTAAATTACGTACGGAAATTCTCATTTTTTTCAACTCACACATAATTTTTCCAATTTTGAATATTCCACGTAACCGTTCCACAAACGACAGTTTCGATTAAAAAAAATTCGTGAGAAAAAAAAAATAATATTCCAATCCAAAAAAGAAGAAACAGAATAGAAAAAAAAAAAAAAGCGGAAATAGTCGAATAAAATTGTCCACGGAGAATGACAGCAATTTCCTTCTCGAGCGTGCAATTTTTTTTCCACAACGGCTACAAAACAGCGGAGGAACACCGGGCCAACCGGGTTCACGATTCAGTTAATTGCATTCCGGATGTTTCGACGAGGGTTAATAGTAAAACGGCGAGTACAAAGGGGTGGCGCGATCAGGTAGCTCTCCTCTCCTCTCGTGGAGCAATTAAATTCAATTACTAGGATCGTTCGACCGTAATTAGAGCGGAACACTGCTTTTCTGCAAAGTCGCCGCTCTCGTTTATCTCGGCAAGTTTCTGAGACGCGCCTCCTCCACGGAATAATCGCCGCAACGGGCTTGCTTTTCGCGCCTTTTCAATCTTTCCTACCTCCCCTCCTTTCCTCTACTATTTTTCTTTTTTCTTTTTTTTTACCTTATTTTCTTTCTCTTTTCTTTTAAACACACATAGACAGGCGTCGAAATTGGAAAAGGTCAAACGTGCAAGAGTATATCGGGTGGTAATGAATTGGTGTATCGCGGAAACGAGGCTCGCTTCCTCGATTTTTTAATTTTAATTAAAGGGGCGCTCGTCACGCGGCCTTTTTCGCCGCGCGAATCGCCTTTGACGAAGGTTAGCCAGCCTTGTCGCCTTTGTCGCCTTCACTCCCTCCCGCTCCAGGGTGAATAGGGGTGACGCGGCGCCGTGGCAACTGATATTTCGAGAATCAACGCGGACACGCCGTGCAAACGTTGCGCCGTTTTCTGATTCTTCTGATTTCAATCTGGCGGAATTCCACAAGTTATTCCACAATAAGTTTTAAAAAGCGTTAAAAATTATATTTATATTTCAACTATATCGCCAAACAACATCCAAATATTCTTAAATAATAATAACAATCCCAAACATCGAAGAAACGAAGGAATTCGATGACAAGGAATTCGATAAGTCTTCGCGTTAAAAATTACTAATACATTGAAATATGAAGTTTCAACTATATCGCCAATTCTGTCGACAACATCCAAATATTCTCGACGCTCCCTAAATAATAACAAAAGCACCAAACATCGAAGAAACGAAGGAATTTGAAGAATATTCGAATCGTGCAATAAGTTTTCACTTTAAAAATTATTATTACATTGAAATATGAAGTTTCAACTATATCGCCAACTCTGTCGACAACATCCAAATATTCTCGACACTGCCCAAATAACAATAACAATCCCAACAAACGCATCCTCAGCAACCCTCCCTAGAAACTCTGAATCTCAGATAACACCAAATCTCTTCCATCCCAAACTTTCCAACATCCCTCCTCCGCCCTCCTCGATTTCGAATTTTCAAATTTTCCTTTTTGCTACGAGCCATGGCGGCTTTCGAAACTCGATTCGAAAAAAAAGAAGAAAAAGAAAAAGAAACAAGGCAACAGGGGTTCGATTCTACGAGCCGGATTGACGCAACGGGTAGTCCTCGGGAAAAAATACTCGTCGAGAGAGAGGGAGAGGGGGAGGAGGGGGACGAGGAAGGGGATGAAAAGTAGGGCAGTGGGTGATCGGTCCACCCCTCTCTCTCTCTCTCTCTCTCTCCACGCTTGCGTAACGTAACGTTGCCCGGCCTCGTACGTCATCGTACGGGCTCCGGTGACGTCACTCGGCCGACCACCACGCACCACCCCCGAAGGCGCCACCAGATCTCCCGTCGCGCGATCGAATCAACCTTTCGAGGGGGTGCAGGCCTCGAAAAGGGGTTGCTCGATCGAATTTCTCGAGAAATTGAAAAATGAAAAATCGTGGAGGGGTTTTTCTTTTTTGTTTTTTATTTAGAACGAATTAAGGTGTTGCTTGGAAAGAACAAACAAGTTTGCTCCTAGAAATTATTTTGATAATTTTATTTTTTATTTAAATATTTGTGCGTCGATATGAAATGTTGAATCAACCTTTCGAGGGCTCCAAAAGGGGTTGCTCGATCGAATTTCTCGAGAAATTGAAAAATGAAAAATCGTGGAGGGGTTTTTCTTTTTTGTTTTTTTAGAACGAATTAAGGACGGTGGTGTTGCTTGGAAAGAACAAACAAGTTTGCTCCTAATTATTTTGATAATTTTATTTTTTATTTAAATATTTGTGCGTCGATATGAAATGATGAATCAATCTTTCGAGGGCTCCAAAAGAGGTTGCTCGATCGAATTTCTCGAGAAATTGAAAAATGAAAAATCGTGGAGGGGTTTTTCTTTTTTGTTTTTTTTTTAGAACGAATTAAGGTGTTGCTTGGAAAGAAGAAACAAGTTTGCTCCTAGAAATTATTTTGATAATTTTATTTTTTATTTAAATATTTGTGCGTCGATATGAAATAATGATACGATTTTTGGAAATGAGGATGATTGATTTTTAGAAAATTGTTTGAATGAAAGATGAAGATGAAGTAGTTTAAATTTGTTCTTTAAAATGATTCAATGATCATAGATATCACAGATGGATTTTTGAGAAATTGAGGCAACTTTCTGTTGCGTTACTTTTTTCTCTTTTGATTATTAATTGATTTCATCAGAACTTGTATCTCTTCTTTTTACATCGATTATTATTCATTTTCTCAATTACGCGTGAGAAGATAGGATGAGAGAGAAATCGTTTTTAAAACGCGAGAATTATGGGCAACGAAAAATATTGAATGATGGATTGGACGTATATGCTCGAGGTACGGTTGAAACAGTTCCCCTTCGTTAAATCTATGAATATTGAAAAGTTTATTTTCCTTGTGAAGATGATCTTTGTTGCCGCTGTTCACTTCGTTTCTGCAAGTATATTATCACAACGCGAAAATTGTCTGTTTGCTTGCTTTTAAATTTCTTCAACGTTTAGACAACAGTTTCACAAAATCTTGCACAAAGTAGAATTAAAATTAGAACAAGAAAACAACGATAAAAACAAATCATCAATTTATTATTATTCATATTGGCAGCTTATTCGAACGATAATAATCTTTAATATAATTCCCGATCGATGATTTATTATTTAAAAACGTGACCTCGCCAAATGACGCGTAAGCAGCTTAACAGACACAAATTACCATTTGCACTTGAAATAACGATACCGAAAATTGAAAACCACGATTAATCCTTTGCAATAAAATAAAATAATAACATATCTACACTTCTCCTTTGTATAACTTCTTTTTACACAGAGATCCAAACCCAACTCCACCTGTTCACCGAATATACCGAGTTGATTTTCAGAATAAATTCGATCCTTTGCAATAAGACAAAATATATGCAATAATACAATATATCAAAATATACTTCAAACGATATATTCTCCTTTTTACGTAGAATATATCCAGCGAGCTGATCCACAATTTTCAGAATTATTTTCAGAATATACACTTCACACAATATATCCTCCTTCGTATAACTTCTTTTTATACATAAAATATACCCAGCTCCTGTCCAGAGAATATACGAGTCGATCCACAATTTTCACAGATAAGATAAATTCGATCCTTCGATAGCAGTTAAAAATCGCAGGCAGGCATTCGAAAAATTCGGTAAAATTCAGGGGAAACGCTCGAGGGGCGCGAGCAACCCTCATCTTGGCGTATTCAAGCTCCATTAAGCGTGGAACCTCCAGGGGCTATGGAGGCTGGATATAAGAATCCCTTCGAATTCCTCTTATCTGGGTCAAAGATATGCTCTCTCTCTCTCTCTCTCTCTCGTCTATATAATATATATATCTATATACATCCCCATCTACACGATGCGCATACTGCACGATAAACATCGTTGACACGGATCAACGTGCAGACTTTTTCGTCACGGTCCACTCGTTTCTAATAATGTGCTGAGCGCGCGCCACTTGCGAACGCGTCCACCGCGATTCGAAGGGTGGTGAAATGTGGCGATATGTGGTGACGGATAACCCTCCTCGCTTTTTTCTTTTTTTCTTTTTTTTATTTTTCGCTTTTCGTCCGCCAATTTTCGCCACCCACGAAGATCGTGGCTTGTTGCAGCGGAAATTGCGAATAGTTTTAGATTTGGATAACGAAAATTTTGAAAGCTGGAAGAATTATAGGATTATCAGAGGCGAAAAATGGTTAAATGATTTGGTTAAATTTTGTAGATCGATTAATTAGATTTTGAGGAATTTTGTTGGAATTTAAAATATCGATAGATTTCGTTACGATTTTTCATGGGAATAATTTAAAAATTGTGAAAGTTGAGTTTGCTAGAAGGTTCTAAGGATTTTTTAACTCGAGTTAGGAAGTCTTGAATTAGAACGTGAGGTTTGCAAGGTTCGATGATTTCTTGAAAAAAAGTTGTCGATAATTTTTTATAGCAAAGCTTAAACCTTTCAAGTTTGAATGGCTTTCCGATTTCGAGAGCTTGCACACTTCCAATTTCTTTTTATCGCAATAGTGATAAATTCGAATTCGAAGCTGAGTTTACAAGTTTCAACCATCTTCTCGCTCGAGATTTCTTCTCTCGTGACGATTTCAAAGCCTTTAAAACTTGACCCTCCTGTTACTTCTTTTCTCATATTTCGTTGTTTCAATGTTGCTTTCTATTTTAATTCTTCGTCTCTGCTAAAATTTAACCTATGAAATTTACAAAATTACCTTTTCCAAAAATATCTTTATCCGACATTATACTTAATAAATTATTCTCTGCTCTAATTGTCCTTATCCAATTTCACAAAATTCTTCCTTATATATATCTACTTCTTGTATCTATAAATCTATTAAATTATTCCACTCTGATTGCCCATATCAAATTTCACAAAATTCTTGTTTCGAACTTATGAAATTTATTTCCTTTCCACAAAAATATCCAAATCTTAATAAATTATCCTCTACTCTAATTATCCCATTTCGCAAAATTCTTGTCTCGAATTTGCAAAATATACTTCCTTTACAAGAATACTTTATCCAAATTTTAATAAGTTATTCTCTATTCTAATAGTCAAATCTTACAAAATTTATTTCCCTTTTACAAAAGTATCTTCATCCAAACTTTATTAAATTATTCTCCGCTCTAATTCTCCATATCCCATTTTACAAAATTCTTGTTTCGAATTTGCAAAATATACTTTCCACACCTTTATCCAAACCTTAATAAATCATTCTCTACTCTAATTGTAAAATTTCACAAAATTCTTATTTCGAACTTGAAAAATTTACTTTCTCTCCACTACGATACCCTCATATTCGAAACAAAATAAAAGCACCTTTATCCAAACCTTACTAAACTTACTATTCTCTACTCTAATTATCAAATTTCACAAAATTCTCGTTCCCAACTTGCGAAATATATATATATATACTTTCTTTCCACACCTTCGAGCATTCGAATCAGAGACGAACACCACACGAACGACACCCGATCGATTTCCATTTCGGGTGGAATAAAAGACAAGTTTCTCCAGGATATTAAGAGGCAAACGAGACAAGGAATCGTTCTCGAACAAATGGCCCTTGTGAAAGTGTCGGAAATTCGAAAGTCCCTTCCTGGATAAAACCGCGCTCGATTTTCGTTTCTCGCCGTTTCCTCCGACACCAGAGCCAACGATTTCACAGTTTAATTCGGTAAACAGTCTCGTCTCGTGGCCCATTACCGTGAACCTTGCTAATGCACGGCAAATATTTAACGCCAGCTGAAACTGGTAAATAATTCCGCGTGGGGGGGCTCTCGATCGTTGTTGCCGCAGCCGAGATCCATGCCCACCGCCTCTGTGTTTGCCCTGGAATTTTCCGTTATTTCGACCACTGATCTTCGATCGATTAATTATCCACATCCATCCATCGCTCTCTCTTCAATCGAGTACCTTTTTTCTTCTCTTTTTATGCGCCAATTTTTATGTTCAGAACTCTTCTCCTCGGTGTGACTTCACTTCGAATAATAATATCGTGCGATCTCGATCCCGCAGAGATAGAAATGTAACGGGATCACGAAGATTAATTTATTTTATTTTATAATACAATTAGAAAAAGTATTAATTTGTACTTCGACAGGAAAGGAAATAAGTTTCTCGTATATTTTAATATTCGTTCGAAAACAAAAAAAAAAAAAAAAAAAGGAAAACTCGATCGAAAAAAGGAAGAGTTCCTGCGCGAATATTCGAGAAGAGAAGAAGAATTTTTCTCGGCCTGAGGGGAGAAGAAAGTTGGAGAGATCTCAGTTATCGAGTTCTCGCGAGTTAAGCCACCTTCCTCGGGGAAACTTCTCATTGGAGATCTTCCAACTCTCGTCGGTTGGACTTCCAGTGACTTCCCTCCCTCCTTACAACGTAATTACAACGTTGGTCCCGTGGTGTTTAAAGGTCGATTAACGACGATTCATCGACCAGGTGAATTTCAACAACCTTTTAAGAAGACACACCCCGTATTGTGACGTTTTTTCAAATCGAATTTTGTGCATAAAGTTTTGCACAAAAGCGTGCTGCTCCCGGCAGAGATGCAATTTATATTCCTCGAGAGGAGGAAATTAATTCGACCAGGCGGATGCCCTTCGAGAATAGGTTTATAACGACGTGGAGCTTGCAAACGTCGTTCTGGATGACGTTGTAACGTTGGAAGACGCGAGGAAGCGGAAATTGTTGGTGTGGTTGGCGCCAAAACGCGAAAACACGATCTTTTCTTGCTTCTGATTATTTGTTTCTCGTTTATTGGCGTATCTTTTTATTGGAGAGCTAGTTCGAGGGATCTGTTTAAATTGCAAATGAATTTCTGTAGCTTGATTTCAACTGGAATAAAATGGATCAGAGTTTCGTTTCAAACTCTAAATGCTGCGATCGTTGTTAATTAGAAATAGAGAATAAACTTTTATTCGAGGAATGTAAATTGCAAGCTGAGAATGCGAATAGATTCTCTAGTAAGTATGTAAAAAAAATTTGCAAGCGATGAATTATTTTATGAAAAAAAGTTGCTTAATCAAAATTCATGTACAACAATTTAATAGAAACTTAGTTATTAAATTATGTTTGGGAATTTTTTATTAATTATAATTATATTTGGCGACCACACAAGTTCTACTTTTATCCAGTTTTGCCTTCATTTCTTCTCCAAAATGCCACCATTAACAAGACTTACACGAATCTCTTTCTTCATCTCTGTCTTTCCTTCCTCTCTATACTCTTTCTACGTTTAGAATGACACGTTAATTGCCACGTCATATCGGTGACACATCATCAATATAGCTACTTTATATCGATTCATCATCAAGACACTTTAGATTCCTTTAAAATCTTTCTTTTATATTGAAACTGTAAGCACTGTAAGAGGAAAGAATGTAATTGTGCATTAAATAAATATCCTTTTTTTCACTTTACCATCACATCTAAAAATCCAAGAATAACTATAACTATATAAACCAGCCAAGACAAAAGTGTACAAATTCGAAGAAATAAGAGAAACGAAGAAAAAGAAAGAAGAGTAATGGCCTACTTCACCTCGATTCATCGTCAAGATACTTTGAATTTTCTTTAATCAAACGCGACACCAAAAACGTTAAAGCTATGTAAATAGCACAATTGCAGTAATAACATTCGAAAAAAGATACGATTGTATGTTAAAAAAAAAAAAATCTTCGAATAATTTCTTTACTTTAGTTTGCAATTTATCGTCAAGATACTTTAGATTTTCTTGAATCGAAACATCAGAAACATCGTGAGACAAGTAAAATTAAAATTTCACGCAACAGTAATAAAAAGACACGTTAAATAAATGTCTTCTCTTCCTTGCCTTGCACCTAAAAATCCTCGAATAATGCTTCGAATACCGAATACAATTGAATACATTTTGCAGAATGAAGGAAGGAAGGAAGGAAGAAAATGGCGCAACAAAGGTCGCCCAATTTCGAAGAGATAGAGAAAGAAAGAGAGAAAGAGAGGGGGGAGAAGCAAGTACGTGGTCAACGAGACGTGGCAGACTCATTCGTGTCGACGAACTCGCTCGTTCGATCCAACCGCGTCTTTCGAGAAATCCTGACCTACTCTCTCTGCGTTTCGTTTCGAGTGGCGTTTCAGTTGGCATTGTCGTCGCTGTGACAGATAGGAGCCGTGGCTTTTGCCAGCTCCTCGCGGACTTAACTCGGGGAGGGACGTGTATCAGACACGGCGACGTGACGGTTCGCCGACATTTGACGGCCGCGGGGAGGGCTCTGGAAAGGGTTAAGGTCACGGCTCGACGGTTATTTCAGGTGTGTGTTCAGAACGGCGGGGACGTGCATTTCCGCCGCGCACGTACACCGATTATTATTGATTGCTTCGAAGCACTTTCCAACGACTAACCGTTAATTCGCGTTTCGAAAATTTCTGCCAATTTTCCCTTTTTTTCTTTTAGCTTCCATTCCAGTACGTATTTTCAAATTCGTTTTTTTTACTTTCTTAATTTTTTTCGTTATTTTTATACAACGACCGATCTTCGCTTCGTCTCTTTCGATGATTCTGCGTGGTGTAATTTCGAAATCGCATCCCTTGCGATCTACCAATCGTTAATTTTTGCTTCGTTTCTTTCGTGTAATAACGCAGCTTTGAAATTGTATTTTCGTTCCTTCCGATAATTCCGTGTAATATAATTTTGAAATTGCATCCCTTGCGATCTATCGATCATTAATTTTTGCTTCGTTTCTTTCGTGTAACAACGTGGCTTTGAAATTGCACTTTTGTAATCCATTAATCAGCAATGATTATTTTTGCTTCGTTTCATTGCGCGATGCAATTTCGAAATTGTATACCTTGTAATTCACGAGATGTATAATTTTTTAAAATTGCAATTCTCTTTTAATCCTGGCTACGTAACGTAGCTCTGAAATTGTCCGAAAAAAACATGAAACTATATCCGAATACGCGTGTAAAAATATTATTCGACGAGCGAGAATTTCAATTTTATTTAAGCTGGTTAAACTCGTACGTCGAGCTGAAGATGAATTTCAACCGGAAAGACACAATTCTTCCAGTTTATTTTATCATTACTCCTCGTCCCGAACATCCCAACAACAGTCGTAAAAAAATTCACGAGCTCGAACGGGAGACGTTGGTTAAAGAGGGACATTAAAGTGGGACGTTAAAATGATCGTTTCGAAGAATCGTAAAGATTACGAGCCTTTCCCTCGTTCGATGCGGACGACTTGCCCAAACAGTGGCAACTTCTGCCAAGGGACGAGGTTACTTTCCGATTCACGTACGCGTAATTCGAGTAGGCCGCCATAAAGGTAGAATTTCACGGGTCAGCAAGGACGAAGGGAAGGACGGCGGTGTAACGAGATACGGGAGGGAGAGGGCGAATAGTCATTTCCGATCCCTTCCATTAGCGGTCCTATTCCCTCCCGATGAATAAACCCGCGTTTAATCCAATTCTTTCAAAACGGTTGGCCGCTTTTGTTTGCTAACCTACTTTACTTCCAGTCTAACGTCCAGTTTTAACCGTTTTTTGCGGATGAAATTGTACATCGCGTAATACTAGTGTAGAATCGAACGACGAGAAGAGAAAATTGAAATTCGAAAGTTAAGTTTCCGATTAATTGTGTTTGATACTTTCGATACTTTATGCATCGACAGATTTTTATTTTCAATGATGGGAAATGCAATTCGTTGTTAAAGAGAACGAGGAAGAAAGGAAATTTGAAATTTGAAAGTTAAGTTTGTGACTAGGGAAGAAGAATACGCTTCGAAATGCAAAAGACGGATTTTCAATATTTCGTTTTGATTTGTATATTTATATTAGAAGTCGATAAATTTATGTATCAATCAACAAAGAGATACGAAGAATGTATATATATATATATATAGACGAATCAAAGGATTAAGGAGTTTGGACGTAAAATAAATCGTACGAGGTAGGGATTAAAAGATCCACTCTCTCTCTCTCTCTTTTAGTTTTTCTTCTCTATTTTTCCTTTCCTTTTTTTTTTTTTTTTAAATTAGAGACACGATTGAAAAGGTCTTTCGAGTTTATCCTTTTCTGCTCGTAGCAAGCACGCGTCGTCGTGACGCCACGAGGACGAGATACACTTAACGAGATTAGACTTTAATAAAACAGGCCGCAATTAGGGATGATCCGATTCGACGGATCAGAAGCGCACAGGCGACTGGAAACTTTCCTGGAAAATTGTCCACCGCGCACATATTTCCATCTTCTTCTTCTTCTTCTTCTTTCGTTTTGTTTTTTATTCGTCAACTTCGTTATTCGTACAATTTTAAACCCTTCCCCCATCCATCTAGATATATATATCTCCTTTTTACTTTTATCCAAGTAACTCTTTCTTCCTTCCTTTTACCTTATCGTCATTCAACACTTACGCCTCTTCATTTCTATCCAAACCCCTCTCCTTCTTTCCAATTTCGTCCAAGAAAAATTTTTTTCTTTCTTCACTTCAATTTCCATTTCTTTTCATCTATCCTTCCATTCCTCCCTCTTCCTTCCACCTTTCACCTACCTCTCCTCTCTTCCCACAACTTTTTTTATTTCCTCGATTTATCTATCCTCGTCACTCGTTCCACCCATTCCCCTTCCTCCGTTCCACCTTCTTTCGTCCACCGCTCTTTCCCCTTATCTTCGCCCGACACACCGTCCGCCTCGTCCCTTCCCGTCCTCCCCCCTTCTCCTACATGCAGACCGTCCGCTCGGGTCCGCTATCAGTCACCTCCTCCTCCTCCTCTCCACCTCGTCCCTCCCCATTCGTCCAACGCGATTTCGTCCAACGTTCTCGTCTCGCCGGATCGATAGAGCGGAGTCTGCGTCTCCAATCCCGGCTTACATATACCGTGTACTTTATTATTATGCGGTGCACCCGGTATATTCCCCGGATGCACACGGCTGTGTGGCGGCCGCGACGTGCCGCGACGAACCGCGCCCGTTTTTCGGCCGGCAACGATGATCGCGCCGCCTCGCGCCGCGCAACCGGAACCGGAACTCACGAACTTTTGGCGCGAACTTTCCTCTCACGCGTTCTCTTCTCTCGTTCACAATTTTTCAATCGATATTTCGATCGGTATAAAACATTAATTTTGTAAATAAATAGATATCTCTAATCGAGAATTTTTTTTTATTATTATTATTGTTACTGTTATTAATAGATTAGACAAGGAAATTCGATACATTGGTTAACTTATTTGTTAAACGAGATAATTCGACTTATTATTTTGTCATTATTGGTTATTTATTTTGTATTTTGTTTTGGAGCATTCGGGGAAGGCGTGGTTGTATATTGATTAATATTGGAGATGTCGATTATATCGATCTATATGGAGGAGCGTTATCGTTATTAGCGTTACGATTATTGTTATTATTATCTCTAAGTGTTAATAATAAGAATTTTTGTCGAAAATGCGGATCGGTGGTAATTTATTAAACTCGATTGTACTGTTTTTACATAAATGCCCTGACTGCCCCAATTATTCCCTTACCGTGTATTACCCTCGTTGCGAAAGTTGTTTCAATTAAGAAAATGGAGTTTCATTCCCTTCGTTAATTCTAAACGTAATTTCACCGTCTAAAATTCCCTTCCTCCCCTCCTTTTCAATTACCAACGAGCCGACGAACAAGGCACAACTTTTCCAATCTTTCCCGATCTTCTCAAATTTCTTTCTCGAAATTTTCCCAAAATTTCTTCCTCTTCTCTCGTGGAAAAGGAAAAATGTTCCAAAACTCGTCCAATATTGATACAAATTTGGGTAAAAATTTCAAATCGGAAAACCCATTCGGTGGAAATCGAGTTCAACATTTCAATTACACCAACGGTTAACGAAAACTTAATTGCGATCGGTCATGGAAACGAGGCCACGGAGACCAATGTGTGCGCGCGCGCGCGCGCGTGTGTGAGATGTAATTCCGATGGGGCGCCGCCTTGGTTCGAATTCCTTCGCAACCAAGTAATAATCCCAGGGAGGGAACGTGACTCCACGCAAGAAAGTTATTCATCGTGATTCGCCAATTTGCGAATCTTTCGAGATCACACTTTTCGTTTACATTCATATTCACTTTCGAAAGAGTAGAGATTCGAATCGATTCGAGGTAGGCTTTGTTGTGGAGAGATTAAATTTCCTTTAATAAACGTTAAATTTCAACCGATTTCCTTTAATGTTTCTCTGAGCTTGAATTATCGCTAAAAATTATAAATGAAAATATAAAAGAATATTTTTTAATCCATATCATCAGATGTACCATGAAGCTCGTCTTTTGATAACAGCATCTTCTTTCGAAGATTAAAAAAGAAAGTATTATCCAACGTTTGCAACCCAGTTTTTGCAACATCTGGCCAATTGATATCACCCTCTATATTCATTCGACGAAACGACGAAACGTCCTACATTCCATTCCCCCGCACAGTTTCCTCAAGATCACGTCTGATCAATCAGCGAACGGTGGAGCAATCAGAGAAACTGGACGTTCGAATGGACGAATGGGGAGGGAGAGACGAGTCGATCGTATCGATCGGTGGACAAATCGATCGGGATCGACTCGAAACACCTCCTCGAATTGGCTGTTTGCGTCAAACGCAATTAAATATCCGTGAATGGCGGGTCGATTGAATCAATCTCCATTGTAGAACGAAACGAACGAATTCGGTGTACAACGGCGTACGTTTCACGAGAATTATATTCGAAATCGAAAGTTTACTTCGAACCAATAATATTCTCTTCTATTTTCCCTTTTTTCTTTTGCAAGTTTGGAACAAATGTATTTACAGACGATGCATTTACGTTGTAAATTAAAGTTGATTCAAACAATTTTCGTTCATTTTCTCTCTTTGCAGGGTTGAATCGAGTTTTCGTTCTTCGTCTCTCTCGATTCGTAATCAATGTGGAGGGGCGATTCCATTAGAATTTCGCTTTGATCGTTTGAAAATGTTTCCTCTGGCTCTCGATAGAGGCAATAAACACCGATATCGATTTCTTAGCACACTTTGTTCTCTCATTCGCGTCTATTTCGACGCAACATTTTAAATAATTGGCTCGCTCGATTAAATAACCTGTGGAAAAAATAAAAATGGAGAGAGAATAGCGATAAGAAAAGGATAAAATCGATTAGAATTAGAAGGATCGGCCGATAAGTGAAATCTTAAAATCGTCCCCTCGATTCTCATCCACGATCGATCGTCGATAATTGGTTGCCGCTCGACGACGATTAATCTCTCTCTCTCTCTCTCTCTTTTTCTTTTTCCTTTTTTTACTTACTTATCCGATTTCGTATTTCCATTCGAGTTAACGCTCCAACGACGCTCCTGTGTCGGTCTATTAACGGGAAACGAACTCAAGGCGCGTTTCCATTATCCACTCGTCGATATGGATAAGATCGAAGAGGGTCGGTGGAAAGGTCGAGAACCTTTTAACGCTACGTCGACATTGTAGAAAATTTTTATTTTTATTTCAACTTTGAAAGGGGAGTCGTCTTTCGTTAATTTTTTCTTTCCTTAATTTTTGCTGTATTTTCTTTTTTTCTTTTTTTTTTTTTTTTTTACTAAGAATTTTTATTTTAAGTCAGTTGATCACGTTTGCTTGTGCAACGGGATTAGAGAGGATACAAAAGAGCTTGGTTTTAGCATAAAGTTATACTTAGAAAATAGAGTCAGAAAGAGATTTAATACGTGCAAAGCGTATTTGATTAGATATCTAGTAGTATTAATGTCAGAATATTTTAATCACATCGTTTATATCAAAATTTTTTTCACAATGATGCACGAATGAAAAAGATTAGGTTAAATTTACAGTCAATGGAGAGAATATTACTTTATGTAATATTTTGTAGAAGGGTATTTAAATTTGTTTTATTTCTGAGGCAAGAGGAGAAAGTTGCAATCGTTCCGGCAAATTTTTATAACTCTCGATTTATTTGACACGCGACATCACGTATTTATCGTGTGTCAACATTTGATGGACGTCGATCAATTCTTCGCGTGAAATTTATACGGGATAAAAGTGAGCATAGACGGTTCACCTGGTCGGATGTACATGTTTTCTCACGATTCGGGCACGTGTTACAAGCTTGTCAAAGCAAAAGTTTATTTATAATTCATCCAAATTAATTTCTTATAATTTAACAAATATGCTTCTATCGATTCTATTTCAACATCTAGAATCAAATTCAAATGTTGCTCACAAATTTATCAACATTCTTTGTATTAATTAAGACACTGTCTTTCGATCCATTTCAATTCTTTTTTCCGAATATGTACACCCATTTTCAAATCTTCGACCGATTCTTTTCAATCGTCCACTATACTCATCTATACTCATCGAGAAAACAATACTCTATAAGCATATTAAATATATTTTATAAATTAATTTATCTAATAGATACTTTTCTTTCAATTCACTTCACTTTCAAATATGTAAATTTTCGATCCATTCTTTTGAATCGTCCACTATTCGAGAAAACAACATTACAAACATTAATTTACTACTAATAGATACGTGTGTTTCGATTCATTTCACTTTTTTCAAGTATATATGATTCATTTATTAAATTTTCGACCCATTCTTTTGAATCATCCACTATCCACGTATACTATCGAGAAAATAACATTCCAAACATTTATCATTAGTGGACACGTATCTTTTGATTCATTTCGCTTCTCTTTCCCAAATATATACGATTCACTTACTAAATCTTCGACCCCTTCTTTTGAATCCACCTATCGAGAAAACAACATTCCAAACATACACATCAACATCTAATAAATTTATTTACCACTAATAGATCTTTCGATTCATTTCACTTTTCTTTCCCAAATATATACACCCATTTTCAAATCTTCGGCCTATTCTTTTGAATCGTCCACTATTCATCTATATCCAACATTCCACAAACATACTAAATACACTTCATAAATTAATTCATCTAATAGATACTTTTCTTTCAATTCACTTCTTTTTTCCAAATATGTAAATTTTCGACTCATTCTTTTGAATCATCCGCTATCCACCTATAAACATTCCACAAACATACTAAATACATAAATTAATTCATCTAATAGATACTTTTCTTTCAATTCACTTCTTTTTTCCAAATATGTAAATTTTCGACCCATTCTTTTGAATCATCCGCTATCCACCTATAAAACATTCCACAAACATACTAAATATATAAATTAATTGATCTAATAAACGCTTGCCTTTCAATTCATTTCATTTCTTTTTTCCAAATATGTAAATTTTCGACCCATTCTTTTGAATCATCCACTATCCACCTATAAAACATTCCACAAACATACTAAATATATAAATTAATTGATCTAATAAACGCTTGCCTTTCAATTCATTTCATTTCTTTTTTCCAAATATGTAAATTTTCGACCCATTCTTTTGAATCGTCCGCTATCCACCTATAAAACATTCCACAAACATACTAAATATACCTTATATAAATTAATTGATCTAATAAACGCTTGCCTTTCAATTCATTTCATTTCTTTTTTCCAAATATGTAAATTTTCGACCCATTCTTTTGAATCGTCCACTATCCACCTATAAACATTCCACACACATACTAAATATACCTTATATAAATTAATTGATCTAATAAACGCTTGCCTTTCAATTCATTTCATTTCTTTTTTCCAAATATGTAAATTTTCGACCCATTCTTTTGAATCGTCCACTATCCATGTACACCTATCAAGAAAACAATGTTCCAATCATACTAATAAATTAATTTACCACTAATCGTCACGTATCTTTCTATCCATTTCCCTTCTCTTTCCCAAATATATACGATTCACTTGCCAAATCTTGGACCCATTCTTTTGAACCGTCCACTATCCACTTATCGAGAAAACAAGGCGCAGAAGGAAAGGCGCTCGCTTCTTATCCCGCTCGAATTGATTATCGATTTTCGTTTATGACCAAACCTGGTCATGCGTCCCTCCTCGTTCGTCTTGTTCCCTCGAACGGACATCCGGCGATGGGTCACGTGGGTCCCCGATTGCTGCAAGCCACGTTCGATCGCGCTACCCTCTCGGCGGAATCCTCGAATGCAAATGCTCGAGAATACGCATTCCGCGACCGAGCTAAATTTCTATTCCGTTTGAATTCGAGAGAAATGAATGAATCGGCCCCCTCCTCCTGCTTCATTTACCCTTCGATTCCCTCGAATTAAACGGGCAAGTGAAATTGCGATCGATTCAACGAGATTGGATCGATTTGTCGATACATTGTCGCTCGAGATTAACTCGAGATACTCGATCGAGATTAATCCCGACTCTTTGACATTTGATTTAATGTTTGATTGTCTCTTGGCAGGTGTTGTTCGATTGTTGATGGACAGACGGCTCCTTAAATGGAAATGGAATGATTAATTAAATGACGAGAGAGAGGGAATAAATTCTCTCGCGAATTTTTGGTGAAAAGTGAATGAACATTTCTTTGTTCCTAACAGCGTAATAATAATAAAAAAAAAAAAAAAAAGGATGTTGATCTCTCGAAGAGATTGAGTTTCGAAGTAAAATATTGGCGTCTGAGATCGAGCGAAAGTTTGGTGACCAAGTATTCTCTTTCAAAGAAAAATGATGGAAAGTTATCAATATCAAGGAAACCTCAAAAACTTCGCTTCGCTTCTCGTCCACGAGAGTAACGCTGATTTAATTTAACGATCCAACTTCTTGTTAAACAATTTATTTTTGCCTCTACAATTTCCAAGTGCAATTGTCAAGTTACTCGAATTCAAAATTATCACGTGAAGTCGCGATGAGATCGAATCGAAGGGAAACTTACAAACGCATATTTATTATACAATCGACTCGGATAGGGGTGGAAATTTCTGAAGGGGCGAGAAACGGTGATAGGACGTCTCCACAGGAGGGGGCTGGGGGCCAATTGCGACCCCTTTCAAGCGTCGACCAGCTTTCAACGCCGCCAGGAGCGAGCAGGGTTAAGCAAAACAATGCAGGATTTACTGTCACAGTCGAAACGAGCATTGTCTGTCGGACCTTTGAGAGGGTTCCGCGCCTTTTCACGCCTCCAGACGACGTAAGTACTTGTGTGCCATTACCTTATTCCACCACTTTTTCTTCCTTTCCATTGTTTAAACAACGTACTAATTAATTAGCACTCCAAGCACATTCCATTTCTCCTCCCCCCCGTTTATTAATATTCTCACACGATCGATTAAAATTTGATAATTTTTTTTGGAAATAATTGTATCATCAAAATTTGCAAAATTCGTGAATAATCCTTGCTTCAAATCCACTCTCAAGATCCATTATTATATATACTATATTGCTATACGGATATTTCATTGAGAAGAATTTCTTTTCCTTTGCGTGTACACCCAACAACTCGATTTATAAATACATTCTAAGTCTAACGCTTCGTTTCGTTTCTCTCTTGAGAATTAACTCAAAGATTCTGGCCAACACCTTCCAATCCATCCTTTCAACTTCCGTAAAATGCGGTAAATGCACACAGATAGATATACCAATTTGACCAAGTGACCGTAAGTCCCCTCGAAACGTTCGGCGGCGAAAGGTAAACGTGGAAACACGAGAAGAGGGTTAGGTTAATAACGGACGTAAAGCCGAGAGGCTTACGCTTCCCCCTCCATGTTACACTGAGTTGAAGAAGAGGGGATTAAAAGGCGACGGGCAGATGTTTCGCAAAGTGGCGCGAGGCGTCGCCGCGACCGATCCTCGGAGACTTCGCAACCCAGTTTTGCCCGCGACCCTGCGCCACCTCGCCGAATCGATGCGGCGAGTCGAAGCGGTCACGGCGATGAATTATGCATACGCGCGAGTACACAGCCCGCGAGTTTCCCTTTCCATACAACCGTTTCCTTTTTCCACTCCGCTCTCGCTCCAGGCAAAACAGGGAACACCTTTCAGAGCCATCTCCTCTGTTCCAACTATGCCGAGCAATCTCTCGATATTCTACACACGAATTATATATATATATGTATAGATGCGTTGGTCTATTTGTTCGGATTCTTCTTATGTATTTTAAAGTCTTCGCTCGTTAATTTATATTTTGGTATATATTTCTTCCATATTTCTGTTCATTTGAGTAATTTTCAATTCTCCTTGCATTTATTTCCTGTGCAATTCTTATTACTTTTAGAAATTCTTAACTACTTGTCGTTACAATTTTTGATTTTTCGTTATTGAAATCTTATTCTTGTTTATTTTTTTTTTTTTTGTAAGTAAGAAAGAGATTCGCTCGTTAATTTATATTTTGGTATATATTTTTTCCATTTCCTGTTCATTTTAATATTTCTTTTATCATTTTTCTCTGAGTGTTTTCTGCAACTCTTATTCCTTTTAGAATCTTAATCCTTATTTATTCGTTAAAATTTTTAACGTTCTTACGTTTTATTACTAGAATTCCATTCTTGCTTATTTTTTTGTAGGTGAGAAAGAGATTTATACGTTAATTTATACTCTAATATATTCCTTCTTCCTGTTCATTTGTGCAACTTTCTTTCTACATTTTAATATTCGTTATTGTTAAAATTTTTAATATTCTTACTTAGCGTCTCTTTTATCGGAATTTCATTCTTGTTTATCTTTTTTTTTTTTTATAGTTGATAAAATGAATAAACTTTCAATTGTCCAATTGTTAATTCCTTCTTCTTTTTTTTTTTTCTGAACAAATCAATTTCCTCGTCATTAAATTTCAGCAAAAGTCGAAACCTTCGTCCCCGATAAAGTGTGTCCCGAAAGTGTATCGGCGAAATGGATCCCTATGGAGTGATAAATGGTTCACTGATTCATAATGGTCGACGAGAGTCGTGGCCGATACACATCCATAGTAATCAGCCAGTCGACGGGAACAATTTTGGGGGAGTGTGGCCATTAACGATCCCACTCGCTGATCCAGAGAATGGATGCTGTCCACGGCAGCCAAATGTTCCTAACACTCGTTGAAATTGGAGGAGGCACTGGAATTGATTAGATCCCTGATGAAAAACCTGTCCCCCTCCCTCCCACGAATTTTGCTTTTTCATTTCATAGCACGCACAATATTGGGAATAATATTTAGATTTTTGTCCACGAAAAAAAAAGAAAAAAAAATTGAAAATTGAAAATTTCCAATGAGATTCGAGGAGAAAGGAATTAAATGGAGGAAAATAACGATACGATGGAATTTTTGTTACATGATATGTTTTTTTCGATATGGAAGAGAAAATTTATTCGCACTCTTTCTTTTTTTTTTTTTTTTTTCATAAAATTTGCTTATCAGGGGTCAAACAGGTTTGAACTCGTTCAATCTCGAGCACACGCATAATGCATGAGCTTCGCGGTTGTACGAGTCGACAAACCTGCACAAACGTATTAATATTCGCGTCTACTCACCTCGAATGGCCCAATGGCAACGGCTGGACATTATAATTTTACATTTCGAACGAACGTTCATTACGCGAAGAAGCAAGATTCACGTAATTTATATTTAAAATATTCGATTCTTTTCGAGAATTTCTCGTAAAAATTCTTTCAAAAATATACAATAAATAAACGAATTTCAACGATCGAAGAATTCGGTCAAAGATATTCGTTCACAACGAATTTTCAAAGCAATCGATCGATCGAATAAAATAAAATATTAGTTTTTTTGTTTTTAGTATAAAAAGATGTAATGAATTTTAACTCTTTTCCTTTCATTTAGAACAATTTAAGAAAATTTTTAACGTATACATATGCGTCGATGTATCTGAGAAGAGGTTTTGAAAAAAAGAAGAAAGATTCCTTATTTTCTATTTTCATCCATTTCCCGCTTATTTTCGAGAATTTCTCCTAAAAATTCTTTCAAAAATTTACAATAAATAAACGAATTTCAATGATCGAAGAATTCGGTCAAAAGCATTCGTTCGCAATATTTTCAAAGCAATGATTAAACAATAAAATAGAATATTATATACTTTGAGTTTTTTGTTTTTATTATTAAAAAATTACGAATTTTAATTCTTTTCTTTTCATTTAGAACAATTTAACAAAATTCAAAACATACACGTATTTAAAATGTATTTAAGAAGAGGTTTTTTAAAAAAGATTCGATCGTTCCTTATTTTCCATTTTCATTCTCCGTCTATTTTCGAGAATTTCTCTTAAAATTTCTTTCAAAAATTTACAATAAATAAACGAATTTCAACGATCGAAAAAGTTCACAACACATTTTCAAAGCAACGATCGATCGAATAAAATAAAATGTTATATAGTTCGAGTTTTTTATTATCAAAAGATTCCCCTAATAAACTCCTCGAGTTTAATTCTTTTCTTTTCATTTAGAACAATTTAAACAAATTTAAACGTACACATATGACGTATTTAAGAAGAAGTTTTCAAAAAAGATTCGATCGTTCCTTATTTTCCATTTCCATTCATTTTCCGCCTATTTTCCAGAATTTTCAACAATTTTTCCTCATTTCCAATTCTTTCGAAAATTTGCACTAAATAAACGAATTTCAACGATCGAATAATTCGGTCACCGTTCACAACATTTTCAAAGCAACGACCGATCGAATAAAATAAAATATTAATCTTTTCATTATAAAAACATTCGAATTCCTCGATGAATTTTAACTCCTTTATTTAAAAAAATTTAAAACATATTTAAGAAGAGTATCTTTTCAAAAAAGATTCGATCGTTCCATTTCCATCCACTTTTCGAAGCGCAGGTGAAGCATCCCCCCCCGAGGTGATCGTCTCGAATCAGAGAGCCTTCGTCTCTGCCTCCACTACTCTCCTTTGATCCCCCTGCATGGAGAACAGTAAGGCTAACGAGTACCGCCCTTGAGGCTCGGCTAACTCGTCATCCTTTCCTCCTCCTCCTCCCCATCCTGCCCTTCCTACCCCCGACAAACTCACCGCGACAAGTTTCGGCGGATCTCGGCGCAGGGAAGACGAGAGGAAAATGAGAGATCTTAGGAGGAGAAAGGAAGATTCTTTGAACGAGAAATGAAAGCGTCGCGGCGAAACCCATACTCGATTTCGCTTCATTTTAAATTGAGATAAATTTCGCGTGGATTTTCGAAAAATGAATCGGAAAAATCGAACGAATAAAAATAGAAAAATAGAGTTAATCTAGAAGAAGAAGGAGAATAGAAAAAATATAAAATATTTAATTTCAATTCTCTCCTTCGAATCGAGAGGAGAAAAAATAAGGGAAAAAATAAGATCTCGAATCACTGTTTTATCGATCGCACGCGCGGCGGGAAATTGGTTAAAAATAGGCGACGAGCGGGGAGGAAATGGAAACAGGAAGACAAAGAAAAATCTTTCCACGAATAACTTCATGGAGATGGAGAATCGAAACGTCGTAGCGAGCATCATTTTCACGTGATAAATAAATGAAATGACGGAGAAATCGATCTGAAAAAAATGGATCGTTGAAGGATGGTTTGGATTCGAGCAAAAATTGAACGCATTCTTCCCGCGACATTGAGCGGGATAAATCGGAATAGCCGGGCTGGAATTAATGGAATTATTGGAAATTGTATTCCGATCAGGAGGAATTCCTATATTCGGATTCGGGGAAAGTATTTTTAAATACTTCCGTGTCCTCTTTTTAATCGATATCCAGCCAATTTTAAGTCGCTGCTACTTGTTGATTTTTTTCGTGCAACGAAAGCGTACAAATTATTGGATCTCGAAATGAAACTTCTTTATCCAAATCGTGCAAGCTCTTCCAATTTCCATCACACTTAAGTTTCCACATGTAAAGGATACGATTCTTATATTTTATATACGAATTGGATGTCTTTTGGACGCTTCACATCTGTAACATACTTTATTCCTATTTTTCTTCGTTAAATGTATCCTTTCTTGCTCGAAACTCTATCTCGAAAACTTCTTCTAACAAAACAATAAAATTTCTTTATCGTGCAAGCTCTTCCAATTTCACACTTAAGTTTGTACATGTAAAGGATACCACTTGTATCCTTGAATATTTATACGTGAATTACGTGTCATCATGGATTCTGTCTCGTCTTTCGACACAGAGAGCTCAGTATAACAAAGGCATCGGCACGATTCACATCTATAATACAATTTATTCCTATTTTTCTTCGTTAAATGTATCCTTTCTTGCTTGAAATTCGATCTCGAAATCGTGCAAGTTCTTTCAATTTCCATCACACTTAAGTTTGTAAAGGATACCACTTCTATCCTTGTATATTTATATCTGAATTACGTGTCATTGGACGATTCTGTGTCTTTCGACACAGGGAGCTCAGTATAACAAAAGTATCGGCTTTCTTATTTTTCTTATTTTCTTCATTAAATGTATCTTCTCTTGCTTTTCGTTACTTTTTCTTAGCCTAATCAAAAATTCCTCCTCGTTCGACCAACGATATCGCGAGACTTTCTGAAATTCTTGAACGAGCTTCCGGTTCGACGATCTTGATAAGTCGATTATTATTATAAAAAGAGAACAAAAAGAGGCTGACCCTTTCACCGTGGAAATGGAACTCGTCAACCTGTCTCAATTTTCCTCCTCTTCTCATGCCATTTCACATTGTGCATTCGAATTATTCCGAGATCGAATTTTCGGATCGAAATTATCGCCGGGCATCTCTTCTCGAGAAGCACTCGTTCGATGAACCCGATCTTTCTCCATTTTCGATTGTTAATTACCTTTCATTATCTCGAGAACGTAGTTTGCAAGCTTACTTCAAATACCAAAGGAGGAGATTTTCTAGATACGTGTTGAAAATTTGAATAAAAGAAAAGAGGAACGATTTATCCGATTGTATTAATTATTCCAATCCGATAACAGGTCGAAGAAAGGAAAAAGAATTTACGAAATGGACGTTCTTCCCAGAGAAGGAATCCTTTTTCCAAAAATTCCTCGAAAGTTGGCAGGGAAAAGGCGATGAACAATGAGAGCGTTCTACGAGACGAGGAGGATCGAAAGCTTCCATTTCGCAGAACGAGGTCAAAATTTCGAAGAATTTGCACGATAACAACGTTCTTCTAAATTTTCTGGCGAAGTTTCGATATTTCACGAGCGAATTTCACGCCGTGCGCAAATATTTTCATCGATAAGCGCGAGTGCGTGGCTGAGATAAACGGCTTGCCAATTAATTTCGCCTCGAAAAAATCGTCAACGGAAGTCTCGCTCCTCGTTCGTTCCGGAGAGGGAAATTGGAATAATATCGTTATTGCTCGAAACGTTATTTTGATCGAAAATGTTTAAACCAAAATGACAGCCGATACGATACCGTTTATCAGCGAGACCAAGAAATTTTATTCGATAAGTGAAAAATATTTTAGCTAGTTTTAATGATATCGACGAGCATTCTTGCGTAAACATAGCGTGAATAATGGCGCGAGTATATCGAAGATGACACTTATTAATGCGTAAATGAAGTTTTCTTTTTCTCTCTCTCTCTCTTTTTCGATGATTACGTACAACAAAAATCCACGTTGTTACTACGAAAAAACGAAATATAAATATTCTTTTACACAGAGAAGAAAAGAGGTACAACACTGGAACAAATCCTGCTACCATCTCTACTTACTTTTGCGCATTTAAAAAAATACGACAATGTCGAAAAATTTAAAAAAAAAAAAAAAATCGATATCTCTCTAAAATTTGATCGATCCACGCCTCCTGTATCGTTCGAAACATAATTGTAATGATTGTAAATGAAATGGTATGATCAATTGCATAAGCGTTTCGAGTAATTGCACAAAAGTAACTTTGTTCGAAATTTTTAACTTTCCTTACTTTTTCAAGGAAGATCGGGTTCAAAAATTCATAAATATACACGATATTTTCATCGAAGACACAATTTATCGTCGATTGATACCAAACCAAAACTCGAAGAGGAAAAAGAGGAAAAAAGGCGAAGAAATAGCGAAAATCTCTATTACACGATCATCTGGCTTTTAACCTTTCGCTACTTCGACTGTAGTCGTCGCTCCGCATCGATATTTTGTTTCTATCATCAATCATTTTTTCAATGAACAAAGCAACTCGAATTGCGAGGCATAAATGCTGACCATGTTTCTCGAGCACATGCGGCGGAGAAGTCGTAAGCGAAAGAAATATATCTTTGTTTTTTTTCCAACGTTGAGACGAAATCAAAAATGCACAATATCAACTGTGGCGAACACGTGTGCGAAAGAAAAAAATATGGATATCTGGAAAGCTGTTCTTCGTTTCTTGCAAGTGTTGATCATGAATCGCAATGGCGATGAATGATTATAAAAATCGATAAGAATTATAAAATATTATTGTTACAATATTATTGTATTCTTTTCCTTTTTCTTTTTCTTTTTTTTTTTTTCTGAAACGAATGGAATCGCTCGAACGAGAAGAAGAATGGACAGCTAATTTCGATCAAATTTTCCATCAATTAAATATCATAAATGTATCAAAAGCAAACTATAATTACTTTGCACAAATTCTAATTTTCTCTTCAAACTCTCGAATTCTATGGAAGATTTTAAATGGTATGCAATATCATTAGATTGGCCAGAGACGCAATTTAATGAATTTTCAGATCAGGACGAGTTGCTTATCTCTTGTTTTCTTTTTTTTTTTTTTTTTTTTTCTTCTTCTTTTTAAAGGTTAATGCGAAGGAATTAATAGATCGCGTAAGAGAGCGTTATTTGCTCGGTCACGCGAGGACAGAGGCGAGGAACTGTGCCTCTTGATGATTGATATACTTTTACGGGAGGGGGGGGGGGAGGAGGAGGAGGGCTATGAGTTGTAATTTGTCATATCGCGTGAAATAATCGTGCGCAAAGAAGTGTGCAAGAGAAAGAATTTTTCTTTCGCTTTTATTCTCGTTTTTATATTATTTACAATCTCGATCGATACTGTCGCATCTATATCTCGTTGAAGAGCGACGAGGGAATCATTCGTTTAGAACAGACGAACAGTTTAGAGACGGATTTTCAAATTTCTTTTTTAACGTCCATTCCAACCGAGATTCCAAAATTGATCCAAAGTTGCGAATGTTATTGTTAAATGACATCTGGCGTATCTATTTTATCTTCTCATTTATTGTTTGATCTAATCTGAATTCAAAGTTTCACAAAAAGGTGTGCTCTATCGATCAAAAGTTTGCAATCAATTTCAACCAAATTTCGATCCGAAATTTTCCATCAATACGAAAAGTAATTATAATTCTCACTTTGCACAAATTCTAATTTCCCTTTCGGATTTTTGAATTATATTTATTATCAATGAAATTTTCCAATAGCATAATATAATATCATTAGATTTCATATATAGATTTTAAAAAATTATATTCATATAAACAAATTTTCTAGTCCTAACAAAATTCTAATTCCCTTTTTATAAGCTCTTGAATTCTATGGAAGATTTTAAATGGTATGTAATTTTCATATAAAAACTTATCAATTATAATCACCTGTACCCAAATTTTCTGTTCACAACAAAATTCTAATTTCCTTTTTATAAGCTCTTAAATTCTATAGAAAATTTTAAATGGTATATAATATCATTAGATTTCTCTTTTCATATACAGACTTTAAAAAACTTATTAATTATATTCTGTTCTACCAAAATTCTAATTTCCTTATTATAAACTCTTGAATTCTGTGGAAGATTTTAAATGGTATATAATATCATTAGATTTCTCTTTCCATGTACAAATTTTAAATCAATTATATTTGTAACCCATCCATGTACAAAAACATCTCGTTAACCAAGATCGGATTTACCGCGAGTGGAGAAGAAGCTTGCTCGAAATGCTTGCGATTAAAATGCTGGAATGGAAAAGGGACGAGAAACGAGCGGATGGAGAAGAAGGAAAGGTTTCTATTTACGAATCGTCGATAATGTAGCCGCAAGGGTATCCGTCGTTTTCCGCCCGGATCTCCTCGATCGTTCGAAACGGTATATACTCGTGATTCGCGGCCTCGTGGCTGCACAAGGTCGAGAAAATCAATAGAACACACAGACAACGGGGCCAACGATGCCGCGGCCCGATAACGGCCGTGCCATGGCGGCACGACATTCTGTTTTGCGGCTTATCGCGTGTGTCCCTAAGGTCAGTGACAAAACGAATACGTGTACACATTATCTGTTAACAGTGATGGTGGAAATTCTTCCAACCCCTTCCCCTTCAACTCGAATCCAAAAGATGCTCGAAAACGAGTTGCAATATAACGAGTCGAAATATAAATATAGAAATAAATATGATATTTACGATATACCTCTTGTGGACGCAAACAATAATTCTTTTTACATATATAAAACTATATTTGATGATATGAGAATACTTGAATAGAAATTACAGTGTTCTAAGGAGTGTAATAATAACAATAATTCTTTTTACATATATAAAACTATATTTGATGATATGAGAATACTTGAATAGAAATTACAGTGTTCTAAGGAGTGTAATAATAACAATAATTCTTTTTACATATATAAAACTATATTTGATGATATGAGAATACTTGAATAGAAATTACAGTGTTCTAAGGATTGTAATAATAACAATAATTCTTTTTACATATATAAAACTATATTTGATGATATGAGAATACTTTAATAGAAATTACAGTGTTCTAAGGAGTGTAATAATAACAATAATTCTTTTTACATATATAAAACTATATTTGATGATATGAGAATACTTTAATAGAAATTACAGTGTTCTAAGGAGTGTAATAATAACAATAATTCTTTTTACATATATAAAACTATATTTGATGATATGAGAATACTTTAATAGAAATTACAGTGTTCTAAGGAGTGTAATAATACTAAAAATAAATAGTATAGAAGAAGTGCTCATCTTGAATCAATATCTAATATGAAAATACTTTAAGAATTATATATATAAGAATAATTCTTTTTGCTTTTATACATATATAAAACTGTATATTTGATAAATGAGAATACTTTAATAGAAATTACAGTGTTTTGTTCAAGTGTTCTAAGGAGTGTAATGATACTAAAAATAAATAGTACAGAAGAAGTGCTCATCTTGAATCAATATCTAATATGAAAATACTTTAAGAATTAATAGTTCTGCATGGTTTGAACGCTTTCTTGTCGCTACAAACATATCGCTATCATTGGATTCCATATAAATGTTTCGTATCTCGCATTCAAAAAGTAAAATTATTAAATCTTACTTCAAAAATTGAATTACAAAATCATGTTTGCTTACGTTTAGATTAAAATCACGATCTGGTTGGAACTGACAAAAATTCATTTCACTCGTGCTATTCATGGCCAAAATCTTCAGTGTGAGTGAGACTCGTTGTAATACAGGAAGAGGTTAATAGGAACCCTCGAAGAGAGCTATGGTTTCCTCGTGCAATCTAATTGTTCTCTTCCAGTTGCTCTATCGTTTCCAAATCCGAATCCAAGGATAAACGTTGCAGATATATTTCGTGGACTATTTATAATACAATTTGGAACCTTCTATATTTGTCCATCCATCGAGTACACTCGCCGCCAAAAGTTTCTTACTTTTGCACGAATGTTAACACTCTATAAAATTTTATTCGATCGTTTCTTCTTCCGAATTTTTCTCAACTTTTTTTCGAAAGAAAGAATCGAAGAAGAATATTCCATATTCGGATATCAGGATCAATAAATTGTTTCAAATTAATTCTTTAACCTTCGGAAAGAAGACGATTATATTCTCGAAACAAATCTTTATACGACGTTGTCGAAGTATTTGATCACGTAACACGTTAAAAAGATTCCGCACAATTTCAAAAAGTATCCTGAAACACGCCATGGAGGAATCAGATTAGTCGTAAATAAATAAATAGGAGAACGAATCGAGATCGAAACGCTTGATTTTTCACAAATCTTGGGGAGTCACGCATTTCTCCTTGAAGATGAGACTGGTTCGTTCCTTTCGAGAATTCGAAACGGCAATATCCGAGGCTGGAATCGAGTTGCCTGTTTCGTCGAGGCGACAAATTGGACCAATCGCCACTATTTTTCTTCTTTTCTCTCGTTCCCAACAATGGCTACGTATAATTCTTACGTTTCAATTCGAAGTTTCAATATTTTAACGAATCTTGTTCTTGCGGTTTCGTACTCTTCTTTCACTTGCGGAAAGAAATCCAGTCATTTAACACGCATTTTTCTCTCTATTATTACATTTGTCACCCCGATGCACTGGAATTCAGAATAGTATGCTAATTACGAGAATCTAACGATATTTGATTTGATTTATAAACGATTGACTTCTGAGACGAGAATATTTCAGCTTCTTGGATGATCGTGTCAACGTAAATGAAAATAATTTTTGAACATATTTTGAACATTCAAATTATTACTTAATCAATTTCTCTCGACTCGTCCGCCACGACGAGTTCGCTTTCCTCGCGTAAGGAAACACGACAAATTATTTTTAAATCTTATAAGTAATAAAATGATAAATCAATTGATCGTAAAAATATTGAAATTTTATATATTATTTCAGCATTGCGATCACTATTATCCTAATATTGGAATAATTTCTTTTACAATTACACCATTTTTAATCGAAGGATGGAAATTGATTAATTCCATTAATCATTAGGATCTTCAGATATAAACTTTTCGAATAAATAACATCAGACCTTGATTATCACCTCCTTCTTTTATTATTATTAATTTATTTTATCCAAGAGTCCAGGAACAGGGATCCAATAAACTGTTTATCCTCGTTGATTTTGATCCACGATGTTTTGCAGATTTTTTTCTGAAAATCGTTCGAGAAAGGAAAACATTTGTCTTCCCCTTAATTTTCGAAATACACCAAAGCTCGTACTTTTGTTTGTCGAATTTCTTTAATTCTCTTTATTTTCTCAATCGTGGTCGATCCAATATTCGTTATTATTATTCGTAATTAACCCCAATTCGTTTTCAATCAACATCTAATTATCCGTAATCCATAGCCATACTCGTGGCCTCGAACGAAATCGGATTCGTTCATTGCCCACACTCGGTATTTCGATTCTGTTACGTACGATCAATGGTGATTAATTAATTCGATTAATTAATTAATTCTCGTCGAGTGGAAAATTCTGCCCGATATTTCGATACGGCACGAATATTTGCAGTTAATAAATTTTTTTTCCTTTCCTCTTTTTAACTCGAATATGATCTGTCGTTGGACGAATAATTGGGTGAATTGTTCTCCCTCTGCTTATTTGTTAAAATTTTTAATCCATAAAATGAGATAAGAAAGGACGAATTTGTATAATTATTTTCAAAATAAGCCTTTGCTTTGTGGATTTACGTAAGCGAAAGAAACGTGCGTGAACGTTTATTTTGATTTAATTATTGAAATTTTCACGTGGCCAAGTTATAGATTCAAAGTGAGGGATGAATATTTTTGTTCTATTAGATGATCTTCTTATAACGATAAGATCCACAAGTTTAGTTTTTTCCAATATTACATATTATATTATTATATTTATCGAATTGAATGTAGATTAATATTTTTATTAATAGAATTTATAAATTTAGATTCATATGTGTTATTACTTACTTACTTATTGATATCATTTTTAGTAAAAGATTGTTAAAAGCTACCTACGTTGAAGCTCCTTATTCTTATAATTTTTAAAATTAAGTTGTTATTAATTCATTTGGAATTTCAGTCTTTTAAGATTAATACGTTTATGTCGGTATGACGTGAAATCAATTATTGCTATTTCATCGATTGTTCATACAGGATTCATTAATCATAAGAGAAAGAAATAATATAAATAATATATTATAAGAAATATAAGAATATAAATATAACATAAAGAAATAACAATTTTTTTTTAAATTAAGATTATTTCGTTTTGGATATATAACAATAATTTCTCATGGTGTCATTTCACATTTATCTGGAAGAGATCCAAAGTGTATCAGTCTATGGACACAAGGGATATGTCTCAAAAGATATGAAAATGAAGAATGCGTGTAGAAAATTGACAGACTGTTGAAGCGTATTTACGAATGATCCACCTAATATCCTAAGAAGTTTAACGATCAATTTTTAACTTTCTCCTTTCTTCTAGTCGAGCCGTTTATACGATACGATTTATCTACGCAATATTGCCGCGTTTCACGACTTTCGACGATAGTCAATACGAGGCTAGGATATTATTTCTTCCGGTTAATCGACCTATAAACCGTGTCAAGACAGCGCGTTTACAGCCAAGGATGAAACGTGATAAACGTGACACGAGAATACTTGAATAATTTAAAGATAAAAAAAAGAAATATCTGCACGAGTTATTACGGCGGCACAAATAATCCAAATAACACGTGACCTCTGGCTTAATTAATCTTTAATTCAATTTCCGACAGTGTCCCGTTATTACAAGCTGCGCAACGCGTTGTATTTAATCGAATGAAGCGCTTAATGCCCTCCTTCTCCACCGTTCGAAATCCGTTTTAAATAACAAACAAAGTCGCTCCGAGGAATTAATTGCTCTCAGCTGCGGCAGCCAACGATAAAATCGTTGTAAACGATTATATCCCTTACGAAGGATTATTTCATAGATCGAAAAACCTGCAATCACTCGAATCACTGCCAATTTTGAACCTTGATTTTATTATTAATTTCATTATTGCTGTTAACATCAAATTGAAAAAATTCGAATCACTGCCAATTTTGAACCTTGATTTTATTATTAATTTTATTATTGTTGTTAACATCAAATTGAAAAAACTCGAATCACTATCAATTTTGAACCTTGATTTTATTATTAATTTTATTATTGCTGTTAACATCAAATCGAAAAAGCTGCAATCACTCGAATCACTGCCAATTTTGAATCTTGATTTTATTATTAATTTTATTATTGCTGTTAACATCAAATCGAAAAACCTGCAACACTCGAATCACAATTTTGAACCTTGATTTTATTATTAATTTTATTATTGCTGTTAACATCAAATCGAAAAACCTGCAACACTCGAATCACTGCCAATTTTGAACTTTGATTTTATTATTAATTTTATTATTGCTGTTAACATCAAATTAAAAAAACTCGAATCACTGTCAATTTTGAACCTTGATTTTATTATTAATTTTATTATTGCTGTTAACATCAAATCGAAAAAACTCGAATCTTGAACCTTGATTTTATTATTAATTTTATTATTGTTGTTAACATCAAATCGAAAAAACTCGAATCACTGTCAATTTTGAACCTTGATTTTATTATTAATTTTATTATTGTCGTTAACGTATTCGATTCATATGAGTACATATATCCTGTTCTATATGGTTGAAAAAGATACGCGAAAGACGAAGAGGAATTTCGTTGGTATGAAATTTATTTATTTTTTTTTTTTCCAAAAATCGATGTCAAAAAGACTTTAACAGAGTTGAAATTACGAGTTAAAGTTATATAATTCGATAATTTATTGCTCGAAATGGAATAAATAATAGATTTTAACAAGTGATTACTCGAATTTAATTTTATTCGAAATTTTTAACCGATTATTTTTTTAATATACTTTCTTCTCGATTTTCGCTGAGTGTGTTCGAGAAGAATCAAAGGAACAGCGACTAAAATAATCGAACGTTTAACTAAGTAATCTAGAAAAAGTAATCAAGTTAAAAATTTCGAATTTGAACAATAAATCATCGGTTGCCCATCGTTACTTGACATTAATTGAAATTAGAAGAACGTTCGAATTTATCCAATCATTACGTACAGAAACCATCTATCTATCTGCTTTAATTATTTCCAAACTTTCTCCAATATTCATATGTACGAGTGTTAATAACGAATTGTTAACTGTTGGTAAGAAGAATAGCTCGAGGAGGATGGATTTATGAATAGAATTGTTCGGGGCGCGTAGAAAGCGCGCGTTGAATCGAGTATCGACGCGTCCCCCATCTGGCGGGGGCCGGGTTTCGATGTATAATCGCGACGCAAGGATCATTGGCTCGGCCGAGTCAGCTGCAGCTATCGATTGCGGTTGAATTTAATTAATTTGCCCGACCGGTTATCGCGACACCGATGAAACAATCGCGCCACGTCTCTATCGTTTAACTAACTGTTCATTAATCTGGGGAGCACGCGTGTCGCACGATAAACCGGCCGTTCATCATCATTCGCGAGGAGGAAGAAGCGCGCGCTCTCGTCTAACGTTTTGATCACAGCTTCTTGCTTTATATAGAATTGTAGAAAAAGTAACCGAAACATAAAAATTTCGAATAACTTTTTGAACTTTGAACTCGAGTTATTTCATCAATTATTATTATTATTCGCGTTTTGAACGTGTGAATAAATCATCGAACCTTATTCCTCACTTGCAATTTTAAATTCGAAATTAAAAATCTTAATACGTAAAGGAATTGCAGGAATTGTAATTCATGTGAATAAATCATCGAACTTTATTCTTGACTTCCTAATTATTAAATGGTATTGATTGAATTAACGAGACATCTCGAATTTCTTGCAATTTTAAGTTCGAAAATTAAAAATCTTAATATGTAAAGGAATTGCAGGAATTGCGATTCACGTTTTGAATAATAAATCGAATTTTACTCCTCACTTTCTAATTATTAAATCTTCACCATCGTTGTCTGGCATTGATTGAAATTAGCGATAACGAGACGTCTCGAATTCATTGCAATTCGAAAATTAAAGATTTTAATATATAAAGGAATTGCAGGAATTGCGATTCACGTTTTGAATAATAAATCGAATTTTACTCCTCACTTTCTAATTATTAAATCTTCACCATCGTTGTCTGGCATTGATTGAAATTAGCGATAACGAGACGTCTCGAATTCATTGCAATTCGAAAATTAAAGATTTTAATATATAAAGGAATTGCAGGAATTGCGATTCACGTTTTGAACGTGAATAAATCTTATTCTTCACTTCCTAATTATTAAATTTTCCCTATCGTTGCTTGGCATTGATTGAAATCAGCGATAACGAGACGTCTCGAATTGCAATTTTAAGTTCGAAAATTAAAAATCTTAATATATATAAAGGAATTGCAAGAATTGCAATTCACGTGAATAAATCATCGAATCTTATTCTAGACTTCCTAATTATTAAATTTTCCCTATCGTTGCTTGGCATTGATTGAAATCAGCGATAACGAGACGTCTCGAATTGCAATTTTAAGTTCGAAAATTAAAAATCTTAATGTATATAAATGAATTGCAAGAATTGCGATTCACGTGAATAAATCATCGAATCTTATTCTAGACTTCCTAATTATTAAATTTTCCCTATCGTTGCCTGACATTGATTGAAATCAGCGATAACGAAACGTCTCGAATTTGTTGCAATTTTAAGTTCGAAAATTAAAAATCTTAGTATATAAATGAATTGCAGGAATTGCAATTCACGTTTTGAATAATAAATCAAACCTTATTCTTCAACTTCCTAATTATTAAATTTTCCCCATCGTTGCTTGGCATTGATTGAAATCAGCGATAACGAGACGTAGCAATTCGAATTCGTAGCAATTTTAAATTCGAAAATTAAAAATCTCAATATATAAAGGAATTGCAACGATTGATGACGCGTTGATCGTTTTCGCGAGGCAGGGAATTCGCGCGTTTGGGGATGCGCAACACGCGTCTGATTTTGAAAGGCGAAATTCAGAGGTTCGCAGCGGTTAACTAAAATCGAGATTCGAATTGAACGTGGTGATTAAATCGATCGATAAGAATTATTCCCCATTGTTCGACGCGACGCGATATTTTATGATCCGTTCAACTCGATACTTTGCCTCGCTCGTTTATCCTCGTTTCCATTCGTTTCTGTAAATTCATTCGTTTGCTTTCGTTCGAACGATTCTTTCGTAACCAAACGCACCGTCGTTTTCTTATATAATAAACGTTGAATAAAATTCTTCTCGTTAATTCGAGACATCGAAAGAATCACGATTTCGACACTCTTGGTAAAGTAAAACATTAGCGATTATTGTTATCTATAGTAATCTTTTATTCAAAAATATTGTGCGTTTTATTCAACTCGAGAAATCGAAAGAATCATAGTTTTGACACTTGTGATCGTTTCGTGGTATCGTTGAGATATCGATTAATCTTTTATTCAAAAATATTTGTGTATATATTATTCAACTCGAGAAATCGAAAGAATCATAGTTTTGAACACTTGTGATCGTTTCGTGGTACAGCATCGAGATTCGATCGATAGCATCGTTAAGATATCGATTAATTTTTTATTTAGAAATAAAAAAAATGTGTATTTTATTCAAATCGAAAGAATCGTAGTAATAAGTTTTTCATTCAAAAATATTGGTGTATTTTATTCAACTCGAGAAATCGAAAGTATCATAGTTTTGACACTTGTGATCGTTTCGTGGTACAATTATCGTTATCGTTAATAAGATATCGATTAATCTTTTATTCAAAAATATCGTGTAATCGACCATTAGGGTTAATGACATTTCATTTCGATATATTCAAAAATATTAACACGCCGAATAATACAAGAAACAACTGGAATGGATTACGATACAACGTTACTCCAACGTTACTCCTTACTTTCCATTAACCTTGACTTATATCATCAACGAGATATCGATGACATATTGTCTACGCCCAAAGAATTTGCATAATGTAAACGAAAAATTCCAAACTTTTAAGAATCAAAGAAAAAGAAAGAAAGAAAGAAAAAGAAAAAAAGAAATCGCTAGTTGGAAAGAATTTCGAAAAGTAAAAGCATCGAGATTGGCGTTGAAAGAAACATCGCCTTGCAATAATCTTATTCGTAATAATAATAATTCGAAACGAGTCGAACGAAAATTCAAAGAATTCCCTCACAATGGATGGCTCGTGTTAATGGGTCCGAATGGGGGAAAAAAATGAAGGGGGGAGGGCGAATAGGAGGTGGTCGTTAACGAACGACCCACTCAGAATCGGGTGTACGTTTCAGAGGGGGAGCCGGGCTCGAAAAGGCTGGCTGTGACACTCGAAATCTCGGCCGCGTTTATATCGCGGTTTCGCTTTACCTCGCAAGTTTTTAAAACTGGGTTGCCGTATACACGGCCACGAGGGGCGCGAAAATAAAAGGAAAACAACCTAGGATTTTCGAATTTGTGCCGCGACGAATCGAAAGATTCGAAAAAGGGATTGGATTGGAACTGGATCGATAAAACTGAAGATTTATGAAATTAATGAGAGGCAATTTGACGATACATGTCGAAATTGTATCATCGTTCGAGCAGATATTATAGGTAAATTTGTATAATATTCGTGGATTAATTAAGAGTTTTAAGCGTAGTAATATTGTAGACAGAACAATGATACGGATGGAATAGATAGAATTATCGAATATATATTTTTTATTGAAAAATGTTGATTATTATTATCTCTTCTTACAGGATTACGTTTCAAGACACGGAATTGAAGAATTGAAAATTGAACGAAATTCGGAAATACCGAGTTCAGAATTATCGAATATGAAAATATACGTTAAAATGTCGATTATGCAAGCGTTATCTTACAGAATTACATTTCAGAAATTTGGAAAATTCGTTGCAATTTGACGATACGCGTCAAAATTATATTCGTCGTAATATTCGAGGATTAACAGAAATGAATTAATCGATATTGTAAAGAAAACTTGGACCAATAATAAAATTAAACGATTCAGAATTATCTAACATGCATACAAATTTTTGTACACAGATTTTCATCCCACTCTCTCGTCTTATGAAAATGTTTTCGGGATGAATATTTGCACAAGCGTTGTCTTTCCTTCACAGAATTCAGGAATTTTGAAAATTCGTTGCAATTCGACGACATGCACGTCGAAATTGTATTAATTAATAAAATTAATAAAACGATTCGGAATAATCTAACATGCAAATACAAATTTTTGTACACAGATTTTCATCCCACTCTCTCGTCTTATGAAAATGTTTTCGGGATGAATATTTGCACAGAAGCGTTGTCTTCTCTTTCAGAAAATGGTGGAGCGGCTCGAATAAGCCGCAGTAAAAAGAGAAAGTCTGCTCCGTTTAGAATTAAAAATCGTTCCACGGGAAAAGCTGGGTTGTCAACGTAACGATTGGAGGAATAATCTCCAAGGGGATGTGTGAAGGGTTGAAAATATGGAAAGAGGGATATATGCGTGTCCTTTGTCCATCGTTTCACGCTACGTTCACAGAAAATTTCTTTCCTCCACGTGCTTTAAACGCGCCGATTACGAGCTTTAATTTCGTCGAATGATTTTGAATGGGAAATTGTAACTTTTCAAATATATGCTATATAAAAATGGATGTTTCAATCCTACATTTTTATTAATTATTTTACATATATATTTACAATAATGATACTCTCGTTACAACGTTTTCCTTTAGTCTCTAGTTTAAAGTAAAAATGTGTGCATACATATAAAATAAGATAAATAGATAAGATTTCTTCGAAATCATTTATTTACAAAAAGAATCTTCGAGGAAAAATAAAGGACAACATAAATTTCTTTATTGTTGAGACTTTTTTGGGGGCAACAATAATGTACCCATTTCTCAAATTTTCTTTCTACCAAAAACAAAAAAACTCGTAATATATACCCAGAAAAATGTTCTCATTTCGATCGAGTATGAAAAAAAAAATGATTGGACACACCTTCTTAAACACCAAATAAAACAGATATGCAAATTACCAGCGCATTAATTCTCTTTAACCGAAATTTTCATCCAACAAACTAAACGTTCGTCACGCTTTATTGAAGAACTTGAATCAATTAATTCTCGAATTCCTAAATAAATCCTACCACTGAAAAAGGAAAGAAACAACTTCTTCTTCTTCTACATCCAACTCTATATCCAACTCTCTCCATATTTCCATATACCCTTCGTCTTTACTTTACTGCGCGACAGAAATGAAGGGGATGAAGGAGGGGAAGTAGGAGGGGGAGGAGGGGCGGCCGAGTGTCAGCGGGATTAACTGTCCCGCGGCTCTTTAACGTCCATTGTTTCGCCGCGGCGTTCGAAAGCGTGGAGGGGGCGAGGGAGGGGGTGGCTTCCGGGATTACCGATAAGGTGATGCACGGTTCGAGGACAACGGTCCGGGCGCAACACGTGGCGCATCGTCGTCGAAACGAAATCCATCCATCCACGATCTCCCCGTTTAATCCTCCTCTTCTCTTCTCTTCCCTCTCGCCATCGTGTGTTAGCCGGAAAAGGGATGGTCAAAGGGATTTTCGCGATTTCTTTGTCCTTGATCTTTGTCGCCTCTCTTCGCTTCTCAGCGTTGGAGTAAAGTGGTGGGTGGGGAGAGCGGTGAGGAGGATAATTTGGAGGAAAATTTGTTGTAATTCTCTCTCTCTCTCTCTTTGGGCGGAGAGATTTAAGGCGAAATTGAAATTGTAGGAGAATTGTGTTAAAATGCGTAAAACTCGTCGCCCGAGAGTGATTATTTAAACTGTTGGAACGAAGAAAGCGAGAAAGTGGGAAACGTGAAAAGTTGAGTGAAAGAGTGAGGAAGTTGTGGAATAATGTCGAAAGTTGATCGAAATGTTGATATTAAGAGAGTTTGAGGTTCCTAAGGGAAGATGTAGAAAGTTTATTTTTTGGGGGAGAATTGGAAAAAAAAGATATGCGTAATACTGAGATTTTCGAAATATAGATTTGTGTAATGGCGAAAAAATAGGGAAGTTAAAATTAAAGTTTAGAAAGTTTATTGGCGGAGAATTGGAAAAAAAGATACATCACGTAACATTTCTGAGAGCGTTCAAATATTTCAAATTATAATACTGAGATATACTGAGACTTTTCGAAATATAGAAAATTTATGCAATGGCGGAAAAATAGAGAAATTAAAATTCAGAAAGTAAAGTTTAGAAATATAGAAAGTTTATTAGTGGAGAATTGGAAAAAAAGGTATACCACGTAACATTTCTGAGAGCGTTCAAATTGGGAATACTGAGATTTTCGAATTATAGAAGATTTGTGTAATGGCGGAAAAATAGAGAAATTAAAATTGAGAAAGTAAAGTTTAGAAATATAAAAAACTTATTGGCGGAAAAAAGATATATCACGTAACGTTTCTGGGAATATTTTCGAAAGACTGATGCCGACAGAAAGATAGAGAGGAAGAAACGAAAATTTCCTTCGAATAAATTGGTATTTCCTAGCAACGATCGCTCTATTGCCGTTGTACAGGCGATTTTCGTGTTTCATCGCTTCATCGCTTGAAAACTAAACTAAATCCCATGAAAAGTACACGACTGTCGGTCATTTATGTGGCTTGCAGAGCTTTAAAGATTAACGATCGACCGATTTAACTTAGCTTGGGTTAGCTTACGCTAGCCGAGAAAACGTATATCTTTTCCACTGGTTTAAAACCGCTCCCACTCTCCACCAGGCCTATACACACCAGCTCGAGTATAAATCACCAGGACTCTCAAGAACCAACGAACACTCTCTTCCCGAAACGAAACGACTTCGTTTAAAGGAGAACGAAATTCTCAGCGCTTCCAACTCGATACGCTTGATCTCTCTAACGGATCCAACATGTATTTCATGTCTTCCCTTTTTCGATCATTTTTCGAAACGAAGATTTTCTATCTTCGAAAATTATAAAAAATTCCCAACAACCGAAGGCATAAAAATGCCCGAGAAAGCGATTTTGAACAATATAAATCACTCGTGCATTCATCAACTATCGATCATTTTTTCCCTAACTTTCCAAATCTTTTAATTTTGAGCAAAGCTCGAACGAGCATCAATATATGACTTTACGTGTCGATTACGTCAACCCAGCTCGCCACCGAATTTCTGTCGTTGGAACGGACAAGAACCTCGTTTCTCCACGTCAATTCATCCCTTTGTCGGGGATTTCTAGGGAAATCCTGGTGTATACTCGGTTCAAGACGCGCATCACCAGCTACCGTTATTATTATCATGGACACGATGGGCGCGAATAATCCAAGGAGGATTTCTGTAAAATCTGGCCCGCCATTGTTCCTCGCCCCGCAATGGCGAAAACAACGCGCCATTTAATCGGAATAATCTCCGAATCTCGTTGAAAATTCCCTCTCTCTCGGAATAATTTAACCGCGACGATTGATAAGTAGCGATATATCATAACTTCGAATTGAAAATAATCGATCAAATTTACCATATTTTTATTGGATAAGTCAGTTGTGTATCCCTCTTGCGGGATAATTTAATAACTTGTAATATTATAGAGAATCGAGAACCAGTTACAAATTGTGGGTTATAAATCTACAGTCGTACGTTTAGCCAAATACCATAAGATTAATGAAACTGTATAAATTACTTCATCAGCCCAATTGTTTTCCAAATATTTATATTGCAAATTGAAATTGAAATTCTAATTAATTAAATTATAAATTATGCTATAAATCTAAACTCTATATTTAACGAAAGGGAGCAAATATTATAAGGTTAAAGGAACTATAAATTACTTCAGCCCAATTGTTTTCCAAATCTTTTCACTGCAAATTGAAATTGAAATTCTAATTAATTAAATTATAAATTATGCTATAAATCTAAACTCTATATTTAACGAAAGGGAGCAAATATTATAAGGTTAAAGGAAATATATAAATTACTTCAGCCCAATTGTTTTCCAAATCTTTTCACTGCAAATTGAAATTGAAATTCTAATTAATTAAATTATAAATTATGCTATAAATCTAAACTCTATATTTAACGAAAGGGAGCAAATATTATAAGGTTAAAGGAACTATAAATTACTTCAGCCCAATTGTTTTCCAAATGTTTTCACTGTAAATTGAAATTGAAATTGTAATAATCGACTATATATATATATACTATAGATTATTACAAATCTAAACTCCATTTAACGAAAGAAACCAAATATCATAAGATCGAAGAAACTATCAATTATTTCATCGACAACGTCAGCCCAATTATTTTCAAAATATTTCCACTTCAAATTGAAATCTAAACTCTATATTTAGCGAAAGGAACCAAATACTATAAGATTAAAGAAACTGTATAAATTCCTTCATCATCAACCCAATTGTTTTCCAAATGTTTCCACTGCAAATTGAAATTGAAATTGTAATTGATTATATTATAGATTACGTTAAAAATCTAAACTCTATATTCAACGAAAGGAACCAAATACTATAACATCAAAAAAACTATAAATTCGTTCATCGACAACGTCAATATTTTGCCCAATTGTTTTCCAAATGTTTCCAAACCGCAACTTGAAATTAAAATTGTAATAAAATCGACTACATGTATATTATAGATTATTACAAATCTAACCTCTATTTAACCAAAACCATAGGATTAAAGGAACTATAAATTGTTTTCGCCCAAATTCGGCGAAAAGATACAAGAAAAACGTATATTTTTCGTTCATTTCGAGAGCAATATTCGCGGAATCGCCACGCGGTATGGAATTTCGTTCCATTGGTGGCGGAGAACGCGGGAGGGGAAAAAAAAAAAAAGAAAAAAATTCGACGGCAACAAGGCGGACGGTTGCGAGCGCGGATAAATCGTTGGATGGACAATCCGTTAAGCTTATCCGTCCGAGGATTGGACGGTTTCGGCCTCTGTTACAGATGGCAGGCCAGATTTGCCCGCGATCTCGACGCGGGGGATCGTAAAAGGGGGCCGGGAGAATTTACGATTTGACGGAAAGCTCGTCGGATAACGCCGCGTTAAAATAAACGAGCGAGGCAAAGGTGAGTGAGTCCTCGAGATCCTCAGTTCAAACGCGAATCTTGTCCAAATCTTGGAAAATTAAGCCATTTTCCAATCCGTAAATTGAAACTTATCGGCGCGAAATTTAAACGCACGAATATCCAGAAATAATAAAGTTTCTTCATTTCGCACGATGTAAATCTAAATCTAAGCACATCAAGACACAGCAATGTAAAATGGCGACGAGTTTCAAAGAGAAACACTGAGAAGCTCGAAGAGCTATTTTAGAACAAAAGACAGTGTGTTTTCGAAAACTTCCAATGTATCCTTTCGCGCAAAATATTCTGGCAAGGTTTTGAAAATTGATTTGAAAAATATTTTTCCAGCGGAATAAAGGGAGGAGGAAAATAAGCGCGTCGATACGAAAATGGAACGGATTTTCCCTCGTTGCTCTCGTCGGTGAGAGAGCCTTTTTTGGCGGCGTGTTGGCACGAGTGGCTCGCGAAAATTTCCCGTGGAAAACGCGACTTTTATTCTCGTAGAACCTGGAATTTCTCGCTTTTCAACGCTTCGGATGGAAAATCGTGATAATCCATTCCGTGAACGCGCAAATTTTTATATTTCGCGGAAAAAAAATTTCACGGAATGCAACTTCTATTTCTAAATTCCGCTTAGCTTCGTTCGTTCGATAATTTCTGATTCTAATTCGCGAATCTCTCTCTCTCTCTCTCTCTCTCTGTGAAAATATTTAAAGGGAAGAAAAAGGAGGAGATACCTCGATAACCTTAACGAAACCTTTGCTATTCGAACGGCGACAATATTTATTCACGTATGATTTCTTGATTCTTAAGTTGTTTATGAATGGTTAGATTTTTTTTTTCGTTGATTCGAGCTCGATTGGCGATAGAAATATTAGTTTCAAAGTTTTCGAGTTTCGTAAGCGTGGAATATGCGCGATGAAATTGGTTCGAGCTTGATTTTTCCTTGTTGAATAACGAGATTACTTAGAGAGAAGGAAAATAACAAGTGTAAGAAGATGAAAAATGACAAACCGAGGATGCATCTTGGCAATTACTTTGTTATTAAAACAGCACGCAAAACAATATAGACTTTAATATCCGACTTTAATCTTCTTTCGTTACGCGTAAAGATACATAAAATATTAAAATGTAAATTTGTTTTGTACGTTAAATATCGATAATCGTCTGAAGTTGTTGATTCGCGAGAAAGGCCAAGAATTAGAGAAGGTTAATAATTAATAATTATTTAATTTCTGAATTACTTCTCGCTCGTGGCGCCACCCGAAACAACGTTCTTTCGTTTTTAAAAAGAGTCGAAGACAGGCGTTTCTCTTCCAGAGTTTCCAGTCTCGTGCAATTCGAGGTTGGAAAATCATCGAAGCTATCGAAGCTGAACTGAAAGGGAACGATGTGTCTTACGGAAACGTCGTGCAAAAAGTCGTAGCAAAGATTCAACAGTTAGAGGAATCGCTCGACGAAAATCCGACCGAGAAAAATCGATAAAAAGATCGCGTAAAAAAATTCTTTGGAATTTGGAAGAAAGAAGTTATTCGCGGAGCTGATAGAAAAGCAACGATTTCATCCTTCCTTTCGTTCCTTCTTTCGACGCGTTGGCGCTGATGTCAATTTCTTTTTTATTCGATTAAGACGAAAAATATGAAGCGAGAAAGGACGTATATGATAAAGGAAATAAAGATTTTGCTCTACCACGTTCAACAATTGATATTACACTACCGTGCATGATCCACGTAAAACGAACGTACAACAAGCAAAGTTTCTTAAAAAAATAAGAGGGAATGTGGAGGCGAAAATCGGTGGATCTAGGTCGTTCGATCGATAACAGTGAGAGGAGGATCCGCGAGGGGGCAACAAGAACGAGATAGAAAAAGGCTAAACGGTACTTGCCTTCGACGAGCTGCTCCTTCTTCACCAAGATCAGAGGAATGGCGCCCGAGTTGCTCATCGTCTATTCCAATGTTTCGTCCACTATCTCGACAACATCCAGTGTTAACACGCTCTAAATATATTCCTAACAATTTTCCAATCCCTTTGCGAACATCTTGATTCACACTTTTCGTCGATTTTCCTCCTCGATTGTTAACTCTCTCCACACACTTTCTCTCCCTCACGAGAATTTCGAACTTCACGACAATCTCGGATCACCGCCGCACTATCGGCACACTCACCTTCCCCTTCACGATCTACAATAATCCTCCTTGCCTCACGGTGGGTCCCGCGGCTGATACACGAATTAATTACGAAATTGTTGACGAGGAGGCGATAAGGAGGGAGGGGGTCGATTAGATAAAATTGGCCGGGATCAATGGCTTTCCTCCTCGAGAGGAGGAGGAGGAGGCGTTATCTGGGAAACGGTTTGGTCGCTGGTTCCAAGGTGAGCGTTCTATCTCGTACACGCGCGCGCGCGTTGTGCAATTCCAGAACTCGAATTCCCCTTTTGAGGGGAAAATCGGGGACAGCCGAGCGAAGAGTTGAGGAAAAGTTTTCTACCCTTTTTTTTTTTTTTTCGTTTCAGGATTGATTCTGGCCTTCGAGCGGGACGCAACAACAACGGAGTAGAGAGTTAAGGTTTCAAAAGGAAAAACGCGTATTCGACATGGAGATTTTCTTTTCGGTTGTGAAATAATACGATGAACAGGCAAGTTCTGGAGTTGACAGGATGGAAATGATGATGCTTGGGTGACGTCTTCTTGTTCTTGTTGGAATAAGATTTTAACCCTTTGCACTGGTATTTATATTTAAGAAGAAGGTGGTCAATCAAGAGTCCTAGAATGCAATTATATTATACAAATGTAAAATATATATATATACATGTAAATATACGTATAACAATAAAATGTATGGATGGCGACTATGTAAGTTACAAAGGGTTAAAGCGAAATTTAAAAAGAGAGTTAATGAAGTAAACATTGGGAAAACGCAGAATTTAAAATTTAAGAAATAGAAAAGAGTATTTTTCGAATCTAAAATTACCTGTTATTACCTGAATTTCCATCGATAATGACAGAATTGAATTGAAGTTGGACAGAGCCCGGAATACTTAAGACTGACTCTCGAAAATCTTCGAACGAGAGCAACTAATCGTGCGAATTAAAAGAAGAGGGGGAAAAAGTCGACAAGATGATCGACGAGATGGAAAAATTTAATCCTTTTCGACTCCTTTGGAGAGAGAGAGGGGTGGATCGAAGCGAGGGAGGAGAAGAGATTCGAACGATGAAAACTTCTGCTCTCATATCCCCTGAGAATCGTTCGATTCGAGGGGTTGTAGCAAGGGTGAGGACACGGAAGGGGCGTTCCTCGAATGGATTTCCGCCCGTTTTCGAGAATGCTGATCGATCTTCGTTTAAACCACCCCCTCCTCGAGTTTGAGGAAAAACTGATGTAACGGCCACTGGATACAAACGAAGTCGAGGATTCGAGTAACTTTCTATTTGCATACGTGGCGCGAGGTGTGTGTGTGTGTGTGTGTGGATGGATGGAAATTTCGCCTTCGAGTACAAAGGTTTTATTTCCTTTTGTTTAGAACGATCGAACACTTTGCGTGTTATTTTGTGTCGCCGGTGTATTGTTGGTGAAAAGAAATTCTTTTCTTTCTATTATTGTTTTATTATTGCAATTTTATCAAATTTGGAGTAAATGGAGAATAAATGTTCGAATGGAGTTTTATTATTAGGACACGAAAAGTGGATTTCTTTCGTTCAAGATGATCGAAATTTCGACATTTTCTCGATGAAAGGTGTATCGATAAAACAATATTCCTTTTCGTTTTTAATAATTTTGCAATTTCGGGGTAAAGACACGTTTAGATCGAGAATAAGAAGGGTCGTTCGTTTGAATTTCTTTCGAAATGAAACGTATCCTTTTTCACTATTAATAATCCCACAAATTCGGGGTAAACGCACGTTTCGCTCAGGATGATCAACGTTTCCATCCAATCAAATCAGACGTACTATCGTGTTCCTTCTAAACGAAGAAAAAGAAAAAAAAAAGAAAGGAAAGGAAAAGAAGAGAGAAACGAGGAAATTGAAACGTCGGTTTAGCTTCGATATAAGCGAGAAATTAATAATGAAAATGGAACGATACATGGAACGCGTATTCCCGATGAAAAATTAATCCCCGATACGTGGTACGGGGAAACTGTGTCATTCGGTTGATTCGATGACACCCGGGCTTCGATCGATTGCGCCACGTAATTTTGATCCCTCGCGGATTCAGAACCGAAAAATTGGGGCGAGAAATAAAATTCGAACGAATGAAACCCCGTAGACGAGGTTTCAAGATTTCCTTTCCTTCGTCGACGGGTTAAAAAAACACGGGTCCCCGTTTTTTAATATCATCAAATCAATAAACTTGATTTCACCACTTTATCACGAAGTTATATATATATTTCATCGAAGGAAAAATTGTCTACGCTTGCACAGAGTTAAATTCTGAAAGACTTTAAACTTGATTTCACTCACATTGTTACATTCCATTAAAAAATATATACATATATTTCGTTAAATTTCGAAACTTTGTCCCACTAAAAAAATATTTTTCTCCACACTCGTTATATATCCTATACATGCATATACTCCTTTCGTTTAAATTCCGAAATTTTACAATTTCCCCCCTCAAAGTTTCCATTCCAAGTTAAAAAAATTCTATTCTCCTGCGTGAAAATTAAGAAAATTTTCTCCAATACCGACAGAAAGTAATTGAAATAATCGATGTATTTCGCGTAGGAGGAAATCAATTCGCCGAACGGGCGACATTGAAAAGGTACAACCGTTTCATCAACGCGTCGTCTGATCGATCACGCGTCATCACGAATTGATCCTCCTCCCCTCCCCTCCCTGTCGGCCGCCATTACTGTATCGACGTGTAAAAACGCGTTTACGACATTACCAACTTTTCACCACAGCCACGAATAATAAATTCGAAGAATCGAGCGCTTTCTCAGGCGTTGAATCTTTGCGATCTTCTGCGTTTGGCGCAACAGTTTTGGAAGAAGAAAATTTTACTCTTTTCACATTCGAGATAATCCGTTATCTTTCGAAACATTTTTGTTCATATTCGCTCGATAACTCGATAAGTGCAGGGGAGAATTGTTGTTAAGATAAAATAGACAGAGGATCGAGCGGAACGAAGGAGCCTCGTGAATTTTGAAGGGGCGATACGATATCTTTGGAATGGAAAACCGAATGGAACGATGGAACTCTTTTCGCGGCCGTGATAAGGTTGAACTTTCAGGTGCAGATTTTTTTCGAAACAACTCTGTACTCATTTCGATAATTCCATTAATAAATCATATATATAAATGATATATTTGAAGAATGAAAAATTGGGAGGAATAAATTTTCCTTCGTCCACGATATTTTTAATTATCGGGAGGAAAGCGCGGTGGATGGAAAAGTTTGAACGAGCGAACTTGTTGAGCGAATTACGTAGATGCTCAGATAAAAAAGAGAACAATGCTCGGGGAAAATATTATATATATTCGCGCGTAAAACTTCGATTAATTTTAACGGATGCAACGCGTTTTGTATCAATAATATACGAGGCTGAAACGTGTATTTTATTAGAATATTCGGGGAAACGACAAAGGGCGCCGTGTCAAGCAACAAGTAATCGCGTCTTTCCGCCCGATCGTTGGATCCGTCTCAATGGAATTGAATAAATCGAGAATACGTTTCATTCGCAACTTGGCTTCTCTCACCCGCGCGCACACTTTCATCGAAACCGCGAATTTCATTTCGTTACATACAAAATTATTCTTTTCTCGAGGAGCATGGAGAGGAGAATGAAATTATCGCGGTTTCAGAAAGAGGAAAGGAAAGAAAAACAAAATCAGAAGAGGAAGCCAGCTCCACCACCAGTCTCTGCCTCCCTCTCTCCAGCAAGAAAAAAAGGGGAAGGACAGAAGGAAGAAACGGAAGGAAGCGAAAGAAATATCGGAAGGAATCCTCGATAGATCGCGTGGCTCGATCCCCGGGCCTCGGCCACTCTCTCTCTCTCTCTCTCTCTCGGCTCACCCCCGGCTTCAACGAGCTGGATCGATGAAGGCTGCTCCTTGCAGCGCGCTCCGCCTACCTGGATCTTTTCCCTTCCAGCCGAAACTCCCTTCTCCGCCTTTCGATCTTCCAAGAGAAAAGAAAAGAAAGGACGATCCACCGGCCGACCGAACAGGTCCTCGACTGGGACCTCGAACCGAACCGAACCGAACCGAACCGAACCGAACCGAACCGAACCGAACCGAACCGAACCGAATGGAGAAGGAGCGGTGATGTTGGCGCGTCGCAGTGTCGCGTTTCGCGGTCGAATTCGAACTAGGCGCGGGCGAAGGAATGGAAGGCGGCGCGGTGTCAGGCGATCGTTAGGCCCGCTTCCTCGACGTTGGAGCCTGTTTGGAATCGAACTGGCGTGCCGATTCCGCTCGATGGATCGGGGTGGACGAGATGGAGGCGCGCCAGTGGTTTTTCGCGTTTTGTCCCGGGGGTTGGTCGCTCGGTCTCCTCTCTCTCTCTGTCCGCCCCCACTCACCTGATATCCGCGCACCTACTGCTCGCTGTCTCCCTCTTGCCAACGTTAGGAACTCCCTCTATTTCTCCTTCTATGTCTCTGTCCTCCTCCTCCTCGTCGTCGTTCCCTCTCTGCACGGCTTAACTCGCGCGCCACTCGCCCCTTCCCTCTCTCTCTTTCGCTCTTCGTTCGGCGCGCGCTCCCGTCCTTATCGTTATCGTTACGACGACGACGACGACAAAGATCGGTCGCGTGCGCTCACAACCACCGACTTTCAACCCCCTCCCGTTATCGAGGTTTTTTTTTCGTTTTTTCCTTCCCCCGTTGTTCCGGTAATTCCGCTTATTCCCTCGATAGTCGATAGATGCTTATCGACGCGAGCTCCCGTTTAAGTAAGTCTTCCCGTGAACAGGCCGCCACGTGGAAAAACGTGGCCTCGTATCTTTCCTCGTATTCTCGAATCTCGTCGAAAGAAGAATCGAATCTTCGTCGTCGAATCGGATCGAGCTCGATGATCGATCGTTGGGCAGTCGAAAGGGGAGTTGTGTCGAGTTTTCTCTTTTCTTTTTTTTTTAGTTTATTTTGGGATTCTCCGTCGAACAACTATTTTTCGATTATAACAATTTTTCAATTTTGATCAAGTATATTAGTTGTTATGGTGGAAATTTGTTAAAGTAAAAGATTTTCAGCGATGTAAAAGTTCTTTTTTTTTTTTATTTTAAGAGACGTTTCGATTCTCCGTTGAGCAACTATTTTTCGATTATGAGAGAAATTTTGATTAAATGTTATTGTTACAGTGCAAATTGTTAAAGTGAAAGATTTTTTGCGACGTAATCCCGTTTCTCTGTGTCGAACAACTATTTCTCAATTGTATTGTATACAGACATTTTGATTAAATATATAGTTGTTATAGTGGAAATTTATTAGAGTAAAAAATTTAACAAACGTTTCGATTCTCTGTTCTCCGTCGAGCAACTATTTTTCGATTGTTAGAGAAATTTTGATTAAATGTTATTGTTACAGTGCAAATTTGTTAAAATAAAAGATTTTTATCGATGTGAAAATTCTTTTTTTTTTTTATTTTAAGAGATATTTCAATTAAACGTATATAGTCGTTATAAGATAAATTTATTAAAACGAGAAACTTTTATGCAGTCGCGTTTCTCCGTGTCGAACAACTATTATAACATTTTGATTAAATATAATTGTTACACTGCAAATTTATTGAAATAAAAGATTCATATCGATGTAAAAGCTCTTTTCTTTTATTCTACCTTAAGAGACATTTCGATCAAGCATATAATTCTTATAAATTTATCGAAGCGAAAGACTTTTAGCGATGCAGTCGCGTTTCTCTGTGTCGAAACAACTATTATTTTTCAACGATAGATCCTCTCTTGAAACCGTGCAATCCTTTTCTCCCAATTCTTTTTCACAGATCTCGCTTCCTTTACCACGCAAGATCGTTTCGAACCAAACTCGCCAAATCTCCGCTCGTTCTAATTGGTGAAGAAACGAGCGAGAGAGACGATATCCGTCAATAGTTGAGGCGGACGTGGCGGCTTATCCATAAGGGTATAGGTACGCCCTACTTTTTATTTAAATGGCAAGCAAATGGGGATGGATGAAAGTTTGATGAGACGGCCGGCGGTTGTAAAACGATTAAACATTCATTTCGCTTATTCGTTTCCCCTCCTTTTTTCTATTTTCCTCTGGAATGATGCCCAGCATCAGATCGTCATCATCATCGCTTTTCAACAAACAATGGAAAAGATTAACAAAATGTGATATCCGCGTGCGATTCTGGAAAAATCGATCGTCGTTCGGAATCTCCTTTCGAGAATGGAATATCGTTTCGTGGTTGGAAAATATGCTTGTTTTAGAGTATAGATGTATACGTATATGTTCGCTTGGAGTGGTAAAGAGAAATTTGATTATCGATGATACAGGGGAACTGCATTTGCGCCAAGTAAATTTCATTTGGCTGGCGATTAATTGAATCTGGAAACGGGGTTGTGTACTGTCGAACAATCGTCGACCGGTTTTGCTTGCAATAATCGTTGCTCGCAAAAGTTGGTTCAACGAGAGAAGTTGGTATATTCGCGTATTGGACACCTGTGGAAGATCGAGGCAGAAAACGTATTCAAGAATGATTAAAATTTGCCTTAAAAAACGAAACTTGTTGTATCTCTTGTTGAATTGAAGAATTCGCCCAAAGAAAAAGAATAAAAAGCAACAGACGATATCGTTGACAAAAGAAAAGAAAAGAAAAAAGTAAAAGGTTAAATTGCAAGCGAACGAACGAACCAAGTAAAACGCAACCTGAATTTGCGAGAACGAAGAGAGAACGTAAACGTTGAAAATTTTTAAATTTAATCGAAAATTTAAGCGTGTTAAAAATCGATTCTACGTTGGAAAGGCGGGTGGGAGAAATGAAAATAGTAGAGAAAATCAGAATCCTGGAAACGCAGGATATACAAACATTTTGCGACCGATGGTTGGACGGCATTTCGAGCATCCGCGACATTCAGAAACAACGCGAACATCCGCGTTATCCAGGCAACGCTGCGTTAGCCCGAATTGTAAACACATTACACGCGTATACTCGCTGATCCGCACGATTTCGAATGCGTCCAACTGTTTGCGCTCCCAGTTTTCTATGAATATACGCGATGAATCCACGATGAGTTTTGTCCGTTTTCACCATCGGTGATTACCTAGTTTTTTCGCAATACAGATCGCGTTTGACGCCTACGATGATTGTTTAGGAGTTTGGACGGGTTTGTTGATGTTTGAAACTTATTCAGAAGGAAGAAAGTAAATGTGACTTAATAAATTTTGGATACTTAAGATGGTGAGGGTATGAAAATCTATGTTAGGATTTGAAAAATTTTTATAATTTTGTCTACGATGATTGTTTAGAAGTTTGAATAGGTTTGTTGGTGTTTGAAACTTATTCAGAACGAAGAAAATAAATGTAACTTAATAAATTTTGAATACTTAAGATGGTGAGGGTATGAAAATCTATGTTAGGATTTGAAAAATTTTTCTAGTTTCGTCTACGATGATTGTTTAGGAGTTTGGATAGGTTTGTTGGTGTTTGAAACTTATTCAGAAGGAAGAAAGTAAATGTAACTTAATAAATTTTGAATTTAAGATGGTGAGAGTATGAAAATCTATGTTAGGATTTGAAAAATTTTTATAATTTTGTCTACGATGATTGTTTAGGAGTTTGAATAGGTTTGTTGGTGTTTGAAACTTATTCAGAACGAAGAAAATAAATGTAACTTAATAAATTTTGGATACTTAAGATAGTGAGGGTATGAAAATCTATGTTAGGATTTGAAAAATTTTTCTAGTTTCGTCTACGATGATTGTTTAGAAGTTTGAATAGGTTTGTTGGTGTTTGAAACTTATTCAGAACGAAGAAAATAAATGTGACTTAATAAATTTTGGATACTTAAGATGGTGAGGGTATGAAAATCTGCGTTAGGATTTGAAAAATTTTTCTAGTTTCGTCTACGATGATTGTTTAGGAGTTTGGATAGGTTTGTTGGTGTTTGAAATTTATTGAAAAGAAAGAAAGTAAATGTGACTTAATAAATTTTGGATACTTAAGATGGTGAGGGTGTGAATCTAAGGATTTGAAAAATTTTTCTAGTTTCTAGGACGATTGTTTAGGAGTTTGAATGGGTTTGTTGGTGTTTGAAACTTATTCAGAACGAAGAAAATAAATGTAACTTAATAAATTTTGGATACTTAAGATGGTGAGGGTATGAAAATCTATGTTAGGATTTGAAAAATTTTTATAATTTTGTCTACGATGATTGTTTAGTAGTTTGAATAGGTTTGTTGGTGTTTGAAACTTATTGAAAAGGAAGAAAGTAAATGTGACTTAATAAATTTTGGATACTTAAGATGGTGAGGGTGTGAATCTAAGGATTTGAAAAATTTTTCTAGTTTCTAGGACGATTGTTTAAGAGTTTGAATGGGTTTGTTGGTGTTTTAAACTTATAAATCTCACCATATCTATCTCCATTTCCTTATCTTGTATAAATATTCACTTTTCAAATTTGCCAAGAATCGTGATTCCCTCGTCCCGTGAAATATCTTTAAACTTTCAACCAAACCCCTCTCGACGACTCTTAATATTTACGCTCCTTAATTGAAAAAGTATCGCGGGATCTCTTTCGTCCCTAATCCAATCCTCTTTCGTTGAAAATCAACACTTCTTCAAAATCCATTCCCCAATTCCTTCTCGTTCCCCGATGCTCTTCTTAACGAGCTTCCAAAATACTTTTCCTTTATCAACCGTCATCCATATACTTTTTTTTTTTTTCTTTTGCGAACCACTTTTTCAGAGGAAGAGAAACTGTCGAGCAGAACCAAGAAGCGAACGAAACGAATTTCGTGATTCGTGATTTTTGACGATGCACTTTAATTCGTTCGAGAAAGAAAGAAAGAAAAAGAGAAAAGAAGCAAGAAAGAAAGAGAGAGAAAGAAAGGAAGAAAGATCGATCGAAGGAGAAACATCGAATCCTGTTTTGCTCGATAAATAATCGATCGCGTATCATCGACTTTTGATAGCGGATTTTCCTTTTTTTTTTTTTTCAAGCGACGCGTGATCCTGCTCGCGCGAAAGGGATAAAGAAGGGACGAAGGGATCTCACGAGAATTAAATCCTTCGTTTTTTTCGACGTTTATCGTTGCTTCGGTTTACCCTGGAAAGTTGAGGTAAGCCTGGATCAGTTACGTTCCAAGTTCAACACCTACTTATACGAAGGGGTTTCGTAAATCGAGTAATAAACGCGTATAAGCGCGCGGGTCCTCTTTATGGCGAGCTTTGAATAAAGTATACCGTTCGTGTACACGTGAACACGGCCATTGGGGGATAATTAATGGAGGGAAAGAGTCGTTTCTTCTCCAATGATGTAAAAGTTTAAAGGAAAAGTGGATGGAACGTGGATCGAACACCACATTCGGGAAATGTATTCCCCGTTAATTTTACGCGATACTCCTCCCCCTCCTCCCCCTCCTCCAGTTCTTATATCTCTTCAAAACTTTTGATTTCGATAATTTCGATAAGTGTGCGAATTTAAAACATTGAAGAAATATTGAATACGAATCTCAGACGTGGAATAGGATCGATTCACTTATATATATAGAATTGGCTCGACAAGGTTAAGTTTTGTAATCGTGGCCAGATAAGGCTGGCATTACATCCGACACGAAATTGGTGATGATCGATCGCGCATCCTGAATTTCACGCTTTCGACAGGAAATTTAACATCTCCGCCGATCTTTGAAAGATATCCTTCATCGTGCATACGATTACTCTCTCTCTCTCTCTCTCTCTCTCTCTCTTTTATTAGCTGTTACGACAAGAAAAGGTTGAAAGTCGAAGTGAAATTCGAACGAGACATTTATTTTTTATTTGTTTCGCGCGAAACGAATCCATTTATCGAATCCTCTCCAATTCTGAGATACATTCCTTCGAAATCGGATCGACACACGCTCCATTTCGTTCCTTTATCCCTCGAGTTTGCGTTATCTTCCCATTTCAAGGCCATCCCTCCTCTTCGCTCAAGGGAGAGGAACGACACTTTTGCTCATCCCCTTCCTCCTCCTCCTCTCCCGAGTTTCGAGACTCGAATTTTAACGATTCGTTCGAGATCAGGATCGAACCTTCTCTGTTTCTGCTTCTATTTTAATATCGTTTGAACTGTCTGAATTGATAAGAAAAAGAACAATTTTTGTTTCCGTCGTAAGGCATAAACGAATGTCGAAACATTTTGCAGAGAAAAATTTGGCTTTCCAATATTTATCAATTTTTAATTTTTAATTGGAACTGCATTTATTAAACAAAAGTATTTATTTAACGTATGCCCTTACACCGAAAGGGTTAAAAACAATTTCAATCCTCCGTGACTTTCAGTTTTTAACAGGATCACCTCGGCTCGGCCAATTCTCGAGCTAAATTACGCGCTAAATTATAGAAGGGAGAAATTGGATGAGATTGAAGGAAAAAAAAAAAAAAAAAAAAAAAATACGGGGATTTTTCATCGTTTTCTATTCCTCCACGCTCGTGAAAAAAAGCTTCGTTTCGTTAAAAAACTTGGTCGAGCCGAGAATCTGTGAATTTAATTAGTGAAAAATTACTCTCGACTCGACTCCTTTGTCTGCCGATCTCTCTCTCTCTCTCTCTCTCTCTCTCTCTCTCTCTCTCTCTCTCTCTCTCTCTCTCTCTCTCTCTCACACACACACGACTTCCAAATCCCGAATATCGCCGAATATCGTTCTCCTCGTTGAACGATCACGAGTTTATTTTCTCAAGATAAGAAGCGGAGACAGATAGCGTGCGCGATAAGAGAGAACACAAGAATAATTTTCACTTTCGACCACAGGTTTTTATCTTCGAGGAATGCAGAATGTTATTTGCGAACCACGTAGATAATCACAGATCGGGAAGAGCAAGTGCGATACGATTGGCGATGAGATTGCGAATTTTAATAATAATAAGGAATGTTGCTCTTTGTTCAGATGCAAGGAGGGATTTGTCGAGGTTTCTGAACAAGATCGATCGAACAGGTGTCTCGAGGGAGAAGACGAAGATCAGGCTTTTTATAGAATATTTCTAATTTTTCTGGAGAACGGGGTGAGAGGGGGGGATCGTGTTATCGATTACGCTTTATCGTAGAATCATAGTTTTTCTCTATGCATTGCCTTAAGAGAGGGAAAGATTTCTGAAGAAGATCGATCGAAAAGGTGTTTCGAGGGAGAAGACGAAGATCAGGCTTTTTATAGAATATTTCTAATTTTTCTGGAGAACGGGGAGAGAGGGGGGGATCGTGTTATCGATTACGCTTTATCGTGGAATCATAGTTTTTCTCTATGCATTGCCTTAAGAGAGGGAAAGATTTCTGAAGAAGATCGATCGAAGAGGTGTTTGGAGGGAGAAGATCAGGCTTTTTATGGAATATTTCTAATTTTTCTGGAGAACGGGGAGAGAGGGGAGGATCGTGTTATCGATTACGCTTTATCGTGGAATCATAGTTTTTGTCTATGCATTGCCTTAAGAGAGGGAAAGATTTCTGAAGAAGATCGATCGAAGAGGTGTTTGGAGGGAGAAGATCAGGCTTTTTATGGAATATTTCTAATTTTTGTGGATTTAATAAATTTCAATTGCGTCGAATTCAGGTGGAAAAGAATATATAAATCTGGAGAAATGTTCCGAAGAATCGAGTTCTGTTCGCGGTGAAGAGAATCGAAAACGAAACTATTTTAAAATATTGGAGGGAGTCGAAGGGGAAGAAATATATCCGCTTGGTGCGTGATATCGAACACCCCCATGTAATCGTATCACTGCGACCCCTGTCACGGAAGGAAGATCGTGAGAAATCTGGCTATAAATAAAACTTCGAATTCAAAGGGAACACGAATCCTTTTAAATGTGCATTTCAAACGAGAGAAATATTCCATGCATAGAATTTCTCGAAATTAAATATATTCCAGGAATGATTCGATTGGATCGATCGAGGAAAAGAAATCGTATTCGAGAAATTTAATTATAAATAAATTTCGATTCAAATTCGAATTCAAAAAGGAACACGTATCTTTTTAAATATGCGTCTCGAACGAGAGAAATATTGCAAGGATAGAAATATGCATTTCGAAAATGTTCTAAAAATAATTAGATCGATCGAAGGAAAGAGATATCGAATACCCATATAATCCGTGCAATCCCTCGAATTCAAAAGAAACAGAATATGCATTTCAAACGAGAGAAATATTCCATGCGTAGAATTTTTATTAAATATATTCCAGAAATTAAATAAGAAATACAAAAGGGTGAGAAGATCGCAAGAAATCTAACTATAAATAGACTTCGATTCAGCTCGAATTCAAAAGGAACACGAATCCTTTTAAATATGCCTTTCAAAAGAGGAAAACTCGAGATCAAAAATATTCCAAGAATAGTTCAATTGGATCGATCGAGGGAAAGAAATATCATTTGGTCTATGATATCGAATAGCCACATAATCCGAGAAATTTAACTGTAAATAAACTTCGATTCGATCCTTTTAAATATTCAAAAGAGGGAAATATTCCAAGCATAGGAATCACAAATCCTTCGAAATTAAATATGTTCCAATAATGATTCGATTGGATCGATCGAAAGAAAGAAATATAAAAGGGTGAGAAGATCGATTTAATTTAAATTTAACTACAACAGAAACTTCGATTTCAAATTTACCTCGAATTCAAAAGGAACACGAATCCTTTTAAATATGCGTTTCGAAATATTCCAAGCGAATAGGAATTCTCGAGATCAAAAATATTCGAAGAATGGCTCGATTGGATCGATCGAAGAAAGGAAGAGAAAGAATCGACTCGTCGAGAAAAAGTTCGGTCGACAACGCATGGTCGACGTTTGGGAGGGGAGGCGATGGATCGCATGCCGGGCGCCAGTTAACAATCGCTGCATTTATGAATAAGGGTGGAAACGGCAGGTGGGGTAAGGTCACAGGCAATGAACCAGTTCAGGGCGACGACCACGCCCTCCATCCTTCTCCTTAATCTTTATTTACACAGGCGTGCCTTCAATCGATCCAATCGTTCGATTTCCTGAATTTCGATCGCCTCCAAATCTGTACGTGTCGAGCGGAAACAGAATTACTCTCCGCATAGTGACATCTTAAACTCATCTGCTTTTCCTATTTCACCGTCTTCCATCGAAAAGAACAATTCACACGAGCAATGGAATCGACAATAACAATTTCCTTCTCGTCCCAAGAATAAGAAGATCATCGCCCAGATTCACTCATCGTAACCAAACACAATTATCACTATTGTCATAAATGTTTGATCATCCTGAAATGAAACACGTGACACAATTCCTCCAGAACCACCTAAACTCTATCCTATGCGACGCGACACAAATCCTGTGCGAAGCGAGCAAACGATTGCGTGTAAATGAAAAAGAGAAAAGAAAGAAGAGCATAGAAAAGCCGATCGAAGAAATTCACGCTGTCTCGAGAAACCCCCCTCACCTTCACACTGAACACAATATGGAATATCGCGTCTCAAGATCGCCGGTTATCCGGCCAATTATCGCTGCAAGGGGTCGATGTTGAAACGCGAGGCACGAAGGTCTAGGATAGAAATTGCGTGCCGTGCCCCGATCGAGGGCTGCGTTCCTCGAACAAGGATCGCACACGGTGAACTTAGCCTCGATTTTCGAGGTTAACCCCTTGTTTCGCGATTCCCTGGAAATTTGTTCGAACGTCGCAAGGATTGGATCGAGACGTGGTTGGACGAAAGGTTTTCAACCGTGAATCCGCGAATTTCTTCTGCTCCGCAATTTCGCTAGAGTGAGTCGATTGGAGATTGAAGTAAATTCAGATTGGAAATTTGCTTGCTCGATGAGTTAACGAGCCAATTGAAATTACTCCAACTTCTCGAACGATTCTTCTTTTTTCCAACTTCTCGCTACTCCAATCTTCTACGATCTCGCTCTCGCTTGTTCCTTTCGAACTGTTCGAAATATTTTAACCCTCGTATTTATATTTAAGAAGGTTACCAATCGAGATGTAACAAGAGTCTATATTTACCAATGTAAATTTATATATAAATATGTATGTATAATAATAAAATGTAGGATGACTATACGAGCGCAAAAGGTTAAAATAACCTTTCCCCCAAACCAAGTCCATACCCTTTAAAATCAAATCAATTATAGAAGAAATAATTTATTGATCTAGAAAAAAAATATTCAATAATTAAATGTTTGGAATAAAATCCAACTGAAAATGGAAAAAAATATTAATGGTACGTTATTCTACGCTTTATTAAGATCATTAAGTTATTAAAGAGCTTAGGAATCTATTCGTGAGGCGATATTTTAAAACAAAATCAAGCATAAATCAAATATCCTCGTTCGAATTGCTGCATCGATCCAAGTGGTCATTGAGAGTCACCGTTAAAATTATTCTTTTCAATGGATAGATATAAAATATACCATAATATATTGAATTCTATTTATATTTAATATACAAATCTTCCAACACGTTGTATGAACATTAATGATTATGAATATTGCACGAACGAACAAATAAAGTAGAAATGCTGGTAAATATAAAAGTGGTTCTCGTTTGAACAAAAAATTTCAAACAAGGAGAATTTGTATTTTTCCAGTCACGATGCAGTCGAAGCGAATGTTTGCAAGGATCGTGGAAATTGGATCGAGAAATCGGATCGATTCCTTCCCTCCAGTTTTCGCGGGATTGACGATGAGCAGGCCTCGTGGTTTATAAATAAGGTTATTGGAGGAGGGTGGAGGGAGGGTGAAGGTAGAAAAGCTTCGACGGTTCAAGGCCGTTCGCGTCTTCGCGCCGGCCTCTCTGAACCTGCCATGTCTCTATTAACGGACCTCTAACGAGTTTAATCCCGTCGCCCTTCCTTCGCGGTTGCTTCCTCGATGGAAATTCGATAACGCGACGCGCGTCGATTATCGTGCAAATTACTGGGACCTAGGGAGGAGAGGGGGGGAGGAGGGGACAGAAACTTTCTAAGATTCGATTATGAAACTTGTGTGCGCATGAATTAAAGAGATTTCAAATTTTATTAGACAGATATTATATTTTTCTTTTATTCTTCTTCCTTGCCAAGAAGAAAATGGTTCGATATTCGCGGAATTTTTCCGTTTAAATTTTTATCTATTTTATCGATCGATAAGATATGAGGAAAAAGTTAAATGGGGGAAAAATTGATTCGGAAATAGATATGTAGAATAATTGAATGAAGTAATTTTATTAAATGGAGTCTCGATATTAAATTTTTCTTTTTTTTTTTTCCTGCCAAGGAAATGATCTCGATATTCGATGAATTTTGTGTAAATTTTTATCTATTTATCGATCGATAAGATCTGAGGAAAAAGTTAAACGGGGGAAAAATTGATTCGAAAATTAGATATGTAGAGACGAGTATTTAACGAGGTTTCAAATTTTATTAAATGGAGTCTCGATATTACATTTCCCTTTTTTTTTTTTTTCTGCCAAGAAAATGGTTCGATATTCGTCCAATTTTTCTGTTTAAATTTTTATCTATTCATCCATCGATGAGATTCGTGGAAAAAGTTAAATGGAGAAAAATTGATTCGATACTCTGGCTCGATATTCAGGAATAAATTATATGGAGACGAATAATTAATGAGGTTTGAAATTTTATTAAGTGGAGTCTCGATATTACATTTTTCTTTTCCTCTTCCTGCCAAGGAAATGATCTCGATATTCGTCGAACGATGAATTTTGTGTAAATTTTTATCTATTTATCGATCGATGAGATTCGTTTGTGGAAAAAGTTAAATGGAGAAAAATTGATTCTATAGATTGATATTCAGAGATAGATTATACGTAGAGACGAATAATTAATCGAGTCTCGATATTAAATTTTTCTTTCCTTTTTTTTTTCCAAGAAAATGATTCGATAATATTCATCCAACGACGAATTTTCCTGTTTAAATTTTTACCAATAGATAATAATCGATCGATAAAATTCGTTTGTGGAAAAAGTTACAAAATTAATTCTACAGATTCGTCTAATTTGATATTCGGAGACAAATTGCATATAGAGACGAATATATTAATTTACAATCGTCTGTATTTCAATACACAGTTGGTTGGTTTCAAGAAGAAAATTTGTTTTAGATGGAAATTTTCTCTCCGGTTACATTCTTGCAGCGTTCTTCATTCGACGAAAAGGATCGTGAAATTTGTATCGCGCTTTTAATCTAGTTTCAAAACCGCCGTTAAATCTTTTAGCTTCGGATTAATATTTGACCGCCACGTTGCTCCATAACCATTTACTTCTCTGGGTGATTATCTAATAAAAATTTCACGACCTTTCTTCCTCCACCTTTCTCTCTTTTCTCATCTTACAGCTCCTAAACATTTTCTACCTTCTAACTTCGCCTGTGGAATCAATTAATCAATTAACCCCTTGTTCCGACTCTCCATTTCTCGACTCGTTGTCGTTTACATTTGATCCAATGCCACGAAGTCAGGCTCGTGCTTCCAGTTTTTGGCCCAAATTTCTCGCTCGTTGCTGTAGGACAAGGGTGATGGTTTAGATGATACGTTCTTTCGTTAAATTCCCCCATAGTTACTTAACTCGAACTTGAGACGCCAACTTTTCCAATTTCACGGAAGAAAAAATGCGGTCGGAAGGTATGAACGCGAGTCGGTGAATTTACGGCTCCAAGTTGTTCGAATTACCCCTCTCTTCGAAATTTTCCTCCTCGCGTATTTCTAAAGTATCCAATGAAACGAGATGAGAAACGAGGAAATGATGAATTCCGAGTGGAGGAATTTCTAAAAATTAGAGAAAATTGGAGGAAATAATTATTTTCGAATTGTTCGAACGGAATAAAAGAATTGGAGAAAAATGAAAAGAAAGAAAGAAAGAAAAAAAAAATGGAGAGAAAGCAATAAACGAATCTTCTTCTAGAGATTGTTTCGATGAAGAGGAGAGTTTTCGAGATCGTAAATAAATAAAGGAATATTCTTTGTTCCTTTTCTCCAATTTCCAGGCGAAATAATAACGGAACGAAGATGATATTCTCGTGTTAAATGTCCTCGAACGTATGCAGAGAGAGGGTTCCGTTTCACTGTGCATTCTCGGGGAGAAAAATGCCCGGGACGCGTAAGATTCAACCGAGTTTTCTCAGAATATAGATATTTCACCTTCCAATGTTAGATTGCATCGATGGATTCGATTTCTCTCTTCTTCTCTTTTTCTTCTTTTCGACTAACAACAACGATTCATCTCCTCGAGACGAGATATTTTTAAAGATATATCATCAAGAATCGTACGAAAAAGAGAATTATTCCCTCCTTTCTTGCGAATAATTTATTACTGTTTCCGTTATATAAATCAAAAAGTCAGAACAATCGGGAAGATCGCTATCTCGACCAGTTTTATCGCCAGGTAAATAAAAAAGGAAAGGAAAAAAGAATTACAGAGAGTGGAAGAAGAACGTATCGAAATTCTTCGAAAACGTATCAATCACGATAAGAAAGAGAACAATTTTAATCCTCTTGCTAATAATTGAGGCGGATTATCGACTCTATTCGACAACCAGCAACAAGATATTCAAATATTTGCCAATCTTCTGCAACATCCAAACATTTTTGTAAAGCTTCTTCTTCGTTATCCATACATTGAAAAAGAAGAATTTGTATTTATATTTAACAAGGTTATCGATCAAGTAACAAGAGTCCCTTAGAATATTACTTTACTAATGTAAATACATGTATTTTTTAATGTAAATATTAATAATAAAACGTAGGACAGCGACTATACAACGACATGCAAGGAATTAACACGTTCGTCGCCAAAGCGTCACTCTGGGTGAAAAATAAGATTTTAACCATTTAAATTTATTTATATTTAAGTAGGTTATATCAAGTAAGAAGAGTCCTCTAAAATGTTATATTACATTATATATAATTATATTATACATATATTTATGAACGCAAAGGGTTAAAGCGGAATTTTAAAAGAAACTTAATGGAATAAGCATCGAAATACACGTATAAAATATACATTGGAATCGATCAGAAATTTAAGAACAATAGAAAGAGGAAAGAGGGACGAGTGTACTCCGAAGATTAATTTTGGAAAATCTCGAAGAGATAAAAGAGACGACTAATTCAGAATTGTATATTTTAAAATATACAAAATAAAGATATTAAAACCTGGCTTTCCAAGCAGTAACATTCGAAATTCAACCGAATCACGCTGGTTAATCGAACGTGCTAATCGATCCCTCTAAAAATAAAAGCTCAATCGTTCATTTTCTTTTAATTTAATCTCTCTTTGCCTCGCGATCTTTTCCTCGCGTCAATACAACGCGCCTCGTATCTATGCAGCCGATTACACGCTCGACACGTACACGCCCACGCATCTGCATAAAGCTAAACGATTCTCGAAACCGGCCTTGACACTCTCCGTCGAATCGATAAGTCGGCACCGCTTGATTTACGCTTGATCTTTCGCGCCATTGAATCGCGCCCGACACGTGTGAAATCTCCATTTTCTCCCCTTCCCTTCCTCGCCAAATATCGATCGAGAGAAAAAACTGATCTTCGAAACTTTGATCGAAGCAGTTAAAGTTTGAAACGAATCGAATTGTTATAATTCACATAGTATCGATTCGTGAAATCTCCATTTTCTCGTTTCCTCGCCAAATATCGATCGATCGAGAGAGAAAAATTGATCTTCGAAACTTTGATCGAAGCAGTTGGGGTTTGAGACGAATCGAATTGTTATAATTCACATAGTATCGATTCGTGAAATCTCCATTTTCTCGTTTCCTCGCCAAATATCGATCGATCGAGAGAGAAAAACTGATCTTCGAAACTTTGATCGAAGCAGTTGGGGTTTGAGACGAATCGAATTGTTATAATTCATATAGTATCGATTCGTGAAATCTCCATTTTCTCGTTTCCTCGCCAAATATCGATCGATCGAGAGAGAAAAATTGATCTTCGAAACTTTGATCGAAGCAGTTAAGGTTTGAAACGAATCGAATTGTTATAATTCACATAGTATCGATTCGTGAAATCTCCATTTTCTCGTTTCCTCGCCAAATATCGATCGATCGAGAGAGAAAAATTGATCTTCGAAACTTTGATCGAAGCAGTTGGGGTTTGAGACGAATGGAATTATTATAATTCACATAGTATCGATTCGTGAAATCTCCATTTTCTCGTTTCCTCGCCAAATATCGATCGATCGAGAGAGAAAAATTGATCTTCGAAACTTTGATCGAAGCAGTTGGGGTTTGAGACGAATCGAATTGTTATAATTCACATAGTATCGATTCGTGAAATCTCCATTTTCTCGTTTCCTCGCCAAATATCGATCGATCGAGAGAGAAAAATTGATCTTCGAAACTTTGATCGAAGCAGTTGGGGTTTGAGACGAATCGAATTATTATAATTCACATAGTATCGATTCGTGAAATCTCCATTTTCTCGTTTCCTCGCCAAATATCGATCGATCGAGAGAGAAAAATTGATCTTCGAAACTTTGATCGAAGCAGTTGAGGTTTGAGACGAATCGAATTGTTATAATTCACATAGTATCGATTCGTGAAATCATTAAATCAATTCATTTCGAATAATTTCAAGGATGTTTGCTTTGGTAGATTTAGCTATTTTTGTATATTGTTTATCTCTTAGTAAATATACGTATAAGGATGAATTGAGTGATATCAAATAAATTCATAATTTTAAAATGAATAATTTTAATCGATTTTAACACGAATTTTATCATTATCAATTTCCTTTCTTCACAAATCTTCGAAGATTAAAAGAGAAAACACACTCATCACCCTTGTTATTCAACCATTTTCTTGCAATTATCGAATCCCACTACGAAAAGAAGAAGTGAAACTCTTTTAAACTCCCCTCCCCAGAATCTTTATTGTCCATTATTCAACTTTGTCCAATTAATAAACTGTCTTCCTGTTGAACGCGTTCTCGAGTGAACGCGGCTCGCTCCCGAGGAGACATTTTTCCAGATCCTCATCAATTATTCATACGATCTCGCCCAATTATTAAATTTCCCTTTATCGAAAAGCCGAGCGCGTTCTTCTTCTTCTAAACAAAAAAAAAAAAAAAAAAAAATAAGAAGAAGAAGAAAACTGTTATCCCTAAAAAAAAAGGGGGAATGGAAAATGATTGAGAGAGGACGTGCACGTTCGATCGATGGACGACGACAATGTTCTCGAGTGAAACCAAAGTAATCGATAGGATTCCACAGAATGCATTCCGCATTCCCCGAGTTCAAACTGAGTCGTTTATATCCGTGACTCCGCAGATTCGTGACTCCCCGTTTAATTCTCAAGCTTCTGCACGATGGCTTCGTAGCGAAAATAAGCCACGGTTATCGAATTAACTTAATCAAATTTCGAAACAGGCACATTGCACGCGCCTAGCTAAATCATTCCATCGCGATGATTTCGATTTTCTTTCTTTCCTTTTTTTTTCAATCACTCGTGCGGATCATCGATCGTTTCTCTTCTCTCTTTATCGGCGTCCTTCGAACCGATTTACGACCGCGGCATTATTTAAATTCTCTATTACGCATGCGTATATAAATTATTGTGATGAGTTTACGATCAGCAACGAATACGGAATAAAACGAACGACGAAATAAGATTTTTTTTTTCGAGAAAAAGAGAAAATAATTCTTTTGTTGATCCTCCCGTGGATTGATCGGATCGTGTATATTTTTCACGCGAATTTATACATTGCGAAGGAAATATTTGAAATATTCTCTTCGAGAAGCGAAGTTTGGAGATTTAGACTTGATTCCTTTCCAATTATTTGGAAAACGACGTAAGTATATGCAAACGAAATAAGTATTTTAAAATAAAAGCGTTAAGTCGAGAAAAGAAAGCGTTTATCGTAATCCGATGATATTTAAAGAAGAATACATTCGAAGAAAATTCTGTTGAATCAAAGAAATTAAACGTCAAATTCAAGATCAGAAATGGAGCTTAACTCGGTAAAAAACTTCGAAAATTTAGCTCGTTTAAAGAGCGGGGTACAAAGGAGAATTTTTTTCCTCGACTGTAACCACGAAGGGAGAACGGGGTTCTCTCGCGTGATTGTGAAATATTACGGGGATTAAGGTTTCCTTCTAAACCGCGACGTTTATCTAATTAACGGATAATTAAGCCACGAGGAAGACGAAGGAGGGATCCTCCTAGAGAGATTACCTCCTCTTTTCTCGAGCGAGATTAATCGCGAACGTTTGACAAGCGAAAGGATGATAATTAAAAGCTAAAAGGATATTAACGTATTATTTATAGCGAATTATCGAATCTGTACGCGATACCGTTTTATCGTATTAACCGTGTTTCACTGTTATCCGGAAACTAATCTCGACATCCCCAACGCTGCTGCTCCCCAATCGATAATTCATCCGGCTTTCTATTTTAATGCCGTTACCCCCGCCAATGAGGGGGAATTAGTATTCGTGTAATTTATATAATTACGCGTTCAACGGCGGGAAAGCGAGGATTAGCGATGGAGTTAACTTCCAATATGAATCCACGAAGAGGCGAGGTTTTCAACGAGAAATATTTATTTCGTTATTATTCGATTACGCTCTTAAGGAGATTGGGAAATATATTCGTATAAGCATTTTGATATTTCTTATTCATTTCGATCGCTCGTAAGAGATTGGAAAATATATTTATACAAGCATTTTTTTGACATTTCTCATAATATATAAGTGTGCCTAAACTTTAAAAGATTATGAAAAATGTTTCGAGTCTCTCGGCTCTCGGTTTAGACTACACGTTAAGTGAGTTTGACCAGGGAATCCGACTTCGGATCGATTCGGTAAAAACCGGATACGATCGGCTCGAGAGGCTAAGTCCAGTTATTAAGGTGGTAATCCGATTGCATCCGAGTGTTGCCGAACTTGCACGAAGTTAAAGAGAGAAGAACGGATCCAATTTTTTCGACTCGTTTCAAATCCTCGGTATCCTCGGTAAATTAATTTTTTCTCTCGTGAGAAATTTGAAGCGATATCCCACCTCATCCCACTTTCCACGAAGTTATTTATTCCCATCACTACCGATATATTTGACACGAGGAACAAAAGCATCGATATCGCGTCTGATAAATTGATTACCAGCGACACGAAATAATGCAATTGGGTGATACGTGAATAGATTGTTGTTCAGACGAATTTGTTGGACAAACTTTGATTTCCATGACAAATTATCTTTAAATCGATCATTGATTGGAAGGAGATTGGATAGTTGCTTGGATAGATATTTGAAGATTAATTGATAAGAAGTTTGTTAGGAGGATTATCAAAGTTATTCTGTAATGTACATTTATGATGTTCTTTAGTCTTTAGTTCCACGAAGCTTGAAACTTTGGCGAAACGAACTTTCAGAGAAACAAAATTCATGAGTCAATTTGATTTAAATTGACTGAAAAGTAGTCAGTTAATATTTGACAAAGATGAACAACTCGAGGAATGATTAACACGTAATCGTTCAAAGATGTGCGAAACATTATTTTACATGCATAATGGAATAAGATTTTAAATAAAAAGAATTTTCAAAAATGATATATTACTGCATCCTTATTATTTCATTTCGATTCTATTATTTTATCCATCGAGCAAAAAAGAAGTGGGGAACAAAACAATTTTGAATAAAAAATTATTACTACAAAATATATCATTACGTTACGTATTTTCTATTTGAAACATTTATATTTTTCATCAACTAGAACTCTGTAATCGATCGTAATTATTTTTCCCTTCCTCCCTTTCTATCAGCGAAAAAAAAAAATGTAAAAACGAAATATTAATTAAAAAAGAAAACCCTCTCTCTCTCAATCCAATAATTATTCTCCAAATAACTAAAAATTCCTGCCACGATATAACCGATATAACCACGAAAAGGCCGAGAAATAACATTTATTGGAAAAATATTTCAAATATCATCTCCCATATTTTATTTTCCCTAAAAAAAAACTACTTTTCAATACAGATCCTCTTAATTAATAATATCTCATAAATATCAACCAAAAAAATCTACGAAAACGCAATTCTCGAATTTTCATTACTCCATTATAACCATTATAAACCACCATCAAACGAAATGAAAAGGAAAACTTTCGAGAGGCTCGACGTCTAATAAATTCGGGCATAACACACAAACAGTTGCGACTATCATCGGGTGCGTACAATCCGCGGCAAACTAGGTCGAGGAGGCGACATTCCCTCCCTGGACGGTAACACGTATAATCCGCAAATTTATCGCGAGCGAGGGACAATCGTCGATTCGGGTCAGAGCAACCCGGAAGTCGGATGCGCCTCGTTCTTAACCCGGATCTTTTGTCGCCATCCCTGTAAAATAAGCGAGTCTCTTTGCTTCTTTTTTCGGGGAGAGGAGTTTTGGGGAAAAGAATTTTGATACAAACTGCGAGTGACGAGCTGAAGGTTGATAAAGTAATCAGGTGTGCTGGAAATAATCGAAGAAGAGATCGAGTATTTTACATTCGAATTGTTGGATACGAATAAAAATGTTGGATATTTTGGAGAATTTAATGGTTCCGTTATATGATGAAAAGTTAATTAATAACCAATTAAAGGTTGAATATTTTTCGATTCGATCGGATCGTGATTGTGGCGAGGAGAAATGGATATAGAATAAAGAATATAGGAAAGAAGATGTTCTGAAAGAGGGTAGATGACATTCGATAACGAATTCCTCTGTTCTTTCATCGATCGTTGCTCTTCGTGCAGCCGGAGGAGTTTCTTTTTAACTCGTCCCGACAATAAGGCGCGAAAGAAAAGATGGAGAACGAGAAAGTTCGCTTTCTTCACGGTGCTCATCCACCGCCCGATGTCATAATGAAAAAAGTCGCGTGGAAAACACTCCACATCCGTGCATCTGCTTTATTTACTTTGTTACTCAGTTTCGCGTTCGTGGGGAAAGGTATGAAGACTTGGAGGCTGGTGAAAGAAACGGACGACGTTTGTTTATACGATCCTTGAAATTTATAAATCACGATATCCTGTTAGACTGGACTCGTCCTCAAAGGTTGAGATCACACCCTCATTGCAAAAAACTTGTTAAAACTTTTATATCGTAGTATGATTAGAAAAAATAGAAATATTTGCTGGACTTTTCGGCAAAGTTTAAAATTTCTTCGATTTTCGACTCGTTGAAAACTCGTTAATATAAATTCTCTTTAGGAGAAGATTTACTTACATTCGCTGGTGGATTTAGGAACGAGATGTTGGTGTTCCAATTGGGTGCCGTTCAGAGGCGAATCTGAAATGAGGGAAAAAATTGAATTAATCAGAGCGTGGAGAGCAGAGGGGGAGGAAAAAGGGGGGGGGGGAAATTAGGCGGGGAGGTGATTCTCGATAAGGGCCGTGTTGGAAAAGGCTGTGAACCGTATGTGGAGCAGGTGAAAGGGAGACAAGAGGCGCATAAATGTAGGTGAAACAGAGGAAGGCCTTCGAGAAGAGGTGCTGACGCCGGCTCGAGCTCCACCCGATTGGTCGATGAAACCCCGCCGACAGAGGAGCGGAACAACGTGTGCATCCCTCGTCTTAAACGACCCTTCTCAAAAATAGATTACGTAACAGTCTCCCCAACTCTAACAACAAAGTATATAATTTTTCACGTTTCCTCTTCTCTGGATCTTACTCTAATTAACATCAACGAACGGATATTTTGCGAAATTTCTCGCCGAAATTCTCGTCGAGACAGAAGATCGTCACAACTTTCGTGACACGTATACGGAAAGAAGGAATGACAGAGGAGATATCGAAGGCGGAAAATTTCAAGATGGCGCACGAGGCATACTTTCGTCTCGCGTTAAAATCGTTACGAACGGTTTTAGAAGCAAGGTGTCACGAAAGATTTACGAGGGGGGGAGTCGTATAATTCTCGACGTTTAACGTTAGGCCTCGTCGCCTATCAATAATTTTTTGATATCGGTCAACGTTTCCTCTCGATAACTGGAAGAACCTTCGAGAAGATTTATCTCGAAAAAAGTGTTTCACACACTTCGATGACCGTTTTATACACCCTCGTTTCGATTAACGTTTCGTTGATTCGTAAGAGAAGGAGAAATTTAGAGAAATTTATTATCAAAGATGGATCCGATTGCTGGAATACGTCGCACAGTTTGAAAAGTGTTCACACAATTTCTTGATTATTATTTAGCTCAAGCTTTATGGAAAAAAGATTTACACGATGTATCCTTTGTGTATAAATAAAGATAATATAATTTCGTAAAAAGGATGAAAACTATTTGTTATGGAAGTATTTATAGAGGAAACGTGGAAAGAAATGTTAAGAGAACAATAAGAAAATTGAAAGGTTAAAGCAATAATAGGCAAGAAATTAGGTAATTCAAATAAATAAAACTTTGAATGCAACGTTACGACATAAATAAAGAACAATTTTACGGATATTAACGTTTCGATATTACAAAATTTCGGGATAAATTTTTAACGATATTAGAAACCGATAAATATAATATAAAAACTATCGACAGTGCGGATGAAAGTAATAACATTAATGGCGGGGGATCGAATCGATTCGAGACACTGGTCGTGGAGACGAGTCGAAGGGGAAACGTGTCACGCGTGACAACCATTTCGCCGCGAGGCGAAACTTTGAGGCTTCGCGTTGAAAGGTATATTGCGCCTCGTATATTGCCACGAAAATAAAACAAGACAGAGAAAGAGAGAGAAGTAATCGTATATCACGTTCGATCTCGAACCTGGTGTCGTACAGAGAGAAAAGTAATCTATCGATGGGAAGAGAGAAGTTGGAGATATGCGTATTGGGATGAACCGAGTCACGGCAGTCCTTTCGACGACGCCCTTCGATCCACGAAATTACTAGGCTCGCCAGAGTTGATCGGTGTTGACGATCGTCTAAAGCTGGTGATAGCGAATCCCTGGAACGTGACATCGGAGCAGGGGAGCCGCGGAAATCAGACCAGACATTGTTTTCACCTCGACAAGATAAAGTGACACTGAACGTGACACTGCGCCGCGTGCGCTATCTCCATCTGTGGAACGTATAGGATTGGTGGTGGCGGCAGTTCGATCGCAGCTTTTGCCTCAACGTGGTTGTACTACGCCCGGCCTTCACAATGAATCTGCCGTTTTTACATCAATTCATCCTTCCTTTTAAATACGAGCGACGGATTTGAATTCTTCCATCGATTAAATTTTTTGTTTACAGTAAAATTTTAACGTTATAGCCATTTATCGATCCCTTTAAATTCGATCGATAATAGGCTAATTTGAATTCTTCGATCGATTAAATTTTGTTTAATACAATTTTAAAGTGCCACATATCAATTGCGTTGTATTCAAAAGTTTGACGATGAATGTGTCGTTTTAATTTTATAGCCATCGATCGATCCCTTTAAATTCGATCGATAATAGGCTAATTTGAATTCTTCGATCGATTAAATTTTGTTTAATACAACTTTAAAGTGGCATATAACAATTGCGTTTGTATTCAAAAGTTTGACGATGAATGTGTCGTTTTAATTTTATAGCCATCGATCGATTTTTTTAAATTCGATCGATAATAGGCTAATTTGAATTCTTCGATCGATTAAATTTTGTTTACAGTAAAATTTTAATTATATTGATTGCATTATACTCGAAGATTTGACGATGAACGTGTCGTTTTAATTTTACAGCCATCGATCGATTCTTTTAAATTCGATCGATAATAGGCTAATTTGAATTCTTCGATCGATTAAATTTCTTTTTACAGTAAAATTTTAACAAGGCATACCGGTTAATGGGTTTGATAATGAATCTATCATTTTACAGAAATCGATCAATCAGTTTAAATTCGATCGACTGATTAAATTTCTTTTTACAGTATAACTTAAGGCATATCGATTATGTTTCTTGAGATTGGCAATGAATCTGTCAAATTGTTTTTCAACAATTGATCGATTATTTTAAATCCAATCGATAATAGGCTAATATGAATTAGTTAAATTTCTTTACAGTAGAACATAAATTTGCTTTAAGATGGCACATATCGATTGTGTTATCCTCGTATTTGACGACGAATATGTCGTTATCGAATCGATCCTTCCTTTTGAATCTGAACGAAGCTGACTAATTCTGAATCGTCAATTCGATCAAATACATTTTTCAATTGTTTCATCTCGCTCCACACTTTTCCATTTCCATTCTATTCCCTACATTGCACGATCAACACAAACAATTAAAACCTCGAATAGCCGTTGCTCGATCGACCTACTTATATCTACTTACATCTATCTATATACACATAACAAATCAAAAATATATAAACGAATTTATCAAAATATACCTAAAATTGCGAATGTTTCATTCATGGAGGAAAGAAGAGATCATCGAATGCATCGAATTCCACGAGAAAGAAAATTTTCTTGGAGGAAAAAAAAAAAAAAAAGAAAAAGTATCGAGAAATCCCAAACAACATTTCGAGATATCGTGGAGATGAGAAAGAAACACGGGGGTTCTAAAAATTCTAGCCGGCCACGTCTCTCCTCGAGGAGAATACCAAGTTTCCGAGAATCAGGCCGGCACAACTCGAAGCGCGCAATAATCGAGTTGGACCTGGCCCATCTTGGCGAGTTTCGAATATAACGAGAGATAACGAAACATCTTTACGATAATAAAGAAAGGAGGAACGAATCGCTTTTTAATTTGAATTGTATTTATACAACTCGACAGATAAAACGTTTTGCAACCTTCGTCTCGAGGAAGAAAAGACACTGGAATCTTATAGATTCCCCAAACGTGAAATATCCACGGGTTGTGCATGAAAGAGAGATCAAGAAAAGGGGAGAATGTCGGTTGATGAATATTGAAACCGCGGCGTAAATGTGTGTGCACGTGTTCTGGATATTTAAAACAGGGGTGGAGAGGGGAAATGGGTCGCAGCCCTTTTCTTTTTCTCTCCTCGCCTGGCACTCACCAAGATGAGCCCCTGAATACAAATTCTTTCTCCTCCTTCAGTTCAACTTGCTTAATTTTCGATATCGAGTTATCGAGAATTTTCTTCTTCTTCTTCTTTCTTCTTCTTCTCTGCTTTTCACGCGTAAGTTTTGCTAGCGCAGAGATAGCTGGAATGTTTCATTAAGAGGAAATTTCGTTGGTGTTTTTTACAGTACGTATATCGCGTCGTAATATTACTCAGGGAAATGAGAGGTTGAAGCTCTGTTTCGCGAAAAGGAAGCGGAGAGGTAAGGCTAAGGTCGAAATTGCTTTTGGACGTGGGAGCAATATCGTAGGCGCGCGACGTCAGAATTTCCAAGTTTGCTTTACGTATAATGTTGGAATATCTGGAGTATAGAGTAACGGATTACGGGGGAGGAGAGATTTGAAACGGTGGGGTGGGGTTGAGCGAAACTCGATTTACTCGTGGAAAATCGTTTTATCGAAATTTGAATTGGTGTGAAAATAATGTCGTTGATTTTTAGGAAAATTTCCAAATTTGTTGGAAGAAAAGGGAAGGATTATTTATTTCCATAAGAATATTTAATGATTAATGATTTTTCACTAATGATTTAGTGCAAAAGTTGGAAAGCCTTCAAATTTGGAAATTTACAAAAAATCTTGAAATTTTCGAAAAATCATCGGTGGAAATTTGAATAACTTTCGAATTTGAAAATTTAGGAACTTTGAAAGTTATTTCAAATTTTCCAAAAAACAATTCTACAAATTTGGAAATTTAGAAAGCTTTGAAAGCTCTTCTAAGTTTTTGAAAAAGAAAATTCATTCTCCACAAATGTAAATACGTAAAATCATCAATTTGAAAATTTAAAAACTTTGAAAGCTATCCAAAATTTTCCAGAAAAAAAGAAATTCATTCTCCGTAATGTAAATATGTAAAATTATCAATTTGAAAATTCTACAAATTTGGAAATTTAGAATCTTTGAAACCTATCCTAAATTTTCGAAAAAAAGAAAAAGAAAATTCATTCTCTACGTAAAATACGTAAAATCATCAATTTAAAAATTTAGAAACTTTCAAAGCTATCCCAAATTTTCCAAAAAAAAAAAAAATTCATTGTTTTCTAGAAAACAAAAAGAAAATTCATTCTCCATATGAGTACGTAAAATCATCAATTTGAAAATTTAGAAACTTTGAAAGCTATCTCAAATTTTCCAAAAAAAGGAAAAGAAAATTCATTCTCTACATAAATACGTAAAATCATCAATTTAAAAATTCCACAAATCTAGAATACAACCTTCAATTTGTCTCTTAAACCAAAAAAAAAAAAAAAAAAAAAAAATACCTTTTCCTCGCATCGAAAAATCCGAGAATGCATCTTAAAAAGTGTTAATATTTTATTGGCGGTATACAGCGAGAAACGCGACAATGAGTTACTGAACAAAGGAACGCAAAAATCCAGCCGGTTGAATCACCCTGACGATTGCAGAAGCCGCCGCAAACCGCTTTAAATGATACGTCGCGCGTGTGTGAAAACAATAACGGCGTAATTGGGCCAATAATAAAATAATTGTTAGCGCTTGGGTGTTGCGTACACGTTTTCTTCTCCTTGTCCTCTATACACGTTCGTGGATCGCCCTCTTCCAATCCTCTTACGCAAGCCGAGAAATTTTTCTCGATAAATAATAAAACCGCGGAACGCTTAAATCTTCATTTAAACGTCGATGACTCGTGAATCCATGCTCGAAGCGCCCCTTAATCAATCACAATTATGATATTATGAAACGGTATGGCGAAGATATATTTTAAAATTTATCACGTTATTGGAAATTTTTCGAGATTTTTGACTGACAACTTCTTTCGACGCATCTCTCTAAATCTAATCACTTCGTTTCTGCTTATTTTTTTTAGACGATCGTTTACATTAATACAAAACGAAACTTAAACATTTATGATATAAATGTTTGTCCATTTTTGCTTTTCCAAGTTAATTTTCCAAGTCTTGGAACTTTTTAATCGTGTTTTATCGTTTATTACGAGGTTCAAATTTAGCGCGCAATCGTAACAAACATGACATAATATCCCTATCATTTTTCATATTATTAATTACACAATGTAACATTTTCGAGGATGGAAGACGGAAAGGTTGGTCAATCCAAAGGTCGAAGAGGATCGCAAGCTGTGGAAACGCGGTGTCCATTGATCTCTTGACTTTTCAATTAAAATCGTTCCGCCGTTGAAGGCATCCGTGGAAGGCGGCACTCTTTGAAGCCACGTCTCCACCGTCGTTTTATTTTCCACCGGGTAAACGAACGTGGGAAATGGCGAATAGTCTCCACGAAAAACACGCACCGCTCTTCACGCGATTTCCTAATTTCAGTTAATTTAATATTAATCATCCAGAATATATATATATATATAAATTAGATGATATGTGTGTTTCACAATTTTTTCAAATTTTTTTTCAAAGAAGCTTCGACATCTTTAAATTTAATAAAATAATAATGTAACAAAATCACGTTGTATCGAGAATCAACAAAATCTAAAATAAAAATCTAATTCTTAAATTAAAATTGGTATTATTACGTGTTACTTTTCAGATTTAAATTTCTCGTAGAAACATAGAAACACTGGTGTTTAGTCGTAAAAAAGTATATTAAAATATCGAATCCTTGGAGAAAACTTATATTTTCTTCGAGCACAGTAGATTATAACAAACACTGAGGTTGAGAAACACTGCTCTAGCCCAATTTCAATCCCAATAAATAACGGGCTGCCAACTGTTGTGTTCGAAACACAAGGGACCAATTGAAACGAGACGGCAAATTGCGAACTACCTATGTCGAGTTAGAGTCGTTTCCAAGCGATTTCGTTTATAAATTGGAAATACAGATCCAATTGTAAGAGGTTGGATGTTCATTCATGAATCTTTGGAGAGTGTTGCTGGACGAAGCGGATAACTGTGGGAAAGATCGTTCCACCGAGGACCCCAATTGACATTTATTCCCGTGGATACGTCACGAATTCCCGAGGAGAAACAGCCTGGTGTCCAGGCAGACGGGTTGTGTATTAATATCTGAATTACGCCGACAGGCCGTGCACCATAACCTATAAAAATATCTGGACGTTTTTTCCTAAGGAATCTTGTGTATTAAAATTATCTCTTGAAATCGTTTCGTGAGAAATAATTCACTTTTCTAAGATAAACATTTCATATAAAAAGTATAAGCGATTTAACGTTTAATAATAATTATTTAATTGTGACGAGGATAATAAGTTTCTTGGAAATAAAGCGTCAAATGTTATTATTACTTCTGAGCAATATTGCTCTTATTACCACGTTTATTGTTCTCGTTTCATTTCGAACGAAACGAGTTTTCCATTTACGAATAAAACGTTATTTCCTTAAATCAGTTCTTTAATTTATTGTATTCACCTCGTCTCGAATTCCTTCGTTGAAGAATAAGAAATTGTATAATATCAAATGATATAAACAACTTTGTTTAAAATTATTATTTGAAATAAATTTCGCTCGGATCTGAAAAATATATCCCTGGAGAAACGTTGGAAAGTGAATTTGCTGATTTATGAGAGTTTTGATCGTCCCTTTTTCTTACCCAGTAAAATATTTAATATTTGATTTCAGTGTGAAATCTTTCCAATAATTTCCGTTTAAGCGTTCTATTTTTATTAGCTTGAATCCTTTCGAGAAAAGATTATTATACTTTTGACGTTTCGAATAGAAAAATAGATTATTCTCACAGCATTAACAACGCGAGAGCTAACATCCACCAATGAATGTCAAAGATCCGTTTTAACGAGTATTGTTCTTACGATTATTATTTCAAGTTGGAGAACCGAATTTGCAGAGAAGTGTTCGATAATGCTCTCGCCGAGTCCTCGATTCGCATAACGATTATATCTGAAACGGGCGAAAATAGAGCGCAGCTAGACGAAGGAACGAATACAAGGAACGAGGGAAAGGGAAGACGAAGGGCCATACAACGTACGAGGAAAAAGAGAGAGGAGTGGAAACTGGAATTACGAAAGTACGAGAGAGATGAGAAGAGATTGGTGTCAAGTGCGCCACTCTCGGGAATATTTGGAATCAAAGTTCCTCGATCGATCGATGAGCGAGGAAATCGCGATCGAGGATGAGCATCCCGGAGAGAGAAAAAAATAGAGAATAAAAAATGGTTCGCAAAAATCTTCAAAAAAAAAAAAAAAATATCGCGACGATTCACAGTTTCTCGTTTCTTTAAATAGAAGATTGACGATGTCTCTCGACCGCTCGAATTTTTTCGCCGACAAAGAGGCGACATTCGACAACGACCCAGATCCACGCTTACCCACGCTCGCGTAAACGATACAGAACTGCGATTTCTTCTTTTCTTTTTTTTTTTTTTTTTTTTTTTAAATAAAATTCTTCCTAAAAACTCAACGAAAGAGAAATCTTGAGGAACCGTGAAAATGGACAAAGAGGAAACTGTGCGCGAGCAACTTCACGACGATTCTGTTTCCCGAAATAATCTCGCACCGCGCGACTAAATAAACGAACGGCCCCGTATTCACGAGGAAAGTATAAGCTGTTATGCTTTGGAACAGCGTTTCTTAGATTTTTCATTTTTCTTTTTTGAGCAAAATATTTAGACTGATATTTGAAAAAGATGCAATCATAATAATTCTGATCCTTATTTAATTATTGCGTTAATTTTTATTGAGACGTTTCTATTCTCTATTTTTTAATTACCAGATAAAGTGACAATTGTAAAAAATAGCTATTATAAAAATCAATCCACCGTGTGTGTGTGTATGTGCATATATATATACAGTTATTATTTCGAAGAGAGAGAGAGAGAGATTAAGATTTAAAGTTAGTTCGCGATTGTCCGTGCTTCCTTTTCAACCGATCTAACAAAACTAACACCGTTAAAAACGTCTACTCGTAAAACGTCTCGCAAAAGACCAGCGATAAATTATAACAACATCCCCTGACATAATTTCTCCTCGACATAGTTCTCAACCTCGCAACCGCACTCGTTTTCTCCGAATATAGTTCCATGGTATTAAATTTTCCTAAACATAATTTCTCCACAGAGAAATTTTCAAACTTCGTATTAAATTTTTTACAACACTTTAATATCCGAAAAACTAAATCGGTAGTAACTTTTGTTGAAAAATATTAGAATAATAAAAGACGATGTCTCGGATCATTAATATCTTGACTTTCTCATTAATATCAATAGAAGACAGTCGAAAAGAGTATATTCTTATTAATTTTTTCGTGAGTGAATATGCATAGTGCAACTTCGACTTTTAAAGAAACCAATTATACCAATAACATACTTCTTTCGACTCAATTCTCGCATAAAACATTTTAACCTTACGATACGAAGAAAATCGAGATATATGTAAATAGAGAAGATAAAATAGAAGAAAAACCTGAGCATCTGGAAAATAAACTTCTCGTAAGGGAGCATAGGATACATATTGGAAAGAAGTTTCTCACGCCGGGTAAGAAGAAAACGCTTGGTTGTCCGCAAAAGCCGGGAAGCCAGCCGCCTCGACGTTGGCATAATTCTTTGTTGATAAACAGACACGGACGAAAAGGGGATGGAGAGACACGTTGGCACGCCGCCATGGCTGGCGAAACTACGTCTGAACTATGTAGTCTCCGACGTAGTTATGCATCGGTGGAAAGATGTGTATGCACAATAGACGGAGTGAATGGCTCGCGATGCAGCGGTGGCATCTGCGATCCAGGAAAAAATTGTGTGTTAAAGCGTGCCTCATTTACGCTTGGCCGTAAGAAAGAAAGGCAGCTTTCTTGTTAGTCGACCGACTCCCCCCTCTTCTCGCGTCTCCTTCTCGCTGTTAATCGCGTACGAGACCGCTAGCCTCGGGTGCTCTTTAAGAAAGTCGTAAAACACCTCGAGAGAGAGAGAGAGAGGGAGAGATCCATCAAACCACAGACCACGAAATTCTGAGACGAGAAAGGACATCTTCGTTGGAACGAAGATCTCGTTGTTGTTATATTATAAGAGGAGTTTGTTTTTTTTTTTTTTTTTGCAATCTATCGTTTCGTATTTTTGGTTTTATGAAAGATCGAAAAGGGATGCAAGTTTTTCTTCGAGTTCGAAAGTTTGCTCGAAGTTTGACGAAATTTTTCTCGTGACTTGATCTAGAATTTGGCGAATGTTCTTGTACTCTGGGGTGTGATACGGAACTAGTAGAAACTAGTAGGATGAAAACTTGAATAAAATCGATAACAGTGATGAAATTTTTCTTTTTTTACTAACGATTACTTTTTGATATAAACGTAGATAAGAAATTGCGTGGATAAAATTAACGTGATAAATAAGCGGGAAATATGAGATAACGATCTCTCTTTGCTCGAGATTTCGATATAAACGAACAATCTATTCTTCATGGAGCGCAACACAAAGCGAAGGACGTACGGAATTGGATGTCAACAACTTGGATGGAACTTTGTAATAAAGAGTAACGAGGTTTTGTGATTGAATCTGGATATTGAATAGTCTGGTGTCCCTTTGAGGAGAGATAGAAAAGGGAGGAGGATCGTATAAAATGTATAACGACACACAGCGGAACGTCGGGTTGAAAGTTTACGTTTGAATATCGTGGCAGAGAGCAAAGTGCGGACACGTTAGATTAAGCGAGAGACTCGAGGGGGTTGTGAATAGGCAGCTTCTAATCTCGATGCTCTGACTCGTGAGCAAAGTTCGAATTAATTAATTATCGTGGAACACGCGGCTCAAAAGCCGGTCACACGTCCCTGGATACATGTATGGGAACAACCGTGTTTTCGATTCGTAATTGCACGCTCAATCTCGCTTAAGATTGGGATAAGGTTGATAGAGTTTCGAAGAAGTTGAAATCAATCTCACGATTAATTCTACGATAGCGTTTCCAAATTGACGCTTTGAGACGTTGTATTAAATTTACCCAAGGGATCGTAAAAAATAATCAATTTTTCACTCGTAACATTTTCTAAAAAAAACTTTCCCTATGAAACTTCAATTATGCTCGATTTGAAATTAGTTTAACTCTTCAGAGACGATGCTGTTTGTGCACGCGATACTGACTCTGATATTATTCCCAACGGTCGAAACAAACATTTTCATCTTCGCTGTTGATCGACACGTTATCGAAAATGAAAAATGCGAATCGAAAAGCAATTAAATTTTATCAAAAAAAAAAAAAAAAAAAAAAAAAAAGATTGCGATAATATTGAAAATGGAATTTTACGTAAGAATATAATAAATGAATAAATCGTTTAATGGAACGAAAGTTTTGGAATTACTTGATTTATTTGAATCAAAGACCGACGGGGAGGAAATTGAACTAGAATTTTCTATAAGAGAATCGGTTTTGTTCTTGTCTGGATAAGCTAAGAAAGGATCTCTACAACTCTGTCTAAAGCCACGCGCTCTAGTTTCCCTTGTCTGAGGGCGCCACGTCTCTCGCATGACACCTGAACAAAAGATCTGGGATATATTGCGCGAAACTGCTTCTATTTATCCGACGACGCCACTCTGAGAAGAATGACCGAGTGATAAATGTCCCCAGCATAATCTGAATCGTATTTCTCACGACGATACACATTTCCCTCGATCCGATTCGAATTCGTTCAACTCGACTCAACGTTGAAAGATGAACGAAATTGTAACTTGTCGCGCCTCGGCGAACAAAGGATGATGCGAATTTTCTGATATGTATATATATATACCGCGATGTTTGATGTACCAAAAAATGTGAAACATTTGAGAGTAAGGAATTGTGCAATTTTTCGTGTATCCTCGAACAAAATCCGTTTCGAGATTTAATTTTGATATATTGCGATATTTGCTTTTTTCAAAAATGGTCAACAATTCGAAGGTTGAAAGAAGATACGAAGTTGTAACTTTTCGAGTGTGTTGTCGAGTCGAAATCTTGATGTATCGCCATGTTTTTGCTTTCTTCAAGAATGGTACAGAAATTAAGTAGTTTTCCATGTATTTTTCGAAGAATCTGTTTTCGAACAAGACAAAAAATTGTTGATACATTAGCATTTTGAAAAATTATTAAAAATTTTCAAAAGAGGATTTCGCACGTCATTAGTCGCAGCTAAATTTTTCAAAAAAAAAAAAGAAAAGAAAAACAGAGATACACTGTCCATTCGATAAAAGAACGAATCCATCACGTGTACGTTCGCGGGACGCGTTACATCAGAATTCAATCCGACAGCAACATTTATCGATGCTCCAAGATTTCTTTTCCTTTCTTTCCACTCCTTTCAACCATCGATTAATCGTACGATTAATCCTACACGCACGTTTCTCCAAGACAAAAATCCCCAAATAAACATGAACAAAACAATCCTAAAACTACGCCAGTATAAACTTTTACCAACTGTTTTCCAACTCGAATACAAAGCAAAAAAAGAACAGCTTAATTACGCCAAGTGCTCGAACGTTCACGCCCATCCATTTCCCCTAACGCTGACATCAACAGTTCCAGTCCCGAGACACGCGAGAACAGTTACAAAAAAAGATCTTCTCTCTCTCTCTCTCTCTATCTCTCCTCCTAAAAATTAAATAACGATCCGCACCATAAAGATAATTCGCCTCGCGCCAAGATCGTCCCGTGCCGTAATTGGCCGCGTGACGACATTTCTCCGGGCTAATTAAAGTCGACGGATCCGCGAAACGGGACACGTGACGAGGCCTGGCACCTCGCGGCCTGATTAAAGGTTAATAAGCAACACGCGACCGAAATTATAACAAGCTCGTTTGCTCGATAGGTCGTCACACGTTGGACGAGCTCGCGTAATGCCCTTTCCCCGCGTTAACGCGTCACGTTCGAATCGAAGGGAGGGGAGAAAGTGCGAGGAGAAGGAGAGACGGTTCTGATCGGGCGAGAAAGAGAGAGAGAGAGATGGGCGGAGGTGCACAAGTCCAGCACGTGGATGGATCGCGCGGGCTGTGCGGCGAAATACAACGTGCAGAGAGTAGGGGTTGCATGATTATCGACCCCTAGCTACCCCGGCTTTTGTAGCAGGGATGCAGCTGCCCCTTTCACCCCGCCCTAAAACGTTGGGTTTCTCGTCGGCGAACTTCAGCCTTCGAGCGGCTAGAGGAGTGGAGTGGTTCTCATGCGAGCTCTCTGTTCAACGACGCTGGTTAGAGAAAAGGGGGTGAAAAAGAGGGTAGGTGCGTTCAGGCAAATTCTTGTTGTTTATCCAGGGGCGAGGACGAAGATGATGACGGATTACGGATTACGGTCTGTTGGAAAGTGATACAGGGATGTGAAAATTTGATTAAATAATTAGACTGGTTTCTTTGGAATTATTTAATTTTCGATAAAGAAAATGTAAATTGTGGATGAATGATAAAATAATTCGAGAATCATATTATTTTGAATTAAAGAAGATAGGAATATGGATGTAAAGAGATAATAATTGGAAGGTTTATTATTTACTGAGAGCATAATTTTCGAAAGCGACCGGGGAAACTGTTAATAATTACTTATTAGGAGATACATTTAATTATACCGTGTATATCCAGTATTAAAGGAATGGGATTAACAATTACACAACTCCTCGTTATCATTGGTCCACGAGGATTGCGTAATTTGTTTGGAAAACAACGTGAACTTTCAACGAGGCGAACGATTAAACAGGTTCCACTAGACTAGAAATCAAAGCGATCGTTTTATGTAATTGGCTTCTAGTTACGTGCTTCCCTTCCCGTGAAACGGGGAGATTGAGAAACACTGAGATAATAAAATCGCGCCGATTCGGGTGAAACCAAGGTAGCCGACCTTGGCAATTGCAGCGTTACATCGATATTTTATTTTTGGACCCGCCACACCGAATATCGTTCAAGACAATAGCGAGCACAAACGATCGTTTCTCGCGTTTTTCTCTTGCCGCTGTGCCATGCTCATCCACGATCCTCGTCGAGCATTGTTCTTTTTGGATCCGTTAACTTTTTACTTGCAATAAATGATAAAAAGATTAAAAGAAACGGATATAAATTTGGTTTCTGAGTCAATAAAGTTTTGAACAAAGAGGCCTGGTTATGTATTCATTTGTTTTCTCGACATTTTTACTACTTGGAAAAATCATAAAATGAAGATAACACCTTTCTTCCCTTAACTTATAACAGACAAGTAGAAAATAACGCTTTGGATCGGCAATACGTTATTGCTAGTATATTTTTAAAAATTTAATTATATATAGACATTTTGCTATACATCACAAGCACTTCAACGTCGTTCTTCAAGGATTTTTAACCGTGCACAAGAAAACAACCCCTTACGATCCCTGGAGGACAAAAAGCGCATAACTGAATCGAATCAAGGACAGACATATCACGAAACGCTCCCCATTTTAACTCCCCTGACTTCAATTCTTTTTCTATATGTCTCATGAAATTCCGCATGCAAATAACATACGTTATTAATTATACATAGTCATGAAAATTTATCCATATTTCAACCTTTGAATTGCACGACACGTTGAGAAATTTTTCAGAAAAAATCGATCGATAAATGGCTGGCTCGCAATTTCTTAATAGCCGTACATTAGTAATTGTATATCGCCATAACAATTTGTCAATATTCCAGTCTTTGAATTGTCTGACGCATTGAAGAGAAATTTTTCAGAAAAAAATTGATCGACAAGTGGCTGGGTAAAGATTTATCGAATAGCTATACAAATAGCATACGTTAGTGATTGTACATCGCGATGAAAATTTGTCAATATTTCAATCTTTGAATAAGAGTGAAATTTTGTTCGTAAATTTTGTTTGTAGGGAAATTTTTCAGAAAAAATTGATAATTAAATGGTTGGCTCATTCATTGAAATAAAACGTAATTCCTTATGCAAATCGGTTACGATCGACTGTTCGAGATCATATCACCACGCCTGTGGAAAACGTCTGAAAATAGACGAGCGCGTGTGTAAACGTAGAACACCAAGGTCCGCCCGCTCGGATCTCGAGTTAGAATAACAATCGGTCTCGAATGAAACGCTGACTCACGGAACGCGTATCGAGTTATTAAGCGGCTAACCGATCGATAGACAGATGACACGCGACGAGCGGCGAAAGATTTTGCAAAACAAACCGGACAACCGGGCAGGTAGAACGCGTGATGAGTAAACGAGACGAAGCCGCAAAGGTCGCCGAGTCAGCGAGAAAACGTCTGGAAATCGGTAACGCGACCGCCACCGTTTGTAATCATATGTCTCGTCTGGATTCGCTACAGTGTGGTAAATATATATCGTGATATGCGTTTCACACGATACCCGACGTTGAAACGAACGACTGGTTTCTTTGAATCGACACGGTGGTGTTGCGTTGCGCGACATCACGAATCAAAGCGTAGCTTGCGGTTATAGCTGTCGCCGCCTCGATAAATATCGAGTCGTTTTAAATTTGCTTAACGATTTTCTTAATCGATGCGAATTATGGCGCGTTGACGCCAATCTCGATTATTTTTCGATGATTTCGATGTTTTGAAAGATTATTCTTTAATCATTAAATATTATTTAGGGAAGGAATTACGCGTAATTTGATAAAAGATGACTCGAATAATGACTCGATAGATGAGAAATATGAGAAAAGTTAAGGTTAAGGGATTCAATGGAGATTTAAATGGAAAAGACGAGAGTGATGAAATTCATCATGAATGCTTCCTGGTGGTGGACCCTCGCGAGAATCGATCGACCTTGATGCGAAAACCTTTAATACCGCGGAGCTCCACTCAACGTTTTTGCTGGTATATTCTTCATTCTTTATTAACGAAGAAAATACCTCGTGCTTTTGTACAAACTTATTGTTATTGTAACGACCTGTAATCTAAGATTTGCGAAAAGTGCCCGAGGAAATCTTGATCAACAGTTCTGTGTTGGGGTGTTAAATTATACGTTTGAAACAGGTAGCTTGCAATCATTCGTAGACTGTATAATATAATTTCGATAATATCGTAACGCGATATGAAAGATACGCGAATGCATTACAGTAAGTGACGTGTACATTCTCGCCACGTTTGACACTTAACCTTTTAGTTGCATGTGTATAGCTCGAAATAAATAAAAACAGCCACTTACCATAGTCCAGCGATTGTTGTTGCTGCGGTGCGTATTGCGACGTATTATTGGCCGGCGTGACTCTGAACCGCTCCATTTCCTTCTATTTCACCACCACGAAAAAAAAAAACACCAAAAGAGGAATACACAACTTTCTTTTCACACTGTTAAGTTGATCAATCCGCGTAACGTTTTATTCTCTTTGAACACGAGCCGCGCGATAAGTTAGCCGGGGATGTTGGTTAACGACGAAACACCCGCACTTTCGTTTACGACGATTAGCGAACGCGTTCTCCATTCGCCGGTGCGATATTACTGGCTTCTGCCGGCCGTGCTGTGACTGTGTACCACTGACAACACACCACAAGGGAACAGACAGACGGGCAGGCAGGAAAGCGAGCAACAGAGACGACGAAAGAAACCGTGAACGAGGGGAGGGAGAACGTAGCAACTGCGAATGATCGTGGAAAGGAAAGAAAGAGAAGTGACGGAAAACGAGAGTGGCGTTCGTTCGCGTTTTCCTATCGGTCGTCTTTATCGCACCAAAGTGTATGTCTGTATGTTATACACACAGCCGCGCCTCTCGTCTCGTGCCTCGCACGTTTCGACCAGCCGTTCGGTGCCGAATCCCAGCCGAGCGCGTGCTGTACACGATAACGCCGCGTATGATCGCGCTTCAACTCGCGAACAGAGGGGTATGTGTGTAAGGATATAGTATATCGATGTTGGTATAGGCCCACGCGTACGTAAGAGCACGCCTCCCTTTCTTTCTCTTTCTCTCTTTCTCTAATTCCGCGTGAATAACGAACGCGTTGCGTTTGAAATACCGTCTGCGCTCACTACGCTGACACAAGGCCTACTCGTGGCTTCGGCCTGATCGGTGTTTTATATATATATATATGTGTGTGTGTATACTCGCGCGTATGTGTACGCCAATACGCCAGGGGGCCCCTCGATACGATGCTTCTGCCGGCTCGAGCATGGGCGCCACGATGGGGGCACCCACGTGTGCGTGCATGCACACCGGCTTTCCCCAGGACCGTACCAATCGCGAAACTACCCTCAGTGGCCCGCCATTGGCTATCATCGAACCATGGTAGGAGGAACGCCACGTTACCAGGAGACTGAAAGGGTAAAGGAAATTGCCGCGTTAGTCTCATGTAATAGATAGAATTTTTTAGTGTTACAGTTCTCTTAGCTTTGTTGGTGGATTCGTGTAAAGTGTTATTTTGTTGAAGAATTGAAAAATACGTACTTAACATGGATGAAAGAAGAGAAGTTGAAGAAAAAATACTGTGAGAATAATGTGAATCGATACGTGTTGTAATAATTAGGTAATGATATAAATAATGTATAAATTTTCTATGAATGTATAAAAATGCAAGAAAATGCATGTGATTATATATATCTTGATTGTTTTAAAAATTTATATGGGGAAGAAAATTTATAACGGTGAAGGAAAATCGAATTTTATTCTATTCTATTATTTTCTCGGCTATATTCTAAAATTTTCTCCGACTAAATTACTTTAAGTGGTTACTTTTATCGGTAAATTAATGAAATTAAATTTAATTATAAATAATTTCAGACTTAAATTTTTTTAATTGAAATTGCGATATTTCAAACTTTAAACAAAATATACGCGATGATGAATCACAAAGTTATTGCCTCGAACAATGCACGAGTATGGCCACGTGTATGCGTGAATCCACACCGGCTTTTTTCAGGACCGTATCTTTGTCCTGATATGCCTCCCCCGCTAATTCCGCGTTTCAATAAAAAGAATCTTGGAAAAAGAAGTGAGTTTCAATTCTTGCGGTCATTGTTCTTTCGCGAACAAAGCAATCTCGTTTTTAGTGTCTATACAATTCAAAAATGTATCTACAAATGCAAATGGCTATGCAACTATGATTTCGAACCTCAGAAAAATCGAAAGGGACGTTAACTTGTGAGTATCGATTATCGCGAATCTCTTTAAGTGCGCTTCGAAGTGTTTAAACGTATAATTGCCAATTGGATTGTTATTTGACCGATAATGGATCTATTATCGAGCGTTAATATCGATCGATTATAGTGAAAGAAACGATCGTGATACATAAATTTTGCGGGCAGCTTGATTATTCAGAAGTACGCTTCTACGCGTCACGTGAATATATTTGTATGTACATTATGCATGTACACATGTGTGTCCCGTATTTCAGGGTTACAATGCTGTGTCGTGGCGATAACACATCTGTAACAGTATACGTACGAATTACTACATTTTCGTCCACGATGCGGTGAGTAATCGCAACTTCATCGGTTGCCTGTATCCTGTTCTAGGTGGCAGCAGGAAACGGAAACCTTTCTTTCGGGAAAATTCCACTATGCGTTGCATTTCGAATCCTTCCATCAAAGGATCAATGATATATGTATAGATAAGTTTAATCTGCAAATTGAATTATGAGAGAAAAGATAACTATTATTTTCAATATCAAATAAATATTGTTTGATTCATTATCATAAATTATAACTCAATGTTTATCCTAATTACTTCTTATCAAATGGAATTTAATTCTTTTTCTCGTCATATTACACATTAACATGTTATTTCTATTTAGTAATACTTAAAGCATAAATAGCGTAGGCGTTATTTATGATAAACGCCCCTCAAATGAATAATGTTAAAGATTGTGTCAATTTTAAAGATTGTGCATATCACATATGATTGAAAATTTAAAAAATTCGTTCGATTACCAACGTGAAATAAATTTTGGATTGAAAAAAAAATATCCAAGAAGCAATTCTTTTTGGTTACAATGTCCCGTTGCTTCTTTGTAATGATCAATACAAAAGAAGGAAAGCACCGTTAAAGATGCTTCGGAATTATGCTTTTATTTAAGTGTTCATTCTGTAAGTTTTTTTCCATACGAATCTCTCTTTATTTAACAAGGATATAATTTATCAATTTAAACTTATCATTGCGTAAAGAGCTCATCACAACTAATCAGATAAATAGATTTAGTCATCTAGGTCCCGATATCATACACTCGTAAGACATTTTATTTGTAAGAAAAATCACATTAACATTTGAAATGCATGGAAATTGTCAACAAAATATGTCACTTTATTGCAAAAGCTAAAGCTATAACTATAATTTGTAAAGTCCTTGAGTTTTATATATTTTCACGTTCCATTGATAATGCAAATCCATTGTCACGTTCGTTGCTTGTTCGGCTGACAATATATGTATGTATGTATGTATAACTATGTATGTGTATTATTGCCGACACGTTTTTAAAAGTGTAGTATATTTGAGTGCCATAGATAGTTTATTGATTTTTTTAGAATGCCTTAACTATTAATTGAATGATAAAATATCTATCTATAAATATCTCTTTCAAGCACCCTTTGCTTGAAAAATAGTGAAATATGTTAAATATTGAATAGTATCGATTCTGTATTAAAAAGATATAAAGTAAAGATATTAAAGTGATTTGGAAATCGGTGAAACATCGACAATTTTCCAGTCTTTGTGTACTTAAGGTCGACAAGCCTCGGTTCGGTGTGTTCCGATCGAACCCGAGAGATTCGAAGGGAGGCACAAACAGGAATTGGCTGGTCGATGCACCTTAGCGTTCAAGGCATAGTGGAACGCAAGGGAAGTCGGCACATCTGCGCTGTACGTGAATTTTTTTCGAAACCACTGAGAAAACACATTACTCTTTTTCTCCCTCTGTTGTGCCCAACGTTGCGCCGAAACAGCTGATCGTTTGCCCCTTTAATTGCATCGCGACTGGGTCGACGCTGTGGTAAGTTATTGAAAATTTCAATAAAAATTCGTCATTATATTTGCTCGTTTAGTGGGACAATATAGTACGGTAAAATGTATCTATGAATACGGTCGAGAGTTTCATTCCTCGGTGTACGGTAAGTGCTACTACTTCAAGTATCTTTTGTAGGTTAGGAAGCGCCTTTCGTCTTTAAAGCTCCATACACAATGTTCCCTTGAATCATCTGCGTGCATGTACAATGATAAGATACTATTCTATCTTATGAAAGACAATTTTAAATCTTTAAAATACATAACGTTGTTAATGTCCGTGTACTATTCAAGACGCCATTGTCCGACTTATGAAATTCAATTTACGATAAAACGTCTGAGTTTTCTCGTTACATTAGTTTACATTTACATTTATTTTCATTTGCAGAGAATTAACGAAATAAATTATGTTTTTAAATCCAATATTGTGTGCTTTATGTTTGTAATCATATACAATTGAAAATGCAATGGCGGGATTTGTAAGTAGAGTGATATTGTATATATATGCATATATATATATATATATATATATATATATTAAAATAGCAATATAATTTAAATGGAATCAAAATTAAGTACAATAGAATCCAAAATGAGTGTAAATTAATGTTAAATTAATATAAATTAATGATTAAAAGCTACAAATATTCAGAATATATACAATCTATGTTCAAAAATTCTAATAATAGTGTTATTGCATATGGCTGGATTTTTTGTAAATAATTCGTTTGTATAAAAGAAAAACATAGTACCTGTTTTGCATTGTAAGAAAAGCATCTTGAAAAATATATAAATTGATTTTTCGGTGTTTGAACACAAATAAATGTACATTCAAATGAATTTATAACGCGCGCTTCTTTGAACGACGCGACGCCATGACACTGCAGCTGGCGAATACAAACGGGCGGGGGAAACGAAAGACTTGCATCCTCCATAACGGCTTGGAGTTCTGTGACGTCTTCAATGGCTGCCGCTGTATTGTCTACATACGTAACGGAGCGCGGTACTCTCATCCACCGCGTTCCGTGGTGGTTTACGACGTAGTGTTTACTGTTTATCGTTAGAATACTCTATCAGGCTGTGGGCCGGCAAACCATGGGTTCGAAGAAACATAAAAAGCACAAGCGCGAAAGACACGAAGGTGAGAACCTGGGTTGTATTCGATGTATCTCGAACGTCTTATCGTTTTTGGTTACTTTTAATTGTTCCATAACATCATCTCGGCATCAAAGGTTATCGCGTTATTATATGTCGCGTTTTGAATAGCATATCGTCCTGTATATCGTATTTTCGAACAAAATACCGATCGCGCCACAAATTGAAAAGGCATTTCGACTGTCGTTTCGATGCGATATTTGTTTTTATGTTTGTTGATCGAATCACATTCGCGTTGACAGCTCGTTGCTATGTTATCAGGTGTTCTCGTTAAATAATATATTTCTGAGTTCTCACTTGATGCACTATACATTGAAGTAACGGGTGTCTTTGGTTACTCAAATACTCCGTTTATCCTCATTTTATTCTATTTAATGTTTTTGTATTCGTTTTTATTGCTCGATTTTCACATTATTGGATTATCTCACTATAATTCTTTAATATTGACATTTATGTCAATCACATGAGGATTCAAATGAAAAAATTATCCACAAAATATGAATATGCACAAAATATAGATTTTGAGAGATTTACAGAGTACAAGGACCTTAATGGTTGAAATTTTTAAAAATTTTCATTGGAATCCTTTTTGTACTCATAGTTTAATAATGCACAGGAATTTTGACTACGTTTTCACCACGGACAAACTGAGAGTGAGGTTGGAGTAGAAGTGAGGTGGATTCAAAAGTATAAACGAAGGTTCCACAGCAACAGGTGCGACGTGGAAGTAAGTGACGTGTAACAACGGACATGGACTGGTTGCACGACAGAACTAGCTGTGCTTCCAAAATTACTCAGATGTTCCAAACCCTTTTAGTTTTTTTTTTGTCTATTAAAATTAGTTGAAGTGCAACAAGATCTTTAATAAGTCAAATTTGCCACTGTTTTTATTCTAAAGACTTGCAGGGATTTATTAATATATAGATATAATTATATCTGTTGCACTTCAATCACTTAGTTCCCTGGCTGTTATTTATTATGGCATCAGAGGCCATATATGCTTTTGCTTTACCTCTTATGAGGTATTTATAATTTCAACAGTTGCTCCTTCCTTGATTATTCCTACAGATTCAGTCGATCAATACAACAATAATTATTTTATTGCATACTTCTATCAAGGTTTATTTAATTTAAATCAAGCTACTTCCATCTCGCTTCCAGTTTGTTGAATGTGAAAACAAGGTCACTGTCCTGTTATAAAATCATCTTTGTTATTATTATTATCAACTTCTCCCACTACCTTTCTATTGATATCCTGTAGATTTTTAATAATTTAAAATTATATTTATTTTTTTCATATAATCCTGCAAGATATAATGCAATATTTAGTATCATATATATACGTATATATATACACTTATGCTGTTATTCTGCACTTCTGTATGATTTTCTGCAAGACAATTTTGCATGCACTAGATTTTATTTATAGCTTAATGCTTTAATGTCTTCATACAATTAAGAAATATTAAAGGTTTTAATATATTATAAATATATTTTATTTTTTTCTTTTTAACAGAAGGACACTATACAACCACGGATAAACCCCCTACTTTAAAATTAATCTTAAAGATTGGGGGTAGTAGTGGAACACCTGAATACGGCAACGAATCTCCAAGCCAGACAATGTTGTCCCAACATTTGGGTGTCTACCAACAACAGTTGGGTCTCAATTGCTCTGTAACGCAAGAATCTGAATACGATAGATATATAGGGCATAAAAAGCTTAAAAAGAAAAAGAAAAAGAAGGATAAAAGGCACAAGCATCATCACAAAGATAAAAAAAGAAGAAGAGAAGAATCCAGTCAAGAATCAGTGGGAGATGCTGATGAAAGTTTAGTTGAAATTCCTAAAAAAATTCCTAATCATCAATTGTTACCTCCAAGACCACCATCTAGTGGAGAACACAGAGTTGGTATTACTAGCCATATTAGTTCTCTTTCTCCACATCGTGAACCTAGAACTTGTGTACTTAGGAAAATCGCCGAACGAACACCTCTTCAACGATTATTAGAACATCTTCTTAGGTCAATGGAGAAACGTGATCCTCAGCAATTTTTTGCTTGGCCAGTTACAGATAGTATTGCACCTGGATATTCTCAAATCATTACGAATCCTATGGATTTTAGTACTATAAAACAAAAAATAGATGATAACAGTTATCAAAACTTAAATGAATTCGTAGAAGATTTCAAATTAATGTGTGATAATGCCACTACGTACAATCATCCAGATACTATTTATTACAAGGCGGCAAAGAAATTATTACATGTTGGCCTAAAAATGGTTACACCCGATAAACTTCGTCAACTAAGACCTGTTTTAACATATATGCAAGACATATCGAAAGAAGAACTCGGATTCGAATTGGGTACAGAAGATCCTAATAATCCTGATGTTCCTGTAACGGAAGAACAAATTGAACGAGAACGGGAACAGGAGGAACGTAATGAAGAAGCTGAAGAACTTAGGAAAGAGAATCAGAGGAAAATAAGATTAGCAAATTTGGGTAAATTTGAAGCTATTCCGGATGACATGACGCCAGAAGAAATCTTGAAACAAGCCCGAGGAGCTGCGAAAACAGCGTCTGAAAAGTTAACGTTAAAAAGATTGAATTCTAAGATGGGTTTTCTTAGGCAAAAGAAAGACGGAACGACTAGCTTACAAATAATAGTACCGGGAGATGGAGTGATTCCAGGAACTAATCAAAGACCAGTGTCATTAGGGCAGCTTATAGGTAAATTAAATCATGGTACGGGAGCATTAGCAGGATTTCGTGAAGATAGGAGAAATATGTCGAAACCAGTAAAACCTTTATATTATGGTGCCTTTGGTTCTTATGCTCCAAGTTACGACTCCACATTTGCTAATCTCACGAAGGAAGAAACAGACTTGGTGTATCAAACATATGGTGATGAAACTGCTGTACAATATGCAGAGTCAATTTTAGATTTTGCTAAAGACTGTGATTATACGTTAACTATGGTGGACGATTTGTTGGATATTCTTACAGGAGGGGATCACAGAAAGACTAAGAAGTTCCTTGAGGAAAAACGAAGACTCAAAGAGGAAGAAGAGAAAATAAAACATTTATTAGAAAAACCAATGCAAGATGTAAATCGTAATATTCCATCTTTAGACAACATTAAAGTTGATATCGATCAATTAAAGACTCTATCAGAATTAGGAATTGATGTTAATTTCTTAGAAAATTTAGGTAATTATAAGAAATTTGAAAAAAAAATTAAAATACTTATAATACAAAATAATAAAATTTTATTCTAAATCTTATTTTATTTTACAGAGGAGGACTTAAAACTCAACGAAGAACGCGCAGCATTACAAAATCGGTTAGATGATACATCACAAATGTTAGGCCGTTTAAAACAAGTACAACATGAGCGACTTTCGGTTCCACCGCCAGCTCATTTGTCGAATGTTTCTAAACCATCAGAAACAGAAGTTGCAATAGCTGATAAAATTACGGATAATTTAACAGAAATAGCAAAAAAACTTCCTCCTTCAGCAATCGCTCCTGTGGATGGTTTGCGAAGAGCTATGGGTATAGCACCCCTTGGTGGACCAGAGCCTATGGAAGTGGAACCGATTACTCATAATCCAACAATCGTTGCGGAAAATAATTTATTAACGCAATCTAGCAATAATCAAGTTCCGTCGAATTTATTATCGGCTCCTTCACCAATTCAAAGCACTAATTTGCTCAGTCCAACCAGTCAACAAAATCAATCGATTAATATCGTGAATACGAATCAGTCACCTATGCAGATACAAATCGGCATGACACATAGTCAAACGCCTCCATCTTTATTAACTACTTCAGAAACGTCTGCAGTTCCAGATCTAGAATCGGAACTTCGAGAATTTTTGGAAAGCGATCCTACATTAGGACATTCACCACTTCATGATGATAAAACATTGGAGGATATTTTATCCGAATCTTAATGTGTACGATTTTCGAGATATGATATATGATATAATATACCTCCTACAGGTTGTACATTTTATTACATATAGACACTAATATTAATTATTACGTTTAACGACAAGCGTGCGGTTAATAAATAAGTTCGTATCATGTAACATGATGTCATTCAATTAATACCGCTTTATTTTATAGATATATATTATTTATGAAGTTTGCGTAACAACTTATATTAGATAAATATTTGTAATATTTTGATGAAATGTTTGTATTGTAAAATATTGTTTAAAATAATGAAAAAAATATTTTAATATTTTATAGAAGATAGATTTTAATGAAGAATTTGAAGAAATGAAAAAATGAAATTTATTTAAATTTACTTTTTTTATTCCTAAAAAAATTATATTCATAAGAAATAATAACTAATTATTGATAAAGTGTTACGCAAACGAAAAAATCCGTGTAAGAGCAATTTCTTTATATAAAAATAAATTCAATCTTTTCTTTATTAAATTACTTTACAAATGCTAAAATAACAAAATGTCATTACTATTTTAAAAATGAGAAAATATGACAAAAATTGTAAATATTCATAAAATGTATTTTTAAAAATGATTCGTGCATTTTATTTTATACCATATTAATATTAAAAAAAATATGTGACTATTAAAAATTAAAAATTTAAACTTTCAAAAATATTGTTTTCGTATCTTTTATAAATAATTGTAGTAAAAAATTCAATGAAAAAATTGTACGATATTTATATATAACAGTATCAATTATATCATATAATTTTTTATATAATATAATTGATTAAAATTAGAAAAAACTAATTTCAAATTATTTTTTAGAGACTTATCTTTAATTTGAACTTTCAGAAATTTAGAAGAAATTTAGCCCAGAAGTTGAGAAATTTGAATTTTTTGATTTTACTAGTTGATGGTTAATTACATCTACTGTCGTTAGATGGTGTTTCGATCTCCATAAATATAATATTTAAAAATATATTGAGAATACAAAATTGACAATCAAATTCATAAATATTTACATGTAAATAAAAAATTAAAATGTATACGATTATAAATATATTATAATTTATCAAGCTAGAAAATCTTACTAACATTTATTTTCGCGATTTTGTAGAAAAAACCGCAACGCTTTAACCAATAGGAAAATTGCTTGACGAACCGGTGAATATGATTCTAACCAATAGAAAAACTGTTTAAAAAAACCGGTGTATATGTGTTTAGCCAATAGGAAATGGAATATTACTTTGTATACCGGTACATATGATGATCATTTTATTGTTGAAAATCATAGACGGTGCAAGACGTGTCTCATCCCGTTCGAGATGTTTGATCTCAATTATAAATCTCCATTTTTCTTGGTACGATTTTTTTACAATCTCGTTTATATAATATATATTTAGTTATTAGATATTGTTATTAGACAATAATTTATTAGACAATGGAATTAAACGTTAATTTCTTTTTTTCGTCATTATTATATAATAAATAAATATTAAAATTAATATGTAATATTGTATTAATAGCTTTAAAAAGAATATAAATTTAATTATTGCAATTTATAATTTTTTTTATTACTATGATATTAATAATCGAAGATAATCATTATTTTTTATATAATTTTTATACAATTTAATATTTGCACATTTAATATTACTAATATAAATTATACAATAATATAATTAATTATTTGAGAAATTGATTAGATTTTTACTTTGTTAGTAGATTTATTCAATTTCTTTCGATTTGTATTTTCAGATATCAACGCGTTTTCCATGCCCTTCATCAGTTGATTCACGTTCAATTGAATCTGTCAACAGACAAATAATGGAAAAGAATGAAAAGGAACATCGACGTTTCATTTTGTAAGTCATAATTTTTTACATGTCACATTTATTAACTAATTATCGTTTAAAAAATAGTTCGATTTATTTCGTGTTTGGATATATTTTATTCAGAATAATCTTACAATATCAACATTTGTATTATAATAGAACGGAAAATATAATAATTAAATTTCCAAGAGTTCAAAATAAGAATTAATGAACATAGAAAAGAAACGTTCTCCGAAGAACTTGAAGTTGCATTTTTAGCATGTAGTTTGTAGCTCACTTCAGACTTCTAAACCATTCTACTTTAATCGATGATAAAATTATCGAAATAAACGATTCTCTAATTATTTCGAGAAATAACTATGAAACTGCTTCTTTGCGTTATAGAGAAGCGTTATTAATGCAGCATATAAAATGTAGCGCATAACCTAGTCGATTGCAGTGTAATGTGATATTCACAGGAACGAGATTGTAGGGATATATACATTGTAGGAAGCGAGCTGTAACTATTCGATAATCGGATTATGTCGGTAAAGCGTAGGCTAATTTGAAAATTCTGCAAGCCTCTATCCTTGTGTATAGTAAGTGTGATTCACTGTAATTATGTCGTTATAACGAAGTAGACAAGTTCGAGTATGGAAAACCAGAAACTCGATTACCCCGAGTTGCGTTTATTGCGGCTCAAATCTCTCTTTACCCATTAACATATCCGACTAACTGTTCCATTAACATTTTACCGTAGAAATTAAAAAAATTATCTCTGGAAAATTTGTCTTAATATCGTTGAACAAGCATTAAAATACATTCGATATTATTTTATTCCATTCGCTTCGTTTTACCTCTGTTTATTTTCGGTGAACGTTCTTTGTTGAAACTAAATATTGAAATTTCTTATCGAATTTCAATTTTTTTTTTTATTCACGCAGGCCACTGTGTGAAATATTCGATAAATCTACATGTTCCACATGATTCTCTTACATGTTTCGTTTTTAATTTATCTCGAATTCTTTTTCTCTCTTTTTTTCTTTCTTTTTTATTTATTCATAGACAAAAGAAATAATTTAAATTTTCCCGCTTTTTTTTTAAAACGATAACGACACGAGATGTTTTACAATTAAGATATTCGGTTTGTTTAAATTTCATTTCATTTCAACATCATGATATTTAAATAAAACATTCCGATAACGAAGTTTGCTTTCTTCATGCCCCAGGATTTAATTTAATTCGTTCGTGGAAATCTTACTTGCCTTCGATGTTTCGTGGATTTTCGAAATGTGAAAAGTTCGATTTCGACAGAAGAAACGATTCGATTTAAGATTCCGACTCGAATTATACATGGAACGTAATAATTCTCGCGAAACGAATGCATTCGAGAGTGTCCCACTCGAGAGATTGTATTCTGACAGGTTAATTAAACGACGATCCCATTCTTTCGAAAATATCGCGATACGCCTGGAAATGGCGTGTTCGCGTGGTTTTCCTGAAAAGCACGAGCTGAGCAATTATCATTGTTTGATATCTATTTGCCATAATCTGTGATAAACGTTTACGCCATTTCTTTGCACAATTTTTGCAGAGTGACACGAGGTAAAATATTCATGTTATTGACATCTGTCGAAGATTTTTCGTTCGAATTCTATTGAACTTTATTTTATAGTTGTTTGAAAATTTTGAAAGTTTAGTAATTAAATTTTTTTTTTAAAATATAGATAGAAAGATTATGAGAATTGATTAAAAGAATAATATTTATGACTGGTAAACATAGCGAATATATTTAACTCTGCTTCGTTTTTTAGGTTATTTTTGATTCAGCTTCAGCGTTTCTCTATTTAAGAGATTTGCAATCTCGAGAAAAATATGAAATAATTATTGCGAATTCTCGTTATCGTCCAAATTTATTTTTAAAAGAATAGAACAGGTTACTTAATTTTGAACAAATAACTAACCTATATTTTCATCATTTCCTAAATATTATATCACAAAGTACACGAATAGATAATGCTGATCTCTCATAAAATGTTCATTTCGAAACAATCTATTGAAATAGATGAACGAGCAAGGAATTAAAAGTAAAGGAAATTCCAAAAGTTTAACGAGGCATGGATTCAATTACACAGAGGAAACCAGCCGCAATTTTCACTATGGTTACTTACCTACTATATTTCAAGCTTGTCGGATTAGTTTTCCCGTCAGGAACAGTCCACGACATCCTAGGAGATCCTGATGGCTGGCTAACGTAGGAATTTCCCAGTCAAGTTCGTGGGTAGTTACCACGAAAACTGTTTAAAATGTAAAGTCGACGTTGATTTGTGGGCATTCCCTGGCAAAATGCCGCGGTCCTCTTGTAAATTTTTATTTCCCTCTTGTACCGTTTTTCCACTCTTCGCGATTTTTTAAATTGAAAACGATAACGTGCTGTTTAAAAGTATCACTATTCCCCAACTGAATCCTTTTTTCATTTATAGAGGCAGATTATTTTCTTAGTTTTCTTCGCTTCGAAAGGTGAGATAAAGTTACATCACTTTTTTGAATTAACCGTGCTTTGAATTACTTTGGATCAAGATTTTTTGTCGTTAATGAATTTCTTCGATATTCGAGCCGATGACACGATATAACCTCGTTAAACAATTGTCGTAGCATTGTTGTGCATTGGACAATTAAAGCCTCAAAGACAAACGAATTCTGTTTCCGTCTAAATCGGCGAAGCTTGATTAAACGATGGTCCATGGTCAAAGAAAGATGGCTGGCTACGTCGAAATTGATTATCCTAGCGGCGGGGCATAAGCTTCATTATCCATGCGTTATTCCGGTGAATTGTACAGAAACCATACGGAAATATTGGATTCGGGAAATTTGCTTTGGCAGTGGCGCGTGAAATCAACGCGGTCGAGCAATCGCCTCGTCACGAATGCTTGCCCCTATGACAAATAGACAAGTGTTAAACGCAAATCACGGCGATTCGTGATTAAACGGACCAGTTGCTTGCTTTAAAGAGGATATACCCGAAACTGGGAACGGTTAAAAGTTCTTTCACGTGTTAACGACACTTTCCGAAATTAATTTCGTTTCAGCGAGATATATAACGTATATGGTGAGGAAATAGAATAGTTTTGGAAGTGGAATTTTGATAAAATAGAATAGAAAAAAAAAATCGTGTGAAGGAATATTATTGAATTTGAAAGAAAAAAAATTTATTTTATTGTGACGAAATTAAAAGGAACATTCTGTCTTTCTTAATAAAAACAATTGTAAAATTCGTACTCGATTCCGTGACTCGAAGCCAAAGTGTTGATATTTGTATTCATTAGCAGAAACGGTATAAGCTTAGCCAAACCACCGAGACACGGCGTAGTTAAGCAGAGTGAAATGCAAGCATATCGGATTGAACGAGGGAAACGCGTTCGTGACTGAATCGACGTAGTAGAGTAGAGACGTAATAACGTCAGACAGGTCAGATAAACTCGTATATATCTTGATTAAGCTATAAAATCAATGCTTCTAATGTATTTGTTTCATGGTCAATCGGTGTAACAACGCGTGGAACAATCTGTGGGACGATAGTTTGAAATTTGAAACACGATTGTATAATAAGTATTGCAACATGCAATTCTCGTCTCGTCCACATTCCTCGTAAATTCGTAATGCGTTGTTTAACTCGATTAAAAGATAGCCTGAGCCGACCGTGCTAGCGGTCAATCAATTTACACTATGGATCCGCAATGAATTTGTTATGGGAATGAAAATTTCTAACCTATATACGATTAAAAGAGTTTATTATATCTTGATTGAATTTTTGATAATAACGAAGATCGGAAACAGGTAGGTAAGCTCATTCTCATCTTGCAAACGTTTCATCCGTTGAAAATTAATTTTCGAGCGAGCATAGTTTTCTCAAGTTGGAATCGTAAACGGATTTCAGACAAATTTCAACAATTCGATCGTAGCGCCTCTCGCGGTAAGCAGCCCTAACGCGGCTTTGGATTTTAATCGAGCGTAACAATCGGATAGCCTCGCCACCGAACGAATATTCCTCGTTTTAATCCCCGTTTCATACAATCCTCGGAATTCCATTAAAATTCCCGCACACGGAAATCGAACACGTCGACACATCGCAATATCATCGACACGTCTATTATCGAGCTTCGATTCTCCAGAGAATAAAGTTTCAAATTTACTCGCTCGATACGATTGCGTTCTTACCCATTCTCTAAGACGACCAATTTATAGTTGAAACGTTGCTTTTTACGAGCGACGTGCCTTTTTCTCGCCTCTTTCTTCGAGGAGGAGGAGAAGTGTAGTCGAAACGCCGCGGCGTGGCGCTATAAAGCGAACAATCATATTCTCGTTATGGCGGCCAGGAAATTGCGCGACTCTTCTTTATTTATGCGACTCGTGCGAACGGAAATTGCTCCACCTTTACTTTCTCTACTGGAGCAAGCCACGCCCGTGTTTCTTCCATTTTCGCGACAAAAAAATTTTCATCCGTGGAGATGATCGAATATTTATGGATTTTTCTTTTTTTTTTTTATCGATCGTTTTGCTCGAGCTTTCAATTTATATGGATATAAAATGTGCACAACGTGCATAAGATCCATTCGATGGATAATCGATATTTGATTCTTCGAACGTTTTATTAAAATTTCGTCTTATTCCTCCTCGACGAGAATTGACTTGTTTTATTTGTAATAAAACTTGTTGATACTCGCTCGACTAAAATAACGACTTATATTACTTCCGTCCGATTGTGGCCATTTTATTCCACTTCTGACCACGACATGATTTAACATGGCCATGAAAGCAAAAACCTGTCTGCAATATTTTACGTATTTACGAGCTACTGTTGTTAAGAATGAATCCCGTTTGAGACGAGCGTTTTTAAATTGTTGTTTTTTTTTTCTCCGCTTAAAACAATTTGTAATTTAATTCCTCGAGTCGTAAAACTGAAATTTATTGATCTATATAAGTCCAGCCTATTTTTTTTTTTTTTTTAATGGAAATCTCGATCAAAGGATATTCCATATGAACTCGTAGTAAAAGAATTAATCGAGCGACTATTCTTTTGATCTTCGTGATAAAACTGAGTGACGAGACATTGTAGAAATTATTTTTCTTTTATCCAACTTGGAACTTAACTTGAAATAAAAATTTTAAAAAGAAGGAAAATTATCTTTGGCATTTTTGGTCTTAATGGAATCGTCTTGCGAATTTGTTAGGCGCACAAACTGACGAGTGTTAAAATGTACAAATCGTGACGAGGGAAAGAAGATTCGCATAAACGAGAATCAACGCGATGAGAATTTCCATTTTGTAATATTGAAATGGAAAAAAAAAAGATGTTAATTGAGGAATATTTTCAGTCAAATCTTTGACACGATTATTCTTCCATCTCTCTTTCCTTTTTTTTTTTTTAATTAATTATTATCGAATCTTCAGAGGAAATCGATATTAAAATAAAATTAATATTTATTTAATCTTCCTTCTTCGTCGTAAGTTCAGAAAACGAAATAACCAAGATACCAGAATCGAAATTGCCTTGGCTTCTCTTATCTCATCCCTTTAATTTCTGCTTCTTCCTTATTCCTTTAACCCCTCTTATTAAACCAGCAAAGCTTCACCTTCGTTCTACGTAATTCCTCTTTCCAACCTCGAACGACTTATTCTCGGCTCTCGTCTTCTTCCGACTTAACCTCGTTACTCCTTCGAAATCGTCCAACCTCCCCCCAAAATTTCCTCGAAGAGAATTTCGAGGAAAAGTGTCTGTAACACGTGTCGTGGCGACGTTCGAAATCGTTTGACGGTCAAATTTGCTCGTCGATGGCCCAATTCTTTCCCGATGGAAACCGGAAGTACTCGTCACGCGAAGAGATAGGTTGGATCGAGAAGAAGAAGAAGAAGAAGAAGAAAAGGAAGAAGAAGAATAAATCCAAGAAGCATTCGCGTGATTTCTCCAATGGAGAGCAAAAAGCAGAGATTCGATCGTAATTCGATTTTCGACATATCCTTTTCAGGAAAAGAGAGAAAGTTTAATCGAATCGAACGAACAATTTTCGAGGTATTTTTTCTTTTCCTCCATGGATCGGCGAAAGCATCGTTTCTTGCCATTTCTTTTCGAGGGATGTGATTAAAAGGTTTCTTCTAATCTTTGTAATGGATCTTGGCTTTCCTCTTGTCTTTCGATCGTTTTCCTCCGGGAGAATGGCATTTAAAGGAGAGGATTAGAGAAACCGGTTCACAAGTTTTTCCTTACGATCGATAATATAATTTTTCGACCTCTTATTCTTTTTCTTACTTTCTTTCCTGTATGACAATGGCAAGAAATGGCAATTTAAAGAAGAGGATTAAACAGGATTTTTGGACTCGAGAATTGTTGAAATTAATATGATCATCCAGAGTTTTTCTCCCTCCTTATGTGCGAGTAGAAGATTAAGATAAGAAGTTTCGAAATTAATTCGAAAGTTTCGATCTTTCACTTTAGATCGTCCCCTCCGTTATTTGAAATTATTTATTCAAGATATTATATTAAATATAAAATATTATATAATAAACATTGCTTAAAACAGAGAGTTAAGCAGATTGGGGAATTTTTGGGTTGCTCGAAATGCTAGCAATAGCGTTAAAATTTATTCTAATGCTACACGATGCTGCTATAATAACTGTATCGTTAGCCGCCTAATTTCCCCGTGGAAACGAAAACAAAGAGGAGAAAAACAGGGGGAACGCGACGAAATATTGCGTTTCTTGAACAGCCTTCTCATCCCCCTCCTTTCTTCTCCATCTCCTTTTTCCCGCATCCTCCAATTCTCATTTGTTCCCCTTTGACCGACAAAAGAGCCGGCCATTGATGCTCCATTTTTAATATTCCGCGTTCCACATTCGCCGCCCTTCATCTTCGGAATTTTAAAATTCAAATTTTGCCCGATCCGTTCGTGTTGTGCAAAAAAAAAAAAAAAAACGAGTAAAGGTATCGCCTTTTCATCGATATCGAGATGTTTGTTTATTTTTTTCATCTTCTTTCGCAAATTGAACGGGATCGTATCAGGCTGGAAATGGCTCGTGCGATTTATTTGACTTGTAAATTAACGGATGGAACACGGATGGCCACATGTCTCGTTGCCCAAATGAAAATGAATAAAAATAAGTGGCGTAATTTACAAATTATCGCGAATAAATCGTTGATCCATTTTTTTTTTTTTTTTTTTTTTTTTTTAGATGGAATTATTCATTACGCTCGTTGAAATAAAATTTCAGCGCTAGATCTATAAATGAAAATTTTGGAAAATCGGTAACAATTTCGAACAATTTGATTTGATTGGATATAGAGTTGGAAATTGAAAAAGTTGATCTCGAGTAAAGTTAAACTTCAAGTATTAGGTATGCAATAAGTTCTTCTTTTTCTTCTTTGTTACATAAATCTCCCAATCTTTCTGCCGATTCTTCTCGCGTCTGGGTCGGATTTTCCATCTTCCAAATCTTTGTTACACTTTTTATATACAACGTTCTTTTCAACAGCTGATTTCCGCGCGCTTCTCGCGCGCCATATTGCTCGAAATCGTCGCACAGGACTGGAAAAAAGCGCTTGGAGCGCTCCTCGCGACTCTTCTTGAAAACGAAAGAACGCTGTTTCAGATGGCGCCACGCGCGAGAAGTAATTCGAACTCGGTCAGAAGTTATGAAGTAAGAAGAAAAGGAGAAGGAACGTTATTTGCACGTTAATTACTTAAATCAAAACGCTCGAATAACATTTATTCGTAGCTATTACAATCCGTTTCCCTATATATAATAATCTCGGCCGTCATTATTATGTTATTATTATCACGTGTTGAACAATAAATTTATCGAGATAATTTTATTCGTAAAATAAAAATAACTTCAACTATTAAATTTTGCCTATCACTGGATACATATACTTCATAATAAATAAAACATAAGAAACTAAACTACGAACGTTCAAAGAGGTAGAATTTAAATCGAGATTTTCATTTTCAATATTTTCCATAAGAAAAAGCATTCGCAATCCATAAGCAATCAAGTTTAACAGGCGAATTGTAACGAATATTTTCTTCGAGAAGAAAATTTAGATCCATCTCGAAAGTGAAGAAGATAATTAAACGATCAAATATATTTATAAACCCAACGTGTGATGCATGTAAAAATGTTGCGTATTTCACGTTACACAGGAAGGCAAAGGGGCGATATTACCGTGTATAACTTTGTATATTCCGGTAACAACAAGCGCCGAATATTCGAGATTAGGATATTACGCTCGACCGTCTCGTTTAAATCGATGTAACAGATAACCGGGGCAATTTTCGGGCCCCCCCTCGACACGGTGAAACCGGCAGAGGCGTATCTCCGCTCCATGGAAAATGTGGAGCACCGTTTGAAAGGTCCGTTTATGCGGGGTTTGATACCGCTTATCTCGAAACGGGCAAAAAACTGTCCCACTGTTTTTATGCCCATCCCTCCGTCCCTATATTTTCGATAAATCGGTCGAGTTTATTTCGTACAATCGAAACGATTTTTTTTTTTTTTGAAAATTGAGAATCGAATAAATAATTTCTAATCTCGAAGTTTATTTCGTAATCGAAACGGTTTTTTTTTCTTTTTTTTTTTTTTTTTTTGAAAATTGAGAATCGAACAATTTCTAATCCCAAAGTTCAACAATAAAGAATTCGATTTGTTTGAAATTGGCCTCGAATTATAATTATAATTTTGCGCAAATATTTAATTTGAGAATTTTCTTCAGCTCAAGCAATCCAGGATTCCATATTCATCAACAAAATGAAGCTTATTGCTCTCCTCTTCTGTTCCTCGCTCGATGATATTTCGTATTTCCATTTATTCGATGTAAAATTGTTTTAAAACTGTCATAAATTCGAAAACACTTCGAAAGGGACTCTTCTTCACTTTTCTTCTGTCCACGTTTTCTGTCCACACGATTTAAATCCGAATTTGTAAAATTGACTTCAGGTCTTTCTGGTAAAATCTTTCTGGTCAATAATTCGCTTCCAATTCCTTCTTTCTTCCTCCTCCTTCTCTTTCTCCAATTAAGAAACAGAAAGATCGCGTGTCTTGATTCGGGAAAATGCCGAATCCGAGGCTAAATCAATTGGCTGAGACAAACGGATCGTTGGAATTTTCTCTCTTCCTCTTTTTTTTTTTTTCTCCTGGAAAAAGGAGGCCGCAAACTGGATACAAGTAACGCCATTTTTTTCCATCCATCGATTTACCCACACACCCTTTCTTTATTGCTCGATCAGCTTCGATCGTTGTTCGAAACGGCCGTGATTCCACGGGGAAAACCGCTCGAATCGGATATTTTCATTCTCCCCTCGCTCGCTACTTTCATATTTTTTTCACCGTTCGAAAATGTTCGAAAAAGTGAACGTTGATCGCGAGAATCCCTTTAATTCTTGAGGTTTAATAAAATAGATGGGGAAGAAGATTCTCTCAAGTTCTGGACGCAATGTTTAAATAATTAAACATATAGGAAGAAAGATTTTAGGCGGAGGGAAAAGATAGAATTTTTCGTGTTTTGTTTGCAATTTTCGTCGATCGAGATCGAAGATTATTTATCTCTTTTTCCCTACTGCAGATACATTATTTTTATATTTATAATTCTATATATTTTCCAGCTTTACATTTTAATACAATTTTTCAAATATTTTATTTTAATCTCGATGAATTATCCCTCCTCGGTTTTCAATTCTATCGGATATTTTAAACATTTCCCTCGATTTCACGTATCTGTTTTGTTTTGTTTCGATCGAGAATTATTTATATAAAGATTGTAAGGAAATCGAACGTAATTTTGCTCTAGTTTTGCTTCTGCAGATACTAAGAGAAGATAATTAAGAATCTGGCGATTCCATTTTCCAACTTAATTTCTACTCAAAATTTCATCTCTCGAGTAAATGAATTTTTATAATACTATAAATTTTCCTTGAACTTTGTCTTTCAACTGTTGCTGATACAATTTACTTTACTTTCACCTCGACCAATTATTTCTCCCCAGTTTTCAATTCCGGATATTTTAAACATTTTACAATCCCTCGAATCGAGATCCCAGAATCATTTATGTAAGGATGTTAAGAAATCGAATGTAACTTCTCTAGTTCTGCTTCTGCAGATACTTAGAGAAGATAATTAAGAATCCATTTTCCAACTTAATTTCTACTCAAAATTTCACCTCTCGAGTGAATGAATTTTTATATTTACAATTCTATAAATTTTCCTTAAACTCTTAACTCTTGTCGATACAAATACTTTATCTTCGCCTCGACAACAAATTACCCCTCCTCACTTTTCAATTCCACCAGATATATATATATATATATATTTTAAACATTTCACGATCCAATCGAACCACCAATCCGTCAAACCGTCCCGATTTTTACCGATTTTATTTCATCTCGACGAAATGTCTCACCCTTTCATTTCCGTCAATCCCATTTTCCATTCTAACAACGTTTCACAATTCCTCCTCCGATAATTTTCCACCTCATCGAGCAACACCTCCATCAATCCCCCCCACCCCTCTCTCTTTAATAATCGCGAAAACGAATAAACATCGACTACCAGATCCACGACGTATTATATATCATAATTCAATTCCCCACAATTTTCCACAATTTCGTTTCCGACCCTCTCTCCCCTCCCCTCCAATAATTCTTCTTTTGGAGATGAAAAAAAAAATAAAAATAAAAATTCGCGCTAAAGTCGCTCGTAATTGCGACGAACCGTGTCTCTCCTCTCTCTCTCTCTCCTTTCTCTTTCTCTTCTCTCCTCTCTGTCTCTCTCTTTCTCTGTCTGTCTATCTCTCTCTCTCTCCTCTCTTTCTCTGTCTGTCTCTCTCTCCTCTCTTTCTCTGTCTGTCTGTCTGTCTCTCTCTCTCGTTCTCTCGGATGAAGAAGGTTGGAAAAGGAAGGAGAGGGGAGGTGATGTTTTGTCGAAGAGGCAGGCAAGTGTGTATCGTCGAGGATTCCCGCGGGAATTCGGGAGAAAACGCCAGGAATTCGAAACGAGCCGATTGTTTCGCACGCGACGCGTTATTTTTTTTTTATTTTTTTTTATTTATATTTCTCTCTCTCTCTTTTTCTCTCTTTCTGTCTCTCGATTTCCACGATTGGTTAACGCGTTCTCCCTCGAAATAAATATTCGAATGATACGAGTGGCTTGGAGTGGCGTTTGTCTTTGTCTTTCGTATCGAGTGGAAGAGAGTGGAGAGTTTCGACGTTGAATGTCGCGTCGAAGCCCTGTTGGATCGATCGATATTTGCATTTCGTTTGGATAAGATTGGAATTGAATTCTTAATTTTTTGAATTACGAATCTTTATTCTTTATTTTCTTACGCACACTTACTTTTTGAAACTTACTACGTTTTCAATTAAGAAATTTATTTCGAGTCAATTTTGGATCTTGAAAATTTAATTTATTTGAGTTGAATTTATATTTATATCAAATATTATTAAACGTAAATTTTTTTGAACTTAAGTATCTTCTATCGTGGATTAATAAACATTTATTACATAATTTTAACGATTTAATAATTCGAAGCAAGGAAAATATTGCATATAACAGAATTTTACTATCAAATTTTATCCTCGAAGAACCGTTGCAAGAATTGTGAAATCGTTTAATTTCTCCTAGAAGAGGAGAGGATGGATCGAATGCTCGTTGGGCCGTGACACGCCTGTCATCCCAACCAATTATCACGATCTGTTTACGCAATAAAGCAAGTAAACGTTCCCGTGCAAGCACGTGCAGCATAATTGTACGACCGTTGCACGAAGACGATAATTAAACGTCGCCGACTATTCCCGATTTCGAGAGGCAACCCTGTAACCCTTCTCTCTCCGATCGAGTCGAAACGAATGAAGATCCTTCAATTCGAGCCTACATTTTGTAATTTTAACCACGCGAATCATATCAATTTTCATTTATAAATTTTTTCTCAATTATTTTAAAAACTAGAATTTTTTTCAACGAAGCGATAAACTTTTTCTATCTTAATCCAAATAATTCTAATTGAAAAACAATCTCTACTAAGAGACTCTAAGATCTCGAAGAATATGATGGAAATATTTCCCTTTCTAAATAATATCAATGATATTAATAATTATAATATCTTGACCGAATTAAAAGGGTGAACAGTTGATAACTCAACTGTAATATTTACGCTGTATCAAGTTTGTTCTGTAACGCTGTTTAAATGTATAACCGGAGGCAAAGATGGCCGCCGCCGTCGAAGACGAGGCGGATCCAAGCGCGTTAATAATATTAAAGCTACTTCTAGCTTCGAGCTGAATGAAATCCACTGCCACGTGTCGACCCAACTGTGCGAGATCCCTCGAGACATTTTCGCGCTGCGCCTCGTTCGGGATACGTTCTTTTGTTGAAACGACGTTATCTCGATGACACGTACATAAAGAGGATCGTTTATCGTACACTTAAGGGGGATCGGAATATCGAAAAAGTGGAATAAAAATGATTGGCGAGGTCATTCTGACAAATTCTTCTTTCTTAAATTTTTCTCCATGTTGGGGACCAAAGGTCGAGGAATCCTGATATTGAAAATTTTAAACACGCTTTCAAATTTTTGAATTCTCTCGAAAGTTGTCTGTCGTAAATTGGCTCCCCCTTTTTTTCGCTGAATTCCAAGAAATTTTCAATTTTCTTGAATTCGTGTCGACATTCAAGTTTTCTGCGATTTCGCAATCTCGAGAAGAATATATATAAACATCTTGATTAAAATTTCGGAAAAGTAAATCTACAATTTTGAAGGTCAAGCAAACTTCGGCAAAGTTGGAAGGAATTAAAATTAAAATTCTTCAAAATTAAAAACAGTTCTCTTCCTTTCTTTAATCTATTCTTCATAAACAAAAGAAAAAAAAAAAAAAAGAGAGATTTTTCACTGTTCGAAAACCGGTTTAATTTAACCGATATAATTACGTTCTTGAATCATTCTTGATCGCGGCATGGCGGATGTAAATGGCGGCACAAACGAAGATTAACAACGCTCGAAACGCGCACCGTTTTCATTCCGCATTTTAAGTGGATATATTCGAAACAGGTGGAAATATTTAAGCCGACGGCCCAGATTGATGAGCCTCGATTTCACGTGGCGACAACAGGATTTGCAAACAGCGCCAAAACCGTCTCGAAACTTCGAAACTCACCTTATTTATTAACCTTAACCTCGTCGATATTCATAAAATTAAGATTCTTCACGATATGGAACGTTTGCCAGAGAGAATTACTAGAATTATTATGAACGAAAATTGTTGATATTTACGACGACGAATCAGTGTGATGCTGCGAAGAATTAAGAAAGAAATTTGAATATTCGATTTTTAAGCTCGGTTTAAGCTGGATGAAAAGGCTGCTCCCCTCCAAGTTTATCGATTAAACTTGGCGCATCAAGTTCGACGAACGTGTTCGAGGATTCGAGTTTCCTCGCCCTACTTAATCCCGGTTTATTTAACATGGACGATTTTAACGACGTTTTCCACCGACGTTTCTATCTTTGGAGAAGAAATGGCGAAACGCGGGCCGGATATCCTTCTTGCGATTTAAATAATGCAAATGCCGCGCCCTTAAATTTCCATCCGTTTCCATCTTATAGGCCAGCACAGAATTAAATCGAAAATAACATTGTGCTGGAAATGCAAAGGGTAAACAAGGAAACAATCGAATATCTTGATTTTGATCTGGTAGAAATGTTTCTTTCCTCCTGTGAAGATGCGAATCGATGATCTTAATTCGAAAATATTGAATACAAAATTGTTCCAAATCGATGCAATTTTCCCCTAAGAATTATATATTTGTCAACGACTTACTTCGTAAGTGTTAAAGCCTGGATAAAAGATATTCCGTCATGCTCACACCTACCATCACGATAATATAAAATCGAATCGAGATCCTTCAATTTCTCAGATCGTCGAGTCCTCGAAATCCTCCCAATCCTCTATAACGGATTACTCGCGTCTTACATTCATACTGAGTTATCGCCTTCTCAATCAATTTTCCTTCGATCAATTTGCATAAAAAGTCGCTCATTGTCAGTGATATATATTCGATACCAAATTTCTCGTGGAAAGAATTTTTCCTGGCAACGGTTTACAGAGATAAATCGACAATGATAATTTGCACTTTCGTTATCAATTACGTTGGTCTTTTACGAAACAGATCTCGCAAGCTCGGGCGCAATAAAACAACGAAATGGACGAAAAAAAAAGTCGAAAATGGTGGAACGTATTTTTGGTCGACGGCGGCTCTGATAACTCGTCCCTTGGATTGTCATTCCTGTAACAGCGGCGCAAGATCGCACGAGTCGATGGTGGTGGCCTTTATCAGGACATTTGTGGCCGATCCACAGTGGAAAGGATACCGTCTTTATCGAGCATCCTGTAACGACCTGGATAATAACGCAGCTATTCTATCCGTTTTTATTTGTTTCTGTACACGTAGGACGAAATGTAGCGTCCATTGCAGTGACAATTTTGCGAGAGAAATTGTATTTAAGCGATTGTCGAGTGATATTTATGCATGAATTTTTGAAAAATATATAAAAGTCCAATAATAAAAAAAAAAAACCACCTGGCTTCGTCGTATCTCTGAAAAGATAAATTTATTCTATAATTAATGTATTTTAATATTTTCTATGTAATTATAATAACTTTTTACTACGTCGTGTTCAGTGTGGACCAACCTATAAAGGAGGGAGAACGTTTTGGTTCACAAAGGAAGTTGAGATGCGCAAATTGGTTTCCACGTAACTTTCACATCCTGTTGTTTAGACCGACCAATTTACTCCTAAATCAATATGCTCGTCGACCAGAAACGACTTCTTGTTTCGTTTCCCTGAAACAAGGGAGTTTAGCTCGTTCCTACGTGTTTCCAAGTTTCATTTCTCAAATCCTAGCTAAGAAATCCGATGTGTAATCCCTCTTCGTTACATCGATCATTCGTGTAGCATACCTGTTGAAACGTGTCCACTCCACTTTCCTCGTTCGGAGACCGGTTCGAAAACTGTGAAGTAGTTTCATTGAGATGGGCTGATTAAAACGCCTACGGGAAACCACTGATAAGCTCCCTCCACGAGAAACGTTGCATTGTACCGTTCCTCTGGATTTTATTAACTGGACCGAAAATGGTTGCCAGCTGCGCGGCAATTAACGTCACTCGTTGCGGAACAACGTGTCGCGAAACCTGAAATTTTAAATGATTCTAGTAAAATAAACCGCGGTGGATATTTCCTCTATTTTTCCGAATTCTCTTCTCCTTTTTTCGTTCCCATTTAACGCAATTAGTATTTTATATTTTGGTTATCGATGGCTGATCGTGATACTTAACTTCATCATATTTCAATCAATCGCAATGATGACAAAGAGAATCAAATATCATCACATTTATCCGTTTATGGAAAATTTAAATGTAGAAAAATCTACAGATAATGCAAGAAATATTATAAAATATCCAAAGAAAAATATTATGATATTCAGAATGGACAAAACTACACCAGCAATTTTTAACTTTCTTTATCACACACGATTTGCCAAAAATAGAGGTTAAATGAATCATTTTATATATTCCACACGTAAATATATTAGTACACGAATACGATTTAAAACACAAGCGAAAACATTTAACTCGTTCAAAGCACGTGCACGTACGTTAACTGCTATTGTTCTAACCTATCTAGTTCTCTTTCAATTAATCAATGATACATATTGACAAAGAGAATCAAATATCACCGCTAGACTGTGGATATTTATCCTTTCATGGAAAATTTAAATGTGCAAAAATCTATAGATAATGCAAGAAATAATATTACAAAATATCCAAAGAAAAATATTACGATATTTAAAACTACATAAGCATAATATAATAATAATAATAATTAAATGAATCATTTTATATATTCCACACGTAAATATATTAGTACACGAATACGATTTAAAACACAAGCGAAAACATTTAACTCGTTCAAAGCACGTGCAACGTTAACTGCTATTGTTCTAACCTATCTAGTTCTCTTTCAATTAATCAATGATACATATTGACAAAGAGAATCAAATATCACCGCTAGACTGTGGATATTTATCCTTTCATGGAAAATTTAAATGTGCAAAAATCTATAGATAATGCAAGAAATAATATTACAAAATATCCAAAGAAAAATATTACGATATTTAGAACTACATAAATATAATATAATAACAATAGAGGTTAAATGAATCATTTTATATATTCCACACGTAAATATATTAGTACACGAATACGATTTAAAACACAAGCAAAAACATTTAACTCGTTCAAAGCACGTGCAACGTTAACTGCTATTGTTCTAACCTATCTAGTTCTCTTCCAATTAATCGATTAATCGATTCTACCATCCACTTCTATCTCTCGTCTATCGGTTGATCGATTCTGGATAATATGGTTCCGCGGTTGCCAATCCTTTCGACGATATCGATGAATCGAGCCAGTGTGAATGGACTCGAAAGGAGCTGACACTGTTAGCGAGAAGATAGCTGCGATGTGACTGTGCATGCAGTATTCATGCGGTGTAACGACGGCAATAAGCTTCGCTCGGTTGGAACTGTTAGAGACTATATAATACACATTTTGTACACATTCGTATATCCGTCATGGTTTTAGGTTAAGTTATATCTACGCGCAACGCGTGTTTCACTTTGTTAGAGTACTTCTCAGAGTACGTGAAAAGACGAAAATCTTTCGACGAAGAAAAGTTAGGTTAGGTTATGTTAAAAAGTCTCTAACGTTACTAGTTACTTTTTCCGTTTATTCTCTTACATATAGTTGGAGAATGAGATTTCTGTTCTCGTTGAGATTTTTAATTGTTGCATGAATGTTTTTTATTTTTTATGACTCAAATATAATATTGCGATAAAGACGAAAAAGAGACGAATAGAAATCCACGCTTCCTTTTTCAATTTCACATCGCTAGATTTTTCCTTTACCTTCTCCACTTATTACACGTCTACGCGTGAGAAATCGTCCAAGGCGTAGTTAGAAAAGTTTCTAGGGGGTAGGGGAGTGATTTCGGAGGAAGCAGTTGTTTCGAGCGAACTTTTAGGCTTTCTTCCACGAACGAAACGCAAAATTTACGATCTCTGTTTATTCCAGAATGGATGCCCGCCGTTTCAACGCGGTAAAAAGTAACTTTCGTGGAACGATGGTAATCACGAGTTTCGAAGGAGATAACGATGGTTAACGAGGTTAGGGACGCGACTCGATGCTTAAGATGATTCTTGGAAGGTTTCCTTCTTACCTACGGAGAACCACCGTTGCCTAAGCACACATTTTATTTTGCGGTAAATTGTTTGCACAGGTCTTTCCATATAAGATCTTGGCTCGAAGTATATCCTCGTTCATACGTATTAGAAGATTTAAGGGGATAAAGTTGAAGTATCGTTGGAGAATTATTATGTATCTTGTACACATCTCGAAATCCGATCTATCAATTTTGTCAATTAATCAAGTTCTCTATTGCGACGAGTGAATTTTCTCGCAGATACTTGAGATTTTTTTTTTTTTTTTTTTTAACGCAATTGGATATTCACTCGTGTCAATTTCGATCGATGCTGCGGCCGTGAAATTTCAATTTTTCTCGCCAGTTGTAACGAACAGTTGTCGTGTGTGAATATTGTGTGTGAAATCTTGGTGCACGATTGCGTTTATTATACACGGAAACTCGATTCTCTCGATTCTTCTTCGATCTCGATGAAATTCGATGAATCGTTGACTCGCGCTAAAAATTATCGCGTGTAATCCTGTAATCTGCATTCGCCATGTGGAAATGCAGCGCGCCATAAATATTAAAGGTGTGGAATTATGACGGAGAAAGAACGCCTCCCGACACATTCTCTATAACAGAGCGGTTGAATCGTTTTATTCGTTGGAATTTTTATTAGTACGAAATAATGCAAATAAATTAATCGCTAAAAATATCGTTCTTCAATTTTACGTCACGTTATTTCACCTAAAGGACAAAATTTTGACGATGATCACTTTTTCACGATATTTAGCGTACCTTTTTGCACGTTTCGATCGATTTATTTTTTTTTAAATTCTATTGGATGGATAAGATAATTTTAGAGAATAATAATAATAATAATTATAGAATACAATTTAATCCCAATTAGATAATGATAAATAAAAGTAAATTTAGATCTCGATCACTTAGAAATAATGTCCATCCATTACCAAGTAAATTGCATTTCGTTGAACGTACGGTGTTTTTCTCTTCGACTCGACCTTTCTTCCCTGTAACCGATCCTTTGATTCGTGTTGCTTGAAAATAAAGCAATAAAGCGTTTACAACCCACGTGGAATCCATCCACGCCAGCTTTTCCATTAAACCCATTGAAATTTCAACCGCTAATTAGCCGTAATTTTCTGTCTGAAGTCATCGCATCGAAATAATATTATATAATGTTGAATTAACGATACATTTGTTATATAGAAATAGGGGCATAGGAGCGTATATGGGAGAAATTCATTATCGCCTCGAGATCTAATTTAATTTGCTCGTTGGATAAACGTTCCATCCGAGCTTGTGGCGGAATAATTATTAATCGCGTATTAATTTATCCCCTTTTTTTTATCCCTATAATTATTCATAAGGATGATCAGAGCCGATTTAACTCGTTATTAACTCTTTCACGCTTGGTGTTGCGTGTGTTAAATCGTGTATCGTGCTGCAAAACTGACTTATTAATATAATTGATATTAAATTTTGTCGATAAGACGCGCTTTTGTTATTTTTAACACAATTTCTAATTTCTTCACTTTGCAAAGTTTTTCACTTTATACAGAAATGACAGTGTTCCAATTTTCCAAAAATATTTTGCATAGTTAAAAACCTTGATAATGACTCAATTGTCAACTTGCCGATCGAAAATTTAAACAAAAAAAAAAAGAAATAAAGAAATTATTCAGAGAATAATAATATAATTAAATATTCCAAGAAATTATAATTTATTATTCACTTCGTTCACTATGCAAGGTTTTTCACTTTATACAGAAATGTTTCCAATTTTTCAAAAATATCTTACATAGTTAAAAAATTTGGTAATGATTCAATTGTCAACTTGCCGATCGAAAATTTAAACAAAAAAAAAGAAATAAAGAATAATAATATAATTAAATATTCCAAGAAATTATAATTTATAATTCACTTCGTTCACTATGCAAGGTTTTTCACTTTATACAGAAATGTTTCCAATTTTTCAAAAATATCTTACATAGTTAAAAAATTTGGTAATGACTCAATTGTCAACTTCTCGATCGAAAATTTAAACAAAAAAAAAGAAATAAAGAATAATAATATAATTAAATATTCCAAGAAATTATAATTTATAATTCACTTCGTTCACTATGCAAGATTTTTCACTTTATACAGAAATGTTTCCAATTTTTCAAAAATATCTTACATAGTTAAAAAATTTGGTAATGACTCAATTGTCAACTTGCCGATCGAAAATTTAAACAAAAAAAAAGAAATAAAGAAATTATTCAGAGAATAATAATATAATTAAATATTCCAAGAAATTATAATTTATTATTCACTTCGTTCACTATGCAAGGTTTTTCACTTTATACAGAAATGTTTCCAATTTTTCAAAAATATCTTACATAGTTAAAAAATTTGGTAATGATTCAATTGTCAACTTGCCGATCGAAAATTTAAACAAAAAAAAAAGAAATAAAGAATAATAATATAATTAAATATTCCAAGAAATTATAATTTATAATTCACTTCGTTCACTATGCAAGGTTTTTCACTTTATACAGAAATGTTTCCAATTTTTCAAAAATATCTTACATAGTTAAAAAATTTGGTAATGATTCAATTGTCAACTTGCCGATCGAAAATTTAAACAAAAAAAAAAAGAAATAAAGAATAATAATATAATTAAATATTCCAAGAAATTATAATTTATAATTCACTTCGTTCACTATGCAAGGTTTTTCACTTTATACAGAAATGTTTCCAATTTTTCAAAAATATCTTACATAGTTAAAAAATTTGGTAATGACTCAATTGTCAACTTGCCGATCGAAAATTTAAACAAAAAAAAAGAAATAAAGAATAATAATATAATTAAATATTCCAAGAAATTATAATTTATTATTCACTTCGTTCACTATGCAAGGTTTTTCACTTTATACAGAAATGTTTCCAATTTTTCAAAAATATCTTACATAGTTAAAAACCTTGATAATGACTCAATTGTCAACTTGTCGATCGAAAATTTAAACAAAAAAAAAAAAGAAATAAAGAAATAATTCAGAGAATAATAATATAATTAAATATTCCAAGAAATTGTAATTTGTAATTCACTTCGTTCGATAAGATCGAATCAAGTTCATTATTTTTCGAAATTCAGAATCGCCGAGCTGGGGTCAAAGAGAATGGAAAATCCTGGAACGAATCCTCTCTTTCCTTTCTTCGATCCACCATCGACAATGGTCGTTGGAAAGATAGGAAGGGGAGGAGGAAATCGGTGGGACGCTTATTTTGCCCTTCCAACATCATCAAATTTATTTATCCGTGGAAAAGAATCGTGGCGCGATTGAAATGGTGACTTCTCGCCACCCACCCTTTTCATCGCTTAATTAACCCCTGATACGCGCATGTTTTATTTCTCTCTCTCCCCCTTAATTAACCGTTCCTTTGTATCCTCCCTACATGCCACCCTTATTAATTATTTACCTTAACCTACGATCCCGTACGACCCAATTTAACGATGATTAATTATCGCCAGAAAAAGTATCGGAAAGAGATTGCAGAGTGCTCGCGCCACGAGTAGAGTAGTTTCCAAGGCGGCATTACTCCTCGCTTTTAATCCATTTTCGTGTCTCGAGACTTTCTTATCCAGCGGTTCTCAACCTCTCGAGACGAGAAGCTTTTCGAATTTACTCTTCCTCCTCGTATCGAAATATTCAGCATTCGAACGAAAATGTTATACGCGTGCAAATAACTTCCTTCCTCCACTATTCTCATAACTTCCGACCGAAAGTGCACGTGGAAGAGCGTTTTTAACAAGAGCGCTAAAGATTCAAAGGAAATTTTAATTAGGAAGAGGATCTATCTATCGATGGAACGCAATTGGGTAATCTTGGTTACCCTGATTAATAAAATCTTGAATTTGGAAGAAAAAGGGGATTTTTTTAAATTATTTCCATAAATACGTTCACATCTTCAACATCTCACGTTAATATAAAAAAATGAATGCAGCTTGAAAAACACATTTATCCTATTATATCGAGTTAAACAAAACAGTGAGAAATCGAAAGAACACGGTTTTCCAAAATGGAAACCCTCTTTCGATTTTACGATTTTACCCAGGAAAATGAACGGAATGGAATCGAGTCGAATTGTCCGAACCGGGACAATAACGTCCAACGTCCTCCACGGCGACAGTGTAAACCGATCCACCCTCTATGGACCTTTACGATCCCCGATGGAAACCGCCCTTTCGCTCATCGATCTCTCCTCTGTCCACACCGTGCCCCATCCATCCTGTGTATCGATCCTTGTCAACGTTGGGGAGAGGTGGATGCAATTAAGGTGTTGGCTCCGTGCGCCTTTTCTCCAAGATACTTGTTGATATTGGGGATATCGATCGTGCACACACGGTTTAGTTGGACGACAGGTTTTGGATTAACCTGCGTGGAGGAGGAGTCTTAACTTGTCGCGTATCTCTATTCTTGCGAGTAGTTTTCACTCAAGATGCGGAGAGAAAAAGTTTTAATCAATGCGATTAATTTATTGTATTCAGCAATAATATTATTGCTTGATGTAGATTTGGATGGCTTTAAATTATTAGAAATATTTTTATGATCGAATAGTGTCTTATAGATTTATCTATTTGATATTATTTGTGATACGATAATTTCGAAAGCTGGATAATTCTTGATCGAAAGTTTAAACTTTAAAATTTCAGAAAAGAAAAGAAATAGAATGTTTTTATTTTACGGAGAATATTTTGTGCTTGCTGTATATTTATTTACGTTTGATTTTTTGATTCTTATGAACAATGCACTGTCGAACTACAGTTAGATTTTTTTTATCCGAAATTACACCGTGATCGAATATTAGTTACAAAGTTTTCGAGCTCTGTAAGCGCGATGAAATTGGTTCGAGCGGAGACGAGTTTGATTTTTCGTTGACGAGTAACGAAATTATTTAGAGAGAAGGAAAATAGCGATGAAAATAGAGAGGATGTGAAAAATAAGAATAATAGACGGTGAATGTGTGAGAACACGTTATTGGAATATTAATTCAAGACGAGTTCTTCGTTGTCGAATAACGAGATTGTACGATAGAGAGAAGGAAAATAATGATAAAAATAGGGATATAATATAAGAAGATGAAAAGTAAGAATAGTAGACAATAAATGAGAGAAATATATTTATCGCGATATTTGCTCTGAGGATGCTTCTTAGCAATCACTTTATTATTAAAACAACAATTAAATCAACAATTTGATATCCAACAAATTATCTTTCTTTATACGTAAAGATACAACATTAAATATTAAAACATAAAAATTGTGGAAGGGAAAAAAGCCTGGAGTCTTTCAATCACGTTACGTAGTGTGATGGATCTTTTTTGGAAGAAATCTCAAGGTTAATCGTTTTGGATTAAAAGTTTAAATTTACAGAAAGTGAGATGTATATGCTGTACAAATTATTTTCGATATTTCGAGGATCAAATACCCGATCGAATTTTTCTAAAAGTAATACTGCTTCCGTATTCCTCGGCCCGCATTTTTCACGTAGCAACGAAGCTGGAAAATGTCCGCCAGGAACGCGCTCGAGGATCAGCACGGAGTTCGGAGAAGAAAAGGGGAAAGAATTTGCAAGAGAAAAATCTGGGCAATATTCAGAATTCTCTCTCTCTTTCTTTTTTTTTTTTTATCTCCTCTTTATCTTCGCTCCTCCACGAAAAATTGAAAATTTCTCGATCGTAGCGGATCGTCGAAACGTTCTTATTTAATTTTATCCCTCCTCCAAACATTCGTTAATCCGAACTTCTTCTTCTCCTCGAGTTATATTATTTGTATTATGAATTAATCTCAAGTTTAGATCAATTGTTGGGGATAAGAGTTGGGGAAAATCGTACATCGATCGAGTTCCAGTGAATTCGATGATATCGAGAGACTCGGACAGTTTGATTTCATAGTTGTGAAAGGGTGTAAATGATTGTACAACGGGGATTCCAGTAGTGGCTCGAAAGAAATCCACGATAGTCGTCGTTTCAGGCGGAGTGTCGAGGATATCGAGGCCTTTCGATCTCGTTCTTTTCCATTCGAGGAATCGAACATCTTCGAAAGGATTTTGTACAGTGCTTGTTTCCCTCCTCTTTTTTTTTTTTTTTAAATTTAAAAGAGGAAGAAAAATCGATGGGAAAATTAAAATTGAGAAGAAATTATCGTTCGATCGAAATATCCTCGCTCGTTTGACGAATTCTCGGCTCGTTTTTTTTTTTTTTTTAGTTTGCTGTTAAGTTAAATGAATGTATATTTATACGGTACAAACACAGAGATAAAAGTCAAAAAATTCTTATTTACTCATCGCCAAATTCGCGTAATTTTTCAAGTTGTCGAAAAGGAATAACTTTCACATCGCTTTCTTCCGTTCCAGGTATGTAAAGCTCGTTTTATTTATCCTATTTTCAACGTAGTTCAATATTCGAAGGAGAGCAGTGAGAGAGTGAGTTTAAAAAAAAAAAAACACTGAAAATAATTCAAACGATTAAAATATATTGTACGTAAAGTTTATAAGTGAAATTACACATAGATGTATCTTTATTTAAGATCATCTAGATAGAGAATCTTTTGATAAATAATTACTAATGCGTGCTCTTTCATTTCCTCGAAGAAAGACGACGAACAAAATGCAAAGGCACACCAGTGGATTCCAAATAATTGAAATTACGAATAAAGTTACTTCGATAATTTATTGCTCGAATCGTAATAATAATAATCGTAAATAATTGTAGTGCCAAAGCGGATCAACTATAACAATTATGAATAAGTGTTACTTATGAAGCATGTTAATAATTACTTAAAATAATTTTACTCGAAGTTTTTAACTAGTTACTTTTTGAACGGATTAACGTCTCTGTCCTTTCCATTTCAACCCCATACTTTACTCAGTGTTCAATATTTACAAAGCGAATCAATTATAATAATCATGAATAAATATTCAAGCACTTCAAATAAGTAATATCAATTAAATTAACTTTATTCGAAAACTAGTTATTTTTTCTATTTATTAATTAATGCTCTACTGCGTCCCTTCCATTTCAATCCCATCTTCCACTCAATGTCCAATATTCAAATGCCAAAGCGAATTATAGTATTTTACAATTGCATTATGAATAAATGTTATTCATAAGCATTTCGAACTAAATAATTATTTAAACTAACCTTACTCGAAATTTTTAACTAGTTACTTTTTTCTACTTAGTAATTAATGCTCAGTTCTACTGCATCCCTTCCATTTCAACCCAATATTTACATACCAAAGCGAATCATAATAATTATGAATATAAATGTTATTCGAGTATTTCGAATAAATAATTACTTCAATTAACTTTATTCGAAATTTTTAACTAGTTACTTTTTCCACTTAGTAATTAATGCGTCCCTTCCCCATTTCAACCCAATATTTACATGCCAAAGGGGATCAATAATAATTACGAATAAATGTTTTTCAAATAAGTAAATCACTTAAATTAACTGTATTCGAAACTTTTAATTAGTTACTTTCTGAACGCGTTAATGTTCAAACATCTGCTACATCCCTTCCATTTCAACCCCATCTTTCTCTCAATGTCCAATTACATGCCAAAACGAATCAATTATAATATCTATGAATAAATATTACTTTTCAAATAAGTAATCACTTAAATTAACTTTATTCGAAATTTTTAACCAGTTACTTCTTCTACTATCAATTAATGCTCAACTATATTCTTTCCATTTCCACCCCATCTTTCTCTCAATATTTATATGTAAATATTCAAGCGTTATTCAAATTACTTAAAGTAACTTCTCATTCGAAATTTTTAACCAGCTACTTCTTCTACTTTCAATTAATGTTCAACTATATTCTTTCCATTTCAACCCCATCTTTCTCTCAATATTTACATGCATCAAATCGGACCAACTATGTAAATATGTTATTCAAATTACTTAAAGTAACTTCTCATTCGAAATTTTTAACCAGTTACTTCTTCTATCAATTAATGTTCAACTATATTCTTTCCATTTCAACCCCATCTTTCTCTCAATATTTACATGCATCAAATCGGACCAACTATGTAAATATGTTATTCAAATTACTTAAAGTAACTTCTCATTCGAAATTTTTAACCAGTTACTTCTTCTATCAATTAATGTTCAACTATATTCTTTCCATTTCAACCCCATCTTTCTCTCAATATTTACATGCATCAAATCGGACCAACTATGTAAATATGTTATTCAAATTACTTAAAGTAACTTCTCATTCGAAATTTTTAACCAGTTACTTCTTCTATCAATTAATGTTCAACTATATTCTTTCCATTTCCACCCCATCTTTCTCTCAATATTTACATGCATCAAATCGGACCAACTATGTAAATATGTTATTCAAATTACTTAAAGTAACTTCTCATTCGAAATTTTTAACCAGCTACTTCTTCTATCAATTATGCTCAACTATATTCTTTCCATTTCAACCCCATCTTTCTCTCAATATTTACATGCATCAAATCGGACCAACTATGTAAATATGTTATTCAAGCGTTATTCAAATTACTTAAAGTAACTTCTCATTCGAAATTTTTAACCAGCTACTTCTTCTATCAATTAATGTTCAACATATTCTTTCCATTTCAACCCCATCTTTCTCTCAATATTTACATGCATCAAATCTGACCAACTATGTAAATATGTTATTCAAATTACTTAAAGTAACTTCTCATTCGAAATTTTTAACCAGTTACTTCTTCTACTTATCAATTAATGTTCAACTATATTCTTTCCATTTCCACCCCATCTTTCTCTCAATATTTACATGCATCAAATCGGACCAACTATGTAAATATGTTATTCAAATTACTTAAAGTAACTTCTCATTCGAAATTTTTAACCAGTTACTTCTTCTATCAATTAATGCTCAACTATATTCTTTCCATTTCAACCCCATCTTTCTCTCAATATTTACATGCATCAAATCGGACCAACTATGTAAATATGTTATTCAAATTACTTAAAGTAACTTCTCATTCGAAATTTTTAACCAGTTACTTCTTCTATCAATTAATGTTCAACTATTCTTTCCATTTCAACCCCATCTTTCTCTCAATATTTACATGCATCAAATCGGACCAACTATGTAAATATGTTATTCAAATTACTTAAAGTAACTTCTCATTCGAAATTTTTAACCAGCTACTTCTTCTATCAATTAATGCTTAACTATATTCTTTCCATTTCAACCCCATCTTTCTCTCAATATTTACATGCGTACCGTAACTTTAACATTCGAAATTTTTAACCAGCTACTTTCTCGACTCCGCCGTGTCTCTCTTCCATTTCAACCGCATCCTCCGATATTTACATGTCTCGTTGATAAGCGGATGCAGACGTTCGACGGTTTTCCACGTGACACCGACAAATCCAGCGAGCAAAGATAACACCGCGAAAAGCATTAACCTTCATCCCCTAGAAATCCTGTACGTGGCCAATCTCCACGTGCCACTCTCTTTGCCCGCCCTGTTCTCTCTCTCTCTCTCTCTCTCTTCCTCTCGCAACACACTCTCTCTTTCTCTCTTGACTCTTGGAAATTAGGTCTATTCGGGTTTATCCGTTACGTGCTCGAGGCGGAAACAGCCTTTGCACAACCTTTCGTTTTTTCCCTTCCTTTTTCTTGCCAAATCCGATTTTAATCGAAGCCACTCGAATCGCGACTCGATCTCTTTATCGTTTATTTCTCTTATTTTCGAATCGAGACTTGGTCGAAGAGCGTATTATTCTCCCGAAGCGTTCCGAAAAGTATCTGAAAAGGATTTGTTTTTTCGTTTTTTTAGAATACTTAAAGGAGAGAAGGATCTTTTATTTATTTATTTATTTATATATTTCCTTATCTCTCTGAGGGGGAGGAAAAATCGCGAAGGATTTGTTCCCTTTTTTTTTTCAACCGTGAAATGATTTACACCGAAACTTTTCATTCGCGTTTCCTCTTTCTTTATTCCCTTCAGAAAACTCGGGTAAAGTTCGAGCGATCCTTTTTCGAACGGATCGAAAGAATTTCGCGAAAAAGTTTTCGAAAGGGGAAACGTTTCGATTCCCTTAGAAATATCGTGTTTCTGTATCGTTGCGTGGGCTGCGTCGAAGCAGGATTCAATGAAGACGTGGGTGGACGACGGGAGTCAGTCGAATTATCGTTGTCGTAGCAGAGGCGTGGGCCCTCGTGTCTTGAACGACTCGAAATACGCGTTACAGGAAATCAGAGAGGAGTTTATAACCGGTGATAGCGAGGGAGATATCCTTTCCACTGTGTCGAATCGACGACCTGAAAAATTATGCTCGACGAGAAAAGGGAGAGGAAAAAATTATTCCTTCGCATATTTTTCCAAAAAGAAAAAAATTCGCATTTTCGTATTTAAAAAACGTGGAGATTTGCGTTCCACGAATCAAGAGGGAAAATATTTCCCCTCGAATATTCGAGATAACTCGTGGAAACGGAGAAGGAAACCGCGATCGAGCTTTCAATTTTTTTTCTTTTCCATCCTCGAAATTAGAAAATATTTTTTCCAGCGGATACTTTGCCGCTGGATTGATAAAATGTATGAATCGTGGAGAAAACAATGTGGCAATTTTGCAATTGGAAGAGAAGGGAAGGAGTGTTGGAAAGAAGGTGGAGAATTCTTTCTTCTCAAACGTGTCGCGAGCGGAAACATACAGGTCGCGCTTTATCAGGGCTCGATGGATTTACGACGAGATGCGTTTGGAAACAATTTACTAAGATTCGCTCGTAAATCCGTTAGGCAAGAAAGTATCAGGTGTGGAAGTTAATCAAAGTACTCTTTGAAATGTATTTCATCTTTTAAACAAATATGTTATGTTTATTGAAAAATACGTTAGGATCCTTTTTAAATCGAAACAATTTCTCTTAATTCTTTTTGAAATGTATTCCATCCTTTAAACAATTTTTGCAAACTATTATAAATGGTATAATTATTGTATATAATTACGTAGTATAATTATTATATAGTTTATTTCATTTAGTTATTCAGTTGTTTATTCGTGGCTAAAAGAAATTAATCTGAAATAGAGATTAACTTTTTAAAATTCTTTTATCCTTTGAAACGTATTCCATCTTTTAAACAATTTTTGCAAACTATTAAATAATAGTGATAGTATAATTAATCGTAGTATAATTATTACGTAGTTTAAAGGAACTTATGTTATTTACCTGTTATTTTATTCAAAAATACGTTTACAATACAATTTACTAAGATTCTCTCGTAAATCTGCTAGGATGCAAACAATCATGAAAGTGTCAGGCGTTAATTCTTTTTTAAACCGAAGCAATTCTCTTATTCTTTCAAATGTATTATTCGAAATGTATTATAGTATAATTATTGTATATAATTACGTAGTATAATTATTATATAGCTCATTTCATTTAGCATATTATTCAGTTGTTTATTCGTGGCGAGCACACGTGGCTAAAAGTGTCAAATTAATCTGCTTTTTTAAAATTCTTTTATCCTTTGAAATGTATTATTCCATCTTTGAAGCAATTTTTCCAAACTAAATAGTATAATTATTGTATATAATTAATCGTAGTATAATTATTACACGGCTCATTTCATTTAGCATATTATTCAGTTGTTTATTCGTGGCTTAAAAAGAAATTAATCTGAAATAGAGATTAATTTTTTTAAAATTCTTTTATCCTTTGAAACGTATTCCATCTTTTAAACAATTTTTGCAAACTACCAAACAATAATAATTTCATATAGTTTGCAAAGCAAATGTGTTGTTCACCTGTTTATTTATTCAAAAACAATGTGTCTTACAGATTTAATAATTTTAGGTGAATCTGCTGCACGAATTTAAATTTTAAACACAAGCCACGGTACATTGACTTGTACGAAGGTAGCATAATAAATTGCCTTTCAATCGAGGGAACCAGATTAATTACCTCTTCATCTCTGAATTATTAGATGAATTTAAATATTTGATAAAAAAGTTCACGGCATACTATAAGACTCAGCCGTACAAAACGAATTGAATCGATCGAATGATATTTAAATTAATTTCCACTGCCCGACAAAATTCACACTTTCGTCCGAATCTTTCGATTCAACATTTCGATCCAAGAATTCGTGAAACCAGAGAATTTCGATCGGAGAGATATCTGATCGGCGAAATTTTCTTCGAACAGTTGAGGCGAGTGGATATTTATTAAAGCGTGGCCGAGTCTGAGGACACTCTCTGAGGGGTTAAATGAACCATAAGATAATTTCATTTGGCTCGAGAAACTGGAGAATCTGGTTAGAGAGGTAAGTGACATGGAGACCATGGCTAATCGATCCCTAATCCAAACATAACGCAATCTGAACCGAGACTTAATCGCTCCAAGCGTGTTGTAGCCTTAATTGATATCGGTGCCACGCCGTCTCTAATTTGGACACGACCCCCTAAGTCTAAGCCTAATTCAATACTCGTTCGAAATTAGCGCACCGATCGAATCGACGCATCTGAATCGGTCGATTGTTGCACGATAATGCAAAGGTAAATCTTGATGAGTGAGCGCAAAGTTCGTTTCATTTTTTAATTATGCGTGTGTTGCACGAGCTAACTGGAACAATATTCGATCGCGCAACGAATCATCTCTTGAATCAACCTGAAGACGTACGCGGATGATCGTGCACGACGAATAATTATATGCGTTTCAAGTATCGTGCAAGAATTGTGCTCTTGTTGTAATTATTTTTCACAGAGCTACAGAGATTCTATAAAAATAATCGTTGTATATCCATTGTATTCTTCTGTATATCCTATAAAACGTAGAGGATTAAAATCGACAAATAATCGCGTTACGTCGCATTATCCGGTTAAACAAACGCTTTCGTTCGTTAAATTGAACGTTATAACTCCACTTGTCGAGATTTAAATTTCCGCCAAAAAAAAGGGCGTATAAATCCCTTCGTAGCTATCGCACGAATGGCGGGAGAAAGGGAGAGAAAGAGAGAGAAGGAAACATTCAAAACGGCAGCATAAATCTATTCCTTCTTTTTTATTCGTATCGAATCTCGCACGGTGGAATTTTTTTTTTTTACAAAACTTTGATTATTCCATAAAAACATCTTTCTTCTGTAATCCCATTCGATAAAACATAGAGGATTAATAATCGCGTTGAATTATCACGATTCCTTACGAACGCACTTTGTACGAAGCACCGATTATTCTATAAAAATAATCGTTCTAAGTATTCGAAACACACTTAATAGAAATCCCACTCGATAAAAATTCGACAAATAGCAACGCAATCACTTTGCCTTGCATTGCATCCGTTAAACCATCACGTATCATTATTCATAACTCCTCTGCTTAGAATCTAAATTTCAAACATCGCCAAAAAAAAAAAAAAGAATAAATCCCTTCGTCGTACACGAGAGAGAGAGAGAGAGAGGAAAAAAAGAAACGTTCGAACCGAATAGCCAACCGCCTATTCCCCTTTTTCTTTTTATTAACATAGAATTTTTTTCACAAAGCATTGATTCTAATAAAAACGTAAGTATACACCGTCTTTCTTCATTTCGAGATACAGTGGAATCATCCCATTCGATCGAAAGGATAAAAATTATTTCGCATTATATCTTTATCCGCTTAGAATCTTAGAAATTTCAAACGTCCCGACATCTCCAAAAAAAAAAAAAACAGAATAAATCCCTTCATCGTACACGAGAGGGAGAGAGAGAGAGAGAGGAAAAAAAGAAACGTTCGAAACGACACCATAAACCGAATAGCCAACCGCCTGTTCCCCCTTTTTTCTTTTATTAACATCGGTGGAAATTTTTTTTCAAAAATTCGTAAGTGTAAACCGTGTTTCCTCATTTCGAAATACATCCCATACGATGTAACGCAATGCAAAATAATTTTCAATTAATCCTTTACAATTGTGGTTTATCTTTATCAATATCTATAACTCCTCCGCTTCGAATCTAAATTTCAAACGTCCCGGCATCGCCAAAAAAAGGAAAAAAAAAAAAAAGAATAAACCCCTTCACGCGAGTAGAAACACAGAGGGGGGGAAAAAAGGCGAAACGTTCGAAACGACACCGTAAACCGAACGGGCTATTCCCCCCTCCCCCTCCCCCCCTTTTTTTTTTTATTCGCACGAATGGAATTTACGCGAGGCATCAATGACGCCGGTTCCCGGCACCCACACGTCCGGGATCCACGTCATCCGTGTTGGTAACGTAGGTGGGAAGGCGAGCGGTTGGTGCGCGCATGCGCGGAGGGAGGAGTTGGGCGGCGCGGTGGGGGGGAGGGTGCGAGGCCTGGTACGGCCGGGTCGAGGCGAGGAGACGCCGGCGTCCGTCAGAGCGGCGTCGCGACGCGAGCGCTCGCCTTACGCCTTTCGATCCGCGCACTCGTTCCCCGGTCGTTCACTCGATCGTATCGTATTTCTCGCCTCGCTGTGTTTACGTTCATCTCGAGATTCGTTCGAGAGAGGGGGGGTTCTTGCTCGAAGGAAGGAAGGAAGACGAGGTGATTCTCGAGGTGGCCGGGTCGGAGAAGGGGAGACTTGTCGACTGGTGTAACAGGTACGTCGTATTTTGCGTATTGTGTGCGATGCGATGTTTGGCGGGTGTTAGGGAATAATGGTATGGGGGGAGGAAGTTTTCCAAGCGCAGGGAAATCGATGTCACACGGGTGCAGGTTGTCGCAGTGAAAGGCTCGTCGCGTTGCACCGGTTTTCTCCCTTTTTATCGTGGATTTTCGTTCCCCGGATCCGTTCGAATTCTCAACCCCTTCATTCGCGAATCATTCGTTTCCTACGTTGAGTTGAACCCGATTTGCGATCGCTCGAAACACGCGCCAGTCGTAAACTGGTAGGGCAGAGTTCAAGAGAATTTAAGTTTAAGTAACTCTGATAATCGTGATCGGGTAATCGTAATTCGATTCATTCTCGATAATTTCGTGAGTAAGTTTTCGTCGTAAAATGATATTCCATACTCGCAATTGTTGTTCGAAATCGGCGCGAATATTCGATCACGAAGCGCGATCTCGACTCCACAAATTCGTCTCGTTAATTATTATATACCGAGGCGGGAAATGGGCGATATTGTATCTCGATAAAGGAATTGGAAACTGAAAATATGATCGATCGTATTATACAGGGATCAAGATTGATATTAACCCGCGAGAGGCATCGCGTGTCGTTTTCTATACACTTCGATGTATTATTACTTGCGGCAAAATGCCGTAAATGTTGATACGCGACCAACAATTTACACATGCATATTTCAAATAATAATAATAATAAGAAGAACGAGGCTCGTGCTTTTATCGTGTTTGGTCATGAATCGTTTCCACGATGCAGTCTGAGATAAGCTTGGATAAATTGCGAGCTTTTTAACGTTACTCAAATTCGTTTACAATTATTGGCGTTGAATAAAATAATTTAAGAATATTTTTCTAAATTTCGCGTAATTTAATTACGCTGGTGGAAGCAGTAGATTTCAGTTTAAAATATACCGAATAACGAAGTAAGTAAAATTTTTTCTCTTGCTCTCTTTTTTTTTTTTTTTTTCCTCTTTAAGTAAAAATAACATCCATTAGAATTTCAATTAGCATATTCAGTATATTTCCACTTATTTTCGCTTTAATTTATCCAGCGAGACTAATTGAAAGATGGACACATTTGAAAATTATCTTTGAAATAATTAACGACTACTAAGAGTCGAAAGCTACAAAAGCAGACAGCAGATAAATTAATTGCTACACAATTATCCATCTCCCGACACAACGCATCCAACGGTTCTCCATTTATTTATTATTCATCGCATCAACATGATAGACGGAAAAATGAAGAAATTTCGAAGAAAGAAAACTTAAGAAAAGAATCCACGCAATATATTCCTTCTTTACAATTTCGTGGTAAGATTAAGTTAAGCTCCTCCTCGTAAAAATAACTTTAAACTTGAAATCTTCATCGTAAGAATCTATCGATGATGATTCGTATAGAGACGGAGGCACGTATCGATCGAAACCTGCCTCGTTTCGGAGACCAGGTTAATTAAGTCCTCGATTGCGTCATTTTATCCTTCACGATCATTTGACTCCTCTTGCTGCGGTTGGCTAACAGGTGATACTCGTCGAATGGGCCCACTCGTCTATTAACTCTTCTTCGAATTAATACGTTTAAAGAATCCTAGTAATCAAGAATTTAAATTTTTAGTTAAAATTTTCTAAAATTTAATTATTAACGACAGAATTTTATCAATTTATTTAATTTATTTATTAATAAACAGGTAATTATTATTTTAATTTCAATTTAAATATATATATATATATTGATTTATAATTTACAAATAAATTCAAAATATCTTTTGAAAAATCATCATTGATAAAAACGAGGGCGATGTTGAATTAACATAAAAAAATTAAACGCAGCAGTTTAAGTTATTTTTTAAAAACTCTGCCCGACCTTTCAAATCTTACCTCTGATTTTAATTCAATGTTTATCTCTCATCTCTGAAAAGATCCACTCTTTTCACTCGCCTCGTAAAATGTCATGGAAAAACGCACAATAGTAAAAATCGTCTCCTGCAAACTTTCGCTTGTCTAAAAATCTGTCTCCTATTTTTAATTAACCGAATCGTCCGCTTTTCCTTCCTCGCTTTTATTAAACTCGACGATTCCCTCAAAGAGAATTTTCAACAAAATTCACCACCTGCACACCTTAGGAGCGGCGGAAATCCATCCCAATCGTTCGTGTCTTCGGCCCAATTTTCGAGCCGGCCAATAATCCCCCATACGAGAGATCGATACGAAAACGAGTAGAGCGAATCAATTAATAATCCCACGCGTGGATAATTTAAACAACTGGATTCGAGGGGTGGACAAAACAAATTATTCCCTCCCTCCCTCTCTTGCATGGACGCCGAATACGAATGCTAATTAATGAATTACGAATTCCTCGATGTTGTAGCGCGTTTAAACGTCGGCTTCGCCCGAGAGAAGAGAACAAATTTTTTAATAAGGTCGAAAATAGAGTTGAGCGGGGCCCAATCTTCCGGTGGATTCCGGTGAACATCGGAGGATATCGGGCTACTTTAAAAAGCTAGTTTCTTCTTTTCGTCGTTTGAAATAAATTTGTGAAAGCGAATGGTATAATAACAAGATCGAAGAAAATAAGGAGTAGATTGATCTGGCAGTGGATAGGATCTGAGTTTGATCGGACAGTAGAGTATCACGATAGAAAGTAGAGAGAATTAGCAAATATTGTAGACGTGATTAGACTCTTATTTAGAGGGAGGGGTTAAAATTAGAAACGGGAGGAATAAAAGGTTTCCACGTGTAAAATAAGTAACCGCAAACACTTCCCCGTTAATTTCGTGCTCAAACAAAAATGGCGGCTGGAATAGCAGCTCGGATGTCGTCGATCTGTCGACGAAGAGCTCGATGATGCTATCAGCTCGACTGATTAGCTTCGTTCGTTTCAGTGGAATGGAAGCTGCCAGCACCGTGGAAGACGATTCACACGAGGAGATCTCCTCCTTTCTTCTCCCATTGTTTGTCGTACAACAACAAAATCGAGCAAGCTTGAACTGGTGGACAATTCGGAGAAATATCATCGTTTCCATTGTATTCTCTCGCCAACACAATTTTCCTAATGAGTCGGTTTAACAGTTTGATCAAGGTCTTGGGGAGGGGAAGGAGCGTGTGAGAGCCTGGCTGGCTGGCTGGCTGGCTCGTCCATTAACATACATTCTGGAAAAAGCCGATATCACGATGCGAATTAAACGACAATATTGACGCGTCTCCCTGCCTTTTAATTCGAACGAGACTTGTGCTCCCGTTTCGCTCTTTATTTAGAACAGTTCTCGGATTTAAACGGGATCACGGAGGAATTTATGCTCTCGAAATTATTCGAGAAAAAGGAAAGGAAACGAATTTTGAATTTTTCCTCGTGTAAAATCCTCGTTTCGTAGTTAATTCGACTCGTCTGATTTTTCTTTATCGATACGACTTCTTCCCATTTCGTTTGTTTAAACTTCTCGAATTCTCAAATGGATGGAATTTAATATTTCGGAAATTTTCGGGAATGGAGAGGAAGTTCAAAGTTTCGAGTATTTCAATATTTATGAGAATATCGAATATTGCCTTTTTCTCACTTTGATACGATTTTTTTTATTTCGTTTATTTAAACTTCTCGAATTCAAATGGATCGCGGAGGATTTTTATATTTTCGAAGTTGGGGAAAGGAAAGGAGAGAGGGGAAGTTTGAATTTTTCAACGTGTAAAACATTGTTTCACGATTAATTCGACTCGATTTCAATATTTATGAGAATATCGATTCTCACTTTCTCAATTGATACGATTTTTCCATTTTCGTTTATTTAAACTTCTCGAATTTCAATGAATCGCGGACGAATTTATATTTTCGAAAGTCGAGAAATGAAAGAAACAATTCGCGAGAGGAAGTATTTCAATATTTATGAGAATATCGATTATCTTTTTTCCACTTTGATACGATTTTGTTATTTCGTTTATTTAAACTTCTCGAATTTCGAATATTTTCGAAAGTCGAGAAATGAAAGAAAAGGAGAGGAAGTTTGAATTTTCGTCGTGAATATTTGTGGAAATCGATCGTCTCGGATTTTTCTCTCACCATTGATACGATTTTTCCATTTCGTTTATTTAAACTTCTCGAATTTGAATGGATGGGACAAGGAATTGATTTGCAACGCGTGGAAACACGCGAGTCGTCGAACAACGTCGAATCTTATAATTAATTTTTCGTCGATGTTAAATATTCGTTGAAATGCTCGTTAGGACGATGCCAATATTTATTCTCGCATCTACATGGTTTCGTTTATTTAGACTTGTCTCTCCCTCTCTCGACGCTTGGAAAAATGCGAGAGGGGCTTCGAATCATCGAACGATTGGTCGAATAGAATCGATCTCATAATTAATTTTTCGTCGATGTTAAATACTTGTTGAAATGCTCGTTAGGACGATGGTTTCGTTTATTTAGAGTTCTCTCTTTTTCTCTCTCACCGCTCGGAAAAATGCGAGAGGAACTACGAATTATGGAATTCATCGAGTCTCATAATTAATTAAACGATCAAAATTTGTTGAAATGCTCGTTGCCAATATTTATCGTTTCTCACACATCTACACGGTTTATTTAGAATTCTCTCTCTCTCTCACCGCTTGGAAAAATGGAAATTTGTCTGAGTAGTTTTTTTAATTTGAATAATGTTTACAAAAATTATCCACTTCATTCCAAGTTTCTCTTCGATATTGCGATAAACTTGTGGCGAGCTCGATGGACACGTAACAGCAAGGAACTTCGTAAAGCACGCATCACCCACCCACGTCGAATCCCCGAGCATTCAACAAGTAAGCTTATACAGAGTCGTTCCCCTCTTTCGATTTTATTATTTTTAATTCGCATTCGTTTGGAGTAAAGTGGGTCAGTGATTGACCCGGCATTGTTCCCGACGCGCTTATATTCGTGGCTGGGCAAGTAGAATAGACTGGATACGATCGGCCAGGTAGAATGGGAGATGATCAGACAAGTGGAACGGGCGAGATATGGTCGGACGAGTGGAATAGACGATCGGGCAAGTAGAATAAACTAGTGACGGGGCTGGCAAGTAGAAAAGGACAGTCGTGGCGGAAGTTTCTTTTCTTCGTCAAAAGTGTTTTTAACGTTGTCGATTAGCATTTCTAATTGTTGAGAGAAAGAAAAGAAAATAACTCTTGGATTGCTATTTCTCTGGGAAAATAAAAGCTCTTTGACCAACGTTAATCTACGAAACAACACGTTGAATACAGCAACAATGGAATTTACGAAATATTTATACAAAAAATGGAGAGAGAGAGAGAGAGAGAGAGAAGAAACATGGAACATCTAATTAAGTCTATTTTACTCGAAAAGGATTCCTCTTACGTTAAAGCACACAATATTTACCAAGATTAATTTTTTAATACAAATTTACACTCAAATCTTCCTACGATTTCTCCTTTTTCTTCTTTTTCAAAATTTTCAAGTTACAAAAAAAAAAAAAGAGGATATTCGTTTCCAGGATTTGCAGAAAAATTCATAGAAAAATTTCCAATTTTTCTTTCTCAGAAGAAGGTGGACATATATTTGTTCGAAGGGCGTGAACCCGCTTCTAAGCATCGCTTTCGTCGCATTTTTCCACTGGAAGAATCGCGTAATCGAGTTGGTGAATCTTGCACGGGGTATTCCCCGAGCGGCGACAAAGATAAACACGCAGGGTCCTCGGCGTTAAGCCTCGGGAAAATACTTGGAGGCCGACGATGTACATAAACGTGAGTCGAATATTTGCTTCGGTCTTCCATTCCTACGCCTCGAGGCATATCGAAATTTTTCTTTTTTTCTTTTTTCTCTCCCTCTCGAACTAACGAGGGTTATATATATATAATGGATCGTGGATCGTGATAGATCGATCCCAGCGCGACCCTCGTCCCTTCCGCTTTTTATATATATATATCGATAAAGAAAGGTGACACGTCGTAAATTCGTGGACACGAGTCGAAGGGACGAATTTATTTAGCAGTAGATGATGAAATATCGTGGAAGAACAAGAAGAACACGTTCGAATTTTTTTTTTTTTGACGTTGAAAAAATAATAACGAGTATAAATTTTTTGTATTTTTTTTTTTTTTCACTTCTTCGTTCCAGAAAAAGAAGTTTTGATCGAGAGTAAATTAATAGGGGATAAAGAGAATTGTCAGAATTGATCTTTGCTCCCTTTTGTCGGGCAGCAGATGTTACCGAGTCGGTGTTTTATTAAAATGCAAATGTGATTTTCGAAATAAAAATGTAGATCGTGCAAATTTGCAATGCAAATTTTTACTAGTTTCAATATATAAGAAATAGTTGGGTCGAATTTAAACTATCTTTCAATACATCGACACCAAAAAAAATTAGCCCGCGCATTTTTTTTAACCTAACCTAACCTTCGAAGAAAGGGATCTAAAATAAAATCGTAATTAAAAGAAATATATTTTTACGATCATATATAAGCATCATTTTCAAAGAGATAAATTGTCGATAATGTGTAGTATGCCCTTCGCCCTCTTTTTATATCTTCTTTTATTTTTATACACTTCCCATTCACTGTCTCGGCTGTCAAAAGACGGCCTCCTCCATAAAATCGGTTGTATCGGATCCAATTAACGTCACGTCTCCGCCAGGAGCGAGAAAAGTGGGGCGAGACCAAGGAAACGAGACAAAGAGCGTATTATTGGGTTCTACTTACCGTCTGATGATAACGATAAATTTCCATCGATTATTAATCGATCGAGGCTGGAAAATCGTGAAAGAAATGAAAGAAATTATCGAATCGTTTAGACCGAATATGTCCTGATAAAGTATCGATTCGATGTTCGAAAGTTTGAATATTGGAGAGGGGAAACGAAGGAGGGAGTGGGAAATAACGTGAAATTTTTTTAAATTTATCTCGTGGAGGTAGAAAATAGAATGGCGATTATAAATGGTAACGGAGAAAGTAGAAAAGTATAGGAATTTTTAGTATTCTATATCCCGTGTTTTAGACGAGAGTTTTGGAATTTGGTGGAAAGTTTGGAACGAATTCTAGCAATGTATATGAAAAGATGGTGGAATTTCGAAATTCTCTCTGGTACGGGAGATCCTCGTGAGGTCCATCAGATTCTAGAAATACAAAGGAACATGGAAGACTTTGAAGATTGTAAAGATGTATAAGAGTTTCTCCAAGAAGTCTTAAAGGCTTCCAAGTCCATGTCTCCAAGGTACGAAGACACTCTAGGGAATCTTAGGGGATCCTAGAAATTCCAACTCCCTAGGGGGGACGCGTAATAGAAAATGTTTCACAATGCGCTATTTATTTAATGCGATAATAATAATAAAAAGAAAGCAAGAAAGATATCAGTAATAAAGTTAATAACGATAGCCATTATCTCGAGCAGTTTTCCCTAAGTCTACTCGTCAAAGTTACCAGATATAATTCCCTAAGGTATACTGGTCACAATAACTTATGTCGTTAGAGTGATCATATTTATTTACTTAGATACTAGTATCATATTTCTTGATAACAAACAAGAAACGAAACTTAAATAAAAATACACGTTCGTGCAAACTTATAAATCTTCAAACAAAACTTTAAATCTCTTCCTCTCTTTTTGGTTATCAAATATAATTCCTTAACGTATTGGTTAATAATTTGTGCTGTATTACTGCATATTTACTTAATTAACAAACAAGGAACGAAGAATAAAAATACGCAAATTCATGCAAACTTGTAAATCTTTAAACAAAATTTCAAATTAGTAGCGAATATTATTCTTATCTTTTTACTCTCTTTCTCTCTTTTTTTTTTTGGTTACCAGATAGAATTCCCTAAGGTATATTGGTTAGGATAACTTATGCTGCACAGTTATCACAAATAATGAAAAAGGAAATAAAAATACACAAATTCATAAATCTTCAAACAAAACTTTAAATCTCTTCCTCTCTTTTTGGTTATCAAATATAATTCCTTAACGTATTGGTTAATAATTTGTGCTGTATTAGTGCATATTTACTTAATTAACAAACAAGGAACGAAGAATAAAAATACGCAAATTCATGCAAACTTGTAAATCTTTAAACAAAATTTCAAATTAGCAGCGAATATTATTCCTATCTTTTTACGAAATGAACCCGCCTCCTCCCCTCCCTCTCCCCCCTCTCTCACTCTCCCTGTGTCACGATTCTCCTCCATTGTAAAATTCATTGTTTCGAATCGTATCAATTCCGTTTCGTCACGTTTCACGGCCCCCACATTTCTCAACCCCATCTTCCTCTCCTCTCCCGTAATCGACAGTCGATTGGCATTTCTGACATTCCGCACACACTGCGTTAACGATATTTCTCCCTGTATCCTCCCGGTCGCCTGCTACCATTCTCGACACGTAGACCAGCTGTCCTACTATCGACTGCTGCTGCCGCCATACATACACCGCCATCGCCGCTTCCGCTCTTATTTTATTTTTCTTTTTTCTTTTTTCCCCTCCCCTCCCCCTCTCCGCGTTCTTTCTTACCCTTCCTCGCGGAAGATTTATTGCCTCGCGCCGTCCATCATTCCGAGTTGCGGAACGGATTGAACCGGAAAAAAAAAAAAAAAAGAGAAAAAGCCTGGAGGAAGGTTCTGAATTCCTGTTAATAAAGAGCGGTTCCAATTTCATGGCGTTTGGTCTCCATGCATTTTACATGAACGAGATAAGGGGAAACGAATGAAATTCATACCCTTCCTTTGTCCAATAATTTAAATTGGGATATGAAAAATTCCGTCGAATTTTGTCCCCGTCGAGTCGAATCGATGAAAAATGACGCGATGTTTCGTTTGTTCTTCTTCCTCTTTCCTCCCGCCCCCCGTCGAAAAGGGACGAACTAAGCGTCGTTTGGAAAGAAATCATAATCATAAAAATTTATCGGAATTCAACGAACGTACGACACTTTTTTCCCCTCGTTGAAATTTTAAATTAATGACGTTCGCTTGTTTGCCTCGATTCATTGATTGCACGTTGTGTCATTTCGCGGGCAACTTCGCGGGTGGAGAGAGAGAGAGAGATTGATTCGACCCCTCGTGTCGAGGAACAGTATTTTGTATACAGATAAATTATCCATCATCTTGGATATTACGTGTGATTTCAAACAATTTTCAATATCGAAAATTTCCTTACTCATGATTTATTCAGAGAATATACAAATATAATTCCCTCCCTATAAATCCTTATCGCTCGAAATAATTATTCCCATTAATAATCCTAATCTCGTATATTATGCGAGAGTAATAAAATGTGTGTCGCGATTCATACGTGTGTTTCTTTCGTTCGTTCGTTTCAAGATTAAAAAAAAAAAAAAAAAAAAAAACGCGCGTCGTTTCGTGCAATTTTTCACGATGAATTAAACGCAGAAGGAACGTGCGTTGTTTTTACAACCTTCGTTCGCAAGAACGAGAGGAAAAATGGGGGAGAGCGTTATTCCAGACGGAAAATAATTCACATCCTTTTTCTCTTTCCCTTTCCCGCGGTGTCTTCTATTTTACCCGATGAATTAAAACCACTTTCTCGTAACAAGGGACACACCTTGGCTATTATGATATCTCTCTATCTTTGAACGGGATGAAACTGGAATTTGGAAGAAGAAAGTTTCGTGTATGAGAATGACCTTGATTCTCATCGGTTAAATTCGAGTTGGCCACAATATATTTCTTTCCCTTTTTTTTTTTATTTTGAAATAAAGTTTACGGATATAATTTTGTTTTACGTACAAATACAAAGAAATTTTGCGAGATTAAAATCAAAACAACAATTCTGTTTTGCATGGAACGTCATGAATATGTAGATTGTAACTGGATATATGGAATAGTTTTTTTTATTAACGGAATATCACTTCAAAGGGAATCAAAACCCTTAAAAAATATTAGAATAAAATTTTGAATTATAAGACGAGGTTTTTTAATGCTCCATCTCAACTTTACTTTATTGCAAAAAAATATTTCCGTATAAACGAAATTCCATATGAAAAAAAAGAAAAGAAAAAAAGAACGTAATAAAAATCCAAGAGGAAATTGACACGAAAAAACAATACGCCCCATTGTGTTAATTCAAGTCGAACGTGTGGAAATTTCGATGACGATTTGTTGAATATTTCTTCGCCAGAAATACGTATACTTAGAGAGAAGAAAAATTTGCAAATATCCAACTCCTCGAGGAGGCAAACGATTGTTTAATCGTCAAATAATTTTGAGAGGAGGGGCAGGCTGAAAATTGGAAGGAGAAGCACGTTTCCACGGCCGAGGGGGACGACACGATTCGTTAGGAAAACTCTGCGCACCGTTCTCGATGATAATTGATGTTTACACACGCCTGCTACGGGTCTGCGATGTAGCATAATTAGTTTGTCGACCGTAATCCCGCGGCCGGGATACTTCTCAGAAATTAAATTCCCTGCGGGGCCCTCGTGCAAATTCACAATTTGGGCCGCCATAGCTCCGTAACTTTGGCACGAGTAAATCACTTTGCGAGAGAGCCGCTCGCCGATATTTGACGCGTATTAAGCCCTTAAACGATCCCCATCCATGTTTCCGCCGGAAAACAACAACAGTGTGTATCGAGTTGAATCTACGAATCGAATAAAGTAAAATATACCCGTCCGAGTAATCGACGATACGAGGATTGTTGGTTTGCGGTTTTGCGGTTTCTTTTACGAGTTCCTTCTCGAGTATTATTGGTGTTTGGGGTCTAAGTTTTTTTTGGAGAAACGAATGAGACAGGGCATCGTCGAGTGTTTAACGACTTTTTGTTCGAATTTTATGTGATGCAAGGAGAATATTATTCGTGGCTTTCTTCCTCGATTATTATTGGTTTAATTTTTTGGAGAAGTGAATGAAACGAAGAGAATTATTTATCGAGTGTTCAACAACTTTTTCTTCGAATATCGTTTTATGCAATGCAAGGAGAATATTATTCTTTATGGCTTTCTTCGCTTTTTTTTTCTCGAATATTGTTGGTTTATTTGGTCTAGTTTTTTGAGAGAGGGTATTGTCGAGTGTTTAACAATTTTTTGTTCGAATATTATTTTACGTAATACAAACAAGATATTCATGGCTTTGCGGTTACTTTTACGAGTTCCTTCTCGAGAATTATTGGTCTATGTTTTTTTGGAGAAACGAATGAGACAGAACATCGTCGAGTATTTAACAATTTTTTGTTCGAATTTTACGTGATGCAAGGAGAATATTATTCTCTATGGCTTTTTTCGCTTTTTCTTTCTCGAATATTATTGGTTTTATTTAGTTTTTTGAGAGAATTTGTATTGTTTTTTGCAATGCAAAGGGAAGGATATTCGTGACTTTGTAGTTTCTTTTCTTCTCGAGTATTATTGATATTTGATTCGAATTTTTTGGAGAAGCAAGTGAAACAAAGAGAATTATTCATCGAGTTCGAATATTGTTTTATACAATGTTCTAGAAAATAGATACGTTGCCGATATTAAAAGAATAGAGTATTTTTATGGATGAAGAGATAAAAAAAAGATGGAGCATAAACACGAGAATAATAAGAAAAATATAAAAAGTATTTTTTTTTTTTTTTTCTTTACCTCGAAATCTCTTTTTCCAATAGAAACTATTGTCTCTGTCGAGATTTTTATTTCTATTTCACGGATAATCGAACTGTTCACCGTACATTGACATTTATCTCGAAATTTGATCTTGAAATATTCTCATCCCGTTTAATCCATCCCACCCGAAGGCGAGTTCTCACGATTTGTCGTGATGTGGGGGTGGTCTTTCAACCCCTTCGATACTTAGCCCGGCGTAATTACGTTCGACACCCACACACGTATTCTATCAACATCCACGTCCCACACCCCTTAGTATCGCAGGATTTTAAAAGGTTATCCCTCGCTCGAAAATTATTCGATACGATTGAACGTTGAAAAATTCTTCAACAAAAAATTCAAATTCGATCGATCGAAATAACAATAAGTTTTTAGAGTGCAAAAATTTCGATTCAATTCAATCCGTCGAGTTATTCAAGCGAAGCGAGGATAGAGTAGAGTCTTTAGCAGTGGTGCAACAGAGGCAATGATAGAATATTTTATTACAAATGATCGTTCACCTGTCCCTCTCGCCATACATTGTGAAAATCCTATCCTTTTTTTATCAGAGAACTTTCGTCGAGATAGTGAAATCGAGATGTCAAGCGATTCTACGTTGAGACATTGGGCAGTGGTGCTCAACCACAGAAAAATTTTCGAATGTATCGCATATTCAATGACCCTTCAATGAGAAAAGAAAGGATCATTTTAGAACTCGTCAAAACGAGTATCGTCAATTTAAAAAAAAGAAAGAAAGGATACTCTTTGAATAAAATTATTCATCATAGAAGGAGAGACGAGAAAATGGGTATTTCGTCGTTGAAATAAATAAAGGATCCAATTCACGATAATACAAATCCCATCTTCTTCCGTAATCTCGATGAAAGCGTATAGTTTTCTCCTAATTACAAGCGGTGTGCAAATAATCCGTGGACACACACACACACGGCCCTCCGTGAATTTCAACTTCTGTGTACTTGTTGCGCAACGGCCGATCCATTCGAACGACTTGTTTAAAATGCGCGGTGAGGCGTTGCCCAGAAATCGTCTTAATGCGAATGAGAAACGGCTACCCGTTCGACTGATGCAAATAAAGGAAACGTCCTCGAGGAAAAGGCTGTAGCTGATACAGTTTTCTTCATTCTCTTCATTCCTATGCTTGAAACGTCGGACAAAACTCGAGCGTAACTACTTGCTTGTCTCTTCGAGACACACACACACACGCTCTGTTACGTAACGATTAAAACAGGAATTAATGTTGTGCAACAGTTTGAACGTCGATTGATTCACACGTTTCGTTTATTTTGGATTGGGTTAATATCTTCGTCATCTTTGTGGAATGAATATATTAAATGTAAATTGAAATTTTTTTTTTTTTTTTTTTTTTTTCAATTTTTGAGATTATTCTTGTTCCTGTGACCCAAAATTCACTTTCAAATTCTATTTCTTTTGGAGTTTTTTTTTTAAATTTTCTTCTTTTTCGTTTTATTATTATTATTTATTTGTTATTTAATTTTTCTTTGAGATTTACAAATTGATCGAATTATAATTGTTCTGCAACAGTTTGAGGTTGAACGTCGATTCATACAAGATAACGTTTCGTTTATTTTGGATTAGGTTAATATCTTTGTTACATTTGTGGAATGAATATATGGATAATTAAATGTAAATTGAAATTTTTTTTTTTTTTTAATTTTTGAGGTTATTCTTATACTTCTTGTGACCCAAAATTCCATTTCTTTTGGAGTTTTTGTTAAATTTTCTTTTTTTTTTCGTTTTATCTATTCATTTTTAAAACACAAAGTTCAATTAACGAATGAACATCTAATTTTTTTTTTTTTGAGATTTACAAAATAATCGAATTATAATTATTGAATTATAATTTGGGGAATAAATATATGGATATTAAATATAAACTGATGTGGAATGTCTTTTTCAATTTTTATCCTTATATTTCTTCTGACCCAAAATTCACTTTTAAATTCCATTTCTTTTAGAATTTTTTTAAAATTTTCGTTTCCTTCGTTTTATTTATTTATTTTTAAAACATTTACAAAATGATCGAGACATTGGATTTACGTATTTCTGAAAAGAAGATATTTGATATTTAAATCTCAATATTTTGATAAACAACAGACGAAATTCTTTTTTTCTCTTTATTCTATCCTTCCTCAAATCTTATATTTATATTTAATCCCACTTTCGTTCGCCTCTGAGAAAACAGATTTTTCGAATCTTTTCGCAATTTGCGGTACAATCGTACAAATTCTTTCGATCCTCCTCGAAATCAAACCATCTCCCCACATCTTCTTCCAAAAATTGAAAGTTCGTAAACTTTTTGCAAACAAAAATAAAAAAAAAAAACCGCAAAACGAAAACTCGACCCAAAAATCGAACCTCTTCGTCGAAAAGCAAAACTCTTTAAGATGGAAGCTCTTTAATTCCATCTTATAATAAATCAATGCTCCCCTTGTCTCCTAACGACAGTATCTTGTTCCAATTATCCGGCCTCGAAAATGGCGGACATCTTCCATGCTGCTCCCGTCGAATCCTCTTCGAGCCAATGAAAATCCTGCCTCGTTCGTTATTTCGAAATTCTTGTGTTGTGCCGCCTCTTTATGATACGAAGGAATTTTAATTATCCGGGATAAGAGGGAAGTTGGAAACTGGCAGAAACTCGAAGAAGAAATTGACGAGATTTCGTTTACTTTTCTGGGAAAGAGAAAAGAGAGAAACTTGGCTGATATATAACGCGCGTATGCTGTTTGCTTCCCTCGGATGTAATTTAAATCTGTCGCGTTTAAAGTTGGTTAATTAAAGCGTGTTTCACCGCATTTGTTAGAAGAAGAAGAAGAAGAAGAAGAAAAAAGTCGAAGCAGAAACGCAATTTTCTTTAAATTATCCTCATAATCTTGTTAAACCGGTGTTTGCTTTGTGCTGCGTTTAATCATTGCGATAATTCGTTGTTTTCTTCCACCATATTTTTTCCCATTCTACGTTCACGCACTCGTGAAATGTAAAAATGAAATATTTGATAAAAAAAAAAAAAAAATAAAAAAGAGGGGATGGAGAGGATACGAGATATTTTTATGACCGAAGAAAAAATGGTTATCACGTCGATATCGATACCTTCCCCAGTTGCGTAACCGAACTCCATTTTATTAATCGAGCTTACGTAACTCTCTATTCCAAAAGAACAGAATGTATTTTTTCGATGCAAAATTATCCACTCTTTTTTAAAAATTTTAATCGTCTACTTTTAAAAATCTATTCTCTATTCTTGGAATTTTTTTTTTTAAAAATTACATTCCACTCTTGAAAATGAAAAATTCATCTGAGGGGAACAGAGTTCATTCCACTTTTGTGCTTAAATATAATAATAAATTGCAGATAGAAAAGAAAAACATCCACAAACATCTTCAAATCCGTCCTTGTTAACAGGGGAGATAATATTTCGAGAAACATTGGAGCGTTTCGACCCTTTATTTTCATATTGGTTGGACGTGCACGTCCCACGCGGCCACACCAAACGAAATTATCAACTTCTGGTTAGGAGGGCCCTGGTAATGAAGCTGACGGGGTGATTTAAAGCGAATTACACATCGTGTCGCCGGGAAATGGAACGCTTAACCCCGTTCCAGATTGTTACGTCTTTCCGTTAAGAGGAAGGGGTACGTTGCCGTCTGCGATTTAACCAATTCTCCCGAATTCCGTTTCTGAATTTCGAACAAGAAATTGATCGTTGGCTTCATTGTTGGGTGGTAATAATAATTACGTTGATGAAATTTTTAACAAATTTTCTGATTAAAGATTTAAAAATGTTTAATATTCATTTTAAAACGTAGAACTTCACTTTGAAAAGAATGAAATTCAAAATTTTAAATACTCTTTGAGTATATAATAACTTTAATATCATGGAATTGTAGAATTTGAATACTCACCTTGAGGAATAAAATTCAAAAATTCTTGAATATTCGCCTTAAAGAATAGAGTATATACTCGTGTTATCAATATTCATCCTCCCTTTCGAAACTATTTTCGATCACAAGGTGAAATAAATAACTTCATTTTCTCGATTGTAATATAATATAATATAATATAATATAATACGCGATAAAGCAAGGGACGAATAAAAGAGGGAAATATAGAATGATGTATACACAATACGCGATATAGATACAAGGAAAATTGACATTTTATAAAATATCCACCGTTCTCCGTACGATTGACTGTCATTCATTGTGGCTGTCTCGCTACTTTATTGAAAATAAGGTCTCTGAAATGGATCCTCGTTTATTGATACACGTTCGGTGCATTACATTGTTGCTTACCACGATGAATCATGAGGTGTATCACGTCAGGTGAACACACCACTACCTTCGTAACATCGTAAATCAATCGTTGATCTATGAACACGCTTTATCCCTCGTAATCGAATCGTTCGAAACATTTTTCTTCTTTTTATCCAGGCCTTATTTTTCATGCATATATTTTATTACTCACTGTCGCTAGTAAGTTGTCCCATTAGCAAGGAAATTTCGATGATATATCGAAAAATATTCCTATTTTATCTTATACTTTCGATTCACCAAGTCTTCACAAATTTTCTCGATGCGAAACGTCCGTGTTATCGACAGATCGCGAGAGAAATCGCCGTTTTTATGGGAAATTTAAATAAATAAAAAAAAAAAAAAAATCTACAGAACTCATAACAAGAACTGTCACTTTCTCCAATCGGATAATTTTTAATCCGAAAATGAAATGAACACGAGTATACGCCGAGTCGAAAATAGAATACACATAACCTAATCTAATTTAATCTAAATCTAAATATTTTGAATTTACATAAAAAAGTAAATAGTCAATTCAAAGACTACGTATCATAATAATGTTTAAAAAATGAAATACATCTTTATCTCTTTATTCCATTCCATATGTAACTTAACCTAACCTAAAAATCTAGTCGAGAAAGATCTCTCGTCGAAGATAAATAACAAAATTTTGCCTACCTACCTGAAGAAATAAAAGTACGAGTTCAAAGACGACGATTATTTTTGCATCACGATTATTATTATTATATTTCGTTCACTTCACGATTCTAAAAAAGATTTAAATTTGCATAAACATCCATAGTCCGGTCATTAGCAGCACCAGCACACGCGTATACGCGAACGAAAGTCGTCGGCAGCGGTCGGACACGTGCACGGATAATTGTTGGAACGCGCAATAATCCGGTTCAATTGTGGACGGTCATGCATTTTCCACGCAATTAGAGGTAATGGCGCCGTTAACTGTATCTCGCGCAAATAGCGTGCGCAGGTGTCAGAAAATATCGTCCACCGTCGCGCCGATAATCCCCCCCCCCCCGTCCCTCCTTTCCCCTCTCCTCGAAATCGAGAATCATTCCAACTGACGGGATCGTCGAATCCACTCGAACGAGCGTAATTAGAATTTATTTTTAGTTCGCGTTCTTCACAGTTCTTCGTTCCACGAGTATGAGTATGCATGCAATTCGATGCTCGAACGAAGATCAACAGGTTGAAGTTTTTAATTCGTCCAAGTTGGCCGAAAATAGGCAAAACTCGGCGAGAGTGTTCGTGTTCATAAATGGGGAGACGCATTGTTGCTGTTGGCAACGGGGAATATTGGCAATTATCGATGCGCTTCTCGTCCCTGAAAAGAAACGAGGGTACCTGTTGCTAGCAGGAAATGGCAAGAATCTCGGGTTTCGCTTCTCAACTTCCCTTTGTCTCGTGTCGTTTCTTCGATCGTTGTTTGTCACTCGAAACGGAATATCATTCGTTCCCTTTTCACCGGATGAAGAGAAATTATTCCTCTTCGAGTTGGACTTTTGAACGTTCCTCGGAAGAGGGCGAATTTATATGAAAATTCGAGAAACACTTTTTACATTTCGCCTCCTCTTAATTTTTGCCAGATTTTAATATCATTGTATCTAAATAAAAAAAAAAAAAAAAAGATATCTAGATCCTGGCTTTATTAAAAATTTCTCTTAGAAGAAAGAAAAATTTCACGATAATCGAGGAATGGTAATTTCGGTGGATCGATAACGAATCGAAAATATTCGTTCATCGATCGATCCGGTAAGCCCACGATGAACCAGACACGGCAACCGAATTAATTAACGAGTAAATAATTTACAGATGCAAATTTCGACACGATCGCCCCTCTGTTTATTCCATCGTGTTTATTTTTATACTCGGAAAACTCGATTGAAATCTTCTTTCGCAAAAACGGGAAACGGAATATACGCGAAGTTACATTTACAGTTTTATCGCAGCGTGTGACAAGCGGGACAGTGGTGTCGCGCGTGAAGCGAGGCTGCAAACGAATGGCGCTTGTTTACATCCCGGCTCACCTTCGTTTCCGCTTCTCCCCTCCCCGGAAGCTGTCCACCACGGAACGGTTTCCAACGGAAAACCACGCGACGCTTCTCCTCGAGTTCTCGATTCGTTAGCAACTCTCTTCAGAGGAGGAGAGAAAAAAGAAGAATTGGAAACTTTTTAAAATTGGGAATTATTTTATTTTTGCAACAAGTTTGCACTCCTGTAAAATTCGAAAGTGTTATTATTCAAATTTTGTTCTTTGAAAATAGAGATAAAGAAATTGGAAATTCGGAAAATATTGCTTTTAATAACGCTGTTAAAATAATTTCCTCCGGGAAGAATACTCGTTTGAAAGAGTTTTCAAGAACTTGCTTGATATACACGCAATTATTCACTTCGCTCTGTTCGGAGACGCTCCGTTGGAATGGAAAGAGAGGGGGGAAGCGTGGGGGGCGGGGAGTTATTCACGAGAGTGGGGCGTTGTAACTGGGAATGAGAAGTTCATTTGTCCCGTTCATTTATCTTTCGACCACGAAGTGTTTGTCGCGAAGAATCGTCGGAGGCCTCGTTGAAAAATTGATCCCCGCATTTTTATTGCCATTCCTCCCACGAAAATTCGCAAATAAAAGTTGCATATTTCGGTGAGAAAGAAAAACGGAGAGAAAGATGGATGGATGGATGATCGCCCTGAAAGCTAAGGCCGTGTCTATGCGATACACGCTTATCTTGAAAACTCGTTCGTCTTCCAATGGCTTTTGTTTATGCTTTTGTTTGTCGACCGAGTTTTTCCCGCGGTGATAAACGCGGCAAACAAGGGAAATAAATCTTCGATTCGATCGAGATAATATTCAAACGAGGAACGAAGTGGAAATTCTTCCCTTCGAAAGACCTTGATTTCTCGGTTTTCGAGTTTTCGGCAATCTTATTTTTGATTTGTTTTAAGAAATAAATATTCGGTTCCAAAATTTTCCCTTTGGAAAAATATGATTTCTCGATCTTTCTGGGTTTTCGACAATATTATTCTTAGCAATGATTTCTTTTGAGAAATAAATTCGGTTTTGGGGGTCTCTCCTTCAAAAAAAGGGATATGAAATTTGAAAATTTGACGGGAAAGCATCATTGATTTCTCAATTTTTGAACTTTCAGTATTATTATTTTTAACAATTTCTTCTGAAATAAATATTCGATTCGATCCTTCCCTTTGGGAGAAAATTTGATTTCTCAATCTTTAAGTTTTCAGCAATATTATTCTAAGCAATTATTTCTTTTGAGAAATAAATATTCGATTCTGAGAATCTCTCCTTCAGAAAAAGGGATATGAAATCTGGAAATTCGACGAGAAAATATTGATATCTTGAGTTCTCAACATTTAAACGAAGAGATTTGAAATTTGGGGATTACGATGAAAAAAGAGTTTGATTTTTCAGTTTTTGACCGATAATATTTATAGCAACGATTTCTTAGCAATATTTCTGCGAAACCAGGCGAGATTATTTTGATTTCTCAATTGTTAAATTTTCATTCCATTTCTGAGAAGGTGACGACTTACTTCGATAACCAAACCAAGAATTATTATGAGAAGACACGTGAAAATTTTTGCCCAAAAATGAAAACGTAAACGTTAAAACGCCATTCCTTTCTAATCCAAGCGTGACTAACAGGAAATTTCATTGGGGACACTCGATATTCGAATATCCAGCCATCTCCTCGAGCACGTGTCTCTTCCGTTCTCTCGCGGTATCAATAAAGATTATCACCGAATTATTCGATCGGCGAAGGAAACGGATTATTGGCGAACAGCCAGCAATTGCTTATCGATCGATTTTTTTCGTCGCGTTCATTTTCGACCTGGATCCAACAGAGATGGAAAATCTTCCCTCTCGTCGTCACCTTCTGCTCCCCGTTCGGCTGATTACAGGAAGAGAGAGGCGGTAATTGATTATCGATCGATCTTTCTTTTTTTTTTTTTTATCTGGTCGATTCGTTATCTCGCCTTCTTTACTCTCTCTCTCTCTCTATCTATCTATCTATCTATCTCTCTCGCCACCCCCTCCACGAGGAATTCCGTTCATCCTTGACGTCCGTCGAATTAAATCGTAATCACCAGCATACAAATCGTTTCGAATCATGACTTATTTGGATCTGAAAATTAAATAAACGGATTGAACGTTGATCTAAAAATCTATTTTTCTAACGTTTTGTGAGTGATACGAAAGTATACAAGTTTGGGTTAAATCAGTATAAAGGCAGCTCTTATACAAATAATCCTTAACCGATTTTACATACTTTTATATTCGTTTTTAACTTTTAGAATCAATCTTCCAATTCCTCTACGTATAATATATTAACGTTAAGATGTAACTTCTACGAGATAAAATGTATTAAAAATTTCATTTCGTTTCAAAATTAACGAACTTGATCTTCTGTGTTTACTGTTAACTTAATTTAAATTAGTTAGCTACGAAGGAAAAGCACACATTGTTATCACTTAATCGTAAATGATCGTAAAAGCTACGAATATATATATATATATACGTATATGCGACATCGATAAACCCCCTAACCTCGCTTTATCGATCCGCCACGACTCTCGCTCTTAGATCCGATCTGACACGGTTGGAGGTTAGAGTGCAACGAGTTTTCCTCCTTCTTCCTCGAAATGGTGGCCACCATTTACCTCGCCGTTCCATCCGCATTGTCGCCGACTCTTTTTTCGCTCCTTCGAACGATGGAAACTTTAATCAGCTCGAAAATTCACCGCCTGTCACTTGTCAACCGTTCGAGCCACGCTGCAACCCAATTGCCATCCGCCAGGGGACCGATTCTCGACGTGAATTTTTTTTCTTCTTTTTTCCCGTTTTTTTTCTCTTTTTTTCTTTTTCCTTTTTTGGAGTTTCGAAGCGAAGTCTAGTTTGTAGAAAGAGGTTGTTTTTTTTTTTTTTTTTTGTAAAAGTGTATTACAAATACAGAGAATGTGGAAATTAAATCGGACGGAATATGAATACGCGAGGGAAAAACAAGAAAATGGATTGTAATTGCTCTGGTGAGATAGGCATCGTTAGAAATGGGGATTTTTATCGCATCCGATCGCGCGACGAAAGTTTCATTGTCGTTGCAATATTTGCAAATCACTCGGCCAGATTTGCGATAATGGCGCGCGTACGCCGTCGATCGTACACAAGATAAAATTATACGAATGTGGAAAACCAATTTTTTTCAATTTTTTTACGTTCAATTTATCGAAAAATCGTGGACATAACTTATGAAGTTGATCGATATAGCAAGTAACAGATTTTGAACGAGCATTGAATTTTTGGATGAAAATCGACGGAGAAAAATTTTCATTTAAATTATCGCTACTTTTTTCCTTCGAAATCCGTATAATTCTTCCACGGTTGGGGAACGAAACAAGAGGATGGATCGTCGATTTACTTCAATCGTCGTATAAGCTCGTTAGGCGCGATGCAAGAAAGTTGGAGCGTTAGCGCGAGATTTAGGTGGCCGTTAAGCTTTGTCGTTTCGAGAGAGGAAGCGAGGCCGTATTTCTCGTGGTGACAACTCGCCAAGAATGGAATTGTAAAATAGTTTCCAAGGATTTTCCACGAAAATTTGCTCGCAACCACGAGCAAATAGGTTTGCGGAAGTCACCACAATCTTGATCTTATCACACCGGCGAACGATCGTTAAATTTGTTTATCGTCACATCTCAACGTGGTTTCGGATCGAATCGCTCCACGATCTTCGACTCGCTCGTCGAATAAAACGTTCGAAGAGATGCGAAAAATGTTGTACAAGTATTAGAGGGAACTATATGTTTATGTATATAAAATAGAGGAAATTTTGCCAAGGAAAGTCTGCTTCTTGGATATTAAAAAATAACGATTAATGTTACAAATATATCTAAATAAAGATTGATAAATGGAATTGCAAAAAGTCGTTCTACAAATAAATGACATACACTTGTTGAATAAACGTTCGTTTGTGACGAGTATTAATTCATGAGTATTAATTCTATTACATATGCATATAAAATAGAGGAAACTTTGTCGAGAAGAATCTTCTTTGGACGTTAAAAAAATTACCAATTAACGATGTAATAATGTAACGATAATAATAATAGTTTTAACAAACAATACAAATATTAAATACAAAAATATCTAATTAAAAATACATGACATATACTCGTTGAATAAACGAGTTCGTTTGTGAAGGGTGTTAATTCATGAACGTTAATTTTATTGCATATAAAATAGAGGAAATTTCGAATCTTCTTTGAACGTTAAAAAATTATATTATATGCAATAAAGATTAATGTAACGAATAATAATAATTTAATAACGAACAATATTACAAATATATCTAATTAAAGAATGATAAATGGAAACAATCCTTTTACAAATACACGAGATACACTCGTTGAATAAACTTTTCGAAGAGACGTGTTAATCCATTCACGTAAATACATATAAAAAAAATAGGAAATTTCGCGAAGAAAAGAATCTCCTTTTGAAAAGTAACGAATCGTAATAATTTTAACAAACGAATTAACAAGTGTATCCAATAAAAAGATCGATAAACGGAGTTGTGTCCTTTTACAAATACTCGACAAAGGACGAATAGAGTTTCGAGCAACAAACTTGGAGAAAAAGGGATACAAGGTTTCCAATTGCCTTCCCGAGAACACCGTTGCAACACCGTTCCTCCATTTCGAAAGGCAAATAATAAGTCAGACGTGGTTGCGTGCAATGTTAAATAAAATTTCTACGAGTTGCTACGAGAGATTACTCGAACAACTTGCAATCGGTCGATTTTCAAATTGTTCGATCGATGATCGAGGAAAAGAGAGAGAGGGTATTGCATCCTCGTCGAGGAAATGGAAGGGGAGGGGTGCATCCCAGTGTGCATTATTAAGAAGGGTCAATCTCTTGGCGAAGTTGGCACAAGTTTCCCTCCGAGGGAAGAAATATTCATGGAATAAAAGCGGTTTGGAAAGGGCGGTGAAAATTCGAAGAGAAGTTCGAGAGAAAGAAAAAGATTCTTCCTTTTTTTTTTTGGAAAGGAGGAGGAGGAAGACAAGTTGGAAATGGTGATATTCGAAATAATTACAGAGAATATTGGTACGAAATTTATTAAGAGTACAGAAGCAAGTCTTGTCTGACTTAATTAAGACAGAAATATGAATAATCGAAGCGTTTATGGTTGGACATTGAAACACGTATAATTTGTATTAAACGCAAAATATAATTTACATGTTAATCGATCAAATTTCAAGGTGGCGGGGACGTAATATGAGAAAGCTGACTCTGCTGCACTCGTGAAAATACTGTAGAATTATTCGCCTCCTTCGAATATTTAAAAATTTTTTGTTGATTTTCGAAGCGAAATACCGGATTTTTAAAGCAATAAAATTTTTCTCTTTCTTTCGAGTTGTAAAGAAAAAGAAACTTAATTACCAAATCGAGGATAAGAAAAAAAAAAAAGGAGGATTCCCTCTCTCTATTGTGCAACAAAAAATTCCCTAGGATTCTTTATGCCAAACCGCTCTCGACGCACCAGTCATAAAAATTTCTCTCTCTCTCTTTCCACCTTCTCTTGCAACAACGTTAAAGATGCATTAAGTTCCCTCCATTTGCCCTTGGCTTTTTCAGCCCCCGGTTTAAGGGATGAAGCGGGCCAAAGCGAGTCGAAAGAAAAACGGAGGAAGATTAAAAATAACGACAATGGAATCTCGTGTTTCGGTTTACCAACCGAGCGTGAGAAAATGAAAAAATTTATTTCCATCCGTGCATGCGAAAACATGGGATAATTGGATAAAGAGGGAGCTTTAAAAAAACGACATACATATTCGTTACCTCGAAATAACGTTGCACTCCCTTCATTCGAATCGATCGAAGCAATTATTTCCAAGCAATTGCCAATTCTTCAAACACGCTTGAATCCCCCTCCCCCCCTTTTTTTTTCCTTTTTCTTTTTTCACTTCAAAGAGAGAGAGAGAGAGATACAAACTCGAGGCGTGCGCCATCACACTGTTTCGAGCAGAGGGGAGAAATGATAAGATGCTCTCCACATCTTTCTCCATTTCCGACTTTTCCGTCGAATTCCTTGATGTCCAGAAGGAAGGGGATGCGTCCCGAGATGCACTTTTGGAGAAAGGAGAGGGGATGTCACCTCCTGTTCAAAGCTGCCTCTGCAGCTATTTCCGCTCCTCCTGTTATTTGCATAGCATTTGCATTCGCGCTCGTGACCTTCACCCTTTATCCACCGTAAGTGCACGTGTAAAAAAAAAAAAAAAAAAAAAAAAAGGAAATATATAATTTCCTGCTCGTATTAACACAGCACAGGAGTTCGCCATTTCTCATCTCCGTGAAGGAAAACGCGACGTAATTTTCGGTTGATTTTCTTTCTCGAAATAAGAAGCTTGATTGCGGGCCGGTGAATACGTTGGATTGAAACGTCTTCCGGATCTCTTAGTCTCTTTTATTTAGGGGGAAAATTTGTTTTCTTATTTGACTTGATGGGACGAACTGTTAGAAAGGAAAAGAAAGGGTATATATATCTTCGTTCTTCGTTTGAATAAGGGTCGAAGTTGTATTGAAATATAAAGAGACGGAGAATACATGGGAAAGATCTTTATTTATCTTCTTTCGTGACGTTTATTTTAAGAATTGTTCTTTTATTTTGTTATACGAGGCTACGAAAGAATTATTAAAATGAAAAGATCGATCTTCTTTATTCGCTGTACGAAAAATTATTTGCTTCGTTTATTCAAAAAGTGTCGAGTTTATATATTATATATATATATATTCGCAAAGTTTATTCAAGACACGTGCGACTCGTATATTTATACGAATTGGGCGTCATTGGACGCGATCGCCGTTTCGATTCTGTTTTGTTTTCCCCCCATTTTGAAAGGGAACGCGACACAGCGAGCTCAGTATAACGAAGGCATCGACACGATTCGCATCTGTGCGTAGTTTTATTTCCTTTATTTGATATATTCTTTCTTACATCGTGTATTATTCATTTTTACAAAAACGATTATTATCTCCCTGATAATGAGAGAAGGCATGAAAAATGAAAAAGTGAAACTTTAGGAAAGGATAGAAAATATCTTCCGGATCTTCGTCTATAAAAAACCTCTTAATATAATTAATAATTGACAATTGATTAATACATTTTCTTCGAATACAAGAAAATTAATTGCCGCTTTTATTATTAAGAATATTAATCGATTCCTCGATAAAGTCGAAAATACAACAACTTCTATCAAGAAAAAATCAACGCATAAAGTTTCCATTGGAGAAGGAGACGTATTTTGAAAAAGAAGACGAAGAGAAGAACTGATCTTTTCCTCGCCAATTCGAGATAACAAGCTTTTAGATCGGAAAGGTTTCGAAAGGAATTTCGAATTTTCCGAAATTTTCGATGAATCGCCACGTGGAGGAGGACAGGATCAACGAGTTTCTCCCCTTATTTTCGCTCTTCTTTTCCCACTCTTCGCCACGCGAAGTGCAAAGAATATCCGATGTTTGTCGATATCAAGTTTCAAGAGAATATGCTACGCTTTATCGCGGTGCTCAAAATGGTGCAATAAACTTAGAAAACGTTTTAAAAGAAGTTCTTTTATCAATGAGAAGAGCGGGTGCTGATTGTATTATAACATATTTTACACCATTAGATATGTTGCAGCCAAAAAGCAAATATTAGCATCGTTAACGTGATTAACACGAAATTGGCGACGGTTCGAGGCGGCCTCGTGAAACGTCGCCCGATTTCCAGCGGGAATCGATCGCTTTGAAACGCCGTTCGACGAGGGAATATCGCTTCGAGGCTCGGTTTCGCCCGACGAAAATTCGAGGAGGGAAGACGAGGAAGGGATTGGCTCGCGCGTTTCGACGAGGAATCGTTTGCGACGGATCTTGCGATTCTTTCGTTTTCGGCGTAAAGCGGGCCGAGTTTGCCGCGCGAATACACCGTTTCCAGCAAATTCGAGATAATCGGGCTTCGAGCCGTTGTCGGCCGCGCTTCGAAACGATCGAATTTCGCGAATTCCGCGGTGGACGCGTCGATGGATTTTTACTGGCGGCGCGAGTCAAATTTGTCGAGACAACGAATGTTGGAACGCGAGAGAGGAGAAGGAGAAGGGGAGGTGAGAGGAGAGTGAAGCAATTGTTTTTGGTCGAGGAAAAGAAAGAATTTTTGGTATATCAAAAAAGGGGGAAAGAAGAAATTTTGTGGATCATCGAGGGGACGAGGAACTGTTTGTGTAATGGATTTTGAGATTTTTTAATAAAAATGGGAAAGGGGGCTTTGATTTTTCAAGTTTTATCACGACAAAGTGTTAACTTAGGAAATTGTTCAAAGACAGAATCGAATTCGGCAATTGAGAAGAAGGATTGGCATTTGGAGAATGAAAAAGGAGAATAGAGCTTGAACGAAACGAGTTTTTAGATAATTAAAGAAGCCATTTCCCGTTAGATTTAATCAAGGAGTCAAGTGAAAATTGTTTATAAAATAAAACGGGAGCAACGTTGGTTATTAAAACGGACGCTTTAAAATTTATTTTGATCCGAATCTTTCTTCATCGAGAGGATTTAGGTTTCAAAGGTTAAAATTACTTCAACGTGAATGAGAAACGCAACACTTTGTAAGAATATTCCCAGGATTTATTAAAAAAGCGCCAATAAAAAAAGGGTGGACGAGAAGCAAGAAAAAGAGAATATTAATAATAATAATAATAATAATAATAATAATACTAAAATTCAAAAGTAAAAATTACAATACTGCCGAGTAATGATAACAGCGCGTGTAAAAGGAAGAGGAGAAATGAGACGAAGAGGAATAGAAGAGGAGGAAGGAAAGAGAGATCGTATCGTGGAGAAAAAAAGGATAAGAGGAAAATCTTCTTTCCGCCCAACCACCGTGGTTGTCCGCCCCAAAGTGTCCTCTGATCCCGTTTGCATATCCGGCACAGCGATACGTCAACATTGCGACGGGGCAGAGAGAGCCGTGGTGTAAACCTCAGCTGCGGTTTTGTTTGAAATCCTGGTGCCGGCCAATCGCGATTCACGACTCCGTGAATTCGATCGATTCGGTGGCTCCACCTGGCTGGCGACGGATAAAACCCTGTAAATTTCGAGCGAAAGATTTTTACGAAGCGGATCGGATCGATTCGTTCGTTTAAATCGATCGGTGGTGGCTTTTTTCGGCGAACAAAATCGGCGAGATGCTCGAATGGATGGGTGTCGTTTGCCTTGGTTTTTTAGTTTGCGCGAATTAGAGAGAATTTTGGAAAAAATTCGAAAAGCGTAATATGGATCTTTTTTTTTATACTTTTCGGCTATATTTTATTCGCACGATATATCGATTGATATACCTTGTACGAAAATATGATTATTAGATTATTTTGATCTGTTTTAACGACAGAGTTTGCTTCGTACATTCAAATTTGAAGTCGATATATATCCAAGTCGAGTAGATTTTATTGCAAATTAAAATGGGTAGCAAATGGGGAATTAAAGGGAATATAATTCTTTCGTGTTGGACTGCGAGGAGAGCAGGGCAAGTAGGAATTAAGGTAACTGTAAAAGATAACAAGAGATAGAGTTTGCTCACTTGCACGTAGGCGTGCAACGATTATATCTCATCCGAGTTATCGACCGGTTTCCTTGTTGCGTATTCGAAGCCTGATCGGCCCTCGATTGGATTCGAATTACCTTTAAACACCGACAATTAATCGAATCGTCGAATCGCCTAACGCGAAAATTCTCCGTTTCGATCTCTCCTGCTCGAATCCACGAGTCCAATTCATCGTTCTCGATACTATCCGTCACTTATCGCGTAAAATTTCGAAAAAAACGGATATATATTATCGAAATATATTGGAAGGTGGATAAAATAAGTAAATGGAATTTCTCCATTTGTTGCAAAAAAAAAAAAAAAATACACGTTAAATTGGATAGATTTTAATCGCATTCGGATTATTCGTCGAAAAGATTTTAAAATAATATTTTATCGTCGGTTGAAACAGATCGTGAAATAATTTTAAATAAACTCGCTTATTGAATTATCTTTTCAATTATTCCTTTTTACGACGCTTCATTTTCTTTTTTTTTTTTTTTTTTTTTCCCCACATCGAGTTTATTCGATACATAAATTTCTCTTTTCCACTTTCTGTTCCTTTATGAATCTCTGCCTCGAACGCCGAAAAACGAAATTCCCTCACGAGAATTTCCGTTTCGAATTTATTTCCTTTGTCTTTCGATAACCTCTCCCCCCTCCTACTCTTCGCATTGCTGTAATCGTCAGCGATATTTCCAACCGCTTAGCGCTCTCTTTTCGAGCCTCGAACGTTTCCTTCCGAAAAACAATCGTCGACGAGAGGATTTCTCGCGAAAGTATCGCGGAGAGGGGGAAGTGTTATTAGCGAAATGAGCCGCGACGGACGATCCTCCGCTTCCGAGCCTCGAGTAAATGCTCGGTGGGTAAAGTAGGTCGCTCTGCACGATCTTTCTTCGTCCAAATCGATCGTTCTCGCCTCGTTCACCGTGAATCCTCCCTTTCTTCCGCGAATTTTCTCGCTTCGTTCAGCGAAGTTGGAAAAGAATCGCTCCCTTTCCACGCGATATGGATATTCCCTAGATTTCCAAGAAAAAATCCCTAGGCACAAACCTACTTCGTGTCTTGAAGCGAACAGGCAACAGTGGAAGAATGTGGTGTTAATTTTTAGGGAATTTGGTTTGAAGTTATCTTCGAAGAATTGTATTCAACGGTTCTTTCTATTCGCTCATTCTAAAACTGTATCAAATATATCCCTAGGCGAAACTACTTCGTGTTTTGAAGCGAACAGGCAACAGTGGAAGAATGTGGTGTTAATTTTTAGGGAATTTGGTTTGAAGTTATCTTCGAAGAATTGTATTCAACGGTTCTTTCTATTCGCTCATTCTAAAACTGTATCAAATATATCTCGATCGTTCAGGAGAAGGTTTGATTAAAGAAATTGGATTAAAGAACGAAAGAAAACTTAAACGGTAGAATGATCTTATTCTCTCTCTCTCTCTCTCTCTCTCTCTCTCTCTCTCTCTCTCTCTCTCTCTCTCTCTCTCTCTCACTTCATATCTCGGGATTTATCGATCGATTTATGGAAAAAGATTCGGCGAAAGAATGAAACGGGATGGAATAACCATCTGACGTTGTTTTCTTCTTCTCTTTTATCGCTCTATCGGATCCTCCCGCTACGTATTCTTCTTGGTTTATGTAAAAATCGAGTTGGTTCGCAATGTGTCAAGATATTTCGCGCGTGGTGGTGAAAGAATGCGTGACAAGTATCGAATTCTTTTCTCTTTTCAAAGAGCACGTGGTAGAAAGAGCGCGTTTCTCTTTGCTTTGGCAGAAATATGATGTGAAAGTGATGTTTATCGAAGGGACGAGAGAAAAGATAGCGGATTTCGAGGAGAAGAATTTTAATCTTTCACGTATTCTCTTCTTTGTCCTCTCCCTTTCTCTCTCTCTCTCTCTCTCTGCATGTTAAAAACAAGGCACTCTCCGGGTAATGCACTGGTTTTCTTTTTTTTTTCCCCTCGAGTTGAAGCTCCTCATCAAAGACATCTCGGTTTTATCTTGTATGAAAGACGTCGACTGCAAGATCTCCACGTCAAAGAACATAATATTACGTATTTAGGGGAGAGGAGCCGAGTCGAGTTGTTTCGAGAATTAAATCTCGAGTAAACGCGAACGAGCGTTCTTTTCGAAATTAAATTACGAAATATAGAAAGGCAGAGGGGAGGAGAAGTTGTTAATCTCGAAGACTCGATTAAATCTGTTGAATTTATTTATAAATTAGCCCCGCCAAAGTTAATAATTTAATCTTTCGGAGAAAAGTTTTGAATAACTTGAACTTTCCATTCGTTCAAACTTTTTTTCCCGAGGATAAAACTCGAGAAATCGAGGAAGTATTAATGCAGGAATCGGAATTAAATGTTCCAATTGCCGTTATCCAATTCTTTTCCTTAAACTACTAATCATGTAAAACTATGTAACGTGATTTAAAAATATTCCAACGCGCATTCTGTCTGTGTCACCTTTTTCTTTTTCCTTGAATTGTTAATTGTATGATAAAAATGCCATCTAAAAATTGAAAACATTGTTTTTCTTTTTTCAAAGTATACCAATCACATAACTAGAAAACTATATAATATAATTTAAAAATATTCCAGTTACTATTTCAATACACGTCGTGTCTATATAATCTTTTCCTTTTTCTTTCAATTATTGTATAGTAAAAATATCATCCAAAAATTGAAAACATTATTTTTCTTTTTTCAAAGTCTACCAATCACATAACTAGAAAACTATATGTCTACGTAACAGAAGCATATGTGGTGCCATTAAAAAAATTAAAACCGATCAAATCTTTTTCTTTTCTTTTCTCCAACTGATAATCGCATAATCAAAATACCATGTAACTTGAAAAAGTAACGAAAACTTAGAGTGTTGGAGATTTTTGGAAAGCCAAAAATTCGAATCTATGCGATAGACTTCGAAAAAAAATAAGAAAATAAGATTGTTTTCAATTTTTAGATGGAATAGCGCGCGAAAGACGAGATGCGAATTCGTGTCCAATGGTAAGACGTTAATTGAGAACGGGTATTTCACTCCAGTCTCGAGAGGCAACCCTCCAAAATTGTTTTCGATACACGAGAACGCGGTCAAAAACGTGAGATCTCCATTCCGTTCACTCTGTTTGAAATTTTATTTCATCAACAGATATTTATCATATCTCCTCTCTCGAACGAAGACTCAATATTTTCGTTTACGACGTTTTCGCCAAATATTTGCGATCCTCTTCGATGCTCACGGCGAGAAAATGAGTTTATAAATCGGTGTGCCTCCCCTGCTGTTTAACAAAAAAAAAAAAGAAAAAAATTCTCTAGGAATATTTCTTTCTTTTTTTCACTATGGAGATTTTTAGAAATTTTTTAATCGATCACCATTTCCCGTTTTTTGAATAAGCAACGAGTTTCGAGTATTCGAACGGTTTCGAGAATTGATTCACTTTCGAATTCAAAGTTTGGATAAAGATTTGCTCGAGCGACGAATATATTTTTCACGAAAATTTGTATAAAAATTTGTATGGAAAAAAGAAAAAATTCGCGACTATATAAGTTGAGAAGTTGAAAATCTGAATTGAAGGAGAATTTATTTATATCGGGGAATAGATTTGATCGAAGTAAATATATACTACGTTAAATTTTCTCACTTTTCCATATTCAGAAGAGTTTAATTCATTATCATTTGTTAAATTCATTCTCAGATACGCCCCTTTCTTTTTTCAAACGTCTCATCCCAAATTCAAATTTTCTCACTTTTCTATACCAGAACAGTTTCATTCATCGTTAAGATCGATAAATTCATTCTCAAACACACTTTCCTTTTTCAAACGTCTCATTTCCAAATTCAAATTTCTATTACTTTCTTGTAGAAAAGTGGCGAGAATACAGAAGAAAAGTTCGATTTATATTATATTCATTCTCAAGTGCTTTCCTCCCTCAAACATCTTCGATTCCTCAAATTCAAATTTCCACACTTTTCTATACCAGAACAGTTTAATTCATCGTTAAGATCGACAAATTCATTCTCGATTATATCGTTTTCTTTTTTTAAACGTCTCATCCCAAATTCAAATTTTCTCACTTTTCTGTATCAGAACAGTTTAATTCATCGTTAAAATCGATAAATTCATTCCCACTTTCTTTTTTCAAACGTCCCGTTCCAAATTCAAATTTTCTCACTTTTCTGTATCGGAACAGTTTAATTCATCGTTAAGATCGACAAATTCCCTCTCAAATACACTTTTTTTTTTCAAACGTCTCTTTTCCAAACTCGAATTTTCACACTTTCCTGTAAAAAAGTCGCGAGAACACACAAGAAAAGTTCGATTTATATTATATTCATTCTCGAATACATCTCTTTCCTCCCCCGAACATCCTCTTGATTTCTCAAATTCAAATTGCCACTAACTCTTCTCTGCGCCAGTTCGATTCGTTAATAAATTTTATCGTATTTTCGAATAAAAAATCGCTCTCTCCTCTCAAATTCGAATCGCGGCACCTTCCTAATAACACGAAGCACACTCGAGACGAGTTGGATCCGTGCTCGTTCGCGCTTACGCTAAGGCGCTTTAACGCTGAATAAAATATAATGAACGAGCGAGAAGAAAGGGTTGGGGCGATGAAACGAAAAATCCAAAGTGATGATACACGGCAGGCGAGGAAGCAGGCGATGTTTCAACAGTTTCAGAATGCAGAAGCATTACGTTACTTCGTCGCAACTCCCGAAACTGCAACGCGCAGGAAGACCATTTCCACCATTTCCTCGTTTTCGTTGAGAGAAGTGGTGGCTCCGTTGTTGTCTCGCGTTTTCAAAACTTTCAAAAATTGTTTCTCTCAACAGGATCGAGAAAATTTACTTCATTTCGATTTTTTTTTTTTTTTTTTTTTTAGAGAAAGTATTTATATAAGTGCATAGAAATTTATATTTCTTTCAGGACAGGAGTCAGATTTAACACGTCGCGTATTAAAGGAAGGAAAAGTGTTAAAATTTCACTTTTACAATTGTTTCGATTCGTTGAATTGAGGAAAGAAGGAAACGCACGAAAGAAAGAGAAGTTATTCCTGCCTTTTACTACATTCTACGTATTTTCGCGAGTGGTGGGGGTTGAAGTTGAGAAGGTCGGTTCTGCACAAATGTTGCGCAAATATTTACAAGGATCTATTCTCCTCCGTGTCTCGATAAGAAGATTTTCCAGAGATCACGATGGATGCGTTGCAACATTTTCAATGATGGAATGGTGGAGCCACCCGTTGACTGAATAAATTCACCAAAAGGTGAAGGTCCTTTACGGATTCTTAGATGCAAAGGGAACCCTCCCTTCTTCCAACTTCTCGAGGAACGAACGAAAGTTTTAAACGCGATAATCCCGATTGCTTTTAATCGCTCCACTCTTGTCTCTTTTCCAATCTTGAGGATTTTTTTTTTGAAAGTAGAACGAATCGATTTAAATCTTCGATTCGTAAATTTTTGAAACGATCGCGAAGATTTGAAATTAAAAACAGATTTTTTGCAAAAACGATTAAATTAATATTAATCTGCGATCCTATTTCGAGGGAAGAAAGGACGAGGAAGTTCGTGCAGAAAGACCAGCTTGTGCATTCGTACGAATGGGATAATTAAACAGGAATTTACTGGAATTCCCTTGCTACGAATTCCTCTTCTGGCTTCCTAGAAGGCTCATTACAGTTCGATAGTTACGCTATTAAATTACACTACTGCAGGAAATTCCGTTATTCCGAAATCATTTAACGAGTTCTTTTTGTCTCTAATTTGGTACGAACGAAATATACGAAAATGTACGATATAGTGTTTATACGTGTCGTGATTCTACAACGTTTTATCGTTGTATAACTTTAAATGCATTCTAGGCAAGAATTATTAAAATCACTTTACTTAAAACTTTATCGTTTTAAGATTATTTAAAATGCAAAGATCTTCACGTGCAACGTTTTATCCATATTTCACACATCCTCTGAGAACAATTTCGAATAGATCCAATAAATATCAACGAAACGATAAAATCCTTTTTAAACACCTTTTTACGTGTAAACACCATTATACGATAAATTTCTTCTCCTAAATAACTGTTGTTGAGAATATTTCTCTGATCGCCGCAACAATTCGCGATATTTCCAAGCCAGGTTATCGTAATATACCTCTCACAACTCCATAAATCACTCCATCCTTCGCTAACTTACGGACCACGTCACCAGCAAGCAAACATTACCGACAAATCTCATCAGTATCTCTCTCCAGACGATATCTGGCGGAGTGAAATTCACGCAAAACACGGATTGATAATCTGACGTCAGCGTGGCGAATGTATTGCAAAGGAGGTGGGATCCGTTTTGCGGTGAAGGGAAGGCTGTACACGAAGGGAGGGTCCACGCAAAAGGCATCTTCGGCAAACTTGCCAAGTTTACCTTCCGCCCGCCGCTTCTTGATCGTAATGGAGCCTCGTGAACGTTCAAACCACGGTTCGCCGAGTATTGGTCGTTCTCCCTGCGAGATATAAAGCGAATCGGTCCATCTTGTCCGCAGATATTGCGTTTCGAGACCAGTAGAACGAGACCTCGAGTGGTTTTCACGTGGAGAGTTAGGTTAGGTCCGTTCGTGTGATATCGATCGAGTAATCGAGGTTGTATCTTTCGATAGATTTTGTTTCTTTTTTCATTAAATATTGTAAATGAGAATTTTATTCGTGGTTTCTCGTTTTTCCTGCGAGCTATAAAGCAAATAGGAGTATCTTGTCCGCAGATATTGCGTTTCGAGACCAGTAGAACGAAAAGTCGAGTGGTTTTCACGCGGAAAGTTAGGTTAGGTTTATAGGTTAGGTTTGTTCGTATATCGATCGAGTAACCGAGACGGTATTTTTTCATAGATTTCTTCTTTTTTCATTAAAATATTGCAAATGAGAATTGTTAAAATTTTATTCGTATGCATATTTCCTCGTTTTTCTGCGAGATATAAAGCGAATGAGGCTATTTTGTCCGCAGATATTGCGTTTCGAGACCAGTAGAACGAAAAGTCGAGTGGTTTTCACGTGGAAAGTTAGGTTAAGTTTATAGGTTAGGTTTGTTCGTATATCGATCGAGTAACCGAGACGGTATTTTTTCATAGATTTCTTCTTTTTTCATTAAAATATTGCAAATGAGAATTGTTAAAATTTTATTCGTATGTACATTTCCTCGTTTTTCTGCGAGATATAAAGCGAATGGGAGTATCTTGTCCGCAGATATTGCGTTTCACGATCACGATATTGATTTCCACGTGGAAAGTTAGGTTAGGTTAAGTTTATAGGTTAGATTCGTTCGTGTGATATCGATCGAGGTTGTATCTTTCAATAGATTTTCTTTTTCACTGAAATATTGTAAATGAGAATTTTATTCGTGTATATATTTCGTGGTTTCTCGTTCGTTCTGCGAAATATAAAGCGAATGGGACTATTTTTGCCCCCGCAGATATTTCGTTTCTAGATCCATAGAACGAAAAGTCGAGTGATTTTGATGGATTGGAAGTCTGTGTCGCGTGATAATAAGTAATAATTAAATAGTTTATAGATTCTTCTTTTTATTCGAATAATTTGAAAATTTTTGATCCAGGAAACGAGTAATTTTCAATGTTAAACTCTTTTATTCGATCCTCCTTCCATTTAATCCACCGTTATCAAAAAATATTACTAAAATCACTACTCGCTATATTATCGATACATTTCCCTCTCTTTTCCACTTCTCTCTCTCTCTCTCTCTCTCTCTCTCTCTCTCTCTCTCTCTCTCTCTCTCTCTCTCTCTCTCTCTCTCTCTCTCTCTCTCTTTCATCGAAATCCACTTTACGATCCCTCACGATCCATCTTGGAGTATTATAATTTCGTCAGAAAAGATCAAATTCGTTGGAAAGAGATTGCCAACGACGTCCACCGAGTGAAAGACCGCGTTACAATTCACGATCTTCGACGACGACTCGTGGCTTCGAATCATTCATCGTCGAATTATTACGTCTCGACGAGGGTTGGTCGGCCATTGAACATCCGTGGCGCACGACTTGAAACGCTCGTTCTCGCATCCGAAAACGGTGCGGAAACCGTATCTGTTATTCACCAGGATCCTTCCGCGTCGCGGAAAATTAATATTTCCTGTGCTAACGAGCGCTGGCCTTCCCTCGGCGCAAAGGAACGATCCGTGAAAAATGGAGGGAAGAGGGGAGGGGGGAGGGAGAAAAATGGGGGAAAAATAGAGGAAGGGGAAAAAAATGTGAGAAATAGGAGGAACGGAAATATTGGGAGGAGAAATATCGGTTCTCCGAGTGCAGAAATAATTTATATAATCGTGCATTGTGGTCTTTAAATCATTTCGTAGATATTTGAGAATTTGTTGACACGCATCGACAACATTCACTTCGAAATTCCATCGAATGTTTGTTCGCTCATAACATTTTTCTCAAGAACCAGTTTCTATTCTCATCCTCTATAAATAAACCCATATTAGAAAAATGAAAAAAATGTAAACTAAAAATTTCCACTTGTTTGAATTATCATCGTTGCAGTTTTTACAAAGTTAAAAACTGTTATAAACGTCAGTTTATAGACGTCACTTTTCTAATTTAAAATTACGCTCAACCTGATCTCTAACTAACTGCTCCTTGGAAACAGAATAATACATTCTTCAAATTTGTTGAACGTATGAATTGATCTCGAAGTAGAAAGCCGATCCCACAAATCAGAAAAGAAGGAAGAGATTAACCGTTTTTCGAGCTGAAATCGAATCGATTCTCCCACTTTCCTCCCCCTATGCGTCGTCGAATAAATAAATATTCGTTGGAGGGATTGATCCGATTCAACCAAGCGGAACTGGCCATCCACGAGGCAACAAACAGGCAACGATGCAATCCCCGTCGACGTTCGTTTAACTCCCGACCGATCGATAATTATTATAACGGAGGAACGACGGCCAAGGCTCGCCGGTGTTCGAGGAAATTCGAGATAATAGGCTTTTAGGTCGGAGAGGCTTCGAAAGGAATTTCGAATTTTCCGAAATTTTCGATGGATTGCCACTTTAAAAAAAGAGAATATCTTCCGGATCTTCGTCTATAAAACATAAAAAACTAATTTCTTCTTCATATTATTCGCTGTACGAAAAATTATTTGCTTCGTTTATTCAAAAAGTGTCGAGTTTATATATTATATATATATATTCGTAAAGTTTATTCAAGACACGTGCGACTCGTATATTTATACGAATTGGGCGTCATTGGACGCGATCGCCGTTTCGATTCTGTTTTGTTTTCCCCCCCATTTTGAAGGGGAACGCGACACAGCGAGCTCAGTATAACGAAGGCATCGACACGATTCGCATCTGTGCGTAGTTTTATTTCCTTTATTTGATATATTCTTTCTTACATCGTGTATTATTCATTTTTGCAAAAACGATTATTATCTCCCTGATAATGAGAGAAGGCATGAAAAATGAAAAAGTGAAACTTTAGGAAAGGATAGAAAATATCTCCCGGATCTTCGTCTATAAAAAACCTCTTAATATAATTAATAATTGACAATTGATTAATACATTTTCTTCGAAAACAAGAAAATTAATTGCCGCTTTTATTATTAAGAATATTAATCGATTCCTCGATAAAGTCGAAAATACAACAACTTCTATCAAGGAAAAATCAACGCATAAAGTTTCCACTGGAGAAGGAGACGTATTTTGAAAAAGAAGTCGAAGAGAAGAACTGATCTTTTCCCTCGCCAATTCGAGATAACAAGCTTTTAGATCGAAAAGGTTTCGAAAGGAATTTCGAATTTTCCGAAATTTTCGATGGATCGCCACGTGGAGGAGGACAGGATCAACGAGTTTCTCCCTTATTTTCGCTCTTCTTTTCCCACTCTTCGCCACGCGAAGTGCAAAGAATATCCGATGTTTGTCGATATCAAGTTTCAAGAGAATATGCTACGCTTTATCACGGTGCTCGAAATGGTGCAATAAACTTAGAAAACGTTTTAAAAGAAGTTCTTTTATCAATGAGAAGAGCGGGTGCTGATTGTATTATAACATATTTTACACCATTAGATATGTTGCAGCCAAAAAGCAAATATTAGCATCGTTAACGTGATTAACACGAAATTGGCGACGGTTCGAGGCGGCTCGTGAAACGTCGCCCGATTTCCAGCGGGAATCGATCGCTTTGAAACGCCGTTCGACGAGGGAATATCGCTTCGAGGCTCGGTTTCGCCCGACGAAAATTCGAGGAGGGAAGACGAGGAAGGGATTGGCTCGCGCGTTTCGACGAGGAATCGTTTGCGACGGATCTTGCGATTCTTTCGTTTTCGGCGTAAAGTGGGCCGAGTTTGCCGCGCGAATACACCGTTTTCAACAAACTCGAGATAATCGGGCTTCGAGCCGTTGTCGGCCGCGCTTCGAAACGATCGAATTTCGCGAATTCCGCGGTGGACGCGTCGATGGATTTTTACTGGCGGCGCGGGTCAAATTTGTCGAGACAACGAATGTTGGAACGCGAGAGAAGAGAAGAAGAAGGAGAGGTGAGAGGAGAAGAATTGTTTTGAGAAAAGAAGAAATTTTCGATGATGAAAAAATGAATTATTTTCTTGGATCACGCGAATAGAACGTGAGAACGGAAAGGAAAGTATCGAGTACGTATCGACGAAGGAATATTTTTCTACCTGTAAACTATATGAATTAAAATGTAAAAGAAAGGAGAGTGGATATTAGAGGAAAAGTGAAGTGAATTTTTGTCGAATAATCGTCGGATTTAATTTTTCTCGTTTAATAATTTCGCCGTAGATCCATCCACGTTTTTGAAAACATTCTACATTCTCCGATTCTAATTATTAATTAACCGGAACGAGAAGCTAAAAGATCCAATTTATGAAATTTTTCGCACGCGTTCCATATCGCTATCTAATTTATTTCGTGCCGTGTTTCATAATCCTCCACGTTCCATTCGCTCGCACGCAACGTGAATCTCCTCCTAAATAATCGTAACAGCATCGAATCAGCAAATCAGTCTCTCATTCCAACGTTCCTTCCTACCTCTCCCCCTCGTTCTCGATAATTCAACGAGAATCACCCTTCGTTCATTAATTCTCCCCGATCCTAGAAAATTCATTAAATAAACCTGATATTCATATTTACATTCTCGATAATTAAAACCTTTATCCACCTTTTAAATTAACCAACCCTATCTATCCACTTTTAATTTCATCTATCGAAGGTGTTCGACCGAACGAAAAAAAAAAAAAAAAAAAGAAGAGAGAAAAGGAAAAGAAAAAACGACGAATTAATCAAGCGAGATGAATTTTCCCTTCCTTTTTTAATTCAACGCGCTCTTTTTTCAGCTTCATAGAGAGATCGTTATAATATAATATTCCATTCGGTGTAATGCTTTTTCTGAAAAAAGGAAGAGAGAAAAAAGGAAGGGGTAATACATTTATCGAGGAGGAAAAGTAACGAGAGAGAGAGAGAGAGAGAAATTTATTCCCGAATATAAAAGGGGGCGGTCTGTTGTTGGATCGGAATTCGAATCGAGACAGTGATCACGAAAAGCGAAAAATGGTGTAGCTGGTGGATGATGGGAGGAATTTGAAGTGGATGGATGCTTTGCTCTTGAAACGACCTTTCTTACGAATTTAACCTCCTTGGAGAAAAATCTTCGAAGATGCACCTCTTTCCGCAGTGAGGCGAGGGATTATGGTAATGACTTGTGACGACGATGGTTTCTTTTTTTTTTTTTTTTTTTTAATAAAAAAAAAAAAGATTTATTCATTTATGATACGTTCATTTTCGATACGAAGATGTTGAATTTAATATCATGGAAGGACGGAGAGCGATCGTAATCATCTCTGGAGAAAAATGGAGAATGATTAGATTAGAACGTGTGAGAAAAGTATCGTAGAAATTTTCGTAGCTCGAATAATAAATCATAATATCGCGATTATTATTATTGTTGTTATTTCCTTTTTGATTCCAGGTGCATTATCGTTGTTATCATCATCCAGCTTAGCGATAAGGTAAGAAAATGCAAGGTTTAACTCTTCTTTAAACAAAGAGTTTGGTTCAACTACGAGTTGAAGAAGAATAATTCTGCATATTTTGAAGTAGTTCGAAGGGGAGGGGAGAAACTTTAATGGGGGAGTATCGATGGTTCGAGAGAACAACGATATAACTGGAATGCTAAAAGAGGGAGAGAGAATGGTTTGGAATCGAATAAACGAGAAAAATCTTTAACAATGTTTGGGACGAAGTTATTAATTTTTTATCAAAGCGATTCTCGAGAAGCTGTTGAATAATTATTGATACGATATTATATTGTTATATCACGTTACAATAATTTCAATATATTTCGTATTATTAGGATTAAATATTTGATAATATTAGAATAAGATTAATTATAACGAAATTATTAAATCGTAAGGGATATCCTCTTAAGGATTATTCCCATAATTTATATATAATCTCGTCTCGTATCGGAGGGATTAAGATTATTTCTTCGAAATCAATAAAACGCGTTCAAATTTTTCGAAAAATTTATATCATTGCTCGATATTTCCACGAATATTGAATATTGTCAAATAGAATCCAGTGTTTCGAAAACTCCCTCTTAAAATTCTATTCATCGTAGAAGAAAAATTTATCGAATTTAATAACGAAAATTTATTCGTCACCGTGAATAATTTTCACCTCTTATTTCTCTCTACTCTTTGAAAATCTTCTTTAAAATATAACGTAAAATATAACGTTATACAACATTTTATTATATCACTAATTTCTAATCCAATTATCAATTGCAACTCTCAGAGAAATGTAATCGACGATTTTTGGTATTTATTCATCACGTATTGCATCATTGCAATATTTTTATTCAAAAAGAAATTATTCAAACTTTTGAATTTTTATTACTTATTTTTAATACAATTACGTCTTCCATATATCTCCCTATTTAATCGCAAAATTATTAAAATTTTTAACATTTATTTATTTTTCAACATAATCAACGTCTCTCTATTTATAAAATTTTAAAATTATTTAAATTTTCCTTATTTCTGTTGCACAAATAATTTAGATATAAAAAAAAAAAAAGAAAAAGAAAAAGAAAAGAGAAACAATTTTAAACGACAAGATTATTCTATCATATTTTAGATACATATATTCAAACGTTTCCAACCAGATGCGACTACGGATATTAATAATTTTGAATACGTACGTGTACACACACACACACACACAATATATATTTGAAATATTAGACGTGTGACGCTTGTGGTGATATTCCTTTATCCGATTATCGATCTGTGGACACGATCAGTCACAGTTGACATTATTTTCGCCCGATTTACATCGTGCAACCGATTTGCATTTGCACCCGGAACAGTCATCGTGCCAATCCACGTCTCGTCACTGGATTGTCAATGAAAAAAAAAAAAAAAAAAAAAAAAAAGTGAAAGAGACAGCCGTTGCATCACAGTTCCATTGAAAATGAATTTTTCGTCCATCGTTGATCAATCTTAACTCGATCGATTTATTCTACGAACAACGACATTAAGTATAATTATTTATATCTACGTATCGATATTATATTTATATTATGAATGAAATGGAATGTATACCACGAAGAAGGCGAGTTTAAATCGGCGTTATACATTTATATAGAATTATAACGAGACGAGGTAAAGATTCTTCGATGGAACAACCATATTGAATTATTAATAGATGAGCAAGTTTGTCGCGAGGAATTCGTTGCGAAACTTCTCCATTCCCTGAAACCGTTAAATCGGTATCTTTGCTCGACATTGATGATTAAATGTTTGAGATTGAAAAGTCGTGGAAACTCGAAGATATACTCGCAATTAAGGGGAAAACTCGGTTTCTGCAATTTGCCCTTCTTTCTATCGTTATTTAAACGATATAAACGGTATGAAATCTAACGTTATTCCACTCGATTCAAATATAAATTGTAACCATTGGACGATGAAAAATAGATTGAAAAATTTATTCGTACAGTTTGAACACGTGATCAAATGTGTTTGGATGGCTGAATGGACAGTTTTGATATATGTATATATTTCTCGATCGTGAAAGGCAAAGTACGTTGAGAGACCAAAGAGACACAAAGTTTCGCAAATGTTAATTCGGCTGAGAAAATTCGGCCTCGAGTTAAAATGAATTATTCATCCGCTTCACCAACCCTTCTCGTCTCTCTTGTCGCAAGCTTCAACAACTCCGTTCTGTCACACCTCCTTATCTGAATCTTGCACAATACTACATCTAACCGTCTACGATCGGTAGAAGACTTTATATTGTTCGGGCAGCCGCCATTGTTCCTTTACAAATCATCGTGGAATAGGACAACGATGTCCTCGAATAACGGGATATCTTTGGAAAATATTCCAGGAACATTTTCGATTCCAACGGTATCGATTTTATTTCCAATTTCTAACGCCATGGTTAATTATTAAATTCCTAGAAACTTTATACGAATTTCTAGTCTAATCTCTAATCGCGGCTCGAAATTTCCCTCTAACAATCTCGTAAACCGCTCTCTCTCTCTCTCTCTCCATCCCCTCATTTCCGATCAGATTCTTATTATCGGATTAATAAGCGAGGATCAAACACGCTCCTCGCTGGAAAATCGAGGGGAAGGAATTAGTTCGTCGGGTTGTTAAGTTAGAGTGGGCCAGGTGAACGATGCTCGATCGAAATTTCACCGGCGTACAACACTTCGCTTGGAATTTAGGTTTCCAAGATATTGTTAATCTTCATGTATATTATTATATCTATCTCTCTCTTTCATCTCACGAAACACGAATCCGATCGAGAGAGAGATTTAACGCGAATTTCCTCTTTTCGAAGTTCCCGCTCGCAGAACAATCTTCGGATCGGATCTTCGATTTGAAATCGAACTTATATATATATATAGAGAGACAGAGAGAGAGAGAGATTCTAGCTTCGTAGCAAATTAAACACCCCTTCAGCAAGTGAGAGAGATATATATAATACTGTTGTGCCGCGATCTTCGTCGATCTCCAAAACTTTTGATAGTTTAACAAATCCTGTTTGAGAGATCTCTTTGGTTAACTAGCTTCCGGAGTTCTTAATTGGAATCGAGACTAATTCTCGTTTCGCGATCTCGATGTGATTTTACAATTAATTAAGATAAATTAAGTATAGACGATGGGGAAGGAAAAAGGGGATTATATAAGAATCGATACATAACGAGGATATCGACAAATATAAAATTTCATTTTAAACGAAATTCCTAATATTCTTAATGAAAAATCGAGATATGATTGGAGAGAAATTTCATTTTCTTTTCTAACGAATAAATGATCAGAAATCGAGGAAAAAATGATGGACTGTCATAGTGAGATTCGAACTCACGATCTTTCGATTTAAAATCTAGGGCTCTATCCCTCGAGCCACGGTGTCCCTTGACTCTTTATCGTTATTTATTTCCATTTTATTCGTACATGGTGGTCTTGATATTACGATAATAATAATTATAATAATCCAGACGAATAAACAAATAAATGATCGATTACATCGAAATAATTATTCAAATCCATATTCCATTAATCACCTGTCATTTCATCCATCTGTTGACGCCGCTACACAAATTCCTATCCGTTAATTTATAACGGTATAATGTGCGTGATGTATTCACGAATCCATGCGAAACGAGATCTTGTTATTATATATACTTGAATAGCATTGCTATTCACTTTACGTTAGATCTCCAATAGTTGATATAGAGGGCACCTAAGTGTAAACCTAAATTGAATTGCGCCGCGTCATCAAAATTATAACGACGCCGCGTTACATCGTGAATTTATACGTGTTTCCATTAGCGAAATTGCACACCGGTATACGCGCCCTGTCGTTAAAAATGCATGCAAATCTAACGGATCGTACAAAGTCACGTGAAATATGCATCGACCATAAAATAGACTTCTTTTTTGCGATTGTTTCTCGTTTTAAGTTGAAGAGTGGATAGAAGGAGGAAGATCATCGTATTTTAACGATGGATGAAACATTGGATAATAGATTCTGTGTATGTAATCGATTGTGACAGAGGTTCTCAACACCAGTCAGATTATCATTAATGAGACTTGAGATGTATTGTATAAAATTTATCGTTGTACAAATATTATTATCAATATCGACGTATGCCATTATTTCGATCCTCTAGGATAATTTAAAATGTGGAAATTGGCTTCGTTATTTCTTTGATCAAATAGAGCATAGGGGCAAAATCCTAACATTTTAATAAAAGTCTTGTGTTCATTATATATGCGTCAAATTTATGCGAAATAAATTAATTTGACTTTTATCAAGAGATTAACTCGGGAGAAAGAATTTTACTTTGAATGAAGAAGTTGAGAACCACTGATATAAAGAAAAATAAACACGAGAATAAGAGGAGATACGAAGGATTTAAAGTTTAAGGCTTCTTTGATAATTAAGAAGCAGTATATGGTTACGTGAAAGAGACGAAGAATCTTTTATTCTTCGTAAAGATGATTTATTTTAATTGTTGAACAAATACACAACGAAATCGTGGAGAGAAATGTTTTCTCGTAAAATCGAAAATGAATTTTCAGAATGTGTTCAACATTTTTCTTCTTTTTTTCTTTTTTTTTTTTTTTTTTTTTTTGAACGTGAAGAGGGATATCTTGGAAAAGGTCTTGGAGATTAAAGTAGGAATCGTGTTACAATGACAAGCGTCGATTGATGGGTGATTACTTTAAACGCGATTCGTTCCACGAATAAGGGAGCGGGTTCACAAAGTTCAAAGACGACACTTGGGTTAGAGGATTAAAGGATGAGTTGGATGACGATGAGATTAATGTAAAGGATATCGAGCTTAAAAGGAGAAATTTCGACGAGAGAAATGGTGAACGGATCGTGCCGGATGAAAAAATATGGGATGAGGAAGAGGGATAAAAATGCTCGAACGAATATCATTCAAAAAAGTGGAGATAATTTTTAATCTCGTTCCATGTTTTTTTGTGTTTGATGCATCCTACTCGTATATATATATATACTTATCGAGAAGAGAAAGAATTTCGAAAAAAAAAAAAAAAAAAAAGTAGTTAAAACGGTGAGAGAGGAAAAAAACTTTTCTTTCGAACAAAGTTTTCTTTCGCCACTCCTAATTTCGAAATCTCTTTAATCCAATTTAACTTTTCAAGCCCCTGAATTCTCCTTATCCGTGAAAAAAATGTTCGCGAAAGCTTCGGACAGAGAGCCAATTTCTTAATTAAAAAAAAATATTCGAGCAATTCTGCGAAAAAAAGACGATAATTTAAAAAAAAAAAATGAAGAAGAAAACGAACGATAACATTCGAAAAGAAAGGGAAAAAATTACGAATCGAGTGTTTTAAAATTTAAAATAGGAAAAATAGGGAGGAGGGGAGGGGAAAGTGGAGAGGACGATGCGCACCGAGGCACTTGATCCACGCATCGAGCTTGAAATTCCGGCAAGCCGGGGATGCTTGAGATAATAATAGAGCTTAATTTACAAGGGCGAAGAGCTGTAACAAGCCACTGGTCCGCAGAATCAATGCGTACCTTGCGTTCTTCAGCTTGGACTCCATTCACACCCCCCTCCTCGTCTCCCCCTTACTCAACTTCCACATCCGCCCTTCCCTCCTCCGGCCTCCTCTTGCAGAATTCGTGGCGCGTAACCAACCGTGTTGCTCGTATCGATTCCCCACTTCGATTCCCTCGAATCTGCTCGCAGTTTCAGAAATTTCACTCGAAATTCGATGCTCGCATCGCTGAACATTCAACGATTAGAAAATGTGTCAGGGATTTGAATTTCATTTTTTACAGTTCCTTCACTTTCACCAGAATCGTCGATAATTCGATAAATTTGCTAATTAATTATCTATATCATATCGATGATATGCTAATTTCATTTTCCAAAAGCAATGCTCATTTTCGCTTTTCGAATTCTAAATCGATCGATCATTTCATTGATTATTCAAAAAATTTTGAGGACAACGATTGAGTCGCTGCTTCGATTCGCTTCATATTTGTTGAAATTCATTCGTTCGCGTCGATGAACGCCGTTAGAAATTCGAATTTTGCTTTCTAGAAATATAATTCGACTCGAACTGTTACTGGCCGTTGGTCAATTCACTCCCTAATTACCCGACAGAGTTGAACGTGTCTTAAGATGTCCTGTTCCAGAAAGAGGTTAGGTTAAATCGATTCAGACTCGGTCGAAGCACGTTGAAAACACGAGAAAAAAGGAAGGAAGACAAGTGGGAGGAAGGGAGAACGTACATCTGGTCTAGAATTAACGATAAAGATTATTATGGGCGAAGGCGAGCTGACCGAACGGTGGCATGGCACAATGTGCCATTATGGGTCGTATTTCATTCAGCCACGCGATAAAACTAGCCCGTTGAGAAGTGTTCGCGTGCCAATGGCTCTTCTAATCCAATTTAACAACAACGTATCTATATATAATTTTTGATTGAATTAACCCGTTTCACAATCACCCGTTTAATAATTCTCGCGATAAAAAAAGTCACAAAAATCTTATCCCTTTTCATTGTTACACGTGAAACATTTTTCTTACAAAATATCGTCCTTTTACTCCAACTTTTACTTTTCATCCGTTCTCGCGTAACGATATTAATTTATATAACTGCACAATCCATTACACAATCGATTGATACGAACTATTAATCACGTCCCGCGTGCGCTGTTTCACAAACGAGAGCATCCATAATCACCGGAGACGAGCCCTCGATCACCGTTCATTATCGTACTGCCTTACGTAATCCTGAACCAAGTTTCTTCGCGGAATAACGGAGTAGGGCAGTCCTTTTCCAGTGATCCTCATTATTCCAAAATCCAACCAAGGATTATTTCACACGGATAACCCGATCTTCGTGTAATCTTCCTCGAATTTCCACTCTGAACTCGTGTCACTTTTCTTCGATCGATATCTCACTGTCGAATCGAAATATTTCGGATGTCCAATATTTTTTTTCCAACTTTACTCCAAATTTTTTCCAATTCTCATTTCAACGAATAACATATTTAATATAATATTTATGTGAATTGAAAATTAGATATTATTATTGTAGAATCGGATATCGAAATATTTTACTTCGAATCGTTTCCAATTCTGATTTCAATAAATTTCCATTTTTCCGATCTTAGGTATAATTTATAAAAAAAGATATGTATATGTAAATAATATTAATTAAATTCGTTCCAGCTTTGTCGAATTATTCGAATTAATCTTCCTTTGTATTATAAATAATATAATACTGATCTTGAAAATATTTCAAACTTCTTTACTTATAATCGATTACTTCATTAAATTCTCAGTCGAGAATTCCAATCGTTCCAATCTCTCGTAATTTTTTACGAGTATATTCGATGCCCTCGTACAACGAGTTTAACACGATCGAGATCATTTATCATCAGAAGAAGGTTACAATTATCCCTTAGCTCTTGCTGACGATTTATCTCGACAACGGTCGGCTTGTTATTATTCTTCTGCTGGAATCGATCCTCCATTAGAAAACGTGTTCCCGTGCTTTCCTGGAAAAGCGTGAATATAAAGAGGCGTGGATGAAGCCGAGAAGGGTATCTGAGAAATCGAATTTCGAAAGATGGCGTTGTGCAAGCATGATAGGGGAGAGGGAGAATATTATTCAGAAATAGTTTCGAAGAGAAGAAAGTTTCGAGGACGGGTGTATTCGAACGCTCTTCAACTTTTTCCTCTCCGATAGTTTGTCTCTCTTCAAGGTGCATTGAATTCGATACAATTATTTTCCAAACTATTTGCCAAGAAATATCGGAGGAAATATTCAGAATCTCGCCGCACAAATCTCTACGATATTCAAGTTTATAACGATTCCATCTTTTTCTATCTTGCGAAAAGTAGAGTATTTTTGTTTCTTGCTACGTCTATTACTACAAAAGATGATAAAAATATCTGTTAATCTTTTGCAAGGACAAATGTATCCTTTTCTACAATTATTCTGGCACTTCGTGTATTTATAAAACAAAAGAAAAAAATCTGATTTAGCGTAGGAAAAGAATTATAGTAAAGAAAGAATTCGATTAAATCGATTAAAGTTCCAAAAGGAGGAACTTACTTAAAAGAAAAATTTATTCCATAATTTTCTTCTAATTACTCTCCAAAACAAAAACGATAATCTTGTAACGAAACGAGCTCCACACAAAATTACTGTTAAAACACTAAACACTCGATTTCTCATAATATCTGGAGAATCGAAAATTTATCTAAAACTGTAAATTTAATATAATTGTTTACAATTAACTCGTTTGATAATTTTCACCAGGAGATTGCGCGTGTCGTCGTGTTGATCGCTTTTAACGCGCGGAATTACGGTCTAAACTTGGCCCGAAATTTATGGAAACGCTCAACGCCCGCTTAATTTCAGTTAACTCGCGCAATTAGCAAGAATCGCGCATTCCTCGACTCGACTCTCTTTCCCCCCCTCCTCCTCTCCCCCAACACACGCTTCGCCGTGATCCCTGGAGTGATCCCTCGGTGTGAAAAGAGTGTCGTGAGAGAAGAAATGCCTCGCTGTCGTCACAGTTTACGATCCGTGAAATTATTCTTCGTAGTGCGGATGACGTTATCTGTTGACTGTTTATTATCCTTTTTCTCATGCCCCTCGTGAAAATTTTCCCTCGGTATTTTTTTGTCGCGTAATTACGGGAGGAGAAGATTGAAATTTTGAAGGTATAAACGATATTTTAGGGATTGATGTTAACACGCGAATCGTGGATTTGTGTTATTTCGTGCAATGCGCGCGTTTATAACTTCGTGATGAAGTAATTGGTGGCGTTTGGAAAGGATGGATGTTGTTACTCTTAGAGGAGAAGGAGAATTTGGAATTTGAAGAATATTTTAAAAAAATAATGTTTGAATTCTGAACTTGTTATTTTGTGTATGGTATATATATTTATATATAATTTGTGATGAAGTTATTGGTAATGTATATGGAGAAGGGATGTTGGAATGTCGTTCTTAGATTAGGATTAAGGAAATTTTAAGAAGCGTTAATATTAATCGTGGATTTGTGCAATGCACGTGTTTGTAATTTGTGATGAAGTAATTTGTGATCGAAGATGAAAAATTAGTGGTGGTGTTTGGAAAAGATGAATGTTATTATTCTTAGGAGAAACAGATTGGAATTTAAAGAAAATTTTAAAAGCTAATCTTAATGTTTGAATTCTGCATTTGTTATTTTTTATATATTTATAATTTTTGATGATTGCTGGTATTGGAGTTTAAAGAAATATTAATATTTGAATTCTGGATTTGTTATTTTGTGTAATGTTTCTAATTTATGATGAAATCATTGAGAGTATTGGGAAAAAAGAATGTTGAAATATTATTCTTGAGGAGGACGAATAGGAGGAATTGGAATTTAAAGAAAATTTTAAATGGCAATATTATTATTCTAGATTTCTTACTTTCTATAATATATACATATATACATATATAAAACTTGATATGAATCGAATAATATTGGAAAAACAAATATTTGAATATTATTTTTACAATGAATTCTTTTCTTATTTCTTATTTCTCGATAATGCATAGCTTGAAAGAGGAAAATGAAAGAAAGAAATTCCCCCGCAATTGGAGCTGAAGTTATTCCTCCCTGTTTTCATCAAGGAAAGGAGATCCTTTTCTCTTATCTGACACATAAAACTCCAACAGTTCCCGCTCAACGATAAATAAATGAAAAATGATACAACAATCGTTAAAATTATAATTGAATTAAAACTTTTCCAACGCCCGACCAACGCTTGATTTATACCACTCCTTTCATCGTTTCCTTTCATCTTGAATTTCCAATTATTCTTTCTTTCATTAAAAACCAGCTATGATTGAAAAACCAGCTAAATCTGACCAAAATTTATTCTTGCGCGTGTTTCGTCCCCATCGTTTCGCCACACGATTTAAACTCCAACTCTTTTTCAACAATCGATATCGAGTCGTTGGAAAACCGGCGCGTTATTAGTATTATAAACTCGATGTGCTTCCATAAAATCATGGTCGAGTAATTTTGCCGTCATAATCGTTTGAAATTGCCCCGTTTAATCGTATTCAATTGTTGTTATCTCGTCGCTGTTTTTCCATCCCGATGGAATTTTCGCCTCGCGGAATCCTATTAATATATCTCATCGCGGATCTAAACAAGAACTTCATTATACATTCATTGGCTTCGATATTACACGTACACAACTTCACTTATCGAGGATTATTCGCTCCCAAATCGAAATTATTTTCGAATCGTTGCTGTCGTTCGTTTTTTATTATTTTTGAAAAACGTCCGTTATTCCAAAAAAAAAAAAAAAGATCCTTTTATATTAACGTTTATAAAAAAGATATACCACCCTTCGATCTCGACGATGATTTTTCGATATATTTTTCAAGGTCGTTGCATCGAGCAACGTTGCGAAACATTTGATATTTGATGTTGTTGATCGAAAAGTTATTAACCTAAAAAAAAGTTAGAAATCAATAAATAAATTTTTGTAAACGTTCATAAAAATATATCACCCTTCAATTTCGATGAGTTTTTAGCTACATTTTTCGAACAACATTGCGAAATTTTTATTCGACAATTGTTGTTGTATTAAAAAGTTACTAATCGTTGTCGAAATTAATAAATAAATTTTTCTAAACGTTCAATTTTCAAGCTTTACATTCAACAATTGTTGTTTATTAATATCTAATTCAATATAACGAAATTATTGGAAATTAAATAAATTTTCGGATTGGAATAATCGATTAATTTTCGAATAAACATTGGATAATTTAACCAAATGTAATTTGTCCATTTTAACTACAAACCTGATTTAAACCTAACCTGAGACTGTTTCAAATAAACAACTTTTTGATCGAATAAAATCTTCGCGATGGCTTTAACGATCTATGTTAAAAAAAAAAAATCATGAAAATCGGAAGAAACAGTTGGTTGCGAACAATTGCCAAATTTCTCTTAAATTTAACGCGGGAAATTAATTGGCAAACAAGCCCGATAGAGAGTGTACGTTGCAGTTCCCATTTTGTAAAACGATCGTTTATACGAGGGATTAGAATAAGATTAAACGGTTAAACGGGGTAGCCACGGGGTGAAATTAATAGGGTACCAGTATCCAATGGTCTCGATGACCGAATTATAAACTGTTTGTATCAACGTCACTTTGGACAGCCTGTTACACGGCCATTACCGTCCCCGTTTGTGTTACAGTATCTCCCCAATAAATCATTCTCCCCTCTGTGTCTCTCCCCTATGTCTTCATAAAACATCACAATAACACTTGGGCCGACAACGAAGTTTCATCGAACGTTTCAAACAGACTGATTTACCACCTGTCACGCATATATTATTTCGTGCACAGCAAATATTCCTGTCTCTCCCAACATTTATATATATATATATATATATATATATTTTCGGTTAGGTTGGTATCTCTCTATAGAAATTTTAATCGAAACTGCAAGAAGGAAGGAAACGAGAAATTGCATCGACCGCGCATCGTGCGTTATTGCCATTTCGTTTTTTTCTTTTTTTTTCTTTTTTTTTTTGGCTTTCATGGTTTTCATTCTTTATTACAATAGAAAATAATGGTATCCTCATGAATCGGAATCGAAAAGAAAGTTTAAAATAAATATAAAAGGGAATATTTTTCTGCGAAAAAGGATCGCTCGTCAATTTCGTCCAGGTTCGATTTTCATTCGACTTTTTTATTTTTAATAATATTTTAAAGAAATCGTATAAACAAAAAATTCAATTTAGATGGCAAGATTTTGACGAAAAGATAACACGTTTTTATCATAGATGAATAAAAGAATAGATAGACGACGAGAGGGAGGAAATCTAGAAATATTTGTATCTTGAATCGTATTACAAGTGGCATGCATTTATCATTAGATAAGAGATTCAAATTCCATGAATAAAATTCAATAAAAATGATTCGAAAAACGGTCTCGCATTGATCGCGAAAAATGGGGAGGAACAAAGTTTCAGCGGTGAAATAAAATTGAAAATCACAGACGTTGAAAGATGGAAAGGTATTCCGTTACCCCATTCTACGCGTGACAGTTGGATTTCGTTTCCGGATCTTTCCCTTTCCTCGGGAAAGCTTTCTCCTTGAACAAGAGATGATCCTCCGCTCACGAGAACGACGAGAAGCCAGCCAAAGCACGAAAGAAAAATAAACGCCAAATATATTCGAGATGTATCGAGAAAAGTATAGTTTCGAATCGGTTCGAATCTATGGAACTAAGGCGTGATGTGATCTTCCCGCTTGTTCCATTCCATTAATTTTTTTCCTTTTGAATTGCATTTACGAAAAATCGAATCGGTTATCTTGATTCCATTTTTAAATTTTCCAACATTTAAACCATATAAGATATATATAGGAAAGCAAAAAAGGATTCAGTTTTAATTCAATCAAACTAATAAAGATCTCGTATGTATTTTCATATTCTAATAGTTATCGATATACAATATCAAGTAAAAAGGAGCAATAACGGAGGAGAGCAGAGGCGAAAGCCTTGGCGAAAGACATGTGAACCCCGACCCGGGGTCGCCCGCCACGGATTCCAATCACACGAAAAAAACCTTTTACGCGTATTATTTTTCGCGTCTCTTTCTCTTCCTTTTTTTCATTTCGCGTCACTTTCACTGCCGCATCAAATAAATAAGTAATACAGTAATATTTCCAAGAAACTTCTCGATTATCAATAACACTTGAAAACAAATTAAAACGGCGGGCGAAACACCATCGAATAATTGGCAAGTTCGGTCACGATAGGTTCGTATCGACGAAGAGAGTTGATACCCAAGTATCGAGTTTCGGAAGACGAATAATGGAGGCCGTCGAGCGCGATAAGGATCGATTAAGAACGATCGAACAGAAAGGGTCAGCGCAATCCGACCATTCGTTAGAAGCTAATAGTCTGATCGAAGGAACAGGGTTACGAACGATGTCATTAACGAGATCTCTGAACGTTCGAGTCGTTGATGAAGCGAACCAAGAGGATATAGACGATTCGAGCGGAACAAGCGGTTCTTTGACCAGTTCCGTGGAAGATTAGGCTCGAGAAGCAAACTTGGGAAATTTCTTCGAACGATTCCTCGTCTCGATAAAATTCTTTCTTGCTTCGTCTTTTACTACTCTGTATACCAAGAAAAAAAGAAAAGAAAAAGCTGAGAACAGAATTTCAAATGTGCAAATGTTTATTTGAATTATCAGAAATTATATATATTTTATAACGTGAAATGCAATGATTTCTCAACGTGTCCTCAAAAAGTTTAAACAATTTCAACGAGATGCATGTCCTATGCGAAACAATCAACGTTTCCAAACACGTTTGTCAAATCGTACGAATAAACAGCGTTGAGAGAAGTGCCAATCCTTAACGAAGCGGCTGCAAGATTCCGCTTTTGTTCCTCGCTTCTATTTCCACTGATGTTGGCTTCCCCCTCGCTTGCTCGCTCTACCGAAAAAAAAGCTCCTTGAAACGGAAGGAATCACTGCCGTTTTCGTTGCCAGTAGGCAAACGTCCAGCCGAAGATTTACTTCGTGGAGACGTGTGGTCATTGTTAATCATAATCATAGCGGATCTTATTGAGGTCTTTTCCGCTCGACGAAATGGTGAAAATTCTTTCCCCTCCCCTTTTTTGAATATTTATTGGCAACGAGGAATATAGAAATAAAAAAAATGACGATAACATTGTGCAACGAAAAAATATAATTGTTATTGAAAATTTCATGATTGAAGAAGAAATTTAAAGTTTCTTTATTCAACTTTCATTGGGATAAACGTTCGATCTTTATTCAGCAAATTTTGAAAAAAAGATGAAATAGTATAGCAGAAAAATAAAATGATTTAGAAGTTGACCAATATTTGTACTCATCATCTGTTGTAACGAAAACTTCAGTCAGCTATTTATAACGAGGTACGTATAGAGTTAAGAATAATCATAGCTTGTAAATACGGAATATTTGTCCAAAATATATATACACTTCTTTCGTATCGAGAGAATAGGAGAATACGAAATGTTTTGATCGAGCGAGAGAGAAGATGGAGGAATCGTAAGTGGATTAAACCACAACAAATAGTTGAGACAAGCGGAGCAGAAAACGTGGCCTCGTTAAACGGTCGAACAGGAATCGTGAGAATTGTGAATAATAGAAATATGTGTTGCGCAAAAGTTGATATTTTGCGCGAAATCTCAACAAGTTTTGGATTCCGCAACTACCTTAGAACTCGATTAAACTTTTCATCCTAGTTTGTCGAACTTTGTACGAGTTCGAAGTTGTCTATTAGCCGAGCCGTGATTAGATCATTTTAGACCAACCGAATGAGACAAAGGAATACCTTTTTTAGCGTGCCTCTCTACAATAATTTTCCACTAGTACATTTCCTATCGCTATCACTTGTATTTCGATAATTTTAATTTTACCATAAAATATTCCTTTCGTTATTCTTTATCGTTTCGTTGATCATCAAAAACTGAATAAAACAAACAATTAATAACCTTATAGTTCCATCGGACTTACACTGTTTCGATAATTTTAATTTTATCGTAAAATATTCGTTCTTCACATTTTGTTCGCCAAAATCTTATCGATCAAACGTGTTCGAACGAAACTTCTAATTTTATTGATTAATTGAAACAGCATACACTCTGCATAATCCAATATATAATAAAGACTTTGAGACGTGACCCAGAAGGCGTACAGGTTAGAAATAATCCAGACGCTCGTCGCGCCATCTGGTTACCCGTTTGATTAACATATCCGTGAAAGGTGTGCGGATCGTGTCGATCCTCGATAAAAGTCGATATCGATATCGATTTTTCGTAATCTCGAAATTTCATCGTGCAAATCCTTTCCCCTTTTAGCCGTGGAAATAGAAGATAATGTGGAACGGTGACGGGTTTGTTTCACACGATGCCAGGTGTTCGATGGCCGCATATCGGCAAACAATTTTTCCACAGGAAATATCGCCTTCACCCGCCAATTTTAAATTCTGAAAGTGGGGATTTCTTTGTCGAGCCATAGCACACGCTCGTGAATAATTCACCGTTAAATGACAGCGTTTAAATAACGAACGCATACCCGTTCGTGCAACGACGGCCAATTCCGTTCCACTGAATTATGCACTTTGTACATACGTATACTCTTTCCAGCGCGAAGGAATGATTTGTCGGATAAACGAAGAAGAAGGCGAGCCGAGGGGCGAGATGATGAATGAACCTTCTCTCTCTCTCTCTCTCTCTCTTGCTCTCGGTTCATTCAGAAATATCGTTCATGGCTGCTCCTTATTTTTTTTTTTTTTTTTTTTTTTTTGTTCCTCGCTGGGGTACGATAAATTGCCTGGGAAATTTCTTATCGAACGTACACAGCGTTGGTAGCGTGGAAAATTATTTGTAGAATTCTCTGTTTTATATATATATTTGATGCGGTAGCGTGGAAAATTATATTTATAGAAATTTCTCTGTTTTATATATTTGGAGTGGTAACGTGGAAAGTTATATTTATAGAAAATTTTCTCTGTTTTGCGTGTAGGTAGTGGCACGGATAATATTATTATTAGAATTTAAAAGTGTTTTAAATAGGATTTTGTGGAGAGTGGAGAGAATTATTTACAGAATTCTCCGTTTTAATTGAGACGTATTTTAATTGAGATGAAAATTAATTTATTATTTATAAAATTTGTAAAATTTTGTTTTACAGAACAGGAATTCCTGGAACGGAGAAGTATATTTATAGAAGTCTCTGTTTCAATTAAAATCTTGGGAATAGCATGAAAATGGAAAATAATTTGTAGATTGTAGATTGTTTTAAATAGAATTTTACAACTTGAAAAAAATAATTAACTTGGGTAAATTATAATTTTACAATTTTCTCGTTTTACTAGCTATTTTTAGAAGATAATTAATCGAACAACGTTGAAATTAAATTGTAATTTTTCTGCTTTCTTTCCGTATTTTATACATTAAATTTTCATCTAAATATAAATATTCGAAGCTTCCAAGTGTAAGTCACGTCCCTATGGAACAATATTCCTCGACATTTCGAGGGATATGCATTGCAGCTAGTTTCTTCAGGGACCGAGTGACACATTGACATATTCTTGATTGAGATTAAGCCCTCAAGACCTTGCCTGCCTATATTTAAATCCTCCAACATAATTGCAAACGCTCTAATTTTTCCACTTCTCTCGTTAAATTTCTTTTTTACCTTCCACTCTGTGAAACAACAACAACAACAACAACAACCAAAATTTATACGAAAATAACTCTAAATATTGCGTAATCTGAACGCGTAAACACAACCACCGATATCTAAAATAATTAACAAGAGTTGCAAACTCGTATCCAATTTTTCCACCTCTCTCCATGACTAAATTTTATGAAAATATTCTCGCTACAATAGTTTCTCGTGTGAACACAAAATGCACTCAATTCGAACGAGCAAATACTTTTTTAAAAAACGACAAATAATTTTTGAAAAAAATATAATTTCAACGCAGCCGCAATTTTTCTTTTTTTTTTTTTTTTTTTTTAATTCTCCATCATACAAAATTGTCCTTTTACCCAATTGCACTTTTTATTTCGCATTAATAAAAATTCAATCATTTGAATATTTATTGAATTGAATATTTATCCAGCCAATTATTCATTCTAAACCGTGTTGTTATTTATAAGAAGTATTTTCGACAGTATTTACTTTTTTATTTCCAAAAGGAAATAGGAACGGACGACCAATCGAAGACAAAATAAAAGCAGACCGACGAAACAACAACTCGACGAATTGATGGCTCGAAATTTCAACCATTCGTAAATGATTACGAACGTAAAAATTTTCCAAAACTTATAATCTCCAATATCAGATCACTCGTCACCTCCTCGAATATTCGCGTTTAAAATCCGAAAGGAATTTAAAATCTTCCCCGAAACTAACGACTTCCTCTCCTCCCGATTTTTAACGAAGCAATTAGCGACCGACACCGATTTAATTTCAGAGCTGATGAGTACGATGGAAAAGGGTGTCAATGCACGTGTGTCAAGGTCGCCTCGAGGAAGACTCGTACACGCTTTTCAGGGAATGAAAAGAAAGCGCAATACGCGTGGCCAAAGGCAGTCGCTCGAAATTCTCAATTTTGAAGCGGAATGGCGCAGTTATGGTTGGATTGTGCGAAAGTGGTTGATGGTTTCATTTGCGAAGATTGAAACGGAGAGAAATGTTTTGGAAAGTGCGCGCGGCTGAGATTCGAGAAGAGATTCGAACGTCCCAATTTTTTTGATTGCTGCCTCGATGCAGCGTTGTTTTCTACGTTGTTTCCACTACTCGAATGGTGGAGGATTGTAATCTACGTACGGGGAGGAAATTATTCCGTTAACTCGTCGTTTCTCTTCTCTAAGAAGGAAAGGAAGAGAGAGATTAATGGTCAACATTGAAGGAGAGAGAAGAAAAATCGTGCGAGCGGAGTCAGAGATCGCCTGTTGCTGCGATTCTCTCCCTTAATTCGATGCAACAGGGTGAGCTCGTCGTTGGATACAGTCCAATTTAACTCTTTGATCACTTGTTAAACGCGATAATTAATAATCCACCAGTTTCCTGCAACTTCTTGGAAGAAGAAAAATCACTTGATCTTCTTGATTAGTGCAAAAGAATTGAGCCACGAAAGAAGTTGTCGTTTCATTTGGAAAGGAGATCTCATTTACAATAGACGAGGCACGATAAGGATATCTTCTCCTTCTCTCCTTCTCCCTTGGTGGCAAATTTACACTGATTCTTATGCTTTTTCGTCCTTCGAGTTTCTCGATGACGAATAATTTTTGGTAGATAATTTTCCAAAGACAAGCTTTTTTGTTATTAAAAATATTTTAAATATCGAATGGAAAAGAACTTTTAAGAATTTGGGGGGGGGGAGGAGGGAGGGAATATTATAGGTAGAACACGAATGGATTCTCCTTCGAGGAAAGCAAATGAAACGAAACGGATGGTTTTAAAATTTGTGGATCCTCTTGTAATTTACAGAAATTTCCTCCTAATGTCACGTTCGTGTTGGCATTGCGCTCGGATAAAATCTCTTCATTTCCATCGCCATTTTCTCCGTATACACGGGGCGGTACGTGAGAAAGTGCACGGGGTCACGAGAGATTTGAGAGCGCGATTGGGGACGTGTGGATGCTTAATCGTTTTTATCAGATCAGAAGCAAGGAACGATATATTAACTTCAATTTCATCAATCGAACGATTAAAAAGCAAAAGAAAAAAAAAATAGGAATAAAATGATTGTGATCAACTTTTAAGTGTATCCTTTTACAGTGTAATTTTTCGAAATTTGAATGCTTTGGCTTGCACAGGGTATCGAAAATGTTCTTCCTTTTTTCTTTTAACACTGCTAATAATAAAGGTGCGAGGTTTTCTTTCAAGATCCATCCCCTTTAGTTTTTCCCTTCTAGAGGATCTCTGAACATCCATCTTTCTACAATTTATCTTTCTCAAGTTTACGACTCGAGGCTCGATCAAGCTTAAAAGGTGCTCGTAACAATCGACCGAGAAAATTCTCGGAAGCCAATAGATTTGTAGGCGCGTGAATCCTTTCCAATCACTCTTTTCCTTTCTTTTTTTTTTTATTGCGTTCCATTCCTTTCCTCGGACTTCTTTCAATCCTTCCTCTTTACTCGTGCTTTCTAAATGCTTTTGAAACATTCTTTCTTATCCCTTCTAATTCTGCTTTCTGTTTATCTTCTTATCTTCTTAGATTGAAATGGTTTAGTTTTTTTTTTTTTTTTTTTTACTTTGTACAATTTTATGTACATTTTTCTTATCTTTTTTCTTATGCGAGGAATGATTCATATTCTATAATTTAATATTCTGTTTATATAATTATATGTGTTGTGGAAATTTTAAATTCTATGAAATAAAATTTATTGGATCTTTGTATGCTGACTTATTCTGTTCTTATTTGATCGTTACCTTTTTGGGACAAAACAAAAAGTATTATATTGCAATTGCAAGAGATACATTGAATCTTTATTCCGCTTTTCTCGACAGAAAGGGTCAAATATCTACTGTATTATGTATTATGAAATATTTATTAGTAAACAGTATATTCTAAGCAGCGAATTGTTTTTGAATCTTACTTTTGTCAAAAGCAAAAAGAGTTAAATTTCTAAAAAGTGTACTATATATATTACTATACTATTATTAATATATTATACTACAATGATATGTTATGTGATAGAATGCATATCAATAATATATTGATATGATTCAATACACTAAATAAGAAGGATCAAATTTCCACCATGATACAATATACAATATATAAATACTCATCAGTGATATGCACTATTCCACAATATAATGAACAGTGTAATAGTAAACCATTTAGGTTCACTAAGAATTTATTTTTTTATATTTCCTTAATTCCACAAAATTCGTTACACCAATCAATAAATGATTTAAAACCTTCACAACAAAAATAAGATCAAATTGTTACTTTGTACATTATACAGCATAAAAGACTCATCAGTGCTATGCACTATTCCACAATATAATACAAAGAGTGAGCCATTTAATATCTAACAACTTACTTTTTATTTGTCGTTGTTTATTTCACAGTGTGCCAATCAATAACTCATTTAAAACCTTCACAACAAAAATAAGATCAAATTGTTACTTCATACGTTATACAACATAAAATACTGCATCATTCCACAATATAATAATACAAATAGTTTTGGAAAATTTACTAAAGTAATCAAATTTCCATAATAATAATATATTATTCGCAACAAAAATAAGAAGGATCAAATTTCTACCATGATACGCTATATGCACTATTCCACAATATAATAAACGGTATAATACAAAGAGTGAATTATTTAAAATCTAACAATTTATTTTTTAATTTCACAACGTGTCAATAACTCATTTAAAATCTTCGCAAGAAAAATCAGATGAAATCTTTTCCTATGATACAACATATAATACTCATCATTGCACACATTCCACAATATAATAAACAGTATAATACAAATACAGTATAATATACAAAAAATAAGAAGAATCAAATTCCTGCACGATATATAATATTTTGTAATAAGATTTACTTCTTTTTTTTTTTTATCCTCCCTTACCAAAGTATCAAATTTCCATAATATACATTCCATGCATGTATAATATTCATTACAATGTATATTATCCCTGAAGTAATCGATGCGCCAATCAGTGGATCATTTTGAACCTTCCACGCCAAATTTTCCTCGACGAAATCAAGAAGAAGGAAGAGGAAAGTGTCTGTTGGACCCACCAGGAGAAGGTTGGCGGCGCCTGTTGCGTCCAGGACTCGGTGAGGCGCCGAGTGGCCTCGATTTCCCTTCGAATCACGGCCCCTTTTTTCCTGCTCCTCTCTTTGGCCCGGGCATTGCCGCCCGCTTCTACTCGTCCCTTCTTGCCTGCACATCCGCCACGATCAATACTCACCTGGCCTGTACACAGGTGCACACGCACTACTACTGCGCAGGTGTGCGCTCTCACCTGCCAATGGAAATCTTCTCCCCTCGAGAGTCGAGACGAAGAATCGTCAACTTTTTCGTTTCCAACTCTGTTGTTTAACTTTTAAAGGGAAATTAAAATTTCGTATTTAATCAAATCGTCCTCTTAATTTTGATTACAAGAAACTTCGATTACAAGAAAATCGATTTGCATCCAGTCACGTTTCGTTTTTGAATGGAAGAAGAAGAAATACTCGGCTCGAGATAAAATGCTGTTCCGAACTGTTTGGAAAAAAGAGAGAGAAAAATATTTATTCAACATGTCAGATTCATCCTTTGAAAATCCTTTTCCGAGCTTCCAGATTTTTGGAAACTCTCAAACACGCCTTTTGTATCAAAGTGTTTCCGGAGATCTTTTATTTTTCAACTTGCACAGTCTCTCTTTGGATATACACGCAAAAAATCTAAGCTGTGCTCTCGAATCTTCGAACGATTCTATTCTACTGCGTTTTCTCTATTGTCGCAAGCAAATATTTAAAAGAAGAGAAAAGAGATTTCAGATTTGGAATAAAACGTTCGAAACATTTCCAATTTATGGATGTTCCATAATACCAAGGATGGGATGGAAAAGCGAAGTGGCTCGAAGAGAAAAAGTTCGAAACTGTCGAATTCGGCCCAGAGAGAGAGAGAGAGAGACAGATGCAATCGGGATAGATATTCGTTGGATAGATTCGAGCGATTATTTGCGGCTTTTTGGGGATCGAGTGTGTCGAGGACGATCAAACAAAAAGTTTCAGAGGCGATCGGACGTAGTTGAGACGGAAACGGATGGAAAAGTCGGATCAAAGTTGAATTCCCGTTGATGGATCACGCTCGATCCTTTGAACTTTCCACCAGGGATTATAAATCGAAGATAGAAACGTCGATAAAAGAGGAAGAAGATAGATCGGTTTCGACGATGTTGAATCGTCAAAAAAATTCCTTCCTTTCTTTTTGCGTAATAAAATCTTGAAAAATTTGGAAAAAAAGGGGGGGAGGGGAATTGAATATTTGCACACCTAATTGATGGAGAATGATCAAACGAGAACGAGATCTTTCTTTCTTCTAAAAAAAAAAATAAATAATAAAAATAGGAGAAATCATTCTAGAATTCTCCAGAACCGAAATTGATCTCGCAATGACGCGCAAACTTTGTTAATAAACTCAATTTAAAACTTACTTTCGAAATTTTCGTGCTGAACAGAGTGAGAATCGGTCGAATTTAGGAGGAGAACAAAGTAAAAAAAAAAAAAAAAAAAAAGAAAAATCGTTTGAAAGCTCGAGCGAGAGAAGCGAAGGATCAATTAGGGAATGAAACGAAGGGGGGGGGGAGAGGAGAGGAGAGGAAGCTTTTGAAAGAAGGAATCGGGGCTTCAACTTGAGCGAAACATCTTTATGGGTGGGGAGGGGGGAGTATACGAGATGTTTCTCTCTGATAACGCGAAATGAAAGCGAATAAGAGGATCTCTGGTTAGAAAGCAGAGTGATGAGAAACCACGAGTTTCAGTTAACTCGATAACGAAACGAGGATTTATATTATGGATTAAAACCGTTTTGAGCAAACGTTTCACTTCGTATCTGCTTTGTTTCGCACCCCTTTCTTTTTTCTATTCGTGCTACGATAATATATTTTTATTGAGAGAATGATTGATCGAAATTTCGTGTAAAGTTAATCAGTGAGTGATAATTTTTATTTAAAAAATCGAAATAAGTTATATGGGATAACGTGAAATAGGTGATGAAATAGGTGGATCGTGTGAGCGAGATATTTTCGGTGGTGGAGAAAATTTAATAGCTGAAGTTGGGAATAAAGTTACTTGGATGATTTATTGTTCAGAACGTAATAACAAACGAGACTGTAGCGCCAAATCAATTATAACAATAAATGTTGTTCGAACATTATTTTAATAATTTAATCACTTAAAGTGACTTCGTTCGAAAATTGTTCAACTTGGGATATTTGATTATTGTTACGACTCTGGATATTTTATTCTAACAGTCTGATCAGTCTCTTTCTGTTTGTCCGGACACGATTTATGCTTTCGTATTTTGCGTTAAAAAAAGGTAGCTAAAAATTTCGAATAAAGTTACTTTAAAATGTTACTTATTAAAATGCTCGAATAACATTCATATGCTTCGACGCTATACGTATTTTCGATTATTATTACGTTTTGAAGAATAAATAATCGTAGTAACTTCAACTATTTTTGCCCATCGCTCGTGTGTTCTTTTCCAAGAATATTTTTCCATAACCATGGATGCGAGTTTCAAACGAATTTCCTCTCCATTCGCTATTCATTTTTTCTTCTTCCTTATTTTTCCTTCCCAAAATTTCTTTCAACCATCTTCCAAAACCATCGATAGAGAAATTAAACATTCAACTGTTAACCTCTTTTCCTGTTCGATAAGATAAGATTATACACGTTGGGTCGTTCGAAAAGTAATTTCGTTTTTTCACACGAGTGTCGCTAGTTGAATGTTTATCCAGCCAACTTCGTTCTAAACTTTGTGTTATTATTTACAAGAAAAATTCGTTTGATTTTGTGTAATTGTGTTTTTCCTGCGTGAAAACAATGATGCAATGATCCAAAAGGAACATTTTCGACACATTTTACTTCTTTATTATCGAAAAGATAAGAATGGAAGATCAATTGAAGACAAAATAAAAGCATCGATCGAAGCAAACTCGAGGAATTGCCACGAGATTGAATTTGTCGAGTTCGACTATTCATGATCACGACTTGGTGTTTCATTGTCACGAAATACATAAAGAAACATGCAGGATGGGAACGAAATAAAAGAAAGAGAAAGATGGTCAATGGTTGCAATTCGAGTTGACGGATGTTCATTGAAGAAAAGATTGATTATTAAGAACAACAAATGCTACGTTTTCAGAGAAAGATACTCGACACGCAACACTTTTTAACTAATAATAGAATTCCCACGTGAGATGCTGGAAACGAATCATTTAATCATTCCTCATTGATTAAATTTAAATAATATCAATCGTTTTTTATCAATTATATCCTTTCTAAAATAACAAAGATTATGAAAAAGACCGATCTACTTAATATAAAATTGCCGATCCAAATTGATCGAAATTGAATTTCGACAATAATACGAATAATAAAAATGAACGTCTGAATAATAACGTCGAGGTTGCAGAGTTGCGACTGTAGCAGATATAAAGGATACGATAAGATTAATATTCCTTTCCGAAAACCTTTCGAAGGAGGGAAAAAGAGTTTAAGGCAAAGTTTCAATCCAATATCGAAAATAATATCCCTGTCGCTTCGTCGCTGCAGCGCGTGACGTGGTTTCAACTTGCGCACACACTCTTCCCCTCCCCTCCTCTCTGTTGCCGAGCGTGAAACGTTCGTCGTTCGTTTGAAAGCGAGCCTCGCGTAAAGAAACTCGATAAGCGAATTTTTCCTTTCCTTTTTCCTTCTCCTTCTTTCAATATTCTTCGCGATAAGGGAGTACAAGCGTTGGAAAAACTTGGAATCGCGTATTTTTTCGAGATAAATGGAGCTCGATCGATGATGGACGTGTCGATTTTTTTAATTGATTGTCCGGAAGGAAGAAGGTAATGATGTCTCGATCGACAGGTTGACAAAGGAAGATTAACGAGAAGAGAAAAAAAAGGGAATATTTTCTTCTGCTCGTTTTGCGCCAATGTGAAAACATTTATTTATCGATCGATTGAAAGGCAGGGGAAAATTGAAATTTCTTCTCGGTGGATGGAAAAATTGCCTCCGTTTCGGGTTGACAGAGGACGCGATAAAATTTAGTTAGATACGTCGAAAATACAGGTTCTGTAAGAATTGGAAATAAAAATTCCAAACTTTCGTTCTGATCAATATTTGACGAAATTTTTAAAGATTGGATGCGTGAAAGTTTGTAAGAAAAAATTTTCGAAAATTCAAATCTGGAGAGGATAAATTTCATGGGATCAATTTTTCGTTTCAAAAGGAAGAGAAATGTTCGTGCAGCAATCTTAATAAATGATCGTATCCATACCGAATAGATATCCAAAAACTTTTACAATTTCAGAAATATTACGAGCGTCTCCTGTACTTTTTATTCGTTCTTTCCTTTCGTTATCTCAAATCTCCAACGCGCATTCGATCGATAAATCGTCGTGAATTTAGCCCGAACGATTTCACCCAAAAAACAATGTTAACAATGTCCTGAATTTCACCGTTTTGCAAACGAAACGTCCGCTTTTCATTCCATCGAGATGGGTGATTCGATCGATGTAAAACACGGGATCGGACAAATTCGTTTATTCCGGCCAACTTGCCCCTTCTCCAATATCATCGTGTATCGCGGCTGTGTGCGGTATTCGAAGGGGGGAGAGAGAGTGGCAGGCGAAATTGACAAACGAAACGAGCATCGACGAGAAATGGAACGTTATGATTTACGAACTGATCGAAGAAAAATAAAATAAAAAAAAAAAAGGAAGAAAGAAAGAAGGGAAGAGACAAAACAACGAGATCAGGAATGAATTGACAGGAGAGAATGACAGAGGGAACGATGCTGGTAATAAAAGTGGAATAAACGACAATCGATGTACCAAAATAAATGTGCAAGAGTTTTGACGATTGGTGGTTAAGGACAAAGTTGCTTCGATGATTCATTGCTCGATAAAAATTGGACTAGCAGAAGAAAATAAAGATTATGCTAGTGATATAAGACAAATATAATCGTAGACGTGTAATAATTAAACAAGGATAAAATTTTAAGAATTGAGAATAAAGTTGCTTTATTAATAATTCTAAGTATAAATAAATATTATTCGAGCATTTTAAATGAAATTATTATTTGTAAAGTAACTTTATTCCAAATTTTTAATTACTATTTCATTTGGCCCAATTATGGATCAGGTGATAAATAGACAATCATCAGAACAGAGACGAGGAAAAATTGTAACAATTGAGAATAAAGTTACTTTAATAATTGATTATTCTAACTAAATATTATTCGAGCATTTTAAATGAAATTATTATTTGTAAAGTAACTTTATTCCAAATTTTTAACCAGTTACTTTTTCAATAAACTCCAACTCCTGTCGAACAGATGGCGCGTGTTCGATCGCGGCAAGCGAAGTAGATTAAGACGACCATATCCAGACGAGCAGCGGTAGTTAAGACAGCTATAATCGATCGAGTGGCGTAAATCGTAGTTAAGCCGACCCCAAGTGGAACAAGTCAACGGATAATCAAACTTCGTATTTCAGGATTCGATCCTCGCCAATTTTTACGCCGTTGGGTACGCGATATTTGCCCGCAACATCCGATACTTGAGTCGATAAACGAAACAGACATCGACTCGAGAAAGAAAATAAATATTGTGGTGGTAAGTTGACTCTTCTCCTCCAACGTTTTACGATCCATCTCGATACGTGGCCGCATATTACTTTCGAGCCACGTCCTCTATGGAGCTCGTTTACTTGGAATTTAATGGAATCCTTATGGACGAATCTATGGAGCAACGCTTCTACTATTTCATCCTTGATACTCGTCCATCGATACGCAAATCGAGGAACGATTCTACCCGGAAGTTATTGTCATCATTGAGTGAAACTTATAAACTTGGCACCCCAGTAATCTTTTCTTTTCTTTTTTCTCGCGGAAGAAGATCGATTTTTTTTTTTTTTGTTCGTCTTTCCGTTTATGTCGTCTCTGATAATTATTCGTGAATCTACGAATTGAGATTGAATTTCGAATTTTTGCAAGTATCTTCAATTTTTGATCGGTAATCATACGATACGATTTTTCAAAGTATATTGAACCTGAGTAAATGTATGCGAAGTTTTTCTATTTTATGATAGTTTTTGGTTAATTCTCGAAAAATTTCTTAAAGAATCTTTTTTTCCTTCTTTAACGTATTCAAGGTGAACGTATGCGAATTTTTCTAAGAAATGAAAAAGAGTTTGACAATTATTGTATACTTTCACAAGTATTTTTTTTTATTTTTAAAATAATTAGATCAAACAATTTCTCTATATTCTCTATATTATCTTTTAAGAATCGTAAACTATAAATTTATTTTGAATCTGTACTTTTTTGATTGATCTAATTCTCTTGTGAAAAATTTTCTAAAGAATCTTGTCCCTCGTTCAACGTATTCAACGCGAACGAATTTTCCTAAGAAATGAATCTGCCAGTTATTTTACACTTTTAATTTCCAACTATACGTTTACATTTAAAACGAATTTAGACAAGAACCAAGTATTTTTAAGAATCATAAATCACAAACTCACCTCGAATTTCTTGATTCCTCATCGCGAACCCATTAACCGAAATAATCGAAAGAATATTTCCATCTTCCGAATCTATTGAATCCATTTCGCGCGAGGCTCACCTTTGGATCGTAATTACGGAAGGAGAGGAGAGAATTCGTTCACGGTGTCCAATCACCGTTTCAAAGAAACCAACAAACGTGACGCGGTCGTAAATCGACCGTCCTCCAATCCAAGAAGAAGAGGAGGAGGAGGAGGAGGAAGAATGTGAAAACGCTCTCCTCCCAATTACATCGTTTTTGTTTCAAAACGCACCAGCTGGAAATTGATTCTCTTGAGAATCACCCCTATTCTTACGTGAGAGAAGTCGAAGATCGCACAAAAAGTAAAAGTGTTATTATTATACACTTGGTGCAAAATAAATAACCGTTCTTTACACGGAAAGTGTAAGAAGAAAAGAAGAAAAATTCTTTCTATCTAATACAAACTTAAAATGCTTATAATGCTCGTTTAATTAAGCTTCATCGAACATATGTGTTAAACTTCTCTTATCGTTTTGATATCTAGAATCCATCCTCCAAAGGTGTCCCACATTTTTATAAACACGCCTTGTGGATAAAATGCACGAGTATCAGAGTTGGAGAATATTCGTTCGATTGTTTTTACACGCGTAGAAGGAAGAAAGGGGAAATTAGAGCGGCAAGGCTACTTAACCTTCAATTACACTCAATTCTTGCTGGGCTCCAACAGTCCATTTGCAAATTGCTCGCTTTAAACTTTATACGTACGTAAAGTAGTACGAGGACTGGTTACAAGACGACTCTCTCTCCTCAAATAACTCGCTCAAATAAACCGAGTCACGACCCCTTCTCTCCCCGAGAAGTCGATCGCGACGACACGTGATATTTTTCATCAATCCTTCGTTAACTTTCTTCGTCTCTTTGCGACGAATGAGAAGCTTAAGGAATTAGGGAGGGGAAAAAAGAAGACAGAGAGAGGAAAGGAAGGAGAGTGTTATCGTTGGTTAGAAAAATATTATTACTCCAACCACCAAAGATGTAACGAAGTTGTACGTGTAAAAATCGATTCTTCTCTCTCTTTCTTTCACGATTGAACGAGTATTTGTCGTGCATCGTCGTGGTGGTCACGCGCAAATATTGCGATTAATATTATTTTTTAAATCGAGTCGCACACGACAGATTCGTCTCGAAATTTAATTCCAAATTTGCTCGATTTTTTCTTTTTATCGATAAGAATGCGATTTTCGAAGCACATCTCTCTCTCTCTCTCTCTCTTTCTATCTCGTTTCTTGTAAAGGATGAAAAATAAATTCGAACAGGTAGTCGAGGTTGTTTTACTTTTATAATGGGAGGAACGAACACAGCAAGCGAATTAATGGGGAAGGTTCATCCAATGGCGAGTGAGATTGGAAGACGAGGAGGGAAGAGGGATTGTTTCGATTAAAATCATTACACGTATAATGAAAAGTTACTCGAAGATAGGTAATTAGTGTTTTGTATTTGCATTTTATATTATATTTTTAATGCGCGGTTATGCGTTCAGTTACCGATATGATGGTATAAGCAAGTAGTGCAGGCAAGTTATACTACTGATAGTATAACGAGAACAAGGCTCATTAAAAAGTGGAACGTGATCAAACAAGTAATATGAGATAGGTAGGATGAAACAACAAGTAAACAAAACAGGGAGGTACGTAGTAGATAGTAATAAGGCGGGTTGTGTATGTGCATGTTCTTTGGATATGAACTTTCTTTTGCATCCTTTTTTCAATAATAATAATAATAATAATAATGCATTGGATGAAGTTAGGAAAGTGCGTTTAGTTAGTTTATCATCTCTTTTATTCAAAATTCAGAATCTTATATTGCCAAGTCAAAAGATTCGATTCGAAATTTTATTATACTCTTACACACCACAAAAGATTCTATCCACAATTACGCCAAAGAATTCTTATTTAATTACCATCCTCAGAATTCTATTTCTGATCAATTCCAAGTCCCTCCAACTCAGATTCAATCGAATCCAAGATACTTTTGCTAAAATCAATTTCTCAATGCTAATGAAAAATCAAAATCTCTAAAATACTATTGTTAACTAACTTCGCATCACATAAAAATCACATCAAAATGCTATTATTAATGAGCATTACATTGCATCATGCCAAACGACTCCTACATTTACAACACGCAAATTTAATTATAACCCTTCGTGTCCAAAATCCTATTTCTAATCAACCAATACCATCCCTCGCTCGAAAAGGTTCAATTCAAAATCACCAATTCCTAATCAATTTTTTTTTTTTTTCAAAAGTTAAAAAATTCGCGCCAAAATTTTAATCGACTCCGATTAATATCCATCCCTCGCTCGACAAAATTGTTCAACCCGTGTAATTAACAATCGCGTCACGATGTTTATTCTAAACAATATTAAATAATAAAACGATGTTAAATAATAAAACACCGATTTTTATTATTATCATCGAAATGGATCTTTCGTCCAACCACGGTTCGATCGGCACCGCCCTTTTGAAAGTTTAATGTCGAGAAATGAAAAAGGGGGAGGAAGGATGAAACCGAGGAGGGCTCGAATTGAATTAAATTCCTTTCAATCTGAACCTCCTCCCCTCCTCCCTTCCCGGCCCAGGGGGTCGATCTCGATCTCGTGTCGTCGCCAGCTACTTTATTTCGCTACGCTCCTCTCCAACACTTCCGCCACGAACAACTTCCGGGCTCCCAAGAAGAAGAGAAATTAATTAAACGTGATCTTTGAAACTATTAATCCGTGCACCATCTTCTTTCTCGGTGTAGAATTTTTTTTTTTTTTTTTTTCTTTTTTTTTCGTGGAACAACACATTTTTTTCCTCGGTTCTTTCTCTTCTTCGATTTCTTTTATGGATATGGAGGGAGGTTAAGTCAGTTAAGTTCGATTAGTTTTTACAACGATTTAATATAATTACAATAAATAAAGATTAATGTAGAATTTTATCCGAGGCTCGTTTTCGATTTTCCAAATTTTCCAAACTTTTTTTTAAATCCTCGATACAATGTTAAAAAGTAAACATGGAGAATAAAAATACTTGCGAATCGATGTCACAATGCACGACGATCAAAATATATAAGAAACGTATAAAACCATTCTCTCGACACGTATCGATTTTTATAAACGGATCCCAACGCCTCCTCTCGCGTTCGAAAACACGAGACACACTTCCTCGAATGGAGGAATCCCTCGTCGAAACAAGTTGGAACGCGAGTCGATTCGCGGCTACGAAAAAACGAATCGAAGAGAAGAAGGTGTTTCCAAGTTGCGCGGTTCCTTAATTCCTTTCGAAATCGAAACTCGAGCGAATCGAAATGTTACTCGAAATGGGGTGAAAAAATGAATGTAAAAGGTCGTTCTTTAACGTTTATTCTTTCTCCTCAACGTATCAATTTTCTAACAATTTTGTTTATCGTTGAATTAAATCTTCTTACAATGTAGAACTGTAGACAGCTCTTGGATATCTCAACACTTGGATATCGAACAAATTCAGATTCATTTTAACAGATCATTTAAATGCGTATAGAAAATTTTAAAACATGAAGTTGTATCTGAAAATTGCGTATGTTTCACGCAATTCATTATAAAAAAAATCACACGATTTCTATATTTTCTTCGAGATAGATATCCGTTATCATTTCCAGATAAAATGTGCCATTCTTGAAAGAAAGGATTGGTTTAAAACGCGAGGCTACTCTCAACTTCTTACCCAGACATCAGTTTCCAGTCGAGTTATACAAGTTCGATAAAGGAACTGTCAACTTGATTAATTTTCCGAAAAGAGAAACTCGTTTAATCGACTTGCTTAATAAATTGACAGGCCGCACAGTGTCTCGAATAATTAAAAAAATTCCAAATGTATGTAAAGAATAATTGTCTCGACAATATAACAATCATACATTAAAATTTTAAATCCTCTTCTTAAACGTTCACAGATTGAACAAAATGCATGTAGGCAGACGAATGATCAGATTGGATATTTCAATAGTTGAGAAATATTAATTACGTAAATTTGTTAAGAGGCATTCATCTGTTTTAATTTAAATCGTTACAAATTATCGATAAGTTTTTTAATTTTTTTGTAAATTAAGCTTAAAGTAATTATTACTTATAATGTTAGAAATTTACAAATGCAAATGATTTATTAATGATTTTTTATAAAATCGTTCCACGTCGCTCCACGCAATAAGAATCGAATGTATGAAAAGTAGAAATTTTCTACTATTTTTTACTACCATATTTGATTCAAAACTTAACAAAACTATATTAAAATTAATTTTAATTTAATATTACTTTACCCGATTAATTTCAAAGCTGTAATTAGTTTATTTATTATATTTTGAAGGAATAAGGAATAATAATATTCCTAACGTTTAACAATATTTTTATTCCTTTCGATTTTTAAACGACGAACGAGTATGTCTTCTTACGATGCTTTTTTCATTTTATTTCGTTAAATTATCACCGTTTAACTCCATTTAAACTAATCTACCTAATGGTAATTTATAGCCATATAACTTCGTTTCCTTAAAATACAATTTCCAACTCTCAAGAAGTCCAGATTCAAGCGTTCACGATCACAAACGATCCATATATATTTTATACACCGATTATCATACATATCCTTCTTTATTCTGCACAAAATGTGCAACGTTGATTATATTTGCTCGTACTTCAAACAATAGATCGCAATAAAAAGCAATGTGTTGTTTTCTTTTTAAAAATTAAACAATAAAGAAACTTGAAAACATAATTTTGCCCGCGTAACCCTCCCATTATCGTTAAGTCGAAACTGATTCAGCGCGTACACAATCGTTGAATCAACGCTACGATCAACGGTAATAACACAGACATCACGATTCGAATATTACTTCGATACTCGCGATATTCCGATAAACGTCCGATATTTCGAACACGCACACGATTTCCCTGATATTCCAGAAATTCCCCCGATCAAATTGTATTACCCCTCCTCTTCCATTAATTACACCATAAAATTCATTGTATCGTAATAATTTCTTGCACTCGTCCAACATCGACGTATCAACATCACGCTCCGGTTAGCTCTTGCTAGTCCGATTCGAAACGGAACGAGAGAGAGAGAGAGAGTAAGAAACAAGAGTGAATTTTTCATCGTTCAGATGGCGACACTTCTCGCGAGGCGTGACCTCAAATTTCAAGGCGGGATACTCGGTATAAGTGTTCGTTTAATTACGACGTTAATCACGCTTCCGTGAAAGTTGAACCCGCGCCGCAATGTGTCCTTGATAATGCGTGGGCGTGTTTTAATAATCGCTCGACGAAACGTAAGCTCGCATCGTAACCTTTCACGGTTACTTCGTCCAAGAGGGGGAGAGAGGGAGAGAGAGTTATGATCGCAAAGAAATTTAGAAATTCAATTCGTAAAGTGACCTTTCGAAAATATCGAGATATCGAATAATTTTATTTATAAATATAATGTTATATTACTTCCCCCTAATTAAATATTCATACTTATAAAAAAATTCTCAAAGGTATACGTATATCTTTTGCATTTTTGCGCATCCATTCGTATTCTCGATCGAAAATTTGATTAACGAGGGATGCGAGGGAGAAAATAAATTCTCGAGACAAAAGTTCAAAAATTGGGATCATCGTTTTGGGAAAATTTCCTTTCGTCTCAACCTCTTCTCCTTCTCCTATTTTTGTACTTATTTACACGTATTCCCAAAGGTCAGAAACGAAATGTCAATCGATCGAAAATTTTTACACGTCATTTCATACATCGTATACATTCTTTCCTTGAACTTTGTTCTCCATATTTTTTCCACGAATTTTTTTATATCGTCTCGATCGCGTATCGCGTCGCTCTCAAGAATGACAAGACTTTATCAAAAGATCCATCCCCCCCTCGAAAAAAATCCCTCCGGCCGATCCGAGACGAGGCAGCTCTTTAATAAATAATCCTCTTTCCTTTTTTTCTTCTTCTTCTTCGTATCCTCCTCGAGCCAAGTTCTCATCTCTTCGTATCTTTTTATCCTTCTTTTTTTTTTTTTTTTTTCTCCATTTCGCGACAACGAAAGAGCCGCGACCTCGGCGCATTAACGCGAAACACCGGTCCGATTAATACCGAGATCCCTTCTCGAAACGACTTTTCAATTATTCCGTATATATATATACCTGGCCTCGCCAATAACAACGCTTTAACACCATCGTAAAATTCAACGACGAGAGGAACGACGTTACGCGAGGAAAGTAACATTTGTATAAAATATCACGTGATATTTAACGCGATCGACACTTCTTCCGCCTCGTAATTCTCAAATGTTAAAGGTATAATATGAAGGGTGGATGAGGCAGTAGTTGTTATATTGGATATTTTTCAATTGTGAAAGTACGATCACAAAATCTTCTTAATTTTTCATCTAGTTTCGATTTATTTATTTTTCGTTTAGTTGGAATCTTCGTCAGGTCCGATTGCCTGCTCACAGGCGTTTCTCGAAGATTTTTGGTTAACTGGAATCGATCTTAATAAACGAGTTATTAATATTTATTAATATTTCTTTCTTCGAAATTATTACGTTAATAATTCTTAGAAGAGTTGGATGCTTGTTTAAGCACGAAAAAAAGAAAAAAGATTTACATTTTAATATTCCGACGAATTCAAATTTTGAAAATCTATCGAAATCGATCGAATTTCTTAAAGAAAGTTGAAGAAGAAATTGCATCCTCGATTTGGAGGAATTCTTAAGAAGGTCAGAAGCGCAAAACGGAGCAAATGGAAATTCGGAACGTTTCCAAACTAGTCGTTCTCCAAAAAAGATGGCCACGATCGTAGTCACGATCTTGCTTGTTATAATTCGGCCAGATACCAGATCATCTCCTTCCATTCTCGCCCTGAAAATTCGCCGCCTCCTTTTTCCACGTCTCAAAGAGGAATGCTCGCGGCAAGGACGAGAAATAACGAGATTCCTCCAACCAAACGAACCGTATTTCCTACAGCTTCTCTCCCTTTAACCCTTCCAAAGAACCTTAAACCCGTTTCGTCCCTCTGGCATTAGATTGTCACCTTTTTCTCGAGGACGATTATCGACGATGTTGATAAGTGAGTGATAAGACTTCAATAAGAGGAAAGATATTCTCTTCAATAAATCTTTTCAAAGAAATCCTTTCATATCTCTAAAAAATTAGAGATTCTGTCACCGTTTTCGAGAATGATAAATCATTGATAAAAATAAGTGATTGATAAATAATCAATGAGTGATGGCTTTAAGGGAGGAAAAAACAGATCAAATATTTAATCTTTTTTTACTATTGAAAAGTCGTTGCTAAACGAATGATGGATTTAATACTATTTTACTTTAAAACTATATTTCGTTACCATTTTCAAGCAGGATTTACCATTGATGTTGCTAAAGTAGCGATGGCTTTAAGAGAGGAGAAGATAGATCAAGTATCTGATATTTTTACTCTTTTCACTGGATTTTGTCATCGTCGTTTTCAAAAATGATTATCATTGATGTTGCTAAACGAGTGATGGCTTCAATATGAGAAAAGATAGAACAAACTTGGCTGAATCAAATGTAATCAAAGAATTTTTTTTTCCATTCCGTTTTCGAAGATAATTATCGTCAACGATGACTTGGACTCTTTCATCTTTTCAAAGAACTCTTTCCACTCCTCTACTACACTAGATTTTCATCATTCTTTGAAAATAATTACCGTCGATGTTGCCAAGTATTGAATGATGGATTTCATTGAAATGAACTTGACCGAATCATATTTCTTCTTCAATTCTTTTCTCTCAAACCCTTTCAAAGAATTTTTGAAACCCTTTGCACCCATTAATTTTATTATTATTCTTCAGAACGTTTGTCATCCACATTGTTAAATATCAAATAAATGATGATGAGACAGTGATTATGATTTCCATGGAACAAAAAAATACGATGAACTTGGAAGTGAATATCCAAAAAAAGAGATTAATATTGCACGAATAGGATTGATATCGAATAGATTGACAGAAGATACACATTTCATCGAAGGATTGGACGAATTTTATTCCATCTTAAAAATAAACGATCATACGGGATCAATTAAACTGGAAACTCGTCCTTGTCCCTGTTCAGAGGAACGGATCGAAAGTGAACGACACGTGAATCGAACGAACGAGTTATTGCATATGGCGAACAAAAAAAAAAACACATGGGTGCTGGAAAAGTGGAAAAAGAAAGGGAAAAAAAAAAAAAAAAACAGAAACTGTCGTCGGTCGAACGATTGTTCGAACGTTGGATTGAATGGACTTTTGATGGAATTTTCGAGCGGTTCTATCGCTGGGTGGTGCTCGCCTTTCTCTGTGCCTATACTCGATGCTCCATTGTTTTCGCAAATATTTATTTTCGCCGCGATTTCTTGCGGACAATACGGACGCGACTCCGTGCTTTTATGTTTCTGTGCAGACGAAAGCAACTATGCTGAAGACTCGAGACGAAGGAATAACAATAAGAGATTTTCATTACTTCGTACCTTTTGTTCCTTCGTTCCTCTCCAAGAACAATTTGGCAAACGCTTTTTGAGAAACTCGATGGATTCGTTGTTGTTGATCTTAAAAAAAATACGAACGATATCTTTGCAGGTTAAGGTTGCGATTTTTTCAAAAAACGCAAAATAACGTCAAAAAATTTCTAAATTATGCTATTATACCCTGAATTTTGTCACTTCGTAATAATAAAATAGCCGAGCAATTTCCTTTTAAATATTTTATTATTTAAACTAAATAACATGAAAACGAAGAATGTTAAAATCGCATTCCAATTAACTTACAATTTCCAATCCTAACAGCTTCTCGAAAGCTGTTTCGACCATCGCTTTTTTTTTTAAAAAAGAAATCATCTTCAAAGACACGAAGATCACCTTTCACCTTCCATCACCTCTCTCACCTCTGACATTTCCACTCTTCTATTCCTGCAAATATAAAAAGAAAGGTAAATAAAATATGGCGAATGGAAGGTGTCTCCACCTGGGGACGGAAGCGCGAACGATCGGTTTTAAACCGGTTTTCCATGTGCGCGACATAATTGGCAATGCAATTTATACGGTTCGCCTCTCGAACCTCGCAACAACGAACAAAGCGCCGTCCAGTGCCAAAGTTAATTAGCTGTTCGACTACTATGTTTATCGGGCTCGATAAAGATCGGCTATTTTATTTTCTCTTTCGAAATCGAGTTTTTTCCTTCGAAATTACACTCGATAATCGAATCGTAGAGGTTTAATTCTGGCAAAGGGGAATAGAGTTCGAGCGAAATATCGGGTATTGAGGGAACGGAATGGTTTTGTTAAGAATAATTATTCGCGCGTAATTCGAGAGATACACATGTGGGGATCGAGAGTGTGAAGCTCGTCTTGAATGGATGAATCGATGCTTGACACTAAATCAAGCTGTACAGAGTTCACTTTGGCTTAATCTACGTTGAATTCCAAGTCGGCGAGGAGCGTCAGTACTAATTGCAAATTAAACGCGAAATTAATTGAGGATTGAGATACAAACTCGATACGAATTTTTCCCCTTTTTCAAAATATTTACAAATATCGAAACATCGATAAATTCAGTAAATAAATAATGTGTTCTATTTGTGTGTTTTCGAAATAAATAAACTCGATGCGAAAAATGTTTCTCCTTAATCGAAAATATTACAAAAACAATCAAGAATAAATTCGAATAAGCAATAAATAAATAAAATAATAAAAGTTTATATTAATATGAAAGGAAATTTAATCTAATAATTTATCCTGTTCAACAAATAATCGAACCTAACCTATGATATATACAAATATATATATTTAACAAATATTTAGTTCATGTAATAAAAGTCTACTTTTCTCTTGAATTCCTCCATAATTTTTCGTTCGATTAAAAAACAATGTAAAACAATAAAATTTGGTATTAATATGAAAACACTTCACGAAATATTTTATCAAAAATGAGATATCAATGGATAAGGAGTTCTATTTTCTAATTCTATGTTCTAATCCATTCTTCTCAAAAGAACACCTATCTTTTCACAAATTTCTAAAAGTCCTTTAAGAGAAGCGGCGTAACGTTTCGCCAACTTGTTGCCCTTTGTTCATAACTGGAAAAACGAGGTCGATGTTAAAGCATTTGCAACGTTGGAACAACGTCTTTTCTGCCATCGTTTTTCTAGCCATCGATTCTCGGGCAAGGAGGAGAAAGAAAGCTCGAAGCATTTTATACACGACGTAAATAAGGGGACAGTAATACCGGCAAAGTGAACGAAGGCGTATTTCTTGTTCTGTCTCGGCTTGGCTCTGCAAGCCGTAACGAGACGCTTTTTCCGCTGGTTGAAAGGATTGGAAAGGTCGCCAACGTCGCGTCGAGAAGAAGTTAGACGCAGAGAGAGGAGAGTGCTCGAAACATGGATATCGAGACGAAAGATCGACTACGAAAATCGTTTTGAAGAACTGGAGGAGAAAGAGCTTTCGAAATGTTTACTCCTCGTGTTCTTTTATATTCGAGAGACGTAAATCGTGATGAAAAAAAAAAAAGAAAAAAAATAGGAAATCTATATCCCGTTATGATTTACACGTGTACGATATATTACGTTTTTAACGTAACAAATGATCATTGCACCGTTAATAAGATAGACTAAATGTGAAATGTAAATCGAGAGATAATTATAATACGTTTGATATATTTAAAATTTTTTATCTGCTCATTCTAAGTGTTTTTTTTTTAAACTTAAAGAATTTTTTCTAAAAAAATAATATATATTTTCGTATTTTTTGAATTTTTATTTTGGAACATCGAAGAGAAATTTTCGTATAATTTCTAAATTACTTTTCTCGATACTAAAATCAAATAGATTTCTAAAGTTAAAACAAAAAGAAATAGCCGAGAACTATTCGCTTATCCTCTTCCATATTCTACAATTCTCATCGATTGTTTCCCATTCTCTACCGCCACAAAAATCTCTTTGTTCGTCTCGTAAAGCCTGGAAAAGATTATTTGGAAGTAGCGGGATAAGATGGCGTGGATCTCCTGCGAGTCGTATACTTGCTTGCACGAATCTAATTCGAAACTTTATTGTTGCTCGGTCACGAATAAACCTTCACTTCTTTGATTAACTCTTTCGAATCTCGTAATAGAAACTGTCTCGAAAGAATTTCTAAACTAAATATATTAACAATTGATCATTAACAATCTTGTTATATATTTTAGATAATTTCGTGAAATATTTACGTATTAACACGAACTTTTATTATTTTACTTTTATTATTTTATATTATTTTTTAGTCGAAGGAAAAATTAAATAGATAGAAGAATAAAATAGACTTTTATTGCAAGAACAACCTAAATATTTGTTAAATATTAAATATATATATATATATATATATATATTTATAAATTATAGGTTAGGTTCAATTACATATTGAATTAAGTTAGAAGGTTAGATTAGATCGTTAAGTTATTAAGTAATATTGTTTGTTCTCTGCTCACACAAATGAAGTTCCCTTTTTTGTGCCGTTTTTTTATCTTCTGATAGCAAAATTTTCCCACGAGAAGATGATTCGCTCTTTATTTGGTCAGACAACTTTGATGAAACGGTTCACATGGTAAATTACCGACAAAGTTTTCCGTATCTGATTACCCGAATCATGGCGTATCATAAATATTCCAACGAAATTCATCCTCGACCCGAATTTCGTAATTACGTTACATGACGAGACTTCCGGTGACTCCCGTGGCGCCATCAAATTTTCAAAAACCCACGGTTCATCTAATTTTACGACAGAGTTACTTTTCGACACTGTTTCCATTCTGGGAATCACGTTTTGTGATTTTTCTTTTCTTTTCTTTTTCTTTTTTTTTTTTTTTTAATTTTTAACTCTCGTCGGTTGTTATGTGAAAAAAAGGAAAAAAATATAACAAAGAAGAAAATGTGAGGAATAATGTGGAAAGTTGTAACTGTGAATTGAAATACTCGAAAGTTTATTTCAAACATTTATTCCGTATAAAGAGAATCGTCGAGAAACATAATGAGTTTTTATATACTTTGCATAAGTACTTTGCCTTTCATTCAGAATTTGCGAATCGATAATCGTGGTAGTAATATATTTTTAAACGAATTTCCATTTCACGAAATTATCTAAATAATATGTATTTTTAGATTACGTTTGTTTCTTTTTGTTTTTTCAATCTGACTTTAATCTGCTTTTTATATTAATTTCTTAAGAATAAAAAAATTCTAGAACATCGAAATTTGAACAATAATAATTAATAATAGTAAAATAAAATGATAAAATACTACTAACTATACCAGAAAAAAAATTAGACACGTGTCTAATAACGATTTAAAATATTAAAACAAGGAAAATAAGAATAATACGATATATTCATTATATGTGCATGTTATTATGATATTCATACGAACATATATAACTCTTTAGATTAGATATTCAAATTCATATTTCATATTTCCATTAGGAAATACGAATAAAATAAAGATAAAAAAAAAGAGATTAAACCAAAAAGAAACGTGGTGAAAATGTTTAAAAAAAAAATTTTTACAAATTCTGCCAATTTTATAAATCAAAGAATAATCTATCCAAATATTTTAAAATATTCTACAAAATATATTCGATCCTTATCAAAAGATTCACCTCTAGGCTCTATCTATGAAAAATAAATTCTGCCAATTTTAACAATAAAAACATTGTACCAATTATTTTTATTATTATTACTCATATTTCAACTTCATCGATCTTCGTCAAAAAGTTCACGCTTCTTATCGATATATTCACAGATCCAGGCATATACGTGGGTCGCTTTTTGCGGATCGTAACTACGGCTTCTTCTTCGCCGTTGGCCCCGGGTATATCTGCATCCTCGACTGCAAAGCCCCCGCTTATCGATTTCCCGTAACGTTATCCTCGACGCGCGGACGAATAGGAAAATGTAAAACTGCAGGAAGCGAGAGCATCTGGTGCATGTGTTGGGCAAGTCAGCTGTTGCACTCGTTGTACTCGGTTAAATCGGATGGAACGCAAATACACGGTGTAGCGGAACAACAACAAGCGCGGGGCTTATAATTTTCCCAAGGCAGAAACGTTCCAGCTAGTGTTTCGTCGATTTCGATGAATTTCAAAATGCCTGATTAGCGACGATGGAACGAGTTCTATCCCTTGTTTGAATATATTTTTAAAATTGTTTAAAATTTATTTGAACAACGATTAAAAATGCAATAAATTAATTAAGTATCGGGGAAGCATTAACATTTTCGTGTGTAAATTTTGGTATGTTAGTTTAATATTTCTTATATATACGTATAGCGAGGTCGAGCCCGTGGCGTGTGAACCCCGGCTCCGGGGTCTACACGACTTTCTCCAAAGCGCTTCGTTTCTCCATGTTATTCCTGATTTGGAAATTGTTTGACTTGAACAAGATAAATAAATAGAATAAAGCCTTCCTATTTAAAATTTTGAAATAAACGAACTTTTTAAGTAACGAAACGTTCTCGCAACATTTGTAGGAGAGAGATTAATTAACGTTGATCCGGAGAAGAATTAGAAAAGGATATTAATTAACACCTGGCTCGAATCGAGACCGCGCTTTGATCCTCCTGATAATGTTTTAATTGAAATAAACCATAGGTGTTAAATTCGGCATTGTTCCCGTGAAAATTAGGCGAGCGGAGATCAAACGTTTTTCTTTTTTTTTTTTTTTTTTAATTCTCCAACCGTATATAATGGCCATTGTCGGCTCTCGTCGGTATTTATTACCTTGCTCGTTGCTCAACATCTCTCTCGTCACTCTCTCGTCTCCCTTCGAACGAAACTTCATTGTACGCGAAAAGAGGCCGAGAATAAAATGCATTATTCATTTTATCTCGGTGACTGTGGATTGGTTGAGTCAATGTTTCACTTGGAAAGACGAAATAAAGAGAAAAGGAAAAAAGGAGGGGATAAAAACGAGGGGAAGCGCGACTCATTGTTCGTGCACAATGGACTCGAACTCGGTTATATCGAAAAAAAAAAGGGGGGGGGATGAAAAATGCCATCCCAAATGTACTACCTGTTCATAACCATCCGAGTATTGGCAGTTTCCAGTTTTTTCAACTCTTTTGTCTCCGCCGTCCGCTTGATTCAAAATCGCGTGTAAAATTTATCTCCACGGATGGGACGGTTATTGTTTTACAAGCGTAATCGTTCGTAACAAAAAAAAAAAAAAAAAAAAACAAGAACCGGTCATTTAGGATCAAACAATTCCCCCAAGGGGGAATAAATTGCGCGTGATTCGATACATAGGTGAAATCAATTTTCGAATCCGCGTTGTCCATTCACTTTTCTTTTTTTTTTTTTTTAATTTTTCAATAACAATGAACGTCGTTAATTTTTATCTTTTAAAAGAATTAATTCTGATAAATGATCGTTGATAAAATTGATGATTTATAGAGAGGAAAAATTTCTCGAACAATCGTTTCATTGTTTTATTCAGCCGTTCGAAATTCGATCCATAATTATTGGCAATAATTAGCTTCGTAATCTTATCCTCGAGGGAAAATATATTTCAAGAAATTCTTTAGAAAGTTAATGAGCTGTACGAGATATCGTTTGTCCAAGAACTGCCAGTTGTGGCAGTTAGAGGAAATTAAAGTAAAGATAATTGTGCGATAAGAGACTTTGTCTTTTGTCAAATGATCGAATTTCACAGTCGAAAAATCCACGAGCCGTCCCCGGTTGTTTTTTCTACTTCACGTGTCGGAAAATAAACGATGCGCAAACGATTGATGTAAATTTTTAAACCGTCGCGCTTTGACGAAATTCAAATTGAATTCGAAACTGGACACGCTCGATTAACATTTGCCGCGAGAAAATCAATTTTCACACCGGGAGAATAATTATCGATGACATCGTTCAACTCGTAGCCCGTCCCGTTTTTTGGATGGATTCGTGACGCGTTTGAAGTGCGAGAGAGATCTCGAGTCTCGTGTTAGAAATTCCATGAAACACGTGACATCCTGTTCAACTCGATTCTCTCCAATTACATTCGTCAAAAAGAAATTTAGGGAATTTCAAATTTTTTTTTTTTCAAAATTATACGAATCGAGGAATTAAAAGAAGAGATCCAATAATAAGGTGATCAATTATACACAACATTGAAATTGTGATCCAATTATATCCAACTTTTCTTTCATAGCTACATAATAAAAATATTTAATTTTATATATTATATATTATATACACGAAAGAATCGAGAAGATTCTGTTAAAATTTTAACTCAAACAAGAGATCTATAGCAGACCATACATAGACTACATTAGGAAATTAAAAATAAAAATTTCTTCCTTGTAACTATTGCACCATAATAGAAATATATAATCTCATATTATATTACACACGAAAGAATCGAGAAGATCTTAGATTTAAAATTTGTAACCTTTCTAATTGTTTCCTCGGCTACAGCATGTTAATAATGAAATAAAATAATCCTGGATATTTTTTATGACTATACCAATTGTTTACACGTCAACGAGGCAACAATTGTCTCTCTGCAACACGTGACAAGAGGAGAAGATCCCTTAAGAGAAGCTGCAAACGTTCCAAGAGCGTGTGCACCCCGTGTGAAGGCACAGCGAGGATTCAAGTGGTCGGTCCGGTTGCCTTTCTCACGGCGCCGGGGCTTGAAAAACACGAACAGCACGAAGAGCCATTCCCGCCGCCTTGATGACCGTACAAAAGAGGCCTGCTGAGAACACATAGGTAGCTCAACAGGTAGCGCGCACAAGTACCTTTCTCCCTCTCCTTTTATATTCTCGACGACCCCCTCGCGCCTATCCACGCACAATTTCGTCGTTGAAAACTCATCTCTGCGCTCCGCAGATATTTAATGCGACGAGAAATTGAATTTCGAAACGATCTTTGTTGTTCGTTCGTTTCAATCATCTTTTCGTATCGTTCCATTCGATTCTTCCATTCCTTCTCGAAAACGAGGGAGGATATAATTGATCTTGTAAGAGATATTGGGATCGAGAAAGAGTAGGGAGATTTTTAAAGATTTGTAGCAAGAAATTGTAGTAGCGTAATAACAAACTGTTTCTCCTTTATCGAAGAGGAATCGGATTGTATAAATTCAAAAATTGTTATATTGGACTTGTCTTTTTGAGTTTATTTATGTGTATAATAATATACTTATAAAACTTAGTACGATTTGAAAATCGTATCGATTTGAAAAATGTTAAACCGATATATAATAATAATAATAATAATAAAAACACTCGTTGATTTACATCACGCAATTTTCATTCGAGACAAAGTGTCTCCCGAAAAAGAGAAGGTGAAAAAAAAATCTCATACGATATATTCTTCAGAAAATTTCCACGTATATAATGACATTAAAAAAAAAAAGGATCGAAATAATACAAAAAGACTAGACAAATCTTACAAGATGATGAAAAAAAAAATAAAATATATATTTATAACACGATTGTGTGCAAACGTATGTCGCCACACAATGGAGCACCGTTTCGATTAATTAAATTCCAACGGTATATCATAATCGTTAAAATCCCCATTGGCGTGACATTTGCGCGGGCTCGAAGGCAACGTGATCGTCACGATCGAGCGACCATTCGTGTTCTGCCTGTCCTGTTCCAACCTCGGATTCCGGAATCCATCCCCCCCCGAATCGCCGAAATCTCCTTGCCTGCCTTTATTATCATTATCGGTCGAGAACAGCATCTCCTTCAGCATCTCCAACAATTCCACCTCGTTCTTCTCGCCTAGCTCCTCGATCACGCGCAAAGCGTCCAGCATATCCCCTCTCTGCGCCATCTTATCGCCAAACTCGCTCAATTTGGCGGGCGTTGTGTTTCTTCTTTCCGCCGTCCTCGCCACCACACCGCCCACCACCTCTTCCACCTCCATCTCCCCGTTGTCGCTCACGCGACAATCCCCTCTTTTCCCCAACACGGTTCCTTCCTCTATCACGTACGTGCCTATCGTGTTGGCGCTTTTCAACGAGGTTTTGCTACTCTGGTTCTTCAATTCCTCCTCCTCCTCTTCCTCCTCTACTTCTTCTTCCTCCATCTCTTCTTCCTCTTCCTCCTCCTCTTCCTCTTCCTCTTCTTCTTCCTCCTCCTCCTCCTCGTCTTCTTCCTCCTCCTCTTCCTCTCCCACCTCGTCGTCATCCCCCTGCTCCTCCTCGCTTTTCCCCTTACTCACGTTCTCCTCTATCTTCTTCTCTCTCTCCCTGGGGCCTTTCTTCTCCCGCACCTCCTTAATTTTCGGCGAGTAAGAGGGAAAGAAGGACATGGAGGAGGATTTATGGAAGGGCGAGGATGAAATTCTTTCCTCCTTTCGATCCGAGGACGATGATTTCTTCACTCTGAACGTGGAGTTACCAATCTCCTCCTCCTCCTCCTCTTCCTCTTCTACTTCCTCTTCTTTCTCGAGATCGGAACGGGCGTATGTCCGCGTTGTCAACGGATCGTCGACCAGTTCGACCATCCTTTCGTTCCCAGACTCGTCCTCCCTTCGCTCAGTGATCACCTTCCTCTGGGAGAAGACCGTGGTTATCACCGTTTGCTCGCTCACGAACAGGTTCACGTTCTGCCTCGCCGCTGCCTGGTCCTGCGACATCGCCGAAGCGACGATCTCGTAGCTTCCGTTCTCGAACGGGATCATGCGGAGTGCGTGCGCCACCTGGTCGATGAGATCGCGTATGTACGACATCATCGGAGTGTCGCCCTCCTCCTCGGTGATCTTCGCTGCCACCTGCAGCTCCTCCAACGATTCCACGAATCTTCCTAATTTTGCTAAGCTTTGACCTTTGGTAGAGGGAAAAGAAAAGGAAAAAGTGGGGATTGGAAATTTTATCTGCGATTTTTATTATTTTTTCCCTTCTCGTAAAATTCTTGCGATATGTTATATCGGTTTTCGCACGGAGATCGAATCGAAAGCGAGTAAAAATAAAAAGATCGGATTCGAAGAGAAATGGTAGAAAAGGGATAATAGGATTACCGTTTGACAATAGCTAGAGTTAGAGCAAAGAATTAATCGAAGTAAACCGTCCCACGCGATTCAGTAATTCGAGTAATTCTCGTATTCCTCTACGCGTTGTAGAGATGGCGCTGTCCTACCGTTCATCGGTGGAAAGATGTCTCGCGGGACGGCACGGGAGCAAGACGGGTTGCCTATCCCCATTCCAGACGCTACGTAATGAAGCTGTAATTTGTATATTCAACATCGTAAAAATTATTTTCATTCGTCGAGTTACATTTGGATAATCAACCAAGACTGAAATATTTTCGAAAGTATTCATAATATGCCTGACTTATTCGTATACGTACGATTATTATCCCAATTACTCGAGTACGAAATTACATTTAGAGAAATAATTATATTTAGAAAAATTGTTATATCATATCGATACGTTGGAATTCTCTGGATTCTATGCATAATTCATCGAGAATATATTCAGAAAATAGAGAAAATAACCGGTTCCTTCCAAATTAACCAATCAGACTTCACGGAGACTTCTTTCCACCAGTGAACACAGTTGCCTTTTTTAATGTTGAAAAAGTTAATTAGTTAAAAATTTCGAATAAAATTACTTCAAATTAAAAATTACTCAAATTAAAATGCTTAACGAATGTGACTCGACATTATATAAAATAATTTATAATATTCGCCATTTACACAATTAAACAGTTGTTGCTAGGTAAAAAAAAAAAAAAATTAAGGAGTGCAAAGGGTTAAATAAATATAATCTCGACCCTACAATTATCTCCAATTATTATTATTATATTATTACATTGTTCTGAACAATGAAATTATCGAAGTAACTCTCACTCGTAACTTCAACTATTAAATTTCCCAACCAAGTCGAACAAGTCTGGCAACGAGACTATTTGTAACGTACAATTCGAACATATCTTACCTATCAACAACCTTCCATTCAGCATCCACTTCTTAGAATTGCCTTTGGTGGCAGCGTCCACGCACTTGAAACCCATCTCCATCGCCCTCTCGTACTTGCCGGTCTCCAAATAGCATCTTCCAATCTCGTGCCTGATCCAAGCCACCGGGATCGGTTTCTTCAGATCCTTGGCAAGATGCTCCCACGCTTTAGCGGCCGCCTCGAGGTGGCCGAAGCTGAGATGCACCTTGCCCAACGTGACCAACGAGCGACAGATCAGATTCACGTCCGCGGTGCTCTTCGAAAGACGGATCAAACGGGACACGCTGCACACAGCGCGATCGTGCCTTCTCAGAGCGACGTGGATCAGGGACAGGTAATGGTAGGCCGCTATCTGGTAACGGGTAGGATCCTGGAAACCTCCCGAAACAAGCAGCAGGTCCTGGGCGATCTTCAACGCGGACGACATCTTGCCAGACTCGAACGACGCTTGGAGATTCTTCAACGAAGTCTCGGCCAGATTGTTCATCTGTTTGTGCGCCATTTTCGATCTTGCCAGCTGGTTGCTCGACATCCGGGGCGAGGGTTGAGTTTTCCAGTAGCTCTTGTGATTGTCGAAGTAACTGTTTTTTTACAATTTTTACGAAACAATATATATTTATAACAGTTGGAAATTTCGAACGATGCGCGATTAGCTCGTCTTTCGACGTCTCTATTCACGTCCAGGCTTTAAACTCATAAGCCTGATCGAATACTTTGATCGTCGTAGATAATATATTCTCGTAGAGTGGGCAGATCTGACGTAATTCGATAAATTAATTAACGAATATTTAATTCTCGCTTCCTTTTAGAAATGTGAGATTGTTAATCGTGATTAGGAATTGTGTGGAGGAAAAGAAAATTTGGAGAGAGGAAAAAAAGAAAGGAAGAAAAAGGAACGACGTACCTCAGTACCTCGGGGATGGTCGCGGGTTCCGGCGATTTCTTCAGCTTCTCGCTGGCTATGATGGCGGCGGTTTCCGGGCAGAGGGCGGCGGTCAATTGTTCCCCGGAGATCGGCGAAACTTTCCTCACGGCTTTCGACGGATTATTGCAAGAGCTTATCGTCGCCGCCGTCCTCCTCGCCGCGACACCGTGGTTACTGTCCTTTGGGTACAAGTTGGCCGCTCTATGGTAAAGCACCAACGCTGATTCGTAATCACCGCTGCAAATTGCGATTACGAAACCGCGTTTATCGACGATCATTCGTCCCTAAACGAATCAAGCACGGCGCAACGGTGATTCGAATAAGTTCGACAGGACAGATTTGTTCCTTTCAGCTTGTACGGAGATTTAATTTTTATTCGAAAAGAATATTGCTTTTTATTGTTTAGTTTATTGTTTCGTTAAAAATGTATATATAACGTAGAAATAAAAAAATTAAGGTTGCATTTAATTAATAAATGGAATAAAAAAGAAACTACGCATATTTTGTTTAATTTGTAAATATTTAAAAAAAGGATTTAAAATTTCAATGTATGATTATTGAGACAATTATTCTTTATATACATTTGAAAATGAATTTTGTCCATTTAATATACATTATTCGAATCATTGTGCGTCGTTGCCTCTCATTCCACCAATTGGAAGAGCCAAAGATTATGTATAGGAAAAATATATATGAAATTTAAATAATCTCGATACCACACTTTGATTTTCGATGCTAAAATGATCTCCACGCTCAAAATAGGTCTAGATAGATCGTATTTTGGAACGCACACACCTTTGTGTGCAGAGAGTTTCGTTTCTCCGTTAACGAAGACACGTATAATAATTCCACAAGAGAAAGAAAGAGAGAGAGAGAGAGAGAGATGCGCGTGTCGAAACAGTGGGGGCGTTGTTCGAGGATGATTCATGAAAGCACGAAGAACGCAAGGAGCATCTTCGGTTTATAAACGTCCTCCATCATCGTGCATATAATTCGAATGGAAATGGGTAGCCGTGTCTGGTTACCGATCGTATGACAGAGTATAAACTTCCGTAATCGTAGCCAGCCGGTAAAGTTACTCAAACCTCCGTGGTTTTAACGTGGTCACGTTCCAAATCATCGCGCGTCCCCCTTCTCCATGAATCTATTTCCATCGAACAAAAATATCGATGAACTCAACATAATTTATTATGCGTTATTATGCACGAGAAGTTCCTTGATAATTGGATGATTATATAATAATCGTGATGAAACTCATCGCCTCGCAATTATTAGAAAGAATTCGATCGAGTTAAATCTTACAAATTAAAGATTTTCCAATAGCCGATCTATGCCAATCTTATTCCATTTCAAAGGAATAATAAGTTCTAATTTTTAATTGAAACTGTTACCTCGATTAATTATATCAAAGATAAGACAAAAAACGTGATAATTTAATTTCCAATCAAGACAGTTTCAATAATAGGCTTCTGTTTAGATTTAACGAAACGAATGCAAACACGTAATCGTTTTTCTTCTCTCTCTAAACATTCGTCTCTCGTCATCGACCTTATTAACGTAGATAACCTGATCAGAATTTTCTTCCATCTGTAATTATCTTTATCTGCACTATTCTTAATTTACCTTGAAGCCGCCTATATTGCATATATATCTCTACGAGATAAAGCTACAAAAATTACAAAACGTCGAGAACAAATATTTACACGGAACAAAGTACGTTACGCTAGCCGAGTGACGGTGTTTCGTAAACAATCGCGTACGAAACTGAACCGAAATGAGAGCGAAGCGGAATTGGACTGGTGGGGACTGGTGGGGACTGGAAACGGTCACAACTTTCGATATTGGCTTAAAAGTGACGTTGTAACGACTCGATTTTCGTTTAAAAAAATCGCGCATCCAAAAAATCGTAAATCTTGCCTGCGATACAATTGATCCGCCTCGCGATGCAGAGCTTGGGCATACTCCCGGCTATTTTTCAAATTTTGCTTCGAATCGGTCCTCTTGTGATCGAGACGGGCACGGTATTCCGCATTCTCGATCACTTTCCTCGTGTCGTTCAAGTCCTCGAGGTCGTCTTTCACGCTTCTGCTCGTGAGGACCGCCATCGAAATTTAAAAGGACTGATGTTGACGTTCGTCTGGTCGAAGTTGAAATGAGCCGTTAGTCCCCCCCACCCAATCTGCTTTGAAGTTTGCCAACCATCACGCGAGAATTATTTTTAGAAACGGGACGTTAGATTCTCACTGGCGCTCTATCTTTATCATCGATCTTGTCAAGTTTAATTATTAATTATTTTCAACGCGAAACGATACGAAAGGATCGAAAGATTAATATAAATTTCGTATGCACGCGCGTGTGTGTATATATTATTATTATATATACAACTGTATTTTCTACCATACTGTATATATTCACAAATTACACGGAAATTTTATTTTCTACTTGAACAAATCTGATTTTCACAATTGGACTTTCACGAAGGAATTCGATTTATCCATTTAACGGAGCTGAAACGCGGGCAACGAAGAGCGGAACTTATCCTATTAGCCGGCGCAATTTTCCAGGGTCCGCGTGGAAAATCCAGCCTCCATCAAAATCCCATCTTTTCCAACGTGGAAACCTGAAAAAGGAGATAAGGCGTTACACACCTCGCGCACTCTCGGGAAGATTGTCGTCGTTGAACACCGTCCAAGATTATCTCTCTTAAAGGGGCTCGAGAATAATTGGCCCGAACGTTTTTAAACGTCGTCAAGTTTTTCCGAAACTTCTTAGCAAGTTCGAATTTTAAAATCCAACGACAACGATTATTTTTCTATTTTTTTTTTTTTTTTTTTTTGGAAACGATTATCAGAATTTCACGAAATCTGACCTTGGTTTCCCGACAGGAGCGCTTTTAGAAACCTTTCGCCTGTCGTCGAGCATCGATCCTTGGACGAAATCGTGTAATCGCATCCACGAACTGGCACGATAAGTTTAGACGATCGTCTTGTTGTTATTATGATTAATCGTATTGATCGAAATCGATGAATCCAGGCCTCTCCTTGGAGGGTTCGAATTGCGCCAGCATGGCCCTCCTCGTCTCTATGACCGGATCTTTGGGCGGTTGGGGCATGATGCTCTTCCTCTTGCAGGGGAGTTTGAACTTCTTGTCGACGGGTTTGCAGCCGGGCATCACGGACATCCTCCTGTTCGCTGGGACCGCCTCCATCCGCCTCCAAAGGAAATCGACCTCGGGCTTCATGTCCTCGGGCATCATGTTCAATATAAGCTGTTGCCTGGCGGCGATCGCGTCGAACGCCAGCAACTTTTCCATGTCAATGTCGTCGATTATCTCGACGGCCCGTTTGTAGAAATCGACGAGGAAGTCGAGGCCGAGCTTCCTCGAGCTGGTCAGCGCGATCAGGGCCGCCTCCTTCGCCTCGTTCCGATAATTCTGGCATATCTCTATGCGTATGAACAGGTGTTGGGAGTTGAGCATCCACTGCTCGTTCTGGGCCTCCTGGCCCATGTCGCGGGCCTTCTTCCCGTAGAACCTCGCCAGGTCGTAGCGGCGTATGTCGATCAGGTATTTGCACAGCTCGTGGAAGAGCCAGGCCAGCTCCAACGGCTCGGACGCCATCGCCAATCTCCTGCGATCAGGAGAATCCAGAGGGTGAAAAGAAATATTTTTTTTTAATTTTTTTGGTCACGTTGAAGATCCTTTTTCCTCGTTCGTGGGGGGGAAGAAACGAAAGATGGAATAATAGAAGAGCAAACGTACCTGCGGTACGTTTTAAGAGCCTCTTTCCTGTCGACGGCTTTTATCCAACCGATGTCTACGTCGCGCGGCAACTCCGCCACCCGGATCCCCAGATGGTGTTTCAGGTATATCTTTTTGAGGTTCGGGTCTTGTATATTGGTCACGTTGCGCGAGTCTATGTAGGTCCACGCGATCATGTTGTAAAGCACGTTCAAACACTTCTCCTTTAAGGGGAACATCTTCGAGGAGAACGAGTCCAATTTGTCCTTTATCCAGTCCACCATTCTAATTGGCAATATAATTATATTTCGAGTAATTTGTCTTGATATTTTTTTGAAGGAAAAAAAGGGGGGAGAATGGTCACCTAAAGAACTCGACGTAATCCTTTTTCATTCTAATCTCGTGGAGGCGATTCAGCAAGAAGTCGGCTTGCACGATGATCAGGTTCTTTTTCAGCTTCTTCTCGGCCTCTAATGTCCTTTTGAACCCGTCAGGTTTAAGCCTGCGCTTGAACAACATCACGTAAAGGGGCTGCCGCATCCGCAGAACGTTTTGTCTACGAAGGCATCTCTTGTAATTTCTCCATATCATCTCCTCGAGTAGAAGGGAGGTCTCTTTATTAGGGGAGTCGTATTTCTCGGGATTCTCGGCCAAAAATTGCAGGAATTCCTTGTCCTTGGCCAAATGTCCCATATAAATCTGAGAGAAGATGAGCTGCAACTTTTTAAACCATAGCTCCGCCTGGGCAATGGGGTCGTTCACTTTGAACTTCGATTGCTCCTCCTCTATGCCTGCATAGATAATGTAATTTTTCACTTTTCAGTTTTTTTCTTTTTCAGAATTCGAAACCTCGAAAATACGTAAGAAAATTAGAATTTTCCCTTGCAAAAAGAAAATAATATAATATACTTTATTATCAATTATATCTGTGAAAGATAATATAATGTTGATTTCTTCTTACAGCTCCTTGTAAATTTCCAAAAAATCGAAAATAGAATACCTGGAATATAATTCTGTTGAATTCTTCGCACAGTTTGTGAAAAATCGCTTCAGAATTTGAAATCTTTGAAATACGTAAGAAAATTAGAATTTTCTCTTGCAAAAAAAAAAGGAAAAAAAGAAAGGATTTCAACATTTATCTCTACCTCTATATTTCAATATCTGGAATTAACTTTATTATCAACTGGAAGATAATATAATATTGAATTCTTCTTACAATTCTCTACAAATTTGCAAAGAATCGTTCCAAAATTTGAAATTTTATCTCGAAAATAAATAAGAAAATTAGAATTTTCCCTTGCAAAAAGAAAAAGAGAAGAATTTCAGCATTTATCTCTGCACCTATATTCTTATGAATCAACTTTATTATTAACTATATCTCCGGAAGATAATATAATATTCTTACAGTTTGCAAAGAATCGCTTCAAAATTTGAAATCTCGAAAATACAAAAATTAAAATTTTCCCTTGCAAAAAGAAAAAGAGAAGAATTTCAGCATTTATCTCTTCACCTATATTCTTATGAATTAACTTTATCATTACTATACGCCTAGAAAGTAATATAATTTTAAATTCTTTTTGCAATTTTTGCAAAAATCGCTCCAGAAATCTCGAAAATATGTAAAAAAAGAAAAAAAGATTTCAACATTTATCTCTTCACTTATATTCATTACATATTTCGAATTAACTTTATTTAGAACACGAGATATTATATCGGAGGATTAAAATTTCGAGCAAAATAATATTAATCACCGTTCCAAGCGAATGGAATTGATTATCTTTTTGAAACGTCTAATGCTTATCGCTTCGATTTATCGAGCTGGTATTATAATCAGGTATTGTTCGTTAGCCCGATTACCAATTGGAGCCGGTCACGAGGAGGGATTAAAACGTTCTAAACGAACGACTTTTAACGAAGCTCCCACTCCTCTTTCTCTTTTTAAATGAAAATCGCCCTCCTCGAGATCGAGGAGGCAAATCCTCCGAAAAATTAATCGGCTTAATCGAATCATTCGCGAGTTTTTTTTTTTTTTTTCTTCCAGAAAAATCAATCTTTCGAATCAATCCTGCGAAAATGCTTCGCAATCAGATTAATCGATCGTAACGATATTTGGAAATTTCGAAAAACGCGGACGGATCGAAGGGGGAGAAAATGTCAAATGCGAGCCGAATACCTGCGAGCTCGTCCACCTCCTCCTTCAGCTTCTCCACCAAATACTGTCGATACTCTTGGAGCTCGCGTATCCACGGGTAAAGAAGTTGAAGCGTTATCGGGGACGTGTCTATGCCGATGCAGTCCTCGATCGTCTCGTTCCCCTGCAGTATACCGTGCTCCAAATCCGTGGTCGGATGTTTCTGAAAGCCTTGGTGAGCGTGTATCAAGCTGTACTCGAACTCGCCGATGGCAAACAGGGTTTGCAACTGTATGTGCTTCACGTGCGAATACCTTGGATCTGGGGATGAATTAACGGAGGAGTTAATCGTATATAAAAAAACGCCGAAACATGAATTTCACGTTAAAATTAATTCGCGTGTGGATAAATTAATTGAAGAATACGATTGTTAATAGAGGAGGAAGAAAATTCGAAATTGAAAATTCGTAGAAGAATCGGAGAGAAAATTTAATTTCTCTCAATTCAGGTTTTCGCAAAACGAATCGAAATTCGATGAAAATACGAGATAATTCGAAAATAATTCTGAACGAGAGGATATTTTCCACTGGGTGAAATTTTCAATGTTTTCTTCAAGTTTTGAAAAGAAGAAAAAAGTTAACCTAGCTCCACGCATTTTTCCTCGGTCTTGAACGCCCTTCTGAACCTGGCGTAGGCGAGCTGGGCCTTGACGAGCCCCAGATAAGTTCTCAGGTCGTTCGCCTGGCTCTGTTCGATCGCCTTGTGGAAATACAACTCGGCCAAGTGGAATTTCCCAAGTCTAGCGAACACGTAGCCCCATTCTCGATAAACTATACCGTCCCTGAAGAACAACGGGCCCTCCTCCTGCTTCATCTTCGCTCCCAAGCCCCTTGGATTGATCTGGACAGAGATAAGTTGGAAAAATTTTCATCCAATTTCGGTCGGGATTAACCTGTACCATTGTATGTGCACACGTGACGGACGACGTCGTGGACACGGTGGATTTGTTCATCGTGAATTTTGAATCTGTCTGAGACCGGGTTTCCGAGTGAAACTATCGCGTTCTCATTTTCACGGCCAAATCCGAGCCGTGAGATTAAACTGGGCGAAATTAATTCTGTCACGTAGTTCTCCGCCGATTTTGACTATTCAAAATTTGCATTTTGAGATCTCGACACGCTTCAAGCTGTAACGGACGAAATAAAGAACTTTCGTCGCGTTTCCTTTGTTTATTATTCCAAATAAAATAAAATAAAATTCCTTCGAAACGATGTTTTCTTCGAGCTCGTCGCGTCACGAGACGAGAATTTATTACTAAAGATAAAAAAGAAAGAAAACAAGGAATTTATATACTGCCACTTATATCTTTTCAGAATCTTTAAGCTAAAAATACGGAATTTCGTCCAAATATTCGATCATTAATTCACGAACGAAATGCACTTTCGAAGAAGCAGGGGGAGAGGGGAGGGGGGGGGGAAAGGGAAAGGGAAAAGGAAAAATTCATCTTTCAGAAAGAATTTCTGAGTTCGTTTTAGATGAAGGGAGCAGTTGTAATCCGATTTCAACTCTAAAATAATAGGACTCCGCCTCCTAAAGCTCCTTGTGGTATTAATTGTCACGCACGACCAGGGATTACATTCGAATAACCGAAGAGGATTTGCGCGCATAACTTTTTCCCTTTGCTTTGTCAGGGAACTTTCTATCATCAGATCGGCGTGTGAATGTTTGTCCTCTGTGAATCTCGAAAGAGACTTTCTCGTAATTGCAAGCTTGGATGTTTATTTAAATATCCGTTTTAAACTTTTAACTTTGGATAATTGTTATTATTACGATCAGTCAATTAATCAGTGGCCATGGTTAGTTAACAGTGGATCAATCAAAGTGACCACTAAATCAATAAGTCAATAATTAATCAATGATTTAGAGTCAGATGATTGGTAGCTAATTAATTAACTATCGTCGATCGATAATAAGTTAGCGTTCACTTGTGTTAATAGTTAATCTTTGGTTAATCAGTGATTAGTTGGCGATCAATCAATGTGGCCAATCTCTGATTAATCAACCAATCAAGATCGATAATCAAGACAAAGATGTTAAGTCAATGATCCCACTCAATGTGTGATAATATGCTCTCTCTCAATTCAAACTCGAATTATCTTGATCACTTATAACGCATAACAACACCACTCAAAGATTAATATATAAAATAATAAGGTACGGTGAGATGTATCTTATAATTTAATTTAATTGAAGCAAAGAAAGTTTGGAAATTTATGGAATTGCTTGTTGCAGAAGATTGAAGGCGAAGGGAAATATTTGGCGACGTTTTAGAGGCGTGGAATAATCGTGGGCCATCGGTTTAGCTGTGTGCCCTCGAGATGCGGTGATGGCTTTGCTGTACAGATTCGCGCAGCTGCCTGACAGCAGTGGCACGCGGGTCTTCTCGTTCGTCGTCACAAGAAGCGTGGTACGGGACCCCGAAAGAGACGTGACAAGCAAGGAGCTCGTATGCGGCTTTCAAAGATGGTCCGTTGCGTTTTCACGAGGGAACAAGGTACATTTAATATACACTCTGTTAATAATAACTTCTTAAATTGTTAATTTCTTTTTTCACTTGTTGATCCTATCGATAAAGATTATTGAAATAATTATCTTAATAACAGTAATGAAATGCGATCGTTGATATTAAAATTGTGAATGCAAACAAATTAGATAAATGCAAGTGAAATTGACTTTTTGCATTAAACTTTGCAATATTATTAACCTATTATTGTAAAGATTATTGTAAAATAATTATGTGTGCAATCGAAAGATACTAAAGTCATTAACGAAATTACAGGTGAACAAGTTAAGCAATGAAACGTTCACGTGTATAGATAAATTTGGCTTATCAGAATTTATCATTAAAATCGATCGAGAGCAAATAAACCGAGAGAAATTGTTTCGAGAGTCGCGAACCGCAAATATGGCTTCGTTCTGTGTTTTTTTCATTTTCCTTGTGGAATGCGGAAGCCAATTCTATTTATCTCTCTCTCTCTCTCTCTCTTTCCTCACTCGTGCCAGGAATTCATAATCCATTCGAATCACGTTAAATCGCTCGAACGATGGAGTATTTATTCACATGCATAAAATTCACACGCACAATGTCTCTTCATGGATGGAATGTCCGATAATCTAATTTCCTTTTTTTTTTTTGATAACGCGGAAAAGATCTCGATCGCTTAAAAGATAATTAAAAAATATGAAATTTTTATCTTTATCGATTCAGAAAATTTTCGATTCGTAATTTTATCATAAATCGTTCGCTCTCCATCTTATAATTAACCCGAAATTAATCGTGAAAAAAATAAAATTACGATTCAATCGGATTAGATGGAAAATAGTTCATCCATCATTCGTTCTCGATCATCGATAAATAATTTGCTCGACCAAGCAGACAGAATTCAAATGGACGCACCGTCGTATTGAAAAATCAATCGGTAATGACGAAGCTTATGAATTCAATCGAAAGGAGAAATCGATCGGTTTCCGCGTCGAGTGACGTGTTTTCCAAAATATGCCGCGATTAACGCGATAATTGGATAAGCTTTATTAATATCGTAAATTAATAAAGCAATCATTAATAATCATCGAAAGGCGCAACAGCACCAAATTGGAAATAAAATTCCCCGGAGAGACGAACAGGAAAATAAAGCTCTACTATTAAAAAAAAAAAAAAAATCCTTCTTAAAAATCTCTTATTACTCTCTTATTACAACGAAAAAAAATAATATCTTCTTCTCACGCGAACGAAACGATCGAGAGAATAAAAAAAAAAAATACACCTGATCTAGGTTCTAGGCGCGTACCTGGTGTGGCGCGGTGCGTCGAGGAACCTGCGCGTCTACGTGGACTTCACGTTCACCCTTCTGAACCGGGAACACTTCTCCATGAACGAGGGATTCTCCGGGAAACGGGTCAAGTTCACGTACGAGGCGCCTGCCCAGGGCAACCGGAACTACATCCCGGTCTCGGACCTGTACAGCCGAAACTTCGCCGACACGAACGGCGAGTTCCAATTGGAATTGTCGATGGCCAACGTGAGGACCGTGTACATGACCGACCTTAAGATGCCGGGCGGCACATTCTCGTCGGGCCAATCGAAGCCGAACAAATTGGAGACCGATTATTTCGCGTTCGGCGGCTTCGATTGGAACCTGGTCATATATCCCCACGGGAACAAGGAGTTGGAGGGTTACACGAGGGGCCACGAGAACGGGATCAGCGTTTACCTGATGAGGATGAGCGGGTTCGATCATCGGTGCAGGGTTAGATACAGCGTGGCGTTGGGCGAGGGCGATCGCAGGATCGATTCGGGCCAGATCGAGGACCTGTCCGACGCGGAGCGTTGCGGGTTCGGGTGGCACACCAGGGTGAGGTGGTCCGAGGTGGCCCACAAAGGCGTGGTCAGGGTTTCCCTCGAGATGGTCGAGGCGAGGACAATTTGCGAGGTCGCGGTGCAAGCTCGCGGCCCCTCCGTCCTCCCCGCGACCCCCTGCTACGATCGTGACAAGCAGGCGTGGATGATCAGGGCCGACTTGCACTCGGACACCGTCAGGCTGCACCTCGTCTACAAAGATATCCACAACGTTCCGAGGAATCATTTGAGGTTGGTGAAAGAATGAAGAAAAAGAGGAAAAGTTGCGGGGAATGTTTCGCGAGAGAGGTTAAAATCGAGGATTGGATCGCTCGCAGAAAAAAGTAAAGTGTGAGGAGACTGACTTTCTTCTTGCGGTCAAGAAAGATAAATATAGCAATTCCCGATAAAATTTTATCAATCTACGATTTAATCCAATTTAGTTTAAATATAATCTGCTTTCTTGGCTTCGAGAAAGATAAAGATATACATATAATTCCACGAGTATATTTCCATCCGAGTTATTTATTTATTTTATCAACTACGTATATCTCTTTTCTTGAGAAATAATTTAGAAAACCTCGCTCGAATCCTCGTTTAAGTAATGTTTCTTCAAAATATTCTCGAAAACATATGGGATTGTGTTAATTGTGTTGATTGTTCAGGTACGTCAGTTGGTCAGCCTATCTTCTTCGCGACGAGGAGGCGAACATGACCGCGATCAGTTTACCAGGGGCCCCGTTCAGCCGTTACTACGCCCAAGAGTCCGCGGACGAAGGTATCATAATGGAGACGAATCTGGACACGAACGAGGTGAAAGAAAATCACTGTCCGTTCCTGACCGACAAAGGACAATTGAGGATCCGGCTCGAGTGGAACGAGAGCCATTTGCTCTTCCAAGCGACCTATCACAAGTACGACGACGTGTGCCGCATCCACAATCAACAAATGAGACGGGAGATCTCCCTCCTCCAGGCGGAGAATTACAGCCTGGAGAGGCAATTGTTCAGCTATCAGAAGAGCCTCGCCTACACGCAGGCGCAGCAACAGCAACAGCAGCAACAGCATCAGAATCAACAGCACCACGGAGGCCATCAAGCCCATCTGGAGAGATCCGCGTCGACAGACACCGAATACGCCTGACAAGTGGAACAACAACAACAACAACAGATCCAATCAAACGAGCTGCCAACCGCGACCACATGCCGGCGACAATTGCCAATCGTGCACGAGGATGATCGTCGTGTCCACCAGAACCTTGTCCGGATGATGGATCGACGATTGAGCAACGTGCAGCTCCAACAACGGCTGTACGAATCGGAATCGGGCTATCAGCAACGATACGGCGACGGTTCACCGTGTCAGAGTATCGTCGATCAAACGGTGGATCATCAACAACAACGTCCGAGTATCGTGCAGCAACCGAAGTCGGCGCGATCCAGCGTAGGCAGATCGGACAGCGGCTCGGATCGTGGAAACGATCGTTACACCGGCTACTATTTGGGGTACGTCGGTCAGGCAGTGCACAAAAGACGTAGGACCACTTTCTGGGAGACACTGACGGGTCTCGTGTGCTCATTGGGCGCTTTGGCTTCCAGGGCTGCCAAGATGGCCACCAGGCGGGGAGAGCCACTTTGAAGAAGCTTAAGCGCGTTCTCGCGGACCAGTGGACTGGTACGTTTTACACGACACGTTTCGGGATCACGATATATCGGGATACAAATTGGCGATCGTTCGTTTGGCGACGTGCTGTGAACACGTGTTCGAGGAACACGTTCGAGACGCAGGCACGGGGGAAATAAATTGCTGCTGAGAGGGGGAAACGAAGAGTATATGATTTGGACGGTGGCCGAGAGAGGTCGCTAGTTTCGCATATTCCTCGTGTTTACCGCTGTAATAGGAGATCCGTTTGTTTCGAGGAAAGGATGAATAAGGTGTTAATCTTATTTAGAGGAAATAAATAAAGAAGGAATTTATATGTATAGAGAATCGTTGGATTGCACGAGTCGTCTCTTTCAAAAAGTTGTGAAGGAGAGGATAATGGAAAGAATTTCTTTTTTTCCTGGTGGCCGCTATACAAGCTCGTGACCAGATTTAACGATCAACTCGACAATATATGACAGATGGATGAGGCGACGAGAGAAAGATGATGCGGTGCAAGTTGCGGGCTCGGAAGGTAATACTCGCACCGGATTGGACCGACCGGATTGACCATTTTTCGTCCATTTTTTTTTTTCCTCAAACGGAGTCCAATTTGAAAGAGAAAAGAGCAAAAACGAAGAGGGTGAATGTTCGATTCGAAGTTCTCGACGACAAAGCAGCTCTGACGAAGAAAAATTCGGCCGAATGGAACCAACTTATTGAAGCTGTCTTGTGGAGAATCGTGAGAAGGAACCAGAAAGGATTTCGCGTTAACACGATTCGAACGCTGGAAAAATTTCACATACGTATACATAACACGCATACACTCTTGATAGAAATCGATCAAGAGAGGGAATCGAAAGAGGAATTAAAAAAAAAAAAAAAAAAAAAAAAAGAACGAAATCCCCCTCGATCACGAATTCTATTATACACGTACAAGAATACGATTCTATCTACTACTTTGTCAATTTATTAAGAGAAAACAAAAAACAAAAAAAATACCTATTTTCCTCTAAAGACTTTTTTCACCTATCGTCTATGACTTCTTTGATAATAAAGAATCCGTGCGCGGTGTAGTCGCCGAGTCGTAACAACATACTTATTACGGTAGAATACTTACACCTAAAACGAATGCAAATAAAAAAAAAAATTAATAATAATATTAATAATAATACTTTAGAGTGCAGTCGATGTTACATAAACCGAAAGTAGGAATGAACGAAAGATGCTCTCGTTACAGAGCAATCAACGTGGTACATCATAAACATATGCATTCATAAATATACAGATATACACACACATACACACGGGCATTAATGTTCGTACTCGACTTTTTTTTAAATAAAAAAGGCCAAAAGAGATCAGGGTAAAAAAGAACAATGCGAACGATCCAAATTTTTGACTTATTGAACTAATTTATCATTGTACGAAAAATTTATTAATTTTTTCCGTTAATTACTCATTCTAATATACATATATGTTGAATGTTTATATTATACGTCGATCAATTCGATCATTCCGAATCATGTTTATACATCATTATTTCTTTTTCTAAAAATTAAATACTTATTAATCGCCGTTTTATCGATAAATTTACTATCTAAAAATTATTAATACGCGTTTTAAATAACGATAAACTGTGTAATTTGTACCAGGGAGAAGTTAATGAAGAAATTCGTTCAGAGTGATAGAATCACGAACATCGTGCCGCGTGTAGCACTTATAGATCGAAGAAATATCCAGTTTATTGCTCGTCGAAAATACACACTTGTTTCTCCAACCATTTTGGCCACGTTCTACTGTACCTGTACCAATATAGCGTCATACGTGCGAGGTCTTCGACGATATTGCACTTTTCAATTTTTGCATCCCGCGCTTATCGTCTATTTTTCCTACCGCCTTTCATATCATCCGCCATTTTCCATCAATCTTTCTTTTGCCTTTTTTGCAACAATTTTCAAATGGGACGACAGTCGAGAATCTTTTTAAATTTAAAAATTTCCTTATCCAATTTATCCTTTTTCAATTTCTTCAGATTTTTTTATCTTTAAAATTGACTCCTTCTTGTTATCTTCGTGTTATCCTCATTCTCAAAGAATCTAAGCTAACTCTCCACCGTTTCGTCACTGCTAAAACGGGGTATGTCCCAACTTTTCAATACTTCTTTAGGCAAAAACAGATACTGGACAAAGCTGGTCATACAAACTCATAAATATCTCTTCGTGCAAACTTTCCTTTCTTGTATTCTCTCTTCCCCACCATTTAAAGTAGTTCACACAAATCGGTACTTTTCATCTTCCACTCCGGTTCAAAGTATGTATCTGTGTGTAGAGTACAAGAAAAGATGCACAATTCAACCAACCGGTATCTACATCCTGGCAGCGTATCTACTTTCATATTGATTTTCTTCGAGACGGTGAGAATTCTACAACCGATTCGTGAAACTGTTTCTCCTTATCTTTTCCATCTTGATGCCGATATGATGTCCCATTTGAAAGCTTCGTATCCTGTTCTTTCCTCGTGTAATTATAGTTTCAAATAACCGATATATATATATACTGAAACACATGTGTTTACGTTACGTCTTGCATCAGCATGCATCGCGTCAGTAGCAAGACGATCGATACACCAGTTAGTTCACACATTAGATATTACAGTCCACCATGAATCGTCGTGTACCGCGCACGTGTGCCCGTGGTTGAATCGGGTTTACTTGTACACACGAAACTCGTCCCAATACCTGATTAAAAGCACCGATGAGAAACCTGATATCGTTCCTCCAAAGCTTGCAACTTTCCTTTCATGCTCACGACTTCGATTTTTCATGTCGTTAACATCTCTTATTTCGTTCTATCCTCGACTCTGCTCTTGATAAAGATAGACTCTGGAAAATATAAGTTATTTCTATGAGATAATTTTTAAAAGAAAAATTTTAAAATTACAGATCAAAGATTATTCTTTTATTCCCACTACGATAGAGTCGTTCGAGACAATTTTAGCGTAAGCAATGGCAAGATCCGCGAAATTCGAACCGGTGCTTTTAACCGGAAGCACCAATTCATTCGAGAGAGAAAAAAAAACGATACATCGCAGTTCGAAAGTTGTGTCCCTCCTCTGAAGTAGCGGAGATCTGTATACTTTGTACATATTATAACTGTACTAAACTGTTGATGATTTAAGAGAATGAAAATTGAATAAGAAAAAGAGTTGTGCCTATAGTATGCGCGAAGCGGAGAAGGATTTCAAGCGAATCGCACGATCGAGCATCATCGTTTCGTTCCAACGTTCAAAACATCATTATATTCTCCAATTAGAGTTATTAACTCGGCGATATCTGGTTGCTAAATTCGCTATAAATCTCGCTTAATCTTCGTCATGTAATTCGCATTATCGTATCTCTCTTAACTGCACCCATATTCCCCGGCTTCTTTTTGGATTTAACTGTAATACGTGTTATAATTTCTGATAATGTATCTACCGTATCGTGTGCTCTAATTTCCAGTATAATTTTCGCTCGTCGGAATCGCGGAAAAATTGCGTTCTATTTATCCTCGCTAACAACATTCTGTCTCCTTTTTCATAGCTTTCAGGCTTAAACGATAAGAAAACACGCGATATGAAGATAAAAGCAATAAATAAACTCATTTGGCCAATAATTACCTTCGTTACGTTTTGTGAATCGTGTAGCCACTGTAAAAAAAAAGTGCTTGCCTTTTTCGAGTCAGCGAAAATTTACTCAAGATTCCAGACGGCTGAGATTCCCACGAAATCTTATTTCCATTTTAATATGGCGGCTCAACTCAAATTCGTAAAGATGTCACGATTACGTTCATCCGTACTTCCTCCTTTTCTTCGTTATTTCACGAATAACGACGAAGAATCTGCAATAAAGAATGTTCGAGTTAGCAGAAAAAAAAAAAAATTGGAGAAAACTTTGAACGTGTCAGATTAAAAAAGAAAAAGGAAGAAAGAAAAAAAGAGATTAACGAAACGATGAAAAAAATACGATCTTGCGATCTTCGACGATTTCCCTATGCTTATTGAAGGCCGAGGATCATCATAATATACATGTGTAACACATTTCTATAAACGTAATAGAAACGAAAAAAAAAATAGGAGAAGCAGTCTCTCGTGCAACGCACGCGCCTCTCGTTCAATATCCTCGATTCAAAGTTTTCTTATCCAATATACAGTCAAGTGTATATTACTAGGACCACCGGCGGGAATCGTCGACGTGGATGCGTCCTCGAAGCTTGTCAAATCTCCCGCCTAACGGCCAACAATCCTCGAACTTGGTTAACTAAAAAATACATAAAAGCATTAAAAAAAAAAAAAAAAAAAAAAAAGAGAGGAAAAAAAAGAAGTGGAAAAACCGCTGCAAAAATCGAAACGATCGCGACTCGTTTCGGGCAAAACAGACCAAGTTGGAGGAGTTTTTTTTATCGGCGACAAGAGACCGATCGTATCTAATGTCATTGTATTGTTGTGTAATTTGTCAGATTTTATCGATCGCAACGTTTGCGTCCGCACAAAAGCGAACAATGTATTAAAGAAACGGAACCGTTTACAGGAATCCCCCGTAATGTCCCTCCTTGCCAGTCTAAACTCTCCTGTTCCACGGTTTTCAATTTTCTATCGAAACGCTTGCGACAGGCGTGACAGTAGCTCTGACAATCGCATCTAATCCGATCGAACGATTAAATCCCCGCGTCTGTCAGCGCGATAAACCAGCGATTTCCGCTTTGGCGCGTTCTGGTTAATGCTCCGGATAAATGTCACACGATACCTGGGAGAATTTTATTAACGTTCAATCAATAATATTTCTACTATCATAAGAAATATGATAAACTAAATGATTAGTAATCATACTGTACAGATATCGTCGTACATACCTTAAAAGAAACGGAATTCGAATATCTCGAAATCATGAAATATTCTATTCAATATTCGGGATACGTAAGGTATCTAATATCTGAATGTTTTGGATATCTGGGATAACAATAGCGCAAGCATTTCAGCCAGTTCAAGTGGTATTCAATTTTCAAAAGCCTGGACATCTGATATTCCGAAACATTCTACAGTTACGTTTATTCACACGCTAGATCTTGTGTTACTTTTGTTTCTTATAATAATCTAGAAATCTAGAATTCACTACGTGTCGTTCCAAAAGTCCAATTCATTTGATCGCATTAAAAAGCTAGATTATTACGTATAAATAATAATACAAAATTTAAATAATATATATAAAGCGAATAAGAATTGATTGGATTTTGAGATTTGAAATATATCGTAATAATAATAAATTATCAAACCAACCCGTCTTATCTCCCACATATCGTCGATATTAACGAACTTTCATACACGCTTCAAAGCCGCCCGCGATTCGGCTCGGCATATCAGTCAATTAAACTCATTCTCGCGAAGGCCGGGTGCGGGTATCATCGCTAAGAAACGTAGAACACCAAGCGGAATACATATTTACACTTATAACTATATGCTATAGAATGGCAGAAATGCTTGGAATTTATCAAATCAGTTGAGCGTATCAGTCGGGTCAAGGAGCTTCATTCTTCTCTTTCTCTCTCTCTCTCTTCGTCTTGATTCTTGATTCCATCTCTTACCATCATATTTTCTTTTCCATCAGTTCGTAGCCTCTTTCTTCGGAATAAGATTGTTTTATTCTTTAGTTTCCGATTCTTTTGCGTCATCATGTGTCAATTGACCTTTGGAAATCAATATGCGATAGTGAACGATCCATTGATGAATTGATGAATTCGAAAAATTCGCTTCTATTTTCTGTAGAAATATTTTTTGGATTATATATTACTTTGAATATTTAAACGAAATTGAGAGTTATAAAGAAGTTGAAAAGTTCTAAGTGATGAAAAGGACGAATAAAAGGAAGGTACCCCGAACTTTTATTCGAGCTATGTAAATATCGGACATCGGCCTCTCACCCGTTCGTTCCGTGAATTCCATCCGATATTGCTCTTCCTCACTCCAGCGTCGCATAATTAATTTTTGTCTATCGATATTCCGCGTCTGTAACTCTTTTCAAAAGAGTTCGTTGGGATACAGAGGAGAGGAAGGACGTTAATATTGTACCTGTTTCTAGGTTATCGGTTTTCCTTAAAAACGAGATATGAAATGAAGAGTATAATCGATAGTGCATATTTATCGTTAAAAATTCTAGAAAATTTACAAGATTTATGGAATTTGGTAACTATTTGAAAATTAAATGAATATGCATTTTGCATCATTTTTTTTTTATTTTTATTTAGATATCACACTATTCTTGCTCTTTTTTGTTCTCTTTTTATTTTCTTATTTCTTAATCCATTAATTTTATTTCAAAAATATTTTTTTACCGCATCCTTATTTCTCAGATCTTTCAAAATCGTACTAATTTTTTTCTTTTTATTTTATTCTGTCAAATTTATTCACAAATATCAACGCTCCATAACCTGACTAAACAAAAATCGATAAGTATCGAAGATCATGATAAAAATCGAAACGATTTGAAAATCGATTTTTCATTCGATATTCTATCGAAGTTCTATTCTGAAGTTCTATTCACGTCATATCGCGCTGACGGACAATGATATCATAAAATAATATCAATTTCCTTGTCATTTTCGCGATAAAAATGATTCACACATTAGTTTACAAAACTACAATTGCTTGTGAAACAAATTACTTTACTCGAAATAATTTTCTTCGTTGTACATTTTTCCCAGTACTCCTCCAATAGGAGCGAAAGTCACGTTTTTTCTTAATAAGAAATAGAACTCCCTCTTTCGTTACAATATTATCAGTATTCTCTCTATTTTATTGTTATGCTTTCTCTTGTATAATTAGAAATAAACAATTATTTTTCTAAAATATGATAATAACTGACAAACGATAAGTAATAAATAATTTATAAACGATCGACGACCATGAACATGTATGTATTTTTTACGATAATGTCAATGAGTTTTGGTCGTTAAGGTTAGATAAGAAGAGAAACATGTTAATTTCGACAATTCGTAACCTAAGATAATAAGAGGGAGTTTATCAAATCTAGTCGAGCGTTTCCTTTTTCAGCTTCTATCCTTGACTAATAACTCTTTTTCGATTGATGTACGTACTTTTTACGCACGATATAAACACATCTCTTTATGCAACAACTTTTTTTCATGTGTGATCTATTTGAAAGAAAAAAAAAACAAAAAAAAAAGAATAAAAAAAATGCGAATACAAAACCGTCATACGTTTCTCAGAGTTTTGAGACATATACTAATATACTTAAACCATCTGTGAGTCTGCCTCGTCTTTTATAAAGTTCTTGCTATATTCAATTGATGGTGGTATTTATTTCATTACCTCTCCGTTTATAATTTATGAACAGTTCTTATAATATTACATGTAAAAAAAATGTACAGCTATATCTTTATTCATTTCTTTTTTATTTTAAAAAACTTAAATTTAATTATACTTTACCCATTTATTAATATCTATCGCTACGTAGTATATTAGATTTAAAATGTACATCAATCCTTGCAATAGTAATGTGATATGGACACAAGAGATATCAATCAAGCTATTCGGACTAATATGTTTTACTCCACTGAATACATCGATCATGATATACGAAACGCTATTATAAAGTGACAAGTTCGAAACACAAATACAAATGATTATAGTAACTGATCTAAGAATCATGAAATAGTACAAAATTGCATAGCTTGAGGGAAAATATAAAAAGTGTAATTTTGTTTAAAAAAATAACTTTTATTATTATTGCACAAAAATGAGATAATTTAGAAAAATTTTAATTATTTATTAATTATTAAATTATCAAATTCAATAAGAAAATATTTTAATTCAGAAGAAATCAAGATTCATACCATTATTAAATTGCAAATATGTGTATTTAACAATACTAATAGATATTGATAATAAAAATGAACAATGTATATAAAGCAAATTTGACCTAATCATTACAAGTCACGAGTCATGAAAGACCGAACAACCGACAGTCGAATTGCAACTGTCGCCTATATCGGTTCGTATGGTGTTAGACATTGGTTATCATAATTCTATCATGTTATAATACAAAACTATATTTATTTTTTCTAAGAATTTAATATACGCAATCGCATATACATACGCATCAGCAAATATTAGTTAGTTCATCGTAGCTGTAACGTTTATTTGTGATTTAAGGTTATGTTTTCCACAAGAAAAAGAAAAAAGAAAACTGTTTTGAAAAAGTGTTAAAAAATTAATTTTAGAAATTTATTAAATGATTATTAATAAAATAAAAATTTTACAAGTGAAAAGTGATAGTGGAAAATATTTATGTAAAAAAAAAGAACAGATTTCAACAACGATTATTGCAACATTAAAATAGTATTGAATAATCATTAAAGTTGCTGATACATTGAATAAATTGATTTTATAATTTGTTAATAATTGCTATATTATTTCAAATAATATTAATTATTTAGCAAGATCTTCTTAGAGATTATATTTTTCAATTTTAAAACTTTGAATGTAACGAAAAATAAGTTTTATTCGTTATATTGTATACATATATCACCGATTATAAAATTCAACTATTTTCTGCAAAAAGAAAGCTAAAAAACGGCGACTGAAGAGGAAAGGATTCATCAGCAAGGTCATTTGACCTATTTAGACCCACTGTTGATGAATAACAAAAGACAAAATATGTTGAGCCAAAAGTTAAGTAATAGAAGATTATTAGTTGACCTACTTGCACTAATGTTTGGTCTTGGTGCATGGATTGGTGTGAATGGTATTTATGTTCAATTACCACTTCTTGTGAACGAAGCTCCAGAAGGATGGAGTCTTCCAGCACATATGGTTATGTTAGTACAATTTGCCAATTTAGGACCAATACTTTATACATTATACATAAAGTATGTATATTAAAAATATATTTTAATAATTCATAATATATTTCATAAATATATTTTTAATTCATAATAATTTATGAAACATTTTTTATCAAATATATTCAAGTATTTTTTTTTGTTTTAGATATAATAAATGGGCATGTGACAAATACATTACATATGTCCTTTTAGCAGCAGGAGCAATATCTACATTTATATTAGCTTTTTTATATGATAAAACTACTGTAATATTTGGCAATAAGCATTCCACTGCACTATTATCATTAATGTTTGTAACTGCTATTGTTGGATGTACGAGTTCAGTACTATTTATGCCATACATGAGGAACTATAGAGAGATTTATTTAGTGTCCTATCTTGTAGGAGAAGGACTCAGCGGATTTGTGCCAAGCTTAGTGGCATTAATCCAAGGTGTTGGTGGAAATCCTGAATGTTTAAATAATACTAAATCTGGATCTAATGTAGAATTAATACCTTATTATCCAGAACCTAGATTTTCAAGTCAGACTTTTTTTATTTTTATTGGTACTTTATTGTTTTTATGTTTCTTGGCATTTTTGGGATTGAACAATTTATCTATTGCTGTTGGAGAGCGTGTGAAACATTCAGCAAATATGGAAACATTACCAACAGATACACGAGCTCCTCCCAGTTATAAAACAAATTCCGGTTGGGCAATGTCTAAGCAAGTGTATTCATATTTATTAATTATGATGGGAATGGTTTGTTTCTTAGGTAATGGTACATTACCAAGTATTCAATCATATTCTTGTTTACCATATGGAAATGTTGCATATCATTTAACTGTTACATTATCATCAATGGCTGGTCCATTGGCAATGTGTCTAGGTTTTGTCATAAAAATGCCAGAAGTCAATTTCCTTTCTGGTCTCATGGTTATAGTTGTAGCACTTTCTAGTTTTGTTTGTTATCTAGCTGTTGAATCACCTACACCACCTTTGCAAAATACCTGGTTAGGTGAATTTTTGGTAGTTTTATCTTGGATATTAATTAGTGGTTTGATAGGATTTATAAAATTGGGTATTACAACATTATTTAGGCCTGATCCTGGCAGAGGTTTATATTATACTGGTGTTGCAACTCAAATTGGATCATTGATAGGAGCAATAATTACATTTGTTTTAGTTAATCATGCAAAACTATTTCATTCTTATTCACCATGTTTATTAGTTGCAGCAAATTGACGTTTAATATGACATTTATATTTAATAATTTTATTAGTAAAAATTGTATAAAATGAACTAAAAAGATGAAATATATCTCTTAGCTTCTATTATTTATCATTATTAAATATGAAAGAGCAGGGTCTAACTATTTTTAAATGTTATAAATCTAGAACATCGAATTAACAGTATATAGTTACATACATAAGTCAACATAAAAATAGAATCATCTATATTTTATAATATCAATATTAAAATCAATCGAAATTCCAATTTGCTTATAAAATTTTAAGAAAGCTATAAATATTTTTAATAATTGAAAATAAAGAAGTATAATATATTTTTATTTCAATATGAATTTAATTCAAATAGATATATAAGACATGAATATAGTTAAAAAAGTAGTCCTATATATTTTATATATATTTAAACAAAATTTGTTTGCATATAAGTAGATAAATAATACTTTCGAAATTTTAAATTTAAAAGATGCAATTATAATATAATTTATTGCATAATAAATGTTTTGAATAATTTTTATATCAAAAATATCTTTCATCTGAAAAGATGTTACAATATTGTAATGATTAATTTTATTACAAAGTTTAATTTTATCATTTATTTTATGACTTTTGAGTTTAATATATTAGAATATTAAAACGTACTTAATATAAAATTTAATTATCATTATGTCAATTCAAAATGATTATTCAAACTTTATATTTTATCTGATAAATTTTATTGTTCGGATTAAAGAAAAGTCAGACATCTCATGATTTTATCATATCAGTTTCTCTGGTTTAAATGCATTCTATAATATAGAATTTTAATCAGTTATCTTGTTTTTTAAATAATTTTACAAATTTTAAATAAATGAAATAATTTTTTTCAATTGTGATATTTAGGAAATTAATAAAATAATTTGGTGAGAAATCAATTAATAAAAAATAATTATATAAATATAAAAAACTATTTAAGATTATTTTTTTATTAATTATTATTCAGGGATATATAAAAATTTAATTTTTTATATAAATGCAGAATGATTCATATTACACAAGATAAAGAAATATGCAATGAAAAAACTTATATTATTGTGCATTTTCTTATAATATTATTTGGCATATCTTCTTGTATTGGTATTAATGGAATATTTATTCAAACATCAGTACTTATTAATACATCTCCTGAAGGTTGGTCATTACCAATTTATTTAGTATTAATAACTCAAACTGCAAATTTTGGTCCATTATTATATATAATCTTGCAAATGTACTTCAAATGTAAGATAAATGAACCTTGGTGGATAATGTGTTTGTTGGTGTTAGGAACTTTGGCAATGGGATTTTTAAGTTTCTTTTATTCTGAGAAAACTGTTATTGCTGATAATGAATACAGTTTGCTATTATTTGTTTTAACATTTTTCAATGCTTTAGTAGGTTGTTTTAGTTCTATATTATTTATGCCATATCTTCATAATTTTAATATAAAATTTTTAACATCGTATTTTATAGGAGAAGGATTAAGTGATGTATTGCCAAATATTATTGCTCTGATACAAGGAATCGGATATACTTCAAAATATACAATTCTTAAAAATAATACTAATGTAGAATCATTAGAATCTTTTGTTTCAAAATTTTCTCCAAGTGAATATTTTCTATTTATTTTTATCATTTTATTTTTATCTTTAGTTGCTTTTGCTATTTTAGAATATTCTTCAGTTTTTCAAAGCATAAAACAAATTCATAATTCTATTAATATAGTATTCAGTGAAAAACAAGTATATGATTCTCATGATCATTGTACTAATAATATACAAAAAATGAAACATTATTTAGTAAATAATAATAAATATTTAACTAAACAAACACGAAATTATTTATTTATATTACTTGCTATTTTTTGTTTTTTGAGCCATGGTTTCTTTCCAAGCATACAATCTTATTCCTGTTTATCTTATGGAAATATAGCATATAAATTGTCAATTATATGTGCTCAAGTTGCAAATCCATTTATGTGTTTATTAGCATTTCGGTTTAAAATTTCAAGTATAAAAATTATTAATTACTTATCTATAATATGTTTACTTATTGGAAGTTATGTTACATATTTGGCAATATCTCCATCACCACCTTTACAAGCAACAAAACTTGGCATTTTTTTAGTTATAATATCATGGGCACTCTTAATGGGATTTATTTCTTATTTAAAATTAATTATTATATCAGTATTTAGAAATACAGTGCTTTCCAATATACTTTTTAATGTAGGTGCAATTATGCAAATAGCATCTGCAAGTGGTGCAATATTTTCATTTATAATAATTAACTTTACAAATTATTTTGAAGTACATGATAATTGTGCTTAAATAATTGATATATTAAATATATATCTAATTTGTTTTATACTGTATATGCAAAATGATAATTGTAATAGTATTTCTATTGAATATATTCTTAAATGATTTATATACTTACATATGTATAAAATTATGATAATAATTTTTTATTAAAGTAATTTTAAACAAAATTGATAAAATATAAGATATAAATTTGTATCTACAAAAATATTTTTATAATTGTACATATGTTTGCATGAACATGCTTAATGAATGAACAGATATGGACAAATAAATAATATAAAACAATTATAGAAATCATGAAGGTTATAAAAATTATATGTAAAATATATATATTTTATCCATTGTTATCATAAGTACTGCCTTCCAATACTGTACTTAAGATTATTATGTATATTCAATTAGTTTCGAATTATATTCTAATAAGGAAAAATCACATTTATGTATCATAATATCAATTGTTTATAATATATAAAAATTATTATTCTGTGAATTTGTTGGAATATTTTGAGAACATATTCTTTTATTACGAATATTTAAGTTGTATTCTAAAATTTAATAATCGCCACAAAATTAAGTTTTAATATTATATTATATAATTAATTATAAAAGATTCTTTTGTTTATTATAAAATGTGTACAATTATAGATGTAATGAAATTTTATAAAGTGATTTATACAAATTTGCAAGTATAATAAAATGAATAAAATAAAAATATTATTTAAACTTATTACACGTTGTCAGCCCTGTCTTGGAAGATTGTGAAATTTACTAAAACGGAGGTGGTAAATGACTCATGAGTCCTCGTACAAAGCTATATAAGAACCAAAACGGTAAATAATAAAGTTAAATAAAAAAACAATTTTTGCATTTATTTCTTCTTATTGAGTGCTAAATCATCAAGATATTTAAGTCGATCGAATGATATTATTTAAAAATATAACGTTTAATATTGGCCTTATTAGACTAAAATGTGTGATGAAGAACAGCATTTCACTCAAATTAAATCTAATCAAACGGAATTCCAGTTATCTTTATTGGATCTTCCAATCGAGGTTTGTATAAATAAATTTTTATTAAATTTTTATATACGTATATATCTTTGATAGAGAAATAAAAAAATATATGTATATGCATTTATGCATATATGTAAATGAACTTTTAAACAATTTTAAAAAATTCAAAACTTCAGATAATATTTATTATCTATTATTATTTCAATGAACTTTTTTAATTATTAAGACAAATTACAAATGCTATGTTATTGTTTACAAACAATAAGAGAATTTTTATTAATATAAATTATAATGACGATATTATACGTAATATTGTAAAAATGATTTTTAAAGTAAAAATTGAATTCGATTAGTAAGCAAGCTGTAACATATATTCTTTGAGAATAAATGGAATATTGCGAGAACTTTAACGAAACGTCAGTAGCACGTAAACGCCATTTTTAAATCTCTATTTCGCACAGTAGTATCTGTATTTTAAAATTTAATTTTGGTTTTGTGCTTTTAAATGAAAAGTTATTTATACAAATGAAAAATATTATATTGAAATATTTTTTCATTACATATTATATTTTTTCCATATAATAATTAAAATTTTTTATTATTATAATATATAAAATTAATAAAAATTTTTATTATTATATTTCAGATATTTCTTCACATTTGTTCCTTCTTAGATGCATCTACATTAGTACATAATTTGAGTTTAGTGTGTAAACAATTTTATCAAATTTTAAATGACAATTCATTGTGGAAAGCGAGGATTAGTCAAATTTGGCCAGATACTGGTTATCCAGTCTTGCCTCCTGGTTAGCTCAAATTGATAGCATCTTGCGCCTTGCACGACCAATCATTCTGTAAATAAATAAAACACCACCTATTACTGTATCCAATAACTAGTTATATTTCATATATTTCATTATAAAAACATTAATTTTAAAATTAATTTTCATATACTATATATCATAAGAAATGAATGATTCATAAATAATAATATTTCAATTAACAAAGAAAATATGTAATTTATTAAAAACTGCAATTAATTTAATTTAATATTATATTTTTTATTTAAAATGTATTCTTACATATCAATATTATTTGCTAAAAATTATATATATTTATTTTCTTTATTTATAATAATATATTATTCTTATTTTTAAGCTAAGGATGATGAATTATTTTGGAAATTATCATGTGTTGCATTGGAAAAACAAATATCATTATGGAGAAAAGAAGATTGTATGGAAAAGTTATCACTTAGTAATGTGCAATATAGTACTATTGATGGCTTATTATTAATGCAGGCTAGTATAATATTTTAAATAATGTTTTATTTCATACTTTTATAAATTTATATTTACAATAATATTCATATTAATATCATATAAATCAAATAGGAAGGAAATATTTGCATATCAGGAGCTAGAGATCGATCTTTGGTATGTTGGAAACTTTCTACAAAAGAAAATGAAAGAGAGAGTCACACATGCATAAATTCTGCTCATAATGGATGGATTTGGGATCTAGCAGCAATAGATAATACAGTCTATAGTTGTAGTTGGGATCATAACGTTAAAGCATGGACACTTACTAGCACTGGTCTCATTCATTTCAAAACTTATAAGATGTACATGAGCTGGTTATTTTCGCTGTTCTCGTTATGGGAAGGCCGAGCGAGGAAGGCACGAACATTTTTTTATTCATTCTTAAATAATTTAAGCAATGAATTATATTCAACAAAAAGAATATTAAATAGCAAATATAATTTTTTGTAATTTTTTCGAAAAGAATAATTAAACAAGAAATCTTTGCTTTCACTCGCTCTGCCAAAATTAGCTATGTATTATTCTGATAAGTTACAATTATATGAAAGCATTAACAATTTTTTAGGCTTACACGAAGTGCTTTATTGTGTATTACATCTTGCCAAGATTTAGCACTCTTTGCGACAGGATCATATTGTAAAACTATTTTTGTGTTTGATCCGAGATTAAATTATAATCCTATTGTAAAATATCAACCACATAAAAGAGCAGTCATTAAAGTGGCTATGAGTTCTCACTTTATTTTATCTGCTAGTGAAGATAGAACAGTATCTATATGGGATCAAAGAGCAGGAAGAACTATGAAAAATATCACAGTAAGGATGTTATAATAAAAATTTTTATTAAAAACTAAAATTTTAATAATTTTATTTTAATATTATATTTTAGATTTCTCAGGAATCATTTCCTATGAGTATGAGTATGGAACAGGATATCGTTTATGTGGGAGATGGTAGTGCAAAATTACATGTACTTGATCCAAAAAAGAATTTCGAACCAGTTAAATGTTACACTACTGAACACAAAAAAGGTATTAATGGCGTCCATATTGCACCAGGATGTTTATTCACAAGTTCTATGGACAAAACAGTTAGAATTTCCAGTCCTACTGATCCTCCACAACATCTTACTACTTTAAAATCTAATTATGGTGAAATTGCTAGTGTAAGTGACCTGAAGTAGCATATGAAATATTTTTATGAATTTTAATTATGTAATTATTAATAATTATGCAATTATAATAATAAATTCAATTTTTTTAAATTACAGACAGATTATTTAAATAATGTTCTTGCTGTTTCTGGTACAGAGGGAATTGAAATTTGGAGACCAAGATCACGAATACAATGTGCATAAAAATGTTAATAACTAATGAGTTCTATAAGCATTTCGCTTTTATATATTGTATACATCTTAAATTTTAATAAATGAATAAATAATAAAAATATATGTAATTTAATAAATATTTTACTATAATTTTTTCACAAATATTTATTTTGTTTTTTAATCATTTATTCGAAAAAATAAATCATAAATAATAATAAAGTATAAAAAATATCAACGAATGATCAATTAAGTATAAAAAAATCATTAAAAATGCTTCATCATAAATAACATTTCTTTCGACATTTAAAATTTAGCCGCTAAACAGGAGTGTAATTGTCGAATCAAAAGCCCCGAAGAAAAATTTGTTTGTCAGTTATTTAATTTAAAATTTATTTTAAAAATTAATACGTATCACATATCATTAATAGTTTAAATATTTTCAAAAGATAATAGGAAACATTATATATAACGATAAAATAATGTTATATTTGAAAACATTATCTGAACTTATAAATCCAAATAGCAGGCCAATCGATGTCACTGCTGTCGCCGGAAATGCTCGTCTGCTAAGCATCGAAAACGTTCAATTGTCTATCTGCATGAATTACATAAAAATGGAATATCGTTATGAAACGATGTTAAATATTCATCTAATTGTTTTGAACAATTAATCGCAGATCCGACAGCACGACCTAGCGAAATTTAACTAAAGAATCCTAGTGTCGTACGCCGGTATCTTAATGCTTTCGTGGCGTGATGGTGGGGGTAACCGTGGGGAGCTTCCGTTTATCTGCGAGGTCAGAGAAGGCTGGCTGCGTTCAGTGGTGCTGTTGAAAAACACGATGAAAATGGCGTGGCAACCGCAAGAGGAAGGACTTCGACAAATCTTGACGCTCCTCAAGGAGTCTCAGAGCCCGGATACGGCTACGCAGCGAGCCGTTCAAGAAGTATCCTTTCTTATACGATCATAAATCGTTCAGTGCTATGAAAAAGTTCATTTGAAAGATTTTTGTTCCCGGTGAGTACACCCGCGACGCGGTAACGAAGTAAAGCGGATAGGTCAATCAAGGGGCGTGCTTTCCACCTCATTAAAAATAAGGCTTCTTTTAAATAAGTTCGAAAATTTAACGAAAAAGATACAACAAAGAGTCTCAATAAATATAAAAGCTATCGAAATATTTTATTAGATATAAGATGGAAAAATGTTCGGCGCGCTTTTGCGCAGCCTGTCACGAATCCCCTTTTTTGTCATCTGTAGTTCGATTGAAAAGTCGTTGAGACACCGTATTGTAACAAATATGATTCTGTATAATCATATAACCCATTTTATAATTATTCACATTATTTTTTACAAAATGATTTTATGATTAATATTTAAAGTAATAATAGTAGGTCGACAGAAGTTTGTAGGTTTTTCTCGAATAACACGTGAGTTATGCTTAAGCGCCAAGAAATATGTTAACGATACATGATCTCTGTCGCGGGGCGCGTCGGAAATGCCGTTACTGTCGGTGACGAGTTTGTTTTCTTGACGCTGTAATCGATAAATCTTGTATATAGTTTCGTCCATAATATTAATTAAACAGGCTGGAAATGACATACACAAATGGATGTTGATAGACTATATTTTGTGCGAATTATAGCTATTAGAAAATTACAGTTACAGAAACTTGAATTTTTTTTTGCATATTCCCATACTGTTTGTACTGTATACATAATATATATATATTATTTGTAGTAAGTTTGAAGAAGTTTTGATGATTCAAAACATTTTATATAAATTTATTCATATATATGATGAGAAATATATTTTATATTTTTGCATAAATTTACAAAATACAAATACAATATTTTGCATTTATTATAAATGCATATATAATGCTAAAAAATATATATAATTAGTAATTATATAAATATGCATTATTTTCTTTTTGAAAATTATAATATTTTAATATATATTTTTTATTGCAATTTTTCCTTATCAATATTTCTTAGAAATTGGAAGAATTAAACAAATTTCCTGACTTTAACAATTACCTTATTTTTGTTTTAACAAAACTCACATCAGAAGGTATGTAATTTAATGTATTTATTAATTAATTAATTCATTAATTTATTATAGAACTTATTAATTTATATTTTTAAAAATATTGTTAATTATTTTTTTTCTTTTAAGATGAACCAACAAGGTCTCTAAGTGGATTGATTTTGAAAAATAACGTTAAAGCTCATTTTTATAAATTTTTACCAGAGGTTACAAATTTCATCAAGCAAGAATGCTTATCAGCAGTTGGAGATCCATCACCTCTAATTCGTGCAACTGTTGGTATTTTAATAACTACTATTGCATCCAAAGGTAATTAACAATAATAATTATTAAATAATTTTTTATTATACTATTTATGATTATTTAATTATAATTAAATATTATTTTTTATAGGTGAATTGACTAGATGGCCAGAATTATTACCTGCACTTTGTCAAATGTTAGATTCACAAGATTACAATGTGTGTGAAGGTGCCTTTGGTGCTCTTCAAAAGATTTGTGAAGATTCTTCAGAAATATTGGACTCTGATGCACTCAATCGACCATTAAATGTTTTAATTCCAAAGTTCCTGCAATTTTTTAGACATTCAAGCCCTAAAATTAGATCACATGCTATTGCCTGTGTTAATCAGTTTATTGTTAATCGTACACAGGCTTTAATGATTCATATAGATAGTTTTTTGGAGAATCTCTTCCATTTAGCTAATGATGATGATTCTGATGTTAGAAAACATGTTTGCAGGTATGATTATATCATTTCTGTTTTGATAGATTATATAAGATATTTTATATAATATAAAATTTATGATTTTTTTTTAAAGAGCTTTGGTAATGTTGCTTGAAGTACGAATGGATAGATTAATACCACATATGCATAACATAATAGAATATATGTTAATGAGGACTCAAGACCTTGATGAAGGAGTTGCTTTAGAAGCCTGTGAATTTTGGCTTTCATTAGCTGAGCAGCCAATTTGTAAAGAAGCACTTGCACCACATTTACCCCGTTTAGTACCTATATTGGTAGGTAATCATAATCAAAATGAAATCAATTTTCAAACAAATATTACAATAAATAATTCAATTTCATAATATTTTAATAGGTAAGAGGCATGAAATATTCGGAAATTGATATAATACTTCTAAAAGGAGATGTAGAAGAAGATGAAATGATCCCAGATAGAGAAGAAGATATTAGACCAAGATTTCCAAAATCAAAAACACATCATACACATCACGCTAATATGAATAAGCACACAAACGAAAACGGAGGTTGTGATGAAGATGATACAGATGCTGAAGATGGATGTGATGATGATTCAACGCTTAGTGATTGGAATTTAAGGAAATGTTCTGCTGCTGCTTTAGATATGTTAGCAAACGTATTTAGAGAAGAATTATTACCAGTTTTAGTACCAATTTTAAAAGAAACACTTTTCCACCAAGATTGGGAAATAAAAGAATCTGGAATATTAGCATTGGGAGCTATAGCAGAAGGTTCTTTTTTTGTCAATTATTGATGACAATATTTTATGCATTATTTTATTTTAGATTTAAATTGTAAATTAATATATAATATCGTAGGTTGTATGAGTGGAATGATTCCACATTTATCAGAATTAATTCCATATTTAATTAGTTGCTTAAGTGATAAAAAAGCACTAGTACGCGCTATTACTTGCTGGACATTAAGTCGATACGCACATTGGGTTTGTGCGCAACCTCATGACACACATTTGAAACCTTTGATGACAGAATTACTCAAAAGAGTACTTGATGGCAATAAGCGCGTTCAGGAAGCCGCATGTTCTGCTTTTGCAACATTAGAAGAGGAAGCATGCACAGAATTAGTCCCTTATCTTGGATTTATTCTTGAGACACTTGTTTTTGCTTTTGGTAAATATATATTTATAGAAATATTAAATTGAATTACATATTTATTTTTGTACTAATCATTTTTGTATATATAGGAAAATATCAACATAAAAATCTTTTAATATTGTACGATGCAATTGGTACACTTGCTGATTCAGTAGGACATCATCTTAACAAACCAGATTATATTAACCTTCTTATGCCACCACTTATTAATAAATGGAATGTATTAAAAGACGAAGATAAAGATCTCTTTCCATTATTAGAATGTCTTTCCTCAGTTGCAACTGCTTTACGATCTGGTTTCCTTCCTTATTGTGAACCCGTATATAGGTAAATATAAATTTAAAAAAAATTTTATTTTTGTAAATATAATATCAAAATATTTATTTTATTTTATTTTATTTATTTTTTATTTTTTCTTTTTTAGACGATGTGTATCTCTTGTAGAGCAGACATTAAATCAACATATAGCCAATACACAAAGCCCAGAACAATTTGAAGCTCCTGACAAAGATTTTATGATTGTTGCATTAGACCTCCTTAGTGGTTTGGCAGAAGGCTTGGATGGTCATATGGAACGTTTAGTAATGAATAGCAATGTTATGCAATTATTATATCAGTGTATGCAAGATGTTATGCCTGAAGTTAGACAGAGCAGTTTTGCTTTATTAGGAGATCTTACAAAAGCCTGCTTCCAACATGTTCTCCCTTGTATACGTGAGTATTTTTGTTATTATTGTGATTATATATTAATATTAAATGCATTTATATAAATTCAAAATGTTTATTTGTTGATTTTATTTATAGCGGAATTTATGCCTATACTTGGACAAAATTTAAATCCTGAGTTTATATCTGTATGTAATAATGCAACATGGGCTATTGGTGAAATAGCTATAAAACTCGGTAAATTATTTTAAAATCATGATCTGTTAAAATATATGATAAAATTTAAGTGAAATTATTTAATATGTATATACCTTTCTGTTCATTTGTAGGGTCTGATACAAGTGCATATATTCCACTAATTCTGACACAACTCATCGACATAATCAATAGACCAAATACGCCAAAAACACTGCTAGAAAATACAGGTGAGTACTGTGTAGAATATTTTCGAATATATAGTTTCTTCTACACAGTATTGTATATGGAGCATACTTTTAAATGATAGAGGATAATGCATAGTAAAAATCTCTTTTTTATTTTTTTTTAAATACTATAATAATATAACTATATTATTACTGTTCACTTATATTTAGTAGAAGTAATACCTTTTCTTAGAAGTATGCTCTGCACATAAGGGGAAACTTTTCATTTAAGGCATTGTAGTTTCATATAATTTATATATTACAAATATTGTATAAACCTTTTCACGCAATTAGGATATTTGATAACGACGACGATTTAATGAGAAGTCTCCCAAATATACAAAGAAAATTCCCCACATTAGATTCAGCATTCGGTGGCATTTAAGTTTAGGTGCATTTTTTGTAAATGATTTTATTGAAGGTAATAACCACACAAACTGACGACTTTGGATCGTTCTATACGACCATATTTGCACGTTTTATGAGCGGGTTACATTATTAGTATTTGTACATTGGATCTCACTTAGTGGTGTGCGATTGCCTGCAGGCTTTATATGGCTGTATTGCCATGAGAAGTATACTGCAATTCAATATATATTATGCTTGCATCTAAGCCCCAAATATTATTTCGACGGTATTTTAAATTGGCTTTCAACTCACGAGAAAAAGTTTTATTTTTATGTTTCTTGGTTATTCTTATTTATATTGACATTTATTGGTAGAGATCATATTCATATCGATTTTTTCAAATCATGGGCTCGCACGCTGCTATCTAATTTTTATTATTGTTTCAGCAGCTACAATAGCACGATTGCCTATGTTCATTGTCGGTATTTCATATGTTCACCTTTGTTCCCACTGTCTCTATAGATTGTTAATATTAAATTGATTATTATTGATTAAATGATTAATTACAAATTAATTGAAATTTATAAACGACAAAATATTCGCCTGAGTTGATCGTTGGTTCGCTATCAGTTTGTCTTATTGTTTGTGTTTCCGGTCACTTCACTACACTTCACTTGTCTACTTACCGAAATGAAATGAAACCGTAGCCATAACGATCGGTCGCCTAGGTTATGTGTGTCCCCACGACGTCGCCCCCATGTTACAGCAGTTTGTCCGACAGTGGTGTGTAAATTTCTTTATTATTATATTCTATTAATTATATTATCTTCTATTTTTATTAGCATTTTATTAAATATTATTCCCGATTCTTTGGTAACATTGCATCAGGGGCTGCTAAGAACTTTTGTGCAAGAATTTTTATGAAAGATTTTATTTTTATATTATAAAACGAATATTATATGTTTTCTTGATTAATAGGGGCCTATTAATTTATCTTAAGTATAATATTTAACTTGCCCAATGGTTTTTTGCAGTATTAATAATTTTTATATTTACTTTGTATATTTACCTTGGTTTTCTGCCACCATGCAAGTATGTTATAGGCTCTTAATTATTGCAGTTTGAAACTAGGGTAGGTTTACATTTGTCACGTTTTTAGGTCTGTGTAATATTTTAGTCTATGTATTATCGCCTTGCATTTAAATAGAAACATATATCTTTTTTTTCTTACATATACTTTTCACTGTGTACAGGTAGTTTCAATCAAAAATGTCCTTTTGCATGTTAATTAATTCAATATCAACATTTTCAAATACATTTTAGTTATATTCTTGCTATCACAACTATTGCTAATATATTTCTTTACTTTGCAATATCCAAATGTTCAAAATTAAAAAGATAATGCCAAATGTAAACCACGCCTTAATAATAAAATTGTATTAATATGATGCCAGTCATATCAAAATATAAATAATAATAATTGTCATAACGTTAAAAAAATTTCTATTAGATTAGGTTTTTAAATATTTACAAAGAAATACAAGATTACAAAAAGTCTGATGCAGGAACTATCATATATATTAGATTAGATAAAGTTTTTATTTTTATTTCAGTTTGGATTTTTAATTGTTAATTTTTAATACCAGCAAATTGAAAAATGAAGATACGAAAAGGTAATGTTTGTTAGGAGATTACAATATAGAACTGGTTTCAAAAAACCAACAATTCTGCCACACTAATTATTCTACGAAAATTTATTCATGTATAACTTATATAACTTGTGGGAATGAATATTATGTCAAGTGATTAGTTATAATATTTTACCATAATCATATTCTAATATGATATCTATTCAATGTAAATATTCAAATTAGAAAGAAGGTAAATTTATCACTGCATACAATAATAATTTGAATAAATAATAAATTTATCCAAACGAATTAATATAAAAAAAATATTAATATAATCTATAATATAATTTTCAATTATGATGAATATACCTTCTTAAATTATTAGCATCATTCGTTTTATAATTTGTACATGTACTTTATTAGGTGTACTTCTTTGAGAAGCATAAGAGATAATGAGGAAAAGGATTCAGCATTCAGAGGTATGTGTCAAATGATCACTGTAAATCCAGCAGGAGTTGTGCAAGATTTTATCTTCTTTTGCGACGCTGTTGCATCTTGGGTAACGCCTAGAGAAGATCTTAAAGGCATGTTCCAGAAGGTAAATTAGAATAACATTAGCTATATTATGATTATTCCAATTAATGATAATACAAAAACTATTTCTGTGAATGTAGATATTACATGGATTTAAAAATCAAGTTGGTGCGGAAAATTGGAAACGATTTTCAGATCAATTCCCACCACAGCTCAGTGAACGACTCCATAATATGTATGGCGTCTGAGCAGCCCCGTCTAAATATGGTAAGTTAGCTTTGAAATTTTTCCTAAATTTATTTATAAAAAATCTTCAATCTCTTCAAGTTTTTAAAAATCATTTGTATCAAGCGTATTGAATTCTAAATTTTATATACCATTTTCCAATTTTATATACGTACGCCGTTAAAAAAAAATGATAGATTTACGATTAGCTTCGAAAGTATGTTAATGTGAATTAATTATGTCTCTTTCAGAAGGCCGCTTTAAGGGGCAGGCCGAAAGGGGTTGGGCGGGAAACAGAATAATGGGTGGACAGGGTGGGTGGGTGAAACCACGGCCTCTTCTCATCAACATCGTTGTCGTTAACGTGTTATGGTCATCGTCAGGCTCTTGGGGGAATTAATATGCGTTATTAGAGCTACAGTCAGTAAGCGATATAAATGAAAAATCGAAATGAGAATGGAACAAAGAAAATGAGAACGACAAAAATAAATGTCATGGGCCGAAATGTAACGCGTGGGTGGGCGGGTAGGGGGGCGGGAGGGAGGGAGGGAGGAACTGTGTTGGGGTCACCGACCACTTTACAGTAAAGGTATCGTAACTTTGACGCTAAATCGCATTGCAAAAAACAGAAATGATACCTTAACGTAGTGAAAACCTACACGCTGTACACTCCGTTTCCATTAGCGCTGTATAACACTATTCAGTGTTTAATTCTCGCGTATTGAAACGAGACAAGAAGTGCTGGTAAATAACTAGCCCAGCTCTTAAACGAAATCGACTTCTCATATGTGCGAATGGCAAAGAATAAACAATGGAAAAAAGGAGAAGTAATAACCGAAATAAATTTAAAAAAAAAAAAAAAAAAGTATAGATCTCACGTTATAGAGCTTGCTAAACTACTGTGATCGAACATTTATACATTAGGATATTGATTTTTTTTTTTTTTTTTTTTTTTTTTTTTTTTAAGAAAGATAGAGAGGTGCCTCATTCTATATTTGATGAGTTTTCTAGAGCTTAGATGGTGGTAGTAATACTTATTTGATATAAAGCTAACGAATAGAGAAATATGTAATTAGAAATTTCATAGTGTACAGAAGGTTTTTGAGAATATGTATTTTTATACGTTAAAACTCAATATAAACGCAGAGAAAGTGCCATTCCGTTCGTTTCGAACCAAAATTTTTCTGCTTACTTTATTCTCTCCTTGCTAATTGTGATATTAGGTTATATGACACTTTGTCGTCATGTATGAATGAAACATATTTCAAATGGATCAATATATACATACATATATAATATATGTATCTATATATTGCTCTTAATTATATATGTCGAATATAATATTTTAACCCACAGACCATTTTGTGATTATTTTTTTGTTAAAAATATTAAATTAGGATCATATTAGCTGTTAGTGTAAATAGATAAATACATTTTAGAGTGAAAGTTTTTGTTATCACTATAGATATTTCAAATTTTTTGCTTGCATATCACCTCTTAACAGGTTGACGTTATATAAAATAAAATATGAGACGAATATAGTTTGAATATGATTTGCAGGTAACGATCCACAGAGTTTTGAATCTATGACGTGAAATCTATCGTGATGTAGAGAAATTTTTGTCATGTGCACCGGTACACGCTGATCTCCATTTCATTTTTAAATATCTTTTCGCGTTAGTAGCATGTTTTTGAAATTAAAGCGCTGACTGTGTCATTCCAGTCCAGTTTTTGGGCCAGTTCATAAAACAAGCACTTTTTATTATGAAAAAAGAAAAAAAAAAAAACGAGATTGCGTTTTATCATCGTTGTTTTCGCTGATAAAAGAAATTTCGAAAACGAAATATCGAAATTGTGAGAAACGCGTTTATGCATCGATGACAAGAAATGATGGACAAAAAAATAACAAATGTATTAACGAATATCGTGAAATTTGTAACAAGAAAATCACGAAATCCATTTCTAGAACTTTTATGATGTAAACTGTAATTTTTATTTTTTCTGTTCATTTGTCAAAGAAAAGATAATGCTAAAAAAAAAAAAAAGAAAACATGAAACAAGTAAAGAAAATCGCTCAACATGTAGATGATGGAACTAATTTAATCGTCGTTGAGTCACTGTTGTCAATCAAACTTTATTAATAAAAAAAAAAAAACAAACAAAAAAAAACAAAAAAAAAAGCAAAAAAAAAAAAACAGAACTGGCAGGATGAACTAGCGCAGGCGAGATTAGATATTTAAGAAAAAAGAAAGAAACGCGTTGAATCTGTTGCACAATCGTAATAAGCGAGACGATTTTTTCGGCCAATTTGAAGACATGTTTCAAGCCGAACGATTTCCATCCGCTCGATCAAAAAGTACAGATGCCATCATGTGTAGTCACAGCAACGCGTGTGACAAGTACAATCTGACAGTGAGAATATTTTTTTATCGTCACCATAGATTAAACGAGAAAGAAATATATTATTTTACTGTTCTATTTCTACTTCGACGGGAAAAACGAGAAAAAAAGTATCACGTGATCACGAGAAATGAAACACATACAGTCTGTTTTCGTCGTTCTGAATGGAAAAGCATAAAAGTAGGGGAAAAAAAAAAAAAAAAAAAAAATAGGAGAAAGGAAAAAAGAACCGTGTTTTGCGTAGAGAACAGAAAAATTTAACATATATATACATATATATATATATATATATTCGTGGCCGCTCCTTTGACTCGATCCATGTTTGTCAATTGGCAATTTTCATATTGCCATTACTCTTTATCCCAGTTTTGGTCCTTTCCTTGCTCTGCCTGCGCCATTTTTGTGATATTACTATTTTTTATAATTACTTAAGGGCTTGGAAGTAAACAAAAGAATAAAGAAAAAAAAAAAAAAAAATTGAGCCACGTGCAATTTCTCGACTCGAGTCTACAAATTTTCTCTATCTAGATTTCACATCTAGAAATATTTGAAAAAAGTATATATTCATTATCATTATTATTCTTATTATTAATAATTATAATTATTATTATTAGCAGTCTTATTACTATTACCTGTTTTTATTATATTCAACATTGTATTGTAAATAATACATAACGAAACAAACATCATTGCTAAGATCATTTTTTCACTTTGTCACTTATCTCTGTCGCTGAATTGACTAGTGTTTAAATAATAATATTCGATTTGATGCAAACATACACACAAAAGCACGAGATATATATTTATATATACATATATATTTTTTAAATAGTTCCTAAGCTAGAGAATGTTTTTCAGTGATACACAAAAAACAAACACACATTTAAATGGACATTTACATGAAATATATTTATAATAGATCTCTCTCAGGTTTCCCTATTCAATTTTATACTTACAATTAAATGGAATTTTTCGATAAAAGAATATTTGATACATATTGTCGTAGCATCCTGTGTATCATTGTAAATATATGGTACTATATATAATTTGTCGAGTAAAGGAAATATTTTGTGAACGACTTCCGTCGAGATTTCACGTGGCTCGCAAATTATTTATTATTATTGCTCGGAACTTTCACTCGATGTAAAGACACGGAGTAAATTTATAATGAAGTACGACAATGAATGGAAAATAAGTAGTGTCATGAGCAGAAAAAAAAAAAAAAAGAAATAGAATCGTCTATTTATACATAATATTATATTAAAGTAAATTAATTATAAAAAAGAGAGAAAGAGAGAGAGAGTGAGAGAGAGAGAGAGAGAAGAAGAGAGGTTGATTGATATTTGACAAATTTCCAAGTTTTTTCTATTTGCAAAGAGAGAAAGAGAGGGAGAGAGAGAGAGAGAGAGTAGAAAAGAATGCGTGAAAAAAATCCAGAGAATGATTGCGAAAGCGAATAAATAAACATAGAAGAAAGAAGTGAAAATGAATAAGTAAAGTATAATTAAATGAGACAAACATAAGTAAATATATTGTTGTATCTTTATTGTTGTTGTTGCATGAGACTAGCGTAATAGACTGAGCCATTACACGTGGTTAAATAACTATTAACGTAATATTTCTTAATTAATACTATATTATTGTAATTATTATATGATGTGTATTATATTTAATCGTAATGTTTCGTGCGGGCAGTGTTCGGAGGGAGTTCCCATCCTTTAGGACATTTTTTAAAACGCATGTATTCACTTACTATATAATAATTAATAGTAGCTCTGCCATTCTTAATCAATGATAGCCTTTTATCGTATTGTTCTCTAAAAATTACAACGTTTTTAATTCTGGATTACGTTTTAACGTTTTATATATATATATATATATATATATATATCATAGAGGATAGTCCACGATTGATTAATTTAATTTCTTATAACGTGATCAATCATGGCCGAATCAAATGTCATTTTAAATTTAAAAAAAAAAAATGTAGACGTAATCCTATATAATATACCTTTATATATATATATATATATATATATATATATATATATATATATATATATATAAAATATAATATATACGTATGCGTGCGTGTGTGTTTGTTTGTGTGTGTATCTGTGTACGCACGTATGTTGTGTGTACATATATAATATATGAATTTTCCCATTCCAATCGAGAAGCATAAAAAAACGTGTGTCGTATAGTATATTCAATTTTTTTTCCTTCGTTAATTTCTCGTTTGTTAACACGTTCAGGATGACTTGTTTGTTGTTGAGTCATTACCATGGATGTGATATCCACTAATTATTATCTATTACTCGTGTACAGTCGATTGAACAAAATTAAAAGATCATTGGATTATCGCAATTTCGTCTTTTATAAAGGAAAAAAAAAAGAAAGAAAGATGCGTGTACATTTAACAAACGGTTGGATAAAGTGTTTGAATCATCCTAAACGTGTTAAACGATTGAAATATTGTATAATACTCTAATCTAAGGATAATAGGTAGAAAGGATATGGAATGTAAAAACGATAAAGAAATGTCTGTAAGTTGTGTCGAATCCTTCTCGATTGGATCGCGTGAACAAAGAAGAGAAAAAGAGAAAAGATAAGGTAAAGAATCTTTTTCTTTCGCCTAAAGGATCGGAACTTTGTGGGGCTGTTCCTAGTACCTGATTATCCTATCCTTGCGGCACGAAAGCTCTTTTCTTTCCAATGACGAAACAAAAACAAAAACAAAAAAAAAAAAAAGAAAACAGCAACAACAAGAAAAATCATCCACGTGATAATCGAGTTCTCTGTTCTCTCGCGTCTCGCAAGCGCCAGCGAATTCCTCTGTCCAGTGTTCACACTCGGTATAGAGAAAGAAAAAAAATATCGTAAAACGGTGTTCTTTTTATTGTTGCATACCTTGACTGCCTAGTACTTAAGTATACATAATACGTGCAATATATATATATGTATATGTGTATGTATATATATATATGTATATGTATGTATATACATTATAACACATCTGATAGATAAAGAAAACTCGAGATTAGAGATCGCAAAAAAAAAACAAAACAAAAAAAAAAAAATATGAGTTTTCTTCGCATGAAATTTTCTTATAAATATTGAATATAGAGAGAGACTGCTCTTCGTAATTTTTCTTCTTTCTTAACACGTTAATATGCATACACATGAATACGATGCTTGTCAAGGTGCAACGAAAGGTGCTGACGAATGCTTGTTTGCGAAATTTTTGTACGTTGAAAACGTGGAAAAACAAAGCTTTCCAACTCGTTCGTTCTCCTCGACCCGGTGCGAATTTCCATGTCTCGCACAACAAATTGAACGAATGGAGGGAAGAGAATAATCGTCGCGCTAGAACGATGGCGGAAGTACGAACAAGAATTCAAGAAAAGGGAAAAAGACAACCAAAAAAAAAAAAAAATAAGTAAATAAATAAATAAGGTAAAACGAAGCGAGGGAGAGGTGAAACGAGGTGAAAGTGATGAAAAAAGCCGAGAGAAAACTTTGAAACACGCCACTCTTGACTTTTTATTCAGTATTGTAATATCGATATGATAAGCTTCTGGCAATCGTCTCATTGTGATCGGTGAAAATCTTATTTTAAATGCTATATCGTGTTTGACACTTTATTACTATTATTATGATTATTATTATTATTGTTGTTGTAATCAACGAACGGAAGGATTCATCGTTCGACTTTTTATCGGTAGGAATTGCGATCCTCGGGGCCCAGAATCAAAAAAAAGAAAAAAAGAAAGTCGGCTTTTTATTGTAATACGAAGCAAAAAAGAAAAAAAAAAATGAAAAAAAAAAGACAAAAATAAGTAAATAAAGAAGAACAAAGAAGAAGAATATTAAAATAAATAAATAAATTAAATAAAACGAAGCGAAAACCAAACAATAACAAAAAAAAAAAAACAATGGAACAAAAGAGAAGCCATAGAGAAAAAAAAAGCGTCACGTGAGCACGCAAAGACCGTTTAGGAAGATGTCGATCAAATAGATGCGAATAATTTCTATTTTTTCGTTTTCTCTACGCGTGTGTTTCGCATTTACGAAACGATATTACGAGAAGAAATAATCGTGGCGCGCCAAGAGAACACTGGATTGTCACTTTTCTTTTCGTTCTTCTAGCGTTAAGAGATCGAAAAAAATTCTTTGTGATCGAAGAAGTGTATCGTTGCGTTTTACGATTATCCCCACTGTGTGGAGGAAGTATCCAAGATCCTCCGCTCCGAGAGGAGCAATATATTCTGATCCAGTCAGAGACCTCCACTGCTCTCCTCTTTTTCGTCGATACACGAGTAATATTGTACCTCGACATATGCACGCGCACAAAATCGATCCGTCTCTCGATTATTTTCTCTTGGCTCTCTGTGTGCTACGTGACCATGCCATTGGAAATAAATCTTGAGGAATAATAGCATAAAAGACAACCTGTGCGAGTGTCCCTTCTTGACTCTCTGTCCAGATTTTTCTATCGAACGTAATCTTTCTTAATTATTATTTTCTCTCTCTCTCTCTCTCTCTCTCTCTCTTTCTCTCTTTTCTCCCCCCTACCCTCTTTTTGCTTGTAAATATTTCTCGTATCGCGTGCTGTTCCATCATTTGAATCCGTTAGATCATTGTGTCATTTACTTCTTTCATTTTAATTTACGAGTGATATTTATTAGATAGCGTAAAACTTGACATTCCCCTGTTACGTATTTTTATTTATTTTATTTATTTCAGAGAAGTAAGCAGTAGCTTGTTCGAATAAAGGATATTGAATGTAGAATGTTCAACTTTTTTTTTTTTTTTTTTTTTTTTTTAAGGAGAAATGATTCTTTTATCCGTTTGGTTTTAAAAAATCGTCAAGCTTCTTTTTTATCAGTGTTTTATTTGCGAAGATAGTCTTTTATTCGTAAATATAATAAGTTTGAACTTGTCTTTTTCCAAATAAATGTATGTAAAAAAAAAAAAAAAAAAAAAAATCATAGATTATTATATTTCAGTTCTTCGACAACATTTCAAGAATTACAACGTGTTATTTCCAAAATCAATCGATCGTTCGCAATTAAAAAAAAAAAAAGAAAGAAACGATTAAATGGCATAACGAATATCACAACATATATCATTTAACGAACGATAAATTGATCTTGGAATGAACAAGTATCGCTCCAGAAACCTTGACCCTCTTATAAATCACCCTCGACTCACCCTCTTCAAGGTCGACAGACACCCTTCCTCTTGCCAACACTCTCGCGCAAAAAAGAGAGATTCCGCGAACGATCTCTTTCGAAAAATTCGACGAGAGAGGGGGAAAAAAAAAAAAAGAAAGAAAGAAAGAAAGAACGAAATTATCGAATTAACTTGAGATTCGCGCAATAACGCCGATCGTTGAACGGGGCATCGTTCCATCGATTCAAATCTCTCGTTCGAGGAATGGGGAGGGGGGAAGGGGGGGGGAGAAGGAGAAATTCGCTCGTAAAGATCGCGAGAGGCGATCACGAGCGTCCCATTGGATCGGCGGTGTCCCATTCGAGGGCAGTAAAACGACCGTAAACGTTTCTGGCTTATAAAAGCGTGGATAAAACGCGTTTCCCACGCGTCCAATCGGTCTAACGGCCGGCTTAAGTGATTGCTTCTCTTCATTAGAGGCACGATACAGTCCATCTCTCTCTCTCTCTCTCTCTCTCTGTGCTCCTCCCGAGAGAAACTTGAGGGACAGGTGCGGTAATGGCCCGTATCCGAGCTGGATATCCGCGCGTCTCTCTCTCTCTCTCTCTCTCTCTCTTTTCTCGCTAGAAAAGGGGAAAGGGACGAGGAAGGCAGTTGCAGTCGATTTAACCCCTGCGCTCTTCTCCACCAACCCCAGAGACTATTACGCGAATTGATTCGGCATCGGCTCTCCGTTGGCCGGGGTGGGCAAGCATCCCGTTTAGCTCCTCGTTTCTTCCATTCTCTCCTCCCCTCCCCTTCCTTGTCCCAACGCGAAGATTGTTTCCTCGAGAGGGGAGGGGAGAAGGAGGAGGAGAAGGAGAGTCTGCTTGCACGGTGAGTCCGTTCTTTCGTTTCCTTTTTCTTTCGAACGATTCGACGAAATTTTTTAACTCGATTTTTTCCTTTTTTTTTGTTTTTCTTCTTCTTTTAATTCGTAACTGACCGGTTGGTTTGAACAAAGACAACAAAGGATTTTTTTTCTCTATCGAAGGTGAGAGAAAAATTGATGGGTCGAATTTAAGAATTCTCTTAAGAGATGGAAGAATTGTTGGTATTTCAGTCAAGTTTCGTATCGATATTTGAATCGGATTGGAACGATGCGTAAAAGGAGGTGGGAGGGGGGGGAGGGGAAAGGTAGGCGAGAACAGTGGAGAACGCGAAGAAGATGTAGGGATGAAAATCGGAAAGGGTGTTGGAAATGGGAGGAAAAATAATTCACGCGGGCTACCCTTGATACAGCACTGAGTGCCAGCGGACCAAGAAGGGTCTGGTTGGCTGCACCTTCCTTCCCCCCTCCTGCCCCTTAATCTAATCCAAGGATAATCTAAAATTCATGACACACATAACTGCCAGGCGATGATATATCTGGTGGGGGTGTAGAGGCAACGTCTTTCCTCTTGCATCCCTTGGCCCATCCGCTTCCACCCAAGCCAACCCCTCCTACAGCTCGACCCGGCGCGCAGCTATATAGCTATATATGATCCCGAGTTTCTCGCAATCACTGGTATTATTATTTAATGCATCATGGTCGGGCACATGCTCGCCCTCCGGTAAATCGCGATATCGCGCGGCCTTCTCCTATTCATCAACCGCGAAATGGCGCCATTTCTTTCCCCCTCCCTCTTCCCACTCCGGATTTGGAAAAGGTGAGAATATTTATTTTTACGAAACTCTTTGAGGATGTAACACTATTATTACGCTAATAATGATAATAATGTACAATAGTTTAAGGCGTAGATAATATTTATTTTCTTTTTTTTTTTTTTTAAGAATATTAGGGTTGACTCTTGCGTGAAATATATCATTACTATCATCATCTTTGAGACATGATGAAAGAGGAAAGATAGAATCGATGAATATCTAAGAGGAAAGCAAAAAAATGAATCGTATAGCAAGAAACAGTATAGTGTACAAGTGTTGAATTTCTGATGAATCACGGAAATATTTTCTTACCGAAAAGATAATAAATATAGAGATTTAAGTCTTAAATGATTGAAACGCGATTAATAAGAATCGAATATAATTTCATAATTTTAACTTTCAATCTCGAGAAAGAAAAACGTTTGTTTCCTTTCCTTTCCTTTCCTTTCCTTCCTTCTCTCCGTTGAAAGAAACGGAATCGGTCAGCGTTAATCGCGTAAATCGATCGGATTACCGCGAACAAGGGAATGGATAATTGTTTTATCGTTTCCCGGTTTATTTGGCCGCGGGACACGTTCTTTTCCATCGCTCTCCGTCGAAATAGAATCACGCTCGAATCGAGTTAATCGACGGTGTGCAATTTGAATAATTTATTCGAGCCCGACTAACCGAATTGTTGCTCATTACGCGTTCATGGCTTGTCGGTTAACCGATTGATTATCCTGGAACACGCCACTCGAAAATCGGGTAAACACCGCCCCGATTTAACAGTGAACGGAACTCCGCTGGAGGTCGCCTTCGTCGTCGATAATTATTCTCGGTTATGCGTTATGCACAGGATTCCGAAGTATCGACCGTGGGGCACTGCGATATTTAATCGGGAATTATTGGTCTGGCTCGATGATTCGTTTACGTCGTTAATTCGTTGATCATCTCTGATTTATATACATCTAAGAAATCACACGCCATTGTTGTGATCGTCGTTTTCAAATTAAAAATTAATCGAATCGAATTTTTACGAATTTTTTTTTTTTTTTAAACGTTTCGATTCGATTCGGCAAATTGTTATTATTTTTTTTTCTTTTTTCGGTCGAGTCATCGCGATTCGATGGAATCGTGGAGGGAGGGGGGACGTTACAACGGCGTAAATAACGTGACGAGCCATAAGGGGCCGCGATAACCGCGACGATCCATTTTCATTCCCCGCGTGATTATTCTATGCTCGTCGACGAAAAGTCGACGAAGGGCAAGCTGGTAATTGATGACCGCCACTGGTTTTCGCGGGCCATTATATCCCAGTTACACCCAGCAGGATGGCGGAGCGGTTTCAATCGCCCTTTATGCGCGATGAACACCGGTTGCGATTAAATAATTCGGGGCGAGGATCCGTTGGTCAAATTAATCGTTTCAGTTACGCTTAACAGTTGAACGAACAGTAATTAATAAATAATGAATAGTGATTTGAAATCTGGAAGAATATGGAAAAAATTTTTTGACAACAAACTTTTTTGTTGCATTGTATACCGTTTAATTTTACTTTCGATTGTCAAGAAAAAAATAACCGTATCATCAATGCCAAGATGTGTTCTCCGACAGATTTTAATTTTTCTTTTTCTTTTCTTTTTTTTTTTTTTACTCAGTTAGTAGAATCATATCCTTGTCTAAAACTTGTCTGACAAATAGATAGATATAAACGGCGCTATTATTATTTTTTATTATAAATTACTAAATTAATCATTAAAATTATACGGTGGAGATGATCCAGTGCAATCGCACTCGAAATATCGATACCATTAACGATACCAGATCGATCAACATCCCCCAAAAAGGAGGGGGACATTTCTACGACGCGCGAGTAGTTAGGCATCGCGTCGGTTCCTCGAGGAGTGGAGCGGGAAGGGAGAGACGCTGTCAGAGGAGATTTTCACGGGACCCCTTGGCGGCAGACAAACGGCGGCCAATTTACGAGCAGCGTGAAAAGAGAAACTTCTTTAAACTCGGATTAAAATAAGCGACGAAAACGCCTTTTCTCCCCCCTCCCCATTCCTTCTCTCCTTCTTCCTTCGCCTCTCAACCTTCTCATATCCACCCTTGAAATTCATTTCGCCGCTGAAACGTTATTTTATTCGTCGCGGCGGAGAGGGGAGAGGGGAGGCTCCTTTCGGTGACAATTCGTCGGTTAAATTGATCGCCGGGGTGGGAGGGGGGAGGAGGGGAGGAGGAGCGAGGGGTCAGAATGTTAGAATGATCGACTATCTTCAGATTGTTCTTGATTTGTCGATCGTTCCTGGCAATTATAACATTCTCGGCCGAAAATGGCGACGTAGATCGACGATTTTGCGTAATTTTTTGTAATAATTCTTGCAAATGTATATCGTCGAAGAGAAAGAAATTACGTTGTTGATTTGACTACTACTCAAAAGAGAGACAGAAATCCAGAATACTCGCTGTTTCTCATCCATCCGCGTTTATAATAACAATAAAATTTTTCACTGAAAAATATCCCCGATATTTTTATCAAATGAACGCACCACGATTCCATGTTCTACAATTCTCAACAATCCTCCTTCCATTCTCCTCTCCTCTCCTCTCCTCGAACAGGAGAGAGATTTGTTGGAGAGATCGAGATCGGGTTCCGGGATCACAGTTTTGAAAACCGTGTGGATGCACGCGGGGAAATCGTTTTGTTTTTTAATCAGATGGCGCGTATCGAGCGAGAACAGTGGCGGGCGCGGCAGGATAGGACAATAACGACGCCCTCGGGAGCGTCCACGATGAATCCCGGCTAACGCGATTACGCGACGCGCAACTGATTTCGCCAACTGGTTGATTTACCTGGGAATACGCGTGCACACCCGGCCGGCCATCCACAATTAAAATACATTAACGCGAAACGAATCGGCGTCGAACCTTCGCTCGACCTTCGCGTGATTGATGAGGAAAAAAAAAAAATTTTTCCCCCTCCTCTGAATTTTGTGAACCAGTTGTATCGTATCGATGATGGAACTCGAATTGGACGATATTTATTTATCGATTTGGACCCGATTACCGATAATTGGGATCGATTAAAATTGGCGAATTTTGAATACTTGAAAATATATAGTTGATCGTAAAAATTGCCACGAGTAATTTTCCATAATTAAAAATTACACGTGGAAGAATTTCAGACAGGAAATCGTTTTGATTGGAAAAAAAAAAAAAAAATAGTACGAAATATAGAAGAAACTTTAAGCGCCTCTTTACGTAAAAATCTTGTGATAAACGTGAAATGATAAAAAGACAGAAATCGTGAAATTGTACAGCGAGACGGCATCGAAGGTTCGATCTTCGCGTGATTGATGGGGAAAAAAAATTTTTCTCCCTCCTCTGAATTTTGTGAACGAGTTGTATCGTATCGATGATGGAATTCGAATTGGATATTTAAGTCGATTTGGATCGATTACCGATAATTGGGATCGATTAAAATTGGCGAATTTTGAATGGTTGAAAGTATCCAGGAGAAAATGATAAAAAGATAAAAATTATTTTTTCGCAGAAAATCCGTCCAAACTGGTAATTAAGAAAGGAGCTTGACCTTTTGTCTTACGAACGCTTCTTATCAACGTGAAAAAATTACGATGAATAATTTTCCATAATTAAAAATCATATGTTGAAGAATTTCAGAAATCGTTTTTAAACTTAAAGGGATTAAAAAAAAAATGCTACGAAATATAGAAGAAACTTTAAGCACCTCTTGTGCTTTACATAAAAATCGTGAAATTATATATTTGCAAGGCGACTTTCGTAATGAAAAAAAAAAAAAAAAAATTTCTCCTCTGTGCTGCGCAGGATAAAATATTGGATGAATTTTGAATTAAACGTTGTCATATCGTATCGATGATGGAATTCGAATTGGCGTTGGACGATATTTAAGTCGATCGATTTGGGATTGATTAAAATTGGTGAGTTTTGAATAAGTTAAAATTATTTGACAATTATCTTTCCTCGCAGAAAATCCATTTTCACGTAAGAGGTTAAGTGAAATGTAATCGTATCTTGAAGAATTCCACGCATCAAAATCAAAATTTTTAAACTTAAGGAATTAAAAAAAAAAAAAATTACGAAATACAAAAGAAACAACCTCTTGCGTTTTCGCATAAAAATCCTCCAATAAAACTTTTGAAAAAAAGTTTATCGAACAAATACCGTATAAATAATAACCCTAAAAATATCATAGAGGAAGCCTCGATGCTCTTGCAACGTCTCTCTTCGTATCAAACGCAGGATAAACTCGAATAAAAATGTTCGAAAATCTAAATTATTGCAGAATCTTCGTCGATTCCTATCATACTGTAATTTTCTTGCACGTACATGCCGAATCCTCTGTTGAAATATCAGTTTTTGCACAAAATTTGCAAGTTTTGGCATCGAGAAACGTTTACTCCACATCATTTCGAATCGAAAAGCAACGGATAATGATGATGTTCTTGAACGAAATCGCCTATTTTCGATAAATCTTGCACTGAGAAATCGATTTTGTAGAAAATAGTAGATTTCAAATCAAAAATCTAAATATACGTCGATTCTTATCATAGTGTAATTTTCTCGTACAAACATACAACCGAGAAACATCGAAATGAAATTTGTTGAAATATCAGTTTTTACAAAATTTGCAAGTTTTGGCATCGAGAAACGTTTACTCCACATCATTTCGAATCGAAAGAGATGAGAAACAAAACGATGGAACATGTTGAAAAGTGAAACTGGTAATTAAAAAAAAAAAAAAAAAAAGAACGAAGCTTAAAGAAATATTATTATTCCAACGCGGGAGCGCGAGGTGGATGGTAATGGCGCCCGAGGGACGAGAGGGGTAACGCGATTAGACCGGGTGGAACGATTCGGCCAGCTTGATTTATCCGCGTACCAACGCGTTATTGCATTAGCGCCCCGGCGACGATGCCACTGGCCAGCTTCGTCCTGGGGACGCAACGTCCAGCCGTCCGTGAATCATCCCTAAGAATTATGTCTTGGACGGTGGTGCCAGGACAACCGATTTGTCGAGCCCTGGTAACCAGAGAAGTGGAGAATTATTCGCGAATTAGTTTAGAAGCGTTTTCTTCCTTCTCGACCGAGGCAAACCGTCCGTTTCGAAGAGTAGAACGAAGGAGGAGATTGTCTCGAACGAGATTTCCTCTTTTCCCTCCCCCTCCCCCTCCCCTCGACAGAGAAACGCGAGAAAATGGTGTTTGGATCGGAGTTTACACGCGAGAAAGAAAAGAAGAGGGGATCGAAAAGATGAAAGTTTTCCGAAAGTTTTCCCGAGAACGAATAACGAAACGGAGGAGGAAGGTTGTGCGTTGCAACAACGCAAATGGAAATATTTCATTTCAGGGATGAAAGCTCGAGTCTGCTTCTCCTGCGTCGGGGTAATGAGCAATAAACAAATCCACGCTTCGATGAGTTTCAAGTTTATATATTTTAAAGCTAATAGTATACAGTGACAATCATGTATCCAAGAACAGCCTCGACACGAGCGCCACATCGTCATTTTTTCCAATTAATTCGCGACAAACATTTCTATTCGCAAATTTTCGAAATTTCTTCTGCAACGTTCCCTCCCCGAAGCTTGAGAAAAATGCAATCGATTAACGTGATAAGGATAATTTTTCCCACGGATTCCGCTCGCTTCCAACTACTACGAATCTCCTCTGCTATTTATATTTATATTTATATTTATATATATATTTATATATATATATATATAATACTTTATATTATATAATACACACTTCTCCCCTCCCCTAAATCGTTCACTTTATACACATCGAGTCTCCGTTTTTTGTACTTGTCGAACACTCAGCTGGCACTCAGGTATGACGAGTATCCTTTACAAATATCCTTTCCAACCAACAATAAATCACTGATTTCACGAATTTTCTCGATCGACCAATCAAGATCCAAAAAATTGTCATTCCCTATATGTATATACTACATATACATACATATACATAATATATATATATATATATAACATATATCGATCACGAACGCTGTTCAACAACGCAAGTCCCCGAATCAAATCTACCTCTCCCCTTACGACTTAATCTTAAACGAACGAAAATTCGTCCATGTTGCCTCATCTTGCTTCGTGAAACGAATCCTCCCCTCCCCTCGCCGACAGCATACTCACCACCGTGACAAAGAATCGACAGCAGACTCTTGAGAGAGATAGAGATAGAGATAGAGAGAGAGAGAGAGAGAAATTGGCGAAACTCGTTGGTTTTTTACGCGGGCCTGTCGAGTCCAAGCGCTTCCTGGTGCCGTCTCGCCTTCAACCTGAGGTCGGCGATGCTGCTGTTCTTGGATCGCGCCGCGGCCGCTGCCAACGAGGCCGCGAGGCTGAGGGGGTGGGAGGGATGGTGGCTGGTGGCAGGTGGCGGGGGCGGTGGGGGCGGGAGACAGAAGAGGCCGCCGGCAGCCGCGTAATGGAGGACGGCCGGATCGAAGGCAGAAGCTGGAGCGGTCGTTATGTTGCCACCTGCACCCTGGATCGGGGGGTGCAACCTCAACGCGGGAAGGTAGGGCGCCACTCGACACGGTTCCAACGTCGCCGGGGGGCTGCGTGGCGCCAGCACCATTCCACCTGCAACGCCTTCCAATCCACGCGGATTGGAATTTCGTTATGGTGAACGATTATTTGTTTTATTTTTTCCATGTCTTTTTTCAATTAACTAACTAACTTTGGTTTGAGCGAGAGGTCAATTTCTTCTTGGAGGGAAGAAATCTAAAGTTTCTTCTTTTTGGGGGGGGGGGGGGGAATGAAAAGTTGTCACAGTGTATGCGTACATTGTGTTGTATCGTTGCGTTGAAGAGAAATTATTTTATCGGTTATTGGATAGAAAAATTGTGCGCGAGTAATTGGTTGCGTTGTTACCTTTGTGCAATTGGCTCTCGTGCTTGCGACACTTGGCACGCCTGTTCTGGAACCAAACTTGAACCCTCGCCTCGCTCAAACCGAGTCTCTGGCTAAGCTCTTCCCTCATGAACGCGTCAGGGTAATGAGTCTCGTCGAACAATCTTTCCAGCTCGGCCAATTGTTCCAAGGTGAAATTCGTTCGAGATCGTCTCTGTTTCCCGTTTCCGTTCCCGTTGTTCCGGCAATTCGACCCTGGAAAAAAATATTTCAAACGGATGACTCTTCTCCGAAAAATTCGAAATTTATCAATCGGTCTTTTTTTTCACTTTATAATTTTTCAACTCTACTTTTCTTCTTTTCCGTTCCGAATGAGTCAGACTTATACGAGGATCTTTAAATCACGGGAGCGGTCAAGAGGAAATTCCAAATTTAATCACCGCATATAATCGTTCACAGGTCATTTCCTCGCAGGTCTGACCGGCGACATCAACATAAATTCCGTCCTTTTTACGAGGATCTTATTCAAATTACGCGGCGAGAAGAAGTTTCGATTAGTCGGCATCAGAGAGACGTCTCGTCGGAATACGATTTACATCTCTCTTCTCGTGGAAAACATTGAAAAACTCTTCTTCCTCCCCGGTGAACGGATTAACATAATTACTTCAATTTTGGATTTCGATAAAAAAAGAAGAAAAAAAACGAAGGAGAATTTTCTTATCGCCAAATGCGTTCTATCTTCTTTGCTTTAAGGAAAAGTATGGGTTATTTAAATTTAAAAGAAAGATTTAAAAAAATCTTTGTGCGACGATCTTTGAAATATTCAAAAATATAAGAAAAACCAACATCACAATTTATGCCATAGAAGATGAAGAATTTTACATATACAATTCAACGTGCGATAATTCGATTATGTTACGATTCTTCAAATATTCAAAAATTTAAGAAGAACCAGCACCACAGTTTATTATACCGTAGAATATTAATTAACGCTCCGAAGAATTTCCTATTTCATGTATTCAGATATTCGACGTGCGATAATTTGATCGAATTACGATCTTTGAAATATTCAAAAATATAAGAAAAATCACAACATCACAATTTATATGCCACAGAAGATACCAAGAATTTCACATTTATAGAAATCAACGTGGGATTAATTCGATCGAGTTACGATTTTTGAAATATTTCAAAAATTAGTAGAATATAAAAATTCCAAATATAAATTTAGAATATGATTAACCAAGACGAAGAATTTCCTATCTCGGATCGGTATCCTCCATAATTACTCACCCACTCGCGTAAATAACCTTAACCCGCTCTTAGCAAAGGTCCAATTATCCTCCGCCCCCTGTCAACTAATTTCTCCTGTCCATCCCAGAGGGTTGGTCAGATCTTAAAAACTGAAGTTCGAGAAGCCTCGAAAGGAGCCGCAGCTTGAAAAGGAGGGGGGCTGCGGGATAATTAACGGGCGTACGATTTAATTAACGGCTGCTTAATGCAAAGTAACTACCTAGAAGTACTCGCGAAGGTGTTTCCAATGGGGTGTTTCCTTGCGGGGGTGGTCCGTGGCCTTGGTCGAGCGGGGACTGAAGGGGAGGAGGAGGAGGAGGGTTTGGAGGGGTGGATTAAGCGTCTCGCGTAACAGCCCTTGACGAAGGGGACGTGATTTATATAATTTAGCAAAGTGGTGAGCTACGCAGCCTTGTACAGGGTCGTTAGTTACCCTTCCACCCCCTCCTTCTGTTTAGTCTCCCCCTCGTCTCTCTACTTCTGTCCGCCAAGATTTCCTATCCTTCTTTCCGATGGATAAGATGGATCTTACTCGCGTGGATCGCTTGTATTACGATAATAATTGAGAGGATTAAGAGAAATTGCGGAAAATTTCGTGGTTATAATCTTTTGATCATCGATTAACAAATTTCCACAGATTTTCTAAGGATTATTTTTAGGTGAATAATATCCGATAGATTCAGCACCAATACTTTGTGTTCATTCAATCGGTTCATTCCCCCCAATGGCCCCCCTCCTCATTATCTATCTACACAACAAGGGGACGTAACATTTGCAAATCCTTTCGAAATCTTGCGAGGAAACGGCAAAATTACAAACGAAATAGTATTTTTAAGAGAATATTAGGAAACATTCGTTAATATAGTTTAACGCCAACACTTTGTATTGTACAATCGGTTCATTCTCCCCCAATGGCCCTCCCCTCATCTATTACACAGCAAGAGAAACAAGTGGACGTAATATTTGCAAATCCTTTCGAAATCTTGGAAGGAAACACGCGAACGACAAAACACTACAAACGAGAAGGGAGGGGGAGAGGTGTGTGTGTGGGGGGGGGGAAGAAAGAGGGGGAGGGCTCGATTAAAACTCGAGGAGCAGTTACAAGGATGGCCGCGATGAAGTATCGCGCTTTAATCAATTAGCGCGTAGCTACGGTAATCCAATCGGAGGCATGGCAGAGCGGATCCCCCCCCCCGTATATCCATATGTACAGCGGTTTAAAACCCCCCCTCCCTCCCTTCTCTAGTAAAATAACTCGCGCGGTTTCCGTTCTCGTTCCAATCATCCGCCCCTTCATCGTCAAACTACCCCCGCCGCTCTCCCTCCCGTCGCCCAGCCCCCACCATCACCCGTCTGGATTTCTCGTCGATCGTTTTAACGATATCCACGACTCGATATCCGCCTGTTATATCCGTGGTTTTTACCATCTCGTGATCGATCCTCTCTTCTCTTCCTTTTTTTTTTTTTTTTGGAATTTTTTTCTATCTCGAATTATGGGATGTTTTCTTTTCTCTAAAAGCTCGAAAGTTATTCCTCTCGATCGTTTTTCGTTGGAATGTACGTATACTCTTGAATATAGAAGGGATACGATGTATGTATTTTTATATTCGAATTTTTTTATTTTTATCACGAAACTTTTGATTTTCCTTTACTTCTTTCGAATAAAGAATATTCAAATTCGAAGTAATAATAATAATAATAATTCTCGGTGTTAAGTCTTGTGTCCAAACGAGGCAGTCGTAAAGATCCTCCAATTTCCAAGACGCTTCTTACCTCATCGCCTCATATTTCAAACAATGAAATCCTTTAAAGATATCCTTTATCTCGAAAAAAAAAAAAAGAATATTCGAAAGTAAATACGCAGGAAGAGAGGTGCGAACTCGCGCGGTGGAAGCGAGAAGTGGATAGATAGAACGGGAACGCAGGAGGGAGAGAGGAAGATAGAGGGAGCGAGCAATAGCGGAAACCCTCGTGGAAAAGGCGAAGCAATCACACTCGGACACGAGGGGCCGCTAATTCGATTACTAAGAGCGCTGCCCTCTTGAACCGAACGAGTCGAGATATCGCGGCCATTAGGCGTATAAAAGCCTAAGGGACAACCCCGGGTTAACCCTCTTCCCTCAACTTTTGTCGCGTGCGCGTTCCAACTGCATATGCCACGCCGTCCAATGTTTTCGTGAATTAGTCGGAGAATGGAATCGAGGACGGAAGAGATAGCGGCGTGGAGTTCCTTGGAATTTTGAAACAGTGTTGAACGATCAGTGGGGATAGGGAAAATTTAATTTAATCGAATAATTACTTCGATAATTTATTGTTCGAATTATGTAATTTTATTCGAGAATTTTATATCACTTGAAGTGATTCTTACTTTATCCTTAAATTTTATACTCTGGTTGTAAACTTTGGATTATTCTTCCCCCTCTTCCTTAACACTAAACCTACCGACATTTCACGTACACCTATTCCTACCTAATTGGATTCGTAAAGTAAACAATACAGAAAGTTGTGAATATTGAAAAATGGGTTGTATCCACATTATAGAAAAAGTCATATGGCGATACAGTAACTTTGTTAGACACAAGAAATTCTAAACGAAATTTCAGAAACGGTCATTTGAGGTCGTGGTAGGTTTAGTGTTAAATCAACGCGAAATATTCGAATAACGAAAATATTCAATGGCCGTGATTCATTTGTCGTCGTTACTTAATTTCAATGTTTCGTTCAAATGAAGCAGGACGTCGAATCTATGAACGTGTGATCACGAGGCAAGGAATTAATAATAAGACACGCACGCTCATCTCGAGACTAAATATTTGAAAGTGCATCTACGATTTTTTTTTTTTTTTTTTTTTATAAACGCACGAAATACCAAGATCTGAAGAACCGTACAGAAAGGTTAAAAATACAGATACAAGAGAAACACGCCTCTTGCTTCGAATCACAAATTTGCACTTGATAATCCCATCCCGAATTCATCGTTTATATTCCGCCCGAAACCTGTCCAAAAAAAAGATTCACGAGGACGTGAGGGCGAAGCGAGGATTGGCCTGGTATAAATAAATATGGAGAGAAAAAATTGGCGGTGGGCGGGTGAAAAACTTACGGGGGGTCGTAAACTTGGAGGGGGGCGGCGGTCAAATACGGCGGCGGGTGGCGGTAAACGCCGATGGCCATTTGGGAGACGCGTGTGCGCGAGCAAAGTGGCCGAACGAGGAGGAGGAGGAGGAGGAGGAGAGAGTACACGAGGTGATCTACTGCGACTACTCTCTTTCCGCGACGGTATTTGTTATGTCGCGTCGTTCCTCGGCTGCGAGCCGTGAAATATCGCGGCCGTCCCTTCGTGTCTGTCCAGAGGACGAAATCGTCTCGCGAAATCGTCGAAATTGAAAATCGGGATCGAACGTTTCCTCCTCTGTGAACGAGAAATTGGAAGGAACTCGGGGAAATATTAACGCGTTCTCTTCTTCTCTGTACGAATAAAAACAAATATAATTAAAGAAATAGAAGATTCCATCCGTTCATCTTGGACAAGTTGTCGTTGTCAAACGACAATTTTATTAGTGAGATTTTTAAAATCGTACTCTTAGATAGTCCTCTGTCACTCTCGAGCATCGAACATCATCATTTTCCAACATCCATTTCTCCCGCAATCGGCCGCGAGAAAAGCCTGAAAAAGGAGGGGGGAAAAACGAAGCTTCAAAGCTCGTAATTCACGAGAGAGAGAGAGAGAGAGAGAGAGAGAGAGAGAGAGAGAGAGAGAGAAACGTGGAGAGGTGGAACAACGTGGAATGGAACAATGGCGGACAATGTGCGCGATAAAAAATGCAATCGACAAAGCGTTACATAGAGGGCGGTTAAATTGGATGGAAAGTTTCGGATGGAGAGTCGAGTTTAAAAAAGAAAAAAAAAAAAAAAAGAGAGAGAGAAAAACTGACGCGTTCAAAGGTAACCAAATGCCATGGTTGGTTCCTCGCCACGATAACTCTGCCGTCTATTGCGGCCTCGCGGAACTCGCATGAATTTATGGTTTAATATGCGGCCCGCCGCGTTGTGTACGCCCCCTAACACGCTCGCCTCCGCGGAATGGAGAAAAAGAGAGAAAGAGAGAGAGAGAGGTTCCATTCTCTCGGGGGCCCATAACTTTTCCCGATTAAGCGCAAATCAAAAAGCAATCTGCTCGGCCGGCAGCCATCGGACGCGGCCAAGTAGAATCATAAATAACGGCGGAGTTTGAAGAAGCGGCGAAGAAGCGGAGGAAAACTCGTTCGAATCGTTTTGGTTTTTCCAAGAGAGAGAGAGAGAGAGAGAGAGAGAGAGAGAGAGAGAGAAGAGGAATCGTATCTTTTTTTGCGAAGCTTCCTTTCCTTTCTTATTTATTTATTTCGTCCTGTTATTTTTATAGTTTTGGTGTTGTTTGAAGATTGAGGAGGAAGTTGGAATTGGAGGAATCGGTGATCTAGTTTTTACTAGCTGCTTACGTTGAATTATTGTGAAAAAGCAACAAAGTATGCGAAGTTGGTGAAGGAATAAAAATGAAGTTCGTTCAAGTGGGGGTGTTGTTGAATTGGAAAGTGAGAGGTGAATATTCTTATCATTGGCGTTCAACAGGATATTGAAGTGGGGAATTTATTGATATTGCGAAACGTAGATTGGAGAGAAAATAAGTGTGGAATTGATATTCTTGTCTATTATGTAAATCGAAGCAATGATAGTGTTCATATTCAAGATTGGATATTGAAGATTGAACAGAAAGTATGCAATAAGTTGGCAAAATTGAAGATGAAGTTGAAATATAAATTAAAACCGATATTACCATTGTATACAAGTGAGTATTATGAGATCGAGGGGGAAGGTACGTGATAACTTAAAGTTGATATTCTTGGATAACATTTGGAAGGAATTTTTAAATGGAAAATATCTCTTCTAATACGAAGAAGAAATGCAATTTTCTTGGTGAAGCAAAAAGGGGAAAGCTGAGAGATAGAATTTGAACGGAGAAATACTTAATCAATCCGGGATAATGTTGAATTTTTCGATGGGGAGTCGATTGAAATGGAAGGTTGAGACAAAGCAGGATGACAGGCAGGAAGAAAAGTGCAAGTGGTGGTTGGTGAACGGTCGTTATTGAAGTCGACTTGGCATGTGGGTAAAATTGGAGGTCGGTGATCGTTACGTTGTGAACGGTCAGCTATTCCCAATCACTTCTGAGCTTTATTGGACGACGTGTTGAATTATAAACGAAGATCGAACCCTCCGACGATACGTGCCCGAGGTTCCTGACCTTCTTACCATCGAAACACACAGAACGAATACCATCTTTAAAACCTCTCCTAACACCAATCGTAGATATAAAATATTCAAAAGTAGAACATTGCATGTACTCGAAAAATGATAACAAATATTCTTCCGTTTCAGAAAAACAACCGGAAAAACAATTTCTACGCTGAATTTGCACACTCGATATTCTCATCATTCAATTTTAAAGATGTTTTATCTTGAGATAATCAATACACACGAACAAACGTTATTTTATTCTCTTATCATTGTAGATATAAAATATTCCAAAATATTCCATGTACTCGAAAAATGATAACAAATATTCTAAAAACTAGAAAAATGATTATTAATATATTTTTCTACGTTGAACGAAGAAATAATCAACACAAAAAAATTATGTACAGACATAAAATATTCCAAAATATAATAATTCCATGTACTCGAAAACTGACTGTACAAAAATTCTTCCTGACAACTAGAAAAACAATTGTTAATATATTTTTCTACGTTGCGAAGAAATAATCTTGAAATTATCAACACAAACAAACAGACAAACAAACAGAATATTTAAAATAAAATCCTATTGGAATCATGACTTCTCCTTACCTTTGCCACCCTCTTCCTGCATCAACGACTTCGAAACCTGCGATTGTATCTTCAAATCCGACGGTTTCGCATCGTTGGAAGAGTGATTCTTCGATTCGATGCAATTTTCAGGACTGGCCGACCGATCTCTGGAGATAGGCGGGGGCGACGGGCTGCATCCCAACAATTTCCTCACGGATAGCTTCAATTCGGGCGTCTTGAGAGGCGGCAGGGCGTCGGTTGCGTTAATCGCGTCCTTCGCCTCCTTGCTCTTGGTCGTGACGGAGAGGTCTTCCGGTTGGAGGCGGCCTTCCGGCGACGGCGGCTCGTCCACGCTGCTCCCCTCGACGCTCGACGGATCCTGAACGGATTCGCGTGTCGCACCGCCGACATCTGGACAACCATTGCCGGAAATCAGTTTCTCTCACGCCGCGTCTTTCAAAAGGAATTTTCTGTTCTGAGCAAACGACGGAGAGAGGGATACTCGATGATGGCGCGTATTCGTCTCTTGCAGGAGAGGAAGAGGAGGATTGAAAGGAGAGAATGAAACGTTTGAGAAGTTTAAGAAGAGAAGATTTTTGAGATTTGAAGATTTTTGAGAGAAGAATTGGAGAAGAACGATTAGATTCGACGAGGTTATTCGAATCTTTGAAGTATTATTTATTAATCATTTTCGATTTAAATGGTAGTCAGGGTACGCATTCGAGAAAGCGAAAAATAGTAGCGGAGTATAAGTTCAAGCGTCAAATTTTAAAGAGTTTGCTTTCAAATTGAGGATTCACCGACTGTTTGTTTGACGATCATTTTAGAGGTAGAAGAGGCACGTTCGCGATATTCTTGGAGACAAATAGTGGGAAGCGAATCGTGCATGAGGATCAATTGATTACTGAACTCACTGAATAGGAAAAACAACGTATCTCGGAGAGATCTGTTGAAACTTTTTTTCGTGAAGACACGAACGTAAAATGCACGAAATACTTCCTCCGTTTCTTTTCTTTTTTTTTTTTAGATTCCAGCCTTTCTTTATTTACACACCAATTGATCAACGATAATTCCAAAAAAAAAAAAAAAAATGGAATTGATTTCTCTCAACAAAGAACTTGAAGACGCTTGATAAAACTTTATGCAAACTCTGACAGTAAAGTAATCGTAATTTTGTCGAATGACCATCCATATTACGAATATATTCGATTATATTTCGTTCGAAGAGTAAAAAGTGTTTCAACGCAATTTATTTCTCTGCTAACCAATATCCCCGAACTTTATCGTTCAAGAAGACTTCGTATATATATATTCATTACCACCTATTTCCAAAAATCTTCACGTTCATATTCCACCATCGCGAAACAACCACATCCACCCACACAATCTTTATTTCGCACTTTCGATCGATCATCCACCCACCCACACTAAACACGACCACAACCGAGTCACCACGTGAGGAGAACCGTGTCAAACCGTGTTTCGAAACTAAGAAATCACCGAACACCAACCAAGATAATCTCGAAAAGAGTAGAAAAGGATCCAGGATCGAGAGATCTCGAAAGGAGGGGAGAAAGAGAAAAAAAAAAAAAAGAAAAAGAAAAAACTCTCGAAAATGACATATATGAAAACGTACTCGATTCGTTCTCCGCAGGATCCCCGAGCAAATGCGCGACACTTAGGGTGATCCTCGCGGAGGGTGGCCGTTCGATGGTTGTCCTGCATGCCGCGTGTTCGCCAGCCGCGTTGTCGAAACTCTTGGAGACGAACTGGGCGAGCTGCTCCATCCTCGCGGAGAAGACTCGCGCGACGACGCGGCACTCGCGTCGACCTCGTCACCGAGGACGGAGAGCACCTCGAGGGGGTGCACGGTGGTGGTGCTAGGTGGTAGCCTTGGCGCTCGGCGTCGCGACGCCACGCGTCCCTCAGGACGCCATTCGGACGCCGGCCAATCCGCGCCCTCGTAGGCGTTTCCGCTACGCCCTCGCCTCTTCCTCTCCCTCGCCCCTCCCGTTTCCACCACCCTCTACCTCCAACCCCCAACCCCAGCTCAAACCCCCACCGCCCCTAAACCGACCCTCATTAGCATTTGCGCCCGCTTTTCCACCCGCGAAGCGCAAACTACCCACCTACCGATAGCCGCTGTTCCTCTGTTGCCCATCGCCTGTCTTCCTCTCGACTCCGTCTCTCTCTCTCTTCTCTCTCTCTCTTCCCTTTCCAAACTAACACCTTACTTACCGGCGACGTGTCTCTCTCTCTCTCTCTCTCTCTCTCTCTCTCTTTGTTTCGCAAACTAACACCTAGCGATAGCCCAATTCCATGTTCTGGCCACGGTTTCAACGTGTCTCTCCCTGTTTCGCAAACCGACGCTTGGCTTCTCCTACGTTGGTGGCCATCGTTTCGATGCGTCTATGTCTCCTTTCTGTTTACGCGTTTCTCTGTCTTTTGCGAACTACCATCCAGCGATATAACCCGACTTACTTGCGTTGGGCTACCGCTTCTCGATGTATCTCTCTTTGTTTCGCGACTAACACCTATAGCGATAGCCCAATTCCCTGTTCTGGTCACCGTTTCACGGTGTCTCTTTTATGTTTATGCGTTTCTCTCTTTGTTTCCTAACTAACATCGATAGCCCAAGTGTGATCACTATTTGGACATGTCTATGTTTCTCTTATCATATCATATTTCTTTGTTTTTTGCAAACTAACATATCGTAGATATGTTAGAGATATTCTTGTATTGACTGTTTGAATACCGTTTGCGTTTATACGTTAGTCTGTCTCTCTTATGCCTGTGTCTTGTTCTGTCTCTCCTCGTTTCACTCACGTTACACACTGAACAGGTAGACATCACGGACAATCCTCATTTCGGCAACCACTCACTCGGTGGCGTTGGGGTGTTACGTATTGTATGGTGGACACACGTTTCTCGTGGATGATAGGTTTAGATGAGAATGATGCTCGTTCACGATCCCTGTCGATCATGTTTATGTCGTAGTTAGTAGATGGGGTACGATGATCGGTATTAAATGATTTAGTACTATTGATCGTCGCTTCCATGGGTATTTCGAAGAGGAGGATTTGAAAGATTTTTGAGGTTGGATTAAATTTTGTAGATAAAATAATTACATTATTAAATTCTATTTTTTAACGATGTAGTTTTTTTCAAACTACCGCAAATCGAAACCACTTTCGATTTCACCTTCCATTGTCGAATTTTCTCCATCTTTCTTCCTTGAAAAAAGAATCTTTGGTACGAAATTGAAATTCAAGCGACGGAATCGAACCTTGAGGAAGGGGATGGCCGCCACTTTGGAGAGTCGAAAATATTTGCGTGGCAACGTTTTACATCGAAATGGACGCGTAACTGGCCTTTTGACAGGCCAGCCGCGTTCGAATTGCGAGGCCGGGACGCGGCGTGTCTCGTGTTTGCCGCTACCAAACTCGGCAATATTTAAATGGGATTGCGTTCGGGAATGTAATTGGTTGAGCAAACACGGCCCGTGAAACGTTGGGACGGATATGGATAGACAGTAACGACGGGGATTGGAAAACTGAAAGGGAACGATGTAAATCCACCTTGGTTGAGAAATCTAGAAGAAAGGATGAAAAGGACATCGGCGTGAGAGAGAAGAAAAGAATCTAGATTATTGTTTGATCAAATATCAGAAGAAGGAAACGGGAGAGATAAAAATTTGAAAAGTTCAAATAAAAGTAAAAAATTAAATTAATAAATTTTGGAATTAAGAAACTCGTCTTAATTAATTGTTTAGAAAAGAAAAGCCGATTATATCACTTGACACTTTACCTTTCCTTTACAAACCACCGATCAAATCGTGACACGGTATCCCGGTGATCAAAATACAAAAACCAAAGATATCCAAGTAGGCAAGTATCCTTGGAAGAAGCTTGGAAAAAAAGAGATGCAGCGTGGATAGAAGCAGACGGATGCTGAATGACGCTTGCGTTACCGTTGAACGAGAGAAAGAGAGACGGACGACAAAGATAACGATCGAACAAGGAGAGAAGATGTTCGAACGGGGAAGAGAATTAACGCTCGTGTAACAAAGATAACGCGAGACGGGATTGGCGCGGGGAGAGAAAGAGAGATGTATATATATATATACATGCAACGATGGAAACGGTAGTAGAGGGAGAAACGGTCTATAACGCAGGCAGACGGAGCCAATCAGGGCGCAATGCGATTACCTTAACGAGAAATCCGATTACTTATTCATTCGCCTAACTCGAAATCAGTTTAACTAATCGTTTAATTCGGTAGCAACCCCTACCTGCCTATCCCTCCCTCGCTCACCAACGTTTTCGAGGCAGCACGGGCCGAATACTCGTCTCTCTCTCTCTCTCTGTACGCATCGCGTATACTGTAACTCTATCCTCGTCCATCCTCGTGTCTCAATCCTGCGTGGATGCTCGTTGGGTGTGGTGGCCGTGGGACGGATGGATCTCTTCCCCCCTTCCAAGCTTCTCTCTCTCTCTCTCTCTCTCTCTCTCTCCTCCGTTTGGCCAAATAGACCCGCACACGCGCAACCACCGTCGTTTCTACTACACGTGCCGTGCCCGTTATCCCTTGGCTAGACAAGGAGGGATGCGCAAGCAAGATGGGGAAATGGAGAAAGCAGAAAGGAGAGAGAGAGAGAGAGAGAGGGGCCTCATTCAATTCAATTACGTAATGAATTGTCGTGTCTTGAGTAAACACCCTTCCTCACCGCGACTCGCCGCCGGAAAATCGCCGGTTGGGGGATATACCCTCCTCGCGCGGAGGAGGGGATGGAGTGGCGGTGGGCTGCGTGCAACGTCTACAGCGTCGTTCAGCCGCGGAGCTGATACATTAGAGGAAGAGGTGGTGGCTAGAGAAGTGGGGGGCCGATTCTAGATGATGGTCAAGGCTTGATCGTTACGTTTCTATGTTGTTGGATGTTGATTCGACGATCGGTTCCATTGTTTCGTTCTTTCCAAGATATATCTTGTCATTTTTTTTTTTTTCAATTTTATAATTATTAATATAATTATAAAATTCGAAGTATTCGAAGTACACATGATCGTCTTAACGTTAAGAATAATTGTATGAATAGTTGTGCGAAATTTCGTTAAACAGTGAGAAGGATGGTCGTCTTAACATTAAGAATAACGTTATATAAAATTTGAAGTGAGAATGATTGATTGTTAAGCCTTTATTGTTGGTTGAATTCGTCGATTGAATCGAGGCTTTGATTTGTTCGACGTCATCATTGTCTTTTCCAATTTTATATTAAGAATAATAAATTTCAATTTTAAAAAGGGGCCGATTCTCAACAATAGAATTTATCGTTAAGTTTTTATCAAGTTGATCGATTATTTGACTTTATATTAAAAATAATGTTGTATAAAATTTATTGTAATTGAATTTTCATTGACTTCGAAGTGCAAATTTCTAATCGAATTCACTCGAGTATAAAAATATACGAAAATATCTGTTTTCTATTTTCCGACACGAGTAAATTAGTCTGATATTTAAAAGTTAAGTGAAGGAATAAACACGGATCTGAAAAACTTTATTAACAAACGACTATTATTATTATTATTATTATTATTATAATAATCGAGCAACGCGAAACCGATCGATGTGATCGCACAATTTGAGAAAGTTTGATCGATCTCATGATCTTGGCGCCAAAATACTCTCTCTCGCTCTCAATCGTTTTCGATGAACCGACGAATCCATGATGTTGTGCAACGCACAACTTATGAGGCGTACTGTAACCGTGAAACCGAAAAGAATTCCGTTTAAACCGAATCGATCCGATAACGCTTCGAAATCTCTTGTGCGTATCTTCTTCTCCAAGTTTCGAGTTCCTCGGCCTCCTCTTCGTCCCTCACTTCCTCCCCGCTCGTTTTCCATAGGAGAGGAGAGGAGCGCTAGGATATCGACGTTTCCGGAACGTTTCATCAGTTTGCTGGCTGAGTATCGGTAATCTCGATGTTTCCTCCGGAATTAACAGTGGCTGAGGTTTAGTCGAAGGTTTGAACAGGAGGAGGCCGGAAACGGTGGATGATCAAAGGAGATCGAATAGCGGGAACTTCGAATCGTTCGTTTCTCTCTTTCCCCCCCCCCTCTTTCCACGATCGTACGATTTTCTAATTCGTTGAATTATTATTATTACACAGGAATTGAGATTTTGTTTGAATAACAATCGAATCGATCTGTTAGTAATAATGGATATTAATTGAAAAGGAAATTAGGGTGAGGAGGAGGAGGAGGAGTTTCTGATGTTATACGTTGAGGAAAAGTTGTGCGAGATGTTTCGAAAATTTGAAATTGGAATATCGATGGACAAATTAATTGAAACAGGAGTCATCGATATTTCGTTGTTTCATTAGCATTTTGAACCAGTTTCATTCATATTGAAGGACCAAATTTCAAATGTAAACCCACACGATAATAAAAAGGACGTTTTCGTCCACAAAAAAAAAAACCTTTCCTCATCATGGCATCTTTCAAATCAAAATTCCAAATTTCCGGTATAAAATTCATAAAGGTATCGTTTTCAGTAACGGAACAATATCGGTGAATTAATCATCTATTAGAAAGGAATAGGTTATCTCGACAAGCTGAACGAATTTTTCGCTTAACCCTTTTCGAAAGAAATTTTTTTTCTTTTCAACCAAGATCTATAATATGCATATTTTAATTCGTAATAGATAAAATAATAGGATTTCGAAATAGGATAGATCGAGATCCTTTTTTTTTTTTTTCGAGTATATATATATATAAAAAAGAAAGAAGAGAATAATAATAAAAGATCAACAATAATTTTTATCTATACTTTACTACATCTTAGAATAAATTATTGTGATCAGTCTCAAAAAAAAAAAAAAAAAAGAAAGAAAGAAAAAGAAAAAAAAAGTTAAACTCATATTTTTTTATAACGAAACGATATTTAATGCATAAAAGAGTTACTATTCTCAGGAAAGCTATAATCCCTCAATATTGCTCAGAAGTCGTATGATAACATGTATCGGGCCCAACGTAGATGCCCGATCTTTCTGGTTCTGGAAGAAGAAATTGGTCGAATACGGTAGCGGTAACTGCGGATTGCCTTTGCCACCTCGCATAGATCTCGTTTGCAAGGGTTGCGAGTCAAAGTGTATCGAGTTCGAGGAAGAGAAAAAGAAGAGGAGGAAATTTTTCACGTTTAAAAAGAAGCCAGAGCCGAAAAAGAAGCCGGATAATTGCAAGGAGGAGGAGAAACCGGTTGAGGAGAAGTACACGTTGTGGGAGACGATCTTTGGGCCAAATCCAAAAAGGTTTTGGCCTGACCCGTGCACTTGCAAACTGGCGCTCAGGGCGAAGAGAAATAAAAGGATATGCGATCCGAGGTTGCAGGATTCACGTTACGAATTGACAGCTGGGGATGTATTTTTGTACACAGAAACGATAAAACAGTGTCCAAAAGGTTGCATGGAACCTCAACCGAAGCCTCCGCCGGCCTACAAGATGCCTAGAGCGGCATTGTCCAAAATATTGAGCACAGCCAGTTTGGTAAGCCAATTGGTTTCTTATTTTCTTCTTTTTTTTTTTTTTTTTTTTCAACGAATTTCAAACGAAACTTGGAAATAGATTTTTTTTTTTCGAGCGAATTTTTCAACGTAGGACAAGGGAAATAATGATAGTTTCATTTTTAAAAAAATGAGGAATAGGATTAAAGTTTGTTTGTTTGCGAATCGATAAATAAATTAATCAATTTATAAATACAGACATCGATTAACCGCACGGCCATCAATCGGCTAAACGAGTGTAAAGAAAATATGAAACAACAACTGGAACCGTGTAAATTACCGTATGAGGAATTGAGGCCGAAAGAAAGAAAAAGAAAACCATTCAATTGTCTGTCGGGGATTCGATCGGAGGATATTATTCAACCAATGAATAACGATTTTCGTTCTCATAAAATTCCCCAACAACAAGTGAAGGAGAAACCAGAAATATTGAAAATCTGCGAACAAGCTAAACAAAAGAAAAGATCATCCGATAAGAAAATCGATTTAAATGAAGTGGGTCAGAAATTATCTAGGATAGAGCAATTGAAAATGCAAGTTAAACAAAAAGATATGTTTGATTATAATTCGTGTTCTCCTTCTAATTGAATGAAATTGAAATTCATTTTGCTGTGACTAAATAGCCAAGTGTAAACTTCAAAAACAAATTTGGAACGTATGTTAACATAAAGATTTACATTATTGTACGTCGCACGATTAAATTATATTTGTGAAATATTATTCGTATGTTCAAAAAAAATAATCTTATATAATATTAAAGTAAAAAGTAAAAAGAAAAAGTACCGAATAAACTGAATTTTTTATAGAATTAATTTTATAATCGAAAATTGTTTTTAATCACAAACATGTACATAATTTGATTATTGTAAATTTGAATTACAATCATTATTAAATATATAATGGATAAATAAATAAAATTATCCGAATCGATCCTTCAAAGATACACGAATACATTAATATCGCGTATATATCCCTTACAATATATAAAAATTGTAAATAACAATATTTAAAAATTGGATTGAATATAAACTTTTTTAATCAATTGATTAGACAAAGAAGGCAATAAAGTTTTTTTTTTTTATTCAGACATTGGAGCCGTGAATCTATAAATCTTCTAAAACAAGTATAGACAAGGATAGAGCAAATAGTGGGAGAACAGAGATAGAATAAAAATATTGAAATCAGCGCCATCTCCAAACTGCCGAAAATGAAACATAAAAAAGGACACAAAATAGTTAAAAAAAGATAAAGATAGAATAAGAATTGATCACTAGCACCATCTTTGATGTCGAAGATAAGGTAAAGTAAGAATTAATCGTCAACGCCATCTCTTGAATGTTAAAAAATAATTCTTTGAAGAATAAGAGATGACGCTAGCGATCATTTCTCATTCTATTCTCTATCCTTTTTCAATTATTTTCTGTCCTTTCTTTTTGTGTTTCATTCGCGGCACTCTGAAGATGGCGCTGATTTCAATATTTTTACCCTATCTCTGTCCTTCTCCCATTATTTGTTTTCCTTGTTTACATTAATTCTTGACGAGTAAAGAAATGATATTGGACATCAGTTGAATACATTTTCATCATTTCTTCTTCATAATTGTAATGTGTCTTAATGTAGAAAATATAAGTATTATATTCTCGGTTTTACAATCTAAATCATTAAAACGGAAATTTTGCAAAACATAGTGTACTTTGATACATGACGCGAGTGTTTTGACGCGAACCACATCTCGGCGACAGCGCAGCAGTGGAATTTAAATAAACGAAAACTTTTACAATAAAGGAAATAGAAAAGAATTTTGAATCATTTTATTAGAAAACAATATCGAAGATTCGTTTATCGAATCTATTCTCTCACTATGTGTAATCTTATAAAATATTTTTAATGCATATAATTAATATATAAGTTAATTATTCAAATATTAACTATTATTGAATACGAGGTAATAGGTAATAGGAACTTAATATGATATAATTTTAGTGAGAGATTATAAAGAAAATATTTTTATAAATAAATATTTTTATAAATAAATAAAAATAATAATAATTATAATTTGCATTCAAGTTCTTAGTTAAAAAATCGCGGGAAATTACAAAGTCATATAGTGCCATCTATGTTTGTAAATTTCATTCAATTCTTAATACGGTAGGCCGCCTATGAGCTACAAGATTTCCTTCGATGGCGGCGTTGTTGCTGTGTGTGAACCCCTACAGAGCTGGCTACGGGGCAGTCAAATGTCTCGTAAAGGAACTCCCTCCGTTTGCAAGTCAAAACAAATCCCGCGAATCTTTCGTAATCGACGAGGTTTGTGTTCGGTTCGCGGTTGGGCGCACGGAGAGGTCGGCATTGTGGGTGGATCGGTAGGTTACAACCAATTAAATTTGCTACCCGCTTCACCGGATGAGGACAAAAGGGAGGAAACAAATAAAAAAGAAAAACAGATAACGAGGAGTAACGACGAGAGTGTACAGTATCACGAAAGAGAGTGGATTGAAAATAACCAAGTGACGAACAGTGTTACAGGCGAATCGAACGTTGACGTGATCGGTAAAGCTGCCGATGTCGAGACTGTAGCTGATATTGAGAAATGGTTAAAAACGCGGACGGAATCCGTGTCGAGCATGGACCTCGACGCGATCAAATCTGGAGTCGAGGAGGGCGTCGACCGATACCTGGGCGAGGAACTCCAGCACGCTTTTCTGGAAAAGGACCCTGACGGATTATCAATCGACATCGATTTGTCTGACAAGAAACTCAATTTAGGTTATGATCCTTTACTTCACGAGCTCCAAAATGAGAAGTTACTCGATGAAAAAGATAGCTTTATATTACCAGAATTTCAATTGGATCATTTAGATCCATTGGCGTTATCTCCCGATGACATGATGGTTGCCGGTGAAATTTTACCGTCAACGAGTGCTCAACCTACTTTAAGTGTCCCTAATAGGGATGACGAAGAAATATGTACAGAGACTGAACAAACTTCGCTTATGAAGAAAGCTATGATCCCAGATAATCAGGAATTGCAGAATAAATCTACACAAGTTGTTGTAGATGATTTTCATAATATAAATAATGTGAATAAAGAAATTGAATTGCGAAAAGATAATAGCTTGTGTAATGATACTACGAATCTCTATGTGCAAGATCTCAATTCAGAGAATTCTATACATGAATTGACAGATACAAAATTGGTTGATGGTGATTCTGAAAATGCTATAATTGAACAATTAAAAACAAAAGCTAAAGTAAAGCTAGAGCCACGTATTATTAAGAAACGTAAGAAAATATCGGAAACGATAGAAAAGAAATTAGACAATGAAATAAAAGTATCTGGAGAAGATGTTGTAGATACTGAAGATAGCACAATGGCTGTTGTAGCTATATCAACAGATAAAATTTCAAATATGACACAAATTGTTATAAATACAGGTACTGAAGAACAGATTTATCAAGGAAAAACTTCTGAACTTATAGAAGCTACAGGAAATTTTCCAAAATTACCAAAAATTGAAACATCAACTGTGTGGAATGGAACAATGGAACATAGTACAGAAAATCCTAGTAATCAACATGAAATGGTGATATCTAATGCTTTAGAAGAATTAGGTATTACAGATGATAATCTACAACCAGTATCTGTGAACGAAAATGGAAAAATATGGCTTTGTCCACGTGATGATTGCAATAGACAATTTAGTAAACTTTATGCTCTAAAGGGCCATTTACTAGCACATTATGGTGTAAGACCTTTCAAGGTATATAAATTGTGTACATATCTTTAATTCACAAATCTTTACAATTTTTGTTTATTTTTACTTTCTTCTAATTTCTCAAATAAAGATTTAATTAAATAGAAATATAATATATTTATTTATGTTTGTTTTTTTTTTCAGTGTGATTTTGAAGGATGTGCTTGGGCATTTTATTCAGAGTTTAAACTCAAAAGACACAAAGAAACACATTTGAAACGTAAAGATTATGTTTGCGAGGTAGAAGGTTGTAATCGTCGATTTACTACAATTTATAATTTATGGAGTCATGCAAAATTGCATAGTCGCCCAAATAGAATATTATGTCAAGTACCAGACTGCCAAGAAAAGTTTCAGACAAAAAGAGCCTTGGAACTGCATATGAAGACTCATGATCAAAGTCATGCTCCATATATTTGTAAACATGAAGGATGTGGCAAAAGGTATTATAGTAGTAATGCTTTGACGTCGCATCAAAGATGCCATAGTTATAAAGAAGTAGATGTAAAATGCTCGTGGCCAGGTTGCGGTAAAGTATTTGATAAGCCTTGTAGGCTAAAAGCACACATACGTTCACATACTGGCTGTAAACCCTATCTTTGTACATTTCAAGGTTGCCAATGGGCATTCTCTTCCTCTAGTAAATTAAAAAGACATCAAAAGAAACACACCAATGAACGGAAATTTGTATGTGATGTTCCTTCGTGTGGGAAAGCATTTATGAGATCAGAACATCTTAAGGAACATAGATTAACGCATAAAGAAGGAAGATATTTTCAATGTTGTATATGTAATGCGAAATTTTCTGCAAAAAGTAGTTTGTATGTTCATATAAAGAAGCATCAAGTTAAAGAAGAAATAGAGACAAATACACATGATAACATCAATAGTCAAAAACGGAGCAAAGTGAAAGATATACAATGTTCCAGGGTAAATCCGGTTGTGAAATCAAAGAGAAAGTCAATAGATCTGAATATAAATGTAGCTTGCCTGAACACATCTATAATAAAAGAAAAAACTGAACATAATAATACAATAATTCAGGATAGTAATGAAAATCAAATTAAAAACGATACAGTGCCTCCACGAGATCAGTCTAAGACTTTATATCATTGTCCAGTTGAATCTTGTACACGTTCATATTCTACGAAAGCTACGCTTAGAGCACATATGTTAAAGATACATGGTACTCGTGTTGAAGAATGCGATAAAACAACTGGTAAAATATCTGGAGATTCTGTGTGTAATATTGATTACATTTTATATACTGCTCCTTCGGTATCAAAACCTACAGAACAAATGATAATGGTAGCACCTTATGATGCTGTTATTTTCAGTACTTCATCGAAAACAGATCGTTCTCTTCCTGAACCAGAACCACCACCTCTTAATAATATAGTAAAAACATCGGAACCTTCTTCAAATATTACTACACATAAACAATTATCTAATCAACATATGAAAAAAGATCAAGGATCTGCACGAACTGATTTAACTTTTTCCGACGTGTGGAAATTAAAAGCAAACGGTGCTGTGTTAGATTCGGTTGTCGGATCATCCGATGTTGTAGTAGGTACAAGCGATTTAGAAGAAGGTTTATTGCTCACAGAGGAATTGCCTTCAATGTATTATCAAGATGATGTAGTAGGAACAGAGTATCAGGTACTGTTACTTGATTCAGTACCATCTGAAAATACTATAAATCTGCGAGAACTTGAATAATAAGTGAGTGTACTTTGAAAATGGGTGAAAAAAGCTGATCATTGTTATCTTTTAATGTAGGATAAGTTTTAATATGGTCTGTGATCAAAGGCTTGTTTAGCCTTACATTCATTTATACTACAGTCCATAATTGCTTCAAATCGTTATTTTATTAATAAATTGTTGCTATTTTTCCAAAAAGTTTATTCATTGTTCTTCTATTGTATATAAAATTCCTAAAACCTTATGTATATAAATATGTATAATAAAATTCGTTTACTAGAATTAAGATATTGAATATACATATTGTAGGATGTGAGTAGTTTATACGCTATACATTTCATACATTGAGAATTTTTACTAATTGTATAATAATATAATTCAATAATCTCAATTTAAAATTAAAATATACTAAGATGTAAATGAAAAAAATTAAAATGTTTTTATAAGATTGGTATACAATAATTAAAAAAAAGTTGACAAAATACAAATTTCATCTAACTAAACTAAATGCGTGTATGTGTGCGTGTATTAAAAATATGTTTAATACATTATTTTCTTTATAATAAATTTTTATATTGCTACAATTCTATCTACAATTTTTGTAACTAACAATTAAATTATTTATCGTAGTATATATGATTTATTTGTTTAAATTCAATTTATATCAACTTAAACTTTATTTAAAAATAATTCGAGGAATATTATTTTGTAATAATATAATTATAAATACAATTATATAAATCATAAATACACAAACGTACATTTTTAAGTTTTACAATTTCGTATATATATTTATTGTCGAAGTCTTATTAAATATTTATTAAAGAATGTAAGAAAATCACTTTCATTTTCCTTTACGCTATTTTGTAATTAAAAAAATTAATTTATCTTTAAAAAAGTATATAAGAAATTACAATTTTTAAATATATAATTGTAAAATACAAATAATACGTTTTAAAATTATATATAAAAAATTGCCTATTATCGCTAAATTTTAAACAATATCGATATTTTTTTCTCTTCTAGACATCTGCGTTTCTAAATATGGTCTTCCTAATTTCTTGTCAATTTTCAAATACAATCTATTCTTTATTATATCTAAGAAACACATTAAAGAATGCAATATGGTTATTAAAACAGCTTCACCTATACATACCAATGAAGCTTGAACGGGTTTTTTCCAGTCAAGAATTTTATAGATATAGTGGTAACCATTCTTGTCTACACCACCAACTAAATAATATATTACTGAAAATATAATGTACAAAATAACTAAAATTAAACACCACCAGAAGTTCCTTAATCTAAACGGAATGCTCGTGATACAAAAATCTATTATCATTAAAATACTGTTACATATGTGTAACATAATATTTAAAGGATCCAAATAATGAATTGTAGGATCATATATGCTACTCCAATAAGTAATCGTAATTACAATCGCTGTATTAGTAGTTATAACATAAAGGAACAAATAAACTTTGTCCATCGATCCTAGCATTAGCGTAGAAGGATCGAAGCCCGATACTTTTTGCAGATTCCATCTTCTCAATACGAGAAAACCGCCAAGTAAAGCTTGAGTAAATCCTAATACTAAATCCCAGTTGGTCATGTAAATTGGCCATTTATCATACGCTAACATAGGTTTGTAACTACCAAATTCGAAAATTGAACATATGATAATGCAAGCCCAGGCCATAAAAATTAACCAACGATATAATAGATACCAGGTGGCTACATATTTCTGACATTTTGGTTCGGACAAAACTCGTGGATGCAATGGTTGATTTTTCTTAAAAAACCATTTTTTTGCTCCTTCTTGGCACCAGATTTTATTAACCATCGTCCGGCGACCTATAAATAAATAATCTTTATTACTAAAAATATAATAAAAATAATATCGTAACTTACTATGCAACAAATTATTTTGAAGTTTTGAAAGAATATTGAGCGAAATACGTGTTAGAAGAAATTATAAAATATTAAAAATTGCATTATATCCTTCACTACTTGCATATAATCAAACATAATGACCAAGATAATTAGATATCTGTTATTTCCATTTTTGTAATTACAGCTATTTGATATCTAATATGATATCTAATTAGATATCATATTTTACTATATATGTGTATTCGTTTCGGTTGATTTTCATTTGTTGATTTTAATTCAGTTAAATTTGCCGCTCAAATTCTGATTCAAAATGACCATATAAATGTTTTCAATTATTGACATATAATTTATATAAAATTATATATTATTTATTTATATATTATAAATTTTCATAGAAAATATGAAAAAATAAAAAAAATTGTATTATTATCATTCTTGAGTCATTCAATAATAGATATTATATTGTAGAGAAAGATATGACAATCGTGTAGTTTTTCGAAAATCGATCATATATTAAAAAATACTTACATGACGAAAATTGTATGAATAAAAGTAAAAATCGTTTTAAAATTAACAGATTCCTGTATAATATTGATACCATATTTTACGAGTTACAAATTTTTTTGAAAATCAAATAAGTAAAATAATACATATCACTTGCTGTAGAAATGAAAACATAACCTCTTCATATAGAGAATAGAGAATCATTGCAGCCATACTGGTTTTATTCAAACGATTTAATTTTAAAATAGCGCTTATTTGAATATTGTTATTTTCAAACTTATATAAAACATATAAATTTTTAGTAATAATTTATGACAGCATTAAAGTTACATGGTTTTTAATTTTTATAAAATAGAAGATAATAAACAAAAATGCAATATTATGAAATTTTTATCATTTTCTGTCTTCATATATAATATATCTTATACTAGATAAAATAAATATCATAATTTAAGTTTAAATTATATTAAATAACGTGAAATTTTTGATAAGATAAGTATTGGAAGTAAATGACATTTCAATTTTTAAATTCTTTTACCTAAATTTATCTTTCAATATATTTGAAAATTACTAGTAATTTTCGCGATAAGTACATACAATATTCTATTCTTATACGAACTATTAACATTTTTAATTTATAGAAAACTGTATATGTTACTATATAATACGTTATTCTCAACTTATGTTAAAAAGAAATAATGTTTTATGTAAATTATGTAATTTTTGATTATTTATATAATCAAATATGTTGAAAAATACAATTATGCAATACGATTTTTAAATTGTATCTGTTTGAATAACAGTTTGATAAAAACAAATGATAAAAATAAGTCACGCCGTTTATTCGAAGAACTGAAGCGACTGAGGTGGAACAACCGTGTAAAATCTTTAATCGCATTGTCCAGACACCGGCGCAGATGGAAGCTACTTTGAACTAATTAACCCTGTTAACCCAAGGCGCTGAGGTTCGCACGGATACTACTGTAACTTACGTAGTACGCATGTATACTCTACATAGATAACATGGTTAATTGGCCAATACAATTTCCTCTTAATTTACTACAATTTTCTATTATTACTACTATAATCATATGAATACAGGTCGATTTCGTTGCAAGCAATTTCGTTTCCTTAAAACTTTCTATGGAACAATTATTTATACAACATAAGATTTATGAACGGAAAAAACAATAATGATATAGGAAAAGGAATTTTTGAATCATATATTGAAATTGGATTAATAAATTGATAATTGATAATTCAAAAATTGATAGCGCGTGCAATAAGAAGTTTTAAATGAATATTGATGATGAATATATAAATTGATAAGTTTAAACTAATACATTAAGTTGTTTTATCAAGAAAAATAACTTTTTGTAATAAACATTGAAAAAGAATTGTTGTGCGAAAATTTGAAAATTAAATTAAATATTAAATAAAAATATTTAATTGGAAAAGATTCAATTAAAGTTTATTATCGATATTTTTAGTAATTTGTTTAACAATGTAGTAGATAATAATTTAGATAGATAATAGTGAGAATATATTAAAGAGAAATACTGATTTCTGAGTTGAGAATGAATTGAAAACTCTTTTAATACCAACTGACTAGAGTTTGATGTATGTTAATCACATTATATATACTTCGTTGTCAATAGGATACTCTATAAAATTTATTATCCACATTGAAGATTTATACTTTTAGATTTACATTATATCTTTAATTATCAAATTTTAAAAAATTAAGAATCCATATTAAATTATAATGATTTTATTCATATATATATAAAAAAAAAAAAATAAAAAGATAAAAATAAAAAAGAAAAAAATTTTGCTTTAAAGTGAAAAGCAAAAAGAAAAACATAAACGAACCAAATTGTTGACAAACGAAGAAGAAGAGAGACTTAAGGCGTTGAAAGCTGCGATCAATATATTTTTCGATCCCGTTCGATCCTCGATCAGCATAAGATCTGCCTGTACGATAGCACGCCTGACCTGTCACTGACCAGTCTCCTAGCTAGTCTGTTCAAAACCCTATACCATGAGAAATCAATCAAATCCGTACGTTACCCTTTCCCTTCCTCCATCCTTTCCTAACCATGTATTTAAACCGCCCCTGAACCACCGAGCTTCACTGCACACGGAACGTGTAGCATTTCTTTTCGCCTAATCATCATGGTTGATAGCTACTTTTAGGCTGTTTTTAGAATAAAATCTTTCTCACTTTATCTCTTTCATAATGTAAACATTGAATACAAATTTATAATTAATAAATCTTTTCTTGATCTATTCCATCTATAAAAATTAAAATTATTGCATATCTAAGAAGAAAACTAAAGTCATGTATATGTATAGAACAAAGTTGTTTGAAACAAAGTTGTTTCTTGATAAAATATTTATAAGATAATTGCAATTGATTAGGATCTTAGAAGTCTGCTGATTTATTATTTAGATTTGAACGATTAAAATCAAAGTTATGATTCATAAAATCAATAAATGTTTAAGAGATAATAATATAAATTTACTAGAAATCGGTGCACGTATTATTCTTCCGAATCATTTATGAAATGTAGTTCATTCTACAAACCAAGAAACAAAGAAGATTCTTTGAAGGCACACCAAAGAACATGTAATAAAGTATAAACTAAAGAGGCACAGTAAAACACGCTCTTCTTCTATGTTTTACACAAAACAAAAGGTATGTGGTTTTTGTATTGCGATTTCGCACATAAAAGTTAGTTATGTCAAAGCTATAAAATAACTGTACAATAAGCAGATGAATATGACTTGCAATAAATTTTGAATAATAATATTCTTCAATTCCGTTTTACTAAGTCTCTTTGTTTTAAAAATTCTTTCCATACTTCTACAAATATTATATAATATCAAATGAAAAATAATATATATATATATATATACACACATACACACACACACACACACAATATATATACACACAACACACTGTTGAAGAATACAACCATAAACTTTCACAAGAACTTCAACTAACTAGATCTTTCAAAAATCCCAAAAAAATCTTCTTCGACACTTTTTTTGTGACACTGATTGAGAAGCGTGTATCGTTAGCACATATTACACCCGGCATGAAATTCGACTATTCAGTAATGAAGATAAAACTTGAGTCCTACTGAGTCGGACAAGCGGTGCAACGTAAGAAGAAAAGAGAAAACGGAAGTGAAGGAAAGAACGAGGATAAATATTCGCACCGCATAGCGTGAAGGTTGGCGAAAACTGCAGATGTTCTTTGATTCTGCCATCGATGCAGGAAGTCTTCTCCTCGTAGCCCTCTATTTCCTCGCACTCGGGAGGCATTTGAGTCCCGGTCTCCTGTTCAACGTACCGCTTAGCCCGTGACTGCCCGGCAACCGGCTCCGCGTGCTTTAAATCAATATCAATCGCTATACACCAGCTGTTGCCCCCGTGTTTTACGGCACTGTACGAACACCTTTTCGACACGTTCTGATAATAATTGCCAGTGAATTTTTGCTAGTATGAACGACTTTTGCTAGTATGAATCAATGCTGGACGTACCATTGCTCAGTGCCTTACGTTTATTTTTATATTTTATTTTTATAAAAAATATCAAAGATTAATATTAATAATCTTTTTGGAATTTTTCAATATAATTTTTTTTATACATATATATATTCTCTAATTGAAATTAAATGATTAAGCGTAAAACGTATAAATTTGAATTGAAAAGATCTAAGAGATTGAACAATTTGAAATATCAAATTAATATAATAATTGGATTTTAAAAAATTCTTCGCCCATATTAATTTTTTTGTATATGCGAGTATTAAATTAATCTAAGAGCATAAACTAATGAGCTTAATATCTGTTTCTTTGTTTAAATTTTTTTTAATTTTTTTAATTAAATTTTTTTATGACAATTGATTCATTAGCAAGAGAAATATGATAAAATATGAAAAAATATGATAATGATTCATCATTAAAATAAAAAGCATTATAGAAATTAAAAAAATATAAATTTTATAAAAAGTGGATTGGACAATTAATTATAATACAAATATATATTGAAATATTATATAGATTTATTCCATGCTAAATCAATCATTCTTGATTTCAATGTCAATGATGATTTTTAATTGAAATGTTACATATGATAAAAGAAAATGAAATTAAAAAAATTCATATTATAGATTTAGTTCATTGAGAAATGTAAAGCTTTAAATTTTACAATTTTCATTCAAGAAATACGAGTAGTACGAATCGGGCTAATCGATCAGTAGCGATCATAGTAACGGAGTGCGTAGTTCGTTAACTTGAACCGAAGAAAGACTATTATATACTTCAAACTATATAACTATATATACTTCAATAGATTGTTATTTCAATTTTTATAATTATAGATAAAGTTAATTAGATATATCAGAAACTGAAATTTAGTTTTCTTTTTATTTATTATTGCTCGCAAAAAATTTTTCAATTTAATTTGTTGTAAAAATAATTCAGAACTTTATATAATACGTGCAATTATCAAAATAAAACTTTGACTTGATAAAAAAGTTGAAAAAAAAAAGTTCAATTAAACACAATTGAATAACATTATTTTTTACATATTGGTTATGCTTAGATTATAATTAATTATTATGATTAATTATGATTTTTTAGATAAAATCTGAAAAAAATTCTTCGATGCTTGAAATAAGTCTCTTATGTAAGTCTTTTCTCAATCAGTAAAAACGCATGCTTTTTATGCATCATTTTTTTTTTTTCTTTTTTTATATAATAGTTACAATGATATTCATTCGAAATTATATTTATGTTCACAATTTTTCTAAAAATGTATTTATTTATAATTTATTATACAAAGTTTTAAAATAAATTATTAATGGACGTATTGATTATTTAATTTAATTTGTTTAGATTTAAAATAAAAGTTTTTTATATATATTTTATATGCAATTAGTTTAATTACATTATGAAGATTTCGTTCATTCTCATTCTCATTACATTTATTGATTACATCCACTGGAATTGAATTTCTATTGAATTGTTAAAAATTCTATTTTGAAAAATGATTTATTTTATAATTATAACATAAAAATTATAATTATATATATTTTAACTTTTGAAAAATTCATTTTTCAAATTGAAATTTACAAAATAAAAATTTTTTTTACAATATATTTAATTATATTCAACATAACATTATAAATATAATCTGTTTTTTTTAATATTGGCAAAAAGTTAAAGCCTAATATGTAAATAAAATTAAAATAGGATTAAACTAAATTAAATATATAAGAAAATTGAATAAGAATATACATAGTTTATTATTATTATTATTTATGAATTATATAGATGTATATTAGTAGTTAAGAATTAAAATAACTAGCGAAATAAGCGTGCCAAAGCTTGGAAAAGAATTATGTTTTTATCATCTTCATGAGTCCTTTGTCTCGAAGGGCCGATGTCGATCACTACTTATACATATAGCCAATGCTATTGCATTTACCACGTGTGACCAATATCTTTTTCCACTTGTGTAATTGTACTTGCCAAGTATAGTTTAAATCTTTTTACATGTACAAATATCTACATGATTTAAATTGTTTATAATTTTATATTTTTTTTAATTTTAAATATTTCTAATAAATATTTTTTTCATTGTTCAGAAAAATTATAAAATTGAAATTTTATTGCATTTATTATGTAAAAGAAAAAAATAATATGAAAAAGGAAATTTATTCTTTGGTTCAAAAAATTTATAATTTTTTCTATACCTTAGATTTTGTTTACAACTAATATTTAAAAATGTTAAGATATCATTCTTACAAGATTTAACGGTCAAGGTCTTACACAAACATAATCGTTGTGTAATTTGTCTTGACGTTTATGACGACGAGGGATATGGAATTAGGGCTGTAATGGGTTTCTCGAGGTCAAATCGGTTTTTCGATTTCGAAGGATTATAAACTGAATTCGAAGTATTTCGAAGAATACTATGGTTAAATGATAATTATCAAATTACAAATATTTAAATAATTAAAATAAAGTTGAGACAAAAAATTAAAATAAAATGAAGTTAAAATAATTATATAATTATAAAAAAATATGATTATATAAATGATCAAGTGAAAGTCACTTATTTTAACCGTTCAGGATAATCTTGCAGAAAAAAAAAGATTGTCCTGAAATTGAAACGCGATTGGTCGGTTAGAATCACCAGACTTTCGAACACATGTACAATCTTCTAGCACTTTAATATCCTATCTTTTCAAATAAATTTATCTTTTAAATTAAATAAATCTTTTAAATTAAACCATAAAATGCATGTAATAAAGCATTGAATGGTGAGAATAATAATGCAGCAATTTTACTGATTACAAATACAATATATAGTCTTTTACTTATTAATATAATCTTGATTTTATCTTAAATGATGTTAGTAAATCGGTCATTGTATATTGACCACAAAACAATTTAGTATAAATGTTTTCGATATTATATAATTTTATAATAATATAACGGTGCAAATTATCTATATTCTATATATTTATATCTATATATTCTATATACTTTTTTCAAATACATTAATGATATGGTATTTGTTCCAATTTTCAAATCAAAGATGCAAATATTTTATCTTGTTCCACATAATCAACATAATTTCAAAATTAAAAATTTTGATGAATTTTAAAAAATAAAAATCTTCTAAATGTTATAAAAATGCAATTTCTTTATGTTTTTTCTGTAGTTATACAGGTCTCCGGTTACCCACCATACTACATAAGTGGTTTACGCGTATCATCAGTTACCACGAGTAAGACGTTTTATTCGATTAATATTGTGTTCAAGAATTCACAGACACTTCTTCAAACGTAAAGATATTTTCTTACTTATAACTGCAAAATTTATAAATACAACATCTATTATTATTATATACTTATTGTTATATCATTGTTTTAATCTAAAATTAATTTACCATTAACTTTATAATTCTTTAAAAAATTAAAAAATAAAATTAAATATTATATGAATTATATATACAGATATACACATTTTATAAAAAATGTGAGACACTTTTGAAGGATAGATTCTAGACATCAAAAACAATAAAAAAAATTCATATACATGTTTTTAATAATTTCCAATTCACATATATGATTCCAGAATTGATTAACAAGTTATAAGCATTTTAAGTTTATATTAGATAGAGTGAGACGATGGAGGAGCGAGAATATTCAGCTGACAATACCGTATTGCAATGTCGTTTGCATAGCGAAGCCCTTCACTAAAGTACGCTGATATTACTGATTATTTATACATAAACTATTTTTGAATTTTAATGTAATATACAATATTCATATTGTGTAACTGTTTATTTAACAAAAAGTTATTTCGAAAGAGATTTTGTAAATTTCAGAATATTGAATTCTGAATATTGAATATTGAATAGAATATATATACACTATTTTATTTAAATCTATAGATAAATTGTTGTACAAACATTTTATTTAAAATCAATTAATTCAATCATTGTATGACACTCAATCTACTTTTTTTTTTATTTATGACACTCAGTTTATCAAAATCCATAAGAAATTAAAAGAAATTAAAACTCCCATAAGATTTCAAATTAGAACATGTTTTTTTATATACAACTTGCTTATCCTCACATATACAAAAAAATTACTAATGATAACTTGAATCAATTTGAATTCCACAAATCAATGCATCAATTGAAAAATCTTTGTCTTTATCTTGTTTGAACTCAATGCTTTTTATGTTTTTTATATATATTTTTTATATATGAGATTACTAAAAAAATATCATATCATATCATTTATATCATAAATATTAAATTTGTCTTTTTCATTTGCTATTACATACTAGCGATATTTTCATTCACTATTCATTTTAATTTCTCTGAATAAAATTATTCCATGAATAATTTCTATGAATAAAATTGATTATTATTTACTATCGTATAACTTAATTTTACATGACGAATATTTGATTAAAATTTATTTTAAAAATATGTATTATTTCATTAAATTCTAAATTTGACTTCGCGATACAAATCAATGTATTATTGAAATGTTATTAACAATTGTAATGTCATTAACAATTAAATGCTGAACAATTAAATGCAATTAGAAAAAGAGATTATTATAAAATAAAAAAATGAGATAGTAATACTCGAAATTAAATTGTATATATTAAATACAAGAATAAAGCCTAGATTCACTTTGTCTTGGTATAGTTTCATTATTTCATATTTTCATATGTGCTTCATATATTAGAAATAAAAATGTAAAAAAGAAATCAATGAATTTGTAATATTCATTCGAAACAATGCAATTGCAATATGTATATATTTTTTATGTATATGTGATATTAATGTGTAATATTTATTCGTATTAATATGTGATATCCAAATCTATTTATTATTTTTCTCTGTATAAAAATAAGAAATATTGAATGCAAATAAAATAAAGATAAAGATTGTCAGTGATTTTATTACTTTATGTTTAATAATCTGTTAATCTGTTAATAATAATTAATAATCTGAAATTCAAATTTATTTAAGTATTTTCATCATTAGTTTTTCAGATTTTTTTGTCGTGCATCCAACTGAGTGTTCTCGCTCTCTGTTCTCACTTTATCTAATACAAATTTAAAATATTTATAATTATTCATTAATTAACTCTTATCGAAAATAATAAAATATGTGTTTAAAACATTAATATTTTTCAATCATTTTGATGTTTAGTATCTATTCTAGTACCTTTTCATTTTTTCATGAATATCTTGTATAAAGAACAATTGAATGAAGTTTTTCACTTATGAATAAAAAGGAATAATATCGAAAAATAAATAAAATATATCGTAATCGAAATATCGATTATCATAATTGAGCAGAAATAAGTCGAACAGCAATGGTCGATAAAAAAGATCTCTCGTAGCAAATCGATACACATGCGCAAATAAGTATTTAGAGGTACAGCCATGATCCAAACCTAGAGAGCTTCTATTTTATAAATACACGAACACCACGCGAAGGAAACAACACAATGAAAGATCGGGTTTCGTGGTTCGTCGGTTTACGAGACGGCGCGCCCTTCGTGTACCAAAAATAATCGAGACATCTTACCGTTTTCTTGAGCTTCAAAAAGGTTTCGCGACGCAAACGTGCGGTCACCGATTCAGATTTATCAAGTTCAGAAAACGAAATGAAATGATGTGTTGGGGTTTACGGTAGCTTTTTTGCGGTTAAACTGGGGTGTAACGTGAATCTTGATCCTTAAAAGAATGGAACGGATATTCGATAACCGTTTGATTATTCTTGCAATTTGCCTTCTGCTATGCACCGACTGCTTGGCCAAAGATTCGTACATGTGAGTAATATTAATATTTTGATCATTAATATTTCATAGTCTTTTTATATTGGAAGTAATTTTTATTTTAAATAAAAAATATAAACAAAAAAATATATAGCTATAAAAATAAAGAATCATTAACTTTACGTATGATTTTTTTGTGATATTTGCACGTTGTGTATATTACACATTATATATCGAAATTGATAGTGTTTCGATACAAATTGGTTTTTTAACGATAATTGTTTTTCGTTTTTAATTAATTGTTATTGATTTCAATTGTTTCGATTAAATATCAATATAAATTTGAAAATATTTTTAAAAAATATTAGAATAGAAAATTAAGAGATATATTTTATGATTTTACAGAGTCACGCGATGGGCAGAAATTTTGGGTGCAGAGTTATGGGAATTAGCAGAAAAGGTGGCACGACCTGAAGAACTATTAAGTGTAAGTTCAATTATCATTTATAGCTAAATGTACATAAGTTCACGCGATCGCGTGTCCTTCCTTTCTTATGCCTGCCCATTAATATCGGCTGATTCATATAATTTTTGTTACGCCTCCATATATTATTATTGTCATTTAACATAGATAATAAGCACTAGAAAAAGATAAAGAAAAAAAAAACACCGAGAAAAAGTGAATACAAAAGATAGAAATAAGTAAATAAAAAAAAAATTAGATAAACAAAAGAAATTGAAAATATTCTAAAACAGTAAAGATGGAATATGATGTATCGACCTATGATAAATTATCAAAATTACTCGGATAACTTCCTTATTTTCATTAATCATCATTGAATGGTAATTTATTAATGAAACAGCTTGTTGTCAATTCACCTTAACTCAAATGACCTCTAGAAATTAAGTGAAATTAAATGAAGTTGAATGTAATCTGTACACAGAAAATGTAGCAGAGCTTTCATGCACAATTTTTAGATGCCGCCTGTGATGCGTTTTAACCAACTATATTTGTCATATTATTTTTTTTAAACAACATAAAATATAAAAATACATTTTTAAGTAAATAAATAAATAAATATATATATATATATATATTAGAGTTTTTTCTAAAATAAGAAAGTTATTAATCTTTAATATTAAATATAAAATATTTATTCAAAAATTATTTTTTATACTTCATAATAATAGTTTAAATTTTAACCCCATAATAAATAGTAAGAATTAATTCTATAATGTGAAAAAATGTCAATATCTTTGTCAAAAATGTAGTAAATAGGAAAGATAATCCATAATGATCTTACATTGCTACTACATAGTATGTCGTTATTCATGAAAATTGATATATGTAATAATATAATATATGTAATATATGTAAATTGATATATGTAATAGGTACAATAAACTATTACGTTCATTAACATCCAAAATGAAGTATCGTAGATATGCATATTTTAGGAACATGCCTGTAAAATTCGTTAAAATAGAAAAAGAACTTGATTTACATTGTTTAACAATCAATTTTATCCTTATAATACAAACAATATAAAAACACAACTACTTATTAAAAAAGCGAGATGGAACTTTGAAGGGTTATAGTTAATATTCTAAAATAGCCATATATATATAGCCATTGTGCTTCAACATTTATTTACTATTTAAAAATCGTATTGATAATATAGAATAATATTTAGATTTGTAGATTTTATCTCAATTTTTTATCTTTATATAGAATGTTACTTAGTGTTTATTTTTTAATATTTAATTGTAATTATTTATATGAAAATCACAAAAGTAAATCTATGCTTACACTATTTATTACATATGACATTGCAATCAATATTATGGAAATATTATTATTTTTATTATTTTAAAGTTTCTTCTTCTTTTTCCCCTGGACATTTTGTTTCGGTATAGAAAAACGAACTAAATTATGGATTCATAACATTTTGTCCAAAAGAACAATACAACAAGACGGGAACAGATATACAAATAACGATTTCAGTGCAAGAAATTAATAATGGCATGGCGTGATGAGAGGAAAAAGCGGTAGAATTCAGATTGCAGGCAAAGAAGACAAGGTGTAACTGTAGCCCCGAATAAATTGCAGAAATACAAAGCCATGAACACGCGAGTGGAAAATAAATCTGGGGAGAAGCTGGTGAATATAATCAGCGAGAACGTTGGCAGGATGCTCCGGAGGAAGATGGACGCAGTAACCTGTATCCGGATGGCAGCTGAGGAATACGCTGAAAATTGGGAAAACGATGAAGAGGGAAATTTCACTTATGTTTCTGGAAAGTACAGTAAAGTGATGAATCAGACACGACCGAGAATTCCGAAAAATATGAAGAAAAACATCGATGCGTACAGGTTCATAAGAAATAGCGTTTAGCCGCTAGAAATTAATTTAATTATAATGTAATATAATATAGATATTATGCATAAAAAATTATTTTTCAAATTATTACTCATTCCAAACATATTAAGAGAACAATTTATAAGAATATCTTAAAAAATCTAAATTTATATAATTAAAAGTGAATCACCTAATTGATTATTACGAAATAAAAGATAGTGTTCATTATATGCAATTATTCTATATAGTTTCCATGTATTCTAATTAATGCTAATTGATGGAATTAGGTTAAGAAACTTGAAATATGTACATTGATTTCTAGGTGAATGGTCAAGTTATGAATTAGGCATTCTAATTTAAATAATCTATCAATCGAACATATTGAAGACATTTGCCATTTGAAATATGGAAATCAAGTAAAATTAGATATAAATAAACAAGCTTTGATCTATGTATTCAAAAATACATTCAAATGTAATGATCTTATTTGTCTCATTTATCTATCGATAAAAGTAATTTGTTTCTCATTAAAAAAGGATAAAAAATTACATAACTATTAAAAATATTTACAGAGAGATGAAGCTAACGCCTGATTCGCATTTCTACAATATACCAGTAAATACAAGTTTTTCATCGGTGCATATACCTACAAACGTGTACGATATGTCACCGTCTGTGGTCAACGACATTAAGAAGACTGAGATTCTCGACAATATCTTCCGCCAAAACTACGAGTCAGATCCAGCTTTGTCTTGGCAATATTTCGGCTCTGTCACAGGAATGTTAAGACAGTATCCTGCCATGGAGTGGAAAACGAATCCTACACTGGAGATTAGCGCGGAAGACGAAGAAGAAAACAAAAACAAAACGGAAGACGAAAAAAAAAGCAAAGATGAAGACGAAGAGGAAGAAGAAAAGGATAAGGAAGAGGCTGACATTTATGATTGCAGGGTACGCAGTTGGTTCATTGAAGCAGCAACTTGCAGCAAAGACATGGTAATCTTGATGGATACTAGTGGTAGTATGACGGGCATGGGAAAAACTATTGGTAAATAAAATTAATTAATTTCTATCATTTAAATAATTAATTTATTATAATAAAGTAAATTGAATAAGAATATTTTTTAATTATAAAATACACACATATAATTAAAAAATATTATACACATATAATTAAAAATTTGTATATAAATACACATTCCCAGAATTAAAAATTTATCTATACAATTTATTTATTGGGAAGTTATATACTACAAATATATATAATCGTTTTATTTATACGTACAATTTGTGTATGAAAAAATTACAAATCTGAGATCATAATTGCTCATTTAAGAAAAATATCTAAATTGTATCGCGCAGTCCTTTAATAGAATCATGTTAGTAAATAATTGAATCAAAAAATATATTCCCTAACTAATTAGTTGCTGTTTCACTAACTCTACAACTCTCTTTATTCTTATATTCGATGTTCAAAATATTTATCTCTTCTTTTTATAAATATTTTTTCAGCAAGAACAACAGTAAGCGTAATATTGGATACACTTTCAAATAATGATTTTGTGACTGTATTAAGCTATGCAAACGAGACCTACGATGTGGTGCCATGTTTCAAGGACATGCTAATTCAAGCTACTCCGGAAAACGTGGACACCTTCAAGAAAGCTTTAATTGATGTTAAAACGGAGGGACTCGCTAATCTAACAGAAGCGTTCACCAAAGCTTTCAGCCTTTTAAACACCTATAGAGAAACGCGAGGATGTGGTGCTGATACATCATGTAATCAATTAATAATGCTCGTCACGGATGGTGTTCCTGGAAATTTAACAGAAGTAAATCAATAGTTTCTTATAACATGTTTTTATGTTATTCAACAAAATCAATAATTATCCTTTTTAATTTTATTGTAAAAAATAATTGTATTTAAAGAGATAATTAATATGATATATTAAAAAATTTTCGTATAGAATACATATAGAATACAACTATTTTTATATACATTCATATAAATATTATTATTCATAGTTTTGAAAAATCTAATAATTTGTTGCTATATTATATCATACTATTTAATTTTTTACATATTATTAATCTATATTGAAAACGGATACATTTGATCATATAAAAAAATTATATTGTTAACATTGGAATTAAGATTTAAGCGTAATTTTTACCGAAGAAAAGATCGCATTTTCAGTTCTATTCTCTGCGAATAACTCTTCAAGTGTTATGAGATCCCACTCGAACCAATGAGGATCATAGCGATCTCTGTCTTTCTGCTTTTCTATCTTTCTTTCTTTTCCATTGCTTTCATCTCTCTCAATCCTTCTTTTCTTTCCATTATCTCTTCTCGTTCTCTTTCTTTTCACTACTTTATTTAATCTTCTATATTCGCTCCTCTTTCTTACTCCATATTAATGCATATTAACTCTCTTTAGTGTTGTGCTTCCTTATCGTTCTTTCTAAACGCTACTTTAAAACGAATCAACAAATATAGTTCATATCATAACGTTAAATTTTATTTTCGCGAGTATTTATATTTTTTTTTCTATTAAATATTAAAATAAATTTTATTTTTTTTTTTTTATTCAAATGAAATAAAGAAAATCTTTTAAGTTCTAATTAATTTTGTTTAGGTATTTAAGACATGGAATTGGCGCGAGAATGATACTCACATACCTGTCCGAGTATTCACATATCTCTTGGGGAAAGAAGTTACCAAAGTTCGTGAAATTCAGTGGATGGCCTGTTTAAATCGTGGTTACTACACACACGTTCATACATTAGAAGAGGTTCGAGAACAGGTGTTGAAATATATACCTGTAGTTGCACGACCTATGGTTCTTCAAGAAGTAGTGCATCCTATTGTTTGGACGCATGCTTATGCAGATATTACGGTAAGACAATTGTTTAAATTAGAGTAATTTTATTTGATTTTTAAATCTCTATAATTGAGATAATGATTACATGTATATAATCATATTTCATTCATATTTGATTCATCATTAAAATTATACGACTATTAAAAAATATATAGAAAATTTTAGGTGATTGAAAAAAATGAAATATTTGAAATAATTTTAATTGTCAAAAATGCACTTATATTAAGTACTTTCAAAAGTATCTGTGGCACTGTTCTCCGAGTTTTTCGCTGTACAAACTATCCTCAATTCTGTAAAAGTTCTGATTCGCCTTCCACTAGAATCCAGCACTCGCCACTTGGCTGTGGCTGGTGATGCAACACGAGGAACAACAAAAACGACTTCAAAAACATCTGAAAGGAAAACGATTGGGTGTGCAAATAAATGAGGACGATTTCTACATACAACAGGTTCAAGCAAGCAACAATCACGCCTGTAGCTTTAAAGCTGCCTTATCGTGCTCGATGCGCTCTTTCCCCTGCCATATACTTAAACAAATAGTGCCGTTAGATATCTAAGTTTAGGCGAATCCTGCAAATAATTTATCAATAGCCACTTAATTTTATTATAATATTTAACTGTTTTTTTTGTTGTTTTTTTTTTTTTTTTTTGAAAGTTTTTAGATTATTGAAAGAAGCGATTTTTATTGGCCCATCATTTTGCATATAGTTATAGTTTTATTATAGTTATAGTCTTTTTTGCATGCAAAAATGAATGTAGATCAGTAATAAAGATTTATAAATGTGAAAAATTAGGCAAAAGCAAACGAGACTGCGCTACGTTTATTTAAAATTGATTCTTTAAATTTTATAATAAAATATAAAGTATTATCATTTCTTTCGTGATAAAAATTGATGATTTTTAACACTCATTGAATCGTAAAATAACACAAAACAAAAAAAGTAGGATATAGTATCGAGATCTTGAAAAACTTGATTTGAGATGTAATCGTATTTACAAATTCGCATTTGTAAATAATTAATTTGTATATTTAACAGCTCGCCAAGGACGAGGATGTTCGACAGGACGCATCCCTATTGAACACGACAGCTTGGCAGGAGTACAGGCTCCTTACATCTGTCGGTACACCAGTATTCGACCGTAAAGGGAATCGCAACAATCGGACAAGAATGGCGAATTTATTAGGTGTGGCTGGCACGGATGTGCCAATTGACGACATCCGAAAGCTTACATTGCCGTACAAGCTAGGCGTGAATGGATACGCTTTCATCGTGTCCAACAACGGATACGTGATTCTGCATCCAGATTTGAGACCTGTTTTCAAAGGCAAATTGAAGCTCAATTACAACAGCATCGATCTAACAGAGGTGGAGATCTTGGACGATGGCCGAGGTCCTAGGTACTACACAGAAATCTAAATAGAATTTCTCTAATTTCTTCTCTAATAGATGATACGATAATTGATATTATTCGACATTCTTTCCCATTGATGTATATAACAAATATATGGCGAAAGAATATATCGCTTTCGCATCGTGCGAAATAAATCACACACGATTTAAGAAGAGCTTTTTTTTTTTTTTTTTTTTTTTCATTAAAATTGAGCGCAGAAATCCCGGACCAGAAGTACTGGAGCTTCGAGGCGCGTTGGTGGATCACAAAAGCGGCAGTTTGAAAAGTGTACCGGTGAAATTGCATTACGACAATAATCGTCGGGTGATTCTCGAGAAACGCGATTATTATTACGCACCTCTTCCCGGAACGCCTTTTGGCCTTGCGGTCGCCATGTCATCATCGAACTATGGCAAAACTTGGATCAAGGTAATCCTTTCGCGTATACACACGCATTGCTAGAAGTTTACGGAAGCCCGGAGTTTCTCGGCTAGTTCCAGTGATCCCGATGCCGCAAGCTCGACTCGCGTTCTCGAGATTGTAGAACGTATAAACTTTGAGATTTAGAGCAAGCTTGGATGGTAAACACAGGCCTGCAGGTGTTTCTTAATGGAAACGATCGAACGCGTGAAATTCCTTTTGATAGCTTTAAATTTAACAGCAAAAAAATAAAAAAAGTTTTTTTACCGAAAAGTAAAATCATACTTTAACATTTCAAATTAAACATTCCTCACGATGTACAACTCTTCAAGGTTGGAGACGAAATACGGAGAAACCAGAACATGAACGTGAATATCTCTGAATTCTTCGTGGGGAACAATTGGCGAATTCATCCCAGTTGGGTGTATTGTCGTTATCATTATTTAGAGGGGCATCAATTCGACAATCCTGAGGAAGAATTGAGACACTTTTTGAACTTGTTGAACAAGCCTGGTTGGAAATGGTCGGAGCAATACGAAGCTTATCAGATAGACGTAAACGAAACTGATTACGTCCCTAATTGTGGTAGACAAACATTGTCGCACGATGATTATTATTGTAACAAAGAATTGATGCAACTGTTAGTTTTTGATGCAAAAGCAACGAACGCTAGCTTCAACAACGATTTCGTATTGGACGATGCTCGGACACGCAATTTAACGCACATTTACGGAGTTTTCTTGAGATTTGTCGCTACTCAAAGTGGTTTGACCAGATGGCATTATTTGGATACGAACAAATTACCCGAGGACAACGATGGCATCGTTTTCGGTGATCTTCATAGAAAAGCTGTGAATGAACCTTGGTACAAAGCTGCTATTTTTCAAAATACATTGGACCCTAACAGCATATCTTTGTCAGGTGCTTGAAAAGGATATCATTTGATTTCATCAAATTATTCGTTAAATAAATTGAAAATTTTTGAATAATTTCAGTTCCCTGGGAGGCGGGGCCAGATGCCACAGTGACAGTTTCAATTGGATTATTCCCAAAGGACGGTGGTAAAAAAGCGGCAGCTGCAGTAATCGGTTTTCAAATGCCAATGACAAATCTTCACGATAAATTTATTGAGCTGACCTCCAAGTCAAACAATTCGACCTTGATGAACTGTGCCCATGTATGGATAGATTGTTACTTGCTCGATCAGAATGGCTTCGTGGTGATATCAGAGGCGCACAACAACACCGGTCAGTTTATGGGAACGCAAGAAGGTGCAGTGATGAGCTCCATGGTTGGCCAGGGTCTCTATAATCCCATTGAAATTTATGATTATCAAGCATGGTGCGAGGAAGTGGTAAGCATACTTGAATGAATACGAGAATCATTCAATTAAACTGATTCAAAACCGTATAGGAAATATAATTTCCGTAATCATCATCAAAAGATTTCCATTTCCACAAATTAGCCTTTCAACTTCAGCTATTCAGTTCGTGTAAATATACCTTTTGATTCCCCCCTTTTTTTTTTTTTTTCCAATCAAAGGGCAACGGATTCTGTAGCAAGATCTGGATCTGCTTTATTACTTTCCTTCGCTCTCTTATACCTTTTACCGAGAAAAATCTTGTTAAAAGCTTTATACGTATCTCGAAAAGCATTGGAGTAGTAAAGTTGCAAAAAAATGCTCGAGAAACAAGCGAGACAAAAAATCGAAAAGTTCTCGAAAGTTAGAGAGAAACCTGTTTCGCTCTCTGGTGACATATTTCTAATTCGCGCGAAGTTCCAACGAGAGGAAAAAGTTGTATCGGTTTGCCGATAACTCGCCGCCGTTTTCGCAAAACGGACCTCTGCCCGCACGAAATACGATTCCATGAGAATAAAATCCGTAGCGCATCGAGGGTGCGGCCAACTCTCTGACGGACCCGCTGATATACATCTGGAAACTGTTGCTCTGGTTTCTGCTGCGTTTGACGTGGTTCACGACCCAGTTCGTGAACTTGCCAATCAGCTATGCCAAAGTTCATTTCGACGAAGATGCTCCGGACCCGCCACCCCCGCCTCGACCTTACCTTTATCATTATCCTTGCGACCAGAAAAGGATACTTTATATGATGAACACCACTGTCGCTAGCCAAGGAATCACAAATCACTCGGATTACTGTTCAAGGCCGTTCTATGCTCGCAGGGTCAGTCCTTCTACTTAATTTCTATTTAATCTTAATCTCGAATATATTTTAAACTAATCTTAAACTAATAATTTTATCCAAATTGTAAAACAAATTTTGTACATTGTTGTAGTATTTCAAGGTATCGAGAAAATATTTTAAGTTCGCCGAAAAAGAAATCGGAAAATATGTAAATGGGAAATAAATGATTTTCAGGTACCGCATACAAATTTGTTATTGGTGGTCGTCGATACTATGTATCCGACCTGTTACAAGAGGTTAGAAGTGACACCGGTGAACATTTCGCCTCTCGAGTATACGAATGGCACGGAGAGCGCGCCTTGTCATAAAATTCCATTAAATGATCTTAAGAGAAGGCGTCTAGAGGGTTGTTTCACCGAGCATCCCTTGGAATATGAGATCGAGGACTGCGGAGGGGCATCGGGACTGAGTGTATCCTTGTTATTGTTCTCCACTGCTGTAGCCAGAATTTTATATACATTTGTATAATCGTGAAGGAAGAAAAGAAAAATTGCTCATTCAATTATCACTTTATTAATTGTCACGCATGCATCGCGATGTGAATGTACATTATATAAATATTTTATAATAATAGTGTAAGAATATTGCGTTGAATTAATACGGCTTATAATAAAAATTAAAAGTAAAAACGTTATTAGAAAAAAAAAAAAAAATTATACGAACAATATAAGATTTCTAAACGGGAATGATAATTGGTAATTTTTATTTATTTAGATTAAAAGTAATTAACGTAATATTTTTTTTAAGCCAAACCTCGTTCCTTTTTTATGGAGCAAAGACGTTCAAGAACAAATCGATCGATCGTAGAGAGAAAGAAAAAGAACATAAAACCTGGCGAAATATCCTCCCATCCATGCGAGATACAATTTTCTAGTGGCGTCGCGAGGTCTGTTGATAGGATGAGAGGCGCTTGCCCCAGAAAATTTAAGCAGCGATATCATATCGTTTAAAATGTTTCGTTCTTTCATATTCTCCGTTATTCAATTCTTAATTTCTTCAGCAAACAAATTTGCTGAAAATAACTGAATAATCAAGCATATACACAAATATATTAAAATTAATAATTAAAATTAATTATTTAATAACTTCTTTTCTTTTTATAATTTTCAGTTAAACAAAATTAAAAGGGGAAAAAAAAAGAAACATCCTTTTCCCAAGTCTGGATAATATCCTTGACAGGTATTTCTTTCCTTTAACAATATCATCAATAAATATTTAATCATCTATTTACTCTACGAATAATTTATTTTTTCTGAATCAGTCGAATTCTAATTCTTTTCCCATCGTTTCCATCCGTCATTTCAAGATATCCAATACGAAGAATATCTCTCCCTGATTTCGAAGATGGACAACAACTTCAACGAAGGAAAAGCCTTCACGTTCTACCACATTCTTCCCCTCCCCTCCATTCGCCAACTTCAACGAATGCTCGTCGATACGACGTTGGCGAAAACAAGAGGCGAAGTTCGAGTTTCGAAGGTGACTTTTCCTGAAGGAGACAAACATTACTATCAATTTCGTAAGAGCGCTTATACAAGCGGCGTCGTGGCGTCGAGACGGCGACGCCGAGTCTCGAATCTCGGGTCATCATCGCGCGCAAGTCTGGTCGAACGATCGATAAGTGCCATCGCCAGTGCCGTGGTATCCGGAGTGGAAGGGTGCGCGCACTGCGTGGCGGCGACGTCGACGACAACGGCGACAACGACGACGACGAGCACCACGACGACGACGACGACGACGACGACGACGACGGCCGACCCGGAGTAGTATCCTTAATGTCAGACGCGAGCCTCCTCTCGGCCTCAGTTTTGTTTACCGTGTCCTCGCGTAAACAGCGGAGCGCCGTACAAGACGAGAGTTATGAGGCCCCGTTTCCTGCCTGTTATCGTCATCCTGATCCTGATCGAGGCACTCGCCCGTGGTGACAGCATATCGTACAACACGTAAGTCGACGAGGCGCATCGTCGTAATAAATCGTCGAGTATTATTTTCTTCTTCTTTCTCCTTCTCTTCGAGAAAATTCCAATTTTACGCCCGAATTCGGAATCGGCAGCAATTCATTAAGCCCACATGCGCCACCCCTGATGTAAAACGTGGACCCCTTGTTAAAACGCACGCATTCCTCGTTGCTTTGTTTTATGTCGTATTTTTTACACGATTCTCTTTTTTTTTTTTTTTTTTTTGAGAAGAATTGGTTTTAGGGATACGGGAAATATTGGATATGGAAGTGGGGAAAATTGAAAAGTCGAAGAGTTTATCAGTTTTATACATTAAGTTTAGATTTCTTTCACTGTTAGAAACGTTACAGTTTCGATGGATAATATTTGGGTAAATAATTTTGTAATTGTTTACTATTTAGGTGTATTGTGTACAAAATTTTATATTTCTTCCAATGACAGTTTAATCGTTCATTAATCGTTACAAATTACAAATTACAAATTACATTGATCAAACTATTGTTTTGAAAAAAAATTATTAATTATTAGATTAAGTAATAAATAGATATTATTTATATTACTACAAGTTCAAAATAGGGATAAAATTGTCTTCATTCAATACAATTTATTTTCCATGCAGAGTAAAAACATGGGCAAACAAGTTAGGTTTCGAGCTGTCGCAGTTAGGCAAGTTTGTGACCAACGCGGACAAGTTTAACGACAGTTACAAACAGGCAGTGTTAAAGCCACGTGATGGAAATGCTTTGGTCCACGAGATCGCCAAAGATATCAAAGCGATGATGGAATCGAAGATATCGGCTATCAAGGTACATGTTCTAAAAGCTCTTTGCAAAAAAAAAATCTCTTAAAAAAATTTTAACAATACGCGAGATGCACATTCCTCACTTTAAGAATATATATAAGAATATATATAGCAAACTTGAAAAATCAATACTCGCGTTTATTAATCTTATAATCTTGATATATCTCCTATTCTAGAGGATCATGGATGTCGCGGAAACTTCAGCCTTGTCCGCTCCGGATGTCGATCCTCCGGAGTCCTTCAACTACACAAACGCGAAGAATAACACGATCGACCTGAAACACAGTGCCCACTTCGGTGGCCAAGTCAATTTGGATAGATCCGCTGTACACGTCCCAACTAATGTCTATGATCGAGCGTCTAACGTGATTAGAGCGATAAAATGGTCCGAGGAGTTGGACAAGACTTTTATCAACAACTACGAGCAAGATCCTTCGCTATCCTGGCAATATTTCGGTAGCGCGACCGGTTTCATGAGACAATATCCAGCGATGAACTGGTATATGGAACCTGTGGACTTGTTCGACTGCAGAACTAGAAGCTGGTACATCGAGGCGGCTACCAGCCCAAAGGATATTCTTATCCTAATCGACACTTCGGGCAGCATGACTGGTATCCGCAGAGAAATTGCCAGACACGTGGTGAACAATATTCTGGACACTCTTGGAAACAACGATTTCGTTAATATCATCACGTTCTCGAACGTTACGAAAGAGGTAATTCAAAATAAAAATCGCAAAAGTATTATTTTCTATTAATCGTCATGAAGAAATGACGAAATACTCTTTGCGTTGAGTTAAAAACGAGGACGAGGTTCTCGTTAAGTATATAAGTTATATAACTTTTTTTTTTTTTTTTGTAAAGAAAAAAGAAAAAGAAATTAATAAAAAATATTACACTGCAGGTGGTGCCGTGTTTCAACGATACCTTAGTCCAAGCTAATTTAGCGAACGTGAGGGAATTAAAGAGAGCCATCTTAAATTTAGACACGGAGAAAATTGCGAATTTCTCGCTGGCTTTGACCACCGCGTTCGAGCTTCTTGAAACGTATCGAACCGAAAGGGAAGGGGCCAGGTGCAACCAGGCGATTATGTTGATAACAGACGGCGTTCCATACAACTATAAGGAGATTTTCGAGACTTACAACTGGAGAGACAATCCCGACGAACCGTTCAAAGCCGATATGCCGGTCAGAATGTTCACTTATCTTATCGGCAGAGAAGTGGCAGATGTTAAAGAAGTTCAATGGATGGCCTGTGCCAACAGGGGTTATTTCGTGCATCTTTGCACTTTGGCCGAAGTCAGGGAAGAGGTACATATGAATATTTCTCGTACCCTTGATTTGGTCGATAATTTTTGATATATACTTTTAATATCGATCGAATGAAACAAACGATTGAAATTTCTATCCTCAAGGTTCTTAAATATGTTCCTGTAATGGCAAGACCGTTGGTTCTCGGTCGTACGGATCATCCAACGATCTGGACCCCGGTCTACGCTGACGTAACAGATCCAAAGATGACCGACTGGTTGTGGGAGCAAAGGGAGAGCGAGGAGCAGAAGGAGAGGTTCCTCAGACTTCACAAAAGGAGAAAATTGTTGAATAGCGAGGAACGAGATCGCAGGTTCGTGAAAAAACAAAGGAAATCGCACGACCAGAGCGGCGATCTTCAAGAATACAGGCTAATGACTTCGGTCAGCATACCAGTATTCGACCGACGGGAAAACGCGGTAAGATTTTACATTTTTTTACACGCGTTAAGTTGAAATTGAAAACGAACGTAGTCTTTTGGAAACGTACTAGGTCGCCAATGTTCGACATCAAGCGTTTGATATTAAAAAAAAAAAATTTTGAAATTCAAGTCTGTTTGCTTGCAATTATACACGCAAGCGCGCGTGTATAATACAATTTCAAGTGATTCATGAGATTATGCGATTTAAGAATTATAGATTAAATAAAAGATTTGTGCCGTAGGTATCGCTAAAAATAAAAAAACTGGAAGATCGTGTTATTATCGAGAATAGATTAACTTCTTCATCGCGCTGTACACCAGATTACCGTTAACCCCGTTCTATTAATAACTGTGCGTTGCGATGTAATGCATTTATATCGTATGTTAGCTTAAATAAAAAAAAATTCAAATATCAATCAAATTTGCCCGATCAGGCCATAATTGAATAATGGACAATCTCAATTTGTATTATATTAACATGATGAAATGAGATTAACGATGATGGTATTATTATAATTTAAGAGTGTCAAGTGAGTTCGCATTCACGATCATCGTTCTCTCCCCTCCTCTCCCTCCCCTCACCCCTTTCTCTCTCTCTTTTTTTTTTTTTTTCACCTCCATTCTCCTCCCATTTCGATCGATCAGACGACACAAACATGTGTCGAGTTTAACCTCTTTATCCATTGGCGGATAAACGTTTAACCGCGCGAAACCACCCCCACGATGAGCGCATTTTTTCCTTTGGTTTTAAGTTCCTGTTTGTCCACAGAACATCACAAGGCAGGTGCTGGTGAACGAAGCATACTGGGTGACAGAGACAAGAGAGGTTGGCAGCTAAAAACAAAAAAACACACAGCAACGTTGTTTTCAATGCATAGAGCCCTGTACCCTCCTTCATCTTTCTTGTATTCAATTCGCGCGACATTCTTTTTGTTTCTTTCTTTGTTGTCCGTTTTTGTTTCCATATTTGAATTCCAGTGTTGAGGAACAACACTCTTTTTTCACGATAATAAATTATCTGCAAAACGAAAGGTTCAGGAGGTGGAAAAAAAGTAAAGAAAATCGAATACGGGCGAAGTCAGAAACGAAGTCGATGTCGTGCGATCTTTCGTTCCATTTAGGTCCACACATTCATCTCTCTGGTATCTTAATTTGATCTAACACTAGCATTGAACTTAGTTTAATCATTAGGTAGGTTTAGGTATTTTAGTCTACCCTGTGTCCTGTTCGAGACGAGTAGAAAAAACGGATTAATCCCACCCGCCTGTTGGATTGCAAACGGCGATATCTCCTCTTTATTATTATTATTATTATTATTATCATTATCATTATTATTATTATTATTATTATTATTATTATTATTATTATTATTATTGAGATTCGTAGAAGAACTTCTGCAGTGATTACATACATATACCAAATATAAGAAAGAATATTTTGGTTGGATAAAAAAAAAAAAAAAAAAGTACCAAGCACACATATATACATGGTACGATTTTGATACGAGTTTTCTTGAGTGCTAGATTTCGCTAGACAAGTAACATAGTAGAATTAATACATTCCGATAACCGTCCCCTTTTCTGTGGATAAAAAAATTTTCAGAATATTGAACCTCGCGTTTTCTTCATTCATTCGTGTATCGTATTTGTATGAAATGTTTGAAAAAAAATTTTCCCTTTTTCTTTCTTTCTTTCTTTTTTTTTTTTTTTTTTTTTTTAACAATAATCAATGCAGAAAAATAGACGGGTGTTGGAGCAATAATGGCGTGGCTAATTGTGATTTGATTATTAACACTTAGGATAGCCTGCGTCAAACATTAATTGTTCTTATTGTGTATCGTTCTTATTATTATCGTTATTATTGGGAACGTAGTTGAGCTAGTTATACGTCCAGCAGTATCGTCAGTGAACATTATTATTATTATTATTGCTATTGTTTATTTTTTTAGTTTTTTAATTACTAGATCGTGTGTCATTAGACGAATTTCATTGTGATAGCGTTTATATTAAAGAGAAGGTAGATACGCTTATGGTTATGCGACTTGGGATGATGATGATTCGTAATTGACTTTAACACACTAATTATTATTAATCCGTTTATAGATGTTGTTGAAACAAAATATAATGATTCTTTGCGCAGACACGAATCGCTGATCTGCTTGGTGTTGCCGGCACGGATGTTCCTATCGAAGAGATACAAAAACTCATGATGCCGCATCTGGTTAGTCTGATCTAATTGATTAAGATTTATTGTTATATTCTATAGAAATAAGTGTAATCATTAGTTTTTATTAATTCTTATTCGTTGTCGATGTAACAGCTTGGCGTAAATGGATACGCATTCATTGTTACAAATAACGGTTTCATCCTAATTCATCCTGATCTCCGACCAGTGGTAAGAAAATCCGTTTTTAAAAAGATATCTTCTTTCTTCCAAAATTAAAATTACACATACATATTAAAATCAAAATTTCAAAATCGGATCTCGAGATTAAAGGTTAAAAAATTTAAAAGTCGTAAATAATGTTATTTAACGAGTATGATAAATACAGTTTCAGGGTATTCTAAAGCCAGCCTACAATAGCGTTGACATGGCAGAGGTTGAGCTTATGGATCAGGACAAAGAGCCTAGAGAATTCGACGAAGGAATAATCATGGTAATAATTTTAAATTATCTTCTGGAAAAAGATATTAATTATCTTGATGATATTGTCAAGTAATAATTTGTTCACGCAGCTTCGAAATGACGTAGTCAATCAACAAAACGGTAGCGTGACACTGCACACGAAATATCATTACGATGATATGGTAAGTCAAAATTAATATTATATCATTACAACAACGGTGGTGTATCAAATATTAATACGTATTAAATTACTCTCGTCTTTTAATTTGTGAAGAAACGTGTGGGCAGAATAAAAAGAAAATATGACTTCACCGGTATACCGAAGACGCCTTTCACAGTGATAGTTAGCCTACCAGAACATGACCACACCGGAAATTATCGCGTGCACGCAACCGAAGAGATACATCGTTCGCACGTTAGTGGTATGTGTATCTGAAAAATGTGCAGCAGTCGAAATTTGAGAATAGTTGTATTTATTACAAGTATTATTCGCGTAAAAATTGCGAATAAGAAAAAGATAAAACAATTTAAAAATAGAAATACTTGGACGAATAAATTTCCAATAATCAAGGAAATGTTGTCTTGAAACTTTTCACTATTGTTTCCAAATGAAATTCAATGTTTTATTCAATTCAAGCAGACGTATATATGCAACATAGAAAGTTCGATAGAAATTTGATTGCAAACTTTCCATTACGTATGCAAAATTGCGGGAGAAGTTCCCAACTTCCGTTTATGGACATGCATAATCGAAAAGTTTGCGAGGATGGCATATTTTTCGAACTTAAAATCTTAGAAATTCAAATACTTACAATTCGAATACTTATACGAATTTATAATTATTTAAATTTCTAATCAACATGTTTTAATTCGTCATCTTTGCTGCTATATATCAATATTTGTTTATATTCATTTTAACGATAATAATTCATTTTATAGGTATAAACGTGTCTGATTATTTTGCTGGTACAAATTGGCGGGTGCATCCTCATTGGTTGTATTGCAAGTAAGTAAAGGTATTCCATTTTAAAGTAAGATTTTTAAAACGCTTAATTATATGCAATTTTATATCTATATTTTTACAATAAAATTTTAATGACACAGGTATCATTATGAGGATGAACGATCGTTCAACTCCTCGGAAGCGCAGCTTTTGCACTTTCTAGAACGAACCCGCCAACCGCGCTGGAAGTGGAATGATATGAAACAACCCTCCCAGCCACCGGAATATTCAGCTACGAATTCCGGTAATGAAACTCATCGCAAATCGAAACGTAAGTATCCGACGTATCGATCCTATTGCTATACTAATAATTTGAAACAACGGCTGACGTATACTTTCATTTGGACAGCTACACCATACAAAATAGACAAAGATTCGTATTATTGCGATAGGGATCTTCTATTGAGTTTAGTGTTCGATGCGAAGGTAACCCAGTGGTTTGCGAACCTCAACATCACGCGCGAAGAGAAAGCGTGAGTATTGAATTTATTATTAAATTAAAATATATATAAAATACATCTCTTATGATTGAAATACACATTATACATTGTATTCTGAGAATGTTAAATTTAGGATATAATTTTTTTCTCTTCGTGTTAAAAATTGTTAAAAAAAGATTCGTACGATAAATCTAATCTAAAAATATGTACACATATGCTCGGTGAACCCGTTTTCGGTGCCCTCTATACTTTTACGTTTTCTGCACAATTTTTATCTCTTTTCTTTCTTTTTATGTTTTTCCTTCTGTCAAAATCTTAATCAAAAATCTTCTATCTTTATTTCTTTCCTTACTAATGAACATTGACTAACTACTGACCACTTTGACGTCATGCAGACCTTTAGCTAGGCTGATGAATCTGCTGCCCAGGTAACGTTCATCATAAACGTACGTTAGGTTTTTAGAAATTAACCTGTTGACTACAGTATTTTACTGCTGTGTTATCTGTATCTTTGTTTTGCATTTTGTACTTTTTATTTATTCTCCATTTATTCTTTTTTTAATGTTAATTAGTTTATCATCTCTCTTATCGTAAAGAACATATATTTTTTTTTTTATGTATTCTATATTTTTTTTCTTAGATTTTTCATAGCACTTTGCGTTTTATTTTTCTGTTATTCCTTGTACAAAATCTAATTAAAAAAAAAAAAAAGGAGATGGAAGATGAAAGTCGTCTTTCAGGATTGGAACGTTGAAGAAGAAAAACAGTTTGCCAACTCAAAAATTGAAGAATTATTTTTATGAATTCGATTTATATCATGTAGTAATTATAATATACTTGTTTCTTATGATTATAATACACATTGTCATATTGTCATAATTTTTTATAACATATAGTAAATATTTAAATTCAAAATATATATATACATATATATATATATACATATATAAAAGCAAAATATTACTTTACGTGAGTAATCAATAGTAATATGATTTTGCAGTATTTTAGAAAATAAAGAAAAAGATTTATAAAAAAAAAAAATTGTCTTTTCCACGTGTTTAATACTATTTTTCTTGTAGGAAAACGTTTCAACAACGTTTCGGTGTCACACTCGCTTTCATGGCTACTCATAGTGGTTTGACAAGATGGCAAGATTTCTTGTTAGACGAAGAAGGTGTTATTCCTGATGATCACTTCAGTAAAATGTATCCAAGAGCCATTGATGAAGTATGGTACAAACGTGCCGTGGAACAGTATTACGTGCAACCAGAAAGTTTTGTTTTTTCCGTGCCAATCGATGAGGAGGGTGCAGATAACACCACCCTTGTCACTGCTAGTCGTGCCATTTTTATTGGTAAATAATCGTATTGATAATAAAAATATATAAAAATAGAGATAAAAAAAATTGTAAAGAATCTGAAAAAAAATTAGAAAACATAATAAAAAGATAAATCGTACAAAGATTAAAAAATCAATTATTTATTTTAGATACTGAAAGAGCAAAGGCGCCAGTGGCGGTTGTAGGTTTTCAATTTCAACACACCGCTCTTCAGGGTCTCTTCCAGAACATTACGTTCAGTTGCGAGGGTTCAGGGAAATGTCACACGCATTGTGGTGCAGATAATTGGGCCTGCTATTTGATTGATAATAATGGATATGTAATCGCAGCCAAAGACAAATCTGACGCAGGAAAATTCTTTGGTGAACTGAGAGGACCAATCATGTCTAGCTTAGTAAAAGAAGGTGTTTTCGAAAGGATCAGAATATTCGATTATCAAGCAGTTTGTTTCAAGAGTACGCAAACTAGTAATGATGGAAATATTTTATTGGCGGTAAGAATACTTTGTTTATTAATTCTGTTCATAAAATTAAAATTTAGAAATTAAGCATTAAAAATATTAATTTTTTAATAAATCAATTGATCGCATAGCCGTGGAAACACGCGCAAAAGATGATTTCGTGGCTTGTTGGGCAAGCAGTCTGGGCTTGGGCCAAAGCTGGAATTTGGGAATCCGAGTACGCGTATGCTTATCCAAACGAGGATGAAGGTATCCATGAAGAATATCAAGATAATGAAGAGAAACCACCAGTTGATGCAAAAGATGAGAAATTATTCGATCAAAAAGTTTTGATCAATCGAACTAGACCGGAAGCTTGTGATCAAGAGGTAAATTTTATGATATATCAACTACGTTATAATATATTTTTTTTTTTTTTTAATTTTTTATTCTATTCAAATTATATTATCTTTCTTTTAATTCTTTTAGGTATATTTGTATTTACGAAATGCATCTTTCGACATGTTCGACATAGATTCAGACGTAAAAAAAGATTGTATGAGGCCATATATCGTTCAACCGGTAAATTATAGCAACATGCTTCTTCTAGTCGTTAACACAGCCTGCACAGAGACAACTATACCTCCTTTGAGCGTCATCCCAGAAGAAATAATTTATGAAAATAACTCGCTAGTATGTCAGAAAGCACTCATTTCCTTAAAACGGAAGAGACCTCAATCGTGTATTCGCAGTCATTCGAGAGAGAGCGAGATCAAAGATCTTTGCGGTTTAGCTTCGAATGTGACACCAAATATCTACCTCTTTTTTCTTTTGTCGATAACCTGTTCTCTAATTCAACGAATTGCCCTTGGTCAATATTAATTTTTTTATTAAGATGATATATTGCTTATCGATTTAAAATCGATGATAAAAAATAAGAGATGATTAATTAAATTTCAAAAATGCTGCTAATTTAATTTTTTTAACGAAAAGATTATCTTCATGATCGTTCATATTATACAATATATAGATTACCATTAAAACATTTTTCGGGAGGATTGCGAATATTTACCTTTGCCAAATTTCGTTATAAGTTATCAGTAAAAAAAACAATTCCTTATGAATCAATTCTTTTTTGTTTTTATCATGATTATCATGATTCCAAGATGTTCTAATATTTATGCTAATTTATAGTAATGTTGTAATAAGGAGAAGTTCTCCGAGTCCTGGTGCTGTCTCCTCAGATGGTACTTTGACGATAGTGCAGGCAGGGTCTGTACTTATATTAATTGGTCCAATCATCAATGTACCTCGAGGATTAAACTATGTCACGGGATCAGGGTTAACGATATTTAAATAGGATGTATACCCGTGAATCGGTGCCGAACTAGTCCTAAAGAACAACCTTACTGCCCGAAATGCAATGCGATGTCTATTTCATATACGTTCCTGCTCTATTTTTTTGTTTTTCAATTACAATTTCATTCAACTACTTAATTCGTTACTTTGATGATTTAGATTATAACAGAAAATATTGAACTATAGGAGATCGGTTAGAGTATCATTAATCACTATGCATCATTTTTAATTTAAACAAATTTCCCGAAAATTTTATAGTATTACTTTTATTCCAAAATCTAAAAGAAAATAACATGAAAAAAATAATCAAAACTTTATAAATTCACATTCATCTAAAGAAATAAGAAGAGGTAATCAAAAAATATGCTTTTTTGACAAAAAAAAAATATTGAACAAAAAGATATAAAATACTGTTCGTTCAAATATTACTAGTTGTTTTACAAACTATACATTCGACCAATCTATATGTATGTAGATGGAAAATTCTAGAGCGACCAGAATATATATGACATATTTAAGATCTAGATTTAATGTGATACAAAAGAGGAAGTTAATTCGCTCAAGAAATGTTCGTAGGTGTAGGATGTACCTACATCGTTATACTTACGTCTTATAGGATCGATTGAAGGAAGTTGCGATGATAAAATTTACCACAAATTTAATTCATCTCAGTCGCTAATGTTATTTTTTGGAGTATTCAAGTAGATAAGATTTTATAGGAAATTATATATCAGAGCAGGGTCGTATATAAAAATCACACGTTCATAACACTATGAGATACATTCACATACACATATACATATTTTGCGCTTTGTACATTAACCGATGTAAAACGTGTCGTTTGATATTTATAGAGATTACGAATATTAATTTTGTATATTAATGTATTATACGAGAGTTACAAGGATGTGTGCCTTTGGACACGCGGTTATGAAACAAAATGAAACAAAATGAAAAAAAAAATAACAAAAATATTGTTGTATGTTTTTCAAATAAATAACTGAACTCTCTACTTCACTAGCTCTCTGCTTCCTTAAAGCGAAACAGAAAGGATTTAATAATAAGAGATGTGGCGAGTTTCCATCCGAAAAACGAATGATGTTACTTGTATTACACAGAGTTTATTACAATTTGCTATGTACAATGGCTTGCCTATATAAAATGAAGATCATTTCTTATCAAAATGATAAATATTGAATTATTATTTTAATTGATTTAACATATCCTCTATAATCTCCAGCGTAATCTTTGATTGCATATTTTTATAAAGCCTATCCTCTAGTATTTCCAGAGCTGTTCCATTTTTCATGAATTCTTTCAAATTATGTATTGTACCATTTAGAATCCTATGATCCGTAACCCGATCTTGATTAAAATTATATGTTCTAATTTTCTCATTTCTCAATCTTTTTCCTATTTGTTTCTTACGTATTTGATTAATGAATGAAACTTGTTTATTTAATTCTTCCTGGTATAACATACTTTTTAATTTTGTTAATGCTAATTGCTTGTTTTTTATTTGAGATCTATTTGTCTGACAAGTCACAACTATACCAGTAGGTATATGAGTTATTCTAATTGCAGAATCTGTAGTATTTACATGTTGACCTCCTGCTCCAGATGCTTTTTTTGATTCTATTATCAAATCTTTTTCTTCTACCTTAATATCTACATCTTTAGGTTCTGGTAAGATTGTTACAACGGCTGTACTAGTATGTAAACGACCAGACTTTTCTGTTGCAGGAATTCTTTGTACTCTATGTACACCACTTTCATATTTTAATTTTTTGAATGCATTATTATCAGATATAAGCAGAGTAGCTTTCCTTAATCCATTTATTTCACTATTTAATATTTCTAATATTTCATAGTTAAATTCTATATGATTAAAATAGCTAATATACATATCTAATAAATCTCTAGCAAACAACATAGCTTCTTGACCACCTACGCCTGGCACTATTTCCATAATAATATTGTCATAATGTTCTACATCTATATATTTTATAATAATATTTAAAATTTGTTCATCAATTTCTAACAATTGTTGCCTATATATTAATTCTTCCTCTTTTGCAAGATTCTTTAGTTCTTTGTTGTCTTTTACTAAAACATAAATTATATATTTTATTAAATATAATACTAAGAAAAAGAATTTTTAATTTATAAACATATTAAAAGTATATATAATAATAAATAAAAATATAATACTTACTAAGATCATTTAAACTTTTTATATTCTTAATTATTTTACTTTTTTCATTCAATAATGGTGGAATTTCAGATAATTTAAGAATTTCAGAAATATTTCCTTTTCTTTCATTCTCATTTTGATATGCGTTCATAAGAAAATTTAAATATTTTTTAATATTTGCATTAGTTATAGATAAATTACTTTTTGAATTAAATAAATTATATATAACTGAAACTTGCTTATTGAGATTAAAAAATAATGGATAATCTAATTCAAATAATTTACTTCTACATATAAAATTACCATAATATTGACAAATATTAAAAGTGTATTTTTTCATAAAAAATAACATGTTTTATTACAAAATTTTATTACAATAAAAAATTATGTTTTGCAAAATTTAATATCATTATAACAAAAATACAACCTCCTTTCTTATAATTATTTTTACAACTGAAGAGAGCGACAAATTTGCTATCAAAAACATGTACTATCAGTGCAGGAAACATTAAAAAAGTATAAACTGTTATATTTAAAAATGATATATATCTTTAAAATAAATCTAAATTATCTAATTTAAAATATAGGACTTTATAATTACATGAAAAGTTAATATTCTCATAAAATTGGATATTAAAAAATGACATATATTGAATATAAAAAAATGAAATATTTAATTGAGAATGATGTCTTAATTTTTCTCTGTTGGTAACAGTAGATTGTGCCTCCATTTCGATAATTTTTACAATCTTGATTCAATTATGTTTATTCAGTTCCATACAATATTAAAAAACATCATACGTATATACTTCTTTTTCTAACTTTCTAATATTTATAATTGAAATCAAAAACGTAATTTATTTTAAAAAGACATCTACTAGAGATATGCATGCAATATTATATGAAATTCTTTAATTCTATATTATCTTAATATCATTATTATATATGATTGTTATTTACTTTAACTAATTTATACATTTATATACATATGTAGCATGCGTAAAAAACTAGATTGAAAAGTGTGTCGTATCAATTATATCGATTTTCTAATGAGTATATACAATTCACTTCTAATATTTCTTTCTTTTCTATGTAACACTATAATATAAATAATAACTATTACAAAAAACATAATATTCATAAAAATGTATTAATATTATTACCATTTATACATATATCTTAAAAAAAATTTATTGTTATTTATTATAAGTATTAAATAAGTGTATTCAAATTTCTTGTTGCAATCATCTTCCTTATATACATAATATGAACGAATGTGTTTAAATTAAAATAACAACAACTTGAAGTACAAGTTTATTAATTATAAGTATAAAAATGCCTGCTGCGCTTAGCAAGCTTTTTTCTTTATTGTAATTATTATTTCATCAAATAATGAATTATAATGTTATATTATTAAAAGAAATAAGATATATAAAGAATAATATTATATTTTAATTTCTATTTTATTTTTTATACAATTTTATCATTAACGATCAGTAAAACTCGCAAAACTTATCGTTTAAAAGATCGATAATGTCCTTCCCGTGATGGAGGATAAACGTATAGCGAACGTTGAAATGAAAAATGTAATATAGCGGATATAATTATAAACAATTATATCTCATATGATATAAAAAGTTAAACATGTAAGTATAAATTTATGAATATATTGTTACATGTTTATTAGTTCTAATGAAGGATTACAATGAATTAATATAAGAGATATAGATGTAGAACGAGGCTAGTGGTAGTTTCACAAAATATAATCGAAGGTAATTCAAAATGTTACCCAATTCAAAGTATGTAGGTAGCTCTGATATTCAGAACGAATGCGCCAAGCGTACCGCACAAGTGAGATAGCAAACAACAGAGAAAGATACGTACGGTAGACCAGTATAGAGCGGCACGAACAGCTACAATTGAGAATACTATTTTTCATTAAAACAAACACTACGCAAATTTCGAAAATAAGCGCTCGCTAAGAAAAGGTAAGTTGTAAAATATTCAATGATTTATTAGAAATATATAATACTAAATAATAACTTGTTAGTTATCTATTAACGTGGCCGCAATGGAAATTGATTTTAATGTATTTATGTGTAGGCTTTATAATATTATAACGAATCATGGAACCTTGCGAAAACCGATCACAAGAGAAAGTACAAGAAGGAGGTAATATTAATTTATATTTGCAATTTTTTTATATTGTTATTCGCATAATTTTTATTATATAACATAAACATTATTTATAATAAAATTATAATTATTCAGTAACCTTCTAAAGTTTTTGAAATGATTCCGACTGTTGATCGTTGAGATTCTATTACCTGACATCACACACATTCAAAAAGTTTTTAATATATATCTTACAGGATTACAAAATCAATAAAATCATTAATGAAACGCGTAAAGAAAATTTATTTAATTAATCATATCGTTATAATAATGATAAATTTTATATATTTATATAATCTATTTATGAATATCAAATATATGAAGATTAAATATAATATTAAAAAATATAATATATCATTTTTTGAAATAAAATATTATTGTTTTATTTTAATAATTATATTATAATAAATATATTTTATTAAAAATAATATAATATATATTTAAATAAAATAAAATTTAATTTTTTAATTTTTTAAGTTTATTTAATTTTTAATATATTTATAATTATATTTAATATATTATAATTAAAAATAAATAATATAATATAATTATTAATATAAATATTAATAAATTTTATCAAATGTAATAAATAAGAAATTTTATTTTATAAAATTTAAAATAAAAATTTGTTTTTCAGAATATGGGTTTTTTTGGCAAGATTATCTTGATGCTACAAATAGTGTTGAAGTACCACAAATTATGTTTCCACATGTTGAATTGACACTTCAAAGTGGTATTGAAATTGGTATGTCTCTTGAAGTGCCAATTCCAAAAAAAGAAAATGAAGAAAACATTAATTACTGGGTAGCTTCTATTGTCATGGCATGTGGACCTTTATTAAGATTACGTTATTTTGGTGGAGATGATAGATCATTAGAATTTTGGTTCAACCTCACTAAAGAAGCTGCTCATGAACTTGGATGGTGTATAAAAAATAATAAAAAATTAGAACCACCTGATATTATTCGTCAAAGATCATCAGATTGTATAGAAAAATTGTCTGAATTTTTAAAAACAGCCCGGAGCATTCCATCAGAAATGTTATCAGGGGTTAGTTAAAAAATTATAAAAAAAAATTATATAAAAATTATAAAAAAAATTTTATAAAAAAAATTATAATTAAATTTTATATTTTTTTATATATTTATTTTTGTTTAGGATGGTTTAAGCATGACAGAAAGAATTAAACAAGGCATGAAAGTTGAAGTTAGTGATATATTACATCCATACAAATTATGGGTAGCCACAGTAAGTAATAATAAGTTTTATGTTATATATGTTATATTATATAAATATGATATATTATTATATATATAATGTATATTATTCATAATATGTATGTATATTATTCATAATTATTATCTCTTAATTAATTTTCTTAATTAATACTTCTTTAGATCATAGAAAATGTAGGAGGACGACTTTTGTTAAGATATGATACTCCTGGTTCTTCACGTAAAGATTTTTGGATGTTTTGTACATCAGAACATTTGCATCCTTATGGATTTACATCTAAATCTGATTCTACCTGGTTTTTGGAACCACCAAGTTCTATAGTAGAAACACATACATATGAAGAATGGAAAGATTTATTAGAATCTACACCAAAAAATTATGATCTTCCAGAAGAATTATTTCATAATACTATAAATCATCCTAAACATGAATTTAAAGTTGGCATGAAATTAGAAGCATTAAGTCCAATTGATCAGATAAAAATATGTCCAGCCACTATTATAAAAGTATTTGATGACATTTATTTTCTTGTTCATATTGATACATATGATGAATTATCTAAAGGAATGGATATTGAAGCATGTATGTACAATAGTACAGAGAAAAATACTTGGCTTTGTACAGCAGGACATCCATATATATTTCCAATTGGATGGGCAAAAAAACATAATATCAAGTAAGCTTTTGTTTTTTATATTATGTAACATAACAAAAATTTAAAAAAAAACAATTTACCAAATTAATATTCCATTATAAATATAAAAAAATTAAAAATATTAAACAATAATGAAAAATGTAAAATAATATAATAATAATAATAAAAAAATTATATTCTAAGTCATTTGTTTTAAATAACAAAAGTTTATTTTTTATTTATTATAATTTTTTATAATTGATTATAATTAATTGTTTTCAAACTTTGAGGCTTACAATTTACACATTTTAATATTTTGCTTTTTAGAATTGTACATCCAAATGGTTGGACTCCGAAGGAAGATGAATTTGATTGGGACGAATATTTAAAAGATACCCAAGCAATTGCTGCAGAAGAAAAATTGTTTTCAGAAAGACAAAGTGCTACCGATGTTGGCTTTGAATGTGGCATGCGATTAGAAGCAGTTGATCCAGAACGTGAAAATGTGATATGTGCTGCACATATTACAAAAATTGTTGACAATCTTTTATGGTTAAAATTAGATAATTATGAAAATACAAGACCAGAACATATTGTTGATATGTATTCCTTACAAATATTTCCTGTTGGATGGTGTGAATCTAATCATTATCCATTAAAACCACCAAAAGACTATATGGAAATTTGTAAACAGTTACAAATGCCTTTAAAAGAAGAAAAAAAAACTAATGTTCTAGATATACCAATATCTGAGCCACGTTCTTCGCTATGGTGCCCAAAAATATATTTTAATTATCGTTGTTTCACGGGTCCCATGATTTCTAAAGGAAAATTAGCAACTTTACCGAAAGCAGTAGGACCTGGTCCTGTAATTTTAGTTATGAGAGAAGTTTTATCAATGATCGTATCTGTAGGATATAGAAGCGCACGGATATTAAAGGTACTTCAATGTGATTCAAAACCAGATCCAGGATATCATTTAGAAGTTCTAAAAGCTAAACATAAAAACAATACATATCGTGCGAGCGTCGCTGTAGTTACATCCGGAGATATGGTGGCTGATTTTTGTAAAAATATCTGCAAAAAATTAATGGTATGTCCAAATTTATTTGGTCCCTTATATGTACCTGAAAATGAATGTCCTGATAAATGTCATAAAACATCAAAAGCCAAATTCAGTAAGTATCATTTCTACTATATTAGTAGTATATTAGTAATAATTTTATTTCTATCGTTTTATTTATATTAAATAATTTTTTAGCAGCATCTGTAGGTACTGGACGAAGAGGTAAACCAAAAGGATACACGAGTATTATGGTGCAAAAACCAAAACCGTGGGGTGGCAGACGAAAAAGAAGACGTGGAAGATGGGCAAATAGAGAAAAAGAGACTCATGAAGATTTCGAGCAAGAAGATGAAATGCCATTTATGTCTTTAGATTTAGCAAAACATGTATCAGGGATTGAAGAAACACTCGATGGAAGACCACCACTTTCTGAAATAGATATTATGATTCAGAAAGGTTTAGAGAAAGGTGAAAAATCAGATGAATTTAAAACTGAACCTCCATCGAGCAATGCATCAGATGATTCAGGAAGTTCCTTTAATGATAATAGGAAAACAAAAGATGGAGGAAGTCCTAATAGTTTAAATAGTAAACAACATTCATCGAAATTTAGTCAAAGTTCTACTGTTACAAGAGCAAGTAAAAGAGAACGAGATTGGGATACGAGTATTGAATCTGATGGAACAGATGGAGAATCAGAATATGTGAGAATGCAAAAAAAACAAAGGCGACCAAAAACGCGGAAACTTGATTCGAATCCCCTATTTTGGAGTGTGGACGATGTTTTTAGGTACTTAAGAAAAACGAATGATTGCAAAGATATCGCATATCGAGTAAAACAAGAGGTAATGTATGTAAAAATGTAACACGAAGTACTAGAAATATATCTTACTAATTTATTTTCTATTTCTTGTAGGAAATTGATGGATTAGCATTTTTACTATTAAATTTGCCATCTCTTACGCAACATATGAAATTGCGAACAAGTTTAGCTATGAAACTTTGTCGTCATGTTGAACAAGTTAAAGTTACGTTCTTTTTACGACATATAAATGAAGTAGAACCAGAACAATATCAAATTGTATAATTTCAATAATTAAAAATGCAATTTATTATATTATTTATATAGTGTAATATAGTGTATCATGAAAAGACAAATAATGTCGAGATATCTATTGTATAAATGACAAAATGATTTTTAATTTATATGAATATGCAAGACTGTATTACTTTTAAATAGATATACAATGTATTTAATTACGTCTTTGTACATTTAAATTATTTTTGTTATAACATATTTTTTAATGGAAAATTAAATTTTATTAATTAAATTAACTAATTAAAAATATTTCTAAAATTAAATTTGTTTCTCATTTTTTGAATTGTAAAAACATGTGTAAAAAATCAAAATCACGAATTCTCTTCAATCATTAATTTTGCAGTTATTTCTACAAATTATAAAACTTTTATTTTGTAAATTGACAATAAAGTAATAAATTTACAATTACAAGAAAATATACTTTAATGCAATGACCTAAAATATACATTTGAGATTGTAGGTTTCATGTAACTCAATCTAAATTTGTGACAATGCTATTACATGTTCTATAGACCAGTTTTTGATGCTTTGCCAAATTACTTACGCCACGAATAAAATACCAAACAAGTATTCCAAATGAATTAAAAAATATTAAATTTATCATTTTATTCTCTTTCCCTTTCGATAATACATATTATATACATATCTTTATATTATTATATATTATATTATTATATATATATATATATATATACCATATATATAGAAAATATATTTTGATTTATTACATTTTTCTTGTTTTTTATTGTTGAAATAAAATTTTTTTAGTATCTTAAAAAAATTTTTTCGATTTTCAAATATATTTTATGATAAACATTATATAACTTTTGATATATACAGAAAACATAATAAACGAAATGAGTTTAAGAATAATAAACGAAATATAATATTCAGAAATATCAATTTATTTGATTCAATAAAACATATTCTCTTTATATACAATTTAACATTTATCAAAAATAATGATGTAAAGCATAAATATTAAAAAATTTATAAAAAATTTATAAACAACACTCATTGTTTCTCTATATATGGTCTGAATTAATATGAAGATCGAATATATTCATACACTAATTTTTAATATAATTTATATTCAAAAATAATAATTTATACATTTTGCAAAATAATAATAAAGATTATTAATTTTACCGAATATTCATATAACTTATAGCATATGGATTGATTTATATCTTTAATCATATCGTCTGTATAATTAAAGTTTAAATTTATTTCTTCAAGCATTATTTCTTATCATAAAAAAAATTCTTAATCAATTTTTCAACTATATCAGAGATATCTTATTATGATATTTATAATATATATATAAATATTTAAATATTAAAATATATAATTTCGACATAAAATCTTTATGTCTATTATGTTATTTTCACTATTAATATAATTGTTGATATAATATTAAAATTTATTTTGATTAAATATTAATCATAAAACATTCATTAATTTCTTTCATATATATTATTTGCAAATGATATATAGATATAAAATGAATTTTTAATATTATATTTTATAATATAATATGTTGTATTTTATAATATAATGCTTATGCAAAAAAGAAATTTCAGAGTTCATGTTACATGAATTGGCTATCCCCATTTAATACGCACCAATTTTAAAATATATCACTTCCCCTTTTTGCAAAGTATACACAACTGTACTTTAGAATCCTATACATAGATTTACATTTACTTAGAAGACGCGCCTTTTTTAAATCTAGCGCGATAGATATCTTCGATTTACCTCGACCATTATTGGTTAAGGAACACTCAATCGATAAAGGAATACTCACATTGTAGATAGATTCAATCAATGAAATATAAAAACTTCTTAAGAAAGAATAAATATTTAATATTATATCCAATAAAGCAGTATTAATAAAAAAATCTAATGAAAGATTATTCCATACTATTAATATCAACAAGCAGTGATCTTAAAAAATGTCAACTTTTTTCATAGAATTTTCTATGTGAATGGTTCATAAAGTTTAGTGAAACATAATAGTGTGAATCAGTGTGACCAGGGCACTGAGTGGGGATTGTCTGCAATACATGCAACGTATACATCTACATTAGTATACAGTACCGTACGGTGCGTTACGTGTCGAGTCAGTGGTTTTTCGATGATGCCTTAGTGATGGAATTTTAATATTCAAACGCGTTCTAAAACATTAAAATAGGTGAGATATTTATTAATGTGATAAATGAATAATTTTTTAGTGATATAAATAAAGATATCGACTAAAACCTATAAAACGAGCAAACGAAGCGTCGGCGATCAATGTTGGTTCGCGGGTGTGCCCGTTTGCCCAGCCCTGTGTGTTCCTTTTTCTCTTTAGTATCCTATGGAAAATCTGTTTTTTAATTAGTGCACAATTGATATATAGCTTCGATAAATATTATATAAATGAAGTAAATATGTCGTAAAAAAAGATATATGAATAAAATGGTGATAAAATTTCTATCAACGATGTTATGATTTCGAAGGACAACTACAGTGAGATCATTGTAACACCATCACCTGTTCCGATGATTGTGCGCAATCCTAAAATTCGAGTATATATACTTATCCTTTTTTATATAACTTTGTTAAAAAAAAATAGATTTTATTTATTATTTTTAAAAACTTGTTTAATATTATTTAATATTAGCCGATCTGTTATCTAATTTTTTTATATTATTTTTTGCTGCGATGAGCACGCCCATTTTTTACATTTCCATTATACATCATGGAATTTAAAAATTTTATTTAATTCATATATTTAAAAAAAAATCATTTATATAATTTTATATATTCATTCTGATATTTCTGTACACGATTCATACGTGCGTGTCTATATATATATATAAAGTGATTCAAATGATATTTAATCCAGTGTTATACCAAAAAAAAATCCCTTATGAATGCAAATAGGGTTTGCAAAGACTGAAATGATGATTTCAATCGTTGGATTCGTTTGAATCATGAAGATTGATATAAATGAATCTATAGAATATTTGAATTTATAATTTATATTCTTTAAAAGAAACTTAAAATGAACGTGAGATTAAAAATCATTCGAATTTTTATTAATTTTATTTTGTTTTTTTTGAAAATTTTGTATATTTAAAGAATTTAAAAAATCTTTTATTTCTAGATAAAAAAAAAAGTACCGGCCGACCATGAAGTTCATCCTGTGTATTATTTCAACACTGGTACTGCAAGCATCAGCTTTAAGTGAGTGCAATTCCGTCATTACGTTTTATCGGTCACAATAAATTCGAAGTATATAATACTTATTATATATAATCAATCAGTTTTTATGATAACAATTTATGATTTTTAATTATAGTCTATAGCCTGGATGTTATAGGAGGTGAAAACTGTTACAAATGTCAAATGCAGCTAGTTATTTTTTATAGGACAAATAGTTCTTTTGATTAAAAAATTTTGTATATCAATAGATATTATGAAAAATATATATTTTGCTTTTATTTGCTTCTGTAACATATTTTACATTGAGTCAATTATGCTTAATGTAATTATAATATATTAAATTCAAAGATTATATTATTATAAGAAAATATTTTAATTTCATTATTTTTTATTGCATTACAATTTTTTTCTTGATTTTATTTAGTAACTATAAAAATAGTTTTATTAATTTTGTTTTAGTTTAAATTATTATGCAATTGTATTTTAATAAAAAATTTATTTTATTATTGTAGCAAATATTTTTATATTCATATCAAAAAATCATTTCATAATATGTAACAATAATTTATGATTTGTATTTTTCATTAGTCCAATCTCCACCACGGATATCTAAACAACCCCCGACAGATGAACAGTTATTTCAGGTGGCTCAAGCGAAAATTAATGAGAATGATAAACCATTTTTAATTGAATGTGAAGCTGAAGGAGAGCCTGCTCCAAGGTATAAAATATTTATTATTTCATAAAATATTATTTTAAAAATATAAAAAATGATTACTTGCAAAATTGATTTAAATTTTTAAAATTTAAAAAAAAATTTTTAATTTTTACTATTTTTAAAAAAAGTAAAGGTAAAAAAGTAAGAAATTAAATATTCAGTAATTTCAGAATCATATTTTTTAAGATTTGATTCATATAGTTTCATTGCACTTACATTTAAGTACACTATCTCTGTTCTGCAAAGAAGCCTGAGTAACTGGTCTTAATTACTAGGATGACCTCATAGTCTTAGGGGGTATAAAGTTACAAGTACCAATAAAGATACCTAACTTGTGGTGTGAATTGTAAATATATAGGAGTGGTCTAACAGTATACTTTGAATAAAAATAGAAAATATATCATTACTTATATATGTATAATTATATTACAATTATTTTTATGTAGTATTATATTTTATTTATTTTTATATTTCCATGATCAATATAGTATTATTTCCATGAAAATTAATTAATTAAATAAAATTAATTTATTAAAATAATCTAAATAATATTTTTATTATTAACAAATAAAAAATATATTGTTCAAAACATTGTAATAATATAAATATAAATTTTATTTAATAATAAAAATATATAAATTATTTATTTTTTTATAAATATTAATTTTATTCAGGTATCGATGGATTAAGAATGGAAAAAATTTTGAATGGCCAGCATATGATGATCGCATATCCCAACAACCTGGCAGAGGTACATTGGTAATCTCAAGACCACGAGATGAAGACTTGGGTCAATATCAATGCTTTGCAGAAAATGAATGGGGAATTGCAACGTCTAATTCAGTTTTTGTTAGAAAGGCTGAATTAAATTCATTTAAAGATCAAAACCCTATAAGTTTAGATGCAAATGAAGGACAACCATTTAAATTAACTTGTCAACCACCAGATGGTTTTCCAAAGCCAAATGTATATTGGTTAATCCAAGATACTGCTGGAGGTATCAAATCAATTAATAATTCACGAATGACGTTAGATCCTGAAGGAAATCTTTGGTTTAGCAACGTTACAAGAAACGATGCTTCTGATGATTTTTATTATGCATGTGCAGCTACATCTGTATTCAGAAATGAATATAAATTAGGAAATAGAGTTTTATTAAATGTTATTTCTTCGGGAATATCTGCCAGTCAAAATAAGCATGATCCTGTCAAACAATACGTCAGTAGGAAAAATGAAGTTGCTTTACGCGGTAAAAAAATTGAATTATATTGTATATATGGCGGAACACCACTGCCACAAATAGTATGGAGTAAAAATGGTGAAGTAATTAGAACTAATGATAGAATAATGCAAGGAAATTATGGTAAATCTTTGATAATTAAACATGTTAATTTTAAAGATGAAGGAACATATACTTGTGAAGCATCAAACGGGGTAGGTGATGCGAAATCGTATTCCATACACTTGCAAGTTATGGCAGTACCATATTTTACTATCGAACCTGAGATCATAAATGCAGCAGAAGACGAAACCATTGAATTCAAATGTGAAGCTGATGGAGTACCTGTTCCTGAAATAAAATGGATCCATAATGGAAAACCAATATCAGAAGCTCCTCCAAATCCACGTAGAAAAGTTACTTCAAATTCTATTATTATTGAAAAATTGACCAAAAAAGATACAGGAAATTATGGTTGTAATGCAACAAATTCATTAGGCTATGTCTATAAGGATGTATACGTAAATGTTTTAGCTTTAGAACCAGAAATTACACAACCACCTACTGATATTGCCACAGTTGATGGTAAAACTGTGAGAATAACTTGCCGTGTATTTGGAGCACCGAAACCAGCTGTAAAATGGATTCGAAATGGACAAGAATTAACAGGAGGACGATATAAAACTTTAGATTCTGGAGATTTAGAAATTGAAAATGTAATATTTTTAGATGCAGGCATCTATACATGTCATGCATCCAATAAATTCGGAGAAGTAGAAGGTTCTGGTAATTTAGTAGTAAAAGAACATACAAAAATTACAGATGAACCAGAGGACTATGAAGTTGCTGCAGGTTCTACTGCAACTTTTAGATGTAATGCTGTTACAGATTCAAGTTTAACACTTACGATCGATTGGCTATCTAATGGAGAACCTATTGATTTTGAAATGGAACCACGATTTATACGAAGCACTGATTATTCTTTAATGATCACAAAAACGACTGAATTAGATTCTGGTACTTATACTTGTGTTGCTCATACTGAGTTGGATGAAGCAAAAGCACAAGCTACATTAATTGTCCAAGATGTACCAAATGCGCCAAAATTGATTAGTGTTACTTGTATGACAACTGAAGCTTCTATACATTGGACTCCAATGGGTGATAATAGAGCTCCAATATTAAGATACACTATTCAACATAATACCACTTTTACACCAGATACATGGGAAATATCAAAAGATGATGTACCAGCAACTGAACAAACATATATTGTTCCAATGTCACCTTGGACTAACTACACATTTCGTGTATTAGCATGGAATAAAATAGGTACATCATTACCCTCACCACATAGTGATGTATGTACTACATTACAAGATGTTCCTTATAAGAATCCTGATAATGTTATGGGCAAAGGAACAACACCACAAAATCTGGTTATATCTTGGACAGTAATGCCTCAAATCGAACATAATGCACCCAAATTCATGTATAGAGTATATTACAGACGTGATATACCTGGAGAGAAATGGACTATAGAAGATATAACTGATTGGAAGAAAAATAGCTTAGTTGTAGATAATCAACCAACTTATCAAAGATATAAGATCAAAGTGGTAGCTATTAATGAAAAAGGAGAATGTAGAGTTGCACCTGAAGAAGTAATTGGATATTCTGGAGAAGATGGTTTGTTATATAATTTTATTATATAAATTTAGAATTTTTTTTAAGATTAATATTATTTAATATTCATTTAATGTTATAGTACCATTGCAAGCACCAAGCAACTTTACATTAAATCAAGTAAAATCAAGTACAAGCGCACAATTTTCATGGAATTCAGTACCTGAAGAATCAGTACGTGGTGAATTAAAAGGATATAAAATACAAACATGGACAGAAAAAGACGGTGAAAAGGGAATGCGAGAAATTGATATAAGAGGTGGCAATAGGACCCATGCACTAGTTACTAAATTTATTCCTTTCAGCAAGAATTATGTTCGAATACTAGCATATAATGGACGGTAATAAACTACAATAACAGTTTATAATAACAAATAAACTTTCATATATAACTTTATTTATAATAATAATTTTTTTATAACAGATATTCTGGACCACCATCTGAAACTTTAAGCTTTGATACTCCTGAAGGTATTCCAGGAGTAGTTTTAAGTCTTGAAGCTTTCCCAATGGGATCTAGTGCATTGTTTTTAGTATGGACAAAACCTGCAGAACCAAATGGTATTCTGACTGGCTATAGAATATATTACGAACCTGTAAATGAAACTAGATTGGGACCTTTGCTGGAGAGAAAACCACATATTACGGATGTAGAAGCCACTAGTGCAAAACTAGCTATGTTAGCACCTGATACAAAATATCGTATACATATTCGAGCAACAACAAAAATTGGTGAAGGAAACGAGTATGTATCACTATTTGATATATTAATACATATATTTAAAATAATACATTTTTTTATGTTTTTTTCACTTAGTTATTTTATTGAACAAAAAACACGCACATCTCAACGACCTGATGTCCCATTATTTACCTGGGAAGCTATTCCAAAAGAAAATGGATATTCAAATGTAAGAATTATTTGGCAACTAAATCTTAATGGAAATCCAGGAAGCCATTTCTTTGTAAAATACAAACTCAAAGGTGAAACAATATCTCTTAAAACTGAACCAGAATATTTATCAAATACAATTGAAATTCGTGGACTTCAAAGTGGTGAAACTTATGTTATGTCTGTCGTTGCTGTTGATGGCAACTACTTCGCTGAAAGTGAACCGCAAGAAATTGAAACGAGTAGCGAAGGACCTATTATTCAACCCAAAGAAAATGTCGCTACTGCAGGATGGTTCATCGGAATGATGTTAGCAATTGCTTTTCTTCTTTTGGTACTTATAATCGTATGTGTCATTAAACGTAATAGAGGTGGAAAGTATGCAGTACATGAAAGAGAATTAGCTGCTGGACGTGGTGATTATCCTGATGAAGGCGGTTTTCATGAATATTCGCAACCTTTAGACACGAAATCAGCAGGTGGTCGTGCATCTCTTGCATCTTCTTCTCATCAAGATGGAAAACATCCTGAGTCTGATACTGATTCCATGGCAGAATATGGAGAAGGAGATACAGGTCAGTTTAAAAGTTTATTACACTATTATTTTATATTGCACTGTTATATTAAGTTAGCAAAGCAATTCAAGAAGATAATATTATATTTTAATAAATTATACATTTGTATTTCTAAATGAAAGCACAAATATTTATGTTTCATTATTTTTTATTTTATACACATCCATGTATAAGTAAGATAAAATATTTATTTACAATTTTAATTTCTTGCTTTAGTATTTTAATTTATGTTATTTTTTTTGTTTCTCCATTTTATTTTGCTTTATTGCTTGACTTAATACAGAAGGTATGAATGAGGATGGATCATTCATTGGTCAGTATGGTCGACATCGTAAACAAGAACCAAATTCACAAGCATTTGCCACATTAGTTTGAGGTAGGTTAGTGATACATTTAAAAAAAATGTTGTATATTAATGATTCGTATATTCTAAATTATAATTTTGAATGCAAATTTGTGAATTATGATTATCTTCTGTTGAAGGACGTTTCACAGAAGATGGTTCTTTCATTGGACAATATGGGCCGAAAGGTAGACCGGAAGAAACACCGCCCATTCCAAGCGGCACTATGGCCACATATGTGTAACCTCTGGTATTATCTTATTCAAGCCTCGTATAATTTGTTTTTTTGTGAAAAGTAAGGTTTTCAATCCTTACTTAGCTGCAGCAGCTCTGCTATGCACCTTGCGCTGGGCGCAATGTCCAACATTATACTGCCAATTAGATTTTGGTTTTGGGTTTTATAGTTTATAGTTTTATAATTTAGAAAGATAAGTAAATATTTCTATATGTTTAAATCGAATAAGATTATATAAATCATATATAACATTTATATATTCATATCGGTTAAAACATAATTCCTCTTAAATGTTTAATACATATCTAAGTATGTATTATTCAAATATTTCAACAATTTTTTGAACTTTGAAAAAATTAATCTGCGATAATTATTTTTTCTATAACGTGATTATCTATATTACAAAATACAATTTGTTAATTGATCAAAAATTATTTACAATTAATGAATTTGTTAGAGATTTTTAACTAATTATAAAACCCAAAGACGATAGGTGTTTCATAGCGTGCAAGCTATTTATGGATATAATATAGTAAAAAGTATTCTACCATCGATCGTAACATTTAACATGGCCAGATTAAAAATTGACATTTCGAAACATCACAGGGTAGTGAGTTATATTTATATTGTTCTAAATATGTATGACACAAAAAGTATGGTATTTTTGAGGCTGCATATAGGATTTACGTCTTTCATATAAAGATAATCAGTATCAATAATTGATATTATCCAAAAATTAATTAATACATAAACAAATATTACTTATATGCAATCTTAAAAACGAAAGGACTGACATCGAGTCATAGTAACATAGTGTCATAATCTGGCCTGGACTGAAACTAATTTTAATTAAAAAAAATGAAGAAAAAATTTGTTCTAAGAATCTTTAGATGCAATCAATTTTTACTCTGCCGACAAAGGGCCAAATATAATAAAACAGTGACTATCTATAATTATTGTGTGCGTGCACTTTCATTAAAGATATACAAACAACAAAAATATATAAAAAATATCATCATCATCATCAGCAGCAGCATTCTTATTATTATTAATAACACTATTATTATTATTTTTATTATTAAGATATGAAAAGAACATCATACATGCACTATAGTAGTTAAAAAAAAGTCACATGGCCTCTAATTGTTGCTTTTTGTATGTGAAATGTGCTTTAGCTAAGAACGAAAGTCCTTTTTAATTATTAATATTTATCTTCCTTTTGGTAATTTGATTATAATCTGATCAATAGAGATATAATTTAATATATAAAAAATTATTGAATATATATAAAGACGTATATTGATTACTAAAATTAGTATTAAAAGAATATGAGCAGCTATTAAGTTCTAGTATTTGAAATGTTATTAGTATTTGAAAAGAATTATATGGAGTTCGTTTATTTCTCCGAAAATAAATTTAATATTTTTTATTTACTATGTTAAGTTAAAATATTCAATGCAATGTACAGGTTGTCTGCAAAAGTGTCGTGAGCAAATATATCAGGTACAAAAATAAAAAAGGTACAAAATATAGAATACTTACATGTGCGCGTAAAGTTCGTAAAAATCTATATGATATGATGTGAAAATAATATACATCTCTCAATTTATATAAAAAAATCAAATTAAATTGTGATGTTTTGAGTTGACTTTTAAAATTTTAATTAGTAAATCAATTCATAGATCTTCGATTTATATTTGTCAGGGTCTTTTTTGCCGATTATCCTGTACAAATGGCTTGGACGTCACATAATTTTTACGAACTCTATATATATAAATATATACAATTATAGACGCCTACAGAAAAAATGTATTATAAATGAAAGAAAACAATAATTTATTGTAAAAATACTAAAATATATAAAAGAATATACAGAGACATATATGTAATATATTAAAATGTCATTAATCATAAACTTATAAATTATATATTTATCAGGATAAGCAACTGACGTCCAAGTCAAAACATAGATGTAATTATGTTTCAATGTATTTTTCTAATCATACTATTTTCTGTATATTTTTGAAGTATATCCAAATCATATTTATCAAGATTTGAATCTCTGGTTGGCTGATATGGTGACTTATGTGAACTTCCAATACTTTGGTATATATTACTGATATTTTGATACTTTTTTAATATATTTTGATATACTTTTTCTTCTTTATTTCACTTGTTACATGCATAAAACGTTCTTTTTTTTGTATTATTTTTTTTTGTATGTAGAAATATTAGCCTTTAGCACGAAACATTTGTATATTAGATCTGATCTTTTTTTATCATTACATTAACAATTTTATTACACTGTCAAACAATGACATCATGTTAGTGTAGTAAGCACAGATTTATATTTAAAAAAAAAGTATGATATATACGAAACTTTTTACAAAACAGTGTTCATTTTACAACGACAAGACAGCACATGTTATATATATAAAAAAAAATGACAAAAATAATTAAAAAGAGGGAATACTCGTTGAAACATGTGCGCGTCTATCGTACTAACTTTTAATGTACATTACGTTACTACTACTAATTCCGACAATTTTCCGACAGAAAAATGCATAAAAAGGTATGCTCTTATTAAGGATACATTATTATGCATATTTCTAATAATACAATTGTTTGAATATTTTTTCTATAGTATAGAGTTTTCAGAGTTTAGCAATCTGGTTAAAAATTCTTTCATCTCTCATAATAAAACAGAGGTTGAAAGTATGTATTATATTGCGTTAAAAATATTATGTAAAATTTCAAAACGATTTCGCCTTGTGTTTATCAGCAACAATGATAACGCGCATTCCAATACCTGTGTAACATCTCCCACGTCAATAAAAAAAAATAAACTAATAATAAATAAATAAAAATCTTTAAACAATCAAATTATATAAATTTAGGATTATTAATTTTTCTTTGTTATCAAATTTATCCCTTAAGCTTGTTCAAAGTTATATTTTTTTATAAAGCAGGAAGACTCAAACTGAAATAATGAGATCTCAAAAAATTTCTATTGAATTTATTAAAATATTTGATATCTTTTACTAAGAATCGGAAAAAAATGGGATAAAGAAACTATGATTGAGGCCCCCTGCAGTTTCGTCAGAGACCTTATTGCATCGTCCTCGAGGCAACTGTGGCCTCTATTGTATGAGAATGCATTCGGTTGTCCAACGAAGGGCTATGCAGACAGAAGTCGAACGAGATGTGACCGATAATGTAATTATGCGGGACAGGTTTTTTGTACCGGTACTCTAACTTGATCTCTTGAGAGTTGTTCTCTCTCTTTTTATTCTCTTTATTTTCTCTTTCGCCAACATTTCCTTTTTCTATCTCTTTCCAACGTATATTTATCCCTTTTCTATCTTTTTCATTCTTTCTCGTTTAAAATTCATCCTATATCCATAAGTATATCCGTAAGTTATTTTTCTGATTACTAATCCCGTGTTTTGGGATTGCTCCATTTTGTAGTACATCTCTCTATCATTGTTGTTTGCTTAGTGAGAAGAGCGATAAAAAATGACAAAAGGAGAAGGCGGACGACAATGCAGAAATGTAGCACAATCTGGTTGCTGCCAGCTACATGCATCGACATTAGCGCCTGAGTGCCTGTGAAGAGTTATGTATCCATGTAGAAACCGAGATTGTGTTCGTGTGTCCTACGAAAGAAAAGGACGTAAGGTCGATGCATATGAAAGAAAGGGATCGTATATACAAGTTGCACACTTTGATCAGATGTGCAGTATGTTGTAAATTGCAAGGTAAATTACAAGAAATTACAACGATAAATAGATATCGGATATCGTATATAAAAATAAATTACTTTATCACAAATAACATAATATGAAATATATATTAATATATTGCAAAAAAATTACATTCACATTGGAAAAAGAATAATCTATAATAATGAATACATAATTTTTTTATTACTTCTATGAAGATTTCCTTATCGTTGTTTCTGCAAGATCATATGTAAGAATAAATTTTAATATCTATTCATCACGATTAACAAATATAACTAAACAACTAATTCAATTTTTACAAATACACAGGGGCTCTTTATTAATGCAACTCAAAACGAATTGATGGTTGGTGAATCGACATTTATGCTGACGGTATAGAGTTTTGCGTAATGCTTTACCGTATACAACTGTTGGTGGTTTGTAGCGAATCCAATTAGGTTTGCGATGGTTGGACAAAAACATTCGATCGGGAATAAACCGGCACCGGTTGCTCCCCTCGAGACTCGCTCTTCCATTCGTGAGCCGTATAATATGTATACGTTCAGATCAATTGTACGTTGTGTATCGAATGAAACGGCCTTTTCTTCTCAGCACACCAATAATATATAGAGTACGCGATTCTCTCGTGTTATCATTTATCGAATATCCTTTAATTTTATCCGATTATTAGACGCATATTTCAGTATTTAAAAATTGATTACTCGAAAATGCTAATAGCTAAAATCGATTATTTCCTCGTCTTTCCTTCTTTATTACATAATGAATAAAAATTATCTTTTTAATTTTAGTTTACAAATAATTTTATATATTTTTTCATTAATCGAATAAAAGTAAAGAAAAAACCAAGAAGATGTTTATTTTTTCTTTTTGGGACTGATAAAAGTAAAAATTTGGATAGTGAATAGTTACTAAATCATGCGTATTTTCAATCGACCAAAGTAATAATAGTTCTGCACGCAAGAAGATCGTTTCTCTTTTCTGAATTACCCTATATGCATGCCCGTTTCGTGCACGGTGAAAGAAGGATGAAGGGGAAAAAGCGAAGAAGAGAAGGAGTAAGAGGAAAACCAAAGAGTTGTAAGAGATAACAATGGGCCATTTGTTAGATGACCCAACCTTCGGACATGCAGCCTACAATGCATACTATTATTAACTATTCATTAAATGTTCTGCTAAACCTGTTGCTCGATGGATCCAGAACAACCCTCATCCTTCCTTGGAAAATGACCAAGATTTGATTTTTAAAAATGAAAATATTGCTTTGTAGAATTTTTAAAATTTTACATAAAATTTAAAAAAAATGTTATAGATAGTTTGAAATAAAAAAATTGATTCGTTAACCTTACGTTTTTTTAAATGAATTACACAGAATTAAAAATTACTGAATATAGTAAGAACATATATAAGATGAAAATAGTAAATTCAATATTATGTTATAGTTGCAATGTTAAATTAAGTAATTTCTTTCTTAGAAAGATAAGGCGATTTCATCGAAGACAGTCCATGACAATGCGTATCATGTTATTATTATTCATCGACTGAGCTTTCATTCCAAGTCTCTGATCGGAAATATTAATACAATCGAATTCCATTATTATGTATTTCTTTTCTATTTTTGATTTCGATTATACATAGATCATACATCTCGATTGCTAGAATAGAAAATAAACTTGATTATTATTTGTCATTTACAGTGAAGATAAATTGCTTTTTTCTAAGTATTAATAAAATTTTCATGATTTTTAATAGTCTCAATCAAACAATACTATTAACTAAATATAATATTTCTTTTCTAAAAGATTTAAATATTATTTATTAAACTTGAAAATGCACACAGGTAAACATATATATACTTTCATGAAAACTAGGTTATAAGACACATTAAAAATATCTCATTTTTTTTTTTTATTATATATAGAGTTAATATTCATTATTAAATATATTGATTTTTTAAGATAAGATAAAGTATAGATCTTCAACCATTGATTTACTTAAAAAATTTTTCACTATATTTTTTTGAATCATATAATCCATCGCAAAATATCCAGCATATATTGAAAGTGTCTTATGTAGCTTTCGTCACTTGCACCTGTTTGTAGAAAGTTTTTCTACATGATTTGGTATGTTCTTCAGAAGATGATCAATCGTGTCGCGAAGAGTTGCTTCTCTCTGTGAGGCGCGAAAAATGTTTGCGGCCTGACCGACCACAAGCGCCAGAGTGTAAAATCGTGCATGTCGTATATACCACGGCATCTAACAAGCCGGCCTTTGTAACGGATTGCAAAACGACCATGGAAATGTGGTCGAACATTCGATGGAAGGATACTGTACTAAGAAGGGTTCCACCAAGAAAACGATGAAATATCTTAAAATTCATTGTTTTGAGATATTAATCATTTTTTCAGATATTAAAAATTTTATGTATTAAAAATTATAATGAGTGAAAAGAATTAAAATATCTTAAATTTTCACAAATTTATATCTAGTTTTTAATAATTTTTAAATTTTACATTATAAAATATAAACAAGATTTTCCTGCAGTTGATATAATACCATTCGTGATATTATGGTTCAAAAACTTATTGTGGATCATTCAAGTTCGACAAATTTCTATCACTTCGCGGGTTATTCGAAAGATTTAAAACAAATCGAAAGATACTGATGAGTTAATAGCAAGCCTAGTGTCAAGCCTGGGAACAAAGTCCAAACTGCAGTAAATTCTCTTTACCGATTGCAAAGACAGACTGAGAAAAGACGAGGAGGGGAATAGAAGACAAAGTACGAAAGAGAATGAAAGAAGAAACGAAGAAGAGGAACCCGACCAAAGACGTTTAAAAACTGGTTCCTTCCACCCATTTCTTTTCACCTTATTTGCTAATCCGAATTCTGATTTCCATATATCCGTGTAGACGATATTCGAGTCCCAAGAAGATTGGTATAGGTTGGTAGAACGTAAAATATGTCTACGAACTATCTCTGATTTACCAGATAAATAGCAGATGTTTATTTTAAAAAAAAATATGTTTGTCTTTAATAAAATCATTCATAAACTTACCAGGATGTTCTTATGCAAATGATTGAATCTAAATGAATTCTTTTTATCTTTAATAATCGATGGATCGATAGTGATGATTTGCCAATCATATATAACATAAGCATTCCTAAAATCGATTACTCGCAATTATGACTAAATGTTCGAATGAATGTATATTTAAATTTGCAACTTCGATTTTTAGAGAATTATTATACTTCAATTTTTTTTTAAACCATATAATTTTTATTTCATTCAAATAATCAAATTTATATTATCAGAATGTTTTATATAAATACTTGGATTTTATAATAATAATAATTTTTAAAATATTTCAAATTTACCAAAATATTAATTAAAATATTAAATAATTATACCAAATACAAATTATAGCAAAAATTGAAAAAAAAAAAGAATGGGAATCATGTTATCATTAATGATCAACTTTCAACAGTCAATATTGTCTGCGAATCGTTGTGCACGCACCCTTATCCCCAAATATATCGAGACCCCTTAAGAGATAGAGATCTTGCTCGCGGTCTCGGCAAGAACACGGGCTGCTGTAGGCCTTTTCTCATTGAGTCAGTCAGTCAGTCAGTCAGTTTGCCGCAGAGACGCGGTCCGTACGCACGTGTGAATACATGTCTTGTTGTCTTAACATTACGTGATCGTATGGTTGCGTTATCGACAGAGTCAGAAAGCAGCGGTGAAGCATCGGCGAAATTGGTCGTCGGTCAACCGGTCGGTCGTTTTCTCGATCGCGAGAGTTGATCCCCACTGAAGCTTCACATTGGTCTCTGGTTGTGTCAGCTCATTAGATTGCGTGCGTGAGAACGTGCTTGTTCATCTCAAGTCTCGCCGTGAAATCCTGAATTTCACGCATCAAATTGTGGCGTGTTCCATCGACCTGCACATCGAATCACAAGTGGTGATTCACACACAAACAAGTGGAACAGAACTATAGAGAGGGATAGATTTACGTAGCCACAAGGGGGCTAGTCATAAACCGTGCAACACCTGGCGGCACGTCGTTAATTATGCAGTGGGCCGCAGCCGCCCTGGCCTCGGCGGCTATCGCTCTGCTTCTGGACACGGCGGCCGCAAGGCATCACCATCGTTCTGGCAATGGACACAAACCAACCGGTGACATTTCTCTCTGGATCGATCAGCAACAGATCAAAATGTTCAGCGGTAAGTTATTATATATGTATACCGGTACTATCGTGCCACGGACATCCACTTATATTCAGTTATGTATTCTTTTTTTATTTTCATCCTTTTTTCATTCTTTTTTTATATTATGTTTTATTTAATTTTTAATCTTAAGTATTTGAAACTCATATATTTTTTTTAAAGAATTTATTTCATATTTATCTAATATAGATTCTAATATAAATCTATCTAATATAAATTCTAATATGAAATATAGGTAGAACTATCATTATTTTTATTATCATTATAATATTTTTTATAATAATTTTTATGATTTTTTAATTAAAAAATTAATTTTTTAATCTGATTTTTTGATAAAAAATTTTATTTTTTATGTTATTTTTACATTTCATGTTAGAAAAATTCATTAGTTTTTATGTCTAATATATAAATAAATTTAATATATTAATTTTAATAATAATTCATATATACTTTTATTTTTATCATAATACTTTTGGATGAATAAATCATAATAAAATTATGATCGATTTTTTTTCTGTTTCATTTAGGAGTTGAAATGGAAATATTTGCAATTACGGAAGGTAGAGTCTTACCTTATCTATTGGATCCAGAATTCGAAAGTAAACTTCCAATTATTCCGAGTGAAGTAACATATGTGAATTTTACATGGAAATCGGGTGTAAAAAAATATTATTATAATTTTTATCGATTAAAATCTTTCGACGAAACAATTCTGAAAACTCCATATATTACAATCAAAACGCAAGGAAGAGTACCTAAAAGACCTAAGGGTAATTTATATGTTTTATTTATCAACGTAATCATTTTAGTTAATTAATAAATTTTATCGATTAACAAAAAATTCATAAATTTAACAAGTTACATAATTCATTATCACAGAATTTAGCGTCTTATTACCCTGTTCCGGTAATAATTCGGGCATTGCGCAATTGGGCATCGGTCTGATGATTGAGACACGTAAGGGGAAACCTTTAAATGGGACACCCCTTCGTCTTAACCTGAGAAAAGAATGCACCGTGCGCGGTGAGTGCGTCAATCGCGCCCACGAACGAAAACTCACATATAATTCTTTATCAGCAATAATTAATCGCTTAATATACTGCATGCTTCAGTTAGAAACAATCAAAATTAGTTCTATGAACATTTTTATTTATATAAAAATAGAGAAAAAAAATGTTTTTATAACAAAGATTTAAATTAACGCTTTAAATTAATTAATAATTAAGAAAATTTCAATTATTTTTCTATTTAAATAAAAATGATATATGAAACATACTTTTATAACTTAATATAAAAAAATATTTTATGAGAAATTTTGACTATATATAATATTTTTAAACGAGAAAATAGACTCTCTATATAATTTTATATAGTTTTATCTCATAGATCTATAATCGATTAATTTAACCTATTAATTTAATCGATTATTAATTATTTTAATCAATTGAATAAAACTATAGAAGTAAAAATAAAACTGTTTTGCTTCTATGATATTCATGAAATTTTTATTTATAAAAATCTATCTTAATTATCTACTAAAACTCTATTTAAATGCAATTATTAAGCTTATCTGATAAAATTTATGTGATAGTAATAACTGAATGCTTTTTGTATTTCTTTCTGATATAACAATAAACGATGTTTGTTTCTAATTTTTATCGAAAATAAAATGGAAAATATTTATGGAAATATATTTATGCGAAAGAATTGATGCATGCAGTACTTGATTGATATATTCAAAAATATTTAAATTAATTTCATTTGAGAATATCATGCATGGATACAAATGTATTAAAAAATACATTTAAAATCACACTTATTCTATTCAAATTTTCTATTTAATATTAATATCATGAAAATAAATTTTTTTTATATGCAATATTTTTTATTGCAGAACCTAATCCTGGACCTTGTCCAGATGGATATTTAGGTCCACCTCATTGTAAGAAGGCATTGTGTTATCCAAACTGTATGAATGGTGGTAATTGTACAGCACCTGGTGTTTGTTCATGTCCACCAGGATTTCAAGGACCATACTGTGAAGGAGGTACTTTAAAAGATATATATATATATATATACATACATATATGTATAAAGTAGATATTATTTTATTCCATTAAAATTAAACTAATTTTTTATAATGTAATTAGTTTATTATTATTAATATAACATTTTCATATTATAATAATATCATATAACTTTAGATATTGATATAGCAGTTTTACAGCCAAATTTAATAATATTTGTTAAAGCTTGATAAAATGGAGCTTGTTCTGCACCATGTTCTATACCTGTGTCATGATGTTCTTGTTCTTCATCACGGAATTTTTTAATTGTTTCTAAAATTTCTTCATCTACTTTTTCCTCATTTTCTACTAATGCGCGCAATTGATCATTATAATGCTCTGTAATCACTGTTTCAACAGCTACAGTGCAAGCCATAGCTGCTTTCTCTCCCATAAGTGCTGTACCAGCACCAAGAATAAATCCAGCAACATTCCAAATAGGTATTAAGACAGTGGGTCTTACACGATATTTTGTAATTAATTCTTCAAATTTTGCACGATGTTTTTTCTCTTGATCCCACATATGTTGAATAGTTGGGCCAACAGAAGTTCTACCTATCTTATGTATCTACATTGAACTTAAATTTATTTCCAAACAAAAAAAATAATATTTTGATATATTTATACTATATTTATACCTAAAACAGCCATTTGTCCAGCATATATTCTATCTGCTCCTAATTCTCCAGCATGATCTACTCTTATAATTGAGTCTAATAATTTTCCTGGTTTAGTTGTTCCTGAAATTGTTGATGTACTAGCCAATCGAATCCCATATTGTCTGAGATGCAGCATTTTTTCTATAAAATTTAAGATATTTTTGATTTTTTTTTTTTTTTTAATTAAAACATTAATTTTAGGTATATGTGCAGAAAAATGTTTAAATGGAGGAAAATGTGTACAGAAAGATACTTGTGAATGTCCAAAAGGTTATTTTGGATTACATTGTGAATTTTGTAAGTAAAAATAATAATAGTTGGAATTTAAATATTATTTATAATGAATATATATATTTTTTTTTAGCAAAGTGTGTAATACCCTGTTTAAATGGAGGAAAATGCAAAGGGAATAATGTATGTAGATGTCCTGCTGGTTTTAAAGGTGATCATTGTGAAATTGGTAGACGATCTCCACAACGTTCAGCGTGCACAAGAGCATGCAGAAATGGGACTTGTCAACCTGATAATACATGTCTTTGTGAACCTGGTTGGTTTGGAAAGTTGTGCAATAAAAATAAGCCATGGGCTTGAAAGTAGAAGCAATTTTCCACTGATGGTATTATTTATAACCAATTGGATTAACATAAAAATTTCTTATTTAATGTCTTATAACTTTGAATTCTATTTACATGATGTTCATTCATTTCACTTTAAACCTCGCATTTAATTTTTATATTATATTATATTTTTTTTAGATAAAAAATGATGAATCGCTAATTTTATGATTGTTTTATAAATTAAATAACAATAATTTTAAAATCCAATTGGTTAATACCACTAAACTAATATTTAGTTAGTAATTTACCCTACCCCAGATGTGATATGTAAAGCTGCTTTACAACATTTTATACTATTAAATATTATTTTTAAATAATATACTTTTATATTGTTAGATTTATGTAATGATTGTAAAGAATATATATACAAAATATATTTTCTCTCTTATAATTAATATTCTTTTATGTTGATTTTATAAAATTATATTTCACTTTAAATTATTTTGACATTTAAAGTAAAAGTTTTAAATTTCAATTATTTATAATAATTTCTCTTTTTGAAAAGATAATAAAAGATACAAATATTACTAATAAAAAAAAATATTGCTATTCAAATTTATATGATACAAAAAAATTGCATACCAATTCTGCAGTCGTTCAAATAGAAAACGTCAAAACAACGTGAAGAACGATTGCTTCTACCTGTTTCAGGTATACAAGTTAGGTTAGACTGAAACTCAGCAACATCACTCCAGGGACGCTGAGAACAAGAGTCACGTGTTTCAGGACCCAATAAGAACGTACATCAGATAGACGCCATAACGCGTACCCCAGAAGCACTATCCAATCACGTTATTCCAGACTCGTATACATGTATATGGTGTTCGTGTTTCCGTGGTCGCTGGTATCTATTTGCAGATTTTCACGGGAAATCGGTGAGTGCCGAAGAGATATCGGTGCGTTATTAGCACGTAAGTGATCGTTGAGGGCCCGGGCGATGCGCGGATGTTGCGCATTCGCAAAATAAGGGCAATTTCGCATCGTCTGCTTGGAGTGCACCGCGCAGGCTCGCTCAAAATGGCCGCCTCGCTGCCGCGTTTGTTGTGGTGGAGATGGAGAGCCGCGTAGCCGATCGATACGCCTGCTGGCGAAACTGGCCATGGTGTCTATGGCGGCTGTTGTGCGTGTTGTGGCGTGGCGCGACGTACACGCGAGTTACGAGCGGTGAGATAGAAGGTCGCGTGCTAGCCTCACGGTGGTGGTGCTGTGCGGGTGAGCGTTTGACACGGGTGGCGAGATGACCGCGAGACGCGAGCGTAGGGCGTGGTGAGAGAGCGTAGCCGACGGCGGCCTCCCCGCAGACGCGAAACCCTGAGCCCTCCCTGATCGGGTGACCACTCACGGGACACACAAGGTGCGTACGCAACTCGCGATTTTCACTGGGCCTGCTCCATGGCTCCGCGGTACCGCGGTCATGAGCTTTGCGGCCCCGGAGGTGGTCTCTTTTGCGTGTGCCCTGCGCATTTTCATTGCCCCCCCAAGTATCACCAAATAAACGCGCCGTGTGCGCGGCTTGGCGCATCTTCTCTCTCTGTTCTCATCTCGTCACGCTTTGCCAAGCCACGCTCTTACCAGCCTTCTTAACTGGCCGTCCGCCGTCTGTCGTCTGTCACCTGTCGCCTGTCAAATTCATCTTACAAATATCTCTTACTCGCTGTCATGCCGAGTTTAATACTGGGTCACTACGCTTCAATCACGCTTCACGAATATCTCGTATTCATGCACAGATCACGGCGACGACGACGACGTTCACGTTACGATTTTCCGCGTTTTTCATTTTCACGAAGTTGTTTTTCCTATCGCGAATATCTTGCGTTTCATCATGCGTGGGAATCCCAAATTTATGCGCGGGAAATGCTTTCGTCTAAAACTCGTTGTTTATGTTTTTAAAATTCAGCCTATATATAGTATCATCATTCTGGATTCTTATCTACTCTACTTTATCTTTATCATGCAGTATGTTTCATATCATAATTTACCCTATAAAAATGATTATACAAAAGAATATTTAGTATTTATGCATAATGAGATTATAATACTTCAGTTTTTTATAGTTCATATAGATATAGAATAGCATTCATGTCTTTTTTCTATGTATATATTTTTCAAATATTGCTGTATAAATATTGCCATTGTTTATTTGATTTTTAAAAAATATTTAATATACAATTTTTCTTTTCTGTTTTATTATAAAATTTATATTTTTACATATATATAATTGTTTTATATATTGTCTTTTATATGTGTCTTATTATGTGTGAATATTTTAAATATATTTTAATAAAATATTTTATTTTTATTTTTACATTAAAATTTTTTCTTATAAATAACAAATAGATAACAAATAGTTTCTCATATATAATAAATAATATAAATAAAAAACATTATAAGTCATTTTTTTATGTAAAATTAAATTTAGAGTATATAATATATAAAGTTCATTTAAAACAATTTTGTTTTGTAAAATTTATGTTATGTTATTTATGTTATTTACAAGAACATATTTATTATTTTATATCTTTCATTTTTTATATAAACTTGCTCTTTCTAATTTAGGACAAGGTGATGTAGAAGAAAAATCAAAAATCAAAGATTGGCATTTGTTTCTACGGGGCATTGCAATATAACTAAAGACAAAACGGGTGACGAAGACAAGAAGATGGTTTCTCTGCCCAGTGCAGAGTCTGGCACAATGGACAGAATCTCAGATGATGATGATGAAGAGCCAAGTAGTGGATCTGAAACATATGAGGAAGGTGATCTTATGACTGCTGCCATGGATGATGATGTGACGGCCCAGCTCGCCGCTGCAGGTTGGCAAATCAAACACGCTAATGGTGATTTCCATTTTTTTGCTTTTTCACCTTTTGAGTTATTTATATTCTAATCATTTTCATTTACAAAAGAAAAGTAACATACTGGGTGCACCAATAATGTTAAATGATTGATTCTCATAGATAAGTAAAAAACTTCATAAATTAAATTTTAGAAATTGTTGATATATTTTAGTTTGTAATTAATATCAATAATATATATATAATATAATTCTGATTTTATATAAATTAATTTATATATCATTATTCATATTTTTGAAAACACAAATAATGAAGGTATTATATTTTGCAACTTTATAATAGTTATATTAATTAGAAAATATTCAGAATTGAAGTTATCTTGATTTATTGACAGAAAAATAGAAGTAAATACTACCTGCTAATGATACATCTAATCTGGTAACTATTAAATATAAAATTTAAATATAAATAAGAAGATTTTTAGGAATCTTATTATAATTAACAGTTATTTATATATTATTATATCATTTTTAAAAGTAAACAAATAGGTTTCTTTTTATATTCATGTCATGACAATGCAACATTTTTTTTTTTTTTATCATTTTAATTTCATTCCTTAAATTATTACAAATATATTTATATTAAATTAAAAATCCATTAATAAAACACATTATTATTGAATGCATTTTACATTGTTTGTGTGCTGTAATATATTATTTGCTTTCTATTTTTAATATTTTATATATATGGAAACACTGTTTTTTTATATACATTTTAATTATATGTTTTATATTTCATTTTCATTTGCATATTCAAGATTATTCATGTGCCATTCTTTTGTGTTGTTTTTATTAAAATATCATAGCTTACATGTTGTTCAAGATTTTTCTTGCAAATTTGTGTTTATTTTTGTGCAATAAATTTATTTTGTTATGTTTATTACTTAAATGTTATAGAAAAATGTAATAGATTTTGTAGATGTTCATTATCACTCTATTTAAAAAAAAATTCAAGAATATATTATTTATTTACAAATTTTATATATATAAAATGTATAATTTTTAATTTTATATTATAACTATAAATTTAATTTATTATTATTAGACATAATATATTCTTGAATATCAAGCACGTTTCATATCATTACTGCTTTTGCATCTTTTATGTTTTGAATGAACTAAAGATATATATTTATATAACATGTCAGTAACATATTTAAATACAACTAAATGTACATATAATAAAAAAGTTTTAAACATTAATAAATATTTTGAAATATATAATAAAAATTTTGAAAATATATATTATAGAAATTGAAATTTTAATACTAATATTTTACTGACATTTTTTATTTGGTGTGGGATTATAAAATTAGAAAACGTATAGTTAATAATTTATAAAAATAATTTAGGCCCTGTTGGCGTAGCTGCAGCTGCTGCCATTGTCTCAGCAAAAAAAAGGAAACGACCTCATAGTTTTGAAACAAATCCTAGCATTAGAAAGAGACAGCAAAACAGACTTTTAAGAAAACTCAGAGTAAGTATATGTTATAATATATGTTAAAATTTATTTTATTTAATCTTATCATTTATATACTTTTACATATATACATATATATGTATATATTTACAGCAAACTATAGATGAGTTTGCAACGCGAGTTGGACAACAAGCAGTAGTATTAGTAGCTACTCCAGGAAAGCCAAACAGTAGTTATAAAGTATTTGGAGCAAAACCGTTAGAAGATGTAGTAAAAAATTTAAGAAATGTTATAATGGAAGAACTTGAAAGTGCGCTTGCACAACAAGCTCCACCACCAGTACAAGACGATCCATCTTTATATGAATTACCACCTCTTATAATAGATGGCATACCAACACCTGTGGAAAAAATGACACAAGCTCAACTTAGAGCATTCATCCCATTAATGTTAAAGTATTCTACAGGCAGAGGTAAACCTGGTTGGGGAAGAGATAGTACACGACCACCATGGTGGCCAAAAGAACTTCCTTGGGCAAATGTACGCATGGATGCAAGATCTGAAGATGAAAAACAAAAGGTTTATAAATATTTAAAAATCTTCAAATATTTATTTTATATTTTGAAAAATTTTCTAAGCTATTAATCTTTATTTTAATATTTTTTTTTTAGATTTCTTGGACACATGCATTAAGACAAATTGTAATAAACTGTTATAAATTTCATGGAAGAGAAGATCTTCTACCTGCATTCAGTGAAGAAGATGATAAATCAAATGTACTGATACAACAATCAACTCCTCATTCCTCATCGCATCCATCGCATTCATCCAGTCAAGGACAAGGTGGACAATCGCAACAACAACAGCAGACGGTGGGAGTTGTTCGCCTCAGCAGCACGGATTCATCTAAGGGAAACTCTTCGCCAGCACAGATCATTGCCGCGTCTCCTACAGCTCTTGCCACTGCCACTCAGGTGGGAGTGGATAGAGTACAAAAAAAAAAAAAAAAAAATTAAGCGAAACAACATGATCAAAAAAGTTGAATTATTAAATACAAATTAATCAAATTTAAATTTTGATGATACATTGTGAGATCATGATGTTTCTTTAAATTCTGATTTTATATAGAAAAAAATTAGAATTTGAAATTTCTTTACACGTGACTTGCATTTATGTTCATGTGTTTGGTTTCCCTTATTTGAGTTTGATCTATATTTATTTTTATATAATCATTATTATCATAATTTAAAACAAATTTTATTTTGTTATATATGTAAAATTTTTTGTAATTTTTTCAATTATATCATATTTTGTTTTTTGAAATATGAAAAAAATTTATAATTTAATTATCATAATTTATATTTTATTTATTGTTCTAGATGACAGCCCAATATCCTACGGCAGTTTTACAAACAATAACAAATCCTGATGGTACCGTATCAATTATTCAAGTTGATCCTAGTAACCCAATAATTACGTTACCAGATGGTACAACAGCACAAGTTCAAGGTGTTGCTACCGTAAGTATATATTATCGCATATCATAAATATATTTTTTTCTCTAATTTAAAAAAAATTGTAAAAATAAATGAATTTTTTACTTAAAGATTCATACAAGTCAAGGGGAAGTTCAAGCACTTGCTGAAGTAGCAGGCAGTGCGGAAGGTACTAGCGTTGCTGTCGACCTAAACAGTGTTACAGAAGCAACATTAGGTCAAGATGGTCAAATCATTCTCACAGGAGAAGACGGACACGGTAAAACAGTTTTCTATAGGCTCTGCACCGTCGCCGGCCAGGAGCTACTTGAACAGTGAATTTTTTACTGGCCCAGGATCCTTTGTTGTTTTGCATGCTGTCTGCTACGCTCCATTCAAGAAAAATACCTACGTGTTCTACTATTTTGTACAACGAAAGTAGAATATCGATTAGTTATTCTTTTTTGGTACTGTACATATGCAATTTCACTCGGAGCTATGCACAGCTTTATTTTAATTTTTTTCTTTAAGAATCCATGATATATGTAACAAGTTAAAAAGAGCAAATCAAAACACACAATAATTGTTGATTTTTATAATTAATTCATATTATAAAAATATCGCATGTCGAAAAATTAAATCCATAGCATATAAAAATTGTTTTCAATATTGTGTCGTTTTGTATATGTTCATAGACTTCTTAGACTATTCTCTCTTTGAGATGATTAAATGCAAATTTGTTTAGTAGGAGATCGATAAAATTAAATTCATATGTATATGGCATGTACATATTTTTTTTTTTTTTACGTATATATTTTAAAAAAGAATACATTTGTATATTGAAATATTGCATGTATAATTCAGACTCCTTTGATAAAAAAATTAAATTTTTTTAATATTCTAAAAAGTTATATTATAAACAAATATAAATACAATTCAGTTCATGGATTCTTAAGATTTTAAATTTAACGATAAAATAAATGAAAGTATTTCAAGATCAGAAAAAGAACCTGTCCCTGTTTTACAATCACTACTTACCATTATTATCAAAAATTGGTTATTTACTTTAATTAAAACAAAGACAAATAAAACTGCTGTACATAGAGTATTTTTTGTTGATGTTTTTTATTATTTTATAGTTGTATTTAGCAGCCTTTGTTTAAGCTACTCATTGCTATTTTTTAATTTATTTGAACCAATAAATTATTTTGAATATAAAAATTTGTATTTATATAATTTATGCTTATCCAATTTGATTTTATAGAATGGCTTAAACATCTGTTGCTTTTTATTAATGCCTTATTTTTTCTGAAGCGTAGACGAAAATATGTGCACATTAATGATATTATGTTAAAAGGGTGTGCCAAAAAAAAAGATAACACTGAATATAGAAACAAAATATTCATTTTTAACAAATAAATTAAATGTATATAAATTATAGAGTAAGTATATCTACTTTTCTTTAGCACACCCTATTAATTTAAAAATTTTTTTTGTTAGCTTTCTATGAAAAACAATATAATTTCAATTATTATTTAAATTTTAAGAAAATTTGTGTAGTTTTTTAAACCTAAAACTGTATTGTAAACTGGTAATATCAATGCACAAATCCGAAAAAATTAATACAAAATTATATTTTTGAAATAAAAATTACTATAATTGTTATTGATCACATTAATGGATATATACGGATACGTGCTTTTTAAATTAAATTTTACTTTTTACTTTCCAGTTTGCTATACAAAGAAATGCCTGGTCAGGGGCAGAACACAGGAAAAGTTGCTTCTTTGTTTCAGGCTATCCTGTTTCCGTCTCAGGAGTAATAACAGTACCAGTATCTGCTAGTATGTATCAAACTATGGTTGCCAATATTCAAAGTGATGGTACAATGCAAGTAGTCACACCAATGGTTCAAGTCCCAAAGGTTGAGCCCGGAAATGGAGAAACTAGCATTGAAGCTGTCACTATTCAAGGGCATCCTATGACAATGATAAACGCTGCAGGTGAACACCAAGTTCTTCAAGTGATATCATTAAAAGATGCTAATGTTCTTACGAAGGCTATGCAAGCCGAAGTTGTAAAAGACGAAGATAGTCAACAACAACAAACCGTCTCTAGTCCAGAATAAAGCGTTTTACATAGTTAATATAAAGCTTTTATGTTAACACCAAAATGCGACAGGTGCACATTAGTGGTGTTCATGAGAGAAAGAGTGAGAGTATTAGAAATGATATGTGTTATTAATATTAAGGAAAATGATTGTGTCTTTTCTGAATCATTGTGTAGTGTGTCCTCTTGTTGAGAAACAATAATGAATAGCGAATATGTTTGGAGAGTGAAAATGATTGAATGTTTGATGATTCATGAGACTTGAATGTAATCATATTTGTATTCAAGATTCATTGTAGACACTTAGAAATATCACTTGTAATTCAATTTCTCAAAGATAGTACTAATTTTTAGAAAGTACTGCGTTCGATGAAAAAAAAGCCGTTGAATATGCAAGTTTCATCGATATATTTATAATGATAGTATCCGCGGTCTGGATATTTAATATTTCCAATAAGCAAACACGGATACAAATATTTTCGTCTAGTCTTAATGTCGGGTCTTTAAGAATGATCGATATACCAAAGAAATTAAAATTTGTTTTAAATTATTTATGAAAAAAATAATTATTAAAAAATTATGCAATTTAATTTTATCAAATTAATAATCTAAAAATAATTTTTATTGAAGATAAAGAAATTCGTTAAATTCAAAAATGATAGATAATTTTCTCAAATAAAAAATAAACTATAATTTATATAAAGTTTGAAAAATGTTTATAGAAAAATTTAATATATCTGAAAAATCTTTAAAATTCAATGGAAAATAATCGACATTTCATGATATCAGGATTCCAATCTAATGTTTGAGTTAAAATCAAATTTGGCTATTAAATTAAAAAAATAGTAATGTAGCCTATTTTTATGATAAATTGAAATATAAAAACGAGTAATTTTTTGGCGATAGAGACATATTACGATACATATTAATATACATTAATAATCGATAGTAGTGATAAATGAAAAAAAAAAAATTAAGCATTTCTGACGGGTACAAATAGGCTATAAGAGATAATTTTTTGAAAAATAAGACATATGGATTTGAAGTCTCAATGCACACCCACAAAATATAATTACTTTTAATGTATGTATACTATGTTATATTAGGAAATTATTTTTAAGTGATATTATAAAGAACACTATATCATTCTCAAAATGAAAATTTTTTCATTTCCATTCTGTATAATATACTTTAATAATATACAGAATGTAAGAATAAAGAATCATGTATTGTTCTTTATTTTATTTTCAGGTAATCTAAAATGTATTTATTTTTGTTATTAATGAAAAAAAGGATCGAAACATTTTCATGCATTTAAATGCCAACTCACTTTTATACAATACATTTAATGTTAGGAAGAATATTATTTTTTTTTCATTAATGCAATCTTGTTTCAATGTTGCGGTTTCCAGTTTTGCAAGGACGTGTGACTGACTTTTGAAAATTAATTTGTGTTATTTTAATAATTTTGCTTACATTTTTATATTTTTTAGTACAGTGTGTGTGTGTGTCATAATATATGCATATAATTTTCAGATAATTCTAATAACAAATTTGTGATACTTGTTTAATTAATAACTTTTAGTACATGTGTTTTTATTATAAATGAAGTTCCTGTAGGTATATAGTACACTGTTCTCTTTAAAAATATGTATGTCAGGAGCAGAGTCGTAACATTGAAACAACAAACTGCCCTTGACACCAAATATGAACAATACCAAAAAAGAAGAAGGTTTTTATAACATTATAGAAGAAAATAGATAAATTTAATAATTATCAGTAGAACAAATCACAATGACTAGATATTAATTGTTATATTGTTTTTTAAAACTATGGCCATTACATACAAAATGTAATATATTGATACTCCCATGTAAGACCATGTTGTATTTTTTTGTTCTTGTTTATGACAAATCATACAGAACATAAATTATGTTTAATGTCATTTCAAAAAAATGTAATACCATTTTAGATAATTATAGATGTATGTGTACATGACTTTATCATTGTGTCTTAAAATGTAATTTGTACATATATCATTGTTGTGTCACCTTTCTGCTTTGGTTACTTTTGATGTAAAAAGAATGAAAAAAGAAAAATTTGAAAAATATTAAAAATTTAGAAATAACATAAGAAACCAATAGAAATTAAAATATAATATACATATCATTTTGTTTTGTTAATTTCAATAATCTTAAAAACAATATATAGGTATTATATATTTTTATATAATTTTCCAATTCATAAATATACTTCAAATATGATATAACATGATAAATATTATCAACAACAAATATTGTTTTATTCTAATTCGAAAAGTGACTTTTTGTTTATTTGACTATTTGTCTATTTTTATGAAAAGGTCTAACATGAAGCACCTCTATGCATAGATACTATGTTTATCAAATTTAAGTAAATAACTCAATTAATGTATATCATCAATTGATTGAAGTGCTAATTCAGGTTTATCATAACCAAGTTCTTCTGGTGTATTAATACCTAATTCATCTAAAGTAGGTTTGATTTCTTGTAATATGTAAGGATAAATTTCTTTAATCTTAGATCCACATTTATCCTTTACCATCTCCAAAATCCTGATAGCAAGAGCAAAATCATTTAATCGTCTGCAAGCCCTTAATGCTGCACATATAATACTTGGATCAGGTACAAGATCCATAGCTGAAAAAACAATTTTCATTATTATTATATGGATTGTTACAATATTAGCTGTTTCAATTAATTATTTAAATAAATAAGAAAACAAAAGCTATTCGAAAAAATTTTTTAAAATAGAACGTCACTGTTCGATTTAAATTATTTAAAAGATAACTCAAATTATCAAAGAATAATAGATCGTAAAAAGAAATATGATTACATAATTACTAACCCGCTAATTTATTCATAGCTTGACGAAATTCCCAATGATCAAGATTTGTACGATTCAGATAGGTCACATACTGTTTGTTAAATTCTTCTTCAGTTTCTTGCGGTCCATCATGTGAAGCACGAATATTTTGTCTTATAACCGTATCATATGGAATTAAAGAATTTCTTACGGTGTTATTTATTTGTTTTCCTACAAAGCGTAACATTTTTTATAAAATTTTATTGAAAATTCAAAAAACCTGATAAGAGCGTACGACTACTGCTTGCGTAACTTCAATAGAAGACGGAAATTTGCTTTGAATAATTTTAACATTTCTACCAATTTAGTCTAAGCTATTGAACTAGTAAATTACTATAATTTTTAATTTTTCAATTATTATATATAAAATATTTTTTTATCGTTTTTATGTTTTGCATATTTAATTCTTAGATATTAATTTTAATAAAATAAACATATAATTTGTTATTAAATTATTTTTTAAATTATGTTAAGTTTTGAAAAAATAACTAGATAAAATTTTAAAAAATATGAAAGAAAATTGTATAATTATTTAACATTATTATTATTTTTTTAATTATAAATTAAATTAAAAATTTATAAATTTATGATTATAATATTATGATATATTACGTACATGTATATATATATATATATATATATATAGAAACATGGTTTGCTATGTCTTATATATAGATGTATACAAATAATATAGATGTATACAAATAACTTTTCAGCAGTTAAAGATCAGGGTCAACTGTAAGTAAATCAGACTATAATATTATATATTTATATCGTAATAATTTAATTTGTGAAAGAATAATTAATAATAAAAATATTTAATTTTAGAATTTTAGAATTATGAATTTCGAATACGATCCTCTATCCTTGGGTCAGTATGCAAAGTTTTGCAATTGTAATTCGCAAGATTGTAGTTGTGGAGAAAATGATGGTAATATAAAGAAATATTTAAAATAATATTAAAATTTTTTTTCTCTTTTATTTGAAAACAAGTTAACAACTCTTTAATTTGAATCTAATTTTTTTAAGAATATTACTATTATATTAAACTTCATATAAATATTATTCTTTAAATTATAATTTATTTATATATTTAGTACATGAATGGGCATGGGATAAAGAAAATGCTACATATACTATAATTTTATCAAAAAATGATTTAGAAGTTAAATTTCACAATGGATATAGTTATGGCACAGCAGCTGTAAGAGGTAATAAAATATTAGAAAAAGGAAGATATCATTATTGGGAAATTAAAATGCTCACACCTGTTTATGGAACAGATATTGTAAGTGTTTTCAATGGGAATTAATAATACATGTATATTATTAACGTAAAATATATATTTATTTTTTTCATATATATATTATAAATATTATGAATATATATTTTTATTTTTTATTAATAATGAAATATTTTTAGATGGTTGGAGTTGGAACAAATAAGGTGGATTTAAATAATACAAAACATATTTTCTGCTCATTTCTTGGGATTGACAGAGAGTCTTTTGGTTTTTCTTATCAAGGATACATACAACATGGTGGTGAAAAACGTAAATATGGCCCTTGTTTTGGACAAGGCAGTTTAGTGGGTATATACTTGGATACTTGGAGAGGCACTTTGGAATTTTTCCTTAATAGAAAATCATTAGGTAAATTTGATGTTATAATTATTAGCACTTTACATTTTTTTCTTATAATGAATTTCTTTATTTAGGTATTGCTTTTACTGGATTAAGAGATTTTATATTGTATCCTATGGTATGTTCCACAGCTGCGCAAAGTAAAATGAGATTGACTTATAGTTGTTCTGTACCAGTGTCTTTACAAGTAACTTGCTTATCTGTATTAAAATCATCACATAGAGAATATTTATCATCTATGTTTCCTGGATTACGATATCTTACTCAAAGTATTTTTGCTGATATATTAAAAACTGATTCAAGTAAGCTGTTGATTTTATTTATAGAAAAATATATTATTTATAAATAATTCATACTATATAATGTATATATATATATAATATAAATACATATATATATATATATATTGCTTTTTTTCAGATAGCGATGATGAAAATGAGAAAGATGAATTAGAATTTCAAACAGATTATATGATTCTAGATGACTTTGATTTTGCATTAGTGGGTATGAGTCAAAAAAAGAAGAAAAAATGTACCCATAATGATTATTCTTTTGAACATGACTTAAATAGTTTATAAAATCTTATAAATCTTATATAATTATTAGATAATAATATTGTAAATATTTGAATGAAAGAAAAATTAGAATTAAATTTTTTACATGATTTTGTACATTTTTCTAAATATATGATGTAATATAAAAATTAAGAAAGATTATTAAGTAAATATAATATTAATTTAAATAATAAATCTATTGTTGTATAATAAATGTACATTATTTTTTAAGATTTTTCAAATTCTAACGATGAAATGATTTACTATTTGTATTATTTTTATGTTTATAATTTGATGTGGTAGTAGTAACAATATCATTAATTTTTGCACAAAAAACAAGAGCTTGAGCCCAACCAGCTAAAGGACCCCATAATTCACGCAAATAATTACTAACTTCTTCATGAATTTTTGGAGTAACAGTTTTATATTGTTTTAAATGAGGTAAATAATTTGTTCTAGCTATTTGAAAGATATGAGTATCTACAGGAATAGACTCTAAATGGCCTAATGACATCAAACATATACAATCTGCAACCTTTGGACCAATCCCAGGAAGAGTAATTAATTGTTTTCTAGCTTGAATATATGATACATTATTTTTTTTGTGCAAATTTAATAACCATTCTTTTCCACCAAGTTCAATTAAACATTTTGCTGCATTTGCTATGTATCTTGCACGATATCCAAATTTTTCCATTTTTAATATATTTTCAATGTCTTTACTTGCTAATGCTTCAATAGATGGAAAATTATAATAATTTTTGCCCTCAACTGAACAAATTTTTTCACCAAACAATGTACATAATTTTTCTACCATTCTTGATATTCTAAAATAAAGAAGGTAATAAATAAAATTAATAAACTAAAATATTTTTTTATACATACCTTTGAATGTTATTATTTGAACTACATATAAAAGAAAAAACATTTTCAATAACATTCTGATTTAATATTCTAACACCGCTTATTTTATTTAAGGATTTTTTAAAATGTTGATCTATTGCGGACCATTTTTTGCATAGATCTGTTAAACATTCATTCAATCTGAAGTATTCAGATAAAATCTCATCATAGTTTTTAGAATCTATTAATGGACCTTGTACAATGTAGGACAAATGTGTATCATTTTGCATAAGAGTCCAAACACATCCATCAAATACTCCTCGATATCCATTGTTATGACAAAACCATCTATACAATATAATTATTTTATGAATAATATGTATAAATAAGAAAAAAAACATATAATATGTTTATATCATAAAACATTTTATTTGTAGAAAAAAATATTTTTATTTAAAAATTTGCAAAAAAACAACAAATATTAAAACTATAAATAAAAAACTACAAATATTAAAGAAAGGTTGGTTATGTATATATCTTAAAGGATATCACAATATTATAAAAAATTCACCTAAAACTTTGACCGCTTTTCAAAGTGGCACCTAAATCTAATTCTGATGATGGGCAAACGATTTCACCATGTTTTATTCTTACTTCATTTTCATACATTTTCATTTTTAATTGTCTTATACTTCTTAATGAATTGACTTTAATTTTTTCTACTAATGCACAATACTTTATATTAAGTAGTAAAATTTTTAACGATACAAAAAAATTTTAATTATTCACAAAATTAAATTTTAAATATATATGCATTCATTTTTTTATAGATATAAAAAACTGCGCATTTTTGGCAAGTTGGCTAACGGAAACACGTGTATGTAATAACGCGCCAAAGTAAAAGTTCTATCTAAATTCAAATGAAATAATTGAATGAAAATTTCAAAATACAGAAAAAAAATAAAAATAATAATATATTCAACAATATATTTTATAATTCTTCATAAGATTTTATTGTAATTATTCTTACAATGTAATGTATTCTTTATTAAAGATGATATAATATTGTTTTCCTATTATACATATTTACAATTATATAGTTATTATTAAGTATTTTGACGCTTTATGATGTATATGAATTATTTTCATTTATACAATATGAAGACATATCGTGTATTTAATTTATATTTATTTAATATGATTTATTTTGATATATTTTATTTAAGTAGCATATTTGAATATTTAAATACTATTGGATAGTTATAATCTCGAATTTTTTTCAACATTTTTATACATTATTATTATTATTCAAAAGCATGCTTCGTTCATGTACATAAATATATTAAATACATGCATAAATAACATAAAATTAATATTATCATAGAGATATATCGTAGAGGAATTAAAATAAAAATAAATTAATAATTTATTGTTCAGATTTCTAACTATATAATTCAACGATTTTAAAGAAATAGATCTTCCAAATTTTTTAACTATCATTTTTAATAACAATAGTTTAATAAACTATTAAACTATTTTTTAATGCATTCAATTTTTCTAGATTTTTCATGCTTTAAAAATTATGCTATTCGTAATATATGTACATTTTTATTATGATTTATCTACAGAATAATTTATTTGGCATCTTTGAGAACAATAAAGACTACATAGTTAGCATATAGATATAGATAATAGAAATGATACCCTGTCTATTTCAAACGATTTCATTTCTCGATTTCATTTATCGTTTTTTTTTTTTTTATTATTATTATTTTTTACATTTAAAGAGAATTTGATCTTGAAAAATCAAAAATTGAAAATTTCTATTATAAATTTTTATTACATATCAGATTTATGATTGTTATTTGGGATATTTCAGATATTTGAATTTATTTTTTTATTGCAAATCAAAATTAACTCAACATTATTTGAGAAAAATTGCGAGAAATATATTAAATTGTTTCAAATCTGTTTAATATAATGCTTAAATTTTCTATCGTGATCACTATGTATTGTCATTCATGTAGTTAAACGGTTAAAGAGGATGATTGTTTTTATCTTTGATCTGCTGTCCTGCATCCCTTCAAGTCATGGTCGAACACTTTCGATAAATTATTACATCCCTGAGAATTGGTATTGACATTTCTAGAAAAAGAATATCCCCAAACATACCCGCTACTTTTCCATTTTAATGATAAGGAACATTATCGCGAACATGAGCCTGTTTTCGATATTCATAATGCTGGCATTTGCCCGTCCAGGACCATTTCGTACAAACCTTTTGTGGTTTCAATATGAAACATTTCGTTCTTAAAACATCAAAGAAAATCTTGCCGATAAAATTTGCCGATGCTGTGCCCGCCATCTTCAAACACGTTCGAAATCTATAAATATGGTAAAAAAAAAAAAGAAAAATGATACCTTTGATTTCTATTCAGATTTTTTAACGGATAATGTTTAAATGCAATCGATGTTCAATACCGTTCATCACAGGCACAATGCATCATGCTTGAAATACCCCAATTGAAGAAACCGTAGCGTGTCTCGAAAGCCGGGATGAAAAAGGGACACGCCGTGTCGTGTCTTCGACAGCAAGCATCTGCTGTGCCAAAACCGCCTAAGTTCGTATATTTCGTGGCCCGATGACCACGGCCGCACCATTGTGTTCCTGGGATCATCAACAAGTCTCTTCGCGAACGGCTTTTACCTCGTCTCTGACGGTGGCCGCTATTCGTTCCATTTAAAAGCTTTGAATATTTCCTGCGTTATATAAAAATCAAAATTATACCAACGTTTCATTTTATTTTTATTTCGTAAATAGTTAGATCTTCTAGTTAGTTAATATTCATAAATTTAAAAATTTAAAAATAAAAAATAGTTATAAAAATAAGTTAAGTTTAAGAAAATAGCTCCATTCTTGCTTAAAATAAAAGATTTTCGTTATATCTTTTAATAATAATTATCGAAACAATATCACATAAGATTTCATTTTATCCTATATCTAAGCTCTCTCTTGTTCATCACAGATTTTTATACCTTCGCCGATGCTGAGAAATCAATTGATTTCGCGCCCTGTTCCTTACGTGGGTGCATCGATGACGTAAGTTGGACACGGAGGAGAGCCAGGACAGATCCTGGGGGATCCTCGATGCATCCTCCTGGCCGTCCACCTCGAACAATTCCACGGATATCTCGTCGTCATAATCGTCGTCCAAATGCGACGTACAAGATCTCTCATCGCTATCTGTGAGTATGTCGTCCATGCAGTCGGTCAACGTGCCACCCTCGTATATCAATTGCAATTTTCTGCCCGTCTTCTGTATCCACACTTGTCTCAATGCTACGTCCGTGTATCTATCGGAGAAATATTTATTTTTCTTTAAAAAAACAACAATTCTCAAGTGGTTTATTATTTTTTTTTTTTTTTTGATACGCTATTTGGTCAATTAGTTTTATTTTTTTTTTTTTTTTTTTTTTTTTTAGGATCGACGACGAACTGCAAAAGGACGGATGTATCCTTGATTCGAAATGGCTATTATCGTACGCGCGTTTAATTCACGCTAGATTGACTGCACGCACGCGTCGCACGATTCTTCCTCGTGATTAACCCTCACCTATGATTGATGCTCCTCCCTCCGCCTTCTTTTCGTTGCATCGATAAATATCTTGGACAGTCGTTAAATTCGCTAACTGAGGTCCCCTCCCTCGATAACAACGTTTAATTATCCTCGACGCGTTCATCCGAAATGTTAATTTACGATTATCCGTTCCAGTCATATGTTATTTTTATTTCATTATATTATATACCTCGTCTCGAAACGAACAAAAAGCAATCAGTGGATGGAATAAACTTTGAACTTTTTCTCCTTCCTTAAATATATCCGTCGAAGAAGAAGAAGAAGAAGAAGAAGAAGAAGAAGAAGAAGAGGAAGAAGATTTCGTTCTCGCGTTGAAAAATGGATGGTTTCAGAAACGGGGTTTGAATCATGAGAACATGGCAAGCCGCGTGCTTTTCTCGTTACAGCAAAAGAGCTTTCACCGATTTAAGTGCAAGGTGACGTTTCGCGGTCGTGGAATTCCCTGATATCCTCGTGAGAGCATCCGCAGATGAGTTACAACCGCTGGTCCGAGGCCAGCAACCGGGGGCCGTGTTCTCGATGTTCGGTCTCCTGCCTCCGCCTAATCCTTGCTTACTTAACTTGCCGCTTTTCGGCTTAAGGCCTCGCCTGGCTTAGCGGTCACTGTCCACGGCTGAATGCGATAAATTGTTTTTCGATCCGAAAATTTATAGCGATATATTTAACGATGATCCTGTGCTGCTGATAATTCAGCATAATTGTCTCCTTTCTTTATAATAATCAAACGTGACGAAAGATATAATTTTTGACGATTGAAAATATTATCGAGTTTCAGATCAAATTCTTCTTTACAAGAATTTTTCGAGCCGAAAGAATTCGCGTTTCTCGAAAGAAAAAAGGGGAGTGGCACGTGCGAGTCACTTTTTAAAAAAAAAAAAAAGAAAGAAGACAGCGAACAACTCGATTTAGCACGGCGGTGCTGTAATTCTATGAGCTTTCCGGCTGACGAGGACGCGTCCAGGAAACGAATGGCCGGTATCGGTTAGCCGATGTAAAAACGACGTGGTATTGAGACAGTGAGCCGAAGTTAAATACGCATACGTGGCCAGTCTCGTGGCTCCCACGCGTATCGGCAATAATGAAAGGAGGCATTGTTTTCATCTTCGTCTAACACCGATTCCTACGTCTCCAGCCGGAGAGGGTTGCGAGTCAAGGGATGCGCTCTTTTTCTCTCCCTCTCTCTCTCGAGGAGATTCGCTCTCCTAACCGAAGGAAATGTTATTTCAGGGTAAAGAGGACTCGCACGATGTTGCTCCAACGTCGATCGAAAAAAACAATCGAAACAATCGAGGAGAATATTTAAAATTTTCTTCAATCGCGTGTAAGCGATGAGTTGAGCAAGTTTTGAGTAAACAAAGAACTAGTTCACGAATCCTCGCTGTTTTAATATTAAAATTTAAATGGCATTATCGAATTCTATGATATATATAATAAATAAATATTCATGGATCGATGTTTGATAGAAGAAAAAAAGAAAAGAGAAAAAATAACAAGAAGGAAGAATCTTGTAAGAAGAAGAAGAAGAAGAAGAAGAAGAAGAAGAAGAAGAAGAAGAATTTTAAATATATCCTCGAAAACTTGTCGTTTATAAAGAGGGAGATAGATAGAAAAAAGACTTTCCAAAAATATCAGTTACAAAAGCCTAGGCTAATATTAACGGTGAAGCGATCGTCTCTTCTCGCGAAAGAAGAGAAAGATTTACCCCCAATTGACGATGGTCTCCTTGGCGCAAATTCCAGGCAACCGGATCACACGTTCGAGTTCCCCGTCCTGCAGAACCCTGGTGATTGAAATACCGCGATCAGACGTGGCCCCAAACGACGCGTTCGTGTAGGATAGGAGAAGGTTCGACTGTTGGTGAACAGCTCCGGCGTCCGTCAACACCAGGAGCAGCCCCAATGCCGGCAGCATCGGGTACCGGATCCCAACGATTCGCCTTCTTCCCCTGGACACACGCGATATTTATTGCCTCGTTAAACGATCCGCCTGGTAGCAAATTGAATTTTATTTCTATTCTTTTATTTCCTCGCTCGAGCAAGTTTCGCGTTACATTCTCTTCTTCTTCAGGCCAATCAGATCCTTTTTTTTTTCTTTTTTCGAGTACAGTCCGGCTGGCTAATTTTTCATAACTGTTATTATTAATTAATAGGCTTAAATTAAATTAATTTCTCATAAATTTGCAAATTTCAACGAATAAATTCTTTAAATTTCTTTTTTGCAACCACCGATTTGCAAAACGAAATTCGAGCTCCTCCGAGTTTCTTTTTTTTTTTTTTTTTTGCTTCGAAAGCGAAATTCCTTTGTACGAGTAAAAAAACTCGACGAAGCGTTTTTGGAAGAGATTGATAATTGGTAATGATAAGTAATTCTCTTCTCTTCTCCGTTTCGTTTTATCTATTGGTAAATTCAATAAGAGACAGGTTGTAAAGGGAATTGGTTGGATCGATGAACAGTGTAACGGGGGATATCAATTTCTGGCGTTCTGCTCCGATTTAAAGAAATTAAAGCGCCATGGCTTTGACAAGCCGCCGGCCCGATACCACCACCACCACCCGTGATCCTATCGTTTTCTTTTCATCGTTCGCGGAGAACTGTTTGGCACTTTGCCATCGGAGGCTTAATCATCTTCTTTTCATCGGATAAAAAGAAGCCGCGCCTTTATATCTCGGCTCTTACGTAATTAACGCTACATTATAGCCGTTTGCCATATGTATTTCGAGACGGTTTATTTTCCTTTTTTTTTTTTTTTTTTTTCCTTAGAAATTTGCAAACCTCTGCAAATAAGAAAAAAAAAAAAAAAGAAAAAGAAAAAAAGCGATACTTTTTCTCGAGCATAAGAAGGGGATAAAAATAGCCCGTGAATATATAACGTGAAAATATTTTAATATATTAACACGTTCGATAATTTTTCCTTTCCAGACGGATAATTTATAATCTGTTAAAACGAAACGAGTCCTTATTTTCTTTACACCTGAATTATTCTTTCAGAATAACGAAGGAATGTCTGTAACGATTACCTTGATAACACGCTCATCTGCACGGTCCTCGAGCGAAAGTAGCAAAGACTGCTCGATGAGACGATTTAAATTCTTCCATAAATCGTGCACTTCCGTGAACTGCGACAAATTTTCTCAAAGTATGCACGCGTTTCCTTCATGGCTGTCACGGGTTCAATCACCTTCTTCTTCTATCATCACACTTCTCCTCTCGACAATTACAATTGTATTATTATTCGGAAATCTTTCGAAGAGAAAAAAAGTAAGAGAGTAAAACTTGGCTACATTATCGCCACCGAATAAAGTTTAAAAAACGAAAATGTTAGGATAGGCGGGCCGGATAATGCAGAGACAATGAAAAAAAAAAAAGAAAAGGAAAAAGGCCGAGCGTTTGGGAAAAATCGAGCCACGTGGGCAAAGAGTTTTCGCGCCCTTTTTCTTTCGAGAATCGAGCGCGGTGCACGTTGACTCGCGTTATCTCGGGGACACCTCGTGGAGGCAATCGGCCGTAGTAACTGGCGCGCTACGCTCGCGACTCTCCCTTAAATACTGGCGAGAGTTCTGGTGGTTGTCCAGTTCACCTACACCACCACCTATTCTGTCACTTACGTCTCTCCTTCTCCGACACTCTCCCTTGGCTCGGTGCGTTCCCCCATCCACAACCCCACCACCACTCGGACACCAACCAAAGTCTCCACTTCCCCTTTCCTCCTTCTCCGCCAACCTTCTACCACCAACGGAGCCGCCTCTGCCAAATCCAATCCTACCCACTCACCCTGAGATCTAATCCCTGCTCTCTTTCTCTTACTCTTTCACCCTATCCTCCCTCTCTCTCTCTTTTCCTCCTTCTTCTATCCCCCTTTCCTTTTTTTCCCCATCCCCCTTTCCGCTTCTGAATTCCGCGCGCACACCTCTTTCTTCCCTTTTCTCTCCCCCTCCCTCTCTCTCCCCTCCGCCCCCTTCCAGCCCCGTCTTTGGATCCCGCGTCTCTCTCCCCCGCCCCCCTCCCCCTCCGTTTCTCTTTCTCTTTCTCTTTCTTTTCCTTTGTCCTTCCGCCAACCGTAGTAGTCGCTGCTTTTTTACACCCTGATCCTTCTATCGTCTAGGCGACTCTCGCAAGCCGGCGAGCGACTTTGCTAAATGCCGGTGCATTCATCACCTTTACGTCACGTCAGATCGGCAAGTCGAGGTTAGAGGGGAGATCTGTTTCGTTTCCAAGATATTCAATATTGTCTTCTTCTTGTCTTCTACGAATTCGTAATGAAAACATGAATGAATTCGTTGATATTAATATTGATGTGATACACGATACACGGTAATATTGATATGGCTATAGTGCTGTTTATAAACTGTTCAAGGATCATCAACAATCCGTGTGTAGATGTACGTTGTGCATTGTGCGTTGCAACATTGTGCAATTGACTTTAATTGTAGTTTAGCCAGAGGATAAATTTTATTAAAACTGGCTCATCTTTTTTTAAACAAATCTTGTCTTCCGTGTAAAAAGTGTTTGTGTGTAAAAAGAAAAATCAATGAAAAATATTAATGATGGTTAAGAAATTAATATATAAATTGACCTCGATCTGTTGTTTATCAACACCTCGAACGAATTTAACGATGAAAACAAGGAGGATTGACCAACCAAGGCATTGACCACGAAATTTTTCGCAATGGGATAGGAAACGCCGACCATTTGTCGTCGAAACGTTGGTCGATAATAAATTATGCAACTCGGCGCGACAAGAGTGGTCCTCGTCATTGGCCATGAGCCCCGGAAAGATCGTGCCACGATTGGCGCACGGCCAAAGGTCGTTTTTCGCGAGGTTCGCGATAAACTTCCGTTCCGGCGTGCTGTCGGCAAGCATTGTCGCGCGAATTAGCGCGGCCTTTCAATTTTTCCGCTGGCTAGACACCCATGGAGAGCACCCAGTCCGCTTCTTCTAAAATAGATCACCCATGCGGTGATTCCTTATTTCCATTGCCGCACCACGAATATTTTATCCGCAGATGTTCCTCAAGAAGATCTGTCCAAGTTCCCACGGATACCTCCGATAAAATCCATTAGCGCACTTATTTATTTATAACGCAGCCACTGCAATATCATCATCATCATCATCATCATCATCATTATTCAAACTTGTCATTAAGCTTTTTTAAATATTGTTATTATTATTATTATTATTATTGTTAATAGATAAAAGAAGAAAAATTTCTTTCTGTCTTATATCTTTCCTTTCAAGGAAAAAGGATCGTAAGTTTGATTCGTAAGCGTAATTAATAACAAAACGTTAGATAACAATTAGATGGCGCGTAAAACATTTCGGAAAAGGATCGGATCAATAAAAAGATGAATGATCGGACCGTAAACACAGTCGAGGATGAACACAGCTCAGGTGGACCTCACAAGTGAAACGCATTAATAGCACGAGGCTAAAAGAGAGGAGGAGGAAGAAGAAGAAGAAGAAGAAGAAGAAGGATGTGAAGATTTATGCTCATCCATCGGCAGCTCTTGAGTGGCCTTCTTGAGGAACGAGATCAGCGCCACGGAAATTAATTGGCGGGCTGAAGAAGTGGCAGTGAAAAGCCGCCAGTGGTTTCCACCCATTGTACTCCTTGTGGTTATGACTTGGTGCCGCAGGACTGTCAAGGAGGGAGGGAAATGGTGAGAGAGAGAGAGACGGGTAGAGGGAAAGGTAAGTAGGCTAACCGAGGTGAGAGTCCGTAAGTGAGTAGGTAGTTCTTGGAGCTCGTTGGTAGAGTTCTTCGATTCTCGAGGGTTCGTGGACTGCCGTCTTCGTATGCACGCCTCTGAGTGCCATAAAGAATGCTTGAACGAAAATCATCCTATCACACATGCCTTCGCTTCCTCCTTTTTCCGTCCACAATAACTTTCTATCTCAGCATCTTTTCTTTTCGATTCGGAATACATTCATGTTTTTCTTGCTGAGCAATTTTAAATGACGATTTTTCCTGCAAGTGGAAAAACTTAAATACATAAAAATGATACACGTATTTCTATTAATGAAATGGATAAATTTTTTTAAGAATATTAGATATTTGATAGAAGATTTGATATTTAAAAAGAGTCATTTATTCTGTGACGAAAGAATTCCATTTTGAAGTATACCGAATAGATCTACCTGTGCCTCCATCAGCAATTTGAAGAACGGTTTCCAGAGTTGTTTCACTCCCCCACAGAAATGGTTTTATTGTTCCGAAGGCGAAGAGCTCTCAAGCTCGAACGGCGGCGCGCAGTGTGGGAAGGTTCCGTAGGTTGACTCTTGCAGACACTTTTAAATCTTGGAAAAATATCTATTACCTCTTGTCGCATTACACCTGGCTGCCTTTTTTTTCTTCTCCTTTCCTTCCTTCCTACGTTTTGATCAACATTTAATTTCGTAATTGTAATTCAGTTAAATACAGAAAGTTTCTATTCAACTTCTCTTCCCTTCCTTCGAACTAATTGAAAACGTGTTAACATTTCATTAATCTTTGATCTCCGTCTTACTCGCAAGAGTTGAATTAAGGAAGAAAATCATTTGAATTTTTAAAACAATTTGGGAAAGAATTCGAAGAAAAATAAATGAAAGGTAGAAATCAATTTCACATTGATGATTGACACGACTGATTTTCTATTCGACCAAAGTTTGCTCTTCGCAAGAAGAAAACGGTTCCTTTTCAATGGATATGCTCGATCAGCCAGCTCGCAATTCCCGAGCCAAGATCCACCGCTCTATAACTAACTTGCCATTATAGCGGTTGAAGTGTAATTATCTCGCGATAGTTCGACCACAAGATACTCCCGCTAACTAGAAGGCAATTTGTGGATACTGGCCATAATCGAATTCCCTCTGTGCCGTATAATACTGCGCCAAAACGCTTCTCTTTCATTTCCACCTTCAGTTGCCTCCTTTTCTCCTGCAATTAAAAACACACGAACCATTACTGCTAGTAAACATTACCATTTTAAGAATTGGTAAATATACAAACCTTATACAGAAGATTTCGTGTACAAAGCCATTATATCTTCCGAGAATGTAAGAAAAAAATTTTAAAAAAAAGAAAATTACTGTGTGCTCCATACTTTACATACTAACAAGACAGTGGGGGAAAAAACGGTCTCGAGGAAGGAAAAGATTTAGATCATTATATTAAAATTAAAAAAAAAAAAAGAACATCTTATTTAGATAAAGAAAACATTTGTTTCGTCACTCAACGTAATAACGATAAAAAGAAGATGTCAGATTACTTCTTTCAGAAATTCGAAACCACAATGAATCATCTATTGGACACGAGTAAAAAAAACAATCCTGACAAAATGTTCCAAGATCGAGTCGTGTGATCATTGCCCATCATTCCACGAGCCGAGGAATCAATGACTAATTATACCTTGCAACAACGACCACGTAGGTAAAAAGGATCGAACCGAACGTTCAAGGGTACATCGTATCGATCATTCATCGAGGATCTATGACAGGAACCGTGCCAGCTTGGATCCTTCGAATAACGAAGTAAGATCGTTTCCTACGGAGAAGGATGGTCTCACAATTTTGGTGAACCAGTCGTGGGTATAGAAGCCAGTCTCTTCTTCTAAGAGCTAATTAATTTTTATAGCTTCGGCCGGGGAGTCTCTCTCTCTCTCTCGGTCCACTGCGCGTTCCTTATTCGGATCCTACGAGGGAATATTAATGGACCGGCCCGTTTGCTTCGCTCGTTCGTGTTTGCAGATTTCCTGCAGATCCTCTTTATTTGCGGATCGTCTCGTTGTTATAGCATTGACTCGACTTTCATACAGTGATTGTTCCCTTCGTGGAAGCACATAATTTAATAGTTTTTACAATTTATAAATTCTTTTCAATGGAAGAAAAATGAGAGATGAAAAAAGCATGATATATATTCATACTATATAGTTTCCATGATAGACATATAATATTGTTCTTTCGAATATAGGCAATCCTTTTCTAAGAAGCTTTTTCCTCGACAAATTCCTCCACTTTGTCGATTATAACAATTTCTTCGTCTTGCATTTAATTTGTATCATTAAATAATCTTCGTAGAATGTGTTTTTTTAAAGTTTTGTTGCTCGAGTTACAAAGAATAATATCTTTGGTTAATTTATAAAAAAAGATCGAAACAGTCTGCGGATTATTATTTTTTTTTTTTTTAATTTTTATTTAAAGCAGTTTTTTATGAGCAAAAGGTGGTTCGACAGTTTTTATTATTCTATATAAAAATTCCTAAGAAGACGATTTAATAGAAACGAAGGATGGTTGATCGATCAATTATATTCTGGAAGAGAGGGGTCTCTGATCTTTCTGTAAAATTTATAGGAACCATGATTTTTAATCTAAACAGTTTCGTTATATAAAATTCTTCATCAGCCAGAAAAAATGAATAAATGAAAAAAACCAGTCGATCAAGTGTATCTTCTGTTCTTCTAGATAATTAAGTTTTAGGCTTCCCACACATGAATTCAATAATTGTTTACCCAGACATTCATATACAAATCAAACAGGCTCGTTATTATGCACGACGATAAATTATTGACTAAAAATTGGTTCGTAACAGGTCTGAACAGGTAAATCCAAAAAAAACCTTGTATGTGTAGATTTAATATATCGAATATTTTGTTCAATCAATATTCGTTTAATTTATGCTGATATCAGACAGCACGCAATAGAATTTGTTGACTTCGACAAAAGAAAAAATAAAATCTAATATTCTTTTCCTTTTTCTTTTTTTTTTTTTTTTGAAATTTTTTTATCATTTCTGAAAAAAAGATAACAAAGGAATATAAAATATATAAATGTATACAATAAATTAACATTATTAATATTATTATATTATCTTTAACGAAAACAGAATAATCAAAATTTATTGTTCGTTTGTTAGTTTCATGCGTTTTCCTTTCCATATTTTATTCAGAAAATTCTTCAACTTCCTGTACATAAATCTCCAAAAACCTGGGAATTGATTCATCTTCATAGATTGAAACATTTTTCCCTAAAAAGAAAAGATAATAAATAATTAAATAAATGAATCATCGTGCATCGCAAATTTTAAATTATTTCAAAACAATAAGTTATTCAAATCTTTGAGAATTTTGCGAATCTAAATGTTTATGAAAGTTAATACTGAAAGCATTGTTCAATTTCTAATATAAGATCATGACTTAATCATCGTATTCATATATGAAATAAAATGCTGTGCATGCAAATATATAATATACGTTGAAAGAACATTATATTAACGCGAATGAATAGTCTAAATGTAGATCTAAATATATACGGCATTAAGCTTATAATTTATATTGTACCCGTATATATGTATCTCTGGCTGTGGCCTGTACATCATATAGATTGGTATCTTTATTAACAGAGGCAGATTTGATTCTTTTCATTTTTTTTTTTTTTTCCATTGGTTAAACTTCGAATTCTTAATAAAATTCAACAATCGCAACAATTGAAAATAACTTTGATATAAAATTTTTTGTTTCCGCGAAAAAAATTTGATGTTGTATTTAATGTTTAAATTATAATGTTTTCAGATTTAAATTCCAGGCATTTTAAATTCCAGGCAATCGCACGATACATCAATTTGATTGACTAATGCTCCCAACTGAAGCAGACTTTCCCTTGGGAATCTTGAGAAACCAACGCACACGAAATCGAAAGGAATTTACAATACAATTCAATTCTCGCGAATAATTTCACGATTCTGTTTTAAAAATGTATTCGAATATATATATTTCATACAATTTATCCTAATATCCAAGAATATCTGATCTGATTTTATGGTACATTTTCATCTTCAAAATCCGACTAGGATTGCTTTACTTCGCTCTGACTTTTCATCGTTATCGCATCCAACGTGGAATGAATTAAAACAAGGAATGAAACGTATGGGGAGATCTCGGTAGTAAATCGGCAAGGAAATCCCTCTTTCGCGCCCCTTTGCCCCTTAGACACTCAGGCCATTCAGGCACTCACCGTTTTCCGCGACAATTGTCGGGCGCAATGCAATAATTGCATAATTCCCGCCACACTTACCACTTGGGGCGAAGTTGGTCGGGTCACGAGTGGTTGAACCGCGCGTTCATGAAAGGGTGTAGCCGTTTCGTAGCCACCGAATTGTAGGTTGTGAGTTGTAGCCACAAGGAGAGCCACCTTTTCTTTCACTCCTCGAACTTTGTTGAAGAAGGATGAATTTCATGCGTGCGTCTTCCCTTCGGTTTCTTCCTATTAAACTCCCATGTTTTGGGTTAATCGTCACAGACCGGTGAAGTGGTCAATCAAGATAACCTATACGCAGTGTAAAAATTAAAATATGAACAAGCAGAAAGTATTTTAAATTATGATTACTAAGAGATTATTAAGAACTTGTTAACATATCGTTGTATGTTAGCAAGAATTAATGAAACAATTTAGGAGAAATAATCTGCACAGGTTACATAAAATCACTGTGCTCGTAATTAGTAAGTGAAAATTACTTGATTTATTGCTGGAAATGGTTAAATTATCTAGGTAGTAAGGTAGCTGCGAGGAAGAGAAAAGATGGAAGGGTGAGAAGTGAAGAGAAAACAGATAGGCAAGGCTGCAAACCGCTTGACGAAGGAAATAGAATTCAGAGGAGAACTTCCTTCATTTCGACTTTTACCGGCTCTTAGCCAAAGCAACGTTGCGTTGTAACGGGTGACGTTCGCACAAAGGACGTTAAAGTTTTATGTGGACTATTTCTCTTTTTCATAGATATACGTCTCTCTCGGATGATAAAAACTTGTACAATTTACTGAGATCTGAATCGTTGCTACTACGAAGGAGAAAAAAAATTAACTGGCATTATATTTCTTTATATTTCATAACGCATTTGCTTATATTTAAACATTTTAAATCACTTACACACTGTGAATAACATAAATTTCCCTTTAAAATGTTTGCTTCTATGATTTTTGTTACAAGTTTTCTATTGTATTTCTGAGAGATATTTCGACCTTTCTACAACGAGAAAATCGCTTAGCTAGTAAACACGCACAATGAACGAGTCGTCACGGAAAATTCTTTCAATCGGTTACGACGTCGACCCCAAAGATTTGTCAGGATGTCGTTGGAGTCTCTACTATGCGGGGACGGCTTCCTGGAAGAAAAAAGAAAGAAAATGAAAGAAAGGCAAAAGAAATGAACTGACAATCTCATCAATTCATCGAGAAACATCCGTAACAGTATCTACCTGATAATATTTACTGTATGCTGAAACGCGCTAAAAGGAAAGGCTCTTTCTTGCCTCTTGAAAGATTGGACCATTCAAAAGTCAACATTAACTAAGCTATTGTCGGAATGGTATAAAAGCGAAATATCTATAATATACCAATATCATATTGCTATTGCAAATGAGAAATTTAACAATGTACCAATGTATAATATTGTAATATTGTAGTTTTAAAACTGTACTTTGATAAGAAATGATTATAGAGTGGAACCGATACGAGGAACACAAAAAGATCACAAAGAAAAAAGGAATTTTATGAGCTGCATATACAGTGCACGCGATCCGGGCTGCGGCACAATTCGCCACTAATTGATTTTACGACATCCGTTATATTGACCGTGAAGATCGTCTACAGAACTGGTCATGTTGTAGAGGGTGCAGATGACACCCTAGTGCGAGCCATGCATGACGCCCTTTTTCAGCGACGCAGATATATCCGAGGAATCTCCATGTACCCTGATCATCGAGAACGATCTGATCTATAGTCCGTAGCCACGTTCTGTTCTTTGTCCGTTTAATGTTTTACTGATAACAGCCGATCAAACCGAAGAACGGGAGGCAGGCAAACGAGAATTCAATCAAGAAGCCATTTCATAATCGAGATCTGTAAAGGCAAGATTAAAAAGTATCGTTTATATTTAATTTTATGTTATATAGAATATATAATATTATAGAATATATAGAATATTATACATGTAGAATATTTTAATATAAAGAAATACGAGATAATCATTTATATAATATAAAAAGATACAGAGACTCAGACTAGAAGACTAAAAGATATTTTTTTATCACCTTTTTTTTCTCTTTTCTTATTTTACTACACATTCCCATGCATTCCATCGATTGAAACTTTAATGATAATTGAAAACTTTAATAAATATAGAAAAAGTGATAAAAGCAATCGGTGAAATGAGTCGTGGATACAGGTCATAGTTTCAATTCTCGTCCAGTGGCATTAGTTGCCCATAGAAGAACAGAGAATCCCCCTGGCCTCCAATAGGATCGAGACGGGATCTCAAAAGGAGGCAAGATAGGAACGAAGGAAAGTCATCTCTCGTTCTCTACTGCTCCATCGCTATCTCTCACTCCAATGGACAATGAGACAATGGAGTGACGTTTGCGAAACGTGATAGCAGTCGGATTAATTCTCAATCGATTTGAAGGAAACCGTTTCTCCGCTTTGAGAATTTGTACTTTCCTAACGAATACACAATCTGTTAACTATCTGACTTATCAATAAATTATACGTATTTCAAATCATATAAAGATAATAATAGAAACTTTTTATAAATGAAATACAATTATTCAATTAATCTTCATTCAAACTTTTTTATATCTTATATGTTCTAAATTTATAAAGATATAACCTATAACCAAAAAATAAGAACAGACACGCATGCAAAAGGCTTACAATATTGAAGATTAAATTATTGCTATCTTAACCATCTGTTTGTTACTTTTACAAGCTTAAAAGCTAGTACTGTCGCTCGTCAGATCAAAGCACACCGACGCTTCCGCTGTCGAGAATGGAAAACATAACGCGAAACTCCCTAGTGAATACATTCGAAAGTAAGCAGTGAACTGATCGACAAAGTACCCTGGGGATCGCTCAGAATTTTATACGAAAGAGAACAAAGAGTTCTGTTCGCGAGTCGACACTGTAAGTACATATATTCAGTTGAGTATCACAGAGAAAATCGTTGCATCGATCTTTTGGGAATTCAAATATGCAATGCATCTATGATCGAAAACACGGATTGCAGATCAAAAGATTATATCAATTTGTAGAGACCAATAAATGTTTCTCGTTCCTTCCATTTATTCCAATACGATAATAATAATTCTGTCCAATCGCTCCTTGTCTTATCTAAAATAATATAGTAACATGTGAAAAGAGGTTATGTTTTTACCAATCGTATATTAAATTTAAATTATGTTAGATTTCTATTGACTCATGTAAATCAATATTGGATAGAATATAACATTTTCGACCAATGAACGCATGAATTGTTGTCACACGAGTTGACTTCAGAGTGACTTGAAAATCGATGAACTTCTGGCAGGTCATACGACTAATCGTGATCGATGAACCGGCGCGCAGCGGCACGTGACTAGTGATCTATCGCGTGGAAACGATTGATCGCAATATATAGATGAGCATACATTTTTCTTTTTCGTCAAGCATTATTTTTTTAATATTTCAAATCTTATTTTACCATGCATTCATTTCAAATATATATATATATATATATATATATATATATATATATATATTTGAAATGAATGCATATATATATATTTTTGTATATATATATTTTGTTTATATTTTGATATATATTATATCACATATATATATTTTCAAACTCTTGTAAATTAAAAAATAAAATGAAATGAATAGAAATGAATAGAAATTGAAAAATTGTTTTTAGTTGATTTTAAAAATGTGACAAATTAGACAGAGAATGCAGAATAACTTGTTCTGTGGTTTAAGCCTGAATGCATGGATATATATATTCTTGTATTCATTTTCAGGGTCTATGATCCCAAATAGCACTTTATAGTCAGATAGAAATCTTGAAATTATAGCTATATAGATGTTCTCAACAACAGAGAAGCTCGTTAGTGACGGAGAATATCTATGACCCTCATTAGCTAATCATCTTTTAATTAGGCCGAGAAGAAAAAGACGCCGCCGATAGTCTGCAACGAAACTGTAATTACCTTGCTCTACCGGTTCAACAGGCAGCTTTGTCTCTTCGAATGAAATTTAACAACTTAACACATTTTAATCTCACGTGCATAAATAAATGCTATATTAGATATTTTTATTTTTTAAAGTGATGATACCAGAATTATCTCTTTAATGTTTCTTTTGTAATTAGTAACGTCATAACTTTTCTAAACAATATTAGAAGTGACATATGTCTTTAAAGTGATTATATATACAGTATCAGTATATTTTGCTTACAGATGATGAATCATAATCACATAGAACTACGAATAAATATTAGGATTAGTAACTCTATTATGACAGCTGTGATTAAAATAGACTTGTATATAGTTTATATATCATATTCTAAAAAAAAAAAAATAAAAAATTTTTATAATCTTTTACAAAGAAGTTAATTAATACGTTAAAATCTAAATTCTATAATGTAATTCATATATTTTACTGCTTTATTCTTACCTTTTTGTTGCATATTTGCTTTTTTATTTTGAAGATGAAAAATACAAAGTACTATCTTAAATTGCATATCTTATATTGCAACATTTGCTGCAACTCTGACATCGTTCACAGTTGGAAAAGTGACTAATTGATTTTAAACGATATGGTATAGATTATTTTTACTTTAAATTTACTTTAATCTATTCGATGAACGGTCTGTTCTTATATTCATTTTAATAAAATGGAAAAAATGGGATAAAATAAAATTTATCATGATGATTAAATAAAATAAAAATTAAATAAAATATGATATTATATTTTTCATTTACTGTTTTCATTATCTGATTGATTTCCACTTCTGCATTGAAAATATTATTAATCCAGAAGAAAATTCGAATTATTTTTGCAAAAATAGAATATATCGAAGTATAATTAATATAAGTATGGAAATTATAACCTGCAGAGGACAGAATTGCACTACGAAGGGTTGGTCGACGGAACGGTTGTTTGACGGCACCACTCCCACACCGAAGCATGGCAAACCTGGTATCGCATTCACGGTCCACTGCCTCAGGATTCGGGTCTCCACCCTGCTTCTACGCTTCTACGTTTCCTCGTAAAAAAAAAGAAAGAGAGAGAGAAAGAGGATATGGTGAAAGCTACCCACCGTTGACGATCTGTAACCTTCGATCGTATATATCGTATATATATTTCAAACATATTTAAATGGTTAGGTAAACAATATATTCGTTTTACAAATTACAGTTCTAAAATGTCTACGACGAAAGCTATGGAAATTATTCATTGAATTGTTTCTTATTTATGAAAATTTATAGAAAGTATTTATTACTAATCTGGAAAATTTTTGTTTATTATTATTTATTATTATAAATATCAATTGTATTGTGAAAAAAATTTGAAGAATATATATTAAATAATATTCTTTAATCATGTTCCAAAAAAATTTCTTCATTCTATCTCGCTAATATCGAAATAAATGTAAGTAATCCAGTCAATATGATTATTTCATAATAAAAATGTATTGATTTTTTTATATTTAAAAGCAAAATTTATAAAAAATTTTATCAATAAATAATATCGAATAATTGTGTTGTACCGATCGTAAATCTTAAGCCATCTTGCGCTCGTTCGACGAAGAAATCTATCTTACGATTGGATCGTGAACGTAACTGCAGTCGTCTCACGTGTCTGTTGTATTCCAAGATCTAGCCATGAGTGTGGCTGCATGCTAATCAGCAGGCACAAACGACGAACAAAAAGAGAAGGTGATTTTAATACACAATAAATATATATATGTATATATATATATATATAGAATAATATTCCATTTTAATTTTTTCTTGATACTTGTAAAAGAAATTTAGAAGATAAAGAATTTTTCCTATGAGCTTAATATTATTCTATCGAATTTATTTATTTTAATAAATTTCAGCCAAACAAAATTCTGCTACGCAAAATTATCTATCAGTAAGAGGTATAAGTCATGATCGCGTGGTAAGAAACGAGCGGACGATATAAGTACATAGCAGGTGCGCGTGCAGACAGCTCGAGGCGTTTACCAGTTAACCAAGGGGTGGGTAAACTTTTTTCTGAAAGGGTCGAGTAAGAAGCTGCGGGATTTACTGTGCCAAAAAGAGGTCACGCCATGCTAAAGCGAATGCGCAGGTCTTTTTAATCATCTTGTCAGCCTCGTATAATCCGTGCAAATCGTCCGTAAAAATTCTCACTATTTCCTCGTTGACAAAACTACTGCAACAGGCATAGCTTTTAAAACACAGAGACGCAGAGAAATATTTGACTTATGTCCACATACTTACCTACCAATAAGAATTTTGTGAAAGTATTTTAAATAAAAACCTCACGAAACATATTTTCTTTTTCATAACCATTTAAAATTTGCATAGAAATTATTTATTATTTATTATTTATTATAATTTGTTATGATAAAATATCATTATTTAAAAAAAAATCATATATCATTTAAAAAATTTGTCTGATAATATTATAATGATAAAGAAAAGATTTCATGAAATATTCCACATATGTTGAAGATTATTTAAGATACTATATCTATTAACTATTATATTACTAATAAGTATTAACTGAAAAGAAATGAATATGAAAGCATTAAATATTGAAGATTTAGCTACAATTACTTGACATTTAATAATATAAAGGTGAAGATGAGTAAAAGTGTAAAGATAAATTTTAATTCAATATGTTATGTCTGTAAAGAGAGAAAGAGATAAAATAAGAAAATGAATGGATGTAACTGTAAGATTCTTCATTCCACCAACACGCACTGGCTTTTTGCCAAGTCGTGAGCGCAGGCCATTAACGTGCAGGATTGCTTATCAGTTGCTGAGTCCGCGTTATTGCGTCGACGATGACCAACCGAGCGATGGCAGCGATGTTTCTGTCCCTGTGCCACCTAGATGCCCCCACATCTCATAACTCGCCAGATATCAGCTATAAATGACGAAAGCAATCGTATCTACGGGGACGTCTGTAAGTGCGTCCGTGATATTGACCCCCCATCGATTATGAAGCTATTTGTGAGAGTAGTAAAAAACTACCGCGCAAAATTCCCCTTCCACTTGATCATGGACAACTTGATAAATGTTTAAAAGTTATGATACAATGTATTACAAACATTTGGAAAACTGTAAATGAAAAATAAAAATAAATAACATATTATATATAATATAGAATAAATATGAAATGTATTATTTGAAAAAAAAGATAAAAAATATTTAATGAGTATTACCATGTGACAATTATCATTCATAGAAAATATAATTACCATCGTTGACACTCTATATAATTATCTTATATTTATTTATTTTTCATCTTTTTCATCTTTTACATCTTAGATAATAAATTAGTTCATAAAATCTGTAACCTATAATTATTACATATTAATATAAAACTTTTATTTTTATATATACTTATATAATATTAAATACACATAAAATTCCTATAATTAAGCATTATTATTTAGAGTTTGAATAAATTTAATTATATTATGCTTTAGCAAAAACTTAATAAAAAGTCTCTTTAAAATTAAAATGATAATAATTTGTAACCTGTGAATGTTTAAATATGGTGGAAGAAATCGCGTCGGCGGTACAGTGTTGCCAGTACGGAAGTATTCGATGACGCTATTGCCAGCTTTGCTCCCTCCAAAATCGCGCGTGCATTGGCAGCATTGTTTTTTGGTAGTTTACAAATAAAATGGCCGATATATGAGGCTATTTTGTATGGACAATAAAATATGCAATTCTGTAAAATTAATGACCATCGGCTGCTCGTGTATGTATATCAAAGTACAGGTTCAGTGCTACGAAATACGAAAAAAGAAGGTGAAGTGTAAGTGAGCGTGTAGGAGTGCCGTGAGAAGAAGGTGGAGGTTGTCTTTCAAGACCCGTGGACGCCGCGGGCCCGAAGACCGAAACGAAGAATCACTTACGGACTCTAATACATTGAAAAGTCAACCGACCACTCTATTTTTTCATTGACGCGTGGTGGCGCGGTGACAACTGTATGAGAACAGCTCTAGATTTACGGAACCTGGTTTACAGCGCACAGGCCCCCTCTGCCGCCTGCTCTAATTCTCTCACCTCGCTTCCTAAATACTGTGTGTTCCTAAGTCTAATAAAATAACACTTGGGAATACATTCAACATTTGTTATATTTTTTGTCACAAATGATAAGAAACGCATGGTGTTAACCACCTTGCAATTTTCACTTTATGAATCCTAATTATTTACAGCTCTCCATTAATATTGAGAGCTTAAATATTATTGTACCCTAGAGCTGCTTCAGGCAGATATGATTTCCAATTCTGAAATTCACAACCAAGATACTGGAGTGTGACGGGTACGTTTACTTAGAACCTTTCAAAATATTTCCCGCCGACCAATTTGTTGTAATAGAAAGAAATGGTGCAGATAACACATTGACAGAGACGGAGGGGCCTACGAGCAGTGCGTCCAGCCAGCCCACCCCCTCCGTTACCCCTCTGTCAAACATGTGCACCACCCCTGGCAACGTGGGCACAGGATTTGGGTATGCCTGGTCCTTTGGAGGACCTGGAGCTGAAACCCGAGAGAATGCACAGGGTGAACTTACTACAAATATTAATTATGCTGTGAATAATAATCAGGACCAAGGATCCAGTCAGAAGATACAAGTTGATATTAAACCTACTAAAGTTGCCAATAGTACGCATCGTAGACCCATGTTCACTATGAATGAAACTTGTCAACAAACCCCAACAACTCATCATACAGCTGGAGCTCATAATCAAACACATGGTACACATGTTCGTACTAAGAAACATCATGATGTGTTTTCATTAACATGTGACAAGGGAGGTTGCAATTGTGATGCATCACACCCTACACCCCCACCTTCTCTTTTTTCGAACACTTTAGTTTTTACTACTGATAAACACGCCATGAGTAAGCATTTCATGACACCACTTGGACCATTACAACTTACGGCAGAAGAGTGCAATGAAATTTTAATGAAAAGAGCAGCAGCTGCTTCAAATCAAGCCAATGTAAACAACGTAGCAACAAGCCAGACAGATAGCACAGCTCATTTTGGACATGTTTTAACACATGTTAATACTACTCAAATTGAAACAAAGGTCAAACAACAAGATATGGGAAGTCAGGTTCGAGTACCAAAAGAAAGACCATATTCTTGTTCAGAATGTGGAAAATCATTTCTTCTGAAACATCACCTTACAACACATGCAAGAGTACATACAGGAGAACGTCCTCATGTTTGTGTTCATTGTGGCAAAAGTTTCGCACACAAACATTGTCTCCATACACACCTGCTCCTTCATAGTGCAGATCGACCCTACCAGTGCAGAGAATGTAAAAAGTCTTTTACACTAAAACATCATCTTGTAACGCACACAAGAGTACATACAAGAGAACGACCATTTATTTGTCAAGAATGTGGAAGAGCATTTCCTCTAAAACGTCATTTAGTGACGCATAGTAAATTCCACTCAGGAGAAAGACCTTTTGTTTGCGAAGAATGTGGAGAATCGTTTTCTCAAAAGGATCACCTTACAATGCATTCGCGCTTCCATGGCAGTTTACATCCATTTGTATGTCATGACTGTGGAGCAACCTTCCAGAGAAAATTTGAATTAGTGAATCATGGCCGTCTGCATGGCAGAGTACCCCATTCGTGTACTGTTTGTGGAAAAGAATTTCTTCAAAAGAGAACACTTCTGGCACATATGCGTTTACATACAGGAGAAACTCCATTTGCTTGTACTGTTTGTGGAGAAGCATTTGCCCGGAAGACAGACCTGGTTACCCATTCAAAGATACATAACAATAATACGAATACAGATGAAAAATCTCTTATGTGCAGGTAAGAAATTTCAAATTATGTATTTTTTTTTTTTTTTATATTTTAACTATATGTATATTTTTGTAATAAAATTTTTGAAACATAAATTATCTATTTATGTTAAATTTAATATTCTAGGGAATGTGGATTAGACTTCTCGAATCGAGAAGCTCTTACATTGCACTTAAGGTTACATTCTGGTGATCGTACACTTGTTACGGATCTTTGTGGATTAGCAGCTGCCTTCCAACAAACCCCTGGACATTTCCTTACACCTAATACCCCTGGAACTCATCAGGTATTGCTAATATTAGCATAATATGAAAAGCATATATGTTACAATCAAAAAATTTACAGATGAATGGACCCATTGCAAACCCCGGTGTCAGCCATATGCATGGTGCAACGCAAACATCACCACCTGTAGGAACAGGTCCGAAACCAAAACCACATGTATGTCCCGATTGCGGTCGTGGTTTCGCGCAAAAGCATGGTTTATCTCAACATCAACGACGCCACACGGATGGTAGCTGTCATATAAGATCACATGTGTGCGATAAATGTGGCAAAGCTTTCTATCAGAAAAATCATTTACTGCTACATCAACGTCAACATATGGATCCTCCTCCAAGTATACTTCGACAGCAACAAAGACAAGCTGCTCAAGCTGCTGCTCAACAAGCACAACAACAGCAACAACAACAACAACAGCAGCAGCAGCAGCAACAACAACAAGCACAACAACAGGTGCAACAGCAACAAGTGCAACAACAGGTGCAACAACAACAAGTGCAACAGCAACAAGTGCAACAGGTGCAACAGCAGCAACAACAACAACCTCAACAGCAACAACAAACAACGTGCACTGTAGATACAAAAACGATACAGCTTCAAGCGATACAACAAGTGCAACAGCAAGTTCAACAACAAGTACAACAGCAGGTACAACAACAGCAACAGCAACAACAACAACAACAACAACAACAAGCGTGCTCTGTGGACACTAAAGCAATACAGTTAAATGTCACTATGTGAGACGATATAGAAAGTGGGGATTGGTCGGTCCCTGGAACAATAGCACTCCCAAATGCGCACCCTGCTGCCACCCTCTGCACGCACTTCTCTTGTACTAACATTACACGTTAGATATATTTATTATCTCTAGAATCGAATACGAAGTAATCAATTTTATTACAAGAGTATATATACAAAGTATACATATTATATTCTAAATATGTAAGGCTTGTAACAAGAAAATAAAAATAACCATATATTAGTGTTTTACATATACTTTATATATCATTTACTCTAGATATGTAAAATGAAACTAAAAAAATTAGTTGCCTTAATGAGATAATGAATTTTAATGAATATATTAACTATTGTTTGGTGATTTTTTTTTTTCATTTACTTTTAATTAGTAGGACATCACTTTATAAGAAAATACATATTGAATAAACAAACATAAAAAAAAATAAGTTTTTTATGTACTACTGCTTTGTTGTTATCCTTCATGCTGTGCTTGTATGGTGGAAGTTGAGAGAAATGTTGATCGTATGAATGATCAGTAAAAAATAAATATTTGTAGAATGTATCAAGAAAGAGGGAGAGGGTGGCAGACATAGCGCATTTATGGAGCATTTAAAATTGTAGGTCTGCCCAAGAAAAATGAATGGTGTCTTTAAACGTACTTTTTACGTTATTATAATCGCGCAATTTGTTTAACAAATTCTAGAGAATTAAGAGCGTAAGAGCATTATGAAAATTTATATTCCATTAAATGGATAATTATTATCTTTACGAATTCAGAAGATTCGAATAAAGTTCGAATCGTTAAAATCGTTTTGTTTTTTATACGATTGACGTTCAATTTCTTAAACTTCCGTACTTTCTTATGTTCTTGACTTTGACTTTTTTACTTTATAATACCAAAATATATGTGAAATCCATTCACATATTCTTACAAAATCATCCAGCAGAGTAAACTTTTGTAATAGTTTCGTCAGAGATATGTAATAGTTAATAGAATTGCGCAAAGAAATGAAAGAAGTAATAAAGGTAGCTTTCCTACATAGTTTTAACATACATATATATTTTTTCCAGACAGATATAAACATGCAATGCGTTTTTCATGATTTTACACGAAATACGACCTAAATTAAAATTGCATTTAGATGAAAAAAAAAAAAAAAGAAGTTGTTAAACGATGAAATATTGTAAAACGAGCTTTAATGTGCCTTTTTTCGAGCTCGCGATTAAAGTACCTTTCCTTCTTCAGCATTCCTGCCTCCATATGCACATGAGACGGATTATCTCGTCCAAATAATATTTTGTCCACCGTATGAGGACATGTATATGGGCTATATAAACAATTAGTACTCCTATTTTTGAAACCACGAAAATACGAACATGTAGTACATGTATACAATTAAAATTTTCATTCGTTTCATTTGTGCAATATACAAATTTATTTCGAATTACTTTATTGACAAATCAAATATTTCAAATGTAACAAAATTTCATTGCTTGCATATTTCAATATCCTGAAATCTCCCGCGTTTCATACGATAATACAATAAAGAAAAGATAGCGCTTGTTATGAGCGACCTCTGGTAGTGATGTCCGGAGATGGATTTATTCAAATAGCGCATGCGCATAGGTCATCGTATATCGTCCCGCCTGCGGACGAACCGAAATAAATCGAACGACGCCGAGCCGATCAGCAGTACGGTGCTCGCTGGATGCGACTGTTTCGCGTTAGTGATGATCAAAACGAGTTGTCGTCGTCGTTGTTTGTGGCATTTCGCGAAGTCGAAGAAGCCGTGATCCGTGATCAAAAGCTCGAGACGGAGAAGAGGCCGAGGACACGCATCGTCTCTCGTTGCCGCGGCCACGGATGCATATGGAGGTGCGTAAACCCTTGTTTCAATGCACCCTCTTCTTATGCACGCGTTCTTTGTTTGCTTTGACAACATTATATACATTTTATTCGATTTCATTGCCATTTTTCTATGGTTTAATATGTTTCGTGAAATGTGACGTATCCTGGACAATTGAAAGTGCAATGGTTGCGTTTACTAGAATTGTTATTGATATATCTGTGTCGAATTGAAAAATCATTATTCGTGATATTTTTTACTTTTACATTGCTTCAAATTAATCTTTTTAAACAAATAATTATATGTTTGAAATGCTACTTAAAAAGGTATATGTCCATGCTGTTTTTATTTGATCGGTCGAAACGACGCAATACTATTTTTTCTTTCTTAAAATTATATATTTGACGTGCAATTATTTAAATCATTAAAATAGTTAGTCTTAGACTGAAGATACATATAAATTTTACGATAGTGAACTCTTCCTTGGAAACAGACTGAAGATTAAAAGTACGTGCGCATACGGCATTGGACTTTGTGTACGCTCTCAGCTGACGGGGGCCTGTCAGCTGCCTTCCATGAGAAGATCAGGGCCGTCGTTTTGTGGCGTTCTACATAATTTTTTCCGTTATCTTGTTTGTCTCGAATTTCATAACAGATTCTTTTTATTTCAATTTTACCTGAATGGTACATTATAATGAGGATTTTTCCACTTAGTAACAGTGCACAATCTGCCATATCGAAGAGCTCTGTCGTCACGTCCGCATGTATGCGTAGGATAAGAATCTATTATTCCATTGTTAATTGATCATCGTACACTCCTACTTGTTAATTGATCTTCTTACACTCCTTAAATATGTGATTATATGTCTCCAAGTCATGAGTGTATTTTTTTTTTTAATTAATTTTTTATTTTTTATTTTTTAAATTCTTTATATTGTTTTTAACTTAATGTAATGTCAATGACATTCTAATATCTACATTTAAAATGATAATTTTGCTGATACTTAACCAGCAATGTCACTAAGATAATGCTTGTTGTTTTGTACACATTCGCAGCTGATTCAACCATCGCATCATAAAAACGTTCTAAGTATTATCTTTTAGTACGCACATACCTTCTTGCGACATTTCTTCTTGCTATGTGTGAATGTGTACAGCTTCGATCGTTCTGAAAAACCTATATAATGTTCAACGTAAAACCTGTGGTAAAGGCTAAGTGGAGAATTGACGTAACGATTGCTTCTTGCCTGTGTGCTTCTTCAAACCATCAAACTTTCATCGATTTTTGTATCTTAAATATTTAGTGAAATTTATCAACATGCATATAATATAAATTGACTCTTGCTATAAAAATTGTGCCATCAATAGAAGCTCTTCAAAGAAATATTTCTATTTTCTTTTTTTATGTCGATCGCAATTTGACTACGGGTTTCTCGAATCGATCGAGTGCCTTTCGAATTTAATAGACTGAAAACTATTTGGTATATGGATGTGTTTATAAAGAGTATATTAAAATGCAGTTCGCTTTGAAAACATCCATGATGCATCTGTCCAGGACGCTTTACATAGAAAATTAAATATGCGCGACGAGTTACGAAGGACGATGACCCGAATTAACTAAACTCGAAGCTACTGTACGCTGCTTGTTCCTCTCCCGGTGTTTATTTAAGTTGCAGTGGTGTAGCCTCGTGCAATTTCTGTCTAACCAGAACGAAGCAACAGTGACCGAACGAAGCTACTAGAGTTATGTCGGTTCGCGCAACGAAAGTTCTTCATTCGTTCTTTCGTAACTATATATTGGTCACATAAATATATGTATATATATATATATATCTATTGCACGTATATCTATTTTACTTTTCAACGAGAAAATGTATAAATTTCGATGCCGATCGAATAACACAAAATTTATTTTAAATGCTACTGTTTTCATGAACGCGTCCGTGGACCTGTTGGACGACGCTTTTGTGTACGTTTACAGCTGATTGGGCTGTCAGCTGAGCTGCGCGCGATAGAACCGTCTCGCAGGCTGGCCAACGCATGTTCCAGAATACTCTGAGGGGGTCTTGTTTTTCTAATAATTTCTTTTTCTCTGTTATTTTCCTATAGAGATTCTGCTAGTGCAATTATATCAGTCAGGGCAATGGCTTTTATAATCATTAAACTGTATTGCTCATGGTTAAAATAAGGTAAAGGGGATTATATTCGATGCGCATAGGTAAATACATATACATTTACGTAAGTACTTATAAGTACTTAGAGATTTATAAATAATATCAAATTTAATTTTTTATTTTTTTTTTTTTACTCAATATTATTTTTATCCATATTTGAGTAGTACTTGTATACAACGTTGATTTATTACTTATATTCTAATATGTATATCAAAATTATTATTTTCTTTCAAAAACAATAGTTGTATTTAACACTAATCGTTTTGATATAAAAGATGATTGCAATATAGGAAAATATTAGAAATGATTTAATTAATTCTACGAATTTATTATTACTCATAGTGATTAGTGAAACGTGACAAACAATGAAGATATTCATTCATGATTCGATAGTTATGCGTTGCAAATAAACTTCCGTTAGAAACGTGCTTTATTACCGTACTATAACTTAACGTATTATTTTCTTCGCGCGCACTTGATTAAACTCGGCTCTCAATAGTGGTGGGGCTTGCGATCAAAAACCTCGCTATCATTTATCACTCTGTCGCTGGTTCGTTGTACGTGCGTGACCTACGCAACTCAACTTTGCTTTTTCTTGAATTCTTTTTAGACATACTTTTCGTAATAAATGATTACACAATATGAAAATAATCCAAAGAAAGGCATTAATTTAACTGTATGTTATAAAATATACAGAGCATATTAATATATTTTTAAAAAAAAGTTAATTTTTTGTTTTCTTATCTAGTAAATATTTCTTGATATTTTTTTCTTTTTTTTTCAAATCGATCAGACGAATAGATTAAATCACATTATTGTTTTTTTCTGCTGATTCCACGCAACGATCCCATGTGATGCTTCGCTATAGATTGGATTATATTCTTTATCTAGAACATATATCCCAGACTATTCGAAGTTTTTGTCATGCGCCATTGATTTGGTTGTCCAGTAATCATTGCGTGGAATAAGAAAAATAAATATAAAGTTCACTGATTCATAATAATTAATTAAATATTTCAAATCGAATGTTCGTTATAATAGATGGGAAACAATAGCTTACATTTTATTACGATGCCTGAAATGCATCATTTTTACGCTAATAAATCGAATTCAAACTTCATAATTATTTTAATTTTTAATATATTTTTTTTTATATTTACTATCTATAATTATAACAAGAACAAAAAAAAAATAATATTTTCAATCTGTGCTTTGCGCATCATCAAGCGAATGTTTTTGTTTGATTTCACTTGCAGTTGACGAACCAATAATCGAAGCCGTACATATACATAAATATATTGCGAATAGACAACACATATGTATGTCTCTATATGTTTATTCGAAATACGTAGATATATGCACGCAAGAAAAAAAAGCTAGATGGAATAAGGATAGAAGAAAGCGCTGACCAACAACGAACTTTAATGAGAAAAAAGCTATTGACTTTGTGATTATCGATTTGATTACTTTTTTTTTTTTTTTTTGTAATATATTTCAAATAAAACGCAAGAATTCAAGATTTACATTAGATTTCTCACTATTACAATTATTTTGTTTCAATGAAAATCTTCGCAGCAAAAAACTAACTTATTATCATTATTGTTATTCAGGAATTTACTTGAAAGTATGATTCATTCGTTCTTATACGCATATATTCAACGTTATCTACTAGTATATATTACGCAATTCATAGTATTTACAAATTCGAATGTTTTCTCTTTTTGTTATCAGTTAAGATTTAGCATCTTCAGTTAAATATTTCATATACATAAACATTTATTGATTAAATTTTCATAAGACTTAGCAAAAGTATCAAACAAGAAAAGTTTTTTTGGATTTTGTTTTATTTCTAAAAAAATGAATTTGATTTTTATTATTTAACATAACTGGGAAAATGTTCTTGGCAACTTGTTCGTCAACTTATCGTGGTTCGTTTCTTTCTGCAGTTTTTATACATGGAACCGTTATATTGTATACAATTACTCCCGTTGCGTGTGCATGCTATCTTGCCTGTGATTCAACAATCTTGGCTCTTTTAGACATCCGCGCGAATTATTTATAAAACGACTGTGCACCTTACTGTATGGAGAAGTTATCTGCATGCTAAGCAAAAACACTCCGTTGCTTGTCGCTCAGTCCCGCCGCCACGGAGTGTAATGTAAAACTTGTTGCGAGGAAAACGTGCGACGTCTTTAGAGTCATTGTTCTCTCTCTCTCTTGTAGGGGGGAATATACACAGACGCACACATACGATACACTAGGCAATCGCGTGCATGCCGCTTCTCCCGTATGGACTTGTGCTTGAGATTTCTTAACTACCGCGTGAATAGAATATCTTCAAATATTTTTGATTTCTGCAATTTTATATTTAATCGTAACATTGGTTGGTAATGTTCTTTTAGGTCGTGAAATGAAAAAACAAATTTATAGCTACTTTTTGTGAAAATAAATGTTCGACTGATATCTGGATTGTATTATCTTTTCTACTTTACATCAATTTGCAACGTTGATTATTTTGGTATCAAAATAGAATAGAATTTGCGTTTTATCTTTCCTTCAATGCGCGATATGTAGTATATCAAATAATTTAAGTTAATTTATATTACAATAAATATTATAATAATATCAAACCTTAAAGATCATGAATATTGAAAAATTTATAAAATCACTTTTTTTTTTTTTATGGAAAAGTTCATTGCTTGTAACATACGGATCATTATCCGTCGAGAAGTTGCGTGACTTATTGAAGCCATATCTCCCCATGCATTCAATGGAAAACAAAGCAAAAAAAAAATATCGTTACTCGACGATCCAAAAGAAGTTGCGTTGCTTTTTTACAAACTATTTATATCATTATCAAAATAAAATTGAAATACTAAATTATCAAATAATACAATACAATCAATTTTTGTAATCTTATATAATATATATATATATATATATTATTTATTTATCATTAATTTGTGTTATGAAATTCTATTTATTATTTATATTGTATTATCATTCGAAGATATTTCGATTGTCACGTAAAATATGTTATATCCGCGTCAAGATAAAAGTAAAAACGACGCAACACTTCTTGTTTCTTTATCAAATGAATGTTTATATTGCACTTGATATTCCAAATGTGTATATTTATTGTTTACATTGAAGTAAAGATCGACATCTTTTTTGATACAGGAACCATGATCTCGCGATCATTTGTAATATGATAACTTGAAGAATAATATACGTATAGAATTTTCTTTTGTTATATTCATTTAATAAATATATTGTATATATTGTATTATATTAGATGTTATTTATACATTTTCATGTTAATTCTTCTTGCATCATACGTGATATTATGATGCATCTTTCATTTGCAAGATATGATCTATAACATACGAATATAATAATGAATATAATACGTATAAATGAATCGATTTATCTTATAAACATTCGATCATTTTGCGTCTTTTATCTTATATGCAATTCTCATTCTAAATTATTTTTATAATATCTCTTTAAATATAATTAACATAAAAATATATATGTATATATTTCAACGTATTATTATAATTTCGATACTCATTTAATTTTATAAATATATTTATTTTTTGCGTAAATTCGACAACAATTCGATATTCAATATCCAAATATTTTTGTTATATAAATGTTCTGATATACTACAATCTTGATTATATTTTCTTTTAGTGGTACAAAAAAAACAACTTACAATTTCAGGATAAAATCAATTTACAAATATTATGAGACATAGCCGCATTGTGATTATATACATTATGTAAACATAAGTTTAAGTCCACTTGATAAATGTTTATCAAATCGTTGCAATTCTCTATTGTTTTTCCTTTTTGTTTCTTTTTCTTTCATCTGTTATCATAAAAGACGTCGATCTACGCCCCTGCATATAATGCAAGTTAAGGCCGTATCACCGTGTACCGCCTTGCATGTGATATGCAATAGAAAACATTTTGTCAATACACGCGATGACGCGTGGAGTCGTGACTGTATTGCATGACCCATGATGCGTGTTCTGTCGATCGTGGGTCAAACACGTGAATACCTTCTCGCGAACACAACTGTTTACTGATCATCTATTTAACCCTTTTCCGTATAGGGTTTAGTCGTTGAAAAGAGTTATCGATTATCGCGTGTGTAGTATTATCGAACTGCAACATAGCGCGCCCTTCTTTATTTTACATCATTGAGATTACAGATGTCTCGCTTGTCGCGCGAGTCAATCATAATCTTATTCTTATTGTTTAATACTATAATGGTCACGTCAAATAGTTATTAAAAATATACAATCTAAATCAAATTATTACCAATAAAAATGAAATGAAAATATCAAATGTACGAATACAGATAATTAGCTTTTATACTATAGCCAACAATAAATTAAACTTCGTAAAATGTATAATCGCGAATGTGTTATTTAAAAATACGTATAATTCGAATACTGTAAAGTTAAAAATAATGTTTATACTTATATCATAGAAGCAGATACATATGTATATATACTTATTTGAAGCCCATGATTACGATTCATTCTATGTATATTATATAATTCGTCACTTCGTGTCGGAATTTATATATAGCGTTACTTTAAGATATATTTTTTAAATGTATATAGAATATACGGGGTTTGATCACGAACCATTTTCTTTTACATATGAATTATTGATCGAATGCAGATCCTCGATTATATTGCGGATATACTTATCGATGTAGCGATGGTTTTTGTCAAGAGAATGCTCGTTTCGTGATTTTACGTCATATAAAACATTAGATTTTGATCATTTTCGATCTATGCAATTGAATGATATAAGAACACGTGTGCAACATATTTTGCATGCAATAGTTCGCCATATTATAAAAGAACGATTGTTTTCGTGCGATAATATATTTAAACATTTGAAATTAATACGAATGCTCGCTCAAAAATTAAAATTCATACATTTGATGTCTAGCGAAAATTAAATCTTATTTAGTGGCACTTTTTAAGCTGCTTATATCAGTTTTATTATACTAACCTTACTTATTACATCGAGCTAGTAAAAGGTTAAGGTGAAACCTATATAATTCTTATTCTATGGTGTAGTCATATATAGAGCTTAAAAGAAGTATCAAAATTTCCAAACAAATAAATCAAGGTTTATTGAAAAATTTGTCTGGCTAGTCAAGCATGAAATCGATTGAGTGTACAAACATAGAACTCGAGTCGAACTTTTTTTTTTTTTTTTTTTTTTTTGAAACAGGTGCTATATGATTCTGCGCGAGCTTCGATAGTTTCAGCTTAATTTGCTCGATAGTGATTTCGCTGTAATAGCATCTCGGATAATCGCGCTCATCACGTGCTTGTATTGGATTACCACATGATGGTATGTGTTGGCTTCGTTGAATGAAGTTTAGTCCAAGATGGCTGCAACTCCTTATTGAATAGAATCGAGAACAATAAATAAATCGAATGTGAACGGTTTTACGCACAAATCCTGGGATGAAATTAGAATCGGCAAGAATTTTTGTACCATTGGCCGTCGGCCATATATTCCGCGTGCTTTTATTACGACAATCGTCACATTTCTACTAGATTGGAACCATTTCGTGCGTGTATACGTTTGTATACGTATGTGTATGCGTGCGATCATTAACATAAGTGTTATTTAACGACGCTTCATGAATCTTTACGATCGTTTCAATTTACGATTCTGACAGGCTGGTTCATTCGGTACCATTTTGAACGGTGGTCAATATAAATTGAACATTAACGAAAGAGTACCAAACGATCATCAGTTGGTGATTTCAATTAATTAAGATAAACGAAGATTATATTATTATTGACATTCAATCGATGTTAATTCGCTTTGTTGTAAAATCTAAAGATAGATAATTGATTAATATTTAATTACTGTGATATTAAGTAGATATTTCCGATGAGGACATTTTCCTTTTTATTTTAAGTACGTGATCGCTTCGAGAGGTTTAATGTCACCGATGGAGTTATGATTAAGTTAAAAATGGACAGGTTGGTCGCGCAAACGTGAAATTATCGATGGGAAGAACACGGACCTTAACAAAATTTCTCCTGTAACCTCGTTACCTTCCGCGCCGAATAAATTTCCCATGGGAAAATTATGCGATAACGTGATATTAGAGGATTATTCATTGAATGTCGTTGATTCTATCTGTTATTCCTTATTTACATCGAATCGAAAGTTTGCGAACTCATTGAGTAATTAATATAATAATTAGCTCATCAGGTTTACATTTAATCATATAAAAACATGAAATTGAGATTACTTATTAAGATTACTTACAGAAAGAATTTTCATATTCTTAGAAAAAAAAATTGATAAACTATTCAATGACTTTACGTATAATAATTAGGGAATATAATTTTCATTGATATTTAATCTAATCTTTATAGAAGATTAGAAGATACCGATCCATACTTCCTGAAAAAACTAATTTCTTGAAACAATTAATTCTATCGTTTTAACTTTATCAATATCACTTACGTCAATTTTTTATAAACGTCCAAGATATTAATGCCTTTGTTTTATCTAATGACTATGAATATTTTGAAATTTTAATGTCAATATTTTTTTTTTTTTTCGATTCAGTATCAAAAGTATACGATCAATTATCTTATCATTCTACCGAATAACATATGACTTACGTTGAAAAGATCGAGAAAGTTAAACCATGGTTCCATAGTTCATCTTTATACAATTTTTTTTTTTATTTTTAATATTAAAATAAGATAGTACTTATTTTTAAAAATAAGTTTTATTATTTATAAACATCGTGTGAGATAATATTAACAGCGATATTCGCACAATTGAAAACACGTACGTTTCGCAAATTTCGCATAAGTTCTTTACTATGCAATTGAATTTTTGAAAGTAGACCGTACATTGTAGGATACCATGAGCGACATCTGTTACACGTGTATTCCCACTGTATGCTTTGTCTGGAACAGGTATATCATACGCGTCATACACCAACGCCTGGTGAAGAAACAAAGCATCTATTGCAGGTAGGAACGGGCTTTCACTGGATTCTTCGTGTCTTATTCATGGCGAGGTGGGCGCGCGCGCTGTCTGCACTGGCATGGGGAAAAAAAGGATGACAAGAAAATCGGAAATTCCGAGGATGCGTCGGCGACGGGTAGCAATGACCTTGGGTCGTGTATTGACTCGAATGTTCCATCTCTTTGTTCCTAACAATTCGTCGGGAAACTTCTTTCTTGCGGTCTTTCTGCGGATTCATAGTCCGCGGCCATCGAACCGCGCGCCACCATTCTATACAGATGTTCTGTATGGTCGTTGTATTCAAGGATGCTCGAATAAGCATGAGAAATTTTTTGATTTTATCTGAGAGATATCTTCTTGAAGATCATATCTTAGAGCTCTATTAATTTTTCATTTCGGATGTCCAATCAATATAAAATAATAATATAACGATTCAAGCTAATAATATTATTATACGTATGGATTTTTGTATGTATTTAGTATTCTTTACATTTCAATGTGTTGTTCAATTGCAAAGAAGTTTGCTCATTTAAATATGAAACTACGTTTTAAATTTATGATGGATAATTATTCTGCAAAAAAAATCTCAGATTTTATCATTTTCCTTGTGTTATTCCTAACGTGTTATTTAGTATATATACTTTTTAAATCTTTACAAAGTTCTTGAATTTGCTAATTAAAAAAAATATACGGAACAAATATTTCAATATATCTTGAAAAATAAATAAATTTTTAATTATTCTTAAACGTCAGTTCGTTGTTTTAAGCAGAATATATATTGATAATAAATAAATTGATAAATTTTACACATTTATGGATGAAAGTAACATATATATGCAACATATGCATTTTTTATTTAGATCTAATTATATATCTAATTTAAATCAATTAGTTTAAACCAATTATTTGCCCGATTCATTAAAATTACGATTTAAAGCGTTTCTTGTATCACTTTATTTTTTTACATAATATATTAGATTATTTTATTTTCAAGATTGATCAAGATTCATTAAGGATTGTTTTTAAATATAAACGAATTACCATAAGTTAAAAATTGCAGAAAGTAAAATCTATGAAATTTTAAGGAACAATTCATTTTTAATTACGTCGCATTCTTTTCCTTTTTATGGTCTTTAGAGTTACTCTCATGCGTCAGAAATAATACAGCAGGAAGCGTGTCCACCAGTTGTGTCACACAGACTGCTAATTCTGCTCGCTGCCATAAACCTGAAAAGAGAAGTAGTACCGTTATTGCAAGGCCACGACGAATCATTGTTTCGATTGACTCAAGTTGGAAAAAAAAGAGAGCAAGTGGGACAGAAAGAAAAAGAGAGAGGGAACGTAAACGAAGAAAAGGACGCGACGAAGAAGGATTGAAGAAGAAAAGAAAGGATTAAAACCACAGAAGTCTGGTGTCTAAATCCAAATAAGAGGTTACCATTCTTTCATTCTTATAAAGCAGAGATATCTTGTTCCGGTGTATCAAAACAAAAGTTTTTATTTTTGTTTCTACATACGCCATTATGTGTGTGTGTGTTTTTTGCAATACATTATGGAAACGAGATGATTACAATTATTATGCATTCTTCATTCATATTAATGAACAACGATAAATTTTATTTTAAGACTTTTGAATTGAATTTTAATGTTGTTGATACTATTTTTTTTTTCTTCTTTTCATGTATGTTTTTCATTATTATTTTTGGATAATAAGCATTGAAAAAGAATAAAATTATCTCGCTTCGAGTATTTCTTTTTTTTTTTTTAAGGGAGAAGATAATAAAAAATAATAATTTTATTCACATTTTTTTCTCAATATTTGGATATTGGTAGAAATCTTTTTCTTTCAAGATTATTTTAAAAACAATTACTATTATTGAGTATTTTAAATGAAATGTTGCGCTTTCGTTGAAGCATTCTTAGTGCATAGATATGGAAGAAACTTAACGAGTCTGATTATGAGTACAATGACCTTCAAACCCGTCCAAGGTTACAAAAGGGTATAGGGTAACAGAATGTTGTTTTAATTTTGTTTTAAGAACCATACGTATATATATATATATTTCTTGCTACCTTTTCTAACATAATATTGCTTATTAAACTTTTTTACTTTGAAATGATCTTGATAAATTATTTTTCTGCCAATATACAACTTCAACTACAATTAATGAAATTATTTATCTGTTCTTTGGATCATTTTTCAAACTTCATTTAACAATTTTGAAGATTACCAACTTAAAACCACTTTAAAATCCCTATTTTTTCAACATCAGATATTATTTTCTGTTTAAATAATTCCAAAGAAAGATCTAAAACAATTTTAGAAAAGAACAAGATATAGGTACGAAAACGGGTTGGAAGCGTGAACACTCAACAAGAAAAGACTAGCCCGTACTTCTCCGGTCCTTATAAAGAAGTCTTTCTTTAGGTGCATCATAATAAAGACCTTGTCTCTTTTCTTTGTTTGAACACGCGCCAGCACGTGGCGTAGCCGGTCGCTCGATATGGAACGTACATCAATGCTATTGCGCTTTAAAATGTTCGAGCAGTTTCGCTCCTCCGCCGTTGCGTGTCCGTTATGCATTTCTTATTTTTATGTATACGATGCACCGCATGTTATCTATTCTCTTCCTATCTTTCTTTTTCTTTTATACAACGTTCATATGGAAATATTTCCTTCCCTCTTTTTTTTTTTTTTTATCTTTCCTACTTCTTGCTCTTTGTTTTCAATGCTATATAATCTTACTAATAGTAAGAAAGCGCCATGGCGCATGGTGGCAGGAGCACATTATTTAACGAATCGTTATAAATAACTCGAAATTGATAATCGTGGAATAATATACATGATAGTGAGTAAATATTGTGGAGCCCACAATGTAACGAGAGCGCAGATTCTGAAGAATATACGCAAGAGCCAATATTTGTTTTATTTTTAATCCGTAACCGAATGTAATTTTAGTCTTTTCTGCACGTGACTACGTTTGTTTACTACATTTATTACAACTATATATATATATATAAGAAAAACGCGAAGTTTTTCTTTCTTTTTCTAAAAAAGAAAAAAAACATTTTCTTAATGTTTTTAATGTTCTCATTTATATAATTCTCTTCTAGACATTATCTTAAGACAGAGATTCATGATAATCGAATTGAACGCATTGCGTTAGATTAGATCATACGGCTATTCCTGACAAAGATATATAACACGTGTCGTCATCGTACGTGTTATAAGCGCATAATTTTAAGTGTTGCACAACGGATAGGAAGACATTATAATTTTTTCATATCAGGAGTCGATGATGACGATCATCAAACAAAAATAATATTATATTATAATATTCGGCGTTCACAGGTGTCCCCGAACCGGCGCTGTCTGAACCAGCTCAACAGCTGATCGGAGTACGAAGCGGCGGTGAACGGGGCCACTATTGCACCACCACCCCGCGATTTGGAGAAATTCGTTACATTAATCGGCCGCTGGTTGTTAACGGCCAGACGTTTCCACGAACAAGAGAGGAAGACGACGAGCAAGAAGAAAAAAAAGTGGGCTTCTGACACTTGATAAAACGAGGGAAGAAAATCAACGACGACGACGACGACGACGACGACGACGAAGAAGAAGAAGAAAACAAGGGCGAAGTTTCCTTTGCTTGCTTGGACACGCCATCATGGTCAAAACTTTTCAAGCATACCTGCCCTCGTGTCACCGCACTTACTCGTGCATTCACTGCCGTGCTCACCTCGCCAACCACGACGAACTCATCTCTAAGGTGAGCCGTGCTAGATCAGGTAACGGACAGACTTCTCGCATTCACTTCCGAGCTCGGTACACACAGCATGTATACCGTGATATGCGTATTATGTGTATGTATATATTGTGTACATATGTATGTGGCTATGTATGTACAGTCTACTGTAATAAGCTTTTTCCTTTTGATTGCAGTCCTTCCAGGGCAGTCAAGGTCGTGCCTATCTCTTTAATTCCGTGTAAGTATGCTAATGTCTTCAGAGTCACAGAGGCACAAGATCGAATCGTTGTGGAAAGTAGGACACGATATTTTATTTGTGAAACTTCTCGTGTTTTTCACATCTCTCTCTCTTTCTTTCTTCTATCTATTTCTATCTATTCTATCTTCCTTGACACGATAAGATGTTTATCTAAATAATATAATTGAATGATCGTTCCCCTTTATTGTTTTAGGGTGAACGTGGGCTGTGGTCCTGCGGAAGAGCGAGTTCTCTTAACTGGCCTTCATGCTGTCGCTGATATTTATTGCGAGTGTTGCAAGACCACCCTTGGGTGGAAATACGTAAGTTCCCTTTTTAAAATTTTTCCAAAAATATTTAAATATACGTGTGTATATACACGGATCGATCCAAATATTCTCTAATATCATTTGGAAATTTTGTAGGAGCATGCGTTCGAGTCGAGTCAAAAATATAAAGAAGGAAAGTTTATAATCGAGCTTGCTCATATGATCAAGGAGAATGGATGGGAATAGATTGAGTTGGGGGTAATCTACAGTAAAAGAAAGAGAATACCTCTATAAAAATATACGAGGCCCATCAAAACTTTTCCTGATATAAGAATAATGCCTACAATGTTGTTCTAATTGCAATGTGCGGCCCCCTCCCCTCTGTCAAACCACCAACGAAAGTCTGTGATTTCATTTGTGATTTGTAATCTTAGTAACTTTTTATGTTTCGGACAATTCGACGCTGTTTTTCGTTCTTTCCGATCGATTCATCATACAAGCGATGACACTGGTGATCCGCGGCGTCGCGGATCGATCATACAAGGAAGTATTGTAAAAAGAGAGAAAGAAAAAAAAATTATTTTTCAACAAACTAAAAAAAAAAAAAAAAAAAAAAAAGAAAAAGAAAACGAAAAAAGACGGGAAACAAGAAAGAAAGAAAAAAACATATAGAATATAAGGGATAAAAAAAAAAGGGAAAAAAAATGATAATGATGATAATAAGCGATGGTGAATACGATGACGAAGGTGCCATGGTGGAAGTAAAAGTAGAGAATCGCTCTGTTCGAACAATGGGGTGCCCCCCTAATTTTAATTCATTATCTTTCTAGACATTTTATCGTGAATGTCGCAATGATAAATGTTAAAAATTAACGCGTGGGGCACCCCGATGAAAAAATCAAGTTTTTTAATCCGTTATTGCACCGGAGCAGCGCAAGTGCCACGGACTTTGCTGGACTGACTGCCTGCCCGCCGCGTCTATCATTGGAATTTCACTGCCGATATTCCTAATATTAATTAAGATGACTGTGCCGCATAGTAGGCGACGCAGCTGGTAGTTTTTAGAATAGCTTACAAATATAGCATACTAAAGCCTATGTTAAAATATTATAGGACCTCATGGATATAGAAAATAAGGATGGTGTGAAACGGAAATTGAGAGAATGAGAGACGGAGTGAATGTCTTATATGTATGCTGTGTGCAAGAGAAAAAAATGAAGAAAGAAAAAGGTTTGGTTAATTCGTATCGTGTGTACATGTTTGATTTTATGTTCACCATGCCTGCCAAACTGTCTGTTTATCTGCCAGTCGCCATTACTGTTAGTGGGAAAAAAAAAAAAAAAAAAAAAAAAAAAAAGAAGTAACGTATTCTAACATGTTCACGTTTTTGTCGGCTCTGCAAGGTGTGGTATGACTGAATCTTTTTGTCGTGAATAAAAATATTATTGGACTGCGCCTTCTTATGCACGCACTATAGAATATATTGAAGAAAGAAAAATGAAAAAAAGAGTTTAAAAACGAAACAAATTAATTGCTCATTATTTTTAATATCGATCTCATTTGTAAATATTAAATAGAGTTCAGTGACATCGCAGATCACTATTTTACTCGAAGCCCAAATGTATGATTGATTTTCGTCGGTCATTAAATGAAAAAAATTTTACTACAATACTGATTTATCATTTTCACGCTAAACCATTATATAATGACGTAGCGACATTTTAATATAATTAATTTTTTTTATTAGAACATCATATTTTTGAGACTGTTTGTGTAAATGAAATGGTGTAAACTAATTTTTAGGCGGCTTTTAATGTTACCTTCGTTATTCTTCTTTTAAATTTTGAAATGATTAAAATTGAAGTTATTTGTTTTAAACATGGAGATCACAACATTTGTGACGTATCAATAATCGAATTTTAAAATTAAAATAAAAGGTACTCATTATTTTTTTTGTTTTACATTAAAACGAAGGTAGCAAAATGTGCAGGCGTGAAAAACATTTAATTTCTATTTTTTAATAACAATAAATATATCAAGCAAAATATAATTGTGAAATAAATGTACAAAAAATTGGTTATTTCTTATTATGCTAGACTTATTGAAAAAGCGCAAATTGAGTAATGGATATAAAAATTTGGTGGGGTAATTATTAGAATATCTAAGGAAAGTCGTGTTTATCATTTAAAATGCATACATATGAAAGTGCAGTGTGAATATTTAGAAACGTAATGAATGAATGTGCCGGCCTAATTCTTCATGCTGTCTCTTAAAGAGTACTTTTTATATTACTGTGCCGATGCCCTTTTACCCGCACTCACTTTTCCAAAAATCTTGTTGAATTGTCCCCACCAACACTAATTCCGTAGTTTTCAGCCTCCACAACATCCACCATTTCCACCATTACACAATTTTGCTTTGTAAAACATGTTCATAATAAAAAAGAAATACAAGGTATTTAATCGAAATGGACTCATTTTATTTTGAATATAGAACTTTTTATTAATAAAAATTAAATAATCATGGAATATTCTATATATTGATTGTAAAAATGAATCAAAAAATCACTTAAGTTCTTTTTTATCGATAGAAAAGAAAGGTATTATGAGATAATATACAGACAAGATACAGAAAGAGAGAAATCTAATATTCAATAGATTTTTGCCTCGGGAGGATTAATACTTTCTTATCATTTTAGTGTCATTTTCAACATTATCGATTCGATTCAAAATAAAATTAAAATATTAATTGGAATTGAAATTAAATTTGAATATAAAATTACAAATAAAAAATACAACAATTATTTTATTATGATATTATTAATACTATATTTAAATCTCATTGCTGTTGCTGTTGCTTCGTGTCAAAACACTTGTGTTATATTTGGGAATCATCGGTATACATTGTAAAACTTAGTATGTAACATCTATATTTTTTACATTAAAAATTAAAACACATTGTAGTTTTAAAAGAGAAACAATGAAAATGTGTTTAATTGATATCCCGTACCTGACAAGTTTCGATAAATAGTGAGAAAAAGAAATAGAAATAGAATAAAATATTGAAATCAATATGCTATTTTCAGAATAATGCAAACGAAATATATAAAGAAAAGACAGAAAAAAATGAAAAAAAAATAGAGATAAAATAAAAATCGATTGTTAATTTTTTGAATGCTTTAGATGATTTTATCAAGAAATAAATTTTTGGTATTTTAGAGATAACTGATAATGAATTCTTTTTCTATCCTTCTCTTATGTTTGCTATCTTTGGTTAGTTTATTTACTGATGGTTCTCATATTTTTATTCTATTTCTATTCCTTTTCCACATTTATTTTTTTTCAAAAAATGACTCTTATATTTGATTATTTTTATTGTCTATTATTAATAGTAATTAGAAGATCTATGAATAAAATTCAACATATATAAATCATAGAGAGAATATTTAATAAAAGAACATATTTTTAATAAAGTTATATTCTAACATATTTTTAATAAAATTGTATTTTTAACAAAAGAAATTATTTTTAAAATCTATTAAATTTATCTTTTATAATTAAATTGAATATAATTTTTATATTTATCGGTTTAAATGGATACATTGAACATTGATTTTTTTCGCAATCGGTATTTCAGAACATGAGATACAAAATTAAATGTTAGGTCTATCCTATATCTTGTTTATGGTATATGTACAATATTCAAGTCGGTGCGCGATGGCTGCGTAACATTGAGGTTGCTCCGCGGTCTTTTGTGGTTCCTCGTTGATTTTCTTATTTTTGTTTATCTTTTAGTTGGCTTAAAAATGTTATAGGTTTTCCTAAGTTCCTTTCAAATTATAAAATATTTATATATTGTGACTTTTATATCAAAAATGAAGAACGCAAAAATCAAAGCGAGGTAATTGATATTCAATTGAATAGTTTTGAAGTAATTATACTTGTTGCTTCTGTTCAGAAAACTATTTCGATAATTATATTTATTTTTTTATAATATTATTATATTATATTTTCTTATTTATTAAGAAATTCATTGAAAAATTAATATTTTATTAATTTTTTTTAATAACATCAAGAATAATAAACTTTTTAACCTCGAAAAATATTGATTTTTTTTCTCACTTATTGTATACAATATATGTCTCAAATTTATTCATTCATGTAAAATCAAATATTTCTATTTTTTTGTAATGTCATATATTTTATATAATTTATTTTAATATTTATTTTTTTAATATCTTAAATATATAATAAGTTAATTATTAAATTAATTATTAAAAAAATTTAAAATATTCATTGAAAATTTTTATTTCTTCATTATAATATTTATAATTTATTTCAATAATTTATTTCAATAATATTTATTTTCAGACAATGTATAGAGAGATTTGGAGATCAAGGAGGCTATTTTGATGTTGTTGTAAGACCTATGTTACAACAAGGACATGAAGGAGAATTATGTGGCTGGTTAAAAGAAATGAGTTTAATTAGAACTGTTTCTACTTGTCCACATCCTGAATGTAAAGGAAGAAGTTTGGCTTGGAATCAAGCAAGAATTGTAGATAAATATAGTTGGTCTTGTCCTAATTGTACAAGAAAACAATCTATTAGAGAAAATTCATTTTTTGTTGGAGTTAAATGTGACCTGAAAATGTGCCTTCAATTGATATTAGGATGGTGTCAAATGATACCTAGTGAACACACTGCCAATTATTTAGGTATGTTTCATATAAATTTTTAAATGTTTTGAATAATAAATTTTATACATATTTTATTTTTAGATATAAAAAAACATGTAGTTAAGAAAGTATATGAGAGATGTGATGAAGTTTCTGAAAATTATGTAACAAATCATCCAGAAGATTGGGTTCTAGGAGGTCAAAGTGCAATATTAATTGTGGATGAATTTCCTAATGGCTATATGACTGAAAATCCTTCTGATATAACTAGTGCTAAGAAACGCAACAATAACTCTCATACAATAGTATGTATAGCAGAAGCAAATACAATACCAACTAGAATGTGGTTTCATATGATTGAAGCATTTCCAGAGGTATTTTTTTTTTTTTAATTTTTATAAAATTATTTACAATTATATTTTTTTTTATTATAATATTATTATTATTCATTAGCCATTGAAGATAGATAAATCACAATGTGATATTGATAAATGCAACATGGTTAAAGAAGCTTTAAAAGAGATTGCAAAACACAGTGCTCCTGGTAGTTATATTGTAGCAAATAATCGAGCTCGTTGTTGCAGTTTTGAATTGCTACAAGAATTAAAACAATATAAAGTAATTAGCGTAGAACAACTCCAGAAATTTGATCCACCAGGAAAAAATAAACTTCTTAATAATCTAGGTATGTATATATTGCTTGTTATCAAATATTATATAAAAATATTATTATTAATATTGTTTGTTAAGAAACAATTTGGCAAACTGGTGTTGAGATTTGCGAAGAAATTCAAGAAACTACACACACTCTAGGACAACGTATAATATCGAAGCATTTATGGAGGCAAAGATTCGGTACGTCTCCTTCTACAGCATTTCAATATATGCTTAATCATATCGCAGAATGTTACCGCTTTGTTTAAATTGATTTATTATTATTCTAAGTAGCGTATTTTTCTACACTGAAAAGCAATATCAAATGCTAGTGAGTAACTTCTTTTTTTTGACGATATGATTTTGTAAAATAATTTTAACACAAATTAACATACCATAAGTATAATATTGATTATTAATTGAATCGATATTTTATATCCTCTAAAATATACGCGTTATGTTTTACAGTAGCAATGGCCTTGCTAATAATAGAAAAAAATATTCATTACTTATAAATGAAGTATATATATTATAAAAAATATCTTCATGAAAAGAATATTACAATCTAATGTTTCATTGAAACACGCACTTTGTGTCTTCCAAGTATCAAAATATTAATACTTTTTAAACTTGAATTTATAATCGTTATTAATTAGAATTAGAATATAATGCAAGATAAATTTGAATTTGTTAATGCACATTTAAAATATACTTTATATCATTCAATTTTTCTACAAATTTAAATCAACAAACTAATTATTAAAAGACTGATGGTGATATTGATATAATATCAAATTATTAATGAATCAAATTAAATTATAATTACGAAATTATGTTTCTTCAAAATTTATAATTAATATGCTAATTTCAAATACTCAAAAAATTTGGATTTTAAAATTGATAGAAAGAGCTTTTTTCTATTTGTTCCTTAATGTAAGTATACGTGTATGAAAAAATTAATTTATGATTTTGCTTACAATTACTTGTTAATTATAAGATTCTGTAATATTAAAATATTATCTAATAATCTCATAACAAATTTAAAATGAAACATTTAATATCAGGTGCAATTAGTACCAATATATAAATTAGATTTAAATAGAACAAGTTCACAAACAATTGTCAATTTATATTGTGCTATTAATATTTACATTAGTTATAATACTTAATAAGAAATTAGTTTTATCCAAAGTTTTACACAGTATTATTCAGTAATAATATTCTATAATCATTTTAATATAAGTTAAAATCACATTTATATTTTGTTCAAATTATGGTCGGTTTTCTTTAGTTAAAGTCACTAATTCAGTGACAGAGTATAGCAATTATACATCAGATGTGATAAAACCGACTTTGTGATATGGAATTGTTAGTTTTCTTCGTTTTTCAAATTATATCACTAAAAAATGAATAAAATATCAAGGTTGTCAAATTTTTAAGAAGTTTTCTTAAACAATGTGATAATGACGTTACTTCGTACGGTAAAATATTATATATTAGTTAACAAGATAAGAAAATTATTTTATAAGTTAATAGAATATAATATACTATATATTATATGATTAAGGCTTTTTATTCTTAAATAATATCATTTTATAAGATTACATAACAATATTGAAAAACAAAATTTTTTTATTAAAATAACTAAAATATATACAATATTTTTATAACAATTAACCATTTAGCAATATTGTTACGACTTTACATGTTTTATACCAAATTGTAATGAAAAATTGTAACATATTTTATAAGATCAAATCTACATTTAAGTATTAAATAAAGCAATATTATTTCATATGTCGCGTTTAAATTTACCATGTTTAAGGTAAGAAAACTTTACAAATGTTTCCATATATATCTTTATTTACAACAAATAAAGATAAAAAATAAAATAGATAACAAAAATATATTTCAACATAATAATATATATAAAATATTAATTAAAAAAGTTGTATAAGAAATATCATATTTTTTTATATTATTTGCTAATTATGAGATTCTATAAGAGATTTTTTTTATGTATAATTCCTCATTTTATTCACCATAGTGTTAATAAGTACAAATGCACCATCTATGATAGTAATTATAAAAATTCTTCACTCATAATTTCTCTATAATCATTTTGATCTTGCACCATCTTTCGAAAAACTCGATATTTTTGAAGATGATACCTTAAAAAAAATATATATATATATATTATAAATCAAAAATAATTTAAACAACTTTTTTGAACATATTTGCTTACTTATAGCATTTGCTTGTAGGTTTAACCATAGTTGCAGATCCTCCCATTGCTTTAATAGCATCATACATTGTATTAAATTTTTTAGCTGCATAAGACCCAAGAATTGCTGCTCCTATTAGTACCGATTCTTTTTCAATAGGACATAATACAGGCAAATCTAATACATCTGCTTGTATTTGTATAAATAATGGATTTTGACTTAGACCTCCGCAAACTAATAAAGTATCTATTTTATGACCAGCAGCTTCTAATGTTTCCAAAATATGTTTTGTACCATACTGTCAAAAAACTTTAAATGTACTTTTTATTATAAGAAAAATATAAGAAGATTAAATATATTTGTACCGTTAAAGCTTGTACTGTTGCCAAATACAATAGTGCCAAGTTTTCTTGATCAACTGATAAAGAGAGTCCTGATATCTATATAATATTCAATTAAAAAAATTAATTTATTTATTTTATAATTATCAAGTCAATAAGAAAAACATATAATATTATTACCATTCCCCTAAGTGTTGGATCAGCCAAAGGTGATCGATTACCGTGAAAATCAGGCCATACATGAATATCTTTCGTTAAATATGAAACATTTTTTAAGCCTTTTTGATCAGACATCGTTTGTAATAATTCAGATAAATATTGTTGTATATGTCTAAAAATTACATGATAAATAATAACAAAGTTTATGAATTTATATAATTTATTTTAACTTACTTATTTCCGCTTAAACTTTTCAAAATTCCTGGTGTCGCAGGATGAGTATCAATTATGTGATCAAGTAATTTTCCAGTTACACTTTGTCCTCCTTCATTCAACCATAATCCTGGAACCATGGCACTGAAATATGGGCCCCAAACACCATTAACAAAAAGTTTCTTCTCATTAACTATCATATGGCAAGTTGATGTGCCACAAATTAATGCTGTAAATTACATTCATTAATTATAAAAATCGGAGCGACAAAAATAATAGTATACAATAAAAACATTTTTTATAGATATACCTAATCTACTTTGTAAGTTGTAAGACATGGCAGGTACAGAACAGCCTATCATACCAAGTCCTCCTGCATGTGCATCAATAAGAGAAGTCCCCACAGCTGTTCCTTTTAGGAGACCCAATTCAGATGCAGCTTTTGCCGATAATCCTTGGTTAACCGGATCGCCCGGAGTCCTCACATCATTACCTTCGTATTAATATTTCTCTTTGTTAAAATAAAGTAATACTTTCATATTATCTGTCTGAACATAAAAGAGATTTGTTAACTTGTTAACTCAAAAACTATATATGATTCAAACGAAATAATTTCCGTTTTGTGTAATCGATTTAAATTTACCTAAAATTCACAACAATTCCGATTATTATATAGAATTAGTAATAATACCTATTTTTCTCCAGTTATCTTTCTTAAGATCTTTTAAATGAATTTGTTCAAAGAATTCATCATTCCATTTATTGTTACCATCAGGACCAGCACTATAATTCCACTTACACACTAAAGAACATAAAGATCTGAAATCAAACTAAAAAGTTATACTACAATGTTTATGTTTTATATTAAAAATAAATTCTATATAATAATATTGTTACCTTGATTCAGAATCTGTTGCTTTCCATGTTAAGAAATCAGGCAGATCAAATAGCAATGCTGCACGATTCCAAGATGAAGATAGATTTTTTTTCAGCCATAACATTTTAGGAGTTTGCATTTCTAATGATACTTTTCCACCTACATACTGAAGCATATCATGATCTTGGGCATTTATAAAATCAGCTTCTTCTTGTGCTCTATGATCCATCCACAATATAACATTTTGTTTATCTTCTCCTATAAAAATAAAAATTTAATGAATAGATATTTTATTTTAATTTTGAAAAATTTTGAAAAATACCTGTTGGACTAACTGTAACTGGTGATCCTGTTTTATCAATTGCAACCAATGAACATGTAGCATCAAAACCAATACCTTTTACATTATCTGCTGAAATATCAGCCACAACTGACTGCAATTAAAAAAGTTATATATAATTTTTCGATTTATCATTGATATAAAATTGATTAAATTTATTAAATTTGTTTTATACCTTTACTACATGGCAAACTGCACTCCAAATATTATCAGATGACTGTTCATAAAAATTAGGAGCAGGATGAAAAATTTCAAGTGGGCATGTTGCCAATTTTACTATCTTCCCTTTAGAGGATACCAGAGCAGCTCGAGCACTTCCTGTTCCTACATCAACACCCACAAAGTAATCCATGTCCATATTCTTTAGAATAGATTCGTAAGTTTTATATCTTTCACTAAGAGAATTCAACTGAATGCTCTACTTCAATTAGAATCATTGTGAGCTGCAAATATGAGTAAGTAATAGTTATTATCAGTAAAACTTTATGTAATCATAGGCTTTACTTTAATCTTACATGACCCTGAGATAACTCTTTCAGCAATAAGAAACAGTTAAGTAATAATAACACCAATAATAACTTGTTGCTATATAACTCTTTTATACATAAAACAAAAAAACATAATATACAAAAAGGAAATTATTATCAATGGAATTATTCCAAATAAACAGCTTATAATTAAATTTAAAAATATAGGATATAAAAACATTCAAAACGAAATATAACAATGTTACGTAAGTAAAATAGCATACTATACGTAGATCCGTATATGGAAACATGTATAAAAAATTCCAAGTGCGTTATCGTAATTAATTCTACTACTTCGTATTGTGATCTTTTTATATTCTTCGAGTGTTTTATATAAGTTCTATTAAAGTTAATTATTAAATAAGTACTTAAATAAGTAACGATATAACAATGTATTTAAAAAAAACGAAATATTTTATTGTTAAAACATAATAATAAAAATATAGTATACATTGCACGCACGTGTGCGACTAGTTTGACAGTGACCTAGCAATACCTTAAGTATTGAGTAATAAAAAGTAACACACGTGGTAAAACTTTGTCATAAATTTTTCAGAACATACAGTTTTTCAATTATTTATTATTAAATGATATAAAATTATAAATTATATATATAATTAATATTTATTTTTTTCTTAAGTAACTTTTTCTAGAGAATTACATATTTTAACTTGTTACATAACCTAAACATGGTTCGGTTTAAAAACAGGTAGCAATATTATATATTTTAAAAATATTTGCGTTTATTTATTTATTTTAGATATTCAATAATATATTTTTTATACTTTCATTTATTATAATTTTCAAACATTATATCTATAAAAATATAATTAAAATGTATTCGAAATATATTTTTAGATATATAACATTTAAAATAATTCTTGGTGATAAATCTAATAAGCCTTTACAATTAAAAATTACAACTTTACATGTTGCTATTCAACAAAAAGTACAACAATTGTATGGTGATTTTGGTGTTGCTGCGATAAAAGCTGGTTTTACTGGTAATATAAAAGTTATAGTTTCATTATCATTATTTATAATTTCAAAATAACAAAAAAATTGAAATTTTTGAATAAATATCTGATTTTATTTATTTTATAATCTTTTTAGCAAAGTATTGTAATATACATACAAAAATAGCATTAGTGAAAACCCGTCATGGTCCTCATAAATTTTTATTGAAAGCCATCCCACTTATAAATGATATTGCAGGACGTTTGGTATCAATAGAAATACTTTATGTGGGTGCAACATTAAAACATTGTTTTCTTTTTATCAAAGTAAGTAAATTCTTTTTTAGATCATGTGTATAACGATATTAGTAAAAATATTTTGAAATTAAATATTTCAGAAATATCAACAACAAGAATTAGAACGAGTATGGAATACTCTTAAAACTGAAAGAGAACGAAAAAACATGGAAAACGCTTTAATGACATTAACTCCTGTCATGAAAGAGTTGGGATAAATTATATATAATAGGATATATAATATATATAAGATAAATATATAATAGGATATATTTTTAAATTTAAATTAATAAATAAATATAAAAATTGAAGAAAATAATTTTTTAAATGTGTTAATTTTTATAATTATTCATATAAATAATTTTAATTTGCTTATATTAATTTGAACTTAACATTTCCATATGTTCCGCTGTTTAAGATAAAACGCGCGAATATTTCAAATTTTCAACCACCTATTGTACATTCCACTGTTCCGATGAATCCTAGCGTGGTTACCAGTCGATAGAGGGTGCACGTAGGGGTCGTTGCTGGCTGTCGCTAGTTGTCGCTGGTTGTTGCTGAAGTGTTGAACGTTCCTATTATACAGGCAAAGTGACGGTGGCCTGTGTGAATATAGTTGGCAGTCGATCCGCGGAGGTGCTCTCAAAGTGGTGCGATAGTATAGTTCGGTATGTGCGGACAGAAGTTGTAAGTCGTTTCACGAAGTTATTTCGTGAAATGTACACCGATTTCTAACGAACGAAAAACGAATATATACGCTACATTCTCTTTTCAACGACTCTTCAGTTTGTTCAAAGAAACGTTTAAACGTAAAAATTAAAACGAAAAATCAACCGGCACGCCTCAACATAACCGGCTAATTGTCAATTCGTAAATAAATGTGCTACGTATCAAAATCGTCAAAGAAGACTTCAACTAGAGTATTAACTCCTCTCTTCTTTTTGAGGATCTAATATTTATATGTTTAAGGTAAGAAAGAGGCAGTGTCCTTCTTGTATAGGTTATCGATTTCGTTTCCGCGCTGTTCAAGGGGATGCACTCGAAATTCTCAATGTTTGATGCAAATCTATCCTATTCTCTTCCCTTTGTTTGCGTTTTTAATTAGTTATCGGATTTCATTAAAAAATATATTCATTAATATATATATTTTTCTATTCGAATGGAAAGATCGATTTATAAAATCAGTAATGTCGCACCCTTTATGAACAAATGTCATCTTTTATGAAATATATGAAATATATAATATCGAATATCGAAATAGTAGTAATTTTTATTTTGCACTTAATTTAAACATGTATCATTTATTCCAATAGAATGTTAGCGATAGCGATTGAAGCTAAATTTTCTTCTTCAAACATTAGCTATGCTCAAAATATAATCATATCGATAAAACATTTTATTAAATTTATTTTTTATATAATTTCTAAATTTATTTTTGATTTCAAATTATTCGATTATTGAATGAATATAATTAAAAAAAAATATCAGCAAATTAATGATTGAAATTCGAAACGTAGCTGTAACAATACAGAAATAGCGAGCTGCTCGATTTCTCGACTAATTTATTTGGAAATAGTTGCGCAGACTCTCGGAAGCTGTGCGAGCAGATGTCATTCCCGCTCTTAAGTATAGTTGGTCGAGACCTTTTTTTTTCATTTCTATATCGTGCTCTCCGAATTACAATACGCTTCGTCAAAAATAATATTGCGAGCATGTTGTTGACCGGAAGTCGAATTATTTTCGCAGAAAACGTAATAACGAAAAGAATATACAAGGGTCTTTCTATGTTTCACATATTATTAAAAAAAGAGTTCTTCGTTTGATTAAAAGAATTATCGATTTATCATTTAAATATTTGTCATATCCACATATCTACATTTGACTGATAGTAATGTTATTATTATTAATAGTAATGTTTTTCAAATTTATCCGCTTTTAATCTCATATACGGTAAAGTGACAAGGACGTGTCTATTTTATGTATATGGACGATTCCAAATAGGTACATATTAGTAGATAAAAATTTAATACAATATCTAATGCAACATTTTTTTTTAAATTTGTGACATGTTCATTTATAAATTATAAGCAATCTTTTCAATTTTGACAATTTTTTCTATTAAATTTATTAATGAATATATTATCTAATATTTTTTTATAATAAATAATAAATTAAATAATATTGTTTATATATTTAATTTACCTATATACATTTTCATATTTTATAATTCAGAAGATTATCTTTTCAAGTATATTATCATATTATTTCATTGTGATATAGAAATTATAATATTATAAAATATATGTGTTAGATATTTTTGTAGTTACATATATACACTACAGTAATTTATTTAAATAATTATATTAAAATCATATTTTTTCTAAACAGATGTTATTCATGTAAAGATGGAATATGCTTGAACAGGAATAATTTTATGATCTTTATGGTGACTATTCATTAAGTTTACACAGTAGAACGTGTTAGTCTGCGGAAAGAGCAGATAAGCTTGTGTAATCGTTAGTGATAGTGGCCTCTGAAACGACTTAATATAAGCGGTGCTCTTCATTTATATAAAATTTTTATACTAAATGTATAATTTTTATTTTTTTTTTTTTGTATAATTTAATTTTGTTGTGAAAAATAAATAATTTTTTATATATCAAATAATATTTAAAAGATAATTATTAATCAATGAAGATATTTCTTTCTGTCTACTTGTTCCAAATAAGAAGTTACATGATCTTAGAATATTTAATATACTTTTTCGCTATTTATTATATAAACTTCTGCTCTTTCGTAATGTACTGCAAGTAGGGCATAAGGATGACCATTACGTAATCCTCATGAAAGCGAAGTTATTTGCAGATTATATCGTTTATTTTGACGCCAGTTTCAGATCGTCAAATATAACGAAACATTTTTTGTTTTCAATCGACCCTATCTTTAATTATTTATTTTATAACTTTGTTATTTTATTAGAGAATTAAAATAAATGTACATAGTTGATAGTGTAATAAATTTGATAATTTAATTTCATCAGTTACAGTAAAATAGTTGAAAAATCATATTTTTGTTGAAGTATAAAAAATTACAGATCTTATTAGAATAGTATAATCATTTTTTTGTTTTATTTTGGACTCTAAAAGTGTCGCAATAATTGCATTAATAGGTTTTTTCTAAAAAAAATCCATGCATTTAATGACTTTCATAATAATATATTTAAAGAACGTAAATCATTCACAGTAGTGAATAAGTGGAACAGAAATAAGAAGTAATAAAAAGTTAAAGTAGAGGCCGAAATTGCTTTTCACTTTCAGAGACGCGAGGCACCATTGCTTTCTGCGATGGACCAATTATATTACGTAAATTAATTGAACTATTTTTAAAAATATTCATACACTTTTATATTTTTGTTTTCTTTTTTATCATATATTTATTATATATTTCGATTTTATAAAATACATGATATTCTCTATAATATCGTTATAAAGTTTTCTTTTTAAATATTCATATCACTTTAATTATTATCTAAAAATTAAACTTGTCAAAATATTCTGATACTATTTTATTTCCAATGAGATATTTTAATTCCAATTCTTTGATATTTTTTAAATTTTATTATTCTGAATATTTTTTGTTTCTAATACCATACTTTAATTCTTTTCTTTCGGTATTTTTTCCATTTTTCTTATTCTCAAGATATCTTAAAAGTTTTTACTTCCAACTTAATTATTTAATCTCTCAATTCTAATTTTTTATAATCAAAATATCTTTTATCAAATCAAAAATCAAATATCTTTTATTTCCAAATTTTTTTTATTTTTCATTCTGACGTTGAAAAAGCGATTTCTTTTTTTTTTTTTCTTATTAAATTCTTATTGATTTGTATAAAAATAATAAATGTTGCTTCGCCAGTAAAAAGCGAAATTAAATTTAATCATAGCGTATGATAGGGAATTTAATCATGAATAATCGTGATGTAGTAAAAGGTGGAACTTTCTTTCTTTCTTTCTTTCATTCTTTCTTTCGTTCTTTCTTTCTTTCTCTTGACATGGCATGTATAAACGATACTTGTTTAATGTTTACGCCGGATGGGAATAATTTACGCAGCAACGGTGCACGTCTGCCAAGGAAATGTGCTTCCATGCTTTTAGCCTCCGTGAGAGTGTTTTTTCTTCAATGAACAGATAAACCCTTTTATGACAATCTTTTCCGGGCACGTGTTGACATTAATTACTGATTAAAATGTGCAATCTTTTTCACGAGTAATTTAATTTAATTGTATATTTAACGACTTCCGATTTCGTGGAAACTCTCGTGGAAATTCTTTTAATCTCAAGATCATATGAATTTTATGTAATCATAGTTTAAATTTTTTGGATAATATTAAATTGACAATTTTATTTATTAGCTTTGTATTATTGTATCGTTATAAAAAATATATACCGTCTGTTCTAATTTTAATAATTCCATATTCAAACGTTTCTTTCTGCACTTTACATGTTAGAAGGATTGTAAAATTTCAATTTGAACGACGCATTATGATACGAATCGTTATATAAGACAAAATATTGGTTGTCAAATTTACCAAATCATCATACACCATAAATTATACTCATTATAGAAGAAATCATTCTTTTAATATCCAAAATGCATGTTCAAAGAATTCTAAAAGTCAAAATTTTAAAAATTTCATAAAAAAAATATTTCAAATATTTAGTTAAAGTTTTAAGCTTAGAAGATTGATTGATTTAAAAATCTCAATCCATTTTTAATAAGAATCCTACAACAAATAAAATGCAAATATTTTTTACATATATATATATTATATTTTTTCCACTATATAACTACATAATACACGATTTACATAATTTATAGTAACGACCATAAAAGGGAAGTATTACAGCTAATCCATTTATATTTCTTTTGTGCACGTGTGGAGACATCGGATACCTCGCGTCCTCGAACACAGCCTATTAAAATAATTAATTTATGGAAAGTGCAGCTATTGGGAGAGACGACGAGAAAACGTGGGACGAAAAGAGCGTTGTGAATTGCACGCGTAGGCCGTGTTCTCGAGTGCGTGCACGCGTCAGGAATCACGTTGACACGGTGACCCTCGATCAAGCTGTCTCTTTCGAGGAGCATCTCATTAGCTCTTGATAAAGAGTTTGTGAAACTATCGATATGATCTTTTCTGCGTTAGTTCTTCCTAGAATCTTCGACGCTTAAATTTTTATGTAAAAAAAAAAAATCTTAGATACATCTTTAGAACATCTCCAACAAAATTTCGTTACCTCCATTACGTTTCCATTTTGTATTCAGAAGAAAAAAAAAACGATCTTACGAGTCATAAAGTTTGCTTATATACAATCATTCACCAACGATACGTTCTCTTGATATTTCCACCCATAATTCAAGGTCAACTGTGCTCTTTATTTCAGAAAAGAACCGTAGGATCCCATCAGATTAACGAGCCATATTTCAATGCATCTCGTTTAACTGTAAAAACTTGTATATAAGAATTGCACGTTTAACAATGTAGCGCTGCTATTAACGTAGAAAAACGTTAGACGCCAATCTTACTATAGCTATATACATACCGTGTATCACGATTATTTTACGAACGAAGCGATTTCGTACGCTTTCTCCGACCACGATCAACAACGATGGGAATAAACCGTGGATAATACGGAGAGCGGAAGATACTTTGCATAATGCATGAATAGAGAGAGAGAGAGAGAAGAGAAGGGAATCTTGGTATCTAACAATCAGAATCACTTGCGTCTAATAACTATTTCTATCGCGAGAGATATATCCTCATTGTCCATCGTGCAAAGTTAAAAAACAGTCGCTTTTCACCGTCATTGTTTGAAAACCACGCTTTTTAGATACTTCTTCTCATTCAACTTTCCTCGATTTCTCGGTCTTCTTTAAGTCTTCTGAAGAATATTTGGTCTTTCATTTCTTTAACGATTTAATATTCGGTTCTTTGAAATTTAAATTTTCTACGTGTTTGAGATAATAGCGTTTACTTACTGGGTAAATTCATTATTTTGTAGAATAGGGAGCTTCGGTTAAACTAGTCGTAAAATTTTGTCTTAAACTCGAGGCCAAAAACTGGTGGCGGTAAACGGCCTCTGCAGAATGCAGAGTCGCGTTTCTTCGTTTGACGAAGCGGCCTCCTCCCTTCCGAGAGCACGGGCTCAGATTAGGCGTCCGCACGTCCGGCTCGCGGATATATTTACCGTTCAAATCATTCTACACAGGCTGACCTGACCACAGAACACCCGCTTTGAATCGTTCTCGTTGAATTATTCTCGCGATTTATCGGCACTATTCCATTCATTCCAATTATTCTTGGGATTTATCGATACTGCGACCTTCCATGAAATTATTTGTCTCACGATTTGTCAATGGTAGAAATTACTTTGGAGAAAATTACATAAAACATTATTACACGTTATTATGATATATTGCATTATTCTTTTCAAGATTATTCTCATTATTCTCTTCTTGTCGATTGATTTGTTGATTTCTTTTACCGTCTTAAATGTCTTGTGTACGTTCGTGGAGAATTATTTTAAACTTATTATCTGTGAAAAAATTTTTTTTTAAATATAATACAGAATTAATTTTGTACAATTTATTATTTATTGCTTAAATCACATATGAAAGAAATTCCTGAGAAACAGCGATTTTTTTGTGATCGAAATTAGAATGATCGAGAAGTGTCACATTCAGTCTTTGAGATATTTAATAAAAAAGTCGTAAAAATCGTATCTTTAAGTTGGTCAAGACAGGATTCCTTAACGACGCTTTAAAGGCAGTCCGCAAATAACCCAGGGGAGATACGAGTTCGGAAGACCGTGCCAAAGATTTGGTTTTTTTGACTGCGATACGTGGGGATCCAGCATTTTTGTCATGGATTAATTAGAATTGCTTTCTCTAATAATATCTCAAATAAAGAATTAAGCGAAAAAGTAGTTCATATATATTTTTTCCAAAAAATAAATAAAATATAGAAAAAATTTTATTTACTTACTTTTTGAATACAAATTAAATTTGTATAATTACATACTTATTAACCCTTCTTGAGATATTTTATTCTCGTTGAGAAAACCTTGAAATTTTATTAATACGTTAGGAAACAGTATTTTATATTTATATTCAGCTATTAATATTCTTCGATCCTTTAGAAAACCTTTACTCACGTGCTCTAATTAAGAATGTCTCTTTTCTTCTTTTTTGAATAGACAAGTATACTACATTTTTATACTAGCTAAAAATAAGATTTATCATAAATTTTGTCGTTAATGTGACAGTTAATTAAGAAATATTTTTCCTTTAAAAAATTAAAAAAAAAATAACAAAAGCAAAATTTTTATTTTAAAAGTTATTTTAAAAGCATATTCTTTAATGTAATTTCATATTTCAAATATTTTATGCCAAATTTTTCAAATAAATATTTTGCATGAAAAATGTTAGTGAAAATGTGTTTCAGTCGATCCCGTATATCCCTGTCTACCATTAACCAACTGAAACGTTTTGCTTTTAACGCTTCCAGATTTACGTGTCGGCTAGTACATAAATCAGTCTGAAATTAATTTCTTCCCTCTGAATCGTTGAAACAAGACAATTCTTCTTTTCGATCAATTTTATAATTCGGTCATTTATTTCATTAATTAAGATTTTTCGTAATATATAAACTAAAAAGAATTAAGATAGAGAATTTTTAGAAATTTATTAAATTTTAAAAACGAAAATTAATTTAAAAAAAGAAATTGGAATTTAATAACCTTGCTAATTCGTCAGAATTTCACTTTGTAGAATGATTATCATTATATCCATATTTTTTAGAAAAATTATTTTTTATTTTTATATAACAAAATTTTAGTATTAGATACCTATCTATTTTTATGTCACATTCATCATATTTGACTACACGCAAATAGATTACACATATCGAAAGAAATTGAGAATAGAGATTAGCACAACTGAAGTTAGTGACATCATCGAAGGATAAGGATATCGAATAAAATCGATATAGATATCCTAGGGATTTTTAGCGTATGATTCAGTGAGAAACGCTATAGGAAACAAGTTCAAATAGTGAAATACAAAAACTATTGTTATCAGATCATTATATATTATATATATATATATCTTTAAAAAAAAAGTGCATTATTTAGAAATTATTTTCATCAAATGCATAATGTTTCGAAAGGACTATACATAGTGGTAAATTTTATTTGAAAACGGCATTTCATATGTACTAACCTAATATTGTTATCAAGAATATTGCACTGTAGACGGGTTACATTGACCCATGGTACATAATGTGTAAATACGATGAAAACGGGCAGGGTTAACGCGAGTAGATTTATCTGGCTCGTAGCACACACGTGGCCCTCCATACGCTTGCCCTGTGCAAACCCCACAAAGATCGTTTCCCTGGGGGGGCACCCCACCATGTGGCTGTCATTGAGTCATCGAACGTGTGGAACAGAAATATTAACGCGGGTCTGCAACTGCTTTCGATTCGCACGATCGACATTAATGGCCTAGACTACGCGACGCGTACAATAAACGTGTACAGTGTGTATAATCAAAAAAGTAATATGAAAAAAAAGTGTGTGTAAATTGTGTGTAGTTAATGCATGAGAAAGATATATGCAAAGATATAAAAGATATGAAATATAGTGAAATGGTATGTGTGATTCGAAACAATCAAAATGATGCGTCACAAAACATGGTATGATTGATAATATATAATATAATAATATATAATTCTATATAGATTAAGAAATAGAATATGATATAGTATCATACAATTCATATATTTATATATATATACTTGAATACGAAAAATAATTGCCTATAAGTTATTCGCGAAAAAAATAGAAAGATAAAGCAGAATAGGTCCCATTTATCACGTGTCTCAGCCGGTGCATTGTCTAAACTAATCGATTAAATCCATCGTGATCGCAACGTTATCGATTGTAGGAAATAAAATTATCGTATCCAAATTTCAATTGTTAGTTAGCCCTTTCAATACGAGGGAAGTAAAATCGTTAACAATAGACGTTCAGTGTCATAGGTCAGGTGCCTAGAAATAATTCGATTTGAAGCAAAGACGCGATGACAAACTGAATTTAGAGTTCCACTTGTCAGAACATAAAAGAGCTCAGTGGTTGTTTAAACATTTATATTTATATTATTATTTATTTAATGTTATTGTAGTGTATACACGATAAATTACCAATATACAAAAGATTTCATATCTAAGCTTCTTAATGTTAGCAGATTAAATTTATATGTGATTTACATATTTGTGTATTTATACCAGATTCTCGAGTGAGTATGTAAATTCTCATTTAACCTATCGTTAACATGCGATGCAGAGATTATAAAAAGAAGCATGATGGTTATTTCTGGCATCAAAACGTTCACCTTTAACGCGTCGACTCGGCCGGAATTTTGCTCGTTTTCTGCAGGGCCATCTGCGACCTCGCCATAATATTTGCACGCCAATGCACGACCTAGCCGGAATGCAAAGAACGCGAGGGACCGATTCGCTTTCGTAGCGTCATCGCAGCTGCGTTTAACCGTTGAAATTATGTATACCTAGCGTGCATTAAAAATCTGTCTCTGCATAGTTATTTTCTTCAAATTTTCAAAATGCATTCAATTATTCTGTTTATTCACGCTTGAAATCATAATTCTCAAATTTTTTATTCTTCAATTTTAAATTTTAAATTTAAAATACAAACTAATCTAAACTGCATCGTCAGATAGTTTGCATTATACTTCCGTTGTAGTTCTTTCTCGCGAGCTTACCAAGCATACAAAATAAATTCTCCTAACTTATCTTTGGTAACAAGAATCGTCCTTTCTGGTCACGTAACCAATTACTACTATCCACTCATGATCTAACACCGTTAATGCATCCATCACTATTATCTAATCTACTGCATACAAATCAAATTACCACACACCCAGTAGTTAAAACTATATTTCGATCATAGAATTTTTAAAAAAAATTTTTTCATTTTTTTAAAAAAAATATCTCCTCGAATCGAAATAGCATCATTAATGGTTCCGTCGCAATATACGACAATAGCGCGCGCCATATGTTCCGTTGTTCCATTAAAAGAACTTCCAAAAGCTTCTCGAGACTATTTCGAGTGGTCACGAGCTTAATGTAAACTCGCTAAAAGCACTCGCACCAACCAAGACGACTTTCACGATGAAACTTTACCCTTATCGATTACCTCGTTAGATAATAATCTATTTCGACTTTTAATTTCTCCTTGATTGTCATTGACCAATCAGAATTGGAATTACCGAGTCGCATTCCTCTGGATGTTCTACGACTTGCAACTGTGTTTCGATCGTTCATTACACGCTTGATTCGCGTGGTTGCCTTTTTTGGTCACGTCTTGGACGTAGTCCGAACTTTCGTCGGCGGAGTGATGTAACTATCTCCCATCATCGTGAAGATAGTTGACTCACTGGTCATTTTGTTTTTCTTCGTCTTGAAGAAAAGGATCGATGTTGTTTATCGCCCGAAATGTTTGCGCGCGAATGTGATGGCGTGATGGTGTAATCGTAAATTAATGGAGTTTGGTATTTCGATTATTCTTTTGAGAATTGAAATCGATTCATGTGTATTAATAAAATAGAAGTTAAAGAATTAAAAAAAAATTTCAATATTATAATTTAGCGTTGAAATAGAGGTTAGATTAGGTTAGGTAATAGAATTGAAAAATATGAAATGAAAAATAAATATATTCGTTATGATTCATAAGTAATGTTCAATAATCTTGTTCAATCCTTGGCATCAGTCTGTTCTGACGTCATTTATTAGAAGGTTCAGTAAACTTTTGTTATTGAATACATATTATGATTCTAAAATTAGTATACATTTTGTTATCGTTGTGGGTGTCGAAACAAGTAATAAATGCGAATGAAGTGCACAATAGAGACATTCCTTTATATTTCTTCACTAAAATACAGATTGTCAACCAGTTGCACAAAACCAGGTGTTTGACCCTCCGTAAAAGCCAGTGATTCAACTTTTATTGTTAGCGAGACTCGTAAATCATTCTTTGTAGGTCTCCCTCTTTCTCTGCTGTTGTTCCAACAGTCTTCAGCTCAACCAAGGAATTCTTACCGAAACTTTTCGACCTTTCTCCACTGTAATTCAATCGGAAATATCTTCGCGTAGAATTTGACACAGACAAAAGTTGGATTCGGTCCAAGTAACAACAAGTAGAATCTGAATTAATTCGTAAAATCTTCGCAACCACGCTCTCTAGTTTATTTCTAAATATATTATGAGTGAAATATCAATATCTCGCTCTCTCTGGTGATTCAACTCTCATAAATGCAAACCTAAATACAATTCTGACGCGAGTCAACCTGGGCGACTTAAGAAAGCAGAGAAGTCAGTACTTACGACGACCATCGAACGAACGAATTGATATCGAGTTCTTCTTCTGTTATTGTGTTATTGTTATTTAATCGATGTTGCTATCATTAGCCGGATACTTACAGTTCAAGGTAAGATCCGAATTATATTAAAAGCACACGATATTTTCAAGACAATCACCAATTAAGTATTAATCGTGATTATAAAATCAATTAAGTTTTAATCGTGATTCGTGAAAAGCTAAGGTTGTTGGCTTCTTCCAGTTTTTTTTTTTTTTTTCTAATTCTTCATGTAATTTCAGTGTAATTAATTTGGAAGAAACAGAAGCAATTTATCACGAATGTTAAATCCATGGCATATGTATACATATATGTATACATATAATTATAACGATCTTCTGGGAACGAGAACGTTCTGAATTGAAAAACCGTTGGAATGTTATCTTCCACGATTTATGATTGTTTGTATTCAGTATCGCGATATAATAAATTCTCATGGAGGAAATCCACGTTCTCAAGGGCTCAATAGTTATCTAATTTATTTTTTTTTTCGCGAGATAATAATGTGATTGTACAACTTCAATTTACTCGAAACTCGTAAATATCTAAGCGCGATTTAAAAAAAAAAAAAAAAGGAAAAGAGTATTCTTTGTGTCTTATTGATATAATTTTTTAACACGTGACTTAACGTATGATAATTTTATAGATAATCCATCAAACTGTGAAATTCTTTGTCTCGTTTCGAATTAAATAGCCTGTAATTAGATATTACGCTACTTTCGAACTATTTTTAAGTAATTGAAAATAGAAACATTCGTGGTATGAATCATAACGAAATAATTTTACTTTGCTCGTTACTTAGCACGTTAAAATGACGAAACACTTTCACGCATAGCGATACAAATTTTACGTAATGCAAAAATCTAAATTATTTAACGGTAATTATAATATTTCTACAGAAATAGCTCTACGTAAAAAGTTTTTTTCTTAACCCGTAGAAATCCAAATGGAATAATTTGGATCAGTAAAATTAAATAAAATATTTCGTAATAATTTTTTTTCTGAAATTTTTTTTATTTTTATTTTAATCTACGTTTAATTCAAAATTATTCTATTTTTTCTCTTTTAGAAAAATTTGTCGACTTCTTAGTGATCTTTAAGTGATCTTTTTTAGAGAGTTTAGAATAAAGTTAAACTTTTGATAAAATAACGGAAAAAGTTCACTGTTTCGGTCGATCAAGCGTTCGAACGTGAAGCAAGCATCACGCAAGAAATAATTTCCTTTTTTTCTTCTTGTCGAAGAAACAAAGGAAGCGAACGATCATTAAACGGGATGATTGACGATCACAGAGGCTGAGACGGAACGAAAATGGATCACGCAACAGGGTTAGCCATCGTCTTTTTCGCGTTACGCACTGTACTACCTTATTTGGTTTCGTCTTCATGCGAGTTGCGGCACGAAATTGCATAAAAGGCTTCCTGCACGATCTTTCTGTCTGTCATTCTTATGCTACATAATGCAATCCGTTTAACTCGTATCACAGCTTTAAATCCTTTATTATTATGTACATCTTTTCACTCGAGTGAAATTATATGAAAACAAAAGATCAGAATTACGAATCGGCAATTTAAAACGTTTGGGCGATAAATATTTTTTTTAATTCTTTTCCTTTTATTCATTTATTTTTTCTTTTCTGAATTTAATTAAATAATAACCAGAGAAAAGATTTAATCCTCCACCGGATTTTTAACGTTGCAAGATTGTTGTTATTTCATTTCTTAATTCTCGAGGCAAACGATGGGGGAAAAAAAAGAGGCTCCTTTGAGAGTTCAACGAGGGACGTTGAAGCGAGAGCGTCAACGAGGAGGTGCAAAAGTCCGTGGAAAACGCGCGCTTCCAGCCGGTTGATTCGAACAGTTTGCAAGCTGAAACGCGTTTCAGTTCGTTTTTTTTTCTTCTCCTTTTTCTCTTTCTCCTTCTTCTCCTCCTTCTTCTTGTTCTTCTTATCCGGCGTACGCCAACTCGTGTTCGCTTCTGGGTTAAACGCTGATCTAAATACGAAACGTGAAACTGCAATACTCTTGCGACCGTGGGGTCTGTGAACAACTCGACGACCGTGCGAGACATATATTCATCTACTGGGCGATCCGATAGAAACGAAACAAAATCGTCTCCCCTTTTAAAAGAAATTTTTCCCGATTTTTTGTTCGAGTTTTAATTGGCTATAAATTAATTAGGACACGTTTCTTAAAACTTGTGCGTGTAGGTGTGTGTGAAAGACGAGGCGTAATAAAGTTGGTAGTAAGTGACTCGTTATGTATAGGGTGATACGTAAGTTTGATACATCGAGTGTATTATATTAATCGAGGGAAAAATTTGTTCGATTTTTTTTTTTTTTTTAATGAAGGCGATCGACCTTGACATTTCAATAGGACGAAGTTTCACGATTCGCTGGTACAAAGTAATTTACTTTTTCGATGTTATTTGGATATTGTTTCATCTGCATTGCAGGTAATTTATTATGATCTGATAAAGAGTTGTTATCGTTGATATCTCAATGTTATATGTATAAGAGCTATCATTTGTTAAACATGGCTATACTTTTTTATTTTTTTTTAGAGACACATTTTACAAATTAAAATCTGTTATTACATTCGATTGGCACGATATATATTGACGATGTTATTCGTTATCTTTGTACATGTTTCGTTGGAAAAATTGATTCGAGAAACGTTCTTCCTCGTGAAATCACATTTGACCGTTATATAAAGAAACGTAAAAAAGAATGTTCGAACATTCAGTGATTTCAATTGTATCACACGACTCGTTAAGCTAATGGAATTTCCGTAAGAATAAAGTATAACCGCGGATAACCAATATTTACACCGTTCATCGTGAATCACCACCCGGTATATAGCGTCAGCATTGTCTGCCCGAAGAGGTGCACGTGTCCTCATTAACGGGCGTACGTTTCACCGAGTTAGGGTAGAATTTTAGCGAGCGTTCAACACGCCCTATTCATCTCGCTGTATATTGTTAATTGCATCCGTGCCGATCGACTTTCTACCTCTTCTTTTTTGCTTCAAACGCTCTTTTCATTACCTCGCTACCTCTCTTCTTTCTATCTCTCTTATCGGGCAGTTGTCGTATAAACCTTAAATGTTGCGTAGATTATCGTATCTTCTTTCTCTCTTTTTTTTTTTTTTTTTTAAATATAAGAGATTAAAAACAGGTTACTCTCGAAGAAGTTAAAATTAGTACATGAATATTTAAATTCTTAAGTATCTAAATTCATGAATATTTGATTTATAAGAGTTCCTTGATATCTGCATTATCAGATACTTGAAAATTCTAGCCGCTCGAGACTCTTTGAATGTCTGAAATTTTAAATTTTATCTAAATTCTTAACCTGAAATTCTAAGTTTTTTCACACTTTCAAATATTCGAATTTTTGGATATTCCAAATTTTTTTAAACCTTACCTGATCTTTCTCCCTTCGAAATTTAACACATCTTTCTTCAAACTTCAACACAATACAGATCATGATTTCCCCTTTTATTTTTTTCCTTTCCCTTTCTTTCTCGAGGGGAAGGAGAGGGGAAAGGAGGGGCTTGCCGGTGATCTTAATAAAATGAAGCAAGTTTTCACGATTAAGAAACTTTGCTAACGATCCCTGGTTGACCTTTGCGCGCGTCGAAAAGCTGGGTCAAAGAGGCGCGAGTGAAAATGCTGAATGGCGTGGCCCTTGATTTCGACAGGGGTCCTCCTTGAATTAATGAAGGAACGAACAAACGTATCCGTTCACGTGTGCGTTACCATATAAAGAGTCCTCGCCTCGTCTCACAGGAAGCGTAGACGTCTTAGAAATTCCCCGAAACTATCTTTATACTTTGCAATCGAAACTCTTGCAATATTTATTCTCGTCCAATAATATACTTGAATTCTTTTAATAATGTATCGATAAACGATATCGTATCGGAAACGTGTCGATGTAAGTCTGCTTTTCTTTCTTATTTTTTTGTTTTTGCCGTCGTAAAAATTATTATCTACATTCGTAATTATTCGTAAATTTTTAACTCTTATTAACGAAAGATGTTCTCTCTTTATCTTTTCATCGAGAGTAGTGGTTCTTTTCTATTATAGTCTTTTTATCGTTGGTTATTATATAACCGTCAGATTGGTATCGATCGATCATATTTTAATTTTTACGAGTTTCGAAACGAATCGATAACCAAGCATTTTTGGCCTAGAATATTACATAACCTGTACAAAATGCAAGACTCCATTGTGATTTCAATCGGTGAAGTAGTGAACATGGTGGACATGTACAATGTGTCCGATAAGAAAAATCATATTGGACGTAAAACTCGTAAATTGGATACTATAGGTTCTATAGAATGTCTTTGATACAATGGATTCTATAGTATATAGTATACAGCGAATTTTTTTAAAATTCTATTTGTACGTCGTAAGGTAAAGTGTGTATCGTATCGTCGTATTGTTGGGCAAAAAAGAAAGTGCATGATACTATTTATTCTTTTCTTCGATTTATTTGTTCCTTTATTATAAGAGCAAGATTTGTGCAAGAATCTTAAATAAATGAATTAAAAAACTATCAAATTAATAAGTCAGCGAATTTAGGTTAGGTTGATGTAATAGATTCTACAGCATATATATACAGCGAATTTTTTTTAAAATTTTATTTACATATCATAAAGTAAAATCTGTATCGTTGAACAAGAAAGAAAGCGCATGTTACAATTTATTTTTCCCTTCAATTTATTTGTTCCTTTATTCTAAGAGCAAAATCTCGAGTAAATGAATTAAGAATTTATCAAATTGATGTGTCAGTCAATTAGGTTAAGTTAGGTTAGGAATTATCGAATCACTGAATCTATCAATATAACGATTAACGTATTAAGCCAGTAAATCATCAATTGTTAAAATCACAAAATTTATCGAATCGATAAATGAATTTCTACCTTTGAAAATCGATCATTTATTCATAATACGATTAATACCTTATTATCGAGCCAAAATATATAAATCATCGATATACATTCGTATAAAAATTTATTCATTTTTCTAGAATCGATCGCGAAAAATATTCGTGCAAATTGTAATTTCGCCAACAATGTAAGAAACTTATTTCGAATAGAGAAACCTCGGGCAGATGTTCGACAATTATTGCGTGGCCGGGTCGAGCCGTGCCACTCCACGAGCTCGCGGATATCGAATGCTCTGCGATGATTTACCTCAAACACGCGGTGCCTATCGATCATCCATTCTCCCCACCCACGCGAATTTTATTTTCGCGCGCAAATCGAACCGGTGAAAGTCACGAAATTCTCACGCGATTCTCCGCATTGCGAACTCTTCTCGATATTTCTTTTTTTTCTTTTTTAAATGTTATTTAACAATAAAAATATTAAATTATCCGTCTTTAAGAATAAAAGATATTAAAAATACAAAGTAAAAAAAAGAAAGTAAATTTTAGAACGACCTTAATTAGTAATGATCTTTATGGAAATAGAAGCGTGGACTAATTAAAAAATCGATTAAACCTCGCGTGAGAAGCGTTGTTCTTATCTGTTTAATATCGTTTGCTTGAGTGACTCGAGGAATGTTTTTATCGTTATGCCCTAGGTGAAATATTCAGAGCATCGTAAAATATTCTTTTTGACATTGGGACAAATAGATAATTACGTGTAAGTCGTAAATATTTAGAATGCAAAATTCAAATATTTTTCTAAATGTTATTCGATTAAAGAAATGAAGGATATATATATATATAGAACTTTGTTTCGCCTCGGATATTTGCATAAATATACATAATATATGGATAAATTTGCGCTTAGAAGAAGAGTTTTAAAGGTATAGAGGCAATTTATAGAGATTAGACATTTTGATATGTTTGTTTTTTAAGAAGTTTACGCAATTTATTTGAAATAATACACAAATATATTTTGCAACATTCATTATCGCGCACGAGGAACGTATTTGTGCACTTATTCTATGACAGTGATAATAATAAGTAGAGAAAAAAATACTGATGAATAATTGCATTGACTAATCATTTACAAATATTTCATATAAGTTTATCATAACGAATATCGAATATGAATTCTCTAGCTAGATATTCGCATGTTTTTAATAAATAAATAAATAAATAGTAAAATATCACGATAAATAAATCTAAATTATTCGCAATTAAATAAATTACATGATTCATAAGTACAGTATGAACAAGCAAAATTCATATTTAGTAGGAACTCGGAGAATTAAAATTTAAAAAATATATGTATACGTTTTCACTTATCATCAGAGGCGTATATCTTTGCCTTCCTAGAAAAATTTCTCAAGAACGAAAAACAATATAATTTTATCAATCATTGAATCGATAATGTTTATCACACGATACAGCACATATCTTCGATTATTTTCGATTATGATTCTTCTACGAAGAAATCGAAAATTATTCCTCGACGATTTGACTCATGCTCACTATTAAATTATTCTAAGAAATTATTTCCTTGTTTCTAATTATCCTTAGATAGGAACTTTAAGCAAGAGTTTATCGCGAGTTTATCAATATTCCTTCCATTTTTTTTTCAATTTTTCATTCTCTCCAATCATTTTCTAATATCGATATTTCACCATTTCAAACGAGATTAATATCATAATTATATACATAAACATTATTTTTCTTATCATCTGAAAATTTCTAATTATTTTCTATTCCCCCCTCTCCTTTTTTTTTATATTGTTATTTCCTACCTAAATCTTCGTTTTCTTTTTCTCTTTCGGCACAATTTTCACGAAAGGACCTGCACCTCCCAAATTTCTGATCACCTTATCCGGATTCACGAACCACTTCTTCACGATCTTCTCGTCGTACTCGAAAGTGGTAACGATCCTGGTCCTCAACCTCTCCCCCTTCTTCTCCTCCCTGCCGGAATCATTTTGTTTCGTTTCTTTTCTCCTGTTTAAACTGTTTTCCATCTCTTCCCGATTCTTCGCGCCATTCCTTTCTTCAGAGAGACCCTTCTTCTTCTTTTCCTCGTCCACCGTCCCCTTCCCTGCTCCCTCCTCCTTACGAGACTTCCGGTTGCTCATCGTCAACTCCACGTCGAATTTTATCCTACCACCATCCCCAACGTACTTCACTTTCTTATCCTTGCTGGATTTCGGGCCCAAAAGTACCTGGCCACCGTCCCCCGTGTACTCCACGTCACCCATGTTCTGAACGATCCTCAATCGGCAACCATCTCCTATAACTTTCACGCTGCCACGATTCTTCGACATCGTGATGTCGCATCCGTCACCCTTGATCTCGAGGATCTGCTCGTTCGAGTGGAGATTGACCGATAAACCATCGCCGGCGATCTTTCTCATCGTTCCTTCCTTCACGCCCATTTTCATAAACGATCGTCTCTTTTTCGATCGATCCTTTTTCTCTTTCCTTCCTTCTTTCTTTCTTCTTTTTTTTTCCTCTCTATGATCTACGCGCGAGAGGTGTAATCGTAGAGGTGTTTGCTTGGTAAAACGAAACTTAGGAACTTGTGCGTCTTATGCAACTCGTCGAGATCGATTTCTCGATGAGGAGTTGTTGTTCGACTCCTTTGTCGAGCAGAGACGCGTCTCGTCTTAATCGCGGAGTGGTTTCACCGGCTTCCTTCCTTCCTTCCTACGAAAAATTCGATTTCGCGCGGATTGATTGGCCAGATGAATAATCTGGCTTCGCTGTTCTCTTCGATGACAAAGAGGCTCGTCAGGTTTAACAGCTTGATCCTGCAATTCGACGAGGTGAGATTTTTTCTTCTCTCTTTTTTTAAACTTCGTTTTTTAAAATTCTTTGGAAGGATATTTCGATGTTTCGAAAGAATTGATGAAGAAGTATTTTTGGTATGGTGCGTTTATATTCTTGATAAAAAAAAAAAAAAATTTCGATGGAACAATAATCTTGGAGAAAGTAATTTCTCTTTCTTCTTGATCGTAGATAGATTTCGATCGATCGCGATAAAGGGGTTTTCGATTCTTGGAGAAAGTAGATTTGCAGTATTTCTTCAGAAATTTCTTAGAATTCTAGAAAATACAAAATATTTCGATCATTGATGACGATTCTTTTTTAAGTTTGCTTATTGCGATACGTAAAATTGAGAGAAATAATTTCGAGATTGATTTGCAAGCATTTATTTAACGGATAAGTTTCCCTTTCGCGGTTTAATCAGAAACGAACTTGTCAGATCGTGACTCACCTTGATCTTCTACTTTGTCAAAAATCTTCACGTTGCACATTCTTATTCGTATAATACTCCCGTATCGTTTCTTTTTTCAGAAAAAAAAAGAAAGTAACAATAATTTTCTCACTTTTTCCTCCTTTATTCAACATCACAAAAAAATTAGTGCCTAATACTGCCAATAGTGTTTCTTGAGTCGCCCTCTACCTTCCCTACCATTTCGACTATTGCTGTTTCCACTTAGAAAAAAAAATCAATACAGTAACTGTCACTGTTCTTCCAACTAAAAATTATTCGTTCGACCACGTGTCTCATATGTTTCGTTAAAACAAAATTTTTATTCGCGCGTTATTCGTATGGGCGAGAATAAAAAAAAAAAGAAAAGGATAATAATGGTGCACCGTGGAATCAAGTGGTTGTTCGTTTGTCGAGTGGTCGATCGAGACAGACACTAGCAACAGCGTAGCTGCGCCGTAATAATGGGTGGCGTGGCGCGAAACGGGGTTCCTTGTCGGCCAATCGGCCTCGCCGCTTTCGGGACTTCCCGAGACCTTCTAGCCGCTCGTGTCACGAGCCATTTCTCACAGTTCCCGGTCGTTTCTCGCTCGTTTCTCGCTCGTTATCACGGTCAAGAACGGCTCTCTATCGGGCCGAGATACTTTTCGATGTAAATGAACCATTCTTTGAGAAATTTCGAAGAGATATTCTTCTTCGATGGAGTTTAAGATTCGATCGTTCGAAATGATTTTTGAGGTTAGAAGGTATATAGTTGAATGAATTTTATCATTTGGAATGGAATTATTGAATTAAGAAATACGATTTATACGATAATTTGATATTTCTCGATTTTATATTCGATTATAATTATGGAATTTAAATTGTTCAAGGAATTGTTATTTGTAAGAATGGGATGTGAGGGAGAAAGAGAAGGATTTCGTTTGTTGGATTAGCTGGTATCATCAGGTTAGTAAGTTTCCTGTTTGAACAGTTCGCTCGTAATTGGAGGAAACTCGAGTCTGGCTGGGTCGTTTGAGAATTCTAATGGAAATGATTTCCTTGGCTGCGAGGAGTGACCTGATCAATTATTGAGATTTGTTCAAATACCTGAATTATTCTATTTACTTCCATCTTTCAATAACATAATATGCATGTAATTTGAAAATATTTAAATTCAAATTAAGCATTCAAATATTTAAATTTGTTCAAACTTTTAAATATTCATATATTTAAAATATCTATATCTTTCAACACATTCTTTGTATTCAAATATTTCCCTTTAATTTTTCTTCCTTCTCATCTCGTGTCATCTCGTGTCTCGGATTAACTCGTATTAATTGCTAAAAAAAAATTTTTTTCATTAGAGAATAAAAAATTCGCATATCTGTTTACAAAAAGAAAACGGATATCGTAATTTATTAATAAATTTATAATTGATATCTTAATTCGATATTTTTTGTCTTTCGACTCGCCAGATTTTCTTGCCATTTATCAGCCATAAATCGCGTGAAAGATACGAAACGATCGATCGTCTATGGAGGGGAGAATCATTTAATGACAACACGAGTGAAGCACCATCGTTAATCTAAACGCCTTTTACATGATCTAGTGGTGCTCGAAAGGGGGAACACCGCGCGATGACGCGATCGTTGTCGATTACAATTCAAATACGTAACGATGATGAGAGAGAGAGAGAGAAGAGTGATGGGTTGGCGGAAGTGGAGGCGAGTGGGTCTGTTTTGCAGTTCTGCTCTGCAATTATGTTGAATTATTTTTGTGAGCTTTTTTTTTTTTGACGCAAAATATTTTTTGAAACGACGATATTGATATCTTCAGACCATATTTATAATATAAGATATGATAAAATCGCTAATTATATGTATATTTACTACTCGACTCAGAAATTTGTGATTGCAAATTATTAAATTATTATTTCATAATGATAAGCGCGCATTAAATAATTTTATTTTCTTTTTTTTAAAAGATTTAATGTAAAAATATAAATCTATCGGTATCTATCCAATATAACGATTTTAAATGATTTTCTTTTTCTTTATCTATCTTTTTTCTCGTATTTGATAACGATAAATATCGACTCGCTAATTGAAAAATTAACGTTCTTCAAAATTACAGTTGAAACGAGTTTAAATTATTTTTCATTTCGTGAATGGAAATTTTTTTTTTTTTTTTTTTTTTTACGCAAGAATAAAACTCATCTCGAATTTTTAAAGATTGGTAATTATTCTTTTCATCGTGGTTTATGTAACGATCAAAAGGATAATATGAGACAGATTTCTTGATTGGAACGATAAATTGTCATCGCGGTTGCACAACTCGATATACGCGTAATTTCTCGCTAGTATTACTCGATACTCCACGCCACGTGTCTTCGCAAATACAAGCGGTAAATCACCGTGAATTTCATGCGAGAATACGATACCTCGATTTCCATTCATCGAATGAAATTCTTTTGTAATTTATGCAAATATACCTTCTTATTCACGAATAAAGATTTTTAAAAATCCATCTTCGAATCATCAACTGATCATCTTCAAATGTATATTATAAAAATTTGCAATAATAAATTTACAACAAAAAAATAAAGACAAGATAATATTTTTTTTTTTAATACAGGAAAACGTATATATATGATGAAATAAAGAAACACATGCGACGCTATTTTGAAAGTAATTTACAAGAAAGTTTCTCTTTCAATCTTCATCCTTCTAAAATTTCCCTACCTAAATTATCATACGTATACTAATTCTCGTTAAACCTCGATCAAAATTAAAAATATAGGATATCGATATTTACGAATTTTTCTCCCTGTTAAACGAGGTGAGAAAATTTTAACCATATAAAAATTTATTTTACTTCGACAAAATTTTTTTTCTTTAGGTTAAATTATTAAAAAGTTCGAATTGTTCGTAACATCCTGCGAGGATTTCACTAATTCGTTCAATTCCCCCCGTAATTTGGTGAATTTCCTTCCTTTCCGGTCGGTTGAAACGCGAAATTAAGTTTTCATACGGTATATCGCTCCACCCTCGCGCGAAATTCGCAAATTCTGGAAGGACTATTCCGGATATTATCCCCGATAATCGAATATCGCACCGATTGACCGATCGGACGATTAAGATCCGGGTTTTAATTGCTCCATCGATCGTCACAGCTTTGTTCCATCAACAGCGGACCCCTTCTCGTTTCGTTCATTCGCATTTGTCCACTGCGTTTGCTTTGATCAAACGGAGTCTCATATTTCTCCGACCATCTTGAAACTAGCGAAAGATCGAAGGATAAATGTTGTTGGAGTTAAGGAAGGGAAAAATTAATTCTACGTAATCACGATTCACGTTAGGCAACGACAATAACGGGAACAACGATCGTGATAACATCGATAAAGGTTAGTTAATGACGGTATAATTATACAGATGGCAAGAATGATGATAATAAAGACACACTCGATGACAATATAAGTATAACAATGAAACGAGTATCCAATAAATGTGATAATGAAGAATAGAGAAGAAACCGCGTATCCGATAATTGATGCAACAACTCTATAACCTCTATTAGATTAAGAAAAAAAAAAGAAGGAAAACTCGTTGCAACGAGATCATATGTAGTAAATAAAGTGGCTATTAAATAATTTCTTGCTCGTCTCCCATCTATGAATATCCAGTTACCATGAGATTACTCTGTATTTACTCTGCCCTATCATTTGTCAATCTTCAATTGCAGAATGGCAACCGGGAAATGAGCGTGTCACCGAGCAAAGAGCAGCCGAGCCTCGAGATGGACGGAACACCTCTCGAGGACAATTGCCTAAAAGTGTTGTCGCCTGTGCAGAACGTGGCCAGGCAGGATTCAGGCGTCCCGGAGGATCTCGCATCCCCGTTGGCCGACGCCAGCGATAAGCTTCTTCCCAACGAGGACGCTGATTCGACGATGAACAGCGACTGCAACATCACCGTGATCCACGTGACCGAATCCACGGACGCGAATAAACCGGCTGTGAACAACGAAAAGAAGGATTATACGGGCGAGGGGAAGGATAGCAAGGACGGAAGCGACAGTGGGGTGGAGGGTTGCGCCGCTGAGGTCCCCAGGGTGAGTGAGGATCGATCGAAGGTGGAGGAAAAACGCCAAGTCCTTGCGCCACGTTCGATTATTCGACGATAAGGGGATGTTGAAAAAAAAGATGGTCAAATTTTTAATTATCGAAAGGATATCCTTTTTTCGAGAAGAACGTCAAAAAAATTCCTAACTTATGAAGAATGTTGATACAACCGAGATCTCGTTGGATTTATATACGGCCATTATATAGAATGACCCATTTCGGTCTGTAAATAGATTTCCCCCCAGAAAGTACTTGGAATAGCTCGAAGCAATTTGGAAGGAAGGCCATTAGTTTTCAATGTCGCTAAATTTTTCTACCCAGAAAGGAAAGAAATTCTATAACTACTACTATAATGACACTTTGTGATCTTTATTAGATCGACGCAATTGGATCCAAGTTAATGCGGATAATGAGTTTAAGTTTAATCATAACACTGATATTGTATTGTTATTAACGAATCGTGACACTTTCAGGTACGAAGTCGAAACAGCATCGATTACGCGAGCAGTTGTGGCGGCCTTGACGAGGCGTCCTGCGATTCCAGTCTAGTCAGCTGTTGCTCCGTCTACGAGGACCCGTGCGCAACTTTACCCGACGATGTCAGGTTGACCACTGGCGGGGAGGGTACCAGCGAGGGCGGCAGCGAAAGTTCCTCCATAGCGGGTAGCGTTTCCGCCCGTGCAAACCGAACCAACGTTAAGAGAACTATACCCGCCTCTACCACCGGCAAGAAGAAGGCAACCACGACAGAGACACAGAAGAGCACGAGGGTAAAGCCAACACCGTTGGTTTCGGCCGCTACTCCACGCTCCAAGCCGCGTACCACGACCCCGAGGAATATCCTGGGCAAAGCACAGCCGGTGACAAGGGCACGGTCGAGGGAAAAGTCGGGAATCAGAGAAGGGAATAATGATAACAGCACGGCAAGTAACAGTCGAGTTTCAACGGCATTCCGTTCAGGTGCGACCCCGATGCTGCCGCGAACGAGGACAAGACCTATTCCTGATTCACTGCCATCTATGCTCACCACAGAGATCAACAAGGATCTGGCACAGCGTGGCCGAGGTCAGAGCGGCAGCTCGAGATCCAGAGGTGGGTCCAGCACGCGTGGTGCGGCGCGCACCACTCCCAGCTCGACACCGTCCGAAGAGGTTAGAAAACCTCTGTCCACGACCAGGGTGTCGTACACGGGGTGTCGTACGGAGACTGCGAAACCATCCTCCAGATCGGATAAGATGAGCACGGATAACAAAGCTCTGGACACGTATGCCATGTTACCTAGAAGGAACAGGAACAAGATGAGCATTGCCAAGGTCGGTGAGAAGGTGGAGAAAACGATTAGAAGCAGATCCGGGAGCAGGGACGCGAGCTTGAATAGACAGGTTGAAAAGAAGGGTAACGGGAAAGAGAATTCGACACACAAAAGTCTGCCACCCTATCCGAGGCACAAGATTGCCGAGAAGACGCGTATTTATCACGAGACAAGCGTGCAAACTGGTCTGACTGGTCGTGACATTGAGAATGCTTTGTCCGGAGTGCCAAGTGCTGTCGCCGGGCCGGAAGTGGTTGAGAGGTTACACGAAGGATGCCAAACGGAGGGCACGTGGGAGGATATGCAAGCGATGCAGAGCGACTTGAAACGGTTAAACGAAGAGGCGATGCAACAAAAAGAGGAGAACGAGAAGCTGAAGGCTGAAATTGTCGAGGTGAACCGTCTTCTTAAAGAGGAACAGGCGGATCACGCGTTCGCGCGGCAAGAATTGGATAGAAATGCACAACGAGTATTGGCGATGCTTGGAACTCCGCAATCGGAGCATGCAGGTGATTTATTGAAACGTTTAATTTGATATCTTTCATTTTCCTTTCATTGTGTCTCAATTTTTTTAAAATTGAAATTTTTGGGTTTAATTTTAGAAGGGAGTGACAGTTTTTTGGAGTTGGAGTGTCATTTGCAATCGTCTGGACAAGTTGTAGCGAATCAACAGTTAGAGATAGCTGATTTACAATCTTTGTGCCGTATGTTGAGTAGGGTAAGTTAGATTATAGTTTTTGCATTGCTCTTTTTAAATTTTGTATTTATGAAATTTCTTAATCCATGGTATATATTATAATCATTTATAATTAAGGATTTGGAGAAAAGTTTGGCTGCTCAGAAAGCGTTGCTACAACAACAGCAAGAATTGGAGGCAGAATCGGCTGAGATGCAAGATTTTCTACAAGAAGAAAAAGCCACTTTAGCGGATGCTTTAAAAGAGGCTGAAACAGAGGTATTTCTTATTTATTGATGAATCGAAAGATGTAATAGTGATAAAAAATTTTTTTCTAATTTACAGCTTGCAAAAAAAGAAGAACTATTAACGAAACGCGAATTAGAATTAGAAAGACAAACCGAAGAATGTAAGCATTTAGTACGAATTAGCGAACAACGAAGGTGAATATTAAAAAGAAAAAAAAGAAGAAATTAAGCTTGAAAATTTTCTTTAACATTATAACATTTGTATTCATATTGACTTTTTATTCATTCGTAGACAAGAAAATTTATCTATGAGCATGAAATTAAATGCAGTCGAACGACGAAGCAGGGAACTTTTACTCACACAAGGAGCTGCCGTTTCCGGAGCTGCGGTTGCGCTTTCCGGTCTTGGAACTAGGCTGGAAGGATTAGTAGACCAATTGATAACATCGTACAGTATCTCAGTAAAAGATCTTGAAGTAATGCTCCATTATTTTTTCATCATGTATTTTTTAATTTATCGTTTAATGATACTTAAATATTGTTTTCATTTGTAGGATGTGATATATCACAATGAAGCATATAGCAGAAGCAACAGTAGCGTCGAATCGAGTCCAGTTAGCTCTAAGCATAGCCTGAAAGAGTGTACACCCAGTCCGAAGAGTGGATCTTTCGTTTCCGCAGTGATCGGAGCAATCCGGAATGCGGCGACACATCCTTTTGCAACGAAAAATACTGATAAAAAATCTTCTTTAGAATCTGCTAAACAAATATATAAAGGTATATATATATATATATATTACGCTATATTTATCAATGAATAGAGAAAAATTTTATTTCCTTTCCTATTATCAATCATTTAGAATTAAGTATGGAATCATCGTCTGATTTGCTCGATTTTGAAACCGAGCCATGCCTGATGATGGAAAGTGTGTTAGAGGATGTTCCCTTACCCGATACGTACTCGCATAATATGGTATCGAGTAGCGATTCGCTTCGCAGAGCTTTAAGCTTTCCGGAAACCGTAGACGAAGGTAATCTCAAAAAGACGCGTACCAGTGAGGAGTGTTCGAGTCTTACGAATCTCACACAAGCAATTTTACATCGTCGTAAGGTACAAGATATTGGAAAATATTGGAAATATTTTTATCAAATAAAAAAAAAAAGAAACAATTATCGAAAAGAAACGACATTATAATTTACATAATTTTTTATAGGTTGAAAACGAGGAAGATGATGATTGCGATTCTATCAGCGAATCTGATACCGGTACGAATGATGGTCCATTAGCTTCGGATTATTGTCCGGCTGTTAGTCTTGTTGATCAAGTTATTGATGTAGATAATCTTGTTACGAAATTGCTAAAAGTATTGCGAATAATACAGCTCGATAATGATACATGCATACAGGAGCTGAAAGAAGAGAAGTAATTTTATATCTTCTTGTTATCTACAGCAAATCATTGTTGTAAAGCAATGTACAATACATGTAGTGATTTGCAGGTCTGAGTTAGAAACGAAATTGGAAGTGACTGTAACGGAGTTGGAAGAATTGCGTAAAATCGTGGACAACTTGCATCAATCAGACGAAATTCTAAGCAACAGTTCGGACAGGAGACGTAGCGTGATGGAGAACTGTCGTTTGCTGATCAAAGAGGTAATAGCTGGTGATGTAACCGATACATATCTATGAAATGTTTCTGGTGCCGTTTTAAGACTTGTTTAATCAGCGATTGACTTTTTAAAAAAGATGTCAAATGGAATAATTCCTCTATAGGCGGGTAAGGAGGAATTAAAATTTGACGAGCCCGCAGTTGGTAATAATAGTGGTCCTGGAGGAGCTACAAATTGTGAAGATCTCAACGCGAACATAGCCGCTCAATCATCTTCCTAAACACATTTCCTTTTTATTTTTATTTTTTTTTTTTCTTCTCCTTTTCTTGTTATCATCTTTTATCTTTGACGATGTAAATCATTATTGATTCTATCTGTTTTCATAATCATTCGTTGTTGATGCCAAGATAAGAGCTACGTTGAAAATCGCTCTAATGCGTATCATCTGAAAGAATCGAGTTGAATTGATGCTCGATAGTATGTTCATATTAACTGTTTTTTCGATCGTGTCAAGATGATTAGATGATATCGTAGATCATAAACTGTAGGCATTTTGCGTGTGTCAAAGTCATGTACAGCTTTCTTCGTGCCGTCATATTACGAAAGATATCCATGCGTATTGCTTTAGTATATTTTAACGTTAAAAGACTTATAATCTGTGTACATAACGATAAATTTCTCTTCATAATTTCAAAATTGGATTACATAGTTAATAATTCAGGATTCGATATTTTAACATATAACTTAGGCTTTCATTCAGGCAAAGATCATAATTTAAATATGTCCTTATCAATGAGTCATTATCATTCATTTTAATAGTTAACTATCTCGCATTAAGATTAAACGCGATTAATCACGATAAAAACTATGAAATATATAAAGGAATTCTTTAAGAATAATTAATTGCATTAACAAATGAATTTCCTTTTTCATGCCCACCGAATTCCATTTTATCACATTTATATGTTATTAATAACAAATCTTTTTTTAAAAATATTAATCCATGTATAGAAAGGAATGCGGATAGATTGTAATGTACCTTAAAATTCCGTTTATTGCAGTTTACTTCCTCGTTTGAATATTGGTAAATAAAAGTACGAATAATGTTTAATCTTTAAATGTGAAATAACAACAGGGTACATTAGTTTTATATTACGTATAGCGAGGATTTGCGGTCATTTAATTATATTGATGAATATGAATCATTCAAATGAAATGAAATGTTATATTATTCATAATTGTCTGATTCATCATTTGTCAATATTTAAATATCCTTGCTATCATATAAACATAATTACAAACTTATTCGGGAATATCTTTCGTTAAAACATCTTTAATAAAAAGAAAAAATGAAAATGAGCAAATCGATCGATATTTATCCCAATGAAAAATTATTCCCATGAAATGAAAAATGAACTCAAAAAGAGAACATACATCTTCTATTCCCAGAGCTGCTTTCTATTTTAATGGTGAGATATATTTGAAAAACATATTCTTGTACACGCTTCCATAAGTATCCGTCGACTAAGTTTTCGAAAGCATTGTATATACATAAATGTATGTAAGTGGATATTGTGCAACTTATGATTTTATTCTAATTCAAATTCAAAAGATTTTTTTTATATGGATTCTCCTCCTTTCTTTCCTTTAATACTACAGATTATTTACTGTATATCGCAATCTGTAAAGTTTGTGTGAAAGTGATTTTTTTTTCGTATCTTTTTTTTTTTCTAAATGAAATAAATGATTCCACCCAGATGATATATATTCTGAGAATCATAGTCCTAAGCATTTTTTATACAAAGTATTGTGATTATATACCAAAAAGGAACTCATAAATAATGTATTTTAATTTTTAATCAAATAAATTTCGTTTCGATAAAAATTGTATATTATATATTGTATATTTACTTAAGTGTACAATTGTTCGTGAAAGGCTCGAATGTTAATTTTATTCAAAAGATAGTATAAAGGTTACAAAAAGAAACCTTGAACCATTCTGTAACTCGTGCAATGTCAAATATAGTAAAATATTTTTCCGTGTAAGCTATTTTAATTTTAATTCAACATTTTTTTAATTCTTTTTTAAATTTGCTAATTTTTACAAACAAGTTACAAGCAAGATTAAAAATAAATATCGTCTTAAAATAAAACTAATAATCATCATTTTTACGAGGAAATGAAAAAATGATGTTGGCAGGGATGAGATAAAGGGACGCTATATGATTAAACAAAAATGATAATGGAGTTTTACGTAAATATTTTGTGTTTCGTATAAAAGTTTGAGTTCTTCATTCATGGCGAATACGACGCAACAGAGGAACCAATAAATTCGCCAAGCGTAAGCCAGCCCTAAAATAAAGATATTAAATTTAATTTGATAAATTTAATAAAAAAAAAAAAGTAATAATAGATAAAATAATTATTTAATTTTAAAAAACATATAATAACTATATATGACTATTAAAGAAAAAAAAAATAATCCTGTTTACGAAATAAAATTATTATTGATATACCGATTTCAAGTTAAACTTGAAAATACCTTTGTGCTGACTTGGACATTGGTGATAGTTTAAGATTGATTTCCGGTTTACTCGATGATGGTTTCGAAGAATCAATTGCCGGCAAACTAGGTTTATTATTGTCAGCAACACCTGCTAGAAGGAGTGTCTCAACAGGAGCAATGACGAGCATCACGCCATCCACGTGAACACGATAATTTTCAGATCCGTTTTGTCGCTGATCGTAATAATCGATTGTAGAATTGAAGGGAGTCGATGTTGTCGGATTCGATGATTCCACAATCGATGTTTCGTTCGCAATCGGTAAACACTGCGCAACTCTGTTAGAACAGAACGCGGCGAGTAGCAACACCGTTTTGAAGATTCGCATGTTGATCGATAGCATCGATATCTGGTTTGATAATCGCAAATATCGATGATATTATACGCGTTGAGAAACTCCTTTTCGATGCTGAATTTAGTCGAATCGTAGAATAACACGAAATATCAAGTTTAGAAGTGTTTCGTTCCAAATTTGAGGCTGACACCCGACAAACGATCGATCGAGAAACAATCGAGAATACGAAGAGGACTTATGGTTAATTTTTGATGAGAAAAAAACGATGCCCGTGGCGTGGTAGCGTGAGCAATGAACGTCTTGACGATGCGGAGGATGAGCGAGGTGTGACGACGTCTCCTGCCGACCGGCGATCCCGGTCCCCACCTGGCATGGAAACAGATCGTCAGGCAAGTTCAAGAACCTGTGGGCCCTTGTGTACGTTCTGTTGCATACATAGTCAGGTAGAACATAATCTTGGATAGAATTGATTTTTTTACTTGAATGACATTGATATCTTATTCTATTTTATTTTATGATTACTTATATATATATTATACATATTGCATATCACTTATTCTTTTCATCTTCATTTTGAATGTTGGATTTTGATCAACATTAAATTAATCAATTAATGTTATATTCTTGTTATACAAAGATCGATAAAAAAAATTAAATGGTACATGGTATCAAAGGTAATAACTATTAATATATAATATTATATATAAAACTATATTTATCAAATAGAAAGAATAAATTTAATTTGTAAATAATTGACAATTTATATATTTATAAATTAATAAGCTTATATATATAAATTTATATATTTTATTTCGTGCAATTTTTATAGAATTCGTTATTCTTTTTTAGGTGTTAATCTATTCAATAGAAAATATTAATTTTATTCAAGACAAGAAACTTTGATTGGCGAGAAAAAAAACATAAATCATTAATAGCCGATTCGCTCTCGAACTTATACATACTCTTTCGTGTACGAAATATACTGAACGTATGTGTTTGTTGTGCACATGAGCACATATATATATATACCTATATACACGCGCATATATATAAACATACATACACACACACACACACAAGACCGATTTGTAAAGGGCAATGGCCTCGTATGGCCCCACCGAGTTCATTTCCCCGTTCCTCTGTCTCAGCCGCTGCTTATTACCGTAACCTTGCCCTTGCTCTTACATTTCCGCCATACTCGAACTTCGCGGATTGTCTTCCTGGTTCACCTTGAATGGCGCCTTCTGATGATATAAGCTTATTGAAATCGTTGACTCAAAATTGGCTCAAATTCGAATATGATTAAGATAAGTATACAGATAAATTCGATTTTATCTATTTGGATATTGATAAATTTTTATCATTCGATGTATCGATATTGTACAAGAAAATTTTATTTTAGAAAAAAATTTGATATTGTTGAAAGAAGGAAGGATTGAAAGATAATATTTTTTGGATTAATATATATAATTTATTTCTTCTTGAACGTGATACAAAAATTTATGAATCTAGTATAAATAATATAAATGTAAAAAATATAAAATATATTTCAGAATAATTCGATTAAAAGATCAAAATTTGCTTTAAAAATTTTAAATATGATTCCTTTTATATATGTATTTTTCTATTTCTTACAATCTTAAACTATTAACTATTAAACTATTAATAATTCATGTATCTAAGTGCACGACCTTTTTTATCTGTGAATACAGTATGCGAATATCACAATTATTGTATACGTAGGTATCCTTGAATAAAATTTATGTACTTCTTTTTATATGGGGTAAATTTCTTTATAATTCTTATCGTTTTGGCAGATACCAAATTTATCTCTATATCTTCCAGGTCCACAATTCTCAATACCACCTCCCAGTAACACTAGCTCCTGGCGCTTATTGTCCAATTCATTCCTCTCTTCAGATATCGAAGGTATATCCTCCTCTTCCTCCTTGGATAATTGTTTTTTTAACGATATCCCTGGTTTAGTTGCTTTTGATGTCTCTTCTTTAACCGGCAAATCATCGGAACGATCGAAATTTTCCACTTGTAAGTTTCTAGCGTTTGCAGATCTTTTATTTTCTTTCATTGAACTATCAATAATTAAATGTAGTTCTGTATCATTTGAAATTTGTTTACTCTTTTTTATTGGCTTTTTACTATCAATAATTATCTCTGAATTAGTTGTCTCTTGCAAGATCGTTTCAGAATTTGTAGTATCTTTTAACAATTCAATTTTTTCGCTACTTTTAGCATCAGGCAATTCAACAGGATGTTTACCTTTATCCCCTTCCTTTTCTATATGAACGATCTCGACATGGTAAGGCTCTCTCCCGCCATCTGCATTTTCTGTCTCATAAACCAACGTTTCAGATGGTTTCTCGCTGATCCGTTGCTTACTGTGCTGCGGAATTAACTCGTTCATCTCCAGCATTTGTGATGCCAGATTCCTGAAGAAAAGACCATTACCGGAAGTAGCAACGACTATCAAAAAATTCTCAAATTTGGCATCCACATTGAAGTCACCATTCTGTCGCTGATCATAAGTCGCTGGAGCCGCATTTACTTGCAAAAATGATCTAGATAGAATGCCTGTAAAATTATAATAACTTATGTAAAAATATGCCTGTAAAAAATAATTTATAATAACTTGTTTAAAGAAATAAGAGAAGCAGTTACATTACATTACAGTTACATTAAAATAAAAATTAAATATTGAAAAGAAATCTATATCTATTTTTTAAGGAAGCCCAAAAATAGTAGTTTTACCTGATAGCAAGATAAGATATGTGACATGCAGTAGCATTTTGTCGGAATTCTCTGGAAACGATCGTTCAAATCGGCCGAGCTGAACGAAGTCTGATCCTCGACTGTGCGAGAGATTCGTCCGCTTCCTTGGCAGCTTTGGATCGCCAGCAACTTGTATATAGATCGAGGGAGTATCACTGTTGGGAGAGGGTAAGAAACGCCTTGTATGTCTGGTAATCGACTTAGATGATTAAGTAGCTGCTGCCATCCACTATGACTCTATGACTCTTTATGACATATATGTATTGCTCGTATGTGGCGTCGTCCACGATTTTATCCTTCATTCAGGTCAAAGAAAAAAATCAAACGGTTCCCACGATAATTTATTGTATCGATTGTATTATGCATATTTCTCAAACACGATATATTTTAAAATTCTTTTAAATAGATAATTTTAGGTTAAATTTTTTTTTTATAAATTTCAATGTCATCATGAATTTTTTTAATTTTTTTACTTTAAAAATTATATTTGAAATTTTAATTTGTTTAACTAAGAATAAAAATATTTTTTAAAACATTAAAAAAGGATTAAATATTATTACATTAATTTCTTTTTTTTTTTATGCGTTTTTACTTATTGAAATAAAAAAAATAACAATTTTAATTATTGAAAAAAATCAAATATTTCAAAATACAAAAGAAAATATAATTATAGTATAAAAAATGTTATTCAAGAATAAATCATGTTACATAATTGATCGATATTTTTGTTTTCTCGATCTCAGAACATTGGAGAAAATAGAAAATAGAAAATAGAAGGAGAAAAAATTCCAAGATCGTATCTTTATTTTAATATGTTATCTTCGACTGAAAAATCCATTCTTTTTTTTTAATTCTTTTGATAAAATTTAATGAAATTTTAATATAAATCTTCTTGTCCTTTAAATAATTGAACATACGATCAATAAAATATTCTTTTTAAAAGAACTTTACTAGAACAAAATTTATGGATATTTTATTTGAAATTTAAATAAAATTATTATTATTATTATTAATAAATTAATGATTTAAAATGAATATAAAAATTTTTGATGACAATTTTATAATATTATAATAGTATAAAAAATACATATAATTGCTTATATTATATTATATACAGTAACTTGATGAATATAAATGCAGGATGAAGCAATGTGAACGATACGAGAATACGTAACTTAACATAAGTCGACGAGGAACATGAGAAAACTTAGTACAATCGCACACTGATATCGAATATTCATGACATAGCTTGGTCTGAGTGCATTCGATTATCCTCTTTTTGTACGAAATTCCTTGTATTGCGTGCTGTGTCATCCAAAAATTTTGGTACTAATCTCAATGCCAATCTATAAGAAAAAAAAAGTACTTTCCATCTCAATAAATTCTATTTGCAATTACATGCAATTTATTTGTAATTTCACTAATTAGTTTGGCTACTTATTCTATGAAATAATTATTCTATGATATACATTTTAATGTTTCTTGTCTGTTTATTACTCACGGAATTAATGATAATTTTCGTTTACTAAGACGACGACAACGACCATTTCCATCTGGTGAATATCCTGATCTACAACGTTTCCTAGAAAATATTTTAGATGAATCCTCCATATTATGGGACAATCTCCAATTATTTTGCTCTCTTCGATTTTTTTCTACATCTTCGAATAAATTTTCAATTTTATCATTGACTTTCATCTTCAATATGTTATCCTCACTAGTTGAATTTTTTGATGAAATATTTAAGGTTTTATTTGCTTTTTCAGCATCCACTGAAGACAAAATTTCTGTATTCTCCATATTAGAATTTGTATTTGATTCATTAGTTGGAAATGTTAAATTTTGTGATGTAATATTGGAATGATTGAGTTGTTCTACAATTTCTGAAGTTGATGATTCGGTAGTAGTTGTAACATTAGGTTTAATCATCGGCTTAATCGTGAAATCGGCATAATCATAAAAATAATCGTATTCCTGTAATTCAGGATTACGTTAATTTACTTAATTACTTAATTTATTTAAACTTTTCTTAATTAATATTCTTTAATTAATATAATATAATATAAATTAATAATATAATAATATTAATAATTTACTTTAATTTCTTGTATTCTTTTAATCTAATAGATAATTTTTTTATAATTAATTTAGATTTATAATTAGAAAATAATAATATTCGCATTTTAAAAATCAAAATATTGTCTAGACATTTTATTTTTTACATCTTTTAATAATAAGTAATATAATTGTTAATGTATATCTCTTACAATCAGAGAAATATATTTATTATATTATCAATAAAGATAAAAATTAACGATAATAATAGTTCTCGTTATCGCGTTATCTAGTGATATCAAGATACATTTTCACATGTCGCGACGAATTTAGTCGTTATTTTACCGTGTAATCGTCAAGCATTTCTGAGTCCAATAATGCCAACACTTGTACATCCTTCAAATGAACCTGCACGTTCAGATCACCGGTTTGTCGTTGATCATAAGTCGTTGTCGGTAAGGACAGACCAGTCACAATATGATAAACGAACACGAAGAGAAAGCCATAACGCGGATACATGATGAAGTGGACTGATTTGCTTCGATAGGCCACAAAGCTATGGAAAAATGTACGAGGATCGTCGACAGAATTCAGACTGACCGAAGTCCGTCTGAAAAGTCGACGTTATACCGATGCTCTACCTTGATATAGTGGTCAGTACATCAAGAAACCGGTATTCTTTGTCGTTGAACGGTCATGAGAGCCTCGAGCACAGTGGCCGGACATTGGCCTCATCGTGTACCGATATACACGGAACGCGGACACGTACGAGAATCGATGTAAAACAATTCTGATTTAAATATTAAAACATTAAACGTTCCTCGAAATTTAACGCGGGAACGATACAGACGGATAAAGAATAGCAAAAAGGTAAAGATCGTCTAATAGCGGATGATATGACTCTTTATATCAATCATGTAACATTGTTTTTGTCAAAATTATTTTCATACGTTGAAAAAAAGCAAAAATATATGAATGATATATTAAGTTAAATTATGAATGTATATTATATATCGCAACATAGTTAAATTGCATTTTATTATAATAATTTATTACTGATAATTATATTGTGCGAATATCTCTGACTTCATTCATTATTATGAAACCGCATGGAATAATCGTGACCGATAAATATAAACTTTCTACAAAACATACAACATGGCAGCATCATTAGAATTATAGTAGAAATAAAAATGGATGATTACGCAATTTCGATGTCATTGATACGTCTTTTTATGTTTTGATTCACGATCGTTTTCTAAACCTTCCGACAACGAATCGACAAATGTCGCGAATATGTTTGCATAGATATCGATATAGAAATCCTGAATGGAATTACGATGACATTAATGAGAGTTTGTTGAAATGTCATGTGTTGTTTTATACGATCAAGGAAGTTCACTGTGTCATTTTCTTAATTCAGTGCTCGATATCGTGTTTGAAAGGAACCCACGCATAATTTTCGCTTACTATAGGAAGAAGTTTGCGTCAGGGTTAAAACATTATTATATACGTTTGAATATTATATTGCATCGCTTATCATGTTTCGATGTGACGTAAACAATGTTTCAATTTTTTAAAAAGCCTGGTAAATAATTTTTTATTCATTTATGATTGTTTGTTGATACTTCATTTACGAAAGAAATACTTAATTGCATCGTAGTTAACCTAAATGCAAAATATTTATGCTCTGTTTTTTAAATTTTGTGTTCTTATACGTGTAATTATTGAAAATTAAAGCAAGTGTATTTTTTTATCATATATTATTTATTAGAGTTAGAAAGCATTTATTGATAATTATAGGACAAAAAGACAGGCCCAGATCTTTACAAACTTCACCCACAAAATCAACAAGCTCTGGGAAATTATTTGGAGATGTATTCAATAGTAATTCATCAATCCAGACACCAACAGGTGCTTTATGCAGTCTTGAGGAAGAACAGGAAGATGAAATTTTTAATGGTAAAACGAAAGAAACATGTTCCTTCAACTCTCAGCTTTCTAAGACACTTCCACAGATACTTGCTGACAAAGGTGCTCTAGGTTATTTCATTCAATTTATGGAAACACAAAACTGCATTGCACTTATTAAGTTTTGGTTAGAAGTAGAATGTTTGTGCAGCTCATTTAACGTATTAAAAGCTAAAATGGAAAATATTGAATGTTTAAGTTGTATAAAAAATTCAAATAATATTGCCAATTCGATAGACAACAATAAAAATTTTCAGTGTGATATGACACAGAATAATATAAATAATTTTGAGAGCAAAAATCTACTATTTAATGAACATGTAAATAGTACTGAAATAAATAATACGAAATCAAATTGCAATGATATGCCAAAGACTAGTCAAACAATAAGTAACATACGACAATCAAATCACGATTGTAGAAGGAAAGATATGACCATCAGACAAGATGCATTAAGAATTCATAAAAGATATATTATTAAGGATACTTTGGGTACAAATAAAATTCCTGAAGATTTGAAAAAAAAAATGGAAGAAGTTCTTACCTTAGAAAATATTGAGCCTATGTTGCAGTGCCTATCAGCTGTTCAAAAGATTATATATCAAATATTAGAAACTGAGTGAGTATAAGAATTTAAAAATACTTAGAATATTTATTTTTAAAATTTATATTTAATGTTTTTTTTAGATACATTAATGACTTCTTACGAAGTGAATTTCATTGCAAACATCAGATTGATGTTCTTACAAGTGGCAATGTACAGTTAGCAGATATATTGTACAATGAAACTGCATTTTTTTACTTTATGGAATTTATGGAACTTGAAAACAAACGTGAATTATTAGACTTCTGGATGTCAGCTATGAGTTATAAACAAAATTTATTAGAAAAGAAAAATGGTATAGATCCAGAGGAGGCACAAACTGATGCTCTAATTATTTATGACAAGTACTTTTTTCAAATAATATCATTTTTATAGTTTTTTAAATAGATTAATAGTAAATAATATATTTCAATATTATTGATATTATCGTTATATATATCATAGGTATTTTAGTTTACAAGCAACGATGCCCCTTGGTTTTAGCGATAAAATTCGTTTCCAAGTTGAGCAGAATATTTGTCGCGAAGATGGAGAGGGACCACAATCCGATTGTTTTGATAAACCTTGTAAAATTGTATATAATTTTTTGAATAAGGTAAACATAACATGTTTTAAACATATTTTAATATGAGATAAAATATTAATATGAAATTGTATTGATAAGATTCAGTGGTTTTGACTTTAGATAACAAAAGATTTTTTTTAGTATTATCTACCTACTTTCTTATCATCTCAGTTATATTACAAATATTTATCAGAATTGATTAGTGCTATACAAAGCAGTCCATGTTCAAATTTACATCCTAGATTAAAAAGAGCAGGTTTGTATTGTGCAAGTAGCAATATCATAAAAATAAAATTATCATTTAAATACTTAAAAAAAATTGCAGGTTCTGATTGTAGTAGTGAAGTCAGTTCTGTTAGTATTAATATGCAAAATACCCTGCAGGCAGGGAATGATGGAAGTAGATTAAATAATAATAATAATAAAAGAAATATTACCAATAGTATGAACATTGATACTAGACAACTTTATGATCCAGATTCTTTATGGAAACGTAATAAATATAGGTAATTATAAAATGAATTAATAATTTCATTCAATGAACATTTAAAGATATATTTTATTTATTTTATAGTTTGAGCGTCGGTTATATTGATGATTTAGGAAGATTCGTTACTGAAATTGAGCCCGATCCTCAAAGAAAATATGGTGAGTTATTTAAATTTAGTTTCCTGAATATAGAATGTAAATGGCAATAATCATTCAAAACAATTTTAGAATCTCGATTAACACGTGCTGTAAAAAGATTTGTAAATATGGAACAAGATAAGGTAATTTTCATATTTATCAATAATATATATCCAATATTTAATACATAATTTTTAATTTTTTGTAAATTAAAATTATATAAATCAATATAATTAGGCCAAAGAAGAGTTAGCATGGAAGATTGCCGAGATGATCATTCGTGAGATCACTTCTTTGACTTTAGGAGCTTCAAATTTTTCATCTTGATAACATATACTATATCAATATCAATATCAATTTTTTTTTCTTTTTGCGTAATATATTTTGTATTTTTAAGTGCTTTAAGATGAATATTTTGTTTAATATTGTACGATTTTTTTAATTTTTTTATAAATGAACACCGCGAATTCCATTAAAGTGCCAAATTGAACAAAAATAAAAATAAATTATTAAATTTTAATAATTGTAAAAAACATAAGTTTATATTTATGAATTTTTATATATTTATTATTTGTCTTGCGTACTATATGTTAAATTGCAAAATTAATTATTATTTTCGTACTGCTACGAATGGTGTATTTTCTATATTTATAATAGGTTTTCTTTATAAATAATGTTTTAAATTTGTCAAATCAAATTTGTTTTAAATTAAGATTCAATAATTTTAGATTTTATAAAAATTATAAAAAGATTAAGACAAAGAACAAAACAAATAATGTCGATGTAAATATATAAAATTTTTCCGTTTATTTAAAGCATAATAACGAAGTATGTATATACAAACGGAAACAATAATTTTCAAGTGCTTTAACTCTTTTTAACATTTATGAGATTATAAAAGTATTTGTTTCTAAGTATATTTGTAAGATACGATTGTATTTTTAAAGAACTATATTAGAATGTACAAAACATATTATTTTGCGTTTAATATAGTATATTATTTTCTTCAATTATTTAACTGCCAAGAATTTTTGCAGCAATAAATTTTATGCTTCTCTCATTTTCAATTTAAATGTAAAATTAAAAAAAGAAAAGCATTTTGCACATATCATGATGAAATGTGATTAAGATGCAATAGAAATTTTAAAAATCAACGAATGAAATCCAATTTAGATATTAGAAAAACAATGACGAATCGGATGAACAACGACGAAATTGTAGATTTTTATAAATTAAATTTCGAATTTATTTTTTATAAATTTTTTTTGTAACAATAATTATTGTGGATTTTATTAGATTTAAATTTATTATATTAGACATATTAGCTTACTTGGCAGTATTTATTTATAAAATTTTTAAATGATTATACAAAACATTAGTTTATTATTATATATAACTGAAAAACTTTTATATATGATCAGTCTTATCTGATAGGATTAGTTATCTAATTAGAATTACTACTGGACATTCAAATAGTGTTATAAAAATTATTTTATTAAAATCAATCTATTTTTAAAAAAAAATATGAAAAAATGAACAATTGCTATAATAATGTATTAAAAAAAAAAAAAAAAAGATTTAGATAATACGAAAAATGTACGCGATTTAAGATTAATATTCTTAAAATGTTAGTCGATTGATTAATGGTGCACGTTAGTTCCTTTCTATATAAAAAACAATAATTTTAAAAATAGCTTAATTTTTTTGCGTATATGTGTTCTAGTATTTTGGCAATATATACTCATGTAATAATTTACATTTTTAAAAAGTATAAAAATATTACATTTTTACATATATAATAGATATTCAAGTTTAATGCATTAATATAAACGAACAAATTTTCTGACTAATTATAATATATTTCATATATTTGCATAGATATTTGGTGCTATACTTAAATACAATTCGAAAAACAATCTTACTATTCTTTAATGACTATGTAAATCTCTAGAAATACGAGTATTATTTTGATCATTTGTTAATAGTGATGTATATACAATTTTTTTATTAAAACAAAAAGGATTGTTGTATAAATAAAATCTGTTAATAAAAAAAATTTTAAATATCTATTTTGAAAATTTTATACGCAATTTTATTTTCTGAGATATATTTTTTAAAAATATTTTTTGTTAATTATAATAAAAAATATAATCGATAAATTATCATGTTTTTATTGGATTAAATTATATAATTAATTCATGCAAAATTTAATAATGTTTAACAATTTTTAATTTATTTATATTAAATACAAAAAATTATAATAAAATATAAAGCTGAAATTATATTGAAAAAATAATAATACTTTATCATTATACATATTCTGCTTTATATATGTAAAAAATATAAATCTCTTAACATTTATAACAATCAACAAATTAATTTTTCATAATTTTACTATTATATTAATTTCTAGAAACTTATTTTATATATGTATGTATGTATATATATAAAAAGTAATTATTTTATATAATTTTCTACATAAATAATAAGTTCTTTTATATTTTGCCGGTTAGAGACGAATATAAATATAAATGAGCGATTGAGCACATTATCTTTTTAGCTTAAAAAATTATTAAATATTAAAAATATAATTTTTTTAAAAATAATATAAGGCAGTAGATTATTTTTATTGATATAAAAGATTGTTTGTATCACAGTTCTTAAAATGAGGAAGATCCATTAATACTCGTATGAGGAGGACATCCAAATTTCGGATCTAATAAAGGCGATGATTCTGACAATATATTTGTATCTCCTTTTGAAATCTGAATTAAATTAAAATTCCCTAATTTCTGGCAGCATTCCAATCGAAATTTCTCTCTTTTACCCCATCTCTTATAAACAAGAGCATTAAAAAATGCTTGAAGTGGATTTGTAACAGCCTGAAAATAAAATGTAAATTAAATTATATTATATTATATTTATTTTTAAAAAATATACATACCATTATGTACCAAAGAATAATGATGATTTTGATTGGTAATTGAAACCACAAAGTCCATAATAAAATCCCATTAATTAAATTTGGTAACCAACACACATAATATACAAAATTAGTCAATGCAAATTTAAATTTTATTGTTTGTACCAATTTTCTTTCTCTTCCTGTTATTTGCGCTAGACTGCAAGTAACTGCAGTTTGAAGATCTCGAGTTGATGCAAAATATAAAAGAGGATTAACTATCATAACCACAGCTAATAGCACATAAGTAGCACAATAATTTGGCAAAATACGTAAAATAGTAGTGGATAATGATGTTAAATTATGACAACTGAAAAAAAAAGTCTCATAATATTCTAAAGACATAATGATCTATTTATAATCAAAGTAATCAAACTAACTTTGCATCTGGTATATATAAAATTGTTAAACCAAATGTAGTCAAAATTGCTGGACATATCCAAGCAAAGATATGGTAACAAATAGGATGTCCAGATCGATCTCCCAATAATAATTTCATGTCAATGGCATAGCAAAGTGTCCAAATCCATGTTGCCATGTAAAAATACTGTGTCCATGCCTAAAAAAAACTTTTTATAATGATACAAAATATATTTATAATAATACAAAAATCATTAAAACAATCTAAATTACTAATATAATGAATTATTTAATATAATTATTTTACCGATGAAAGTGCACAAAAAACAACACTTGAAGTATCATCTTCCATTGGCATTATGGACTTAAAATTCACCCACAATGCTGATCTAATAAATACACCTAAACAATGTTTAGAATTGAAATAAAGTTATTTTTTTTTTATTTTTAATCTATATTAAAAGATAGGCATAATTACCTAATGATGCTAAGAGATCTGCAATTGCAAGCCATATGATGATTTCTCTTCCTCTACATGCAGAGAAGTTTTGCCATCTATGAGGAAGATTAGATGTTTCTCTTGGCAATATCTATAAATAGAACTTCATAATATTTGATAATATTTACATTTTATTAAAATTTTACTTACCTGATATACTGCACCTAAAATACCTATAGAAGAAGAAAGCATACATATAATATTATACACATCTGTATTGAATTCTTGCATTATTACGATTGCCATATCGGTTCTGTTTGAATGATGACAACAGAATGTTTGTATTGTTGGATCAGCCATGTTATATGTATTGAAATTAAGTTCTTAAAAATTAACTAAATATATATAGTAGAGAAAAAATAATATTCGATAAAATATTATTTATTTTACAACTAATTTTATACATTGAGTTTTTAAAATAAGAATTAAACGATCCACTTTTATTTAAAAGTTTTTTTTAAAAATATCTTTAAGAATCATCAACAAAACTTTGTTCATTTTTATCTTAAGACGAAACCGTACGAGGTTTCCGGCATATTTATTTGTACGCCATATCTAACTTTGTTTTAAAGAGAATTTGATCACAGATAAGATATGGAATTTTCTTATTTTTGTATATTGCATATTTTATTTAAAATTATATTTTTAGCAAATAGAAAAACAAATTTATATATAAAAATAAAAAAAAAATATATAAAATATGTGCATGATACAAAAATAAAATTATCTTTTTTTAACTTAAAATATATCATCTCTTTGAAAAATATTACAATTTAAAAACATATAAAAAATATATCGAATCAAATAGACTTTATCAAGATTTTTAATCAATATGCAAAGAGAAAATAAAATAAATGATATATCGAAATCACTTCTTGAGTGTATAAATCTTGCAAAGCAAATGACAAGGAAAGCACATAAGATGGAGAAAGATAAAAATAAGATAAAAATATTGAAATGAGCGCCATCTCTTGAGTATTAAAAATCTTTAATATAAAAATAAGATGGAGTAAGAATTAATTGCTAGTGCCATCTTTTGAATGTCAAAAATATTTATTTAAATAATTATTTTTAAAAATACCCAAGAGATGGCTCTAGTGATCAATTCTGATTCTGTTTATCCTTTTTCAATTATTTTCTTTCCTTGCTTTATATGTTTCATTTGCGGCACTCTAAAGATGGCGCTGATTTTAATATTTTTATCCTATCTCTATCCTTTTTTAACTATTTTCTCTCTTTATCTACATTTCACGAGTATTTAGTTTGCGCATGATATGTACAAAGTGCAAGATGTCAATTAAACATATATATTCATCATTTTTCTTCCAAAATTATTATATATTTTTAAGATGACGATTAAAATTGTATATCTTAATATAAACGTTCTGAGATTATAATATATAATATGAACGTGAGGCACTTGATGATAGCGTAGCAATAGAATTTTACCAAACGAAAACTTATCTCGGTAATAAATAATAATTTTTAAATATTTATGATAAAATTTTATATTTGATTTTCAATTAGATTTATTATTATTAATTGAATATTAAACAAAATTATATTTTTAATAAAATTATCTACTTATTTTATCATAAAAATGTTACATTCAAGTGCTTTCTTCTTGTTTTTTTTCATGTTTCTTCCATTTAGAGGCTCTTGCTTCTGGATATTTCTCGGCTAAAAAGCTACAAACATCATCATATTCGGCTCTTAATCTAATTATAACTTCATCTTGATCTCTACGACGTTCTTGTTTACGCAAATGAATTAACCATGAAGGCAATTTTGTGTAAAATGGTATACGACGTTTTGCTTTTAAAGGAATTCTTCCATTCATTACGTATTGTTTGAAATCTAATATTTCATTTGATGGAATTTCTATAGAGTCACGAACTACTGGAGGCGAAGCAAGTACTGTAGGAAAATAATTATTTTCTTTTCTTATTTCAACTAAATGCAATCCTTTTTCCTTTACCATTTGGTCGTGTGTTTTCTGAAATTTACATAATATAAAGTAATATTACGTTATAAAATTTTTATGACGTATAATTCATTTAAGTCAAAACTTTAATTTTCACTAATTTTAAATTATTAATATACCTGTTGCAATAAACCAATAAAGAAAGCTTTTACAATATAAGCAACATTTTTAGATCCTTCAATTTTAGCATACAAATCTGTAATACCAATTGCTTCACAACATGTTCTAATAACTCGATGACATTTGAGTCCATAACCTTTAGGCTTTTGTTCTACGAATATTTTTGTACTTCCAAATTGTGTAAAAAAATCATGGAGTACTAAAAAAAATATATATTTTATAATTATTGAAAATTTTTGAATCAATAATATATATAATAAAAAATTATCTACCTGTATGATCATTATACCTTTCAATATATATTAATCTTTGACCTGCTTTATTCTTAGCTGTATTTATGGTTGATTTAAATTCATTTCCATTTAGCATTACAAAGCCAGCTAAGCCTTTTTTATTTCCAGTAATGACACATACACGGCAACGTTTTGTACGACCCATATTACTTGTCATGATGGATAAGCGTTTGGCATATAAAATCCAAGATTCAAATCCTTCAAATGAGTCTGAAATGATGAACAAACGTAATATCGTATATTATTATTAACATATATAAATATATAATGTATATATATTAAATAATTTTATAACAAACCATCATCAATAGGATCAGGTGGTCCAATTTTTCTTCCACCTGGTTGACCTCCGGTCCACCCACGATGTAAAGGATGAGTTTTGTGTCGTTTTCGTTGGAATGTATTTTTTGTTTCTTGTGCATTCAAATAATTTAATTTTTCTTTTTCTGTAAAAGGCCTTTGTTCCAATGTAAAATCACCTTCTAAAACAGTAGTATTTAATCCTGGAAATATCATAGGTATTTTTCCAAAGCCAATTTTTTGATTTTTGTTTAGATCTTTTATTTTTGTAACACTTCTTCCTCTTCCTCTTCTTTTACCAGCATTACTAACACTTGTGACAGATTTCCATAATTCAGAAGCTGATTCTAACGAGCAATAATATTGAAGATTATTTAAGAATTTCCTTCGATAAATACTTTTTCAAACAATGAAAACAAAACTTACATACTTTTATTTAAAAAACTGGTATTTCTTATAATACTTTTTAATAATACAGTTTGCGATAACAACAAATTACCAGAGATAGCTGAAAGAAAATGATTTATGTTTATAATTTATTTATTGATAAATATAAAAATTTAATCTAATCTAAATAAAATGAAAAATAAAGAACAAACAAAGTTATGTAAGAAAAGAAAAAATTTTTTTAGGTTATATATAAGCAAAACGTATAATTACGAATAATGTTTTATGAAAAATATAAAACTTGAAAAATGTTTCGTGGAAACTACCATTATTGGTTACGTTGATATTTTTTATACAATTTGTAACTGTTTTACAAACACGAAACAATCCATTTGCCATCATTTTAACCATAAAAAAATATACAAATATACTCAATATATAAAAATTTTGAATGTGATATTTTGTTCAATAAGAAAACAACAGATGTCGCCTAATGCTATAAATCGAAATAATATTTTTTTTTCATTTAGTAGTAGAAAAAGAATTTTATGATTAAAAAAAAAAAAAAAAAAAATGAACAGTTTCTTTAAATATTATTTATTATTTATATCTTAAATATTCGCAATTAAAAAATTCGAATGATTATTTTTCACATAATTTTTGACTTCTCGTTCAATCGATTATTACGCAAATGAAAATTTTGAACTAAACATTAGAATTGCAGAAACAAGATAAGCTTGCATTAAAAAAAAAACCCTAATATTCGATTCATTTAAATACGAAAACTAATTATCGTTTCATCCTTGGCAAAACGACATAAAAACAAATAAATATAATCTATCCAAAAGAAAAAAAAAAAAAAAATGCCAATAAGTGGAAGACGCAGGTAGCGACACATCGCATCGCGATATCGAATGTGGTATCGTGACATCGATGGGTTACAGTTACGTACTACTGTTCGCGATACGGTTGGTCGGTAAAGTCGTCATAACTAGGCGGAAGAAGAGGGAAATACCCGGGAGCGGGTAAATTTTTGTAAGGACAAACCGAAACGCGAAACGAAAGGAAAGGGACAAAGACACAGATAGGGTAAATCGAGAAAGAGAAATAGAAAGGGAAGCGAAAGGAAAGGTGGGCTGTCCCGAGGCCGGTGGCCATGAGACGCCACCAGATTAGGTAGTCGAGGTGGTCTCTGGCAGGGAGTCGGAGGATCAACGCGCGATAGGCGGACTCGTAACGCAAGAGTCGAGGGTTTCACCAACGGCGTGGAGGCGGCCACCGCGGTGCAACCCCGAACGAGCGTTCAACCATTCGGAAGGTGATCCAATGGAATTGCGAGAGCACGCCGATTGGCGGATCTCGTCCAATGAGAGGTTGGTTAGGGTAGTCGGGTTCGGCTTGGAGGTCGGTTAGGTAGCCCCGCGAACCCCCCTGGAGGCTGGCGAGTGGGAGCCCTTCTCTCACACGCAAAAGGGGACATCTCATCACGACTCTTGGTAGCAGGCACTTCTCCGTAGTGGGCACTCCACTCATCGTGTCGTCGTACGGGTTCTCCGCGAGAGGCTGTGGGGCCCGAGCCCGGACGAACGAACAAACGAACGAACGAACGAACGAACGAACGAACGAGCGAGCGAGCGAGCGAGCGAGCGAGCGAACGAACGAGCGCGACCGGCCGAGCCGCTGGTCGAGTGGGTCTAAGCGGCCGTGAGGACCTCTCCAGGAGTACCCGACAGTCCTCTTCATTCATTCATCCATCCATCCATCCATCCATCCATCCATCCAGCCAGCGAGCGAGCCAGCCAGCGAGCGAGCCAGCTAGCGAGCCAGCCAGCCAGCAAACCATCCATCCATAGACGCTCTCTCCTCTCCTACGGAGAGAGAGTGTATCCTCGACGAAGGTGGAGGCGAAACGCGTAGAGTGGTACATCTACCATCGTCTCTCTATCGGCAGAGTCCAAGGACTCGAAGACCCCCCGGGTGATTTCAGTCGGCCGCCGGCCGGCTCTGGCCGGCCACTACTTCTCCACCACGTGTGTGTCATCCTTCCGTTCGCCGAATCGTTTCGTATCGTTTCGCAACGGGTCGTGCCGTGTCGTGCCTTCTCTCGGTGCCGTGACGTAACCGGATCGTGTTGTGTCTCTACGTGTGTCTCAACCCCGACCTCCTTCGTCCCACAAAAGAGGACCGATCATCAGTCGTGTGCAACCAGCCTCCTTCCTTCCAAGGAGGGAGCTTCGTCCGGGGACACTGGTCATACTGTCATTTTTATCAAGGTAGACGGTTGTTGGCCCGACCTTACCAACCTCCTCGTTGCTCCATTCGCGAAGAAAATTTTTTTGCCAAATTTCAGTTGTGGTTTTTCGAGTCTCTGACCTCGTCCCACTTTCGTCGATACGACATGACCTGTTGAACGGATAGAACGGATCGAGGATGACGCGGTATCGTCGCTGGACAACGACGCTCAAGTTCCGTGTGCACCGATGCGATGGACGCGTTTCCCAAACTGCATCCAATCCGTTGATCCGACGTTAGTGAAAACCGTCCGTGAGATGCGCGTTATCAAAAGTTGTACCTTGACCATGAAACGATGCAACACCTTTCAGTGATCGGTGCGTCCGTTAGGATTATTCATCGGTGCACGATATTATTTATCGGCACCGATTAACGGAACGAAGTGTAACTGTGAATGATTTTTTAAAACTGTGCTACGTGATGAATCCAGTCTTTCCTTCGAGATTAGACGATCGCTCTTGTTGAACCGACACCTTAGAAAAGAGCGTCGAAATTTTTCTTCGATTCACCACTACAAAAAAAAAAAGAAAGAGACATGTGCAGTTAAAAAGGAAAAAACGAAAAGTACAATCGAGTATAGATAATAGTGAGTATAGATAATATAGTATACGTAAAAAGGAGAGAGAGAGAGAGAGAGAGAGGGAGGGAGGGAGAGAGAGAGAAAGTTAAAAAAAAAAAAAAAGTCAAAAAAGCAGCATTTAGCGACGGGGGGAGGGGCGGCGAGTCGCTGCGAAATTTCGTCCGTTCCGAAAATCGATCGGAAAAACTCGACGCGTGTGTCGGCGGTGTTTCCAGTCATGTCGGTATCCAGCGGCTAGCGCCGGCCTCAGGATTCCGCGAAGCGCGAGCTTCAAGTACCTCGAGGGCGCGGGCCTCGTCGAGATGAGCGGTGGCAGCGGCGGGAACAGCGCCGGCAACCAGGGGAACGGCAATGCCACCAGCTATCACCAGCATCAGCAGCAGCAACAGCAACAGCAACAACAGCAGCAGCAGCAACAGACACAGCTGGAGCAAGCTAGCTTGCTGACAGATCTGAACGGTATAGACCTGGCGATGAGCCTATCGCCTAAACAGCACTCGTCCCACGTACAAGCCGCTGGTGGCGCTCATACCACACCGTTTAGCGTCACTGACATTCTCTCACCCATCGATAACGAATCGTTCAGGAAGCTGGAGCAGGTGATCGGCGTCGGCGTGGTCACGCATTCTCAGGTCTCGCCTTACGGAAACGCGTGCGGCGCCCGTGTCGGCGGCAATACCGGTAGCTCGAGCGCGAGCAGCGGCAGTCCACCGCTTCACGGAGGCTCGACGCCCGGTGGCGGTACACCCGGGCCGGTTTCCGGTCCGAACGACGCCGCCGGAGGAGGCAGCGCCGCTGCCGGTACCGGGTCAGGCATGACCGCCATGGGCAATCCTTACGCGACCATGCAGCTCACCTCGCAGTATCAGTACTGCGCCGCGGAATTGTCGTATCACCACGCGGGGCCAGCGGTCGCCGGGGGCGCGACCGCCACCGATCCCATGAGGTCCCATCATCCGTGGTACGCGCCCGCTCCGCCGGCCACTAACGATCCCCGCTTTGCCAGTGAGTATTTCTCGTTCTCCTTATTTTTATTCTTCCCTCTTCGCGGAGATCGATCGCCGTTTTAACAATCGCCTCTCATCGAGCGTGTGTATACGTATTACGATATTCCGAATAGAATGTTGTATTTACTGTTTGGCCGGGATTCACAATTCATTGGTGTTGCGTATTTTTCTCTTTTCTTCTGGAATCTAGTTTTCGATCAATCTGACAATCACGTATAATCTTCTTCAAAGCCTTTCTTTTTGCAATCAATTAGTTTTGGCGTTTTTCTATGGAGAAATTTTAAGTTTTCTTCTTTAAAAAGCAGAGAGGATCGTAGATTAAAATGTAATAATAAGCGTAAAAAGAGACTGTGAACGTATCTCGTTTTTCAAGAAAAGTAAGGGCGGCATATGGGTTGCACGCGATCATCCTTTTCGCCATCGACGAGGCACGTCTGTCCCTGCTTTTATTAGCCTCGTGTCTACTTTTGTTATTACTAGCTCGCACTTACGTCCATTTAGCCATCGATGAGGTATCGGATTCGTATTTCAATGTACACAACAGCCTGTTCCTCCATCGCATCGCTTCGCAACACACGGACTCGTGAATTCTTCCGTCGCGTATTCTTCAATCGTTGTATTCTTCCATCATGTATCTACGCGATTTGTAAATTTGATTGAATACCGAAATTAAACAATTGTTACACGGATAATAATATGTAACAATTATCAAACGACTTTACAAATAAACTTTTTGTCTTTAAATTTTTCAGTTGGATTTGAAGTTGAGAAGAATTTTTATAATAATAAAGTAAAATTGATATTTAACATTTTTATTGGAAAGATTATATACATATTTGATGAAAAGAGCGTTTCTTGTTGCAAATTTATTTCTTTCGTTACTTTCAATACTGGAAAAAAAGTTACACTTACGCTTATCACTTGCACGCAATTTGCCTAGATCATGTTTTAACTTTCCACCGTTCTAAACATTCATTTACTGGATAAATCGAATCTGCATAGAACGACACGAGGCGCCTCGTAGATACCGTAGTCCTCGAGGCTTCTCGCGTTTCAGAGGCCGCTGAAGAAGATTGTCGGCTAACAAAGCTCGTGTCCTTCGGACTTGTGTCAACATACGCTCGTCTCCTTGGATTTCTGTCGGCCGCACGCGCCACTCTGCTAGCCGCTAGAGAACGTATATCGATCCTTGGCCCCCGAAACGCGTGGCTACCGGACACTACCGGAGATTTTAGTTAAACAAATAAGCTTGAACGACCCTCGTCGCGCGAGGCTATCTTAACGGAACGTTTTCAAATTCAATTCTTCCCAATTTTTATCCAGAGAAACTGTAAAGAAGAAGATTTAGAATGGATCTTTGATTCGAAAAAATAATATGGAATAGGGTTTCATCAATGAATTATTTTTCAAATTTAATTCCTTGATATCGACATCTTTGGTGACACTCGAATGGAATAAGAGGAGTCTGCCACGACTTTTCTGACAATCATCAAGAGCAAAACAGGGGAGAAAGTTTATTGTCCATTCTCAGACTGCTATTATAAATTTCTTACAAGATCTTTCTCTCTGATCAAGAATTAAAGTTAAAGAAGCACGGACCTCTTGGAATCAACATTTTTATTTTATTCCTCGACACTCAGCAAGTGTGCAAACTTTGCCTATCTTTGAATCATCTTTGATGATTAAATCTTGTTTATACTCTGAACAAGTAAGCGTAATCAAGTCCATTATCTTTAAAAATGCTGTTGTTTTAGATACATCCTCCTCGTTTTAAAGTTAAAATTTGTTATTGATTTATTGAAACTTGTCAACCATAGAGAATAGGATTTTTGTTTGTCTATCATCTGTCTACCACGATACCATGATAATTATCCAGTCGATCGACGCGTACAAAACCGGTCGTCATGATTCTTTCTAATAGAAAATTCGACTTTAGTATCTACTTCAGGTATAAAACGTCAATTTGCTTAATGATATTCTTACGGATCTAACTACTTCGTTCGCAGAAGTTTCATCGAGACGTTGGATCCAGTCATTCTTTGTCGAGTTTCCATTGTCCTGGCTCGACCTCTCACCGATGATACCTCTCGTAACTTTATCGAAATATATTGTTTCGTGTATTACTAGAAAGTTAAACATTTGTAGTTTAATATATTTCTCTCATTTTGGAGAATCTGGTATGCAACCATTTCCACCACCCCTTCCATTCCTCTGAACTTCCAATCGAGTCAAGAAATATACTCTTTTATACTCTCATTCATCCAGATCTTAATCAAATTTACTCTTTATCCTCGTCCAAATCGAAATTTTCTCAATTTCACTATATCAAAAAAGAAATTTTCATTTGACAAGTTGCAGATGGCAATAGGTCTCTAGCTAGCTTCCTCGAAATATCTAAAAAAAAATCCCAAGATTTTTCTTAAATTTGTGAATGCCCACCGATTTTTTCGAGAAGAAAAAATGCGCGTAAACAAATTCGTTCGGTGTTTGACGCCTCGAGTGGTATTTCTTTCTCGAGGCGAGCACCGTCTGACAGGATGAGAATACGTTCTCACAGACATAATAATAATTCGGGACTTCATCGTCGGACCTCCCGTGCTCGATGACGTAGCACTTTGCAGGGATAAATCGCCGCTTTTGTCCCGGTCGGACGTGTCCGTTCTTGACAGCCCTTCGCCAACTGACAAGGGATGGACCGCTCGTTGGGTTTCAGTAGCTCGAATCTCACAGCCTCCCTACGCCCGCTTCCTTCTCTCGCGGGCACGCCTCGCGTGTTTCTCCTCTCCTCTTCGCGATCCTCCACAAATTCCAACCGGATAAATTATCCCGTCCGTCGAGTACGCATCGAGTATAGGCGCAGCGAACGGCGTCCCTCGGTAATTGAACACGAAGGCGAGGAATGCGCGCGATGCGACGTCTCTATGGAAATAGAGAAAGTGCTGCACGATGGAGATGTTGGGGAAAGTGGCGGAGATATTTTGTTCTCGTGCAATAAGAAAGTAAAAGTGGAGAGATTCCAATTCTCTTGGAGAAAGGAAACGAGAATAGAAGGGTCAAGATATAATTGTTTTTGTTGTGCCTGCAACAAAAAAAAAAAAAAAAAAAGGAAAGTATTGGCATTGATATTTCGAACGTTGTGTTGCAGTCTCGCGGCTAATGGGAGCCGCGGCGGCTGGTGCCGGGACCAACATGGCCGGCTGTTCGGTGGGCCAGTCAATGGGCGACGTGACCAAGTCGTCGGGCATGGGAGTGGGCGTCGGCGTCGGCGTCGGTGTTGGCATGGGCGTCGGCGCGATGCAATTTCCCCACCTTCCGCAGAGACGAAAGCGACGCGTTCTGTTCACTCAGCAGCAGGTTCACGAGCTCGAGAGGCGGTTCAAGCAGCAGAAATACCTGAGCGCGCCCGAACGGGAACACCTAGCCGCTCTAATTCACCTTACGCCCACTCAGGTACGTGTCAAATGATCTTCTTCTTCTTCGTTTATATTCTGTTTACATTCCAACTTTGATCGATTTTCCAAATGAAATCGTCCAAGAAGTACTTATTATTTATTGGCGAATTTCGACGTACTCGTCGATTTGTTGGAGAGAGAGAGAGAGAGAGAGAGAGAGATTTATTGAATTAAGGTTAGGTAAGATCATTTCTTCCAGTTGAAGTGTCGCGATTTTTTTTCTCTCAATTGAAATATCATGAAGTATCTTCGTTGATCTTAAAAATACGTATTACATAAATCATCGTTCTTCTACGATCTCAACACGGTTAATTGTAAACGTAACGCGAAATGCGATTCGTCTCGATCAACGACTCGAGCTCGCCACCTATTTTTGCTACGGAATACGATGCTTGAAATCGTGCGCGCACGCTTGCGTACGTACACGCGATGAGGATTAATTTCTGAGAGGAGATTAATTGCAGGGAGCAGGTGGTGGGTGTACGCGTGGGTGTATCTACGTCTCTCGGCCAATCGGATCGATCGACCTCAGGGGCGTTGGTTGCGTCGGAGTTGTTAGCCGGAAATGCCGACGAATAGACATTCGATTGCCATTACGGATGAACTTTTGAACGCTCGAAAAATCTTTGAAATCCCCTTTCGATCCAACTTCGTTGGAACTTCGTCGATCTTAGGTTAGGTTAGGTTTTCTTCCGGTACAATTCCCATTTTCTACTAAAATATCCGTATTTCATTCGGTTATTAATTTCGAGGAAAGCAGATATAGCAGGCCAGATTTTTGATCGTCGACGCGTTAAAGTTGTACCATTTAACACGTAACTCTAGTGGTGAAAGTGTTAAGCAAATCGTAGAGGAACGATGCGTCGAAAATAGTCCTCGAAGAGGTGTGTTTGTTCAAAGCAGGAGAGATGGAATTCGACCAGGTAGAATCGTCAGTCGAGGACTCGTTGCTGAGCTGAACGACGTGTAAATATTGTTTTTGGAACCCGAAATTTTTCCCTGTTGCCGGCTTTCTATCGGCAACGATTAATAATACGACGCGTTCCTTTCTCGAAAGGAAATTGCCTCGAAATAAATTGCTCGGGGAAAAATTTGTAAAATCCTTATAACACTTTTCGTGTTATCATCTGTCGTGTTATTCTAATTCGCTTCGTGCGTAAGCATTGATTTAGACAATTCGAGAGAATCGTTTTGGCGGTGATCATTTAAAGCGGTCTGGTCAGAATCAAATTTTAACGAGCAATCTTGATTGGGCAGACAGGTCTGCTCGGCACGATGTGGCAGTCTGGCAACAATAAATAATTGTTGCGCAGCTCATTGGTCGCATCCTGGTCGCTCGTCCCCTCGTTTAGTTTGTCGTTTCGTCTACCGCGCGTCTCTCGGCTCGAACCGACCTCTCCCCAACCATCCTACACGCTCGATTCGATCTACAATTCATAAAGATCATACAACGCGTTCTTTCACAAAATTCCATAAAACCTACAATCCTCGCAAATTACTCCATTCCTTCTTCTCTTCTTCTCGTCGTCACAAGTTCCTTCCATTTCCTCTTCAATAATAACGCCTCCTCCAAATCGCCTTCGTTCTTACCTTTCCAACCTCCAAGGGTTTCCACTCCTTTCGAGAAGAATCGAGAAGAAAAATGGCGGTGCAGAAATCAAAAAACCTGTGTGTTAAACGGAAGGCATGCGCTCGAGCGGTGCTCCCTAAACCGGAAGTCGTCGGCAACTCCCCGTCTACGCGGAACGGGGCGCGGAAGTCCGCAAAGAGGGCTGATTGCAATCAGCCGCGGATTTTCGCGTGGTTTCGCCGGGGGAGGCGGGCGTGTTGTGCGCTCGCGCGCGCACAAGTTTCGATAACGAGTTTCAGACTCGATGGTACTCGGATCTCGCCCGAGCCGTGAATGCCGGCCATGAAGGCCAGCCTCGGAAACGGGACGCGGAAAGAGATGTTTGAAGGAGAGACGGTGAAAGATGGATAGGGAGAGAGATGAAGTTGATCGTTTTATATACGTATAGGTACGCGCATACATATATATTTATATATGTGTGCGCACGCATATATATATATAAAGCGGACTCTTGAACTTCTGGGGACAAATGGAGACCAAACGAGCTGGCGGTATGTGTGTGTGTGTGTGTGTGTGTGCGCAAGGCAACCCTGCGGTACCATCCACTTACGGCCACTCGAAGTCTACGTACGAAGTCGTGCTCTGTAGGTAGCCCACGATGGCCGCACGGGGAGACTAACGAATCATTATGCGAGAGCTGTGCGAATCTTACGTGCCCTCGCGCCGCCACGAAAGCGATATCACGCGAGGAAAGGTCGGAGGAAGTGGAGCATGGCCGCGTTGCGTCGAGAAGCGTTTCCACGGAGAAAAGATTCGTGCAGCGAATTTGAATATTATTGGTAATTTTGCCTATTGTTGTTTCGACGGTTCGGTTTCTCTCAATTTTTCCCCTTTTCTTTCTTGCCTTTGAGAAATGTTAAGGATTATTGGATATCTTTTCTTTTCGAGAAATCCATCCAAATTCGGATCTTATCTGTCGCTGCTCCTTTTGGAAACGTGTCAAACAATTCTCGCGATCGAATACGTGAATTATCGAAGAAGAAGTTTTATTCGTACTTGTGAAATCCTTTTTTTTTTAATATAGACGGCGATATTTTGTTAACAAAAAAGAGGGAAAAGTCGAGGACGGAGTGAATTCGAAATGAAAAGGAAGAGGGGTGGAAGGCTCAAAGATTAACTTATGAATAAGAAAAGAAAAAAATCTGTCTCTTTCGCGAGGCAAGACAATTTTAAAAGCCAAACTCGAACTCGGTTTCAAAGGCAGGCAAGATCCGCGAAAACATCGGGGTTACGATCGAGGTAATCGAGCTAAATGAGAGGACAGACGGGGATTTTTCATCGTGAGAAAAGGCTATTGCGGATTCGACGGCCCTCGAGGAAAATTCTTTGGGACGCGATCGAGAATCGATACTGAATTAACGAGTCGAACGACGTAACGAACGGAAAGGAGATATATACCGATCCGCGCTCTCCAAGATACTCGAGCCTCGAGTTCGACGCGAGCACACTTTCGAGAGCTTGCAAAGGATCGAGAGATGCCGAAAAAAAAAAAAAAAGAAAAAGAAAAAAGGAGGAGGAGGAGGAGGAGGAAGAAGTAAGGAGAAAGGAAGGAAAAAAGAATTTTCCGCCTGTCGTTTGCCCGATCGACGGGCCAAAGTGCCGCATCGACCGTTTCCGGGAGAACGTCACGCAAAATCGACCCCGTTTCGAGTAACGAGACGACGAGCACTCGACTGGCTCGACAAGAAGCACCGATTTCTTTCTGCTCGTTCACCTCGATGATGGATCCTGATGGGAATCGGCACATGGAATCATTCTCTCTCGTTCTTGTTGCTCTCCAATTCCGTTTTCTTCTCAACGCCATTTTGGTTTCGTAGGCAGATTTCGATCAGAGTAACATTGATCGACTTTGATTTTTCGAATTTTTTTTCCCTGAAAGAAAAAAACGTTTCGTTAATATTAATATTGTCGAATCGTTCACAAATCTGGTACGAATTTACAAGCCAACTCGTAGAATATAATATAATATAACTTTCTACCTTGTGTTAATAATCTCTTTTCGAATTTATCCAAGTACAATAATAATAATAATAATAATAATAATAATAATAATAATAATCCGAAATGTTATCGAGAAAATCCGATAAAAAGCGAATATAAAGAGGTAATGAGGTTGCAGCCAAGTACGTGCCAAAGGATCTGGAGGAAATCCTGTCGATCATTTTGTAGAGATACCATCACGTGTGTTTGCACGACATTGAACTCGCACAGTCCTCTTCAGCGCTCCTCCTCTCAAGGCTGCTATATAAAGTCGAAGAGGGTAGATTCGGTGGTAGGCAAACCCATTATTACGATTATCTCCGTTGCTGAATTGCGAGGCTCCACGCTTGTCGCGGCTCGTTCCCTCTTCTTTCCACCCTCGCCTTTTCTTTTTTTTGTCTCGGTTGTTTATCGCTAGGAGAAGGAGAAATCTTCGTCGTTTAAAAAATCTCAACATATTTCATCGTTTTTGCATTGCTATTATTATTATTCGAGAATTAGAAAATGTTGCGAATTGATGCGTTAAATTCAATCGTGTCGATCGACTTGTATATCGCATGATAAGAGATAATTTACACAAGGGCGGGATAATATATACCAGCGTGAGCCATCCGTAAACAGTATTAAAGGCTTCTTCGATGGACGAGCAAATTTATAGCGGGCTTTACTTACTTGATGCCCGGATCTACCCTTTGAACGTGCATATAGAACCATCTAATATTCCTTTCCGGCCCGATACACAACGGAACGTTTATGCAGGCCTGTTGGAAGATGGAACAATATTTGCGAAACAGCTTTTCCTTTCCAACTTTTTTCTAAACGAACAATAAATATATAATTTTTCAAAAATGATTCAAAATTTCGAAGAGAGAGAGAGAGAGAGAGAGAGAAAGTATTTCTCTTTTATTTAAAATTTTATATTCACTTTTTTAAATTTTATTATTTTATTACATTTGTTTCTACATAACATACCTCCTTCCTACTATTTTTTTTACGATTCTTTCTACGATAAATCTTTTTGCACGAATTCTTTCACTTCGCGAACAAAACGTTTTTATTCTTCATCAAGATGATGATTTAATCTAAAATAAAATTATAAGATCGTTTCAAAATTTCAATACGTTTTGCATCCCCCGAAGTGCCCGTCTCTCTATTCATGTTGGACGTTCGATAGGTTTCGTTGAAATCGTTGGAAAGCGAAGTAGAAGGAGTCAGTGGACGATCTGGCTGGCGCTAACAATAAACGTCAATCGTCATTGTTTGACAGGAAACAATGGAAGGCGGGCGGCGGTTGTTTCGTCTACGCCCGATTTCGAGGCCCGCGAATTCCTCACTTCGGTGATTTTTCATTAATCCACGATCTCGCCTGAACTTCACGGTTTCTATTAATTATTTAACTTTTGATCAGGCTTGCCGCGCGTTTTTCCACTTTAATTAATGTCTCCCTTTTCCGCCATGCTCACCAGCCGTACGGCGCAGGTCGTCTAAATTCCCCTTGATATAGGTACTTTTTCCCTTTCTCTCTCTCTCTCTCTCTCTCTCTCTTTCCGTTCTTTCTCTCCTTCTTTTTTTTTCTTTTTTTTTTTTTTTTTTTTTACTTCCTTCTAATTAACTTCTCTCTCTTGCACCGGTCGGTCTTTTGCGTTTTAACGAGCTTTAAACTCGTTGTAACTCACCGGGCATAATTTGCGGAGACCCGTTGCGCGCGGCCTCTCGCGATTAAATTGTTGCGATCAATTTCGTACTCCGAATTGCTCCACGTTTAATTCGTCCACGTAGCGACCGATTAATTATGCATCCCGCTCGATTTCTCGTGCCGTCCTCCTTGGCCACCCCCACTATTACCATCTGTCTTCATTCTCAGTGATTATTGGATATTGCGAATAGTTTGATACCACAGTCGAGACCATTTCAAGACGAGAAAGACACCATTCATCAAAAACGTTTTCCATCTCGATTGTTACTCAATTTGTTTGAATTGTCATCTATCTCGTGGTATATTCCTACAAAGAAAAAACATTTCGTCTATAATTTATACTTTAAATAAAATCAATTTTTAAAAAGCCAAGCGACCATACCGTTGTTTTGAAAAATCTTCCAAAGAAGAGATCGGCACCATTCGATAGGCATCGAATCCGATACCGATCGAAATTTCGAGCTTAAAAAGGGGGTAAAATCCAGAACGTAAGTTGAGAAAAAGTGAGACAACCGACTCGGAGGGCAGAGAGAGAGAGAGAGAGAGAGGAGGCGGACCAGAGGGAGTGTAATTTGCCTCTAATGCGGCACTCGACGAAGCAGCTGGCTCTCCTCTCCTCCATTCGCCGGTCGGCCGCAACCGGTAACAGTAGCGATAATAATAACAATACCGGCAACAATGCCAGGAGTGGCCAACCATTGTAACAATGGGGAGACTGCACTTGGAGTAACAATGCGAGCGCAAAATGGAGGGACGCATCTGTGTGTCCCGTGCCAAAGAGACAAGGGATGATGCGACGATAGCGAGAGAGAGAGAGAGAGGAGAGGCAGCCATGTCCCAAAGACGGGAAACGGATCGTCGACGCGGCGAAACGCTGGTGGAAAAGTGTCATCCATGAAATTTTTCTCGCCAGGAACATTTTCGACGGTCATGAATATGCAGGCTAAGGTCGCTGTGACAACATCGCATCCTTTTAACACGAGAACCATCGAAACGATCGGCTCTGTTTTGATCTCCATCAAAAATTATTCGATCTTACCAAGCTACTTACACTATTTTAAACGTAATAATGCGTTTCAGCGACGTGGATAATCGTTTAGAGGTGGAAATATCTTGTTCGAATTATTATCATTGCGAACGTTTCTGTTCCGCTTCCGTTTTGTATATTTTCTTCGCGGTCGAACGGATTTGAGGTTATCTTGGAAGATTCGCGCGGGCACGCGCGTGAAATTCCTTTGGTGTCGAAATGCGTGCGGTTAATTGGACGTCGTGGAACGCGTGCGCGTATCTCTCGAGTGCACTCACGGCTCCCTCGCATAATAACGCACGCATGAATATGTCGTCGGCTTTTGCGGCCGCCCCCGCGTCATACCGCCACGCACACAGGCAGTATGTGGCCGGCGTAATTGCATTCCTCTCTTTTTCCTCGTCTTCCCGTGAAACCTACAGGTCACTGCAAAAGTCGTCGATCGAAGAGACATCTTGTGACGTTGCAGCAATGAAATATCCAAGTTATTCGATACGCTTTGATGACCTTGAACAATTGGCCCAATTGATTTTCGATGAAGAATAATCGAATTAAATTGAAGATCCGTGCAAAATTCAACGCGAGAATATTCGTTATCGTCGACGAGATTGAAAATGACAATGGATTCGTAAATTCTTCAGATTTTTTGAATTTTTGCTAATACTTTTGCGAGAAACGTCGTCTCAAAAAAATCTCTCTGAAAAAGTTTCGAACTTGAGGAAAATTACATTGTAAGGTAGACATTAACGAAGATATTAATGATAAATCAGAATGGTTACCTATATGGCTACCGTGTATTTCTACTTACCTACGTCCCATTTTCATGCTATAATGAAACTTCGTACAAATGGTGCATTGATTGCAACGGAAACGATTCAGCGAGCTCTTCTAAGCAGCCTCTTCGGCTGTTTGAAAATAATCGGCAACAATTGTTCTCCCAACACGGATCTATACGATACAACTACCGTCGTCTCATAAGTTTTTCAACGTGTTTGCATCAATTATCGCGACGAAGAGGCAGATTTACGAGTGTATTGTAAATACACTCGAACGTGCCGGTCGCGTAATACGCCACCAATTTCTTTTTATGCTACGCCCTGTAGAACGCGCGCGGACCCGTTCTTTTGTAATCCCACTGCAATTTCGGGACGCGAGGGTGCATACATTTTGAACCGCAAACATTCGCGTCCCCGGCTATTGGATCATCCCTGCCGTGAAACGACGAAGAAATTAGAGGGTGGAAAAGTGCGACCAAATGATTCCCGCATTTTCTTCAAAACTTTCAATTATTTTACAGCATCAAGAGTGTTCCACGCGTGGCACGATTGAAAACTCGTTGAATTTTAATTCTACTCTTGCACGTAGATCAAACTTTTTCGATTGTCCCTATAATTTTTTTGAAACAAATATAAATTTATCGCTCTTGTAATTATTCTTCTATATTTTTAAGATATTGGAGATTCGAAAGTGGTATTATTCACTCTACACCTCTTTTATTGTTGAAAAAGGAGGAACGTATGATTAGTTGTTCACACAGAAAGCGAATTAAATGGGAGGCTCGTTAAAGAGAAACTGGAAAGTCATTTCTATTTGCTGGGCCGAAGACCCCAGGTTTTCAGACATCCCGACTGGTAATCGGTAAGTCATCCCCGGCCGACGGTATTGAGTTAAAACAACAAAAGGGAGGCGGGAATCGTGTTTGCCCACGGGCCACCACTCAGAAGGGTCAACACGGGACAATTAACAGCCCTAATCATAATTTGACGTTGCTTGATCCTGGTATTCGCAAGCTCATCGTTGCGGTTCCTTGCGATGGAAACACTGTCCGTCACTTAAAATCAAACCTTCCAAATCCCTTTTTTCCTGCGATTTTTCCTTGCCCCCAACTCCTTCTGCAAATAATTATAATTGTTAAGTTAGTAGTGGCTTTCCTTTGGAAAAGCTTATTCCGAGATTCTAAAGTAATTCCACACTTTTCATATTTCATACCACTCGATAAAAAAGAGAATGGATAAATATTTTCTTCTTCAATTTTCTCTCTTTCAACAATCTAAAAAATCAAAACACGAATAATTTTTACAAATTTAACTTTAAAAGAATAGAATCAAGATCACTTCCAATAACAATAGATCAGAAGAAAATCACCCGTGCAGCCCGGGGCAAACGGATGCGTTCAGAAACGGTTCGGAACACCCCGAGTGGCAATTCTCGTCAATTACACGCGTCTTTCTTTCGAGCAACATCGGAACTATCCTGCAGCCCGCGGCTACATGGGGGTTTCCGCTGGATAATCCGTCGAACGTTGGTGTCGGGTGAAATTGCCCGAGGAAACAGTTGGCGGGCCTAGTAGAAGGGTGGTAACGCCCAATACTCCGTTGCTTGCGATGGTGGTGGTGATTTTGCGTGAACCCTCAATGTACGCGACGTAATGACGTTACGCTAACTTGATCAATCGTCCACTTTAACCGCATACTCCCTGCTCGAACGGATGTACGATCTCGGGCCTCTGTCGAGCATAAGCCAAACAGGTACTCGATGTTCCTCCCAAATGTCGCGTGTCCTCCGCTTTGATGAACTGCTCTCTGAATTTATCGCTATTCGATACACTAATTAATGTCAAAGATAAGAGATAAATGGCGTGTGCACAGGCGGAGCCGTGTGTCCAGGTGGATAATCCTTGATTAAAGACTCTGATAAATACTCTGAATGGATCGTTTAAATATGGTCGAAATAGAGTTGCGATTAATAGATCCCATCTTCGCTTCAACGACGAATAACTGGTGCGTAATCTGGAAACAGAAAAGAATTTATTAATGGCCACGAAAATTCTAGATTCGATATTGGATTAAATCAAGCGTGAAAAAACTCGTTTCCTTCAATTAATTTGTTTCAAAGGAACAGGTAGATTTTTATGATGTATACAGAAAGAAAGAAAAGCGTAGGGTGTTCGCAGATTCGCTCGAACGGTTACGCTAGAAGCGGTTCATTTACCTGGCTGAACGAGAGTCAACCACGAGTTAATCGGAAGTTAAAGCCAAGCTCCCCTTTTCTTGGTGTTGAGCAAACCTTGGCCGGACCCCTGCAGGCCCTGCTGCCTTTTTTGCACAAGCATCGACCTACCCATCGAAGATAAACAAGCTGTTTCTCGTTTCCTTTCTAATATTTTTCGCGTCTGATCATCCGATTAGAGTCCATTTTTTTTTTTTTTTTTTTTACAAGCAATATTTTAACAGGATTGAAAATATCCACTGATGTAGATACTAAGTTTTTGAATATTCTCAAAAATAAAAATTGTACAAGGAAAAGAAATATCGAAACGATCAGTTGTTTATATTTCCGTTTCTATGGTAAAGATGTAAAGTTATATGCTTTTATCGTCAAGAATCGGTATTTGTCACGAATTTCTTTCTTCCATGGATTGCTATATACACTGGAATATACACTAGTTATATCCCTATCTCGTTCAACTTTCTCTGTTTACACACCGCACCGTTGTGGGAGCGACGGACAAACGGACTGACGGACAGACCATTCCCTTGAAATAACAATTCTCTCTGTCAGTTCATATCCCGCCTTCATTTCGTCGAATCTTTTGCCATTCCTGCCTGCAAATTTTCGATCCGGATACAATTCAGATATCTCTCTCTTTCTCTCTCTCTATATATATATATATATACTCAATAAGATTTACTTGAATATCATATTTTTTTTTTTTCATTTTCTTTTAGAAATCTCTTATTTCGTTATTTTAACATTAATTACTAAAACATCTTAAATATTTTCTGAAGTTTTTGTAAATTTTTTACGCGGTTACAAAGTAAAGATGAAAAAGAAATTCTAAACAACAAACGCGAGAACAGCAACGGGGTATATACATTCATACTTCAATTGCATCGTCCAGCTCGCGAGGGCAAGAAGGCTCAGGACAAAAAGGAATGAGTGACACGTGAAAGTAGAGAATGCAAGAACGCGTTGAGGCAAGCAAGGCCTGTTTGTAGACCTCTCGAAGTCGCCGCACACCCGAAACTCCACCGGCTTCAACGAGTGGATTATCGGTGGAAAAGGAATTAACGAACGGGAGCGGCGAGAGAGTACTTCCCTCGTCTAGTACCTCTTCGTGGCTTTTAGATAAGGTCTCTCCGCCCTACGCATCAGTCGCACCACAAAACATACGCGGAAAGTCGCGCGAAAGGACTTGCCAGATACAAAGCGCTTTTCTTCGCAACCTTTGCTCCTTCTCTTTCTTCCTCTTGTTTTCAAGCACCTTCCATGATTATGAGCGATTTATATGTGCGATACTTGATCCTGAAAATGAGCTGAATTAAAATGAATGTTTAAAATATATAAAATTTTATATTACATATGATATATTGATGAAAAGTATTTAAAAAAAAAAAAAAATAATAATAATAATAATATCCAGAGTTCTTGGAAATATAATGATATAATTTTCATCCTCATCTTCCGACTAGTATTGGCTATTAATAATATAAATTGGAATACATAATTAATTTTAACTAGAAAATAATTGAAAGAAATAAAACAAGCTTTTGTAGAAACATAAGAAACCACTTAATATTACGGAATTAATAAGATGTATAATTACATTGGTAGTCAATACTCACAATATTTTTTTCTTCTTTTCCATAACACTTATTTCAAGGACCAATGACAAATTAAAACATGAATCATTGTATATCAGCAAATAGATGCAAGTATTCCTAGAAAAGGGTATTGGGTAATCACTTCATAAAGCGGCAATTGGAAAATTGTGTTCTCCATAGATCGGTATTCCTGGCGCACACGTGAGGCGGCGGACGAGGACTGCCTCGAAGGGGAACAAGAATTTTCGAGGGTGGCCGATCCCGCTAATATTCAAAGAATTAGACAGACGGTGGTAGACTCTTGAGACACGGTCTACTGCACGGAGCCCCTTAAAGTGCTTTCGTTGCATTCTACGGTGCGCATAACTTCGACAATGGGGGGTTACACGGGGCTACACAGGGGGATTGCAGCGGGTTACAGGCACTCGAGTAGGAGGTTACAGGCAAGGCAACATATAGGTCGGACTCGCCTTTGATTCATGCGATAAAAATCAAGCTTAGGCGCACCTTTCACACATGCCTCTAATTTGCCCCTTTGTCCTCATTTTTAAAATTGTTCAATCCACTGTTTTTCTTGCCTCCATGAATTCAACCGAATTTTATTCACTCATTCCAATTTGCGCCATTACAAATCTACCTTTAACAGAAAGATTAAAATATAATATATTGATTTTCATGTATAGTAATCATTCAATTTATAATATAATAATTTGTTTGATTTAACTTACTAATCTGTCAATACGTTTAATTCTTAACCGATGTTTCAAAAAAATAATTAATTCGGTGATCCTGATCTATCTATAAATACTATTAAAATATTTTAATGATCTGTTAAGCTAGTTCATTCGTTTTTCTTCATCCTATAGCTTTCAATGTACAAAATTAGCTATTAATTAATATTTTCATGAAACAAATTATTTATTCTATCAATATAAACATGTATCAAACAAAAAAAAAATATTCAATTTAAAATTTTTAGATTTTTAAAACATATGGTTGTAACACTTTGATAATGCACGATGTACTGTTTAACACTGACGGCGTTATCTTAGCAAGATCGTGTGTTAAGGATTAAATCGGCCGACAGAAACGGAGGGCATTGTTTTCGCGATTTGACGACAATACCATGATCATCGGGACGCGCCCCTGTGAACGCAGCATAATGCACAATACGGATTATAACGCGCCGCTGTCATAAGCAGATGCCGATTTCGATCCCGTCCGCACGGCCGGCTTCCCTAATCGCGTTCAATTGCCGTAAAAGCGGTTTCGAGCGTAGCACGACTGCTCCTGGGTCGGAACTTCATAAAACTGCGATGTTTTTTTCCTTTTGACATCGTATACAGAAGAAATCCCATCGGTAAAACTTCTTGATGATCTCATTGCAGGAAATCTGGTTATTTTAGATATCCATTTGATAACTCTGGAATTGAAAGTTTAAGTGGGATTAAAATTCATGGGGTTTTTAACAGGAAAAAATATTTTATTTTTTGTTTTCATCAAATAACTAGAGAGGTTTTCTATTCTTTTCTATTCTTCATTTTAAACGTATACAATTTGTTAAATAAATAAGAATAAATAAATTGTTAATGTAAAACAAAAAATATAAAATTTACTAATAAAGAATCAATAGCAAAGTGCAACGAAGTTGTTCTTTAAAATATCTAGAAAATATCTAGCAAAATGAACAAAACGTTAAATCTGTCTTGAAGGAATAACAAACTTATAATAACTGTGGATTATAGATTTAAGAGGGACTATATATATATAATAGTTCCATAGGTTACTTAAAACATACACACATGATAAAAGACTTGGTCCCTTTGAAAAAATATTTCAGTTTCTACCTGACAACAATTCACGCACCAAAGATGTGCTCCCGCTTCTGATGCTAGGAAAGGAAAGAAAGTTAGATTTAAATTTAATCCAACTAATTCGATCCAACTTTTCTTTCCTCTTAAATTGTTTACAAATTTTAAAAAAATTAAAAAAAAATATACTTATTAGCTTATAAATTGTTAGAATTGAAACAATATATTGCTTATCTTTTTTTTTTTGTAATTCCTATTAATGATAATTTCATTTTAATAGGAAAAATTACTTTTTCACGTTACAGGTAAAAATATGGTTTCAAAATCACCGATACAAGTGCAAGAGGCAAGCAAAGGAGAAGGCGATGGCCGAACAGAATGCTCAAAATCAGGTAATTACCTGTTAAAAAAAGAAACATAAAAAAATTAATCTAAATACATTCGAACAAATCAAAAAATATAATATCAAAGTAAAATATAGTAACATACAGCCTAAAAGTATAGAAAGTTAGAGAAAGAGAGGAGACAAGGATTAAATTAAATTCTGTCGTTCGACTGTCTCTCGTGTGATGATAATACGCGTCCTCGATAGATCGGATTTCCCGAGGGATTTCGAAACGGCGAGACACACGACAAAATATCGAGCGTTTCAAAATGAAATGCTTTTAAATGAAAAATATTCCGGACGCGGCGCGGATCCTCGCATCCACATCGTATTTCGTTTCGAGTGGTCCACTCAACCAGCTCGAAGCGATTCTGCATTCATTTCGTTATTCCAGTCGAAATTTTTGCAGGGATACCGATCTCCATGAAACGTAAAATTGTCTGTGTTAAACATGTAATTACCACGATGTTTTCGCGACTAACTGTTGCCGGATCATTTTTATTTTTATCTCCTATTTTTGTTTTCTTCTCTTCATCATTTTTCCTGTATATCTTGTTATGTTTTATAATGTTTTTCACCTTTTTACGAACGACAAAATTCGTTTCAGTCTCGACAAGCTCGCGATTCATTGATCAGTAATACTGTTTTGGAAAAGAGAAATTAGAGAATTAAAATATTTCAATATTTATATTCAATAATTATGTAATATTTGTATTTATTAACTTTGTTATTTGATGAAGTTATATATAATGTGAAAATTGTTAAACGTAAAACTTTAATTGTAATTTTTTTAAATATGGCGTCGAGAACAAGAATTTCGAAAGCGTACGAATATTATTTCGTATCTGTAGAAACCTGTCAAACAAGCTCTTTCTTTCTTTTTCTCTTCCCTCTTTTTTATCAATTTTAATAATGACACACCAGATTCCCGAGATATCGTAATTGCAAGTTCGAAACGTGCCCTGTCTCGATCTTGCCGTACGCACTGACGAATACGAATCGCTCTTCCATCCAAGTTCCCTTTCCTTCTAAAGAATAACATTCAAAAGAGATGTCAGAAGACGGCGATCGTAGCGATACACACAGACAGATTCGTCCCGGTGAATACATTACAGGCCGGTACGAGTATGCGAGATCACGGATGTCCTGGCATGCATTAGCAGCAAATCGTTCGATTCGAGTTAGCGGGAATCGGTATGTCGTGTCGTTTTAGCGGCGCTGAAAATCATTTTCGTGTCAACATGCCGACGATTATTTGCTCTCTGTCAGTTTCTTACGCTTCAAAATGGATTTCTTGCACGACTATGAAACGTGCAACACGCTTCTCGGAAATGTTTTCAAATCGTTTCTATCTAGCTACTTCGTTATCGCATCTTCTTTTTTCTCTCTATACCGCTATGTTTTTTACGAGTTGAAAATATTTTTGCAAAGAATACGTTCAACGTGAGCGACACTTCACGTGGAATGGCGTTTCGAGGTAAGCGGATTTTCATAGCGTGTTTTTCGGCCAGCATCGACTTCACCATTTCATCGAATTTCGATGGAAACAAGCACATACGTCGCACGATTTTCGCATAAAACCACTTTTCAGGTGACGAGGATCAAAGTTATTCTCATGTTTTGGTCCATTGTGATATTCAATTTAAACGACAAACACTTGTTTTAGATGGAATTAATTAAATTTATTTTCACTATTTACTATTTAATCTTTGTATAATTTTTGATCTTGCACGATTTCATTTCTAAAATTATCTTTCAATTTTTTTTTTGACAATCATCACGATTTTAAACGTATAATTGTGTTGATCTCAATTTTTAAACATATAACAAGTAGTTATTCAGATCGCGATCAATTTTGTTTCTAAATAGAGTCGACATTGTCGCCGCCAAGCGGCAGCTTGTAAACATCCATAGAACATTAATGGTGTTGAAAGTTATCCAGTGTCCCGATCTGTGAACCGTCCTTTCCCCTCAATTCGTCCACGCCAGAACGAGCAGCCGCCCCATAATTTACTCGTTAGTTTTTCGTAGTCCCTACATATTCTACTTTCATTCATTTCTTTTTATTCCTTATCTCTCTTTTCATTTCTTTTTCTTCTTTTATAGCTAGTAACTTACTATTTCTTTCTCTTTTGCTCCATTACTTACCATAGTTTCGATTTCAATTCAATAACTTGTTTACGGTTCCTTCCTATTTTCCGCACGGTATTTTCATTGTATTATCTTGATCTGTTCGATGATACGTATAATTATGTGGCAGGGATCACATGCATGGATGGTACACATGTATCGGGCGTAACAATATCATTTACGTTTTGTATAGTAAGTACATCGTATAGATAGCATTCTCAATACAGAAATCGGATCTTTCGCATAAAAGAAATTTCGGTAACTTTTTATTTTTGCTGCTTTCGGAACGCAATCTTCCCCAAGTAATTATTTACAAAATATAGTAAAATTTATCTGACAAATTTGTCTTGTTGAAAAGTTGGTATTAAAAACGTAGGAATCTAAAATTTTTAAATTATATTCGGAATAATTTATAAATATTTATTGTGACAAAATCATTAATAACTGATAAAATTAATCGTTTTTATATTTAAAACGCTATGCGACGTGAAGGTAGCTACGTCGTCGACGACGACGACGACGACGGGTTGGTAGGCAGAGCTCCAATTTTTTTTCCCTCTTTTTTCCCTTTCTTTCGTTTTATTCCATTTCCTCCCCTCGCGGCGGTAAAAAAATTTCAAGTGGCAGCGCGAGCGAGCGAGCATGAGAAAAAGAAAGAGAAAGAAAAAGACGGGCAGGGAGAGCGGGTGAGAAGAAGAAAGAGAGAACGACAAGAGAGGGGAAGAGAGGTATCCTGCAGGGGAGCGCGGAAACGGGTGCTCGAGGACCGGTCGCCATCTTGCCATGAGTACAGTCATGCACAACACCTGGACGCGAATCGGGGTTACCAATACTACTACTATTGATATCGATTAACCCTCCCCTCGAGACGCGAGCTGTCGATCTTTCGACCCGCGGATTGTAACTTCGAGTTGCAATCGAGATTAAGTCGAATGACATACGACATCTTTGTGTCCAGAATGTAGAAATAGAAAATCGTTCGCGGATAGCGAAGTTGTATTATGATAGAGTATCGTTCCATTTAAATAATCGGTAAGGAAAACTCAAAATTAAAATTTTTACAGTTAAATATTAAGTTATAATAAAATTTGTTTGAAAATGATAAATTATTATTATCATTAATTCTCAGTAACAATTTTAAGGAATGAAACAAAAATTTAAATTATTCTTCTCTACGAATCTTGAAAAAAATAAGAGTGCAATGAAAACTTCGTGGCCTGGTTTTAGCATTTTTCTGGCAGAGAGAAGGCGCGAAAGTTGTTTGGCGAGTATCGAGAGACCGTCTAATGTAATTACACTCGTGGTAAAACATCGGTTATTAGATTTAAAAACCACTTCCTCGTTTACAAAACCCATTGAATTCCATTCGTCGTGGAAACGAGAGGTCCCGGCAGAAATCTTTTAATATCTCTTCTTGTGGTTCTTTGTTCGACCGAGGTTTCTGTAAAGAACGAGACATAGACGACCGCCGGGCTGGACTTGGTAGTGGTGGGATAGGAGGAGGAGCGAAAAAGGGGAAAAGCTGTGGCACTGGTAGAGCCCAGCTTTTAGTTAATTATATCAGTTCCGACGATGACGAGTGTTTTTCCACGAGAGATGCATTCACGTGGAAGTCACTGGCGCGCGCAAGCGGCACATTTAGATATTCGATGCGGTTGTATACATGGAATGAACATCGGCTGCGACCACGTAGATGTTTCAAGTACAATTTATTTTGCAAATATCCCTGCCCTCGTTTCTCGTCTCCTCGTGATATATTAAAGGAATTAAATATTCCGTAAAGGGTATCTTTTTAAAAAGGCGATCGTCTATACAGAATATTCTTTGCTAGCTGTTTGTCCTTTCTCCAGCCTCGCTTCTTACCTATATATTAGGGGAAAAAATATTAGGTATACACAATAAATCCGATTAAATCGCCAAATAATGATTAATATTAAGACGAGAGATAAAAGGGAAATATAAAATCGAACACTGTTTCACTCGCTTAAGCATAGAGATATAAAAAAAATAGAATCTCGGTCGAGTCCTTAACCTAAAAAGCAACCGGTGACAACGATCGCTTCCGTGGAAGGAAATATGTATACTCTGAACTGAAAAGGGGACGATGTTCCTCGAAGGGGGAAAGGGAAATCGACGCATAATATGCTTCCCGAGAATTCAATCGCGGCCGCGCGATCACGGCAACATTGAGGCTCATTATGCATGGCGCGGTGGTCGCCGCTCATAAACACGTACTACTCCGTTCCTAAGCACGGCCATTTTCGCCGGAAATCGCTTAACGCGTGTTGAAGTGGCTAAAGTGGCGTGACGCGTGACGCGCGCGCCGACCGTCATGCGTTTAGCGTAATCGTCACTTTGTCAGCGTGAAGTGCACGGCATGCCTGCACTTATGTTCGCGGCCAGTAACGTGCACGTAAGTTCGTGTTGGCCACTCGAATCGAATCGTTGTTACATACTCCACCCCCATTGTTTCCTTTCATACGTAAACCTCCGGACGCCCGATCATTGCACAGCCTCGATAGACATTTATTTTTAAAATAAATTTTTCTGGGCGAGCTGAGTTAAAATCTGCGAATCTGTAATGGAAAAAACGTGTAGATCGGGTAAATATAGAGAAGCTCTCGTTCGAAATATATTTTATCAGAATTTTTATTCATTTATTCTCCATTCTTGAACTTCATCCGACGCGTTCATAGACTAGAGGCTTCGTTCGTATCTTCTCTCGAGATATCGAAGCGATCTTTCTTAAAAATAATTTCTACTCGATGTTTACCTTCCACTTGAAATACAGTCTGTATGTATATACGATCTCTCAAGACGTATCTAACACTCTAACCTAAGTAATCAACGAAGCATTTTTAGATGATCCAAAAGAGACGCGTGTTTCGCAATTTTCGCAATTTTCCATCCAGATTTTTAAAAAGGACGATCCATCCAGTCCGTCGGTCGGAATAGGCGTTATTTCCGAGCGGCCGCGATCATATTATTAAAGCGTCGCTGACGTGGAGATCGAAGAGGAATGTCGTGTACCGAATGTTGATACAGCTGAGTGGTCGTCCCGGCAGGTACTCGGCCGGCTTGCTTCGGCTTCTGTTTGGCATGCCGTGGGGTCCCGCTCGTCGTATTCAATCCCCCCGGATAGAAACGCAGGGAGACGAGGGACAGCAGTTCTCGATGTTGACGCGGCTCGACAGAGCCCCGGCTGGAACCCGGCTGTGGTCCACGGTAGCTGGTACTGTTTATTCGTAATGAGAGAGAGAGAGAGAGAGTCTCTCCCAGGCTGCTAGAGTACGAGTACGCTCGAATGCTGATCACGAAGTATCGCACGGGTTAAGTACCTGTGCCTACCGAGCCCACGTGTTTGCTTGGAACACAGAAGCCGAGCCACGACGTCGTCTTCTCCATGGCTCGTCGTACACAGCCTGTGCACCTACGTGTGGATTGAGTGTACACACCGCTCGATCGGATAGCCTAGGCTGTCGTTTCTCTTTCTCTCTCTCTCTCTCTTGGACGAACGATGTCGGAGATTCGAAATTTAATCCCTTCCTCACGAAGCTTTAGAGAACTGAATTCTAAAAAGAAAAATACGTTCGTGATTGATAAAATCATTTTATCATCGTTTCCAAACGCGAAATTATAGATATATATACACCTATGTCTGTATGATCTTATTCTCTCTGTTACAGAGTGCCAGCTCGCCGCGACGGGTAGCTGTGCCGGTGCTGGTAAAAGATGGGAAACCATGCGGAAGCGGGGGCGGAAACGAGGGCAGTCGTGGCGGGCCAAGCGCGGCCTTGGCGAGTCCAGCCCCTCACATGACCGCGGCGTCGAGCCCTCACGGCTCTCATCACGCGGCCTCTTCGGTACCTCATCACTCGGTGGTCGGTGTGAACCACGTCATAACGTCCAGCCAGAGTCTTCAGCATTGCTCGTACTCGAGGACTGGTGCCCAACAGAGCATGCAACAGCAACAACAACCGCAATGCGGCGCGTACCTACCTTTCCAAGGCCGGGCCTGGTAGTACATGCCATCCGCGGCGGGGGCCAATCCCTCCGTCGCAGGTCCAGCTGCTTGGTACCCTTTGGAAGACAGCCCCTAGAAAAAGTCCGTATCCCGTGAATTCGTTTCCAGAACAGCTTACCTAGATGGCTGGAACTCATTGGAATTGAACGACGAGACTGATCTAGAGGATACACTGTCCTTCCTTAGTGACGAATATTCAACGCAGATACTGGACAGAGACTTGGTGAAATCGTCCGCTCGCAACAAGGTGCAGACGCTTAACAATTGTCTTCAACGGAGATGAAGTGATTCGAGAGACATTGAGGGGGGAAAAGAGAATTCTGCGTGGACCGCAGGACGGTTACTTGGAGCCAGTGTTCAGAGCGTGAAAATCTTTCTCTTGTACAGCTTCAAGGAAGTTTTTCTTCAACGAAGGTGCGGATCACTTTGACTATTATATTAGATATTTGGATCGATGAAAGTCGTGATGGATCTAAAAAAAAAAAAAAAAAATTGGAAATACGAATAATTTTCTGCGATACAAAGTACTTACATCAATTTTTGTCAATTTAACAATTTGACAATTACTATTGTAGAAATTCAATTCTGTTTCCTGTTTAGTCTGAAGATCTGTTTTGCGAAAACAGTTGAGTCTTTCTAAATTGCAAAATTGTTTCAATTTCAACGAATATTTAATATGATTCTATCTTGGAAGAGAAATTTGAGAATGCAGGAACAAAGACGAGTGTGAACATGGGAAGAACGTTATTATACGTACGATTAATACTTGTTTATCCTAATAACGATAACGAATTCCACTGAAAAAAATATTGGATTACGTAGCTATTACCCAATCGTCTATTTTTCATCGGCGGTTAATCTTCAATAATATGAAAACAAAGTAACTCAAAGAAAAATCAGAATTTCAATTCGATGTTAACGATACAAGTACTTTCTAATTTAATTTAAAAAAGTTGCTTCGAAGAAAGCATCTTGTAAGAAAGAATCTTGTCCGCCACTCATTAATTCATATAAAAGAAATTCATGTTAATTCACATAAAAGAATAATTTCAACCAAGTATTCACAAATATTAATTAAATTTCAATTTAATAAGACTAACTAATCCTTAAAAAGATTATTTTCTAAATTAAGAATAACGATGATCTTCAATCGAAGTAAAAACGATATCTAACTAATTTTATACAATAACAAATTTACATCCAACGAAACCAGCATCGATGAAACGAAACGTTGAAACGGTGCGCGCGAATAATCTGGCTAGTGCACTCGAAACGTGTCGATTCCAACTGCGAGAAACCGTACACCGATCGCGGGCATTGCGTGTGTCATCGGAGACGTACTTTCGCGACATTGTTGTACTGCAACAACGTGTAACGTCAAAAAGGACTCAGATTACCACTGGATAGAAATTCTACGTGCGGAGCGGTTACGAATGGTCGAAGACTAACTTTGAAATTTTGAATTGTTCTAGTTATTTTATTCCAACGGACCAAAGAGAAAATAATACCATATGAAAAAAATTTGATTTAACGATTTTTGTAAAAAAAAAAAAATAGGATCCATAAAGGAAAATATTTTAAATAAAAATTTAAAAAGGAAATATCTAGCAATTTAGATAGTTTTATCTTAGCCACGGATTCGTTACTTCGACACGCGCGATTATAATCTGAGCAAAAAAAAAAGAAAAAAAAAAAAACTAACGAACCATAGTTAATAATCAGAGAAAACGGGTCTGTTCAAGACGATACTTCTAGAATTGTTGATACATCGAGCCGCTTTTGGTTCAAATCACGTGATTCGACCAATATCGATTTCAGAAATTACATTGGTTATCAATAATTCTAGAAACGAGTAAAAAAAAAATCCATTTGCACGCAACAGGGAATACAAGTAAGACGAATCTGAAACCAACAAAAAGGAACGAAATTTCTATATAGTTCTATATAGTGTTCTTTACTTGTAGCAATTATTCTTCTATTTTGAAATTCATTTATAAATTTATCCGTATCCTTTAATTTTTCAATCGGATGTTTCTTAAAAATTTAATTTTACTGTACTTAAATTAAAAGCGCAGAATCTCAAATACGACAAACAAAAACTGTAATGTCGAAAGTTTGTTCCTTTCAGGTTCCGTTCATATTTTGGGAACATTTTTAAAAAAAACGTCACTTCAAACAGATATCCCCAATTACAGAACAAGAAACAATCCGTACCTAAAAAAAAAGAAAAAAAAACGACGCTTATTACCTGAATCTAACTACAAGCTACCACGAAAAACTCGTTCTCTTACAATCCTCCATACATAAATACATGAACCCGCAATTTTTTCTCAAATGTAAACCACCATTTCCCAGATTCTATGATGAAGCGGTTGAAAGAAGCAGAATCTGTTCGTGGTGAAAAGGATCAGCGGGGGAAAAAAGATCGACCAATCGGCTGCCAGTCGGGGATAAACCTGAATTATGTAGTGAAATAGCATTCTCTTAACTTTCACGATTCCGAGCGGCAGAGTCGAAAGGGCGGGGATGAAAGAGCATAAGCATGACTTATACATTAGATTCGAAACAGTCGAAACGGATTAATCGACCGGCAGACGCGTGGTTTGTTTTCAATTGAACGACTCGGATCCAACGTTTCCTTTCTTTTCTCTTGGAAACGGTGAAACCGTGTCGCGAGCATATTTCAGACGGACACGTCGAGCCGGGGACACGCGTGTACATAGTTAGAGATGTATATTACTTCCGAGTATTTCTCGCATCCGTCGCTGAAATTGTGACGCGCGCGGTTCGCTCGCGTAGAAGAGAATCGATTTTCCACGGTCGACAACGAGAGGACGAAGATGAAAAACAAAACGTGCCGGATATGAAAAGAAGAGAGAGAGAGAGAGAGAGAGAGAGAGAGAGAGAGAGAGAGAGAACCTGTATATGTGTGTGTGTGAGTGTGTGTGTGCGTGAGTGAAAAGGTGGCGTGCGCGCTGTGATAACGAGGTCACAGGTGTGAATTCGATGGTGTAAATATAATGTGTGGTATGCCGATGTTTAGGCGCACACGCGACGAAGATAGCGCGGGAAAGAAGTATGAAATAGGTGATGGAAGCCGGCCCCGAAGTTGAAAAGCGGTGAAATTCAACGACGGCGCCCGCGAAGGATTTCGCGTTCTACTGTAAACGATTTAGCGAACTCGAGCATTATCGACATTAATATAACACATACACACGAGACGACAAATACACACGTACACACCGATTCATACGTACACAGGTACACACAAAAGCGTAAAAATATAACAATTGACGAATAGCGAGTAGCGTGTGACGGTGAAAAAAAAAAAAAAAAAAATTAGAGATTATTACAAAGTTTTGTAAATAACGACAGAGATATTAATAAAATGATACTTATTCAAAGGAATTTAAACTTGCTGTATATAGTGCATATATCGAAACATATATTTATATCCTATCCCATTTTTCCTACGTTTCTCTCTCTCTCTCTCTCTCTCTCATATTTTTTCTCTCTTTTCTTATTAACTCTCGAGATTCGACAAAAGATTGAATATACAGCTGAATGGGACGCGAAGAATTGACACGACTCGAAAAGCGCTGATCAGCAAGATTCAGCAAGTCATCAGACCACCGAAGCAATTGTTTTCTTTGTATTATTAGAATATATATATATACATGCGCTCTATTTTTCAATATTCTCTGACGATTTATTATATCTATAAGAAAAAAATATAAAGTTTCCAGAAATTTTACAAAATATCTCATAGAGAATATCCTTTTTGTCTCGATTCATTTTTTAAGAAGTCCATATACTATTATCATCACGACACATCACGACACATTTTATCACGGATTATAATTTAATTTACGAAAAAAAAAAAAAAATACAATCCTCCTCAAACACTGATCTGACGAAAGCTCGACTAATTACCTTCCCCTATTGAGATATACCCCAATACCCCCCCCCCGATCGGGCTTAACAATCAACCTTTTACTCTTCCTGCCCTGGACAAAGAAAAAAGACTAAGAATGTTTCATTACATCTCTGACGATTTTTGATCATGCCCGTTTCTCATGGCGTGGAACGAATCAGCTTCGCGACTAGCAACCATGGAAACACCCTCGCGCGAGCCAGCGCCGCGTGTTGCTGGCCTCGTAACGTCGTAACCCCCTTAGAATGCGACGGTGTAGCTACGATTATTAAGGTAAGCCGATCTCTTCGATAGGTGAAGGTTAATGCCCGGCATACAGGTAGAGAGGAAGAGAGGAAGCAACAACCATCACGGTTGTTATTGGATATTTGCCGAGGGTCTGCAGCCGGGACTTAACCCCACGGGGGTAGGATTCCGGCGATTTATCAAGAGCACCGTGACTAATTGCTCCTGGAAGAGCGGCTACAGGTACACACGGCATAGCGCGCGTATACACGCGCGCGCGCGCAATTTACCGGGTCAAAAGGGAAAAGGTTGCTCGACAGAAAACTGTTTCCGACTTCTGCGGCGGAAGTGAGATTAATGAAAGCCGAGGGGAAAGCCGGCCGTATTCTTCATTCTCTTTTTCTTCCCTGCTCCAACATTTCGTCATGATATTATGAAATTTCACGAATTACCGCCACCACTGACGATGATCCTTCAACAATTTTGCATTTCTTTTCTAAATGCTAAATCTTACGGTATAGTTTCCTCATCTTCTTACAGATCTAAGATGTAAAAAAAAAAAAAGTATGTATAAGTTGTATGTAATCGTGTGAAAATCGTGTGTCGAATATATTTGTTAAAATCGATCGATTATGTGTTCAAACACTTACTGGAATTATATAAATCTATTAAATATGATTGCTCCGATAAATTTTATTATCTGAAAAAAATAAATAGGTCAATTTAAAAAATGAAAGCTACTTTCACGTAGAAATAAAAAATTTTTGCATTATGCGAACTCAAATATCCCGTATAATCAAATCACATCAAAGTAGAAAAATGGGAAAATGGTCACACACGTTTCACGCTCAATCTTGTCATCGTGCGCGTGTGCCTTTGTGTGTGTGTGTGTGTGTGTGTGTGTGCGTATACCGTATGACATATGAGAGGTCCTGACAGTGACAGGCCTCTGCTTCTGGTGGTCACTCTTATACACTGGTATCCCATATCGCACCCCACACATACCTCTCTTTCTCTCGCTTCACCCGCCATTATCATATTTATTAACTGCCGCTCGACGCTTATATCTACACCTATTCGCTGCCATTCCTATATAATATAATCTGTGCCAGTGACAGCAGCACGTGGCTTCAGCCTCCATCCGCTTTCCCTCACCCCGTTAACCCTTGTCCACTAAACCTTCAGTTGCTATCTTTCTCGTTATTATTGCTCCCTTTTCTCCTTTCTTTCTAACCCCCTTATTAGCTGGACCACGAATTTATTGTTATATATACTGTTTTTGATACGATTAATAAATCGTCTTTCGAACCAATTTTTCATTTGTTGATCCGATTATCTATTATTATATAAATGGAAAAAGGAATAGATATTATTAGGAATAGATATAGTTATAGATATAGATATAGATATAGTGTTCAAAGTATGATCAACAAAGATTATTATCATGGTAGAAAGAAATAAAAATTAAAATTGCATTAAATTTATATTAACATAATATTAACATATAAAAATAGATACCTAGGAGATATTTTCACTCATAGTAAAGTTTGTTTGAAATTTTTAAGATCGATATTTAAGTTTCTATATTTAATGCTATTTCTCTGGAAATGGCACACGTAAGCTTCGTTTACGCGAATCCTTCGGTCGATTGTAAATTCATGAAGGAGAAGGAAGTCGAATGCCCCACGTTGAAACCTCGTTCATGAATACTGGGCCAACGAAAACATGGGGTTGTTTCGATCTAAGACGCGAATGCGAAGCAAGGGTGTCCTTAGCCTTGATGCTAATGTCGTCTTCCTCCCTTGTTGATAGCTGCGAAATTCTAATGCATTACAAAGGGTTGTCGAGCAAGTTCTTGGCATTCGTCATTCATAGCTTCCAATAGAAGAATTCTCTTAAAGCTAGGGATTCTTGCTAAAATACAATAAACTTTCAAACATACATTCTTTGAAATTCAATATTTCAAATATTTTATTAATACTTGTTTCTAAGTGATGAAACTTAAAAAATTATATGAAATTTTAAGATAATACTTAAAAAATGTTAATAAGATTCAATAATTCAACTCAAAACTAAAATCTTGACTAAATATAAGGCATTCGAGTTTCTCCAATGATGGACGATGGATAGAAAAACTTTTCTATTTTTTCGCGTCCCATCCAATTCTGGGTAGATATCAGTCAATCAGTCGTTTCTGCAGCGTTTCCCTGAGCACGTTATTGAATTGGAAATTTCCGGCCGGAGGACAAAGAGTCGATTTCATTTGAAATCATGCCGCGAATCTCATAGACTTCCATTCAAACAGGTAGAAATGCAGATTGCCGGCGACACAAAGCATTCCAGTCGGGATAACCGAACTGGATAACAGGTCCAGATATTGCTACTTGACTCCCTCGCCCTGCAGGTAATTGCTACGCCAGAATGCCTTTGCCATCCGTACCGTCACGGAATTTGCGATATTCCCTCGTTCACCGTACGTAAGATATATCTATATGTGCAATCAATCGCGCCACCTGAAATGGATATTTCGTCGATCCGTTATTAAATCCCAATTTTGGTCAAAAATATCCAAGATCTGATAGATATTCGTACTATATATATCGAGATTCATATTATATCATGATTATAAAACGTTGATACTATATGTTGAAAATAATCGAAGTTTATTCCAGTTTTTTCTATATTTCATTCTTTCTTTATTATCTAGAAAGCTTTCATTCATGTTTTTGCAAATATATTTTCAAATAATTTCTGTTTTAATAATTTTTGATAGTATTTTTAAATTCTAATAATTCAGTATATAAATTTGATCAAAACTCGACACTCTTTCAAAGCTATTTTTCCCATTGATAAGAATATTAGACTGGTTACCAACTATGAAAATATTATATATCCATGACAAAAGGATAGAAGAAATGAAATAATGAAAAAAAAGGATGAAAAAAAGTTACATTTAATATGTCGCGTTCAAGTCCTGGTAACTTAACGAAAAATTAAGGTTAGAAAACACCGAACAATCATAGAAAAGTATCGTTGACGCTTGATGCACTCACAAGATTTATTCTTCGTATAAGTTCGTCAAATGAGGAAAGCGCACTCTATTAAAAATCGTTTCTTAACAACGAAGCGTTCAATGTCGCGGCATAAGAAATCGTTTAGCTGGCGATCGGCCGAAGAAAACCCGTCAAAGTCTACTGTCTGTGACCCGTGTCCGAACTTGCGACGTCACGGTGTTACTCACACGAGAAATCAGCGACTTACATGCATATACATAGCGGATATGCGTGTGCGTCGTTCCTGCCGAGAGCAAAAATCGCGCGTTGGAAACGGTGGGGAAATGACTCCGCCCCTAGTCGATCCTACCGACTCCGTGAACACGCCCCGTGGATACGCCCCTGAAATCCTGAAGTGAAGCTGGTTACGTGGGCGAGCTTGACCTCCAGAAGTAAATCGCTCGAAGACGATAGAAAATGTTTCTCCGTGACAGCCAGCTTTCTACCTACTGACCGAGACTTTCTTCGCGCTCTTTTCTCTCTCGATCCTTTATATCAATCGAAAAAAGCCAGCGAAAACTGATTATTTATTACAGTATTTATTTTACAATAAATTGAATCTCTCGTTATTATATTACCTTAATGTTAAAATTATTTATTAATATTAAGAAATTAAAACAATCAATAAATTTATTGAAAATATCAATAGATAAAAAGATTGATGTTACTTACATCGATTAGTTAATTGGTATTTATTATTCGCTGTATCTATACTATTAATTGAACGAATATTAATTTCACCAGCACAATATTCGTTAAATCGTAATGCACAAGCCACAAGATTTGTTTGGTCCGTTATTAATTTTCGATTCTTGTCTATAGGAAACAAACTTCACGAACTCATATTCCCGGACACACTTAACCGACGCCCGAAAAAACAGTTGCTACGACAAAAGCTTGACGCGGCGTGTATAACGAGCACTTAAGCACTCGACAACAACGGTCGAACTCGAAAATGTCATAAGATGGCATTGTACTGGGAGGCCACTCATCGGCCCGTTGGCGTGTACACGATAGTATATTGTTTATCGAGCAGAAGGTAGCACACAGGGTGCACAGGCAACGCTTTTGTAAAAATTAAGCCCGCGCACTTTTAATACCCGACAGAAACGCATATGCCTATCGGCTATTCGCTGAATTCTCAAGAGGTTATGTTCGAACGACGAAGAAAAATCGCGAGATCAGAGGTTCCCACACACGGCGAGGCCACCAGGGGCGAACGTGCTCAGTTTTACTCGACGTTTTAGCCCCACGACAGGGTGACGACATACCGGTGGCATTTGTCGCTTTTTCCATACGGACGTATCGTTATTTCCGCGAGACTGGACAATCGAAGTCAAGAAATCGACATGACGCAAGCAGGGGGTCCATTTCGTATGGGGGGTCAACCACGGAATCGAAGCGTTACGCAGGTGAAGTTCTTGTCGGTAACTGGTATGAGACATTATCGACAGGCGGGTGCCCCGCGCGGGAAACCTCACGGGGGGTCGCATCTCGTCACCTTTCTCCTTTTTGCTATCCGATTGCTCATTCGATTCTGAATCTCTGAATCTTACCGTTGTCCTTATTTTGGTCGTCGGATGTTCGTAATGACAAAATATGTAATCAACAAAATATGTAATCAATTTTTTGTAATATAAGGTATTTGAACTTTAAATAATAAGTTAAATTATATTTTAATAATTATATTGTTTATAGATTAAATGATTTTTTATAATATCATTGTTGACTTGGTACAGAGACCAAGGATAAATTTTAAAAAATAATATGATGTTTTTATTAACCAAGTAAAAAATTACAATCCCGTTTAGTCACGAAGGACGTACGCGGGTACAGAGCTAAAAGCACGTCTAGGGATCCGGGTTTCGAGGGAGGGTAGCGATCGAGCACTTGAGCACGAGCTGAGAAGAAATGCGGGGAGAACAATAGACTAGAGGTAACCAGGAGCTGGTGCTGCGTCATCCCTGGTGTCTGAGCTTGTCTTCACCGACGCGGTAACGAGGTACACGTCAAGCAAAGAGCTCATCTTTCCGCGACCTGTCACGAAAACCGACCACCCACAATTTTTTCCAAGCACGATCGCATTATCTCACACAATTTTCGTTGTCAATGAGTTCTAAGATAATCTGCAGTACACAGCTAATTAATTAAAAATAAATCACGTCATGGATCGTATATACGTAACACTCTACATAAATATTTCACTTATGGTGACTTTCCATGCACGTGATTGGTAAGAAAAATTGCTAGTTTCCTACATAAAATCAGAGATGGCACTTTGACACGTGTTCGAAAGAAGCACGTGTGGTGTAAAATATAGTGAATTGGTGTATTAATCGTGATCTCTAATTTTTTTGGTGCTTGGTTAACTTCCGTTTCTTCGTTTCTATAGCCTGCATAAAAATTTATTCGCAGCTGCTTGATCTTTCCGCGTCGTTTCGCACCGCGCAAACGACCGTAGACACTCGGCCAATACATACTTATCAAATGCAGGCGGCATAGTCAGTACAAAACGATATGTACGAATGAGAAAAGGACAATACGGCAAATCACACAAGACCAAGCGAGATAAGAGAGAAGAACGAAATGGGTAAGAGAGAGTGCCGCATACTTGGCTACTTGGCATTTATATCCGCCATCCATTTTGCACGCTGGTACTTCAGTTCCTATTCTTTACCTTTAGGTGCCTGTACCCATGTACGAATATATATAAATGTGTGCGCGTGCGCGTTTGCATGTACACATCCACAGAGCATCCAACGTATGTCACGATATTACATGGGTTGCTGCGTTTTTACGTTGCCGGAGAGCAATGCGTACACCATGGCGGAAGTGCGTAAGAGAACGCCGACTGCCAGAGGAAAGAAAATAGAAGGAATAGAAAAGAGAAGAAGAGCAGAGAAGAAAAAAAAGAAAAAACTAAAGAAGGGAGAGAGAAACGAAGGCAGAAGAGAACTCGGATGTGCCGTGGAGCAGAGTCGTGTGAGGTGAGGGCGCACCTGGACCTTCTTCTTCATGAGCGTATAAGGGCTCTCTGCCTTCCACTCCACGATTCAACCACCCAACGGACTGCCTCCAGTTACGTGTACCAAAGTTTCTCCTTTCTCTGTTTTCGCCCCTTTCTCTCTCTCGCTTAGCTCCCTTTTCTCTATTCTTTTTTTCTCTTTTCCTTTTTATCGTTGTTTTTACGTTTTCTCTTTTTCTCAACCGCATAGATCGCACGAGTGCATTGGAATCTGTATTCGCCGACACAAACGCATTTTGCATCAGCTTTATCGACGAGAGAACAACGCTTGGTATTTTGTGAAAAAATCGTATCCATTTCTCTGGTGTTATATAAAAGAAATGAGATATATATTTACAGAATTTTTAACAATTTGTAAATATTTAAAATTATTATAATTTTTTTTTTTAACTTTCTTTTATTATTCTAATATTTGAATATTTTCAGTTTCGTATCCATTTGAAAAAAATTTGAAAAAATTGATTAATGCAAATATTCTAAATGAAACGCCGAATACATGCTTAAATTATATTATGTTTATCTTATGTTTTTCTTTAAAGGAAAAACAAGGATTTAAAAAGAAGTGAGTGAGACGAGTATTGTCCGAGCGAATCCAAGTAGAGGTAGTAGGAAATGGGAACTCGTATACCCGTATGGAAAGTACAGAGTGAACGCATTACACGCAAGCGACGACTCGTACTCGATGAAGATGTAAGGGCCGCATTGTGTCCTGCATCGTCGAGAGAACTCGAGAATAAAGAGAGGGAAAGAGAAAGTAGTACACATCATGTAGAGAAAGAGAGAGAGAGAGAGAGGGAGAGAGGCCGGGAACCGTAACTACTAACGTGGGGTAGATCTCGCCGCGGATAGTGCTTTATTTCATCAAAGGGACAACAAGGAAGCCGAGATAACGCCGCAAGCTTCACAGAAAGGAGCACTTCGGAGTGGAGGAGTATGCGCGGCACGCACAACGGCTCGATCATCCATAATCGCGTGCAGACGCAATAACCAGGCTCGAGATGCATCCTCTGCGAAATTCCTCAAAGAGAAACGCGATATTTCATCGAAGGACACATTGATAAAAGTAACTTTTATAAGTTTTGAAAAAGAATTAGAATTAGAATTGGAAAGTTTGATACGTTAAAAAAAGAATTAAATTAACTTAGAAAGATATAATAATTATAACTGAGCAAATTTAGATTAGAAAATTATAATAACATCGAATAGAGATGAACGAGTTAAAGGAATATATAGTGTGAGAATCTGAGACTGAAAGAGTTGTTTACACTTACTCATGCGGGTTATCGGAAGTATCGACTTGGATCATCATACGATCAGAGGATTTTATGCGGGCATTGCAAATTAAATGGGTCGTGCAAAATACGATACTCTTTCCATTGTGATGTTTATCGTAAGTTCTCCGATGTACTATGCATACCTATCATATAAATATTTTCATAGATCTATTATATTTATTTTATATTGAATCAAATATTCCATAACAAAAAATGATATTAAAAATTTGTATTCTTTGTTGCAGCATAAATAAGTATCTTTTATTATATAATGTCAGCTAAAATCGTATCGATTCCCAAAGTTTGTCTGACTAAAGAGATCGAGCGTCTCCGTTTCCGATGAAACGGTTCTACAATATGGGTTCCAGATTTCAGGGTGACGACAGAGGGTTAGAGAGAGAGAGAGAGAGAAGGAAAGAGAACAAGAGCGTTGCTCGCTATTGTTTTCTCGAGTGGTACTCGCTGGTTCAATGCTCGCCCGCTCTGGTAGACCGGTACCAGATGTACCCGGACCGCCTGGTTTCAACTTTGATACCATACAACGCCATGCGTCACGGTTACACCATCACCACCTAGCTTCCCAAAATTTTTTTTTTATTCTTCGTATCAAAAATAACACCTTACTATTGATAAAAATTGAACTTTTTGTTTTAGAAAGGATTGATTGAGAGGATTTTTGGAAAACATGAAGATATGAAAAAATTCGCGGAAGAGAATATCGCGAATTAATTAAATTATATTTCTATACTTTTTTTTTTTTTTGTTCAAGTGAATACAATAAAAAAGTTTCCACGTGTGATGTGCAAGTTAGTGTATAATGAAAAGGATTTATATATTCCTTTTAATTGGTTGTACACGAACGATATGTATGCACGACGGATATCCGATAAAACTGAAGTCATGACAACAAGGCTATAAAATAAGGTTAAAATTTTGCAACGAAATGAGATTATTCATCATATTGTATCATATATGACAAAATCTACAGGAATGGATAACGTTTGAATTAATATTCCGTATTACAAACAATGATTAGACACAACCATGATATTGTAATATCAGAATATATTATAATTAAACTTGTCGTGAATAGATGAATAATCTTCACAAAGTTTAAAATTTTTTTTTTTTAAGTGAACTAAATTGCATTGGCTAACAATAATTATACAAGAAAACATTTAACATGATTACTTGAGTTTTGATTGTACAATTCAATTTATGTTAACAAATCGCGTTCGCTTAAAGATTGTTCCTTCTATTTCTATCTGAATTTTTATAGCCAAGGTGCAATCTTCAGCGATGGTTGTTATCGTACAGTTCCTTGTGAATGTGTATATTCACATTAAAGTTCATATAAAATTATACTTGATACTGCTTATATTCCTAATGTGTTATGAATAATAATTGCCATCATAGATCATATTATGCATCTATTATATCTGAAGAAAAAAGTATAATTAATTAATCTAAATGTTAAACAAGCGATAATATTCTCATAAAATGCAAGATTCAGAAATTTCAAGGAAAAAAAAAAAACAAATATTGGAATGAATTTAAAATATTGCACATTCATCTATATTTATCTAAGTTCATATATAAATAGATAAAATGAACAAAAAAAAAAAGAACAATTTAGTTGTTGATAGATTCCTGAATCTAAACATATTTCCAGAGTTCTAGATTATAAACGAAAAATCTTATAAATCTAAATTCAAGATCTATGATAGCATTAATTAAATAGAGAAAGGTCTACGTTGACCGTCTCCATCCTCCTCCCCTACTTCCCCCACTTTCACCACTATTCCCTTGGTAGTTAGAAGAATAATTCTAAAACATCATAAGAAAAAGTGATTAATTATAAAACATGCTAAAACGTGTCATTCTCTTAAATTATTAGATGTGATAATATTTTTAATGCCTTGACCATTTTATACGAAAAATCTTTCTCAAAATTAATTTTCTTAAAAATCTTTTAATTGAAATCAAATTAATTAATTTAATTTAAATGATAATGAAAGAAATTTATTTTTCAAACGATAAAATTTTTCCATTAATTAATTATTCCATTCATTTTCAGGAATTTACAATTAATTTTACATATCAAAATCTTACCCGTTGTTGATTATACTGCGAACCATAACTATTATATTGTGGATTTTGATAATTATTTCGCCCGTATTGCTGGACATTGTAATTATTCTTTTGCTGATATTCCGGATAACGTTGATGATAATTGTGAGGAGTGCCGTATCCCCTTGCCCACGGACCAGGCACCATTCCAAGCTGGTTATGTCCAGGATCGTATCCTCCTTGATAATTCGTACTTTGGTAACCTGGAACAGAATCGAATAATCGAAAGCTTGATTTAATTAATTACAACATATATAACAAATAATAGGAAAGTATTAAAAACTATTACAAAAAATTGCAGATTTCACTGAATTAACGATCCAATGATGGTCAATACTCCAATCTGCGTCAACCTGATTGAACCTGCTCGCCAATAGAGAAGCGTAACCAGTTCGCAAGCAGACTCGTATCGAGTATCTTCGTCCATCAACGACACGGAAGACAAAGGAGAAAACAACGTTCTCGACAGAAGCACAATATCCGCGTAGGTGAAAGGGCCCGGGAGCGTGGCGGCGCGTGTCCCGTGTTCCCTCGAATAATATGTAAACGCGCGTGCACAGCCGCAGCGACGGCGGAAGACAGAGGACGGGGCCAAGTATTTGTCAGCATTGCGAAACGTCATAATGGAGGCTCGATGCTAATAACGGATTTTCGAAAGGGCAATGCGCGCCCGGTGTAGGCGCGTGTCTCACCCTGGCGAGTGCATCAACATACAGGAAAATCAAGCACGCATCACGTATCCACGAGTGAAACGTATATAGGGGAAGAGTGAGAAAAGGAAGGCAAGGATAGGCCCCGATTATACACGAATCGTGTCGCTTCAAACCCCCTCCCTTCTCGCAGCAGGAAGCCGTCGAATCCTCGCGCTGTTGCACGCCCACGCAAACACGACTGCCGGGGAGACGGAAAAAAATTGAAGGCACACGATATAATGACGACGCTGACAAAAGAACAAAACGGTTACGAGCTTCCAACCTCCCCCTCTTTTCTAACTACTCGCCCGGCCCCGTCTTTGACTCCCGTTGAATATTTATAACTCGGTTTCGAATCGCGAGATCATGCTTTTTACGGTAGTCAAGGGGGAAGAACGAAATAAGAGCGATGCCGCATTGAAAAAGGATGGGAAGAGAAAGGGGGGGAGGGGAGGGGACCAACGGCCCGTTTTGTTTGATGTATCGTGACGAGTGGAAATCAATTTTAATTGAATTGATTATAAGCTACCCACGGAGGAGCAGCAGTACACTGTCGCCGGTTGAAACACTGTGTACGACCCATGGTCGACGGTTGCCTCGCGCAAGTACCATCTGAGCGTTTCACAACTTGGTAGACTCGCGAAACGTTCCGATAATGAACTTCGAGGATTTCGTATTCATGTATTCCATGTGCGAGCGTCACTCGTTGTCTGCTATGAATGCATTTAACCAAGGGACCATCGATCCACTTGTTCCGGTTAGAGATTGTTTCGAAACTGTCTATGATTATTAAATCGATTCAAATGGTAAAGCGCTTCTTTCGTTACGAGACGAGCAAATCTCTGTGAATCTTTGTGATTTACAATATTGATTCTTACGTATCACGTATTGCGATGTTGAAAAGAGAATACAAATATCTTGGCCCGTATAGCTCGATATTAATACCATTTACTAAAAAAGATACGCTAACCTCTCGTCTTAAGAAATTATATATCGAAGGGAGTGCTCCCCCCTTTCTCTATGTAGATCCAGGATCTCATCCAATCTAGAGAGACTATCAGTGACGCATGATAATCGTATAGTTTGGTTCAATCGAGCTCGTAATAGGAGGAGGCGGCAAACACCGTCAATATTATCGAGGGTTGAACGGGGTGGTCCTGTGGACTACTAGCCTAACAGTTACAGTAGAGTCTACCGTTGCTACTACTATCTCTATTTCCAGTAGCTCGCCGACCGCTTTCTCTCACTCTTTGCGGCAACAATAACATCCCCCGTGGATTCCAGCCCCGGGAACGTGGTTCGAATGGATGGCCCCCACGATAATCCTCACCCTCGCCAAAAAAGAGCCAAGGGGAGGAGGGTTTAACAGTTTACACGTCGGATCATCCCTCGTTATTGTTGCGTTTATGATAATAGCAGCCGACCGGCACGAACGCAGGCCCGGCTGACCGCTTCAACCCCATCCAGGGGGTCGCAATCGTGCTCAGGTATTTAATTAAACGGCTTTATGCTGAATTTCACAACGGATATTAATTTCTTTTATTTCCATTCTTTCTTCTTCCTTTCTTAAGGTGTAAATCATGGGGGAGAGATGCTGTATTTGCATTCTAAAGTTTCGATTCTCGATTTCCCGTGAAGTTGAACGAAATATTGCTAATTTGTGAGCTTGTACAATTTAATTTTGATTGATTACAACATAAATGACAATATCTCTGTTATGTTTCAGATAAGCTGTTAAAAATATAGGAAACGATAGATCCTATCTTGAAATTACCGAGCAGTAGAATCTCAATCTCTACAATGTTTCATCACCGATACCGTTCACCAATACCAGAAATAAAAAGAGAATCTATGTATGGCTGGTGATTTAATTGGAAAGTCGCGGTCGCCCAGAAAAAAAATGATTTTTCGATGTTAAAATGGCGGACAATTAATTACAAAATGAAAGCTCCGCCTGCTCGTCGCGAACCCCGCGAAATTGTATTGGAAAGCAGACGAGAAGCGACGGGGATGAGGGAAGAGGGAGGGAGAGAGGAAAAGAGAGGGAGATACGTTCATACGTAGATAGTATATGCGCTGTGTTGCCTATCCGCCATGGGTATTGGATTGGATTGGATCGCCGCGTCAGCAATACAAACACTCGAAGCCTCGATGTGGGTCGGCCTCTCCCGTTCCTGTTTCAAACTGAAATTACACTTTCCCGACCGACCCCGTCGTACCCCCAAACCCCCCCTCTTCTATCTAGCTCCATTTTCCCTTCGCGTTGTAGTTTTTCTCTCGTCATCAACAGCGTCGAAGATTTTACCAAAGTTCTTCATCAGAATTTAACTCTAACTAACGTTAACAGAAGTAGAATCTCACAGACGTGGAGTTGAGATGAAATGATGAATAGATTTTGGATAAATCTTGTGCGAAGAAATTTAACTTTCTAACAGGGATTCAATTAGCCATGAAAATGATGGATGATTATTTTGTAAAATTTTCTCTTTGTCTATGCTCAACACATATTTAACAGATAATTCGAATATCATGGAAAACTTTTAAGAAATTTTGATTGTAGATGATGCTGGAATTGTAAGCTGGAGAGATAATTTTTGTGGCGAGAGAAATCAGAAGCGACCGGTTAGCCAAGGTTTCCGTCCAAAGGATTAGAAATTAAAGGCGAGTCGGTGAATTCGAGATATAAATTTTCTCTCCAACGGTTGAAAAAGACTTGTGCGACCATGGCACGGGAATCGAAACCCTTTAGCCTCCGCTTTCCTCGAGAGGCGAGACCAACCGACTAACTCGAATGAAAAGGCACCAGTGCTGGTAAGAGACACTTCGTACACGCTCCTGCTGGCGTGTATCCGAGCACAAAAAAAGAAGAGAAAGAAAAGGAAATAGAGAAAGAGAGAAAAGAGACGAAGAGGAAGGAGAAGACGCTTATTTAGCTTACCTTTTACTTACACGTGCTATACAATGTTTACCTACACCCACCTAAGCATATAAGACTGGAGGGACTGCTTGAGAGGAATAATGTTTGCGTAAGAAGAACGGATAGCGATTTCGATATTTAAAAAGAAAAAGGAAAAACGTCAAGGTTGCCATATTGGCGACTTTCAAATCAGATTCGAACGTTCAGAACGAATAGAATTTATGAAGCTTACTATTTGTGAGTAATAATAAATAATATTTAATTATTAACAGAACTAAATATCGAAAAATGAAGTATACAAAATTTCTTTTTAGACTGAAAAAAATTTTTAACGAAAGAATTCTTATCTTCGTCGCAACATCATTTTCTAAAATCTCGATATCAAAGTGAAAAGATTCTAGATCGATTTCCGGTGATCACTGTATCATTTGTTTCAAAACATCTCACAAGGGAAAAGAGTACTAGGGAGAAATACAAAGAAAAAGAAAAAAAAAAGAAGAAGAAGAAAGATGGACATATTTTATCCAAATGTGGCGCAACTACCTGACGACAAGAACAATGAAAGAGCAAAGAGCGTGCGTTCCCCATCGTGGCTGGTAGCCGTGTACAAGATGGCGCCAGGCAGGCCGGAGGCCGGAGTACCACTCGGGCGATTTCCGGTGGCTTTGTTCCACGTACCACTCGTACACGGGGTGTATTCGATGAAACTCGAGGCTTAAAGGCGCGTTTTTCAGCCACGCTACCAGCTTACGTGCGTGCGCGCGAGATATAAAGAGGTTTTTCTTCTATGAAGCCAGTTAGCCAACGAACCGGTAATTCCTCCGACCGCCTTCTTCCTTCTCTCCACGCTCCTCTTGCTTTCTCCCTCTTTATTTCTCTCTATGTATGTGTTCCTCTCCGTAGCCCCCTTCAACTTCCTCTTTTCGCACGCTCCCGACTTCAACTTCTTCCCCTTCTTCTTCTTCTTCTTCATCTTCGTCTTTCTCCCTACCTCTTTTTCCTCTTCCGTTCTTTCGCCGTGCTTCTTCCCTTTCTTTTCCCGTCCTTTGCTATTTGCCCGCATTCATTCTCGCCTTTGCCAGACCCGTGGAAAAGAAGAAACGAGCCGGGTGCAACTCAAGATTTCCCCCACTCCCTGGACCGCCACCCTCTTCCTCTTTCTCTCTTAGCGTTTTCCTGTTCCTCTTTTTAGTCGCCGGTAATGGAGGCCCTCGAACGCCGGCCCTTCTAGCGCCTCGACGAGCCTGCCTCGGCGAAACGAAACGAAACGAAACGAGAGACGAGACACGTTTACCCCCACCCTCGACGAATGACTTTTACTTTCTTCCTCCATTCGTAGTTGAGCTCCGTTTTCCTGTTTCTGTCGGCCACGGTGATTCGTTCGAGAGGAAAATACGAACTTCTCTCTCTTTCGTCGGAAAACCAGAGTTGCTGGTTCACATATTGCTTAAAAGATTTGTCAATTTTTATTTTTTTGCATTTTGGTTTCGGTATATAAAATTTTTATATTTTTATAAGATAATTTTATATGATTATATTAATTATATTTATATAAAATAAATAATTTGCTTCGTAATTATGATTTTAAATATTTTTATAAAATAATTGTAGAATTATTAAAATTCATATTGACAAAATCTACATTCACGATTTTGAATATTGTATAGGATGTCGATGATTATCGGAATCCGCGACGCCGCTTTGGACATTCGCCAATGCGTTCGATTGTATCGAAATCCATATTGAGATTTTACCCGATTTATATCGCGGCCGTCAATTCGTAATTATCACTAAAATTTTCGACGGGATTTGAAATATTTTGCGGTTTTGTAATTATCATTCGAATCGTTGAATTTCCAACGTTTTATAGCATTAAAAAACGGAAGATTCTAGATATTTTATGGTAGATATAAAATTTTACGATTTTCATAGTAATTTTGCAATATATTTTTTAATCTTCGTCAAAAATTTTTATACATCAAACAATTTTCAAATGATACCGAGTCATAATCGATAATTTGGTATGAATTGACAATTATCAATCAGAAATGAAAAAAAAAAAAAAATAAAGAAAAAGAAAAAAGAAAACGCCCACAACGAAGAAACTTGGCCCTGCGAGAGGCAGCATTTCGTTCTCCGGATATTTTAGCTTCGTCGAGGCGGCCGTAGAACTAGGGGGGTCGCGGGGAGCAAAGTGGGGGTACAGAGACGCGGAGGTGGGAGAAGGTACGCGCAGAAAGGTGGGACACAGCGGTCGGCGGAGAGGTTGAAGGGGCAGGAGGAAAAGGGCGAAGATCGAAGAAGGATGGAGAGAAACACTTGACCCTGCCTGGCTGGTTGCCGCACAGCCGATGCTGTGCCAGCAAACCCCACCGTGCAACGTGCGTTAATAAACGCAATGTTGGTGTGTTGGTCCCTCGTCTGTGTCCTCCTCCCGACCCTCGACCCTTTCTCTTTCCAGCCCTCCGCAAACCTCACCCTCATATCCTTGTATCCTTGTTTAATTCATATGACGTACGCCTATCGCGTTGGCTGATCTCGCTCAATTCGCGCATGCGCACTAACGAACCACGATACACAGCACGCGTGTGTGGCGCCACGAAGCAAGCGCACATATACATAGAAGGGGGAGGCAATGGGAGTAGATCGGTCGCGCGCAAGTAACGTGTTGACTCTCGCGATCGCGTAGCTCCTAATTTATTTACAATTTCGCGAAGGGGGAGCCGGATTGATTTGAGCCCCATCCACTGGTGAGATCCAATACCGGGCCGCGGAGTAGCCGCCAATGCAAGCTCCGCCGTAATTCGCCGGCCGTTTAATTGCGCGCCAACCTAGACGACGATTGCATCGTTCGATGGTGATTAACGAACTTTTTGTACGTGTGTACTTGAATCATGGATTACTACACCTTTGACAATATATTTCCAAAAGATGTAAAAATTTTCATTTTTGATTGGATTCTTTTTAAAGTTCAAGAACGCATCATGAAGATTTTAATTTAAATTTAATTAGTCTATAACAAATATTTCTTATTATATATATATATATATATATATATATATATATATATATTATATGTGTGTAATTTTATACATATCTCTAAATATAAAATATCTAGTGATTTTTAATTGATGACTAAAAATAATAATTAATCACTAGTTAATAAAAACTATAATTCTTGATTACAAATTATATTTTTAGAGAAAAGGCACAAAGTTCTAAAACACTTCTTAACAATCGAAATAAGCAAATTCAGCACTAATAAAGGCCGAAATGCAAGAATCGCGTGACATTTCGCGAGGTCCCGTGACTGAGCAGCCCAGCCAAGAAAATATTCCTAGCTGTAAGAACAGTGTATCTAGACGTAACAAAGAGAGCGTTATAAGACGAAGCATTAGAGAAAAGAAGAAAGAAATATGCAGAAGCACTCGTGTCAGAGGCGACCAATAAATTTATCGAGCGGGTGTTGGCATGGAGACTGCCGGACAGAGCTCGGTTGGATGGCCCAGAGGGCGATGAGAGGGTACTCGAGAATCCTCCAGGAGCCCGGCACGGGGAAATTGGAGGCAGCCACGGCGGCGGCCAGGAGGAGGAACATAGAAAAGAGAGATAGAGAGTGCCGAGGAGGAAGAGGAGGAGAACGCCGAGGAAAGACGAAGGCAGAGACTGAAACGAAGAAGGAGAACTCTCAAACTGGAGGGAAGGGGGGGGGGGCTGAGGTATCGATTTCTCGCGGTGATCCAATCAACGATGGTGCCTTATCTGACGCCTTTGCCACCCGTTTTAACACATCGATGTCTCTGATAAGAAAGAACCTTTCCGAATTATTCCTCTTCTTCCGTTTTATTTTATTAATCTCTAAGTAAATATCAATCTTTATAATTGCAATTAATTTACAAAATCGATCGATTTTTATCAATTTGATTGAAATTTCTAAAGAAAAATTCCTTAAGATAAACAGTTTAAGATACGTATATTTCAGGGAGTATAATTGTTCGTCAAATTAAAAATGTATCTAATCGAAGATGGAATCGATACACATCCAATGGAATTACAAGATGCAGCCAATATTCAACGAGGCAGCCAGCCAGCCAGTCTCTAGCTGTCTTTAATCCACGGTAATCTTTAATTCATTAACGACATTAATTATTCATCGCCGATAACGACGATGGAATCGCTGATCGTCGCCTCTTCTCGACCATCACCACTACCAGCTAAGTCTCGTCGTATGCCACGTCTGCGAGATGTTCCAACTGGAAAGGCAGATCCTTTGTTATTTTCCCAGCTTCTCTTGGATAAATCGTGGTGGTGCAATTGTAACGTTGGGACGAGAACGAGCAGGACGTTTTCACGTGGACGTTTCGTGTGTACGAAATGGCTAATCCCTCTGACATTGTTCCGAAACAATACGATATCCGTCTCTAATTTGTACCGCCTTCCACAGTTGCTCCTCTTTCGCGTTATACATGGAAACCGACCGGCTGGCAGAGTCAATATTTTCGCTCTCTAGCCTCCCACGAAGGAGACGGAATATCGGCGGAACGTTTTGGTTCACGTAAAAGAGAAGAAAAACGCGGATTTCTGCATAGCTGGCTTCGTCGCTTGCGTTGCGTGCTTGCTCAGCCGTTTTGCATTATCTCACATGCACGATGAGCGGCCGTCCTTGTTCTAAAAGACTTTTTTCTTATTCTTGAAGTCTTTGGAAAGATCGATGATGGATTGTTTGGTAAAATTATCATAAATGTCTGTAACACGAATACACGATGCTGTTTCATGATTGTAAGAGATTACATTCGAAAAGCTTTTTCCAGGAGTTATATTGTCTCTGGGATAGCTCGAGGAGACAAGATTCCGCGAAAAACAAGCGGTGGAAATCGCGTCAATGACGAAAGTAACAGAGACGAGCCACCAGTGAGAGTGTTTGAGTCGCTCTCGCGGGACCTATGTCGGTCCAACTGGTTCTACGTTTGATTTGAGGGAGGCAAGAGGGAGTTGGGGTAAAAAACGAGTAGGGAGGAAAGAGAGGGAACGAAAGCAGAGGAGCGAAAGAGTAGTGCGCTCGGCGTTGTAGGACTCTCCGCTGGAGAGCCCTCCCTCTCTCTCGCCCGCTTAAAGCCCTATCCACTACTCATTTATCAAATAAATCAACACAGCTACTTGTGCACCTGTGAAGAGATCCAACCGCGACCCGTGCCGTCCAAAAGCCCGTGGCAATCCGTAAATCGATTTCTTCACCTTCTAAGAAGTTGGAATTAAGGAATCAAAAAAGAAGAAAAGTATTTCTTCTGATTGAATTGTTTTGAAGATTCATGGAAAATTGGTGACAAAGGGATCTCTTGATGAAAATAGTTTTGATGAAAATGTTGAGAAATTTGATGTGTTATAGAAGAAATAGAATTAAAAAATTTTATATCGAATATACTTGATAAATTTAAAAAAAAAAAATCTTAATATTACGAGTTAAAATCAAGAAACAATTAGCAATTATCGTAATATCAATCTTTCACTTGATTTCCGTTTATAGATGAATCAGAGCTGGAAAGACGCGAGAAGAATGGGAATACAAGTAGCAGGAAAGTCAGAGAGAACGAAAGAAGGAAAGAATGAGAGAAGGAAAGGCATAATCAAAAAGCTTCGAAAAATCAGGATGCACTTAGAAGCACGTACTCGGCCTATAGAGAGGCATTCAGTTATACTGGTGAGTTTGGAGTCAAAGCAAGGACCCTTGCCTCAGCTGGCGCATTACCTCCGCCGCTCTCATGTCCTCTATGGCCGCGTTTACATCCACGCTACCTTTTCCTTCGGTAACCACCGCAACCATATTTACGATCGCAAGGGAGAGCATTGACTCGACGATTAGAACACAATTTTAAATGATTTTTCAATTATATTTTATTGATCGAAATTGATTTTCTTTCAAATTAAGATCCGAAAATTTGAGAAAAAATTTGATTAAAGAAAATGTTTTAGATAAAAAAAAAAAAAAATAAAAGAAATGAAAATGAAAATTGTTCTTTTTTAGTATCAATAAAAAAATAAAAAAGAGATAATAAAATCTCGATAATAAAACTCGAAAAATAATAAATCCAAGAATTAAAGATTTGCAACTAACGATAATTGATGTGTACGTAATACAGATAGCTACTTAATTGGAGATTGAAAATTGGAAAAATATTCATTAAATTATTATATTATATTAGACACGAAAATCAAATTCAATTTCGTCATCAAATGCAACTACTGTTGTACCAAACATCTAGCCACAAGTCGTTTAAAGGTCCTTAAAGTCCTCCTATATCGGAAGACCATTAAAGGTAACGCTCGTGAACAGACAGCAGAAGAAAAAACAATCACGCCTCTCCTGGTGTCGAAAAGTCGGCGAGAGAAGAGTCTGTTCCTGCTCGAGGATCGTGATTAGGTGATATCGAATCCCACACACTTTGCCCGAATAGACCGACGGGAAGGTGTAGAAGAGAATGAAGAGATAAACGGGGAGGGGGCGGAGGGAAAGCGCGAGAAAGAGTTAAAGCGAGAGTCGCAGTGGACGATGGATCCTGAAAAGCGAGAAGAGTATTGAAAAAGGTGGCTACTCGGCTTTGTAACAGAGTTAAGAAAACAAGAAAAAGAAAACGGGGTAAAGGGGAAAGAGGAGAGCGTAGATACAAACGTGGCAAACGAGAAGGAAGGAAGGAAGGAAGGAAGGAAGGAAGGGAGAAGAGAATGAATTAAGAAGAGGAGGAAGATCTAAACCGTGAAGGAAGGAAAGGGATAGAGCGCGCCACGAAGAAGAGGAAGAGGAAGAGGATGGTCCTTGTGCAGCGAGGACCCCAGGATACCGGCAAGGAGTATCCTAGAACTGTCGAGGATGCTTCACTCCCATCGTCCTCTTCCTCATGGCCCCCTCTACGTCGCGTATCTTTCCTCTTTTCCTCCGCTTGTCTTCCTTCCGTGCTCCTCTCTTTTCTCCTTGTAAATATGCCCCTTCCAAGTCCCATAAGGATCTCTACTCGCAAAGGGAACCGTCGTCTCCTTCAAATGCTACACACCAAGAGGGATATCATCTCCCTCTTCCGTTCCCTTTCTCTCTCTCTCTCTCTCCCCTCTTTTCTCTCTTTTCTTCTCTTTCTTTTCTTCTGTCCCGATCTTTATTCCATTTTCTTTTTTTCTTCTTCTCCCTCCGCGTTTTCCATCATCATTTTCCGTCTATCTCTGTCGCCGCCTCCGATCCACGCTCTACGTGCCGCGAGACTTTCGTACGAATTACGAAATCAAGGGGCTTCTTCGAGGGCTCTGGAGATGGAGAGCACGACCACGATGCGAGAACACGCTAAAATTCGTGGTCAAGGATGAAATGGAATCGAACCACTTCCGCATTTTTGGATCTGACCTATACAGCATGTCTGTGTTTCTCTTTCATTTTTAAAAAAAAAAAATCTGAATATCTTTCAGTTTAATATAATCTCTTTTTAAGTAAGTACTAGTAAAATATTTGATCGATACTTATTTGTAAATTCGACTTTAGAAATAACTTGATCATCATTTCAGGACGAAATCAAAAATGGTTCGATTATTCAAACGAGGAACAATTGAGGGGAAATGATTGAGCTGAAAAGAATATTCAAATTTCTAGCGAAACCGCGAAATTCGACGCGATGGTCCGGACAAAATTCCGGAGGTAGCAATTGAAGAGGATTCCACGGCCAGACCTAGACGGTCAGCATAGTCGCGAGTCCTCGAAACGTCGGTGAAATCGGATCTTTCGGGAGTGGCTGGTAGATGGGTCAACAAGTCGACGCGTTCAGAAACGAGATCGTTTCCTAACCGTGAAGAACACAGCCACCGAACGTTCCGAAACCTGATACGTTCCGCAGGAATCAAAACGTGTCATGGATCCGGCCACTTAAGCCCGGAGAAACTTTTCACACTTCCGATCGGGAATGAAAAGAAAGAAAAGGATCCATTTCAAAATTGTCTGCGATTCTTATTCTTCTTTGCTCCCATCCGATATTTTAAATTATCATCTTTTATGATTTCTATAGAGATTGCAATGGATTGCAAAACTATTGTAGACAATTTTAAAAATTTAAATATAAATATATATATATATATACTTGTGAGTAAAATTAATAACTTTTTTTAGAGAGAAGAAGAGCTAGAATAGGAGCTATAATAGTACCGCATTTGAACATCTTCAAAAAGAGGCGAAGGAATCCTCTGGAAAGCCATGGAATGTCTAAAAAAAAAGGTATCTGCTAAAATCCGATTCGACGGATGATCCCCGTCAATGACTGCCAAGGCACAATAGAAGAAATCGAATAGGAAAGACAGAGAAGAAGATCGGAGCACGTAGAGGTAAAACGTAGAGGTAGTTTCGTTCTTTCTTCGGGGTTTAGAATCGGGGTTTTCACCGAGTTCGCGTGGAAATGAGGTGGAAAACCGCACCCTCGAGACTCAACTCACCTTTTCTTTACGTTTTCGAGAATACTAACCGAAGATTTCACCAACACCCCGCGGTTTCTTGATATTACAAACGTGCGTAGAATGGCGCGGAGAGCGAGTTCTCGAGGCAGTGGAGCGCGAAGAAATCGTGCCAAGATAAAAAAAACCAAGGAAGAGAGTAAGAGAGAGAGAAAGGGGCGGTGAAAAGATCCGATTCCGGAACAGGAGAAAAATATCAGAAGGCGGGAAAGAGAGGGGAAAAGGCAGAAAACATTTTCATTCGACGAATTCTCGCTGCTGCAAATACGCTACGGTTGGATTCCATTTTTCTTGGTTAATCGCGCGACCCAGAAACGAAGATGTAAATTACAACGTGTATAAAAAGAATTGGAAAGGCATGAAGAATGAATAGAGACAGTGAAATTTATAAATAGATGCGATAGCATCTTTATAATAATCTACGAATGAAGTCAGAGTGTTGAATATCTATAAAGTTACGTTATCTGTACAAGATAACGCGATGCTACACAGAACTCAAAATAGAAAAACTTTGAAAATATACTCTAAAATTGATCGCAAGTAAAATAAGTGATAGAAAAAAAAAAGCTGTGATTGAACAAAAACAAGGATGAAGAATGAAATCAAAGTGGAAAGAAGAGTATTATGAATCGTGGTGCTCACACATGTATTCAAGAAGCCATCTCGTTCGTCTCTCCTCTCTCTCTCTCTCTTTCTCTTTCTCTCTCTGTGCATATCCATCGTATATAATCGTGCCGTACGCAGGGAGGCAACAAGAACTCGTCGTCATTTCTGAATTAATCTCATTCGACTGCCCCCTTTATACTCTCCCTCGCATCCTGCGGGGCAAGAGGCTCGTAGCCGCTTCGTGGCCTCAAGGTTAATTGGAACGAGAGTTAGAAAAGGAAAAGGATCGGATAGAAATCCCACGATGAAGGTCACGCAAGTTTTCTTACCGGACCCCCGTCTTTTAAACGCACGCTCGACCAATGGATGCATTTTTTCGCCTCAAGAGTGAAGAAATAAGGTGTTATGTCTTCTTTTTCGAAATCGCGCAGAAAAACTTTTTTTTCCTAATGCTGTTTTTAAATATACATTTAATGCAATTTGTATTTCAGGATTAATACGAGGATTCATAGATATTTGAAGATTATTACGTGAAAAAAAAAAAAAAAAAAAAAGACGAATATTATCTACGCCAAATCTAAAACTCTACCTGCACGCACATTTATTTCTGGCTGCTTTTAAGTAAACATTGAGAGAGAAAGGCTGGCTAAAGAGGAAAAAATTAGGGGTTGGTGCACAGGTGTATCGATGATCCCTTGACAGAATAGAATACCTTTTATTCGGATGGCTGGAGAACCTAGGATATGCGCACCATTTACTTTTATTACGTGAAAGAGGCCTCTCTATTCAGATGATCCGTTAAGCTGGTCAAAAAGAAGAAAGAAGAATTCTATCGTGTTCCTTTCCTTATGAACGATCGAGATCCTTCGTCCCCCGGATAACTCACGGGGACGTAACGCGAACAGACGTGTCGGTCCTCGACTCTTCAATTAGTCCCGGAAGTCAACGTAACGAGAATTCCAAGAAAAATAGATCTGACGCTACAAAAATATCCTTTTTCCCTTTTACTTTTTTCCCATAACAAAGTTATACAAATATTGGCATTGTATAAAAAATTTTACTAGATTATTTCAAATAATCGAATGCTTCGGATTTATTATTTTTCCACGTTATAATCGGTAGTAGTATCTTTATTTTCTTATTCAGGAATAACGCATCACTGAAATTTTAATAAAAAATTTTTAATCTTGTAGAGAATCAATGAACCACGAATTTTCAAAAAATCAAACAAATCAAACGGCTTTGCAGTGTCAGCGTGAATTGGCAAGTAGTATGAGACAGAAACTGATCAGACGTTTCTCCAATTAAACGGACAGCCTAATGGCCCAATAATATCGATCTCCATAAACGAGTGTGGGGTCGGTTTGGCTTTAAGTAAAAGTCCAAACGAATCGACCCTTGGCCCCCCTCTCGTGGCACTCGTAGAGGGTAGGAGGCGGCCTTTCTATTAGCCACTAGAAATCGCACGAACCCTTCACAGGGACAAATCGGTACCGTAGCTGCTGGCCCTCCCGGCTGTAATAGAGTTTCACGCTCATCGAGAGAATTGCCCCGAGTCAGACGATCCTGGTAGATCGACGAGCTGGTCAAGCGAAGAATTGATAATCAAAGCGATCCCAAACGCCCTGTCTTTTTCCCTTAACGAGTTTGATTGCTTCGATTCGACCGGCAAATCTCTCCCTTTTCCTCGCCTTTATCCTAATTCATATTTATTTATCGCGTAAACTTCTTTTTTTAACATTTAACAAATATATAAATATGATTTCTTTCTTTTAACTTTCTTAACGATATTTAAAAGAAATTACGTTTACAAAATTAATATTTCTTTTCAGTTCTTTCGAATTCGACATCAATTCAAAGAGAAGAATTTCTCTTTTCTTAATCTATATATATATAAAGAAAAAAAAGGAAAACAAAGAAAAAGAAGGAAAAATTTTCACAATTCTCAATTGAAGTGTGCTCACGATGCGTGAGACCATAAAAAAAAAAAAAGAAGAAGAAGAAGATTAAGTCCAGCTAGAGTACTAGATTTAATCACGCTATTTTTTCCTCACGAAGGAGCACGGGTGAAAAGTCGTGAATTTCCACGAGGTGTCAGCGAGCCGCGGCTCCTTCTTCACTGCCAGTAAGAAATCGTGAAACGGGTTGAGGATGCGTGGAGTGGCGAACCGGAGGGGGTGGGATGAGAGAGCGACTCGACGTCGAGAGGGATCCGCCCTCTCGTGAAGGGTCCAGCCAGTAGACAGTCTCACTAATTACGCCGCGCCTCATTAGCGTGGAAGCCTGGCAGTCGCTTAAGGACACGTACGACGACTCTTCTTCGGTTTCGTCAAAGATACGGATTTTTTTCGCTCTTTTTTCTTTCTTTCTTTCTTTTTTTCTTCTTCTCCCTTTCTCTCTCCACCCTACTCCATACCCTCTATCCCTATCTTTCTCGCGTTTCGTTCGTTCCTTCCTTCCTTCCTTCCTTCCTTTCCTTCTTTCTTTCTTTCTTTCTTTTCGCTTTTTCCCCCTCCTCCCCCGTCTCCCCTCCTCCCTCCCTTTCCTTTGCCAACCGAGGAGAAGAGAGATGAAAAGGGAAAAGGGGGGGAGTCCTCTTCTTCGCTCGCTGACACGGGAATAGGAAAAAAAAATATTAGCAATGAGAGAAATCCTCTTTTTGCCGTGAGGCAAGAGTTCGAAGAGCACGACGGCTTCCGCGGGGTGGAAATTGCAGTTACGCGAAGAAGTACTAGGTACGTTGTTTCTTGGAGAAAATTGGGATTGGCAAGAGTGAGACTTTTTGCCCTGCGGGATAAGTTTTCGAGATAAGAATTTTTAAATCACGTTATTGCACGTTCTAGCATTGTCTTCTTCAAGCATTTAATCCTCTTGGTTTATATCTCTGACAGGTAATAATCACAATTCGTGCAAGTTTGTTTAATTTAAATAAGAAGTGGATAAGATTGAACAGAATTTTACTTTCAGATCCGTTCCGCAAGCGAAACTGGTTTATATAATAAATTGATGGAACTTGGTTACTAAGAGGAATTGAATTCGTGAGTAATAGAATTATTTTCTTAAATCTGTAAGAGAACCATTTCTCGAATGAAAAGTATTTACTAATTAATAATTTTATTAACTTTCTTCAGGATAGTTTCTCCAACGAGAAATCGAAAGAAATAGAGGAAAATTAGAGGAGAGAAAAGGGGCAATTTTCATGGGTTCGAATCGAATAGACGTAGAAAGAGAGAGATACGGTGTAGATTGCGGTTAGAAGGGGTGGATTTTCGAAGGCCGATTTAAAGCACAATGCGGCTCAATGCCGAGGAAATTAGCCACGGCGCTGCCGGTGACGCCCGTCATCCCCATACCATAGAAAACAGAGACCGTATCTATCCTCGTTCTTGTTCATCATGGGAGCAATATCATCATTCGTATTTTCAATTTCTAAATTTCTAAATTTTTCATCATCGAGCTTTTCAACAACATTTCCTTTCACGAATTCACGTCGTTTCACGTCGTTACTTTTGAATCCAGAAATAATTATAATTTTAAACTCGTAATTTTTAAATATTATACCGATTATTGCTTGTTTTAAATGTTCCTCTCGCTTTCGAAGTACGCGGAAATAAATTTATTTTTATAATCAACGAGTATGAATAAGTTGAAGGAGAGAGAGAGAGAGAGAGAGAGGAGAAGGAGAAAAAAGCGGTCTGATAAAACGAATATTTTTATGCTCTTCTTCTTGTCTACTCTCTCTCCCCCTCCCACTCTATCTCCGTTCAGAGAAAGGAGCAGGCTTTGAAGTTTCAGGCCAAAGAGAGGCAGAACGCGGGGCATCATCGAGTGTCTGAAGAGATCGCGAGGACAAGTTCACCTATGCTCTCGAAGATGAATGGATCCTATAGTTAATGGCGGGGAGGCCTGTATCGCAGGTAGTAGACATACGTGAAGAATGAATAGGCGAGGGTGAACGAGCATTTAGAGAAGAAGCCTCTGTTCCATCCTCCTACTCCTCCTCCTCCTACTACTACTTCATCCTTCCTCCTGGATCGCTTTGTTCGACTCGTCTTCGAGATCGAAGTTTTTCCATGGAAAACACGTGTCCTCGTTACCGGTCCAACAGTAATTACCGTCGATCTGCCAAAGCTTTTTGTCGCCCGCATAACAACCGTGTAGAAGAGTCACTGTGTGCACTCACCTCCTCCTCGATAATCGTTCCTCATCCTTGATTATTTTTATTATCTCGATCTCATTATGGATTTTCATTGTCTCTCGGAACGATCGGCCATCCTTCATCTTCTTTTCATTTTCTTTTCACTTTAACGATCTCGTCGTACAATTTTAATTATCCTTCTCAACATTTTATTATTATTATTGTTGTTGTTGTTATATCATAATATCGTGATTTAACAAGATAAGGAATAGTAAAACTGAACAATAAAATTGCGGATAAGGAAGAACGTTCGTATCCCTATATATATAAAAGGTAGAGGAGAGAGGGGATGAAAGAAGAAAGGTTGACGACGCCGTTTCGCGTGTCAGAGCGTCTAAACGTCCTTTTTCGAGACGTCCATGGTGGAAAACGACTAATGGATGGATAATGACGCGTAATGGATGCAACGGACATTACAGGTAATATCTCGTGAAAGCGGGAGCCAGTTTCCGCGAGGGACAGAGAAAAGGTAGAGGAAAAGAGAGAAGGCTGGTAAATAGACGCGGCACACCTCGCTGCCGATGGATGGGACGCGGCCCAGAGAGGTAATTTCCACCGGCGAATCGAGGCTGAAGATGCTATAGAAGCTTTCAGGAAAGACTTGAACAGTTTCGCGTGGTCGTATAACGCTACAAGAGCTTGATGATGGAGAAGATATATATATATATATATCATCGTTACTTTCGATGGATTTTCATCGTCTTATAGGTTTGCTGTTTTTATCCTTCGAGTGGAGAACGGATGAAATTCAACAGTATCGCACATCGAAATTGCGAACGATAGGAAATAGCAACAGTGCAAAAGTTATGCAACTATCAAAAGCTCCTCCTATTTTCAATTTTTCATGCATCCATTCCTTTCTCTTCCTTCTGCTTACGTGTGATTTCGTACAGCGTCAAAGAGATATCCACTACTTTCTCCTGCACTGATCTCTCTCAGTTTTTCACATCGTCTTCTATATACACATACAGATATATATTCTTTTCTCAGAATCCGTTTCTCACGGATTCGCTTATCTTTATTTTTCGCGAAAAACGTTGGAATCTTCGTGATCGTGGTTGGAACAGCTGGCATCGCAGATCTGGACGGTTCTTCTTGGTCTTGCGCTCAGTTTCTGCGCGATTCGAGGCTTCGCCGCCGCCGCCGCTGGGTGCACGAGTGTTTGCAGTCCACTCGAAACCAGTCCCGAACGAGCTGGCGCGCGCGCGCGCGACAGAGATGGAGAGAGGCGGAGGGACGAGGATGGAATAGAGACAGACGGACAAAGCCGTGGAGTAGACGCTCTGGCATCGAGGCGGGAGGCTAGGAACGAAGCTTAATTTGTCTAACGAGGGGCCTCTGCACCTGTCATCTGGACGAAGATATGGACGAACGGACGTAGACCAACCCTCTCCTCCTCCCCTCTTCCTCCTACTCTTTCTTCTAGTTTCATCCCCTAGGAAGCATTTGCTTGCTTGTTTCCTGGCTGACTGACTCTCTTTGCTTTGACTGCTTACTCGATTCGCTCGCTTTATAATGCATGACTTGACCCACGATACTTGGAAGATTCAGTTCATGCTGATCATCTTGGTCTTCGAACGTCGAATTTTTCTGAAATTTTTCTTCCTATCTCGACTCGAACTCAAATAGCTCAAATCTCTATCGAGCGTGTTAAATTGTTTTGCTCGTGGAAGATCGAAAAGGAAGATATAATTAATTTTTCTTTGATATAAATGGTTAAGATGCTGCGAACGATGATGAGAACGCAGGCAACCTCGAGGTGTCGATTCGAGGTGAACGATGAATTATTAGATGGTTGGAAGTTGACAGTTGACAGGAGGCGTGATCGGGGACGGGTGCACGCGCGACAAGAAATTCTCCGCGCGTGACCGTAAAAACAAAACGTTGTTACACGGTGTGTGATTGATTTACCGAGGGGTGTAAACGCCAGGCACACGCGCGACCTCCTCGCTCGTGTGGACCCTTCGTCCACCCAACTACTACCGTTTACATTCACTATCCCCTCCATACGGAGCAACTCTAATTTTCTCGTTAGTGCGTTTAATTTTCAATATATCAAGCAGCTTTTCAACGCTTGGAGGGCGATCCAATTAATTCCATAATAAAATAAAATCCATCCTCGTTTCCCTAATAATCACGAAATTTTTTTTAAAAGTTTTCTCGAGAAGAAACTGTAATAAAAAAAAAAAAAAAAAATTCCTTATCAAACTCTCGATAAAATTCTCGACGTTGAAAATTGTCAAACAGAGAAATCTTCATCTTGGGGGATCTTTCCATCTATGAGACGCGTATAAACACAAACGCAGACGCTTTACAGCTCCCATTAGAGATCCCCGCTAGACTCGACGACGAGTCGTTTCCTCGGGCTGGCGTACCGCCACGCTAGCTGTAACACGTCGACAACGATAACGAATCGCTGGCACAAAGCGATAGTCGGTCTGTTCGCCTTTGTAATCTCAGCCAGACGGATCGACATGTAGGGGCGGCGGAGAGGGAGAGGACGGACCCGTGAAAGGCCGGGGGCTTTCGTTTCGACGACGGTAGCGACAACGGCGATGACGGTGGTGGTGGAACATCCACTAATTGGATAATTACGGAGTGCACCGCGTTTGTTTTATAATTGGGCGAAAACCGTGGAACCGTTGGTTCCACCTCGACGTGCCAAACAACGAAACGTCCGGAGTCACGCTCTACGTGACGAACTACCCTCGAAGCTAATCCGGGACCGGAACCCCTCGGCTCGCCGAACCCCTTGCACGCTCCCGCCTCTGACCCCTGATTTCCAGCTCCGTCCACATCCCTCTTACACCGTTCTTTCCCCTCCTCGCCAACCACCAAGCAAACGGAATCAATTCTCCACCCTCGTTGTTCCTCGATCTCTCACGCTCGCAGATTTTGAAACGAAAAAAAATTTCTTGCATTCGTCATCAAACCAGTGTTGACGGGATGTTGACGAAGGTGTTTAATCGGGACAATCCTAATCGGTTCTTCCGTAATTTTCCCGGGGAACATTTCTTCTCGGATGATTTTTAACGATTTTTAATATGGAGATGATGATGATGATCATCATCATCATCGTTCTTTTTTTTCTTTTTTTTTTTTTCACTATTGCGTGTACGCGAGGAACGAGGAAAGAAAAACTTTGAGATCTAATTTCTTTGAAAGAAATTATATTATTGATTGATTGAGAGAGAGAGAGAGAGAGAGAGAGAGTTTGCGAGCAAAAGTAAGGATCAATTTTTTGATGAAAAAGTAAGTTGAATAGTGCAATTTTATATCTATATTTTATTTCGTCTTTTATTTCTTAATTATTTTAACTATTTGAACGTATAAATTTTATATATATATATATATATATATATATATATATATATATATATATATATATATATATATATAAAATTTAATTCAAGAAAAAGTATGATAATATATATTTAATTATAAGAAATTTAATTTATTGTAATTTAGTTATAGAAAGTAATTTATTGAGTAAGAATTGAAATAAAATATCGAATGTAATTGTATCCTATATAAAGAACTATAAAAAATTAATTTAATGCTATTTTCACGTTTATAATTATTCTTTAAGGGAAAAAGATAGATTATTGTTAAGGGAAAATAATTTAGAAACGTGTTAAAGTGATAAAAATAGAATTAAAATAAGATCAACGCGCGAAATATGAAATACACAAATATGAAGTACACAAATACAAAAACAAGGACATGATTTCCGATAAGATGAAGAAAAAAATTGAATTCCTCGTATACACTTTTCATTCTACAATCATTAATTCAAATGAATTGCGCGAATATGTTAATTTGTTTCTAGAAAACATGATATTTGAAAAATCAATAATTTTGAATTCATCTGAACTTAATTCGTGATAACCGATTTTCTAACATAAATCAAACTTATGTCTACTTCTTTTCTTTTTATTTAATTTTTATTTAAATATCAATGAGATTTTAACATGAATAAATTAATTTTAAAATATTGAAATATATATTGACTCACCGTGATGATGTGAATATAACGTTTGTGGTATTGGTATTGGGTTGTATGATGGTGGCACTCTATTATGGTTCGTATAATGCCTGTAAATAAAAAACATATATATTTAATATTACTAAATTGAGTATTTAAAAAAAAAAAATAGCTTAAAAAATCTTGTCGTTATAATTTACCCTAGTATTCTTTTGCCTGCCTCAGTTAATGAAGCTATTTGTGTCGAGGGAGTGAAACCAATTTGTGGTTTCCAAGTATTTCCAGTGTTACGATTCATTTGATCAAAATCTTGAGGTTTTAAAACTTTTGGTGGTTCTCTAACACCCTTCAATTTTTTCGCAGGGAAAATAAAATTACTACTATATTTTGGATCCCTGAATTTAATGCTGTAACAGAGAAAATAAATTTATATTTTTATTTTAGAAATAAATCAGTGAAAAGAGAATCTAATATATTTTATATATACCAATACACTTTATTATTCCTAATTGGTAATAATCCATTTATGGGTGAAGGTAAAGTAGCTCCGTCTCCGACACAATCTTCTGTCAATAAAACCGTACCTCGCATACCGTCTATACATATTGAAGTTTCTGCATCGGATCGTACATGATTCGTATAAAGTCCCTTCATAAAATTATAACCACTATTACCGAGTCCTACGTATAATCGATCGTCTCCTCGAACATTTCGTATCTCTAAAACACCAATATAAATTTTATATCATAAATATTAAAGAAATTATATATTTACAAAATTATTAATAATAAAAATTTAGCATACTTTCTGCTTCTGTCAAACAATCGTAATATGGCTCTAGTGCCTTGAATAAACGTTTTTCATCCACAAAAGGAAGTAAAGCTACTCCTTGCCAAGCAAACTTTTTACCATTTAAATCAATTTTAAAATCTTCTGGATAAAAATCAATAATTGGTGATTTCTAGATGAAGTTATAAAGTTATTAAAATTAAAAAATTGATAAATATCATCAAAGTTATTTTTTATTTTATTTATACATGTGCAAATTTCTACTCACTGGATCACTCATTAATTTTGCCCACGGTGCAGGAACGTGTTTACTACTAGCCGCTGGAAATACACCCATCAATTGTTCTAATGGACGGAACTAAAATGTTCAAAAGGAAAATAATAAATTTCGCTGTAATAATTTATTAATTATTATTAATTTGTCTCTTCAAATACTTACTGGTATAGTTCCTTTTTCAAATTCGGTAGAAAGACCGCCAATATTAATGAAATCGCTAGCAAATGGAGCATAATGATATGGAAAATACCATTTCCATGAAGCACAACCTTGATAATAATATCGTAAAACCCAACACAAACCACGCACATATTGCAATGCCACATTATTTCTGTATGTGAATAAAATTTAAGATTCAAATTTTATGAAATATAATATAATTATATCATAAAGTATTCTCACCTGAATGCCAAATTATCAGGAGATACATCAAATTTTGATTCATAATAACGATCTTTGAAACCATCTTCCCATAATCTAACTTCATCATGAGATTGATCATCATCTGAATCATCTTCAAGTACTTCACTTTTTCGTTTTCGTTCATGATCAGTCGAATTCTATAAACAATCGATATATATATATATAAATATAATATATAAATATGAAAACACAAAAAAATAAAAATAGAAATATAGACCATACTTCAGGACGTATCATACTTTCTAACATCTCCTTAGCATTTCCTTTTTCATTTGTATGATAATTTTGACCATGAACACGCATTTGGTAAGCTTCATAACGTGCATTTTGTACTGGTTTGATATGTTCACCAATACGCTATAACAAAAATGTAATATTATTAAAGTTAAAAATCATTTAAATTAAGAAAATCGTACCATCGGTGCAAATTGTCCTGTAGGAATCCATTTTGGTTTATTATTACTGATTCCCAATAATCTTCTTTTTTTATCTTTTTCACGTTGTTTATAGGCTAATTCATTCTGTTGCCTTTTCTTGAAAATTTCATCTTCAACATCGCCTAATTCAGACATTATAAGTTGAACTCTGTCTAAATTAACATCCCCACTATCTGTTAAAAATCCCTATAATTAATAATAAAAATTATTATTATTGAATATTTTTCACTTCGTTTAATGTACAATATTATAACTGATTTTCATTATTCAGATTAATATTTATTCATTTATTATATTATTGATTTCATATTTTGAAAATAAAAATTTTCAAAAACAAAAAGATAGTCATAAAATTTTACATAATTATATAAAACATTATTTCTTTACTTTTATCTTTAATATACATTACGTACTCCTGTTTTATATACTGTTTTTTTATATAAATTAACAAGTCTATCTATTGCCCCTTCTCTAATTTCCAAAGATGGAAGGTGAGGAAGAAAATCATTTCCTACGAAGAAACACATGAACACCCAATCATCGATAACTCGCTCGAAATCATATTTAAATGGTAGATTAGGCATTTGCAATTCTCTTTCTAAATATTCTCTGAGTACATTTAATCGCACAAATATGTACTGGCATTCAGATCCAAAAGTATTCGCTTCTTCCCTCTGATTAGGCTCTGCACCCGTACATTCCTGCATTTCATGTCCTAATTGACCACATATATCACATGGTTTTGGTTTATTTGGCTTAAACTCTTCACGAATAATAGTAAAATTAGGTTCATGAGTTGCAAGACCCAACATAATTAAATCAGCATCAGCTCCACATAAAACGTGTTGTGTATTAGGATCATGATCAGGTTGTGCTTTTACGTGTAAATAAAAAAATTTTAAATTTAATTTTTCATGTAATATAATACCTTAAATATCTAATTGTTTACTTACCTCTTTGTCTACGTATAAAATCCATTATTTTATGTTCTCCTTCTCCTGGCACATTTGCATCACTCAAAATTACTTTTATATTTCTCCATCCAGGATCATTGTTTAAACGATCATGTATATAATAATGCAAACATTTTGATAATCTTGCCATAAATGGTGTACCCTAAAATTAAATTAAGATAAAAAATTGTTCTTTGTATATAAAATTTAATAATGAAATTTTATATAAACCGGTGTAATGCAATTGCTATCAAAATGCTCTTCTTTTGGTTTTTCAGGAGGTAAAGATGCTCCTTTAAGGGATAATTCAGAACGTATTCTTTTAATTTCATTAATTTTTTCACTTGCTTCTTTTGATGCTCTAAATCGTCTTGATCTTTGTTGATTCATTTTTGCTCTGGGTGCCTGTGAATATAATACATGTATAATTATTTTTATAATCAGTAATACAATAATAGATTATAATATACAATTAATAATTACATAAACACTTACAACTCCATCAATTGCCATGTAAAGTAATTTTCTTGGTCTTACAATGCGAAATAAACGATCAATGCATTCAAAAATAGCTTCCATCATTTCATCCTCATTTTGTGGTGCAGGTCTTAAAAAATATTTATTATTATATAATAATTTAATTATCTTATAAGTTAATAATTATTTCTCCAAATATTTACCTATCTTCAGGATGAGTACAAGGATGTATAATACCATTCATATCAAGATACAAGTTATCAAATTCTATTCCATTTGGATTTGGTTCTGCCGAATTCACTGGTACTCGTATACCATTCGTAGTTATTGGCTATAAAATTACAATATTTTATATACATATTATAAGAAAAATATTCTTCGTCCAAATACATAATCTAACCTACCTTTTGCTCGATACATTCTACTATTACAGAAGGATATTTTCGACTCAACCATCTAAAAAATGCTGGTACACCCATTTTTCTATTATTAATTCGTGTTTCTCTAAACGACTTATTTTTTTTTAATCGTTTTCAAAAATTTGTTGATAAATGAAACGAGTACAACTGTTTTAATTGTACACTCATATTTAACCTATAACATAGATTTATAGATTAAACTTAGTATACAATCTCATGTACTTATGTGCTGCCATCTTTAGTAATTTTATAGCCATTATAGATGATTACTTTATTTAAATTGTAAATAATAATAAAGCTAGACACGTAGAAAGTTGGTTTCGTATAATATTTTAATTAAATTTATTGATATTGTATTTATAAGTATAAATTTTGATAAAAAAATATAAAATGATTAATATAAAAATTAAATAATTATTTTACTTTACCACTCCCCATATTTTGTCAGTTACTCATGATAAGTGTGAAAAAAAGCGAATATAGTTATAGGTAAATGTATTTGATAAAATAGTATTGAATATTATAATTTTTGTTTTGTATTTTCTATTAAAAGTACATTTAATTTAAATAAATGTAATTATATTATTTTAAAAAATATTCAATTCAATTTAATTGTAATTTTATTTCTATAACTAGGTAAGCAAAATTATTTTTTAGTTGTTCAAAGATTAAGATTACTTGCTTATTAAATATAATTTTTAAAATAAATATATAATAGATTTTTCAGTAGTTATAAAATATAAAAAAAATAATATTTAATATGAGAGAAGAAAATATTTTATATGGGCCATCATTATCTGATGTGAAATTTAAAAATATATCATTAGGACAATTGATTTTAAATCAATTAAGTATTCGTAATTCTTGGATAGCACAAGTAATAATCTTTTTTCTTTTTATTAAAATTTATAGAAATAATATATTTATTTCATATTAGTTAAAGTAACTTTAATTTTTTCAGATAGATGCTTATACAGGAAAAACACAAACATTTAAAGAAGTTCTAGAAATTAGTCAAAAATTAGCAATTGCTCTTAATAAAGAAGGATTAAGAAAAGATGATCGGATAGCTATATGTAGTGAAAACAATCTAGAATTTTGTCTAATAGTATGTGCTGCATTTTATTTAGGTGTTACTGTTTGCCCGTTGAATCCACTTTATACAGAAAGAGAATTAAAACATGCATTAAATATATCCAAACCGAAATACATTTTTATATCAATGTTTGGAGCAAAAAATATATATAAAATAACACCTCAATTATTCTGGTTGCCAAAACTTATAATATTAACAGAATCTACAAATAATAAATTACCAAGTATTAACAGTTTAACATCAAATATAATCATTGATAATAACTTTCATGCCTGTTCAGTAAATGTTAATGATCATGTGGCAGTTATTTCATGTTCCAGTGGCACTACAGGATTGCCAAAAGGAGTGATGTTAACAGATAAAAATTTTTTGTCCGTAATAAAAAATCTTGCAGCTGTATCACCTAATATTTTAAATACCAATACAACAAGTTTAGCCTTATTGCCCTTTTTCCATGTGTATTCCTTTTCTGTAATGTTAGTAGGTCTTATTTTTGGAAGTAAAAGTATTATTCTTCCACGTTTTGAAGAAAAAATGTTCTTACATGCCATAGAAAAGTATAAAATTGAGCATATAACTATTGTACCACCACTTATGGTATTTTTAGCAAAACATCCAATTGTAGATAAATACAATTTATCTAGCATTAAAGAAATTTGGTAAATTCAAAAAAAAAAAAAATTTACTAAAAAAAGATTTTTAATTTTATCAAAAATCAAAGATTCATTTATATCTTTTATTAGGTGTGGTGCAGCACCTCTATCTGAGGAAATTGCAAAAATGGTTGCAAAAAGATTAAATGTACCAACAATAAAGCAAGGATATGGATTAACAGAAACTACATTGGCTGTTATAAATTCACCTGATAATAATATAGAATATAAAAGTGTAGGAACATTAGTTCCAGGAATAGCAGGTAAGATACTGAAAATTTGTTTTATAAATTTTATCTTTATGAACATTAACCAATTATCTTTACGAACCTTTTCCTTATATTTAGCAAAAGTAATATCAATAAACGGAGATAAATCAAATAAACCTCTAGGACCACATAATATTGGTGAATTATGCTTCAAAGGAGATTTAATAATGAAAGGATATTGTGATAATGAACAGGCTACAGCAATAACAATTGATAAAGATGGCTGGTTACATTCAGGAGATGTAGGATATTATGATGAACAGGGTTATTTCTATATAGTAGATCGTTTGAAAGAACTCATTAAATACAAGGGATTTCAAGTTCCACCTGCTGAATTAGAAGCAATATTATTAACATGTCCTGAAATTAAAGATGCAGCAGTTATTGGACTACCACATGAAGAAGCAGGAGAACTACCCACTGCTTTTATTGTTAAACAAAAAGGATCTAATATAACGGCGGAAGATATTATTAAATTCGTAAATGGTAAATTATTAATCATTTAATTAATAATTCTTTATATTTACTTAATGAAATATATTACAGAACGAGTATCGAGTCATAAACGACTTCGAGGGGGCATAAAATTCATTGAAAATATTCCAAGAACTGCGTCGGGAAAAATTTTGCGTCGAGTATTACGTGATACGCTCAAATCAAAATTATAAAATATCAGCAAAGAAACATAAAATTAATTTAAACATTTTTTGTTTATATTTATATTCGTTTTAAAGAGGCTCAAAAAATGTTATAAGTATAAATAATTACTAAAATAATATTCAAAAATTTCTATCAGAACATACTTCTTATAAACAATGATCGATTTTTTACTAATATTTTATAATTTTTTTAGTTTATTTCATAAAAAGTTTGAAATATAAAAAAAAAATTACACATTTTCTATTCTAGTCATATTAATAGAATATTTTGATATCTGATCTCCTGTTTAAATATATATTAAATATTTTGTGTAAAATTATATACATTATTATTCTAATTTTTGCTTTAGTTCATATGGTATATTATTCAAATACCATTGATGATTCTGACCAGGTGCAGTAGCTAATATACCTCTTTCGTTAGAATACGTTGTTTCTGCATTATAAGAATAATATTCTCCATAAATATCAGTTAATGTACCACCAATAGCATGAAGAATAGCTTCAGGGGCACAAGTATCCCATCTTTTGCAACCATTACTAGCAAATACATAAGCATGAGCTTTCCCTTCCATTAAAAGTATTACCTATTGAAAAAAAAATAGAAATATTAAAATTATTTGGAAGATAATAATTTAATCATGCAAAATTTTAATTATTCTAGTTACTTTATATCCAGCACCACCAACATGTAAAATTTCATCAGGAGATAAAGCATTTATAGCTGCTTGAACATTACAGTTTGAATGTGAACTAAAAAAATATATGTTTTTAATTTTCTCTTTAAAATTTAATTAACTTGTTTTAAAATAAAATTATACCTTGTGGTTGTAATTATTAATTTTCCATGTGGTGGAGCAATTGGTGCAAACCCACCAAATCCTACACCGTTAATACCCCAAAGAGTACGTCCTAATATTTCATTTTCATTATTTTTGTAATATGGTTGATGAATTACACCTCCAATTGCTCTATGTCCAATTGCCACCCCTACTAATACTGTAACATGTTCTACAAGACCTTGTGTATACTCTGATGTTCCTAAAAATATTAACTTGATTTGATATATTTTACAAATAAAATATATTTACATAATATAATTGAAATAAATAATATATACAAATACCATCCAATGGATCTACCCAAATACACACATCCTTGGGATCTATATCTTCCAAATGAGTTGGTAATTTTAATTGTAACATTTCTTGATCTGCATCAGTTACAATCCAATCGTATGGTATATCGCAGTTTGATGGTTCCTCTTCACCAATGATAGTAATATTTGGAAACTGTTGGCTTAATGAAGCAATAATACACCTTTGAGCACAACGATCAGCTTCAGTTTGTAAATCATTTTTGCCTTTTTCTACTATATTTAAACTTCCATGAGTCATAACATCTCTTATGATTTTACCTGCTCTTACGGTAGCAGATACAGAAGTAGCCATTATTCGAGATAATAAACAAGCACTTTGGGCCATTTTATAATTTATTCCTGTGATATTAAATATTTAGACTGTTTTTCTTAACAAAAGTCACTAAATCTTTCACTCACAATTCTTTGAATATATTTTACACATAATTATTCTAGATCACAAGCTATAAAAAAAATTATAACAAAAAACTTAGAAAGTAATATTAATTTTCAAGGTTATATAAAGTAATACAAGAAAATAAAATATCATAAAGTTCTTTCCAAAGTTACATATTAACTCTTTGATATTTTAACAAGTTAAATAATTTTTTTATATTTATATTTGTTAAATATATATTGAAAACAATATAAATGAAATTTCTAATAATAAACATATGAAATGAAATGGAATCAATAATATTTTTTTTAAATTATAGATAGCAATTATTATAATATTTCAAGAAATCATAATTTTTATAAATTCCTATCATAAATATATAAAAAAAATTAAATAAAAATGTTGAAAATATTTAAATTTATTTCAAATAAAAATATAAACTTTGATTTAAAAATTACATTACAGTATAAAATTCGCTCAATTAGTTCTGTTATATATAGGAATCCATCAAAAAATTAATATTGTATAATATCATTATTTTTAAATTATAAAGTAAAAAACGTAAAAATTAAATTTATAATTATATATAAAATTAATAATAATTACTTAATAATTTGTAATATCTGATCAATCAAAGAATTAATGAACAATTATAACGAACTGTATCACTATTCAGATAATAATTCAAACATTTAATTAAATACTGATATCAATATATATACATAATAAAAATAAATAAAAATTATATAAAGAATCATTATTATACTTTAAGTTTGATTATTTTGATTATCATATTGTATCGTGTTTTAAAATCGCATACGTTATGAATATAAATTTTAATTATAATAAAAAATAGAAAATAATGATTGCTTTGTATACATATTTTTTCAAATAATAACATAATTTGGAATATCTACTAAAGTGAATTTCAAGCTTTATCGAATTTTATATTAAATTGTGAAATGTATAAGAATAACCTTAAAAATATTTTAAAATATAATATTTATTACAAGACAAGATAATAAATAAAATATTGTTGTATGACAAATTAATAATATTATCAATTATCTTTATGTTACGAATTACTAAGTTATATAATAGTGTTATTTTTTATTTTACAAAAAAACATATTTCATATTCAAGTTTGCAATTATTATGTTATAATATAAAATCATCAAATAGTACAAATTATTTAAATATTGTAAAAAATGATAATAACATTTCAATATTTTCTGAATATTTACAGAAAAATATTAATCCTGCATATAGACAGAAAATTATGCAACATTATTTAAAATTATCTATAAATAATAATAATCCATTTTTAATAAATGAAAAAGTAAGCAATCACTTTGCTACATTAATTAAAGATGATTTATTGTTAAATATGTCTTATGTTGTTGAATTAAATCCAGGATATGGTTTATTAACAAAAGATTTATTAGAAGCTGGTATAGAACATATACATTTATATGAAAATCGTAGCATATTTTATTCTGAATTATATAATTTACAAAAAATCTTTCCTAATCGAATTATTATAACTGAAACAAATTTTCTTAAAATATCCAAACTATTATATATACCTGATAAATTAAAATATTTTAATCAATTATTTAATAATGTATCCAAAAGAAAATGGGAAGAACAAAGTTATATGCAAATAATTGGAACATTAGTTAATTCTCAGTTTATAAGACATATAATATTAAGTACAATATTTCAAACAGGCTTCATGATAAATGGAAGAATAATTTTTTATTTTGCAATATCACCAACTATATGGAATGTTAGTATTTATTTTATTATTTATATTTATGTTCAATAATACATATTCAATACATACAATATTCAATAATATTTTTTTATTTAATTATAAATCAAATAACTAATAATAATTACTATTGAAATAATTATTATATTAATTATCAATGTACTGTTTTTAGAAATTAATATATCAAGGTAGTGGAAGTTTAATTACTTATGTCATGTTTAATATATTATTTAATTATACAATATTTGGAACATTAGATAGAAAAGGATTTTTACCATGGCAAAAAAGAAAAAGATTAAAGAAATATAAAAAAATAGAAACTGATAATAATTTTTTTTATGTTGTTAAATTCGAACCAAAACCTGATATTTTTACATTATTTGGTGAAAAAGAACATATAATCAATTTTTGGCATTTTATTCGACAAAATTTATATAAACCTTCAACAAAAATAATACCAACTTTGGAGTGAGTATAAATGTATAGAATTAATATTTGCTCAAAATTTCCATTAAAATATATTAATATATAAATATCTTTTCTATTTTAATTTTTTAATTTTATAAAATTTTTTTAGGAAAATAGTTCCTGGATGTGGTATAAGATTAATAAAAGACAAAAATTATAATATATTTACTGAATTTCAGCAGTTAAGTATAAGTGAAATTTTTGATCTTTATATGGATTTTAAATCTTGGCCAGAATTTAAACAAAGTTCATTTTTATCAAGTGCTAATGATGTGAGAATAAGTTTTGATCCATATGCAAATGATTAAATATTTTTGAATTATAAAATAATACTATATTTGTTAAGTTTATTATCATAAAACTTGTTATAAACTTAATATTTAACTTTATTACTAAAATAAATCTTATATTTATAAAATAAATCAAAAAAATTAATTTTGTATTAATAATTTATTTTTAAAGATATGCATTTATATAATTGTATGGAAACATAGGATATAATATAATTTTAAAAAACATATGCTTAATGTTGATTGGTTAATTGATTTTTATTTTTTTAATTGTTTTATAAATCAGGGTTATCAAATCTACATTCACTCAAACAAACATCAGTTTCATCAACATCTTTAATTATTATTTTCAATAATACTCAAACAAAGAGTAAATACTTAAAAAGTGAAGAGTTTGATAATGTAACTTTACGTTACTTCTTAATAAAAATTTCAATAATCTATTATTTTTTATTAACATAATTAAATATATTGAGTATAATTAAATATTTCTTTCAATTTTTAAAAAATTTACAAAAAATTTTAGTGTCGTATATACAAAATGAAGTGGCTAGTTTTTAGTATTACATTAATAATATGGAATTATATATCTTGTCAAGATATTGTTTTTCCAAGTGATGAAGAAATACATTACACAAACAACAATATTGAGACGGTAAAAAAATTAATATAATATTGCAAAAATAATTTAAAAAAATTTTTTGAAAAAAAAAAATATTTTTTTTATTTAGATAACAGAACGTAATCCAATATTTATACCAGATTCATGTCCTAAAAATATGTTTCTTTATTCTGGACCTGGAAATATAAGAATATGTGATTGTAAACCAGGATTTCTATATTTTCCATTGAATAATAGTTGTCATGAAGCATATAGACAAGGACCATGTGCACCACAGCATTACGTTATGCTTCCTAAAAATGAAGTTATACCAAAATGTATAAAAAATCCTTGCCTACAGGATGGTCTAGTACAATATAATAACACATGTTATTCTTTAATAACTAATGAATCCTGTGCTCTTAATGAAATAGTAAATAAAATAGCAGTAAATAAAATTACATTTGAATTAGAATGTATATCGGAAATTAAAACATTTTTAATAATTGATATATCTGAAGAATGTCCTGTTGGAAGTCGTAGAAATGCACTTGGAATATGTAAAAAAATAATAAATTAATACTTTTATGTAATAAATTTTTATTTTTTATATAAAAAGATATTTATCATTTGATTTTTTTTATATAATAAATTTCGATATACTATTATAATTCAGATATATTATAATAATATATTAACATATTTACAAAATAGTTATTATTATATTTATATTTATATTTTTATAACATAAAATTCTTATTTTGCACATTCATAGGATGTGATTTCAAATATCTATATTCACAAAACTATCAATTTACATCATTATACTATATTTTTTTTTAATATATTTTTTTATAGTTTTTAACTATTTAGTTTTTAACTATTATAATTTATATTGTTCTGATATATTATATACAATTAGATAAAAATACTATAGTAATACAATAAAATATTATATATATATATATCATTAATATTATTTAAATATATTTTATATTTTATTATATTTTAAATAATATATTAATTTTAAATTAAAGATATTGAATCTAAATTCTAACACTATAAAGATTATAAATTATAGTTTTATACAGTCTTGATATGTATAAAGATAAAAATGTATGTAATAAATTATTTCTTTTAATTACAAATCACATTCAATTCAATATTATAATTTCTTAAATTTAATAAATATAGTTTTTTAATATTTGTTTTAATAGATTAATAATCATGTTAAGTCATATATAATTATATTAATTATATATATATAATTATATAAAATGTGCGTTTAAAACTAATTTCATTGAGTATAAATATTTTTCTGAAAAGTAAGAATAATAAAATGCTATTTTAAAGTTATTTTAAAGTTTAAATATGTTACACAATCATATTTTTAAGTTGATTCTTGTATTTCATTATTTCTGGCTGCTTCTATTAATCTTTGTCTTTCTCTATACATTGAAACTTTCATATTTTCTAATTGATGATATCGCAATAATTTTAATACTGCAAATACTGATAGACCAACCCAAATAGATAAACTGGTCCAAGTACCAAATTGAACTGCACCCAATTCAATATGAAAACCAGATGTATCTATACCATCAGCTTTATCAATATCATTCCCAGCTGCTAATTCACAAGATGGAAATCTTTTAGTCATACATTGACACCAAGTCATAAATCCAAGTGTAATAATAATTGCAGCAATTAAAGTTATTGTTGTAAGAAATATTGAACTAACAACATCTATGAATGCAGATAAAAAGGAACTGTCTTCTCCACGATACATAAGTAAAGAAAGTCGATAAATTTGTATTGCTGATATTAATAATAACATCAAACCAACAAATATTGTATAATTACAATAAGCTTGTGAAGCCCAATTTACTATAAATTGACCATCTGATTCTTGCCAAGTTCCTGTTGAAAATAATAGACAATGTCCTCTGTAAACAAATATTAAATAGATATATTTTTTTTACATGTAAATTCTATTATTTTTTATGTGCCTTATTTAAAATAACAATTACTTAAATTCATCTTCATGTAAACTCATTGGTATGATAATACAAAGTGACAAAACAAGAGCTACGACATATCCAGATATTTGACTAAGAAGTAAAATATTGGTTAGTGCCATCTTTCGAATAATTAAAAAAAAAATTGATTTCACAGTATACTATAGAAAAGAAGAAAACAATTCTTAATAAATTTCTAATATATTATTAAATAATTTTAGAGACAGATCTCTTTATTACTATATAATTAAACTTCTCAAAAAAATTATATATATTATAGAAACTACAATGAATATAGATACATACAGGCTAGTAAACCTTCCATTTAACATTGATTATTTTTAAACAATTTTATTTGAACGATTAAATTATATTTTATAAATAAAAAGAATTTTGTATAAAAATATTTATTCATGAAATATTAATATACATAAAAAAATTTAGTAAATAATTTAAACTATTAAAATATATATAAAAATATATATGATATAAAAAGAATGCTAAATAAATACTTAATATTTTTACATATTTAAAAACTTGCTCGTATATACATTTTAAAAAAAAAATAATAAGAAAAAAATCTTTATTTTTTTAATAAGAAATCATTTTTATAAAAATCTTTTTTTTACACATATATGCATTTATGTGCATTTAAAAATTTTTATAGCATATTTTTAAAAATTAATAATAATATTTTAATAAAAATAATTTGTATTTTATTAATATATTTGTATTAATAATAATAAAGAATAAAATTAATTTTCTTTAAATATCTTTTAATGAATAATATTCAAAAAATCAAATATAGATTAATTTTATTTATCAAACCTTAATGCATCATTTCATTCGTTACTGAAGAATAAAAAATAAAATTATAATAAATAAATAAAAACTATATATACTTTAGCTTAATAAAATTTTTATATCATATAAGATAGAAATATAGATTGAATTTCAGTCGCTACAGGAAAAGTGAAAGATTATTGGAAAACACAAACATCAGTGCATCTCTTTTCATAGTCAGCTGATTTCAGTCAATGAGACACCAGTGTTTCATTTCAGTGTTTGTCCGATAGTCAGAATTCTATGTGTATACGCGTGTGCATATGCATGTGCGTGTAGTGTATCCAAAAGAAAATATTACGCAGCTAGAACCCCGTTACATCCGAATCACCGTATTGTGTTAAGGATCATTGCACCAAAGTAGACACGTGTTAGAAAAATGGAATTCACGTGTTTTTCTTACATTGTGCCCGAATAACAGGCCTAATACAAAACGTATGAAGAAAATTATTTTTAAAAATCCCATGTCTTTTATAGATTAGATTGTCAAACGTGGGTATAAAATGTCTTGGTTGGGATGTATTCCTTGGTCTCAAGGGATCAAAAAACGAGCTTGCAGATATCTTTTACAACGATATCTGGGTCAATTCTTGGAAGAAAAATTGACATTAGATCAACTCACTGTAGATCTATACAATGGAACTGGTCGTGTAACCAATGTCAGCCTTGATGTACAGGTAATCATTTTCTTTGTTTTAAATTTCTTTGTTAATCTTCAGTTAGGAAAAATAAAAAATAAACATATTGTTCTGAATTATGTGTAAAATAATTTTTTTATGTATAATAATTTAAAAAAATAGAAAAAATGAAATTTATGATGCATTTTTTATCATAATAGGCTCTTAATGAATTAGGAGAGCAACAACAACTTCCATTAGAATTTGTTGATGGTTTTGTATCAGAAATGTCTGTTAGTATACCATGGTCAGCTTTGCTTAGTGAAGCTAGTTATGTGGAAGTAACAAGTTTGAGATTAACAGTTCAGCCTAGACAAAGAGTTAAAAGTGGAACTTCAATGTTTGAGTCTATGTGGAGTTCTATGACATCTAGCATGCAACTTGCACAAGAATGTTTACAAGAAGATGCTAAATATGCTGGAAATTCACAGCCATTAGAAGGAGTAGAATTGTTTGCACAAACAATAGATTCAAGTAAAAATTTATTACAAATGCATTATAAGTACAAATAACTAAAAATTATATACATATATGTATTATATATATTATATATGTGTATCTCTTTTTTAGTTTTATGTAGAGTAAAAGTAAGATTTATAGATACTGTTATACGTTTGGAACATGTGCCACTGGATTCCTCAACAGGAGTAGCAATAGAAGTGTGTATAAAAAATCTTGAATATTCAGATGAAGCTGGATTAGATCCAAGCAGTACTTCATTAGATCCTAGTCAATCAACAAAAGGATATGTTGTGTCAGCATTCACAACAAAACGATTTTATTTAGAAGGAGTGACTTTCCATACAGATGAATTCCCATCTCGAGCAAGAACTTTTTCTAGAAGTATTATAACATCTAGCAGGGGTTCTACGCCAGAGTCTAAAGTAACTTTTATTAAAAGTTAGTAAAAAAACATAAACTAAGAATTTTGTTTGAAATATTTTTTTTACAGAATTCAGATTGTCATTTCTCTTCTGCGCAAGTATCTAGTACTCAAAATATACAAACTTCTCCAGAAGGAAATATTATTAATAATTTAAGTGAATCAAATCCTATAATGTTTGCTAAGTTAGCAGGTAGACAAGAAATAAGATTGAAATTAAAACAAGGAGAAGGTGTGTCAGGGCCAAAGGTAAAAATTAATTAAAAATAAATAACTTCATGTAATATTAAAAAAAAATTATAGTGTTAAATTATAATATATATTTGGCTTAAAATAAAAGTGATTTGATTATTTCAGGTAGAATTAGAAATAAACTTAGGATCATTCACTTCATTTTTAAGTCCACGTCAAGTACATGTATTATTGGAATTAGGACATGGATTGGCATCTCCTGATTCAGAAGATGTTAGTAATGTTGCTCCAAGAACTTGTACTGAAAAGCCTATGGCTGGTAGCGATTTTAATCGCGTAGAACGAGAACTAATTCATCAAATACATCCATCTCAAGGATTACGTTCTATGGTATATATATATATATATAAATATATATACATTTTCAAAAAGTTCATAAAACTTCAATAAAATATAATAAATTAAATCAAAGTTTCTAATAGGATCTAAGGCATACACAAGGTTGGTCAACAGCATCTTTAGATGACTCTGATAACAAAGATGAATTTTTACCAATGCGATTACCAGGTTCTACTTCAATGAGTGATTCAATTACAAGCAATAATATTAGTATGGATGGGAGTATATTATCTAGTAGTATTAGTTTAAAAAATTCTGCAACGAATTTACCAAAGCAACAAAAACACAGACATAGTGTAGATAATAGCCCATCTGCAGAAACATCTCATTTTCATGTGAGAGTATCTTCTATAGCTATAATTCTATTACATGAAGACATACTGACCACATGTGTAGAAGAAGGTGGTTTAACATCTTCTAGTATATATCAAATGAAAAATTCGGCAGACGAATTTTTCAAGCAATTAGGAATGTTTGCAGTTGGGGGATATGGGAACAAAGATTTCGATAAAGCATCAAAAATACTCTTGGATGCTTGTCATTTAAGTCATATTAGGTATTTATAATTAGTATATGTATAATATAAATATTAAAGAATAATTAATTTTTAAATTCTTGTTTATTATAGATTACTTGCTGCACCATTAGTAATTGAAGGAAGAGAAAAAAATGTTTGTTTATTATCTGTTGTATCAGGAACACTTACTTTAGCTAGCTTAGAAATTGTTGAATGTTTAATTGACTCAAATAATTCTGAAACAAATAGTACTCCATCATCAGAATTTGTAGAATTGCTTACTTTTCCAAAAGAAAATTCAACAAATTTTGGTTTCACTAATAAAACAGATTTTAAAATGAAATTTAAATACGTAGAAGATATTCAAAATACAGGATATGCACAATTAGTAAAATGTGCAAATCCAAAGACAAAAATTGAGTAAGTATGTGTATGTATATATATATAATATAATAAATGTGACATCTCTTTGTCTCACATTTTTTTTTTTTTTTTTTTTTTAGTATTGAATTGGAACCTTGCAAAAGTGAAGTGGATATAACTATTGTAGATAGAATATGTGCTCTTCTTAATCCGCAACCTATTTGCGTTTGTAATCCTGTAGTTAATAATAAAAATACCGTAAGTTATCAATTTTTGTTATATAATTATTTACCATATATGTATAGTTTTCATTATTTTTTTACTATCTCATTTTTAGAATCAACAAACTTTATTTTATCAAGCCATAGAAAGTCCTACTTTATCAGATTTTGCTGCTGTTATAAACATATCCTCATCACAATGTACAATAAAATTAAGGTAATTTATACAATATATTTATACAATATATATTGTATATATATATATATATATATATATATATATATATATATATATATATATATATATACAAAAATAAAGATATTGAATTGAATATAAAATATTTTAATAATTTAAAAATAGGTTTCCAATACCAGATTTAAGACCGTTACACGATATGAATCGGGCACCGTGGTGGAAGAGATCTGTGAGAACAGATTATATGATTTTAAAAATGACAGATGCACAAATTCATTTTTGCCCGCATTTAATTTTTTCTAAAAAAATTTTTTCCAAGAATCATCCGCATTCTATAAAAAAGCATTTTGAAATTCAGTTCCGTAAATTACTATTTTCATATGCAGAAACGGAAACAGATATACCATTGAACATAGGCAAAGTTACAACTCACGAAAAAGATAATGCAACATGTCAACAAGATAATGAAGGATTTGGTTGGGCTAGAATAGTTATTACAATTTATCCACAACGTTTGAATGATCAACTAGAAGATAGTTCCGAAGGAGAACCTGATTCTAGTTTTGATGAAACTTTAGAAAATGCGCCTAAACATCAGCCGTCTCCGTTCAGCTCGAAACGTATTATTCATGAATCTGATACACCTCATTCCAAACCACATTCACAGGGTGATAAGGATGACTCAGAGCAAAGGTTTAGTTGAATTAATATTTTTTAACTTTTTGAAAAATAACATTATATCTAATCTTATTATTTTAATAGAGAAGGCGAAGAGTTGATTATACCAGGAAATCGAGAAGAAATGTTAGAATTTATAGATGAAGGCATTCGCAGTTCTAGAATACAAATAGAAATCAGTTTTCCATGTGTTTCCGTCCAAATTCCGTCTAAACATTTGTATGAATTGTTATATAATAGATTCAACACTGATCTTTTTTTATGGAAACCATCAGCGCCAAGACCAAAGTATGGTACACACATGGAAAATCATATAGGTCTTGATTTGGCATCTACCTTGTTACAAGAATCTGTTTATCCTAGGTAAATAGTATTAAAAGCAGATAATATAATACTTTTATATTTCATTAAAAAGATATAATTTTTTATTTTAAGATTTAGCACATGTAAAAGTCGAGTTCAATATGATTCTGATTCAGACTCAGAGGAGGGTATATTTCATTCTGCAGCCGATAAAAGTTATAGGCAACATCAAAATAAAGTATCAAAGAATGGTCAGAGCAATTTAGCACTATTTTTAAATATAGATCAAGGCCTTCTCTGCATGTATACTCCTGCTCGTGATTCTGTAAAAAACGTTATACCCGGACAACAAGGCGAATTAATAATTCGATTAGATGATGCAACTATATTTTCGGTAACCGCATACAAAGGAAATTCAAATTTGAGTTATGTCTGCGCTATGATAAAAGAAATGTCTTTGGATCATTGTGGATTAATGACGACACCTTCACAACCACCTTCATTGAGACCTATTAATAGTGACATTCCCAAACATTGTCAGCATTCTATATATAAAAGTGATCTAAATGTAATGGGAGCAAACAATAATGATGATATGGTATTACTTGCTATTAGAATACAAGCTGCTCATCAAACGCACCGTATTAAAGTTTGTTTTTTAAAAATTTCAAATAAAAATATTATGCTATCATTTAATTAAATAATCGTAAGTTATTTTGAAATAGACTTTCAGAGTGGCAGTGGGCATATCAAATGCTACATTAAGGCATAGAATGTTTAACACTGGTACATCATGGTTTACGCAATTAACAGATTGTTTGGATGTAGCTGATCATCCAGTTGCTGGATATTCTGCGCCAGGAATATTAACGGAATTACATTTACATCTTTGGGATTGTGCAGTTGATTATAGGTTTTTATTTTTTTAAATATTACTTATGAAACATAATAATATAATAAAAAAAATTTGTATTATTTCAGACCAATTCATTTACCATTGAGATCGATGGTAACACTTGGTAATTTTAGTGTTTCCAGTAATATTGCAGCGCATACAAATACTTCGACATTACGTTTTATAGCAGAAGATATTGCTTTGTTCATATCTAATAAATTAGGAAAAAATGTAGATTTAAAACGGGATTTTGTATGTGTAATGGACGTAGGATTGTTCGAATTATCATTAAGGTTGAACGATAAAATGTGCGGTGGTGCACCTAGAGTTGACTTAAGGGCAAGCAACAATGTATTGCATGTTCGAACATGTTCCGATTCTGGACGTGCTCTTATTCAGTTATTAACATACTTTGCTAATGATGGAGATCTTTCGTCAAGCATAGAAACTACCGGAAACATTACGGTACCAAATTCTGGCGACGAAGAAAGTCTTCTTGGCGATGAGTGTGTTAATACTTTGAGTAAAAGTCAAGTTGAACGTGTTAATAATTTAATGAAAGAAGCAATGGAAGAAACAATAAAAGGTAATATTAAGTAATATAAGAGATTTAAAATATTCAAATAAATGTCGATTATGAATAATTGATACAATTGCATGACACAGGGACGTCTTCAAATATAGACGGCAATACATTAGTAACTGAAAATCAAGTAGAAGTATTTTTCTTTCCCGACGAATCTCGTCCTGCTTCACAGGCAGTACCTGAAATGTATAAAAATCCTGAGCAATGTACGAAAACAGAATGTGATACAGAAGCTGAGGATTCAAATGAAGATTTTTGTATATTAGGAGAAGAAGCGGGTACAGGAATTATGCCTAGGCATGGCGTACCAGAAATTCGTTGGCTTTGTCAAGAATCTTTAAGGATAATAGATAATCATTTCTCAGTTCCACTTGGCAAAACTGATTTACTTAAAGCACCAAGACATTTCCCTGCTCCAATTTTAAGGTACACTCTTTGTGAAATGACTTTGATCTGGCATATATATGGAGGAAAAGATTTTGAAGCACCAATAGCATCCAAAAAACAAGTCATTATTAATGACAATACGATTCGTCCTAACATCGCATCTCAGGATAAGTACGTTTTATTGTATGTAAGTTAAACAATTTATATGAAATTACATTATATATTGTATTATGTTTACAGAACCAGATCACCATGGTGGGATGGTGTAACTTTCAATAAATCCAATTCAAATGAAATACATTTTGGAAGTGCACCGAATTCACCACGTGAAAAATGTAAAGAAATAACAGATTGGCAAATAATGGGAGGTCCTGGCCGTCGCCATGATATCTTAATGGAGCTTCAATTAAATAAAGTGCGCTTTCAACACGAAGTTTATCCAGAAAATACAACAGAAGCAGCAAGACAAATACTATTAGTAAACGAAATAGAAATTAGAGACAGATTAGCATCTTCACACATTAACAAATTCTTGTATCAATATAGTAGTGAAGCGAGACCGAAACAGTCTCATGCGAATATGTTTGCCATGAAAGCGGTCCATGTTAGACCAGATCCAAGATTAAGTGCTCAAGAATGTTGTTTGAAACTCAGTCTACTGCCGTTACGATTAAATATAGATCAGGATAGCTTATTGTTTTTGATAGAATTCTTCAATGAATTGGGTAATGGTACGAAACATGCTCAAGAGAACTGTAATGTACCTAATAATCCACAATCCTCTCCAGTATCCAAGCAAGGAACACCAACGCATCATCCACCAGTTATGAGTGTGAATGAGTCCATGCCTAATGCATCAATGCCAACGAATACGTTGCAGAATGATACCATAGATCCGAATTTATTAATACTCTTGGAAGATGAATTGATGATTAAGGAAAACAATGTGAAAGTGAAACCGATGCCTGAAGTACATGAAGATTGTCAACCAATATATTTTAGGTAAATTAATTGCTTAAGTGTAAAATAAATTTATAAGTAATATTCAAATAATAAATATAAAACAAAATATTGTATATATCGTAAGCAATATATTCTGTTGATATATCGTATATAAGAATTTGATTTATTTAATTTATACAGGAGTGTGATATTTTCTCCTGAAGTCCTTGTTAGATTAGATTATCATGGAAAACGTGTAGATCTGACTCATGGGCCGTTAGCAGGACTTCTAATGGGTCTAGCACAGTTGAATTGCTCCGAATTAAGACTGAAAAGATTAACACATCGACATGGACTTCTAGGATTTGATAAACTAGTAACATTTTTACTTTCCGAATGGTTACAAGATATAAAGAAAAATCAACTTCCAAGTTTACTTGGTGGCGTAGGTCCTATGCATTCATTGGTTCAATTATGTAAGTTTATATTTTACTTAAACTATATTGTTTTATATATTATATTGTAAATGAAATGATTTGCTTGTTATTATAGTTCAAGGAATAAGAGATTTATTCTGGTTACCTATCGAACAGTATCAAAAAGATGGTAGGATTATTAGAGGATTACAACGAGGTGCAAATAGTTTTACGACGTCTACTGCTATGGCAGCCTTGGAACTGACTTCTAGATTGATACATGCTATACAAAGTACAGCCGAAACGGCTTATGATATGGTCAGTCCTGGACCTAGCGTAAGGCATAAACACAAAGGACAAAAAGGACGTCGGAAAAGATATAGTCAACCATTAGACATTCGAGAAGGAATGGCTAATGCATATATGCTAGTAAAAGAAGTAAAATATCGCATATATTTGAAACTATAAAAAATTCTGCATATTTTATGTTATCAAATTAATTATATATAATTAATTTCGAATATGTTTTTCAGGGTTTAGGAGAAACAGCAAATCAATTGGTTCGCGTAGCCAGTGAAGAACATGAACAAAAAGGAGTCTCTGGTGCTGTAGGAGGTGTATTACGACAAATACCGCCAACAGTTGTGAAGCCAATTATTTTAGCTACAGAAGCGACTAGTAATGTTTTAGGTGGTATGCAATCACAATTAGTACCCGATGCCCGACGAGAGGCAGCTCAAAAATGGCGCCAAGATTCGACTGACACAAATTGAAGTTATTTCTTAAGTGATGGTATGGTTCGATGTTTCAATCGACTTTTGTAAACACAAATCCATGACGTAATTTATGAGTGATAATTTAAAAAAGAAATACGGATGAAGTTCTTTCTTCAAGTTAGAAGATTTATAATAAGCGAAAGAATTGATTCAATGATGAACGTGAATGTTAAAAAAATTTTTAGACCTAATCGCATAAATTTTTTGAAAAACTAAAAAATCACTTTTAAATGATATAATATATTCGTGTAATTATATGTTTCAGTTCCATTGCTCTTGTTACATACGAAAAGATCGATCCAATTTGCTATATTTATAGTTTATAAATAAAATATATATACCATCGTGAACATTGTCTTCACAGCTTGTATGTATTTTTGTTTAAATAACGCGTATGTTTTATACCAATGATATGTATGTGACAACTTTTATTAATAAAATTATGACGCTTATTATTGCATGCCACTTTTTGTACAAAATGCAATTTATTGCTACAATATATATATTCTGAATATCTAAAGAAGATTTAAATACGTTTAAGTTGAACATAAGCTTACCTATTGTCGATACATTGTTCATAACCGAAATATGTCCATTGTTTACAGTTCGTTTTACAGATGTCATAATGAGGAATTCTTGTAAATATACGCCCTCTTGAATCACAAAAAAAAAATTATACAAAACAATAATATACAATGCAATAAATTGTATGCATTATATACGGTTTTACTAATTTATCATATTATTCAATGTACATAATATGATAAAAAGGTTATGAGTGATATGTTCATTATATTCTTACGCAATTTAAACAGGTACGGAACATGCTGCCGCCTATCGAGTATTTTAGAAACTATTATATTTAAGAAACACCTTGTTTTCTTAAGTTACCATGACAATAAACAGTTTCCTAGGGGTAATTTAAATTCTGGTATTCTTAGATACAAGTAAACACTTAACAAGTTAAGTTATTAACCTTATTTTTGTTGTAAATCATTCAACTAAAAATGGAAGAAGATGAAAAGACTGCATTTGAAAGTTATGAAAGTATATCAACTATTACTTCTGCGGAAGAAGAAGAGTATAAATTGGAAGAAAAATTAACGAAAGAAGGTATTCTTAAAATAACGAAAGAACTTATAGAAAAAGTACAACAAGAACTATGTTTGATCAAGTTATGCTGGCCAGAAATTGATTACACAAAAGATCTTTACCTAAGAAGACTTCCAAGTAGTTATTGTACCCTCAGTGATAAAGAAAAGTTGCTTGCATGGTATGCCGAAAATTTTCGACAACAATTTCATGTAAAATATCCAAAAAGAAAACCATTATTGCTAGTATGTGAAAATGAATGTGGTATACAAGTAAGTATATTATAAAATTAAAAAATTAATAATAGGATAATAATAGAGCTTTCCAATTCAAATGATAATAATGATATTTTCGATTCCATTCTTCTTGTTAATTATATTCTCTAATTAATTATATTAAAGATGTACTTAATGTACTTAATATTATAAATTATGCAATTGGATTAAAGTGTGGATCATGGTTTTTATGAAAATTTCAATTGTTTAAATAATTCTTTTTTTATTTATTATCCGTTTCGTTAAAATTAATAATTTTTTAAGTATTAAATTAAAGATTAATCGAGAGACTCGATCGTTATTTACGATTTATCGATTCTTTTCATCTACAATAAATTTTCAATATTAGCTTATTTATTTAAAACTCTTCCGCGCAATCGAACTAAAAAACGCAAAAATCATTCATTTTAATCATGACAAATTGCTATTCGTCATTGGTTTAATTTTTGGTGCTACTCTCATAACATGATGATCTCAAGTTAATATGATGTTCTTTAACTTTTGGATATTTGAAGATGGCGAATAACAGCAATGTATAGGAAATTAGTTTATGTTTCTTATTAACGTTTCTCAAAATCAACGCATAATTGTAAACTCATAATAGCTTAAAAGATTCTCCAATATTTATATATAACATCATATATATTTACATTACACACTTTCTGCATATTACAACACGTGTTTCGTTATTATTTTCTTTTTTATCTAAATAATTAACTTTTATACAAACGAAACAACGGTCGTAAAAAATATAGTCGATACTAAAAAAGAAATGATCCGATTTCGCAATCCATCTGCAACGAAATATTCTTCGAAACAGAATCAACATTCTTACATTTAGTATCTTTCAATGAAGAAAATATCATTTCTCGTTACTTGTGATTTTCTTTTCGATTTTCAAAAAAAAAGGATAAATTAAGAAATTAATGTAAATATGTTCATATTTTGTTTTCTTTTTCTAGTTATTCTTTTAATAAATACTTCTCTCGATTTATTGTATAAAGACATTATTCTCCATATAAAAATTAAAATATGTTATAAAAAAAATTATCAGTTATTCAAAATTTAAGTTGTTTAAAGTATTTGTAACGAGGAATGTCATTCTTGATAGACTAAGTTTCTCATTATCATTATTTTTTCTTATTCATTTCTTGTTCTTCATTTAATGCAACTATAATGGAAATATAACTGTATAATAGGAATCTTTCTAATACACCCGAAAAAATTTTCTTTTCTACACTCTAAATAATAAAAATAAACTTCGCTATACATTTATTCATACATGCTTCAAATGTTCTACAATATATGTTATGCACTTTGCGTGCAAGTGCACGGTCACAGTCTTATTTACACGTACCATCATTTGACAGTACTTTCTTCACTTTGGTTTTCTGTCATTTGTCAGTTTTTATAAATATACATTGCTAACTGCAAGATTATTTCCTTTCAGTGTACCTAACGTTTCGCGCGTTACGTGAACACGATAGGAACAATCATTTTATGAAACGATTTTCTCAGGAAAAAAAAAAAAGAGGGAGAATGGGAAAACTTATAAATGCTTCGAAAATCTCGCGAAAAGACTTTCAAATATATCGATAAAACTAATATGGCGGATCGACAATAACGAATTTGTTTCACAACAGTAACGCATGAAGAGAGAGAGAAAAAAAAGAAAAAAAGAATAAATATACGAAAGACAAAAAAAATCTTTTTCTTGGAACTAATCTTGCTATAACAAAGTAATATTAAGAGTAAGAAAAGAAAATCACGATAGGAAGTGTCTTTATAGTTTAAATCACTTTTTTGTGCAGAAATTTATGTCTACGACTATCAAACGAAGTACACTGCCATACCCGGAACTGTACACGTGGCAGGAGTGCGGAAAATTTGTCAGTGACTACGTTAAGTACGAGCCACTGGACAAACCACTCAAAATGGTAAGTAGTCAAACGTATTGTTGTCAAACATCTTATTTTATAAAGCTAAGCGACAAAGGTCCTTAAATATATATATACTTTATATATATATATATATATAATATATAATTTCTCATCGATATAACAAATATCGTCTTGTCATTTTTCATCTTGAATTTATTTTTGGACCATTTAGTTTCGTGCGAGTCACGTGCACATATTATTTTAAATCTTATTATTATTTACCATAAGTAAATAACTCGCTAACAAAATGAGAGGTAGAACTGTTTGGGAAAAAGTGCAGTCCATAATTAAATATCATGAAGCTATTATTTTTTTTTTCAAATATATTTGCGCGATAATTAAAATATAAATGCAAAATTAAAATGAATGGATTCTCGACCGTAGATAACGTAGATTCACGATTCTTGATTTTGATTATACATCCTTATCGATTGTATATGTCCAGGATAATGTAACAGGATAAAAAATTTTAAAACACAACATTGTCTATCGGTCGAGACTATATAATCTTTTTTTATTTTTATTTTTATCTGACCGCGAAGAAATTTCCCATCGCGCGCACACGCACGCACTTATACTAACAAATGATAAAGTATAATCGATAATAATACCTCTCTACGAACATCTTAACCTTTATTATTAATTACAACAGTCCATTCATGAATTTGGTATACACTTATATACAAGGTTTTAATAAAGAAAATGTAAAATCATTATGACCTATTTTGATTCGGTCTTAAGGTAACTCAAAAAAAGAATAAAAGAAAGAAAGAACGAATTAAATTCAAAAAAACACGAGGAGCGGGTTAAAACACATAATTGTGCATTGATTCATTTAAATTATGATATATAATAAAGAATCCGGTGGGAAAAGGCGAACAACACATTTTTTTTTCATTCGTATTTCTCTCGCACACATTCACACACACGCGCGAATCGTAAACACGAGGGACATGAATCTCTGGATCGGCAAGAACGAAACAATAAGAAACAAAAATAAGTGGAAAAAAAAAAAGAAAAGAAAAAAAAAAAAAAAAAAAAAAAACGTTTTGATGGAACACGAAGGAATTCGACGATAAGAGATCAACAAATTGTACATTGTGTACAATAGTATAAGGAGAGAAACAACAAGTCAACTTTTCTTATTTTCTCTCCATCTTTATTTCATCATTTGTTTGTTTGTTTGTCTTTGTTCGATTCTACCTATTTTTTTCCACCTCATGAGTCGCGGTTAATACACTCTTCTTTCCTAAGAATATATATTTAGCATCACAGCTTGTCTCTTCTCTCCTCGCCTACTTTCTACTTTGTTTCAAGCTAGTCGACTTCTTCCTACACGCTTTCAAATTGTCCAATAGATATTTGAATTGTATGATTTGAAGCCTTGTGACCGCTGGTTCAGAACATTTGTCCAACCATTTGAAAAACTTCTCGCCGTGTTCGATCGCTTCTTCTGTACTACTCGGCACGTCGGTTGACTCGATGTCTTCCGCTGCAGTAGCGGATTCCTCGTCCATGGTTAAACTTCGTTTCACATTCTCGTTATTATTATTGCAAAGCACGTTGTCAAGCATGGCTCTTGCTTTGCTCGGCGATTTCTTAGCCACCGGACTAGGCGCTAGCGGCGTCGGTGTTATCAGTGGGAAGCTACACTGCTTGTACCATTGCCAGAACCATGAGCCATCCTGCTGATTGATGCTCGGGTTGAAACTCGCCGACTGTTGACCGAGCAGCTGTTGCTGCTGCGTCAGCCATAGCCATAACGCCTCGTCCACCTTCTTGTTGCCGCTGTTCACATTGCTGTCCTTTTTAGGCTTGTTCGTTGATCTTTGAATACTGTTGTTCTCGTTCGTTTTTCTAGGGGACGCGGGAACCGGAGTCGATGGCGCTTCCGCTGCAGGTGGCAGACTCTTTCGTGTGCTGCACGATTTTGCGACTACAGAATCCATTTGTGTTGGCGCAATCGCCGAAATACTATGCCTCTTGTTACTACTATTCAAACTGTTCAAGTTCGTAATACACGCGTTTGCAGTGTTCTTTGTATACTGAAGACCGTTCTCGACGAGACCGACGGTGCTGCCGTGTGATAAAGCCGGTGACATGCTCAACAAATTCTTGGCGAGCGTACCGGTGGCGCCGGACAACAGGCCCAGCTGTTGCAGAAGAAGTGAACTATTTTCGGGTCTCATGCCCGCCATGCTGGTCATCAATCCTACATAATCGATCTTCGGCTTGTTGTCCTGTTTACCATCCGTATCGGCGCAAACATCACTACCGACAAACGACGTGCCCGCGCTATTTACCGACGTTTGTTGATCTATTTTTGATTTCTTCACGCAAGGACCCTCATCCTCGCTTGACAGATTCGCCGATCCACCGGCCAAATTACCAGCTGCAACATTCGCACCAGAAGACGAAGCAGGTGAGTGGGCCTCGCTATCCGGTGTTGATGAATTCCTTGCCATGCCCCTGATCTTGTGTTCGGATTTGCACCATCCACGCAATGTCGATTCTGGCACTCCAATATCTCGAGCGACCGATGCTTTACTCTCTCCTTCGTGAACTCTCTGTATCGCATCCATCTTTTCAGAAGCGGAAAGCGCCCTTAAAGGACGCTTACCAGGACGCGCCGACTCGCCCCTCATTCCAGCGAGACGACTATCTTTCGCGCCTTCCCGCAAACGATCCTCGTAACCGCCGTCCTCCGTCGTCGTGATGCCTTCGTCAATCACTTTAGGATCTATTTTGCTAACTTTGCGATCCCTACCACGCAATTTTTCGCGAACGTCTAACACCCGAGCAGGGTCGCCCACGTAAATGCTCAGATTTGTCGTCCTTAGATCCAGGTTGAAAATTATTTTTTCACACCGTAAATCCTTTTATTAATTCTGCAAAAACACAGTGAAATTTTCGACGATTTGCCGAAATTTCACTCAGTCAATTGTCGTTCTTGATTTCCGTTCGATAAATAATCGATAATGGATAAATATTCGATGTTTTCCACGCGATGTTACTCGCACCACGAAAACACAGCGTTCGAATTCGTAGAATAATCTTCAGCGTATTTCGCGCGACTTCTTAATCGCATTTCGTCCTCTTGAAAACACTCAATAAATCGTGCTAAGCGTGGCACATAAGAAGCCTCACGCTAACACACTTATCAATTTCCACTGTGTTCTTATAATTCACTTTCTTTTCTTCACTTGAAGTGAACGATCAACAAGATCGATGAAAAGATCCAAGAAAATTTCAAATAATTCCTGAACTATATTTTAATGACGCGTGTTCTACAGATTGCAAAACAGATAGCACACTGGCGCGCCTCGCGTTCAATTCCCAAGATTCACCGATAGAATATATCACCCAATAATAGTCGCATGAAAGACCGTGACCACCGACGATCATCACCTGACGGTGGATCGACCTCGACTGAACCGTCGCTGTATGTGCGCTGCGTCTATCGTCGCTGGCTACCTCGCGTATAACTGCTTTTAGGGGCGCGCGTCGCGTCGCGTCGCTCTTCGCCTGTCGACCGCCTATGTGTAGTGATCGTTGACGATCTACACAGTTCCACAGCTCACAGCTAACTGTTTCGATGTGTGCGCACGGTACACTACGTTACACACGAGAGCGCACGTGGACAAACGCACGTGGATTGTCGCGAGAAGCAGCAACGCACGATGCTCTCGCGACGAATCGTCACGCTCAACTGCGGTGGTGGTCGCCGCCGGCTTTCCGCGGACTCGCGACGCCGTCTTCTCTGCCCCCTCCCCTCTCTCCCCACTGCCCGGACTTCCCCTCACCGTACGGCACCGCGCCATTCGGCCCTTCCTCTCTGCCCGCCCCGCTCTTCCCGTGAAACTCCGCCGCAGCCCAGCTTGTGCCTCGCCTTGCCATGCTTTGCCATGCTGCGATGTGCGTCTTGCTTTATCCCCATCGTGCCTCTCGTCTTGCCTATACTCTTGGCTCTTCTACGCTACCTATCGTCCCTTCTCGATCCCCTTTCCCCTCTTCACTCCTCTACCCCTTGTTTCTCGTCCCATTGCCGCCCTTCCGCCTGCCCCTTCGCGTTCTCGTCCTCTTCTTCCTTTCGTCCCTCGGTATGTTCCTTCCATCGACGGTGTGCTGTCGAACCGCGCTTCTCTCGTTCTTTACCCCTCCGTGCCCTTATCCACTAAAACCCCTCTACAAGTCCACGACCCTTGCCGGTTCTCTCAACCATCGTCCCCATCGTCGTCGTCGTCGTCATCGTCGTCGTCGTCTTCGTCTTCGTGATCGTCGTCGTCGTCGTCGTTCGTCGTCGTCGTCATCGTCGTCGTCGTCGTCGTCGTCGTCGTCGTCGTCGTCGTCGTCGTCGTCGTCGTCGTCGTCGTCGTCGTCATCGTCGTCATCGTCTAGCACGAGTAAGGTTCTTCGTCCTTACGAACACGCGATGCGATATAGATAGGATAACAATGAAAAAGAATAAAGATATATATATATATAGATTTTTCTATACTTTATATCTATTTTTTCTTTAGCGCGTTGCATGATACTTTTAGTTCGCTTATATATACATCTTGTGCACACGCAAGCGATCGCCGTCTTCGAGACTCAACGTGTCCGAGTTTCCGGTCGGCCGACTGTTCGCAGCAGCAGCGAGGGAACGAGGCTTGGCGCAGTGAGGCGAGGTGAGGTAAAGCGAGGAGTGGCGAGACGAGGCGAGGTGAGGCGAACGGTTGGCCGCTCGCTTGGTCGTCGTGAAATTTACGAGCGACGCGATTTTTTCGCCCGTGTCCCGAACGCCCGTTTAATTTCCCGCGATTCTAGGATCTCTCTCTCGTCTCTAAAATATAGAGGAACAGAGAGGAATGGAACAGGAAAAAGACAGAGAGAGAAAGAGGGAGAGAGTGAACCGAACCTGTGGCAAAACCCTTAAATCCGACCTTCCCTCCTCTCCTGTACAGCTCGGCCCCTAGGGAAGAGCCGGATTTATGAGCACGGCCTAAAATCCGTACGCGAACGACGGCAGAGTTACGGAGCTAGAGAGAGCCGCGAGTGTATAAGGAGGAACGCCGCGGTAATTCGCGGATAAATTTACCGTGCCTCCGGCGGCGTATTTACCGTGGTAAATACACGCTCGGACACACCGGCGCGACCGGCACCTACGTCGATTTCTTTTTCGCGGCCGAACGAGTCGCCCTACCCTGCCGATAATTATTGTGCGCTTGTGCGCGCGCGAGACTACGCACGCTCACGTTTGCGCTCGAACGCCACGCCAGCTTTGGCCTTCTTCGAGTCCCACTTTGCTCGAATCGACACGGCCACGACGGAGGACGCACAATGACGACCAAGCGAGAATACGAAAACGACGTTATATTACCTGTACGTTCATAGATGGGGAAACTGGGAATACCTCGAATACTACGGATTTTTCGCTCGTTCCAGAAATAATCGTACCCCAAAATATATCGGGCTCTCCTTCCACTCGCACGCGCACACGCACACACATACATACATATACATAAAACATGGTGTGCGCACGATAAGCGGACGTTAAAGGGGAACGCGCACCGGTTAGAGGGAAAAAACGCGTTCGCGTTTTACGTAACGCGCGGCGAACCGTTCGAATCGAATGGCGGGATGAAGAGGGTAGGGAGGATCAATCAAAGTCGAACATCGATGACGATAACGATAGAACCAAAAGGAGAATAAAGAGAAGACGCTAATCATTAACCTATAAGGAAAAAATAAGCAAACATTTTCAAATTTATACGTATTACGTTTATAAATATATACGTATATACATATATATATATATATATACACACACAAACAAATCTCCCAATCGTATTAGGTACTCGTATATATATTCTCGGTATTCATAATCGTCGCGTTTGTACATATATAAACTACATACGATGTTTATCGATAAAATTGGTGGTAGGAAAGGCAAGAGTGCGGTCTGTACCGTTATCGAGGTTAAACGGCGTTACGAAAATATTTCGAGCGCGCACAGAGATCGAAAAGATAGCGGTGGCGCGCGGACGTCACCGGATACACCTTATCGATCTCGATATCGGTGGCTCGTCGAGAGAGAAAGAGACGACGCGGTCGGACGTACGGCGGCCGATTAACGAACGGAGAGTCGCGCAAAGGGGAAAGGACGAAGGCGTGAAAGAGAAAGGAGTGAGGAGCGGCGAGAGATGGAGGAGGAGGAGGAAGAGGTGGATGAGGATGAGGAGGGGGCGGAGGGAGAGGATGAGGTGGAGGAAGAGGAGGAGGAGGAGGAGGAAGAGGAGGAGGACGGTCGGACGAACGGACGGACGGACGGATGGACGGACGGTTCGAGGGGGGAGAAGAGGGCAAAATCGATCGACACGTCCTCTCGGGTACGCGGCGAGGCGCACTTTGCGCACCGCGCACAGACAACACCGTGGCGAGGCAAACCCGTGTGCTCCTTTGCCACTCGAGCCGGTAACCCGTACAATTAATTTTCACCTGCTTCCCTCGCGGCTCGGCCTTTCGCGGAAGGATGTACGCGTTGTGCAGAGAGAGAGAGAGAGAGAGAGAGAGAGAGAGAGAGAGAGAGAGAGAGAGAGAGAAGGAAAAAGAGGTTTAACAGAGGCGACGCGACCCGAAGCACGTTGGTGTGCGTTAGCGGCTGCGTTCGTGCGCGCTACGTGACACGCTCGCCGGTCCCAGACGTAACGGTCGCGATCGTTCCGCGAAAAAGATGCGCGTGTACCGGATGAGAGCAGAGAAAATGGCCTGGATTATTTTCGTTACTGGTAGACACGAAAACCGCGAGAATTTTAAATTCTTATACGTGGAAAATTGAACTTTCTTTTTTTTTAATTCTTTTGTTTCTTTTACTTTTAATCGAATATCATATTTCGTAAACTATTTTAAACAGTTTTGAACGAAGCTTTTTTTTTTTTAGGATCACAAGCTTAGTTCAGATATTACATTAGATATATGGGTTAGATATTCTTCAAAAATTTATTTTTTGCGATTATTTTTAAAGAGATTGGGGATTTTTAAAAATATATTCATTAAATAAGCATAACAGCTGATAATTGATAATTTGTTGATATCGTTTCGCCTACACAGATTGTGTGGCATAATTATATTAAGCTTATATTTAATCGTGAAATCGTACCATATGGAATGTTCATTAGTATTAGGGAATACCCTAGAGCGCAAGAGTTACATTGTATTTTCTCGAGAACGAAACAACCGGTATTGGTTAACAGGAAGAACTCCATCTCTTTCCACGACTGCGAGTGTTCCTCTGATATCGCGCCGGTTAAATAATCGCAACTTCGAAATTCCACGGTGCTTCTTCGATTTATTCTCCATTGGAAAGTTGCGCGGCAAAGTCTCTCGAAGTTTGCAAGCTCCAGAAACCCGGAATCCTATACGAAGTTCAAAGTCTCGTAACTTTGCCGTATCCATATGTATTTTCTCCCGAACCAGTGAAAGTGTTTTCCCTGCATTAAAATAGAATAACCTTAACTCTAGAACGTAAATATTTACCATTTTTATTAGATACTTTTATCATCGATTATCGATCAAATAAACATTGTTTTTTTTTTTTTTATACTTATCTTCATTTCCATATCAAAAATTCTCATTGATTGATTCGTATAAAGCATCACTGTTTAAAAGTAATGACACAACACGAAATATCGCGTTCTAAAAAATAAAAATCTATAAAAAAAATCTTGTAAAATATAACGATATATTTTTTACGGCAAATCCTTTCTTTTTAATTGATCAAATAAATATACCAAAGAATGTGCGTGTGAATCTTAAATGCATCTTAAACGAATAACGTTCGAGAAAGCGATTGGAATATTCCGAAGGATTAGCAGTGTAATTGTTGGACACTTGGATGAACAATGGCCGGGGTTACCGATTGTCTTCCGAGGGGGAAAGACTTGTTTACTGTTCGACGGCCGATGACGAATACCAACGTCGAAACAGAGGAGTCGCAGTTTTCGAAGGAAACGGGCGCAGGATTAGGTGGACGGAATCGACTATCGGTTATCCGGACACGGATTATCGAAGCCCTCTCCCTCTACCTTATTATCGAGGCCCGAACTTTTACGACGCTTCCCTCGGTCGAGGGCCAGCTTAAGTCACGTTCAGGTCGGTTTGTGTCTATAGTTGCACGAAAGTACGAGGGAAAGTACTCGATATTTTCCACTTTTGTTCGGTCCTTGTAAAATTTTACAATCGACCGAATTGTAAAATTTTCCGTTAAGTCGAATAATCATTAAGATGAGTTATAGCAATTCACTCGCCAGGTAAATTTCAAAACTACAATATCGCTTCGACTAAAGTTGTTCCCCCGCTCACTTTCCCTCTAGAATACCTTGACTCTAAAAGTTTATCGTTTATTCGTATTGAAATTAATTTGTAACAAGAGGAAAAAAAAAAAAAAATTTTTTTTCTCGTCTCTAAAATAAATTCCACTTTTTCCAATAGCGGATATCAATAGCTTAATAAATTCGATCTTTTTTTTCCTCTCTCTCTCTCTCTCTTTTCACGTTCCTGTGCAATTATCGGACAGGAATCATCCTTTTCATCGAGTAATTAATCAACCTTACGTTTCGCAACGATACGAATAGAACGAGTGAGAGGATAAAACGATTCGTTTTTTTTTTTATTTTTTTTTTTTTTTTTTTTTTTGAGAAGCGGTTAGGGGAAAATATGACGAATTCGCCAGATACCGTGGCAGGGTAGAGAGGGTAAAAGACATCTACTAAAAGCTAATAGGGCGTATAATGGAGAGCTGTTGTATAGTGTACGATTACGCGCCGGTTTTATACTATTCTCGGTCTCTCGGCCAGGGGTACGATTAATAATTCCATAGAGCACTTAAATCACTCTTGTTCGCGCGTTTTTCTTTGTTTCGCTTTTATGGGTACGGGGACAGGGACAAGTTAAAATATACGGTCAGGTAGAAGAGAGAGAGAGAGAAAGTAAGGCGAAGGATTAACTTGTTGTGTCCGAATGTTCGTCCCAGTGTAGCGGAGGAAGTTTTTGACCTGGGCCAAGTCACGTGGGGAAAAGAAAGAGATTACAATACACGAGTCTGTGTACACCACGTGTCTTTATTCCAAGGTATTTTGACGCGTGCCTCGATTTTCTCGATTCTCGTCGTAAATAAGGATATAAATTCTCGGATACGAGAGAACATTTTGAAAAAACAAACTTGAACGAAATGCGTATTACGTTCGGTTTCCCTTTCGATCGTTTTTATGATACGCCTATGATACGACTTTTATAAAGTATCGAATCTCGAGGACGTTTTTACTTGAGAGAGTTTTTCACCATTCATGAAGTCGAAATATATATATATATACACACACGCAAAGCAATTATAAATATAATCGTTACGATGATCAAAATTAGACGACCTTTAAAACGACCTTACCTATGAAGTGACTCAGGTATTAACAATTTCTCGACCTTTTCTCTTATAGCAGACTATTGTATCGCTAAATCACGAATTGGCAGTAATTCGAGCTTAAAAGCTTCTATTTCAAAGTGTAATAAACGCAACTTCCGTACAAACGATCCGTTTTTTTCTTTTTTCTTTATTTCCATAACGGATAATACGCACTCTCTTAAATGCACTCTTACGAATGCGAGCCATTAAACTAGTGTCGATGATACGTTTCTTATCTGGATATGGATAATTTACCGAACGTTTATCGATTAATAAGGGTGTAATTTTTCATCCTTTTTCCCCTCCTCTCTCTCTCTCTCGATCGACCATACCGTTTTTCCTGAATGGAAAAGTCAAAGAGCCTCGATGCAAGAAACGGGAGGCCCCCAGCTTTGACGAAGACGAATGCCCGGTGTCGCGTACACTCGGCGCCGAACAGGAGAAACGAACGGAACGGAACGAAGAAGAGAGAGAGAGAGAGAGAGAGGGAGGGTAAAAGAGTAGGGCGAAGCAAAGAAAGAGCATGGAGAGTGAAGTTCATTCATAAAAAAGAAAATTATTACGCCCGCGGTGAAGCGACTCCCGCAAAGTGAATAATGCCTGCTGCTCTCCCTCCCTCTGCCTTCCAGTTTAACTCTAACTCTGTCTGGTTGCCTGGTCGGCACAGTCCGCGACTTCTCAACGACGATTATCCCTCCTCGTTCCTCTTCGTTTCTATCCCTATCTCTCTTTCTCGCTTCCTTTCTCTCTCTTTCTCGATCTCTTTCGAGATCTTCCGCGATAAACTTTCCACCCTCCTACGCGGTCGAGGGTCATCTCTCTCCGTGCGATTCTCTGTACCATCGAAAGTAGAGGAACGTATATAACGAGAAGGGAGAGAAAGAGAAATAGAGGAAGGAAGGAAGGAGAGAGAGAGAGAGAGAGAGAAAGAGAGAGAGAGGTGGTGGGAGGAAAAAAGTTGGAAAAGAGTTCTTAACTCTTTAATGCTCGTTAATGCAACCACGTGGATAAAAGTTTCGAAAGAGTGGTCGATATATATCGGTACACCAGCTGTATGTATCGAGGAATCCATGGGAGCAGAGAGAGAGAGAGAGAGAGAGAGATGGAAAGGGAGGGAGAGAGAGAGAGAGAGAGAGAAATATCTAGCAAGAGTAAGCGCGGGGGTGGATCGGGTGGGCGAGAGGGAGAGCGCATGTACGAGCAATGGGAGAACTACCTAACAGTTCCCGACCCGTTGACCCCTAAAGTTTGCCGAGCGAGAATTCGCATTCCGTGAATGGGGCAATTCATAAATGTATCTCCCGATGTCTCTCTTTCGTCTGCCGCCTCTCTCGCGCTCCCTCTCTCTTCTCGCGGCTCCACGTGGATTTTCCATCGCGTTCCTCCACACTCACTACGTATCGCTCTACTCTCTCTCTCTCTCTCTCTCTCTCTCTCGTTCTTTCTCCTTCCACCAACCCCTCGTAAAACGATTCTTCTTTTTCTCTCTTTTCTCCTCTCGTCTCTCTCTCTCTCTCTACGCGTTTCTGTTTCTGTTTCCGTCGCTGTTTGTAGCGTGGCACTGTTTTCTCTCTCTCTCTCTCTCTCTCTCTCTCCCTTCCCCCCTCTCTATTTTTCTACCCTACCTTCCTCCCCCGCGGTATTTTTCCTCTCTACTCCCATTATTCCCCCCCATTCCGTGTTTCGTTTCGGTCGTCGCGCGTTAGATTGGAGGGGTGGGGGTGGGGGTTGGGGTAGGGAGGGAGGATACACGTGGCAGCTGGAATCACGGAGAGATGTTTTGACTCCTGTTTTAATGGATGTTCCGCGTACACGCGATTAACGCGTCCCGATGCTTTTCAATTTTCGCGCAACGCTAGCTCCGGCTCGTTCGAGCGTTCACACGCCCCGACCCGTGAAAATCGTATTAATCGCAAAGCGAGGGATATAATTGCACATGGACTAGGATTCCTTCGACAGGATCGGCAAAGTAATTCCAGAACGTTCTCCCTCTTTATATACGTCTCTTCCCCCCACCCCCTCTCTCTCGTCTTTCCACCTTTCCTCCTCCACTTTCACCTTTCCTTCCTTCTTCTCCCTTCCTGCCCGGGTATGTATCGCTCGGCCCGCATACTTTCGCAAACTTTGTTTCCCGTTCTTGAAAACTTTGATTCGGTTTCACTCCGACGAAACTCTCTCTCTCTTTCTCTCTCTCTCTCTCGCTCGAACATGAAAGATACATCGGCTACCCTGTTGCAGCGGTCATTCAGGGGAACGCGGTGTTTGTAGCGGGGAATTAGCGCGAACTCGGTCCTCTCCGGTGTGGAAAAGGCAGGGAGAAGGGGTGAGAGGGGAGGAGGAGAAGAATTTCTTTCCGCTAGGTGAAATCTTTTCCTCGACGGGTTTATATATATATATATGTATACCCGACGACGGTGTGGGGAAGGGGAAGGGAAGACCGCTTTCGAAAATTTCGTTCGTTAAAACGGAAAATCGATAGCGGCCACCCCCGCCCGGTATACATATATCGGACGCCCACGCGGTTGTTACCTCGTGCCGTACGCCCGCGCGCGTATCTCTGCGATCTCACATCTACCTGGACACCCACGTAATCGGCAGCCAAGTGGAAATCCTGGTAGCCGGCTGGTTGTCGACGATGGGAGAAGCCGGACGCTACTTACGAAGGGGATGCTACGTACGATCGGTCGCGAAATACGAAAAACTAAGAGCCAACCATTCCCGGGGGGGGGGGACGAGAAAAGGAAAGGAAGAAAGAGTGGAAGGAAGGAAAAAAAGTAGCTCCGCGAAGAAAAACGTTAAAGATCACCTCTAGCGATGGTTGGCCAAGGTGGAGGCGAAGGCGGGACAGAGTTATATACGTTGGAGCGCGGGAGGACGGGAGGGAAGGACGGGAAGGAAAAGCGGCGCAAAGGTGTGTTTGGAAGGTGGAAGGAGGAAGGAGGGTCTCCGTGGAAATTTACCGGAGCGCGAGTTACGGGAACTTGGCCGTAGCTGGCTCGAACCTCTCTCTCTCTCTCTCTCTCTCTCTCTCGGTTAGAGCTCTCTCGGTTCGGCGTAGTATATATAGGTTGGACCGTTGGCTTCGCCCCCGTATATATAGCGGACCGCGGGTTTCGCATCCGCGGCTAAGAGCAAAGGGGCGCCAAGGGTTCGGGTCCGTGGCCGGAGGTATCCCGGGGTGAGACGGAGGGAGGGCGACCGAGAGGGTAAACCGGTCGTTTGCACGCGATGGAAAGGGACAGAGGGGGATACGGGTCGGAAGGGAGGGAGAGGGGACGTGGAGGGAAAGACGGAGAGAGAGAAGGTTAATAGGGGGATGGCGCGGTGGTCGAAGCGATGGCGAAGGGGGCGGCGAGAGAGCGCGGTGTACGCGCGCGGCAAGGGTCGCTCGAGGGAGATCGTGGCGAGAGGAGAGCGAGCGGAGAGCGCGTTCCACGAGGCGAGGAGAGAGGCGGGAGAGGCGCGCGAGAGAGAGGGAGGGAGAGAGAGAAACGCGGCCGCGCGTTTCTGGATGGGCGAGGGGGTTAGGGGAGGGTGGAGCAGGGGACGGGGAATGGCGAAGTAGGTCGTGTCTCGCTCTCCCTCGTTTCGCCCGGCCATCACCCTGTCTCCCTTTCTCGCCGCCGGTTTCTCTCGCTCCGCTGTGTATTCCGCGGTAAACGGCCAAGCCTGGTCGACGGACCCTCGCATGGCCTGCAGCTGTCTCCTAACCCCTCCACTCCGCTCCACACCGTTCGTCCGTCGGTCGGTCGGTCGATCGGTCGATCGGTCGGTCGATCTGTCTGTCCGTCTTCCTTCCTTCGCGCGTGTCCTCCCCCCTCGATAACCCCGCGTTCACCCTTGCCTTTCCTTCCTTCCTTCCTTCCTTCCTTCCTGTCCTCTCTTCGCCGCCGTGTTCTCTCGATGTGGGTTCGTTCTCTCGCCGCGAGCCACCCTTCACCCTACGGGAGAAGGAGGAGGACGGGAGAGGGAGAGAAGAAGCGATCGACGTAAGCGATGGATAAGAGAGGGATCGACGGGACGGGTGAGGGTGGCGATGGTGGAGGTGGCGGCGACGGCGGTGGTGGTGGTGGGCGAAGAGAGAAGAAGGGAGGCGTTGGGAGCGCGTTGGAAGGGCAGCGGCGGCGGCAGCGGTGAGCGAGAAACGCGATTCTACTTCGGCCCTATGTACTAGATACCAGAAGGCCGAGTGACGGGGCGAAACAGAGGGGGAAGGGAGAAGGCGGGCGGAGGAGACGCGAGGAGAGGACCGAGAAAGGTGACCACACCACGATGAAGAGCGGAGGACATCGGGCGAGAGAGCAAAGCGAGGAGGGGGGGGGGGGCGAGGGCGAGGGATGGGGGACGAGGGAGGAGGAGGAGGAGGAGGGGGAGGGAGGGAGGAGAGAGAGAAGCTACCCTGGTGTAAATACATAGCTGCACGCCACACCACGCCACGCTATATCACGCTATGCCACGCTATGCCGTGCCACGACCAACCGACCGACCGCGGGCTTCGGACGACCCGAGGAGTTAACTCTCGCGCACGAGAGAAAGCGGGATATCTATCTACCTACCTACCTACCTACCTACCTACCTACCTACCTACCTACCTACCTACCTACCTACCTACCTACCTACCTACCTACCTACCTACCTATCTACCCACCTACCTAGCAGCTAACGCGCAGGCTGTGTACGACCGATGGGTCGCGGAGACGACCGATCAGAGGGAGAGAGAGAGAGAGAGAGAGGGAGGGTATACGTCCGTTTTGTTCTCGGTGGAGGAAGGCCCCGGTAGGGAGAGAAAAACAGGCCGCGTGAAAAGGATCGCGACCCGGCTCCACGATCCAGCCCGCAGACCTTCCCTCCTCTTATGCGTCGTCCATCGGTTGAACGGCGACCGGGAAGATCGATAAGACGGCAACTCGAACCGAACCGAACCGAACCGGTAATTCTTTGCCGGCGCGGATGGAGAGAACGAAGCGGAGCGTAACACACCGATAGGGTGGAAACTTGTAAAAATATAATAAATCGTGGCGCGGAAGATGAGGAGACGGTGACGGAGATAGATAGATAGATAGATAGATAGATAGATAGATAGATCGGGCGGCAGAGAGCGGCGAGGAGAAAATTGGAGGGAGGGGACGACGGTGAGAGGAGAGGAGAGGAACGGTGTGGGGAGAGAGAGAGAGAGAGAGAGAAAAAGGCGAGAATAATTGCGGACGGCGAGAGGGAAGACCGGCTGGAACCGAAGATCGGGGCGTAACGAGGGACTCTTCTCCACGGTCGAAGCGGCCAACAACGGAGAAAAGACGAGGAGGAGAGGGAAGGATCGTGAAGGAAAATAAAAAAGAGGGAAAAAAAAAAGGAGAAGAAAAAAAAGAAGGTCGGGTGGAAGAAACGAGAAAACGAGGGAGGCGGGGGGAGGGGGGAGGAGGAGAGATTGGACGGTTTGGCCGGGAGATAGAGCGAGATCGTAAGAGTCACGAGGACGCGTTTTCCTCCCGATACGGTAACCCGAGTTTCGGACCTGTTCTATCCCGAGCTACGCCACGGATAGAAGGTTCGTGGGCGAGAAATCGATTTCTGTTCGCCCGTCGAGCGTAAAGTAGACCGTCGAACGAACGTACGGCAGCGTGATACGCGGGCTGCAATTTACGCGGCTATCAGGCATACCTATACGTTAGCGTATCGCGAAGCTCGAACGATACCCCGGAAAAAGGGGGCTTTCCCGAAGGTTTCTCGATAAAAACCCTCCAAGGGGGTTTCAAGCTCGGGGATTTTCATCGTGAAAAAGAATAATCGTGGATCGTTTATCGAGATCGGTGGAAATTTCGTTATTCGACGGGAAAAAAGAACAAAGAAAAACAAGAAAAAAGTAACGAAATAAAAAACTAGATCGTGTTTTAACAATTATCGCTAATTATATTAATCAAGGTAAATCGATCCGGGATGGAGAAAGAAGCGAGAAGACTTTTGTCGAGAGAATTGTCTCGATGTATATATATATATATATATATAAAATAATCGAGAAACGATTATCCAGCGGGAAACGTGGATACAAAGACTATGACGAGACTGCTCGATCAAAGATTCACCGTCGTTTAATAGCTGCGATCTCTATTCTCTCCACCCCTCCTACCCCTATCATCCATCCTCTCGGTCCTTTATCATAAATCCCTCACGGATGTTTGGAGCTCGAGTGGTATAGTCGTATATCAGAAAGCCGAGTTATAGAAGTGGGTCGATCCTATCTTTCTGCTTGGGGTGCGCGACGCGCGTTGCAACAAGTGCGAGACGATGGAGCGCTACATTGAGATTCAGTCTGCTCCGGCTCAATTCCATTCATCGTCGAAACAGTTTCCCAACCAGATGCTTTAACGATCGGCACTCAGCCGAAAACACAAATTATCGAGTTAACTCGCTAAATAGAGCGATGCTATCGTGGCTAACTATCGCCCAGTAATTTTAATTAGATCGCGCGACCAACGAGGAACGGGCAACGTCGCTCTCCTCTTTATTTCCACCTTTCTCCCCGTTCTTCTTCTACTTTTATTATCCCCCTCCCCTCCCCTCCCCCTAGTATCGAGCGTAACGTCGTTTTTATGACGTATCGTCGCGATACGTTTCCTCTTTCCATCCCGTACACGTATCTACGTATCTACGTACGTACGTACGTGAATCGCACGCGTACGAACGTACGTATGCACCCGCCTCTCTCTCTCTCTGCTTTATGTACGACTCCGCGTATGGATACGTGCGCGCATGCGTGCGTGCATGTGTGTGTACCTATCTTTCGCCTCCTCTCTTTCTCTCCCCTTTTTCTCTCTTTCGCTATGTGTGTAGATATATATATATATATATACATATATATATCTATATAGATATATATATATATATATATATGTATACACACGTATACAATCAGTAAACGCAACAAGTTTCCTTTTTATACGGTGACCTACAGGTTATTCAAAAGGAAGCTTAAAGCAGAGAACGGTATTATTATCGTGGTAGGTCACGAGGGAAACTTATCGGTCTTCTCCCGCAAAAATCGTTTCCACCTCCACCTCCCCCCACCCCCTCCTCCCCTCCCTCCCCCTGCCCCCTCGTTCCTCTCTATTCCACGAATTCTCTCGACAATTGTATTTAAAGTCCGTGGCGATTTAAGGGCTCGTTTCTCACCCTCGTCCTCGTCCTCGTCGTCGTCGTCGTCTCTTCTCGTTCTCTAAACAGAGACGAGAGGGAGAGAGAGAGTCACCCGAATGTTTTAATTGAAATCTCTCCTCTCTCTCCCCTCCACGTTCTTCCATCAACGTTACCAATCTACCAACCCCTATGGCGTTATCTCTCTCTCTATCTCTCTCTCTCTCTCTCTCTCTTCTTTCGCGTATATTTAAATTTCAACGAACGAAAGTCAACGGTCGGGTCGGTCGGGTGGCTCGTTCGTCTACTATCCGGTCCAGCTACTTTTTCTTCTTTATACAACCACCCACTACCCTCCTCGATATCGAACTAGTATTCGGATACGCTTTACCTTAACAAGAATATCCGCCATTTACATACCTTCGATCAGATTACCCGCGCCGGTATATCTTTTTTTTCTTTTTTTCTTTTTTCTTTCTATCTTTCCTCTCTTCTCTTTTCAACCTTCTTGTTAACGTAAAGATCCCTAATTCCTACCCTTCCGCTCCCTTTTATTTTTTTTACACGCATACAGAGCGAGTATGAAGTATCGAAAAGTATCAAAAAGTATCGAATAATACTTGTTGGAAACGTGATTTAAACTCGACTTTAAAAATTTATCTAATTTTTGGCCTTTCTCCCTTTTATTTTTTTACACGAGGAGCGAGTAAAACAATCTAAAAGTATCCAGTATCCATTGAATAATACTTGTTGGAAAATGTGATCTAAAGAGACTCGACTTTATTATCGAGTAGTTGTCGAAACGAATTTTTGAACTAATGTTCCCTAATTTTTAGCCCCCCCTCCCTTTTATTTTTTTACACGCACATACAGTGAGTATAAAGTATCTAAAAGTATCCAGTATTGAATAAAACTTGTTGGAAAATGTGACTCAATGAGACTCGACTTTAAAAATTTATCGAGTAGTTATCGAATTAAATTAATTAATTGAACGAATTTTTGAACTTAATGTTCCCTACTTTCTACCCCTCGCTGCCTTTTATTTTTTCATATGCACATAGGGTGAATAAAAAGTGTTCAAAGGTATTCAAAAGTATCCTTCTTGTCAACCTGTGCCGCGTAAAGATCCCTAATTTCTACCCTCCGCTCCTTTTTATTATTATTATTTTTTTTTTATACGCATACAGAGCGAGCAAAAAGTATCGAAAAGTATCCTTTTTTGTCGATCTGTGCCACGTAAATATCCCTAATTTATAACCCTCCGCTCCCTTTTATTTTTTTTTTTTTTATACGCGCACAGATCGAGTAAAAAGTATCGAAAACTAACACTTGCTGGAAAACGCGAGTTAACTTTAAAAATTTATCGAGTAATTTTCGAACTAACTTCTTCCTCGAAGAACTCGTTCGCTCGTTTCACACGTATCTTAAATTTCCTCTTAAAGTTCCAGCCAAAATTGTACGTGGAAAAAGAAAACGTATCCAGCCAAGCTTTGTCTCCCAAAACGAAAATAGCTATCCGAGTGTCCTATTTCAAACGCCTCACCCTGTACATACCCTGTTTAAGCCCATCCGACCCGTCCCTACCCACCGCGCGCCCTGAAATGCGTGTCACGTAGCGACCTTACGCTCTTCTCCTGGAAAAAAGAGAATTGAGAAAGAGAGAGAGAGAGAGAGAAGAAACGAGCGAAACATCCGCAGGATTCGAAAATAATCAACGCGCTCGTCCTCTTCCACGCTATAATTAAAAACGGTCACGATGCGCGAAACGGAAGGTTTCCGTTTGACAAATCGCCTCCTTTCCTTTTTCTTGTTCGCGACGGTGCCGCGATACCTGGAGGATGCCCCTGGACCCGTCGTGGCAGGCCACGGTCGAGGGAAAGGCGAGACAGTGGAGGACGGTCATTCGAAATGGGACGACGCCGGCGACGACGATCGACAACAACAACAACAATGACGCGGATCGCCGGCAAAAAGGACGTCGAAAAGCCCGCAAAACGGTTCGTTCCTCCCCCTCTTTTCCATGCCTTTGAAGGCCACGATAGGATTAACCTTTTGACGTTGGCAACGTCTGGTCCTGCGAGGATTTACAAGGAGGACAAGGGGGTTTTACGAGCGTGGAAAAAATTATAACTTCGCCCTTGGCTGTAAATCCATCTTTCCGTTAATCTCGGCACAATTGTTCTTACAATTTTCGGCCGACCCTTGGTCCCGGATTTCCAACAGATTTTCCAACCGCGTGAATTTACGACTCGCTTGCCAATTTCCTTCCTAATTTTCAACACGTGTTTGCTTTCAATGAGCGGGGGAAAATTGCGAATTAAAAATAATAAAATTCGGGAGAGGATTAGGGGGAGAGGTCTATACGGGTAGAAAGAGATCTCTCGTTAATTGATCTCGTCAATCGATCGATCAATCGAGACAAAGCGCGCGCGAACAAAAAAAAATTGTTGAAATTATCGCACGTTCAAGTCACGTTACAACTCGTAACGAGCGTTGAAATATCCCATTAAAACTCTCTCGCCTCCCCCTCTCCACGTGGAATATATTAAATTTGACGCGCAACAAGTGGAAAAAGTCGGTCGGAAACCACGAATCACGAAAAACAACCTCCGAGATACATATTTCGCTGTGTCAACTTTAGTTTCCCCTGGTAGCGTTATATCGAGCGCAAGATCCCGTTGGAAAGGGAACAAACTGAGGCACCGAATAAACTTTCAACCACGCGTCGATTTTTACCTTATGTAATCCCTTTAGAATTCTCGTCCACGATATATAGATACGTGTAAAGAGAAAAGAGACGAAGAGAGGAAAAAGAAGAAGAAAGAAAAAGAAAGAAAGAAAGAGAGAGAGAGAGAGAGAGGGAGAAATAAGACAAAGAGGATATCGTTTTGATATAAAAGGCAGAGAAAGAGAGAGAGAGAGAGACTGTCGGCTGGTGAACGAGGCGCGGAGAGTACCTGTGTTATCTGTCCACAGTGAAACCAAGTAGAACAAATCGAATCGCGGCAGCATCCGCATTCAGCGGTGCTGCCTGTTGCTCTTATTAGATCGTTATTACATCACGGCGAAACAGAGTTATCCGCATGCCCCGACGCACGGATTATTCAGCATTGTTCGTGCCGCTCTCCGCACGACGACGACGACGACGACGCCTCGTCCTTGTTTTTCCACCGTTCCTCCCTCGCCACGCTTTTTCGCTCGTCCAACGAAATGCTTGCCGAGTGAAATTTTTAGCCGAGGGAAAAATAAGCGGAAGGAATATCCTTTATTTTTTCTCTCTCTCTCTCTCTTTCTACCGTTGTTATTTATTTCCCTCTCTCTCTCTCTCTCTCTCTTTTTCTCGTCCCCGATCACGAATTTTCTTATTATCGTTTTTAGGGAGTGCAATTTTTTCAAAAAAAAAAAGAAAAAGAAAAGTGTTGCTTAAATTAGATTTATCGTAGAAGTTGGTTATCTTCTTGGTCGAACGATGATCGGTGAGCGAAATTTTTAGTCGAGGGAAGGAATATCCTTTCGGTTTCTCTCTTTCTGATCTTTCAACTTTTTTTTTTACTATTATTCTTTATACCGGTGAAATTTTTATTCAACCATTTAATTTAGCTAAGCTGTTACGATCTACGATTGAACTACTTAGGATTCTAAACTATGCATGCTTTATACAAATGGATTATATTGGACAAATAATTTCTATTAACAGAAATAAAAAATTCGTTAAGAAGAAGAGGCGAGATGACGTTTGCGCGTTTAGATTTATTGAAAATTCAAAGAAGAGATACATTTAATTACCAAAAGATTACATAGAACTACTACTATTAATCGCGATCGCTCGATTCGAAAATTTTAACACTGTCCCCGAACAAAAGCATTCGCTCGTTTCGTTTCAACATGATCTGGACAAGGAACGAGCTATCCTTAATTCCTCGGCCCCTGCCTGATAATCGATAGCATCGATCGAGCAGTTGTCGAGCGCGCCGCGTGCACTCGATTAATCGCCACCCGAGAAAATGGCGGCCACCCCTCGGCTCAGGTGTTCGCACTTCCGTTTCCCGGATCCGGTGGCGGCCCTCCGCGCGGCCACGTTTCGCGAAGCCTACGTTTCCTGCTGCCCGTCCCCTGTTTCTGTTCCGCAGAAAACAAGGTAGCGAAAGGAGGCGAGAAAGAGCGATTTTTCCTTCTCCGCTCTCGGCGGGCGGCCACCGAAAACGGTTGCCCGCTTTTAGCCTCGGAACGAGGCTTGGCCAAGCGTTGCCTAACTCCTCGTCTACAGGGTGTCTATAAAGCTTTCTGCCAACAACAATCGTGCCAACCTTTGTGCTCGTCGATCGCTCCTTCTCTCCTTTCCAACGTTTCTAATATAAAAAAACGCTCGTGAAAAATATAACCATTCTTTTTTTTCTTCTTTGTTTACGATCTCGCGTTTCGATTCGTCGTCGAGAAATCGATTTTCCGAAAAAACGATATTCTCGAGGCTCGATTCTGTCGAAAGGTGTATTTTTAAGAAACCCTCCTGTCACAGAAGACAAAAGAGAGCGTGAAGAAAGTCACGGATGGAAAGTCGCGGCCAAGTTCGTTTCCAACGAAGGATAATGCGGGAAGAGGAAGGGGGGGGGGGGAGAGTTTAGGAGGCCGGTTGGAAGAAGAAGAAACGGCGAAGGGACGGGAAAAGGGCATGACAACGCGAGCGGCGGCTTCTGTACCTGAGGAGGGCGATTCGCGTTGGTATATGGCGGTTATATATCTTGGCCCAGGCCACGGTCGTGGAGGCAGCGACCGTTTCTAGGTAGGTTCGGAGGATCCTCTCGGCCTTGCCGCTTCTTTTCACCCTCGCCTTCCCTTCCTTCCTTCCTTCCTTTCCTTTCCTCTCCTCTCTCTCTCTCTCTCTCTCTCAACATTCCTTCTCCTCTCCTTTCCCCCTGTCATCTAATGCTCCTCTAAGAACTTTCTTTCCTCTTTCTTTCCATCCCGACGCCTCTCCTCCTCGGCTCGGATATCGCCTGCCTCGACAAACTTTCACTCCCCCTCCCTCTCTTCTCCCTCCTCTCTTATCTCTCTACTTTCTCTCTTTCCACGATATCCAACGGATATCGCTGCAACGTGCTTCTCTCTTCGCTCAACTCCCTTATTCCACCCCTCCGTCTCCGTCCATCCACCGCCGTTTCACACGCCACACACACACACACACACACACACACACACACACTCTCTTTCTCTCTTTCTCCGCGAGGTTCTCGTTGGGTTAATCTGCGAGACAGCTGTGCCGGGGGATACACCCTCGCCTAGGTCTCTCCTTTATTGCCGCGTCTTCTCTTCTTTTTTTACGTCATTATTAAAGGCACGCCCCAACGAGGACGCTTCGGCTCGAGCCGAGGCGGAGGGCTCCAACACCGAAAGACCCGCGTGCACTGGAGGAAAGGATGGGTGGAAGGGGGGGGAGGAGGAGGAGGAGGAGGAGGAAGAAGGAGCAGGAGGAGGGTGGTACAGAGAGGCGAGGGTACGGAGAAAACGGCGGTGAAGAAAGAGGAGGAGGAAAACGTGGGACGCGAGGGTAGGAAGGGGGGAAGGACAGAGGCAACCACGCCGCGCTATGTCGGACCCGCTCTCTTATTCTAAATTATCCGGATACCTGCGCCGAGGAAATGACGGTACGTGTTATCGGCGACGTCCTCTCCTGCAGAGACCCCCGCCATTGTGTCCATGTACGTGCCGTGCTTCTTCCTCCCTCCCTCCCTCTCTCTCTCTCTCTCTCTCTGCTTCTTTCCATATATATGCTCGCTCCCTTTTTATTTTTCGACCACGCTCTTCGACTACCTGCCTAAGTTTCTCCCTCTCCCTCTTTCAGAACCCTCGTATCTGGGGGAAATCGTGGACGCGAAGCAAGAAACGGGGAAAAGGGAAAGGAAGAAGATTTGATGAATTTTTCGCGTTTACCTTTACCTTTCGGATACCGTTAATTGGCCTGTTCGTCCATTGTTCGAGGAAAGGTTTAACGAGTGTTTATGGGTTTTTGGGAGGAGGAGAGATGATTCAATCTCTCGACGGTTAATGATAGGGTATGCTAATACAGCGGTAGATAGTTTCATTGTCACCGTGGTGGCCGAGGGTGTATTATCGCTTTAGTCATGGAATTGGGAAAGGGTCCGAATGTTTGTTCAAACTTCTCTTGGTGCTTAGTACGCCTGTTATGACACATTGTGTTAACAGAGTAGTGGCAGAGTACTCATTCTCAGGTAAAAAGGGGAATGTATTAAAAGGAGGATTTAGGATGTGGCCAGATAATCGGGGGGATTACGATAATTTATAAGGTTTCGGGGAAATTAGAAATCAATGATTATTATTTAATGTTATTATCACATTAATGGAGTGGATAATAAAGAAGTAAAACGAGATAAAATTTATAACGTACGTCGTGTGTAATTTTTATCGATCACGTTTCTACTTGTTATCTACTTGTCCAATTTGTAATAATTGATAATAATTATTTGGATTGAAAGGAAAAATCGTGAAAAATGTATCGTCCACGATATATAGAGAATGTGAAGAACAAAGCGGGATGGGATTTGCCGCTTTTATTTAGACTTAAACTTGACGACGACGACGACCTCGGAATAAATGGGGCAAAATACGATAACCTGTTTACGAACAAATTTATTAACCGTGTTGTTTCTCGCCAACGGTGAATCTTTGGATAAATTGTTAATTAGGTTCAAAGTGACAAAGATGTTGTTTAAACGCGTCTTTATCTTTCAAAAAATATATAAATTCAATAATTCGTAATGGACGCGTAATTCCATCTTATTCGTACGAGCGTCGAAACGCGACTGCCTGATATTCCGTATTCCCCTTCCTATATTAATTCCCTCTCCCTGAGCGTATATCTTACGAACGAGTCTAACTCTAGATCTCTATTACCTCAAATCCGTACTACAAAATCGTATATATCTCGCAAAAATTCCATTTAAGAATCTAACCTTATCTTCGCCGAATCCTTACTTTCACCTCTCGAAAACCCATCGATTACCGCAACATAACCTCCAAAATTTGTTATTAGAACAGAAACGATAAAGGTAGTAACGAAAAATTTAAACTTCTTTAAAAGGCATTCATAAATTATTTCTTAAAAAAACGTTAGAGATATAACAAGGTATAAACAAAATTCGTAATTCGAAAACTTAAATTTCGTCAATTGTCTCGATTTGAATTTCTTCCCGATCGAATTTTCTCTTTCTTCTTCGAAACTTCTATCGATACAGGATTACGAAATGCGCAAAATAACCTCGAAAAAAAAAAAAATTACCAAAGATAACGTAAAATATTTGGAAAAATCTATATTTCGAAGTAAAATTTCGAAAGAGAATCATCGACTCGAATTTTCCGAGAACGAAATCGTGGAACGTGAATTTTTTTTTTTTTAAAACGATATCGATACGCGATTACGACCCGCAAAATAATATTGAAAAAAAAATTAACGCGAAATATTTGGAAAAAATGTATATTTCCAAGCAAAATTTAGAAGAAGAACCATCGATTCGAAACCGTGGAATATTGAAATTTCCTCTTCTTTAAAACGGTATCGATACGCGATTACGACGCGCAAAATAACCTCGAAAAAAAAATAAAATTACCAAAGAAGAACGCGAAATATTTGGAAGGAGAGTCTATAATTTCGAAGCGAAATTTGGAAGGAGAACCATCGGGCTCGGATTTTCCGAGAACGAAACCGTGGAACGTGAAAGGCGATGGAGAGCGGAGGGGGGAAGAGGGGGCTCGCTCTCTCTCTCTCTCCCCCTCTCTCTCTCTCTCTCTCCACAGTCGTCGATGATCCCGTCGCGACACGGCGACGTCATTTTCGTGCTCGCAGCAGGCGGCCCCGAAGGGACGGCGAAGGGGCGGCTTTAAGCGCAGATAAGTTAGCTACGACTTCGGTCGAAGTAACGGGAAAACCGATGGAGGCAAAACCCGTCGTCCCCCCTGCGCCTTCCCCTCGCCACCACCCGCCTCTGCCCGACCATCCGTTTCGCTCGGCCTCTGTCGCTCTCTCCCTTTCTCTCTCTCTCTCTCTCTCCCCCTCTCTCTCTTCTCCTCGTCTCTCCCCTCCTCTCTCTCTCTCTCTCTCCCTCCCTGCCTCCCTGCCTCCCTTTTTCACCCCCTTCGCGCACGAGAGGGTACGTAGCACGTCTCTCCCGCGTATATATATACGCGCGAAAAGGCTAACGGATACGCGTCGAGGCTAAAGGCCACCCTCTTCCACCCCTTCTCCCCCCTCCCCCTGTTCCACCCCACTTTCCTCCCCCCTCGTCGTCTGTTTGCACGAACGATCTCGCGCCGATTATTACGGGCTCGTTCACGGAAATGGCGCCAACGGTGCTTGGATTTTCGACCTCGAGTCCCGCTTCGCGCGAACCCCCCGTCCCCTCGAGATATTTTACGGGTACCCTCGAATCCAACGGGGCTAAAACGGGTGCTGGTTTATTCCGGTCTGCTCGCCGTTCGACGCGTCCCTGGATTCGATGAGACGTTTCTCGAAATATGTAGTAACGTGCATTTCCTGGTGCACCTTTTTTCGTTCGCGTTGAGCCAATTTTTCTTTTCCTCCCTTTTTTTTTTTTTTTTTTTTCTCTTTTGAAGAACGTTCGAGATGGTCGATCGTATACGGAGAACGATTTGGAAAGAGTATGTATGCTTTTTAAAACATAGTGTTCAACGCTTCGCGGAAAATAACATAAAAGATAATTGGCTCGCTTGGGTTAGTATTTTGAAGGTCTCCTCTAAACGGTGTCGAATTTCTGTTGACGTTGAGACGGGAATCATCCAGATAGAGACACCGTTACGTTGTTTACCGCGCGTAAATTTCTTGCCGTTGGTATATTCCCATCGCTACAAACGTTTCGCCCGTGAAAATTCGTCGATGATAATTCGTTTCGCCGTAATTCGTAAGCAATTTGTATCGATCCGACATCCGACCATCCACCTTTCGGGACCAAACATCGAAATAAAGAATATATACGCGATTCATCAGTTCGACCCCCGTTCCGCGAGAATAATCGCTGATGATTATCCCTCTTAATCGTTCCACGTCGAGACGCTATGCGTGGCACGCCAACCCCTCCCCTCCTCCCCCCTCCCTTTCGATGAAGTTATAAAATTCCCGAGGCGCGGCGATACAAACGAGCGGACCAAGCGCCTCGAACGAGGCAACCGACTAAACGGCAAGAAACGGACTACTTACAGGCTGATTCATAAATGGCGCTTCGTAATACGTAAGATACACGGCCTTCTCCCTTCTTCCATTCCCTTCGAATCACGAACAAATTAATGAAAATCGGCCCGCAAATTAGTATCGATTTAGTATATTTTTTTTTTATTTCTCTGGACAATTTGATAAAAATATTGACACGACGATACGATAAATTATTACGACGTATTTAAGATATATCGTATCGTTTTGTTTTGAATCGTCCAGAAAAACAAAATAAAATCCAATGGATTTATCGATCGCGAACATCTTACCCTACCTTCGCTTTTAACACACATTTATTGAATCGTCGTGTACGTTCTGTACGTATCATCGTCCTTGCTCGAAAAGAAGAAACGTGTCTATCCACGATTCGACGAGTCGATGGAAGTCGTGCTCCCTTCCTTCCCTCTTCTCCCCTCCAAAACCGAACGTTGCAAACACGAACGCGGCGGAAGATCAGAATTTCAGATATAATTGGCCGGGCATATAATGCGCCTTAACACTTGGCAATTCGCTTAATCCAGCCGGCGGGGCCTGCGGCACCGGGCCTGCGCTGCTTTAATAAATGGCATTCGTCGACGGTATAATGGTTAACGGTCACGGTGTGTAATCGCCGCGATTTTCTCGTCCGTGGTCCCGCCGGTGTCCATGCTTATCCCATGCATTGCCCTCTCGGTGTTCTCGGTGTATACGTATACATATATATGTATATATATATATATATATATGTATCTAGTGCGCCCTCGAGTATGGCGCGGGTGGTGTCGAGGTGGCGCAAGAGGGGGGAGGGGGGGCGTCGCGGTAACGGAATTGAATTAAAAGTTACCGACGCTCCAGCACCCGTTTCCCTTCCACGGTTGTTGTAACGGCTTAACAGTACGTTGCGGGGCAATGATGCGTGCCGACTAAGGGATTACCTGGCCGTGGCCGTTCGAAAATTCCCCGGCAATTAGTGGATCTCTCACCCCCACCGACTTGTGCTCCACGCGCGGCTTAATTGGATGCAACTGCGGATCCCAACCGCGTTCCGTTGTCGCGCTCTTGCCGCGCTCTCCAACGCGATTCGCCTCGCCTTGCTTTCCGCCTTCTCCTCGCCTTCTCTCCCCGTTTTTTTCGATCGAGAGAACGATTTTATGGACGGAATAACGCGATTTCGAGCGGCTCGATCTAATTGGATTCTACCGCGAATCGTGTTGGTCGCTATTTTGCTTTCAGGCTGATTCTTCCCGTTTTTCGTCTGAGCAATGGTGACTCTGTCATTTTAGGGAAGATTTTGAATCGATTTATGCGATCTGATTGAGTACAATCGTGTTGGTTGCTTTTTTTTTGTTTTGGAAGTGATTCTTGGATTCTTCGTAATCGAAGTATCCGAGCAACAGTGACTTTATTATTTTAGGGAATAATGTGTTTTCGAGAAGTGATTTTTCGATTCTTTTCGGTATTCTTCGCCATGAACGATGCTGAACTCGGTTTGTGCGATCTTGTTTAATGCCACTCGAATTTTCTTCTCATTTCTCGATCAAGACAAATAACTCGATGTGATTATTTCAAACGAATCGTTTCACGTTGTCATTCTTCAATTCTCCTCGATCGAGAGGATGACAAAAACGAAACGCCGCCTAATCGGATGATACTCGACAAAAGTTATTAATATTGGTACAAATTTTGGTACAATTTTGATTGGTACAAAATGACGAATCACCGAGAAACTCTCGTTGAACGAGAAATTCTATCGTTCTGATTTTATCCAAACTTGCTCCAGTCAGAGTGAGCAAGAAAAAAGAGAGTCGAAGCCAGCAGAATTGGGTGGAGTTGCAGCCTAGTCAGCAGCATTAACATATACGGTGGGCCAAGGTCTCCTATCCGCGAACCTTTCATTTTTTCTTTTTTTCTCCCCATTCCCTTTTTTGTCAACCAACGCGATCTTTTATCCTCCTTTGTATTCCTTCTTCGACCCACCACCCTTTATTATTAATAATACAACTTTAACCCCCCGCGTTTTCGACCGATAATAAAAATTTCACGCAGAGTCTCGACGCCACAGAGGCTTCGACGGCAAAAGACAAAAAAAAAGAAGAAGAAGAGGGAAAGAGAAGAAGCATCATATCAATTTCAAATTTTTACAACTTTCCTCCCGATTTCAACTCTCGACGTATACACACACGTGTTAATCCTTTTAGTATGATGACTCTCGGTCATCAGTCGCGATCCGATAACGCGAGAGGTGACTCGCTTGGATCGATGCGGCAATTCGAACGGCGGCAATATTTATTTACGTTTGATTTTTTCGGATAGATTCTTTGTAATCTTATAAAGCGTACAATAATATAATACTATCGAAGTCTTAGATTTTTTTTTTTATCTCAAATTAGATCGAAGTACATTTTAGTAGTCCGGTCAGATGGCGAAGAATAGAAATATTATTTTCAATGTGTTCGAGTTTTGTGGAAGCATGGAATACGTGCAATGAAATTAGAATTGGAGCGAAGACGAGTTTGATTTTTCGTTGTTAAATAACGAGATTATTTCTATTCGATTCTGTTCGAAGAAATTGACGATAGAGAGGAGGAAAATAATGATGTAGCGTAAGAAGATAAAAAATAAGAGTAACAGAGAGTGAACGCGTACGGTTCGCTCTCATTAAAATAAGAAATTTCAATTAAAATATCACAGAAAACAATATAGACTTTGATATTCAACAAATTTTCCTTCTTTATACACAAGATATTCTTTTACACGCTAATTTATGCAATCATTTATGAAATCATTTTAAAAATTAGCTAAGAAATTCGAACGAGTGCGGGAAATCGTGCAGAGTTGTTGAGTTTCGCCTCGAGTGCAAAGGGCTCATCCTTTCGATCATCCATATTTTCTTTTCCATCATCAATTTTTCTTCCAACACCTCGCGAAAGCAACTCGAATTGCAAGAATCGCTAACCATTTATTTATTCCCCTTTTGTCGATCGACAAAATTTTAATCCTCGAACAATAATCCTTACACAAGAACAAACACACGATCTCCCCTCCCCTCTTTATTCCTTCTTTTTGTCTCAAATTAAAACTCTCGTTTCTTTTTCATTTCTTCGCGAGAAGCAAGGAAGTTTTCCCGGAGGAGAAAAGATATCGCAGGGGGAGGGGAATTGGCGACGGTTCCACGCGCGTTATAAATCCAGCGGCGTGGCCGGATGAAGTTTCTCACCATATGGCGGATGCCTACGGTCCGCCATGTTCCCCCGGAACTCGCTCACCCCGCTCGCTCGCGAGCAGACGATCCTCTCCTCTCCCCCTCCCCCGGTTTTTCGTGCGCGTGTGTGCGCGCGCGTGGACGTTGTTGCTCGGCCGAGGCGGCCGAGATTACGGGCTCGCTTTTAAGGCCGCCTGCTGCGAATCCGAAACAGGCCAACGCGACGAGTGGCGAGCAACGGGTAAACACCGGTGGAGGAAGAAATCGAGAGAGAAGAAATATCCGGAATTTGTCGGGAAGGGATATAAGGAAAATAAGGAGCTGCCAATCACGATTCGTCGGGTTCGTTCGGGTTCTTTTGGGGAGGAGGGGATTATCGAACTTTTTTGAAGGAGGGGGATTATTATAAAGTTCAAATTCTAGATTAGGTAATCGCATGACTCGTCGGAGGAATGTATTTGGAACGAGGTTGCATCCGTCAGCATACAGCAATCTTATAGTTTACTTTTTTCTTGTACACAACGAGTAATATATGCGGATGATATTGCTATTCGGTTTTATTCGATAAGACGTATCCAAAAAGTGGCCACTTTTGAAGGCGATTCTTACGATCCTGAATGATATTTTATAAATAAAGTTTGCGATAATTGAGAATAGAATCTTCTCTCTCTCTCTCTCTCTCTGTTCCGCGCGTGCATACGCAAAGAGAAGGATGAAGGATACGGATTGTTAGAAACGCCTTCTTAATAACGTCGGACACGGTACGTCTAACCGCTCCACGTGCCTTTCCGCTAACGAGCGCCCATTTAAGACGCGATTCGCGTGAAGTAATACACGTGTCCTCCGCCAACCTCGAAGATAAATCTTATGCAACCGCCGCCTGCTCTTTGGATCCCGATATTAGATGTTATCTCCCTCGGATAAGTGGAGAGAGAAAAAACGAGCAAAATCCAGGTAAATCCATCCAACTCTCTATTTTTTTTCTTTTTTCTTTCTTTTTTTTTTTTTAAGGGAAAACAACACGATTCTTGCGATTTCGATTCGGGTTCTCTGTGATTCGCAACGAGTATCGAGAGCTTTTAGAGATTTGGAGATTTCGAAATTTAATTTACAGATTCGAAATCGGATAGGGAGAGAGGGATACGTTTTACGTCATCGATCTCCTACGGAGAAGAAATCGTGATAAATCGCGAACCAGTTCGAGAAACGTATACCGTTTTCCTTTATGATCAAGTGTTGGGAGACTCACGATACGAGTCGATATCGAAATCTTCCCTTTGAAAAAACCGTGGATTCTGCCATTCCGCGAGAAAGGAAAAAATCGTTATTCCAAAATCCGAGAGTAATAAATCTCCGCGGCGCATTCCCGATTAAATTTTTCATTCGCTGGTTACACACCGCGCGAACAAACACCGCTAGTTACAACCTAATCGATCCACCATCCAAAGTTTGCCCTCCCCATCAACTTTTCATACTGTGCAACGTTTTCCCGATCGCGATCCACAATTTTTACGTGTCATAATTTCTCTCCTAGAAATTCTACAATTTCTTCGCCTTATCGAAAAAGCTAAAACTGAAATTTAATTATCTAATTTCAAGAGTTTCGCGATACGTTTGTCGAGCACGATTCGAAACTTTTAGGAATAAATGTGCATGCGTTTATATATATATATTCTTTGATTTAACGTTAACAGCGATTTTTTTTCTTTTTTTCTCGTATTATCGACCACAATAGAAAATATAGAATTTGATTATCAATCTCGAGAAATTAGACTAAAAAAAAAATCTACCAAAATTTCATACCAGACCAACGCACGAACCATCCACCCATCCATCCATCCATCCAATATCCTCGATGATAACTTCGAACGTAAAGGAGAGAAAGAGAGAGAAGACAGAGAGAGAGAGAGAGCAAAAAAGAGGGAGAAGCGAAGAAGAACCAGGGCACGAAAAGAGCAAAAAGGAAAGGGGGGAGGGAGGGGGAAAGGGATCGAGGAGGGGAAAAAAAAAAAAAAAAAAAAAAAAAAGGAAAAAGAAGCGAGTCTCACGGTGGTGGAGGTCCCGAGGCATCTCGACGCGCTTCGTTCACGCGGGAAATTTGAGCGGTCTTCCGTCTGGACGCGCGTTCGTCATTACGTGGGCATATGGGGAGCACAAGCGGCTCGGGTGCACGCATGTGCGCCTCCCTCGGACGCGCGCGCGTGTGTGTGTGTGCGGCGATACGTGCGCGCTGGGAGGAGGAACTTTATACCAGGTGCCCTCCATGCGCCGCTATAAATTATCGGGTTACCCGTTACGGCCGCGCGCGACCAACCTTATATCGAGAAAAACCTGTCGCCGCCGCTATCTTAAAAGCGGATTTTTATACGCTTTTCGTAATCCCGTGCTGCGTTTCCACGATGCCTCGATAACGCGACGGCCTCGATCAAACTTTTCGATCGATGCGTCCACGCGAGATCGAACCTTTCTCTGATGAGACAAGATATATTTAATAATTAATTTTTTCGTTTACTGGTGGATCGAATATATATATATATATTTTCAAAGTGACGTTATCAAAGCTTGTCACGTATAAACTTAAATACTTTTAACTGACAAGTGTATATAGAAGGTGTGAGAAGGTGTAATATCGTAGCGACACCGTTTCGTTGAAAGTTAAGCGAGAGGAGGGGGGGAGGGGGTTATATCGACGATGTCGTGTATACAATTTTCGATACGTGACCAAGCGAACGATAGGTTTTTCGGGCGATCTTTACGGGAAGAGTTCCAGTTTGTTACAGCTTTGTTTATTAAACGAACTCCTGCTAATTGTATCAGGGTGTACACGTAGCTGAAACTATTATTCGTAATGGAAATTCGTAGTGGGGAGAATCGCTCAACTCGTGTTACATAAACTTCGGTTACATGAACTGTTTGCCTGCCCTCGAGAGATTCAAATAAACGGAGCCTGGCCGTACTTTCGGTTCCGTAAGAACCGAAACTTTCGAAAAGAACAAACCCGCTACACGACTGCGCGAGCCTGCGCAACGGAAACATCGGATATCGCCTTAAACATCGATTTTAATTGCCCCATTTTTTTTTTTTTTCCTCTCCTCCATTCTCTATCTTTCGCTTTCTCGCGTTTTTCTTTCTTTTCCCTTTCCCCCCTCTCCCTCCCCCCTCCCCCCTCTTTTCTCAACCACCGATTATCCTCGATTACGTTGCATTTTGGGTGGAGAAAAAGGAGAGAAAGGCCTCTGTTAGAGCGAGGCCTCTTACGCGCCTCGGTTGGTAAACTACGGTCGATTCGGTTGGGAAACAAAGAGCTGCAAGCTGCATCCCGTGCGGCGAGACACAAGGACATCCGGTTATTCCGGAAGTGCGGGTCCTCTGGACACACAGGCGAGCTCGTACCCTCGTCCCCTCATCGGAGCGGCTCGAAGATTTCCGGTCGGAATGCCTTTTAGCGAATCGTGGCCACCGCTACTAGCCCGGCGATTCTCGAGGAAAAATGGTGGAATTCGATGGAACTTCGGCTCGTTGATTTTCGTCGAGTCGCAAGCGTAGTAAAAGCGAGCCATCGCGGGATATCTCGCGGTTCCGTCGAGATCCTCGTTTCGAAGCGTTTCCGCTCGGTGCTCGACCCATTTCCTCGTCGCGAATAATTTTTTTTCTTTCTCTCTCTCTCTCCCTCCCCTCGTTTTATCTCCTCTTACCTTCTTTTTCTTTTTTCGTGCTTTTTTTTTTCTTCTCTCTTTTCCTAGCTCGAGCAAGACATCGATGTTGGGAACATCGTTCGATCTATGGGGGAGGGGAAACTAATTAACTTTCAGGGAAAAATCGGTCGACGGTACGCCCGGGGTTCGATTTAGCGTAACAAACTAACGAATAAACTCGCGTCCCGTTGATTTACCGTATCGCGTATTAATTAGTCACGCATTAAAATTAATCATCGTCCAGGTACACGCGTTTCTATGTAATTCATTATTCATGATAATGTAAAACCGCCGATACATTACGCTCGATATATTCCCGATTATCGCTATACTCTCCGAATATTATTCGTTTCGAATGAAAGTTATTATACGTGGGTCACGATAATCGAAAGAATCGTGGCTTCAAAATTTTGTTCTATTATTTTTTCGATTTATTTTTTTTACGTTCCTTAATTATATGATTATTAATTACGCCATATACGAAACGTATGGACGTAAAAAACAGATAATTCGTGGAAGAAAAAAAGGGGGGAAAAAATCGTAGATCACGATTTTTGCTCGGCGCTGATCGACATTTTTCGTTGCGAGAAAGCTGTTAAAACGACGAACGACGAGTATCTTTCTTCCCGATGGCCGTGGAATATTTATGATGCCCGATAGGAACAAGCCATAGAAACCGATATCCTGCCGCGTTCATTACGCCATCGACGGCGTAACTGACAAACAATGAATTCGACTCGAGTCGAGTATGTTTCATTCCGCGATTGAAACGCTCTATCATCTCGTGATCGGTCATAAGCTGGCGCGTGTTAACCTGCAAAGGATCGGTAGTTACCATCATCATGTTATACTCGTATAATTTATCCGCGAATAGATTAACCGTTTAATTCGAATTCCGATATCTTTATCGTAGAAGAGAAGAAGCGACGAAAGGTAAGCGATGAAAGGATAACAAAGTTGTACACATTGAAATATATTCGTGTGTTATATATTACCAAGTCTATTACTTGAAACGCAAGTGAATTTATTAATATCTGCAATTTGTAATTTGATATATGAAATTTCATTAACGCAACTACAATTACCGATCTCTAAGTATTTACTTTACATAATACAAGTACAAATAAATTACATTTTGTCAAAAACATTTTCATCTTTTTAATAATCGTAAAACAAAAAATATCATTTTTCAACGGGTTTGATTGAATTTTAATATTAATATATTACCAATATCTTTATATCGAACCGTTTAGAAATATATTTACGTGCATCAACCAAATCAAACGTTCACAATCTTTCCATCAAATCGTAATCGATCGATTTAATTTTCGCTCATACTAAATATTCCTAATCTTTAATAATATTTATATGAAATAACGATATTTCAACGATATTTCTAAATAAAACATCTTTGTAAAAATGTAAAAATCGAGGTTCCTCGACACATCCCAATAGTAATCCCCATCGATATGATCATTCTCCTCCAAGGATGAGAAAGAAATATCGTTCTCGATAAGTTGCGAGAGGAGATCGTCTCGCGAGAGAAAGAGAGAGAGAGAGAGAGAGAGAGAGTCGGCCTTTGTTCGGGAAGGGAGAGAGAACGGACTCGAAGCGGCGTTCCTAATTGACGGCTCTCGCGATTTTTACCTCGCTCACCGTCCAGGCCAGAAGCTCAGGGGCTCTCCGGCCTCTTTTTCTCTCCGATCCCTCCGATTTACATCCATCTCCCTCGTCGCTCCGCGTTCTCACGATCGTTCCATCTTTCTTCCACCGCGTTTCACTGGCGCGCGGATCCCTCCCCTCCCCTCCCCTCCCCTCCCCCTGTCCGTCTTGTTCCGTTGCCCGTGGAGGAGAGATCTTTCGAAGGCCGCGCGAGGCGCATGCAAAAGAGAGAGAGAAAAGAAAAAAAACGTGGGTCGAAGGAACCGAGTGGCGGTGGATGGGGGAAGAGGAGAGAAGGAGGAGATGGCGGTGACGGTCGAGGGGAAGCAAGGGGAGAGGGAGGGGGCAAGGGGGAGGACCGCGAGACGCCCAAAGCCGCATTAACGCCGCTTCGCTCCGCTCGCGATCAGAATCGCGGTCAGAACAACGCTGCATTTTCTGAGGAGGCACCACAGCCATTCTCGCTCGATAACCGAACGTTATATAGACGACATTACCCGCCCTACCTTCCTTCCTCCCTACAGTATTTGTTCGTTATTACGCTCGAACTCTTCTACGCGGATACAGTACGCTAGTGTATCTTGGGTATCTCGTCCCTACCATTGGAGGAGAACCCTCGTTGTTCACGGTGAAATGAGTAATTTCACACCGAAACAATACGTCATAAATTTCTTCTATTGCTTCGCCTCTCAATCCCTCTTCGTCTTTCGCTAACTGTCGTACTCTCTGAGGCAAAGATGAAGTGAGATTAAAATTTCGTGTTCCTAACTATACGTGTAGCTTATAAGTATTTTCTTTTTTTTTTTTTTTCGTGCTCGTATCTTATTTTTTGGTCTTCCAATGTTTCACGATGGTTTCATTTGTTCCATCGTAGATCGATATTATATAGGAAAGAAATGCGAGATTGTTTTGAGGATAAGATATGATGTATCTAAATCGCATCACAATTCGGCTCGTGATAAATTCCGAGAAGATATCGGAAGAATTAAGTGTTGTAGTAATATTTGAAAAGAGTAAAGATCTCTCTTGACAAGGTTCGACGTGTGACTACTCTTAATCCTTTAGGATTTATAGACGAGACATCTCGCGATGCGGTGTCGTTCGTGCGATACTTTGACATGTACGATATATTGTGTAGCGTACATTTTCATTAAAGAGGCAAACTTGATATTAGTTGATATACAACGAAAAATGTATCAATATGTAAATTATTGGTTACGAAAATTCGAAGATACAAAATATGATTATTCTCAATCATAAATAAACGAACACGCGAGATATTTCATTCGAAACTTCTTATTATATAACGAGATATCTTGAATGCGAAAGTATTAAGTAAAAATGATTATGCGTATAAAATATCCATTCCTTATTATATAGTTCGTTTCCTTCGTGTGTCCTAAACAGTTATTTTTTCGTAATAATTAATCGACGTTTTTACTCGTAATGCTTTTTTTATCGTGTTGTCGTTAAAGAAAAACAGGATAATCCCTGCGCCTCTCAAAGCCGAGATAAAAGATTCCTTTCGAATTTATTACAACGATAGGTGAACTCCTCCCTTTCCTTATTTTGCGCTCTATTAATTCATCCTGATTGGCCTCCAGGCTACTACCCATTACGTACGCTGCTCGACGTCTTTAATTCGCCCCAGTCTCTCTCTCTCTCTCTCTCTCTCTCTCTCTCTCTCTCTCTCTCTCTCCCTCCCCGTCCACTAGTCGAACCAGCGGTTTCTCGCGCGCTATTCAAATCAACGAATACCGAACGTTCGATCAGGCAAAATTCAGGCACGTCGTTCGAACGACATCGAAAGACCCTTTGAAAGACAGTCGCAGACACAAGAAGCTTTAGACCAAGACGATAACCATGTGTATATAGGGTGGCTTATGTCTACTGGTAGAACCGGAAAGGAGTGGTTTTAAATAAACAAAAAGAATGTATCTCTTCGAAATTCCGGGCCTCAAAATGAAACTTCATAAATGAAATATAATTTGCAATGCAATCAATAAACAATAGTTGCTCACAAGAGCAACTAATGCATTAATTATGAAATTTTTTTTATATTTCTTTGATATATCTATAATACATTGTATTATTTCAATCATATTCAATAAATATTGATAGAAAGATGGAATCGAGTAAAAAATACTACATTAGACACTCAGGTTGATTTTCTTGAAATCAATGAATGAACAAATTTTATTATATATCCTTCATTTATTATTTTAGCAAGAACCACCCTCGCCCCAATTATACATCGGTTACATGACATCCTATATATTCATGGACATCCAATCTCGCGCTTTTGCGACGAGAAGCGGTTTTGTATACAGCTCGGTGAAGCTTCACCTCTGCCCTTTCGAGAATCCACCGTAGAAGCCGCCAGTGACGATGGCCAATGTGGTCACACGTCGCTCCGCTCGCGTTTCTCTCCTCTAAACACGTATACACGGTCGCTTCTTTATCCCCTGTCTCATATTTTCCTTCTCTCACTCTACTATTTCCCTCTTTGTTATGCGTTCGTTCCTCTATTCGCGTTCCTCTATTCCGTCTTACTCCGTCGTTCATCCAATCCCGACTCGTTCCTCGTCTTCTCCTTCTTTTAGTTCTTCTTCTTCTTCTTTCTCTTGCCTCGCGATGTTCACTCTTTCTCTCCTTCTCGCACTATTTATGTAAGTAGTGTCGCGCGTAGACGTTTACGCGCTGGTGTGCGCGGTACGCGACACCACTTACATAAATAGCTGCCTGCATGCATATATGCATATATGTGTAGCTATATATACACGCCCAGTTCTCGACACACCAAGCAAGAGACTCGTAGGGAACGAAGCAGAACATTGAGCTCCGTGCAACTGCTGCTCTCCTGGTATCGCAGTCGTCGTTGCCGCAAACTCGCCGGACGGATAGACGATAATCGAGTCAACGGTGAAGGTTTTCGGAAGGGAAAGCGTTTTCGAAGGATCGTGTATGAAAAGGAACGAGAGTAATCGAGTAAGAGAGAGATAGAACGAGAAAGAAAGAGGCCAGAGGCTGACCGGCGGCGGCTCGAACCGGAGCGTGTGTATTTACCGTCTGATTTAGTTTCGCCCGTATGTACTTTGCGGGGCACGGGTGTAGAGAAGCGGGCGCGTTCGACGTTTATGCGCCGCCGGAGCCCAGGCTATTCCATTACGCGCAGAGAAAAGAGTTTATGAATGAAGAGGATGCGAAGGATAGTTTCCGGAAGCCGGCCGGTTCGTGTGTAATAATCGTAGAACGGATCGTGTGCGCTTTGTTGCGTAAAAAGCCGTGGATAGCCGTGCGCCGCGCATATATGAATATCAGGCTTCAGCGAGCGTGAGGAGGTTATCGGCGTGTTTTAATGCCTGGAAATTAGGCTTCGTACAAAGATTGCGACGGAACGCGGGAACGCGCATGCGCGTGATGTGTCGGATCCAGGGAATCGAAACGGAACGGAATCGGAACGGTTTCGTCGACTTTCTCCGTTATGCGATGAAATGTTAAACGCGATTGTGTCATGTATGTTTGTTCTTTGTCTCGACCTTTGACTCCTCGTGTACGCTAAACTTATTGCGGATAACGTAATACTACGTTCGATCGATGATGACATGTTTCCAAAAAACGTAAAGCTACATCAACGGATCGAAATAAATTCTCGATCGTAATTGCGACGCCATGTCATTCAGTAATCGATTTGTGATAGTGCATATAATATTATTCATAATATTTAAATTCGTGTCACTTGGAAATCTAACAGAAATATAACGCTTTTTCTGTTTGTAAAAAATGAATTTTAATAGTCACAAGTGAAAACGTGTAATAAGTTCAATTTTCGATATTTCGAAGTTTCACAAACATGGCGTCATCTCATTTAGTGTCGACTTCGTGATTAAACGTATATATATTAAAATATTAAAATATTTTAACTTCTATTATTTACATATTATCGCGGAGTGTATTTTGTTGAAATAAATTGAAAAAGAAACTTTTGAAGGTTATAACGAAAAACACATTATGGTAATACATTATCCTTATATCCTCAAGAATATCCTATACATGCTACCACTCATCACTGCTCGTCCATTTACACTGCTTGGAAAACCAAATCTAACGTAGAGATTACCTACAAAAACAAGTTAGTAATATATATCATAATAATATTATTATTATTAATTATAATTATCTATATATATTTAAGTATTTAAGTATATTTCCAAGTTCAACACAATATTCTAATCTAATCTTAGTGATTTATTTCATTTCACCAATGAAAAATATTACATTATATACCATATGAAACCTCTATTATCATATAATTTATAAATTATATATCTATATATTTAATCTTAAATCTTACGTTAATAGCTACTATTTTTTATTCATATACGTCATATATGTCTATTCATCTTCATATTTCCATAACCTATAAAATGCATATGTTGATAGAATTTTTTACGAAATAAATTTGAAAATGAATATATCGATTCAACGCATTATCGCAACGAATTAAATTTGTACATGCTTTAACACGATTTCGATATAACGACATCGAGTTTACTCGATTTGTTATACGTATATTGTAACACCAAAGGCGATCCTCTAGAGTTCGTTTATTTTGACGGGTGGAAAAAAGGGGAGGAACCAGGAATCGGGTAGTTTCCCGGCTACGGGTCGCACGGATCGGGCTCTGGCTCGTTCGGTTCGTTGCTCCTCCGTTTTAATTCGTCGCTCGCCGCCCTCCAATTTCCTCCGCGACCAGGTAGCTCCGGGGTCCCGACGAAAATCGATGGGAAAGCCCCGGAGATTTTCACGAAAACACACGAGTCACCGAGGTCGGATGGGTAAATGAAAACCGGAGGATCGCGAAAAGCGAAAGATGTCGATCGATGCCGATACGCGGAAATTGAGAACGCCAGGCTTTCCCGTTTCCCTCTTTTTCCTCTTCTTCGTCGTCGAGGATACGCGCGGTCGCCTTGCGATATCGTCGAGCGGATCCGTGAACCGGAATAACGATCGGCCGCGAACCAGTCGAAGGTTATTTCAGACTAAATTCTATGAAAAGTTCTATGAGCGTGATTTCTTTGAAATATCCAAAATTGTTATTCGAATGCGAGATACGGTGAGGGAACTGTTACGAAATTTAATCGGGCCATTGTCGTAGCTAATTCCTTCGAGGAAGCGCATATCGTTTACCGCAATAACTCGTGGCACGAACCACCTGCTCGGCCCCAGGCCACGAGGCAACTGCGATACCTGAATAAAAACGAACGTTGCTAATTCGTTGCGCGCTGCTGTCATCTAACGTTTCAAATTTTCACGTTACGCTCGATTTTGAATTCAAATTTTCCGATGTTGACTAACGTTTTATCATTGAATAATTTTGAACGATGATATACATTCTAGATAATTTCATGTAAACATATCGTTAAATTGAATTGGATTTTCGTTTTCGAATTTATCGGAATGTCGATCGATGCATTTATGTTGTTAAGTGATAAATAATTTATACGAGTTAAAACGAATCTTCGAATAACTTTATTAAACTTAAGATTAATTATTTTTTCATAATTCTCGAATTTCTTGATATTATATAAAAAAAAAAATATATTCTGAATAATTATATGCATTGCTTCAGTTAATTAATCGCGAAGCCCAGTTACCTCGATACATCTCACAATTCATCTACCCTTGTCAGACAGGTTTATTTCAATCATTTAAGCTCAGAGTTGCATTACTCCCGCTCCACTTCTTATACGAAGCAATCTTCCCAACGATCGTCACGCGATATTCCCCTAATTAAACCCTCGCTCGTCATAGTTCGCGGGCGTAGAGTTTCGCGGTGTGTGTCCAGCTCGCGTATTTAAGCCGGTCGCTCTGCGTGGCATCCACGGCGCTCCACGCACCGCGTATACACCAATATACCGGTAGTTCCTATCGATTATAGATAATCGACCGGTCTCTCCGCCAATCTCCGATTCGTAGCTCGGGGGGTAGACCCGTTAGCGATGGTTAGGGGAAAGGAACGATGTGAGTGAGACCGAGAAGGGACTAACCGAGCGAACGAGAACGCGAGTGAGAGAGAGAGAGAGAGAGAAAGAGAGAGGCGTAAAATGAAAGAGCAAGAGCGAGAAAGACGGAGAGATCGTGTGTCCGCGTGAGAATGAGAGAGAGGGAGATAGTGGTGGTGGCAGTAAGCGGAGAACGCCAAGAGGAACCCGACACAGACGACCGTGGCGGGGTATGGGGACGGGGGAGACGTGAAACGGGCAGCCGAGGGAACGGAGGGGGAGGGGGGGTAGCGGGCAGAGAGCCATGGGTGGAAGGGTACCCGGGGTGAAGAGAGGAACGGCGATAGCTGAAAACGCGGCGTGAGTCGCGAGAACTCGAGGAGGGACTTAACGAACGAGCGGACCGAGAACCGACCTCGGAGTCGGGAGTTAACGCTCGAGGGGTCGTTAATTTTCCGATCGTGCCCTTCCCGTCAGAGGCTGCTGCAGCCTCTCTCACGAACACGAACCACGGACACGAACGCGCGGCGACGAATAGGGAGAGTGAGAGAGAAAGAGCGAGAGGGAGTGAGAGAGAGAGAGGAGCCCACTGAGATGGCCAGAAGGCATGCGCGCTGGAAATGGCGCGGCCACACGCCGCTCTCGTCTTCCGCAGGTACGCCGAAAGGACGTAGCAAGAATTCGCGTGGTCACGATTAGGAATGTAAAGGTCACTCGGTTTGGAGAAAAAGAATTCGACAGGAGGCGGTGGCTGACTTGACTATCCACCGCCTTCTTTGGCTCTTCGCGAATTATACAAAATCGCTTAAGGAGAACACCTCATATTTCGTTGCGAGGCAATTGATCGTCGCGATCGTTTTTACAATTTTGTAATCTACTGGGCGAAAATATCTTGACAAGTTTCGAATGATAATCTTGATATCTTGACTTGATTCGTAATGTTCGTAAATATTTCGATCATGTATATTTCTCGAAATTTAAAGGATTTACGATCAGAATATTTAATATAATATATATTTATGTAAGATAATTTGTATAACATAATCTAAGAACTTGAATATTAAAGCATCTAATATACGCATCATTTCAAGTATCCATTTTTAATGAAATTTAATCGATTTCTCAGGTCATACTTCGGAAAGTATTCTCATTAATCTATATCGTAACAACAACAAAGATTAAATATTTCAATAAATATTTACAAATACAAGTTCATATGTTACAATTAGAATATTTCCATCTAATAATATCTTTTTAATTTCTTACACATATCATCACTTCGCTTTCTACGCTATTCGCTAGAAGATTAATATTATGCACACGTGGAGTTCGTGATGGTATCATAAACGACACGATTCGCTATCGTTTTCGTCAACGTCGTATATCTAGCGTCATTTTCGATAGAAATTTTCTATTCGATTTTTTCATTTCTCTTTCTCTCTCTCTCTCTTCTCTCTCTCTCTCTCTCTCTCTCTCTCTCTCTTCGTGTAGTATTCACTAGGGATTTCGCGAATTTGCGGGGTTTGTTAATTTTTCGCGAACGTGGTGGTGATGTTTGCATCGCTTGACCAGTTCCTGGGAACCCAGGGATCGGGTCTTAATGTCAGGAAATCCCGTAGTGACGCAGTTTCAGCGTCGCGCTGACGTGAATTCGCGAAAATAGATTGCATATATACTCTCGTTCGTCAGACGATCGAGTTTGAGCAGGGGTGGAAAGGGTGTTGTTAATAAAGACGGGAAATGAAATTATTTAGAATTTTGAATCGAACTTCTGCATTATTTTTGAAATGTTTTATTAAAAAAAAATAAATTAGAAATTAAAACAAAACTTCTGTATATTTTATTTTTATAAAAAAAATAAAAAGATAGAATATATATCGATTAAGTAGAACAATATTTATATCTTTTAACGAGATTGATCATAAATACAAAGTTAGAGATTCGAGGGTTAACCAAGGTGTGATCATTGCCTGAAGGTATATTCGTATATCGTTCTCTCTGTGCGACGCACCCTATGCGCAAACATAAAGGGACAGACGAATATAGTGGATTAACTCGCTCCCATTGCGTGACTTAATGATTCGTTTAATAAACATAGTCACTCGTGGATGGATCTTTTGAGTGATGTCAGTATAGACATTTGCTGACTTTAAACCCATTAATCGACGCGAATCCCCATATGAAGTTTATAGAAAAATATTTATATATACAAATTTCATGATTTTGATCGTTGAAATTTTTACTTTATTGTTTATTACATCTATCTAAAAAAAAAAAAAAAAATTTAATACACATTTTCGAACGAGAGAAAGAAAAAGGAACAATCAATCGGTAGCGAAAATTTCAATAAACGTTTATTGAATTCGAATTCTACTTTTGAATTACGAATTCTAATTTAAAAGGTTAAACAAAGGCCGGGGATACAACGGTAGAAAATCGAACGGATTGCAATTCCACGGATGGTTGCCTGTACACACGATACCCCTCTTCTAGTTCGGTAACGACACGCGCATTACATAATCGAAAACCTCTAAAATTAGAAGGCGAACGGTCTCGCGAGGCGGTTAAGGGAAAAAGTACGACCGTAGAGAGAGGTCGTGGTGATGGGTCCGCACGGTTAAATATAACATCTCTGGAGCGTACGACAGGTAGTTGCTCGCCAGCCTTATGCAATATATCCGCTTATTCACGAGGAAAAAGGAAGAACGACGGTGCCGTAGACGCGCAAGCATTCGGCGTAACTTGAAAATGCGATCTGTACTCGAGAAGGGAGTGCAGAAGGAGCGAGAGAGAGCGCGACGAAGGCGGCCAGGCTCGGTTGGAGGAAAAGGATAAAGAGAACGCGAGCCGCCTTCGCCATCGTCGATTACGTAACGCCAACCGGTGTCCTTCTCGATTTATATCGGGGTGCGTCCTTCCTCGAGCCACTCGATCACCATTCCTCTTCTTCTTCTTCTTCTTCTTCTCGTTCTTCTTCTTCTTCTTCTTCTTCGAGTTTCCATTGCGTTTAGATTGCGCTGTGGCGGAGGCAGTAGCTATCGTGTTGGTATTATTTTTGGAATATCCGATTTTCACGCGGAATTTAATTTTATACGATGAAAAATAAAGATCTGAAATTCTAAAATTGCAATTTTATTTCGAAGAAAAATGTTTTTTTTTTTTATTATTACCTTTCAACCAAATCGTTAATACCATAATTAATATTAAATTGATTCCATCCCTGTTTTACAGTGTTGGGGAAAAAGGTTGGGAAATTTAGTTAGGGTTGGAATATTATTCCGGGAAATCTGTCTTTAGACGAGATTCGGTTCGATTGTGACACACAATTAAGGGTGGATTAAAATCGTAAGGGAAAATTTGCCAAGAATTCACGAAGCGTCGATGCCTCAAAGGTAGAAAGTTATTTACAGCCTCGTTCCCGAACTTGATCTTTGATCGAGCACTGGAACCGATAATCTCTTCAACTGGCGATCTATCTCTTTAAAGATTGGCTCGAAGTGGAAACAAACACGATGCTTTACCCGGAAGAGATTCCCGATTAACTTAATCTTCAAAATACTCTTGTAATAGACTAATATCTCTCCACAAAACACCGTTTCCATGATGAATATACCGAAAATGTATTGGCTACTTGCGATAGCCAAATCTAAACCTCTCTGATTCATCCTTGCGTCTTTCTATTACTTTCTCTTATTAGTCATCCAACCATTCAACTTTCTTAATCATCACGCATTTTCGCCAGCTTTAACACCATACAATTTAGTTAAACTTTAACTTAAACTATCTGGCATTTAGGCTATGCCAAACGCATTAACAGTATTTAAAGTCAAGCTCGTATTATGAACGAAATATCTCACGATGTGTTCGTACGACGATATATTTTTTCCTTTTTTTTTTTTTTTTCTCACGAAACCGCGAAATTCAAAATAATTTTTATCATAGAATCCAAATCAGCATATCTACAACACGTATCATTAATAACGAGCGATCGAAAAGAAAAATTTTATTTTTCTCGCGATTACGTGTTCATCGATCTTAAAAGCGGGAGCGGATTTCCAGTTTGTCTAAAAGGGAAGCGCGCTCGCCGGGCGGAAATACGGTCTCCTCCGGGTTGGGAGAGCACGTCGAAGGGAAGAAATTCGCGCGGTGCTCGTCGAAACGAGGCGAGGTGGTAGCAGGTGCGGCCGTTAAGTCGACGGCCAAGAGGAAAACGGGTGTAGGTAGGCGAAGCGCGCGGAGAGCTGTTTTCTCGGAAGGATCGAACAGGAGGACGGTCATAGAGGAGGAAGAAAGGGAGAGGGGAAGAGAGAGAGAGAGAGAAAAAAGAGGGAGGGAGGGTTGTGGAAGTCGAATGAGGGACAAGGGAAGTCTCTTCTGTGGCGTGGTCGGACGCCGTCTTATACCGCTATACCCAAAGACTGCCACGACCTACGTGGATACCTCTCCTTTCTTTTTTTTTTTTTTCCTTTTTTCTTCTTTTTCTTCTTCTTCTTCTTGTTCTTACTCTTCTCATAGGTCGAGTCTTCCACCGACCTCGGTAAACCCATAGTTGTACAGGGAAGGGGGGGGAGGTTCGTCGTTAATTATTCGAGATTACAGGGAAAATCCGGCAATAAAAAGTTTGTCCAAAGGGAACGGTATAGGCGAGGTCGGTGGTGAGGTTTCACCAGACGACGTCGATGGCGGGCAACGGTGGCCGTCCAGCCGACAAACAACCGCCTCTACACGCTCGCGACTATGCGGGCACCGATCGATCGAGGGCCCCCAGTCCCTTCTCGCGAACGCCACGGCCGAGAGGAGAGGCGACCGCCTTTAAATTTCACGCGAGAGAAACGGGCAACGACGTACCCGCTCGCCTTTAGGGCCACGCTCCTTTATCTACGTTACACCATCGGCCGTAACTTCGAAATCACACGGCGTGATTTCGAAAAATGGAATTAGAGAGAGTTTGGGAAAAGTTAGATCGAAGTTGGTCGATGAAAATTCTAAATCGATAAAAATTTGAGAGGCAAAATATGCTTGACAGGCGAATCTTTATTGAGAAATAAAGATGGATTACAAAACGGGATTAACGTTGAAAGAATGTAATCCGACGATATCCTCCGAAGGCCAAACATTTATCGCCGATAAACGCTCGATTCAATCTTTTCGTACACCCTCGAAATTAAATCGAAATTTCACATCCTGGGGATAGCCTCCCCCTCCCCCCCCCTGATAGCCTCAATCCCCTAAGCGTGAGGATATAAACGACATACGTGTTTATTTCCTACGTAAAGCGAAACAATTTTTATTAATGCGAAAAGATACGAGCGCGAAAGTTCAAGTTGTAATTCGTGTGTAATCGGTGTGATCAAAAGTAAATTTGTGTTCAGTGGGGAAATAAATCTGAAGAAAAGCAGTGTTTACCAAATTATAGAATCGCAAGGACATGGTGTCCTTCGTCTGCATCGAGTCCAACTGATCCATACTCTCCGCTCCTCCCTCCCTCCTCTTCCATCTAATCGCGTTCGCCAATTATTCGACGGATGAGGGTCTCTTGGCGAATCGTTCGGTTAATTTACACCGGCCCGTGTGGTTTTTATTCCCGTGCCGATAACGCAGTTCGGTGGTCGCGTACTTAACGCGTAACGACGCGAGATTAATTGGAATTCCAGAATGGTCGGGGCTTCCGAGCTGGCGAGAGAGGAAGGTCGATCCGCGTGGAAACGGTCGTAAAGTCGCAAGGTCGCGGGCGAACGAGCGATTCTGGTTATACGATTCTTTCAATTTCTTAGCTTTTAAAAATTATCTTATCTTTTTTCCTTTCTTTTTTTTATTTTTTTTTATTAAGCAAATATAAGTTTATTTCTTCCATACGATATATATTCTTTTTGCTATTTTTTCTCTCTTTCTTTCTTTCTTTCTTTCTTTCTTTCTTTGGAATCACACTTATATTTACAGAGTTTGAAATTTAAAGGTTCAAAACCGCAACGTTCTTCGGACTAGTAGTAAATACTCTCAATATTTATGATCAGATGACTCAACTGTAGTCAACGTACACAGCAGAAAATCACTTTTGGTAATTCGTTCAACTTGGCAAGTAAACGAACAGTGTTTGTATCTTGGAAACACCACTTCCGGACGTATGTTTATATGACATTGGATAGAATACGATCCTTAAATTTGTGCTTTCACGTGTATACGTGTTTTAAGTAGATAGATATACAAACTTTACATATAACTATAACATTTTAAAGATAAATAAAAATTAACGAGAAAAAGTATTGCAAGCAAAAAACTAATCGATTTTAAAATTAATTCTTATTGTTCAAACGATTATATATATATATATATTTAATTCTAATATTATACATACATTTATATCTTTTATATATATATATATATATAAAAACACGAAAACACTTTACGATATCTGTATATGACAATATCTATGTAGCCATTAACGATGTCAACTTATCAGAAAACTCGCGAGAAAAGTGGCAAGTTTTATCGCATCGAAATACGAAATCGAAACGAGTTTCTTCGCTTCCCTCGCGTGTCCAACACGGAAGCGGAAACGTCGTCGAGCCCAACCCTCTTCGCCCCACTCCCTTCCGAATCGAATCTTTTTACCTCTGTCGTCTTTTCTAACCGATCCAACGCTTTCGATTCGACTACGATTCCCGTGACGGTTCGCTAAACAGCGTAAATAATCCGAACAAAAATGATGCCGAGTAATTATGGCGGGTTCGATTCCGCGGAGGGGAAAAAGGAGGACGGCACGGCGACCAAAGGCAGGTATAAAGCGCGGCAAACAAGACGAGTGGCCTCGTACGCGATTCCACGGTCGAGCCCCGTTTAATACCGGCCGAGGGGAGTGTGCACGGTTAAGTGAGAGAAAGAACGGTCGAAAGAGTGGCCGACGAATGCGCCACGCCGCTTTTTCGGCGGAATACCTCTGCATACAGGGACACGGAGGCAAAGGAGAAATCGTGATGGAAATTTTTGGTGAAATGAGGTGAAGGAGGGAAGATGTGGAAAGAAGGAAATGAAAGATAAATTCCGCGCATTCGTCCCATGTTTCGTACTTCTATTCGATTCAATTGTAAAAATATGAATATATTTTGGGAATAAGATTCTTGCTCTCCACGATAATTTCTCTATCGATCGATATTCAGAGATAAAATTCTTGAGACTGTGTTTCGAAAGTTTTATTCTTATACGTGTCCTATCTAAATAAATTGGTGGGTTGAGAGGTGTGATTGTGTGCGTTTATTGAGATTAATATTGAAACTGAAATTTTGTTTACTTACTTACGATGAAAAAAAAAAAAATATAATTTATTACGGTCAATATAATTTCAATGATTTAATTTGAAACACGAGATGCGAATAAGATTGCTGAAAAGATCGTTCGATTTTAATAGCCTGATACATATATATATAATAGTATAAGAGACAAATAAATTGACATGATAATTATTAGAGAGTTAACACTTTCGCGGGCAAATATAAGTATACTTATATTTAATAGCGCACGCGTTCAACGGCATTCCTTCACGAGCACCGATATCACTTTACTCAACCTCGTTATCCTTATCCACCAAAATTGATCAATGGTATTCAATCATTCGAGCATTAAAACAAACCCGTGAAACGTTACAACCAATTTAACACTGTATTAATACACCATTTCTAATTATATTACGTCAATAAACATCAATTCATATTTAATTTAGAAATAGTGCATACTGTACATCATCAATACATATCGTACATGCACTTAATGTTTCTTCATTCTCAAAACAGTACTTCTATTTCAAATTCCATATTAAAAATCTATCTTTAATTCGTTCGAATTCAATACATAACATATCTATCTCTCTATAATAATACTAAATTTTTTGCAACGATAAAATTGCCAGCATCGAATATACGTAATCGTAATCGAGAAGAGAGACATCGATGGTGCGTCATCGATGGTGCGAAAGCGTGACCAGTTATAGCGCGCGGGCACACGCGAATTAAAGAGGCCTAGCCTCAGCGGAAAAACCCACGAAGGCCGCGTTTAATCGAATCGTAGCCGGCTAACAGGAAGAAAGCTCGTGCGTCGCAGATAAACTCTGGCGGACGAGGCAAACGCTGACCGCGTATCTACAATTCCTATCGTCGATCCATCCACGTCGTCGTCCCCGTCATCGTCGTCGTCGTCGTCGTCGTCGTCGTCGTCGTCGTTGACGTTGCCGGTTGTTCCGTATCGTTCGTCCGGCGACAGAGTGCCGCTGCCGGGATATACGCATCGAGAACATCCCCTCCCGAGTCACGGGTCGCGATACCGCGACAACCGGCGACGACGACGCCCGCTTGGTATGAGGGGGAAGGGGTGGAGGGGAGAGTGGAGAGCGCGGTCTCGCGAGAGGAGGCGCGAGGAATGTATCTAGATAAAAGGCAGAGCACGAGTTTATCTCGGCGGGCGCCTCGCGCTTAGTTGTGCTCCTCTACGGGGTCTATAGGGTGGGACGAAAAATAAAGAAAGTTTCTTTCATATGTTCGGGGAATCAAAAGGAAAAGATATGCTTCTCTGATAGGGAATAATAGAAATATTTGTATATTTGTATTCAGATTGTAATAATAAGGTCACAAGTATATTTGTTCTTTAACGAAGAACATTATTGGTTTAGCCAATTATGTAAGTGTCGATTGATGGTAAAGATATGTATATATGATTCATCGCAACAGTTCATTCATTCGTATCGTATTCGTTATCACAGTTACTACTATTATTTTTCGTCTAAAAGAGTTGCGTTATTTTTATTCCACTCTGTATATCCATCTGACACTCGATCGTGTCTATACGTGTGAAACTATTTGGGTTAGTGTTTGTACGCGAGCGATCGCGTCGTATCGAGACAGCAACCGTTCGGTCCGTGTGTGCACGCGATACCCGCGTCCAACACACAAAGAGACAGCTGAGCGAAGCGCAGGAGAACGGGGAAGGGGCCGGTTAGGGTGACGAGGGGGAGAGTGAAGCGGCAGCCGAGGAAAGAAGAAAAAAAGGAAAGAGAAGAGGCATCGAGTCGTCGTCTGCCGCGCGAGTACCGTTACACGCGGGGACGACGGGCTCTCCTCGTCGTGTATACGCGGCACAATGGACTGAAGGAGCCGGCTTCGAAGTCTTCTTAATTTTCTCCTTGGTGCGCGCGCGGTCGTAGCGCGGCGCGACGAGTACAGGCAGAGGCCGGGCGGCGTGGCGCGGGGCAGCCGGATCGAGCTGAGCGGAATGAGGGAACGCCGGCAAAAGTCGACGGAGAGAGACGGAAACACCGATAGAGCGCGTTGGACGAAGATGGAGATAGAGATTGGGACAGATGGAGACGCGGTGAACAGCAGTTAGAATGAAAGGAACGAGAGAAAGAGAGAGAGAGAGACGACGCCTCTCTCGTCCCGGTCGGCGACGGGCATCGAGGCGGGCTTTAATTAGCACGGGATTTCGGCGAACGACGGACGGCCAACGTCGGAGCCATGCCGTGGACGAACGAACGAGTCTCGAGGTTTTCCGTAGTAGAACCGAGTGGCGCGCTCACCATGAACAGATAGAGACCGAGCGAGAAAAAGTGGCCGCGGTTGAGCGAGACAACCGATCGAGGACGACGGAGCTGACAAAGAGGGTCCGAGTTAGATAAACGGAGATAGCGAGTCAGGGTACCGTGAAGAACCGCCGCGTGAGCCGGTACCGCCGCCACCGCGTGTCCCGAAGAGACGAGGGCAATACGAACGGATGGACGCTAGCGAGCGAGAACGACGAAGATAGAAATAGAGATGGCTAGAAGAAAAAAGAGGGGAAAAAGGAGGGAGAGAGAGAGAGAGAGTGAAAAGAAAGAAAAAAGGAAAAAAAAAGGAGAAAAGAAGTTGTGTAGGAGAAAGGAAGGGACGGATCGGGTGGAACAAAGAGGGAAGGTTGATGGCTAGGGAGAAAAGGGCGAACGCGCGAAGGGTGTGGGAGCTAGAGGTGGCTGTCGGATAGTAGGGTGAGAGCGGAAGGAGGGTGCAGAGGTGGTCGAGTCGGGCGTGAGCGATGAGGGGGCGGCAGAACACAGCGGCGCTCGAGGGCGAGTGAAGGGCGGCGCGGCTGAGTTGGGTCGGTCGCGAAGGGACGCGCGCGCGGCCGGCTAAATAACGGCCTGCCCTATCCTCCTTCTCCTCCCACTAGTCTCCCCCGGTCGAATCCCCTTTCTCTTCACCCACCCGCCGGCCGCGCCACCGTCGTGCCGCACCTCATCCCAGCGACGAGAGCCTCGTCGTCCACCCTCTTCTTCGACCTCCTCCCCCTTAACCCCCCTATCGGCCACCCGCTGGTTAGACTCCCTCGATCTACGCTCAACCTCGCACCTCGGTGATGAGAGGGTCGGTGAGGATGTCGGGGGATGTTAGATCGGTACGTCGAGGGGTACGTAGGAGAAGGGGAGGAAACGTTCCACACCTCTAGCCATCATGTTTTCAGGCTTATGTCGACGCATTACGTCGACGTAAGTGCGATTTCCTATCCGCGATTCTCCGTCATTTTCTTTCTTTTTATTTTTACGCTCTACGTTTCTATTTTTAACTCGCTTCGACTTTAGGAGAGTTCGCACGTGTATTTGTCACAATCGCCCTTGTATGCATAATATATATATATATATATATATATATATATATATATATATATATAGGTATAAGTATTTTATATATTTTATATATACGTATATATAAAGATAATATGCCCTATGTTTCAAATATGTTTTCTCAACATTTTTTTCATTTTTTCTCTCTTCTTTTGCAACTTTCATCGCTTTTTCTCTTTTCGTTTTGTCTCCCTGCCGTCCTGATTTGGTTTTTAAACAAGAAAACGAGAGAGATCGCAATTGCGAGTGAGACCTTCGTGGCTGGCGACGCGCACGGTCACTCGCGGGTCCTCCGCTCGCGGATTCTCTGGCACGGTTCGATATACCAGAGGTTATTTAGACCCAGACGTGCTTAACGGCACCCGCTTGCGAAGTAAGGTTGCGACGCGAACCGAGCTCGAGCTACCGTGATCTCATCGCCCCTTTTTTAACCCACGCTTTCGCGCTCCCTAATTTTTAGTCTCGCGATCACGTTCGCGTGTAGAACGGCCTCCACTAGTGAAAGATGGCGGTTTATCGAACGCACCAATTCTATTCTTGTTTTCGTTATTTCCACTGGATGCCTTAACTTTGTCGGATACGTATAAAATGTTGGAAATCGAAAATAAATCGCGCCAGCAATTAGCGATTATCGGCTAAACTGCGATAACAACAAAGACGCCGTATCTGAATAGATTTCTCAATTCCCGGATTTTTCTTATCTTGGACATATTTCTCACGAAATCGAGTATAACTCAACAAAGATTGTAAAACTTTCGAAAAATTCATTCCGAAAATCGAAAGGAAAAAAGAAAAAAAAAAAGCGAGCCGCGAACAAGAAAAGACTATAAATATAACATTACGCCGACGGTTTATCTGCGTCAACAAGCGCTAACGCCACCGTGTTTTCAGGCTTACGTGCACGATATACGCGTTTATACGTGGGCGCGCATTTCCCTTCCCTCTTATCCATGCTATCGTGTGTTCGTGTCCCTTCCCGTTCTCTCAAACATTTTCCCTCGTCGGTTTTTTTCAGGGAATAGAACATCTCGGTTATTAAAGCAAAATACAAATGTTCAGCGAAGGCTACACTAATGGCAATCCTCGATTATTCGCGATTGAGTAAAAAAAATTTCAAGTTCGAAACAATGATATCGCGACCAATTTTTTTTAACGCAATCGACGTGTTATTCATGAGCGAACTTTCTCCTTCGCCGCGTCAAACGAACGCGTGGAATAGTGACCTTGTCAGACCTTCCGCCAGTTCCTTGCGTTCGACGTATAGTCGCGTAGCGGTTGACATTGAATCGTGGCGGGAAACGTTCGCGATATAATACAGCGCGCACGTGGGGAGAAAACTTGTGTACAATGAAGCACGCCAGTGGAAATGCCGGTATAACAAACGAGACTCCTCGATTGTGCGCGGGGAAAGGCGGGTTTTAGTTTGTACATTCGTACATGTCTTCCACTGACTCGATTCTCTCCTTTTTCCTCTTTCTCTGATTCGCTTTCTCGTTCTCTGTCTCTTTCCCGGTTCCGTACACCGTATATATACATACGTACATATATATATATATATATACACATACACATACACACGTAATACGTATACACGCTTTCATATAGACAACTATATACATAACTAGGTATAACTCGGTCTTGAGTTCTCGAGGTGTTTCTGTTTTACCTACCGCCGACTCGTAAACGCAGTTTAAGCGACTTCCAGGCGGCAGTCAGCGCCGCTCTCACATTACGGAAGCGAAGTTTTCAAGTTCCGCGACACTGACCCAGTTTATTCTCTCTCCCTCCTCCCGTCCTGCTTCCTCTTTCTCTCTCTACCTCCCACTTTCTCTCGCACTCCAGCTTCTCCCCACCTTCCCTCATAATACTTCCAGTCTGCCGGTAGTTACAGTTTCCCGCAGGTAGCTGTACGTCTGTGAATACAGGCCCTCACAGCGCTCTCGCTCTCGTCTTCGCTCTCAAGGGTTCAGATTTCCTTTACCGCGATCGATCCCGGTCAATCCGAGACAACCGGATGTGCTCTCCGCTCTCTCGTTCGACATCATGCTGCCGATTCTTTCGATCTTTCCCTTACGTCACTCGTTCTATATTAAAAAACGAATACGAATATTTTCCTTACATAGCTTTCTCGCCTCAATTTCTTTCCTCGAATTATGGCATCGCTATAAATACGTGGAAGAGTATGAATGTAAAAACGTGAAAATTAAATATTCGACGAATCGAAAAATATTTTGTTAAAAAAAAAAATTAAGACAAAAAAAGAAATGTATCAATCAGATTACGAGAATCGTTAACTTGATTTACGTAATCGAATCATTATTCTTAGTCAAACAGTCGCGATAAATGTTCGGCGACGCTGTTCGCGAGCAGGACTTAATTTGTGTCTGCTAGTACTATTGACCCTAATACCGACATTAGCGACTGGTGTAACGTCGCGCGGCCAAAAGAGCATTTGCATCCCCTCTCCGTCTCTCGTATGCGGTGTTTTCTTCGTTTTCAGAATACGCACCGGCCTCATTTCCGAAATACGTACACCAGACGCGTACTATCGACACGAGGAGAAGCATCAACGTCCGCCAGCAACGTGGTGTGCAGTGGCGTTTCCAGCCGATCGCAACGAAAGCCATAAAAGCCGTTGCCAAATCGTCGTCGCTCGACCGTCCGCGATCCCCTCGGTTCCCTCCGTCGTCTCGTCACGTTCTCGCCTTGTTCCCCTCTCTTTCCCGCCCTAGTGTTTCCTTCTGCCTCTGACACTCTGGCCGGTCGCGCTCTATCCATCTTTCTTTCTCCCATGAGCTCATGCTCCGTCAGACTTTAGTGGCTCGGTCTGCGTCGCTCTCATCCGCTTCATTGTCCGCGCCTATATCCCCTTCGGCACGTCTCACCTTTTTCGATCGTCGTCGGAACGCGAGGAGCCTCGCTTCGCGATTGGAAAGCGCCGCCCCACCTTATTCTACCCTTCTTTCTCTTTCGCTCTTTCCACTTCACTCCCTCTTTTACTCTTTCTCTCTTACTCCCTTTAACTCGATTCCCCGCATGTCTCGCGATCTTCGTCCCGCTTCTAGTCGTTTCGCCGCTCGTTCTTTTTATCTTTTTTTTTTCTCCGTCTCGCGTTCTCCGTCCATACGTACCCCGTGGCGAGACGATTCGATACCGTGGCGTGGCGTCGGCAATGGTGGCGGTGACTGCGACGGTGGCCGGCTGTGCCAGTAAAGAAAAAATGCCTCTGATCGAGGTTCTTCGACTTTACCGAGAGAAAGAGTAACAGGCCTCCGTGAGACGTGCAGGAATAAGCGTAAAGGGAGCACGAGGGACAGAGGCGAAGCGAGGAGGGTGCGTATACGCGGCGGCACGAACAGGCCACTGGCACATGTACCGTGGGTAGGGCCCTGCCAAGCCGACCGACCGACAGACTGGCCAGCCAGCCAACCAGCCATCAGCCATCCTGTCATAGACAGGATGTGAGGGTCCGCGAGTCCGGGCCGCGTCGCGTTTCGCCGTCACCGCCACCGCCATTGCGACCGTCCTCATCGTTGTCGTTGCGTTGTCGTCATCGTGGTCGTTGTTGTCATCCTTGTCGTCGTAGTATTCTTCGTTCTCCCGCCACTGGATTTCATCATTCTCATCGTGGTCGTTATTACGTACGTTTACCGCGTACGCACTTCTTGTTCTTTTTCTTTATTTTCATCGTGGATATATTCCGTCTGGATAACATCTTCTACCTTCTATGTACGTGTAATAACGCAAGGGACGCACAAGACGAACTGAAATTTAAATAGAGAAGCCGGTTAATCGGGGAAATTGAGACTTAAATCGTGTTGACCAGCTCTAAATACTACCTTAACTTTTAAAATGTCATAGATTATCATACCGCGCAGCGAAACGTTAATTTCCACATGTCGATCGTCTCGTACCTAGTAATCGATCTTGTAAAAACTGGTTTAAATCGAATTTATCGTCGTCCTCGCCATCGTCGGTGTTGTTATGCTCGATCACTTGCACATCTTTTTCTTATCTTTTTTTTTTCGGTCGCGTTTTTCTTGTGTCCATCTTTGTCTTCATCTCTTCCCCTCTTATCTCATCACCCATTACGTTTTTTCCGTCTGCGTGGCATATACACGCGCGCGATCAAATGCGAGCAAATAGAAGCACGCGTGCAAGATGCGCGCAAGTTTGCGCAGTACGAAATATTTTGGGTATTTTAAAAGAGAGCCGGTTTAGCACGACCGGCCAGCCAAAAGAAATCTGCGTTCCCTTCGCGAACTGTAACAAATTCAATGATCTTTCACGGTTGAAAATCAACCTCGAACAATACCATGGAAGATTAACAGAAGAGAAAATATACAACTGAAACTGTCCAAACAACTTCCATATAAAATGTATCGAGATTGAAATCGATATATAAATATATATATATATATCGTTTGATATATTGATGTTCAGTTTTTACGTACAGGTTATGCCAAATTGCCAAAGACAAATTGATATTGCTATCGATACTGTATCTTCACACCATTTTTTCCCTATCTTTCTATCTCAAATACAGATGTTTGTTATCGATATGCGAAGGGAAAATCGCGAGCATTTCACGATTGAAACACCGCCATTGATCTATCGACACAGAAACATGAATGGTATGAATTGCGGTTCGGTTCCATATAGAAACATCCAACGACAACTGTTATATACATATATGACATACACATACATATAACATACATATAATCGAGAATACTGTTAACCTTCGCATAAATGATTCGTTTGTATTCGTGCAGTGGTTAATTCGGAACGCTTTTACGCGTAAACACTCCAATTACATATACGTATATATCTTTACGATAAGCAAAGCAACTCGCTTTTACCATCACTAACCTTTCGCTGCTAATAAGGATGTCCATCGTCTGGCAATCGTGAACGCGTACCGCATGGAAGCATAGATTCGAGATGCATAGCGAGCGCAAGTTCCAAGCATAGCACGGAAACGCTGACGGTCCGTGCGGTGCCGTTTCGCAGCTACGTTATACACGCGAGACGAGGGTATATAGAGCGAGATAGCGTAAGAGAGCGAGAGAGAAGGGAAGGGTCGGTCTCCGGGCACCCGGACCGTGGTGCTCGTAAATTCTCGAAAGGAACGGTCCGTAGCAGCGGCTCTCTGTTACCTTACCGCTCTTCCCGCGGTAATATTACTCGGCTTATATTGCCAGGCCTCGGTCGTAGGAAGAGGAAGGACCGGTTGGTAAAAGCGAGACGGAGAGAAGGACCGGTGTATACGTAAGCAGGGCGCATCCGTGCCGCCGCGGCTGGCTGGCTCGTTCGCTTGCTCGCTCGTTCGCCGTTCTGGCATTGCCTCGACTTCGCGTGTACGTGCGAGGAGAAGCGAACCCCGAGGGATCGACAGGCAGGCCCAGGTACATACACTTATATATCCCTACGTGTATCCGCCCGTCTGTATATAGAATATATACTAGTATGTACGGTGAGTTTCTGTAAGTATGTGTATATGTGTTTATGTGTACACATGGAGTCTCTCGTGAAGCGACTGCGGCGATAACGTATACCAGGAAAGCGACGCGTCGTGGCGCGACGTTGCCGCGTAGTTGTATATTGGCCACTACATGGAGGGCCTCCGTTCGCGTTATATACCCATATCCCCTTTGTGCGAACTTGAGTTCGCGCACGCACGCACAGCACGCGTTAGGGGGAACGGGAATGTCCAGAAAGGATATAGAAAGGAAGGAAAAAGAAGGATAAGATGAGAAGAAGAGAGAGGAAAGAAAGGGACGCGACACGAACGAGCGACGACGCCCTGTGGCACATCGTGAGGAGAGCAGCTGGTCGCCGCTGCGTGCGACACTTCCACCTCTTGTGCTCTCCTCGCGGGACCCGCATGCCACAGCGATCGACGATCGTGTGGCCCGAGGGGCCCGTAAAAGCTACATCACGCCGCTCTCACGCACGCGTATAGAAGACTAACTTTTATTGACTGTCAAGCCAACTTATGTATAACTTATATATATATATATATATATAATAACCCATCTTATTTATACATGTATGTATGCGCACGCGCGCGCGTGTGTATCAAGTGTGACTCGCGGTGTTTTCGTTTGCCTCGCACGATCCGGATATGTCGCTCGCGGCTTGCCCGTTCGCGTCCGAGCGACGTTCGACTGCTCTCAATGCTCGTCCTATCGCGGCGAAACGACGCGACAAGAATTTACTACGTTCTCCGAACGAAGCTGCCCGGTTTGACCGGATACACCCGGTTCTTCCGATCTCGTCAACAATTTCTTTGTTGCGTTCGCTATTTCTGTCTGTTCCTTTTTTTTTTCTATTGTCTTAATCATACAACTTTCGATAAAAATTTTTTATCTATCTTCTCTGTATCTATCTTCAAATTGTAATGATCTTAAACATTGCTGAACAAATTTTCACGACATGAATCGTCGTTAAGTTGTATGTGTATACGCGCGTGTGTGCGTTCGGTTATCTGTAGTGATACTACACAACGACACATCTTTACGTATTGGAAATCGTTGTTCTTCTCAGAATATATCTCGATCATCAATTTCATTGATACAGATAAAATCAAAGGAAAAATCTTGCGATATTTTGATTAATAATTGATAAATTTTGATGCAGGATATATTATATTGACGCGGGTTTCTTCTAGAACGTCATTGCCACAAAGAACCGCGTTTACCGCGCGAAGTTTTGCCGACAAACGCGTGGTCGCGCGCCACTGTGTGCGCGCATCTCGCGCACACACACAAACTTGGTCGTCGCTCGAACATAACCGTCATCGGTCGCGGCGCGTAGTGACTAAGCGGCGCAAAAAATCCTGTGTATTACGGACCGCTCACTTTGAGGTAGGGGATTCACGATTATCACAAGGGGAGAAATACGAAATGTTCGAAAGCATTGAAACAAACATATTTGTCAATAATCGTCATCCGGACACCTCACGTTTCGAATTTGTCGAATAAAGAAGAAATTGGAAACATTTATGGAATTTTTTTGGCTTATAAATTTTCTCTGAATAGATAATCTATGCCACTTTTCGTACATGTATATATATATATATATATATATGTATACGAAACTTGACCGATCTCGTCATATTTCATAACGTATCTGAAGATATGTGTGAAACTTGATTCGCGTAAATGTCAAGACGACTAGATTTCGTATCGATTATGCGTTCGACGAAAGAAAGACGACGGGTTGACTAGAGATTCGCGTGAAAGAATTTGCTTGTCGAAGTTGAGCCAGGTCGGTCAGAGACTACGAGCGATCGCGTGTGGCCATGTCTGTGTACGTATACATGGCTACTATTAATCTCGCGCGGTGATACGTCATTCCGAAGCACCGCCTAACCGACTCTTATCGAATTCGAGCCACCCAGTGCTCATTATACATTCGAGAGGCCGGCGGAACGCATCGGTGTACGGGAGGCGTCGCCGCGGCCGATGATAAATAGGGACACGGTCGACCAACTTTTTCAACGACGATACGACTAAGAGAAAAGAGTTCAATTCACATCTGGATAGCCGTAATCCATGTCCATCGCGCAATCACGTATCTAAGAATTCATAGCTCGATATAAAATGATCATTTCTATGCAATTAACCACATCTCTGGCCGATTACGCCAGACGCGACGTTGGTCGCGCTTAAAGGAAAACTAGTTCGCGGAACGATCGATACGATGACGCTATAGATTTCCGGAGAGTGGGTCTTGACGTTCGTGTCGCCGCGTTTAAGCGTTTCAGCCATTGTACAACCCTAGCCGCGTACTACTATATACCATCATTCTTTCGTGCTCCGGTTCTCTCTCCCATCCTGAGGGCAGCAGATGCCGCGTTGCACACCGGCGCGTTTTCAATCCGCCGAAAATACGCGACGTTCTTTTGAAACGCGAAGTCTGGATCTCTTTCGAATCTTTCAGCAGGCAACCAACTACCACCATCGCTAACTCACCTACCGGAGGCGCACAGTGTTGGCAACTTGGAAAGAGAGAGAGAGAGAGAGAGAGAGAGAGAGAGAGAGAGCAAGAGAGACGGATCGAGAAGTTGGATAGACAAAGAGAACGAGCAGAGACGCTGACAAGACACCGGGGAGGGAAAACGAGAAAGAGAGAGACGAGAGAAGCATCCTCTTTAGAAGACCCTTAACCCTGCGGGTGACGGTCGAACGGTCGGTCGGTCGGTCGGACGAACGAACGTCAGACAAAAGGGATCGGCCGGGAGCCCGGGAGGATTGGGGACGGGGGAGGATAACAGTGGCGCGAGACGCGAACCAAGGGGTCCGGCGCGGCTCAAAGGGTGGGACGTGAGGGGAAAGCAGAGGCCTGGCAGCAGGAAGCTCGCGATGCGTGACTCACCGAACCGACCGAATGGCATAGAACCCGCGGGTTCGCGTTCGCGCTCTATCTCCGTCCCTTTCTTCCCTCTGCTTACCTCGGATCTCTCTCTCCCCCGCCCATTTCGTACCGTTTTGTTCCCTCTCTATTTATCTCTCTCTTTCCCCCTCGGTTTCTCGATCCGTCCTACCGATCTCCCCCTTCGTTTCGGTCACCCTCCTTTTCCCTCGAAGTGGCGGCGAGGGAGAAGAAGCCCCCTCGATTCTGTTCCCCTTTCTCCTGCCCCCTCTTCCCCCCCCTCCTCCCCGTGGGTCGCACGGCCCCGTGTCTCTCGCTCGTTCAGCACACGGCTCTGGTTCCTGCCTAGTCCCTAGTACTCGCGTCGCGCGGAGCCTTTGTCCTCTACCATCACCTCGCGTTATTTCACACTCTCTCGCGCTCGCTTGTGTGCGCATGTATCTCTGTGTACACGAGGTGGACCGCGCCGGGCTCGCGTGAGAAAAAGACACGCTGCGTCGAATGTACGACTATGTGTATATATATATAACGCGTAACTACATAGATCCGTCGCTCACGTGATATATATATATATATATATATATATCATTAAATCCATCGTTACTTTATTACATCTGAACGATCTGCTCGTCAATCGATTCGAACGGCACATGCATAATTGCCCTTACATTGTTGCTCGATGCAACTGCTCGTATCGCATCTAGAGATTCACCTATGTTGCGCGACGCACAATTACGCGTATATACGTGTATCCAATCGTACATGCCGCTTATCCTCGCGCGCGCGCGTGTTGTATGTGTATGCGTTGTTGTATGCATGCGTGCACCCGTACAATCGGAGGGGGTAGCCCCGCCGCGTCCGAGCGAAGAATTAGCGAGTCGTGCGACGAAGGAGACTACCGTAAAGTCGTGGCTCGTTATGCGTCCGACAGAGTCGCTTAGCCTACTCCACCTATATCGTAGGCGCGTTCAGCCGTCTCTAGCACGAGTATATACGGGCATAGAGGCGACGCGCACGAGGCGATGGGCCAGGAATGGGTTCGAGGTTAATGCGCTCACCGGGTCTAATGACCAAGGACCGACTTTAGGGTGGACCGGCATGGCTCTGATGCCTCTACTGAATTTGCGGTGGAACGGCTCGCTTTACGTAATTGCTAATTAGTAATTGGTGGCGCGCCACGATACAACGTGTATCCGGTGAAATTTTTAATGGGTTCAGCGAATATTTTGTTATGAAATATTTCTCTTGGTGAAGATTTATCGAATTATTAAATTCGATCGATCGCTTACGTTATTTGCTTTTATTTTGCCTCTTTTTCTTGAGTTAGATTAAAAATCATCGGAGAGGAAAGCCAACTCGATTCTTCTTAGGCCGGAATCAAGAGACAGGAAAAAGTCCAGCCTGGTATATTATACCGATTAAAATTGGCCGTAACAGGCTTTATTAGAGGCCGACAAATAGATTCAGTCTGAACGTATTAATTAACGTTAATTAAGAGCAGGAGACATTAATAGCGTGCGGCTATCTTTATCGGCGCATTTCCGACGCGATGTCGCGTGAGCCACCTCTGTGAAACCTTGTTTTCAATTCCATATTGCTTCAAATAACACTTGACTGTTATTACTTTCCAATTTATGGTACGATTTACACAATACGGCTCCCCTTTTTCCCCGTTTTTCGCTCTTTTACGATATTCCTATTCATCCAGGAATTGTTGTCCGTTGTATTCGACTAAAATTCTGGCCGGTAAGCTGCTTAACTCGCCGAGTAACCGAACAAGCACGCGGCTAATTCCGTACCGCGGAACATTAATGCGGAATTAAGATCGTTAAACATTAGAACAAATTGAGTTTACCGAATCTTTTATCATTGATAATCGTCGAATTTTCCCTTATCGATTCGAAAAGTAAAAGTCATACCGACGCGTATAAGTCAATAAAATTTTAAGAAGACGCGTTATTATTCGCGTTTTTCGAATCTTAAAATGAAGAAAAAAAATTATATCGACCTCTTTTTTGTGATATATACTATTATGCTTTCCCATTTTTCATCAATTGTTGTAAGTTAGGACGAAAAGTTTGTATAAATAATACCGTGGTCACTTTATTTTTACATTATCGACGCATCGTTTAAACAGCTTTTATACGCGAATTATGCCCACGTACTTATCATTTTTCTTTGTTAAAAGTTTTGAAATTTGCGAGAACCTCGCACGAAATCTCAATATTTGTCATACCGAATACTACTTCGAGGACTACGTTATGCAACGTTAAATTCTCCACTTACGTAAACATGAGGTTGGGTTACAAAGCAGCCCTTGGTTGTATCCCGCCTTTGCCTATTATCGTTGCTCTTTAACTATCTAAACACTCTGTCATCTGGCTTTTAATAAAAACTCTAACAATAACAACAATTATAAACATCGATATTAGAAGAAAGAATATCTTCAGAACGAACGAATCAATTATTAATGAGTATAGGATAGGTATTCGATCGACCTCGAACACCGGCCATGCGAGAAACTCGCGTCCTTTGCCGTTCTATAAGGACACGCTCGCCGGCCTGATACGTGAACAAACGTCTAAGGCCGTGCCGTGACGCTGCGATCTTTCGCGCTTACGAAACACGCGCGCTAAAAGCGCGCCGCGATCGGTTTGCACGGCGTTACGCGGCTGACGTAATTGCGCGCGCGAGCGCTCGAACGAACATATACCAATGCTCTGCCGGTCGCACACGAGGCACGAGGTTTCTCCTCGAAAATCCCCGTATCAGCGCCGGAAGCAGCTCGAAACGACGAAATCGCCGGATGGATCGCGATGTGGTGTGTGCGCGCGCGATATATCGTGGACACATACGTACACATACATATTCACACTCACACGTAACGAACGACGGCGTTCCTTCGAGGCGAACGCGTTTCTGTGCCACAATCTCGCTGCCAGGGCCAAGCACCCCGCTCTCGCTTGCCAGCCCACTTGCTCGCCACCGCTTTTAGGATCGAACTCCCGACGCTCTTGCTCGACCGCGCCAAACGTTCCTAAAGCGCGCCTCTACTGATTTAGATCGTACGAGAATCGAGCTATAATAAAGGATTTTGTCTGTTTTTAGCTTTATTGTTTTTTTTTATCTGGTTATGTTTTGTCACGAATTATTAAGAAGAATATACACACAATATATATATATATCGATCTTTTTAGTTGTTAGAATATTGTTGAAGAAATGAAATAAGAATCGATTTACGTATATTCTTGTATAAGTTTTATGCATTGCATGATGTAGTGTATTATATGGCGCTACTATATGACGTAATCTCTGAGCAATGATTCGTACCTGCTATTAGGGTCGCTAACCCTGTCGTGCCACCATAACATGACCTCTTGGAAAAGTATTCATAAATCCTTAAAAATATTTCCACATCTTTTTTATTTAGATGGTGAATTTACATCGAAGAAACTTGTTGCATTATCTATCCGAAAAAACATCAACAACTTAATAATCTATATTTTCATTTTATAACCGATGAAGGAAACATAGTAAGATGGTAACGTTACACGTTAAATTGAATTGTGCTCGAAACTTATAAGTTCTCATTGACGAGAAGTATATGTAAAATGTTATACGTAATTAAATTGTTATTTTTATGTATAATGTGACTATATTACAGCAGAAAATTTTGTAGTAGATCGGTTTATAATCGGACTATATTTATAAAATTACGATCTTTAATATCTTCCATTGTATTCTTCCATTGTATTCCACGATCACCGTATCACGTGCATAGAATCCAATAGTGTTTAGCTGAAGATAATTTCAAACTATTCGCGAAAGAAATCGAGATCGTTCGAGGTCACGAAGCTCGTGAATCCATTGAAGCGATGCCGGACCGTGGTAGTCACGGTGTTCGGAAGTGGCAATCGTATTAATTCGATTCGTCCCCGTTGCGCTATCGCGGCGGCTGGGAGCACGGGCGCTGGACGAGGATAAAAGATGCCCAATCACGAACACTTGCGACGGTTCGCCCTTCGCGACGTGACGTCAGAGCGGCGCAGTCGCCGACCGTGATTCGTCACGGTCTAGTTTCCCACCTCGCCGCGCTATATACGAGACCAGGCCGGGTTGCTTCTGCCGTTCTTTCTTTCCCTCTCTTTCTCTCCCTTTCTCTCTTATTCTATCTTTTACCTATCGCCACCGTCGCCACCGCGCCGCGGCGTTTTGTGAGTTTTGGCGCGGATGCAGCGGCCACGAACGACGGAGAATGCCTTTCTCCTTTCGGCTCCACTCACGAAGCTCGTTCGATCGAGACGCGTCCTGATTAACGAAATTAAACCTAACAGACCGGACTGATATTCGAACGGAATCGAAGATTAGCTCGTTGTTTCGATCGCATGTTCCCGGATCTCTTTTCTTATTTCTCTCTGTCTCTGTGTTTTAATTTTTTTGGAAGTCTTAAAAAATCAAATTTATGACAAAATTATTACATTTGTGTTTTTACATTAATATATACATATATATATTTTATGATTGTATTTTTATAATATTGATCAGAATACATATGTTTATTTTCATCAAGTTTCATCATTGCTAACTTATCATTATTAATATTTGTGTGATTGATAAGTTGTATAATTTTTGTATAATTTATTAATTTTGTAATAACAGTGTCATCCTTTTTTCGTATTATATCATGCAAGATAACTATACGCAATATTTAAATTTTTCGAGATTGAAATTCGAGAATCTCTGTTGTTTTTCATATCCGATTTAAAAACTTTTCGCTAATATTTATAAATCCAGTAAAATTGCAAAAGCCAGCTTGCCAATACAGGTCTCGGTCAGTGAATTTTGTGGACGCGGCTCGTACTCAGTGGGCGTTCTCGTTTCTCTCAAGCGCAGAAAGGAAGCGGCTCGAGGACGGTGTACCGCCGCCACCGTCGAGAAGAAATTTTAATTCGACCGACCGTGCTCGATAACGCGTATCGAAACTCTTCGTCTCGCGTCGAGTCTTTCCAACGATCTCAGGCCGCCGCGCCGTTGCTTTCTCTCTTCTCCTCTCTTTTTCCCGCTCGCTCTATCTCCCTCCGCTTCGCCTTCCCTTTCCCACTCGCGCCTCTGCTCTTCTTTCCCCCTCCTCCCTCCTGCTGATCCGGCCTTCGTCCCCCTCGCCGTCGTCCTCTTTCCATCGGCAGTTTTTATCGGGCAACGAAGGCACGGTGCTCGCCTCCATTATACCCACATCCATTCTACCGTGGCCCTGCTGGAAAAATCCGGCATCGAGCCTCCTCGTCCACGGACGAACCGTCCCCCTCCCTCCCTCCCACCCCTCTCCCTTCGCCGCTTCCACGACATCTCGGCTCGCCCCTGTTCCGCGGGGATCTCTCTTTCCTTCTCCGTTCCGTGCTCTTCCTCCTACTCCCTCCTTGTCCCTTCTCGTCTGCTATCCCGAACCGCCTTCTTTTCGACCTTTTTCGAACCCTTTTGCTACGAGGCAGCCCGGCTCTCTTTCTTTTCCGTTGTCGAGAAAGGGTCCAGGGACGAGACTCGGCCAAGGAGCTGTGGCGCGGTTCTCGATTTTCAGTGTCCGTCGACCAACGGGTCTGAAGGATGGAACGGAAGTCGGTGGACCTCTCGACGGACGTAGGGCTGAAATCAGTACACCGAGCTGGGAAATGGAATTTATTGCGGCGACCGAGTGCACGCTCCACGCTTCTCTCTCTCTCTCTCTTCTTTTCTTCTATTTCTTTCTTTTTCGATCTTTCGACGGCCCTCGATTTTCCTTTCTTGTTCCTTTGTCTTTGTCCGTGACGTGACAGATAGAAATCGACGCGGTACACGACACGATGGAAAGGGTCTCGCCGCGAGTCGAGCATGCGATCGATCTATTCGTATCAGGTGAGTCAAACGAATCTTTGAAGGACAATAACATTGGGATTTCGTTGAAAATTGATTTTTTTTTTTTGACCATCTATGAATTATACATCTTGTTTCGTTTTTAATATCTTATATTAGGATAATGTATATGTGGATCGTACGAATTTTTTTATTCTTTATACGATTGGAATTATTGAAATCGTTGGGGCGTTAGGGACACTTTGAATCTAATTAGAATAAGAGGGGAAACACCGAGTTTCGATAATCAATGCTAAAACGAATCGAATGTATTAATATGTTTGTATTTGATTCATTTTAAACTCATCGTATCTCCGTTCATTTCTTCTTTCTTCATTCTTAACAATAGTATTTAAAATATTAATCGAATCTAAAACTATTATTCGATAAGAAATTAAAAATTAAAAACTGAAAATAAAAAAACAATTTTAATCAAATCGATTTTACTTTTTCGAAATATAAATCTCAAGAATAGTTGGATAAGTTATTTGATGTAAAAATTCGGGATAAAGAAATTAATATATCTGCAACAAACGATCCAATAATTATATAAAAAATATTTCAGAAGGTTATAAATTACCTCTTCTTATAATATTAAGCGTCTTGCTGGCTCGAAAACAAATTATGCATCAAGTTCGTCATCCCTTTCTTTTTGAGTACACGTGGCAATAAACGAATGTCAGAGACCGGTTCGATCGTTGCTTAAATTTCCACAGGCCAAATCTGTCGATCGGAAGCATATTCAGGATTCCGTTGGATGTCACGCGGCGGTGAGCGATAAACTTGTTTCGCCGAGCGTCTCGCATTAGGTAATACGTAGCTGGAATGGTGGGAGCAAAGGAGAAAGAGAGGGACAGAGAAACGAAGAAGGAAAGGCGTGCAAAGGGTGGGGACAAGAGACAGAGCGTGAGGACGAAGTTGTATCGATACGCATAGGCAAGTATGCGTTCATTGTCCTGTAGGTAATGATGTTTCTTCGCAGATCCAACGTATTCGTATTCGAGATAAACAATGGCCTCGACTCTGCTACGGCTGTTAATCGTTACTCGATTAGACAAATAATCCATACTACAAGCATTTCCATCCAATTTGTTGTATCGTAATCGTCGATGAATCGTCATTGAATTTCATTCACGGACATTATTTTTCTTCTATTTAGAGAACTTTTCTTACGTTTAGAGTCATTGTTATCGAACTTCGTTCATGCGCCGGATGAGTTAATATCAGTCGTAATATTAGTTGTGAAACGATATTTTGACACTTCTTAAAATTTCTAATTAATTCAATATACATTTTATACTTCGTTTTATTCAATTTAATCTTGTTTATTTAATTGAATATATTACAGATCGATTTAAATTCGATTCAAAATATGAATAATATTTACAATTTTGCGTGATTTTCAATAAAATTAATAAACGAAAAATTTTCTCATGAAAAATCGAACATCATGCGCACGATTCATCGCGCTACGAGAGGACAATGAAGCGGGAACATTTTTGTTGGACCGTATATATACTTGGGCGCGTTTCGTGGTATTTAGGTTGTTCCGCTTTTCGCTTGTCGACCGTGGAGCGGTGCGCCGCTGCTATTATCCGGGATAGCAGCCGGCAACGGAATCGATCGATCGATTCCTTCGTGCCTCGTGGTCCGAGACTTCCCACGAGAGGAGAAAGGCACCCTAACGCGCCAATATATCCCCTTGAAATTATTTCGTAATGGTCGAGGTATTAAAAGAACGGCGGCGCAACGCTTAATTACCATCCGCGTGGCTATGGGAAAATTATCGCCACTAATGATGAAAATGTTCCACCAATTTACCGTTTTCTTTTTTTCTTCTTTTTTTATTTATCTATATTCTTCTTTATTTTTCATCCTTAACAATTTATTTACGAACACGTTCCATCACAGTTTATATGTTATATTAAATATTTGTTAAATTCGAATAAGACGGCTTCATTTTTTTTTATATATTTTACACGAATTTCTATTTATTTTAAATGCTTAAAAATGCTTCCAGAAGAAAAAAATTGCTAAATATTATATAAAAAAAAATATTAGGATAATAAGAATTGTTAACATAAAAATTCATTCTCCGTAATGACAAAATTCGTTAAATCTCGGCCAAAGATTCGGAACAATGCACAATCAGTTTCACAACTCATCGCGAACCGCTATAACCCATAAATAATAAACCAAAGAAGATCTAACAACTAAAATATAAGAACCACCGTAAAGAAGAGAGAGAGAGAGAGAGAGAGAGAGGAGTATCATCGAACAACGGAAGTTGAGAACACGGTGGACGACAATGGATCACATCGGTGCAGCGGCCAAACCACGTACCAGCTTGCCGTTCGCAAAACGATCAATCGACGAGGTTCTCGCGTTCTTCGGTCGAAGAAAATAGTAACGTTCGCGGGAGAAAGAAAAAGAGAGAAAGAGAGAGAGAGAGAGAGAAAGAGACGGTCCAACGCCGCGATATATCCGCTCGATTTACTTTCTCGACTCCCTTCTGTCTTCCTGTCCTTCCCTCGCCGATGCCGCCGCCGCCGTCGCTGCTTTCTCGCTGCACAAAAGCCGACACGAGGGGGGAACAAAAAAAGACTCGCTCGTCCGTGCGAGCCGCGCGCGCGAATATGCACCGCGAGCGCAATTATACGACGAACACAGCCGTGAAACGCGTGTAGCAGGCGACCACGACGACGACCGGTGTGCCGGGGCGAACGAGCACAACGGCGGTAGGGAACGGCGGACGGAAAGGGAGGAAACGGAGTGGGGAGAAAAAAGAAAGAAAAAAAAAAAAAAAGAAGGGAGAATACCGTAGCTCACCTTCTTCGCGTTTTATTGTTCTCGTCTTTTGCTTCCTTTCTTCCTTCCCTTTGAGGATCTTCGCGTGGATTTCGCGATGTCGCGACGTGTGCCCTCTTCCTCTTCCTGTTTCTGTGCTTACAAGAAGAACCGTTGGAATTGAAGGATTTATTTTAGCATCGGGAATTCAATAGATTTTATTCAGCGTCACGCGATATTAAAGATGACGTGTTCGACAAAAATTTTGTTATAACGAAACGAGAAAGAACATTGGATAGGTAATTATAATGGTACCGTTTAGCATTATGTTTGCACGGTAGAAGCAATATTTCTCGAATATCAAGTACAAAACCAATTTATCACGTTATTTTATCTCGATTTGCAAGATGAAAAAAATAATATCGAACGAGTAAGAAATGATCGTATACAGATACACGAATGGAACAATTTCCTCGGAACATACGTACACGGATTCATATCATCGAAAGGATTAACTTGATCCCAATCTCGAATTTAACAATAATCGAACCTGTACGCACATACGATAACACCACGGTCGCCCTCTCTTCCCCCGCTGACGCTAAACATCCGTCCATTCGGATGGTTCGCGATCGCCGCTCGGCTCTCCCTTATAAACCATTTACGAGCGGACGAGGCGGCACGTAATTACGTAACGAACGCACCCCAAGACACCGGTAAATTACCGGCAACGCAGCGAGGCGACGGGAAAAAGGAAAAATAAGAAAACGAAGGGAAGGACACGCGCTACCCTCTTGCTTCGAGTCCCTCGACTACACTGCCCCCTCCTCTACCCACACCATTTCGTTTCGAGCTCTCCTTGCGCCTCTACATTTCACCGTAGCTCAACGCGTACACATTTCCTCGCGAAATTTGTCTCTTTGTAACGCGAGTGAATTTAGAACGGAATACAAAAAGGGAAGGGAAAGCATCTCGCTCGTTTGGACGATATTCGACCAGAGGGCCTATATGATTTTACAGTTATTAAATAAGGACCGACAAAGCCGGAAACATCGATGGTCTCTTTCTTCCTCTTTCAATTTCCGTTCTCGTTCTTCCTTCCTGTCTTTCTTTCTTCCTTTCTTTCTTTCTTCATCCGTTCATCCGTTCTTTTGGTGCTCGTTTCTTGTTAAGACGAGCGGAACAACGACACCGACAAGGACAAAGATAAATAGAAAGAGAAAGAATAGTGGAGAGGAGTGAGAGGAGGGTATAGTTAGTGGTATGCGTAGAAAGAGGATGGGAAACACGCAGGGGGTGATGGTTTAGGATTGGAGGGAAGAGAAGAAGGTGGACGACGAGGGAAGGCGGTGACCCGCGGTGCCTGTCTGTCGTGCTGGCCGCGTTTCAGACCCGCACAGCTCTCCTTCTAGCGTGCCGCGTTATAACCACACCGTTGCCTCTCCATCTCCCTTCCTCCGTCTGTCTTTGGTATCTCCGTCTCTATTTTCCTTCGGATTCTCTCATCGTCCGTAGCGAGTTTCAGTCACGGAACGCGTGTGTTTCGTCCTGCGGGGTCGTACACGACGGAAGACGAATACGGAACGAGTTGAAAAACGGGACGAGGAACTAGAATAGAAGAGAACAAAGAAACAACGAAAATTGGTGATAGCACGCTCCATCCGATCACAGTGCGGTTCAAAGTATGCAGAGCTATCGAGAACGATGCGACTCGGTGACCGAAGAGGGCGAACGACGCGAGACAATCGCAATTCTCCGCTTGGCTCTGCTCTGCTTCGTTGGCACGTCGCGCCGCCGTGAGGTAGAGAGAAGAGCGCGTAGCGTTCGCGATCGGGAGAAAGAAGCACGAACGAGGAACCCGTTGGGAAAGAGAGAAAGAGAAAGGAAGATAGAGAGAAAAGAGGATAAAACGGCGAAGGAGAAGGTGGATAGGGTGGTTGTGGAGAAAGAAAGGCAGAGAGAGGTTGGCGCGAGGGAGAACTCCGGCGAGGTGGCGGAGGAGGAGAAGGAGGATGAGGTAGTAGAAGAGGAGTAGAGGAGAGCGAGGAGAGGACGGTAGGTAGAAGAGGGTGAGCCGCAGCAGCGGGCGACTGCGGCTCTGCGAGAGTATAGAGAGCAGGAGCGAGAGGAGTGGCGCGACGCGGACTGGTGAACCGTTGGGGACGAAAGGGGCGGGGGAGGTGGTTGGTGTGCGCGGCGGGGTGACGCGGAGGAGAGACGTAGCAGGGAGGACGGAGGTAATTTGAGCGTCACACGCCGAGCGAGCGAGCGAGCGGCAACGAACGAACGCCAGGCAACGTTATGTGCTACATAAAGAGGCTCCCCCTATCCTCCCCCTTATGTATCCAACCCATCGCGAACCTACGATGTGACGCGACCCATGTACAACGCGTCCCAAAAGTCCCGTGTTGCCTGCCTGCTGCCTGCTTCTGCCTGGCTGGCTGACTGACTGCCTGCCTGCCTGCCTGCTTGCCTGCCTGCCTGCCTGCCTGCCTTTGCCTGTCTCTCTGCCTGACTGCCTGCTAGTAGCCTGGCTCTGCTTCGTAACCCGGTGTGTCCCAGAGAGAGAACCGCGCTACTCTGTACCGGGATATATAGCGTATATGAGAGACCACGGGCGCTGGGCAAGCACTAGCTGGGAAATGGCTTTAACCCGGGTTATCGAAGAACGACGATGTCGACGACGACGACGACGACGACGACGACGGAACGAAACGAGGGTAGGAAGAAAGGAAGGAAGGACGAACGGACGGAAGGAAGACTGGTAAAGAGAGAAGATTACGAAATTTTTCAGGAGCAACCTATACTACAGTGAACACTGTGAAGGCAATGATGTTCTTCTACGCTGCCATAGGATACCGGTGAAAATCTTCCAACCAAAGAAAACGACCGCGTGGGTGTGGTTTTTGGCGGCAAAGCTTCTTCGAGACGTGTATCCGCAGTACGCTATACTTACGTATACCGATACAGCTCTATATACACACACACACACACACACACACACACACACACACACACACACACACACACACACACACACACACACACACACACACACACACACACACACACACACCTGTACGAATACGTTTCGTCGACGATTCGCATTCGCCGTCAAGTCTTCGCTAGTGTATTTTCGATGAGGACGCAAGCGGACGCTTGTTCCTCTCTTTCCATTCCTCGTTCTTGCCGCAGCTTGGTTTACCACTTTTGTCCGTCCTATGAGATTTTTCTTCAGAGTCAGAAGCGTTCATGCGTCAGCTGGTCGGTCGATATCGATCCATCTTCTTTCTAGATCGATCTTTCTTCGAATCTTTCTCAACACGCGCAACTCGTCATTCTTATCGGTGATCGGTTCATTCGAAGGAAATCGGCTCGAAGTATTTCTAGAACGATCCCCAGCTGGTCGATCGCCATTCAAAATTTCCGCGGGGCCAACTATTTTAGGTCACGGTATTTCGGCGATTCCGCCTCGATGGAACGCTCTCCTAGACTGGGAAAGAATGGACTCGGAGAGTCGTTGGAAACTCCACTCTGATATCTCCGAGTTCCATCCTTTTATATCTCGAATATTGGTATGTATATTAGTAGTAAGTATATTGCGTGATAAATTGGAATAATAGATAAGAATTTAAATATCGGATAATTTTTATTAATTTGGACAATTCAATTCAAAAATATATAATAACTGTTGAAAATCATTAAATTTTGAATAAAAATTTTCATGATAATTTATATAAAATAAATATTAAAATTGAGCGAAATAAAAATACATAAAAATACAATTTATGAATTATTTAATGTCATAAATGAAAATTTTATTTGAAAATATATATATATTGTTTTGCTCTCTCTTTAATATTAATAAATATCGATATCTGTTAAGATTCTTTCAATTTTATCTTTTCAAAGAAACTGTAAAATCAATAATCAAATACTTTCGCATGTCATAGAGATTGGTTTGGATATTAAAATAGCTATTAAAATGTAAATGCTTTGATTCTTACATAGACAATAAAGTTTTTACAATAATTTGATATTTTAATAAAAGAAAAAATAAATATAAATGACAATAATAACAACAATGAAAGAACTTATATTTTTTCAAAAATAAAAAAAAAATCACAATTATTAAACTTCTTAATCTTTGAATAGAGGAATGGTTCCGCCTTAGAAATGTGATTTATGATCAAACTCTAAGAATGATAATTTGTTTACCGAGCAAACCTACGAAGAGGGTTTCTCCCACTCTTTCATATTCTCCACGCTTTCTCCGTCATTCGTTCATGGTAGTATGTATATATCTTAGGACGCGAGTCGTATGAATTTCCATGGCACGATCGCGTCACGGCTCCGGCCACTTCACACCTGTTATTATTATAAAACTCTGTCGGGTAGCGTTTCCGGTATGCGCGTGCGCAATTGCGCTATAACATCGACAAAACGGTTGTCACGCGCGATTAATCTCGAACCGTTATCATTGATTTTGTTGAAGTATGAAGAATTAATTTGTTAGAATTAATTTTCAGTATTTTATATTTGTTATTCCTTCTTCGATTCTATTATATCGAGTATCGGAAATTGAACGCATGAATTATGTTAAAATTTTGACTTCAAACTTAACCTCAATCTTCATAACATGAAGAATCAAATTTCATCTCGATTCAACACGTATGAAAAACACGTATGTATTTTTTCATACAATTTGATAAAATTTTATTATATATCGACTTTTAAGATTTTATTATATCGTTTGAAATATTTTAAAATATTATTTGAATTATTAAGTTTAACGTATATTTTATTTCGAAGCAATTGGCAACATCAAAAGATTCGTTCAAATAAATCATAACTTGTCGAAAGAAAGATAAGTTATCGTAATGTTACGGATATAATAAATAATTTCATTTATTTAAATAAATAAATTTTGTATTTATAGATTTTTACTTGTTCTTTTTTTTCCGTTTATAAATTTATTAGTATTGTTCTTTGAATAGATATTGCAATTTATAGGTGAGAATGACGGAGATATAGAGCGTTCAATTCATGAAGTGGTTATGTTCGAGGTTTGATTAGATGTTTGTTTAGGCTGGGAATTGCTCGGATGTCGGTAAGTGTTTGAATTCATACGGTACATAACTTCTGGTTTTATTATGCTCGTAACCTTGAACGTCCTTGTACGATGAACCCATATATCACGCTACTCTCTGCAACTCGGGAACAAGGTCAGAGCATGTACATTTGCAGCAACTTCTTTTATCGCTTTCGCTTTCTGCGGCCGATGATCGTACTTATACCGCGATATTATATTTTGCATATTAACAATGTTATATTCAAAATATAATAATCTTTAATCGTATAATCGTGTGATCAATAAATTTTTCAAATTCATCGGTTTAATAAATAATTAAAAATCGATAAATTTTATAAATATCGAAAGAAAATTATATTTTATATCATTATTTAACAATTTTACTGAATTCTAAGAAGCCAATTTTCTATTATTTATTAAGTTATTTTTCTATTATCTATTTTTCAACAACGATACCACGATAATAAAAAGAAAAAATACAAAGAAAATAATCATTAGCCATACTCGATTCTAATTTTTGAGATAGATAAATAATTTTTCTTCCATTCTTCGACTGTTCCCTTCCTTTTTTGTTTTCATCCTCGTGAACAAGAAAGAAAAAGAAAGAAAATAAACGTTGCTCGATATCGGCCTCGACTGTCACGAAAATCCGGATTGGTCGCGGGGGCTGGCGATCGCATAATGGGCACGGGAGCGATGATAATGGGCGCGCGCAGCGTCTTTCGAAACTTCCTATCGGCCGGTGACGTCGTCGTTGTACATCCTGTATAAGTACATACGTATGTATGTGTGGCATCGAGTATCGGTATTAGGGCGGAACGAACAGAGGGTGTATACACGCGATGCTTGTATGTACGTCGCAAACCCACGCACACTTATGCACACCCACATATATCTATATACTCTTTCCTTGACGTGTGCATGTACATTACCGGCCAAAAATTTGAAATCACTTTCTTCTCGGCTATAACTATACAAAATCTTATGTAAATTTTGATGATCATTTGAAATTCTATGAACATTACTTAGACAATATAAAAATGTATTGTGGATATCACGAAGATATCTAGCTATCTTTGCACGATTATTAGTAAAATTATAAAAATTGTAAATGAAAAATTACCATAATGATTACAACTCTTTTCACTTTTTATACCACTTTCTTAAATATATCCACATCCATTCTTCATCTTAGCATTACATTCTAGTGCAAAAATTTACCGTTCGAATTTTATCAAGCAATAATTTTTCTTGCCGTGATAAATTTTTCTTGAAATTCCATCGTATAATGATAGTAGATAATAGAATTGGAATTATGAATTTTGTTCGATGATCGAAATTAAACAAATTCCAACTCATTTTATCGATTTCTCTTTCTTTCTAAGGTAACTTTTTCCCCGATTTCAAAAAATCGTATCAACTCACAGCGATTCGAAACTTTTGGTCGATAGTGTATATCCGCGATGTCGACGCGACATACACCGCGTTCCGAAAGGCTTCCTGCCATATTCGAGGAGATAGAGAGTACTACACATTCGTTGGTTACACACGCGATAAAGAATCGTTCGATGGGCGGTGGAGAGGGGCATAGACGAGCATTAACGAAATTGTTGTGGCGTCACCGATTCACCCACCCTCTGCACACACCGTCCCATACTCCTCATACTCGGGTCCCATTTTCACCCTCGTCGACGTATGTGGCATTCCTGAAGTCCTCGGCCGCGATATCGCCGTAGGGTTGATGAAATTGGTACGTTGATTAAATTGTTGCTCGGAGCTGTCGAACAGCCGCGACTAGCCGCGAGTGAGCGCGTGTCCGATCGAACGGCGTATACCACGATCGCCTACCCCTCCTCTCCCCTTCCTGTTCCTCGTTTAACGATGGATATTAATCTTAGGCGGAGAAGTTGAACAAAGTCGGTGATTCTTTCATTAAGATTGAATGGTCGATGGAGTTGGTTTCTTGTACGTTGAATGCAATGCTGGATAAAACGATTAACGATTACAATTGAATTTTAAATTGCCAATCAACGATTAACGATTAAAGCATTTTATTTTGAAGCTACGCAAGAATTAAGATATTTATAATAATCCATTGCGATTGACGATTAAAAATTCATTATAGAGAAAGATAAGAGGTTATAACGAGATAAAAAGAAATTCAATTTTTGAATTTGTAATAAGTATATAATTATAATTTTGTCTATTCGCACGCGGTTAATTGTTCGATCAACAAACATGAGGATAATTTGATACTCGTTAAACTTTCTCGATCCATTTCTTTTCTATGCTTTCGTAAAGACAAAGCATCACAAAGCATGACTTGATGTTAAAAGTTTATTTGCAAAATTGACGCTTTAAAAAATTGGGTCATTTTTTTTCTGTAAAAAGAAAAAAATATATATATATAACGCGTAAAGAAGAATTTTTAATTCATTTCATATATATCTTTGCTGTATCGCGTAATTAAGTAATTTTATATCAAATATAAAATTCAAAGGATAAAAAAGAAGGGGAAAAAAATTTCCTTAGCCGTAGAAAGAATCTGATAAGCGATTCAGTATTAACTTAAAAATTCGAGGCACGCGTTTGAAACACGCTGTATGAGGCGATCTTTATTAAAGTCGGCCCGGCTCGCTAAAGGGGATGGCAGATTTAAACCTTTCTCCACGAGCAAGCCATCGTACCAATTCTATGACCGCGTTTATATCATTCTATGCTCCTTCAACAAGTGGAACTTCAAAAAGAAGTTACAGTTAAACGACCAAGCTCCCGCCAACGTTTTCTCCGCAACCTTGTACCACTCACAGTCACCCATGAAACTTTTCGATTGTGACCTATGTTGCAACGAAAAGTTGAACATTCTTGCTCTTTTGTTTTTTTTTTTTAGAAGATAAACGTATCCTAACTTTTTATCCATGAAAAATGTTATCTATCCAACATATCACGTTTTATCAATTTATCCACTCGAAAAAACTAATAATCCAAATTTTCCTTCACCTCAAAATGAAAATTCCCTTCGAGAACCCTTGTAAAATTTCACAGAACAAAATTTTCAATTCTGATTTCGAGCGAACAAAATATATCGAACGATCTCTACTCGAACTAATTAATCGACGAGAAGACCGATATCCGGGACAAAATTTCCAGCCTCGAATATCCTCGCGAGATTACATAAATGCGGCGCGTTTATTCAAAGAGGATCAATCGTCCGGATAATCCGGCATCCGTTGAAACTTCCGGCAAAGTTTCTGCGAATCCGCAGCCACGTACGAAACAACGGAGAAAGAGAGGGAGAGGGAACGGGGAGGAGGATGGAGGAGGTGGAGAGCTCATGAATGAACGAGTACGCGGCAAGTTTCCAGCGTGCTCGAAACAACATGTACCGGGGATCCATTTCTTAGCGCGACAACGGGAACGGTCGCGCGACCGTTTTCAAACTTTCAAGGGCTGAAACTTGGTGCTGGTAATAGCGACTGCGCACACGTATACACACGTATGCATTGGGAAAAATTGAAACGTTCGCGCGATTCACGGAACGTAGCAACCATTCGGCAAATTATTTATCGCGTGCGACTTCCGGCTGAACCTATTTTGTTTCGTAACCGGTTGAATTTACGGAGGAGTTATTCTTGGTGTTAGGTCGAGGTCAAGCGGTCGAAAGTATTTTCGCTCCGGATTGGTCGGATCGGGTTTAAGGAGAAGCGTTTGGTTCACACACACACACACATATATATATATAAATTAAATGATATTGTTGATTTTTATAACGGATTTTTAAACGGATTTATTAATTTACTGTGTATAGTAAAAAAAAAAAAAAAAAAAAACAACGTTATTCAAATTTATACGATTTTCACATCCTCCCCATTCATAATTCTTTGAAATGTTTCATTCTCGACACGTTAACCTCTCATTCCGCGACTTTTTACCCACGTATATTGAAATCGAGCATTCGTTCCCCAACGCTCTGTCCCCAACATCAAAGCATCGCCCACGACTGACATTTGTCAATTCGCCGTCCCAAAAATCACGACTAAAATTCTAGTCGAGACAAAACTCAACAACGAATGCAACCCGCCCCCGTCACTACCGAGCCCACAGTCCATGTCCCGAATACGACACGATGTTATGATATATCTCGCGCAGTGTTAAAATTTTCGCCTACTCCCAAAGAAAGAAAGAAAGAAAAAAAAAATAATCCTCAATCCCCCCCCCCCCCCGTTAAACTTTTCCTCGTATAAATTCCTCGTAGCTTATACGCAGGGTTCGCACGACACGTCTTCCGTTGGACTTCCACCCGAAGATGGCAACATCCTCCTCGTGGGCGGGGGTATAAGGACGAATCACGGATCGCTTGTCGGTATTCGTGGCGCGGCGCACAAAGAGGATAGAAGGTTGATGGAAAGGTCGAGCGAGCCGGAGCACACGATGTCGTGGATAGGGGCTTGGAGGGGTGAGGGGATGAAGGAGGAGGCGGCCGCCGAGGCGGAGGGTCGCGCGATTAATTCGCAGAACGACGAAGGATATTCCCGCGGCTGGCCCCATATAAGCCCTCCTCCCTTCCCGAACCCTCCTTCGGCATCCCACCGGCTGTCTATTTCTCTCCCACCCTTCCACCCTCTCTTTCCCCAACCGTATGCCGTGTCCGCGGCATTAGGCGTCGATCTACCGAGATACGGAGATCGAGGCAACGGTGGTGCGCCTCTGGCCTCGTCGATGCCAGGCACGTCTGCCTTTTGGGGCGCTCCTCCTCCGCCTCCTTCGTTCCTTCCCTCTCCTCTTCCTCCTTCCTCATCCTCTATGTACGTGTACCCGCGCACATAGCGGACCAACGTTCATATATATATATACACACACACACACGTACATATACATAGGTATACATGCATATAGATCCGACCGAGAACGGTCTACTACACACTTCTAAGTCCGTCGCGCACACCCCTCGATTCGTTCGCGTTCAATCTCGTGCGTGTGCGCGCGTTCCTCGCGAACGAACGCGTCTCCCCCGTGGCGCGCCACGTATACCTTCGTATTCGTGTGTGTTCAACACCCATCTGCCATCCTAGTGTGCGCCGTGTGCACCTATAGATCCGCGGGGATCGGCACATAGCCGCGAGAACGTTTATGTAGCGCGCTGTCGGACGCGCGAGAGCTACCTAAACCGACCAGTGTCGTCGTCGTCGTGGAGTACATAGAAGCGGGCATAGGAGTGTGTAGACGCATATATACACGTATATACGTAGCGGGCAACTGTGCCGCGCCGCGTGGTTATATAAGGGGGAGCGAGAGAGAGGGAATAGTAGGGAAGAGGAGAGTCGAAGCGAAACGATGGTGGGAGGGGGGGGAAGCAGTGGGGCGCGGAGCCATGCGGCTTTATGTAGCGGCTGTGTGGAACACACGAGCGGTCGTCTCGGTCCGTCCGTCGGTCGGTCGTTGGGTCGGTCGGTCGGTCGGTCGGTCGGTCGCTCGTTCGTTCGTCGTTCGGTCGGTCCGTTGGTTCAGCCTGTGTACATATAGCGTTGGCCCCATGTAACGCTAGGGGGGTAGGACCGCGAAGCCGTTGGTCCTCTCCTTGTCCGACACGCGTTCGCTACCTGCGAGTCTGTCTTTGTCTCACCGTTCTCGTCTCGGTCGGTCGCGCGCTCGCGTGTGAGTGAGCACGCTACGGGCTTCCGCGAACCGGGGTCACTTATGTATATAGGAGGGGCGAGTCTCCACGGCTCTCTCTGCGCTACTACTCCTGCTGCCTCGCGAACTCGCCTGCAGACCAGATCCATAGTTAATTACCGGCCTAATCTCTATTCGCGATTGCCCGAAACCGCTCGTAAATCCGTATCGGTGTGTGCGTGCCAAGCGCCACCGCCGAACTATCCCTCCCTTTTCCCTTTACCTCCTTTTCCTCACCTTTCCTTCCTTCCTTCCTTCCTCTCTATCCCCACTCCGCCACTCACCATTTATCGCCTATCCTCCGCTCTTTCCAATTCTTCTCTTTCGTCCACGCTTATACTCGATCTCGCGTCCTCCTCTCCCTTCCTTTCTTCCTTCTGTCTCTTGTCTCTCTCTCTCTCTCTCTCCCTCCCTCCCTCTCTCTCTCTCCGTGACCGTGTTCGTGGCGCGACACGCGTAAAGATAGCGCGTCCGAATGCATCTGGGTCTCTGGCCATCGTTGCGGATCGCGAACGAAAGAAAGAGACCTCGGGCAGGGTATAAGGTTCGCTGTGCACGAGTGAGAAGATCGAACGCGCGGGGAAGAAGGGTGAGAGGAGAGAGAAGGGAATGTGGAAGGGAACGGTGGAAAGGAGGGGGCGAGAGGTCTGGCGAGAACGTATACGCGGCAGGATCGATCCCCACGATCGATCGCAGCGATATATACCGTTAAGAGGGAATCGGCGAGATCGGCGTGTTCCGGGCTCGACCCGCCGCGCTTCCGGTCACGAGGAGCGAACCACGCTCACTGAGGAAGCAGCCTTTACTCGTCTCCTCTCTCTCTCTCTCTCTCTCTCTCTCTCTCTCGCTGTCCTTCCCTCTTCCGTTTTGCTCGGCGCGTCGTCGTTTCGTTTGGTGACTGGCTAGCTCGGGTTGGTTGGTCAGCTCGTCGTTTCTCGAGCTCACGTTCCTTTCGACGAACGATTCCGTGCGAAAACGCACGACCGACGAGCCGCGGAACGGGTGGGCTTCGTTTCTCTTCGGACCGAGTAGTGTGTCTGGTCGTCGCGTTTCACGGAAAAGGGGAGTAACAAGAATCCTCTTGGAAATTTGGTCCGTGAACCGAGCGACCGCCTTTCTCGTCTCGTGGACGGATTAAAGAGGAAACCGGTCGTCGCTCTGTGCCACGAGCCGCGACGATCGCCGCGTTCCTCTTCGCTCGATCGATTATCGAGCCGAGAGTGCCTGAGCTGCTGTCTCGTTTCTGAAGGGATCAGTTTCGAGAGGAGGAAGAGTAGTGTGTTGGCGTTTTTTTTTTTTTTCTTTTCTTTTTTTATTTTTTTTTTTATCGACTTGCAAAATGGTTTATGAGACGCGTGCTTTTTCACAGAGGATTCAGAGGGAAGGGATCTTGATGAATTTTTCCAACGATGGGTCTTTTAAGCATCGAGTGTGTAGTTACGGTATAACGCGTAAACGTAGGTTGAATATTGTTTACGATAAGTGCGCTCGTCAATGTAATTTGAATTAACGGGAATTATATGAGATCCTTGTTCGTTTGTGAAAAGATGTGTCTTGTATTGGATAGAGGATAATAAATATTTTTTTAGACAGGACTCAATGAAATATCTATTCAATTGAAATTGTGAATGAAATTCCAGAGAGAAAGAGAGTGGAGAACATAAATTTTCATTATACTATAAAAAATATATATTACGCATTTTCACCGTTTTTATAAATATAGAAAGAAAATAAATAAGGGAAAAAAAAAAAATACCTACAAGTATCGATATATCCTTTTCATCTTTTAAAAACGGAAAACGAACTTTTATCTGTTTATCCGGGATAATACTTTTCTACGCTTAAAGTAAAATTTCAAAAGATGGAGACACACAGTTATGTAAGTTCCAAGTGACACGAAGATTATAGAGTTAATTAAAAAGCAGCAGTTCAAGCCATCGACGGCTCGAAGGCGGATTCGCTCACGCGAGCGGCGCGTAATCGATCTTTTTATAATCGATTAAGGCGGACGACGATCGGGTCCGACACAGGCGGGTCTGGCTCTGGCGACCATTGGCCGCGAGGCCGCCCCGTAGAATCGATCCCCGCTGACCCTTCTCGAAACAGGGTCACGCGAGGGATATTTCGAAATCGAGCCGCTGCTAGGAAGCATCTCAATTCCGCGAAGCCCTCCGCCCTCCAATTCTCTCTCTTTCTGTTATCTTTCTTTCTCCTTTTCTATTTTCTTCTCACTTCCTTTCATCATCCTCGTCGTGTGTATTTCATCCATTAATAGAGATCGCGACGAAAAAAGTTTTTCGATTGTGCAACAGTGTTCCGTTGAGGAGTTTTAAGTATTAAGAATCGAGTAAAGAACGATGAGAAAGCTGTTACGTGTGATTTTATTATCAATATTCCGAATGTGGAAATCAAGAGTTTCGTGAAAAAAGAAATTTCTTAAAATTTATAGTTTTATTCATTTTCGATATTCATATATATCTTGTGAAAAATGGAATATTGATATTATTTAGAAATTTTACGTATCCATCGTGCGAATTTCAAATCATCTTCTTTCCTGAGAATTTCGAGATTTAATTCTATCAAAATCCAATTGTTACGTCTTTCCTGAGATTCTAACTTTTGTAACCATTTAACCTTCCCTGTAGTCATTCAAATCCCTATCCTTATTTTCTCCATACTCTATCGCAAACATATTTTTTTCTTTGTTACTACCTTTGTTACTTCCTCCTAAGAAATTTCAATAACTCGAAGACAAATGAAATTATAATTAGAAAAAAATTATAAAAGAAAATATGCAATTACAAATTTTATTTTCGAATTATAAAATTTAAAGCAATTAAAATTTAACGATCCAGAATCGACGCGATTACTTTCTACTTTCAGAAAATCGCGAACCAGTTTCGTAAGGCGACAATCATTCGAGCCTGTCATGGGTTGTGTGTAAGAAACAAGTCAGAGTTATTAGCCCTTTTCGAGGCGATTTCCAACAACGGTACCGAGCAGTGCCGCGTGTCCACTTTCTCCGAAATCATCGCCGAGCCGCTCATTACGCTCGATATATCGTATCCCGTTTCTGCTCGTTTTATTCACGGACCATACTTCATTTATTCCGTCATGTCCACGATCGCATACTGCATCCGCACGAGTTAGTTCCGCGATTAGAACGGAATCTAACGATGCGAGAAGAACGCTTCTGTTCCTAGCTGTTGTTTCTTCGTCAAGCACCACTAGTCCAAAGGAACAATCTCGAATGTATTATCTCGAATCTGATGTATCATCGCGTTTTTCAGAACAATAAAGGAAAGTAGAAAATGTACAAAATAGATATCAAGTATAATTAAAAAGTATTTATAATACTTTTAGAAAAAATTAATTTCCTATTTTTTGTATATTTTTCTTATATAAATAAACATTATCGAATTAAATCTTTCAACTCTCAAGATTACGATGGCTATTATATCGCGTGATGGAATCTATATACAAATCGTACGAAAAAAAAAACAACTCTCCTAAACTCTTAAGATTTCACAACTTAAAGGACGAAGAATCAAGTCCAAGTCCTTGAGCACACGGACATCGACCGAAGATGGTTTGTGTCATGGCGCGAGAGAAGAGCCGCGCGCGCGAAGAAGAAGAAGAAGGTAATGGCGGGTACGCGAACCGTAGCCGTGTGCCCTGGCCAGTCGGTATCTTCATCCTGGATCGTCAACGGTACGGAGAGAGAGGCCGGCCACGGGGGAAAAGAAGTCGGCCACACCTCGAGCGGTCCGCGGGCAAAAACCGAGCCACGCTTCGCTGCCCGTTCCTTTGACAAATACGTCGCGCGGAACGACTCTGTGTGCCAACCGTGCGAGCCAGAGACTGTCCACCCGGATGGCCGAACAAGAATCGATCTGGGGTGTTACCCGTCGTGTGCTCGATTTTCTAATTGGAAAGGATCGCATCGGACACCGAGGATGAGTTGCGAGCTGTTCTCTAGTTCGCGTCAACCTGCCTTATCGACTAGTCACCTTGTTCCACAGCCCCTACTAATTAGAACCACGCGTAAAAATTTCAATTTTCCACGCGATGTCATCGGATATTTGTTTTTTTACCGTCGAATTATTAAACTAATTTGATTCGAATTGAATCGATTTCTTAGATGTCTCATGATTTTCGAAATTTTTATATCGGTAAAATTAATACCGATTTTCTCGACATATAAGAAAAATAATTATTTTTCGTATTTATTTATTTATATCGCATCAGTTGTATTTGTATTTAAAATGATATTACGAGTCGATTCTAATGTTAACTTCGAAATTCGAATTCAAATTTGTTCAACTCCCAATTCAAATTCAAATACAATCTTAAATGTAAGTACAATCAGATATGCAAACACCGAAATCCCCTACAATTACCTTGAAAACCATCCTCAGAATCAAATCAGAATCCAAACAATTCTTAAATCTATCGACAAATTCGCACGATGGAGAATAATTTCACCGTCCACTTTTCTCGAGTCGAATCATTACCCAACGCTTAACGATCTCCACGCACTGTTTAACCCTCGTTTATTCGTCCATTCTCGCGACTTCTCGTCACCAATCGTGGACGCGTTTCCGTGTCAGCCGATTCAACCGATTCCCACGATCCTCGTCTCTCTATCGATCGAACGAACTAAAAAAGTACACGGGCGATACGCGAAGATAAGAGTTTATGCGTAAACAATTCAAGACGAATACAAACAGTGTCTGGAAAGGACACGAAACTCTATTCTCGTTTTATTTTTGCCTACGACGACAAAAATATAAACAAAAACAACGCGCAAAAAATGAAGAAAGATCGAGAGAGGTTGAGTATTCGAAGAAATTTAAGATGCCTCGTGTTTTGGTGTGACGTTACTAGTTTCAAGTGGGGGGAGTTTTCAAGAGGGGATTTCCTACTGGTGGTGGGGATGACGGTCGAGCACATATCCGCGAGAAGAGCTCGAGCGCACAGGGAATAAATACGTAATCGGGGATTTTCGTTAAGTTCGGTTTCGAAACGTCGATTCTCGAGAGCGGGCAGAGGCGGAGGAAACGATCGATCCCAGAGCAATCCCCGTCGACATTTTGTCCGCAGTGAAACGCGTGTACCGAGCGCATGCAGCCGGGCCAACCATTATAGAGGACGCGTATAAGACATGATCGTGCTGCGGTAGGGTCATGCCTAATAAACCAGTAGCCGGCAGTTACTGGCATACGTCATTGTACAGTTGCCCGGTTTCCACGCCGATTTTGGACCGCGCCTATCAGAAATAACCCGCGAAGATAACCTTCGACGAATGTATCAAAATCGATGATGATGATCTCTTACGAGATTGATATTGTTGACAGGATCGATTAAAGCAATAGAGATGAGTTCAAATTTTTCGTTCAACATTTAAAATACCGTTCAAATAATCGTATCGTGTTAGAAATTTTTCAATGATGCGTTTATTTAGAATCGTAATCTTTTATGGTTCCTCTTCTATATTTATATATTTATTTAAACGTCAATAAATTTCTTAACCAATTCAGAGATAAATATATTTCAATATATTTCATATAGATTACTTCTTTCATATTAATTCCGTTAACCGTGAAAAATGAGTCGATTCATTATGCAAATTATCGATAATAATAATTTACTTTCTTACCTTTGTTTTAACGGATCATCATATTGGAATTATTTATTGCTAAATATTTGACATAAATTACATTATACTTATTGTTAAACGTGAATATAATACATGTAACAAAGATATTTCTTATAAATCTCCCCTCTTATAAATAATAACCTCTTGACAAAAAAAAAAAAACAAATAAATAAATAAAAATAAAAAATAAAAAGCGTAACAAGATCAATGGAAAACAAAATCTTGACGAATGGATTGTACTATGTGACATATACTGGAATGATTGACTTACGGTTTGCCCTCGTCACAGGCTGTTCCAATTTCTCGAGGAATTCCAACTTCAAGAACTCGTATTCCGCGATTACCCCCCTTCCGGCCACTCGACTCACCTCTCTGCTTCGAAACTTCAATTGAATCTGCAATCTTTCGATAAGTTCTCACCCCCTTCGGTTCCATGGTTGAAAACACTCGGCTAACGATTATTACGGTTTATGAACGGTACACGATTTGGAAAACGCTTTACGAGTTTCGTTCCGCGCTACGTCACCATTTCACTGTGCTCTTGTTTTCCCTGGAAACTTTTCAAGACACATTCAATAGATATTCCAATTTTATCAATCTTTGAAAAAAATCTTCGAATTTTATTGTTCGATGATATCTCAGAGATAAATGTAAAACTACTTTACACAATATAGTCAGGCTCGATGAGCCATATGAATTACGAAATTTTCGAAATCCGCGGCGAAAGAGAGACGTCCTCCTTCGATTCTCCTTATCCGCGCTCATTAAGTCGATTTTGATCGCGCTTTCGAATTCCGAGAACACGCGACTAAACGAGCCTGAATAATTCAACGAATGAATACTTTTTACCGTGGAACGGCGTTAATCTATCGGGCGAAACCTGTCTCGAAACAACAAAATCCATCCTTCGTCTTATATTTTTTTTTTAAATCTTAAAACAAGATTCTAAATTGATTCGAGTAATTGTTAATTTTTGTAAGTTTAACGCAGTTTAATTTCAATTATACATTGATCGATTTGATCTTAGAAGGTTTATTCTTCGATCTTTTAAAAGGATCGAGATGAAATCAGAATAATTAAATTTCGAAGTTAAAATTATGAAGAGGAGAAGAAACGCAATGTTTTAATGAAAAAACTCAAGATGAAGAAAAAATGAGTGTAAAAGGCGAGAATATTTAATAAGTAGCGAGGATAAAATGGCGGGAAAGGCGGTTATAGAGGGTGGAAGAAAAGCAGGGTACTCGAAGCTGCTTTGCATAGGTATGTCGTACCTTGACTAGGATTCGTAAGACGCATAAATTTCGCGGCGACGCTCACGGAGATCCGCGCGATTCACGAGCGCGACGCGCGGCACGGAATTTTCATTAAGGCTGATTTCATTTCGCCGCCTAGTCCTCTGCCTGCTTCGAGCCGGAAAGACGACTATCGAGAGCTCGTTTCATGGATTTGTGGCGGTACGGATAACGAACACGAAAACTATTTATTTAATTCTCCCTTTTTTCGGAAAAAATTAATAATAGTTTTAAAGGAAAAAAACTTAATTTTTTATAAAAGAAAAATAAAAAGAGGAAGAATTAAAATTGTAAGGAAAAATTAACAAATAATAGTTTATACAATGATAATTCCTTTCACGTGGTTGTAATATGATTATTTTAACCATCTATGTAATATTCAAATTTAAAGAAAATGTCTAAAAATCATATTGGCGATGATAACTCGATAATTACCTCCTGAAATCATACATACGTGACAACAATTGTCAAATTGTTAGGAGATTATTTAACGATAAAAAATCATGTTTAAATCACAAGTTAGCCAAAACAGCTAGATTATTTAAAATTTCATTTATGTTCTTCGTTCTTTACGTCTTTCAAAGTATTTAACAGAACCTGGAATTTGCAGTTTAAATTAAATTCTAAAAACTACTATGTATTTATTCGTTATAATCTCCTAGTGTATTTGAGCATTTATTTATAAACAGCATAAAATTCCTTAAATTCTTAATTTCTGATCAGACAACGCTGATCGTAGAAAATAACAATGTGACGAAAACGAATCGAGAACTCGAGCATTTAAAAAAATTTATGATCCTTATCTCTTCGTGTGAAATTATTCGCTTCACTGGGTTCAAGGGGAATTCGCCGGGTAGTGGGGATAACTGCCGACCGATATATGATATATTCGCGAGAATATTCGTTACATTGGCCGAGCATATAACAAAAATATATACCGTTCGAACTGCTACGAAAATCATGAGATTGATCACGTTTCTCGCCCTGTCGATTCTCTTCGACATATATCCGAGGCATCTAAAACTCGTGAAATCGCTCGTTGACACGAATATACCCGCGAAGGTTACACCGAATCCGAGGCCTTGGCTCGTGGACGCGCACGGATTTTGAACTTGGCTACGGCCACGATCCCCGTTCCACACCAAGACACGTGTTTCGCAAGAGGTTCCCGCGGCTCGGTGGAATTTCGTCGTCGTAGCCGCGGTCCGCGTTCTCTCTCGTGACGAGGTTGCGAAACAGGAAGCTTGAATTTCGATAATCTCCCCGCCTTTTTTCTTCTTCCCCCCCTTCCCCCCTCTCCCCTCCCCCTCCCCCTCCTTCCTCTCTTTCTCCGTCTTCTTTTCTCTCCTCTTCTTTTCGCCTATCCATCTTAGTCCCCCACTGACCAATGACGCTCTCTCTCGGTGTTTCGAACCGGTGTCTCGCTCGGTGAGCGACCGTGGTTCGGTGAAAATGGATCTCGCGTCGTCGCCGATCGTCGTGGTTGTTGTCGTCGCGGCGGTCGAACGACACCGGTCCCTTTCACCTCGCGGAATTCAGTTTTCATCGAACACGAACACTGCTCGGTTTCAATTTTTTTTTTTTTTTTTTTCTATTTTTTTCTTTTCTCTTTTTTTCCCTTTCTTCCCGTACCATTCAGATATAACATTTCACTTATTTTTTAAGTATATAAAATTGAAGGAACATCGATAAAATTGAGAAATAATACATATCGTTTAAGCATATTATACAATTAATAAATATTTAACTCGAGAAATAAACGATACACGATAATGTTTAATTTGATCGTTTCATCAAGATTTTCATTAACGGAATCGATATCTGTATATAATGAGACGAAATTTAATGGATATGTTAAACCGAAACACAAAGAAACATTTTATATTCATCAACTCAATAATACGTAATGATAGATTTTTCATTTGGCTCGCAGTTTGATGTTGGTTCTTTCGTCTTTGTTTTTAGCACGTGCATCAGGGGCTTCCTTTCACGCTCCAGACAATCACCGTGTCACTGTTCGCACGGTATTCAGCCTGTCATTCGCTTCATTTACATAACAGTCGGTGTAACGTGCACTCGAATTCGCTCACCCTTGCTTGCATGAGCCGCTCGCTCATTCATCACGCGGCTCCGCGTGCTTGCCGATGGATATCAAATCGATTAGAGTCTGCTAGCAGTTATTCCAGCCTTAAAAACAGATCATCTGGAATCTTGAAATTCTTATGCATCACTTATAACTAAATAATTAACACGTTTGCGATGATATTTTATCCGTCACGTGCATTCCAGCCATTCTGTATAAATAACTTCGTACATATCGGTCATGCGCTGCATAACATAGCATAATCACGATTTCAGAGAAAAAATACGATTCTCAATGTTTTAAATTTAAAAAAATTGAAGAGAATTTTTTATGCAATCTTTTTATATATAGTGAAAATTTTTTATTCGATTACTATAATATATTACTCGTGAACCATATGGCAAGGAACGTGCAACAAAAGCTTAAAAAGTACTTAGAAAAATGTGGAATCTCTGACCTAACCTATTAGAGTTCTAGTAACTTTTTTTTTCCACGTTGATCGCGACGGAAATGGCGTCTTAAAGCCTAACCTAGCAGCGGAGCAAACATTCTATTTCGATACGGATGAGCTCGTTGGCGATTCGCGAGATAAGCCGCTTCAATTTCGTTTTTCGTTTGCTTTCGCACGATACCAAATCATCATCTTTCTCATTTTAAATAATGATTATAAGTACGTTAAATACTTACAATATTATATCATCAGATTCAATAATATTTTAATTGACACAATTTTTATTTTCTAAAGAAAACAATCATTGATTAGTTAAATCTTGGAAAATTATATTGGAAAAATTAAATGAGATTTCAATCGAAATCTCGAAATTAAGGAGACCAGCTGCTTGGAAATTTCGAATTCCGGATCGACGTGTTGCGTCGTGTCGCGTAGTGGCCAGGATCCCGCGAACCGCGCCACTTTCCAGCAATTATCGAAGCAACGGAGCCTCTCTCGGCGTGGATCCCACACCGGCTTCAATTTGTAGGCTGGCATTAATTCAATTGCCCCGGCGACAGTTACCAAGGTGGTATACGTGTGGGCGTTTTATCGCCTCGACGGTTATACGCGTCCGACACTCTCCTCTCTTTTCAACTCTCTCTCTCTCTCTCTCTTTCCCTTTCCCTAACACTGTACCCCTCACGTACATCGCTATCTTGCTTCCTCGTTCGATTCACTGCTTCTGTTACGCGTCGATGCGATACTCGTTCCGCGTTCCACGCTGCGAGGTGCTTCTCGGTCGCGTCAATTCGACGGAACACGAAAAATTCACTACTCTCTCTCCAATTGTTTTCCCTAGACTCGCGTTCTTTTCGGAAAAAATTCGGATTTGTAACGCACGTTATTTTGAGAGGAGTTTGGAGGCAAATTGTTGCGAGTAAAAATAGAATTTCAAATATTAAGATTTTTGGAAATGGAATGTCAAGATTTCAGGATCTTTTTATAATTAGAAAATTGGAAGATTGATTTTATTTAAGTAATATTTTTTAAAATAACATTATAGTATATTCGATGATTGAATTCTAAAATTTTTTTTTTTGATGTAAGATTAATTAACTGCTGTATTCTTCTTCACTTTTCTCATGAAATTCTTATTATATCCAGAAGATTTAAAAAAAGAAAAATTTTTCGTAAGGAAAAGTAACGGCTGATTTCTATCTTTGTACTAGTAGTGGTACACTGGTAAAAAATCATATCGATCGGAATTAAACATTATAGATCCGACATTCATCCGTGGCAGCCGTTGACAATGATAAAGGAATTCCTGTAAGAAGGCGGCGTGGAATTCCGATCGAGAGTGATTGTACGGTTTTTCGCGATGATGTGCGCGCATGCGTCACAGAAGCGGCCTGAAGTAGGCCCCGAGCGAACTTCGTCTCCGTTGACAAATTACATGGGATCGGATCGGTCAGCTGGACGCGGTCTATCATCGTGACGAACCGCGATAACTTGATGATGGGTAAATGCACGGCACAACGAGCCCAATATAGTAATACTATTGTGGTATATCACCGTGAACGATGGTGAACGAGGGAAAAAAAACATTTTCACAGTGTCGTGAAAACGATCGTCCATTGATTTTTTTGCTGGAACTAAGTGTCGCAGGTATATAAAACAAGAGAAGGATCAATTTTCTTAATTATTTTATGTTCGTAATAATCTTATCAATTCTGTCGAATCGCTATGTTATTCGTTGTATTGTATTAATTAGAATGGTTACTAAAAAAATTTGGATTATTGCAAAAAAGATGGGGAGTGGAGAGTTTCTTTAAAATGTGCCAAGGTCATAGGAAAGCGGAAGCTAACGGATGAGAAATGCAAACTTTGAAAACGCCCAGTAAATAAAGTTCGTAGAAATAGATGTCTTCGCTTTCGTTCACACTGTGTAACTTCTACTTTCTCGTGACCTTGACAAATTCTTTTCCAAATTGTTAAACTTTGAAATCGTTCTTTTAACCTTTTTTTTTTTTTTTTTTTTTTTAACAACACCGATTTTTACACAACAACAATTTAATAATTGTAATCGTATAAATTTTAATTTTAAAAATATTTTAAAAATATACTTCTTCCTTTATAAGTTATAATTTAAATTTTTTTTACACGACTTACTTATGATTAATCAATTTTAAAATATCAGATAGAATGGAGAAATCGCGAAAAAGTTTGGCGTCTATCGCGTAGAAGCGAGCATCTAAAACGACATCAAAGAGTCGCTCGCGTATTTGCTTAGAAAGCTGAGGATAACAGAGAAACGTCGTTGGCCAGCTGCTATCGATGTTTGTTAAACTTCAAAGCTGCTGGGAGCTGACGTCATTGAGGATTTGTCGTAGGGACAAAGTGAAGGGTTCGAGAAAGTGTAACGCGTTGCTACTGTGTGCGTATTGCCCAGTTTCCCTCTTTCGTCGATATTTCAGACCTAATACCCGGACATCGTGTTAACATGAAACGGAAAAAATTTACGAAATAAAAAGGAAGAAGAAAAAAAAAATGTAATATTGGATAAAGCATTTAATTTTATAAAAAAAAAAAAAAAAAAAATGCAATCGATATACGTACGAAAATGCTTATTTAAAAAGTTTATTACAAAAAGCACTTTGTCATTCAATGTTTCTTAAACATCTTGTCAATTATCCCTACTTCGTCGTGTGCAACTCACAATCAGTATCTCGCATGAATAACACGAGTAGCGGCAAGTAAAAAGAGAAATAAACACAGAGGAGCAAAAAGAAAACAAACAGTGGAAAAAAAGAATAATAAACTGGCAGTCGATAAAGAGAATAGAACGATAAGAATCTGTCGAGAGTCGTCCCGGGCGCAGTAAGCAACAGTGGAATCGTGTATTAAATGCCGGCAAAAAGAGGCGAACGACAAGGGAAATATATCTTTCTGGCCTGTCAGGATACATTTGTCACGTTTGTCCGCTATTTTATCCCATTATTGCTTCCCTCTCGGTTCTACTCTCTCTTTCTACCGGTTGGAGAAAGATTTAAAGGTAAACACTCGGAAAGTTTTCATCTTTCTCTCTTTCTCTTTCTGTTCTCTCTCTCTCTCTCTCTCTCTCATAATTCCAGACTTCTGACGGTTCGCCAGAGAGGGATACTACGATTATTCGTGCAATTTGTTTAAAACAGTCGATAATAAAAATCATACCGTGATAAATCGATAAGCTGCAAAACAAAAAGGAGAAGGAATAAAGAAGGAAAGAATAAAGAAAAATCTACGAGAAAGATCCGTCATCACATCGTTCTACTCGTGCAGAATATTACGATTCAGTGACGTCTGTTAGGACAGTTCCGCTTTAAAAAGAATACTTTAAAAGCCGGAGGGTTTATAACGGGCTGGGGTATATAGCACGGCGTATAGTATAGGGAAGGAAGAACTACATATAGAGGTGTAACGAGCAGAACTCAACTCACGAACTCACTCCCAGTTTTTAGTGGCAACTTGTTGCTCTATGCCCATTCATACGGCTCTAACTCCCATTACGTCACGTCACATCAACTTATAATAATGGTAATAGCAGGACCGTCTGCGAAACCCGAATTCGAAACACGATTATTCCTGTCCACGAAACTGGCTAAATGTTTTCCCTCGTCCTGGTAAATTAACCTTCGCACTTTTTCGTACATTTATACATGAATACTGTTCAATCATTTGTACAAATTTAACCGACCATTTTTTTTTCTTATTCCTTTTTTTATTTAATTCAGTTTATACTCTTTACTTTCTTTACTTTCCTACGCTTTTAAATGTACTTTTAAATTTATTTCTCCTTTTAAATGGATCATATCTTTTAACTTTTAATTATTGATTATTACTTTTGAATTTTTATATTTCTTGAATCAAATTTTATTTCTAACTTATATTTATGCTTTTTATATTATTTTAACGTAATAATAATAATAATAATAATAATAATTTTTAATTAGTGTCAATTTTTAAATTGTTAAAATTTATCGAAAAATTATTATTTTCTTTAAATCTAAATTCAATCGAATCTTAGACAAAGCTCATGTTTCGCAGAGCAAGATATCTTCTATATATTCAATTATGTGGATAGATGGATATATCATATTAGGATATTACTATTTACGTAACATTATATTTTCCATTGATTTGTTCGTAAAGCTATTGCAGTACATGCATAAAACGATATGGTAATCGGTCTCTCTTAACTTCACTAGTGTATGCTATGAATATGCGCGGTTTCAAACGGCCATAGATGACACGCGTTAAAAGAAGTACGGTATTTACACCGTGTAAATCTAAGAATATTAGCAAGCTACTGACATGTTCCGCATTCTCATCTTCGAACATTTCGACATCATTCGCGTCTTAAACCACTTCTTAATGTAACGACGTAATGAACATCGTGAAAAAAACACAAAAAAAAACATGTTCAAATATATTTTTACATAATGTTACACATTAAGAAAAAAAAAAGGTAAATATTTCGTTTCACGTAACCTTGTACACGCTACAGGTTGTTTGCATTTTACTTTTCATATCCGTTGTCATACACTTCTTTAATACTGATGCATACACTTGTTATATAGGGTGATTCTGAAACAGTGGATTGTAATAATTCTTCTCAAGTTCAAGTTTTTTCTTTTAATTTTTAAATATATATATCTTAATTAACTTCGATTTTGGTAGCTAATTTTAGGTTAGATTTAGTAGTTTTTAAATAGCTAAAGAAAAAAAAAAAAATACAATTATAGGTTATTTAAGCGTTGGTACGTGGGTTCTTTGGTGGCCTTGAACAAGCAGTTTGTCCGACGCAAACAACACCCGTACACCGCTTATTACGCGTAACTTTATCTGGCTCGCGATCGTTCGTCACGAGACCGTACTTGTGTCCTGGAACTTTATTACGAACGCGTGTATAAACGCGTATACAAACGCTTGAACAGGCGCAAAGGAAGAACGAAGTGGCTGTAAACGAGAAATCGTCTGCCGTGTATCGTGCGTTTAAACGGCTTGGTTGGTCGGTGTAAACGGCGTGGTTTAATTTGAATAATAAGCATGGATACGTTAACGATCCCATCGGTCAGGTTCACGAAAGATTTTCGCGACATGCAACGATCTCCTGACTAAATCTGCATTCTAAGATCTAAATGCTTTCGATTTAAAATTCGTCGCCAAAAATCTCATTTTTAGATTACATTTTTATTGAACGAAAAAAACAGAAGATTTTTGTTGAAAAAAAAAAAACTCCTCGTTACGGAATCTTTTAATAATAAAAACAAAATATTCGAAACACCGATAAATTTTATTTTATCAGATGTGTAATAGTATTTTCGAAAGTGTTATAAAGATGCTTTTATTTTATCTTACAGTGTCTTTACAACAATTAAAGACGTTGAGTTCTATCCCGAGTGCTTAATTCTCCGTTTTCTTCTCTTATCGATCTATTCTTTATAGATGGCTCCACTTTAAGAATTTAATCACGTTCATACATATAGCGCGCATTATAACAATTACAAAATATAGAACTGTCCAATCCAACAATTATTATATACAACAACATGTTATTACTTATTTACAGCGAATTTAATAAAACTAAAGAAACTAAAAGCTTCCATATTATCTTCCATAACGCGACTTCCATAATACATCTAGGAGAAGAATAAAGAATATTGAAAAGTATGTAAAAAATATCATCCGCAAATTTGAAATAAAAATCCATCGCTCTCCCACGATTTTTCTCATAATTCATCGATCCTCGTGTTAACGTTTTATCGCGTTTTCCCGCGGCCATGCTCGCGCAACCACACGCTTCAGAATTAAACCCATGTTTTTTTCCACGCTACGTGACCGCCTTCCTTTCTTCGAGGGTTGTCCTCCCTTCTCCTCTCCACCCTTCTTACCCGACACAAGCGAACGTGGAACGAAAATACCTCGCGGCTGCCGCGAAACGACCCCTCATTCCTGGATTCCTCTCCGACGACGGGATTCGAAGGACGCGGGAGAGAGAGAGAGAGAGAGAGAGAGAGAGAGAGAGAGAACTTCAACCCTCGTGAACGAGGCGCGTCGTCGTCCTGACGTGCCGCGTGACGTGCACGGTAATTTTCGGATTATTTCGAGTTCGCCCGTTTTCTCTTTGGCTGCCATGCCAATTCCTCTCTTGTCCATTCGCCTCGTTCGATAGACGATCATGATTGGCCGAGATAAATGATGGATCGTGAAATTTTATTCTTAAGGGATGGATTTCGATGAGAAAATGTATCACGGCTATTGTAACAATTCGATATTTTTTTTTTTTTTTTTTTTTTTTTTTTACTTTTCGAGATAATTTCGTGGACAACGAGGATCGCTCGAAGAAAATTTTCCGATCGATTTTCAAATTTTGGAAAAGAAATTTTTAAGTAAAGAGAGGAGATAGAATGATGAGTATTTTTTGAGGCGATATTTTTGAACGAAATAAATCTATACGTAAGATTTCTTGGTTATGAATGCTTACTGTTTTTTAAAAAAAAAAAAAAAAAAGAAGAAAAATCTTCAGGTGATCGTGGTTCGAAGATAGCAGTGGTCATCCAACGGTATCCTTTTATGATACTGTTCTTTCGAGACTCGTAGAAGCATCGTAAAACGTAAGCTGGTTTTGTTTTCGGAGGGAAGGTAACGATAGGAATCGTTAAGCGATCGTGTACAAGGAGCGCAGTTGCTAAGGGTTAAGAAGACTGGTATGGTTGACCGTTTTGAAGCAAAACTCCCCGTTTTCTTTCCTTCTCCTTCAAAAATTGTTTGCCGAGATCTTTTAGTTTCTTAGTGACTTCTTTGAAGTTCAATGTTTTCAATCTTGGAAAGATTTCGATCTCTGTTTCTGTCATATTTACACGAATAATAAAAATAATAATACTCCTCGTTCAACATTTTCCAATAAACATATTCCAATATAATGCTTCTTAATATATTGCTCGTACGAGCAACGTTAAAAATAAATATATTTCTCGCTTGCATGCATTTCATTAAAGATTTATCCTCAACTAGATTAGAAATTCCCAGAACGCAGCGTGTTCGTTGGAAAGAGAATTTCCGAAAAAGAAAAAAGATCCCAAGGATCCCTGTTGGACGATGGAAGGGAAAAAGAAGGGCGCGTTTCTGGTAGAAATTCGGCCTGGCCCTTGGAAGGCCCGCGGCTGCTCGAAAACCCCTAAGGACGGTCGAATCTACGCCCCCACATTTTCTGGCTTCCTTCCTGCCCCTCTTCCCGCTACCACCCTCCGTCCTCCACCTTTCTCTCCCCTGTTGTTTCTTCCACCGTCGTCGCCGTCGCCGTCGCCGTCGCCGTTCCCTCGCTGAGAGAGCCTCCTTCCGAGAATCGGTCGCGCGTTTTTCGCTCGCCCACGGCGTTACGGATAAGCGGGCCGGAGAGGGAACAATTAAACGCGATGGAAATTGTACCGGGTGTTCCAGTTTAACTCGAACAACGGTGATCCAAGACAAGATAAATCGTGGAAAGAGATATATATATATATATATGTAAGAATTGTAATAAGAGATAATTGTAAATAAAGGATTATCGCAGGATCGATAATATTGATTAACATTGTTACATCGAAATAAATGAAACTTGGATAAAAACATCGATGGAAACATTCGTGTTTAATATCTAAGAAATGTTTCAGTCGACATATTTTATGAAAAATTTATTTTGTTTTGTTTTATATCGATATGATGATACATTTGTATAATAATAAGAGGAAAATTTTAAAATTCGGTTGTATTACAGAATTACAAAGAAATAGAGCTACAACGAACTATATTTAAGCGTAAGAAAATGGAAGGATACGTAAAAAAAAAAAAGATAAAAGGTTTTAGCAGCGAAAATGATGTAGCTTTCTGCTTCATGAGACACGTATATCTGATTAGTAGTTTAAACACTGTTCCAATTTAACTCAACTTGGAAACTAATCTCTTTACTTAATCCCAATTTAAAATTATTTATATCAAATAATAAATATTCACCGAACCCGGGTGAATTTTTATTTTCAATTTGTATCACGTGTATAATACTCAATTACACGTTATTAACCTCTCAAGCGTCCGAATCCACTCTGTTTCTCGAATCGAGGCGAAAGCTATATATCCAGTTTCTATATAGGCGAACAATAACACATTCCGAATAGCTTTGTTAAAGCATCCTTTCCACTTTGCCCACTTCATTCTACAATCAACTCGCAAATTAACGCAATGCTCGGCCGGAACTCGGCCGTAAATCAAACCGGGACACCCAGTAGCGTATCGGATCGATCGCCTCACCTTTCATCAATACCTTGCCCGCTCTCGCAACTGCTCCGGCTTCGAGCCGATGTTTCGCGGAAACCCACGTCCCAGCCTTCGAAAAACTCTGAGAGAGAGGAGAAGAAAAGAGGAGTATCCTCTCTTGGCTACCACGCAGCTCTTCTCCAGCCACTGAAATTCGGTTTTCATTGTTTCGCGACCGGGACGTTCATTGATTTTCGCCGGCGGACCGTGATGGACGCAGCGTTTATTGTAATCGTCTCCCTCCTCTCTCTCTCTCTCTCTCTCTCCCCCCTCGTCCTTCGATTCTCTTTCCTCCCTCGGACGAAGAAATTCCACGCCGGTTTCTGAAATTTGATTTCTTCTTCTTCTTCTTCTTCGAAAATCATCGAGATTTCATCATGTTATATTATAAATTTTGCACGAAACGAGTTTGAATCTTTCGAGATTTTTTCCAAGCGCTTAAACACCATTTCAGTTAAATTTTATACTATTGTTCAAAATTATATTCAAAATGTTGTTATGAATTTTGATGATACATTGAGATGTGTATTGTGATATTTTGAATTCCGTCCGAAAATAAGTTTAAATTGTTCTTAATCCTTATATGGCTTTTCGAAATCACTCGATTCGAGATCTAATTTAGACACTTCTATCGCTATTACGCTAATCCCCTGGTTGGAATAATTGGTCCGAGAATCGGGAGCGATCGCTGCGGAAGATTTTCCTTCGCTGACGCGGAATTACGGTGCCTAGGTTGATGGTCTGGCTGCGTGTTCGTTTCCTTCGCGTTTGACGTTCAAAGGCTAAGCTGCATATAACGCTCTATTTTTTCACGAGCTTAGATTCGAGATTAATTGGCCCCTCCGGCTCTCTTCTCCGGTTACTAATGACGTTGTTACTGGAATTCTTCCTTTCCTTTTTTTTCTTTTTTCTTTTTTTTAAATATGGATCAACATTCACTTAAAATTGCTCGCTCATCGAGTAAGATACGATGAATCGTATCTGATTAACTCGTTAATTTTTCTATTTATCGCACACTTGTTGAACGAGGTAGCAGATAATGAGAACAGATGATGAATCGTCGTGTCAAAAATCTAATCATTTCGAAATAAATGAAATATTCGACGGGATCGAACTTTTCGAAAATTCGCTCGTAAGACCGTTTCACGATCGGCATGGTTAAAAAGCGTGCTTTATACAGGCGGAGCAAAGACCCGAAATCCACGCTTTCCTCTGTCCGTTCCACTCTTTCCTCGAGCTCTGCCGCAGTCTCTTTGGGCGTCGTTCGCGCTCCAGAGCTAAAAGGTTTCAGAAATCGTTCGCACGCTTTTCGGCCGCGCGCACGGATCGGATAAAGGAAAGACTCCGGCCGAGTTCAACGAGAAATCACGTCGCCCTCGGCGTTTCCCTGGAATCGCAATTCCCGAATGTGTACCAGGTCCGTCGTTTCTTCCTCCACCACCTTCTTCTTCGTCTTGGCTCCGCCGAATAAAATTTGAAGATAAAAAAAAAAAAAATCTCGTTTCGTCCTTCATCAGACTTTTTATTTTAATCCTCCAAGCTCAAAAATTTTCATCTCTCTTCCTTTTCTTCCTCGTTTCTTTTTTTTTTGATGGTTCGTAATTTCAAATATTTATTTCGGAATTGAAGAATTTGAAACGATCGATAAAACATCGTTGTATTCAAATTTTAATCGTAAAACTGAATATCGAATTGTCATCTATCGTTAATTAAAATAATTTCCAAATTAAAATCTAATGCATTTGATGTTTGCTTTACAATATCATAGAAGCTAGTTTTTCCATTCTAAACAAGTAAAACGAAAGATGGGGAACGATTGGAAAAGTAAGATGGTTGAACGATTAGCGGAGAATGCAAATCGGTTTCGATATAAATCCCCGCAAAACGTCACGGGCACGACACCTCTGACACAGTTGCCGATATGGCACAGTTGCCAGCCGTGTGTGTTTTCGATCATATACGGCCCATACCGTACTCGATCCACTCGACAATCGACTCGACCGAGTGGAAGAAAAGCAGCCGCGATCCACGTGCGATTTAATAAGCCGTGTTATGCTTAACAATAACTGAGCTGAATCACGCGTTCACATCGCCACGATATCTCAATCTTATTTTTCCCTTTACATTTGCTTTCTTCCAACTTCATTCTCCCTCTTGCCTTCTTTTTAGTATCTTTTCAATCTTTTAAACAATTCATTCACGATATCAAGAATCATTTGTCATTTGTCATTGAACAGTGTAAGCAATTTCAGAGAAATATTATTATTTAACTTTGATCTCTCTTAATAAAGAACAAATACGGTTTTATTATTGGTTTAGTTTGGTTCTAGTTTTTCAAGCGAATCTAATTATCTTTTTTTCATCTTCGATCGAGCAATAATATACGTATAAACGTATATTCCAACAATATTCCTTTACGAAGCATTCAGTCTCAGAGTTACGAATCTATAAACGTGAAACGAAAGTGTCCCTTTAAAACGAACCGATGATCCGCCGCCATCGTGGTGAACGACGCGGCTTGTTTTCGAGGCGCACATTTCTCATTCTGATCGCCGCGACTGTTTTCTCGGCCATCGGTCCGTTAGCAACGACGAGGGATCCCGAAATGAGGGGCAAGGCACGAGAAAGGGGACGGATGGGGAGGTGGAGAGGTGGAGTGAGAGGAAATGAGACACGTCGGTGCGCTCGGTCCGTTCCGCGTGAAATGGAGAAAAGTGTGGTGATCGGGGTCGTGGAAAGAATCGCTTCGGCCCTGCTATCCTCCCGAAACGGTGGCTTTGGCCGCGCGCAGGAAATTCTTTCAACATTGCGAGAGAGGCGGCCGGTTCTTTTCTCTCTTACTGCTGCATTGCGGCATCTTGAAACGCACCGTTTTCGAAATCAACTGGATAGTAGGTTAGAAAATGATTGCTCTTCTTTTTCTATCCTTCGAAATGTTTTTGATACCTGTTTTCGTTTTCTTTTTCCCTCCTTTTTTTCTATGATAAAGAAAAGATTTCAACGTGTTGCTGGAATAATTAAAACGAGTTAATTAAACGAGAGTTGTCGATCGATTTTTACTTGATAATTTATTTTATATTTGTTACGAAATTTTTAAACAGATTGTATTTTTTGTTATTGTTAATCAGTTTTCTTTTTGTAGATCATCTTGTTGCTGCCAAGCTTGAGGAAAATAAAAATTGTTTAAAAATTGGTACGAACAGTTAGGTACTGGAAAATGAACGTACGTTCCTGTGCACGAAGCTCGCGCGAAATGGGTCCCCGCGAGGCGTAACGTAGAACGTTTTCAGGGCCTCGGGCAGGGCAGATAGGAGGTAGTTAGCAGAGGCAGGCTCGTAAGATTTCGGTGTAGTGGTACGTGTACCTCATCCTGTCCACCCTACCAGCTTAAGGGTATCTTCACACCGAAACTTCCTAGGTTTTCTTTTTTTTTTTTTTCAAATCTACTGAAAATTACAACAAATCGCGATTCTTATCTTCAATTCATTTAAGAAAATCGTTAAACAAATACACACGTTTCGTTCCAATGAAATAATTTTCATAATTTTAAATCTGTTTATTATTTTAATCCATTTATACAAAAAAGTGATTAACAAAGAAATTTTATGTACTTTAATTTAATCTAATTCTAATCATCGTTAAAAATTATCGAGAGTTTTTTTGAATCTAGTTTCATTCTAAGCGAAAAATATTCGTTTTTCAATTCGATCTGACTTTCGATCTTGCTTCGCTCCTATATTTTCGATATTTATTGCCACAGGTGCTACAACGCAATTTCCGAAACGTCGCGGTATTTCGTTAACCGACATGATGTGAACGCGGCTTAAGGCCACAGTTGCCCACCCGCGCACCAACACATAGATAGACACCGCTATATATGTGCAACTCGCATTGCACCTACTTGTGTTTGCCTCCCTCGACCCTCCACCTCCTCCTCTCGACCCTCGGCCACGCTTCCTCAAACCCCTCCCACCGACCCCCGGCAAGTACCAGTGATCACTCTCCCTCGCTCTCCCTCGTTCTCTCTCTCTCTCTCTCTCTCTCTCTCTCTCTCTCTCTCTCTCTCTCTCTCCCCCTATCTCGCGAATTCTCTCTGTTGGCACCTCCGCCTCTCTCTCTCTCACACCGTTTCGCGATATATGTATGTCTCACTCGCTCCTATTGGTTCGTTTCGGACCTGAAGACCGAAGGCAGATCGATCGGACGATTTTCCTCGAGGTTTTCCTCGGCGACGACCACCCCGCGACGAGTCGAGAAATTGCTCTCAGGACTCCCGATTCGAACGAGGAAAAAATTCAGGTCGATCGAACGCACTCTCGCGAGAGGGACACGGGGAAAAGAGTAAACGGTTGAGGGGGAAGAGAATGACGACGACGACGACGACGACGACGACGACAGCGGCGACGACGATGGCGATGGCGTGATAGAGAGCGTGGAAGAGAGAGAGAGAGACAGAGAGAGAAGGGAAAAGAAAGGTGTCCCCAAACGAAGCGCGGACATCGCGTCTCTGTGACGAATTTACGTCGGAGAACGAACGAGGTCACGGACTAGAGAAAGAAAAAGGTAGTAACGCGACGATAAAAAAATGGACGTTAAACGGGGATTATGGCAACCTTGAACGAGTAAAGCAGAGTTTTCACAAAGTTTGTAGGTACAAACGATCCTTTCTCTTTCTTCTCTTTCTCTCTCTCTCTCTCTCTCTCTCTCTCCTCGATCCATCTCTCCATCGTATTCTAACTTAAATTTTCCCCATTATAATTTTCATAGGAAATTACCGCTGTGTACGTTGATTTGAGATTTCATGTTTGTTCGAATAATAATGATAATAGTTAAAAATAAATTAATTATTTAACGTTATATCGATTGAAGTACGATCATTGAAATTAGATTCGATTCGCGCGTTCCTTCCAATTCCTAGGATCGTAAAGTAAAATTTATTCCATAAATAATTTCTTAGCGATAAATCAATGTCCGTCGTTTATTTTCCACCAGAGATATTTATAAATTTACGACGGAGACGCACCTAACAGCGCGACAGGTATTGTTATCCGAGAGAAAATTACGAAACTAGTTCGCTAATCTTAAATTGTAATATAATTCGAATAAGTTCGTATGATTTTTCAGTCTTTTTCATTTTTTTGCACGCGTGAAAATTCATTATGCTTCTTTACGAGCGAGTAACGGCGTACGCTTCGTACGGCCCTGCTTTTCGACAAACTCGCCAGCACTGTCGCCGACCGATAATTCGAGCCGCCGCAAACTCGACGTCTGTTCACGACGCGGCACAAAGTTGGCGAACGACGGTGAACTGGGATTGCTTGGTTATCCGGGTAAATACGATAGGAAAAAAACGTTATTTCGAAGAACGATCCGCAAACGTGAGATCTGAGATGTTCTTTCTATATATTTGATCATTTTCAGCTGTCACTTTGAATCTACATCGATATAATAAAAACCACAACTACAGTTTATTCGCATTATTATTATTATTTTGCGAGCGAACCTCAATTTATATGATCGAACCGATTGATTTTTTACAATGTTGAGCTTGATCGATTTTTTGATCCTTCTTCGTCGAAACGAAAATCAAAACAAAAAAGGAAACGAGAAAAATCAAAAGAAATATAAATGGTAAAAATAGGGAACAAAAGACGTCGAAAAAGAATAATCGCATCGCGTATCCACAAAGCCGTTATTTACCGTCGCGGCGATAAGTAATTGTGAATGCACGAAAAGTAATCGACCATCCGTTCAAATGTCCGCTTTAAATCGAACGCTGTGACACCCATTCTTTTGAACGATCACTTGACTAGTAAAAGATATATCTCTTGATACTAAATAATTAACGATAATTCTTATTTCAATATTTATTAATAATTATAATTTTTTTTCTTTTCCTTTCTACATATAGTTATCTTCTTATATTAATATAAAATCATTTCAACAGGCGAGAAAATGACACGGTTAACCTCATCGTGGTAACAAATATCGACTAGTAATTATGCGCACGCAGTCGAAGTGCGTTCTTGAAATTTAACGACTTGCCTTCGAAGAAATTGTCGATTTCTTTTCCTTTATTTTTGACTGTAAATCCATATATACATGTAATCTGCGATAACCTTACGCACGTTAAGGGGGAAAAGCGAATCGAATCACTCGGATCTCTCGAATTTCGCAAAAGTTGCACTGTAGAGACGCTTAACGAGAACATAACCTTGTTACGCGATTGGATCGACGTTCGCTGCGATACGACGATACGATAATCTTGTCCCGTTATTGCGTAATTGCATTAACGCTTTTGCACGCATTGAATTTCATACGTGTGTATGCGGGTATCGATGATCGTGGATTAAATATGATGAAATCATAAAATATTTCTGTCTCTTTCAATAGTATTTTGAATCAAGCTAATGATACCTGCTATTAGAAAACAATCAAGAATCTAGCGATCCTAACCTAACAATCTAAGCGTCGAGTATTTTTAAGGTTCTAATAAAATTTTTAAAAAGTTTGTTTAAAGAAATTAATTCGAAAGAAAAGAAGATATTAATTCGAAATATATTGTACGTAAAATACATATCATAAAATCGCGCAAATCTTCTATTCTTTCGCAACGATATTTCGTTATCCGTCCTCAAACTTTTCACGCATTTTTATCTATAGCCTTCCTCCATCTCTGCTGTTACACTACGTTCTGCGTTCCACCCCTCTCGTTCGCAATCTAACTGCGATAATTTGTTTTGCTTCGTTGCCGACAAAAAAATCGTTTGGAGATTCGAGACAGAAAAAGCCGAAAATATTACGGTTTATAAAATCATATAATTATTGCATAAAAGATCGACATATGAGAGACGACTACTCGCTGTCAATAATAAATTGTTCAAGTAATGATAAAATATATTAATCTGTTTGCTCGTATACGATTTTCTTTTTTAATTGATATTAATACAGGTTATTAATATTTTGTAGCCGATAATCAAATTTTATTGCGTATGTTTATACATTTGTCGATCGATAAAATAATGTACAAAAAATATCCGGATTTTCGCGGTTTCATAAACGATGAAAAGTTCGTACTTGCGATCGATAACTAAACAAAGAAACTCGAATCGTCGATAGAACACATCGCAAAACGCGTCAAAAACTGAATTAGTGGTATAAAGTTCGCGTTTATTGGCGCTATTCGCGGTGATACGCCGTACACTGCTTACGTATCGTGCAGAGGGTGTTACGTGTGACGTCACGGCTCTATATACACGTTTAACGAGACGTTGGTGACGTTCTCATAAACCTCGGCGCTTGGCTCTCCACCAATCATCCCTGTAAACTGTATCGAATTTCGAATTCCTTTCGAATTTTTTAATTTGTTCAAGTTAGAATTGAACAAATAGAAATTTGTATAAGCTCAGAAATTTATATAAATTGCTTCAATTTACTTTAATTTTATAAATAATATTGGTTAACGATTCAAAAGAAATAAACCATTTTGAACAATTTTTACTTTCGTAATTATAATTCGAAAAGCGTATCGTTATTCGAATTTTTTTTTTTTTTTTTTTTTTTTTTTGTATAACGTAAAGAATATACAACAATTGATGAAGAATCGTTTTCAACGGACATCCATTTCTTACTAATGTTCTCGAGAGTTAGTCATCTCGAGCGCCCTTAATTCGATTACTCGTCGATCCTATGAACACTCGCTTCCTTCGTTCCGCTCTTCTCGGTCACTCTTACTTTTCGTACCCCCCACCTACGTTAACTGCCTTTCTATGTACCAAATCGAACGGACGCCATCAATTACAGGTAAGTGCACCAGGGGAGGCATTCCACGCCTCTGATAACAATAAACTCGCAATAAACCTCTTTGTTTCCGCTGTTGTTGCGTATGCTGCATGCACGCGTGTACGTCTTTTTAAATTTTGTTCGTCAATCGTTATTAGAGAAGAAAAATAAAGGGAGATCTCGGTTTCTAACCTATCTTCTAATCTAACGAAACGAATTCTCTTCTCACGAGTTATCTTCGGGATAAGTTTGTCGTGGTATTTATACGAAAATTATGCAAGCACGGGCTATACAGGTGTAACTGCACGCGACGTATCAGCGGTGGTAATTACGCGGCCTCGGAAGTTAGCGTGGCCGTCTCGGCGACCAATAAAGTAAATTGTATCGTGGCCACGGCAAATAATGATAATTAACGACGATCGAGAGCACGAGTTTCCGACGGGGTTCTCGGTGCTTTTAAGGACCCTCAAGAAACCGATCCGTTCGCCGGAGAAACTACCGACAAAGAAACCGTTTCCTAGCCACATCCCCCCTCGATGAACAGACCTTGCGCGCCTGGGGAACCCATCGCGTGCATCGTCGCCATCATCTTCGACGTGGTATACATAATTTCGTTCGGTCGCTCCCTAATCGAGACCTGTCTCTCCTTCTCCTTCTCCCCTGTCTTTTCCCCTTTTTCCCTCCCATCTGGCCCCCGGTTTGCACCCGGTTTCCCTTCGTCGTCATCGTCGTCGTCGTCGTCGTCGTTGTCCTCCTCCTCCTCCTCGTCCTCGTGGTGTTCGTCTTCGCTCTCTTTGCCGCCCCTCGTTTTCTCACATCAGGTGCGTCATAAAGGTTTCATAGTGCCCACAGGCATCGATTTTGTCGTCCACCATGTAACCCGGTGGATCCCGTGCTCGGTTCGCGAGGAATTAATTTCGAAACAGGTTGCCAATGGCTCTTCTTTCCTCGGATAATCAAGGCGTATGAGTTTGGAGAATACTCTTGGACTTGTTTCCAGTCACTTCTTTTTGCACCTAAACTCGAAGATCCTACTTATCGTGGGGTAGAAGAAGGTCGAGATAGGGGGTTGTGAACGTTAGTTTGAGGAGTGGTGGACGAAGGATGGACCGTGGGAGAGTCGGGCGGTCCGGAGGAGGGAAGGGGTTCGAGAAAGGTGGCAGTAGAGGGTGTAGAATGGGTCGCCGGTGGAGGAGGGGGGTGTAGAAGGGGGACGAGATGGGGGTGGTGGTGGTGGTGGTGGTGGTGGTGGTGGTCGTGAAGGGTGGCCGATGGTGGCGGACGCGGGAGAGCGGAGAGAGAAGGAAGGGTGGAATGGACGCCTAGCTGGAAACGCGTCGGTTCGCCGGCACACTAAGTATAGGCGTCCTCGCGACGCCGGCCGTCAATATACCACCCCTAACTAACCCCCCGGGGTCCGTGGGTGTTACTGGCTGGTAGAGAGCGAGACGACCGAGGGACGAAAGAACGAGACGCGAGGAACGTTGGTGCGAGAGATAGGGTTGGCGAGAAAGGAAGTGTGACGAAGAGAAAGATAGCCGGATGGATATAGAGAGAATCGAGACGGAGAAAACACTAGGAGGGTGAGTTACTTCTGCACGAGAGATCGTCGTCGTCGTCGTCGTCGTCGTCGTCGTCGTCGTCGCTGTCGCCGTTCCCGTCGTCGTCGTCGTCGTCGTCGTCGTTCTCCTCGTCGACGTCGTCCTAGTCGTTGTGTGTGCGAGGGTAGGTGGGCACCATCCAGCCATCCTATCCCATTCTATCCTCCTGATGCTATCCTATCCTGGCGTAGCTTAGTTTAGCTTAGGGCCCTGCCACCCGGGAGGCTGCTGGCATCGGAGAGAGAGAGAGAGAGAGAGAGAGGTATAACGGTAACGGACAAAGACAAACATAGATGGGACAAGGAGAGTTGGATAGCGTGTGAGAAGGGTGAGACGGAGAGGAAGCAGGTTGATGAACGAAGATAGAGATAGAGGAGAGAGAGAGAGAGAGAGAGATGGGAAAGAGGGAGAGAGAGGGAAAATAGGAGAGGACGAAGATAGGTAGCCGGGTATAGGGTTGGTGGTAGGACATTGCGGATATATTCGCCTCTATCCAGCGCACGGGCCTCCTCCGCGCACGGCGTAGCGGCATCCTCTCCGGCGTTTCTCTCTCCTGGCCATCCTGCGACGTAATCAGCGAGAGAACCACCACCCACTCTCCTCAGCCAACCCACCCACCATCGACCCCTTTCTGCTCCACCTCCTCATCCACCTCATCCTCTCTTGCTCTTCCTCCTCATCCCTCTTTCGTCTCGCGTCTCACCGCGACCATCTACCGCCACCCCCCTTTGCTTCTGTCCGCTTTGCACTACCCCTCGACATCCCTTGCTCTGGCTGCCGTGGCATGCATCTATCCGGACGTCTATCTACCTATCTATCTCGATGCACTGGGTGTCCGCTTGAAAACCATCCTCCATTTCTCCTCCCTCTCTTCCTCTCTTGCTAATTCTCCTTCATATATATATATATATATGTATGTATCCCTCGCTCTCACTCTTTTTCCCTTTTCCTCTTTCCACCTCCCCTCCGCCCCCTTTTTGTCTTTCTGTTCATACGAATTTGACGGTGACGATCATCCACCGCGAGACTCGCACTCGTGATGGGATCGTTTCAAGCTAGATCCTTAATGGCGATCGTAGTTGGAGATATCTCGGTAATTTCGGATGAAACATAAAGCCTTGATATATGTATAACATTTGAGGGGAAAAAGTTTGATGGAAAGGTCATCGCGTCAAATTTTCTCTTCCGAATATTTCTCGTTATCGGGAAACTGATTATCGGGCGCGCGTTAAAAACGTTAATTTTTTAATCAACGTTAATCTCTTTAAAACATTATCGGCTGTGTTTTGTTCCCTTTCGCTCTCGTTTTCGCTAATCCCCTTGTCATTTTTGAATACATTCTTTTCATTTTCAAGGGGACAACGTTGATTTCATTCATAAGTATTCACGGCACTTCATAAGGTCCGACTTGACGATTCTTAACGGTCCTCTACCTTATTTAACGTCAGTCTCTGAAAAGTGCTTAAAGTTCCTTTTAACGGAGAAACTTGGACCCATAAACGGACAGCGAAAAACCGAAGTAACTATCGAGCCGGTTGTGCAGATTAGAGAAAGAATCTCGAAATAATGTTATAACCGCGCCGATGAAAAGGATATCGTGAAACAATAAATGCTCGGCATTTATTCGTTGAACCATCCTCTTTACGATTGAATTGGAAATTTAACGCCTTAATTAATTGCCATTAGTTCGTACGGTTTGTTTACAGAGACGAATAAAAAAAAAAAAAAAGAAAAAGAAAGTCGAAAGAAAGAGAAAAAATTGTAAACGATTTATTATTTAAACTCTTCTCCATTTTTTTTTTTATGTTTCGAAAGAAATTTGCATAATTTTTGTCTATCGTTGCGTGACCGAAAATAGATAAATATCGTTGAGTGATAAAGAAATTTTTCTATAGCGTGGCGTATTTCTCGTACTCGGCCGAGTAATCGCTGAGTAATTACGAAGGTGTGCAAGGACGAATGGCTGCGTGGAAACACGGTTATACACGTGTATCTGTTATTGCGATATGGATGTTAATAGGTTAGGGGGTTTCCAGAGAATGTGGGGTGAATCACGATTTCGATAAGGGTTTATATTCCTCCCGCTCTCGTCCATTCTTGCCTCCCTTCCTCTCCTTCATCCTCCTCCTTCTCCTCCCTCTTCCTGCCACTTGCTCTTCCTCTTTCTCCTCTCTTCACTCGTTTGTTTCTCCGTCGTCACTTTTCACCATACCTCTCCTCCTCTTTCTGCATTACGCCGGTTCTGGCTGTTGCCGTTTCTCCCTCTTCTTCCTGCCACTCGCTCATTGAAAACCGGCTCTAGGGCTTACAGTGTGCCGAGTTTGCACGTATATGGATGCCTCCTCTCTCTTTGGCAAACGCGCGTGTAATACACATCCCATACACACACACATTCGACGGAGACACGCGTGTCCGTATACGTACTTACTTTATAGTGCCGATGTCAGAAACACGTGTACGGCTCGTTAGAGCACAGTGAGGCTCCGTTTGCCACCCACTTATGTATCACAGGTATTTGTAACGATTGGCCGTCAACAGAGACAGCCCAACTTTCTTCGAACGACATTCTTTTTCAAACGTACGTTTAAACTCGTAAATATTCTGCCGTGAATTTTTTTTCTTTCGATAATATCACGCTTGTATTTTACTTGATAGCGTTGCGATGAAACATCGTTTTCGATAATCGATCATCAATCACCAATTTAATTTTTTTTTAGATTAAATTTTGAGACAAAAAATCTTTTTTTTTTTTTTTTGTTGTGATCGTTTAAATTATTAGTTTTGAGTTAAATGGTCAGATATTACGCAATGAATCCATAAGATATACGAAATTCCTTATACCGTTGAGTTCATTTATCGTTACGAAAACGAATAGACGATATTATGAAATTTCAAATTAGGCTTGTGTCGTGGTATTTATTTCCATTTCCCGTACTACGATCAACGGTATAATCCGTTCAGGCCGAACTTACGAACTTACTCTTCCGTGTTTTACTAGTATTAGTAACAGCTGTTGCATAAATAATCACAAATTATTAACACAAAAGATCAGCGGAATTTTACCAATAAAAATATTTTAATATTTTTGTTGCTAAAGTACTTCATCATTTTCTTTCTCATTTCTCTCGATTATTAATTAATGCTTAACGTTTTAACGAATTAACACACTATGATAGAAAAAATAGATTATAAAATAGCATTAACAAATAAATAAAAACACGCTTTAATCATCATGCCTTTTTTTTTTTATATATTATCGATTTAATTACATCTATTATTCGTTCGTATAAAATATCGATACTAGATGATGTTATTAGTGATCTTTATAGTGACCGTTATTACGCGTGCGTGCAAAATATTTACTGTCGATTGTTTTTCGATTAGGCCGAGTTTTTTTTCATTGGCAATAGATATAGATATAGCTATAGCTTATTTATAATTGTACATCTCAGTTGCATCTCGAAATTTCTTTTCTTCGATGATACGATTACGAGTTCATTTCATAGTTTTTCGAACAGTCGCATCCTACACGTCCAAGCATCGCGATTTGTTCGGCATATATCGCGGCACAGTTTGCAGGATATGTAGGTGTAAACCTAGAGATTGTGTGTCGTGTAGGGCGCTCTCCGCCTCGGCGTATAGAGATGCGCGTACACATAGAGCGAATGGAACATCTAGCCAAGGTATATAGGCAGGCAGGGACTAGGTACTATCTAGTATCTAGTAATACCGGGTACTAGGTACGTACGCGCCGCGGACGCCAAATAGTGGTTCGCATATTCAGAGAGATAGCGACGTCGCTCGGTGCGATCGCCCCTGATTTAGGCCTCGTTCCTCGTATCTCTCTCTTTCTCTACCATCCCTCTCTATCCTACCTCTGTAACTCTCTCTCTCTCTCTCTCTCTCTCTCTCTCTCTCTCTCTCTCTCTCTGTCGCTCTTCATCCCTCCTTTTCTTCGCCCTCGGTCGTTCCATCTCCCAACGCGCGCCAACACATTCGTGGCTCGTGTATGTAGTGATCCGTATACGTACATGGCTACACATAGCACTCTGGTCGCGTCCACGGATAACGTCCTCGATACGGCGACCAGCGCCGAGCACGACATCGAGGCGTCCCGAAAAGCGCTATCTCGCGGCACCCCGCTCGAAGCCGACCAATCACCGCTTCGATCCACGCTTTCGACCGTCGCGCTTTGATCATGTACCCTACGACTGATACCCACGAGCATCGTCTCGGCGTAAATCACGTTCTCTCTCGTCCACTTCCGCGAACGTAGATCAGAAGGGGAATTATCGATAGCATGCGCGTCGTGGAATTAAGGGATTTTTGTCCTTTTAAATTGTCACAATCACCGAACGTACTTTTTTTCCATTCAGAATAAACATAGTTCTTTTTTTATTTGATGATTAATTACGTAATAGTTATACGAATGTTCTCTATTTCTAAATTTTGATTAATTAACCCTTCAAAGTTAATTAAAATAATAATAAACAAAATTTAATCAATACATTTATTTTACAATCTGTTTTAAATTATTATATATAGCTTAGGAAAATACTCGGTTCTTTTTTTTTTTATAATAAATTTAGTGCATTCTTAGAAAAGTATGTTAGAAATATATGTCAAGTTTCTGAAGATTTTACTCTCTCTCTCTCTCTCTCTCTCTCTCTCTCTCTCTCTATATGTATATATATGTGAACAAAAGAATAAAAAAAAGTATATATTTATAAATCGTCATTTTAAATTTTATTAAGTATTTGTATATATTTCTCTTTCTTTTTTTATCATTTGTGGTGCATATAATATAAATATTTAATTTCTATTATAATTTAATTAGATTTTCATTTAAACTGTAAATTACATCGTAACTGATATAAGTTCATGGTTGAGAAACACTGAGCGCAGCTGCCACGGCGGCGGTATCTCCGCGTTGTCTGCTACCTCACACCCTCGTCTTGCGTCCCACGTGGGTGCCGGTCGAAGGGGTCGCGCGGAACTGGTGACGCGCGGGGGCAAGCGAGGAACGGAGGGGTGAACAACGCCAATGGGCGAGAAAGCAAGACCGAGAGCGTTCGAGGGATGGTCGGAGGGGCAAGGTGGATATGGTAAGGTTAGGTTAGGTGGACAGAAGGGGCGGAAGTGGGTGAAGGGATCGAGGGATAGTAGTACCACCCACTGACCATCTCTATCCTACCCAGACTCTAAGCGCTCTTGCAAAAAAGATTTGCTTTTTTTTCTTTTTAAGATGCGAAAGGGTGAGAACCCCTTCGATTTCAATGTAATTTAATCTTTCTGCAAATTTAATAAAAATAAGAATCTTTAGAAATTGTAATATCTTAAGAATTATTGTTATAAAATAAATAAAGATTATAACTTTTTTTATTTTGTATTTTGCGAAAAATTTTCTTGTTTTACAGAGTGCTTTTTTCTTAATTGCTGTGTTTATCTTTTTATATGATTACTTCTGTTGTAATTCTACGCGTAGATCATAATATAGTTCTGTAGGTCAGGGACCGAGAATACGCACGAGTGCCACGTGCTCAGCAGCACATTTGAATGGGTACTCTTCTTGGACGATTAGTAGCTATGTGTGGGATATACATATTTACTCTTTAGTATTATTATTATTATTACTTCTGTGTTTTCACATGAAACCAATGGTAAATGTGTACATATTATTGACAGTCGGTATAGAAGATTTTGTTAATAAATTATTTTATCGATCATTAATTTATTAAATTTTCTTATAATGAGAAAATCGATTTAAAGCAACAAGTATTTTTATATTATAAACGAAATACAGAATATATTTAACATTTAATATTTTTTATCTCGTGCCTCCGGACTAGTAGGATTCTTTTTATCATTTTACTGTCATTCTCAACATTATCGATTCGACTTAGAATAAAATCGTAATATTAATAATGATTGAAAATAAAATTAAATTTCAATGTAAAATTATAAATAAAAATAAATATTTTATTGTCAAATATTTTATATATTTATCTTATATGAAAAACTATATTTTATACATGATTATATTTAAATTATTGTGAAATAAATAAATGGAATGATAGTTTACCAATATTAGACAAACGGAAAAAAAAAAAAAAGAAAATAGCACTTCGATAATAAATAATATTATTTTTTTGAAAATGCTTTAAAATTTTGTTCTATTTATATTTTTGCCAAAACATTCATCACTTTATTAAAACATACGATGCAGACAAAATAGATGTGACAATGCTTTTTTATGTTTTGAAAATTCCTTATCCCATTTTCATTTTATCAGTTCAATATAGAAAATGATTATAGCATTGGAATTAAAATCTAAATAAAAAAACAAAACTGGATGATTATATATTTGAATGCAAATTTTTAAGATTACGAATAAATGAAATGGTAGATATTGAATTTACAGATACAAGAGATTCTATTATATTGTATATATGTATATAAATTTTTTACAAATTAGGTTTATAAATATTAATCTATATTTCATCTATGATTATATATACGTAAAATTATAAATTTTCATGTGAAATTATAATATCACATTTATGATACTATTTCTATTTACAGCCAAAACAAGTGCGTTCACCTACATGGGTGCAGAAGTTTCGAAAAGGCAATTGCTTTGAATGTGCAACATTTCTTACTAGCTTGTTACTAGGCCAAGGATATAATGCATTTGTAGTAAGTGGTTATGCATCTAAAGAACAAACGCTTTGTGATTTGACAAGACGATCATGCCCCTATATACCACAACCGGAAAAGAAATTACAGGAAGATACGATACGTCCCGAGATTACCAAATACAAACTTAATCTCAATGTAGTAGAATATAAAAATGAATTTTTATCAGAATCGGAAGAAGAAAAAGCGAAGAAATTACAAGAAAAATTATTAGCTGAAAAAGAGCAAGAAAATTTAATTGAGGTAACTTTTATAAAATTCTATGATGTTTTTCATAGTTTCACTCTAAAAAAAAAAAAAAAAAAAAAAAATTATGTTTGAATTTAGGAATTAGAGCAACTTCCAGTAGATGAGTATTGGGGACATAGAATACATGCTTGGGTAGCAATATTACCAGAATTAGGTGGACTGAGGGATCAAGAAATTCCTTGTCCATTATTTATTGAGCCTACCACTGGTACATCTTACGAAGTTACAGACGACGATACAGCTCAATTGTACCTCGGTGTAGAAAGTATATGGAACGATCAAAATTATTGGGTAAATATGCAGGTATCTGTACAATCGTGCGTAAACATAGAATGGGATTTAATGAAAGTAAAATTGTGGGAACATTTGCTTCCTGGAGAACCATGGACAACACATGCAGGAGAGATTGACGAGGAATCTGCTATACGTCAAGAAAAACATTTGGATATGCCATCATCATACGTTAATCAAATAAATATTAGCGAAGAAGGTATAAAAAATTTTCAATTATAAAATATAAGTTTAATTATAAATTTTTAAATATATTTTTATGTTTTGTTTATATTTCTCGAATTTTTATTTTATCTTCTAGAATTTGAGAAACGATTCCCAAACGGTATAAAAATAGTATTATATAAAAAAACAAAAGTTGAATTTTATGCACCATATATTCAAACAGATGGATTGATACAAAGAATTACTACATATGATAATGACATGAATCCTATCGATATATATGAAAATTATAAAAATAGATCTGATAATCTTATAGAATCACGAAGAAATATGATTGACGGTACCGTCATAGATTATTATACAAGAGGTCGAGTAGACCAGTGTAAAGGTGTATAATTTATGAACATAATTATTTTTCACATTTATTTAATTACTAATGTAATATATTTAATTAATTTTTCATTAATAAAATAAAATTTACAGAACATCGATATTTTTTATGGAATAATGTCAATGTAGATAGTGAGCGAATTTTAGATTTTTATTATGTTGCTCGTTTTGATGGATTATCTAAATTTGAAATGCATCCAACTTATTTAACGCAACATTTTGTCGATCGTGATGATTTTCTATATTATCGGTAAGCGATAACTCGTAAATGAATAATTAAGATATAAATTATTAAAAATGAAATATGATATCATAACCAGAGTTTCGATCAACTTGAGAACAGGCATGTAGAATTTTTACAAGACAAAAAAGGTGAAACTCAAGATATTCATTATCGACATATTTCGGTAAGATAAAATTTTATAAAATTTTTAAATAAGATAAAATATAATATAGATATAAAATGTATTTTTATATCATTTGATTCATCAATTGTAAAATAAATGATTTCTAGTTACTTATAAAAAGCAAAATTATTTAATTAAATGACATCTTTTTTATAATTGATATTTTACTTCGTATGATATAAAGTTTAAAAAAATCTTAATAAAACTTTGTCTATAATTTTTAAAATATTATAAATGATTTTTCACATGAAAATAGATTAAGTTTAAAATATCTGAATAAATTTGCAGAAGATTGTCGAAAAATTTAATAGAGATGAACGAATAAAAGCAAGTAAAAATATAGCGATCCGTGAATTTGCTATTGATGATAACGAAATACATCTTACTTATCATTATTATCCAGGCAATTTTACTAGAGCTTTGCGAACATATATAAAACCACCATTAGCAGAAAGAGGAGAACGATTAGATCTTAATCCAACAATGACATATGGATATAATGTGAGTATTTATCAATATCAAAAAATTTATTAAAAGATAATTTTATTATCTTATTTGTAGCCTCTAAATGAACCTGATAAGGCTTTAGATTTACTATACGAACTAGACACACAATTAAAGGAGGAGGATATATCTATATCTCAAGTTAGAGCGGCGGAAAAAGAAATGTTTTCTTTTCTCGAGATAAGAAAAAGTGAATATTTGACGCCAAAACTGTTGATATCTATATATGATAAACTTAGAGAATCGGAATCTCTAATAGAAGCATTGGTAATATAAAAAACAATAATAATATAATTTTTTTTAAATTAATTAATTAAATGTATACATTATAAATACAGAAGAAACAAAGTCTAAAAGATATCACGGAAGAAATAAATTATTTAAAACCATATTTAGCTCGTTTAGGAAATCCATCGGAGTTATCAGAAGCTGAGGCATACTTAATACAATATGCATGTATTCGTGATTACAAACAATTACTTGTACGTAGGGCGAATAAAATCTTACATGAATTTGAGAAATATTCGCAGGAATTGGTGAAAATGCAAGCATTGATATTACAGGTAAAATTTTATTTTCTATCATATATTTATTTGATATATATATATAAAATATAAGATAGAAATATCATTCTACAGGAAGAAGATTTAACTCGCGAAGAAGAAGAAAAAATATTAGAAAAAATAAATGAAATAAGTTTTTATTTACAAACTTTAGAAAACAGATTAAATCGTCATAGAGATTTGGTTCCTATAAAATATAAAATGTTAATGAATAATTTACAACAAAATCCACATCTTGCGATAATTAAAGAAAGTTTAATGTATTTTTGAAAAAAGCAGGTGTACAGTAAATAATTTATTTTATTGAAAAGACCAAGAACCCATTTGTCCAATACATCGACCTAAAATAATTTTATATTGTAAAAATCTTAAATTTTTAAGAAATTTTTGTACGTTATCTACCTTCATCATCAAAAGTGGCTAATGTAAATTTACTAAGTTTATTAGTAAAACTTCCAGTATTGGAACCAATCATATGGTCTGTTAAACGATCATTATTCGCAATATCACTATTATTTCTATGACGACGATGTTCTTCGGCAAAGCCAGAAATTAATATATCCATCATTATTGCCTTATAATAAAATAAATTTTAGTAATTTAAATTATTAAAGTTAACTTTTTTAGAAATAAGTCATACTTGTCTTGAGAATACTTGTAGAATTTTATAAACTTGTGTTCCATTTTCTCGCACAGGAAACTGTAAAAATAAACATGGCAGACAATCTGGATTATTTTCATCTGAAGGTTTCGCCATTTCCCAACTTAACTCTGAATATCTTAGACCCAATAATAAACTCTATAAAAAAATTATTTGTAATATATTATATAAATGATAATTATCATGTATAATATTTTTATTTCTTACACATTGAATATCGTCCACAATATATACTCCTGATGAATTAATAGCAACGAGTATATGCATATCACGATTTGTAATCCAAGATGCAAGGCCTCTTACAGGACGTTCAATTTGTCCTTGAAAAAAAGCCGCACCATAACATGGTAAATTCCAGCAAAACTCTAAGTATTTTCTAATTAGTTTCCTCGAATTCGTATTAGTTCCTGTGTGATTAGGTATTCGTTTGTATTGTTCAAGTAGACGAGCTTCAGGTGCTCCTTTTCCGCCAACTAAGCCTAAACCAACACCTAATCCTAATAAGAGACTAGGAGATGTATAATGATGAGGCAAAAATCGACCACGATATCTTCTAAAAAATGCTAATGTATGATTTTGAGGATTATATGGACCCAGTTCAATACGTGCTTGCAAAGCTCCCAAACTTGCATATCGTGCCTGTCCTTCGCATGGATAACGTCCTAAAACATAAACAAATATTATATAGAACAATGAAATAATTAAATAATTTATTACCTTGCAATACATTATTTCTGGCTTCTGCATACAATAATTCTAATACTTTAGTTTCTTTTATTTGCTCCTCATCTGATCGAGAAAGAAACACGTTTCGTCTAAGACATAACAAAGGTTCTTCATCTGTTTGTTCTTTTTGAGAACTATATTTTTTTACTAAACGTTTCCATTTTGCAGCCAATTCTATAGGTTTGTGATTCGGACGTAATTGAACCTCTAATCTTGAAGAACAAAGCCATAAAGCAAAAACTGTTTGACCAGTAAATGAAGGAGTTCTTGTTAATCCTAACTCTCCTTCGGATTGTATCATTGCAAGGATTTGATGTGCAGTAGAATTAGATTCAATGTCCATTGTTAGAAAAATTCCAGTTGTTAAATATATAGCTATTCTTACAATAGATCTTCCAACATTTATATATTGTGATTGATTTATTATCATTGCTAAATGAAAAATCATAAAAAAAATATTTTTAACAATTGAATGCTTATATAAAAATATTGTTACTTACAAGTTGAAGTATGTCCATCAGATTTGAAATCATTTTGATAACGTCGAATAGATTGTCCTCTCCTAATTGCACAATCTTCTTGAGTTTCCATAGTTTTAAATTTTTGTTTAATTATATGTAAAATATGTATTTCTATTCATATTTTTTATTTTTATAATATTAATATTAATATTAAGCACATTCTTCAATATTTATTATTATCATATCTTCAAGAGATTATTAAATAATAATTATCAAATAAGTATAAGACATAAATTGTTGATATAAATGAATTTACTAAGTTAAAAAATAAAATTAATATCCAGTAATTTTTTCTTAATCACAATAAATAAAACTATACAGCAAGTTTTAATCAATCTTTGAATATACTCAACCAAAATACTGCTCTGCTGCCATCTAAACTAAGAAGCAGATTATTGATTATTTTTGTTTCTCAAAAAAAGAACTATATATCTCAATATAAATAACGTTTATGAATGTTAAAAAATATAATTAAACTAGAAAATAAGATTAAATTAAAATATATCTTTTTGATATATTTTATTATCTATTATGATAAAGACATAAATATAATATTAATTTTATATTTATCAGAAAGTTTATTGTGTTTTATAAAATTACTTAATTTTTATTAGTTGAATATTACATTTTACATATAACAGAAATGGGATATTTTATAAAGAGTCTTGTACTCTCAGAAGAATACTGCCATTTTAACTGTTTTCAATCAAAAAGAACACTTTAAAAATGTAATTTTCAGAATATTTAAATAAAAATAATTTCTTTTTTTGCATAATAATTCTTATTTAATAAAAATTTAAAGTTTAACATTATATTAAGTCTGCTACATTCATAGGCATTTCGTCAATCTGTGTTGAATAATATTGTTCGATATCTCGAAGAATTCTTATATCATCAGTTTTTACAAAATTGATGGAAACGCCTTTTCTTCCAAAACGTCCTGATCGTCCTATTCTATGAATATATAATTCACGATTGTTAGGTAAGTCATAGTTTATTACAAGAGATACTTGCTGAACATCTATTCCTCTTGCCCATACATCAGTTGTGATTAACACACGACTAGAAAATAATACAATAATATAAATATTATAAATTTTATTTACAATGTTTATACTATATATATACTATATATTATAACTATGACAATACCTTTGTCCAGATCGAAATTCTTTCATTATGTTATCCCTTTCTTTCTGAGGCATATCACCATGCATAGAACAAACTGTGAAATTAGCTTCTCTCATTTTTTCTGTCAACCAATCTACTTTACGTTTAGTATTACAGAAAATTACTGCCTGAGTTATTGTCAATGTATCATATAAGTCACATAATGTATCAAATTTCCATTCTTCTCTTTCAACAGCCACAAAAAATTGTTTTATTCCTTCTAACGTCAATTCATCACTAATAGTAATAATGAATTATATTTATAATTTTAATAAAAACAAATAATTTTTTTCAATTTTAAGTAATTTGAACTTACCGTTTTACAAGAATACGAATGGGATCTGTCATAAATTTACTTGTCATTTCAAGAATTTCATGTGGTAATGTTGCAGATACTAATACAACTTGTGTTGCGGGTGGCAAATATCTATATACATCATAAATCTGTTCTTTGAAACCTTTATTTAACATTTCATCAGATTCATCAAGAACTAACATTTTTATAGCTCTTGTTCTAAGAACTCTTCTTTTTATCATATCTAAAAATCATTAAAAAATTAAAATAATAAATCTATAATTCTTATAATATTTTTATAATTCTTATAATATTTTTTTATAATGAAAACGTTTTTACTTCTGTATCAAAAAAATTTAATATTGTTATTATCTTTTATATTTAGAGAAATTGAAAGAAATAATTAAATTAATAACAAATTTTTCATATGTTCAAATTACCAAATACTCTTCCAGGTGTGCCTGATACGACATGCTGTCCATAATCTAATTTTCTAATATCTTCTCCAAGATTTGTACCACCTATACAAGCATGACATTGAACATTCATAAAGTCTCCTAAAGCCAGAATAACTTTTTGTATTTGAGTTGCCAATTCTCTTGTAGGCGACAAGACCAATACTTGTGTTTCTCGAACTTGTGTATCCAAAGATTGTAATATAGCAATTGAAAATGTTGCCGTTTTTCCTGTACCAGATTGAGCTTGTGCAATTACATCTCGTCCTTTCATAATTGGTTTAATAGATCGTTGTTGAATCGCAGAAGGTTTCTCAAAACCTATAATTAGAATATTATTTTATAAATATAAATTATAAAAAATAGTACTGAATATCCTAAAATAATAAATATAAAATAAAGTATAAGGTTATGTTAAGTTAACAAAAAGATTTCAATAATACCATAAGCATAAATTCCACGTAATAGCTCATCTCTGAGTCCCATATTATCGAATGTTGGAATAACTTCTACATCTTCACTAGTTTCAAATTCAACGTTTGATAAATCTTCTGTTTGCGCGACACGACGTGATTTTATTTCCGCCATTTTTATAATATATGAAGACAAACATGAATGATTTGAAGATAGTAAAAGTTCAAATCGAATAAATAAATTAAATATATAAAGAAATTTTTATAAATTACTAAAAATAAAATTTTATTTGTTTTATAATATATAATAAAAAAATTAATATATAAATAAAATTTTTAACAGTAAAGCTATTTTTAACAAAATTTTCAATTAAAAACAATAATGAATATGGCTTTAATATAGTTACTACATTCACTTAATTGCTATATTCACTATTTGTAGTAATAAACGCTTCTGAAGATATTTTATAATCGTGAATAATTAATTTCATTAGTTGGTAAATATTTAATTATATTATATAAATATTTTGATATATAAGTAATGTGTTCATAAAAATAAATTCATAAATATACATTTTTACAAAAATATATATACAAAATACGGATCTGTCAATTAGGTTAAATTTTAACATATTTAAAGTATCAAAAAGCAAAAGTTAAAATGAATATTAATGTAACTTTAGATGAACCTTTAACAAGTAATAATTGCGTAAAACTTGTAATTGAACTTCTAAAGTATATTTTATATCAAAAACAACAAATACCTTTTACTTACGATTCACTATCTCAATTACAAATGAAATCAACTGATAGAAATTTGTCTTCTATAAAAACATTATTAAGTACTCTGAAGACCACATCAGAGCAATTAAATTTACAATTTCATCTCAAAAACTGCAAAATCAAAGAAATTGCTATACTTATTGGTGCTACAATAATATCACCAAAATTACATGTTAGGATTATATTTCCTTCTGATATTCTTAATAGTCAAGAACATTTTGAATGTAAACATGCTTCTAGAAAACCTCTCTTAAATTTAATGAGGTTAGTGAAAAAATTTTTATATAATATTATTCTAATATATTATATAAATTTTTACATAATATTCTATTATCTTTTATTAAAATATTATAACATTTCAAAATTTTTAACATTGCAGATCAATGCTAGAATGTTCAGAATTTCAAGATGCACTGACTTTACCATTGAATCCTACAAATACCTTTGTGTTAATACAAAAAAGTGATAATAATACAGTATCAGATTTTTTTTTACCTAAACCACAATACATACCTCCCATACATACTTCAAACTATTTTATAATTAAATTACAATATAATGATCAAAGAAAACTAAATTGTAATTGCATAGATATAGTGAAAGTTTATAATGAAGTATCGGAATCTAATATTGAGTCTAAAAACAAAGATATTGAATTTTTAAATAATTCAAGAATTAATACCACACATATGTCCTATCAATGGTATCAATCCAAAGAAGTAATTAAAGGATTTAAATTTTTAAGATGACTATAGATTATTAATAAAATCAATATTCATAGGAAATTAAAAATAGCAAATTTTTAATTAATATTATATAATAGATTTATTTTTAAAAATCAATGAAAAATATTTTATTATGAAAATATGATTTTAAAAATATAAATAATTGCAAATATTATAGTAGATTATATCTTAGAATTTTTTAAAATAAAGTGTTAAAATTTATTGATTTATACATTGAAATTGATTATAAATAAAATAATATTATATCATGTGAAAACAATTACAAATATTTTTTATACTTTTGTACTTTTATTCTTATACACAAGTTTACATAATGTATATAAAGTTTACGCAAAAAATAAAAAATTTTCTTATATAATAATATATTGAATATTATTCTTCCTTTACTTCATATATTCTAATTTTTAAAATTTTAAAATCAATGACTAGTATCATCCTTAAAATTAATATTATCAATCCACCTGACCAACTACACATCATTATAACTGTAAATATCTTAGAAGAATATATATTATATAGAAATAAATCTTAAAAAAATATTAAAAATTAAAACTCTATATACAGAATATTACCTGAAGATATGAAATTATATGACACACATCATATATATAAAAATTATGCATTTTCATATATATCTTTATTATTTCACAATCACTGTAAATAAACTTTTATGATGAATTATATAAATTTAATCTAAAATAAAATTTAAGTTTAATACCTTATATTCATAGGCATTTTGCAAATACTATATATCTCATAAGAAACATTTTTGATACCATCATTAAATGACTTATATCCTTGTTGTAAATTATAATGTGCATACATTGATATAATGGCAAATATAAAATTAAAGCATATTGCAGGAAATACAATTCTCCAAGGACTTTCATATCTGTATATAAATATAATTGTATTTATTGTATTTATAGTGATAAGTAATGTATATAATTGAAAAACAAATTGACTTGCATTGGTATATCTTGTCCTCCTTTACCACACATAAGAAATAAAGTAAACCAAACAACTCCAAATATACAAGATGAAAAGCATGTTATTAAATACATTTCACATGTATTTTCATGTATATAGTCAGTAAAAATATATTTCCACCAATCTAATAAATGATTTTTACATATATCACGAATATCATCTAATTCCAATTTCTCTTTTGATATTAGAACAGATGTTGCCCAAAGTGGACAGTTATCTCCGAAAATTTCTTTCTTTATATTTTATAATAAAATAATTCAATTATAACTTAAAATATTATAGAAAATAAATAAAAATTATTATTAGTTATACCCATAATATGTAGAATAAAACGCTACAGGTATATCCGCTAATTGTGCATAATAAGTATAGAAACATTTGTAGATATTTCCACAACCAAGAAATTTCAATCGCATCACGTTCAATAAGTTCTTGATATTCTTCTAAACATTGCATCGAGAATTCCTACATAAATAAAAATATAAATTGTAATTTACAATTATTACCATACCGGTAATTAATATAATTGCGCGCCAAACTTCAACCATATCAAAAAACATGAATCTGATTGGTCTATCAAAACAAACAAAATTCAAATGATAACAAAATAAACAAATTCAAAGAATTGAAAAATCACTTTACAATATAGTACAAATTGCAATTTCATATAAAAATTAATAAATAATTAAAATTTAATAAGAATACATATTGTTCCTAAAATTTAAATAGTATAAATCTATTAATATATTTAATGCTAATTGAAAATGACATCTAACTTAGATTTTCTATGAATATCAAATATAGTAGATTCAATATAACTTCATAATTTGAAGGAAGTGTTGCAGATTGATCGTGGGAGTTGGACCAAGAAACGGAGGAACGCGCGGACTGCGAACCGCCACAGTGTTGTCGACGAGAAGGATACACGAAGGCGAGAAATTCTTGTTTTTTTTTTTTACATCCGAACATCGAAAATCACGAGGAAAATGATGGTAGATGTATATTCTAAAGGGTCATCGAACGAATAAACTCAATTGCCATAGACACGTAAACCATTCGTGGGTGAAGTGAAACACATGTGTCGGTCAAACCGTGTTTTCTACTATAGAGTGTCCGTCCCGTGTTTGATCCGTGAAAATCTTCCGTTTGAAAAATCAATTTGTACGCTGGTTATAATAATTTGCGAAATATTAACATGCTTGCTTTTGAATAAATTTATGAATGTGACGATCCGCTTTTTCGAAATGAAATAGAATTCATTACAGAAGGCGGCAGTGCGTGGGTGGGTGGGTGTCTAGCGATTACCACTTATGTAGAGAAAATTCCTTTTGGAATTTTGCACAAAATGTTATTTTTGAATCAATGATAAAGTGCTTTTTTATTCGATAATATTCTATTCTATCGATATATATTAATTGGCACATTATCCAGACAAATGTTTTTGGGCATAAGAAAAAATATATTAGTTAAATTTCAGAATAACGTTGCTCTTACTGTCAGTTTTTGACCAATGTCAATTTGACAGTTTTAAAAATATAAGATCAATATGAATTTATCTCTTTGTTGTTATTAACTTTGTTAATTTTGAAAGAAACTTAAATATTCTGCTATTATTAACATTGTTGTTGAATAATTCTTTCTTGCATAAGCAATTTTTTTTTATTATATCTGATAAGTTTCATCAAGTGTTCTTATAAAAAATGCTTTCCTTAAACTGTGAAACAAAAATACTTTAGCAAATTTCTTTAAAATTATTATTTATAGCTTTAAGAGAAGGACTTAATTAAAGTCCTGTCTCTTTTATTAATTTGATATTAAGAGGCTAAAGTATGAAAGGTCAAGCGGAGAAAAATGGATATCGATAAAGTATCAGCATGCGTGAGAAGTCAGCAGAATGTCATGCTCACGCAGGTCACGTGAGGGGCACAACAGAAATGTGCTCACGTGATCCTCCTACATTACACTCAACTCTTACCAAGGCAAATGGTAAAAATTCAAATCCCCAATCAACACATCATTCAGAAGCACGTATTGATAATAATTTACTTCCAACTCCTGGTGGACGATTAAAATTTTTTAAAGACGGAAAGTTTATTTTGGAACTATCCCATCGTAGGGATGGAGAAAGAACTACATGGTTTCCAGTTCCAAAGAAAACCTTTTGGCCACCAGCTAGCACAACTCCAAATAGACAAGAGAGTTCTACCTCTCTTAGTGGTAAGTTAAATTTTTATAATATTTTTAATAAAATTAATTAAATTTAATATTATATTTACTTTATATTATAATATATTATATTATATACTTATATTTTTCAGTTTCTGATGATAATTCGTCAGTACAATCAAGTCCTTGGCAAAGAGATCATTGTTGGAAGCAAGCAAATCCAAGACGTAGAATATCTACAGAGTTTAGTTTTTATTATTATAGAAATCCAAAAAATCGTCTGTATGCGCATCCTCGCTTAATCGCAAGAAAGCGTAGACGTCCATTAGATCCTACTTCTTTGTTACTCATTCCAGAATCAGTAACAAATTATACTAAACCAATTCGTAAAGCAAATAGTACATCAACTGGAAAGGTTTTGAACCTAATTATTGACAAATTGGCACGTCTTCTAGATCCTAATGTCGTTTCACCTCGTAAACGTATTTTGCGTGAATTAGAAAGAGTCTCATTAGAAGATCAAGCATCAAAAAGACGCGCAACACCACAGCCAGTTTGTACAACAGCTCCTACTCCGTCACCAAAACAATTATCTTCATATAGTATAACGAGTATTTTGGGAGAAGATAAACCAAGTCATGAACAAGGTTTTTTGAGGAATTTATTAAAACCTGATGAGAGGCAAACTGTGAAATACTCATCAAGTAACTCATATCCAAGAGTACGAATGGATCCATACATTGGTACAGCTAATACACCTCTTCAGCATCCACTTTATGGTGTACCGATGTTACCTCCTGGACCATATAGGGCTCCTTTATGGATGCATTATCCATCACCCGTCCATTATCCACCTCCTATGCCATTATATGCGCCACCACCACCTCATCCATCATCTCCTCCAGTTCATCACTACAAAGATTACAGGGAACAGACTCTTACACCTCCTTCAGGTAAATGTTTAAAAATATATCGTTCGATATTTATTAAATATATCAGAAAATTTATCTTATTTATATCTCATTTAGATATGCCTCTAAATCTGTCGAAGCATGCGGGTTGAATCTCAGGATCCTAAAAGTTGGTGCCTTATCAATGGATAAAAACTGCGCAAACACTGCCCGTGCAACGACAATGCGATATATTAGTATTTTTTTATTCGTAAACAGTAGTATCATAGTAAGTAGAAATATGCATCTAGAAAGACAAAAACTGGATGCTATTCTTGTACATATAAATGCATAAAGTATAGAAATTGGCATAAATATTTTATATTAATCTTAAATTAAATCACACACATGAGTAGTATTATATTATTTTAATTATAATTAATCTTGTCTTATGTATTATGTTCATTTTTTTTTTATTAATTATTGGTAAAATATTTTAATATGATTTTCTCACTATATGAAATCCATGAATGTGTTCACATTGTAAAATTTGATTATTTTTACTACTCATGATATAAATATTAAAATAAAAAGAAAAAAGAGCATGCTCTCATTTTACATCTCATTTATGCATTATCTTGTTATTCTTATTAATATTTCTGTCATTATTATCATTAATCAATGACTATCCATTTTAAAAAATCATAAGAAAGACATAGAATTATGTACAGAACAGATTATTCTCTATATTTAGTATAAATATTCCTACAAATAGTAATATGATAATAAATTTAGATTAATGAAATCCGCAACAGTATACATTTATTTATATGATTAATGAACAAAAAATGAAATTGCTTGATAAAGACCGTGGGGTGTGCCTTAAGATTACCTAAATTGCAAAAAACTAAATTATAAACACATTCATATAATGAATATGTATTATTATTACTACTATTACTATTGTGTACATATAAATATAATTTTGCCTTACGTATCCTCAAATCGATTATTCGTTACTATTTATTGTTAGTCAGATACATTACCAAACGTTTTACGTGAAAGGCAAGCTCACACAGGCTCTACAAACTAGTGAGTAATTTTAATTCATTTACGTACATTTTTTATTAAAACAGATAAAATGTGACTGCGCGTAAGCAATTGTATAGAAAGACTAATTTCGTAAATATATAAATATTTCATATACTATATGAAAGCTTTTCATTTATCGTCACGTTATATATTTTTGTGTTTATTCGGTTTTATAAAATATCTTTTATTGTAAATATATTTATAAATCTAAAGTAAGTTTATATTTATTTAATAAAAATAATTAATCCTTCCTAAATAAACACATATCGTAAAAGAATTTAAATTTCGCGGTTATTGAAAAGTGCGCCGACAAATTGGCATTCTATCATCTAACTATCCCCACTCTTGAGTAACAGACGCTTTCGAGACCGCGCAATCGTCGGATCTTGGTAGTATCCGATTCGTGGCCTTGTTTTGTGGTATTCGTTGACCGGGTTGTATCGGTCTGATTACGTGTTTTCTATCAAAAATTCGTAAAAATAGAATTTTATAATGAAGCGGAACGAATGAATAACGTGTAGAGATCGTGATCATATATTTTAATGAACTTTTGCATGTACGCGATTTTAAAGAAAGCAAGTGAATCCAACTCTGGTAGTGGGGAGCAAACAGTATTGCCTTTTCGTATATGTAGCCCGCTTGGTAAAATGAAAATGGCGGTGTTCCTGCATGAACGGAGCAACGGCCACTGACGATGCTCGTTACGATAACGAACACGTGAATCGAATTCAGTGTGAAATTTTTACATATCTTGTGCACATTTATAAATATTATAGTGTTATATCAATATTGGGAAACAAGTCAATGTAAATAAAAAAAGGTAGCGCGAAATTCTTTCCACGATTAGGGACAAACAAACACGATGGAGTGACACCGTGAAGTGTTAACTCCGTGGACAAGTGGGAAGTGTCGGCTAATAGATTCGCGTAGTTGGAGGACGAAAAGCCTTCATGCCGATGCCGGCCGAATACCACGAGAACCACGGTAACCACGAGAACGCCAATTTCGCTCTCGGGGCCACACAGGACGCCAGCAACATGACGGCCAATATGTACCGGGTGGGAGGTAAAATAACCATACACACATTTCGCCGGCTGATGAGGCCACGCGTCGAATTTTGAGCTATGTATCTTTAATAAACCCAAAAAATCTATATTTCCAATTAATATCACAATAACATTTTCTATATATATTTTTTTTATCTGTACAGCCTCTTAACTTTTCATCTTTTGTCTAATCTCTTTCTCCCCGCTCTTTTCTGGTATCCCTATGTATGCTGCTTTCCTTCTGCTCCCTCTTTCCCCACTCTCGCCCTTCGTTCAGGTCATACTAATTTCTTGCATGATGATTCGGATGATTAAAATTCAATATTTGAAAATTTCTGTTTTTTCTTTTGTTTTCTATTATACGAATTATTTCGTAATATGTCCACTAGAATGTTTTCGTATCAAAGATCTAAAGAATTAAAATAATTTGTACAAAATTATCTTTTTGTTTTTTTTAATTATATATATGCAATACGATATATAATACATAAAAAATAAATATCGAGATCTGTGTATGTGTAACGCGTTCTATATATTTAAATATCATAAATTTAATATTTTTATTATATCTATTATATCTTATTATATCTATTTTTTATTTATTTTTTATTTACATATTTATTTTTAAGTATAATTATCATTTTTTTTAATATGATCATAATATGCAGAGAATTATGATATTTTTTACTCTTACTCTTATATCTCTATTTACATATTTATATATTCTCAAATAGTAATATCAATATTTATATTTCATAAAATTTATATACATAAATATTTCATGAATATATATGTAATATTTAATTTTATTTATAATAATTGTTTTTCAATATATACATTATATATAAAAAATTTATAAATATATATACAATATTTAAAAATTAAAATTATTAATATTGTATATTGTAATATATGTATATAGTTTTATTCATGTTTCTTATTATTATATAAATTATATATTTTTTCATAAAAATATTAAACCCTTTTGTTTAATTTATAGATTATGTATATTTTGAAACATCTTCCACATCTCCTTACCAGATAAGAAGGATAGAAGAATTGAATAAGGTAAGAATTAAAATTGATTATAATATTTTTTTTTGATTATAATTAATATAAATAAATTCAAAAATATTTATTATTAATACATTTTCTTATTTTAATATATATTTATCTTATTATTCTAGACAGCAAGTGGAAATGTTGAAGCAAAAGTCATGTGTTTCTTTAGGCGGAGGGATTTGCCATCTACATTAATCATGCTTGCAGATAAACATCAGTGTAAGTAAAATTTATTTTATTGTCAAAATATTTATTATATTTTAAGATATTGATCTTACATAACATTTGAATAAAGAACTTTTACTTTAAGATTATGTTATACAGATATAAACATATAAACATATATTGATATTTTTTTATTCAATTAGTATTATTCTTAAATAAATAATTAATAAAAATTAGTACTTTATTTTTTTTTAATTTATATTTAGATAATTAAATACTAATATTAATATATTGAAAATAGAAAAATAATGTTATGTCTTTTGTTTTACGGAACGATATAAATCGATAAATATCCAGAAATTAAAAAAATTAAAATATATTTTCATATTAATTATAGAAATTCTTATTTTTTAAAAAATAAATTTTCTTTATCATTTAATAATTTTATAATCAATATTTTGAGAAATCATTGATGTTATTCATTAAATATATTTACTATACTGGTTTAAAAATATTCTACATAGATACGAATCATTATTCATCAATTTAAGACGAAAGCGTAAAGTTGTTTGATTCTTATTTATTCATAGTTAAAATATGCTAAAAATATAATTTTATTTTATATTATATTCCATTAAAAATCGAGGAAACTCAATCGTCATTATTATTGCAATATTCAGAATTTGTGAATTCGTAACATTTTAATATTTTCTGTCATAAAAAAAAATAATATAATTTCATGAATAGAAAATATTATTTGATTTTATGCATATATAATATATATTATATATATATAGAGACACTAATATATATATATATATATAAATATATATATATATATATATGTGTGTGTGTGTGTGTGTGTGTGTCTAAAGTTTTCTCGATTTTTTCTTTGCAATAGCAGAGATAATGAGACGCGGGGATTTGGGGATGGGAATGTATAATAAGTAAAGTTGGGGGGTGGCAGAGAGGTGAAATGGGGGTTGTATCGATCTGCTGGGGGTGAGTTGGGGGTGGTGCGCCTGCCAACCCACCTCTCCCTCTTTCTACCTCTCACCCGAGTCTCTCATACCATCCTTCTACCTCCCGCCATCCTGAACTAAATGAATGACTGACGCAGGGGTTGGTTGGGTATGTGTTACGTGTACTCAGACATAGACTTATAAGAACACCGATAGACGTATACGATAACCGGGCATATAGCGTGCACGAATAACAGAAAGAGAGAGAGAGAGAGAGAAACAGGAACACACACACGTTAGCAATCAAACGTATATGTATCCCGACGAAAATGGTGGGTCCCACTAGCCATCTTCGTTTTAAGCATTTACTCCCCCGCTTCTCTTTTCGCCCCTTCTCTTCTTTTCTATGAACGTATTTGTGTGTGTATACACGAATGTATATTTTCCCGTATTCTCTTCCTCTCTACTATAGCTCTATGTCTGCCGGTATTTGCTCCGAATCAGATTTTCACTTCTTTTTTTTCTATATTTTTTACATTCTATTATTTCTATATTTTTTATTTTTTGTTATTTTCTATTTTTTCAAAAAAGAAAAATATAAACTATATAAATTATACCCTAAAATCTATATTTTTCTATATAAAATCATATAAAATAATTCAAAAATATATACATACTTCTCTCTCTCTCTCTCTCTCTCTCTCTCTCTCTCTCTCTCTCTCTCTCTCTCTCTCTCTCTCAATAATCTTTGAAAATAAAATTTTTTGAATTTTACATATTCATTAAATTTTTGTTGTTTAAATTTGATGATATTTTTATTACTCCAATATAATCTTGCACAAAATGTGGTTTTCATAATAATCGTAATAATATAATATTATAGTATATATAATATATATTATATAGTATATAGTATATAGTATATATTATTTTTGAGAAATATTCTTAAAATCTATTTATATACTTATACTATTATAACTTATATGCTGAAATTTTAAATAAAGATTTTTTTTATAAAAATTAATTATTTAATCAATAATAGTTTATTTATAAATACAGTTATAATTGTAAATAGAAACGCGATTGGAATTGGTTGACAGAATCAAAGTTAAATATTTATATATCATATATATATTAATCAATTAAATTATTAATCAGATATTATACTAAATAAAAACTAAGAATAATGAAATTAAAGAATTATATGGCTTTAGTCTTTGAGATTTTTAGGATTACAAATTTTATAAGCATGTTAAAATTTTATAAATGAAAGAATATGAAATGAGAAATAGTAGAGTGGGTTCTGTGATACAAATTGCAGTGGCAAGTGCAGAGCAGCAAAGGTCAGAATCTCCTGCAAACACGCAGAATCAGAAACTCGAGAATCCAGATACTACTAAGGAAATGACTAATAAAGATGGGATCGGGCCCAAAGTGATGAACAAAGGGGGCGGGAAGGGGGGCTGGCTGAAGGCCCCACTGTCAGAGGCCCAAGAGCCTCATGGTGAGTGAGCAGTCAATTAAAAGGTGCTCCTTACAGATGAATTTCATTTTTTCATTGTTGTTTATTTTTCTAAAAAATTATAAAAAAATATATTAATATGAAAATTTAATGAATTTATAATTAAGAAAAAATAGCAAATAAATGATTTTCATCAAATATGTGTGAATCTTGAAACAGTAATGAAAATTAAATTAAATTAATTAATTCATCAGTAAGTATTATATAATGTGTACCTTTTAGTTGTCTTGTTAGTCTCATATAGAAGCCAGTGATGATATAAGGCTAATGATATAGCGGCGGGATTTATAAAATTCTTTGTAATCTTGGTGAATGTGATAAGTTTTAGCTATTTCACTGTAAGGCCAAAGAGATAACAAATTGGGTTTAATTATGACCTCTTCCTTTAAGTTATGTAGAAAGGGGTTTAATCATTAAATGTAAAATTTAATAAACCCATACATTGTATATTAATACATAATTATTCAATTATCATTCAATTTATCCTTTTTATTTGCATTATCTTTTATAATTTTCGATTTTTTTTTTTTTTTAGAAATCATTATAATGAGTAATTTAATTCAATATATAAATGCTAGATTTATTCTCATGGAAAAAATTTTATAATTAGTATTCTAATAAATAAATCTTCTTCTATATATTTAAAAGAAAATCCCGCCGTACAAAATGATAATTCTTTAGTAATCTGAGGCTTCTTTAAACAATTTATATTCCTTTGAAAATTAATTTCATTTCTATTATAATAAATAATGTATCACTTAATGTTGCTTTAATTTTCATTTTTTGTTACCCGCTCTTGCTAATATTTTTAGTTTATTGTTATAAGTTTTGATTGATTCTGCCACATTCCTGCGTTTCATTTACATTTCATTTATTTATAAAAAAGAAAAAATAATAACAATAATGAAAGACCAAAATTAAATAAATTTAAAAAATACTTTCAAACATGATAAGAAATTTAATGTTATTTAATTAATGTTAATATTGAAATTGAAGATACACATAATTTTATTTTAAATTAAATTTTTATTATTTATTAACATTATATAAATAAAAAGGGAATAAAATTATTCAAAGTTTTTTTAATATTATTTTTATATATTTTTAATATTTTTAATATTATATTTTTATAGTTGTTCTTATTTTTTTTATCTTAATGAAATATTTTATTATTTTAGCTTTTTTACAATATTTATTTATACAATTAAAATAATAAAACATAATTTTAATTATAATTCTTTTTACATACAGGGATGGAAGAAAATGTAGTTGGTGCTGGAGGAGTTACAGAATTAAGTTCTAAGCAACGTCATCAAATGAAGCATAGAGAATTGTTTTTATCACGTCAGGTGGAAACAATGCCTGCAACACATATAAGAGGCAAATGCTGTGTAACTTTATTAAATGAAACAGAATCTTTACTAAGCTATTTAAATAAAGAAGATTCTTTCTTCTATTGCTTGGTATTTGATCCTGCTCAACGTACTTTGCTTGCTGATAAAGGTATTTTATTAATTTTAAAAATTATTAAATATATATATATATAAAATAAATAATAATTATAATTTTTCTCTATATATTCAAATTTTAATTTTTAAAATTATTTTAATAAAATTTCAGGTGAAATTAGAGTAGGTAGTAGATATCAAGCTGATGGAATAGCATCAGTTCCACTGACATCTGCTGAAAGAGAATCAGATCCTCGTAGGTTACAAGATTTAGAAACATTGGTCTGGACACCGCGACATTCACTAACAGATCGTCAAATTGATCAATTCCTTGTTGTCAGTAGATCAGTAGGCACATTTGCAAGAGCTTTAGATTGTTCGTCTTCGGTTAAACAACCATCTTTACATATGTCTGCCGCAGCTGCATCTAGAGATATTACTCTTGTAAATATCACTTTCATATTATTATATGTATAATTATATAAATTATATATATTTTTTTTTTTTGAAAAGAACTTTTTTTATACTATTTTATATTTAAAGTTTCATGCAATGGATACATTACATCGACATAATTATGACGTCGCAAAAGCTATGTCATCTTTAGTACCTAGTACTGGTCCAGTATTATGCAGGGACGAAATGGAAGAATGGAGTGCATCTGAAGCAAATCTTTTTGAAGAAGCTCTTGATAAATATGGAAAAGATTTTTCCGATATACGTCAAGATTTTGTAAGTAACAAAATTATTAAGATAAAAGATTAATTTTAGATTTTATTACTTTATAATATATGTATATTATAAATTATATATATGAATATATATATATATGTTTCAGTTACCATGGAAGACATTAAAAAATGTTATTGAATATTATTATATGTGGAAAACAACCGATAGATATGTACAACAAAAAAGGGTAAAAGCTGTAGAAGCTGAAAGTAAATTGAAACAGGTTTATATACCTAATTATAATAAAACAACTCCACCTACAACTGCTCCTTCTGCAGCAACAATTGTACCTCTTGGTAATAATAATAGTAACAGTAATGGGAAACCAACAAATGTTCTCAATGGTAATAGCAATGGTAATATGACAACTGATAATAGCGGAATATTAATGGTTGGAGTTAGTGGAAAACCATGTGAAAGTTGTCAAGTAATGCAAAGTCCACAATGGTATGCTTGGGGCCCTTCACATATGCAATGTCGTCTTTGTCAATCTTGCTGGACATATTGGAAGAAGTATGGTGGTCTAAAGGTATATTTCATTAAATATAAATATCTAAATAATGAAGATTTATTTTTATATATTAAAAGTTTTTTATTTAGGTTCCATCACGTATGGATGATGTTGATTTAGAAAGGAAGAGAGGTGGCACTGGTTCCGATGAAGAAAGTAAAGGAATTGGTGGTGCTCATAGACCTCATCGATGTAGCATTCCTTCTTGTGGTAAAGAATTCAAACTCAAAGCACATTTAAGTCGTCATTACGCAAGTGCTCATGGCGTTGATCTACGTGGAAGTGGAGCAAGTGGAGGTGGTGGAGGTGGATCACCAAGACCTGTGATGAAAACTCGATCAGCATTTTATTTACGTACTTCAGCATTGGCGCGAGCTGCACGACGATTATGTGCAGCACAATTACGTACACGTCATGCAGCTCGAGCACCTCATCAACCTGTAAATGCAGCACCATTACGACATCTCTGTGCTTCTCCTCAATTAACATCAAAAAGCCCTACGGAGTTACGTATTTTGGCTCGTGCTGTACGACCCCGACCTCGTCCTCGAGTAACTGATATAGCAACACGTTTAGGTGATCATCCTGCACCACGACAACCTGGAGATTGGGATTGGTTAGCTCTTACAGCGCCGGCACAACGAAAACAACCAGATCGAGTTTCTTTCCCAAGACCACCAAAAGCACCAGGTAAATGAATTATTTAATAAAAATATTATTTTTATTAATATATAATACATTTAATATTTTGATTTTAATTATTATATTATAGATGGAAGTCTTCTGTATGAAAGAGTACCAAATAAATCTGAAGTAGATAGACTAACGATAACTCCACCTCAGCCACAACCTAGTATGCAGAGTCAACAAACGATATTGAAACGCACAAGACCTCCATTTGATGAAATCAACGGATCCGATGGTAAGTTTTAGAATTTTAGAAATTTATTCATGTATATTATGAAATTTAGTTCCTAGTATTGAATATGATTTTTGTTTACTGGCTTCTACTCTGATGTGGATTGGGATGAAGGTAAAATAATTAAGTGTTTAAAAGTTTAAATATCCAATAAATGAGACAAATAATCAAAATTGTTAAATTAAGCAGTTAAACATTTTTTCCAAAGGAATATACATCATCGGTTTAATAGTTTTATATTATTTTAAAATTTCGTATATTTTAAATATTATATTATAAATTTAATACTTTCAATAGGTATTGCCCTAAGTGCAGGGCTCCCTGGTGGACCACCTGCCAAAAGGGCTCATCATTCTCAGCAACTTCATCCAAAACATACTTTGGAGCATGCTACACCTGCAGTTCTTCCTCTAGCACCACCTTTGAATGGAAGAGCTGCTCATCCTCATACTTTGCCGCATGGTCCACCATTGTCTAGAAGTAATGCACGTAAACAAGTAATTTCATGGATGGATGCGCCTGATGACGTTTACTTTCGTGCTTCTGATCAAACTAAGTTAGCATTGTTATATGTTCTATAATATTAATACTTTATTACATGCTTATTAATAAAGATAAAAATTAAGAATGAAAAAAAAAAACAAAAATGATGGACAAAAAAATACATTAAATAATATACTAAAATAATATTATTATCAATTTGCAGAAGACTTAGAAGAACTCTTTCATCAGTTGAACTTCGAAGAGCAGCTCGTAAACCGTGGCGTAGATTACCAACTCCATTACATCCTCCTCATCCACAAAGAGCAGTACGTGGTGATGACATGGTTGTCATCCTAGACTGAATCAATAATACAATCAGGTGAACTGGTAGAATAATCAGTTTGCCACTGAAAAAGGAATCATGCTGTTATTGTAATTTTAAATGCCAGAATCAGCACAGTGAAGATATCCCAGCTTTATATATTGTCATTGGCAGCTCTAATGAACAAGAACTAATCGCTGTTTGGAATTTTTTTAATAATTTTCGAAACAGCAATTCGCCGAAATTGAAGGCCTCGTTTTGCCGAATTTGCATGTTGCACTGACATTGCTGATATGTACTTCACATATATGGATAAAATGCAACAACTTTGGAACAGACATTCATCAAATCTTAAGAGAAAAAATGAAAATAAGAAATCAAGTCATTCACCGTGAAACATGATTTTCTATTCGTATTAATTAGTTATTGTTGTTATTAATAATAATTATTAATAATTGAATGTACATATACATCATACCACATTCATACATACATAACCAGAAAACACAAGTGTCCAACGAATGGTGGACATAAGTTCTACATTGGTTAAATTGGCCCATACGCGCATTAGCTCACGATGAATGTTACGGTCATGCGCGTAACAGAGACAAGTATGAGAGAAAGGGAGAGAAAGAGAGAGAGAGAAAGCGAGAGAGAGAAAGTATAAAAATGTACGTGAGAAAGAAAGAATGTGCTCATTGTGAATATTTTTATTAAATTTTCAAGTTTGATGACTTCCGTCGCAACAATTAATAAATAAACATAAGCATAAGTGGAAAAATATATTAGTCCTTTTTCCGTTTTATCCAATTTCCTTTCGTAACGTTTTGAAATGTTTGTTATTTCAATAAAACAATTTTTATAATTAAATTTCAATATTTGCTAGATAAATATATGTATTTTATTTTTATAATTTTTTTCTTAAATATAATAATGTTGAACGTCTATTTTTATAACTTAATAAAACTAAATAAAATATATGAAATATATTCTTTTAGAATTTTAAGAATTAATTAATAAGAAATATTTTATTATTCTTTTAATTTTTTAGATTTAAGTATACATAATAATTTGAATAATAATTAGTAAAAAAATCATATTTATTTTGTTTTTTGTATTTTTATTTATTTATAACTATTTTACTTATGATACATATTTCCTAATTAAATTTTTAAATAAAAAGTGAAATTTTTTAATTAATCAGTATTATTGAATTAACCAATAAAATGATAGCATTATTTTCAATAGTAGGAAGCTTTCTCTAGTCTTTATTTATTCTATGTTTTTTTTTCAATACTTATGGTAAGATATTATCTTTGTTATATTATGTATTTTGTTATACAATATAATATTAATAGGTATAGATTAATTTTTTTTTATTAAAGAATTTATTTTAGGCTGTAAATAACTTTAACATGGTAAATATTTTTATACATTACGTATGATCAGAACGAAACACTAACATGGAGAATATGGTAGGAAATGAGGTTAGTTTTGTTTTCGTTACAAGAAAAAAAGATGTTATTTATATATTAATTAATGCATATATATGTATTAAAATTTTATATAACATTTTATTATATTTAATAACGTAATGATTAGTATATATTTATAAAATTAATTGCGCATGCAGTTTTCTTACTAATTTTCATTTATAAATTTTTAAAATAGACTCAACAAATGACACATCAAATACCATCTTTAATGAATCATGGAATACCAGGAATGGATCCTCCAAAAGCATTACCAAGTTTATTAAGTTTAAAAGTAAGTCCTCCAAGTGAATTACAAAATCAGACTTCATCAGATGATGCTGGAAGAGATACAGACAGCGATTCCGTGAAATTACCAGCAGCTTTAGAACAAGCTCTAGCTTTTAAAACTGAAAGAGCTAAAGAAGTAGGAGGAGATCCAAATGACATAGTTTCTTTAGGAAAATCACCTAATCACGAAACTATAGGAGAAGATATATCTCATTTAGATGATGTTATACTTGAACCTGAAACAACAACAGAAAAAATTGATGTGAAAACAACTAAGACTAAAAAGAAAAAAAAGAAAAAGAGAAAGAAACACAATGTAGGAAAAGAAATAGAGAATAAAAAAGACAATGTGGAAAATGCCAAACCAAAAGAAGATTTACCAGAGATTGAATATGTTCAAGAAATTCCAAGTGTTAATGATTTGGAACCAATGTATCGTCAATTTGCTAGAATATTTGAAGCATTTAAATTAACTGAACCTGAACCAAAATCTGCAGAAACAGAAAAAGGAGAACCAATAGGACAATATCCACCTGTGACAACATTACAAGCAACAGGAACTGTACCTAGTAAAGTACCACCATTAGATGATTTTGATGATGAGGCAAATCAGCAGCAACAACAACAAGGAAGTGGAGAAAATGGCGCTCCGCGTCTTTCTAAAAGAAAACTAAAAAGATTAACACGCTTAAGTGTTGCAGAATTAAAACAACTTGTTGGGCGTCCAGATGTTGTAGAAATGCATGATGTTACTGCTAGAGATCCAAAACTTCTCGTACAATTAAAAGCTCATCGTAATACAGTACCTGTACCAAGACATTGGTGTTTCAAAAGAAAATATTTACAAGGAAAACGAGGTATAGAGAAACCTCCTTTTGATTTACCAGATTTCATAAAACGAACTGGTATTACAGAAATGAGAGCAAGTCTTCAAGAGCGAGATGATACACGCACATTGAAAGCTAAAATGCGAGAAAGAGCAAGGCCCAAACTTGGTAAAATAGATATTGACTATCAAAAGTTACATGATGCATTCTTCAAATGGCAAACAAAGCCTCGTATGACTATTCATGGTGATTTATACTATGAGGGTAAAGAATTCGAAACCCGGTTAAAAGAAAAAAAACCTGGAGAATTATCTGATGAATTACGTACTGCTCTTGGTATGCCAGTAGGACCTAATTGTCATAAGGTACCTCCTCCATGGTTAATTGCTATGCAACGGTATGGTCCACCACCAAGTTATCCCAATTTAAAAATACCTGGTTTAAATGCACCAATTCCAGAAGGATGTGCATTTGGCTATCATGCTGGTGGTTGGGGAAAACCTCCTGTAGATGAAACAGGAAGACCTTTATATGGAGATGTATTTGGTATATCACGTACTCCAGGAGGAGATAATATGGATGAAGAAATTGATAGAGGTATGTGGGGTGAACCTGAATCAGAATCTTCTGGAGATGAAGATGAAGATGAAGATGCAGAAGAAGGTGGAGAAGGTGAAGGAGAAGGAAAGGATGGAGATGGAGATGCAAGTGGTTTGGTTACACCTGGTGCAGAAGGTTTAATAACACCTAGTGGAATAACATCAATTCCTGCAGGATTAGAAACTCCTGAAACAATAGAATTAAGAAAGAAGAAAATTGAAAGTGAAATGGAAGGAGGTGATACTCCTGCTTTATATACAGTTTTGCAAGAAAGAAGAACAGAAGGTCTTGGAGCAAGCATGATGGGTAGTACACATGTTTATGATATGACTGGTGCAGCAGGTGGTCAAGCACCACCATCTGTAATTGCTGCACGACGTGGAGTAAGTGGAACAACATCAGATGGAAGAACAGAAAAAGATGGAGCTGTTGAATTAGCATTAGATCCAAGTGAATTAGATCTAGATTCAGAAGCAATGGCATCACGATACGAAGAAACAATGAGGTCGCGACAAGCTCACTTAAGAAGGGAAGATTTATCAGATATGCTTCAGGATCATGTGCAACGACAAAAAGTAAGTATATTTTTAAATATTTGAAAAATTAATTAATAAATATATATTAAATTCATTTTGATTATTTTTACAGAGTAAACGCAAACGACAACAAAGTCAAGATTCAAAAGCCTCTAAAAAATACAAAGAATTCAAATTCTAGATTTAATTAAATAAAAAACAAATTATTTAAAGAATATATAAATTATATTATGATATTAATATTATATATCTCATCCAGAAATTCTTAAATATTAGATTATTGTTATTAAAATATTATAAGATTTGATATTAGTATTAGTAAAGTATCAAATTTTATATTTTATCTTTTAGGAAAAATAATTATAGATTGAAATTCTTAAATAAAATATACGTTAGTTTTTTCTGAAAAGTAAATAAGAATGTAACACTTTTTTATTAAATCAAATAAACATAACTATATTTACTTAATCACTTTATTATAAATAAATCATGAATTTTGTTTACATAATTTATATTTTTTATACAATATGTTTTTTCTTTAAATTAATATAAAATTTAAATTTATTTGGAGAAAATATTATTAAAGGATATGAAAGATAATGTAATAATAATATAAGACATGGAAGGGAAATTGCAATTATAAATCTACTTATAGCACTACCAATATCTAGCCAACTTCCTTGAGGAGTAACATAAAACATGAGTGGTAACGACAAACAATCTCCCAATAAAAGTACTCCAAAAAAGATACTTGAAGATTCTTCAAACATATGACTTATACATCCAATTAGTATTAAAGGTATACATATTTTTAAGAGTATTAATAAGAACATTGTAAATGGAGAAAAAACTGTTACAAAATGACGAGTCCAAGAAGGATTAAATGAACTGATACTTGCCATATTTCCAGTTCCGAAGAAACATAGTAATGTGTATAACATCTATGATAAATTGTTCAGGATATTATTGATTTAAGAGTATAATTTGAATTTGAATATTATATTAATATAGGATACAAAGATTGCTGCTTTAAGCAATTCTTCCATTGTCAAAGCATTTTTAGTATTTTGATGATATTGAATAGAAGAATTAGATTGCAACCAACAAGATAAATGTAATGCAAGAATTATAAAAAAACAAGGTTCATAAGATGCAGATAATAAAACAAGTGGACAAAAAAATCCCAACATAATTCCTTGCATTCTTTCTTTTGATTGCATAGGATAAATGCAAATATATAATGGTGTTGTTAATAAAATTGTCCATGATATCCAATTTCGACCATCTATAAATTCCAAATATATTAATCCTGTAATTGTTAATCGAAAAATTTCAATTGCTTTTTTATATTTCGACTGTATCTTTAATATAATTATTATGGTTACGATACACATACTAAAAATTCTGAAAAAAAATATTTTAATTACATTTAATTAAAAAAAAGAATTTGATTTAATATTACAATTTTAAACTTACACGATATAAATCCGAGGATATGGTTCTACAACAGGCAATAATGGAAAAACAGTTAAAGATAAAGCTGTCCAGAAAAATAAATTTTGAGTATTTTTTAATACTATCTTTTGATTTAAAATAATGCATAACATTCCTATACTAAGAATAGACCTATATGTTAAGCCAATAAACATTATTACTAATAAAAAAATTATTTCTGCAATTATTGTCCAATAATATTTATTATTACAAATTTTTAATTTTATTGTATATGTGATTGCATTTCGAATAACTAACCAGAGAGAAACCATAGCTAAAAATGTGTAGTAGGATAATCTCCAATTATTACAATCTGAAAATATTTTAATTAAAATGAAAACTAATAATTTTTTTTTACAAACATTAAATTATATATTACATAATTATATAACATACCTTTATACATAATAAATATTGTAATTACTAAAATTACAAATACTATATTTGTGATTAATAAAATAAATGAATGTACAACAGGTCGATTAACTCCAGTTATTTTAAAAAATAATGATATTATCCATCCTAGCCACATTATAGATAAATATAATAAAAATCGTGTTCTTTGATATTGTCGAAAATATAACAAAGACTTTTTAGCTAGTTTGATTGAATTAATAATTTCTTTTAGTTTTTCATTTAAATCTGCTGTTTCAAAATCTTTATCTAAAGTAACAATTTTATTATCTAATTCTATTTCTCTCCAATCTGCATGTTCATTATCTTCACAATTCATTTTATGATTTGCTTTTACTTGATATGTTAGCTGTTTCAAATTATTTAGCAATGCGTAATTTATGTATTTAAGATCAGTAACATTTAAATACTGCCAAGGTAATACACCCTAGAAAATTATATTCCTGTAAATATTTAAAAAAATAATAAAATTAATATTATTTTTATACATACTTCATTGTTAATTGGAATTGGAGCACCAATTAAAGTAGAAATTAAAGGTGTAATATCAATTTGTTCTACATTTTGACGAAAATTAAATGTATTAATTCCTGCACCCCAAACAATTAATGGTGTCTCTGTTTCATCTGCAGAACCACTTCCATGGGATCCCCAATCAGTCATTCCATGATCAGATGTAAAAATATATGCAGTACTATTATCTCCAAAAAAATTTTCTGTTATTTGTACGACTTCCTTTATTTTCCGATCAACATAATTCATGTTAGCAACATATTCTCTATATTTAAATGTCATTTAGAGCTAATGAAATTACAATTTTATTAAATATATCATTCTTATTATCAAACTATAAAATAATTTATTTTCAATACTTTGAGTAAGGTTTTACTGCATGTCCTGTAGTATCACAGCCAAGAAGATGAAGAAATAAAATAACACGTTCAGCATTTTTAATTTTGTGAGCATCTTCTCTTAACCATTCAATATATTTATCAAATACCCAAGAGTCTAAACGCCAAATTTTACCATGCATAATATCAAAATTTTGCCATTCAGAGGGATAACTATCACCATATATATTTCCTTTTATACCTATTATTAGGAATGTTACTTTCTTTTATACTTTTTTTTAATATAATAAATAAATTTATTTTACATAAAATTTTATTTCAAATATATATGTATTTATGATACCTTTTGTAAACATAGGTATAATGTCAGGACTACCCCATGCCCACGAAAGATAACTTTGATTAAAAATAGAATCAAAATCAACAGGATTTTCTTTCCATCCTTTAAATATAGCACTGGGATCTTCATATAATCCTGCACAAATTGCAACGATACCTGGTCTAGATTCTGTTGGTACTCGTGTATGAGATATACCCCAAGCACCTTTATTTGTCATCACATGTCTATAAGAAATTTTATTTATATATATTTATTATATATATTTCAAAATCTTATTTATATATATTTATATTATATATTTTATATAAATAAAATATTGTTATTTATATATTGTTATTATATATTTTAGTTTAAATATATTAAAATTGTTAATTTAAAATGAATTTTTATGTAAAAAATAAATTCTATTTACTTCAAAAATTTTGGTGGTTCTTCAATGAATGTTCTAAATCTTAAACCATCTGCTACAAATAAAACTAATCTTTTTGCTGGTGCATTCTTTAAAATTGATACATTTGGCAATTCTTGAATAATGGGAGAATGAAAATTAACATCGAGTATACCCCATAAAAATATCAAATGCACTGTCAAACCCCATATTATAAATAAATAATTGTTAATTATATTCAACTTCTTATTATACATTTTTTTTAAATAATTTTTGGAATTTCAACAATAATATAATACAAATTTTTTAAATATGCACTTCTTTGAGTAAACATTTAACCTATAAAATTAATATTTTAACTATGTTACAGTTAAATATGTTACTTAATATTAATTTTATTATACTCATTGTATCATGAAAAATATTATATAACGTATTTTTTAAATTTATCGTGAAATTTTTAATGTAATCATATTCAAACAAATTTAATAGATTAAAGTTTGAAGTTTTAGAAATTATGTATTATGTACTAATAATTTTAATAAATCAATTATTTAGAATATATATATATATATAATTACTAAAATATACTTATATATATTTATATTTATACTTAAATAATCAAAAATATTTTTATATGTTAATTCAACAAAAAAATTATTATACAATCAATTTTAACAAATTTATATACATGAAATAAATAAATAAATATATATATATATATATATAAACGTATAGAAAATAATATATTATTAATATAAATATTTATAAATTATTTATAAAATAAGAAGAAATATATTTATCAATCTTTTTAATTTATAAATAATATGAAAATGTGATTCACACATATATCAGATATATCATATCACGATGGCTGTCTTCTATACTTTGAAATAATTTCAGAGGTGAGGTAATAACCGTGAATACAATGCGAAACTCATCAAATTTTGTTGTAACATTAGTTTGTTATTACATTTTATATAATATTTCAATATGTATATAATATTAGTAATAAATATATTTATTAAAAAATCGTATATATATATTAATACATTTTAAGTTTTTTTTAAACGTTTATTTACATATATAATTTTTAGGTTTTAATTAAATACAACGTGTGATTATCTAATTCTAATTATAAAAATAGTAATCAAATAAAAAAAAGTTATAAAAAATGGTAGTGGGTGTTTTTCCAGCTCTCAAATTGGGAGTCTTATTTGTTAAACAAATTAGTAAACCTTTAGCAAAGTTCCTTGTTAATCAAGCTAAAAATCATCCTGTATTTAGGACATATTTTATCATACCACCTGCTCAATGTGAGTATTGAATTAAAATATTTAAAGTTTTATTGAATTAAAAAAAGTTTAATTGTGATGTAATCATTACTGTCATTATTAATATAATTATATAAACACTTGTCATACACATTTGTATATTTACATAATTATTTCATATTTTTATAATTTAATTCCAGTTTATCATTGGGCAGAAGTAAAAGCAAAAATGTATTTAATGAATCTTGGCAAACCAACAAAAGTTGCAAAATTAAATGAAACTATGGCTATTGAATTAGGAGCTAATCTAATGGGTGAGGTTATTATTTTTAGTGTTGCTGGTGCTTGTTTAATATTGGAATACAATCGTCAAGTAACTAAAGAATCAAAAAAAGAAGAAGCACGTCTTCAACAAATACAAACATTTACAAATGATATTAACAATTTAAATCAAATTACATCTCAACAAGAAAGTGAAATAGAATATTTGCAAGAAGTAATTAAAGAATTAGCAAAACATACAAAATATGAATTGATTATAAAATCAAGAACAAAAGAGCCAAATAAAGAAGTGCAACAATTTAATGTTGATAGAAATCAAAATACAAATGTGAATCCAAACAATAAAAAATCATCAATAATTGAACGTGCCATATTATATTATGAAAATAATGTAAAAACAGATAATCTCAGTTAATTGAAATTTTATTTTAAATTTTATTAATGATTTTGATAATGTACTTATAATATTAATGATACTAAAAAGAACAAATAATACATCTTTATAATCTCATAGTGTATATAAAAAATACTTTCCACAATATGTACATGATTTTATGTAGAATTAAAATCATACATAACACTTTGTACATTAATATTTTGTACATTATTATTCAAAATATTTAATATTTTGTATTTATGTTTATACATGTAGTTTTATATTTTAATTTTTTCATTAATAATTTTCAAAAACAGGAAAAGAAATATTTTACTTTTATAAAAGATTTTCAAATCATACTATTTTAGATAGTAAAACACTATGTCTATTTATATTTAATTAAATTGTATTATATGAAAATTATGTTAATAATAATGGTAAAAAAAGAAATATATTTGTGTATATATATTCACTAATGGTTCATAAAAAAATTTATTTATTTAATAATTTAGATTTATTCCTTCTTTCAACATTTTCTGTAATGTATGAATTCTTGCTTCCAAATTTTCAAATTCAACTTCTATAATAAAAAATATATTTATATTTTGATATCTATTTATATAATATGTATATTAAATATAATGTAATATATTTAATTGTATATTTTAATACTAACTTGAATTTTTTGTTTTATTATGTATTTTCATACTTCGGCAAGGAGATCGTTGAATTTTAATTGAATCTAATGAACTACCTATTATTATTAAGATATATATTATATAATCATTTTAAAGAAAATATACAAATAAAATTCTAATATTAATAATAAGATTTTTATACACCTGATGATAAACTAGAAGTTGTTTTATTACGACTTGAAATTGAAGACGATCGACTTCTACTTCTAAGGGTAGAAGATGTACGATTACGACGTTTTAATCCTGAATTACTATCTTCAGATTTTTTATTAGTAGATGTACTAAGTTGTTGTACTTTCAATAATAAAGCTGTATTTTCAGTTTTAAGTTTTTGAATTTGCATACAGAAAGATGCACGTTCTTTAATAATGTTTTTTTCTAATGATTTAATCGATGCTAATAAATGTTTTAAACTTCTTCCTGAATAATAAAATATATTTAAAAAATTAATCTATAAAATGTAAAAATATTTATTTTTACCTCCATTTGTAAGTTTAAGATTTTCTTGTACAAGTTTTTGATTTGCAATTGTAAGTTGTTCAATGCGTTTTTGGAGATCTCTATTTATTCCTGTAGATTGTAATCTTTCAAGTTCAATTTGTAATTTCCTAATGGTAGCTTGTAATATTATTGGATTGGGTAAACCACAATATTCCAGAGGTAATGGATAATGGATTCTTAATGAAATTGGCAAATATTTGATTTATTTTAAGAAAATTTAAAAATTTTTCAAAATATACTTACCTATCAAATTCTACTGTGTATGTTAATATAAGATATCGACGATTATTTGATGTATTACCTAAATTTGAACATGAACTACGTTCAAATTTGCGTGCGCGTAATAGTTCTAAGTCTTCAAATGTAAGAAGATCCAAAGTAATAGATTCGCTTGTCTGTAATTAAATTCTTTTGATTTTATTTAATTAAAAAATTTAAATTCAAATTTTACTTTTAACAATCCAGATTGCAGCATAGCTACAAATACATCAAAATGCTTATAATTTCCTGTTTTGTGCGTCAAATTTTCAATATCTTAAAAATAAGAAATATATAATTAATTATAAAAAGCAAATGATATTTATATGAGATAAAAGTTCTAGCATACAAACAGAATTTAGAAATTCTTAGAATAACCTTAAAATAATGCGTTAATTATTAAAGATGAAAAAATAGAAGACAAACATGCAGCATCGTAGAAAGACCGCCAATTTTCAGCAGTATATTTGTCGCTAATAGTAAGCTCCAAATTACGCTGACATCCCTTAAAAGTAGTAACTTTAATTTTTACGATGTATTCTTTGCCATTTTTAAAAGTATAAGTCGTCACCAAAGACGGACTAACTTCGTTCATACTTAGTGATAGACATTAACGTAATAACGAATATTTGACACAAAAAGTTTTCGAATAATCTGACAAAAATAATTTTTTTAAATGTAATAAAAAGTTTAATCAATGCATTTGTATACTTAAATCTCACACTGATTACTTGAGTAATGTAAGTTCAATATTAAATACGTAATCGTCGCGAAGTAGCAGCGCGGTTGAAGATATATTGATGCGTAGCTGTCAGTGCCATGATATGGTTTTGAATCAAGGAATGAATTAATTTATACGAAGATAAAATAGTTAAATCTTAAATATGTGGTCTTTCTTTTCAAGAGATCCCGCTAAAGATTTTTCATATGAAATTGGTGAACCTATTTCTGGTTTAGATGATAGAAGCATCTGGACGTTACATAGAGCTAAAAAAAAGGTATCATAACCTGGCGCTGTAAAATCTTAAAAAATATTTTATATTTTTAGGTATTAATCCAAATTTTATTCTCTGTTTAAAAGTTTTATTTTTATTACCTGAAAAATCTTTTTGTAGGGATCTACAGGAGGTGAAGATGTTTCAGTATTTGTATTTGAATGCAAAAGTGGTAATGAACATCTTTTAAATATAGCTCGATCAGCAGTAAAAAGATTAAAGACACTTAGACATCCAAGCATACTTGCATATTTGGACAGTTTTGAGGTATAATAATGATGTATAGTAAGACCCTCTTATCTGCAATGATAATACATTCCAAGATTCTTAGCAAATGAAACTGAAAATAATAAAATTAAATAAAGAAGATTATATGCATATTATATATATTTATGATAATAATAAATAACAAAATAATATAATTTAATTATATTATTTATAATAATGAATACTATATCTGATAATGATATAATGATATAATATATATATATATATATATATATATATATATATATATATATATATATATATATGTATAATGAAATGAATTATATTATGTAATTAATATGTATTTAATATTTAATTTTTTCAAAATATAATTTACTATGGATATGGGTGTCTTACAATATTACAAAAAATTGTGTCAATAATATGAATACTAATATTTTTTACAATTACAGACTAATAAAGTAATTTATTTAGCAACTGAACGTGTAGAATCTTTATATAGTAGACTGTCAAGAAAATCTGATAGTGATGATGAATTTAAAAAGGAATTATATTTTTCTTGGGGAATATTCCAGATTACTGTATGTATAAAAATTATATATAATAATATATTATTTTGTGATACATCATTGCATATCTATACTTTAACAGAGAGCATTGAATTTTTTAAATAATGATGCTAATTTACGTCATAATAACGTTAATTTATGGACTGTATTTGTTAATGAAGAAAGTGGAGAATGGAAACTTGGTGGAGTTGAATATATGACAGCAGTAGATATTCTTTATAATATATTACCATCAACATTTCAAGCTTATTATCCTCCTGATGTTAAGGAAAATGTAAAACCAGCTACAAAATGGTAAAAAAGATTTATAGTAGGAATAAAAAAAATTTATCTCTATAATTATTATTAATTTTATATTATTTTTATTGGAAATACATTTAAAAAATTATATTTTAATGTATGAGAAAATAATTCAATTATTTTTGTTCATAGCTACTACTCATTTAGTGTATAAAACATTGACAATGTAATTTTCTTATTTGGTAAATAATAGAAAATAATTATCTTATTTTTAAAGTTACACTACAATACTAGCTTTTCTATATGTAAACATTTAGGTTTATTGTTTACGCTATGAAATTGATGAATAAATAAAAAAACAGCTCAGTTGACATGTGGGGACTTGGATGCCTAATCTGGGAGACATATAATGGTCCACTAAATTCAAATTTGCAACTTAAAGTTATTGATAAAGTATGTTTTTTATTTTTATAAGATATATATTTATTTTTAAATTGAAATATCATATCTTTCTTATTCTATCTTTATTATCTTTTTTTTATCTAGATTCCAAAACAATTACAAGTGATATATCGAGAATTGACTAGTAACAATGCAGAAGGAAGACCAAATCCTGCTGATGTGATAGCACGTTGTCGTAGTAATGGAGGATTTTTTAAAAATGAACTTGTAGATGCACTTTTATTCTTAGAGGAAATTCAAATGAAAGAAAGAGGAGAAAAAGGTCGATTTTTCTCACAACTTGCTGGTCAATTAGAATCATTTCCAGATGGCGTTGGCAGATATAAAATTTTACCACAATTATTGGCTGCTTTTGAATTTGGTGATGCTGGAAGTGCAGTATTACCTCCTTTATTACAACTTGGCTGTCAATTGCCTGATGTTGAATATCAACGAAGAGTTGTACCATGTGTTGTAAAGTTATTTACTTCAAATGATAGAGCAACTAGATTACGATTATTACAACAGTTAGATCGATTTGTCGATCATTTACAACCAGCAACAGTTAATGAAGCCATCTTCCCACAGGTAATTACAAATATTAATTTCTTTTATTATACAAAAATACAAAAAGCTCAAAATATTTTTTATATTAATAGGTAGCCAAAGGTTTTTTAGATACAAATGCTGCAATTAGAGAACAAACAATAAAGTCTGTTGTACATTTAGCACCAAAATTAGATTATAATAATCTTAATGTGGAAACATTGAGGTATTTTGCAAAACTTCAATCAAAAGATGAACATGGTGGCATACGTACTAATACTACAGTTTGTTTAGGAAAAATTGCTCAGCATCTTCATCCTCAGATTAGACAAAAAGTAATTTTAATTCAAATATAAGATTTAAAACTAATTTAAAATGATATATAATAATAAAGAATATTATTGTAGGTATTAATTGGAGCATTTATTCGAGGTACACGAGATCCATTTCCACCAGCTAGAGCAGCGAGTATTTTAGCATTAGCTGCTACACAGCAATATTTTTTATTACAAGAAGTTGCAAATCGCATTTTACCAGCACTGTGTCCACTTACTACAGATGTAGATAAAGGAGTTAGAGATAATGCATTTCGAACTATCCGTGGATTTTTATCCAAACTTGAAAGAGTATCAGAAGATCCTGGATTACGTGAATCTATGGGTATTAAAATAATTCAAGAAGTTTATTTATAAAAGAGCAATTAAAATAATTGATATAAATATACAACATACAATATTTTCAGAGGCTGACGTAAATACAGCTACACCAAGTCTTAGTAATGCAGCTGCTACATGGGCTGGTTGGGCTGTAACAGCTGTTACTGCTAAATTTTATCGTAGTCAATCAGATACACCTAAATCATCAAATGCTCATAATACATCTAGAATTTTATTAAACAAACCTGCCTCCTTAGGTATTTAACTTATATGTTTTTTCTATTCTATCACTATGAAACATTTTCTATAAAAATATGTAATAAAATTACAGAGCAAGCTAGTAGTTCACAAAGTAGTGCTAGTACAACTGCCACAACAAGTAGCGCTACAAGTATGACATCATTGGATCATGATCATGAACATGATTTACAGAATGCTACAAATGCAAATTCAGATTGTGATTGGGATTGGGATGCTGATAATTGGGGTGATATGGAACAACAACCTTCTACTGTATTAGAACATGGATCAAGTAATATTTCTCCATCTTCTCATTCTCCTAAATCGAATGATCAATGGACTAGTCTGGAAGAAAAACCGGTTTGTATTATTTGAAATTTTATAGACATTATTTTAAATACATATTAATATATAATTTTTATAAAATAATTATTTGTAATATCTTGAAATTGGAAGAAAACTCAAATATCATTTTTAGGAGGAAGAAGCAGCACAGAATGTTGAAGATAAAAATGAATCTTCTGACATAGGCTGGGAGGATTCTGAATTTCAGCCTCTAGAAGATTTTCAACCATTAGAACACACACAAACAGGTATTTATATATACAATTATCAAACTAAAATAAAAATATTTTTATAATAATTTTAAATTAATTTTTTTTAATCTAAGAAAACATTGAAAGTACCAATACAATTAGTACTAAATTAAAAGAAGCCAGAAGAAAACGCGAAGAGGGAAAATTAGCAAGGCAAAAACAAATGGAAGCCAAAAGGGCGATAAAATTACGGAACAATGTTGTTGCTAAGAAACTCTAATTTAAATATTATATAATTTAACAATTGCATTGATGTAATTAATAAAAAAAAAATTAAAATATGATGAATGCTAAATAAGTATTTTTTCTATCAATAATTAGTTGATTTATTAAAAATCGGTTTTTAATTGTTTTTCTAATATTGTTTATTGCATTATTATATATTCTTATAAAATACAAAATATTATATAACATTTAACAAAATATAGCCACGTATCATTTTTAAACCTACATTTAATTTATTAATTCATGTTAAAATAATCTATTAATTAAAAAATTAAAAAGAAAATAGTTGTCTGCTTCTTCTTTCCTTTTTTTTCTTTCTTATTGTTATTATTATTCTTATTATTATGAAGAAACAAGATAATAAAAATCACTGTTTGAATCTGAAATATGCATAATGTACATAGATTTAAGATATAACTTACAATTTTTTTTATGAGAAGTTTTAAATACTTTTTTTTTTTATTGTCATAAATGCAATATTTTTGCAGTGTTTTCAATAGAAAATCTCATATTCAGATAATTAGCATTATTAGGTTCACGCTTAAAACCCAAACTTTCATAGAATGGTATAAGGTGATCTTTACAATCCAATGATAATTTATAACATTGTAAATAATTTGATAATTGCAGTATGATTTTAACTACCAGCTTTCCTAAATGTTTACCACGGTATTTATTATTTACTACTACATCTTCTAAACGTCCTCTCTGTAACAAATTTTTTATTTTCATTGTATAAAATTTATTTTATGAAAAATAAAAAATTTTAAAAAAAGAAAAACATACCAATGCACAATTATGAATGAATTTTTGCTCTACAACTAATGTTGCACTTGCTACTATTTTTCCAATAGTTATATCTTCTATTACAATAGTATAATAACTACCAGTATCTTTCATCATATGAAAACGGTCTATGCATTTTTAAAAGACCAAATACGTTTATTATAACTCATATTTGTTTTTAAACACAAGTTAATTTAAAAAAAAAACTTACTTAAAAATTGTTCTCTACTAATATTTCCAACTTCAGTCAATTGAGTCAAAAGTTGAAGAAAATCTTTTAAATAAATACCATAAAATTAATAAATAACCTATATTATTATTAATAGTAATTCTTCCAATTATTATTTTACCTCTATCATAATCTTTAGATTTCAAAGGTCTAATTAATAAACCTTCGATGTGTGATAAAGATAAATGTTCCAATATACTCGAATTAAATAATTCAATTTCTTTATCTTCAAAACATTTTTCCTAATAATATCCAATAAACAAAAAGATAATTAATTATTAACATAAAAGATTAATGTAATAACAAATATGCAAAAATTTTAAATTCAATAACATATTGCTTTTAACTTTATATATATATTACATATGAAATTAAAAATATTTTTTTAATTTAAAACGGTTATATTTTAAAATGACAAGCATTTACAACCTCTATGGAACTCATGGCAAGAAATACACAATTTCACATTTATTAATAATATGTAATCGTATTTGATAAATTCTTTTATCTTCCGCGCTCGTTTAGATTATAGATATGAAAATACAAAACCGTTATAATATTTTAATTGATCTTGTTGTAAATGTAAAATGTTATTTCCACGTAACTACTTTTAAATACATTTTTATGTTTTATAGATATTTTAAGATTATCTTGATAAGTTTCCATCAATAATCAATTTCTATTTATAATTATATATTATGATATGATAAAATAGTCTCATGAAAATAAATCATAATATTAATAAAAATAATATTAATAAAAATTATTTTATTCTTGAATTAAAATTGTTAATTTGCTTAAAATTATTAAAAATATTTTCTATTATTTAATATTCAAATAATTAGACTAAATTTTAGAAATGGGTACTAAAATTTTTAGACTTTTATTGTGATTTCATAAATTTTAACATGTAAAATTAAAAAATAATAATCTTGATTAATGACAATGGTCAAAATTTAATAGTTTATTCGTATTCAAAGTATTCATATTTTTAGGAATTTTTATGAAATACATTATATTATATTGAATTTTTACCCAATCTTGAAGAATAAAAACATTAAATTCAAATTATCTACTTAATATATATATTATAATTTTAAATTAATAATTTTAATATATATATATCAGAAATAGTGAACAAATTGTTAGCAAATTATTATAAAAATATTATTTTCTTTTTTACATTCAGTCGCATTGTTATTGATTTTGAATTAGATAAAACGTTAATACATGATCAAAATTGAATTGGATCTAGATTATTATACAATTTGAGTTTTTTATTTGAAAAACGTTGCTTTTGTCATGTAAATATTTTAAATTAAAATTCAATGATATAAAAAATTCGCAAATATATGAAAAAATTTTCGAATTATTAATTCCAACCATTAACAATTTAAATTATCATTTTCAAATTCTGTACGTCACATCTATAAAAACGTATCAAAAATTTTAGTATTTTTTTCTAAAGTTTAATCAAAATTTCATATTGAAATTTGTATATATATAAAATTATTATCTTTAAATGTCTAATTAATTTTTTTTAAATTTAAATAGTTTTATTAAATGAAATATTTTTTTAATACAATCTTCATTTTTTTTTAAATTTTGTCCAATTCTTAACCAATACGATATTAAACTTTAGATTTCGATATTTTTCGATATATTTCAGTAGGTTATTCATTATATAATATCATTCGATGGTCAATACCTGGAAGCTAATTTTTCTGAGTTAATTCGTGAAAATTGTTTTGAAAAATTAAATTAATAAAAAGTATTAAATATTTAAAGGTATTATATATTATTTTGTTAATATTTCAATAATCAATAATTAATTATTAAATAAATAAACTGAAAGAAAGTTATACAAATTTACAATTTATTAATCAGCTCTATATTTATTTTTTATATATTATTTGTCATATAATCGTAAAATAAATATGATAAATACAATTTATGTCGCATAGTTTTTCAAGATTTTGAAAGATTAAAAATTTTTTCTTTTATTATGTCAAATATAAAGTAGAATGATCTTAACTTTGCAAAATAAGTTTTTCACAAAATTATTTAATAATATATTATAACAATAAAAATTGATATTAAATTTTTATTTTCAGTCATGTCTGGAAGACCAATGAAATTTCCATATACAATTGCTGCAAAAATAACTCGCTTTCCATTTCATCATTACTTTGTTAAAAGTGAAACAGGTTGGGTATTCCGGTATTGGGCAATTAGTATACTCATTTGTGCACCTCTATGGTATAAATTCCAACAATTAAGTAAGTGGAATATTTTCAAATCATCTAAAATTATTTTATGCTTATATATATATAATAAATAATATTCTTTCTTTTTTTTTTAATTTTTTTTTAGGTTATAATCCAGAAAATGTTAAAAAATGGGATGAAATCCATAGACATCAATTTTCTGGAGAGATGCGTCATTAAATTATATTTGAAAATATTGTAGTAATATGAAATGAAATGAAAATATAAAATACTAAATTAGTTAATAAAAATTCTATTTCTAATTTTTAATTTCTTGCATAGTATATTATAAACAAATTTCAATTGTAAATCTATTTTAAAAGTTTATTACCAAATTAATCGTATAAAACATACATGATTACAAAGAACTGTTTCTACTACTGTACAATATAGATTAATGATATTTTGTACCGTAGATTTTGTGTAGGGCCAGCCTAAAATTTTTAATTTTCTTAACATAGGTTGATTTTTTCAAAACAAAAAAAAATGTATGTATAAATAAGTACTATTAATATTTTAATGATTCGACAAAAGTTAAAACAGAAATAATTAATAAAATCCTTAAATCTCAATAATTTTATGCGGAAACAACATATTTGAAAATCCTAATAAAATCTATTTTATGTAGAAACAAATAAAAATTTGCATCAATGCATAATTATTTTAGTACGAACTTTTTGAATTCATAAAAAAAAGCTATTTTTATTGTACATGTAAATCATTAGTTATATTATGTGTGACAGCACTTCGGTATATAGATAAATTGTAAAAGACAGATAATATATAATATTTTATGAATTTTGTATCTAATTTTTTGTAAATCTAAGATTTCAAAGTTAGAATTGTATTTAGGTAACCCTCAAAATTTATATTACTTAAATGTAAGAACAATATTAAAATAATGTTAAAATAATAAATAATTATTAATACATTGTAAAAAAATTTGTTCATTAACAAAAAATTTGTTTATAATAATACTAACTCAAAAGACTATTCTTGTACTGGTTCAAGCATATGAAAAGAATTCATTGCTTATGCGCGTGTTTATTTGTTTATAAAATATTCTAAGTTAAACAGTAATTTCTACAAAACGATATGCAAGAGCAATTGTACCATGCTATATAAAATTCTACAAATAATACTGTATATACTTTTATTATAGCAAGCCTAAGAAAAAAAAGTTAATCAGTATATTAATTTGATAATTAACGTAGAAGAAAATATTTTAAACACTTTTAAGCTTGCATTTTATCATCTGTCTCAGATAAATTTTATAAATTCTATGCAGCAATTTTTAATTTTGAATAATTCAAGTCTTTTTTTTTTAGTAATATATACTTTACAGAACTTTTTTAGTTGAATTATGAATTTGTACACAATTCGACATCTATGTGTACAAATTTAATTTTAAGATACATTTAATTTACGTATCAGGAATAAAAATTGATAATCAATAAATATAACGAATCGAGAAAGCACTTTATCTCTATCTTGATTTTTGAATATCTTCTGTATCTTCATCTTCGCTAATTGCAAGATCATTTTCTTCGAGTTTTGATTTCTTTGCATCTGGAGGTCGCAGTAATTCTTCACCATGTATCAATCTTAGTTCTTTGCATCGTTTTTCATAATATTTTAATAATCTCATACCTGCTCTGTACACGTAACTATTTTTAAAAAGATATAATAACTTTCAAAATTTGTAATATTTTAAATGTTCGGAAGCCAAAGATTTTGATTTTAAATGATTATTGTTCTATTTGTTATTGCAATAATTTTGTTTATTTTTTTAAATTTCAAAATAGATTATTGCAAAATATTATTGCATAAATATTCGTAAAATATTTTAATTTAAATATATATTAGTTATAAATGCATATATTATTTATTTTTTATTTTTATTTTATTTATTATTTATTTAGAAAAAGTAAATATTAATAAACAAATATGATATAGAATATGAAAATATTTTATTATGATTAGTAAATAAAATTACTAAGTATTTAAATACTTGCAATATGAAAATATAGCACATTAATCAATATTATTAATTAATCTCGCAATCTCTGGCATCCGAACTTATGAATAAATATATTCATAGTAGTTATACTCACTTATAAACGGAACTGTGTTCTTCATTATAAGCTTGACAATTTTCAAATACTAAGTGACAATCACTGAAGAAATGTTCCAACGTTTCATATTCATTATTGTTAAGTTTGTATTTAATTGTACCAAAATCCATAGGATTGGAAATAATATCATGATAATCTGGAACTTCGTCTTTTGTAACAGGTGATAAGAAAGGCCATGAGTCTCTATGTTGTTTAATATCAGAAAGTAATTCTTGTAATCTTCCTAAACATCCTTTAATTGTTCCTTTATCTTCTTCTTGTTCGATTTCAGCAGCTCTCTTTGCAGCTCTTCTAGTTTGTCTTGGTTCTGTATCTTCTGAAGTACTACTATCTGTATATTAAAATTTATATATAATTAAATAATTTTAGAATCTACATATATTTAAATTAATTAGTTAATGAAAAATATTAAACAAATTATATAAGTAAAAAAGCAAATTATATATAAATAATATAAATAAGTAAAAGCAATAAGATTTAATATAAATTTTAAATGCTTTTTTTTAATAAGATAATAATAGCTATCAAATATACATGCAATAATCTGATCTACGCAATTATATATTAATAACAAACAAATGTATAAAGCAATATATTGTATAATTATATCAAATATCATTATATTTATAAAAAAAAAATTATATATTCATACTACATAAAAGAAAATAGAATTACAATACAGACCGTCCCAGTCTGTAGATTCTGTAGTGAGGAGGCTCTTGGCAAAGCCATGGATGCGAGAGCGTGCTGCTGCAGCGCACAGTCTCTCCTTGTCCCTTTCCCTTTCACGCCCCCTCACTAACAACACAATTAAAACTAAGGAACTGCTTTATTACATAAGTATTTAAAGTAAAATTTACTAAAATGTTAACATAATAATGAAATATTATGAAATAGAGTAATATTTATAAAGTTTATCATCAGTATTTTCTGTTATTATTAAATTACAAATATATTGTAATATTTACCATATTTTATATTCATCTTTCTATCTCTCCTATCTTTGCAATCTGAACAAATCCATCTTCCACGAGGTGCTCTTGTTATAGGTGGTTCTATACATTCTATATGATAAAAGTTTGGACATATATCACAACTGATCAATTTTCCACCACTTTTACATGCTGAACATACATTTATTTGTTGATTACTTCTAAAAAATGTATATTAATTAATTATTAAAAGGTTTATTTGCTTTCTAAAATATGTAATACTTACATATTATCATCACTATCTTCTTCTAGTTCTTCATCTTCTGAATTATCTTCTTCTTCACTTTCAAGAACACGTTTTGCACGATTATGTCGAGTTTCTTTGGTTAATATCACGTCTTCTTCTAATTCATCTTCAAATTTTTTTCTTTTTTTAATTTTTTCTTTTGGTTTTGTTGATGGCTTACATACTTTACAATACCAATCTCCATCTGGAACACACTACAAATAAATATATAATATTAAATATTCTACATGTATCTAAAATTAAAGAAAAGATTAAAAAAAAAAAAAATTACACTTAATTTTGGTTGTAAACAATATAAATGATGGCCTTTATTGCATCCATCACATAATAACATTTTGTCACCATCTCGACGCCGCCTACATATTCGACATTGAGCATTTAATGCACTTCTACTCCATGCAACACTATTTTCTAAAGTACTTAAATGTACAAATAATTGAGCCCAACTTGTTGATGCAATAAGCGATTGTTCCCATCTTTCTTTAATTTCTTCACCAGACCATTTCTTATCTTTTTCATTAGCACCTAACGGTTTCTGTAAGTACTTTTGCTCAATAGCATGAGATAATTGTAAAATAGCACAAGCCATTTGTTTAATGGCTAACTGTTGTTTAGGATCTGGGAGTATTTCATTTTCACTTGGTGAACCTAAATATTTTCCTGAATCTTTATAAGTTTTTATATTAATACTTCCAACTTCTGAATCTGGAGTTCCTGGTCTACTATATTTAGTTTCATTTTTAATTTTATCTAATCCACTATCTGCTTCAATTTCATTCATACCATATACTAATTTATCGCATTGTTTATCATATTTCCCGTCATTTATTGCATGCCTCCATATTTCACGATCATTAACTTTTAAATTTCCTAAGCCCCCTCCTTTTATTCTATCTTCGAAATCTAGAATATAATCTCTTAATGTCAATTCTAAAACATTATCAACTGCCATTTCTGAAGGGAAGTTTAAGTTCGCATTTTCATACCTATTCTTTTTTGAAATTTTATTAGAATGTCCTTTAATAGGTTCTGTAAACTATATGAGAAAAATATGTATATTTTTAAAATTCATGTAATCATAAGTCTTACAAAATTTTAAAAATACTATAAAATACTTACAATTTCAGGATTAAGTTTATGTCTAGGACATTCTTCAATCACAGATATTAAACTTGTCATCTCTTGTATAATATTATTTCTAAGTTCGCCTTCTCTAATTCCTCGTTTACTTAAAGAATTTACTAAAGCTTCTATATCTTCTTGTTTTCCAAAAAAACTCCATTTCAATTCTGACCTCTTCCAATGCACTGGACATTCTTTATCTCCTGTACACGCCATTAAATTTTTTCTAATATCAAACAATTCTTGTTTAAATTCTTTTCGAGATATATCTTTTCTTGGAGATTTAAGTGAATTTTTGTCAGAAAATGATACTTTTTTAGGAGATTTTTTTGCTTTTTTAAAACTATTTTCTTTATCGCTAAATTCATCTTCAAATTTATTTTTTAAATATGCATATGTAGATTCTCCATCTTGTAATTCTGGTTGATAAGGTGTACCATCAGAAATACAATTACCCGGCCACCATTCATCATTTTCTACAAATATTCCTGTAAGAATAAAAAAGAAAAAATTAACTTTATTATATTTTTTTATTATAAGCTTCAAGTTTTTCTTATTAAGCTTGAATATAAAAAAATAATGTTACCTGGTATTGATAAAAATCTCCAATATCTACGATAAGCTCTATCAGAACCTAAATAAACCATCATTTTATTATCTCTAGATGCTTGTTGAAGTTCTTTTAATTTATTTTCATACTCTTCTTTCTTTCTTTCCTCTTCACAATTACCACGTGTGACTTTCTTTGGTATTTTACTTTCATTATCTTTTTCTCGTTCTCTCATTTTTTCTTTTTCTTCTTTTTCTTTTCTTTGTTCAGCTATTAAAAAAGATTTCAATTCTTTTTTTGCTTGATGAAGTTTTTCATGTTTTTCTTCTATTATATCTCGTATTGAAGCAAAAGTGAGCAACTGATTTATTAAACATGTAGCTATTTTTAACTTTTCATTGAGTTCAAATTCATGTATACTACGATGACCCAATAATCTTAAAATATATGCCTCATTTATTCTCATCAATAATGCAGGATCATCTTGATTAGTATAACCACCTGACAAAATTAAAAATGAATGTATTTAATTTTTTCATTTAATAAAATTATATACATATACCTCTTTGAGAATATCTCCATTTAGTAGCAACGTCACCAATTCGTCCTCCAGATGATAATAAATGTTGTCTTAAAATCTCACTTAAAGTTACATGATCTAATGTCAATTCAGATAATTTACAACCTTGATACATCTGACACCAACTAGAAGCTATAGTAGAAAGTTTTACTGCTTTTGTCATTGATGACACTCCTTCATTCATATTAACATCATTTACTACATCTGCTTGAGCATGAATTTCATTTTCTTCATCTGATTGATATTTAAAAATGTTTGCTAATAATAATTGTAAAAGATCACTCCAAGGTCCAGATGTTTCTCTTAATAATAATGCTTTTTCTAATAGATCAAAAGTAAAACCATTTGGAAAATATGCACCAACTTCTAGTTCTTCATTAAAAAATTCTAAAAATTCTAGAATCATTACGCTGTCACCGAATTTTTCATTAGGTATACTATTCTTAACTGGTGTAGCTTGTGGAATAGGAGAAAGATCTTCACATTCAAGATCTTCTCTTGGTTTATTCCATTGTCTTATATATGCAGTCAAAGCTGCTAATTTTTGCTTCTCTTCTTTTTTACGTTCATTTTTCAAGACTCTTTCTTCTTTACGTTTTGCTTTTTCTTCCAGAGCCTTTGCTTTAAGATCTTCTTTAAATTTTCCATTCATTCTGTTTATAAATGTAACAAATTTAATATATAATTATAAATTACAAACTATTTTTAATTTGTCATACATTATTCTACCTTGGTTTTCGAAATTTTTTTATATCTACTCCTCCTTGATTTACTTTTTTGAAAGGATCTGGTTTATCTACTGTTTTTTGTTTTGTTACATCCATAGCAAGAAATTTATCTATTGATTCTTGTTTATGTTTAATAAGTTTCTTAATACGTGATGTAAAATCTGGAGGAGGACCAGCAAATATGGTATCAAATCGTACTTTATTAATTCCATATTTTTGTAAAACACTATCCTATAAATATACAAAATATTTTTTTCATCAATACATTTAAACTATTTTTTAAGTTATATTTATTAGTATACTAACTTTGATAGTCCATATTCCAATTTCATTTTGTTCACATAACTGACGTAAAAAAATTTTATTACGCTCTTTACTGTAATGCTGCTTTCTTCTTCTCACTTGAGTTGCTTCCACTATCATAAGTTGACTAACATCAGAATCTCCAGAATCTAACTGTTCTACTTCATAACGAAATAATTTTGCAGGTGGATGGTATTGTTGTTCTTGTGGATTTCTATGTAATAAACTTACATAGATAAATTACAATAATATGAATACATTTTATACTTATAGATGATAAAGAGATCTCTACCTGTTGTTTTCTTTAGTATATTGTTTAATTTGTTGTTCTGTAGGTGCAATAACTTGAAGAACATGGCAATCACACCAAGAATCTTCTGTAAAACTTGCTTCTACCATTTCACCAACAAAATAACGATCTCTTGCAAATTGATATACATCCTCTATCATTTCTTTAAAAGATGATCTGTTTGTTTTACTGGCAAGATATAATATAGGAATACGTAACTATAATATAAAACATAATATCAATAAATCTAGAATTATAATATATATTTTTAAATCTATAACTCAAATTTAAATCATACCTCCATAGGAAATTCTTTAAGACTTCTTTTTGCATTTTCTTCACATTGTAAAGCTTCTTCATAGGTCATATTTGTTCTGCCAGTTATACTGCATGACCATATAAGTGAATTACATAAAATAATTCTTTCGCAAAATTCACTGCAATTATAAAACATTTTAAATGTAATTTAATAACAATTAATAATATTCTGATAAAATTAATAATATCTATTTATATTTTAAAGTTAAAAATTAAAAATAAAATATTTAAAAAATATAAATTCAAATATATAATAAATTGATAATGTAAAATTAAATAATTTATAATTTAATACAATCTTTCAAATGATTATCTAGTTTTTAAGCAATGATAATAAATGTAAATAATCTAAAGATTTTTTATAACGTATTTTTCAATTTTATCTATTTAGCACAAAGCAAAACTATATAAAAACAGAACGTTGATATATCAATATACATTATTTACGAGAATAGAAGTAAGTGAGCAAGATAAATTAAAAAAATACAAAGTAGTTATGATTAAAAAATCGCATTGACAAAATTGCAAAACATATTTCAAAATGATCTCAGCTGTCATGGTCTTACTTATAGTCCTTGAAAATTTCATTCGTAACCTCACAGTGAAAAACTTCATCATCGTCTTTAAAATCTGAAGAAACGTGAAGACGTTGAAATGGCTGTTTACGAAGTAGCGGCATATCAATCTATTAATATATCAATGCAGTTTTCGTTCACGTTTTTAACAAATTACAAATCAATTCTGCGTCAGTGCTATACTTTTCCGGAACCGCCAGGCACATGCACTTCTAACTTTCACAAAATCGCTTTAAGTTTCAAATGTTATCAAATTCCTGTTAAAATTTTTGTAGTTTATTTCCTTTGAAATTTTGTCTATTCATATGTGTTGAACGTAAAACTTTGATACCATTTCACGAAACATTTCGAATCTCATGACAAAGCATGATTTAACGGTGCTTGTAGAAGCGCGCATTCACATCTGGCACCTTAAAACCGGAAACTAATGAAAAGAATAGCGTTACCAATCTAAACTTATTATTCATTAGCGCGGGAAATAAAAATAAACATGTAATAATATTTAATATTTTAATATATTTGAAAAAATTCAATTCAATAAACCTTTTATTATTCCTTTTATTGTTGATACAATTTATTGTGATATTTTTCAAATGATGTAATTATTATAGAAAATATAAAAATATTTTACATTATGTTTTAAAGTTGGTAAAGAGTATCCGGTATAAATATTAAACTTATTAAATTTGGCGCGAATTACTTTTATCAAGTAATCAAATAATATAAATAAAAATAATTATATTTTATTTACATAATTGTGAATCAATTTAATTGAATTTAGTATTTTATTATCATAAAATAATAAAAAAAATCTGTTTAATTTATTTTTATATATGAAATACAATAAATTATACATAATGTTCATAGATATATACACATATATATAATTATATAATTTATATATTTATTCTTATTATAGTATCATATGCATGTATAACATATAATATAAATAATTATTTTAAATATTTTTTTTATGAAAAATTATTCTAACCATTCTGTAATATATTGGCATTTTGTAGGTGTAACATCACCAACATCACAGCAATTTTTCCTTACCTATTTTTAAATATTTTATTATTAATATATAAAAATATATCATCCAATAAACAAAAAAATAAATACATAAATAAAGTAGCTTACCGGACAAACACCACAAGTAGATTTAATTAATCCTGGTGGATTTAATAAAGGTTCTACTGCTCTATATAAAGTATTTCCATCACCTGAAAGAGTACGTTCTACTTTTCCATCATAAACTAAAGTATTTAATATCATTTCCAAATCTTCAACTGATAATTTTACCTATAAAAATTATTAATATATATTTTTAATATTCAAATATAATTTAAAAATATTCAAATATAATTTAAAAATTTTACAATAATCATTCAAACCTTGCTTATTCCTAAATCAGAAATAAATTTCCATACTTCTTTTGATGAAGCAAATGTAACATTTCTAGCCATTATTGGTCCTCCACCACAAGAATTCATTTGCTCTTTTTTTTTTTCTAAAAATCTATAACATTGTTGATTAAGGACATCAACAAATTCTGCTTCAAAATCTTGATCTTGATACCAAGCACCACCAGTTACAGATGTGTCTGGTTCTAAATTATATAACATATATACTTTTTTCTTACTTGCAGCAACAGATTTAACAGCTTTGATAAATTTTTTAGTTTCTAAGCTTTTTAAAATTTTATTTAATTGAGTTGGCATTAAATTGGATTTAAATCTTATATCACGAATCCAAATGCCCTTATTGCCTGCTTCTTCAATAATAGTATATACAATCTTTTCTTCATTATCTGCACCTTTAGCTATTTTTGCCTTAGAAGGATCTTTCAAACGATATAATAATGAACCACCTTGTTTAAATAAATCAAAATGACCTTGAGATAAAAGTTTATTTATAATTTGAGCTCTTTGAGTAGGTTGTAAATCTGGCATTTCTATAGTTAAGTCTTTATCAGATATTCCTTTTGGTCTTGTTTGTGCTAATGCAATAATTCTGCAATTTAAAATATCATATTTATATATTTTAATATTTTTCATTTATAAGTTTCATTTATATTTTATACAATAATAAAATATAATATTTTTGTATTATATAATAATATAATTATATATAAATAATAACCATAACCTATTAAGTAAGTGTATAAAAAGTTTTTTAATAAGCAATTTTTAGAAAAAATTAAAACTTACTTTTGTTCAATTGATTCATATGAATTTATATCTGCGTTACTTGCTTCTTGTTCTTTTGATGTACTAGGTTCGTTTTCCATTTAATTTTTTTTTTGTTATCCGTATGATTTACCTGACTATTTTTAATATTTGTTAGGTTATATTTTCATGTTTTCATTATTCATTCTATAATAATGACATTTATTATATCAATTTAAATATTATTTTAAAAACATGGAAAATGAATTGGATATCGAAGATTCTTTGAAAATTGCTTCTAAAGAATGGAATCGAATTATTAATACTGCTACAAAGGTATCATGCATATTTCATTATTATAAAATTTTTATTATAATGCACGAGATTTTTAAATATATTTTTTAAAGGATGGTTATAGAGAAGGAATAGAAGATGGATCAAATTCTGTTTTCCAAGAAAGTTTTAATAACGGATACAAAGAAGGTTTTCAAATAGCTTTCATTTTAGGAAAATTTAAAAGTTTATTAAACATTATTTCACGAGATGTTGAACATCCACAAAATATAAATGAAATTCTTGATAAAATTAAAAGGGGTATATGTTATATATGTGTAACAGAATTTCAGAATATAAATGATCAAAAAATTTTTTCCGAAATTATAAATGAACAGAGATCATATTCATTAAAAGTTCTTCAAACATTGTATCAATATTTTCAACCATATGTAAAGCAATTAAATATTAGTGAATCAGATATATTAAAAATCAAAAATTTTTCAGAACTAAAAAATAATTAATTTAACATATAAAGTTGTTTGTATTTTTTATTAGCATGTAAAGCATCAAGTTTGAATCATAAATAAAAAACATTAATTATAATATTTTTATAAATATAATCCTTCGGGAGATCCTTCCTTTTTCCGATACAAAACACTTTCTTTAGATTTTTTGAAATCATCGCTAGTAACTTTCATACGGCGTTCACGTAATGCCATTAAACCAGCTTCGGTACATATAGCCTGTAAAACAAAAAAAATATTTTTAATATATTAAAATTAAGAAATATTTAAATGTTATTTAATCAATTTTTTTTCATTCAAATATCATTTAAATAATATTTTACCTTTATATCTGCACCTGAAAGATCATCTTTAGCCATAATTAATTCTGCTAAATTTACATCAGGTGCTAAAGTCATTCTACTAGTATGAATGCTGAATATTCTCCGTTTTGTTTTTTCATCAGGCAATGGAAATTCTATTTTTCTATCAATTCGACCTGGTCTGATTAATGCTGGATCTAAAGTTTCAATTCTATTTGTAGCCATTACTACTTTAACATCTCCTCGACTATCAAAACCTAAATAAAAGGAAATATTTTTTATTATATATATATATATGGCAATTATACATATTATACAAATTATTATATTATATTATAATATAATATAGTATAATGCATATAGTATGACATTACATTATTAAGATTCAATTTAAAATATATTTCATACCATCAAGTTGATTGAGAAGTTCTAACATAGTTCTTTGAATTTCACGTTCACCTCCACTATTGCTATCATATCGTTTGGTGCCTACGGCATCTATTTCATCTATAAATACGATTGAAGGAGCATGTTCTTCTGCAACTCTAAATAGTTCTCTAACAAGTTTAGGACCATCTCCTAAATATTTTTGTATAAGTTCAGAACCAACGACTCTTAAAAAAGTTGCTGAAGTTTGATTAGCAACAGCTTTTGCCAATAATGTTTTTCCAGTTCCTGGAGGACCATAAAGTATCACTCCTTTTGGAGGTTTAATACCCATTTCTTCATAATATTCTGGATGTGTTAAAGGTAATTCTACAGATTCCTTAATTTCTTGAATTTGTGTGTCAAGTCCTAAATAATAAAATATTTTAAATATATAATTTACATTTGTGAATACATAATGTTATAAAAATTTTTAATGATAATAATAATGATAATTTAATGATAATATTCCATACCACCAATATCTGCATAAGTTTCTTGTGGAGCTTTCTCCAATTTCATTACTGTAACCATAGGATCTGTATCATCCCCTAAAACTCCAACAACAGCATGAACTTTATGATTTAACAAAACTGAACATCCAGGTTCTAATTGATCCTTATCCACAAATGATAAAATTGATACATAATGTTCAGAACCAACAGATGTAGATACTATTGCATGATTATCATCAATTATTTCCTCTAATGTCCCAACAGACATTGGAGTTCCACGTAAGTCATCAACTTTAGATCTTTCTTCCTCATTTTTTTCTTCTTGTGGCTTTAATCTTTCTTGATTTCTAATAAATTCCTCTTCCATTAATAAATAATCTTTTATACGTTCTAATTTTAAAAGTTTTAATCTGCAACGTGTATGTGGTGTAACTTGTGGTAACTTTAAAGCAGCATCTGGTCCTTTTGTACGTCTTTTCTTTTTACCCACTCTTGTTGGAATAGGTGGTTCATATTTCTTTTTTTTATCCTTATCATCCTTCTTGTCACCTCCTGTACCACCAGTACCAGATTGATTTTGTCCCTATTATAATTATTATATTTGAAGATAAATTCAATTTTTAATAGTTAACATTTTCAATATGTTTTTAAAAAGAAATTAAAAAGAAATTAAAAAATTGGAAGAAAATAGAAAAATTTATATATTATTGAAAAAAATAATTAGTCGTATGCGAAAGTTTAATTTTCAGTTTAGTTAGAATAAGCAAATTAATATAAAATAACCTATAATATCAAATAACAAAAGTATAATTGTTAAATATAAATATGAGTAATAGTTAATATATAATTACTTAAATCTTATTTTACATATTATTTAAAAATTATTAATTTATATATATAATTAGAGAAATCTTAGAAATTTACCATTTTACTTTTTGATCATATGAATCGAAACAGCGAAGTCATTTCCGTTATATAAATACAATCGATTACAATTTCGAGATCTTTGTAATATATCGAAATAATTCGATATATTAATTATTATTCGACATATTAATTCGATAAATATATTAATTAAAAGATTGTTAGCTAAAAAATGAAAATCAATAAAAACAAGTAATTTTTAATTTTAATTTGATAACAAGTTATATTATTGAAATTTTTGAAAGCAATATAATATAATAGAGTAATAATATTTAATAAGCTTATTTTTTTATTTAAGAATAATAGCTTACATATTTAACAATATTAATTGTTAAATGCAAAGTAAAATTAAATATTTATAAAAAAAATATAAATTTTTGTTTAATCCCATATGTACAAAAATAATATGAATGATGAAAAATTATATAAATGATTTTTTCTTGAAGAGAATTTTATATGACAAATAGTTTGTATGAATATTAATATCGACAACATATAGATTTGTGAAATTTTATTTTAATATTTAGATACATTTATTTTTGCAATAAAGTATCTTCTATCTTTTCAATTATCGCTTCTTTATAACGTCTCATTCAAAATCATTCAAAAATAATAACGATTAAAAATAGTAAAACAATTATTACATGTGCTTGTTTAAAAATATAATGATTTGTTTACAATTTTTACATCATATATAATTAAATAAGAATATAAAAAGTTTTTAAAGAATATAATGAAATTTTTAAATTTAATAATATTCAACCAATAATAAAAATAAATATCTATTATATATTGTATATATGTATGTTTTTAAGTAAAAATCTTCATATTATCAATAATTTGCTTTTTTTCTTCAAATTACTATGCAACACATTTTAAGTTTAAGTCACAAAAAGTTTAAAATATACATTTTTTTTTTTATACCAATGAAGATTTTTTTATATTATTCTTACTTAGATTTAAAAATCTTATAATTTCCGTATCATATGTTACAGAAAAATTAATTTATATTGTTGAATGTAATACGAGTGAGTTTAATAATACTTTGTTAATAAAACAAAGTTTGTAAAAGAGAAATACATCGTGTTATTTCGTTCGCGTATAATATTTTTCTCTTCTTACTTTCATTTATCACAATGATTAATAAGTATTTAAGAATATGTTGTTTTGATGAACACAATATAATACAACGTGTACGAAATGTTTTAGATATGATGAGAGGCGTGTTTGAAGCGATTCAATAAAAATATTTACGATGCTCAAAGTCCAGCTAATATAATTCTGGGATCTTCTACAGCAGCTTTGATCTTTCTTAAAAACATCACAGCCTCACGTCCATCAATTAATCGATGATCATATGTTAAAGCCACATACATCATTGGACGAATTACGATCTAAAAATTAATAAAATATTTTTAATAATTATTTATATTAAAAGAAATTTTCAATGCTTACCTCGCCCTTTATTGCAATGGGTCTATCAAATACTCCATGCATTCCAAGAATTGAGCTTTGTGGTGGATTAATAATAGGCGTTCCCATCAGAGAACCAAAAACACCGCCGTTACTTATTGTAAATGTACCACCATCCATATCTTCGACAGTTATTTTACCTTTTCTTGCTTTATCGCTTAAAGCTGCCAAAGCAATTTCAATTTCTGCAAAATTTTTATTTTCTACGCTACGAAGAACTGGGACAACAAGTCCTTTTGGTGTTGCAACTGCAACACTAATATCAACATAATCTCTATAAACTATTTCAGCGCCGTCTATTACAGCATTTACTACTGGTTGATCTTTTAAAGCATAGGCACTTGCTGCAATAAATGGACTCATAAATCCTAATTTCAAACCATATTTCTTTGTAAAATTTTCTTGATGTAATTTGCGGAATTCCATAATACGACTATAAAAGTTAAAAAAAAGAAAAAAATAATTAATAATTGAAAAACGAAAAAAATACTAGCAATAATGGTTATAATAAATATTTAACAACCTCATATCAATTTCATTAAATGTTGTTAACATAGCATTCGTATTTTGAGCTTCTTTTAATCGTTCTGCAATACGCATTCGCATTCTATTCATTTTTACTCGTTGTTCTGTTCTGGTACCAGTTATTTCACGTGTATAATCATCAGGAGGTAATTGTACTTTTGCAGCTTCCAATGCCTAAAAATTTCCAATTACATTTATAAATAATTATATAATAAAAAAAATAAAAAATAATAAATAAATAAATTTTATTTATTATTAATTTTTTATAATTATATATACTTGAACAGGTTTAATTGTAGCAACTGGTATAGATACTGCAGGTCCTTGTGGAAGTGGCGGTCGAGCTGCTGGAGGTGGTACAATTGCAGGAGAAGGTGTTGATGGTAATGATGATGTGGGTAATGATGATAATGATGGTGATAATGGTGATGGTGGTGGTGGTGGTGGTGGTGGTGGTGGAGGTGGTGGTGGTGGTGGTGGTGGTGATGGTGATGGTGGTGGTGCTGCTGTTATGCTAGGTGGAGGACTTGGAACTTTTTCAACAACTTTAGGTGCTCCCGGTGTTCCATCAGTAGCACCAATGTCAATAACACATAGCTTCTGCCCTGACTTTACTGTTTGACCATCTTTGGCAAAAATCTCTTTTATTATACCAGAACCTGGTGCTGGTACAGGAACTGAAGTCTATTAAGAAAATAGATCATTATAAATCAATTATATAATATATATTATTTCCTTTTATTTCCTTTTTATTTTATTTATTTATTTTTTTTTTTTACTGTACCTTATCTGTTTCAATTTCACATAAAACATCATCTTCTTTAACCAGATCACCAATTTTTTTATCCCACCTAACATCTCCTTCACTTACACTTTCTGCAAATGGTGGTACTACAACTTCCTTCATTTCCCCTATATGATCAAATATATACAAATTTTATGAGATCAATTTTGAAATTATCTATATTTTTTTTTTGTTCAAAGTTTACTTACATAAAGTAGATGTTGAATGAATATATCTTGTTTGGTCTATCCAACAATGAAATTTCTTATATTTTGTACATCTAGAGATGTGCAAATTAAGATTTTTTGAAAAATAGTTTTTCAATTAAAAAAATTTATAATAATTTATTAAATATATTAAAAAATATATATTTAAAAATATTTAATTTTTGAAAAATATTTTTTAACTTACAATCGGGAGTTCTTGCTGACCACATGTTGGGTGTGGATAAATAGAATGTGCCCTACAAAAATGATTTGATACAATTAATAGTTTATGTTCATGGTTATCCCCAACGTTGATATGCCTCTCTATAAAGATAATGTTTAGATTTTCAACATAGCTCACCACTTCTTTACTATATCATCATTTTTATTTCTTACCTTGACTATATAAAGATCTGACAACCTAAAAAAGAATATATAATATTAATACATATATTTTATTTTTAAATGCAAAAATAATAAGTAAAATACTATATAAAATTATATTACATATACTACAGTTTAATTTATAATATTTATATATAATATACATTATAAAAATTTTATATGTATTACAATGAAAATACATAAAAAAAACTATAAAAAATAGGTATTGGAATAATTGAACAGAAAAAAAATAAATAGAATAAATACGAAAAAAATTTTGATTTTCAATTACAGTTTGAAACTGATGAAAATTAACTTGGTTATCTAAAAAAAAGATTTATGTCAAACAATAATGAAAATTTTATAATTTTTCATTGACAGATTATAGTTGATAGATTAAGTCAAATCGTAACATGTTAAGATAGTATTATATAATCGATGCAATAAGTAAGGATAATATTTCGATAGCTTTGATGGCAAGTTCTATTTCTAAGGACGTTAGATTCTTTTTACCCAATATGTGTCATAAATATTTCAATGTTAATAATAAATGGAACATAGTTACCTTCGTTTGTGATATACTAATTCTTGTTATTACACGAGGCACAAACCGCGAACAGTTGGACAACATCGCGGCCATCCTCGAATATGGAAAATTATAACTTAGATGTTCGTTCTTTACTCTTGCAATGATAAGGAAGTAATACGGTATAGTACAATTAGTAGTGGGGCAAGTTTGCTATGATAAATGTGCGTTCTGAAATTTGGCACTATTGAATTCCAAAAAATATAAAACTTATCAAAATGTAAAATTATGAAATAATTATGATATTTTAAATAATTATTATAATTAATATAAAATTTAAACTATTTAAAATAGTAATAAATTTAATATTGTAAAAATATGGTTTTTTTTATTAGAAACTAGTATCTTTTTATCAATGAATATATACATTATTTTTTTTTTACACAAAAATTTGAGCATTATCTAATAAGAAGTAAAAAAGAGTAATCATATAATAATACAAATATTTCCTTTATATTATAATTGAATGAATTAAATATATTTATAATATAAAATTATATATAATTTATATATGTAATATTATAAAAATATTAATTATGCATGTTATATAAAAAATTAAGAAAGAATTATTGCAATTAAGAATAGACATAATATACAATGAAAATAATATGAAGAAATTTATTGATAAATATTATTGAAATATTAAAAATACTTATATCTGATTCACAATTATCATTTAAATTTCATTAATTTATGTTATTTATTTTATATTTTATTATTATTATTATATTTTTTATTAATTTTTTAAATTGTAAAATATAATGATTAAAAATGATATCACTTATAACTTGTTATATTAAAAATATATACAATTAATCTAACATGTTAGTAAGTTCGTGACTGAATTTAGGTTTTTAAACATGAACAGTGAAGATGTAATTAAAAGAAAGAAATACGGAGCTGGTTATATTGGAATATATTTGTTATAAACACGATATGCGATAATATCTGAACATTGATTATCACGTGGAAAAATTCAAATTTTTCAGAAATATTTTAATTTATTGCAATCATTTGACAGCGAAATATATACTTTAATTAAGATTGGCGAAATTGATTGTGCAACATGGCGATTATATTTGAATAATAAGCGCATGTCGATTTGTTATTATTTTATTAATGTTGCAAATATTTATATATATTTTTTGCAATAATTTAGAAATAATGCGTGTATATCAATTGTGATATATATTATATCTAATATTCGTAAAAATTTAGTATTGATTAACAAGATTAAGAAGAAAAGAAATATAAAGAAACGAAAAAAATTTTTTGTATATTTCATATATAATTTCGAATTATTATTTATATTAGATTATAATCTTTCAAAGATTTGTGATAATGAAATATTAGAATGCATATTATTTCTTATATACAAATTTTTCTAAAATTCTTTATAAAAAAAATTCTAATTAAATAAATTATGCAACATGTAAAAATTTGTATGATAATTCCAGTGCATTTTAGAAATCATATGATTGTTAAAAAAATTGTAGGCTCAAATGCACTGTGATAATTAAAGTATCATAATTAACAGTGTAATGAATAGCAGTGGATATCGTGGAAGAAACTTTGGACCACGGGGAGCTCGTATAAATGGTCCAACCAATGTTTTTAATGGACCCAGATTTCCGCATCCAAGTTTTAATCATCCAAGACCACCACATAGATTATCTGGTCCTGATAAATGGATAGAACGTGCAAATTTTGTACCTTGGCAACAGAATAAAAATTTTCTTCCTCATCCACAATATAGGGGTAATTTACAATTTCGACCAAATAATAGAGGTAGAACAACAAGTCATGGAATACTAAGATTTTCTGGTCCTGGTAGACCATCAACTGCGCAATTTTGTATGGGTTTTATAAGAAATCCTATACATAGACCACCATTACTTCAAGAAGAACAAGATGAAGATAAGCCTATATTAATATCACAGACTCCTTTACTTGGTTCTGAAGAAGAACGTCAACAAAAGATTTTAGAAACTGCTGACAAATTAAAACAAAAATTATCTTCTATAACAGAAGAAGAACTTAAAAATTTTTGGGAAGATGATTTATCTGTTTTGCCAAATAATAGCTCTGAGGAAGAAAATATACGAAATAAAGGTATTCCTGAACTTAGCCATGAACCACCTGAACTTGATTTAACATTTACTGATTTTAGAGATATAGGTAGAGTTGATTGCATTAATTCAAAATTTGAAAATGTAGATAATAAATCTAATAATGAGATTTCAATTAGTTTTGAGCAAAAGTCTACAGATAATGTTATAAGTACAAACGATAAAATTACTATTATAAATGAAAATAATAAAGGAAAATCTTTAATTATTTTGGATTCAATATATGATAAAGATAACTTATTGAAAAGTGATAAATGTTATGAACAGATACATCATGATTTAACTAATTTTGAATGCAATGAAAAAAATTTACATTTTCAAAATAATAATTTTGTAGAAAGTTTAATAAGTTCAACTTCGAATAATATGAATGAAAAATCGTCAAATTTAAATGAAAATATAACAAATTTACTATCAATAGAATCAGTAAATGATTCATTACCAAAAAAATCTCCAAATATAAATGATATAGAATCAACTACAAATGATGATAATGGATTAAAAATAGATTTTTCACAAAATCAAAATATTGTGCAAGTAGATACACAGAGAATAAATGAAAATATCACACAAGACATTAACATAAATATACAACATAATGATGATTATATAGAAACAAAATTACTTGAAAATAATCAAATTCAAAATAATTTGCAAACAAATATATCTCAAGAGATAAGTCATAAAAATTTAGAAACTATTTATGATTATTCTCAAAATAGATTATCTAATTTTTCATCTTCTAATGAAGAAATTTATTCAAATATTACCTGTGATTCTACATCTGCAACATATTCAAATTATAATGATTCATCTATTTTTCAATCAAGAATTTTCAATATACCATTTAGATTCACTCCAAGAATTGGTGGGTCTAAATGTCATTGGACTTTTCAACAAAATAGAAAAAATTTATTTTTTAGGGAATCGCAAAGATTATCTTTTCATGATAATCAAATATCTTCACCAAGACATGTTGCATCATTTAAGTCAAATGATTTAATTCCAATTGAATTTGATCCAAGAGCACCACCACCATTTATGCATAATATACCTGTTTCAAGCCATGAATTTCAAAAGACTGCAATAGTGTCATTTTCTTCTAATGATTTGCCCCCTACTTTTAATCCAAATGCACCTCCTCCAAATATAAGATCAAAATCAAGTATTGAATTATCACAAGAATGGCTACAGCCTGTATCCTCTCTCGATTTAAGAGGCCAAGCAATAAATAATACTCAAAGTAATTTAAAAATTATACAATCATCTTCTGCTTTTGATCCTAGGGGACCACTTCCTAGAATTTCAAATATTCCAATAACAATTAATGAAACAGTATCTGAATTCAATCCTCAACAGCCACCACCTAAAATTCACAAAAGAGAGGAAACTCTTCAACCTCCACCAATTTTTGATCCACGACTTTCTTCTCAAGAACGTTCTAAATTAATTGCTCCCTTGGATATTTCTGGATCAAATATGGTACCACTCAATTTAATTGAAACATCGCCAGTATCAGATTTTAAAATCAGTTCTGTTACACCAAATTTTTCACAACCACCTCCTATAAATATATCGTCTCATCAAACATTTATTTCTAATGTGCAAATGAATTTTCAATCTGTTATATCACAAACAGGTAATGGACAGGAAATAATAAGAGAATTCTCATTACCTCTGCCACCTATAAGTATCACTGAATTTCCTTCATTACCACCTCTACCAAAAGAATCTTTGGTAGAAAAAAATTTTAATTCCAACCAAAATATAAGTATGGATGATGGATTAGAAGATATGCAAGAAGCAATGGAATTTGCAAAACGAATAATGAATTTGAGTGAAGAAATAAAAAATAATGATACACCTTCAACATTTTCTGAATTATCATTGACACCATCAAAAATTCCAATACCAAATGAAACTTCATCATATCATTCTTTATCAATAGAAGAGATAAATACAAATACTACAAAAAAACAGAAAAAAAAGGAAAATAAAAATAAAAAATGTAGGCAAAATGTAATTTATGGACCAGAATTGATTTTTGAAAAACAAGGACATATTACAACAATAGACGAAAAACAAAATTTACAAAATCAAAATAAAAAAACTGAAGATATATTACTATCAAATGATAAAATAAGACCTAAAGTAATATTCAATTTAAATTCCAAAACAAAAAGAATATATAAACCAGAAGACTGGCATAAAATTTCTATAAATATTTCTGATAATAAAGAAATCTCTCAACAGGAAACCACTCAAAATTTTAATAAAGAAAAAGGTATATATAATTCTAGAAAACATTATGAAATTAGAAGTAATCAAAATAAAAATGAACAAAAAGAAATTAAGATTAAAAAAAATTCAGTACATTCTGCATCACTTACAAGTATCTCTACACATGAAAAATCAGATGATATATCTTATCGTTATAAAAATTATACCAAAGATATAAAAAAATTAAAAGCACATTCCTCCAACATGATAACATTTAATAATATAACTACCCAAAAAAATCAAATGATCAATCCAAAAAAAGAATCTAAAAAACAAAATGTTCCTACCTCAGAATCTTTATGGAAAGATAGAGTAATCAATCGTTTTTTGAAAATGAGTAAAAACGATATTTGCAATATGGTGAATAATTCAAGTCTTCGTAAGTTTGATATTGTAATGAGACATCTGGTAAAGGAAAGAAGATCTTCTCTTTCTTTAGAACTGAGAAACACTGAAGATGAGAAAATGAAAGAATATGATAGAGAAGAATTTATGAATCAGTTAAATGCAATGTTAGATCCAAGTACTGTTGTAGGCATCACAGACTTACCTACAGAATTTATTCATCATCTGAGCGAAGTTTTACAACTTGATCCTATGCCATTTGATATTGAAAGTCAAAATGTAGACAATGATGAAATTGAAATTATAAATCAAAATGAAAATTTGAAAATAAATACATGTGAGTATGCAAATGAAGGAAATTTAAAAATTCAATCTTTTACTCAACAGCCAGATTCTCAAAATGTACATGAAGAAAAAATAGAAGATAATTTTTTATATAATAATGAAGAATCTATTCATTATTCCTTAAATACAGAATTAAATTTAAATACTTCACGAGAAGATACTAATTTGTCGCATAGATCAGTTTCGAACAATAGAAATTCCGAAAATGTACATAAAAAGCAACCATTATTTAATGAAACTGATTTAGATGATATATTGTCTGAAGTTACAGAAAAAACAAAGAATTTACCAAATGCAAGTTTGTCTATAAAATCGGAGAAATTAATTGAAACATGCACAGGTGCTTTATCAATACAAAGAGTAACAAAAACTTTTGACTCTAATATTTTTTCACAAATTCCTAATAAAACAGAAGCTGATCTCGATGTCATTTTTTCAGCTGGAATTGCACGCGTGAAACAACTTGATAAGAATAAAATAAATTTAGATAATTTAAGAGCACGGAAGTCTAATTCTGAAGATCGTAATACATTTAAATCCGAAAGATATGAAAGATGGAATAGAAAAGAAGATCCAGATACATTTAGGAATTTAACTAAAGAAGAATGGGAAGCAAAATATGGAATAGCAAATACTACAATATCTCCAACTATTATACGAAAAAATGTCTTTAATAGTGATGAAAATTTAACCAAAGATAAAAACAATTGCATTCAACGATATTGTTCGCCGGATTTATCTATGAGACATTTGAGTATAAGTCCTTTAACTCGTAAAATTTCTACATATAATGTAGACAAATGTATTAGCGATCCTAATGAAATTGAAGAATTGCAAAATACAGAAGGATCGGAAAGTAGTGATGAATCTAGTTTGACTAGTTCCAGTGATACCGATGAAGAAATCGTTGCTTCTAATGTGACAAAATTGTTGAAAATAATTAAAGAAAAAGAAAAAATTGCGAAGAAGAAATCGCTCAATGAAACAATCAGAGATGAAGTAGCTGCTGAAATAGAAAAGAAATGGAAAGAAAAAAATAAACATAAGGAAAGAAAATCTCGTAAATATGGAAAAAAGAAAAAAGATAAAAAAAACAAACGAAAAAGGGAAAAAAGAAAGAAGAAAAAGAGAAATTATTATTCAGACTCATCAAAATTTAGCGAAAAAATTGAAAGATCTCGATTATTGACAAAGGATGAAATTAAGAAAGAAGTAATTATCAAGCAAGAGCCGACCAAATCTGAAGAAAATGCTTCATTTAACAGTGAGATTAATAATACTATGATTAATAAGGTAATAGATTTACGAATCGAATCTCAATGTTTACAAATAGAGAAAGAACAATTATCTACAATTACAAATACAACATCACAATCTAAAAATAAATCCGTAAATATTCCAATGTTGATGCAACCGAAAACTAAAGCACAACTTAAACAAATGCCAGAGTCTAGTAACACAGATCAAATGCATATTATGAAAAAAACAATTGAAATCACAAATAATAAAACAAATAATGAAAAGATAAAAGATCTTTTAGATATGAATAAAGATAATGAAATAACAAAAAATAATAATGAACAAATAGATACTGTTTCATATACAAATTTTTCTTTGCATCAAATTCATGTATCTGTTAATAAGGAATTGCCTTCATCTATTCAACCACACGTTAAGACTATTAGCAATGATACAGCAGATATAACATCATTTAAGTCATTTAATTATAATACTTTAAATTCTGTTACTAATCTTAATATAAATAATCAGAATGTTGGTCAAAAAGTATGTACAAGTATTTCTTCGGCAGAAAACAAAAATAGCGGTTATAAAAAAATAGACATAAAGGCATATAAAGAACGTGCATTACAAAGACGTCTAAAAGAACAAACTATATCAAAAAAAAATCCTGTAAATTCTATTTCATTCATTCAAGAATCGCATGTTTTGCCTGTCAATGAATCTAACATTGAATTATTAGATGTAATGAAAGAAATGAAAACAAATGAAACGGATATAAATGAATTAAAAGATCCTCGATTAAGAATAAGATCAATAAATACTTCCTTTTTAGAAGATTCTGATAAAGAAATTAAACAGAAAATTAGCTTAAAAGAAATGGATGTTGTGCAAAAAAATGAAAAATCTTTAATACAATTACAGAATCCTAGCGAAAACAATATAATTCATCCAATAAATTCTGATTTAAATACATTTCAAGATTCTATTAAATACAAGAAATATAGAAATGATAATAAATGTTCATCACAAATAATCACTATACGAGAATTTGATGAATTTCGAAAAAAAGAAAAATCAAAATTTGAATTAGAGAAAAAAAAATCATCTTCAACTATTGACTTTTTTAAATTTAAGAATATTCGATCAGAAGGCAGTAAAGAATTGAAATTGAAAAAAGAAAAGTCCAAAAAATCTGCTGAAAAAAAGAAAAAAGATTCAAAATCAAATGAATCTAGATCTCCTATAAAAGAAAAATCTATAGAGAAATATTCCTATAAAAAGATATCTGAATACGATCAAGAATCGCTAATCTTAAATTCACATACCAATAATCAAACTGAAATTAAGAAAATAAATAATGATGTCAATGAAAATTTATGTACAATACAAATTACTGAAACGTGCTCAAAAAATATAGAAGGAATAAATGATATTAAAACTATACAAGAACAAACTAATACTAATTCTATAGTAAAACAAAAAAACCAACAATCTATTGATAATAGAGAATCAGTAAATATTGATAAGAATGTTACTCTCCAAGTTAATAAAGAAATAATTACAGAGAATCAGCAGATTATAAATCAAAATCTAATAGAAACAAAAGATGATCAAAGTTTAATAAGTTTAAGTTCAGGAGAAAAAAATAATATTAAAGAAATTGAAAAATATGCAACTGAAGTCAATAAATTACATACAATATCGACTGAATCTGAGAGTTTAAATCTCTCTCAATATTTAACTATTGAAAATTTAGATATTGAAAAAAATACATATAGCGAAATGTCATCAATAGGTTTAACTTTTTTTAATCATACTCCATCAATCGAAAAACGTATGGAAAATACAATATGTCTCGTCTCGAATCATATTAGCAAAGAATCTCATCCATTAATTGAACAAATTGATATTGATATTCAGAAAAATGATGATTCAATTAATGTTAAATTTTTGAAAAATGTTGAAACTTATAATGAATCTATTTCGGATACGAAAATGGATTCAAAAACTATTGTTAAAAACGATGGCACAAATGAAGAAACAAATAATGGAGAAGAACATAAGGATAAGTTTATATTTCAATTAAAAACTTCAGAAAATCATAATAAAATTGTTAAAAATGAAGCAAAATCTCCAGATAGTCCAAGTAGTCCATTTAAGGGTTTTTACGCAGATACGATTTGTGAAAATGATATCTGTCAAGTATCACAATTATGTAATACAAAAATGAAGACTGAAAGTAATAAAAAAAATGTAATAGAGAATTCTGATCAATTGGAAACATGTTTTAATGATAGACCCATTATTGAATCAGCAAAGGATTATAGGAATAATACTAGAAGCTTTTCTAAAAAGATAAAGAAAGATAACGAAATAATATTGATTAATAATTTAGTAAAAGAGAAACAAAATATTCAAGATAAAACAATAGATAACAATAATTTGAATATGAGAAATGAAGTCGATATAATAATATCAAAAACAGAAAACACAGATGTATCAAAGAATAAAAATGATCGAACATATAATTTTCCACCTGAACAAAAGAAAATTTTATGTCGATTTAATATAGAAAATCATGATACATTTAATGAAGATAGTAAAACATTTATTGTTTTGGATGAATATGTAGATAATGCAAATGAAAAATCAATTGAGAAATTTAGCACTCTTGATTTAGATTTTGAAGATTGTATTGCGAGAGATGCGAATATTTTTACGAATAAATCATTACAGGTAGAAGAAAATTCGATGAACAATATTAAATCATCATGTTTTGATCCAATAATTTTTAACAAAGTATCGGAAAGTATATTTGATAAAAAAGATAGTGTCAATAAAGAACAAAGTCATAATAATATAATTTCTATGCATGAAAAAGAAAAATCTACATTATCACAAAAAAATATTTCCTTTTCAAAGAAATTATTTGCACCTGTAGAAAGAACTATAAATATTACAGATATAGTTTCTTGCACTTCTGAATCGAATATTGAAGAATCAAAAATGCCAAACATTACTGAACCAATTAATTCGATTATTTCAGATATTTCAATAGAATGTTCGCAAAATATTATTAGCACTACATCTAAAGATATTTCTCAAAAAACTGAAGAAACTCCTGAATCATCTGTAATAGAAATGAGAATTGAAAAAGAAAATCATAATTTTACTATACCAGAGAATAATTCACGACATAATCTTGAATCTTTGAATGCAGCAGTCACATCTTCTGAAAATAAAACTTCAGAAAAGCTAAATATTTTAACAGAAGATACAAATACACCTTCAGAAAATTGTTCATTTATTGCATCAATATCTGAAACAATATCTGAAAAAAATGCAGAATTTTTAGTATTGGAAACCCAAGAAGAATTAGATCATAATTCTACAGATCAACAAGTATTAGTTCCTTTTGAAATAAAAATGTCCAATAATAAAAATGCATCAATTGATTCTGCTATAGAATATGAAGCATCAAAAAGTTCAAATAAAACAATTTCGAAAAAATTAAATCAAAAAAAGAGGAATATAATATTAAATAATATAAAAAATAAATCGAGAATGCGTTTAAATCGATGTAAGCATAAAAAACAAAAGCATAATATTTCTAAGAAAATAATAAAAGAAGTTATAAAATCAGATACTATAAAAATTACACATCCAACCACAAAAGCAGATGTCATGGCTAGGATGATCGAAATTGATGTTGAGATTCATAAATTAATGACAGAAAAAATGACTCTCTATAAGATGGTGACAACTTTACCAAATGACGATAATTTACAACAAAATAATGTAACATACGAAAATAAAGAAGTTGGAATACCAGTGATTAAACCTCAAACATCATCTATGTTAATGTCACAATTAATTCAGAATATTGAAACTAATCCTATAACAAATCAATGTGTCAAAAAAAATAAAGAAAATTTATCTATAAATGACATTCCAAATAATCCTATGCAATCAAATAGATTTAAGGCATTACATAAATATGATCATTATACAGAAAAAAAAGAAAGTTGTACTTTTAATTCTGATGATGAAATTGCATATCATATTGGAGATATCAAATCATTAAATCCGGTAAAAAGAAAGAGAAAAAAATCTAAAAAACTAATTAAAAAATTGGAAAATAAATTAAATAGTAATATATCTAGTAAGGATATACAAAATACAATGACAGAAAAAATAAAAGTTAATGATATAACACATTTAACATCTCAAAAAATCAATATAAAACAAGGAATAATACGACAAGATTCTGATCAGATATCAGTGAATGAAATCAAATCTCAAGAAGATATGAACAAAATATCTATACAGCAAATTGAATTATCTAATAAAGATAAAATAGAGATGTTGAAATCTCAAGAAATTGACAAAATTATTGAATCTACTGAATCAGTTGAAAGAAATATTCAGACAAAAATACAAACACTTAATGAAAGAAATTATTTAAAAGATAATGAAAAAAATATTGAAATTTTAAGCAAAAAAAATATCAATGTAGATAATAAAAATAATGATGAAAAGAATATAGAAAAATCATCAGAGAATAAAACACCGGAAAGATCATCAATATATTCGGATGATAGTACTTGGGATTCTCTTCTTCAAAATTCAAGCGTAGATGATCAAAAGAAACCAACCACAGGACTTGCTCTTTTAGAGGAAACATATAAGAAAGAAATGGCAAAAACACGAAGAATAAAAGCCGAAGCACGAAAAAAGAAAAAGAAAAAATTGCAAAATTTATTGCAATCTGTAAATATTTTAACTCCTGATGAGGAAGAGCTACCACTTTCTATATTATATATAAAAAAATTGCATCAGAAGAAAAAATTATTGGATTCTTTAGAACAGCAAATGAAACAACAAACAAATCATAATTCACAATTGTGGAAAAACGTAGTTGAAGTAATAAATGTGGCAAAAAATAAAACGGAAGATCTTGAATCATTTGAAAAACAATCAATTGCAGGCGTTATATCTCATGTATTAAATTCAGAAAAAAATATTGAATCTAATGAAAATAAAGAGAAACAAATAGATTTGAAATCAAGAAATATTACGGAATTTTATACTGAATCATTAATAAACCATGAAAATAAAAATGAAAGAAATAACAATTCTAAACAAAATAATTTACAAATATTATCTGATAAATCGCAAGAATTTTTAAATAATAAACATTTTCAAAAAAATTTGGAAATCAATGTATCATCAAAAATTGCAAATGATTTATCCGAAATATCTATATGTGATACATATATGAATATAAAAGAAAATTTAGCAAAATCTTGTGAACAACAAACTATGAAAAATAATAACATAGAAATTAATCAAATGAATTCATTAGAAGATTCAAATTCATGTCTTATAGAATCAAATTTAAATAATATACATAATAATCAAAATATTTCGAATACTTCAGGAAATTCGGATATAGAAAAAATTGAAAAAAAAACTGATAAGACAGACATGGAATTTTATTTTCAAAAGAAACTTGTTAATATTGAAAAGAATATTACAACACAAGAAGTTATTAACAATCAATTGATAATAACATCTGAGGATGTTGAAAAAAATTACGATACTTTAATTGAATCCAATAATGATAAAAACATTATAATTATAAATGAAAAAGAAAAAATAAATTCAAAAATACAAAATGTAAATGAAGAAAAATTACAAGATAATAAAGATAATAATACTATTAAAGAATTTAATAATATATATCAGGATGAACATTTTATAAGTCTCAAGGAACATAAAGAACATAATAAACTTTCAAATGAAGAAAATAATAATCAGAAATCCATTTCTTCTTTTATTGAGAATATAGAAGTATCAAAAAATGATATATTTGGTAAAAAGTTATGTAAACGTAAAAGAGGAAACAACAAAACTCCTCTTCGACGAAGCTCAAGATATGCTGAAGAATCTGCAAAACGTATAAAACTAGAAGTTGATATTTGCTTAAATAAACAAGAGGAAATGAATTCCAGGATGTCTCCGAATACATTGTCTGTATCATTATCACCATGTGAAGAAATTAAAACTATATTTACAAATTCTAAAAAGAATCGCAGTATTCAAAAACCAATAATAAATAGAAAGCGTTGCACGCCTATGTCTCCAGAAATTGAAATTCTATCACATGAATCGAATTTAAATAATAAATCAATGAAAGCAATTAAAAAATACAAAAAACATACAATGTCCGAAATGATGAATTGTATAGTACGAGTAGTAGATTGTAAACATACGATTTTAAATCCAACTATAAGTTTAAATTTATTACAAAAGTATGGAATATCCAGAATTAATACGAACATGTATTCTAATTCTTCAGAAATAGATTTTCTAGATTCTATGCAATCAACATCAACTAAAGACATATTGACTATATGTACAAAACAAGCATCATTGACCGAATTTTCACAAACTCAAACTTCAAAATTAATTAAAACATTTGATGATACAACACGATCCACTACTGATCAAATAAATCTCGTTAAAATCAAAAAAATATCGAAATCTATAAAAAATTCACTTGTAAATGATAAAGAAGAATATATTAACAATGATACCGAAATTATGCCAATTTTAATAAAAGAACCAAATACTATGGATAATATACAAAATTACGATAAGCCAGATATTGAAATTATGGAAGAAAAAATGAAAGTTATCAAGAATCAACAATACAATAATTGTGAATCGACACCGACTGTGATAAATATGACAGAAGATAAAGAACTACTGAGAACACAATATACAGTACATAAAGGTCCCATTTTAGATATTAAGGTAAAGAAAAAGCGACATCATAATAAAACCAGAATGAAATGAAAACATTAAAATAACTTATTTATTCTTATTTTTCTGAGTTAGATAAATTTATATTTTTTTAAATATTTATAATATATTAAATCTATTTATTTTATAAATATATATATATTTCTATATTTTTTTATTGAAGAATGTATTTTATTTGTTTTGATTACATTTTATTTGTTCTTTATTTTTATTTTTATAAAGAATTCTATTGACATTCTATATATATATATAGATAAATGTACAAATACAAAGAAATAGTTAATAAAATTTAAAAAATAATTATTTTTTAAATTTTTATTTGTTATTTTTCTTGGCCTTATGAATTATTTTTTATTTATTTTATAATTATACAATTATTTATTTTATGTTTATTTTTATTTTTAACTATAATTTTATGATTCAATTATTAATGTAAAATAAATAACTTTTATGAAAATACTAGAAGTTTGATTAAATTTAACAAATTAATAATAAAAATAAATATATTTTTTTATAGGTTTTTGAGAATTCATTTCTAGCTGCAAGTGAAGATGGTAGAATATATAGATATAATCAAACATCTAATGGAATATTAAACATTTACAAAGGTCATAAAGCAGCAGTTACTTGTTTATATGTATATAATGCAAACAGCATAGATATTAACAAAGAATGGATGTTTTCTGGTTCATTAGATGGAACTTTACGATGTTACAATATAATGGTAAATAATATATTTATCTATAAATTTAATGTAATATATAATGTAATGTTATTATTTATTTCATTTTTCTATATATTATCATATATTGAATTATTATCTTGTTATATACTTATATATTATAAATATTAAATTTTATTTAGACTGGAATACAAATAAGAGATACAACAGATATAAGTAGTCCAATACAATGTATGGATGAAGCATGGGGAATAATTTTTATTGGCACTAAATCAGGTCATGTATCACGTTATCATATGAAGGTTTGTTGAAAAATTTTTGAAATAAAATTATTTTTGTATAATAGATATGAGTTATCTTTATAATGAAAGACATAAATATTTCAGTCAGGTATAATTAAAGGAAATAGCATACAATTCTCAGATAAGTCTGTGTTAGCTTTAAAAGCAACTAATGAGGGTCCACGACGAGTTCTTATTGTAGCATCACGTAATCAGCCGATAACAATACGAGATGCTCAGAACGGCCTATTTCTTCGCACGATTTGTGGTCAAAAAAGTCATACAGTATATAGTTTGATGCGTGATTATAATTTTATTTATTGTGGTACGAGTAGCACATCTATACCTGTATTTGATTTTACGGTTCGTAATAACATAGTATATATATCTTATCATATTATTATTGTAATATTACATTATTATATAAAAATCATTCTTTATTTTTTTTATTTTATAGAATGGTGAACAAACAATGCAGTATAATGCTGGTGTAGGAATCGTATGCATGCGTTTATATAAACAATTATTGTTTGCTGGTTGTTATGATGGAAATATTTATGTATTTGATACAAAGGTTAATATTAAACATAATAAAATATAAATAATAATAATGAAATATTAATAGTAAAAATTATATTAATTTTTATATTTTAGAATCATCGACTTGTATGTAGTATTCCAGGACCTGGTAATATGTTATTAAGTATGGAAGTCATAGATAATAAGGTATATTATTTTCATAATAAAATATTTATTAAAATATTATTAGAATATTATATTAAATGTAATATTAAATTGTTTTCTTAGATTATAGCTGGTAGCAAAGATAAACGTTTGCAGTCATGGCAAATGCCTGAACAAGTACTATCTTTATTATTGAATCAAGTTTGAACTGATAGATTCTAATCTAGTCGTACTCCTAAAAAAAATTTTAAATTTGGAGTATAATCTATTTATAATGACCATTTATAAAATATTTATACAGATTCAAAATATTTAATCTGTAATATATATATATATATATATATATATATATATATATATATATATATATATATATATATATATACATATATACATATAATTTTATTTAAGAAACAATGCACATAAATAATATAAATATGTTTGTACAAAAAATTAGATAAATTATTGATATTTTGCGGTAAAATACGAGTATTTATAGTAAATTCAAAAAACTTATTAGAGTCTTACACTTTATTCTATTTTAATATTTCACAATTCGCACTATTGGGAATAAACTTCCTGTGCCTTGTGCGAAATACATATTGCTTTTTTTTATATTTTATATTCTTCAATAAAAATATAAAAAAATGTAATTTTAATTTAAAAAAAAAAAAAGCATCATTATCATTTAAAGTTCTTAAACTTTTGCACTTATTTTTTTCTTTTGTACCTGCATTTTTAAATGTTATCAGATTATATATCTAAGTACATAATAAATATAAGTATTAGTAATAATTATATTGTTATTTTACATTAAATTTATAAGTAGCTGACAACATTTCATAATTTGCTTGAATGCAAAGAATTGAAGTATATTAAACTAAACTTATATGGAAAAATTTATTTGAATTAAATAAATAAGAAATATGAATTTAATTTATTGATAGAATGCATATCTTTTCAAATAAGAAATGCTATAATAATTTTTGCGTTGTAAATCTTTGTCATTAAATTGTTATCTATTTTTTATCTATTAATATATGATATTATAATTAATAATTAATATATTTCTTTAATAAACCGGAAGAAAGATATGTTTCTGTCAATGATATTAACAAAAAATGTTAAAAAAATTTATTTATATTAATATATTATGAAAATTTTTATTTTGAGAAAATATAATATGCAAAAAATTATATTTTGTTTTATCTTTAACATATATAATTTCATTTAATTAACATTTTGTATTTATAAATTATATTATTATTTACATATATCAATGAATGTGCTAAATTATAAATTCATTATGTATTTAGTATTTGTTATAAATATAATAATAAAATATTGTTTTCGTAATATTTATTTTTGAAGAAAAGTTTTCTATATAAATTAGTAACAATAATTTACTAATAATAATTTTTAAATTTTATATATTAAATTATACGAAAGTCTTACATAAACAAATGCAATAAAATATCTCAAAATTTGTATAATTAAAAATTAAATTGAGAAAAAATATTTATAGCTATTTTTTTAATTTTTATTTTATTTAATCCTAAACTATTAAATCCTAAATTATCATATTATTTTAAATTTTATTTTGTATAATGAAATAATCAATTGATAATTGATATTAATAAATAATATAGTTACTATAGAAAAACATTTATTAAATCAATAATTTTCTGTACTTATACATATAAAATATACGATCAATTTACGAATGCATAACAATATAAATATTTTTTAAATTAATAGATTTAATATGTGTCTTTGTCTTGGTCCTATTAAATCGGGAAAAACATTTTTAATGAAACGTTTACAAGGAGATAAAATAGACTATGCAACTCATACCGTTTCTACAAATGGTATAAATCTTTTTACTATAAAAAACGACACTGGTGAATTTGATATACTTATTAAAGAAATAGGTGGAAGTATGGCACCAATATGGAAACATTACTTTGATAAGGTGAATTTTTTTATAAAAGTTTTGAATTTAAATTCCAAAATCACTTTATAATTTTATAGAAGTTATTTTATTTTTTAGACACAAAAACTTATTTATGTAATAGATACAAGCAATCTCTGTCAAATAAGTGCGGCAGGAGTATTACTTTACTCATTATTAGTCGATCCTAGATTGCGAAATATAAAAGTCGCATTAACATTGAATAAAATGGATCTTTCTTATCGTCAAATGCGCAATGAAGCCCTACTTATGCTACAATATTCACGTTTGCAAAAAGAAGTTACTCAAGAATTATCTGTATTTGAAACTAGTGGAATGACTGATCAAGGTATTGAAGAATTAAGAAACTGGTTATTTGATCCGATCTCTTTAAAATTTTCAATAAATTCAAAAAAGTAAAAATAATATATAATACAAAATAATTTTATCAGAAAATGGATATTTTTTTTTATTTACACTCAATGTTACAAATAATATAAGGATTCTATGAATAACTTTTCAATAACATTTGTCAGATTTTTCTAGAAAATCTAAAAATTTCTTCAAAAGTGAAATTATTTAATATTGAGCGTACAAGATTCATATAATTTGATGTTAATATAATTAATTAACTCATGTATTTTTTAATATATTTTCGAAACGTTAAAAAAAAAATTATATAATTATCAATCAAAAAGTTTCTAAATTAATTTAAAATAAAAATTATTTAAATAAATGTTATTTATTATTACAAGAAATACATTGTATTTGATATAATTATAAGAATACTGAAATAGATATATTGAAAACATTTGATTTTTATTTTTATCGATTTATACTAATAGTATATTTTTAAAATAAGTTTAGAAACTTTTTGATTATTTATATATGCGTATGTACGAGATTTGATGCAAACTATCATGATAATATAAACAGTACAATTAAAGTACAAGCATATACAACAAGAAAACAAAACAATATGATTTCCACAAAAATTAGAAAGAAGAAAAATATAGTTTGTTGCTATCTTGTACTAATAATGATAAATACATAAATGTTTATACATTTCTTAATTAGTTTCTCAAATATTTAAGATTTTTCTTATAAATCTATTCGTGAGCCTTTCAAAATATAATAAACTATACAAGAATCAGCAAAAATTATGCCTAATGTATCCTTGTAAGATCTTCCACTATTTTTACAAGATCATCTACTGTTGCTTCTTTTTTCATGCCGCTGGGATCGTCAATCTATTAATGAAAAAATGAATTAAAAATATGATAAGCTATATACATATTAAATAATTTAAGAAACAATTTAATATACCATAAGACCACTTGCAACTTCTGCCATTTTATCAGGACTCAAATCAAGAAAACTTTCGATTAAATCTCCATCTATAAAACCTTCACATTGTTCAATTTTTAATTCTGTATTAAAACTTCTCCAAAAGTTATGTTCTATTTTACCAACACTTTTTATTACACTTGTTAATCTATCTTCAAGATTTCTTAAGAATTCATAAAATATAAATGGAATTTGTGTAACTAAACCAATTGCACCGCTAACAGTACCAAACAATACGCAACCTTGTGTAGGTGTACTTGATTCACCTAAATTTTGCATTACTAAAGATCCATGTCGAAAAACATTAACCATATCACCCAAATGAAATTGTCCAACTTCTTGCATTTGTTGTCTTTCATCTTCTGAAGTGGCAGCACTAAAATAAATTTTAATTTATTATTTTATAATATTAATATGTATATAAATATAATACAAATTTATCAAATTAACAATTTACCTATCTTTTTGGCAAACAAATAAATTAAAGCAATTTTCTGCACCCAAAAAGGTATCATCATCTAAAATTTCAATGGCAGTCATCCAATTTGGATTATAATCTCTTGCTATTTCTTCAAAACAACCTTCCATTGTTTTATATTGCAACAATGTAAGAGATCTCATAAGATCTCCAACTAAAATAAAATCGCCTTTACTTTTTAAGTAAAGAGCAATAATATTATTAAAATGACTACATTCTAATCTGAGTTCTTTTTCTGCTGTCCATTCAAATAAACGAACAGTGCTATTTATACTAGCAAGAAGTTTTCCATTAAATTCAGTTAAAGAATAACATGATCCTTTAATTTCTTTTTCAGCTACTTGTGTAAGTTTTCCATCACTCCAATGATATAAAAGTATTCTACCCATTTTTGGTTCAGTTTCATCTGGATGAACAAGTGCAGTTCCAACTATGTAATAGGAAGTAGGATCTTCACCTAATTTTGTTGATATCAATGATAATGCATATTCAGTGGGCATTAACATATGTGCATGTAAAACTTCAAAAGTATGTTGATCAATGATAAGTAGATTATGTACTTCAATTTCTTGACAAATGTCACTAGCTGTATGTCCTGTAGGTTTATTATAAGATGCAATATGACTGCTGCTAGATGTAGAAGCTGCTTGTGTAGATGCTGAATGTCTTACAATGCTAACACCACTACTATCCTGGATGTCAACACGCATTGTTATTACTCCAAATGTTTGAGAACTTTCTTGGTAAGCAATTCGTCTTGGTGATTCTCCAAGAGGAACAGTTCGAATGTGTAATTTTTGAATTTCATCAATTGTTCCAATTGTTACTGTACTATCAGTTGCTAATGCTAAACTATCAGGATATGATTCTGCATTTAAAGAACACATATGATTTACCTCCTTTAAGTTAACATTGCTGAATACTAGTTTATGATTCGACGAATAAATTACAGTAGGCCTATCGGAACATGCAAAAACATTAGTGGTGAACAATGATCTGAAAGTTCTTAAAACTGTTGGTTGTGTACCTAAAGTAACTTTCTTTTTGTCAGAAAGTATACCATTTTGCTTGTGTAAAGTAAAATAATACATGCTACCATCTCCAAGAGCACAAAGCAGATATGTATTACCTTCAAAACATGTCATTAAAATAGATCTAGGTATAATTTCACCACCAAGTAATTCTTTATTAATTTCTTCTAAAGCAGGTAAAGTTAAAATATGAACAGAAATATGTGTCCATAAACCTACTGCAGCAATTTTTGCTTCTGTATTACCATCCAATGGAGATATATCTAAACAAGCAACTTCATATTGTAAAGTAGTAAATCCTTTTGGTAAAATTTGCCCACATGAAATTTCTAAATAAAATAAATCATTTCCAGTAGCACAAAGTACTTGTGTGCCATTACAAGCAACTACACTAATAGTTCTTTTATTTTCTGGCTCCCATTCAGAAACAACTGTTTTAGTTTCATATGAAATTAATCTAGCAGATGTTGGCGTTATCTGAATAAATAAATCATTTGTAACATTCCCAGTATGGAAAGTTTGTTCATCAGCAACAAAACCTGGAATATCTGTTTCTTCAACTTCTTCTCCATTTAAGGTCAAAATTCTGGTTTGTCCAACAAAAGATAAAACCAAGGTATTATCAAAATTGCCACCACCAATTTTTAATGCCCACATACCCTTGATACCTGGCAAATCTATGCTTGCATGTTCTTCAATACCTATTCCATTTCTTATAATTCTAAGAGAACCTTCCTTGAAAGCTCCAGAACATGTAACCATCTGTCCTTGACCTTGTCTTTCAAGATCAACTACTGCCATGTCAACTATTGGTGCTAAATTTGTAAATGTTTCCATTGGTACACAATACGAACCATTTTCATCTGCTTTTGTAATTAATTTAACTAATTGTGAATCACCCAATCTACTACCAACAAATATTACTCCATTATCTAAATATGTAATACATTCTGGTATACTAATTTCTCCTAGAAGTTCAACTTTTAAATCTTTCACAACTTGCGTACCATCTGTTTTTTTTTCTTGTTCTACAAATAACATAAACAAATGTCCAGCCATGTCTCCTAACAAATAACGAAGTCCTTGATTATCGACTTTAGCATAGCATGTAATAGTACTCTGTTTGATAATTGGAGGCACAACAGCAACATATGTATTCCCATCATGATATAATATACTTTCTTGACCTATTATTATTGCACCACAAATAGGAGAAGGTACAGGAATAACTATCATAGCTTCACGTTCTACATTATCCTGTCTCCAAGGTATTTTAACAAATTCTTTATCTCTTAAAGAAATTTCATGTGTTTTAACATGTCTTCCATTAATATCTTGGTGAATTAAAATTAATGTAGGATTAGCACATCCGTGAAGAAAATTTACATCCTGTACTTGATGTTCTTCCATACGTATTGATGATGCTTTTAATTCTGGATTATCTTTATCAAGAGGTATAATTTTAAAGAGACCATCATATAATCGTAGACCAATTACACGTGCTTTAGGATCAATTACAGCTTTGATTCCTGTTTCTGAAGCTTTTCCAATACGATCTGCTACATTTCCATGTGCTTTTGTTATAATTTCTATATTTTCTCCTTCTCCAATACATTCCAAAATCATAGCATTATAACGTGTAGTTAAAAGAAACAAAAGATCTTTTTTTTCATGCTGTAGAGATATTCCAATCAATTAATTACATATTGATTTATTTTAATATGATTTAAAAATCATATTAATTTATTTATATTATTTATATTTTATATTATATTTTATACTTATTATTTATATTTATATGCAATAATATATGTGCATGAATGAAAAATAATTAATTCTTTATACATATAAGGTTATATTATTCTTAATAAAATAAAAATATCATAAATATATGTATTAAATAAAATATGCGAATTTCATTATATTTAATATCAACATGAAAATATGAAAATAAAAAAAATAATTTATGAAAATTAACAAATAAGATACTAGTATAACCTTACCGGCGGCCGAAAAAACTTAACAACTGCAATTTTCCCATAAATTCCAACTTCTTTTAATGGTCTTAAACCTTCTGGAGTAACAAGATATATTTCTAATCGAACATTTTTTGCTAAAATGAGGTTCAAATCCGTAGGGGAAGTAAAATTACCTTGATACGTAAAAAGAAAAGAATTGTTTATCTATGTAAGCGTAGAATTTTTTTGTACATTTCTCTTACTTACCTGTCACACATGCGGTGACAGCTGTAGGCTTGTGTGCCGTTACTACATAATGATGAGACATCGCTTTCATAATATTTAATCCAACAACTTTTAGAAACTTGTTAACACTTCAACCATAAGATACGACCAAACGCTGGCCTTGCGTGCTTTTCAATTTCACGCGCCACGAAGTTAGCAACGATTCACAGTGTATTAAGCCTGGTTCACAATAAACATAAGGAATATTTTAAAATAAAATTTTAAATAAAAGTTACTTCTTATATTGCTTATTCAGCAAATATACATATTTAAATTGAAACTTAATTTCATAAAAAAAAAATGCAAAAAAATTATGTATCTCATATTCAATTAGAAAATGCGAATTAATTATTTAAATTTTTTGTTATTTAAATTCATTTCTTAAAAAAACACTTTTTTATAGATAGAATTCCGTTTATCACTTTTTTAAGAAATAAAAAAAATTAAATTGTATGTACATTTTACAATATATCTTATGATACTAACAATATACATATTTATTAAATTTTTATGGGGATCTTATATTCTATATCATAATAAAGCTATTTCATAATCAGATATATTCACATTGTTGAAGAATTTTTTTAGATGAAGCTCTTCACTTCTTTGCATTAAGTTTCAGGAGAATAATTATAATAAAAGAAAGAAACTTTGAAATTTATTAAAAATTTAAAATATGTGAAATATTTTTAACATATCTTATATTCAGACCATAAACTAATATTTAATATGATACTTTAATTTATACAATTGTACAATATCACATTACTTTTAATATTAATATAGTTTTATTTTAATTAGATCTAGTTTTATAACTTATTAGTTGATGGTCTGTAAACCCCAAATTTATACATTTGTACCATCAAATGGCAGTTCATTGAAAACAGACTACTAAAAGACAAATATTTAACTGCATCACAATTGTTATCAAATGAAGATAAAATATAGAAAATACACCACAAATATAATACAGCTCTTTGTAATACTTTAGCCTGCATAGATATAAATTTTACTTTTTCATAAGATTAGGTATGTATTTCCTATTCCATTACATATTTAAGTTTACACAAAACAGTTTTAAAAAAAAAGGGAAGTAAATTATAAGGGCACATTTAAGGACAATCTAGGTTACATATCTTATATCGAAAGAGGATTTTTTACTGCACAAATGCAATATTGCATTTAAACCAGTCTTGTTTCCTAAATTGGTAGGATAAAAGCAAATATGCAGGACCAATGACATATTTAACATGACTTGTAAGTTAATTTTTAAAACATTCAATAGATTCTTATATGGTGGTGTATAAAAACAGCTTTTTATAATTTATGTAGGGAGACCATCAATTTTTTGAATGGTTACATGACCATTTGAAAGATTAACTGGGGTCATAGATGCTTTAGAATTCTCACTTGAACTACTATCACAAGTATCACTTTTACTATCAGTACTAGAGACAGAACTATCTTTTCTCTGACTATTTTTACTTCTAGAAACATATCCCATAAGTTCTGAAGAAGAGCTAGAATTTGGAAGGAGACAACTACATCTGCTCCTATTCTCATTACTTGTACTATCACTGTCGCTTTCGCTATCAACACTTGAAACTGGACTGCCGTCCCTTTTAGCTCTTAATAATTCATTTTCTCGTTTTAATTGTTCATTTTGTTGCATTAAATCATCAATTCGTTGTTGACAGATTTTTAATTTTTTTGCTGATTCTGAATCTGTACTACTACTGTTGCTTTCCAAGTCTCGTTGTTCTGTTTGATGAAAATTTTTACCACGTAGTCGTTTTGTTAATAAATCTACTTTTGCTTCTAATTGCAGATATTCCTGTATCAGTTCTGATTTACTTAATGTGCTTAATCTTTCAGCATGAAGATCTTCATATGCAGTTGAGAATTCCTTTGTCAAGAATTCTTCTTCGTCTTCTGGAGACGAATAAAAATAATCTTCATCAGAGTCAACACTGAAACTAGAATCTCGAGTACGAGAAGGGGCTGATGGTTTTTGAAATGTAGCAGGTAATTCTGATGATGCAGCTTCTGAAAGCTTTTGGTCAAGATCTGGAAGATCACTATGATCATCCATAAGAAATTGTGTAGTGTTATATAGTGCTGGAGGTTGTCTACCAGTTTTTGCTAATCGACCTCTAGATCTATATCGCAGCTGTTGTTGATATGATAATTGTTGTTTTGAATATGGTTTTAATTTTCTATGTTTAGGTTTACCTCTACGAGTTTTTCTTTTTTTCGCTGCAATATCAATTCCATCTTCATGCTGACCTCCCTCCTGATCTCCACTACCACTACCACTTTCAAATTTTCCAGAATTTTTTATTAATAATTTAGAACACTAAAACATAGAAACAATTATATTAATTTTTAATTTTCAATACTTTAAATATCTTATTACATATTATGTTGTAATATTTATTTTAAAAATTTTACGATTAAGAATCATTTAATATGATAATTTATATGATAATTTCTACTAAACTTTATTTGAATTTCATTGTAAAAATACAAAACTACAAATGATTTTTAAAATATTTAACTTTTGTAGCACAATATTTTTAAATATTCAAACTAAAGCAAATATCTTACGGTTTTCTTATTAATATAATTATTTTTGTTGATATTTTCTCCGGTAGAGAGCGACACTTGTTCCGAAACAGGCAACGACAACGATGACGCCGCAGGCGTCGGCTCTGCTTGTACGCCCTTCACGTCATGTACTTTATCAATGCCGTCCGACACTTTCTCCATTACCGTTTTGACATCATGATTCTCCATATTTATAATATTGACCAAAATTCGGCGATTTGCAGTGATACAAGCACTCATTACCGCTTAAAAACACTATCTCGTCCACCAATACCTTCCACTCCCGTTTTACGAACCGTACGTCTTCACTGCAAACAGCGACTGAATCGCCATGTTTGATTTGTCCGTGATTCCGTGCGATAGCGAAGCGCGACGTGCTAACGTTTCAGAGGAGTAGGGAGATTTGTTCCGAAAGGTGGGGCAAATGTATTTCTTTCCCACCGAACTTCCTACCATTTTCACTTATCCTTCAGGCACTGCTGCCTAAAAGACCATAGGCGATTTTTTTCTTACTGCACCCGTAATTTAATATTTATAGTATAGAGTGAATGATAATCATATATCAAGTATATTTTATTAGTACTTATTATTTAATTAGTGAATATTTTTTTAAACAACGCTTGGATTTTCAATGTATGTATACTTAAAAAATTTTTATATATTTATATATCATACATATTCAATTAACAATTAAAGTTTCAAATTAATCATATATATGAATGAAAAAAAATATTATTCTATATTTTTTAACATATTTTTCTAATACAATTACTATAATATTTATGTTACTCAAATATATGTCATATCCTGAATCTGATTCTTATTTATCTCATTAATTTTACTAAATAGAAACTTTCGCTTTTATAATAAAATATTTGATCGAGTTAAATAGATTTATAAATTGATAATGGAAGATAAGTATTTAATTTTCAAATAAAAATATTAAATTAAAATGTATTACTAACTATTATTTATTTTTAATATATATTATTATTATTAATGTATAAAAATGTATAAAAAATGTATAAGAATTAATATTATTAATTAGATATAAATAGTTTTCTATAATATATTAAAAATATATTTATTTTTTTAATGTAAAATAATTTCGATTTATGTTACAAAAATTTGAGCACAAAATTTCTTTATTATCACAAAATTTCATCACATTGCATTTTTAATGAGTAAATTTTTTTCATATACTGAATTTTATAATTATTTCTTCAATTTTATAATATATATAATCTGATAAACGACATTTGTATCTATGAATAAATAAAATCTTTTCATCCTATTCAAAAAATTCAATCAAAATATATTAACGAAATAGTAATAAAATATAATTTTAATTTTAAGAAGATAGTGAAGAGCTGTAAAAATCTAGTTAAATTATTTGCTAAACCGAAGATACACTGTATTTAATATAATACATACATACATATATGTCGACCTACTTCATACATAGTTATATATAATTGTATTATAACTTATTATATACATTCGATTTACAAATAGCTATATATACATATATTTACAAATAGCTATATATAAATTTCCTTTTATGTTGTAAACAGTTTTTTCGGTTTAATTAACATCATCATAACATCGCATCATTATTTGCATCATTGTTTTTGTATTCAAAATGAATTTTCTCGAACTATTATGTTAGTTTTTCAAACATATTTTTCAATGAATATGATCTTCAATAAATTTAGTGTTTAAAATTATAATATTTTATTGACTTCATAATTGTGAATAAGTATAATATTATTTTATGAATAATGAAATTGGCAATAACAAATATAAGTATGAAACATAAGAATATATTTAATATTAATTTAATATTTGCTTCCCTTGTTATATTGCAAAAAAATATTACATAATTGTTATAGAAATATAAATCTAACATATAGAATCTTTTACTTTTTTCTCAATAAGGAAATATGTATATTATAAATAATTTTTTTTTGTTTATTGAATATAATTTAATTTAATTTAATTTATTTTATTATAATATAATTTAATTTATTGAATATAAATATTAATTTTTAGCATTTACAAATTTTTAAAATAATGAATTTTTATACAATAAAAAGAAATATATTTTTATTTTTTTCATGTTCAATAAAAATATTAATCATAATTAATACACTTAGATTAGATTATTATATTTTTTATAAAAATTGATCTTGATATTATTAATATTATTATATTTACATTTAATTCATATATTTTTTTAAACAATTACGAAAAAAAATAAGTTTTTTATTCTTCAGGCACATTAATTATATTCATATAATTAAAGTAATTTTTTAAATATAAACACAAAAAATTAAGTTAATTATGATCAAAAAAAAGATAACATTATATTTATTGTACACAATATAATTTTCATGAAATAAAAAATAATTTAATATCATTGATCTATGAAATATATAATTTTATAAATTATATATAAATTATATAATTTATTTATCTATTACATATTTTAACATGTAATAATATAGTACAATATATTTTTGTATTTTATTGGTTTGCATTTTGCATTTTATTCGTATTGATGTAACTTTCAAGATATTTTATAATTACAATAGTTCAAATATGAATATCGATAATAATGATAAATTTATATATATATGTGAGAGAATACATATAAAATAATTTATCAGAATTCAAATAATTAATGTAAACATACATTCTATGTAGATTTTTGTACAATCTTATTTAGAATGTTTTTTGAAATATAAATTCTTCATAATTAAGATTGTGAATCATTATAAATATTTTTATATAAAACTTATTATATAATGAATAAAAAACACATAATATACACATACATGTTATAATGTAGATATAATATCGACTATTGACAAACTATCGTAATTATATATATATATATATATATATATATATATATATAGATCAAATCATATTATTAAAATATTAATTATTATCATTATTTATTTATTATTAATAAAAAAAGAATCATTTAGTATTTTTTTTATTTCATTTTATAAATAAGATAATTATATAAGAATAATAATTTGTATAATATGTTTATCTCTTCAATAATATTGAATACGCACCTTTTCATATGCTATCTTTTTTCGTTTAAAATCTACCTATTTTTTGATAACTTTCTCAATACTATATATAAATGTATTCTAATATAAGAAACATGAAGTGTTTCATAATTAATCACCGCGAATCGTATATCATCGAATAATGTTAAGCGAATTATTCAACACTTCAATTGCACTAAAAATGCACCGTCTATTTTTTTATACCAACTTAATCTAAATTATATAATTAATTTGCAGAAAAACATGATATAAATTTTATATATATTAATTTCATTTTATTTGAAAAATGACGTAATGATTTGATTATTTAATTTTTTAAATGCAATTTCTTTTTTCTGTATTTTAATAATTGTAATATTGTAATAACAGATATAATAATTGTATTGTAATAACAGATATAAGATAACTAAATTAAGTGAATAATTTAGTAAACCATAAGTAATAATGAATTATAAATTCAAATCTGTTAAAAATATAAATGTTATGAAATTAATATTTTTTGTATATAATATTTTACGTATTTTATATTAATATATATTATGATCTATATATCATAAAAAAAAAATATTGATTAAAACTGAGATAAGCTCTTAAAATTTTATTATTATTTTTTTTACATCATAAAATTCCTTGTATTTTCATAAATTCATAAAATGAATAATTTTTAGAAAAAATTTTCAGAAGAAAAGATCTTAAATTTCGATATTAAATTATCTTAAATTTTGAAAAAAAAATTAAATTTTTTTATCTTAATCCCTTTATTTATTTTTCTTTTATTATATTGTAATTAATGATCACATACTAATTGATGATGATCTTGCAACATATATATATACATATTGTTATTATTTACATAACAATAATAATATTATATGAACGTAAAAATAATATAAATTATAAAATTATAAAAGAATGGATGCAATTTTAAAAAAAATTTTATTACATTTAATTAGCAAATTTTTAACTTTGTAAAATAAATATTTTTAAGTTTGTGATATATTTCAGTGAAAATTAACAATGTTATACATCTGTTATTAATCTAAAGTTATATATATAATTTTCAACAAATATTAAATATAAATATTATAAATATTTTTTTTTGTTGTTCAAATTGTTGTATCAAGATAATAATAAATAATGTAAATCAAATCTAATAATTGGCATTTATGTATGCTTGTACATATAATATGAATAATTTTAATGAAATATCTCATGTATAAATATACATAAATAATTATTAGAAATGATTAATATTCCACATATGTGTTAAGAATAGAATATATATGTGTATGCGTGCACGCACGATGTCAGCTATATATAATAATATAAATATATTTTTTATTAATGACATATATAAGTAGAAATAATCAAACAAAAAATACAAATATTTAAATTCACATATAAAATAATTATTTAAAATATATTTAATATATATTTATGATATAAATCTATAATATTAAATAATATTAAATGATGAATAACTAAAAAATTTATTTTTTAAAGTTTATGAGTAGAACATATATTGATATTTATAAAAATATATATTATAACATATTATAATATATATGAAAATAAAATGTTTAAAATTAATAAAATAAAATTGACATACAATAAAAAAAATTTTTTTTTAAATTTATTATAAATACTCATAAATAATTATTTATTTGCTAAATAAAAAAATATACACACATAATATATGTGTGTATATATATATATATATAATAGATAAATAGGAATAATTCAAATAATTATATTTTTTTATTTATATTACTTATTATATTATTTTATATTTTTTTTATAATTTAATAATTATATATGATGTATAAAAATTATTTATTTTTATAATATTTATAATATTATTATATATTTATATCAAATGCATATATACAGGCTGAAAATATAAAATTACTTTTTTTATATAAACAAAAAGTCTTTAATCTATTATATTGTTACAAGTATTATTTCAAAAATTTATATATTCTTAATAAAAATAATAATAAAATATCTATGATAAAATAATAAAAATTATTAATATATATTTTTTTAAAATTAATAATATTTGTTTCATCTTTTTATGATAATAATAAATTTATTCAATTACAAGTTCATGCTGATCTATTTCATGAAAAGTTCTGTTGATGTCCTGGACCCATTTCTGTAATCTTTTTTCTTGCTCCATTTTCAATTTATTAGTTTTCTTTCGTTTTACTTCATGTTCAATTGATTCCATTTCCTCTTCTTCATTTTCTTCTTCAGAAAAACTATATTTTACATTACGTTTGCGTTTATATGAATGTCGTGGAGGCTAAAACATATATATATATTAGATTATTATTAGTAATTTAAAAAAATTTAATTTATTAATAATGATTAGAAACTATACCTGTGTAAAGTGAGATGGTTCAAAATCAGTAAATAGTGGAATATTAGACGAAGACACTAGAGATGTTTCACCTGTTTCAGATAGAATATCAAATGTATCAGAAAAATTCAAAATATCAATTTGTTTCTTTTTTTCTTTAATGGGTAATTTTTTTATTTCTTTATTTTTAATTAATATATTTTCTTTATTATGTGTATCTTTCTCTTCTTTTAAATTTTTAATAAGCAACTTATTTTTTATCTCATCAATTGATAATCTTGCAGTAAGTTTTATGTCATGTATAATTACATTCGATTGAATAAATTTTTCTTGTTTGTTACTTTCAATTTTATGCTTAATAGAAGATACCTCTTGATCAGATTCACTATCACTAAAACCAAATGTGTTATTTAATTTTATATTAGATTCATTAACTTTCTTTATTGATTTATTGATTATTGATATTGATTGTGTATCATCAAAAATTCCATGTGGTGTTTTAATTGTTGTGCATTGTGGTAGTTCCATTATATTAAGGAAATTATTTAAATTTGATTGTTTCAGAATTCTTTTCTCATTAAAAATTGAATTACTTTGTAAACCTGATGGTCCAGGTTGAGAAATAAAATTTTCTTTTTGTTCATTAGCTTTTACATTTAATATATTTTCTTGAACTTGTGTGCTAATTATTTCTTTTTTAAGATTTTTTTTTGGACTTAATGTAATATTTTTTTTAATTTCTTTATTGTCAAATTTAAATGCATTATTTACATTAGAAGTAACACTGATTGATTGTATATTTGACTGAATATTTTCAGTTTCAATTGGTATATGTTCATTTATTTGTTCTATTGAAGATTTAAATTGTAAGGAGTGATCGATATTTGTAATTTCTGTACCAAATTTTCTTGAAGTTAAAGGATTTTTCTTTTTGGGAGTATTAGTATTTATATGCTCTTCTTTACTTATATTTTCATTATTTTTTTGTAAAATGTTTTTTGTTTTTGTTATATTTCCAAATTGTTTAGATTCATTTAATGTTCGTACAAGTTTTTTACTAATAATATCATAATTATTATTTTTAGGTGTGCTTTGAAATACATTTTTTACTTGAGAAAATGTAAGTAATGATGCTCTCCAAGGACTGCAGAGCATCTGAGAATTTTCTAATGATTTTCTAATTGGTGATAAAGATTTTTCAAATAAAGAATAATTAAGTGTATTATTTTGTTGTATCATTTGTTTATTATTAAAAATATTTGTTGGCCTAAATGGTTTAAAATCATTTGAATTTGATATTTGTGAAGTATCTATTATTGAAATTCTTTTATCACTTAAATCTTTTACTGATATAATTGTAGGTTTTGTAACTAATTCATCAATAGTACGTTCTTTGATTATATTTTCTGAACTCTTCACTTGTTTATTTATTTCTATATTTGGTTTAAGATTTTTTACTAAATTTTCTTTTAATATATTATCTCTAATATTCAAATGTTCCATAGAATCTTTTTTTTTAATTTCAAATTCTACAAAATCTGAATTTTTAATTTCTTCACTTTTTTTAATAATTGATTTTTTTTTAGCAACTTGTTTCACAGGGATATTTTTCTTTTTTCTATTTGTAACTTTTCTTTTAGTAACTATTTTTCTTTTTTGTTTCTTTGGTAATCTTTCATTTGAATCATTAATATCAAATTTAAATTCATATATTTCACTGACATTTTCTTTCTGCTTTTCTGGTGAAACATGTTTATAAATTGGTAATTTTTTTTTATTAGTAGATAATTTCTTTGTTGATATTCCACTCATAGACTTCTTAGAATTTTTAGAAGATCTTAAAAAATGTATTTTAGATTGGTTTAAAAATGATTCTTTTAAAGACATTTGCTTTGAAATATTCTTTTTTACTCTTGTAATAAGTTTTCTTTTTTTATTTTTTGATTCTTGATTATTCATATTAGAATTATTATGTGTAACAATATTTTCTGATTTCACTGTATCATTAATATCTTCCTTAGATAACTTTTTATTTCTTGTAATTTTATGTTTTTCTTTTGGAGTGATTTCTTTAGTTTTTGAAATAGATGTTTTACCTTTTCTATTTTTTGTATTTTTGATTTTTGTTATGGATCTTGTATTTATTATTTCAGTGGAATTTTTCATTTTTGATATTTTAATAATAGTATTCTTAGTTTTCGATGTTATTTTTGACATGATATTTTTTTTTTAATTTAATTTTTAATTGTGCCTTTTGCATAGATGAAATATGTTTTCTTATTAAATAAAGAATCATTTGTATTAAATTAATAACATAAATCTGAAATAAAATTAATTTCTTTTTTAATCAATAAAATTAATAATGATAAATGATAAGAATTAATAACATTTTTATAATGATTATTAATTATTAAATTAATATTAATTAAACATAAAAATTTTTAATATTAAAAATATCTATAAAATTTATAATTATATATATATATAAATTATTGTAATATAAATTATATATAATATATAAATTTATATTTATATTAAAATAAATAAAAATATAATAAAATAAATTATATTTATATTAATTAATAAATTATAATAATAATTAGAAGAAATAAAAGATAGAATATAAAATAATTTGTTTATATTTTAAATAAAATTAATAAACTTTCAGATGAAGTTTAAAATATGTCAACATATGTGATGAAATTAAAATATTCGTATATTTCGTTTTAATATATCTTATTTCTATAAATATCGATAAAATTAAAAATTTATAAAAATTTGAACATTTTATTTACAAAAATAAATTTAATTGTAGTAATTTTTATTTAAAATAACATTCTAATTAATTTTCCATTCATTCTATTATAAAATTAATTCTTAAAATTAATCATTAATATTATAAAATTAATTCTTTAAAATTTTATATTATTTACCTTAACTAAAAAATAAAAGATTCACTGAAATAATATAATTTATCGTTAACATTTTATAATTTATAAAAAATTTTTTTTTAAAAATAATTTACTATATTAAACAGTTTATTAGAAAGAAAGTTTAAAACAATTTACGCAATACATCAATTTCTTTTTGTTTAGATGAATTGAAAATAATTATAAGAATAATAAAAAGTATTTATTATAAATATTGTTTTAAACAATGTTCCAATGAAACATAAAAAAATAAGAGATGAAACATAACACTTCGATTACTTCAGTTTATATACGGTTAAAAACTGTACATACAGTAGATTGGAAAATTCTCGATAGAATCTATGTATTACTGATATTAAGATGGTACTCTTATAAAGGTAAAGAAGAAATCCAGTTACTCGTATTTGATTCGCTTATTGTAATATTACTATATAATTGATTTGAATATAAAATTTTAAGCCAATAATTATTTTTTTAAAAACTGGATTTATTAGAAACAACTAATTGAATTTGTATTCTTTCTGAATATTTTTTTTATATTTTTTTACTTATAAATAATTTTTACGGCAGTAATAATTTAATAATAATCGAATAATTTAATAATTTTATAATAATATATTATTTAAATTTAATACAAATATTGTTTAATTTGTTTATTTTAATCTTTATTTTATATTCTATACATATTTCACAATATAACTATAAACAAATATGACTATAAAGCATTATATCTCTATTTTCTTATTTTATGTTATAATATTCGAAGAATATCCATAAAGTATTTCCCGCCAATATTTTTTTACAGTGTTGAATGCTTATATTTTACTAAAATTAATAAAAAATTAACTCAAAATGGAAGGATTTGATGATCCAGGAATATTTTTTTCTGATAATTTTTCAGTAAGTGAATCTAATGACACTCAAACAAATCTTCAATTTTCGAAAAAGAAGTTTATGGAATTTATTAGACAATTTCATGAAGGAAATTTCAATTATAAATATAGGTATTTAAAGTTATAATTTTAAGTTATAATTTTCCAATATATAAAAATTTAATTATATATTATATTAAAATATTATATTATATCTTAAATATATACCTTAAGTATATTTCAAAATAATATATAATATTCAATATATTTTATTAATAATATAATCTTTCAGAGATATCTTAAAACGTAATTATAATTTGAGTCAATATTGGATAGAAATTAATTTAGAAGATTTAGCAGCTTTTGATGAATCACTAGCAGAAAAAGTATATAAACATCCAACTGAATATTTACCTATTTTAGAAGAAGCTGCTAAAGATTTAGCAGATGAACTTACAGCCCCAAGGCCAGAAGGCGAAGAAAAAGTTGAAGACATACAAGTTTTATTATCTTCAGATGCACATCCAAGTTCCTTAAGAGGAATCAAAGTAAAACTTAAAATTATTTTATATTTAAAAAAGGAAAAAATTTTATATTATAAAGAATTAAAATTTATGTAGTTTATTGTTTTAGTTTATGATCATATTATTTTTTTAGCCTGATGCAGTTTCTAAACTTATTAAAATACCTGGTATTATCATTTCGGCATCTGGAATTAGAGCAAAAGCAACAAAAATTGCTATACAATGTCGTTCTTGTAGAAGTATGCAAAGTAATATTTCAATTAAACCTGGTTTAGAAGGATATGTTTTACCTAGAAAATGTACAACAGAACAAGCAGGACGACCAAAATGTCCATTGGATCCATTTTTTATAATGCCAGATAAATGTCACTGTGTTGATTTTCAAGTTCTCAAACTACAAGAATTACCAGATCAAATTCCACAAGGTGAAATGCCAAGACATTTACAATTGTATTGTGATCGTTATTTATGCGATAGAGTTGTACCAGGCAATAGAGTTCTTATTTTGGGCATATATTCAATTAAAAAAGTTACTAAAACTACTGGTAATAGAGGAGGAAAAGATAAAGCATTAATTGGTGTTCGAGCACCATATATAAGAGTAATTGGTATTTCTGTAGATGGAGAAAATACAGGCAATGGTAAAATTATATATATAATTATATATATATAAATTTTTTTATTTTTTTTCTATGATTTTTAGGTTCTCATTCATGTGTTACAAATGAAGAAGAAGATTTATTTAGACGTTTTGCATCAGATTCTAATTTATATGAAAGAATTGCAAGAAGTATAGCTCCTAGTATTTTTGGTGCATTAGATATAAAAAAAGCTATAGCTTGTTTATTATTTGGTGGTTCTAGAAAAAAAATGCCTGATGGTCTTTGTAGGAGAGGAGATATTAATATTTTAATGTTAGGTGACCCTGGTACAGCTAAATCACAATTATTAAAATTTGTAGAAAGAATTGCACCAGTTGCAATTTATACATCTGGGAAAGGAAGTTCAGCTGCAGGTTTAACAGCATCAGTATTAAGAGATCCCGTAACAGTAAGTTATTAATAATTTCCATATTTCATATTTCATTTTTATTAAAATATTTCATTTAACTTTTAGAGAAATTTTGTTATGGAAGGAGGTGCTATGGTTCTTGCAGATGGTGGTGTTGTCTGTATAGATGAATTTGATAAAATGAAAGAGGATGATAGAGTTGCAATACATGAAGCTATGGAACAACAAACAATATCTATTGCAAAAGCAGGAATAACTACAACATTAAATACTCGTTGTTCTGTTTTAGCAGCAGCAAATTCAATATTTGGACGTTGGGATGATATAAAAGGAGAAGAAAATATTGATTTTATGCCAACAATTTTATCACGTTTTGATATGATATTCATTGTTAAAGATGAACACGAATTAAATAAAGATGTAACATTAGCAAAACATGTAATGAATATTCATTGCAATGCTACACAAGTTACGGAACAATCTGCCGAAGGAGAATTGCCATTGCATATTTTAAAAAAATATATTCATTATTGTAGAACGTAAGGTTATTCATTATTTTAAAATATTTAATTTATTTTTTATTAATTTATATAACTTTTACAGTCAATGTGGTCCAAGACTAAGTAAAGAGGCAGGAGAGAAATTAAAAAATCGTTATGTTGTAATGCGAGCAAGTACTAGAGAACATGAAAAAGACATAGAAAAAAGATTATCCATTCCTATAACAGTTCGTCAATTAGAAGCTATTATAAGAATTTCGGAATCTTTAGCTAAAATGCAATTGCAATCTTTTGCTACAGAAATTCATGTGAATGAAGCACTTAGGCTTTTCCAAGTATCTACTTTAGATGCTGCAATGTCTGGATCATTAGCTGGTAATCTAGAATGAAATCAATAATATGTTCTGTTTTTTATTATATTATTTTTTAAAAATTTAGGTGCTGAAGGATTTACCTCGGATGAAGATCACGAAATGTTATCACGTATTGAAAAACAATTGAAACGTAGATTTCCTATTGGGAATCAAGTATCAGAGCAAAATATTGTTAAAGATTTTGTAAAACAAGCATATCCAGAACGTGCTATTTATAAAGTTATACATACAATGATACGACGTGGGGAACTTCAACACCGTATGCAACGTAAAATGCTATACAGATTGCATTGAAATGTAATGACATTTTATATTTGCATTTTAATTATATTTATTTGTTATTATATATAGTTTCCATATTTCATTCATTTCAATATATAAATATGTATATATTTAAACTACATATTAATAATCTTTTTTTTTTAATTAGGATTGTAATTCATCCTTAAATGGATAATGTGGATGATTCTCAACCCTAAAGTAAATAACATAACAAAATTTTATATTTTTATATTCTTATATATTCTTTTTTGGAATGAAGTATTTTTAATAAATATATTTACCCCTTAAAAAACAAAAAATTAAAAATTCTTCCACGTGGACCTTTATCTAAAGTACTTAAAAGTTTTGTTTCTTCTTCTCTTAATGAAAAATTAAATAAGTCAATATTTGTTTTTAGTCTTTCGAAAGATGAACTTTTTGGTATTACAACAACACCTATTTGCAATAAGTAACGTAATAAAATTTGTGCTGGTGATTTTTTATATTCTGCGCTTATTTTTTGTACTGTTGGATGTCCTAGAAGATCTGGGAAATTTTCAATATTATGTTTATATTTTGTTTGAAGATGAATTTTAGCTCCAGGTGATGCCAAAGGACTATAAGCTGTTATAATAATATTGTGCATTTGACACAATTGTCGAAGTGAATTTTGTTGTAGATATGCATGTAATTCTATCTAATAATAATTAAAATATAGATTTATTTATATATTTCTTATTATAAAAATATTGAAAAAAAGTATAATAATTTATTTACATTTCAAACTTACTTGTAAGTTACTTGGTTTAATTTGTGCATTTTCCCATATATCTAACACCTGTTTTTCATTAAAATTACTTAAACCTATAGATTTTGTACGACCTTTTCTTACTTGTTCTTCCATTTCCTAAAACAATTTAAAAAATGATGAATTATAAATTATTAATATTTATTATTAAAATTCATAATAATTCATTAATAAGTATTAACTTTCCACACTGAAACAGGATTTGTGTCAAGATCTAACACATAAGTTCCATCTTCATGAACTGCTGGAGTATAAGCATTTTCATCTAACTTAAAAGCAAAAGGCATATGGATTAAGTACATATCTAAATAATCTAATCCAAGTTTTTTCAGTGATAAATTAATAAATTTTTCTACATCTGATGGTCGATTTCCATAATGGGGTAACTAAAAAATGAATAAAAATTTTTTATTTTTAAATATATAAATTGTTTTCTGTGTACATAAATTACCTTTGAAGTGATGAAAAGATCTTCACGTTTTCCACCTTTTTCAAACCATTTTTTTAATACTTCTCCAATTGCTTCTTCATTATTATAATTAAATGCAGTATCAATATGTCTATAGCCAATTTCTAGAGCAAATGTCACAACATTTTCAATATCTTCAGCCTTAGCCTATGAAACATTCAATATTATACAAATTTAAATGTAAAATATAAACTAATTTACACATAAAAGTAATTGAATTTAAAATAATAATTTCAGCTTCAATGTAATAATTAAATCACCTGCCATGTACCTAAACCCACAATAGGCATATCATATCCTGACAATAATTGTACTGTTTGCATATTTTCTTTTTTCAATTGATCTGCTGTAAAAAATATTTGTAAAAATTGATTTAAATAATTTATAATAATATTTTATTAGTATATTCCTATCATCAAATTATTGCAATAATTTTAAATTATTATAAAGTATTATAATATATATATTAGTATTATTTTATGTATATAAAAATTAACTACTTTATAGAAGTGCTATTTGGATACAAAATCAATTTCTAAAGTTAGATCAGACTTGTACTGTTCTGAATACATAAGTTCAAGTTTATAGAGAAAGAGTTACATATATGTTTCACATTTATTGATCTGTGGTAAATTTTGCGATTGTTAATAGAGATTATGTTAGATATTGAAAAATATCTTTATTCACATCATAACATAAAAGAAATAGAAATTTTGTTGTATTGTAAGACTAAAATATCTTGAAATGTTCATATAGTAAATTTTCAAACTAGTCAGTTACAAAATATGATTTAAATTTACATTTGTACTAAAAATTAAGTAAAACCATTAAATGAGAAAATTCAAATAAATTAAATATAATACTTACATGATGATTGTACCAAAAATCGCTGTTGAATTGTTACGAAAAAACAATTGACAAATTGATACATTATACATTGGCTAGTATTAAATAAATAATTACGATATCTAAGCATGTTTCTTAGACATATAATAAGCATATAAAAATTTATAATATAAAAATATATACTTATATAATAGTATAAAATATCATAAATAAGATTTAAAAAATTTAGAATTTAAACAACTTATATAAATTATATTCCCGCTTTATATTAAAATCATAGATAATTTAAAACATAGATTTAAAACTCATGATTTTTCTAATGATCATTTAAAATGTGTTTGATCATTTATAATATGTTTAATTGTTCAATCAATTTTTTTAAAAAATATGAAAATTTATATATAATATTATATATATAAAATATGAAAATTATATTAAAATTTATATATCAATTTTCACATCAATATTATGTAGATGTTATAAAATTTTATTATTTAATATATAAAAAATATAACTAAGATTTAAATAATATTTTGTAAATTAAATGAAAATTATCCTTATGAATGAAACTAAGCTAAAAATATTGCACTGTTGGTAATATTATAAAATTAATAAATCCTTGATTTTTTTTGTTTAATATCACTTAAAAACACATATAATATATTATTAAATCAAAAAATAAAAAAATGATAAACTATAATAAAAAAATATAATATTACAAAAATAAAAAAAAATTATATAATGAAATTAATAAAATTATTAATTGAAGAAAAGTTATATAAAAAATCATAATATTGATATATAATAATAGAATTAAAATTCTTAAATTCTTAAATTTTTAATTTGTATTATATTTCTATAATTTATATCAAAATTGATATATTATATATAAATTATAGATTTTAATAATGTTATCATGATTATTTAATTTTTATTTTTTATTTATCATAATATTTTATAATAATTTATTAATATTTTGTACTACTTTAATCAGTTTTTTTTATACATGAAATATTTAAAATTATAATTTATATAAAAAAAAATATTATATAAAATATATTTTATATATACAATATTATAAATATTAGAAATATTATTTTACATATTTTTAAAATAAATCAAAAAAGTTATTATTTTATTTAAATGATCATATTTTCTAGGAATATATAAGAAATATTGTGTAGTTGGTCACAATGTATATCAGTTTTTATATGATAAATTCAATACGATTGCACGTTTTAGTATGTTTGTATAAACATGAAAATTGTATCATATTCTCGTATTTTATAAATAAAAGATTTTTATTATAATTTATGATTGAAAAACCTATATTTTTAAAATACAAACATGTTGATTTATGATATTTTACACAAAGAAACAGTATATCATTCAATTATTAATGATCTTCGTAATTACGGAGTTAAATATCGTTTAAAAAAGAATATGTTTAAAACAGAAAGATTCGAAGAAATTAAACATATTTCAAAAAAAATTTTTAAAATTTCTTTGTTATATCAACCATTAGATGTTGTGAATTTATCTTCTGGTGCCATTGTACATGTTCCTGTTTTTGTTAGCCAAGCATCTACATTTTTAGAAAAATATATTACTCAAGAAGGATTATTCAGAAAAGCAGGATCACAGCTTAGACAAAAAGAATTAATAATGCGTTTAGATAATGGTGGCAGTTTAGGAGAAAAACATCATGCTGTTGATGTAGCTAATTGTTTAAAAACTTTTTTTAGAGATTTACCAGAACCATTAATTCCATATACATACCATGATTTATTTGTGCATTGTGTCATGCTTAAAACTTATTGTGTACAAGCATTGTTATTGGCTTGTATCCTTTTACCACCACATCATTTAAATACTTTAGCATTTTTTATGGAATTTTTAAAAAAAGTATCATTATATGAAAAACAAAATAAAATGAGTATTGATAATTTAGCAAAAGTTATTGGACCAAATATTATGCCTTTACAAAAAACTACTATGTCTGCTGTACAAATGCGTCTTGAATTACATTTAATTGTTGTTAAGGTAATATATTTGTTTTAAAAATGATCACTTTTATTTAATATAAAATAACATTTATTTTAAATATTATTGTAGACTTTAATTGAAAATGCAGAAAGTATTGGTGTTTTACCAGATCATATAACACAAATTATTTCTATGGAAACAATTGGCAGTACAGATAATGAATTAAATATATCCGATCATTTACACTCAAAATCGAAAAAAAAAAAACATCGCAGTGGAAGTCTTACACGTAAGCCACATCTAAGTGCCTCCAACCTCAATCTAAGTATGTCTGTCGATCTGTTCATAGTAATTTAGTTCTGAATTTTATTCATATTGTATTGATATTAATAATGAAACATACAATGAAAATTTTATAAAATAAATATAAATATATATTCTAACAAATATATAATTCAATTAATTTAATTTAATTACTTGACAGATCAAAATTTTTTATAAATGTAGAATTCCATAAAATTTAAATATTTTTTTGTAGGAATGTTTAATGGCTTAAAAAAGATTGTTAGTAAAAATGTTGCATCTGAAGATAATATATATGATAGTCAAAAGATTCTTGAAAATACTGATTCAATACATGCACCAAATATTAAATCCACAAAAAAAAGAAAAGTTGATTATTTAGATTCACCAAATACAAAAAAGAAGTATGTATTTAACTTGTTTTCTTTTTTCTTATCATAAATATAATTAAAAAATATATATATATTTATTTACTTATATTTATTAATTTTAAATATCAATTATTTTATGTTTTAGAAAAATTGCAGATAAAATAGATAAATCCAAAAAAATTAGGCTTAGTTTGGACCGTTTTGTACCAAAAAAGCCAGTAAGAATGTTAAAATGATTAGTTTAATAATTAATTTAATTTTATAATATTTAATAATTTTAATTTTATAATTTAATTTTCATAATGTACAAAATACTCGTATATTTACAGAAAGCTGTTAATGAAAGTAAAGAATTATGTACAAATATTCTTAATGCTCATACAAATCGACGATGGAGTTCTATTTATAATTCTCATGATTCACAAAGAACTTATAGATCATATAGCGATGGTTCATCGCACTTAAAATTAATTTTAAAAGATAATGAAGTATCAAATGATCTTCACAGAGAATATAATAATATGTTTATTGATGCGGATGTTAATTTGTCAGATAGTGATGAGCAGGTCTTATCAATAGAAGAAGATAATATTAAATATAGCAATCGACATTCACAAATAAATTCAAGTTCAGAAGAACTAAAAATTTCAGATAATTTTGATCAAAAGCATGTATATTCAGCGAAAAGGAAATTAAATAATTTTGAAACATACTCACATTTTCAAGTCACATCTGTAAATAAACAGTCAGAGGAATATGTTACAATACCTAAAAGTGAATATGAAGAAATTAAAAATAGAGTTTCGGCAATTGAATCTCGTCTTTCTCAAGAATTCAAATGTATAAATACCGAAAATAATGAGAATAATGATGATTTGTTATTGCATTCTGTAAAAAAAGTACAAACTGCATATGAAAAAACATTAGAAGAAGCTAGTATTGAAAATACAGTAACAGCTGATTATTTAGCTAAGAAACTTGGTAAAGAACTAAAAATTAGAAGATCAAGTGAACATAAAATTATTAGATCTCCAAGCGCTCGAAAAATAGGAAGTTTAAAAAGAAGATCGCAAGAAAAAATAATGAGGTAAATAAATTGTATTTTTAATAATAAATTTTTATATTTTGTTATTTTATAATCATTAATTTTTCTAGTAAACGTGTTAGACGAAGTGCTTCATGGCATATTTCCCATGGATTACAATCATATATAAAATCAGATCAAGATTTAAATAATGCCTATTCTCATAAGGAAAAAATTTTTTCATTAAATTATACAAAGGATGATACTTACTTACAACCTATATCTACTTCTTTTTGGGAAGAAGAAAAAAATAATATAATTTTAAATAACGAGTTTAATAATTCAAATATATACACAAAAGATCATCAAAATTCTGTTCAGCCAATAAAAAATCGAACAAATATGACGGTACGTCGAGTGTCGTCTTTTCATGGTAATGAACTTACAAATGCAACTATTTATTCCAATGATAAAATTGAAAAACTAAAAAAGACAAATAGCCAACAAAATATGATTTTAAATAAAACATCTGTGGCTAAATTAATTCCTAGATCTGAAGGAAAGAAGAAAGTCATGTCTTGGAAAGATGCAGATAGATATTTTACATCAACAAATCAAATAAATTCTCCAATTATTCAAACTGGCCGTGCATCAATTGCAAAATTAAGAACTCAGAATGCAGGAATGGTACTAGCTAAAGCTAAATTATTTGATGAATGTACAACAAAAATGTATGCTCAAAATAGTATAAATAAGAAAAATGATTTATTTAATACAGAAGATGATCATTGTACAAATAATATAAAACAGAACTGTGAACGAATTGAATTATGTCGAAAGTCAAATAAAAATATAAAAAATAGAAGTCCAAAAATATTAAAACATTCTCCTTATATGGAAACTGAAAATAAAAAAAAAGATAATGAAATGTGTTATTGTATTTTAGAAAAAGATTCTATATCATGTAATACAATTACTCATCAAAAAGAAAATATGGCTGTTAAAACATTGCTGATGAAAAAAATGCCTATGAATATAACTCATGAGTCAAGATTAAATACATATAATACTGATAATAATGTGTTGTGTAAAACTCCACATATTAAGAAATCATTAACTGCAAAAACACCTAAAAATGGCAAAGCATTAGTGAGAAGACCTATTGTAGATTCTCATAGAACACCTTTAAAAGCTGTTAGTCAATTAGAAACTTCAAAATATCAGAATCCTAAAAATATTGTAAAAACAACAAGAAATATTAATAGACATACATGTACTTAATAAGATACAAATTTGTTAAAAATATATTCAGAAAAATTTATTTTATATTACATTCATTTATAAATTGATAAAAGTACTATTGTAATTTAGAATATCATAACAAAATTTAAAAGAAAAATTAATTTTTATAACATTTTTAATAATTGTATTTTTATATATGATATATTATCATATAAATATAGTAAAAAATAATTTTAAATATTGAAAGAAAATGAAAACATAAGCATGTAATAAATATATTCAAATACATTTTTATATCATAAAATATAAGACATTTTTAAACATTTTTTTAAAAAAATTCTGTATTTCTATATGTTTTGTGTTTATTTTTAAATATCTATGTGTTTTGTGTTTATTTTTAAAATTATTATAATGTTATTAAGTATAAACATTTTTTAAATTATATTTTTAATTGCAATAATATTTTTGAAAAATTCGAAGTTTATGCTATTCGAATTAAATTTCTTATATGTAATTTGAAAAATACAAATATGTAAATACTAAATATATTTTTAATATTTTGTTTTATATTTTTAATATTATGATATTATGTTTTAATATTTTTGATAATGTAGCATATTTTGTGTTTTATAATCCATATATATATTATAATTTGTTCATAAATGTAAAATTTATATAATTTTATACTCATTAATATATATATTATTATTGGAATATTATTTGAAAAAGTATATTTAATATAAAATAAAAAAATAAATAAAAATTAAATTAAATTTATCATTTCACGTGATTTAAATTTAATTTTAGCATATTTATTCATAGTTGCACCAATCAGATTTTACCGTCACATCTGGAACTGTCAAGTAAAAATAATACACGTTCATTATACACAAATAATATAACTATGACACGAAAGTTCTATATTCATTGTGAAATAAAATTTTCTCCAATGTTTAGATAATAAGGTATAATACAAAATAATAATATTTAATAATTATTTTATAATATAAAATATTAAAATTACAAATGTATGTAGTTTTGGATACTGTCGTTATGATAACAGCGCCTCGTTGATTCTAGTTGGATCTACAGCTGTTTATACGTAAATTGTTGGTGAAATAAGTGTCAGTGAATCTTACTTATATTTAAAAAGAACAGCCTTTGGGCTGAAATAATAGTCCGCGCAAAAATGAGAGAGGCTGGAATAATGTTAATAAGCACAGCATTAACATGTGCTGTGATAGGCAATGCTTATTATCAAAGAAAACAGTTCTATCCAACAGTAGTTCACATAACCAAATCTAATCCTAGTATGACGGTAAATTTCAATATTATCTTTTTTAAATTTTCTGTTTAAATTATGCTTTAATTATATTATAATTGATATTTCTGAATATTTATATAAAATTTATATAAAAATTTTTTCATTTGTTTAATTGTATAAAATTTAGGTTATCTATACTCAAGGTTTAATTCTAGTATTTATGATAAATGCTTTCTTGCGAAAGATATTTTTTGGTACTTTACGTGCTGCTGAACTTGAGGTAAATAAACAATATATTTGATATAATTAATAAAATTTCAAAAATATATTGGTATATATAAAGAATTATTTATTTATAGCATTTGTTGGAAAAAGTATGGTATGCAGTGACTGAAACTTGTCTAGCATTTACAGTGTTTAGAGATGATTTTAGTCCAAAATTCATAGCATTATTTACTCTTCTTTTATTTCTGAAATCATTTCATTGGTTAGCAGAAGATCGTGTAGATTATGTAAGTAATATGAATGACTTAATAAATAATGTCAGAATATAAAATATTTTATTAATTTTTAGATGGAAAGAAGTCCTGTAATAACTTGGTTATTCCATCTTAGAGTTGGTACTCTATTAGTTCTATTATTTGTTATAAATTTAACTATGATTCATTATGCATATAATACAACAGCTACAAAAGGTCCTTCAGTACAACTTGTCTTTGGTTTTGAATATGCTATTCTTTTAACTATTGTATTCAATATTAGTGTGAAGTATATATTACATACAATAGATCTACAAAGCGAAAATCCATGGGATAATAAACCAGTATTTCTATTATATACAGAATTGATAATTGGATTATTAAAGGTGAAATAAATTAATAACATTATTTTTCAAATATTTATAAAATTATTGAATTTAATTATTAAATTGAATTTAATATAATATATTAATATTAGGTTATTTTATATGTTGCCTTTGTTACTTTGATGGTGAAATTATATACTTTACCTTTGTTTGCACTTCGTGCAATGTATTATACAATGAGAGATTTTAAAAAAGCTTTTCATGACATTGTAATGTCACGTCGAGCTATCAGAAATATGAATACATTATATCCAGATGCAACAGCAGAAGAATTAGCTGCTGCTGATAATGTGTGTATTATATGCAGGTAAAAATTTTATACAAATTAACAATATTAATTAATCAGAAATGAAGTTTTTATATATATATGAATGTTTATATAATATTAAAAATGTATTCTCTAATATTTTAGAGAAGAAATGGTAGCAGCAAGTAAAAAACTACCATGCAATCATATTTTCCATACTGCCTGTCTTCGTTCTTGGTTTCAACGTCAACAAACATGTCCAACATGCCGCTTGAACATTTTAAGACCTGTTAATATTAATCAAGGAAATAGACAACAAAATCAGGCACAGGCAGGACCTCAAGTGCCTCAAGCTCCACAAGCAGCAGGATTTAATCCAATTGGTATGTTTATTTTTACATATTGATATTGGAGAAAAAACTAATATTTATATCTTATTGACTTGACTGAAAGTTCAAGTACTCCCAGCATTTTGGGCTGGAATGCAAGCTCCAGGAGCACCACCACCTCTACAGCAACAACAGCAGCAACAGCAGCAACAAACTTCAGATGCAACAACTCAACAACAACAAAATCAAAACAATGGACCAAATATTCCTTCAACATCATTCCAAAATTTGGCAGCTAATAGTGTACCATTATTTCCTCCTCCATTTCCAACTATGGTACCATTACCTCCTATTCCTACGCCACCACCAAATCTTACAGAATTAAGCGAAGAAGAACTTAGAGCAATGGAAGGTAATTTGCGACAAGCTGTCGAAGCTAGAATACAAACCTTACAAAGAGTTCAGCTTTTATTAGATGCTGCCAATGCTATGATGAATCAATATCAAACAGCAGCTGCTACTGCTAAGTATGAATTTTTAAATATTTTAATAAAAATAAAAAATAATAATTAATATTATCATTTTATAAGATTTTTTTATTATAGTATTCCAATGTCAACTGCAACAAATAACACAAATGTTACAACAGATGTTTCTGCATTAGTAAAACAAGGAATGTCAAAAGCTACAAGTCCTGAAATTAATAATGAACAACTGCAAATTAAAACTGAAATGAATGTTCCTACTGCAAATTCTTCCAATGATAATATAAATACATTATCAGGCACAAATAGTAACGACACAATTTCAGAATCATCAATTAGAAATGATATGGAACCTTCGAATGAACAAGAAATATTACGAAGACGAAGACTACAAAAATTTTCAGCTCAGCTTACAGCAGAATAAATATTTATAAAATTATGTGATAATTTGTGTAATATAATTGTACTTTGATCAATAACAGGCCTGGTTATAAATGCGATTAATAATTGGAAAAAAAAAATGTAACAATTGTGTTAAGAGCTAGAAATTTAAAGTTGATATTACAATAATAATCACAAATATATCAAATAATCCTTTAAAAAAAATAATATAATAAATTTGTCTTTTTTTTATATAAATTATCTTAGAAGCAAAACATATAAATTTTATAACTAATTTTTGTTCTTTAGTTACTTTATACATGTATATATCATGTCTACAATAGATTTTTTGATAAATTTCATAAAATAACTATTATATTGATTAAATTGTTTCTGTATTCTTTATCTAGAAATGAATTTAGTTTAAGTTTTTTTTATTCCATAATTTTTATATTATAAAAATGACTTAAAATATCTCGTCAATTTTGTTTATGCTACAAACTAATGTACAGATTTTAATAATTATTACATATTAAGAATGCTTGTGTCTGTATATGGGAATGGTAATGTCAGTTATTATAACATGACTGTAATATAATTGTTTTAAATAACTGTCAAAATATGTAATAAATTTATTTGTCTATTTAATGTTTTATTTTTATCATATAAATTTGTATACATTTATATATTTCATGTATGCAAAGTTATTTGTAATAATTTTAAAGAATAAATATATACATCAAATAAGATAATAGAAGATAAGTATAAAATAAATTATATTATTTATAAGTAAATGAAAGATTTAAAATAAATATAAATGTAATCATTTTAAATGAAAAAGATGTATATTATTCTAATTTATTTAAAAATAAAATTTTAAATATAGTTACAAATTATAAAAAAAGAATTAAATACATTATAATAAATTACGATATTTTTTTGTTTAAACAAAATTAAATAATTAATTATTCAATATTATAACATATAATATATAACATTCATAACATTAATAATTCATTATTAAATTATTCATAATTAATTCTTTTTTAAAAAAAACATGAAAATATATATTTTTAAAAATTATCATATAATTATGATTATAATAATATACAAATATAAATAAATAATTATATCAGTTATTTATTAAATATTATTGATTATTTAAAAAATAATTATAACCTTATTTTTTAATAATTTAAATATAGAAACTCGATACATATATATACAAATCAAATTTCATTAAATAATTTTTTATAATATGAATTATTTTGGAAAAAGAAATTGTGTATTAATTTATAAAAATGTAAATATTTATATATCATATTACAAAAAAAAATTATATAAATAAATTTTTATATGATTATTTATGAAATTAACGTAATGTATTGACATATATAATATTTATGAACGATAAAACTTCTTAATAATTAAATTTTAACTATTTTAATTCTTTTATTCTTTAGATTTTATTTTAATAAGATTTGTTTTGTTGTTTTTATGTTTTGATTTTTGTTTTATCACTGTCATTTAATCAATTTATCATAAATATATAATATATTTATTTAATATATAAATATACAATATAATATTGAATTATTTTAAAAAAACAAAATATTGTATGCATTATTATACAAAATAATTTTATAACATAAAATTTTATTTTTATTTAGGTATAAATTACACGTTCATATTTAACAAATATCTAACTTAGTAATATTATGTAATATTTATAGTATCAAATAATATTGATATACGACATTGGAAAATAAATTATATTAATTGAATATTTAGTTAAAATATCAGAATTTGAATGCTTTAAATTTAATTTCAAATTATTTTAAACAATTTATTGCATACATACACTCATTAATGAAAATAATATTCAATAAAATATAGACTATCATATTACGCGCTAAAATCCTTGAGACACATGAGGCGAACCCCGTAGCGCGTTGTTGTGATCTAACATGGCGGAGTGTAGTGTTGTGGCTGCTCAGTGTCTATGTCAATTTTAGAGTGATTTTGCTTAATAAGAACGGAAGAATTGCAATGGTTGACGATCGTGATATTACAAGAAATCGAATAAAATAATCGTGTACTTATGAATATTTGTATTACAAAAGGATTGACTTTAATTTGGGTTTCGTTTGTCGCGGGAACTGTACACAGCGGTGAGAGAGCACGCAGAGTGCCGTCTCCTTACCAACAAAATTTTCTTTTGATCTTCTACGATAACAAGCTGGTCTCTTCAACTGATTTGACAAACAATTAAGATTTAACAGCTTTCCTTATACACAACACGTGATAACGAAAACGTGCACGACGTAGTTTTCCCGCGCGTCTTGAGAGGTTTTCTTGGCGCAAGAATCAGGCTTATGCAACGAAGAGTGCATAAACATCTATTACGGTAAACAATCTTATTCCGTCAATCGAACTTGAAAGAATGTGAACTACGTGACAGATCATCATTGCTCGAATTTTATTTTAACAATTTTAGTGACAAAATTCAATATTGTGTAAGTTTGTTAAACGAGATATTACAGAATTAGTGAAAAAGATAAGAAAGAATATATAAGCTGGTGAAATCTGTAAAATTGTCAATAATTGTTAAAAAATGAATAAAAAATCCTTATGGTGTATTTATTAATTAACAATTACGTCATTAATTTGTCTAAGTTATCAAAAAAAAAAAATCTTATATATGAATCAGAATTATAAAAGGATCATATATATTTCAAGGTATTTTTGTTTTATAAAGTTAACCTTGTAATAAAAAGCCTTAATGGGTTTCAAAGAAATAAATGACAGATCGATATATGCAGATTTTGTTGCATTTGTCGACATATTAGAAAGTTGAGAATTATTCATACATTTGTTCAAAAAGCCAAAGAGTTGGTGAAATTTTAAAGGGATGCAAGATAGTTGGTGATATAAAATAGGGTTTATAAGTTAATTTTTACAACATGACGGATACACGTAGAAGAGTAAAATTATATGCTCTTAATGTTGATAGACAATGGGATGATCGTGGTACAGGTCATGTTTCTTCTTCATATGTAGATAGACTGAAAGGAATTTCACTTTTAGTTAGAGCAGAGAGTGATGGTTCAGTTTTGTTGGAAAGTAGAATACAACCTGATACAGCATATCAGAAGCAACAGGTAATAAAAAAAATTAATTATTAATTTATTAATTTTTAATAATAATTTTTAATATTATTTAATCAATAATTTAAAAAAAATAATTTAAAAAATTAAAAATAAAATAAAAATAATTATATACTAAAACTTATATAATTTATATTATACTTATTTATATATTATTTATATACAATATATAATCACATAAATATATATATTAAATTAAATAAAAATTAATAATATAAAAATTGTAAAAAATAATTTCTTATTTATTTTAGGATACTTTAATAGTTTGGTCAGAAGGAGAAAATTTTGATTTAGCCTTAAGTTTTCAAGAAAAGGCTGGCTGTGATGAAATTTGGGAGAAGATATGCCAAGTTCAAGGAAAAGATCCATCTGTTGAAATTACTCAAGATATTGTTGAAGAATCAGAAGATGAACGATTTGATGATATGTCAGATGCTGCACCTCCAATAGAATTGCCTCCATGTGAATTAAGTCGATTGGAAGATATTAATGAACTTATAGGAAATTGTCTATCTTCTCAAATGCGAAAAGATAAATTAGCATTGGCTTTGGAATCAGAAGGTTATATCAAAAAACTACTAAATCTATTTCATACTTGTGAAGATTTAGAAAATATTGAAGGATTGCATCACTTGTATGACATATTTAAAAATATTTTCTTACTTAATAAGAACACATTATTCGAAGTTATGTTTAGTGAAGATACAATTTTTGATGTTGTTGGATGTTTGGAATATGAGCCAACATTACCTCAGCCAAAGAGGCATAGAGAATATCTTCGACAGTTAGCCAGATTTAAGCAAGCAATTCCTATTACAAACGCTGAGCTATTAGCTAAAATTCATCAAACGTATCGAGTTCAGTATATTCAAGATGTAGTTTTACCAACTCCAAGTGTATTTGAGGATAACATGTTAAACACATTGAGTAGCTTTATATTTTTTAATAAGGTTGAAATAGTAACCTTAATACAAGATGACGAGAAATTTCTTACTGAACTATTTCGTCAGTTAACTGATGAAGCAACATCAGATAATAAAAGACGAGATTTAGTTCTTTTCTTAAAAGAATTTTGTAACTTTTCTCAGAATCTTCAACCACAAGGAAAGGAGGCCTTTTATAAAACTTTAACTGCACTTGGTATATTACCTGCTCTAGAAATTACTTTAGCAATGAACGATGCCCAAACAAAAACCGCCAGTATAGATATATTGACTTATATAGTAGAATATTCTCCAAGTGTTGTTAGAGATTATACATTGCAACAAATAAATAATACAGAACAGGACCAAATGTTAATAAATGTAATAGTTGCTCAACTTGTTGGTGATAGTGATCCAGAGTTGGGTGGAGCGGTACAATTAGCCGGTGTGCTACGCTTGCTCCTAGATCCAGAAAATATGTTGGCTTCTGTTAACAAATCAGAAAAGACTGATTTCTTAAATTACTTTTATAAAAATAGTATTGGAACATTGATAGCACCATTGTTAGCAAATACAATTGGAGAACGACCAGCAAGAGAAGATTATAGAACAGTACAGCTTTTAGGATTAATTTTAGAATTACTATCATTTTGTGTAGAACATCATACTTATCACATAAAAAATTGCATATTGAACAAAGATCTGCTCAAACGGATACTAGTTTTGATGAAATCAACACATACATTTTTAGTATTGTGTGCTTTAAGGTTTATGAGAAAAATTGTGGCTTTGAAAGATGAATTTTATAACAGATATATTATTAAAGGAAATTTATTTGCGCCTGTATTTGATGCATTTGTGAGAAATAATGGTAGATATAATTTGCTGGATTCTGCTATTCTTGAAATGTTTGAATTTATTAAACTGGTAAGCATGTATATACACTTTTTTTTTCTTTTTTTATATATAAAAAAAAAGTTATATATTAAAAAGTTATATATATTTTATCTAATTTTATTGTAGGAAGATATTAAATCGTTATGTTCACACGTTGTTGAAAATTTTTCGAAAGAATTAGAAGCAATTGATTATGTACAAACATTTAAAGCTTTGAAATTAAGGTATGAACAACATCAAGATAAGCTGAAGGATCGAGATAGAGCAAATCTTGATAGGTATATATTTTTAAATAAACAATTTCTTGAACAAATTGTCTTCTATAGAAAATAGTTCTAATATATATATAATTATATAATATATATCTAATATATATATTTCAATTATAATTGTTTAGCGTTCCATCCATACTGAGAAATAGTCGATATAGAAGGGACCAGAGACAATTAGATGAAGAGGAAGAAATGTGGTTCAATGAAGAGGAAGACTTTGATGAGGGTGAGGCGATCGTACCCGCAACAGCAGCAGATCTCGTGCCTCCGGCTTCTGCTAAGAAACAGTCATCAACTTCAAATTCTGCACTTAATCCTGCTCTTGCAGATTCTAAAAGTCATCATCAACAGCAGCAGCAACAACAGTCTGTGTTAAATAATAATACTGCTAATAATAATATTACCTCACAACAATCACAAATTAATAATTCCTCTACAACAACGAATGAATCTCCGATTACATCGGAAATTAATCCAAATTCAACTATTGGCGCGGTAGAAAAAACTGGAACTGCATTATTTAAAAAAGTAAAGTTTTTTTTTCCTTTATAAAAATTTAATTATTTAGGAAATTATATTATATTGATTACTAAGATACATTTATAATAATATGTATTTTTTAGGGCTTGGTCGATTACGAAGGAGATTCAGACGAAGAAGACGAGGATACGGAGGTTACACCCTCTCCAAAACGACAAAGATTGTCATAGTAGGCAAATTGGGAAAAAACTGAGGAATTTGTGATTTTTAATTGCTGCTACTATTTCTGGCCCTCCTATGTGCATAGAAAACTCGATCAAATGGTCGTATTGATAACTTTTTTGTACCAGATAAATGATCATTTTCTTTAAGTGCGTGGACGTAATGAGGTTACGTGTTCACAATATAGTGGAAACTGACATACCTCTTTGTGCTGGGTTGTGTATAAATATGCAAAAACATCAGAACTGAATGCAGGTGGGTGAAAGGGTCTAGGAAATGGAATATATATATATATAATTAGAATTTAAAAAAAAAATAAATGATGAACCAATATAATATAAAGAAAGAGAGAACTTTCTTAAAATAAGAAACTAAAACATATGATAAAGTTGTGGCATAATATTGGATGACCACATAAGTGTTAAAAATAATAAGGTTTTAACAAGAAATAGTCCATTCCACATTGTCTGGAAATACCCCATATACTAGGAAAAATTATTTCACAAATAGGCTAAGAAACTCTAGCCAGGCCTAGTGGTTCTAACAAGCAGTTTCTAAGCGTATGCTTAGATTCATATAATAATTGAAATTGTGACTTTATGTCATATTTACATTTATTAAGAAGAAACTTACTATGTAAAAAAAAAAAAAAAAAAAAAATTACATGTAAAAGTACATGATGTACCGCACAAAAACAACTAAGTGTTTTGTTTTGCCATCCATAAATTTTTTTATTCGTGCGATGGGCAATGAGACTATAAAAGGGTTAAACATCATGAAACTTTATCCAATTTAAGGGAAATAGTATTTAGTTTGTATATATATGTATATTTGTAACGATTGTAAAACAACTATTCGTAGGTGAAGCAGAGAAAATGCGATTCCTTTACAAATTCAGTTCCCATTTAAAGTTCTTTGAATGAGCTTTTCGGTTGTCAATGTAAGTAGTAGAAATTGTACAATAAACATATTTGATTTGTGTATATTTACCAGTTTGCACTTTATGTCCGCAATTCACTCCTTGATGTAAAAGAAAAAGTATATGTGAAAGTGTTTTGCAATCTTGAGCATTCAATATGATATATCATATACGTATAAATTATTCGTAATTAATATGGATAAGAATAGAAGCTTGGTATTATTGTACTTTGTAAAAAAAATGATAAAAAAATGGAAATATTAAGTATATCTATGAAAATTTATTCTTGCGAAATTCTATTATATATAACATTTTATAGAATTATTTGTTTTTATCTAAATTATTTTTTGTGTGACATTTTCTTTTTTTTCGTAATTGATGATAAAGAAAAAAAAAAAGATAATGAAGTATTTCAAAGAAAATATTATGCTAATGAAAATCATACAGATGATGAATATTATTTTTAGCGTTAATGTCATATCAAAATTGAAATGAAAATTTATTATCTACATCAGCTCCAGATAAGAATGTCTACTTAATTTTTGAACTACTAGTGCACAACCGAGAAAGCTGGTGTTATAATAATTTAAACTAACTTTCTTTTAACTTATAACGATATAAATTTCTTTAGAATGTTTTTATTTTCTTTCTTTGCGTTTAATATTATATTAAGAACATGTGCCTCCATCTTGATTGAATTAATTCAAACAAAGTGGAACGGAAATATTATAAGCTAATATATAAATATTTCATATCGATCTCCATATATCGTGAACAGAGTTTCTAAGACTGCTTTTGATCTATATATGTATATTAAACATTTTCGTAAATATTATATGTATACGTATTGTACGCATATACACATATACATATATATTAACTTATGGTACTGAGAAAAGATGGTTTTTAAAAATTAATTCAATCTCAAGATATAAGCGAAAAGAATCTGTTAATATCAAAGTAGGCAAATTCGCTGGAGCTGAGTGATATACATTTATATAAGAAAAAAGAAAAATGAAAAAAAAGAATGTAATTTGAATTGAACATGAAAATAGGAAGGAGTGATTTAGGGGAGAAAGAGAGAGAGAGAGAGAGAGAGAGAGAGAGAGAGAGAGAGAGAGAGAGAGAGAGAGAGAGAGAGAGAGAGAGAAAGTTAAACTATAATAAAGGCTAATAATTAAGAGGATATCGAGTAATGTTATCCTTCATGTGTTTCATATAATGTTCAAGATTTATTAATGATAACAAATTATTAATGATATTAATGATAAAAAAAAATTAAAATAATCTTGCATTGGATATATTTTAAAGGGAACTGTAAGTAAGAGGAAGAACGTTGAAAAGGAAAGAAAAAGAATCGATATTTAAATAATACTAAAATGTGGTCGTAAATGCTATGTAAGCTAAATTTCATACCCACGCAGACACACATATATACATATACTTATATGAAGTGTTTCAGATTTGTTGTGCATTGCTTTCATTATTATTATTTTTTTATTTAATATTCTTATTATCGGTGCTTTGTATGTAAGAAAAAAATGAAATTGAAATACAAGCTTGAGGTATATGTTTCTCAAAGGAACGCATTACTCGAGTATTCGAAGATCAAGAGAATGAAACCCAATTAATGTTTTTCTTTTTTTTATTCCAGCTTCCTCTTCGTTTAATATGCATGTATTAATCGCTTTTTTCATATTTTGCTTTTGCAGTCGATTATAATTATATAATCGATTTATAATTTTACTTATAACCGATTCTTTCTTAACAGAAGAAAATCGATTTTATGATTTTATATATATATATAATATATATATATATATATATATATATATATATATAATCATTTATATATATATCTATATATCTATGTATATCTATATATAGATATGTATATATATATATGTATTCAATAAATCTTATTTAATGTAATTGTTGAAAATAGTAAATACTTTTGCAATTCTTTCTTTCTGATTGAAAGAAAAAAATTTTAAACATTGTAAAATCAGTGCCGCTGAAAGTTAAATTAAGAAATCGTACAGCCATTATACTTCGATGTAATGTCATATGATATTACATAATTTAAAAATAAAGAAAAAAATAATTGAACACATTGTATAATATACATGTTAATATAATACGCGCGCGCGCCCCCCCACACACACACACACACACACACACACACACACACACACACACACACACACACACACACACACACACACACACACACACACACACACACACACACACACACACACACACACACACACACAGAAAAAGACATCTTTTTATATAAGAAGATATTCGTAAAAAGTTAAAAAAAAAATCATTTGAATTTAGAGAAAACAAAAAAAAAGATATCTGTAGTTATTTATTAAAAACTTTGATTTATGTATAGTATCATAATAATTAAATGGAAAACCATGAAAAAAAAATATTTTGCATTTTATTTTAGAAAAGCAAAAATGATAATTGATTAGATGGACAAGAAATTCGAATTATTGAATTCATGGAAAAACGAGTAGTGAAAATTCTTATATTTTATATATTTTGATTAGTAATCAATTTAAAAAAATTATATATATATATTTATATATAAATTTATATATATATATATATATATATATATATATATATATATAAACAAGATATATAAATTTAATAAAATTTTAAATTTCATAAATATTTTGATTTTGTTTTATAAATATAAAATTTACATTATTATTATTTAAATTAAAGAATACTCGTATTTTGTCAAAATCAGTTTTGTCTATATAATCATACAATTAAAAGAGGAAAGAAGTGAGAATGATAATTGTGTGTTACACAGAATAAAAGTATGTTGTAGAAGTGCGGAGAATAATTAAATAAAATCTAAAATTAAAAGAACTGATCAATAAACAGAATTATAACTTACCTCAATGTTTAATCACAAGGAATAAGAAAAAGAAAGGATATTTCTTTGTATAAATATAATGATCATTGATTTTCAGTTCTATTTATCTTCTAATTGTGATTTATACAATTTGTGCTATTAGATAATTATATGTAAAACAAATTTTACAGCGTGTAATATTTATAATTTTCTAAAAACATTTATTAAAAGCTGTGTATTACACAACTTTTATGTTATCTTCGCATTCTCTTCTCTTTACATCGATAAAATAAAAAATATAATTTCATTTGAAGAGTTAATTATACATAAAAAAATAAACATAAAAATTGAAAAATTTACAGATGTTAATTTTCTATAAAATTTGTAAAAAACGAGAAACACTAAATTTTTTTTGTTTTTTATTTATTTATATCACTCATCTCGAAAATTTATGCAAATTGTTATAGAAAGATTCTATGCTTTTTCTTTTTATTTTTTTCGTGTTTTATTCAATTTCTCTCACGAATTAATATCAATGATTATAATTATGAGATACGCATCGAATGAATAAGAGAAAATAATGCAAGTGACCTTAAAAAGACTATTTATCATTTTATCGGTATTCATAAGCGGAAATATATACATATATGCAAACTGTAATGATACTAAATCAGACTTATTTCAACTCAAAAGTAAAACAAACCGATGTAATGAATACTTGAAATTGTATACAAAAAAAAAAACAACTTATACTCGTTTTGTTTTAGACATAATGATAAATCATTTTGTTATTTAGATTGATTATCTTAATTCAAAGTTTGTGAACGTTACCTTATAAAATTTTGCTGTTTTTATGCTAAATAATCTACAAAAAATCTACAAAAAAAGTGTGATTTAGTCGCTGTGTATAATATTTCTCGGAAGAATATTCTTACCGCGATAAAATATGTTCCAATTTCATCTTATAAGAATTGTTATTATTAATTCGTTTGCTTACGCACCACTTCAGTTTGAAGACGAGCTGCGAGTGCTTTGCGTACTTGTAATATGGATGGATCTAAAGATTTTGGTAATTTTAATTCCTGCTCCCCTTTGATTGTTGCTTCCGCTATTATCCTTGCGGAACTCGGTCTTGTCGAATTCATTTCCAATCGTTGACTTCTTGCTTCTTTTTTTAATGCTACCAATTTATCGCGTCTAGCCTTCAAGTAAGCTTGTCTTTTTTTTATATCTTCTTCTGATATCTAAAAATTAATATAATAAATAGCATAATGAATTTGACTTATTTTTCCTATATAAATAATTAATATTATTATAAATACATTTTTTTCGTCTGATTTTGATTCATTTGTAGATATAGGATCTAAAGGAAGTGTTTTAGGGAATTTATGAGTATCTTTTTCTTTCTCTTTATCTTCCTCGTCCTTCTCTTCTTTTTCTTTTTTTACTTTAATTTCTCTTTTTTTTGCTTCTCCTTCTTTTACTTCTTTGAACGATGATTGTGGATCTCCTTTTTTCTCTTGTGATATTCTTAAAGCTTCTGATAACAATATTCTTTCATTATTATATTTAACTGTCAAACGTTCGTGTTCTTTGATGAGCGAAGTTTCTGATGATATATTTTGATCTTCCGAATCATTTTCCAATACATGTTTTCTATATATTTTTATTTTGATAATTTTAAATCAATTATAACATTTTAATTTTATATGTTATTTATTTTATTTTTATAGATGAGGATAACAAGACTTACTGAACTAATTCTTCCATGACTAGAGGATCTTCATTCAATGTATCTGTTTCGTACATCAAGGATATAGGTGTGAGGCCATACTTTTGCTCGATCATATTCAAAGCTTGTAATTGAAGCTCCAGATTTTTTTGTATCATCATTCTCTTAAAAATCTCATACTCGTTTGCCGCCCATATTTGTTCGAACAAATTCTGAAATAAGTATCAAAATCAATACACGTTCTACATTCTTAACTTCTATTTAAGAAATCTTTTCAACTCGCCTGTTGAAATTGTATTGTAGGCATTTTTGTATATTTGTTTACGGTACAAGCATACTCGAATTGTTCCGGAGTGATCCCCATGTCTTCCATAAAACAACCAAGCAATAAGTCCACCAGATTTTTGTACTCCTGATATATCTTTTGATACTCATCATTTTCTTCGATATCTGCTTCGAATACTATGAAAAAATAAAACAAAAAAAAAGTCGAATGAAGTATAAGATAACACTTTTGAAAAATTAAAAGATTCATTTTTCGTAAGATGTTTGAATAAAATGATAAACGATAACATTCTTTTTTGCAATTTTCCATAAATCTAGAAATAATAGAAAGAATAATGTCATCTTCAAGAGAATCTTTAAGAAAGTTTTAAGAAATAAATATTAATATAGATGATATAAAATGATTTATTGCGTACATATTTCAACTTACTCAGCGATTTTTCTTCAATGAAAGTAATGAGAGGCGCAGACCAAATGGGACCCTGAAGAAAACCAATCAAAGAATCGAAGACCCAAGCGCTGTCATCTTTATCGTTCATTATGATGAGAGCAAAGAGTTCTTTTTAGCACGTTCAATTGATTTTTTGCGAATTTCTTCGCAATAAAAGGTTTGATACGTATTATTACTATCCTTCTGAAGCGTAGTCATAGTTACCGTACGGCAAAACACTTTGCTTTAGACTTGCGCGAATGAACAAAAGCGATATTAATACATAATTCTTTATTTAAATTTTTTTTATTACAGAGTAACATTTTTACAGAATAGGCATAGCAATAATTATAAAATATCCTTGATTCATTCTGGTGTTTTTATTTATTATACATAACTTGCACATTATGTAAGATTTTCCTCTTTCTGTAAAACAACTAATTTATATTACTTATTTATAATAAAAAGAAAGATAGAGAGAGTGTATTAGTTTTTATAAGTTCCTAAGATAAGATAATGAATGTTTTATAGGTAATTACAATTATTTATTCGAAACAAATATACAATATATATATATATACATATAAAATGTTTGATAATTGGCGATACAATCTGAAAGAAAGTGATTTTACATATAAATTAGATCGTCTTATTTTTATATCAAATCACTTTTTTATTATAATACCAATTACCAAATATTTTGTTATATATATATATATATAAAATGAATTTTAATCACATAAAATATACAATATTGCAAAAGCAAATTTTAAACATTATGTCAACATATATACAAAACAAAAAAAATATGAATTATTATAAATTCTCAGATTTTTTTAAAAGTTTATGATTGGATAGAATTATTATAATTTGTATAAAATCAAATTACAAAAAAAAGAAAAAAAAACATTAATACACGAAAGATATAATTCTCAGATATTATTTACAATATTTCTATTTTCTCATATCTTAATCAAAATAATCTTAATAAAAAAAAATACTTGTAGCATAATATAATAAATTATGTACAATAATATTATCTTCAGAGATTTACAATTGGAAATTATGTTGAGAATGATTCAAAGTATTCGTTGAGATCGTATGAGCTGGATGCGATGGTGCTGGCGTATAGAGGCTATGATGTGAATGAGATTTTGCTCTGGAGAGTTCACTATAGCGATCTTGTTCTGGCGGAGCGACCAAAAGAACTGGTCGTAAGGAGAGAGATTTTCGGGAACCAGCAACACTCTGTGCTTCATTTACATATCCTGGATTTACTTCGCCTAAAGTGAAAAGAATATTTTAAAGATATTTATAGAACAATCCATTGTCTATGAAATATTATGATGACAATTTTTAAAGTGAGTATAAAAAAAAAATAAAAAAAATATATCAAAAATAGATGCAAGAAATTATAAATTATTTTTTCTTTCAAATTCATTTTTTCAATTTTATAAATATGATAATCATAATTTTTAAAGTCATTTCATTTATACAAACTTCAGTCGAAATTTAATTCTTATAAAAGAAAGACCCATACCTTTATATAAGGAACCATTGTTGAACGGTTCTGGTTGAAGCCTGACATGTCTAGATGCAAGGATAAAAGCGAGCGCGGCCAAGGTAGCAGCGTCTAAAGCGGCAATCGCTGCTAACGGTATTGCCCATCTAACTGCACAAGCTCCTGGATTGTATCTGTTAAATATAATTATTAAAATACATTAACTTTTTTACTAAATTTTATTCAAAATAATAATTCGTTCTGAATGAAAAACTGAAAGAAAGAAAAATAAAATAATTGCATTTATCATTTATCATTGTATTTATAATTAGTAAGAAAATAATCATTTTAATGTTACTATTTTGATGTTATATTAATTAGAATTAAAATAATAAAAATGAGAAATTAAAAAATTGAAAATTAATTATGAAGAACATACTGTATAAGAGATTAAATAAGCAGATATTTATTTATTAGAACATCTACCTGGATGCAGTTGCACCACAGACAGCTCGAATTAACGCTGAATCCCAGCCTAATGGATAAATGCAAACACCGATAGCCATGGATATTGCTAAAAAAATGAAAAGAATATTATTTTTTGAATAAGGATTATAAATGTGATTTAAACATTTAACAATAAATAAATTTCTAATTATGTTAAATTTATAAATAATTTATATTCAAATTATTTTTTTTTTGAAGTTATAATTCGTCGAACAAGAACATGATTAATATGGTTGGCATTTCAATGAACTATCTCTTTTCGTGGATGTTATGTTAGAGGCCAACAGTGAAAGGTACGAGTCTTACTTTTCTCGTTTCATAGAATAAAATCACTTTTTATGCAAAAGAAGATGAATAATAAAGTGCTAAAAATCAAATTTATTAATTTGAAAACAACAATAAAAAATATTATCAAAATTTTAATTGATAATAAATGGTAGTTTTTAAATGATATATAAAAGAATATAAATTTGCTAAGAACCACTATTTTCATAAATATTTTCGAATATGTAAAACATAAAAGATAAAATTTATATAGAAGTATTCTAGTAGAAATTATAATGATTACATGGAAAATTTTCGATTCATTGTACATTATATATGTGATTACATATGTATATATATATATATACATATATATATATATGTATGTATTATACAATCAATTTTTGAGATGATAATGCTTACCTTCTACTCAGAGCTGATTCACATTTCAACCAACTTTCACTATTCGTATACGAAGCAATCATGATTGTTAGTAAATATTTTTAATCAATGATGATAATACGTGCAAAACTTTTTCTTAAAATTTATTTGATTCTTTAATAAAATAATTAAAAAATAAAATATATATTATATAAATATATATTATAAAAAATAAAATAATATATTTTTTAAATAAAAATATATATTATATTTTTATAATATTTAATTAAATTAAATGATCTTGAATGAAAAACTTTCTTATTTAGAATCTAGCTTATATATTTTATGAATAAAACCTATTATTTTATTTTGTTGTAAATGATAATCTTATTCGTATTAATTAATGAAATAAAAAAAAAGTGTAAAATTATAAAGTTTTTGAATAACCAATCATAAATATTATTACTGCATCGCGTAACTTATAGGATAAATTAAGCATGTCAACGTTCTTGAATTAGGTCAGCGTCATGCAGATAAGCATTTTAGAAGCATATCCGTATTTGATTAATTTAATAATTATTATTATTTCTATTATACTAAAAAAAATTTATTTAAAAATTCATTTATTTTATATTATAAATATTAGAATTAAAATATTAAATATTAATATAATGAAATAATATAATAACAAAAAAAATTATTAATAAACGTGAATAATCAAATAGAATATTATTTCATTCTAAAATAATATTCAATAAAAATACAATTCTGTGAAATAATTGTGAGTATGTTAATTATAGGGAGATTAGTCAACAGGTAAACTAGCTATTATATGTTATAATGGTTTATTTTATATTTCCCTTTTAAAACATCTCCACTTTAAACATTATTATATTGCATTTCGCAAGTAGAGACTTTTTATTCTAAAAAAAAATTGACAATAAAAAAAACTTAATTAACTTTAAATCGGCAATAAATAAGTAATGATTTATCATATATATATATCAATCATTGAAATTTTATGAATAAATTTAAATAAATATGATAAATAGATAAATTTTATATAAATGATTCTAGGTAATTTTTAAAAGTTAATTTAAAAAATCTGAAAAAGAACAAAGTAAAGAAAAGGAAAATATCTAGCTAGATCTAATGATTACAATTATCACGATCGATTAATAATAACAATAAGAGAAGCGGAATACCTGAAACTACTTGCATCCAGGCGCAGATATAAAAGACCGTTGTACTCTGGCAAAAGAAAAACAGGAGCATCGCACAAATCGTCAATAAAGCGATTATGACCGCGATGCCGACTAGAATAGTGCTTATTCTGAAAGGAACATTCGCGATTGTCGATAGATCGTCCAATCTGCCTATACATTCCTCACCTAATTCACCTGAAGGAAATGAAATGATAGAACGATGCCAGTTGCAACAAATTCAACAAAAATTATGATATTACGATATAAATTCTTGAAATTAAAAAAAAATGAATTTACCATTACCACCGTAGTTGCATCTAGTCCAAAGACCGAATCTTCCTGGATTCTCGTGTTCTAAGTCACCCAGCCATTCTGGAGTGATAAAAGCTACGACTCCGATTATGGCGTAGCATATGGTGAAAATACCCCAGAGAACACCAATTGCCTTCGAATTACGAATGTAATTCGTTGCATACATATGTGACGATTCTACATATTCTATCTTCGAGCCCATTTTATTCTAATTAAACATATTTATCGATTATTTTTTATTAAAAGATACGGTGATTTTTTAATTATTAAAATATAGATATTGAGATAAAAAAATCGCTCTAAGATTTTCCTCATACATTTCAAGAAATATATAATTACAAAAATATATCATAAATATTAATTTTTTAATATTCTCGAGCAATATGTTATTTGACATTAACTGAGTTTTTTTATTAATTCTTTTTCTAAATATTGCTATAATCACAAAGATTATTTTATTAATATTATCAAAGACGCAAATACAATAAGTACATACTTTCTTCGTAAATTGATCGTCTTCAATGTTTCCTCATCACTGATCCTGCGATTTCTTGTTGAGTTTCAAGTGTCCGTTCTCACGTTAAATCGGTATTAGTACCGTTCGTGACATTTGCATCAGAATATTCACTGATAGGATTAAGAAAATACAGCACTGTTTCTTTTTGTAACGACCTATTGATTAGAATGTAATAAAACGCGATTCATTAATCATATTACCTTTTTATTGGTTCGATCAAGATATAACGTTTCATTCTCGAGTTACAGATCGAAGATAAAGACTTATATTGTAAAAGTATTTATAAAATTCGCTGATTGATGCATCAGTTTGTAAACAGCGCACAAAATAAGGCGCGCGTTTTAATACGAATTTAAAATTGAAACCATCTTATTGGCTTCAATCGAGAATTACAAAATTAAAAATTTTAAACGAAGCTTATATTTAGAATATATTATGTTCTAAATATAATATATATATATATATATATATAATAATTCAATAGAGCGCATTATATATTAAAAAAATATAGATTTAAATTTTGAAATTAAAAAAATTAAAATAATAACAATTTCTTTAAAAATATATATTGGATTAAATCATTAAGAACTTTCATATACTGAAGTTTCTTCCAAACTTAATTCAATCTTTGACATACCTTCTTTTCTTCTTTTCTCCGTTAAACTCAAAGTATTTTGGAAGACATCTGTTTAAAATTAATAATCACTAAATTTCACTGGTTCACTATATATTATTTTTTTTTTTTTTTTTTAGAAATCTTCACTTTCCTTAAATATACTGTATGGAAAAAAGAAACGAATATTCCATATAGAACTAGAAAAAATTAATTGAAATATTTGTTTGAAAAAAAGAATTTTGAAATACAAATAAGATTGCAAAAGAAGAATTAGGATAAAGGACCGTAAGTCTGTTGAATTGACTCACATAGCCGCTGCTAGCTACGAGTTGATGCAGCTGATCACCTCAACGAATGGAAAATACGTCTTAAAGAGGACAAGCTATGATAGCGCGTTGTGTAGCTCAAGATGGCTGTTCAGGTGAACTAAGGTTGCCAAGTAAGTAAAAAAGAGGGAGACTAATATGAGAGAATGAGATGAGAACTGTGAATGGGGCCTCTTTACAGGCCCTGAGCTCAAGAGAAAGGTGATGTCGTTATAGAATGCCAGGAGTAGGGATGTCGACTTGTATGTAAGCTTTTCTTCAGAGACTATTCTCTGTTTCATTGAAATAATAAAAATGAATGTTGCTCTTCGTGTTAAAAAATATAAAATAATGTAAAAATATTAAATAAACAAACATTTTTTAACTTTTTTTTGCATTGATAGATACTGCAAAACATATGTAATATTATTTATACATTAATATATTAGTCATCATTTGAAACTTTTAAATAGAAACAAATATTATAATAAAAAAAAATATATTTTAAATATAAATTAAATAATTCCAGAATTGTTGAAAATAGATATAAATCGAATATAAAATGAAAAGTTATATTTTATTATATTTTTTCACGTGTCTCGGATTCTATATATTTTTGTAGTGACATAACATTACTGACTGTATTTCTCAAATTTATTTGTATCTCTAATAAAATATATTTAGTTTCTATTATATTAAATTGAAATTCTATGGAAAAAATTATAAAATAGAATTAATCTTTTTGTTAAAATGTGCTATTATATAAATAATACAAACATTAATTTACAGATATATACAGATACATGATTTATAGAAATTGATTAACTTTACCTTTGAGAAAAAGTATAGTATTTAACTTCAATTTCTATATATTTTAAAATTAAATGACTAAGAAAGATTATTTGCAATTTTAATTTGTTTATCTTTACATTACCTTTATTTCTCAAATTTTAAATTACCATTGTCATTTTACCATATATTTTTTCACTTTAGTCATTAAGTTTAAATAAGTTATAAGTAAATAGTTTAATAAAAAAATAAAAACTAATTTATTCATATTTGAAGTGTAATTTGAATAAATACAGTTATTTAAAAAATTTCCTATTAAGTGTGTTCTATTAGTCAAGTGTGTCATCTATCTACAGTATTTAAAATGTGCGTTTTGTTTTGAAAATATATTTCTAACCTGTGTGCAATCTAAAAATGGCTAATAGAACAGTAAAGGATGCGAAATCTATTAGAGGTACAAATCCACAATATTTAGTAGAAAAAATAATTAGATCTCGAGTATATGATTCAAAATATTGGAAAGAAGAATGTTTTGCTTTAACTGCAGAACTTTTGGTTGATAAAGCTATGGAATTGAGGTTAGTAAATATTAAATATAATTTAAGTAAATTATTTGCGATTTTATTTATGTAATATACTATTTAATTGTTTTTATTATATATATTATATATATATTATATATGTCTTATTTACATAATTTTTATCATATATATTCTTGGAATTTTTTTAAAATTTTATGTTAGAATATAACCTATTAACAAAAACAAACATATTTTATATAGGTACATAGGTGGTGTATATGGTGGAAATGTAAAACCAACACCGTTTCTTTGTTTAATATTAAAAATGTTACAAATACAACCTGAAAAAGATATTATAGTAGAATTTATAAAAAATGAAGAATTTAAATACGTTCGTGCTCTGGGAGCTTTGTACATGAGATTGACAGGATCTTCTTTAGATTGTTATAAATATTTGGAACCATTATTTAATGATAATAGAAAGTTAAGAAGACAAAATAAGCAAGGCAAATTTGAATTGATTCATATGGATGAATTTATAGATGATCTTCTCAGAGAAGAAAGATGTTGTGATGTAATTCTACCAAGAATACAAAAAAGACATGTTCTTGAAGAAAATAATGAATTAGGTAAATTTTTTAAATTTATAAACATATGAATAAAAATAAATAAAAAAATTCAAATCATTTCTATGTTATAGAAGCAAAAATATCTGCATTAGAAGATGATATGGATGAAGGAATAGAGTCTTCAGAAGATGAAGATATACCTCCAGTTAAAGAAGAAACTCGTAAAAGAACAGATGATCATGATAGGGATAGAGATCGTCATAGAGACAGAGATAAAAGACATTCACGTTCCGATAAAAAATCTGATAGAGAAAAACAGAGATCGAGAAGTAGAGATAGAGATAGAGATAGACGAGAACGTAAACGAAGTAAATCTCCCAAAAATCATTCTTCACATAAAGATAAAGATAGAGACAAGGATCGACATAGACGAGATGACAGAGATAGAGAAAGAGATCGAGATCGAGAACGAAGACGAGAACGTGATAGAGCTAGGCATTGAATTGAAATATCAAGGTATGAAAAATATTGTACAGAATATGCGAATTGATTTTTATAACTACCAGGTAAATAAAAAACGTAAAATGATATAACTCTTGAATTTTTTTATCATATATATTGCATTTCGATTGTGATTAACAGTAATGTGTAACATATACAAGGAATAGTTTTGTATTAAAATTATAGGATTTTATATCGATAGAAACGCTACATAGTAGCTTATAATACCCGTACATTATATGTTGTGACAATATTTGTTTTTTTTTTTTTCTTTAATGTCATTCTATTCATTCTATTTGGAATCATTACTTTCGATTTAATATCATGAAACAATGGCCATTTTTACGTTTATTTACAAAACTTTAGAGAAAATTTATTACTGTCATTGTTAAGAAAAAATTATTTTACAATTTATTTTAAAAATTACATTTTATTTTAAATGATATAAAAAGATATTGTTAAATGTTATATTGATTTTAAATAATCTTTTTTTAACAACGCAATGACAAGTTTTCTCAAGCACCATGTAATAAAATAAATTGAAAATGTCATAGCCTGTCTATAAATGTAATTCACATTATATGCATAATGTCTTTAAATATATACATTTTCACATGTGTACTTATAATAGTACTTTTTATAATAAAAAATAGTGAGCAAAGTATAGTATCAAATATCATATAAGAGAAACGTGAATGCATTTATCGTAAATACAATAATTTTTTTTTGCAATTTATAATTCTTTAGATCAATATAAATAATCAATGCATTTCACGTCATCTTAAATTAAATTATATCCCCCTAAATATACATTTTTGTAATTTTTTAAAATTTATTACATCAGTATTTAAAATGTGGGTGAATTTAAAATAAATAATCTTTCTTCCTCTTTTTTTATCCATTTTAACAATTTACTCACTGCCTCAATTGCATCAGGTTTTGTTACAAGTGGTTCAAATGTAACATATAATTCAAAGCCTAATGTTACCTACAGAAAATATATATGTTAATTGCAACATCATGATAGTTTTTATTATATTTATATCATTTATTTGAACTTACCCATGCTAACATAGTCTCTTTATCTAATTGTTGGAATATAAGTTTTAATGGTCGATTTGGGCTATGTAATCTGTGATGTAAACATTGATAAAGCCCTAACAAACTATAAAAAAATTAAAGTTTTTTCATTATTATGTTTTTTTTGATTATTTTATATTTTTTAACACTACCGTTCTATCTCTTCATCTGTTGTATATGGAGGTTGAAATCCAGGACTCCAAAATTGTGCTGTGCTTCTACATTTATACAAAACATGTCGCATTTCTGGCAATCCAATGTCAGCAGTTTTAATTGGTGGTTTATTCATAGATTCGTTAATTGCTTCTAAGCAATTTGTTCTCCTTAATTTTTCTACAATTTTCTATAAAATTTATTATTATTTTTAATATTATTTTTTTAAATATTTTATAAACATTCATTGTATTACTTACTTGTTTTGCTTCAGAAAGAATAAAAAAGACATCTCTATCAACTGTAAGTAACAATAAGCATGCCTGACAATCCTCAGCCAAATATGATACATGTCCATGCATATAACCATTGGCATCAAACTTTGGTAGACATATTGGTGTCCAACTTTCAGCAGTCTTAAGTGACTCTGAACTATCAACTAAGTTTTGTATTATATGTAAATCCACAGGATGTAAAAAAAATTTATTCATTCTAACTAATGTTACTAATTGATTATTAGCTAGAAGTATTGCAAATACTAAATTCTGAAAAGTGTTAATTTTAATTAATATTTTACGATAATTGTAATTTTAATATAATGTTGATTTAAATAATCTCTAAATTATATTACCTTGATTTTACCACATGTTTGAATAATAGTTTGTGTAATAGAACTTCTCATGGATGGTAATAAAGGCAAACATTTAATAGCTCCTAAAAAGAATGCAGGTTCTCTGTCCATAAAATTTAATAAATGATCTATCAGTCTTTCACTACCAGTTAATAATCTTCTTAAATCAAAATTTCTACGTTGTTCATATACTCTAGTTAATTGTGACTGGGTTAACACAGAAATTATTTGGTTATATACATATCTGCAATAAGAAAATTTATATAAATATCTTAAGAAAATTAAATAAAGTAGTATATATATTTTATTATAATATACAAACGTTAATTGTAATGTAAGTTGAGGTACAGTTTCAAGTGTTTTTGACACTGCAACTAGAATTAATGGACCTTTTACAACAAATACAAAATTAGTATCTCCTGCATGAACAGATCTAATCATATCACTGCCTGCTTGAACAAATGAAACCAAAGCTTGCATAACACCCATAACTGTGACTAGTTTATCTTCTGAACTATATCTAGAGTATATGGGTTTTCCTGCTTGGCTTAAAATAAATACATGTTTTTTTTGTGCTAACCATGTTCTACAACGTAAAGGATCTGAATCAATACTACTTTGACCTAATCGATGTGTAACATCCTCCTAAAACATAGAATTTTAATTAAATTGAACAAATTTGATTAAAATTTTCAATATATAATTCAATAATAATTTTTAAGAAAAATTTTTTTGAGTGATTCTTATAAATTATTAAAAAACAATCCTTATTATTCTTATTCGATATTTAAATTGATTTTTAAAAATTTTTTTTTAAATTGAAATACATTTTTATAAAATAATGTTTAAAAAAAGAGGTTATGAAACATACTAATTCGGAATCATCGAGTGATGTTGTTTTTTGAAGTTCTTGTGGATTGGATGCAGTAGGTGTAATTGGAATGTCTTGAACATCTTCTTGTATTTCTGAGATAGTACTCGTTGTGCTTTCTTTCATTTGTCTATCATCAATGCTATTGCTCATTTCTTGTTCATACTCCTCAAAACTATCGGTTGTAACAAGCATTGTTTCAGCAGAAGCACCAGGTTCGATACCTGGTTCGGCAATACCATCATCAATGTTATTAGGCTCTTTCGCAGCCATTTTTATAGTGAAAATACTTCTGATCTGCTACTATTTTAAAATTTCCTTTCTCAATTGACATTTAACAGCAACCCATGACGGATTGGCCGCCATTGTTAAATCCGGCTTATTTGGAACAAATTGCATAAAATGAAAGCAGTATTGCCAATTTAAATAAAATCACTATATTAGGATTTACAAATGTTAATCGATTATATTTTAATTAATGAAAAAAAATTAATTATCTTTTAATAGTTTAACGGATGATCAATCAATATTTCAAAATTAATATTAATAATTTTTTCAATAATATAATAATATAATGTAATATAATTTTCAATAAATACTGAATAAATATTGAATATTCAATAATGTTATATTAATAACATACTGACAATTTATATATATATATATAATTATCTGAATGCTTCTTAACGCGTTTATATTTGTTAGATAAAGTTATAATTTTAAATAAATATATTAAAATAAAATAATGCATTATGTTTTTCTAGAAATATTATTTATTGTTTCATAACAATATTCCAAAATCAACAATTGTAAAAAAGCAAAAATTATTGTGCATCAAATTACTGCATCATTATCAAAAAAATGTTTTTTATAATTCTCATTCGAAATATTACAATCAAGCAATATGTTTTTCAAACTATATGAACATCTAACAAGAATTAATAATACTATATGTAATCAATATTACGCTTATATAGCTTAGCTATACATATATATCATCAATTTTTTACTTGCACATTCTATTAATGTGATTGTAATTATATTCTGTGCAGAAGTGTATGCTTGTTTACACCAATTGATCGATGAATCAAGATCAGCCGATTTATAACTAGACTAGTTTGCACACCTAAGAGATTCTCTTAATTAATCTTATGATAGAGCATTCCATTTCATTTCTTTTTATTAAAATACCGATAATAATTGAATTTGATTATCAGACTGCAAATATGTGTTTTTGCTTATGCGAATTATTAAATAGGATAATTATTCTAATATTCATAAAACATTCTTTTTTTTAATTCGTGGCAGAATCTGCTATTGATATTTTATCATGTTTAAAATACAAAAATAATATCATTATAAACAATTATGATTCGTTAATAAATTCATCGATGTTGGTGCAATAATTTCAATTTAATCCCGCTGTACCATGATCTCATATTCAGGATATGCAATTTCAACACCTCCATATGGTATATAGCACACACTATGTGAAGGTTGCACTTTGCCGATTGTTATAGAGCCCTCATGTTGTACACGCCCAACATAAAGTGGTTCTCCATCTTCTGTTTCGCCACCAGGAATTGCATTGTGAGGAATATTATTTCCAGTTGTTGGTACCCATACAGGATTACAATCACAGAGAACCTAGAATTAAATCATTGTTTTTATATTATAATTCTTTTAAAAAGAATATCAATTGGTATAAATTTAATTGTTTTATTGTTCTACCTGATAATCATTTTTTAGATGTTCCTCTCCACCCCAAGCTACATAACAGATAGTATCTCCTAGCTTTACTTTGCCAGGAAGAAGAGCACCTTCATGATAGGCTCTGCCCACGTACAAATCATTTCCATCAATATCTTTCCCTCCTTGGACTGCAGATGGTGGAATTATTCCACCAGATGCTTCACACCAACAAAATTCTCCTATATCTACTACTCCTTCCACTGGTGGAGCTGTTGGATTCACATCTACAAGCAAATGTTACAGAAATAAATACATTAGCATCTTGCGAATTATCTGAAATTATTTTTTTTATGAGATTAATAGAAAACATATTAGATAATACTATTTAATCATTAATTATTCGAAAAATAAATTTTTTTCTACTTCATTTTATTTTTGTTAAATAAACAAACATTTGTCTCATTTTATGTTAAACAATACTGTTGATAAGCAAAAAATAAAATATGATTTTATAAAAACAAATTTTGGAAACATGTTTTTTTCACATATCTTTGATTAAATGCAATATTTCGTGCTTCATATATATTTTTTATTTAAGAATATTTATGATCTTGATATTTATAATTGTAAAGATTTTCAGAATATATTTATAATATTTATAATACTTAAAATATATATATATATTTATAATACTTCAATATAATTATTACTAGAATTATATAGAACATTATAAATAGATTAATAATAGATAAATCATAACAAAAAACAATATTCATATGAATGAAAAATGTTATAAGATATAGAGTGAGATTCAATTAGAAAAAGAAAAACATTTAAAGAGTGATATAAAAAATAATAATACAATGATCTCTGTATAATATTGTTCGTAGTTATATATAGTTTTGTATAATAATATTTTCTGTACATGTATATAATTAAGTATAATATACATGATTATAAATATAAAAATTTAATAATATATTAAATATATCAGATGCATGTATTCATAAGAATATATTTATTGCGCATTAGAAATCTTTGAATTTCTATCGATAATATATGAATTAAGAGGATACTTAATGTTTGATAGATATACTCAATGTAATATTCAATAAATCCTCTTATAAAGTAACGCCTCAAGCGCGTGACACAGTGAATGTGTTAATACTTTAACAACCGGACATGACAATTGACGTTAACTGAACTAAGTAAGCATTTTTAATCGGAAACTTTAATGCGTAGACAAATATAAAATGAAGTTAATATTTAATGCATTTTTACATCACAAAGGTTATTTATAAAAATCATTCACTTTAAAAATAATATTAAATATAATAGTTTTGTGAAATCTATAAAATAATTGTTTAGTTATTAAAAAATAAATATCTTATCATTTCTCTAAAAAACGAATGATCTCTATAATGTTAAATCTCAAGCAAAAACAACTTTATCAATAATTCCAAGATCCGTTAGAAAAGAAAGAAGCAAATACATATAACGTGAAAAAAATAAATAAAGTTGCAATAATAATTAGATAGAATTACATAAGAAATTAAATCTTTTTTAACTCATTTTACTCTTTAGTCTTAAATACCATAATCTAGTGATATAAATTAAAATAAAATAAGAATCACATAAAATATATTTTTCTAAATATTCATATTTCTTATATTCATATTATAAGAGAATTTCATTTTTTACAATAAATATAAAAATAAACAATAGACTTCAATACTCAAAATCCCATAAGTGATCTGACAATCAATAATTTCTGTCATTAAGGATAGAATTGAAGCAAAAAAGCAAAAAAAAAGCAAAAAAAGAGAAACCAGGAAAGAAACAGATATTTAACAAGCAAATTACTTTGATAATTGGGAGCCGTAGGAGATGGATACAGTGTAGTTTGAAGTTTCCATTTGCCGGTTGCTCCCCAACCGGTACGCACACCCACGTAGCTCACACCAATTGGTGTAGGATCCTGCCATTCCATGATCACAGAACCATTAAGACCACCAACTCTGACCATGATGCGACCGTCAAGCCAACAAATCGCGAACTTCTTTGTTTCGTTCTCGTTCAGAAGATTTGGCGTATTTACGCGCACCTGTCGGTGCAAAAGTTAATTTTTTAACACCCGGAAAACAGGATATTGCTAATTTAATCCAAAATTTGTACTCTAATTTTTTAACATTTTTTTATTCTGTTAATTTTAATATATAAGCCTGATATGGCTTATATATTTAATACTTTGTATAGCAAATATGTTAAATATATAATATAAAAATTTTTTTCATATGATCTAATTTCAATATAAATATATTTTTAACTTTGGTAAAATAAGACAAAAAATAAAAATAATATATCAATGAATAATTTTATCTTTTATCGATTTCGAACCTTATCAGGTTGTTTACAATCATATCTGATGACGGATGCTGTATTTTCCCAGCCTCCAAGGATGATTTCATACATAGGACTCGAGTCGCCTTTTTTGTTGGTCAGAGCGATGTGCGCGTTACTTTTAGCTCTCACTTCAATAAGAACCGAGCCACTCCTTATATTATGAAACTTGTAGATTAATTCATTCTTTGTTGACAAGGAGCCACGTCCTTATGAAAAACAAAATATTTAATTTTGACTTAAAATTTTAGAATTAATTTTTTCCTTTTATTTGTATATCCTCAAAATTCCAATTTCTTTTCATTCACAGAGAGAAGAAAGAATTAATTAATAATTAATAATTTTTATAAAAATTATAAAGAAACATAATTATAGAATATTTTTATCTTTGATATTTTTACAATAAGTTTTATCTGATAAAATTATACCAGTTACTTCAATTCTAAATTTAAAGTGGTTTTGGTCATATTAAAGTAAGATACAAGCGTGACTAAATACATGTGTGATCTAGGATTTCCTTCTCGTGCATGTGTCCATTTTTATTAAACAGTATTCATTTTCAAAAAAAAAGTTTGTATTTTGTTGTATTGTAAGAAAGGCAAAGGAAAAACGTGCTAGGATTAAACACATTCGAGCAGCATAACTAAAAATCTACTAAAAGAAACTAATACAAATATTGTTTCTCGGCAGACTTTATATACTTTACGTACAACGATCGTGACCACCTACACATATGGCTGTATGGACGACGATGCGTTAAAATCCACTCGAAATCCAATAAAATACCAGCAAGAAAATTATATTAATAAACTGAGAATAGTAATTTATATTCCATATATATAATTTAATAAAAGTTTCTAATTATTTATCAAATATTTTTTCCAAGCAAAATATGCAATTATAATATGCAATTTTTATTTTAAACAAGATTTATAAAAGTAATTACTTCTATTGATATTATTATAACATAATATTATTATCTATAAAAACTATTTCTGAATATAAATTACGATAAATTTTTAACATACGACTAATGTAAAAAAAATTTTAAAAACATAGAGTACACGATGAAAAAAGAAAATAATTTTACCTTCGATTAACCATTCACCAGAGGCACCCCAACCAGTACATACTCCAAAATAACCGATTCCGAATGGTTCTGGATCGGCATACGTGAGGAATGCACTTGGTTCACCTTCTTTACCCACTGATAGAACACCATCATTCCATCTGAAAGAATTAAAAAGAATATCATTAGATATTATAAAACATGATTTATTCATTTTAAATTAAAAATTAAAAAGTATTTTAAAAAATATGATAAAAAATTAAAAGATATAAAATTATTAAGTATTAAATATAAAATTGTTTTTAATAACAAAATTATCTTTAATATTCACCTTATCCAAAATCCACGCATTTCATCTGCACTAAGAATGCCAGGTGTATCTACCTCAGCAACATCAGGCTTTGTTCTATTTTTACGGATTACGGATTTACTGTTGCTCCAACCACCAATGAAGACCTACAATATTAATATATACGATGCATTTGACTATTTATTTAAACAATAGCAACATAATAAAAATATTTTTTAGTGATTCTTACTTCGTACATAGGTTCTCCCTCTTGAGGGCCCGTGGTAAGAGCGATATGAGCATCATTTGGAGCTTTTATCCGGAATTGAAGTTGTCCACTCGCGACAGGATAGAAATTGTATTCTAATTTATCTTCTGTGGAAAGTGCTAAAAAAAAAAGATGAAATAAATTTTTAATTATTTATTATACATCAAAATTTCTATGAATCAATATTTATTGTTATACATTATTATAATTTTTATATATTTCACAACTTATTACAGTTTAATAACAAATAAGAACTTTTGTAATAACTCTAATAAAAATTTAATTTAAATAATATTAGATAATAAAATGTTTTAAAAATTTAATTCGATTAAGATTTTAAAATTTTTTCTAATGAAAAAGAATAAAACTAGTGCTCAGACATTTGGACGCCAGTCATTCCATACAGATGTTGATGTAACGAACGAAAGTAGGGCATTGCAGGACTTGTACCGATCAATATATCGTGCACATAATAAGTCTAAATCATATAGAATTCCTTGATTATAAGTCATTCGTAACGATCTTAACATGGTCATCGAAAAAAAAAATCAATGTTAATTTTTCTAATTCAAAGACTAAACATTAAAATATTAAAATATTTATATAACTTTCATATGTACGAAAGAAGTATTATATATGAAAAAATTAAAAATGTCCTATCATTAACTATTTTAACTATTTTTTATATTTAATATGATTTTTGTTCATTATTTAATTTTATTAAAATTTATTCATATTAAGAAAAAAAATTAATTTTCAATTTTCTATTTTGACATTATTAATAAAATGTTTGCTTTATTTTTTGTAATGAAAATTAAACTATTTTAATCATTCAATGATTATAATTTTAAAATCGTATTCTTCAATTTTTTTATATACATCCAGCTATAAACGATCTTATCGCATGATCGTAAACTCAATTTGTTCCTGACGTATTAAATCAAAGAACAGTTTTCATTCATCTTATGTCTACAATTTATTATTTTTTAAATAAGAAATTCGTTAATAGTCAATTTCCACCTGTTATCAAATTATAGATTATTGTGCTCAATAAAGTGCACCTGCTTCATCTTTGTAATATATTCAAAAAGAATATCTTAAGCCTTAAAAAACGACCTTCTTAAAACTAATTATCGTTGTCAATGTCGAGCAGAATATTTTTTTAAAATTATTTTCAGATTACATTTTTAGATTACATATCAAAATATATAAAAAAATTGATTTTTATTGATTTGAATTAAATCAATATTATAATATTTTTTTCGGTAGTTTGAACATTGTTTACCAATTATTTATTTTATTAATTGTTTGATTAAAAAGTTGAATTATTTATTACATTAAATTTATTATATTGAAAATTTACCTGGTAATTTGAGCAATGATATCAATTGAAATCCAAAATCTGTAAAAATTAATGCTAATACAAATGTCTCTGTCAAATGATTCCGTAAAAATGCGGATTTAAAAACCGCGCACATTTTACATTTATCCATCAACATTAATAAATTATTATATTAAATAATTCATTAATTATCACACTTAAAATTCTTGACTTCATAACATTTCAATTAAAATAATATTCCAACATCTAATTGTTATTCATTAATAAATAATAAATATTAATTCTAATAATATAATTAACCTAACTAAATTGCACGATTATTTTTTAATCAAGCACAGACAAACTTCAATTTAAAGATTTTCAATTATTTTTTATTCGAATTTTAAATACTTGAATATCTTTCATGACATTTTGATAGCGCGCCTATTGTTTGTACTAAAAATACGTCACAATACAGTTATAGCACATTTCTGAACGCTTACTAGACACGAAATGTCCATCGAAAAAGTAAAATTCTAAAGTGGATAATAGTGATGATGTATAAAATAATCACTATTAATCACAATTTGCATTTTTTATTCATTAAAATGTTTTGTAATACATACAACAAAATTTTGATTGACGTACGCAACATTTATAAATAGTGGCATATGTCATGGAAACTGTGATATCATCATAAAATAATCTTAATAAAAAAAAAGAAATTATCAACAGTTTAAAAATCATTTATCAATTTTTATACATATATCAGGATCATTTACGTTTTTAAAATAATAATTTATATTTAATATATAATTTTAATATATATTTCAATGAAATTTAAAATTTCTATTAATTATTTTAGGATTAAAATACTTTTTTTTAATTCTTAATTTTTTCATTAAAAGCAATAACATTATTACATAATGTAATTGCTATAAAAGGATTAAAATGATCAAGAATAATAGAAATTTTATTATTATCATTTAAATCAGAAATGTTATCGTGCTGATGTCATTAGTATTTCGATGCGCTTACTTCATATTACGGTACTTTAGTCATAGTGAACTATCATGTCATCGGTCAAAGAAACTACCTTTACTTGCAATATATTTATGTTGTTTGTGTCACAATGAGTCACAAGAGATATGAATATCTCTTTCAAACGTAAAAAAATGAAAAAAAAAATATATACATAATAAAATAATTATTATTTTTAAAGAATTACATTATATGAAATATTTTTCTTTTTCTTTTTTTCATATATAAATTTGAATATATAATAATATCATTTTTCAATTATATATTCAATATAAATTCATTTTTCATTTTAGTTTAATTAGATTTATACATTAAATTAATTAAAATAGCAAATATGTTGTAAAATAGCATGTATGTTTCCAATTAATATAACAACGTAAAAATTAGAGTCATTGAGACATTTTGCAATGACGACTATTTGCTATTTATCATATACATATATATATCTTAGCATTTTATGAACGTATGTATTTTGATGTATCATTGGAAATATACATACAACTTTTTTTATTACGAGTTTTTATGTGTCATATCATTAATGAATGTAAATCATGTTCTGCAATTTCATTTATATTCCATCATAATAAGATTTAATTAAATTAAATTATTTTTATTTATCCATATTTGACAAAATTCGAGTTAATTAATTGTAAATACGTGATTGCTAATAGTTGGATGTATCTAGTCGTGTATCTAGCAATCCTACTACCTGTTTCACTGTCATTGACCTCGCATAGCAACTCTCTTCCTTTGCCAACAAAGTAAGTCACACTATCTAACAGTTTAAACAGTTTAACATGAAAAATATATTTTTTAACTTTTTAAAACATTGTTAAAATTAAAAAATTAATCAAATCTTAAAAAAATCAAAATTGTTTTTATATATTTTTTTTATATTTGAAAAACTTATATAATAAATTTTCTTTATTTTTTTTTAATAAAAAAAATTATACTAAAAAAAAAAAATTTTAATAGCAAAATGTAATAACATAATTATACAATAAATGTAACAACATAACTATAAATGGAAATATATCCCGCTTAAGTGATTAAAGTTCAATTGTTATAATCAGTATATATTATATAAATTTTAAAAAATAAAGGTTTTCGCAAAAATAGTAGAAATACAAGTTGCGTAATACAAGAGATTCTATAGAGATGATGTAATACCAAAATCATAATTTTATCATCTCTCATATGACAATCCTGTTATATTTTTTCTGCTAAAAGTTTATTAAAAAACAAAAAATTACTTGTTTGTTTATATTCTGATACATAGAACAATATATTTTATATAGAAACATGAAATATTGTTTTATATTTAGAAGATTTAAGAAATCTTTATGAAGGTTAAATAAGGACATTCTTGTTTTTTAATGAAAATAGTATGAAGTTATATATTTGTGAAATCTTACAGCTAATAAGAAAGCCGGTCGGCCGGCTTGTCAAACCGGCGCGACTACATTCGTATACTATATTTAGCTAGATACTAGAAAAAGAACTATATATATGTATACAAAGATATTTTTTTGTAAATACACTCTTTAACAATTCTATCAATAATTTATCAATTACAACTATTAATTTATTAACTATTATCTTAATCGATATTCTCTAAAGTTTTTTTATGTGTTTTAAAGGAGATCATAATTTTATATTTGTTTCTTTCTTTTTTTTTTTTAAGAATTTTTAAGAATACTGTGATAAATCAGAAATAAATTTAATATTTAATAATTTGATCGATAAAAGTGAATAATTCTTTGGAAAATTTCAACCATATTTATACATTTTTTTCTTAAAATATTGTCTTAAAATATAATAATTTATTGAATTAATATAATTATTATTTTATTAATATATTAAATGCTACAATTAAATACTATATTATCTAAAAATAAATTTTGAAATCATAATAATGTTTTATATAGAAATAAAATATAGAAAGAATATAAAAAGAAATATAAAAAGAAATATGAAATATAAAAAGAATTCAATATTTTATAAAGTAATATCTTTTTTATAATAATTACTAAGTAGTTTGAAAATATTATTTTAAATAGATATTTCAGTATATTTTAATTGATTTTAATACAAAGAAAGAATAAAACTTTTATAAATTATTTTTATAAATTTCATAGAAATAAAATTGAATAAATATAGAATATTTCTATATATATTTATATTTTAATAATAATTATGTCAAATTATTTATTCAAATAATATTTACAGTCTTTATTGTTTTCCATATTATTTATGATTATAAACATAAAACAATATTTTGAAATATGTTTATTTTATTAATGAATAATTTATACAAATTTCATATCAAAATGTAACTAATTAATCTGATTTATTTGCATATGAAAAAAAGAAAATTTTAACATTCAGTTAAAGAATGTAAATTATAATAAATAAATTATATAAAAATGTACTTACAAATAGCCATTCTGTTTTGATAATAATGAAAATTTTACACGGAAAGAACAACTTACTCAGTACGAAGGTTCAATTTGTACTGCGACGAGCGCGTCATTTAGCGCTTTACAAAGGTGACTAGCTTGCACATGCGCACTATAAAATCTTTTAGATGCAAAATTTTCATGCCGATAATTTGCGAATGATAATTAAGCTGCAATGAATCATAAATTATTAAATTATATGTTTTTTCAGATATAAAATGTTTAGAATTTTATATGTATATTATATTATATATTTATTTTACATTTTTTATAATAAATCAAAATTTTATTAATTAGGTAAAGAGAACAAATAGTAAAAAAAAAACAAAGATAGGTTAAAAATTATTTGCGCCATCTTTAGAGTACTTACTTACCTTAGATCTTAAAAATTAATATTATCTAACAAGGAGAACAAATAAAATAAAAACATAAAATAGGAAAAAAAAAGAATAAAAATAATATGAAAATATGGAAATCATCTATTTCTAGAAATGCTATAAATGAAACTAATATCATAGAGTCTTATATCTAGTTTGTGATAAATAAAAAAATTTTTATTCTTTCTATCCTATTCTTTGATATTTTTAAGAGATGGCGCTGATGATTAATTCTTATTCTTATTTTGTTTAGATTTATTTACATTTTGAAGATAGCCGAAATACTATAATTTTTATCTTTATTCTTGTCAATACATATTTTTTATTATATATAAATATAGAATATCAATTGAACACATTTTTTATTTTTCTCATTTAAAAAGAATGTTTTTTCAAATTTCAATAGTCATTAATTTCAGTAATTGATTTAAAATAAACCAAACAAGAATAATAATAATAATGTTAATAATTTATTATTTTTTATATAGAAAGATATATTTTTTTGCGATTACATTATTATGATTTATATTACATGAATTAATAACATAAGAAAATACTTATATATTTAAAAATTAAAATTTTCTTGTAAATTCATATTCATAATAACTACATAATTAAAAAAATTATAAACAGTGAGATAACATTAAGCTTTACCAATACCAACTAATTCTTTGATTTGAGTTATTAAATGATTATTATATAATTTATAATCCATTGGAGATACACCAAGACATGTTGCTCTTAATCTATTCTCATCCTGTAAATAATTAAACATATTAGTAATTATAAAATTTGTAAAAATTATTGAAATTATTATATTATGATAACATACGCCAAAAACTTCCACTTTTACTCTTATTTTAAATATAAAACTTTTAAATGTTGCTTCACTAAATTTTTCAGAATAAGCATCAATATCATTTTCTTTTAATTCTCCAAGTTCTTGTGCTGTACTACTTAAAATTTTTTCTGCTTCATCATTAAATGCTGTTATCCATTGGTTATCTGTCCAGTCAGCCAAACTTATCTACAAAATTATGAAATAGATATTAATAAATTTATTCTATATTTAAGTATTAAATGAACAATTAAAATATTATTAGTTATTAATTAAATGAATAAAAATTTACTTACATTTGCAAGTAAACGATATCTATAGTTAGGATATTCTTTATCACATTTTTCGCATCTATACATGTCATTTGCTTGATCTACTAACTAAAATTTGATTGAATAATAAATTTCATTATAGTATTAAAAGTACGTAAAAGTGTATATAAAATAATTACTTTTTTTTTACAATTTTCAGAAGGACAAGCTTTATATATAGCATTTTCCATACGTATCATATTAAGAGTTGCTTTTACTGTATATATATCAGAATTTTTATAACCCAATTCCATATCCTTTGCTTCCTGAAATGTTATCCATAATTCACTTACTCCAGTTGTACTTCCAAATGGTTTTGAAAGTGATGTAGCTTCTTCATTACGACCCATCGTATTAAACCAACCTCGTAATCTAATTAAAATAAAAAGTAGAATTATTCTATGTGTATATGTGTGAAATAATATAATTTTTTTTATAACAATATTTCTTTTAAAGATTCATAATTTTATAACCTATGTGCTGCTGGAAGATCTGGATCAATTTGAAGAACTGTTGAACTAAGAGTAGATAAGTTCTTTCCTCCATTAAATTCGGTAATACGTGCTCCTTTTACAGCTAAAACCGGATTACTACTTCCATCGAATTCTTCAGCTTGTGATCCCCATAATGTAAGTGTTACCTAACAATTTATTTAATTGTTATATTATTTGAATTATAACAAATTCTTTAGCCATGTAATGAAACTTTTACCATAGTATTACTTTCATCAACTAGATTGACATCTCGTTTTTTTAATTCTCTACCTGAATTTCGTGACGTTAATATCTGTAAATCCCCAGAGTTTTTTACAATGCCCAGAATATCTATAACAAACGAATTATGATTAATATAATATAAATTATATTTATTTCAATTTAATTTTTACCCATTATATCATTTTGTTCCTTTTTATTTATGTCATTTATTGATACAAAATCAAATTGTAGAGATGGAATATCATCTCCACTATCATGGCATGGAATAATTTCTGAATCACCAATTAAAGTCATCTCATAATCATTTTTCAAATTGTTGAATTGCTTATTTGCTGGTTTTAAAGTTGCTCTAGAAATATAATAAACTTTCCCAATCTATAACAAATGCATATCATAAAATTTTCAGAGACAGTTTGAAAAATTTAAATTTAAATAATAAATAAATAAATATATATAATAATTACCTCAAGCATATCATAGAATTTATCACATTCATTTCTGAATGCTGTACATCTAATTTCTCCACTTTCATCTATAAGATCCATGGAAAATAATTTTCCTTCACCACGTGAATTACTCCATGTTCTGATATTAGACTTACTAACAACTCGTGCTTTTATTACCCATCTGTATAAATAATTGTACAAGATATTATAAAATAATAACACTAAAACAAAAATAATTGAACATACCTGTTTTGATAAGGACTCAATGCAACAATTGGTGTTGTTGATATATTATTAGTAGAAGACTGTTGCATATTATGATTTGATTTTAAATTAGCTAAAAATTAAAATATTATAATAATAAAAATAATATTATAGAACACTCAGTTAAATTTCATTAAGATTGACTTAGTTAAATATCAAATTCAATATATCTTATATATATCTCATCAATCTTATCAATAAATAAAGAAAGAGAATAAATATAATACAAGCAAAAGAAATACTATGGACAAAAAAATTTATTTTGCTTCCTTTTACTTTCTTTCTTAATCTAAAATTTTCTTATCTAAATTTTCTTATTTTTTATCAATGTGCTATACTTAAATCAATTTCTAGAATAAAAACATTACTCTGCTCATGAGAATTTCATTATTCGCTCTCAAATATATAACATTTAATGTGATTTTTTTATTAGCTTATATTACTTTGTTGTTGAGGAACTGGTTGTGCAGATTGTGCAGATTGTACAATTTGTGCTTGTTTAGAATCACCCTCAGTTTCAGCATTTGTAGGATTTCCAATTTTATGTCCAACTTCATCACCAGAAACTTTTAAATCAATATTTAATATCACCATTACTCGTCTAAAATTTAATAATTTTTCTTTACTTATTTTAAAATTATATCAAATACTGAAAATATATTATAAAAATACTGATTACTTACTTTTGTTTGCCAGCATTATTTACCATACTTATAGCATATCTATTTATTTGACAAATAGAAAACTCTGTTAATATATTGTCCGTTATCATTGAATTTAATTGAGTGGCTAGCATTGTGAATGAATTTACTCGTTTTCCATCAGACACAAGAAGTCTGTAACGTTCTCCACTACTTGAACTAGATAATTTTTTATGACCCTATAAAATAATAATATAATTATCATAATCATATTGAAATACTTTATTTTAAGATTAGATTATATTAAATAAATAAAGATATATTAAATATTAAATTATTTACCAATATTTGTAGTACCGGTTTATCAACATCAATGCCATTCATAATTTTCTAAAAAATTAAATAGAACTTGTTATCATAATTAAATATTAATTATGAAATAATTAATATATAAAACAAAATAATTATAAAATATAAATATGTTATATAAAATATAAATATAAATATAAATAAGTATAAAATATAAATTTACGTCTAATGCTCCTTCAGTAAGCGAATACATTTTATATAATAATAAAAATAATAAAATATCAAATAAAATTAACAATTTCTTTTAAAGAAAGTTTTTTATGTTAATATGTTCTACACAATAATGCAAATGTTTCCCGCAATTTCCCCTTTATATGTAACTAAGAATATGTAAAATTAAGACGCAAATAAAATATATGTCTAGTTTTCATCAAATATAAAACTTCTCTATATCAATTTCAATCTTTATTTCAAACAGAAAATTACTAGAAATCACTATACAAAAATTCGTTCTGGAAAGATAAACTAGACGTTTTTTGTTTTGTGACGAAGAAGTTCATTCTACCTCGTGCTTGGTTTAGGAAAACCATTTTGCGGGTATTACGGATTCAAATAATAAAAAGGACGATAGTAATTAAAATGAATGGAATTATAAGAAATACATTGCGTTCGTCGATAATTAAAAATTTATTTTCGACAACTTCAAGTACAGGAATTACATGTAATCAATTAAGAACACTATGGAATGTTTCTCGACAAACTCAAATTACATCTATTGTTCCGGTAAAACTATTTAACCATCAAAATGTTTTTTGTAATTACAATTGTTGCAGGAATTCTCACTCAAAAGGTATATTTAATGTATCGTTTATTTTATCATCTTATAAGTAATAAATCGTATATTTATAACGATATTTTTAAGTATATTTTTCGATATACATATGTATATTAATAGTATATTGTAATTGTATATTATATACATTTTATTATTATCATTAATAATATAAAGTTTATATATTTTAACCTTTAATTGATATTGAAATATTTTTAATATATTATTATCTTTTTGCTTTATTATAATTTTTTATTTATTAGCTGAAAAAGAGCTTGTAGAATTCTTAGCAGAAGAAATTATAGCAGAAAAGAAGGCACAAAAACTAAAAACTATTCCCACTGAATTAGATGGATTTAAAGTATCACTTGATGGTGCAGATGTTAATTTAGAAAAGAAGCAAGATAATGAAATGTAAAAAAAATATTTATCATACTAAAATAATATTAAATTTATAAAACATAGTGAATTATTTTGTATAGAAAATATATTTTTTACTTTATTAATTATTTTTTTTTATAGAATCAGGATTTCATTTAATATAAATCATACAGTTGATTCTGAATCTGAACCCAATATTGAAATGACAAATGATAATCCAGATATTGGTGATATGAAAAGTAAACCATCTTTCACAATAGATATAATAAGAGGAAATCAAACTCTTGGATTCACTTGTTCTTTTAATAATGAACCTGGTGCATCAGGTGCTAATGAAAGCTATAGTCAGTAATATAAATATACTATATAATAACATATATTAATATGTATTATTACATAATTAGAAATGAATATGTTTTTCATACAGGTATTATTTAATTTCAGATGATATTTTTGGTATAGATGAAATCACTTTATATACAGGAGAACATACTGACAAAGTATATGCTGTTGCAGGTGAAATTATTGATGGAGTAAGTAATATATTATTAAAGTTACTTATATATTTATAAAAAATAAACCAAGGAATTGAGTACAAATTGGGATATTCATTAACCAATTTGATAATTAATCTTTGGAAAAACAAAACATTCTCAGAATATAATATTTTATCATTGATAAAATTAATTATTTGAGGATGTAACAGTTATTTTTTATATATTTTCATGATCAGTTTAATGATGCTTTTTTGTATCTATTTTTGTATATTTATGTATTAAAATGTATACAATTTGTTTCAGTATCTATATGATTTATTGATGAACTATCTTGAAGAAAAAGGCATTTCAAATGAATTTGCAGAAAAATTAATTGATCTTAGTACAAGTTATGAACATACAGCATATGTTAGTTTGTTAGAAGGCCTTTCAAAATTCACATCTGGAAAGTAATGTTCGTAACTTCTATTATATTTATAATTTATTAGGTATAGAATACGTTTATATAAAAATATGTTTATAATAAATATATGTAATATTCTAATATGCTTTTTTTGTCGAAATTTTCTTTTTGAAAATAAATTACATGTCACATCCATATCATTGTATTATGCCATTAATAATTTTTTAATAAAAATATATTCCTAATTATATTATATATTAATATTTTTTTAAACTTTATTAAAGCTAAACTAATTTATTTTTATAAAAACTATTGTATATATATTATATATAACAATTATATGGATTATATTCATATAATATACAAGAAAATATATATAAAATTAAATTAAAAAAATAATATTGAAATTTAACTTTAATGAATACATCGTATATACTAACTGTACTGAAAAATTTTGTAAAAGAGATCGAGTTCAATGAAACAATGGCGTAAGTAACCAGATGGTTTGGATGTGCGGATTTCAAATCGTCGATTTTATAAATTATTTCGACGATTAAGAGAAATGTCGAACCGTGATCCGGATAATTTAATAACCACAAACGATGAAAATTTCGATTATTTATTTAAGATAGTGCTTATTGGTGATTGTGGTACAGGAAAAACATGTGTTGTTCAAAGATTTCGATCTGGTACATTTATCGAAAGACATGGAAATACAATTGGTGTGGATTTTTCCATGAAAACTGTACTAATCGATGACAAGAAAGTTAAGGTATTTGATTCATGGTTTATTTAATCCATGATCAATAAAATATTATTTCTTTATTTTTTTGACATTTAACCTAAAAATTATTTGTAAATAAATTTTCGAAAGATTTAATATTTTTTTAAAATGAAATTATTTAAAAACTTATAATTTTAATCTTTTATTAAAACTAAGTTTTTTTAAATAATATATATTATATTATAATAATTTATTAGTTTAATATATATATAAAATATATATAAAATAAATTTAAAAAAAAAGTTTGAATTATTTTATATAAATAATTGTCCTATAAATTTAATAAATAATTGTTAATGTTATAAAATATGTGATATATATACCATTAAACATATTTAATTACATTGTAATAGTTACAAATATGGGATACAGCTGGTCAAGAGAGATTTCGTACAATAACTCAAAGTTATTATAGATCTGCTAATGGTGTTATTGTTGGTATGTGAGAAATATAATTTTTATTTTTTATTTAATCATAGATCATTAAAATAAAATATATTTCAGTTTATGATATTACAAAAAGATCTACATTCTTAAGTTTACAACATTGGGTTGAAGAAGTACGAAGGTATACTTCATCACATGTGTTATTAATTTTAGTTGGTGAGATTCGTTCATTTTTTTTTTTAAATTATAATCTGTATATTAATTATTAACAAATGAAAATCTTATAGGTAACAAATGTGATTTAGAAAGTCTCAGAGAAGTTGAAAAAGGTGAAGCAGAAGCTCTTTGTCAATATCTTCCTGAAGTATTACAAGTAGTAGAAACATCAGCCAAAGAAAATACCAATATAGATTCTATATTTTTCTATCTAGCATCTGAGCTTAAAGTAAACATTTAATTTTTATATAATAATATATAATATATAAATAATCAAATATTTAAATCTTATTATGAATTATATTATATAATATATTAAAAAATAAATATATTTTTTGTTTTTTAGAGAAGATATGAAAATCGCCAAATAAATGCTAATGAAGATGAAGTTGTTAGACTTGGTGCAAGTAGAAAATTGTCTTCCTGTTCAAGCTGCTCATATAAAATATTTTAGGTAATAGTTTTTAAACAAGTGGTATACATATTTTTTTTAAATTTAAATTTGTATATAAAATGAAAAAAAATAATGTACAATATTTTTCTAATGATTCAAATGTGATACTAAAAAAAATGAGTTGATAATGACAAAATAGTAATAATTATGGTACTAAGCCAGTATTTTGTGACTAATTATAGAATCAAAACTCACTATGGATCTGTATTAATTTGGAAAATTATTACTACTTCTAGAATATTAGAGACTTAAGATTGAATATTTTAAATGTATACATTTGTAAATATAAATATTTAGATTTGATAATTTGATATAATGATGACAATTATGTACTTCAACTATTTATAAATGTAGCAAAATATCATGCTTATATTTATTTTTAATGAAGTGAATCTCAATGAGCACAAATAATATATTAATATATTTTTTTAAATAAAAGAATTGTTATTCTATTATTTTAATAATATTTAATAATATTATTACATTTTACATTATTATAATTATTAAAATGTAAATAATGTTGCATCTATTGTATAATTAAAATAAATAAAATATACACAACATAAAATTAATATGAAAGTAAATATTAAACAATATATTAAATAATAATTATTTATTAACATTGATATATTTATTATATAGATATTATCAAATAAATATGTACTTGTAAATTACAATACATATTCTAGAATTTTCCCTTTTTTAACAAAATTTATAAAAAAAATTTAATATTTTATTACAATTATCTTTGACTTATGCACCAACAAATACATAACAAATATGTAACATATTGAATAAATTTTTTATATGTAATTTGTTTCATTTTTGGTATATTTTATTAAATATACATATCTCCTATACACACATACATACATATATATATATATATATATATATATATATGTATAATGTAAGAGTAACTTTGTGAAAAAAAATTTATCATTAAGGCACTTTTTAATATGTGCAAAAAAACTATATATGCTATATAAAATACTATAAGAAATATATATATATATATAAATTTTTTATTGCTTTTTTAATATTTATAGAATTAATGGATTAATATTAAAAAAAATATATACATAGGAATATTTTTTTAAAGGACTTTTTATAAATTAACATAAGGTATTGTTATTTATTTCCATATTAATATTCAATATGAAGCACAATGATTATAGTTTTCTTTACTAAAAAAATTTAAAAGATATATAATAAATATATTAAAAATTGTGATAAATAAATATACAAAAAGATAATTTTATAGAAGTAATTAATATATCTGTTATATAAATTATATTAATCAAATCTTAATATTTATAAATAGATTTAAAAATTTTATATTTTTAATTTTTAGTATTCTTGATGCAGTTTTTTTATTATTATAAAAACATGTTTAATAAAAATATTTTATTATAATTATGCTTCTTTTTTTTTGATTTAATAATCTTAATTTTTTTTGTTGTTCTATATTAAGTTAAAATTAATAAGTTAAATATTAAAGATTAACAGAAATTTCATACTCTATTATAAGTTCTTCTATATTTCTCATCCACTTGTACAAGATAATAGGTTCCAGGAAATAAATTTTTAATGTTACTTTGGGGAGTATATGGTACAATGTGACAATTCTGTTCACGTAACTCTAACACTTTTGTATAATCAGCTGGAGAGACCTTTTGACGAGCATCAAGTTGTTCTTTGATATAGGAAAGTGAAGAAGTAATTTTCACTAAATCAGATTTTTCATTATAATCTTTTGTTATTGTTATTGAATACATGGTGGAACAAAATCCTGAACCATATGAAAATAGACCCACTTTGGTTCCTGCTAATTCTTTTACAGATTTACTAATTAATAAAGAAGCCAATCCACTATATACAGATGGAGTGTACATATTTCCTACTTGACTTGGTATCATTAAAGAAGGTTGTGTCTTTTGCATAAAAATATTTTTACTTAAATTTATAAATTCTTTCTCAATATCTTTATTGAGATAAGTTTCTTCAAGTTTAATACCATGAAATTTTTCTAATTCTGGATATTTTTTGGATATTTCCTCTTTTGATGTATTCAAAAAATCAATAAAGGCTAATCTAGCTAATGATTTTTGTACTAATTTACAATATGGAGAATGAAACAAAAATGAATCAAAATTATCTAAAGTTATATTATGATTGTATTTATCTATCACCTTTTTACGGTAAGTTTGATAACAAGTATCCAATGCACTAAGATAACATTGAATTGATAATTGTCCATCTACAATAGGATAGTCAGACTTTAAGTTTGGCTTATAAAAGTCATATACATGTTTCATACATGATGATCTTACTCCACGATCAATTATTAAAGGTGCATTTGGTCCAATTACCATTGCTATTGCTCCAGCACCACCAGTTGGTCTAGCACTTCCACTAGAATATACAGCATTATCACCAGCAACAACTAAAGCTAATCTGCCATCCCAAGCACTGCTTTCTATCCAAGATACAGCATTTAAAAGAGCAGCAGTTCCTCCATAGCAAGCATTGGTTGTATCAATTCCTTCTATATCTGTACAATTATATGGTTCAAATAATTGCATAAGAACAGTTTTAACTGATTTGCTCTTGTCTATTATGGTTTCAGTTCCAACTTCTAATCTTCCAATATCTTTAGGTTTTATATCATATCTATCCATTAATCGTTGTACAACTGTTAAACACAAAGAGTTAATATCTTCACGGTCATTACAAAAACCCATTTTACATTGGCCTAAACCAATAGTATATTTTCCAGCAGAAACACCATCAAATTGTTCTAATTCTGTTTGATCAACATATTGAGCAGGAAAGTATACTTCCAATGCCTTAATACCAACATTTTTTGGCCACATGATTGATTTATTTAAAATATTTTATTGTATATTATATTTTCTGTAATCTATATTAATTTTTTTATGAAATAATCTCTAAAAAATTATCTTTAGTATTTTATGTTTATAACAATATATAGAAAAGATATATTTTTTTTATATTTGAAAATACACGTGATGCCGGTTATTGATCATACACTGAAGAGTTCGTTTTTTAAATATTATTATCTTTATATAATATTTTCTTAGCACTTAATTCTGCAATCTTGAGAAAATAGTAAGAGTATTTTCGAAAATTTTAATATTGATGATTTTAAATTTATAACTTTTAAATAAGAAAATATGTTTCAAGAACAGATACTGCTACAAACAGATCCAGTGATGAATTCAGGTTAGAAGTGAAACTCGACAGGTGAAAATTACGGTCACTTCCTATTACGTATTTTAAAACGTCGTTTAACCCTTCTTTTCAGCTATAGGTCTGTCTTACTAATGTTTTCTTAAGAAACCAAAGTACAACATTCTTACCGAACTATTACTACTTAATCAACTAGTCGCATTGTCATTTGGAGGGGATATAAATTCACTCGATTCTTTTTACGAATATATTATAAATGCTTATTGACTTTGTAATTTAAAATTTTGAATTTGAAAGAAATATTGCAAAATTTTTTTTTTATAATCTTTGAATACAATAAACTTCATAATAAAAAGAAAAATGAACAATTGTAATATCAAAAACGATTTTAGAATATAATTTCCATAATAAAAAAATATAATATAATGTAATTCGAATACGAATATAAATATAATATAATTTCTATTTTAATAATATTTTTTGTAAATATTTTTAATATATATTTTTAATGCAAAAGTAATATTATTATAAAAAATACATTACTAGAGAAAAATTTATGAACAGACTTCTTAATTAATTTTTAATTTTTAAAAATAGATAATTTTAAATTATAAGTTACATAAGTATGTATAAATCAAATGAACACTATGCTAATGTAAATGATAAAATGATTTAAATAAAAATAAACATCTAGAATAAATTTTAATAAGTAAAAAAAACTTAAACTTGGATTAAAATAAATATGTATTAATGAAAATAAAAATGAGAGACACTCATTTTTAAATAAAAATCAGAAATTTATATTATTACTTTTTATTTTAAATAAAATCTTTTAAAAAAATATATATAAATAAAAATGTAAAAAATATCACGATATAATTTTTATCTATATATATTTATATTCTATCTAAATATAAATATTTATGATTGCTGAAATTTCCGGAATAAATATTTTTTTCATTTATGTTATATAAAGAATGTATACTTACATATACATTATTATTGCATCGAGTTCACGATCTCATATAAATAATTTATTAGTCACATATAAATTTAATATATTTCGTTTCATTACAATATTCGAAACACTTTAAAACATTGTGTCTAAAAACTAAATTGAATTTTTAAATTTAATTAAAAATAAATTCACTTACCTATTTTGTAATATCTATCTATTTTATTCTTAATATTTATACCGCATGAATATTATATAAATAATAAAATAAATTGTACGATAAAATTTTATATAATATATATATGATTAGTGTTATAATGATAAAAAATAATACAATTTTACAAAAAAAAAAAATAAAAATAAAAAAGAATCAATTATAAATAATTTTTTGCTTCTTTACTACTTTGAAAAAATTTTCAAAAATAAATGAATTTATCCAGAAATATTTGTGAATAATAATTCTATTAATTTGCAACATAATAAATATAATAAGATTTTCATGTCATGAATATTCAATGAAATATTTAAAATTTTTTGCTTTTATATCCTATCTACGATATCTCTTTGGTTATGTTTCTATATTTATTATATGTATACGTATATATGGCTGTACGTACGATGGATAATTCACAAATATGTAAACTAATAGAACAATAATAACATTTCTTTCTTACAGTAAATATTAATATTTTAAATAATTTAAAAAATTATCCATTATCCAAAATTATGCATAGAACATATTTTATCTGTATATAATTTTACAAAATATAATATTTTAAGGCTCGGGTTCAAAATGGAGTAACATTTTTCATAATTTTGTATATAATTTACTGAATACATAATCCTAAAGTATAATAGTAATAATGTACTAATTGTGATTTCTGAATATTATTATTATTACAACATGTTCTACAAGATAGCGGCGGCAGCTTTGTTTTCATCTGGTACGGCAAAATATAGTTTGTTTTTATTTTTATCTATTTTTGCCTTAAGTTTTTTTTGGTGTTTTATTATTATATTGTAACTCACGTGTATGTATAATATGTGTGATAGTTTCATAGATGATAGTTCACACAATTTATGACGATTAACTATTTAAATATTATAAGCATTGCTGATTAAAGTACACATACAATAATTGATACATTTCGATTTCGTCGATTTTCGATATTTTACAGTTACATGTTATACAATATTGAAACTTATAAACAGATTTCTTTCTGTCAATTAATCGAAGGTATAAATTAATAAAATAAATCTTTTGTTTTTAGAAATATGTAAAATTTTATATTTTATAATAATTATTTGAAATATTTTTTAAAGAAAAATAAAATTTAAGTACTCAAGTATTATTTCATTTGTTTTTATATTTTTCTAAAAAAATAAATAAGAAAATTTATTGCAAAATTATTAATTATTAACAAATATTGATAAAAATTGTATATTTCTCGAAGATAATCTTTGTCATATTTTTGTACTTCAAATGTAGATTTTAATATTCTTTTATTATAATTCTTTCAAAAAGAAAAAATGATTTGAATATTTGTTTTTTGTTTCAAAATATAACGTTTAAACAATGTTTAAACAAAAATAGCACAATGAGTAATGTTCAAATGGTTTTATAATATTGATTATATAAGCTTAATATTATCAATGCAAAACTTGCGAATTTAATTATACTTAATGTCCATTTTTAAAAAGTATCTATTACTGTTTTTAACATCGAAAAAGCTCGAATTTCGAAACGTTTTTTTTTCGAATATCTTTTTTATTTTTTACTCGGGCACATCGATATTTCAAAAAGCATTTTTTTTCCCCTTAAATTTTAAGTAAAAATTGTTCTAATTTATCTTTTTATATTTATTATTATTTTTTAATAAATTTTTCGATCTATCAGCATTATTCGTGCGACTGAAGCGATTTATTTTGAGCTTCTTAATGGATTGTCGATAATAAGAAAGATCGAGATTAGTTGATCTTTTGATCTAGAAAAATGCATATAAAATAGGAATGTAACATATGGTTTTTTCAACACGTAGAGTCAAAGTCCTTTTTTTTTCTTGCACATTAAATCGCACAAATCTTATTTTATAGAAACTGAAGAATCATGTACTAGTGTTATTATAAAATGCTTATTCTCTTCATCTTGGCACACCAGTAATTCAATTAGCTTAGAATAGAAATCCAAGATTGGGCAAACTTTTAAATTTTTTCTTTTAAATTTCAACTTGATGAAAATATTCTTTTATAAGATATATTATAAAAAAAATATATATAGCAAAAAAAGAAATATAATAGATCGTGCGATAAGGTCTACATTCAAGTAACTTATTATTAAACAGGTTTGCCCATTCTTGTTATAGATCAACATATACTTGGATGAATTCGAGACAGTATAATTTTTTTTCATATAAATTCCATATCAATTCAGATATGTTTTTAATGGATTATTAATCCATTTTAATTTAACTCATAACTTGATTATTTGTATTTTCTATTTATATAGTAAACAAAAATTGGAGCACTATCTCGAATCGCAACGATCCAGTATACACTTAGATTTATTTTATATAATTTATTCTTAATTACTCTTAATCGCACAATGTGGCGCGATTTGCTTCGTTATTGATACAACTTAAATTTACACGAATTGGACTTATCCTTACAATTTCTCAAATTTATATTTATACATAAATATATATTTATATGTATATATATGGCCACTGCTTCATTTAGAATCACATTCAATCATTCGTCGCAGAATGATACGAGTCGAGTTCAATGAAAAGACAAATAATGAGTGATATTCTGTATTGTTCTTTTCTTATGTTTAAGTTTTTTCGTATTTAATTCATTATAAAGCAGCACGTTGTTACTCGCATTTAGCGAATACTGAAAGGAAGAATACGATTGATGTAAAACAATTATTTATACAATTTTTTAGGATAAAAATCCTTTTATAATTATATAAATACGCTATTCTTTAACAATTTAGTTTATGACGCACTTTCAAATGTAATAGAAACATCGATATAGCTTATTGCTAGCTCTAGACACAGAGACTTTTCTCGCTTATTAGGTCGATAATATATCTCACACTTCAATTTGATAAGTATACAATTTCTTTATTTAGAAAAACATTTTTATGGTTTGCTAAAAATGATTCTGCAGCCAATCAAATTTATGATTAATTAAATTTGTTAATCCAATTATGTATATTACATATAGTTTCCAAGAGCGATCATTGTTATTTCAATTTTTTAATATTTGAATCTTCATGAATTATCAAGATCTTATTTCATAACATTTATGTTATATTTTTCTATTAACATAATTATTAAGTTCAGAATATCCATATATATCAAATATGTAAATATCAAAAACAATGCACAAAACAATGTTAATACTAATTGTTCGATATTCAAAGTGTTCATATAAATATTAAAGACATAAATAGATTGATAAAAAATGAAGATATATCGAAAGAAATTTCTCATATTTTTCTTTCGCCATTTTTTTGATCACTCTTGTTAAAGAAAATTATATTCTTTGAGATTATGTTTATATTTTGTACAATATTATATGTCGAATTATGCTAAATATAGTTTTGTTGAATATTAATAATAGGAAGCGCGAAGCACAGATAAACATGATAGAAAAAACACTTTCATTTTCATTCTTGAAAGCATAACATCTTTATGCTTGTAAAATGAAGAAATTATATAAACGAAGAGTGATATACACAGTATAAATATCAACTGTATGATTTAAGCAATACATATTCTTTTTTGTCTTTTAATTCATTAACAAATCTCTCATATTTTATCTTTAATGATTTTGAGAGAAAAACGACATTATATTAATGTATAAGAAATCATAAAATATACCTTTGATGAATCATGTACATTAATATCTAATAATAATCAAATAAAAATTTCCAAAAGCCAGATGTAGAATAGCCAGAAGATATTATTTTCTTTTAAATGAAATATTTGTTATTAATTTGTTCAATTTTTCTTGAAGATATCATATTATTGATATGATATTTTTTTAAGAAAAATTGCTGTCGATTATTTTAAGAAAAAATTCTCTTCATGTTGTTTTTCTGAAGTTGACTTAAAAGAGTCCTTTCTTCTTATTCTTCTTATCCTTACCATCGACAGCCCTGAAAAGAATTATAATTTCAGTAGAAATAAGCAATTCTTGAATTTATTAAATGATAACATAACTTATAGTGTTATAATAAATTTTAAGATTTTATATTTTTCATTTATTTTTATAAATTGTATTATATTAATTTCTAATATTGTATAATCTATTTGTAAAAATAATAATATTAATAATATTGTTATTTAATCTTCAAATATTCATTATATTGATAAATATTCATTTCATGAAAAATAATATAATTGTACTTTATTATGTAAAGTACAATTTTATTACGAAGCTCAATAAGTACTGAAAGTAAGTACTAAATATATTCACATAATTATAATATATATAATATATTATGTTATAATATATATATAATATAGTCATGCTAAAATCATGCTTTAGAATATAGAGAAATATAGATTTTCATGGGCTATGATCATCAAGCCACATGCTTTCTACGAGTTATTTTATTCTCAATTTTCTAAATGTTAATATATGTAAATTTCTTCTATGTAATATTTCATTTTCAGATTAAACTTTCATATTTAATTTTCATATTCAAATTGTCAAGTTATTATATCAACTTATTAATTAATGCAATAAAGCTTATAAAATAAAAGGAATCAATAGATTGATAAAATGATGTATATTTAATATATTATACCCAAATAAGATATTTTTTATTTGTATACTTAATATATATAATGAAAAATTTCTGTACATATAAAATTACTATTTTTCATAGATATTCATATGTCACAAGAACACATAATGCGAAAAAGCATAATAATCGAAACATGTTAATCGAAAAATGCGAAAAAAATATTTGTCGCATTTTATATTTCAAAGCCACATTAAAAAAAGCAAATGATATTTTTTGTTGCTTATTGATTTCTTTTACATTGCTTATTCGCAATAAGGCTAAATAAAATAAGGGCGACCAAAATGGTTAGTAAATATCTTAGAAAAGCATTACGTTTATTTGCGAAAAAAAACTTAATGATGAAATTAACAATGTATAATAATTATTTGTGAGTAATTATTATTATTGGTCATGTATAGTATTACCCTTTATCAAGCTGTCTCTTGTTCGAGTTAAAATGATTTGAAGAACCACATCTAGAAAGGAATGTTACAACTTTTATGCAAACGGAATGTAAAGACATGCGAATGTATTAATGAAAAAAAGTAAAAAAATGAAAAAAAAAAAAAAAAAGAAAAAGGAGCAGACAGCTTGTTCAGAGTTTACAATAGTTTTCCATAATACTCTACAAAGTGTGAATGTTATTTTGAATTCATATAAGATAAGTTATGTATAAATATAACGCATGTTGCTGTGAATAAAATAGCGATATCCATAGGAATATAAATCTCTTAAATTGCTTACATAAGTTTTATCAAATTTTGTGCCAAAAATATGAGCCTTTAAATGTATCTGTAGAGCTAACGTAAGAATACTATAAAAATTTTTCTTCGGACATCTTTTGCTATTTTTTTATTCTAACTTTTTTCGCAACATAAAGTCTATTCCTCTTTTCTTATTTTTCTATAATTAAACATTATTAATTATAAACTTATTTAGCGCGGTGCAATTTCAATTCTTTTATGATTAGATAAGCGTTCATATGTAACAGTGATAATCATAAATTATCATTTTAATTCAGTTTGAGTTTAAATTCATGGTGATCGTTATTTCACCATACTATGAATTCACTATATGATTATATTGTTCAAGAATATTTTTGAAAATTTTAGAAAAAAAAAATATAAGTAATAAAAATAATTATACCAAAATTGAAATATGTCTAATATTTTTTTCGCAATAGTCTTAAGTAATATAGTTTTCAATGCTAACATATTGTTTTAATCATAAAACAAATATGATATAATTCAAAAAATTGGAGACAGAAAAAATACACAAATATTCATTTAATGTATAAGTAATTAAATTCTGTTCAATTCTGTACGTGTATACACATCGTATATCGATATAAATCATCAATAAAATAAACACACAGCATCAAATGTATAAAAAATGAGATCGACGTTAATATTTTTAAAGATTTTAGTCCTTGGACACAGCAACGTAGATGCATTTTGTAAGTAAATGTAGACAGATTCTACGTTCTACTAAGGATGCTCGGGATGTTGTATGACAAGCTGTATCTGTGTAGGGCTGTCTTGAGGTGATTTGAAACTGGTGTGACGGCGTAGGAGACTTCCTATCCCTCGGGAACCCCTCAACGTACCCCCGCCACCGCCAGATCCCTCGGAAGACACTGATCCCGTCCTAAATTAAGGGACACCCCGATATGGTATACACACAACAAACAAACAAGCGCAAGCATCACATAACATTCGTCCATAAAAAAGCTTTCTTAAATTTATAAATACACCAAAGTACTTATTCTTTTACACTGCATCAGACATTCAGTAGTAATTTAAGATAAGCATTTCAAATGTAATTTTACGATTTAATTTTATGTATTCATAATGCATGATAAACAGGTAATATACATAAAATGATATCATTTTTTTTTAAAACATTCAATAAAAGAGCAAAATTATGTAAGTAAAATTTGAGGAAGCAATAATGTTAATATTTTTAATATTTTATAATTTTGTAATTATTATTTGCATCATTTATTATAAACAAATGATTATTAACTAATCATCTTCAAACGAAACAAGATTATTAGGGAATATATTAAATTACATTAAATTAATATTGAATGAATGCATGTTTAATTAACTTTAATTATGTTCAGGCGAAAAGTCACATTATACATGCTTATTAATAATTATTAGTAATTTCCTGCTATTAGATTAAGCTATTAACGTAGTAATATTTCTATATAACTTTCGAAAAAGTTTTCATATAATTATAAATTTATCAAAGAGAAGTATGATAATTATAATTAAGATTAGTAACAATCAAATAAAATACAATTATTATAAACTCATTATAAATGCTTATGTTGCACATTTTTTTAATTTAATTGTTTTTTTAAAGCAAAAATTTAAGCAATTTAAAAATATTTCTAATGAATATTTGTAAATTATTTCTTTTGATACAGCTTAATAATGCATTACTGCCCATTTCCTCTTAATTGCAATAAATATAAAGCTAATCTTTGTAATTTACAAAATAATTTTCCGTGCAAGAAGCGTTTTTATTCTTTATATTTAACATAAAAAATAGTATAATATGAATATTACAAAAATATAAACAACTAAAAGCAATTATATTTAAGCAATACTTACTCTTTTGAATTTGCTTCTAGACTGCGCCTACGCAATTCTTCAATACTGTGACCAGTTTGTTGTTCCCATGCTAACTTTTCAGCCTCAAATGCTCGTCTCTTTTCTTCTAATTCACGTACTTGTTGCTCCAAAGAACGCCGCATTTGTTCGTGCCTTCTTTGTAACTGTGGATTAATTATTTTTCTAATTAAAACAATTTCTTTCTAATATTTAGTCAAAAAATACTTACATCTGCTTCTGAATCTTTAAGTTTTTGCTTCTTTTCTCTAACTTTCATTTCAAATACCTGTTCCATATCAATTTCCATTTTTTTCATTTTATTATCATGTTCTCTTTTTTCTTCTTCCAATTGAGCTAGTGGATTCCTATAAAACGTATGAAAAATCAAGATTGATGAAAAAAATAATATAAAATTTTATATAAAAGTAAATATATTTTGTAAAAATTGTTTACCAACCAGTTAGATTACAATTTTTAGAAGATGATCTATCTACATATGTATATGGGGGATTGCAAAATTAAAATATAATATTTTCATAATAAATATAAATTCAGCAAAGATGACAAAACTAGAATGACAAAAAAGGAAAAAGAGTTTATTAGAAGTAACTAATATGAAATGTAGAATAAAATCAAGCGAATTCATGTTGTAATCAATGATACTAAAAAAAAAAAGAAAAAAAAGAAAAAAAAATAAAATACTAATAATAAGGATTTTTACTAAACTAAAAGTATAATGCAATCTACATATTTGAAATAAATATTCAATCAGAGGGTTCACTTATATATATATATATATATATATATATATATATATATAATCTATATAAAATATTACCTATAAAATTATATTAAAAATATTATTTAATGCTTTCTTGAATAAATATATTATTTTTTTTTAATCTTATTATATTTTTAATATATATATCAAAGTGAACCCTCCTTTAAGTAAATAAATTTGCATAAAACTAAATACACAAAAAAATGAAAACTAAATGAGAGGCTTGTGCACACAAAACTATATTACACGATCCCGGTCTTGTTAAAAGACTTACCATACTGTCATGAAACTGTTCATCACTCCTGGAGGGCACAAACTAACCAATAAGAAATTAGCATTAAAATTTACGTATGAAATATATTATTAAAAAATATATTTTCAGGATCACTTTTGTTTCTATCCTAAACTATAATATATTTTAATTATATTGTTAATATGATAATTCGATTCAAATACACGTCTTAGATGTAATTTTTATTTTTTAATAGTTTGCATGCACAAGCTTTTTAAATTGTCGTAATAAAAAAATAAAACAAGAAATTAATAAAGCTACAAATATTTATATTTGCAAAAAAAAAAAAGAAAAAAAGAAAACGAAAAAAATTATATATATAATTATTATGTTTTATGGGATTTTTTCAAATATTAAAATTATTCTTATTCTAATAATATTTTTCCGTTTTTTATCCTATATTTTTATGATAAATTTTACATTTTTTTTTAACAATCTTACATTTTAAATAAATATAATCTTATAGAATTTTTATATTTACATCTGATACAGGAATACACTTACTTATTCGAAACTTTTGTTGGTTTTCCATCCACTCCAACACCCGCTAACGTGCGACATCGGAAATTTTCGTAATGTACATTATTTGTAACATCTTTTAGATCTTGTAAATGTGTTCTGATAACCATATTTCGTAATGCTATGAAGTCACAATGCTCCAAATTTTCCACTAAACAATTAAAATGAAAAAAGAATTTGAAATTTAAAAAAAATATTTAAAACATTTATATTAAAAACTGTTTTCAAATGTTCAAAATTATATACCTTCTGCGATTCCCCAAGGATACTTCCTTCCACGAACTTTCCTACCGTCATGTTCGACCACGGTATTTGCACCTACTACCGCAAACGGTACTCTTTCTCTAAGAACTTTATGTAATTTACTTTCCTCTTCTTCTTCTACCTCCGGGAATTCATAGATTTTTATTTTATGTTGTGCTATTTCGTTCAAAATCTAAACAATCAACAATAATAGATTTTAAAAATATCCAGATAAGATTTTCTTTTAAAAATTGATACATTTAATACATTTATATTATACAAATGTATATAACAGAAGCAACATTAGTTGCACGTTGATACGTTGCTTATAATTGATTTATTTATAATACGAACTTGTTTCTTAAAATGAGCACATTCGTCTGGCGTCATAGTATCCGCCTTCGCGATGACAGGTATAATGTTAACTTTGTCATGAAGACGTTGCATGAACTCTACATCCAACGGTTTTAAGCCATGCCCTGAAGGAGCGACGAAGTAGAGACAACAGTGCACTCGACTGTCTGGAATCTGTCGTCTTACAACACGAGACTCGGCATTCAGGAACTCCTCGTATTTGGATTCAATATATTCGATTACTGGTACCCAACTGAAACAAGAATAATTTTAATTTACTAAATTTTTATATATCATTATATAATAATTAACTTTTATATTTTATAAATTTATTATAAAATATATATAATGCAATATATTATAAATATTCCATATAATTTATCTCGGTAGTTTTACTTTTGTAAAAATTACGTTCGTAATTTATAATTAAAAAATAAAAAAAAAATAACATAAATTAAATTACCAATTGCTGTTATCGACTGCATCACCAAATCCAGGTGTATCAACAACAGTTAAAGTAAGATTCACACCATTCTCTTTTAACAACACTTTACTAGTCTCTACGGCTACAGTTTTTTTAACTCTAAGGCTAGGGCCAGGATATTCGGCACTGTATATATCGGCGAGGAACATTGAATTGATCAAGGTTGATTTTCCTAGTCCTGACTCACCTAAACAGATATATAAGAAGATTATTATTAATTATTAACATAAAAATTATATAATTCAGTTTAATTATTGATAATACATATATAGATAAAAATATTTTGATATATACAAATATCGCATCTTAATCCTTTTTTAGAAGACAGTTTGAAATACCAAACGGTACCCTGACCTTTCTGTCCGGGTACCTTGAACTGACCGAAGTGCCGCGCCTTCTCTCCCTCAAGGATAAGCGTTTGAATTGCTCTATTTACAGAGAAATGGTTCTGTTTATACCGGTACTAATAATAGCAGCATTCCGCCTATATTCTCGAATTTCAAACTTTCATCCAGAAAGACGAGATCTAGTATAATAATTTTCTTGCAATTGCATTCTTAATTCTAATATTCTAAAATAGTTTAATAAATATAAATATCATTGTATAATAAATATAATATATGAATACTTTAAAATATCACATAATAAATTAATGAGAATTTTCATAATTCATAACATAGAGAGTGTCATTTCATTGAGTTTTATAAAAGTCAATTTTGAACAACGTTTTGAAGAATTTTTTTCTTCAATATATATATATATAACCGCCGCTCGAGTTTTTCAGATATTTGTTATTAATATATAGAATTTCATTTATACATATGTATCCGTAGTAATATATGTACTAGAAAAAAGTTTTCATTATCAGAATTTTTAGAATTAGAAGAAAATTTTCTTTATTTTTTAATATATATATAGTAAATTTAAATTAAAAAAGTAGCAAAATTAATTTTAAAGAATTAATAAATATAGAAGATGAGAATCACTGCTACTTGAAGACAACCCTAATTTAGTCGAGTTTTGCACGTGTTAAACAGATGGAAGTTCATAAGGCAATATCTTGAATAAAATTGAAATACCAACTGGAAAAGCGGATCTCTCTTTGTTCTTTAATTTTGAAAGTTAAAACATAAAAAAAAGTTTCTATTGTACAATTATTCATATAATGGGCATTAACAAGAAAAGCAATATAGGAAGTTATAAATTTATTAGATCTTTGAAAAAATGAATTTTTTTTTAAAATAAATGGAATTCTTTGTCCATTCTTTTCTCTTCATGATAACGGTTATTATTTTTTTATAACATATTGATCATTGTTTTTAATCATTGATTCATTATTTCACAATTTTACATTATACTCCATTTATATGAAATATCATTATAAGAAATCAAATATATAATGAATAAGTTGTTCAAAATCAATTATTATTTGATCATATCAAAAATTCTAATTTTTCACTTCACACTTTCTCTCTATAAATTCGACAATTTAACATATTGGTTTTAACAATCCTTTTGTTTTAATTTTAAATAAAATGTAAATATTTAAGCAAAAAATATATATAAAAAAAATCACGCAAATAGAAATAGAACGATCAAACTAACCGACGACCATCAGAGTAAAATCGAATCCCTTCTTAACAGCCTTTCTATAAACTTGGTTGGGTAGATTCGCGAATCCCACATAACCATCGAGTTCTTTGGGCTTAGTCGGTGGCGTTGGTCGCGGATGATGAAGGACAGCAGTCTCCTTGTTCTCGTTACTTCGGTTCGACTCCCGTTTATTACTGTCCTCTGATGCATCGTTTTGATTTAAGATCACCGTGGACGGAGGTAATCGTGGCTTCGAGGTAGGCGCCGACGATGTGACGCTTGTGTACACGGTCGAAGAGGTTGGCGGTGCTGTGTTAGGCGAAGCAAGTGTTGTGGTTGTCGTGGTCGTCGTCGACGACGTGCTCGTCGACGATGTGCTCATCGACGTCGGGGCCTGCGACGGAGGTTGTGGAGGTGGGACCGATGGCACAGATGGAGACGATATTATTCCGGCGTTATCGCCTTTGAAGAACAGCTCACGCTTCGCCTGTATCTGTAAAAAAAAAAATATATATATGTGTGTGTATGTGTGTGTGTGTGTATTATTTTAATCACATAAAATAATAAATATGTAAAAATTTGTTTTGTAATCCATACTATAAGCAATAGAACGGAATAAAATGAAATAAAAATATAGAAATTTATAGTGATTGTTGATAAACTTGAAATTATTAGCTTCAAAATATTAACTATTAATAGAAATTGTTAACTAGAAAATAAGGAAATTTAATGTATGAATTAAATGAAAGTATTAAAAAAAAAAAAAAAAAAAAAAAATATTCTCTAATAATTTTTATAAACTTTGAGAATTGATAATTCATTTACAAAAAATTGTATTTTTCAATTTGAAAATAAGAAAGAAATTGAAAATATATAAGTAAAAATGAATATAAATGTTCATTTTCATATTATATTCACTTAGAAAATAATATTGATATATTATACGTAAAAACATAAATGCTACCTAGACTTATTTTGTTTGCTACTCTGATCTAGTTTTTTTTTTAACGAATCAGAATATATATATATGTAATTTGATTCAGTTTCATTCTTCTTTTTATTCGTATATATACAATGACATGTAACAATTGTTTGTAGAGTGCTACGGTTTACTATATCGTTTATAATACTAGTTTGATCATTGATCCAACTGCGCGAATTAGAGGCAACCTATCCTTCTTTCTCGCTTATGTTTACATACTATATATATTTTACATCTATAAACATTTAGTTAATTCAATCTAAGTTCATCGATCTCTATCTAGTTTTTCTTCCATTTTTTTGCACGATAGAAAGTTCAAATCATTCGAAAGGATCAACGATCGTACGCGTAAAAGCATAAATAGAGAAATAATAATACAGTATCGTAACGGAGAGAGTATTTTCTTGTTCACGATCGATACGCTTTGCATATAACACTAACGACGAACTTCAGTCAGTCAACTTCGAGTGGTGCAGTGTCTTATGAATTTCCGGCCGGAAGTGGCTACTGTCCAAAGTACAGTAGCCATTAAATACAGATTACGTTTGATAATTTAGGGCATACTATTGTTGAGTAAAATATGAGATTAGCAACAATCAAGAAGATGAATATACTACAAAGTTTCCGAAATATACAATGGCTACTATATATTTTTATATTTAAATTCAAAATAATATGCATTTAGAAAAGAATAACAGTATAAAAGAGGAAATTTTTTTCCTTTGAGATAAAAATTATAACTGTATTGCTCGTCGAAAATAAATAAATGTTTGAGAAAAAATTGTTAGATTCTGTGGCCAGCAATAGTTTTGCGAGTAAAACTGAAAAGAGGTGCAGAGTTTTCGTTTGAAGCGCAAAACCTTTTGCGATTCGCATTGCATTCCACGGCATCAAAGAAGGCCACTCTCTCACTGCTTCGAAATAAAAGCAGGAAAGAAAAATTCTCCGCGCCGCCACAGTTTAATACCAGACCGGTGGAAACGGAACGGCGTATAGTGAATCATAATGCGCTACGTGTTCCGTTACAATTCGATCCTACTCACGGTCGCGCGTAGAATATAAATTAAATAGCTGGTTCGTACTCATTAAAGGAGCGGCGAGAAACGTGCGTAAGGTCAAGGCGGAAACGAACATGATGACTATATATACACGCACGTCAGATTTTCAACAGTACAGTTTTCCATTTTCTGATATCAACTCGATCGATAATAACGCGCGTTTGCGTGTAATTCTCACGAGTCACGTAATATTACACAAGGGACGTTAAAGAAGTTGCTAGTTTCGCAATTTGCCGAGTCGCGTCGCAAAAGAAGCTTTCTCGCATCGGAAGATTGTAACCCGCCCACGAAAATGGAACGTGTTTCAGTTGAAAACGCTTTGCTTACAGAAGCGGTACACAAAGTCAACGAACGAATGATTGCACTTTAAAGGTGTTTCACTACATGTACACGACGTCATCGACTATATAGTAAATATAGTTCGCGCAATAATTAAACATTGTTCAAAATGGATTGTAAAGTATATTTTATATATATATATATATTTTTTTTTATCTTTTGCGAAGACTATAAAAGGAAGTGAAGCAAACAAAGAAAGATCGTTACAAGTTTCTCGATTCAATAAACTGAAAGTTAAAAGCTTTTTTTTTTTTATATCTCGCCTGTAAAACAATAATAAAAAAGAAAGTATCAAAGATATAGATTCAGCATATATTTCCACGAAATATAAAATATAAAATATATATGTTATTATATCATGATCGAAATAGTTTAAGAGTATTAAATTTGAATGTGATCGCGTTATCGATCCTGAATCGATCCCGTCGCCTTGATCATATTATTTCTAAAAAAAAATCCGCAAGCACGTTGATTACGGAAACGCCCTTTATTTACAGCACAATGTAATAAAGAATTGCACGCGTGATATCCAACGAGGCTGGGAATCCAGAGAGAAAGATTCTCGGTCGAACCGAGTGCAGCATCATGGAACAGAAACCGGTCCAGTGCGCATAAGACTGCACAACAGCGAGACAGCCTCATTCCGAAGTCCCTTGAGAGATCTAAAGAAGGTGGTGGACGCACCATGACAATTTACCCGTGTGACTGACTTCCTCTCTTAAACCTTGAGACTTCTCAGCTAGAAACACGGAACAATAGAAAATCAAAGAAGCTTCTTGGAATGTAAGAATATTCCACAACCTCCTCGTTCTCGAGTTCTTTCTCTGTCCCACCATCGAGGATGATGAGCTTTCCACAGAACAATACAGACGGCGCTGTTACGTCATACTATAATTAACGATGATAACGAAAAAATTTTCATTTATAATTGCCGCGTTGTAATGATTATTGCAAATAAGAAATACAAAATATTTTGAATAGTTTGAATTCTTTCGTGAATTTTTTATCGCTTATTTATTTAATCTTTCATTTAATAATTTTACGACTATACAATATGATTTTTCTATATGTATAATATGATACATATACTTGCAAATAACATTCCTATTTACGATTCTTAAATTTAAAATGTACGTTTTTCGTGATTTATCCTTTCTTGATTTAAACCCGATATTTGCGAATAAAGTATATTAGTTACGATATCAATGAAATAGAGAAATTCTTTTGCGAAAAGATTATGATTCGATTGAAGATATATCTACAAAAAAGAAATAGAAAAAAGAGAAAGAAGGGAAAAGGAGGAGGAGAAAGAAAAAAAAAAAAAAAAGAGGGAAGTACTTTATAATGAGCGACGACTATCGCTCAAATAAGATCATCTTGAGCACGCGACTTGTCTTTTACACTTAAATTTCTAACTCGTGCAGCGTCAGCTGAAAGCAGCTTTCGCCTCAAGGGGGAATTGCATTTTATCAGATTTTCTTTTTTATGAGTAAGTTTCAGATTTATCCCTCGAGAAATATATCGTAACAAGACAATAATGAAAGCATCGTTTTTCGTGCAATATTTAAATGCAGTTTTTCTTTCAAATTTTTTGCTGTATTCAAAAAGATTGTAAAGAAGAAACGCTATACGTATACGATGAGATAATTTTTGTACGCGCTTCGTTGCTTCGTTAATGTTATCCACCGACGATTATTTCATTTGTTCTATCAAACAAAAAACAAGAGACGATTCTCCACAGAGTAGTTTCGAATATCCTACATTTTTTTAGCGGTCGCTGCGGTTGAATCGCGTTTTTTCATCCTGTAATTTGTAATATAGATCTCCGCGTGTCACGACGAAGAAAAATGCGACGGAGAAAATGTTACACGATATAAAAAGATAAAAGAAATAAAGGAAGAAAAAGCGAAGATGAAAAGAAACAAACGACAATGAACTGTGTCGGAGAGAATCAATCGATTTTTTTTTTTTTTTTGCAAGAAAATATTTTAAGCAAAAATTCCTTCCAACGAATCCAATTCTCTTACAGGGAAAAAGATTTCTTTCGCCATTCTTCGAGATAAGGTACGGCCAATAAATGATAATTTAAAAAGTAAGATTTTTAAATTATGCCCAACATTAGAAAATTACATTTATTTTCCATTATAATGGTATAGTCCAATGTTGGAAATTTTTATTATAGAATTTCCTATATAAATAATTACAAATAAAAATAACCATAGTGACCTCCTTAGGGGTCACGACCCACAGGTTGAAAATCTATGATATATATATATATAGTATAACACATTTCATATATATTTCAAATATATATTCTGATATAATTCATAAAATTATCAGAAATTTACGCTCTTTTATCTTCCTCCATATTGATCCATCGTGAAAAGACTAAGAGCGTAAATACAATCAATATTTCGAACTAAGAATTAAACATTGATCAAACAAGCCACATTTCGTGTTAACATTTCGGAAGTAGGGAGTGCATATTTCTGTTCAGATTCCATTCAGAACATCGCGAATTGATATCACGGATACAATGGAGGCTTAAAGATCGTCTGAATGGAGCGCAGATGGCTTCCGTGATCGCGAAACACCTGCCGTGTACTTTTACAACAGGCCGTGTATAAATTACTCCGAGTCTTAAAAAGATTTTCTACGTTAACAGCAGATGTTTAACCGCGTCAAGACAGATGTTAACTGCATTACCTTAGAATTAATTTAATCGCGAAGCGATAGATCGTTTGGAATAATAACACGATCGATATTTTCGTTCGACAGATAGAGTATACGTGAAGCATTTCGATCGGTTTTTGAATATTCATCAAACGCGATTAATGTTGGAGTGTGGAGTAAGAGAGAAATACCAATTGTATTTTTTAACTAAGATCAACGAACTTGGATACATGGAGACTGTTTAAAAGCACAAGAGATCTATGAAAATTGCGAAAATTTCTGAAAGAGATTAGGATAATTTTTTTTTTTTTTTAGAAAGAATAAATACTTTTCGAGGAAGTTAATTAACCGAATGTTTTACTACGTGTTATATGCAATTTAAATTTTATATATATAAATTTTTAATTAATTATGCAGCGTGTGAATGAAATGAATTAAAAAGCACGTGTTAAGAGTGGGAAAAATAAAAAAAAACAATCTAACTAACTTTGATTTTTCTTAATCTTTCTTTAATTTCCTCATCACAAATATTATAAGCCCATTTTATTGTAAATCAGCAAGTTAGTTTATTTATAATATTTTTCTGTTAAAGAAAAATTTTCTCTTTCGATTTATTAATTTTTTATGAATCGCATTAATCACATTAATAGAAACTAGGATTTACCTGAGCATCACGAGGAAGGAATATACGTGCCTCCGTGAAAAACTATTCGAGGTATTTTGTTGATTTCCCAAAGGAAAATCCGGTATGCCGCTTTTTCGACCGGAAGAGAAAGAAAGGAAAAAAATTTCACGGTATAGTTTTTTTTTTTCAACATATCATATATATTACGATGCAATATCGATTTTAAATTAAATTGGAATTGTTAAATAAGGAAATGGTCAATCGTAAAATAACAAGATCACGTTCTGTGATCTATCGCAAATATAGATAATTTATTTGATAAAAAAATTTATTGAGAGAGAGAGAGAGAGAGAGAAAAAAAGAACGCTTCCTACGTTAAACATAGTTAGCGGAGTAATGTTGAAACGTTTAAAACAAACAGAACTGATAACAGGTCGAAGAAAATCACAGACCAATGTGCTTTGGCGAGCAACGAAGCAAAATATGTTATAGGAAGAAAAGCGAAACAACGTGGGTGTTTTGTCTGTAAACACGTCTGAGAATCATCAAATATACAATAGTGATCCCGAAAAATTATTGTTTTATCTTTTACTCTATTGAAAATTCGTGAAAAAAATTAAATATTTCCTTTAGGGGCTTCTTTGCAAACACGTTTTATTGATCGTAACATGATCGATTGTTAAAATAAAATCGATCGATAAATCTTAATTATACATCGATTGATCTTTCAACTTTTTTAAATTAATCGTATAGAGGAGATGACATTAACATTTTTTTTGTGTAATTAAAAAAAGAATGTGATTTTTAACGTATTATAAACTATGCTAATGATTTTGAGATTTCTATAAATATCTTGCAGATCGAATTTAAATTTATTTCGATCGATTTTATCAATAAGATAATCTCAATACGACTGCGTTTCTAAACGGTTCGATAAATAAGTACGCTTTAAATCAATTGATAGAATTGTAGTACATGGCTTAATAGAGAACTTGCCTCTCAAAGATATCGAATGCTTACGAAATATCGCACAACGTTATCTTTAGTTCAAATCTTATGGAAGTTATCGTAAATGCTAAAATCACTTTTTCAGATTAACAAGATATTCGATATATTTTAAGAACTTTGATGCAATAAAGATAAAACTGATGGTTCGCGAGATTGAGACGAGATATCACGAGATATCGACGCATTTAGATAAGATAGCATAAAAGTAATCGTCGAAAGTTTAAATTATCAAAATTAACATTTTTTGTTTGAAAATGATTCACAGCATACCTTTCGCTTTCGATTTAATTTCTCATCTATGGACAATAAGAATTATTGAATTTTTAATTGTCAAAAATGTCAAAAATTCATGGGATATTTTAGTCCAAAAGGGATTCCTAAATCATTTCTTTCTTTTCATTTCGCGAATATCGAAAACTTGGGATCATCGCCCTCCCTTTTGCTCATCATTCTGTACATTTCGCAGAGAGGAAAAAAAAAAGATAGATCGAAATCCGAAATCATGGTATCTGTTTCCATGGAATCTCGCGCAACAACGAGGCAAGCGCATCGTTGACTCGAGAGGAGAAGAATGTTTCCATTATACCGGCGATGTATTGTATTCTAAAAGCTACATGACACACCATGCGCGTTCGCGAATGGAAGATGTTATCCACCTGTTGGAAAGCTCGATGCGAAACGAGTTCGATAAATGTCGGCGTGAAAAAAAAAAAAAAAAAAAAATCCAAAGGCCTCGTGTAATCGCGGCTGCGATTCCATTGCCTTGATCGGTACGCTAACATTGCAGCAATGGATACGAATAACGAATGTAAATTACGTATAAATACGATTAGATATCCCGCCTCATTTGTCATCTCTGCTTCCGTTCCTGTAGTTGCGGTTTCGATTAATTCGTATCTATTTTATAAAGTGGATACGATGGCAATGAAAATGGGGAAAGATAGCGAGAAAAATGGGTCGCAACGCTTATTACCGACAAGAAGAAATCAATCAATTCGATTTATTACTTGTTTGTACTTACTACTCGATTTAGACAGAGAAATATACAAGTAAGTGCTTAAAACGTCGGAAACATGTAGCGATACTTGCCACGTTTCACGGGGAAGAACAGCTTTGATCTATTTTAAAGACGAGCCTTGTATTCCGCTAACAAAACGATGGTTTCTTTATCGAATACAAAGATACAAGCAAAGCCTGTAAAGCGACCATTGCTACCGGTATTTTATTTTATATCCCTACAGTTTCGGTAGATATCGGGGTCATTCTTTATATTCCACGATTATCTTCCCTAAGTAATTAGATCGTGCAATCTTTCCGCCTCTGTGAGTAGTATACTTCTGCCTGACTTATCAAAGAGAAAAAGAAACAAATAAAAAGGAAAATAAAAACGTTAATCAAGCGGAGAAGAATTGAGAGGAATAAACGAGTGATTTGTTAAAAGGGATCGAATATTGTTGAACGAAATATTGGAAATTCGAATTGGACGCGTATTTCAGAATGGGAATTTGAAAATGTTTCGAGATCGATATATGAATAAGAAGGATATTCGTAAAAGGATAAATTTATTCGTGGGAGCGGAAATAAAACTCCAGCTGTTCCGTATTATAGGAACAGTTTCGTGCAAGAACAATTGTACAATCGTTGTCAGAACGATATAAATCTGGGCCACGCAGTAAAGTAAAACGGCTATAATAATTGTTGCACGAGACGACACGATTTACGAGTTTCAACTTTCGAGAACTTCGACGAGCTGCGTCTCGTTGATAAAAAGAGTTATTTCTGAGTCTGCCGTATATAACGTGTGGGTCAAAGAAGTTAAACTAGAAGGGCAAATTTTTCAACGCCCTCCTTTCCCATCGCGCGTGGGAATGCAAACACTGTCCGTGCACCTTTCAATGATTAAAAACATCGATATCAAATAACGTTACATAAATTTTTCGATAATTAATCTTTTCAATGCGGCAATATTCGTGTAACAGCTATTTTGATCGTCAAATATTTTAATCTTGTCCACCATCGTATTATTGAATAGATAGATTTCATTTCGAACGTGTTTAATCGATCGTCCAATAACTATGACAGATAATCGAAGAGTTGAAACGGCTCGTTTCGGATTATTAAAGTTGGCATTCTATCCTTTTCGCGTTAAAATCACCAGATAGATAGCGAATCGTGAGAAGGGAAAAAGGAGATTCAAAATCGGTCTTTGTGCCATCCAGTTTCCATATGAGCAAGTACATTCGTGCTCGAGAACCCCGTAACCCAATAACTCTCTGTTATTGAGCATTCCGAAACGTCCTTCAATTCTTCATTTCTCTCGTATCGTAGCAATCGTAGCAAAAGTTCTCGAAACGAAGCAGGTTCATTTCCAATTCAAAATGAGACAAACGGTCTCTAACATAAAATGACTTACAACAACAACAAGCTTGCAAATGTGAATGGAGAGCAATATTTCTTCTAACATCACTCGAAACACAATAATTAAACATTAATTGAAAGTATAAATAATATCTTTGTTTTATAACGATAAAAAGAATGAAAAAAAAAAAAAAAATAGGGTTGACCTAAAAATGATCATGGCGCCAGTGAGTATCGATTTTTCTAACAATTCCCTCGAGCTTCCTCGACTCCCTTCGTCGTTCGACCACTTCGATTCTCATGGTATTCTCAACCGAAACGCGTCTATTTATAACGTGTAATTATGTGCCGCCTTTCCTACCCAATACCAAACCATAATACTCCCGTTATCCGCTAAATTTGGTACGTTCTCGTCATTTACGAAAGCAATTATCCCCCAACTGTTAACCCCCGAGATAGAGTACTCACCGAGATGCAGTCATCGAAAATAGCACATCTTCTCTTTTAATTCGAATACCAGGCCTACGCGTAACCCAATTCTCGTTAAAATTCTCTCGTTAAACGGATGCATCTTCCAGAGCAGCGTATTGCACGGTGTCCTCGACCCGGACGAATCTTCTTAATTAACGTTCTTTCGTAAAGGCACCACGTCTCGGTGAAATTCTACCAGCAAGACGCTGCGCGTCTCGCACGTGCCAGCACAACGTCTCGGCTAATTTCGTTCAATTAACGTTCAACCGGGACGTCGCTTTTCTAAACGAGCCAGGAGGGGGCAGGATTAGTCGTTCGTGCCTCTTTCGAATCAACCCTGTTTAATCTGTTTTATCGTTTCGAATATCAAAGCAAACACGTAAACTTGCTCCAATTTTATTATACTTTATATAAGACAAAGTGTATACCAGTTCTCGAGTCGATTTCTTTGGAAGTAAGTCAACGGATACCCGGTGATGATTATAGGAAGAAAATCATTTCGAAAGGATAATGCTGGTTTGCTCAACTGCGATGATCGTTCGGCAAGAATGCACCGGATAATTTTCTTATTATTCGATTATACGTTGGCAAGAAGTTTGCATCATTGGGTTCTTGGAACACGGTAAACACGAGGAAATGATCTGATTGCACGTGGCTCTTCGCCTGAGAACAGTAGTTTCTCCAAAGAAGAAACACGCTTGTGAAGTTGATGCGCCTTCCGATAGGCAAAGCTTTCAGAACTTGGCAAAAGCTCCTTTGAATGCACACGACTAATAGTTTGCTAAGATGTTCATTATCAAGGAACCCGTTGTTGCTTAATTATAAATCTTATAAATTGTTGAAAAAAATATATATATATTAAAGTACTAGAAATGGATACTAAATTCTTCGAACAAAGGAAAAAAATGAGGATAACGTTTAGGAAAACTCTCGATGCAATTGCGGAAGTTCATTCAGAGAAATGAGAGAACAGTTCGCAACTGATCTTCGTCTTCTTTACTCCCCCACATTATCTCCTCGTATTTTCCCCGCCCTCCTCCCCCAATGTCCAAGTCTTTTCTTCGTATTTTGTTTCATTCAGAACTCCACCGCTATTCATGTAAAAAAACGTATATGAGCACGCGGAAACGCGCCATAAGCAGTTAGGTACATACGTATCTTCGCTTGAAGGGTTGGAAATATCGTACAGAACGAGGAACGTTGTTTGGGGAAAAAACAGGGAGAAAAAAGTGGGACGCGGCCTGCTTTTCTGAAAGGGTGCACTGTGTATCGAGTGGGCGGGTTTCCCCTTCGTGTTCCAATGGAATCAAACCAGGGTCATTACAGTATGAATTTACACGCCAGTCGAGTCTCGGTTTTCTTCTTTAAATGACGTTGTACCGAAACTGGTTTCACGAAATCTAACCGACTCTAGATCCAGATCGATATTTCTTCTTTTATATATCATTTTTAGCAATCGATGAAAATATGCAGAAATACTTAAACGAGTTTTTTTCTTAATTTATGGAGATAATTATTGGATAATCGAATAAAATACGCGAAGAGTATTAAAAGTTGAAGTTTTAAAAAAACTAACAAATAATTTTGACTTACAATGTCCACTCAACGTAACAACACATGAATATTTGTTTAATTTTAATTGATCTTTCAACAATTATTCCTTTGCAATAAGAATCTGAAACAAAGCGCCTTGTATTTTTCAAGGTGTTCGGCAACCACTATGTCATTTACGTATAGATAAAAAAATTAAAAAAATTAAAAAAAAAAAAAAAAAGAAGGCTTGAAAATTCTTTCAACAAACTGCATTTATCGAAGACGGAACAATGATCTCATTTAAGGTCGACCACGGAAGTCATAAATTTCCATTTTATCGAACACGATTCTCCATCCTTCTTGGAAGTTTCTATCCTCTCCTTTTAACGTAACGCGGTTTCGTGTCGGTAAGACTCAAGGGGCGATGATCGCCGTCCTCGATAATTTCGTAGGCCTTTTAAACGTGAATTCGAAACCACACGGTTAAATCAAGTATTATTTTTGTTATAATGAATACCATTCGTCAAATTGTTTCGCACAGGTTCAGAACGATAAATGAAACGAGTATACGATTTAAATTCCGCCTGAAGTATATCCTTTTTCTTGTTCTGTGAGTCACGAATTACAGTGTACTTTTCTATTGTCTATGACGCACCATCGAGGGTTGGACCCTCAACTAAAATTGCCCCAGACTCCCTTCCACATGAGGGGTGACCGTATACGCGGTTCAGTGATTCTCAAATTTTTACGATGTAAAAACTTGTTCGTCCCTCGCTCGATTAGAAAAGTTTTATCAAAGGAAAATCTATCAAAATTTATTTAACAAAAAATAACTTATAAAAGTTATTAACGATGTTTAAGAAAATGTAAATAAATATCTTTATGAAAATGAAGATCTTAAAATTATCGAATTTAAAAAAAAAATTTATGAAGATATTAATTAAAAAAATGTTTAAGATTTGTGATAAAAGTCGTGAAATATATGAAAATAGCTAAAACAGTAGGTTATAAAATAATGTGTCGAAGAGCTACAACGACTCGTGTTTCCAAGGCCAACGTATTCTGGACTTGGTACTTAAATTACACTCCTCCACAACGTTATTTGTTCAACGGAAGGTGTTTTTATCCGTTCAAATTTCCAACAAGTTGCTCGAAATTTAGTCTAATTCAAAAAGGATAAAAATAAGCTGGCAAAAGAGGGGCGTGGTTTTGAAGAATCGGAAACACATGCTTGACGGTAGGAGAATTAAAAGCTAAGTCTCTCGCGAGCGCGAAAGCCCATGAAAATGGAGATAAGAACGCTGCCATATGTTCCTCCCCCGACTTGTTTCTCTCCATCACTTTTACTATGCGTCCCACTGGCAAATTCTTTCTCTCTTTCTCTTTTTCTCTCTTTCCCTGCTTTTTGTCTCCCTCTCGCGTATATAAGCGTAGAGTAAACTCGCCACGTGTTCATGACAGAGATTCTCATTAATCTTTGACTCATCCATGAGATGCAATTAATTTACCTGTCATAACAAGTATTTTTAAAGAAAAATTTAAAATTTTAGAAATTCCAATTATCTTAGAACGATTGACTATTGCAGATATTGCAATACTAGATTAATAAAATTTTGTTCATTTAACAGAGTAATTATCAAAATATAATTTATTTATAAATAGATAGATAGATCTATGTCAACATATAAATTATTAATAATTATATTCTTTCTATTTTTAGAAAATATATTGTGATAATAATTAATCATATCATAATCAAAATATGTGGTTGATTTTATTAAATAATAAGAAAATAAGACTTGTCAACAAGTCTTTAATTCGAAACTGATATAAATTTAGTTAGATTTTTTGAGTTATAAATGTTTCTCATAGAATCATCAGAACGGAATAAATGGAACGATCACGTGCTTTATACCGAGTCCTCGAGTGTGAAGACGAGCGACCTCTAGTACGTCAGATATATAAAATTTGATTCTTCAAGAGATGGGATTGAGTTACGAAGTCACGAAGAACATGACAGATCTCTTATCTATTTACCACCTATTTTCAACGACTCCCAAAAAAATGCAATTTCATCCCTATTTGTGATATTTTACATTATGAAAATTTATTTATAATGTAATTCGTATTTAAAAATTTCAAACGTATTGATCTTTGACGATTCATATTATGTTACTTAAAAGAAATTAAATATCTATGATTTTGATATAAAAAAATTGTTTTTATAATCACGTTAATATTTCACATAGTTTTCGATCGCCGTGATTAATTAATCTTTTTCTAATTAAAGCATGTTCGTTTATTGCCTTTATAAACTTATCGATTTTAGATTTATAGTGAAGCTCCTCAAAGACATCTAAGGTTAGAAGGTTCTATGACCCGGCCAGTTAAACGCGTGTCAGGTTAAGTTAATCGATATGAAATCTACCTTAAAAACTAATCTCGGCAGTCTCGCATACGAAACAAGCTTACTATTTGTGGTAAATTTAATAAACATTCCATCAATATTAGTACTTAACGCTATTCAATTCTATTTCTATCTATATTTGTCTTAAATAATAATTTCTAAAAATCTAATATCAATAATTTCATTATAAATACAATCAATTTCAATACAAATATATCATTTGCTATAAACGATTTACAATTACCATAAATTGTCTACTAATTTTCTACTTTAGTAGAAATATTATATGAACATAATGAATCATCGATGAAAAAAGAAAGGATGCTCAGTCTTACCGACGTGGTGTCACCATTCGTTTTTTCCCCGTCCAATATCCTCTGCCTGAGGGCAAGTCTGTCAAGGCTTGCCAGCCTGTAACTACCTCCGACTTCGCGATCTCTGCTCAATCGTTCGGTTGTGCCGCTGCCATTCCAACCGGCATTAAAACTCGACGTGTATTTCGGTAAAGTTGGTGGTGGCACTTGACGCGGCTTGTCACGGTTCAACATCGAGTTGCTAGTGTGTAAAAACGATGAATTGTTCGAGACAGTCCTTGTGGACGACGACCAACCAATTGTGGTTTTTATTCCGTTGCTTTGTGTACCAGCGGAACCGTTTTGATTTTCGGTCGACATTTCCACGTTCTCACGTGATCTATGTTCGACACAATTCTCTCTTTCTCCCCTTTATTGAGAAACAATTCCCAATATATTTAGTTTGGTCCTTTTTATTGTTCAAGTAAATTGATAATGGAGAGTTATGTCATATTTTTTCCCTTTTTCTTTTTGTCTAAGAATAGAAGGAGCCATAAGTTAATATAAATAAATTTAAAATGTAAAAATGATTTACAAATGGAATATATTATGAATATGTGAATATGTGAATTGTTTGATGAAAATAGATAAAATATAAATGGAAGAAATGAACGAACGAAATAAAAACCATTCCTCTATTGAAATGAAAAATAACGAAAATATGTTATTTGTAGTTGCTTCTTTAGCTTGATATTGGTTTTTTTAAACTCATGATATTGTTGATGTGATATTTATACTCTGATGATAAATTCACTACATAATTTTAATTAATCCGAAATTTTTTAAATATAAAAAAATGTAATTTTTTAAATATAAAAAAAATGTAATAGTTATTTAAATCAGCGATAAGTTGCAATAGAATAAATTAAAAATATATTAGTTTTTATTTTCATATTTCAATCGCCAGTTATCAGAAAATTTTTCATAAACGCTAAACTTGAAAACATTTGTTTTATCATAAATATATGATACATAGCGTATAAGATATTAACCTCTTTTAAACAATTTGTATTAAATTGTAGAAGATAAAAAATTTATGAAAAAAGATTCTTTTAAATTATTCTCTAGCAAAATAGATAGGAAAAAAGGTATGAAAACAATGGATTTAGAATATAATTAGAATGTGAACTCGAATCCCTTGAATGGCGATAACTTAGTCGCTGTGAAAGCCACGATGTGCCCTTGGAAACGCCTTTATTACACAGGATCAACAGAAACCATATCACGGTCATAGACATCGCAGATAATATTACAAATGAATGCACAATTCGAGCACAAAAGCACATGCACATATATGTATCCATTGTTAAATGATTAATTATTTGAAAGAAAACGAGTAAATATGTACTCACTATTATGACTTTGTATATTATATCTGTCACACTTGAACGAAAAATTTGCGTATGCGTATGAAATAACACTTTCGTATCAGAGGGGAGTGCGAAGTGTGTAATACGGAATAAACAGCGAAAGAGAATAGTAAGAAAAAGAGTAAAAGAAAGAAGAGAAAGAGAGAAATCGTGCATCGGTTAGCACTGCGTGGGCTCATGAACGCCGGTGTTGCTGGTGATTCACGCTGTCGGCAAACCGGCCGAACGTGGCCACGTTCACTCTCACTTTTCTATGCATTGTTTCATTATCGACTAGTTCTCCTTTTTTTTTTTCCGAAAAAAAGATTTAAATGACGTTATTCTTCGTTCCACCGATCCTCAAGTAAGAAAAAAACAACAGTGGGGGAGAAAAAGTTAAACGACCTCTCTGCCAAGCACATACACTAACACTAACTCGCGCGCGCCTATATGCACACAGTCTTGCCAACAATAGTTGACAAGCGATAGCACAGACCGATTCATACGACTCGCCCGACTCGGATATACTGCGGTCCCTAACGAACGACCACGCCTGACGCAGCTACTACTAAAAGTGGGGGTAAATTCACTACACTACCGCTTGTGCTCGTCAGATAACCAACGAGGCTGCCTCTCTTACTGCGCATGTGTTCCATGGAATAACGACGACCAATAGTAACCCGCTATACGACCAACCTGGCGGATGAGCGAACATATTGTTCTCGCTATACGGTTCGGTCAGTGTTCCTACGAAGTCGACGAATCATGTTTGAAATCATTTTTCCTATATTTTAAATGAAGATACATCTAGTACTGGAATATAAACAAATACTGTTTCATTTTTTAATTTGAAACTAATTTGTAGATTTTATTTTGAAACAATATGATTGAAATATATAGAAAATTTAAAATTATTGGAAATCTATGTGTATAAATAGAAATAAAAAAAATATATAAAGAGAATAAAGAAAAATTTATAAAAAAAAATATATTTTCACACTTTTTTTTTTACCAACTATTTTGTGAATGTAAAATATAATTACGAAAATATATATATATATATATATATATATATATATAGAGTCTAAATATAAGTATAGTAATAAATATATAGATTTTTTGAATGGTGGCGCTATATGTCGAATGAACTTTTTTCGCTTATTCATTTAATTTAAAACACATGTATGTCTCGTGATGTTTTTAAAAATATATAATTTAAGTAATATCTAAAATTATTCTTTTTTATTAGAATATCGAAAATTAAAATACATATAATTATTTTTATATAAATTGAAAGTAACTAATACACTTTATTTTTTTATAATATTATTTTTTAAAAAATAAAAATTTTAAATAGAAAAGATCAAAAATAATATATGAATGCAAGTGGTATTCAGAAATATATATATATATATACAATGATATATATACGTAGCAATAGTTCAATGCTTTTATTAGCTCGAAGTCCAATTAAGGCCACAATGATACTCTAAGTGTGTATTTTGTTATGTACTTCCTAGTGTCACGATAGAATACCAAGCATGACAACTTAGTAAAAAAATCATTAACAGAATCATTAATATTATAAAAAAATTTACAGTTGAACAATAATATGATACAAGTTTCACGTTTTTCTATCAAACATAATAAAACTTTTGTAATCATCTACTATCTTGGCTTAATCCTTCATATTTACTTTACATTATTGAAATAAAAATTAAAACGTTTCATTTATTTACTAGAAAGTTGCAAAATCAACCTTAATTGGTATAGATAAAAATTTGTCAAAATATAAATAACAATGTTTCATATCAAAATTTTTTTCAAAAAAAATTTATAATTATACAAATAAGAAAACAAAACGAAAGTAACTACCTGTTGAGAAGAATTGGCTTGTTGGCTATTGTATCTGGCAAGAATTGCCGGATTGAGACGACGTCTCGATGCAGTTACTGGCATTTTAACGATTTTATCGCATCACAACGAATGTCTACGTTTCCTTTATTAATTGCATGCCAGAATCCAATCGATAATTATAAATTATATATTGTCAGATTTTACATATTCTTCAACATCTCTCACCTTTTTCATATATTTTTTAACTAATATTTTCAATACTCCAATACACAACGAACAAGTTTAAATGCACACAATTGAATTAAGTTTTAAGTTGTAAATTTAGATTTTTCACCTTAGAACGATTAATTTAACTATTTAAAAAATGAATTCTCTATTTAATTTAATAATTAATAATTAATTAATTCTCCGTTATAATGTTAATAAAGAAAATACTACTAAAGTTGATTCTCGGACTTATCTTTGCGTAGGCTTAGATCAATTATTAAACGTTATCGCAATTATATCTTACACTAAATCACTCACAATCGATGATCTTAATCGTTCACGTGAAATGAATCAGTTACGAGTTTTCTCGAATCTTATAATAAATGTGTCATAATTACTGAAATAAATTCCTTAACACGATCAATCCAACATAATTTACTGAAGAAATATTTAAATGTTTGTTTCGTAAATATTATATAAATATTATTAAAAAATAATAAAGGAGACATTGATTTCTAATAAGATTATTTTTAATTTTTTTTAAATTACTTTAAAAGAAGAACACTATACATAGAGTAATATATTTATGGGACACCTTTAGAGGGTCGATTTTCAAGACCAAAATAAACACAGGAGTTGATGTGCAAAAATATCCGTTAAGATTTGGTTTTCAAGTTGTGAATAATTTAATTTTGCATTATGATGAAGTAAAATACAGAAATAGAAATATCTCTTATCCATCACTGTGATATATGAAAACAAAAATTATTACTATGTTTGCATACAAACTTATCCAAAAATTTCCATAAAATTATACATCATGTATCGATCGTGTTAAGATTCAGAAACAACAAAGAAAATTTAGATAATTTTTCTTAATATCTCGTCTACGAGATTATGAATAGAAGAAAATATTACAACGAGACAATCGAAAAACGAAAAAAATTGTTTCTGAAAGTATGTTCTCTAAAGTTACGAAACGCGCGTTTCGTGATTTTAATATTGCGAACACAGGACACGCGTGTCGGCCGACAATTGGAATGTGACTAGCCTTATCAGAAACTTACCGCTGCCGTAGTGTCCGAAGTACCCGTGGCGGTTGTGACGTTGTCGTAGTTACAGTGATCATCGTCATCGTGCCGGCATTTATCGCGTCGCGTGCGGTCATCCAACATCCGCGTGAAACCGGAAACAGAAGAACGGAGAAAGAGGGAGGAAAGACAAGTGCGATAAAAGGATAACGGGAAGGAGGAAAAGGAATAGTGATGCAAAGGAAAAAAAAAAAAAATATGTTAGTCTACCATAGAGAACGTATTTTATGATTTTATAAATATACATATGATTGTGTATTTTTTTTTTTTTGTAAATAATTAGGAAATCATCATGTTTTAAATAATTTAGAAATTAATTAACGTGCTATAAAATCACCATAATAAGTACCAAATTTCATTATTGGTATTTATATCGTGCTTCAACTATTATACTGTTGCGTGCTACCTTCTTAGCTATTGATTTGTATTCTTCACACTGTCGATCATGGAATGCAACGAAGGAATTAATACAATTGAAACTGTCGAAGTATTAAGTACATTATTGGGCAATTAGGTCGATCTATTAGGCGATCCACTATTATCTTGAACAGGATATTATGCTAGAACATCACAGAGGAATGACCTCGTTCCAGTTCTATTTCATGTATGTTCGAGTAAATAATTATTAACAAGCAAATAATAAAAATCATTCGTATAAAATATATCTTTTTTTTAAACTTCTATCAAAGGAAAATATTGGCTCTGATATTTTATATATGCAAATAAATTTTTGCATTCCAATTAACAATTTTTTTTCGATTCCCAAGATATCTTGAACTAACTTCAAGATATTTCAAATATCGTTCTCATTTCGGTCGGTTAATGTATGCGCGACGATCCAATTAAAAGGTACGTCTCTCGAATATAGTTTCGGTCGAGCAATTTAATCGAAACATCGATAATGCACCACAAATTAATCTGTTTCGTTCAATACAAGTCGAACACGCACAAATTATGCCTGTCAACTTTGTTAGAAGAGACTACAAATTAGTATTGTCCTACAATTAGTAAAAGTTTAGTAAGCGGTTTAATTGGTAACGCTTTATTTTTAATTTATCAAATTGAATTATCAAGTACCAAACCACTTCTGCTATTGAATTAACCCTAATTTTTCTCAAGAGATCTTTTCTTTCATTCGCATGGTCAATTATGATTACTTAATTGCTAAATATCATTTAGCTCGCTTCATTGCTAATTAATGAAATCGCAAAAGGATTCGCTTACGTGTATTTTGTGGGATAAACACTACAGTGGAAGTTTCCATTTTGATCATAGGGATTCTCAACTCTCTTTTACTTTGTCGCCGCTATCAAACTTTTTCTTTCAACTGGAAAGAGTTAGAATCACGGGACCAGCTCGAGACGTGAGTAAACGCGACCCGAAAATAGATATCGCAAAAAGTAGAAAACCGCGAAAATTCCAATGTCGGATCTTAAATATCATTAGAATTCTTCTCGTGAATCGTCTCGATTCAATTGATGTTTCGAACGAACGACTATTGGAACTCTTCGAACACGATATCACTATGAACGAAAAGATAATCGTTCGCTGTTAAGGATTCCTTTCCTTGCGTATTTATGCTGTATATATAACGTGAATATTCTTCGATGCAAAAGTATCGAAATAATCTACTAATTGCCAACCGATGAGTTTATGATTCAAATTTATCGTGAAAGAGACTGTACAATTAATGAGATATTTGTCACATTGCACAAATTGTAAATATAACTCTATAGGAAAAGAAAAAATTGTAATCGATCGAATTAATCGAATTAATAAGTCGGTCACAATGGCCTCTCCCTCTTTCGATATCGGTTGCTTTTCACTGTGTCAACGGATTGGATATTGACGAGATAACCGCGATAGAAGCGAGATTCCTAAGGTTTCGTTACGCTAAAAAAGAAACACAAAACTTGAAATTGGATTATAGAGAGGAGGAGCACCGACTCGCGATTTCACGTCGCGTTTTCTGGCTACTCGCGCGGAATAAAAATATCTGGAAATTCCACGGCCTTTCTACGGATAAAAAAATAGCTGCTCTTTAATAAAATGATTTCGATAAGAACAATCCTTCTCGATGATCGATCACTTTCCACGTCCTTTATTGAATCCTCTCTTCGCTCACTCAATAATAATTGATCATTGGATTAAAACAAAAAAATTTTTGTCTTGTGAAACACACATTTCGCTTCTCATCGATGTCAGGTACAAAGAAATCGTCAAACAACACCTGAGATCAAACTGGTCCCTGTGATTCGTTTAAACACTACAACCATTTCGTTATTCGCGAAAAGAAAAGATATACTATCGCACGAAATTTTAAGAAATAAATAAAGAGCACAATAATTCGATCATGTATGACGCCAGTTTATGAGGATGAACCGAAGGCTCCGCGTGTCTACACCTCGAATACAGAAAGTGTACTAAAATGTTGACGATGCACGCCGGTTCAAGATCGGTGGCTCCGCGTGTTTCACGTGCCGGCGAAGAAGTGGCCGACCGTTCTCCGTGCGCGGGACAATTATAATGTTAAACCTACGGTCTCTGCCTCCCTCTTTTCTTTCTTCCCTTCTTTCTATTTTACGTTCCGGCCGATGCACCGGTTTTATGCTACCATAACTGTTACTTCGTCAATCAGCCGTCGAACTTCTATTACAAACGCACGATGCATCGCGATCTATTCTAAGATCGAGATAATGTTCGTTCGATCACCTCTTCACCGATCGCGCATACTTTTATCCCTAATAAAGGATTATAATCGGAATATTAAATATTGAATTTAAATTTATGCGAAAAAAAATTACCTATAATTTATTTTAATCTTTTCAATATAATTTATAATCTCAAAATTAATAATATATGGATATATATGTTTCATTATAATTTATAACCTAAAAATTAATAATATGTATATATATATATGTAATGTATCTAATGTATTAATATAAAAGATAATTTTATAAAATTGAAAGGTTATTGATTCTTTGGTAAATTAATTAAATTATAATTAGAAGAGAGTTTGATTTTTATTGACCAATAATGACTTTTTGTTTCTGATAAAATAATATATATGGAAGAAATGTCAAGAGTTTACAGAGAATTCTAAATGAAAGAGGCGTTTCTTTTTGTTGTGAATAATACATGACGCAAAGTTGTTTGAGTACTCGAAATTCAAAACGAGTATTCAAGTAAATCTCGTTTTGTATCCAATTCAAACTAAGTACTTTTAGCTGTTCGAATATTGAAATATTCGAATGTTTGGCTATGTTCGATTTTATTTGAATATTAAAATTTAGTTCAATGTCTTCTTCCTTTTTTTTACATATTTAAAATATATGAATGTGGAAGTAAAATTGTAGTTATTGAATAAATATTGATAACTTATCGATATGTTATCGATAATTTAACAATGCTACAACGAAATCACACTTATCGTAACTTATCGTAATAGTAAAATATTGATAATGATAATGAAGATCAGGAAACTAAAATTTGTACGTTCAAACATTAAATCTCTTATATTTTCTTCTACTCCTTTATATTATAAATATTATAATATATATAATATATATATATAATATATAATATATATATATGTATATATATTTTAAAATCTTAACGATATTATCGATAATTTATCGATATTGAATGGTTAAAATAGTTAACAGGATACAAGAGATGATAAGAAGTTTGAACTCTTCAAATACAGTTAGCTATTCATTCAAACTTCGAGGTCAGATAAATGAACGTATAATAAAGTACAATCAAAATACAATCTCACATAATTAATTGATTATTATTTTTGCCTTTCATTGTTACTCGATAATTCCTAATATTTGAGGTAAAATTATTTTATTACCAAAAAAAATACAAAATTATTACATTGTTAAAAACAACCATGTGAAATACTTTCTTTGTCATTCTGTTTTCTAGTACAAGTATAAATGAATATACCTTTCAAGAAGAAAGCAAAAAAGATAGATAGACAAGATGTACTCACTGTTATTGCATTACTACTGAGATCGGTATATATATATATGACAGATATGATTTCAAGTCGTGTAGAATAATAGTTTAAAGTTACATGACTAAAGAAAACGAGCTGGTTGAGAATACTGCATTAGTGTAACTAGTAGAACTATGAATAATATATGAATGTTATTTTCCAAATAATATTAATATTTTTTTTAATATTAAAATTTTAACTTTCAAATTTTTTATTTGTAAATTAAAGTGATTAAATATAATCTAAAATGAAATTGTATTATTTTTATAGCACGTATAAAATCTTCATCAATGGTTAATAAACGTAATCAAGATAAACAGTGTGTAGGAAGAGAGTTCAGCTCTCAGAAAAGATTTGTTTTGATTTCTACTGGTTAACTTGAGATGGCAATTTACACCGGGCTATTTAAACCACTTGTGTACGGTTGAGTAAGTGATGGTGATAAGTGAAATGAAACATAACATCAAAGTACAGTGCATAACCAGCAAGCTTCATGATGTTGTGTAACGAAAACGGAAACAAAATTTTATCTTTAAGTTCTATATCCGAGAATAAAATGAATATATATTTTGATCTTAATAAATAGTTATTTAAATTCGTATTTCAATATGCATATAGTTATTTTTTGTATTACATATGAATATAATACTTATAATAAAAAATAAAACCATGGCATAATATTTTTATCTAATATTTACAATAATGGAAAAATTATCTATTATTATACGATATATTTGCACATAATAGAAAAAAGCGAGAACGTATATGTTACATATAATGTTTTCTTAAAATTTGTTAACAACAAAATTCATAAGAAAAAAGAATAATATAAATTATATGACATCCAAAAAAATAAGAACTCTGTTAATAACATATTAGAATAACATGAATGAAAGGAATTTGAATTTCAAAAATATATGACTCACACGAAAATCAAAAAATATAATAAAAATACAATCTATATGGTTAAATTAAAGCGGCTGAACTGTTTCACCGAATAGTTGGTAGGTTAGGTCGGCTGCTGTATTGACCGGGCAGTTACGGCGCTGTGTATTGACGCAAAAATTTGGCGCCCTCAAAATGGTTGTCTTTGCGAGTCATCGAATTTCTATGTTTCATATATGTTGAAGAAAACTTCTGACTACTCACCACTTCTCTGCATCGTTCCGCCAGGATGTTACGATTCATTAAACATAACTCTACTGATCGAACAGCGTGAGAAAAATTTTAGCAGAACACCACCGACGTATCCATCAACGCGACACTAATACCCTATCAACACAACCAAGCACTCGTGCCTTAACCCAGCCGGACCGCTGTCTGGCATGCGATTTCAAATGATCTCGAAGAGAGTCGAATGAAAATCGAGATATGCGTGCGCAGAAACGTGGTTATGTCGACAGTTCGACCATGATTAACCGAGCAATGATTTTTTTATAAACAATTGAATAAAGATTATCATTCGAAATAGTTCGTATTTGTTTCAAATGTATTATGAAATATTTAATATCTAAATATTATAATTATATATATTTTAATATATTGACATATTATTGATAATTGATATTAGATTTGAATGAGCGACATTAACTTTATATTATTTTGCAAATTGAAATAAATATTTTTAATAAAAATGTATATAGTCTCTGTTTTTATTTTATATACGGATTAATCAAATATTAATCTTATAATTCATCAATTGTGCTATTGAAACACAATGAAAACTACCTTCACAGAATAGGAATATTTAGGTATATTAACTTAGTAGAATTGAGATGTTGGACATCTTGTATTGCATAAAAAAAGAAATAATACTGATAAATAGAAACCGATTATCACTATTTAATGAATCATCAAAGAGATTGTAATCATTCATTATTTTGATGTTGCAATATATAAATATAACATGACTAAACTATTAAAGATTGACGTTGTAAATGCTACTAAAAGGCATAGTGCTAGTCTATTCTTATTTCATGGTTCAGGTATTTATATTTATATTCATATAATATTATTAAATAGCATAAATATAATTATTATAATTTTTATATTATCAATTTTTATATAAATAATAGAGTTAAAAGTTAAAAGTTATTTTTCACATTTTTATTTTAGGATCCGCTGGAAATAATTTTAAAGAATGGATTGATATTTTAAATAGAGAAGAATTAAAATTTCCACATATAAAAATTATTTATCCCACTGCACCTTTATTACCTTATACACCTAATAATGGAAGGGTAATAAATTGATAACAAAGCCAAAGTATATATAGTGTAAAATACAATATAAAAAAAAATATTGATAAAAATGAATGTTTTTAGCCTAGCCATGTATGGTTTGATCGTAAAGGCATATCTATTAATGCATTAGAAGATAATGAATCAATAAATTCAATTTGTACCACTATTACAGAATTTATTGATAAAGAAATTTCTAATGGAATTTCTTCTGATAGAATTGCTGTTGGTGGTTTTTCAATGGGAGGAGCTCTATCGTTATATTTATCATATAAATATAAATTATCTTTAGCTGGTTGTTGTGTTATGTCTAGTTTTCTTAACAAAAATTCATTCATATATGAGGTATGTATCTTATATGTATCTTATACAAATAATAAATTTTCATATAATTTTTTCAAAATTAACTTGATGTATTTTTTCTTATTATAAATATATTACAAATATATTATAGAATTTACAAAAAAATCCAAATATACGTACACCACCTCTTCTACAATTCCATGGTACAGAAGATATGCTTGTTCCAATACAATGGGGAAGAGAATCTTATAATAATCTAATAAAACTTGGAGTTATTGCTCAATTTGTACCATTAGATAATGTTAATCATGAATTAGGTGATAATGAGATACAATTTTTCAAAAAATGGCTTTTAAATATTTTACCGGAGAAATAATTTCTTACTTATTTAATTATAAATATATCACTGTAAAATATAAATATTTTTGTTAAATAAATAAAGCATAAATAAATTATATTAGAGCAATATATTATTATTTAGAAGTTTATTTTTAGAATAAAATGTATTGCATTACTTAGTAACACATATAAAGACCATTAGAAATTTAAAAAAAATATCTTTTTTATATTTAAAACTTAAAACATTTATAAAAAAAATATTTATAGTATTAAAAAAAGTAATAAGGGTTAACTTTGATACTATTTATGGAAAGTGGGTAGACAAATAAGCGCCACCGAGTAGAACATCGACGAATCGTAAGTCAGTGTCTCGAGGGGCCGTGAGAAGGTGCTGCGCCCCACAAGTTATAGAGAAGTTCGAGGGTAGTAACGCATTCGACACATTGGCCTCATAGATATAACCCATATACAACGAATAAATAAAATTCTTTTTTGTAATTATTATTTTTTCAATGAAACAAATTTAAAAGAAAAAACTAAAATTATTATTGTGTTATTTCATATAAATCAATAGTTATAAATCGTGGTATAAAAATATTCCAAAAAGTGTGATAAGTGTGAAATTGATTTCTCGATTTGTTATATATTATATATATGATTTCATTTTTGAGTGCGATAATAATATATACGTCATATATACGTATTAAAATATTATTTCATTTTTAAATGAGCAATTTAATTTATAATTGATAACTTCAATCTTGAAGAATACGATTCGATCTAATTAATAAAATTGATTGAAAAATATGATAATGACATTTTTAAATATTATATCGAAATTAAACAATGCAGAAAAAAAAATATTTTAAAAACTCATTGTATGAATACACAATACACTGACAGTAAATAATATGGCGCGCCTTCATCTGCAGTCAATGACGTCAAGCTTACAAAATGAAAGGGATGTCAACAATTCGATTTAAGAATTGAATGAATGAATATTTAAATACAAAATAAATAATAATTTTATTAAAAAACGAATAAAAATTTGTTAACAAATAAAATGTTATAAGTAACTATGTATATATAATTAAATAATATTCATCAGTAATTAAAAATGTTAACTAAAAAAGAATGTTTATCATTAAATGTTCTATAAAATTCAAACAACGAATATCTAAATATCATTTTCTTTGAATGTCCAAACGCAAATTTACAAATTTGTCGCTCCATTATTTAAAAACCGCACTGCGTCTAATGACATCGATCAGCAGATTTTCCGGGAAATTTGAATTTTCGATCGATGAAATTCAATTTTGTTATCTGATTATAAAACAAAGCGGAAATTATGAAGGTATAAAAAAATAGAAAAGAAATGGCGTTAACCAAAGTACATGATGAAAATGAAAATATATCAAAATTAATATTCCATCCATATGAAAAATTGATCAAACGGTAAAACTAGAATCTTAAAATTTATTTCTAACGTGAAGAAGAGACATAACAAAGAAATGAAATGTATTGAACCAGTAGACGTCCTCAATTGAGAAATAAAGACATCGAAGGCGAAAAGCAGCAGGTTGATGTTAAGTGGGGAGATATTAAAATGGGTCAAGAGTATCTACACGATGACAGTGTACGTTGTTCGACTTCACGCTCGATGCCTTCGTGAAGAGATCCTTCTGCGAGTTTGTCGCGAGGATCATTAAGATCACGGCATAATAGCATCATCGTTTCCCGCAATGTCATTAACAATGAGAAACTCGGTCAATTTAAATTAATTTCGGCGTATATAATAAATTCGCGATAAATTTTGTAACTAAAAATATTCCTGTGGTATACAATTTATTAAGAAACAGAATACAGAAATGAAATTGTATTTACAGAATAATCATCTTATCACATCAATAACAATTAAAGAACGTTCATATACATGTAGTTTGTGTATGTTTCTTGAATCGTTATTAGTTTAAGTAGAAACTTTGAATCGCGTGATGCGATGCTGTTATATGAAACGATTATCAATATAATCACTTTGAGTTTAAACGTCGTTGAAAAGAAGAAGCGGATATTTTTCTGTGAAATTTAAGAAGATTATTTTCATGGTGTACGGATCGCGCAAAATTGCGGAGTCTGTGACCACCACGGGGACGACTTGGCTATACAACACTACCACCCAAGGTAAATTTTTATATTTATTCCTTTTAAATGTTTGATAATAATTATACACGATTATTTGATTAATTTTTTATCTCAACAGCCACAATTTATATTACATAATTAAAAAAAAAAGAAATTTTAAATTTATAATAAGAAAGGAAATATAATTGCAAATTAAATAAATAAATATATTATTAAATAATATATTAAATATCTAAGTATTATCTACATTAAATATAAAAGAACATTGTTAACATATTTTTATTAATTTAAAAATAGAAATTTTGAATATTATTATTCTCATTATAATTAATTTTCAATTTTTTATTATTAAATTTATCTATTCCAATTTTCTAACTAATTTATGAATCTGAAAATATTGAAATAATTGACCCACCGACAATGTTATGTTATGATTATTGCACTTTTCTCACTTTCACCTTGCTTTATTTTCCGGCAGATAACGAAATTTATTCTGTTAGCATAAGAGAGAGCGTTCCAACATTCGAAGTTAGCACGTGTCATAATTCATGAATAAATTACAATAAAACATGATTTTCTTATCAATCTTCACAGTGAGAGTAATGTATATCATTTAAAATATAACTCTTTTTTTATATTATTAACAAAAGAAAAGAAAAGAAAGATTTCAAATGATATGTGATTAACTGATATGTAAATTAATATATGAAAATAATATTATAACAATCATAAGAAATATAGAATATTGTAACAATTCATTTCTAAATGGTGTTGGAAATGTTGCTCAAAAAACAATGATAAGATTTTGCTTATATTAATATTGGAATATTGCCAGAAATACATACATTACTGTTTATTCCGCATTGCGGATTGAAATACGTTTCTGATATAAAATAGAAGATATTTATGAGTAATGTCCAATCTTTTCATTAAAATCTTTTTTGAAATAAAAAGCTTATTACAAAAGCATGTAAAAAATATTAATCAAACTTCGGTTTCTATTTTACATGATAAATTCCATTGATAATTTTTATGTTACGTAAAATGCAAAAAATATGAAAGAATGAGAAAATCTATAGAATATCATATAATAAATAACTTAATTTAAATTAAGATCACCTATGATGCGATTGAAGATTAAAGAAGAATAATGCTTGCAGGCGAGATGAGCAGCAGCGGAGGGTTAGGATTCGGTGTCGGTGTCGGTGTCGGCGTCGCCGGTGGTCCAACCCTCGCAGCCGCTCAACAAGGCCAAGGGGTAGCCGCTCTTCTGGTGATGCTTGCTGTGCTTTGTTTTATATTCGCTTATTGCTGTTGGGGTGCTCCGTTCTGTAGATCTTTATGCAGACGACACTGTTGTTGTCGACTCGAGGATCCTGAACCAGATTCACGATTTAGCAACAACGATCAAACGATGGTAGCAACACCAACAATTATTTTATTACCACACGGTAGAATGCTCGTTGTCGATGGTACAATCTTTACACAGTTCCAAACAGATCCAACTGGTAAGATTATAATTACATATTAAATTTTATCATTTTTTTTCTTCTTAGAAAAAAATTTCGTTTGATTAAAAAGAAAATTTGCGATTCTAAAAATTCTCAGAACTATATATAAAAAGTCAATAATTAATTTAAAAAGAAAATCAGTCCACGCTTTCAATGAAACAGGTTTAGATTTAGTGGAATTAGGTGACAGTGTACTACGAGCTCAAAGAAATCCAAGAAGTATAAATCGTCATCAGTTGCAAAATAGTCAAGGTAGCATACTTGAAATGGATGCAGAAACACCAAGTAAAGACAGTTTAGGATCTGTTGGATGTTTTCCACCACCAACTTATGAAAGTATTTATGGAAAAGAAGAATCAGATATGCCGCCGTCGTATTCCGATATCTTATTACATAGGTAAATTTTATTTTAAGATGTATTGTAATATATTTATAATTCTTTTTCCTAATAAATTTTAATAAATTAATTCTATTATTAGGTTTGCTAATCTTCCTCATGACATAAATATGCACAATTATTGTCACGATAGTAAAGAGGAAATTGAGATGCAAAGCTTAGATGGTTGTCCACATATACTTAGTAATCCAATAAATACGATAGCATATCCTTATGCGACAGTAACGAATTTCTCGAGTCAAAGTTTTCCACGGAGGAATGTCTCGAGAAATCCATCAATCATTAGCAATCCACTTGATAGTTATTACGTAGATAATGAATTAGAATTATATCGATTAAGCCAGGAGATGGTACCACGAGTATTTAGTAATACAAACTTCGAAGCTCTTAGAACTTACCAAGATGAAACCTCGTTTTATAATATGAACGGAAATGAGAGTGAACAACAAAATGATATGTTATCGAATAATGGAAATTATTGTACATCCGATAATAATATTCAACGAAACAACGAAAGAATACTTTTAAATAATAGTGATGAAGTATCAAGTAATATAACATCGGCAAATGAGCTAATGAACACGAGAAATCTGGTTCGAAGTATATCAAGAATTAGTCAAGAAAGTAGAAATAACATAGAGAATTCACAAAGAGATAATCAAGAGACTGGCATAGTTTTTGTTCGATTACCTCATTCTGAGGATCACAATAATAGCCATACTCCGCAAAATTGGTATAACAATACTAATGAAAACGATAGACCAGCAATACAAGTAAATCAAGAAAATCAATCTATTCTAAGAAATATACATTCCGAAAACGAGCAGATGAATGAAACTAATCACAACGTGGAATCTAATTCAATGACATATTACATTAGAAATCAAAACACTGATGAAGTTAGATCGCACAGATTGGAAAATGAATCGGCTTATTCCGACGAAGAACCTAGAAATTTTGGAGCATTGGCAGATATCCGTGAAAGTCGAGTGTAACGCATAACATATAATATAAAAAATGTACATTAAAAATCAATAGAAAGCTCTTTGACCAAATGATATCGACAATTATATTGTAAAAAATTCACAATAAATATGGAAGTATATTTTATCAACAAAACATTTCGTTTTTATAAGAACTAATTATTTTATTTTAAATTATAAACTTAATACAATAAAATTTACACTAAATTTAATATAAAAATCTATAAATGAAATTAATATTATTTAAATTTAATTAAATAAAGTTTAAGATTCTTCGAATTATTGATTCTTAATATTTATTATAATGAATTTCATAATAATATTTAAAAAAATCTACAAAAGTTTTGTGTAAATAATTTAATTGATCTGAGAATTATCGAATCGTTAAAGTTTTAAAAATAATTTTATATACAAAAAAAAATACAATCATTTTAATAATTAATTATGACACAATAATAGAAAAAATAACAATAGAGCAAAGTTAGTTCAGTCCGTCCAAAGGTTAATCTACACACTAGATTCAATAAGTGTTAAGGAAATAATTGTAAATGAATTCAAATATTTTTTATGTATTATTAGTATCTATTCTATGGACTATTTATATTATACATTTGCTTTATATATTATTTTAATATGAAACGTAATGCACTTGAAAATTTTTGACATACATACATAAATAAATAATATTACAAAGACTTATAATTTATATTTATACGTATCACGAAACAATGAATATAAAAATAATAAAAATAAGATGTGTATAGAATAACTGTTGGACACATCAAATCCTATGTACAGATTATATATATATATATATATATATATATATATATATATATATACACATATGTAAATGTATCTTTTAAGTTGAGTTTAAACTTATTATTCTATAAAATTATTATGAAATAAATTAAATAAAATAAATGTATAAAAGACTTATAATCTTATCTTATGAAAAAATATGATACTATGTATGACACTTAAATTAATTTTACATAGAATTATATATGCATCATGAAGATATAACAAGTTATATAAAAAATTGTACACATTATTACTGTTGTTGTATAGATAAAAAAATAAAATTGAAGTTATTAATGAAATAAAATATTTAATAAAAAATTGATATTTTATTTTCATCTATTTTTTCCCTACGAGATATATTATAATATCAAGGAAAAGGAAATTAAAAAACATAAATGTATATGCAATTGATGCAATATTAATTTTATTTAAATAAAATAAAAAAATGAATTGTATCAAATAATATTAAATAATAAATAATATTAAAATAAATCAATAAATATAATAATCAATAAATATTTTATAAAATATTAGATTATTTTTGTTTTAATTTAATTTATTAAATTAATTTAAATTTAAATTATATTTTTTGAGCAAATAATACAAAATAAATTATTTTTTTAATTAATAATAATTAAATAAAATATTTAAAAAAAAATTATTTTTGAAGATATATTTAATTACTTATTATATTTCATTTTTTAATCATTTATTAAACGAAAAATTTATATTTAATACAACATAATAATATTTTATAATAATATTTTAGACACATAAGTATTTACAAATAGATAAAGAGCATAAAGTACATATATCTATGATTTGAAAATAATACATATTATACAAAAAGATAGAAAAAAAAAAAAATTTTAAAATATGTCAATAAATTTAATTATAAATTTATGTTTAACAAATATTAATAAACATAATTCATAAAATTTTTTAATATAATATTTTTGTAAGCATAAAAAAGTAAGTGTATTATTAAAAAAAGATAATAAATTATTTTATAATTTCAAAACAAAATTTGTTTGAAATTTTTTAACATTAATTAGAAAATGAATACTTTATGCACAAATAAGAAATTAATTTTTATTTTTTTATCTTTTTCACAACTATGAATTTGCAGTACTTTCCTTTGAAAGTTGTAATACATGTATAATAATATCATCTATTGTACTTGTTGTTAAAAGACATTTTACCGTATTATCTTCTATGACAACCATAAATAAACGTTTTATGTTTTCTCTTAATCTTTCATTAAAAAGTAAATTACTTTCTGATGTTAATGGTTGATGTCCACATCTTCTAATTACAGCTTCTAGAATATCTTGAATTGGAGCCTCAGGCCAACCAAAGAGCTGTACAGTGTGTGTGTGTGTGTTAAATATTATTTAATATAATATATAATTAATATTATTATTATCATTATTATTATTATTATTGCAATTTATACCTGAAGTGTGTCTTCATCAATTAATATTTTTAAAAGATCTGTAACAGCTTCTACCAATTTATCAGGAGAAAGTCTTGTAGAATTTCCATTTTTTGTTTTTTGTACAGCAACAGTAGCAATGTTATATAATTGTATTTGTAAATGTTTTCTTTCAACTTCATTCATTACATCTTCTAACAAGTCACGATGTTTTGCTTTAATGTGCCTCATTAAACAATCTTGTCGTATGAAAACTCTATTACACTCAACACAAGATTGTGGTGGTTCTCGTCTATGAGTATTTAGATGAGCTTGCAAAGAAGACTTCGTAGAAAAAGCTTTTGTACATTTATCACATTTAAATGCTATAATGAAGAGGATATTTTTTAATTGTATTTTATATTTTATAATATTATTCAATAATTTCCTTACCTTTAATTCCTGTATGAAGTATTGCGTGTTTAACAAGATCTTCTCTCCTAATAAATCTTTTTTCACATACTTGACATGTGAATGGAGTTGCTCCTTCATGAACGAATTTTTTGTGAACATTTAAACGAGCTTTTCTGTTAAATGCTTTTCCACATACATCGCAATAAAAACCATTTTCACCAGTATGATGAAATACATGTGCTCTCAATTGAGCGGCCTGAATAAATGATTTAGCACAATATTGACAAACATGAGGTTTCTCGCCAGTATGAGTCCTTTGATGACGATTTAAAGTTTCTCGAGCAGTAAATTTTTTTTGACACTATAATAATTAATAGATTAATTAATTATTACTTTTATATTATTAAATTGAATTAATAATATTTATAATTTAATTAAATTTTTTTGTTGTGTATCATACATATCCTGCATTAAAAACTTACATTAATTTCCCGAAGTATACGAAGTTTGCTTGTAATTACAAAAATTATATAAGAAAATTAATATTATAAAATATTGGAATTTATATAATTAAAATATAATGCCAAAAGATGTAATTTATTAAAATTATTTCATTTCATTCATATAAACAATACTTACATATTTACATTCAAATGGTTTTTCTCCTGTATGTATACGTCTATGTTTTTTTAATGCAAGAGAAGATAAGAAAGTCTTTGGACATAAATCACATTGAACTGGTCGTTCTCCTGTGTGTACACGTTCGTGAATTAATAATTGTTGATTAGTAAAGAATTCCTTAGAACAATATTTACAAGGCTTTTTTTGTCTTTGAGGAGTTCCAGCATGAATTCGTAAATGTTCACGTAAATTATCCTTACGTGTAAATATCTTTTTACAAATCTATTAAAATACAGGTAATTAATAAATTAATTAAATTTTAATTAATTAATTTTAATATATAAAAATTATAAATATTATTATTATACTATGTATTAGAAAATTTACTTGACAGCAGAATGTATTACGAATATTTCCATGACATCCTGATTGCATTATATGGCGATTTAAATGATAGCTTCGTGAAAAATAAGTATCACATGGTTCACATCTATAATTTTTTAAATTTTAAATTATATCATATTCTTCTTAATTCTTTGATATTAATACAATAATACTAATTATATTAATAATATTAATACTAACATGTAATTCAATTTACCTGAAAATTTTTCGATCTGCATGATTGGTATAACGATGTCTATTCAATGATTTCCTATCACAAAATGATTGTCCACAATCTTTACAAGTACAAGACTCACACTGCCAATGGATTACTACATTGTGTCTTTCTAAAGATGATTTTTCTTTAAATGAAAGATCACAATGCTGACAGATAAATTCACCACCACTGTGTGCAGTGCTCAAATCTTCAGCACAGCAATGGCATTGTGTGTCACGTACTGGCGTAATTACTGGCTTATAATTGTTACTTTTTTGATTATTAGAATTAGAATCTAAAATTTATTTAAAATATATTTTTTTAAATAATTCAATAAAATTTTATGTAATAAATCTTATGCAATATACCTTTTACATTAGAATTATCAACATAATTTACATTATCATATTTCTTTTCATCTTCTGAATCATAATTCTCAAGAGTATTTAATTGCAAAATATTAGCATCTTCATTGCATACATTTAAATGTTCTTTTAACATCTATTAAAAATAAATAATTTTATAAAAATACATATATTATATTTAGTAACTAATAACACAATGTTAAATAAAATCAAACTCTTACATCTTCCGAATGAAAAACATGATGACACGTAACACATTCATAATCTGTTATAATTTGTATAATTTGACCATCATGAGTAATAACTGTAATGAGTAATAAAGTATAATGAAAAAGAACTATAATAAATAAAAAAGAAAATAAAACAATGAATTTATTATAAAATATTATAAAAAAAATATATAAACATAAACATTCATCAAACAATTATATTTACTATAGCATACCTTTCATGTCAGTGGATTCTTTTTGTTCAGTAGACATTATAATAGTTTCTTGTATATCTGAAACTTTAAAAATTAAGCATTAATACCATAACTATTTTTAAAAGTATTTGTGTATCATATTTATGCATTATGATTACCAAATAATTTTTCTAATTGAGTTGCATCTCTCATTAATACTGCATTTTCAACTTTCACGATTTCTATAACAAAAATGACGCATGTCATATGCTACGTAATAATTAATATAAAATATATTATTTTTATTATAAAGAGATACAAATACCCATTATTTCCTCCATAATTTTTGATTTTAATAATTTAAACAACGAAAAAATCGTTTATGTTGTTTAAAAATTAAATATAAATGTGTACTTTTATAGCCTGTGTGCTCAAAAATTATAAATTATAATATTCTACACTCTAGCAAGTATATTCGCAACTTATTGATAATTTTAATTAAAATTTTATTAAAATGGAACAAAAATTTAAAAAAAAATTTTTGACAATTGTTTGATTATTATTAACTTTTTAAGCTTCTCAATCACCTGCACTGCCCCTGGAAAAATAATCCCTGCAAACCTAAATGCACATCAAAATGGCCTATGTCAAGGGGCATATATATGTATGTATATATATATATACATATATATATATGCCTTCCATATTTTTATTTTGTTTTCTATAAATATTTTTTAAATTTAGGTTAAATTTATAATTTTAATATATAAATCATATTTTTAAATGTTGTAATTTTCAATATTTATTTAAAAATGAATTAAAAGAATAATATTTGTTGTATAATTAAACAGGAATAATTATATACAGAAATAAACGATGATTTTAATTAGTTAATATTATTAAAATAAAAAATTATTAAATTAAATAGAAATTAAAAAAATATACACATAAAATTTTATATATGATGTGCTTGATGATATATTTAACATAATTTTTTAAACTTAATGTGACGATACTTTTTTCATTGTCGATCGTTGATTGGTGAATTGATATATTTATTTCTTTTATGGTATGCAACAAATCATATCTATTGAAAAATATAATAAAAAACTCAGGTTGATTGTAATTATATTTTATATATATTTATTTATAAAAGTTCAACAATTTATTTGTATTGACATTGTTTTACATTGTAAAATGTAATTTATTTCTTGGGCAGTATTGCATTATACATTAATGATAAAATGTATCATGTTAATCAAAAGTTTAATAATAACATATAATACATAAATATTAAATAATAAGTATCAAAATATCAATGAACTTTAGGTTTTACAGATTTTACTTTTTTCAATTTTTTAAGACCATTGATATTTGACTTTAATAAGTTCCAATATGCTTGTTGAAATTTATTTACATCCTTAGAATGTATCTGAAATATAAAATTAATTATTTATATATTGGTTTTATTAATAATAATTAAAATAATAAAAAAATATTAAATTATACATACAACAGTGGAAATCTTTTTTGACCTTAATGTAGCTCTTACTAAGCAAAGAAATTCACTTGGTGTTGGTAAAGGAGGTCTACCTTCTCTAGGCACTGGTTTATTATGTCCATTAACTGAAGGTAAAATTTACGAATAAATTTTACATTCCAATTATATTTATATAAAATTAATATAAATACTTACACCTTTTAATAGTAAGTACTACAGAACCAGAAAGTCGAGATTTGTCGAAAAGTCGTGTCAATTCCACTAAAAACTGAAATAAAATGTAACATATAAGTTTCGAAATATTAATTTTTTATGGATGAACAATTACCGCATCATTTTCCAGCAAAACCATTTTGTTAATTTCAACATATGTTTTTAAAGTTTGTTAAATATAAATAGTGTAACACTTTATTATGTTAATATTCGAACATTCAATTCCTCCAAATGACAACCACAATGATACTGTAAAGAACTTAATATTATGGAGAATTTACATGTTGACGACAAAATATTTTCAATTTTGTATATACATAGATTAAATATTTACAATATATTATATATTCTTATTGATGATTTTAGAATTAGAAGTTCTATTATATATAGTTTAATTAATTTATTATTATTTATTAATGTAAATATTTTTTAGAAATTTACGTAGTAAAAAAAAAAAACAATGAAATTTAAAATGTCTTTGATTTGTAGAAACTGTGTAGTTTTCCTGATTCAAGTCTGGCGTTTATGAAAATTTTTCGTTACGTGAATGGAGAATATAGCAAATATTGCATCAAAATGAGCGATACAAGTATACAAGTAAAAATTTATAAAACAGATAAATGTATTTATGAAAATAATAATAATGTAGTGCTAAATGCAAATAATTTGAATAGCTTAATTTCTTCTTTGAAAAACACACAAATTGAAATCAACGATTTTTTAACTAGTCTTATAAAAAATCAAGATAGTTCTGATAATACAGAAAGTAAATAAAAAAAAAATATATATATATATATATATGTATAAAAAAAATATATAAAAACTATTTTGTTGGAAATTTATAAGAATTAACAGATTCTTGTCAATTTTAGATCAGCTAGTATCGGAAAACGATTCGGATTTTGAAGACGAGATTCAAGTTAACTCTAAGAAATCTAAACTAACGGATTAAAAATTTAATACAAATATTTCATAATTCAAAATTTGTATAGTATTTGAATATTAAAAATTCTATACTTTATTATCATTATGTATTTGTGTATTTATAAGTAAGAATTTGTGATGGTTAGAAATAATAAATCGAAAATAAGCGAAGAAAATATCGTTAATAACAAAAAGTAAATATAATTTTGTTATATAAATTTATTATAAACATATAATAATTGTAATTTTATAACTTTTTCATTTTTTTCATATTAATTAACTCTGTCATAGAGTATATAATATCAGTATTTTTAATTATACTTTATCTACATATATTATAATTTAATTAATATCATACAATTTTATTAAAGATAGAACATGTCTACCATGCTCTCAAATGAAGCTCAACTGCGCTATGTAATAGAATGGTTTCAAGAATGGTCTGAAATGCAAAGAAGTGATTTTTTGGATATACTTTTGGAACAATGTGGACCTTCGGGTCTTGTTAATGGATTAGTATCTAAAATGGAAAATTTAGGACATATAAATGAGTCTGATAGACCACCAAATTTATTTCAATGTCGTGTAAAATTGTTTCGAGAATGGAGTCATAATTGGTCTCAACAAGAAAAAGATTATTTACTTTTATCAATAAAAAATACTGATGCTGCATTTGCAGAAAAATATGATGAAAAACTATCAACATTGGTATGTGAAGAAGAAAAATCATAAACAAATATCCAAAAATATATAATATTCTTTATTATTGTGGAATTAATTTTTAAGAATCTCTATTATTCTTAAGAATAAGAAAATGTTCAATAAAAAAAATATGTAATTAATAAGTAGGTTTGATATTTATATCTTATGTAAATTTTAACAAAATGTAATATGTTATGCAAGATAATTGAAATATTTTAAATGATTTGTAATAGTTTTGATAGAATAGAATTTATGAAATTCATATATACATTCCATTATTATTTCATATCTGCTTTTTATAGATTTCTTATAGATTTTTTCTATTTATTCATAAAAAAAACATTTTTTATTATCATATTATATATTATATATAAGCACAATAATTACAGATTATTAAAAAAGGTTTTATTTTGAATGTATATAATATTATATGTTTATAAAAATAGATATCAAACAAATATTATTTATTATCATATATGTATTTAATTAAAATAAATTTGTTTAACTTCATTATTATATTCTCTTTTTTTATAATTATATCATATCCATTTCATATATAATTATTGATAATAAAATCAAATATATATCTTCTATTTAAATTACAAAACAAAAAATAAAGATTATGCATAAATGCATAAATATTTTTGTATATTATTTTAAAAAAATTTATTTATTATGCAATGTTAAGAATTTTAATTTTTATTTTTATTTTAACATCTACAAATAATCTATAAGTAATCATTTAAAAATATTTATATAAAATTAATTTTTTTAATATTTAATAGAATAGATATATATATAAATATTTTATTTTAATAAAGTAAAATTATAATTTTGGTTCTTGCTGAAGCCATTTTATACATATTGTTTTAATAGCATTTTGACCAAGCTTATCAGATTCTTTCAAAATTTTCCTTATATCTTGTACTCTTGAATGCTTGACAGCTAATAAATATGCTGCTTTTAATTGTTTGCATTCAATATATGCATTTATCTGAAAAAAGAAAAATTTTTAAAAATATATTAAATTTTTTATATTGTATCATCATTTTTTTATCTTACTTTAAGTTCTATATCAGTTATTAATCTAATAAGATTATAAATATTATTTTTAAGAACTGTTTCAGTTTCATCATGAGTTAGTAATAATTTTATACAATGTGTTAATACATAATCTGATATAATATATGAATTTGGAATCCCAGATGTATGACAACATTTAATTAATTGTTCTATTGCAGAAATATTATTTTTCATTACTAAAATATATCCAGTTAGAGAATACACTTTTTGTTGTGGTAAATTATAATCTGCAATAATAATATTATTTAAATAAACAAATAAATAAAATTATCAAGTTATTAAAGTATTTTTAAATTTACAGACCTTGCATTATTCTAAATGCTATACCGAATCCTTCTTCGATATTTCGCCCGCAAAGAATGGCTAAAACAGCTAAATTAATCTTTTGTTGTTGATTGCCAAATAAAGTCGGTATTTCTGAAATAGTTGAATTATTATAATCCTTTTTTGGAAATAAATTCAAATATTGAATAGGAGCTCTTTCTTCTTTTTCACAATTTGCTAGAAATTTTGTAATTTCCATTTGTCTACAAATTGTATTTATATGTTTATCTATTTCTAATGGTTCCATTTCCATTGTTAGAATTCCTTGATTACTATGTATTGAACTCGTGCTTTTTTTCCTTTTTCTATTTAAAGTTTCAATTTGCAACTCAGATTCTAAATGTTTTTGAGCATCAAACAAAAAATTTACTTTAGCATTTAAGTCCGAGTAATTAATTACTTCATGAAGATAAAAACGAATACACGTCATAGCAGCGCGTATAAAATCTCTCATGAAAAGTTGCAAATGATATAAAATATTTAAATATTGTCTTTTTTCTAAGCTATGACAAACATATATTAAATATTTTTTCCAAATTAGTAAATTCGAATCTTTTTTCATCATTGCTTCATGAAGCTTTTCAATACTTCCATTTCTTAAACAATATAAATAAATTACATTGAAAAATAAATCTGGTTCCAAATTATTTTCTAAAGTAAAAGTAAGACATTTTTCAAATTCTTCATGCTTTAAAAAAAATTCTAAAATTGAATTATAACTTCCATAAGTTAATAGATAATAAATGCTTTCATGATAATAAATATTTTGTATCATTATAGATGTATTTTTATTGTTGGGTTGTTTTTGATTGATAATTTTAAAATTGCTAAAGCTATTTAATATTTCTTGAGAAGGATTGAATTTATATTGATGAGGATATTGTACATATTTATAAATACTTAAATTATCTAATATTTGTAAAATTTCTACAAGTAATGGTGGATCTTTTAATGGACGATTTTTTGAAAATTCTGTTTTCTTTGAACTTGATTCAACCATTTTAACTTCTTCATTTTTTAGATTTTGAGTTTCACTTTTACTTGATATTTTTGATTCTTTTGGATAAGACAAAATTATCCAGTCATCAAAATTGTCACATTGAATTTTATCAAGACAATGGAAAAATTTATCTCGTGCTTGATGAAAATATCCCATTTTTAAACAGGCCTTACCCCATGTTGCCCAAACTCCTTGTGTATCTAATCTGTATGTACCTGCTTTAGTGCTTACATCTAAAGCAAGAGTCCATTGTTCTTTTTCAATTAAAAGATCTCTTAATTTTATTAATGTTCGATCATGTAAATTATCAGAAGGAATCAAATGTAAACAATCAAATTGAATGAGACTTGCAATAAGATCTACTTGAGATAGAAAACGGTCACAGTGAGTTAATCCAGTATTAAGACCAAGTTTGGCACATTTAACTTTTGCAGCTACTAATAGAGAATGTATCATTTTAATAATTACAATGTGATCAACTTCAGGATTCACTTTTCCACTACTAACAGGTTCTAGAAGACGTTTCATTTCATCACAACAATCTAATAAGAAACTGTAACAATACATATTTTTACTAAATATTTTTATATGAAAATCTCATTAAATAAATAAAACAATATTTGAAATTCATTACTACCTTGTATATGTTTTATGTTCAGAATGTAAGTTAAGAATAGCTAAACATAAAGAAATATTTGGAGCATATTCAAATGAAAATTCTTCTCTAATAGTTTCATTATGTTTTTCATCTCTTGTTAAACGCCAATAATCAAATGTTTCACTACTTGGAGTTGATTGTGTTCCTTGAAAAGTATGCATTTGTAATATAGTTTGCCGTTTACAATCATTGCATACGCGTACAAGTACAGAAGGTGGATAACCAGATACTTGCATACGATGTTGAGAACATGTTGCGCAAATAACACGACCACATCTACGACAATGATGTCGTCTATTAAACATCGAAAATATAACATTTTTACAACAGCTACATTTTCTGGCCTATTACATAAAAAATAATTAAAACAGTTTTAAATATTATAAATTAAAGACAATAATATTGAAGGATAAAATACATATATCTTCTACATACTTTATCATTAGGTATCCATTCTTCTTTAGTAGGAACTACTATGGGCATAATAAACTCAGTATTTTCTGTCTCTGAAGAAAAATATTGCATATTTTTCGATTTGTTTTCTATAGAATCACACTGTAAAGATACACGACAATCCAATGATTTTTGAGCATAAAATCTTATAATTTTGTCAAAGCTACTTCTTGAAATTTCCGCTTCATTTAATTTATCTTGAATTCTATGTAATATTTTTTGAATACTTTCAAATTTACAATTCATTAGCAACTGTTCTAATATTAATAATGGTTCTTTCATGAGATGAATATATAATGGTCTCTCTTGAACATTTAACATACTTAAAATATCAATTCCTAGTAAAGTTCTTCTATATTTTATGGTTTCTATTGTTTTACAATATTTTAATAAATAATTACATATAAATTTCAATGAGTCAATAGATTCTAATTTTTTTAATACATTTTTGCAAAGTTTAATAGATTGATCCAAAGGTAATGCCTGAAAAAACTGATGAAAAAATATATTTTATTAAAAATTAAAAATTATTATTTATAATATTAATTTTTTAGAATTTTCTAAAATACCTTTAAAGTTTGTTTAAAATTTTGAGATTCGCTTTTTAAAAGACCAATTAAGAATTCTTGTGTCACAGAAGGATGTATTTCTAATGAAAATGCTTGACATTCCATCCATTCTAAACATAATTCATACTTATCTGCATTGATTAGTGATTTGATTATTTGTAATGTATCAATTTTTTCTGTACAATAAGCAATATTATACCAAGTTTCATTGGGTTTAGTTATACAATATGGAAGCATTTTATGAAAAATTAACACTCTATGCAAGAGTTCATTTAATTGAAATTTACAATGTACAGGTAATTTGTAATTATCTATATGATTTATTATATGAAGCAATGCATTTTCACAAATATTTATATGCCATCTATTAACATTATATAAAACTGTTTGACTTAATATATATACATCTTTAATTTGATATAAATATTGTAATATTTTTGCATTTGATGTAGCATTTTTTTCCGAAATAATATGACTAAGAATTTTATCTCTAAAATATTGCAATTCACTGTTTAAAGCAATATAAGTTGGCAAAGCATTTATAAATTTCAAACAGGCATTCCATTTATTTTCTTTTAACATATGTTCAAGATGAAACCACAATTTTTGTGGTGATATCTTTTCGTAAATTGCTGTAAGAGTTTGATTATTCTCAAATATTAATTTTAATTCCTTAATCCAAAATGCAGTTATGAGATTTTCAAGACATGCAGTGCGTTTTAAATTATCACAGCTATTTTCTAATATAGTAGGATTTTCATTATTTATTCTTTGTAAAAGATAAGAAACAATCCAACATTGCTTTTCCAAATATTGTAATAAACTTGATCGTATACTATGATTTCCCCAAACAGTTTTGTATTGATTAATTTGTTTATGATGATGTGGATTAATATAAGTTGAATATTTTAATATTATATTATATGAATAGGAAAGTGGTATATATTGTATAATTATGTTTTCATTAGAGGATTCAAAATAATCATTTACTGAAAATAAATTTTTACTATTACTATTGTTACTTTGTAAATCATTTTTTGTATTTTGAGAAATAAAAGTTTGATATCGTTCTACGATTTCTGGTAATAATATTATTTTTTGCTTTTCTATACTTTGAGTAGATTTACACCATGAATAATGATTTAAATATTCATGAAAAGCACTATTTAAATCTTCATTCAATGATTCTGTTTTACAGATCTATAAATATAAATATCAATAAAAAATTTAACATATATATATAAAATAATATTAATAAATAATTCACAGAAAAAAAAAATAATTTACCCGAATACATGGAGTTCCAAAAAATTCATTAGCCATTACAAAAATGACTCTTGGATCATGAGTGATATCCAAATCTTGCCATGCTGATTCATTAAGTTCTTCTACTTGCATAAAGAATTCATCATCCAATATTATATTATTTAGCAATTTTGATCTAAGTGCAGCAAGTGTTACTAAACCCAGATCGCCAATTAAATAACCAATTGACATTAATGACATTGTATGCTGTAAATTATTAAAAGGGGGATGGTTTGCCCACACAGTTAAAATAGCATGCAGAAACATCAAATTCCATATATTTAAAAAAAATGTTAATGTTTCATCACCCATAGATAATTCACTCAAATCTAAGCTTGCAAGATGAGATGTTTTATTTAATATAGTTTGAATATCAGAATTTTTCGAAATAGTTTTGCAAATATCTTGATTTAAATAGAATTGATTCAAATTAAAATTATGTAAAACTTGCAAGAGTTCAATTAATATTTGTGAAACACATTGATTTGGTCCTTGAAACTTATAGCTTAAATCCTATAAATTAAAATATTATATATTATTATTTTATAAATTAATTTAATTTTTTTTATTTAATATAGAATTATCTAAAAATTTTTTATACATACTGATTTATATAAAGCTTCATTTAATATAATACATCCATTTTTTTTATTAGTAATAGTATAATTAATAGTATAATCTTCTTCAAAAGAAAGTCTAGGACAAGCATTTGTAAGAATACTATATCCTAAATTAATTTGTAAATCATATGCAATTGTTTCAAGTTTTTGGGGTTCAATTTTAAGTTCAAATATTTGATAACCAAAATAATAATGTAAAGGAATTTTTAATAAATCAGAAATAGTAAATATTGTATGTTCAATTGGAATAATTGAATGTAAAAGTTGTAAATGAGAGCATATATTTTGTATATATTTCTTAGATCCAAAGAAAAATGTTATTATTTTACTAAGTATTTTTAAACCAGGTAAATAATTACCATCTTTTAATATTCTATTGATTGTATTTTTATTTGCTTGTGATTCTTTAAATTCCTGATGATTAATCATAATATCAGTCCAAAAATCTTTGTTTTTTTTATATTCTTTTATACATAATGCAATTTTTGCATCACAGAGTATATCTTTTTCAGAAATTTGATCTTTTTTTTCATATAACAATTGAAAAACTTTATGAAAGAAATATACATATTCAGTATTGTCAAATGTTTTACATAATTTTAAATATTTCATTGCAATTTCATAAAGATTTTTTGAAATTGGATAAATGTGACTCATAGTTAAAGCTAAATCTAATGCACATATTGTTAATATTTCATTGTTATTAAGAATTTCCATACATGACATTTGTAAATTATTTTTTTGAGACACCAAAAATGTCTCAACATGACTAGTTTGTCTAGAAGATTTTATACTTTCTTGTGTAACTAGTCTTATATTCTATAAAAATATGATTATAAGATTAAATATTATTCTTATAAGTAATGTTGATTAATTTTTGTAACATACCTCTAATGTGGAAGATTGTAAGTTTTTTGGAGACATATTTTTATTTTTCAATGTCTTTGCCTGTTTGTATATGTTTTCCCTAAATGTTTGTAATGCTTTTGAAAATTGCACTTCTCCATTTAGATGAGTATTTTTCATATCATTTGTCTTGAAAATAACAATATATTAATGCAAACATTAATCAGTATAATGCAAACATTATTTAAAAAAATATTTTATACATGGTTGTTACTGAATGCTTCTACTTTATTGTTACCATTACATAAAGTTGAGTATTTGTATTTTATTAATTACTATTATATTTGTAATTTTTCTAATAATCTCCTTTTATACAGAATAATTTACAACATAAAAAATTGTTTGAAATTGCATCTGATAATAAAAATTATGATGAACAAAATGAAAATGAAATGATACAACCTGCAGATTTAATGAATTTTAATCTGTATATAGAAGATGAAAGTAGATATAAACCATTACATTCATATGTAGAAAATTATAATAAACACAATGAAGCTATCAATAAATTACAACATCCAAATATATTTTTCCATTTAAAATCAAATATATGGGAAAGCTCTAATATAGAAAATGATGACACACCATTTATTGCTGGTTTTAAAGAAGATCTTGATAAAGTGTTTGTTTACTACTATAGTTGATAGATTTTATATAATGATAAAAATGTAGCTTTGTCAATATCTATTTTCAGATAATAAAAGATAAAAGTTCAAAATTTATATAAGAAATTATTTAAAAAAAAAAATAATAATGAACAAAATAATTCTTCCTTTTGGAAAACAACTAATATTGTTACTAATATTGATGAAGACAAAAGAAGATCAATTTCTTTAAATGGTATGTTTGAAGAAGATAAAGATGCTGATAGTACAGAACCAGGTGAAGAAGCATATGATTATGATCAATTCAAAAAAGAATACGAAGAACAAATAAAAAAATTTAATGAAACTCTAAATATTACTGAAGAAGAAAAACTAGAAGATCACACAATGAAAGCATTACAAAAATTAGTTGATTTTAAAAATTGCACAGAAGAAAGTAAAAAATTTAATATTACATTAATGGATTGTTTAATGTACAATTATGAACAACAAAAGGATAAACCTATTGTTAAAAAAACATTACAAAAAATATGGCTAATTATTAAAATTTGGTTTCTAATATATATATGTCTTGCAATTCCTTTATGGTGTCAGAAAGGTGTTTATAAATTATATTATATTATATATATTTTTAAAAATTTTATAAAAAAAATTTCATACATAATTAAATTTATTACATAATTATGTATTATTCTATAGGCTGGTGTTGTTGTTGTCTCCCTTTTAAATTTTGTTTTCCAAAAAAAAGAATATTATTTGCGAAACAATTTTATGTAAATAATCCTCCTGGTGTATATAAAAAAGACCCAAAAAAAGAAGAATTTATCACATATGAACCTACTGAATTTGAAGAAGACATGTATGAAAAGTTAGAAGCTGCAATAAGAAATATATGAATGTATATTCACCTCTATAATATTTTCTGCTTTCATATAATCATTTTTCCATAAACATCGAATAATTAAGCTTTCTTTAGTTGCCAGCATAAAATTTATAAATAATGGTTTATGAATGATATCTTCAGTTATAGCATCTGTTAATGTTATATTTTTAGAACATATTTGCCATTTACTATCATGTATTGATTCTGATTCAGAACTACTAGTAGATTTTGTTTTTGTTTCATCCGAAATATTATCTTCTTGATAAAAATATATGTTTTCTTTGGAATGATTAGAAATTAAATTTTCATCTATTAAAACTTTATTTTTAGATTTAAATTGGTAATTTGTATTTCCATCTTTCATATTAATATTTTTAGTGAATTCTGAAGTTGTATAAAGTTCAAATCTCCATTTAGCATCTGCTATTGCATTATTAATAAAAACAATATTTTTTTGAATTTGTTCTATTTCTTCTGTACATTCATTTTTATTCTTCATTTCTATACATTCAATTTCTGTTGCTGATATAATATCTATTAAATGAAATAATATATCTCTTACAGCATATCTGTTACAAATAAAGCCTAAATGTTGTTTTATCCACTTATTTTCAAATTTTGATTCTTCATGAGAATTATTCACATATATTTTATCATAACTTTTTGAAGTATGATCAAAATCTTCATATTGCAAAAAAAATAAACAAAATATATCCTCTATCACCTGTATACGTAGATTAAGTGGATATAACATTTTTATATGGTAACTCATTTCAGATAAATAATTTGTTATTATAGATTTATTTATATCATAATTATTATACAATAAAATAGCTTTTAAAACATTTAATATAATATAATATGCATTGAAGATATTTTCAGATTCACAAATATCTTCTAACAAATTTTTTATTTTTGCATGGTTTTGTTCCCATATATTAGTTGTCATTTTTAATACTAAAAGACTGTCAAATTGTTGTAAAAGATCGAATATCCATTTTATAGATATTCTATGTTGAGAATCCATTGGCTTTATTATTTCTTGATTATGAGTTAAGTTTTCTGCTTTGATATTTTCTCTCATGCAATTTAAAATATATTTTAAAATTCTTATATTTTTGCGTAATATTTTTTGCAATTCATTCAATATGGGATTACATAATATATCAAAATTACATCTAGATATTAAAAATTCAATTGAATCATATATGAAATCATCTTTTTGAATATTATTTGAAAATATTTCTTCTTGTAAATATTTATTCAAAACTTTAAATAATAAAACTGGCCAAAAATCTTTTAATAATGTACAAGATAATATAAATGAAACATCATCATATTTTTTATTTATTATTAAAATATAACATATGTTCTAAAAAAATATATATTTATATTGCATATAAATATATTAATATTAATTTAAAATTTATATAACTATGTAATTATGTAATTACTTACCAAAATATCTATAACCCAATGTAATTTAATATTACTTATTCTTTCTATTAGTTTATTTTTATTTATAGTGGGAGCAGAAGTAGATGTGAAATGAAATAATATTTTTTGAACTTTCAATGCATGACTTAGATTGTTACTAAATTTGGAATCTATATAAATTTCATGCAGAAAAATACACCATTTTTTAAAAAAATATTGATCTGTTCTTGAATATAGTGCATATTCAATATCTTCATTATTTTTTGCTTTCAATATCATAGGAAAAAGCCATTCAAATAATATAGATTCATCAAATTTAACAATATTCATTTTTGATATAATACATAATATAGATCCAAAATAATTATTATTGATTAATTTTTGTTTAGATAATTTAAACTCCAATAAATCTTTTATCAATGAAAAATAAAAATTCTGTAAACTGCAAACAATATCAGTTGATTTATTAGAATAAGTTAATAAAAATTCATTAAGAATCCAACATGTAACAAAAGGATTATTATAAATATTTTGTTTCAAAAATATAAAATATTCATCTTGTATTTTCCCAAAAATTTCTGGATTTTTCTGTTGCAAACTATTTTTGTATACTGTTAATAATTCCTATGAAATATATAAAATAAAATAAATAAATGATAAATGATATATATATGTATGTATAAAATATAATAACATTATATTATAACATTTATTATAAACAAATAAATTCATTTTGAATACCTGTTGTAAATTTATTGTTAAGTTTTTGTATAATTGCAAAGCATATATCATTTGAATATAACATTTTTGTTTTTTTATATCTTCAATATTTAAAGTTGTATTATTAATAAATTTATTCAATAATGTATAAGTTATCCATTGATATTCATCTTCATTTTGAGAATGACTAAGAAAATATATAATAAAAAAATTATTATTTATATTAAAAAAAGAAATATTTTAAATAGTTTTAAATATATAATAAAATATATTTAAAATGAAATATATTTGAAATATAAAATTTCATTTATACTTACATTAAATTTGTAATTAGAGTTTCTGATTCAACAAAATCTACACTATCGTTACATTTTGAAGCAAAGAGTTTATTATTATTTTGTCGACAAATAATAAGAGACGTATACCACAATTTTGATAAAATATACTTATTTACTTCTAATACCTGTATTTCTTTTGACATTTTTCTAAAATTTATTTACTTTAAAAAATAAAAAAAATAAACAATACCCAAAGTATATATTTCGCTCTTTTATCAACATCCATATTGACATTAAAATTAAAAAATAAACTTAAAAAATAAACAATACACAAAGTATATATTTCGCTCTTTTATCAACATCCATATTGACACTAAAACTAATATTTATGATTATGAAATTTCATTTCATATATATATGTAAAAAATTATTATATATTTTAATTGTTACTTTTATAATTTTATAATTGTTATTTAATAATTTCATATTAAAATAAAAATTTTAATATTACATTATGTACATAATTAATTTTATTGAAATACTAAAAATATCAAATTAGGTTAATCAAAATACGAATACTTTATTCCAGTGATATTAAATAATATATAATATACATTAATAAGTACCATTTAGAATATATTTTTTTTATGTCATTTTAAAAGAAATATATGAAATATATACAATGAATAAAATTACTAAACTATTAATAAAAGATTCAATAATATTTCGTAATTCAATTATTTCATCAAATTTTAACACAGTATTAAACAATGGTAATGAATTTTTTAATTATTTAATTTCTAATTTTTTTATCCAATATTTAATGATATAATGTATTTTAGATATTTTAGTTACCAAAAAAATAATGGAAAATAATGAGATATTAAACAATAATAATATTGGAAATATTATTGAAGATATTCAAAGAAATTATAATAATATGAATATAAAAGATGCTATTAAAACTGTAGATATTTTATATAAACAGATTAAAAAAAATAAAAAAAACTTGTATTATACAAATTTAACAAGTTCTAAAGAATTTAAACAAATATGCAAAGTAATATATAAAAATGTCAGATCTTTAAGCATATATGATACCATAAATATTTTACGAAATTTACTATTTCTCAATGTTCCATCTGATACTGTAATAATTCAAACATTACTTCAATTAATACGTATTTCTTTGAATGATTTGACAGTTGGTCAAATAATGATTCTATATAATATGTTATATAAAGTGGAAGTAACACCTTTAATTAAAGTTTTACTTCCAGCATTGTCTCATGTTTTTAATGAGCGAGCTCAAATTGAACTTAATTCAAATAGTATTAATTTATTGCAAGCACTTGAATTTTGTTTTATAATCAATAATTCAAAAATAAAAAGACACATAATTAATATTTTAGTTAAAAATAAACAAAAAATAAATTCAGATTATATGATAGATATTTTTCATGTAATATATAGTTTACCAAAATTATGTTTATCTTCTAAGCAACTTCTGCTTTATATACAAAATATAATAATAACTTATTGCAAAAGATTAAATTTTAATGAAATTAATTATTTACTTAATTGTATTTCTGAAAAATTTATGAATTCGTAAGTATTATATGATTAAAATTAATTATGTTCTATAAATATTTATATTGTTTTTTATTCTTTTTTCTTATTTTAGAGAAATGGAGTTTTATTGTGAAGCACTTATAGATGAACTGTGTTCTACTGTAATTATTAATAATATTACTTTTCAACAAAATTTAATTATCTTAAAGCATTTAAATAATATGCGTTATAATAATATTCCTGTATTGAATTGTTTAATGAAAAAATCTTTAAAAGATACAAATACTGAAAATTGTTCTATTGAATATATAGATTTATTTATCAAAGGTTTTGTCATTGCGGATTATGTACCATATAATTGGGAAATTATAAGAAGAATGTTACAAAATTATGTTATTAATACAGATTATTCAATGCATAATATAGTATTTATTGCTTATTATTTACTTTCATTAAATTATTATTATCCAGAATTAATAGAAAAAGTTTTTATTTTATATAATAATGTATCTATTATAAAAGAAAAACATACTATATTAACTATATTAAAATTATATTGGTGTATTAAATTACTTTATCCTGAATATAAAGGAGTTATGCCAGATGAAAATAAATTCAATCAAATTAAATTTGAACATAAAAATAATAATGTACCTTATTTAATGAAAAGTTTGAAAGAAGCTGTTGGAGGTGCTGAATACATGAAAAGTAGTTTAAAAACTAAATTTGGTGAATTTGTTGGTAAAAAGCTTATGAATTATTATAATTAGGAATTAATAATAGTAAACTATTGAATTTAAATTTCGATTTTTATTATTTTATTTTAGATCATATTATTGTCATACAACCAGATGGATCACTTATGAATATTAATAATTATAATAATATTACATTTGTTGAAGATTTAGCATCATTATCAGAATGTATTAAGTAAGAAATATTAATTTTTAAATAATATAATTTTATTTTTATTAAAAATAGTATTTATTTAAATCAGTATATATAAGATATTTAATAAGTATATTATTTAAATAAATATATATAAGATAATTAATATAATATTATAGATAAATAAAAATAATGCTTGTTTTTTTACAGAATTCCCATTTTTGCTTTTCCAGTAGAAGCATATTCTACTAATAAAAAAAATATGTTATCTACAGTTAAAATATTATTAAAAGCAATAGAAACATTACCAGGATTTCATCCTTTTGTTATAAATCCATATTTGTGGAAAAAGTTATCTGATAAAAGAAGAATATTGTATCTTCAGAAAGCCATAAAGTTAAAGTATAATAATGTTTCAAATAATTAAATTGTTTTTAATAAAAATTTTAAATAAATGTCTAATGTAATAAATTTAAATAAAAAAAAAATCTTTTAAAAGATGAATAAAAATCTTTTTTTACGATACATACTATGATATATTTTTATAATTTTAATATATCTATTAATATTTTAAAATATATTTAAGTAGGTTATTTTTTTATAAATTTTAAATATTACTAATATTCTTGAAATATTACTTGGACTTTTCAAAAACTTAAAGAAATATTTACAATAAATTTTTTTATTTATATAACAATTTATTTATATGAAAATATTTATAACATTAACAATAAAATTGTGTGATTTCAGATTCTATATATTTCATATATATTTCTACAAAATCTTTATTATATTATAATAAGTAAAATATTTTACATAATGCTATTTTTAATATATTGATGAGTATTTTTATATAAATATAGTGTAAATATAAGTAAGTATTGGAGATGATATTTATTAATGCACAAATAAAGTTTTATGATATTTTTTTCTCTTAATGATTATATTGATAAGTTAATAAAAGTTGATATTATTATTATGAAAAACATATTTTGATAAACATAAGTAATGCTTTTACACATGAAAAGAGACAATACATTGATAATAAAATAATTAATAGCACCCAATAGCACCATTTTTTAAGAATGAAAAATAATTAATAATTATCACTGATTTAGACCAAATAATTTCAAAGCATTAAAAGCAGTAGCTAAGGCAACTTCTTCTGGAGCAATTTTCATAAATGCTGCTACCATTTCTACTATTGCTGGTAAGGCACATGGTTCATTACGTTGAAAAGTACAATAACGATGAAGAAATGTCATGGATCGTTCGGTTAAAGCATCTTTGACATGTATAGGTAATTTACTGGCTCTGGTATTAGGATACATAAATGGAGCATCAGTTTCTATTAATATTCTGTCTAAAGGTGCAAGTCGTTTTTCTAATAATTGTCTTATTCCACTATCAGATTTATCTTTACATAAATATCCAGTAATTCCTAAGTAGAAACCATGATCTAAATAAATTTGTGCCTCCTTTGCAGTTCCAATAAATGAATGAATTAAAACTGGTGGTAAACAATTTTTATAACGATTTAGAACTTCTAAAACATCTGTTTGGGCACCTCTTTCATGTATTACGAGTGGCTTAGTCAATTGACATGCAAGTTCTACTTGTTTATGAAATACAGCACGTTGTGTTTCAGGATCAGAAAAATCACGACTATAATCCAAACCACATTCTCCTATTGCTACACATTCTGGATTATTAGCTATGCTTTCAAGTTCTTGTAAAGTATCAGGATTTTCCCATGATTTTGCATCATGAGGATGCACACCAGCAGTAGAATAAAGAGTACCAGGATATATCCTGGTTAATCTTAATGCCTCTTTACTAGAGCGAATACTTGCACCTGTTACCATAATCTTTTGTACTCCTGCATCCTTTGCTCTTTGAATTACACTATCTAAATCTCTGCTATATTTTTTATTAGTAAGATTGGCACCAACATCAACAATAATATAATTTTCATAACATTGTGTCATAGCTGAGGAAATAACTTTTTCCTCTGCATTTGATGCAGCAGTATTTTCAGCCATTCCTCAATATTTAATTGCAGTATCTAAAATTAATAAAACAATAATAATTATTTACAATATATTATATTACATACATTCATATTAGAAAATATATTATTATAAACATAAATTATTAAGATACTTAAATTTTATTACACTATTAGTATTGGTAAATTTACCTTTAACTAACATATGTATACTGATTTACTGAAATAATGACACACAGAGAACAATGTAATGTATATGATAGATGATTAAATTACTTAACCTATGATAATTCAAGAATTAAATACATAATTACGAATCTGTAGTAAACATTCTTTAAACACTAACAATAAAATACAATATGCATTTGTTGCCAACCAGTTGAAACTGTTTTCAATTAATTTGAGATGTCAAAATTTTTATTAACGATATGTATAGAATACTTGAGATATATGATTATATATATATATATAAATATAATATATTTTATCATTAATTTATAATTTTTTTTTTCAAATTTTATTTAAATTTAATATAAGAGCATGCACACAATACTCGATCATATAATGATTATATATACATACAATGTTGCGTTATACCCTATACTACACAATTAGTTCTTTCAATAAGTTGATTTAATATGAAAGACTGACTTCTGATACTATTGAATCATATATATTGGTATTATAACAAAGTATATATCAATTTTCCTAAAAGATTAATGTATATTTCACTTTATTATACATATCTATTATAATATTTATCTTTATATGTAAAAATAAAAGTTTTTGTTTTCTTATCAAAAAATCACGATTCAATGTTTATTATATATACATATAAAATTTAAAAAAAATTATATATATACATACATACATAACATATATCTTGAAAAATATTTATTAAAATTCTAGAATAATTTCAATATTTTTATCTTATACAAATTGCATTGATTAATTTTATATGATAATAAAATAATCACAGTAAAAAAAAAGAATATAGCCTAAAAGTGTTTATATACGCGGGAAATATAATTATTATGAAGGTATTAATTTTATTAAATAATTTTATTTAATAATATAAATTAATAAAATTACATTTTATTTTGTTATATATATACATAATTAGTTTTAACGTAATTAATATATTTTTAATTAGTTATAATTAGTTTAATAATTTTACTTAGAAAAGAAAAACAAGACGTCAACTTTTAGTAGAAAAAGAAGCTATTGCAAAAAACTTAGTTGACAAAGCAAATTCTGTGAAAAATCCTATAGAACATCTACATTTCTTTCATAAATATGTAACCAAAGATAATGAAATTATTGAGCTTTCTTGCATAAAAGCCAAAGATGCAGATTCAAAATGTATATCTTGGATATTTGATATTATGGAGCGTAATATGAAATCTCTATATGAACAAAGTAATTGGGGTTGGGATCCAATTGCTAAGCAAAAAGAATTAACAGAATCAACAGCCTGGTATTTAATTGCATCATCTAATGATAAATTTGTTGGATTTTCTCATTTTCGATTTGATGTTGATTATAGGGAAGAAGTATTATATTGGTGTGTAAATTTTTTTACACTTGTATATATCATCTAAAAATTATAAAAAATCAAAAGCTTGATTTATTTTCTTTTTGAAGTTATGAAATACAATTGGAATCCACAATACGAAGGAAAGGACTTGGCCATTTTATAATGTTTGCACTTGAATCTATGGCATCAGAAAATAAAATGCGTAAAGTAATTTTAACTGTATTTAAACACAATCCATCTGCTATGCATTTTTTTTATTCTCTTGGGTAAATATAACTTATAATTATGTAATTTTATTAAAATATAAGTATATAATAAAAAATTAATATACATATTATATATATTATATTATATTAATAACATATAGAAAAAAATATGCTACTTTTTTAATTTTATTATAGATTTTTTAATATCTATAATATACATACATTTGAAATATATAAAATTACATTTTTTAAAATAATAATACGACTAGCATGAAAATATCTTACAAAAACTAACATTTTATTTTTTAATATAATAATAAAAAACAAATACAAGAGTATATATTTCTATATTCTTGCATTATATTTATATCTATTAGATCATTAATTTCAATTAAATGCTTATATTAAACAATATTGCAAGAAATATTTCATATTTTTTTTATATTTAATATAATAATTATAATATTATAAACAGTAAATCACAGTAAGAAAAATTTTGTGTGAAAATTTGTTAAGTATATATTTTATATAAATTTAACACAAATTATAATTTTTATATAGATAAATCAAATTTCGTAATTAATAAAATAAAAATAACGATTTCTATTGAATATTGATCATACTTATTTTCAATCAATATTGTTACAGCTATAAGATAGATAAAACCAGTCCATCAGCATCAGATCAATTGGATTATATTATTTTGAGTAAGGCCGTTGATAGTGGAACAATGAGTAGAAAGCAAAATTCATTTCAATAACTCCATGATATTATTAAATTCTAATGTCTAAGATTGTGTCTTATGTAATAAAATTGGTAATATTTGATGTGGACATAAATTAACAATAGGTGATTTTAATGAAGGCCCTACATTATGGAATGTTAAAGGAGCTTTACTAATGATCCAATCATCTATATAATTAAGGAACTTTGTTAAATCAACTTCTACAGATTCAGAAACATTAAAATGACGTAAATAAGAATTGTCATTCCAACACATATCTAAAGCTGCTTGATGTAAAACCATTCCAATACCTTTACCAGCTCCTTCAGGAATAGGAAATACTCGAAAACTAACAATGCTTAAATCTGCAGGAAAGTCGTAACGAAGCGGGGAAAAATATGGATTTAAATTAAAAGTTAAAGAATTGTGTGGATGCATTGCAATTATAGGATATAATAATTCTTCTGATGTTAAATGACCATACAATGATAATACTCCTGATGGATGATTTGTTGGTGGTGTAGAAGATGTACAAAAAGGCTTTCTTTTTTCAAGAATAAACATGAATATATGATTTGTTAATAAATTATCAGTTATACCTTGACCAAGCCCTCTATTATCATCTTGAAGTAATCTTCTATCTTGCATAATCTAAATAAAAATATTATATATATCATTATTATTTTATATAATTTTATATTATTATATATAAATTTTATATATTTTATATTATTATATTATTTTTTTATATAAATGACAAAATAGTAAATACATACTTCAATTTGCCCAGATGCCATAGAACTTACACCTAATGGTTGTGCTGTTACAACTGTTAATCTAACTCTTTTATCTTCTATATATGCACTGGCTGCCATTGGATAATAGTTTCCCTGTGTAGGAAGCTTTGGAAATCTTTGACGTTTAATCATCTAAATAATGATTATTCTGTTAAATATATTTATTAGTAAAAATAAAATATTTTAAATATTAATACTTACATTAAGGCCATTTAAGTCTGTATAAAATTGATCTCCTGAAGCTATATCTGTATTTAATCTCATAGCAAATTCATAATTTTGTGTTTCTGATATGTTGATTTCATTATGAATATATAAACCAAGTCCATCACTACCCGAAGAATTGTATAATATACATGTATGACGTACATGTGCAAATTCCACAAATACCTTAGATACAATGGGTCCAGTTATTAAGTGTATAATACACTTATTATCTATATGTACCAAGTCTGGTTCTGGTTTATCAGGTAAAAATAAATAAGCTCCACTTTTATCTTTACCAGCTCTAGTACCATATTTAACAAATTCCAAATGAATAGGAACTGTCATATTACTGACTCTTAAAGCTTTCAAAAGACCTGATTTTCCAAAAGATGCAGATAATTCTGGTCGTTGCATAATTGAAAATTCTTGTGCATTTGGTATTATTTGAATTTGATTAAAACCTGGTATCTTTGGAAGACTAATATCTGTATTATAAACTATTACATTTGCAGGATGCACTTCTCTGTACATAATAAACGATAAAAAAATAAATATTGAGCAAAAATAAATATTTGATAATTTAAAAATTAACATACTGTGGAAATGATGATTTAGGTAAAGCATGAATTATATATGTTGTAATACCAAATCCAGGTACAGTGACTAAAAATGACAATTCATATCTAGCAACAGTTAATGCAGCAGGTCCAATCCAAATTGGAGAAACTTGACATTGCACTGGTTGACCCATACGATCAGTAACTTTAACATATGGTGTAGATACAACTAATGTCTGTACTTTTGTTCTTTGTCTTGGAATAGAATTATATAAAATAACTTTTTTTAAAGGATTTTCATCTCTTAAAATTAGTATATGTTTATCTCCAGCACTTGTATGATGTAATCTAAAACATGAAAAATTAATCTTTTATAATCAATATATATATAAAATTTATTATCTTAAAAAATGTTTATAAATTTTGATCAAACCTAGATTCATCAAGTGAAATATACACAGCATCTGCATTAATAGTTATTTCTTGCGGTGTTTTTAATAAATGAACCATTGATTGTTGTAATACATGTGCAGAATTATTTAAGGCCATTATCATTTTCTTGGCATAGTCTATAACTACTTCATCTCTGGCTGTACCAGTAATACCATCATGATGTTGAAACAAAGAATGCCACATTCTTGCTTTGCTTAAACGTTGTGCAAGAGCACCTTCTACTAAATTATCATTACCTTTAGTCCAACCTATAGTTGTTAATATTTCTGTTGCTCTTAATAAACTCAATAATACACGATCTAATCGTTTGTGGAAAGGTCTAAAATATATTTAATAAACACGTTGTTATGATTGGCAGTCTATTATAATTAATTTTAATCTGAGTGTACCTTGATGTATAATATCCACTCCAATAGTGATCATCTCTGTCAGAATATGTAAAAAAATCTCCTGATAAAGTAGGAAATTCATTTAAATTATGCTTTTCCCTGACTGCATCAAAGTAATCACTTAATGTACCAAATTTTATCTGAACATTCATTTGTTGATTCTGATTCATATAATCAAAAAGATTTTGATAATTTTTATATTGAGCATCCCATTCAGTAAAATGAGTATATCTAAAATCATCTCCTAATGGTACTAATACTACATCAGTTTTAAAAAGTTGAGCTTTTTTACGATATTGATCTAGTAAAAGGGCAGATCTTTCTGCAATGTTTGATTTAGTTATGGTTTTTGGAGCTATTTTCCATGGACAACTTAATCCAAAAGTACGTAATCTATAGAAATCAAATTGACAACATATTTTTGGATCTGGACCACAAGTATGTGGTACATCATAACTATAAAATGGCATTATATGTGTAAAAATTTCTGTTGATCCATCATTATCCCATAATTGTCTCCAGCGAAACTCTAATTGTTTTTTTCTAGCTAATCTTTTTTTAACTGAATAATGAACTCTTTGAATCAATACATTTTCCAATCCTGCTTTTTTTAGAAGGTATGGCATAGTTGGAGAAAGACCAAATGGATCAATAGCCCAGCCTGAATTTGGTGTATAATCTAAATTATATTTTAACCATTGATGTCCTTCTGTAAGTTGTATAAGTTGAGACATCCAATGAGAAACAGATTCATCTGGCATAACCCAACCTCCTGATACAATTTCCAATTGACCATCATGAATTAAACGTCTAACTAAATTACGAATTGTTTTAGATTGATCTTCCCACCAAAGTTGAAAAAATGATATTTCTGCCCATATAAATTTACGTCTTCTATCTTCTGCTAATTTTATTACCATATTATTTAATATATTTTGTGTTTGAAATGCATAATATTTTTCAAAGGTATTAAGCCATCCAGGATCATTGTGAGAATGTGGAACAACAAAGACTTTTAGTTTTCTATTTGGATGCCATTGTTTTTCATCATATGTAATATTCCATCCTTGTTTCCAAACTCCACCATCCACATTATCAAATTCTAATTGTCTATATATCTCTAACATTTGAATGTCTACTTCAGGAATTTTCTGTATGTTAAAATTACATTTAAGTACTTTTCCTAAATGAGGAACAGATGATAGAGATGATACAGATTGATTAGAAAGATTTATAGAATAGGCTAAAGGCACAAAATGTTTTGCTTCAGCCACTTCTCTCAAAGCATTCATTACTTCATGATGTTTATTGAAATCTTTTTCTAATTTTGCTAATCTATTTTCAAAATGTAACCATTGATTCTGAAAATATAAAACAATCAATTTTTTCATTCATTATCACCATAAATTATAATCTATTACAGACTTACAGATATTTATATCACTTACACTTACATCATTTATGGACAGTTTAGATCCTTGTCCAGGTGGAAAAAATGTTAAATCCATTATTATATATAACATACCACAACAAGCAAGAATTAAACCTGCACTAAGAATTGCTAATGTTTTTCTAGTCCTCATTTTTTACACAATATAGTATTATCAAAATAGTATTATTCTAAATTAAATTAAATTATCAATAACATTTGAAAATTAAATCTTTAGATTTTTAAAGAAAATAAAATGTTCTTTTAATATGGGCTATTAACTTATCTTAACCTTATTCATATATTTAAAGATTACATATTAATTTTCAATTAAAAAACTTAATTTCTTTATTTAAGAAGAAAAAGGAAAACAAAATATAATATATTATTTCATTTATATTGCATAAAATTTATATAAAATAACACATTAACACGAGATTAAGATAACATTACATTCTTATGTGACAACACTTGGGTTTATATATTTACTTGCAACTGCCGCCATATGTTTGGATTTAGTGAAATTATTTTTTATGTATCTCTGATTATAATAGAATATCATAAATAATAAATATTGATTTTTTTTATTTTTTTGTATTTAAATTTTATTTTAAGTTTAAATTCAACAATAATTTATTAATATAATTAATAATTAAAAAACTATATTTTGAAAAAAACTCTATATAATTTTTATATTATTGTACAAAATTGTGAATATATAAAAATTAAGAAACTATATTTCCTATAAAAATAAATATAATTTTTTATTTATTTAATTGTATATTTGAAAACTATGATATATTTTTTAAACTATATTTTAATATCGATAATCTAATAAGCATATGATTATCAATGTATTGAAAAGTCGACATTTCTCTAACTTTATAGTAATTTTCTTTCATGCTTCTTATATGTATATCAAATATGGCCCCTTAGATGTAAAACATGACTCGATAAAATCGAAGCAGAATAAGCAAGTTGTTACTGATTCAATAATATAGATGATTTTGCATTGTAACGTGTGCTCTTTCATAGACTACATCTATTTCTATTTTTTGTGCTTGTAATAATAATACTTTAAGTAATAATGAACAAGGATCTCGCACATATTTGTATTTACAAAAGTATAGAAGATGTTCATTTTAAAAAATTTATATACAATAAATTGTTGCCTTATGTAGATGATTTAGAAATAGAATCAAAAACTTTATTAGCCGAAATTAAGTCAAATTTAGCACGAGCTGTTATGTTTAATGAAACATGGCCAGGCTGTTTTGTATGGGTTAATAAATTATGCCAGTAAGTATATATTCTTTTATTATTTCATTTAAATAAAAATGATAATTATATTTTAATTTAATATAAATAGATTGTATTATCTAATTTACAAAAATACATTTGTAATTTGAATTTATAAATATTTTTTTTTAGTTACCTAAACATATATGGATTACATTTTAGCAAAGAAGATCATATCTTACTTATAAAGTTATTATATGAACTGGTTACACTTTCAGAAATACCTACACCTTCTACATTTAAATGTCTTCTTGCATTACTTTTATTATTAAAGTAAGTTAATTTAATTATTATATATATTACGTAATAACAATATATATATATATATATAATTATATCATTTATTATAAGAAAGAGATTTTACATTATTTTAATATTGCTAGAAAAAAAAAATTAATATCTCCTGATGAACTGGAACTGCCATGGCAACCCCTTTATAAAATGATTCTCTGTATAATGAAAACGAAAGAAAATCGTCTTGATATGTATCATTTTTGTTCTTTTTATGAAAATGCAATGGAGTCACTTATTATTTGTGCAAAGGTTTATTTTCCAGTAAGTGAATTATTTTTTTACATAAATTAACAAAAGAATAAAAATTAATTCATCATAATAGTTGAGTGCAACACAGGAAATATTAGATGAATTGAGACCAACTTTATGTCTTGTTGATGTTTTAACAATGTCTAAAAGTATACAATTATTACGGTGGTTTTTACCAGTACAATTATCTCCAAAACATCATTCAATTGGATATAAATTGTGGTTTGAAGAATTTATGACATTATGGGAAATTTGTCACAATTCACTAACTTGGGAAAGTAAAATGATGGAGTTAATGGCAGCATTAGCTAATCATAATATTGGATATATTAATTGGGAACCTTATATTCCATTAATGTTTACTAGATTTATACGATGTTTAAAATTACCAGTATCGTATAATAAAATACAAAGATATAAACATCATGAAATAGATGCATATTTCATAGCATCATGGATAGTAGCAGTTCTGGTAAGATTTTATTACTTATTTAAGGATATTTTTAAATAAGATATTACTTGTATATAATATCTCTAGGGAAATGGTTCAAGTGCTCAAACATATCTTGATAAATTTCTCAAGACAATAGAAACATATTTTCATCCTGCTAATAATGGTTGCTGGTTGGGAATGTTAAAAGATATTCTTCTGAAGCTTTCATCTTATTTTATTACACGTTTACATAAGTGAGAATTAGTCAGTGTTTCAAATTAATTTTAAACAGTATTTACAAATTTATATAATATTTTACTTATAGAGAAAGGTATGCTAAACGGACTTGGGAAACTCCTATACCTGAAGAATATAAATTAACTGATAATGATGTTAATGCATTTGTTAAAAGTATGATGCCAGTAACAATGGTAGCCATGTTTAATAAATTAAGTGTTAATGATGCTTCTCAAGCATTACAATATCTTGCTACTATGAGACCCAATTTGGTTATTCCGTATGTTTTGGATAGAGTATCTTCTACATTAGATTCTCTCACAACAGAATCATATAAATTAATTGCTACATTAAGTTGTATGGATGCTATAGCTAGGCCAATGGCAGAAGGATCTAAAAATGTAAATAAAGGTGTGAATTAAACTTTATTTATTATACATAAAAATATTGATATATTCATTATTTTGTATTTATTTTGTATTTAAATTATGAATTTTTTTGTTATAGATTATACCTATCCAGAAGGACCAAGACATATTTTACCATTATTATCTTTACTTTTATCTAGTATTGATCCAAGCAATCCAGAAAAATGCTTTCTTGCCTTTCGTCTTATTTCAGTGTATGCCTGTCTTATACCTATTGTAAATACTTCTAAATCAATCACATCAATAGATAAAGAAGATGAAGAAGGCAGAATGGATTACGAAACAGCTTCTGGATTTGAAGATTTTGTTTTACAATTTTTAGATAAGATATTTTCTTTTATAGATCACAGTTCTTTAGAATTGGTTAGATTAGAAAATTCTACTGGTGGTGAAAAAAGTAAATTAGAAAAGGTTACAGAACATGTATTATATAATGTGTGTATGGTTCTTTTAATGCAGATTAATGATGAAATATTTAAAAAAGCTTTAGATAAACTATGCACATTTATAACTGAACGTATACTTGAAATTGAAGTTGCTGGACAATTAGCAGCTGGTTTATGTCGAGTATTTGCTCGAGTTAATGGCAAAGAGACTGTGCGTACTTTATTACCAATACTTTCACAAACTATTCTAGATATTACTGGAGAAAGTAATGATATTATTAAGGATGAACACTTGGATGATCGTCTCTTACATGCAATGTTGCTTTTATCTGCAATTGTTCATACTACAGGAAATAATTTACTACATTATATAGATACACTCATAACAATTCTTGATCGTGTAGTGATCTTAAAATCAAGAGAAGGAAATAATTTAGGTTGTATATTATTAAAAACAATTCTTCATTCATTATCTAACATGATACCATATCATTTCACATCTACTGAGAAAATAAGATATTGGGGTCAAATTTTGGATATTAATGCTTTAAAAGTTAAATGGTATATACCTGGTAAAGAAGAAATAGCTGCCATAAATCAAATATTTATAAAATATCTAATTCCCGAAACAAATAAATTAGAAAAATATTGTAATGATTGGACCACATTAACAAGGTTAATTATTAATTATTTCTATAACATTTATAAATTCATAAAGAAAAATTATTATATGATTATAAATATGATTTTAGGGAAGAATTGTTAACCAGTTTAAATATTGTACATAGCATTATTGAAGGTTGTGATTCTGTTTTACCAACGTGTGAAGGAAAACCATTAAATTTAGTAAAATCATCTTTAAAGTGGCTACCTTTCAGACCAACACTTGGTATGAAACATGAAATATTAATGCCTGATGGTAGTAATGTTAAATGTTATATTGGAACTCTTGCAAGTAAACTACAAAATGTGATACTTAAAAATACAGAAGGCGATACAAAAAGTTTATTTGTTTTAATAAAGGTATTTATTTAAATATAATATTCGAAAAATAAATTAGTAACAAATATTAAATATATGTGTTCAAATTTTTATTCTAGATTTGGGGTTACCTTTTATTAGGCACTGTTTGTTTTTCTAAAGTTAATAAAAATGTAGAAAACTCACATAGAATGATGAAGGATATGTTAGTAAGAAAAAAAGGAATAATGGGATCTTTTGTATTGGCACGTGCAGAAGTTCAACATGTGACGCGTTCACATTCACAGATATTTAATTTAACTGAAATTCATAAAGAGATAATGTTAAAACTATTTATATTGGCTACCAGTAGATATGCTGGTGTGCGATGGCAAGCTCAAAATGTTCTTGTCCAGGCTTTTCATTACTTACCATTTTCATGTAGAATTATTATTCCAAAATTACTTGATGTATTAAGGAAGGATCCAGAAACAGACCATGATGCATATGAGGTAAAAATGATAATAATAAAAAAATAGTGTACAACTTAAGTCTTTAGTAAGTTTTTAATATTTCGTTTTATATGTAGGGAGCTTTGCATGTTTTACTTGATTCTCAAGAAACATTTACTAAACATGATTGGAATATATTAAGAGATTTATGGACAACTATGGTGCTTTCTAAACCATCTGAAAAATTATCTATAATCCGTTTGAAAGAAGATATTGCGAGATTTATAAGTAAACAATTTTCAACAATTGCAATTACATTTAAAATACCAAATACATGTTTGGAAATTGCAACTGCTTTATGGAAAACTAATTCACAAACTACTTTATCTCAACCTACAGAGGATGAAACGATAGAAAGTTTAAAAATTGCTCAAGCGTTTAATGAATGTAATTTAGCGTCTTATAATGCTTTGATAAGTGATTTGTTAAATGCACTTTTGGAAAAAAATTTACATTGGCGGCATCGTTTAATGGCAATAGATTTTATTCGACTTTTGGTTCACCCAGAACAAATGTATCCACCAAAAGTAATTCGTTACTTTTTAGGAACATTAATACATGATTCATTAAATGAAAGAAATATTGCTCTTCGAATAGTGATATGCATGTTACAACAACAAAAAAGACAGCATCCAAAGGTAAAGTATTTTGAAAGAATCTATTTTATAAATAACTTTGATATAACTTAAACTCAAATTTTTGAATTTCAAGATAACTATTGATCCTCCAATATCATCAGAAAAAGAAAATCAATCTGTGAAATGCATATTAGGGCAAAGATCAGATAATACTTGGCTTCAATATAATTACGAAACTCGTCCCTTGTCTGCAGAACAATGGGATGAACCTAGATTTATTCATGAAGCATATTTAGGATTTTACACATGGCCAAAAAAAATTCAAATGTATGCACCAACATCTCAACAACCATGTTTAGATCCAAATGTACGAAAATTAACAGATTATGAAAAAGAAATTGATTTCTTTTTTAATGATTCACAAAATATCGAAAAACTTATAAAATTTTATAGTCTTGAAACAAAAAAAGACAAAGATAAATTTAGTTATTATAAATATCGTCTGTTCAAAGGTCTTTTTCGCAATCATGGGATAATATTTCTAAAAAAATTGTTGCCGCATTTACACGAATTAGTGAAAGATAAACAAGAAAGTAGTCAAAGATGTGCAGCCGAAATTGTTGCAGGAATCATTAAGGGTTCAAAACATTGGCCATTTAATATGGTTTGTGAAATGTGGGATTCTTTATTACCAATTATAAAACTTGTCTTAATTAATATGACACCAGAAACACTTGCAGACTGGGTTCTTTGTTTTTCTACAGCTCAGCAACATAGAGATCCAAATAGGCAACATTGGTTATTAGAATGTTTGATGGAAGAAATTTGTGTTAGTGAATCAGAATCATCTTTTATCGAATCGGGTCGTTTGTTTATTTTGCAAACAGCTCTTGCTAAACAGCCATGGCGCGTGTTGGAATTATTACAACGTTTGTTGAAACGAATAGAAGATAGATTATTAGCAAATCCATTTGAAAATATGAGAGAACGATTGAGTTCTATTTTAGTAACAGTGTTCACAAATTTAAAAACTTCAAACAATCAGTCAGTATCACAGATACAAGATTTCATAAATAAAATAGTGCCAAAATTACAACCTCTTATAGATGAAAATGCAACAAAATTCAACAAAGAAATAAAAAATTCATCTTCACAGATATCTATTGTTGAATTAAATGATTTTAAAAAAGTAGAAATAAATGAAGAAGAAAGAGAAAGAGCAATTAGATTACTTAAGACAATTTGTAAATGGATTGTAAATATGAATTGTGCATGGTATGGTTTACCACCAGAATTATATCAAATATTTCCAATTATATATCAAATGGAAAATTGTGAAATAGATGAAGAATTAAGAAAATCGTGTACATCTGCTTTAACAGTATATGCACAAGCATTTACATTACCATGTAATATGTCAATAGCTTTAGAAGCAATAGAAAAAATGTCTAAGCATATATCTTGGTGGACAAGATCTGCTTGTTTGGAATTCCTTCAGGCTTGGGTATTCTATAACATGTGTACACTTTTAAGTAATCCAGCATGGGTTAGTTTCATAAAAGATATTGTTTTACGCTTGTTGGAAGATGAGCGAGTTGAAGTAAGAAAAAATGCTGGTAAAGTTCTTAGCGGATTAGTACATTGCATGTTTATTCCTGAGCAAGAATGTTTATTGGTAAACTTAAAATTTTATAATATTTATTTATAGTAATTAATTTGTATATGTATGTATATAAATTTTTTAGGATGAATTTAAGAAAAAAGCAAAAACCAAATTATATAAAAAAGAAGGATTAAATTGTAAAGAAGAAATAAAAAAGAAGTTAAAAACTGATGCTTTACGTATTCGTCATGCAGCTATAATAGGAATGTGTGCATTTGTACAAGCTAATCCATATGATATACCAAAATATGTACCTCCAATTTTTGAACATCTTCGTGCTCATATGAATGATCCACAACCTATACCAGTTAGTATTTAATAAATTCAAAATGTGAATATAAAAATAACTTATTATATAATATAATTTTTGTGAGTTATAGATGACAATTAAAAAAACTTTGGATGATTTTAAAAGAACTCATAATGGATGGAAAGATGTGGAAGAATACACACAACATTTTACAGAAGAACAATTAACAGTATTGCAAGATTTAATCATGCCACCATCCTACTATGCCTAACATAAAATTAATATTTTATTACATAATAAAGAATTTTTTAACAATATTAATATAAAAATTTTGTATATGATATTTAATCAATAATGAATTAATATTGTGCTGTGAAGATATAATATAAAGATATACAGAATATAATATAAAGATAGAAGTTTTATTTAAAATTATATACTTATATACTTATACTGTATATATAATTATATATATAGTATATATATATATTTTTTCAATTTTAATATAAATTATAGTTTTTAACAAATAACAACAAATAACATTTGATATGAAATATAAAAAATATTACTAATAATTACTAATAATATTACTAAGTTATATTAAATAAACCATATTTTATAAAATATAATAAATTTCATTATAAAGTTGGATTTATTAAAATTATCATTTAATTGATTAAAAACTAAATATTTATGTAAAAATTTTAAATAATTGAATTTGTTTTACAATTAAAAAAATGAATGCAATAACAACATATAAAATATATTTATATTAATTATAAATTATATTTATATTAAAAATTTATAAAATTTTTTAATTGAAATATTAAATTTATTATTAAATAGATTATTATACGTAATACTATTAATAATTATTTATAAATGTAATTATTTTTATCAATTCTTTTAAATCAATTTCACTATATAGAGTGTCACAAAAATATGGAAATTCTTGATATAATTTCGTACAACATTTTTATTCGACAGATTTTTTCAATACATATTACTTAAACTTGTTCGTGTTCAGCTGATAACATTACTGCGAACTAGTTTATGCGTTTCGTAATTGGCTAATGTTTTTCGTTAATAATTCATTAACAAAACCGTAACAAAAGTTTTTACAAAAAAAAATGTTGCATGAAATTATCTTAGAAATTTTTATTTAATTTATATATTTGACATACCTTATACATAATATTAAGATAACAAATCATTAAATTAAGTCATAAAACATATATTAAAATACGCATATATATATTAAGAATTAAAAAATCCATGTCTTAATATATATATATATATATATATATATATATATATATATATATATATATACACGCATATAAATATGTTATCTCATAATACATAAAAAATTTTAATAAAATATATACAGAACATATAAAAATTTATATATATAAATAAAATTAATAAAATAATATATATTAAAATTTATATAATTTGATTTATGATATATATATAAAATATAAATATATATAATGCAAAATAAATTTTGTTTTCATGTTAGATAAAAAAAGCAAATAAAAAAAATTGATATCACGAATATTTCTTTTTTTAATAGTAAAATAAATAATTAACAAATTAAAGCTTACAACATTCATTCATGAAATAATGCCATTGATATAAATTCTTTTTCATTTTCTTTATCTAACTTATAGGCAAAAGTTTATTAAGTATATATATAAAATATAAGTATAGGTACTATACATATCAATAGCATATAAGAAAGAAAAAATATAATAGCAATTTCATATTTAAAAATAATTGTTTAATAAATATTCTAAATGAATTTATATGTAAATTTTCCGAAATGAGAAACTCTTAAAAATGAGAAAACTAAGAAAAAAGAACTTATTAGAAAAAAAAAGAAAATAAAAAATAGAATATAAAAAAGTATATATTAATGATATATAGTGATATAAGTGATATGCTGTATAATAGGTTTCTAATAGAAATATATGGATATCCGCGATTTAAAATTATATGGATTGAAATTCATAGGTGATTTTATTTATTATATGTGTATTTATACGTACATGTATTTATATATATATTACATATCCGTGAGATAAAAATTTCTGATAAAAATGGGTATTATCTTGATTTAAAATTTCTTAAGATTAAAATTTTAAATTCTATATGTATGACATAGCACCTTTATGTAGTGATTATAATTTTACGTAGTAGAAATAGCGAATTTACTGTAGCAATTGTATCGCCATGAATCGAATAGTGATATTTGGAGCTACGGGAAATACAGGATTATGTGCTTTAAATAGTGCTGTAAATAAGGGTAAAATGTTATTTATTTTTTATTTCATTAATGTGTGCCAAAAAATAATTTTAATTATTTAAAATATAATATGAATGAAATTTAATGAATATTATTAAATATGTACATTTATTTAATTGTGTGTATTTTTATATATGTTCAATAAGTTATATATTTACAGAAATGTTCAATATATATACAGAAAATGATCTTAATAAAAAACATTAATAATCAAATAATTTTTTTTTAAGTTTTCTTAACAAAATATAAATTATAATATTTGAAAAGTGTAAATCTTATAAAATTAATTTTATTTTTTTTTTCATCAATCATGTAAAAAATTTAGGATTAAATGTAAAGGTATTTGTGAGAGATGAAAACAAAGTTCCAATGAATTTAAAAGATAAAATTGAAATAATTATTGGAGATGTTACTAACAAAGAACAAGTTTCAAATGCAATATCTAATACAGATGCAGTGGTTGTTGTGCTTGGTACACGAAATGATTTAAGTAAATATCTTTTTTTGATATAAAATATTATAATATAAATTTTTTGATTTAATACAAGTTCAATTTTCATTGTAAATTTTTATTTAGGTCCAACTACAATATTGTCTACTGGTATGAAAAATATAATAGATGCTATGAAAATGCACAATGTAGAAGTAATATCTGTTTGTTTATCTGGTAAATTTTTGTAATTTGTAATTTTAACTTTTCTATTAGAACTAATTTATATGTTTTTTAATAGCATTTTATTATTTTTACAGCATTTTTATTTTACAAACCTGAAGCAGTGCCTAATATATTTAAAGATTTAAATGCAGATCACCAACGTATGTTTGATCTTCTTAAAAAAAGTCAATTAAAATGGATTGCAATATTACCACCTCATATTGCAGGTATTTATTATAATAAATGTTATATTATTTATAATTTTTTAAGAAATTATTAATATATATATGTATATTTATATATTTTTCAAAAAAATTAATATTTTATGAATTTGCAGATGTACCAAATTCAAAATATATAGTGAAGCATGATGAATCTCCAGGTCGAGCTATTTCCAAACATGATTTAGGTGCTTTTCTTATTGAAAGTCTTCAACAAACAGAACATTATCAAAAAGTATGTGGTATTGCTAACACTGCATAACAAAAAATACATTTGTAATATATAAAAAATTTAAAAATATTTTATAAAATTTTGTTTATTTTTAAAGATATAAAAAAATAAATAATAAATTTAGAAATTTATTATTTTTAATTTGTACAAAAGAAATTGTTAATTTTTTAAAGAATATCTGTGACTTTAAACATCTATTGGAATGATTGTAAATTATGATTTGTAATATATGAATGAGATGTATGCATGAAAAACTAAATTTCTACATTTAAAAACAATTAAAAAAATAATTTTCTAGATAAATAAATAAATAATATACATATGGAATATATAAAAAATCTTATGTGTAAAAAGAAAATTGTTCATCATTGTTTTACTATTGTAATGATAATTTCTTTACCATATGTGTTCTGTGTGTTATAACACCTAAATCATAAAACTTTGGCATTTGAAAGTTTGGCATTGGAGGTGGTGGTGGACCACAACATTGTGTACTTTTCTCCTTAAGTTTTGCTTTAGTAAATGCTGCACTAGAATATACAACATCATTAATTCCTGATGCTTTAAATGGATCACAGGTTTTATAACCATTTTTAAAGTAAAAAACTTCTTGACCTTTAGTTATTAAATATACATTTTTAATTCCTTTTTTTGCTACATGCTCTTCAGCTCCACGTAATAATTTAGATCCAAGTCCCTGAGATCTACACTGGTAGTCAATTATTACTAACATATGAAATAAGAAATTTTGCTTTGAAAATATGTATATTTTCATTTCATTTTTTTTTATAATTATATTTACCTGATTGTATAAAGCAACTGTGACGTAATCTAGGTATTAAAGATATTTTACAATGACCAAGTACTCTATCTTCTTTGTCAACTAATATAAGACATGTAGGAAATTCATCACATGATACATTCAGAAATTTTAACCTATTATACATAAGAACTTATTTCATTTTCAAGTAGAAATTTTTTAAATTAAAAATTATAATATACCGTGCAGTTTCACTTCTTGGCCATTCAGAATTCAATAATGTACAACAATCTGGAATTAAATCTGGTCTTTTATGAAGTGGTATTATTTTATATTCCTTGTCAGTGGTCATTTTTTCTGTAATCATAAATTATTATAATGTAATGTTTGAAAAATTATTGTGATATTTAATTAAAATTTTTTTTTAATTTCAATATATTTTAGAAATAAAACTGTAAAAAAATTTTAATAACAATTATAATTATAATTTCAAAACATATTAAAGATATAAAAAAATTATAATAAGAAAAATTAGAGGATAGAAATTTTACGATGATAAAATATTTTTATAATTATAACAATTTTTTTTTTTAAAAATACTGAGAAATAATTTATAATCATTCATAAATAGATATTCAAAATAAAATCTCTTCTTAAAAAAAAATAATGTTGCGATAAGAATATATTTTTATACAAATTATAATACATAGATATAAAACAAAAATTCAGTAGATTGAATAATATATATTTTATATTAATTATATGAAAAATATTTCAATAAAGAGATTATATTCGAGAAATTCTTCTAACTTTAAATAGAAAATTGTGCGACAATTTGTGATTGAAAGATGTCAAAAAAATAAAAAGTAACATGTGTCAATGTGAACAAGTGTAATATATAAATAGTTTGATGTAGATGTCCTTACCGTATTTTTCTAATTGAATAATAAGAATCTAATTAAATTTAAAAGTCACTGTGCTTCACCTGGATATATCTCGCGTGGAAATAGCTCTGAGATTAATATCATCTTGAGCCAAGAATGATACTTCTGTTGAACATATCCCCACTATTATGTAAAATTCTTGCTGTATCCAGCGATATTATAAAATATATCATCTCATTTAAAAATAAATTTTACAAACTACAAATATACATCTTTTATATCTGATCTAATATCTAATATAATAAAGAAAAATCAATGATTTTTATTCTATATTTTATTCATTTATTCAATACTGCATTATTAATCTCCATTATATTTATAGTATTTCAGTTAATTAATAAAGAATATTTTATTTTTTAAAAGTAATTTTTTAATTAATTTTTTAGTACAATTTAAATTTTTAATAATTTCATTTATCTGAGTTTTTACTTTATTCTTAGATATATTTTATTTGCAAAAGATATAAATAACTTCATAAATTAATATACAAATTTACTTCTTGTTTTTAGTATTTTATTGGAACATGTCCATGACCTATTCTCTTTTAAACACGAATATCTTTTTTTGCATTTGACCCATTTTTTAATAGCTCTGTTCTATATGTGAACAATGTCCTGCATTCTTTATTTTGACAGTGATGGTCAATAACATTTTTCAATAAAACGATTTCAAATAATTACAGAAATGTAGATGTTTTATATTTATTATATATAAAAAAAAGGAATAAAAAAAATGTTTATAAATCTTCATATATTTTTCTATTTTTTTCTTTTATTAATATTTTAGATTTAAAACCTGAATATTTATATTAAGAGAACCATTATATATGAGAACCATTAATGATCATAGTAGTTGATTTATTTGCATATTGAGTTTCTAATTTCTTTTCATTTAATATAAATAAATAATAATATTTATATAGATTATTTATATATATGTTTATAATTATAAATAATAATGTTATATTTGAATTTTTGAAGAAAATAAATTGTATAATCAATAATAAATCGTGTAAATATTTTGAATCATTTTAAATCATATAATTTATGAAATAAAAATGTTATCTGGAAGACCTGCTGTAACAGGTAATAATATATGGAAATGAAATCATCAATATAATTAATATAATAAATTTGTTTATATACTTTCTAACCTCTTGTTGTTATTTGATACGATTAATAGAAAATCCTTTGGGACTTTCTTGGCATGACAGTGCATGGATTCCTGTATTAAATCCAAATAATATAATGGATTATTTTTCAGAAAGGAGTAATCCTTTCTATGATAGAACATGTAATAACGAAATTGTTAAAATGCAACGTTTAAGTCCTGATCAATTACAGTAAGTAATATAAATAAAAATATCATTTAAAAGTATAATGTAAATATTTAAATATTTAATTTCAGAAATATGACTGGGTTGGAATATATTCTTTTACATGTACAAGCCCCTATTTTATATGTAATCAGAAAGCAACATCGTCATTCTCCAACTTTAGCAGCACCACTTGCAGATTATTATATTATTGCAGGTGTTGTATATCAAGCTCCTGATTTGGCATCAGTTGTGAGCTCTAGATTGGTATATATGATTTATTAAAAATTTTTATGAACATTATTAAAATATATCATTAATATATAATATTAATATATAAAATTATATTTTATAGTTATCTACAGTACATCATTTACAATCTGCTTTTGAAGAAGCTAGTTCATGTTCAAGGTATCATCCTAGCAAAGGTTATTATTGGGATTTTAAAAATGGAAAAGCTATGGCAGCAAAGAAAGAGACACCTGTTCGTGAAGAACCAAGTTCTTTATTTCAGCGTCAAAGAGTAGATATGTTACTTGCAGAACTTACACGAAAATTTCCATTACCTGTTCCGAAGCCAGTACATCAAGCTATAGAACCTTGTAAGTGCTTAATTCTTCATTTTTTAAAAGATGTTTTAAACATAAAAATAAATCTTTGTAAATTTTTTAGCAATGGAAATTAAACAAGAAATAAAAACAGAAAAGAAGGACATGAAACCACCACCAGAAAAGAAACCAAAAATCAATTAATAGTTAATTTATAAAAATTTAATAATATAATATTTTATAAAAAAATGTTTTATATATATATATATATTGTATTTTATCTCAATTTTTATTTTATGAAGTATGATATATATATATATATATATATAAATATTTCATTATTATATTTTTTCTGTTAAATAAAAGGTGTGATTTATTTATATTTGATGTATTATTGAATTTATAAAATTAAAAATAAATGTCAAATATATTTGTTATTCTATAGTTTTTATTATTATCTGCACCATGGACAGTCTAGATTATTATCCATTTCCTCTTTTATATTAATCCGTGGAAACTTTTTCTCCTTAATGCTTTTTTTTTTTAAATTTTTATCACAAAATTCTGGACATTTTATTTTCTTTCTAGGAGGTAGAGGTCGACAAGGATATCCTTGATGTTTTTGTGCTTGAATTAAATTAAAGTATCTTGAAGTAATTGGTTTGATCTATAAAATTACATCGTTTTTATAGATTAATAATTAATAAATAAAATTTATAGATATTTTGTTACAAACTTTCATACTGATTTGTACAATTGATTTAATATGATGCATTACGTTAAATTTTCAATAAAAAAAATGGTTATGAAAATATCTTGAAACTTCAAAATTATGTTGATAAAATATATTAGTATTTCAATTTTTTTTTAGAATTTCATTTGTAATTTTCTATTGTACAGAAAAATGGCATATAAGGTAAAAAATGATATGCGATGGAAATATATGTCCTGAGAAATACGAAGATATTGATCAAGACGAATTTATAAAAAATTTAAAACACGAGAAATGTAAAATAATTCAGTTAGTTCGTCGACAAATACATAAATTTTATGATACTCAAGTAATATTAAATTAAATATCAATGAAAATTCTTGAGATATAATTTCCATTCATGTATCAAAAGAAATTAATATAAATTTTTTTTCCAGTTTGAACTATGTCCAATATCAAATGAATGGCAAAAAAAGTATACGCAAGAACCAGAGTATATCTCGTATAAGAACATAAGAGAAACTACATCGAAAACTTTAGTTGCTCCAAAGAGTACAATATCGACTAATCAAGCATGGTGTTTATATGCTTTGAAAAGAATTCGAAGAAAAATTTGCATAGTAATATTAATTGCTGGAATTATCGCATTGATGGCATCAATTTACGGCATTTATTTTCACGCATATCTTTGTAATAATGGAAAATCTTGCGTCACATCACTTCGATACACTCACGTCAAACATGCATTATTTTAAATATGCACAATAGACACAACAAATTATGATAAATCGTCGGAGAAGATATTGGATTGTTGTGTTTGCGGGAAATTCTCATCGGAATAAGGAAACCATCTAAGACTTGACACAAAATATATTAAACTTGGAATAATACACCATGTGTAGCATTTAGTTAATATGCAACTAGTCTTGACTTTTCCTAAATTTTTTCAGTTCCATAGATTTTTCAATGATGAGACATTTGACCTGTAAGCAGTGTAATATGTACGTCGTAATATTCGTACTGTGCCGATCCGTCGTGCAATTTACACCAACTCGACAAGAAGACCAGTTGCAATTCATTTGACATTCGTCTTCAATGTCAATATAATTATTCAGTACAATTGTTTTTTAGGCTTTGTAATATCGGTCCTCTTGATATGTTTGGCTCGTTCGTTTTTTTTTAGATATTTTTTATACACAACTTTCTGGACCGGGTATAGAGTTGGCGATAATGATCTCCTTCATTAAATTACGATCTGCTTTAAAACTAATAGGTTCCCAAGATTTTGTGAAGAATGGATTTGACTATAATAAAAATTGAAAAAAAAAATTACATTTACAAAATGTATTAATATTATTATTTATTATTAATAATATTATTTGCATACTTACGCTGCATCTATTACTTTGAAGTCCCTGTTTATGAATATCGTATGGTGCAAATAATGTATCTGGTCGTACAGGTAAAAATAATTGTGTTTCACGTTTTATCTTTTCTTGATCTGCAATTCATCATATTATTTTATTTATGTATTATATTATAAACAGAAATAAGAAAAAAATGTTTACCTTGCGGCGATTGTATGATATCTGGCTGATTATTGAGCGCATAATCAGTAACTTGTTTTAATGTATATTCAACGAAATAAGTATGATCTCCGTGTGTGACATCAAGCATGGAATTATTCCTCGAATCTGGAGGAGTAATTATTGGTTGTTTCATATAGGGCTCAATGTGAACCGGAGAAGTAGTACCTCTGCGTCGATACATCATCAACATCACCGACAATACAGTGACACCAAATGCCATCAGACAACCAATAAGAAGCAAAATAAGAGGAACCATGCTCACTCCGCTGTCTAAAACAAAAATTGCCAATAATTTAATATCAAATATTATATATTTTTAATTGTTAGAATACATAATCTTATAATCTTTCTAAATGCTATTCTTACCTGTGTGCTTTTCAGAGTCTCTCAACATAATATCCTCTAATAAACTTACTTCACTTCTTCCTTTTGCATTTACGGCATAAGTAACAAGGTAAAAATGAGTCGCCGGAAGAAGATCTGCTACAGCAATTCTAAATATCGGTACATCTGCGGACACACTTGATGCATTTACTCTTAAATTACCAGTAAGCACTTCGTATGCCTCTAATCGAAATTCTTGTCTTAATCCACCGTCATATCCTGGTACACATTCTACTTCCAAGATTTCAGAACTTTGATTTAGGGATGCTTTTATTGTACAATTATTCAAAGGATTTGGTTTTACTAGAAATAGAATTATAAATTTAGTTGATCTTTTTTCTTTACATGAAACAAATATTTAATATGAAATTTCAAATATATTTCAAAAATTACCTGCTGGAATGATTTGATAGATGCAAGGTGCTTCTTGCTTTCCTATCGCGTTTCTTCCCCAACACGTTAAAGCTCCATAATCTCTTTCAGAAACTGGAGTATAAATAAGTTCGCTAGTTGTTCCATTGTTATCGTCAAATTTTGCTGGTGCAACTTCGAAATTTTCACCACTATTGTTGAACTCCCAAACAAATTCTACTTTGTTAGGATCAGCTTCCACTTCGCAGCGAACCTTTACCGATTCTTCTAATGATGCTCCAATAACGGATACTTCTTTTGCTTTGCATACAGGTGCAACTAAACAGGGATGAAAAAAATAAATTGAAAAATGGAATAATGAATATATAGATAGAAAAAATACATATTATTATATAACATATATACATATTTAATTAAAATATATAGAATATACATGTATAGTTAAATTATTTATTAATTTATCTATAACAATATTTATAATACATTTTATACTTACATTGTACTCTTAAAGTTACTATTGGACTTGTGGTTTCACCTCGATCATTACTTGCAAGACATGTATAATTTCCAGCATTATCACGACCTATTTTTTGCAGCACAAGACTCTGGGTACTCATAATTATTCCAGCCGATTGGTTTTGTGTTAATACCACATCCTTGAATTATTTGCCAATATTATTAATTATTATGATTAATATTAAGACAAGTAAATTGATACTAACAATAAATTACTCACGTTGTGTCTCCACGTAATTTTATGGTGTTCTGGATTAGCCCGAACTTTGCATTCGAAATAAACATCATCACCTTCTTTTATTTTTTCTGCATTTAAGGTACTACCCAAATGTAATTGTACTTTTGGTGGAACTGTGAAAAATATACGATTATTATCTGAATATTGTTCTTATAAGGATATGTGTTAAAAATACTCACAAACTACATTTAATTGAAAAAAGTCTTCTAAATATGCGTCTGGTAGTTTTGGATTTTCTCCTCGGCATTTGAGAATCTTTCCATGGTCATCCGGGATCGGTGAAAATATGAGCGTACTTATGACCACCGAAGTATTACCTCCAATGAGTACCTACATAATTGAATCATCCGCGAATGACGATATATGTATATACATCTTATAAATTTGTAGCAAATCATCAATATATACTTTGCCATTGTGATAAATGGCGTTTCCTTCCATCCAAGTAATACGTGCTTGAGGATGCGATCCCGTAGTCTCACATGTGATGGAGTAATCTTTTTCCGTCTCTAGAATTGTTGGTTTCGTTAAAATTTTCACTGACAGTGGTTTCACTGAAACGATAGAATAGAAATGATAAAAAAAAAATATATATATATGTGTGTATGTATGTGAAATTAATAATTCGATAATACAAATTTTTAACACTTACGATAAACATCTAAAAGAATGCTTTTCTCTAATGGAGGTATAAGATTTGTGCTCCAGGCTCGACATTTGTACGTGGTGTTACGATGTTCTCTTCTTAATTGAGGTACTGTTAATTTACTGACAACTAAATTTTTTCCAATTTCTTCTAATTTGCTATCCACTTCTTTCTCGTTGACCAACCAACTGACTACCGGTGTCGGTTTGCCTATATTTTAAAAAATCCAATTTCCAAATTCGTGAAATTTACGCTAGTTTGATAATTTTAAATAGTTGAACAAATGAGAATTACCTCCCCTTACTTCGCAAGATAAACCAAACTCAACACCTACTTGAAATGGTCCTGCGGTATCCCCTATCACCACACCAGAAGTATCATAAATTAAAAGCTGATAAGGTGGAACTGAAAATAATTTATAAATAATTAGAAGCCTTTTAAAAATTCTTTGTCGGATGCTAAATACTTTTTTCAAGTTGTAGACGAGAATTCCTACCTATTACTGTGAGATTTACTTGAAAATTTTTTGTGGGCGAATTTTTAAAATCTACTCTACACCGATAGATTCCTTCATCATCCAGTTGAACAGCTTCCAGAGAAAGAGTGGCTGGTTTTGTCATGGTGACGAAATAAGCTCTCGGTCCAACCACGGTGCTATCTGACCAATTCAGAGCTTTGTTAAATGATCTTCCTCGGACGTCGAAACTGAAAAAAAGACATTTATTCTGCAAATATTTGTTTCGAGTCGAAACTTTTCAAGATGAATAATACCTGTAGATTGGTTTCACAGCATCGTCGCGAAACCAAAGCACCATGTATACGCGATCTTCACGCGTGGACGGTTCAATGTCACAAGGCAATCTAGCGGTACGTCCAAGAACAGCACTGACTTCAAAAGTTGCGACTAAAAAAAAAGAAAAAGGGAAAAAATAGAGAATTATATTTAGACAAGTACAAATCTTTTAAAAGTATTTATATAGTAATTATTTAGAATGAATCTTTCGATAGTTCTTCATTTATTATTCATTTCATAATAGATACATGTAAGCAAATAATAAAAATAAATATATCAGATATTTGATAAGATATATGACTGATCAGTACACGTAAAAGTTATTTATAAGACGCAGTTAACCTTGAATATTTGGAACAAATACCAAATACTTGTGTTTCAAATTTTACATAGCTGAATATCTATTTAAGTAGATACAACTTATATTTAGTCAGACACATATCTCCGACGATATATACATCAATAAATTACATTAATTCCCATTTGAAATACAAACTTTATATTTTATTTCCAAATCTTCTTTATTTTTTTCATTCTTCGTACAATTTCACCGGAAATTGTGATCAACGTACCTAAATCATCGTCCTTATCCCAGTTTCCTGTGGCATTCACATACACGACCACGGCGAGTACGTAGCCACTGATGATGAGTTTGATCGCGATATCGGCCAGCACCCCTATCGCCATTCCAAGGGGGAATGATCTAAGGGGTAAATTTGGTATATTCAGATCCGCTCTTTGCATAATGTCGCCCTGTGCCGGTCTGTCCCGCGGTTCTCCTTTATTATCATTCCACGTCAAGAGGTAGACGGCCTCCTCCCACCTCCACCGTTTCGTGTGCTATGTCCTCGACAAACGTACGATGCCTCAACTCTCTTCGTTCCTCTCTCTTTCTCTTTCTCTGGAGTAATGATAAAGGGACAGGGCGCAGGACTCGTTCACCGATTAATTCTACCGCTGTAGGAACCTTTCGGTCGAATTTCCTTTGTTCGTTCTCTGTTTAAAGCGTACATCGAGAATGGATCGTTTGCAAACGAGAGCTTTCGTGTTTAAAAATACGATACAGACACTTGAAGGTTTTTTTTTTTTTTTTTTTTTTTACGTTATTCTGGTTGTCATCATCATATCCGTCTTCTTCTTTGTCAAATCCAGTTGAATAATAAGGAAGCTTTCGTATTTGGATTAATTTGCTTGCATTGATTTGGGAGGTTGGAAAATGTAATTGGAATCAACTTTGATGTGTCTCGATGGATTGCTTAGTTTAGTAGGTCGTGTACAAACGTGTTCAAAATTATTGTCGTTTCACGAGTGTTAAAAGTGCCGGCTTTTATTAATTCACAGATACGCTTTGTCAATAATAATAACGATTAAAAGGATAATTTTACGTTTTCCTTGCACTCTTGTTGGATAAAAATCATCATTTTCAAGGATGAATAATATACCTTACAAATTTGACGAACTTTTGCTATGGAAGCTTTTCATCGTACCATGAAGGAACTCATTTTTCTTCCTCTTCGTTTCTCCGTTTATATCTTTTTGGATTTTGGACAACATCCGTTACCCGATTCTGATCAATTATAAAGGAGGACGAGATAGAAGAATTTTCACCTTCGTTTACGCGAACACTATTCTTTTGCACTGTTTCGCGAACTGGCTGATTGTCCGTTTCAAAGAACGCGAAAGCTTTCTCGACATTTGGAGGGTTGTTCTCTGGCAGGAAAAGAGAGAGCAAGACAGAGAGTGATAAGAGAGAGAGCCGGTCAGCGGTGCTTTCTCGTAACCGCGTCGTTGCAATGGACACGCTTTGCAGGCGTCGCTAACCCGACGACGATGAGCGCCGATCGATTTTCGTAAAGTCAGTCTGATCTCGCTTCGTGTTTCGACGCTCTCGATTCCTGCACGATATATAGGCCCTATGTATGCTCCGCGCAACGCATACACGCGATGGCTGCGAATAGCAACGAATCCTCACGACATGTCACGACCCCTTTCTATATAGACGATACGAAAGCTATGTTCAAGAATGTTCATCGAATTCTACTGTTTGATTATTAAAAATAGATTTTTTTTTATATAAATGGAAAATAATATTATAAAGATAAATTGATTGATCAATTGTTTTTTTTTTTTTTGAAAGAATTGAAAGATGAACAAGAAATAAAATTTATAGAAAATATGTAAAGGGTTAATTTTTATTTTTTAACATTATTTTTTACCAAACAAATATGTGAAATGGATAATTTAAATAGATTGCTTCATTTAATCGGACGATTAACTAGGATTTATAAGTTTCACGATCGGTGTTGAATGTTGTATTAAAAATAAAATATTTTACCTTTTTTGAGCATCCGTGTTTTTGTTGCTTGAACTTTAATATTTGCTGAAATATAAAAAAAAAAAAATAAAGATTTCATCCTGTTCGAGGTTCACTGCGAGTGATCGGAAGTGAGAAACTCTCTCCTGTTAATAATGACATTATATTTGAAATAGTAATGTTTACAACATACAATTGCGACGTTACTACAGTTTTTTTTGTCATTTTTTTCTTCCTTTAAGATAATTGATAATGTTCTCGCAAAAAGAAAAAAAAAGAACGGTCACACGCATCTCGCTTCGATTCATTCACGGCCATAATGTGTTTTACAGTTGTGTTTCTTCTTTTCCTTTCTCTCCCTCTCTCGCGCTCGTTCGATCTTTCTCTCTCTCTCTCGCATTCTTTATCTCTTTTGTCGGGGAACGCATGGATTACGCGAGCCGGGATCCACGTCTAATCGCATGTACTAACGTGTCGAAAAATAAATGGCGAAATTGTACAATAAATGGATGTCCGGTGTTTTGTTTTTTTTTTTTTTTTTTCGTTTTTCCAAGTTTCTTTTAAAGGGGATGTGGAGGCAATGGGTAATAGTAACCGAGCCGGAAATTAATTTCATTAGTATATTGTCATATTGGTGTCTGCTTTATGCTCTAAAACGTTCTCCAAAAGATGGGCGAAACCGGCCCATTGGAAATCTCGGGTCACACGGACTACATAACTTTCCTTCTCTTTCTCCCTTTACTTTTTTTCTTCCTTGCGTGTTTTTAGCTGATTGCTTGCTGCTGCTTCGCGCTCGTTTGCCTTAACAATAAGCAATAAGAACACGACATAGCTAGTAGTCGAACGCCACGTGTTCGACCTGCTTTTTCTTTTTTCGTTTTCTTCTTTCCTTTTTTATTCATTCTATGTGGATGTTTTTTTCGGTTTTTCCCCATTTTTTTTTATACTTTTTCTTTTCTTTCATTCCTAGCAACTGCTACGAATAGTCTCACCCTCGCTATGTTAAACGTACTGTGACCTATGGACTATGGCACTTGGTGCAACTAGTTCGGATTTCTTGGATACTGCTTATATGTAAGGTACTTAATTATTATCATTATTGTTAGTTATTTATATATATATTTTTTGTATTTATATATATATATATATATATTTTATATTTATATGTATATATTTATATGACACATGGTAATTCGTGCGTTTCACTATAATACACAGGCATGCGCAAGACGATACAGTCAATTTATTTTTTTTGATTTCTGCATTGCGTTGTACTATTCGAACTAGCAGAATTTTTGTTCAACAGATGTTTTAAACAAAACTATTGAGAAATTTTTGTCTTCTTTTTAAATAAATATTAAAGAAATTGATAATAACAAAAATTTCTATTGATCGTGAAATTTTTCGAGATCAATATACTATTGCAATGTTTAGGTCGGCGTTTTTTCAAGGGAATAAAAATAATCTTGGCTGCATCACCTTGGACAAGAACGTTGATCGAGTCCAATTATCGAATTAATATCTTTTATATCGGTTTATGGGCTAAGTGGTCTATTATACATTTGAATAATACAATTGTCGCCGCGCGAACATCATAGAACGCAGAAAAAGATAAGTAGAGTGCAAGTGCGAGTTTTACATTTAAAAAGAAAATGATCATAAGTGCGTTGTCTTCTTCTCTCCTCATCTCTAGAATTCGAGTCCTCTTTTTGATCGCTAAATTTATTACGTCTATACGCTATACAGTCCGTCGGTTTCGCCTAAGAAAAATAAAAAAAATTAAAAAAGAACGATTCTTTTCTAAATATAGGCCATTGTTTTTTTTCCTGTTTCTTTTTGTTTTAATGATTAAATAATAATCATTAATAATTATTAATTATACTTCCTTTATGCACCAAAGATAAAATTTATTTTTTCAATTCCTATGCAGACATCTCCCTTTCTTCATTCCTATAAGTTCATTAAATATACATAAATTTTTTAAATATATTAGTACGTTATTTACCGGTTCTTTGTTTCTTTTTTTTTCATTTCTTTTTCATCTTTTAGCGTGTGAAACGGAAAATAATTAAAGTAAATCCACACGTATTTAATACAATACATATTGTATTGCTTCTTTCATTCTCGATGCGTGGATTCGAGTTGTTTTAATTTAATTTCGATTAATATTTTCCATATACTCATTTCTAAATATATCGACTTCAGTTATTTCCTTTTCCTTTTATATCGTTTGATCATCTCATGTATTGCGACGACGTATTATATTCAACGATTTATATCAATCATCTTATATCTAATAAACGCGAATTATATGAAAAAAATTAGTTCATACAAAAAAGTCTCGTCATCTTGCTTGTTTAATATTTTATCCTTCTGGTATTATGAATACCGTATCTATCATTTTTCGTTTTTTTTTTTTTTGCGGTATTTTTTTTTATATAACGTTAAAGCGTGGAAATCGAGTTTACTTAGCTAAAAAACAATGACTCGTTTAAACGCGCGCTTTTTTTTTCTGTTTTGTCTACTTAGAAAAGTATCTTTAAGGAGCAAAGTTTTTGGCCTTACGGCTAGTATATTGATATTATTATAATTATTATTATGATTTACCGTTTCTTCGAACGATATTATATATACTTAAGTAAGATATTTACGCGTGACGTATTTACAATTGAACTTATTGTACATATTTTCACGATCGCCGTCTCGTGAAAAATAGATGTTTTGCTCTTTTTCACTTACAAAACTCTGACTATCTATCCTGATAACTACTCTTTCTCGCTTGCACGTAATACAGCTCTTTTTTTTTTTTCTCATTTTTCTTTGCCTCTCATGTTATTTCCGGTCGTCTCAACCTTATCCTTTCAATATATATCGCGCAAATCGTAAGATGCTCTCCTGGGTAAGACACTGTTATTATAATACCATTCCTACTATACAGGATGTCCCAATAAAAATTAACACCTTGATTATCTTTGAAACTATAAAAGAAAATTTTTAAACATATTATCATGTAAAAGAAGTATATAAGTTTATAACATAATCGTTTTTACATGACTTTGCGTTATAAACATTTATATTTATTTTAAGAATCACGATCAACCAAAAAAGAAATATAGAATATTATTATTAAAAAAACAGAAATTATTTTTTTAAGCAACTGCACTTATAAAAAATCAATATGAAAATTGATCGTATAATCCTTAAACGTATCAAATAATATTTATTTGAAAAATTTTTCTCTGATAGTTTCTAAGATAAATAATAATAATTAAAGTAATAATTCTTACTTGGACACTCTAATATCGATAAACAGCGAACGTGATCATCGAATCAAAGAATATACAGTTCGTTCGGTTCGGAAGCACTGAACGTCCTATGTATCGAAAACACGGCGATCCATCTCGATCGCAATCGATAACAAGTAGACCCGAGAATACAAAAACGATCAACTTATCGATTATTATTTCCACGTATTGGCGTGTTGTACTATATGAAAATACAATGTAAGGCTGCGTTTATGCGTTTCACCCATGAAATCGCAACTTAATTTCTTGTTTATCGTTTTTTAAACCTTCATCGATTTCAATGTATCAAATAGTAGTAACAATATTAATAGTGTTGTTTAGATTAGCATATACATTTATTGAATTTCGTACTTCGTATTTTTACAAAATTCAAAATATATGTATATATATATATATATATATATATTTAATGGAGCATAAAATTTAATTGAAATAAAATTATTGATAACATATGGCATAGAGAAGTGAAAAAAAAAAAAGATACATTGAATATGATGGAGGTTTAAAGCAATAAAATGATATACATCTGTTAATAAAACTGCGTTTTACTAAAATTCCTTGAATGACATTTGAGCTGCATGAAAAATTCATCTCTTGTCAACTTTCTGTCGACAAGATATTGATACCGATTACATAATATCAGTTAAGATATATCTGTCGAATAGCGCTGTATGTATGTATATTATAAGAACTTTTTTAGATGTACGTTTTTTAAGGCCATGGCATCTGTAAATCTTTCTTTGTATTACGTAAAAGTGGGAACTATTTTCAAAAAACTTCGGGATTATTTTAATCTCGCAAAATTGTCTGTTTCTGTCGCTTACGTACTTACAATTCTAATGTATTAGTCTTAATCGCAACGTTTCCATCCGTGAAGAAGCATATCATTACGCAATCGTATACCTACGGATATTACAAAGTTTAACAATTTCGTTTTCTTTTTTCATCAATCCGTGATAGAATTGCACAAAAAGTTAATAAATATAATTTATATCTGAAAATATAATTTTTCTCCGATGTATTGAAAATTTGAAAAAATAAAATACGAAAACATTCCTTCTGATTGGGATTATTAACTTGTGTTTGATTTATAAATTCAAGATTATTGAAACTACTATGCAATAATTACAAGGCAATTATTTTCGAAAAATTTCATTTTTATGTAATACCGCAGTAAATATAACAAAATAAAAAGTTAACAAAAATGATCAACAACGATGACAATAAGGATAAGAAAAAAAAAAAAATAAAATAAAAATTACAATTGATAATAATATATTTTTTTATAATAGTATAATCAATGTGTTATATATATATATTTATATATATAATTAAATTTATATATATATATATAATACGCAAATTAATATTTACAGAATATATTGTGGCATTAATTTTTTCGGATTCATTTTTCTCACTGGTTCTTTTTTTTCTTTCTTTCTTACTTCTCTTCTTCTACTTTTGCAGTTTCATTTATTTATATCTAAATAACTCTATGTGTAGCTTCCTCTCTACCGCAAAAACGAAACCGAGAGAACTATGGCAACTAATGTAATTAATGGCAAGTTTTCTGCTGTTCGAAAGATCAAAGTATGTATAACGTTTCGGTGGACAGTACATATGGAATGAAACGATCAGAAAAGAAATAGAGACGTTATGACATAATATCAAACGAATAAAAAGAAATGAAAAGTAAAAATGAATCGAAGAAAACAAGATTTGATAAATAAAATGCAATTAATGTAAGACTTAACAAGAAAGAATTAAAAACACTTTACATTTATAATAATTTGACAAACAAATATATCAAATAATATACAATGATGAATGAATGAAACGAAAGTTTAAAAAATAATACAAATCATTATATATATTTAAATAAGAAATATCATATTTTTTTGCAGTATATAACTACTGATACTGAGGTTTTTTCTTCCTTTATATGAATGGGGATATATTCACAGGAAGAATTTTACGTGTCAATTTTAATTTTTAAGCTTTAAATGCTTTATCAAACGCGTATTTCTATACACATTCATTTAATTTATTATTCTTTTCTTCTTTTATAGTTTTTTTTTTTTTTTTTTTTTTATATTAAAGTTTCACAGTACTTCAATGATTTTATTTTCTCAGATTATGAAATAAATATATTCATCTCAGAAAGTTTTTCTCTCTCTCTCTTTTTTTTTATATCCAGTGAAGATCAGCTCTTATCACGAAAATTACAATGAATTCAAACATAACATTCTATTGCTGATTTTAAATCTTATATTCTAAAATACATCCAACAACGAGAAACAGAAGAAACATTTGAATCGTGCTGCAGCCAAACAATGAATTGTCCGTTTCAATTGCTTATCTTTTTCTTTTTTTTCTTTCTTTCTTTTTTTTTCTAGAAATTTCATATTTGTGTAAAGAAAATTTTGCGTATTGTATAACATTCATTTTTTTCTTTTCTTTTTAGACTTAATCTTTTATTTAACTTGGGATATACTTATGTGATGTCAAAAAAGCAGAAAATACTCAAATTATACTATATTATATAAAAAAGCAAAATCATTTACTCAATATTCAAAAAACGCATTCGAAATGGCTGCTGCGCAAAACAATGTTTAAGATAATACAATAATTCAATATATTTTAAAATTGTAAGAAGATAGAAAAATCACAGAAAAATTCTTCTTCTTCTTTGGATAATCAAATATTGATAATGATATCCATTTGAATCAGCATTTGAAACATTTAAAAAAAATCTTAAAGATGTTACTAAATCTTCTTTTATAATTTCATTTTTCTTAAATATATAAACACATAATTAACATTTCGTAAATAATACTTGAAATAGAAGCAATCGAAATAAATTTTAATAATCATATTACGATATAGAGAGCATACGAGAATGTTTTAGTTTCTATTCGATAACATTTATGTGCTATCGATATTTTCTTTTTTTTTCTTTGCTTTTTTTTTTTATTTTACAATGAAATTTTTTTTCTGTAGTTCTTCTATTCCAAGTTTCAAATTTAATTACAAAAAAAAAAAAAAACTTTTTTTTTCATGGATAAGTGTTTTTTTAAACAAAACAACAAAGCATAAAAAGTATCACTCAAAAAGAAAAGAGGAAAAAAAAAAAAAAAAAAAAAAAAAAAAAAAAATTTGCTTTCTAATGTGCACATATGAAAAATGCCTTTGACATATGTCTTTATATTTTCAGTGCACATAACTTGTTAAACATTATATAGTTACACTATGTATAATATGACACTGCGGTGTATAATACTAAAGACCTTAGGTCAGTAAATTCAAAGGCAATTCTCATGTACCATTACCCATTTTCTACCAAATGATATATAAAAGTACTACGTACGATAATGAATACGACTGATTCGTAAAATTTTGTTTATGCAACAAAATTTTACTATAATTTCAAATATTTCATCTACTTATTTTATATTCATGATTTGCATAAATGGATGTGATTGCGTCTAAAATTATCGCTAATAGGCGCTTTTTGTTCATTTTTTCGTATAAGAGCTAATCGCTCTTAAAATACAATTATATAATATGATTAGAGATTTTATCGCTAACATAATATTAAAAAAATCGAATTATTTTAAAAATTCGAGATTACTTTTTTAAACTGTTCCTTAGACAGTATATTTTTGTTTTTTTTTTTTGTTTTTTGTTTTTTTTTTTTTTTACTTCTCTTCGTAGATTTTTCGTTTTCTTCTCTCTCACTAGTATTATACACCAACGTACATTACGTAAATATTTTTTAAATATTTTATTTTGTCTTATTATGCACTTTCCCCATGCATTAGAACCATCACTATTCACAATATGGATAGTAGAATTGAAGAATTGTATATGTGTATTATGAGGTACACTTACGTTGCAAAAAAAATTCTTAGAATTGTACAGATGCTTCAATTTCATTTTGATTATTCCAGTTGTGAATTTTACATATCACATTTTTTAGACATCCGTTCCAATATGTCGTCATGGATTTTCATTTCGCTCGTGCTCACTCCCTATTTTTTGTAATTTATACCACAGATTTATCGACGTCGCAGATTTATCGCACAAGAGCTATCATTTATTATGACTGCTGCTAATTGCTCTTCCAACTTTTGTCTTAAACTGACTCGATTGCCTACAATTCCATTAGTATGAATACACAATATGCACTTCCTCATGTTTTTTTTTACCTTTAATGCACCAACGTATAAGTTTCATTCGAGTGTGAGTGAAAATTTTTTTAATGTGTCTTTCTCACAATTTATATATCGATGTTTTCGTTCGAGTAATAAGTCATTTATTTAATGTTACTGTCTATTCGCGTTTATTAACGATACGATTATACACAATTTACATCCGCGACACTGTGTTTCATTATAAGCTTAGAGAATTGTTTTTTTTTTTATCAATGCTGTTGCATTGCACAAATTTTTTTCATTATTTAAACAGTTTTTTTTAAATATCGTCACGATCATTACGTGTCCTTTTTTTATTGACGTATGCACATACGTTATTTTTTATTTCCATCTTTTTACACAGATCCACTGCACTTTTTTTGCTTTATATTCGAAGTTAAAGAAACTTAATGAAAAAAAGTCACAAGAATAGTTTGTGGCATATTTTCGGTCAATTAATATTTAACCGCAGTAGTTTGTTTTTATTACACGTTTAAATAAATTTGATGTTATCTAATTAATAGATTTGCTTACATAAGAAATCCATTGTCACTGTTCTTCTTGTTTATCATTGTCTTTTTTTTCGTTTTCATTGCGGAGTTCTTTATTACGTAATCGCAAGAAATAAAATCTTGACTTTGTGAAATCGCTTTCAACGAAGAACAATAAAAAAGCAAAAGAGAAGAAAATAATTTTCTATTAATTTTCTTCCTAGCAAAATATGTATTATATCAAATAATGTTGAATCTCGATATCTGATTGAATACGAATATCAATTAACATGTCCATTTATATTAAAGAATACACCGAAACAGAGAGTATTAATTTTTTTAATAAAAAATATTATTGATAGTGATAATAATGATGACAATGACAACAATGATAATACAGTTCAGTGAACTGTCATTTACAAAAAATCGAATATAATCTTATAAAATAATGAAAATGATTGTGATAATTTTAATTACCATGATAATGAAAGTGAAACGAGTAACGATAATGATAATGATAATAGTAGTGATGCAATGAAATTATTGTTAATTGAATATGTTAACAATAACGACAGCTTTATATAATAACAATCACAATTAGGGACACGAAAGAATAAGTGTCATAATAAAGAACTCTGCAACAAATTATTTTCTTGTTTGCAATATGTTGGACTTACAGATTCAATGTCGATTGATTGTTTTATTTAGTTTACGTTAGTTCCTAGTTGACCATAAGTGTATGTGACTCCATTGGTGCCGCACTATCATACAATGTATCTGTATCTTGTGTAGGTTCACCCTGAAGTTGACACTGATTACTTAATGTTCCAGCACCACAGTCACAAAAGAATCTGGAAACATACGCCAATTATCAATTTTTCATGCAATTCTATAATATAATAAATATATAAAAATTCATGCAATTTTATAATATAGTATTATAAAATTTTTAATTAATATTTGATTATCAATTATTTACCGATCGTGTCTAATGAATTCCACATCGTGTCCAGCATGACAAGTTTTTATACAATTTACGCAAATTGCATTGCGATCTGTTGTATTGCATGTTTGACAACGATAGAAATCGTGCATAGGAAAAGAAGTGTACGACGAAATTTTGTATAAACATTGGCCATTTCCAACTGCTTTTTCAACTGCATCTTGATTATTAAATATTTTATTGCCTAAAAAAAATAAAATCAATGATTGTCCATTTTTTTTAATCATCATTGTAAAATAAAAAAAAAAAAAAAAAATAGACCTCTAGTTGTTGGTTGTACTCCGCTTGCTAAACACAAACCACCGAATCTATTGTTAAAAATTTGATTAAATTCTAATGTAGCTGTCGCATTGTTTGTTATTTCAACGCCGGCTGCTAATCCATCAAAAATTCGGTTTCTCCTTAAGACAGGATGTGATTGTGTAGAAATAAGCACTCCAGCTTGAGCATTACGAAATATATCATTCTCTTCAAGAACACCTACATTGTTAGAAATGAAAAAAAAATTATTTTAATTACTAAAATTACATGTTTACTAAAATTACATAAAAATAAAACTTACCTTTGCCACCATTAAATATACAAATTCCACCATCTCTGCCATCAAATATTTTGTTTCTTTTTAATGTAGGATTACTATCTGTTTTAATCCAAACTCCTGCCATTGCATTATCAAAAATTTCATTTTGTTCGAGTAAGCCTAAACCGCTATTATACACAAGAACGCCACCGTTTTGTCCACCCCATATTTTATTTCCACGTATTACTGGATTACTTCCAGTCCTAATATCATAAGACAATTAATATATAAAAATATAATGAAATTTCTTTTATCATACAATATTTTACCTTATTTGTACTCCTGAATACAAATGATTGAAAATATCATTATCTTCTAATTTTCCATGTCCATTATCATAAAAATAAACTCCAACTTGTTTTCCACTATGGATACGATTTCTTCTTAATACCGGTGTCGATCCTGTGGTTATCCAAACACCTGCTAATGTATTTGCGTACACTTCGTTCTCTTCAATTAAACCTTGTCCTTTCTCATGAACGTATATACCACCATGTTGACCATGATGTATTTTATTATGTCTAACAATAGGATCCGAATTTGTTCTAATCTGTATACCAGCTAAGGCATTACCATAAATATTATTATGTTCGATTAAGCCTCTTCCTTCTCCAAATATATATACTCCTCCTTGATGACCATTATAAATTTCATTTCTGCGAATAGTTGGATTTGAATTGGAAGTAATCCAAACACCGGCGAAATTATTCGAATGAATTTTGTTGTCGATAAATTGTCCTAAGCCATTTTCATGGACATATATTCCACCTGTTTGGCCATGGTGTATTTCACAATGCACAACCGTTGGATTAGCACCAGCTTTTACTTCAAAACCTGCTATTCGATTGTTATGAATATCATTAGCTTCGAAATATCCGAGACCATTATCGAACGTAAAGATTCCGACGTCCCTTCCATGATGAATATGATTTCTTCTCATAATTGGATTTGCATAATTTTTCACCCAGATTCCAGCTAATGCATTTCTAGAAATTTCATTATCTTCATAAGTTCCTTGAGCATAATCAGTGACATAAAGTCCAACGTTTTCACAATCCGATATGTCACAATTCTTTACCACAGGATTTGCTCCTACACCCGATACACAAACAGCTGCTCCAACTAAAAATTAAAAAATTAATAATAAATTTAAAAAAAAAACAGAGAAAAGAACTTGAAATAATAAAAAAATTTCTCAATAGAATTACTTACCAACACTCGAACTCCTAATTATACAATGATCAACTGTAGGGCTACAATTTTCACCAACTTCTAAACAATAGTGTTTATGATGCGGTACTGTACTAGTAACATCTGGGGTAAATTTTAATGTAAGGTGGCCGGCATAAGCTCGTTTTGCTCCTTCTACAAACATAACTGTAGATTCACTTTCTCTTTCTAATATAACAGATTCTGCAACATTTCCGGGTGCTGCTCCAATTAGTGCAACATCGCTATCGATTACAAGAAATTCGCCTCTATATATGCCAGCATGTAAGAAAACTAAATGTTGAGGCGCTTCTTCTGTTGATTGAGAATTATTTCCACAACAATTTCCTTGACCACTTGTAGTCGTGCTATTATTAGTCGAGGAACTGCTATTGCTTCTGAATTCATCTACATAATCTAATGCTCCCTGAACTGTATTAAAGTATGGCAAGTTCCGACCTTTAAATTTTAAATCCTGAAATCCTGGTCTAACATGTACCCCTCTATATAATTGTCTAAAGCTTTCTTTCCATGGATTTGGATAATCTGACTCATCTGGTGATACAAATTCAAATTTACAAGGTGCAGGATTAAATAATGGTAAGTCATATTCATAAACTTGTTGATATAACGACTTCCATAGTTCAGTGTCATTTGCAATTGTTTGAAAACGCTTGCAAACTTGAGAAACTCTACATAAATCCTGTTCCATTAGATAATTAAATATAGTAAGCAGCACTTCATCTGGTAATTCATATTGAAGGTAATGTGCTGCAGTATTTGTATTTGTACCTGTAATATAATAAAAGATTTTAAAATTCTTTCTTTTCTATAATAAAAAGATTATTTTCAATAAATATACCATCTGTGGATAATGAACAAGTCCGTCTGGGTCGTTTTCTTGCTGGCAAAGAGGAAGAACCTAGAGTGGCTCCTATACTACTACCACCCGAAGGAGGTAGGGCAGAGCTAGTACCAGGAGCAGGATCTGGATGAGGTGGACTTTTACGTCTTAAATCATAAGGAGATGAATGAGAATGTGATGGAGAAGGCGATGGTGCTGCAACACCAGAAACACTGGGTGATGATCCTCTTCCACCATTTCCACCCCCACCTCCACCTCCTCCTCCTCCTCCACCACCAACTCCACCACCAGGAGGTATCTGATTTGATGCTGAACATGGCAAATCGCATGGCTCGGCTAAAAAACACAATAATCTTAAATAAAAATAACTGATAATATCATATTTATATATTTAATATTTAATATATAAATATGATATTAAAAAAATAAATTATCAAAATTATAAATCATTCAAAATAACTTCAATATATATATCTTGTGCATATAATTAATTATTATATTCTAATATTCTATTTTATAAAAATATATTTAAAATGTTTTAATCAAAATTAATATATAATATAAATAAATATATATTTTGATATTTATAAAATATTAATTTAATACATATTTATTTAAATTACTAATTAAATGTCAAGATAAATAATATAATATAGATTTAACATTTAGGGATTAAGATAAGGATAGAAAATACAAATATGTTTTGAGAAACTATACTATAAAATTTATGACAGATATCATATTTCATATTCAATATTGATATGTCATTAATTATTAAATTATAATTTTTATAATAGAAATATCATTATTATTTTCAAAAAATACAGCTACATTGATCTACTAATATATTATGAGTTTATAAACTATTTTGAGAAAGTGGAACATTATTCTAATTTAACACAAAATCTGTAGGCAATGTGTATAATATCAGAGTGAAAGAGACATGATTTTCTGCCTTGAAATTACGAAAATATTATTTTTTGAAATCACGCAAATATCGATTATAAGTTTAACTAAATATCTAATAAATAAAAATTATAAAAAAAAGGGGGTGGGGTAAGAAATAGATTTTGAGCCGACATTCCAGAGTAAAAATTGACGATCGCGAAGTATATGATATCATAATCGATGTCTCTAAAAAAAAGGATTGAGATAAAAGTAGCGAACGTATGTTGATTTTGAGAAACGTCATTGAGGCATCAGTTTTACGTTTTTCGGCCATGCCGAGTGTGAGAAAATCGTGTGAGAAGACGTGGGCAGTAGGTTTGACGGAATTGTTTTACGAATTTTGATCAGAAAATAAAAATATAATTAATGAGAAGAATATCATTTAAATGATACCATAGAGAATTGTTAGGATAATTAACTAGGGAATATCGAAGTAGGTGAAGGCAAAGAAGAGAGTCGAGACAGGTGAGTAGTGAACCGAGCTCCGGATGCAGGGCTCTTACCCGAGGTTGTTCTCGAAGGAAGAGGAATCCTGTTTGCACCTTTTCTTCGGGATCTTCGCACGTAATTGCGCGACGATGTGAACGACGCACTTGGCATTTTTATCGTGCTTCCCGTAAAATTATGCGAGAAACGGTAAAACAACTAAACACTAAACAATGGCGACACTTCCACCGAGCCCAGCGGCCATCTTCTCATTGACGGTAGGACTGCCGACTAGTGCCAGACCGCCAATCGGATGAATTTCTGCTCTCCCCCTCTTTCCTCACCGACCTCCCTCTTTCCTATGCGATCCTTCTCTTGCCTTCTACCCCTTACCGATTCCCTCTTCTGCAATGGATCGCGACACAAGCAACCAACATCAGTATGGAGTTATGGAGACTGCAGACCGAAATACTGATTTCTCCTGCATAACTGCAATTCTATCATGTTTTGTTCTCTCAGTGATGTACGTCGCGAGCCTCTATGTATGGAATTCTCCGTACAGTAGGTATGTACCGATTAACAGCGATAACAAACTAACTAACATAAATGTCAATCTTTAAATGTCCATTTTCTGTAATCGTGTATGCTCTCTCGGTCCTTTAACAGTGAACCACAGGAAACCACGAACAAAGTGTAACTGTATTCACGTCGGCCGAGAACATGAAAGTCTACTCTTTGATTCTCCTGATTCACGCAGTCGCTTTTCTGGACAAGAATCGAATTCACAGCGCCTCTATTGGAGAACTTTTTCCTTCAATTTCTTCTGTAATTGGCGCGTCATTTAAAAGCAACTGTGTGAACTATCAATAATTATTTTCTGTCAATAAAATCGACATCACTTGTTTAATTAATTACCTATATATTCTTTAATATTATAAATTTTTACAATTCTTTTATTTAATATAACATAAATGTCAATCTTTAAATGTTCATTTTTTATATCTTTATAAATTATTTCAGAATTTTTCCATAAGAAAAAAAATTTTAATTAAAAAATAATATTATAAAAAAAGATCAAAGATTAATAAAATACAAAATTTTTTTATTGCAGAGAACATCCAACTGTAATAAAAAAAAGATTTTTTAGTGTTTTTATTATGTCTCTTATATCTCCTGCATTATTGTACTTTGGAATGAATGAGAAAGTATTTCAAAAGGTAATTGTGTATAAATTGTGATATCATTAATTACATAATAAATGCAATATTGTAATTTATAACTTTTAGGCAACAATTTGGGAGTTATTGGGACTGCGGTGGCCTGGTTTAATTCAAGCAATTATAATACCATTGTTATTAACAATGATACTATTTCTAGGCCCAATATGTGTACAAGGTTTCAATGGACTTTGGAGATTATATACTGGTTAGTATTTTAACTAAATTGTATGTTGATTAATATTTTAGATAGATTAAGTATAATACGTATCTTTTTTTAAATAATTAAATTAAGTTATTAAATAATTATTATATCATATTTTATGTTTAATCTTTTTAGAGCCTATGTATTGGTTTGGAAGTGTGCGAACAATAATATGGTGGAGAAATCTAGTAGTTGCTCCTTTGGCCGAAGAATGGACATTTAGAGCATGTATGTTACCATTGCTTTTGCAATGTTTTACACCAACTACTGCCATATTTATCTGCCCTTTATTTTTTGGTGTCGCTCATTTTCATCATGTAGTAGATAGGGTAAAAGCAGGCATGAATCTTAAACATGCATTATTTATATCTTGTAAGTATTTGTTTTTTAATTTTATTTTAATTTTAATAAATATATCAATTATTTGTCATAATAAATTTTTAATATAGGTTTTCAATTTGCATTTACAACATTATTTGGAGCATATGCTGCTTTTCTTTTTGCTAAAACGGGTATGATAATAAAATATATATTATAATAAAATGCTCTTAATTTATATATTACTATAATTTGATATATTACTTTTTATTTAAAAAATTAATATTTTTCTAGGACATTTAGCAGCACCATTTACAGCACATTCTTTTTGTAATCATATGGGATGTCCTGATCTTTCTGAAGTAGTTGCAGTTAAAGATCCATTAAAAAGAGCTGGTTTGTTTTCTTTGTTTGTAATTGGATTAGTAGCTTGGTGTTTTTTATTAACACCAATGACAAATCCAAGATTATTTTATAATAATTTATTTTGGCATAAAAATTTTATATGAGTATGATTCATTTGCAATAATATCACTAATGTTATGTACAATTTTTATAAGAGAAAAATTAGTCTAGCTCAATATAATATTATTTAAAGAATTTATATTGCATGATATTTTTTAGGAACTGTTACTTAACAAATTGTATACACGTTAACGAGACTGTTTTGCAAATTATATGATATATATGTATATATATATACATATATATATATATATATATATATACAATTTTATCAAATAAGTACTTTTATAAGTTAGAATCTAATCAGATTGTATAATGAAAAATTTTTTATTTTTTATTTCTGGTCATGTTTTGTACAAGGTGATCATTGTGTAAAAAAGTTACTATAAGTAAGTTAATCATGCAATATAGAACTGATATAAAATCACCGTAGTGCCTCAAATTTAATTCAATTTACATAGTGATATCTTAAATGCCAATAAAATTTTAGGCAAAATTCTTAAAATTTCGTAAACAAAGATGTTAATAAAATATTGTATAATTAAAAAGATATAACATTGTTATAATAAACAGTGCGTTATCTTGAATTGATAAAAAAAAGAGTTATTTCCATAAAAATATATGTTTTTGGAAATTTTTTCTGACATAATGTACAATGTATGAATTTTTATTTTAAATTTATTTAACTAATTCCTACTTACATGTATAAAAACGTATTTACATTCATATAAAAAATTAACAATACACTTACTGTTTATTGAAATTACAGAATTAACAAATAGCAGTATTATAATATTTGCCATAAATGTGTACAGCTATTTATCTAGAAAAAACAAAAAAAATATATAAAAGTTTAGTTATTAAAATATCTTTTAATGTGGAAAGATCAAATTAATTTATTATTGTATCTTGCAAAATATGTATTTGATCATACACATTTTAATCACAATTTATTGTTGATAATATAAATTTTTTCTAAAGAAAAAAAATTGAATTATTTAATATAAATGTTTATATAAATATTTAGATTGTTTTAAATAAATTGAAAATTTATTCAATATAAAATTTTATATTGAATATTTTAAATAAATTTAAAGAACAGAATTTTTAACATGAATAAATCCATTCTTTTTATAATATAATAATATAGAAAAAATATACAATTATAAAACTTTCTACTTAAGAGTAATCAAAGTTATATTATCTTATAAGATATTATAGTATTTATTTAAAAACAATATAGAATGTAATTTAGAATATTTTAAGTAATGCAAAGAAAGTGCATATTATTTCTTGTCAACTAATATACTTATTTAATAATTATTATTAATTTAATTTAATTTATCGTTATAATCTTTAGAAATTTATTATAATTTAATTATTATCACTTTCATATTGCATTACTTATAAGTGAGACTGTTTTCTTTTTGAAAATTATTGTTAAAATTAAAAATATTAACAAAATATTATATTATAAAATTGTAATTGCAAATATTTTTTTGTTAATATTTTAAAATAAATGAATCATTTTTGGACATAAACATCATTTTTATAAGTTTTTATAAAATGATTTTTTTAATATTACCTTCATGTTTGACTAGGTCCAGGTGTTGCATCAGAATTTTGTGACTGATTGAGAAATAGTACATTACTGGTTTTTATACTTGGACCTGTAGATATAAGTGATGGACATGGACTAATACATGGTGTTGAGGAATGACTATTACTTAAATCACATTGGTCTAACAGTTTCCAAAGTTCTTCTGGTGTAGGTCCACCAGAGACATCTGTAATTGATATGCATGATATGATGTTAATGAATTCATTAAAGAAAAAAATAATGATATTACTTTGAGTAGAAGAAAAAGAAGGTTCTAAAGCTGTTGTAAGATCCCACATTTGAATAGTCCCATTAGAATGTCCAGTAAATATAAAACGTCTTGGTCTTGAACCCATACGGCTAGATCCTTCACATTCATGTACATAAAATGAACTTATAATACTACCATCCACTGATTTAATTACACAAACTCTCTTTCCATTTGATGCTAAACGTACAAATAATTGATCAGTTTCAGGTACAACTTTTTGAACAAAGACTTGTTCATCATCTTGTTCTCCAAATGGTCCTATGATTTTAAGTACAACAATTGTTATAATTATATTAAATCATTAATAATATTAAAATTTCATTATTATTTTCACTATTATTATACCATATCAAAAAACATACCAAAATCATTTCCAGCATTGTAACTAATACAAGATTCAATTGCTTCTAAAGATACAATTTTAAAACTAGCTTCGGGTGTAGATCCAGGTTGAGTAGAAATCATTCCGCGAAACCTTGTTACTGCCCAACTCCTAACATGATTATATTCTGAACAGACAGATACTAAATATTTTTCTGACAATGTTACCTGTAGTATAATTTAATATACACATAAATAATTTGTAATTTTTTCTTAATATATATAATTTTATAAAGAAACATACTTTTGTTACACTACTTTGATGCACTGTAAATGTTTGAAATAATTGTGGACCATGTCCTACAGTTTCAGGATGTTGAACTATAACTCTAACGCTGCCAGATTTTGTACCATATGCAATTTCTATCCAATTACCACAAACAGCTGTATAAGAAAAATGATAAAATTACAGTATATCTTTTCTATTCAAAATATTAAAAATTTTTAATATAACTACATCTCTCAATATATAATATATAAATGACACAATACCAACATTACATATATGAAAAATTGTAATAATGAAAAAAATATGTATTTATAATATATAAGATAATGTGTATAATATATAATTAGTTAGTACATAATAAATGACCTACATTTACATGCGTTATGCCATGACGAAGGAAGAATATATAGTAAATTCATAAAAAATTATAAATTATTCTGAATGTTTTTTAACTATAAAGAAATATATTATTTATATTTTAATAAAATTTTATGTATATATATGCTAATAAAAGCAATAAATATAATATTTACAATGTATGTAAAATTATAGTTTTTGTATGATATGTACTTTGAATTGTTTGAAATGAAGAATAACTATGCAAGCAGAGGTACATAATGTCTATTCCCTTCCCCTCTCAGATCCATAAAGGTGTTATGTCACTTGAATAGTAATAAAAGCAAAAGAATATAAAAATATTATAAGTACAACTGGATGCATAAGGATAGTGGGGGTGTGCAGTAAGATAAAATAAGTGTTTTGAGTATATAATCCCTATATATTCATAATTATAATTTGTTGAATATATATTATTTTGTTATATATTTTTATTCTAATTTAAAATGATATAAATAAAGATTATTTCTTTAATATATGAAAAAATGTATACACATATATAGTTTTAATGGAAATGGCATTAAAAATAATATGTACATGAATATGGATTTGTGCACAATTGTGATTTAATACCGAATAATATACTATACCTGGAGAGGAAGGGTATGAATACTAATCAAAATAATGCATAATGTTCAATGTCATATAAAATGTAGTAAAATATATGTCAATTTAAATTGTGACTTGAAAGTGAAAATATTGTAGAACATTGTTATATTGACCCATACTTGCCTTGTGCTATTTATCCAGTTGTACGAAATCATGAAGCAAAGAATGTAATAATAAACTCATATTAATATTCAAATATATTATTGAACTTCGTAATAGAAGATAAAATATTTGTATTTAAATAAATAAAATTATTGATGTGTTTAAGAAAAAAATATATTTTCTATTACAAAGAACAAATATATAATGAAATTTACACAAACAGAATTAGTTAATTACTATTATTATAATTATTAAAATTGTATAATCATTAAAAAATATTAAAAAATAAAATTTATGTAAATTATAAAAGTGACGTTTGTTATTACATTCCTCAATACAAGCGGACTTAATAATTAAATGTTAGTCCATTTATTTGTACGTCACTGGAAAAGATATTTCTGCAATGGAAATACTGTAATATTCAATGTTATGACTATAAGTTACTTATTATTTACCTTCAATTTTTATATTTACTATATATATATTTTCATATATATATTTCTATTTATTTATTTATTTAAACAATATCATGATATGATAAAAATGAACGTAAAAACTTACATGTTTTTGGTGTTAAATATACAGATATAGCTGTAATGGGATCATAATTTGGATCACGATACAATTCAGTTACAAGTAAATCATTATCTTTCATTCTTAAAGGAAATTTTTCCATATCTGAAAATCAATTTTATATATTTTAATAATTATGAAAATAATTTTTATTTAACTTTATAAATTTTAAATTACCAATATAATATATAGATCCATTATTGCATCCTAATAAAAGAAATGAACCAGCTGTATCAAATGATAAAATGGGTACTACATCTTGTATTTGCCAATGATGTGTCATAGCGTGCCATACACCAATTTTATCAGTAGGAGATAAAGCAACTAACTGGCTTCCAATAAAAAATAAATATTCTACACGAACATTTAAATTGAATGTGCCAATATTAGTTTTCATTCCATTTGCTGAAATACTCCATAGTCTGACTTGATTTCCATAGGAAATAGCAACCATTTTAACATCTCCACTGGTACTTAATTTTGATGTTATTGCCACTCTTTCAATTACTGATTCTATGTGAGGACTTGTAAATGCATGTTGCCAACCAGATGAATCTTTAAGTCGATAACACGTTATAAAATGAGCATAAGCAATCACAATCCAATTATGATGTGCTTTTATGATTTGAACTCTTAAAGGATCAACCCACGATGAAACTATAAAAAAATTTGTCAAAAACTTTTTTCATAATTAATATACGTATATATGTATATATGTAAATAATATATGTAACTATTTACCTTGTTGAGGTCCGAATACTAAACTAATATCATTTTTATATAATTTATTTAGATCTGCTGAATTGTTCCTAACATGTCTTAAATCTAGAGATGATGTGCGCGAATGTGGTAAACCTTTTTGTTGAATTCTATAATCTAATGAAGAATTTCGCATGTGACTATTAAGTACCCCTTTATGATTTTGTTGTCCTAGAAAAAAATATATATATATATATATATATATATATATATATATATATATATATATATATATATATATATTAAATATTTATAATTCTAGTTAACTAAAGTAAATTTATTAATAGTTTAATACCATTATTATTATGGTTATTTGAAGTTCCAGGAATTGGATTTTGAGATGTAGATGGTACATCTACTCTTGAATTAGTATTATTAGTTGGAATTCTACCATGAACAGATACATCTCCTATATTTGATGCAACAGTAGTGGGTTCTTGTAATGGTATACCTTTTCAATTGCAATATGTGAAATATATATATTTTATTTCATCTATTTTTATTTTAAGAAAAAAGATTATTTAATCTTACTTGGTGGTGGTAAATAACCGTAAAACAAAACATCTCCACAAGATGACTGAGTTAAATCTTCACATAACATTAATCTTTTAACTAATGGTATAATACCATAATATTCAGCTTCGTGTCTTAATGTACGAAGATCTACATTTTTTAAATCAATATCTTTTGTACGAAGATAATTTAATATAATAGAAAATAATTTTGGATCTCTATCTATAAATAATGCACCAATTTCATCTCTATGACTGGCAATTCTATTACTTAATAAAGCTGTAAAAAATGAATCTGGAACCCATGTTAATGTTTGCTTTGATGTTGAGAACCTAAATAATAAATAATTTTAGATGATTACAAAGATAATTTATCTAAATAAAAAAATTTCAAATTATATGACAATATTTTAACTATTGATTAACAATTAAAACAAATTATATTATATTATATTATATAGTTTTCAAAGGCAATTAAATGCTTGTTTGTACCTTGTTCCACCAACGTTTAAATGTACAATATCGCTAAGACCAAAAGAAGGAGGTATAGCCATTATTATAACTAATTTAAATGTCAATTTTTATTTTGATAATACATGTCTTATACAATACATATCAAACAATTATAAAACTACAATTTACTTTTCATAGGTTATGAACAGCAACTTTGACTAAACTATAAATTTGCACATGCGTAATGTGAGTATCGTTTTAATGAAATGAAGCTAAAATTTAAAATATTTTTAAATGAAATTCAAATAAAAAAAAAATGATTAAAATTATATGTTCAAAATTTTAATTAAAGTATTAGAAAATATTATAAATTAAAATTATTATTCTACATTAATAATTCTTATATAAAAAGCTTAATATTTATTATTCAATGAATTGTTAAACATTCGAACATTTCTTAAAGTATTTTTGATTTTTGGAAATAAAAATTAAAATTAAAATTTAAATTTTAAGGAATAATTTGAAATTAATTGATTGAAATTTTTTAGTTTGCCAAATGAGAAAAGTCTTATTTTATACACACACACACACACACACACACACAATAGTATTAATCGTAAAATAAATAATCATATAATTGTATATAAATATATATATAATTATATACATATATATCTTCTTTACTTAATTAGTAATACTATCTATTTAAAAAGTATCCAAATTTATCGTACATTGATATCGATAATAAAATATTAATAATTTTTGATTAGTATTGCCATCTTTTTGGAAAATATTGAATTTTTTTCACTCACATAAAAAAGTTTCGATCTCTTCAATTTTTTTAAAGAGATAATATCATTAACAAATTTATTTTGTTGTCCAGAATGTTGTAAATGAAACATAAAGAAAGAATAGAAAATAACGGGAAAAGAATAGAAATAAAAAATAATAATTTATTCGAGCTGAGAATCATACATATCTTCAAAGATAGAATAAGATAAATAAGAATTGAGAGTCAGAGTCATCTCTTGAATCTTTTAGAAACATGATTTTTTAAAGAAATATAAATTTCAAAGATGGCGTTAATAATCAATTCTTATTATATCTCTATCCTTCTTTCACTATTTGCTATTCTTATTTATTTTGTTTCATTTACGGCACTCTGGAGATGGCGCTGATTTCAATATTTTTATTCTATCTCTATCCTTTTTTCACTATTTGTTCTCCTTGTCTATACTTTACAAAATTCATTCAAGAGACTGCATCATATTTTTAAGCTTCGAGACTTTGCTTTATATCTATATTAAAATATTCTATTTCGCGAATAGAATAGTTGTAGAACAATTAAAGCTTAAGAATGACAATATTTAAATATTATAAACACGTAAATATTACGCAAAAATAAATTTTTTATGAAGCATGAATTAATTTGAACTGTTCCTGATATCTTTTTACTACTTTCTCTCAAAATATACAAAGTATATCATGAAACTTTCGCGTGCATTGCAATTTTTGCAAAAAAAAAAAAAAAAAAAAAAAAAGAAGAAAAAAAGGAAAGATAGTATATTATATCAGATATATTATATTTTCATATGAATATGAAATTATTCGACAAGTCTCAGCGAAAAAGAAATAACACGTAATACCTACTTGTATAAAGTTTCGTAAACTATGAATTATTATGATCCACCTATTACACGATAACTGTCATTTATGTTACGATCGATTTCGCCTTCGATATTTTCCGCGACATTTTTCGCAGTTCCTCCGGAATACGATGAAATACACCATTTGATCGGATGAATCGTATTGCAATAAAAAAAACAAAAATCTGTTCTAACATAAATCGTGTGATTTTTTTTTAAATAAACAAGTTCATTCGAGATATATACACAAACACACACACACACACACACACACACACACACACACACACACATATATCTCGAGAAAATGAACGAGTTCCGTAACGAGGAGTACGATCGATTGATTAAACCAATAATGATAACTGGAAAAATCATTTCTATATGGCCGTTGGCAGAGAATAGCAGTTGGATAGCGATTACGTTTAGAAGATTTCACCTGTTCTGTATGTTTTTCCTGGTAAGTGCCATCTTTGATCGTACAATTCGAAATATATATTTCGACGTATAAAATTCTCGAAAATTCTTATATTCGAACACTACTTTGAGAAACTTTTGATTTTCGTGAACACTGTCCATATCCCCCCCCTCCTCCATCTTTTTCGATCAATTGTTTTTCTCGAACCATCCAATGAAATTTTTCAGGTGATCGTGATGTCTGTCGCGGTAACAGCCGACGTGGTTCACAATATAGATGACCTGGACGAAGCGACCGAATGCGCGTTAATCTGTACAGCTTTTTACCTTTGCGTGGTCCGTTTGCTCGTCTACTCGTTCCACCAGAAGGACATGCTCTACGTGGTGAATACGATGAGACAGGATTGGATCTCATCCTCGGATCAGGACCGGCTGATTTTCGCCGAGAAAACCATGTTCGCCTTCCGCCTCGCGAAATATTTTATCACCACCGTCGCCATAACCATCGTGATGTTCATGTCCGTCCCAATTTTGGAGGTGCGAAAATTTTCGAAAAAAAAAAAAAAAGAAAGAAAAAATAAACATTTGAAAATTTGAAAGAGCCCTTTAATTCGTCTTCTTCTTCTTCTTCTTCTTCTTCTTCTTCTCAGATCTACGTGATCGGTAACAGCGACAAAGTGCTCCCGTTTCGAGGATATTTCTTCATCAATCAAACCGTGTCACCGGTTTTCGAATTTCTCTATCTGTTCAACGTAACAGCGGGCGGATTTGGGGGAAGCATGATCGCGGGCGCTACCAGTTTCAACCTGGTGGTGATAATACACGGCTCGGGCAAATTTGCCGCGCTGAGGAAGAGGATGGAGGCTTTGAGCGGGGCCGATCCTAACTCCACCTCGATCATGGGGGATAACGTGATTCGTCACCAGCAAGCGATCAAGTTGGCGTCGATTAAAACGAATCGGAACCCTTTGCGCTCCAAACGATGACGACTTGGATCGATGCGGCAATTTGACGATATTTATTTGATTTCTTTTTTTTAAAATAAATAGCTTTATAAACAGTTCTCTAAACGTATAATTCTTACGAACAATATGCTGTATACTCGAACGAGTAGATTCTTTTATCTGAAACGTTGGTCCATCGAGTTCGGCGATAGAAAAATATTATATTTCAATGTTTTCGAGTTTTGTAATATGTGCGAAATGAAATTACTTGGAATTCGTTAAGAAATTGACGATAGAGAGAGAAGGGAAATGTAGAAATGTAGCACAATGAGGGAAGATGAAAAACAAGAATACCTGACAAAACCGGAGGATGCATCTTGGTAAATATATCGCACAAAACAATAACAATATAGACTTTAATACTCGACGAATTTGCTCTCTTTATACGCAGAGATACACAAGATATTGAAATAATTAATTTCCGGGTGAAATCATTTTAAGCTAGCTAAGAAATTCACCAAGAACGAAGTGCGGGGAAATCGTGTGGAGTTGTTGGTTCGACCTGGAGCGCGAAGGGTCACGATCGTTTTTTCCACGAACGAAATCAAATCTGTTCACAGGTTCGCGGACACTTTGGAAAGGATCATAAACGTACTCGCTTTGGGACAATTCGTCATAAGTACAGGATTGATTTGCTTCGCGGGATTTCAGATCACCTCGGTGCGTTCTCTCGCTCGACCGATGTTGAGTCGTTGTCTGATAGAAAAAAAAAAAAAAAAGAAAAAAAATAACACTTGCAGATGATGGAGGACAAGGGCCGGCTGATGAAATATTCCACCTTCCTCAACTCCGCCATTCTCGAGCTGTTCATGTTCAGCTTCAGTGGGAACGGGCTGATCGACGAGGTGTCAACAATCGAGTTTCACTTAAATCGAATTATACTTTCGATTCTTTACACGAAAATAATGTTGCTCAATTTGTATGGTTTAGAGCGAAGGGATAGGCGAGTCGGCATACAACAGTGGATGGATCGGCAGCCGTTTCCATCAAAGCGTCCAGATCATGATGATGCGCTCCAAGATTCCCAGCAAGATAACAGCGGCAAAATTCTACAGCATGTCCTTGGAGAGTTTCTCAGCGGTGAGCGAACAAGACTTTCATTCTCGGCGGTTTATAATAATAATCGTGTTATTCGCGTATTATTCGGGAATAAGAAATGTGAACGTTTTCTCAAAAGATCGTTTATGCGTTTTCCAGGTTCTAAGCACATCGTTCTCGTACTTCACGGTGCTCACAGCCACGAAAAGCGACTAGTAAACGTCGCGGCAGCAGACGAACGGTTTCCACACGTTTCCTACGAATCGGTTAGACGGCGATGACTCAACCTGCAACGGAGGATATGTGTACTTCAGTTAGATCCACTAGCCTAAAAATATCGTGTAAAACAAAATGTCGTATGTGAACGTTGTAGTCCTACTAGCTTGTTGCTTGGGATCGATAGATTTGTTTTTTTTTTTAGAAGACTGCTGCTTCTCTGCACAGAAAGAAAAGCAGATTTCTAAAAAAATCGACTCGAGAAATTTTTTTACAATACACGGTAGAAATCGACGATCGACGATAATTTAACCCTCTGCACTCGTATTTATATTTAAGAAGAATTTACCGATCAACTCGGAATTTTTTTATTTTCATATTCGATCGAAATGAAAGCATTTTTCTGGGAATATATTATAAATTAACTTGCCGTTTTAATAAAAAGAATTTGAAAAATATAAATTTTATCCGATTTTATCTTTATAATATATATATAATACTAAGGTAAATATATGTATTTACAATAATAAAATGTAGAATAGCGACATACGAGTGCAAAGGGTTCAATATCGATTATTTTTATTTCCTAATAGATATCAATATCCCTCCTTCAACGAGGAATTCCAAGATTCTCTCTCCTTCTTTTTTTTACGAGATTAAAAGAAATAGTAGCACGTGTAATACGCGCCACCACACACACACACACACACACACAGGCACATTGAACGAAGTAAACTAACGCTCGTAATATTACACCAGATATTTACAGAAGCGTGTTTACCAAACATTAAGCTTATTACCAGAGTATCTATATCACGTATATGACGTGCCACGTTCACCGCGTTACACATTGGTTCCTCGATTATTCCAAGAAGTAAACGCAAACGAAACATCATATTCATAGAACGAAGATTTCTTCGAACGATTTACACAACAAACAATTAACGAAGAGAGAGAGAGAGAAGAATTGGAATCGAAACGGCGTGGCTGGAGGAGTTGCGTGTGGCCAAAATGTTGCGTATTTACCAGTTCTCTCTGGGTGGGGTGAAAGCATCGTACGGTCTTGGAAGCGACTCGAGGATATTTTCATCGCAACAGTACAACACGTGCGCCCGGCCAGTGAGCGTACCGCTCGCTTCCTTCGTGTTTATCGATACGGTTTTTCAATACGCCGCAATATGTGCAACGCGTAACACACGTGGATCGTCTTTCTCCATTCCTATTATTCCCGATATCGAGGGATATACGAGCCATGACGACGGAGGCCAGCTGATTATCGTCGTCCACGCGATGGCAACATGGCGAACATCAAGGTGGCAGTCCGTGTAAGACCGATTTCCTCCAGGTGAGTATCGATGAACAGATCGATGATCGAGCGTATATTTCAAATATATTTCGCGAGTGATTTTAATTCAACGAATCCTGCGCGCGGAGAGAATTCGAAGAGAATTCGAGTCGTTATCGAGTAATTATTATCTTCGAGATTATTCGAGTAGAAGAAAATGTCATAACGCAAATTCCCAGTCATTCGTCCGTTTCCGTACAATCGAATTTCACGCAAAAGTACGGAAACAAGCGTGTTAGACAATTAGGATCGTGTAGAATTAAAGAAAGAAAAAACATATCAAGTATTTACAATTTCACGACCCGCTACTTTCGCCACCAGCAACCTCGCTTTCTGTGGCCGCCGCTCGATGTATTTTAAGAAACAAGCAAAAACCGAGGAGGAAGCCACGTCCTCCTTCCCCCGACATGCACACGATGCTTCTCTCTGGAAGCTAAGGTCAAGGTTTATGGCGTTGGTCTCGTTGTTTCGCCGCAATTTCAATTTTCCTCGCACAGGCATTTCGAGCTTTTACGAGAATTCCGTTTTCGACAAAACGTAGGTGGCTGGTTCGAAAACAGCGAGGACGAGGGAAACTATTCCCTTCACGGGAATAGTTAATTATTTCGCGTCGGTTGTAAGGGGACGCGCGCTGGGACAGGGAAATCTGGGGAGGAGGATTTATTAAGGCGCGCCTTTGAACTCGCTACTTATGAACTCGTTTCTATACTTAGAAGATGGGGCCGAAGACGAGAGCGGGATGAAATGACAATCGGTGTCTCGAGCTCGTAATAAACTCGTGATAATCGGCGACGAAATATCCCATCGAATCGTGGGATTATTGTAAAAAAAAAAAAAAAAAAAAAGAAATTTGTAGGAAAAGGTTTTATTACACGTTGAGAGCAAGTGAAATTATTCTCGTATTCGATGGAGAAGTGAAAAGTGTTATACGTTTTAATGGGAAAAGGGGGTCGAGAACAATGGTAAGATGAATTAATTGATCGGTGACATTACATTGACGAGGAAACGAAAGTTCGTTGTTGAATAAGTAAATTATCAATCCTTGCGTTCAATGTGGAAATGTGTTATAATTTCGGGAATAATGGAAAGTGAGAAAACTATTATTCGATTTGACGATGACTTTGAGAGGAAGTCTCGTCTCTTCATTCAGCGAAGAGGATAATAAAATTATCCACTCGCGACGTAAGGGCCCCGACGCGAGAAAGAAATAGAACGAGCAGTTTATTTAAAGCAACGAATTTCCAAGAGGAGCCATACCCGATCCAGGGGATGTTTTTGCGATAAAGGAAGGATCGACCGATACGAGGAGCAGCACGACACGTTGATGATACACGGTTAGACAGTTGAACGACTTGAAACAGAAATATCTGATGAAAGAGAGAGAGAGAGAGAGAAGGATCGTCTCTTCTAGAATAACACTTGTGCGTGACTGGTCTGCATAGCTGCGCGGCGCCTCGCGGAGGACGAAGAGGATAACAAGAAGAGAATCTATTCGCGTATACTCGATTCATTCAACATCTTCCCTTCGAGGATCCCTTGCTTTCGAGACGTTACAAGTCTTCATCAGTGAAAATTCAATAATTTTTTTTGTTCAAAGCATAATAATACGGTCAAAGAGCGAATCAATTATAATTAGAATAAATGTTATTCAAGCATTTGTTCGAAATTTTTAACTACTCACTTTTTCAGGTCTACTTCGAGGTCTCCATTGATTGATGACTTTTCGCGACTCGTCACTTTTGTATTTCATTCGAAAGCTGTTCGAACGAGAGACGAAGGGATCGGTAGTTGGATCTCTGTTCTCACGAATTTCCTGGAAATTGATCGATGCAAATGTGAAGAAGAAGTACGACGATAGATCGATAATAGAGGTTTGAAATATACATATCGACGATAGGAGATTCGATTCTTCTTTTCTCGCGTTGTTAAAAAAGAAATCGTATAATTTGGATACTTGCGCCAGATAGCATCATCATAACGGCGTGTTCCTCCCTCTCGAAATAATCGTCGAGGAAAAGATACGTGAACGGAGCATTATTTTCATCGATATTTCGTCACTTTTCAAGTTTTTACGTAAGAGTGAAATTCTGTTGAGAATTCTCGTTCTCGAAAATATTTTTTCGCGTTGAAGGATAGTCAACGAAAAATAAATAATTCTTTAGAATAATTTTCGATCGTTTCAAATCGATACTTATTAAAGAGGCAAATACAAAAATAGTTAACAATTACATAAAAACATGGATACGAGGCACAAAATCGTGCAATGATTGCACTGATAGAATCACGCGAGGATAGAATTTTTTAAAATACTTTTAACTTTTGCTTTGTTTTCTCTCGCATGCAAAAAACTGTACGCGTGTGCGCGTGTGTAATTGTCGTTTTAATAATAAAACTTAAAGCGATGGATGGATCCTAAATTAGATTAATAACCGATAATACGAAAGAGTAAATCGCATTTTATTTTCCATTAAAAATTAAATGTGATATATTCGTTCAACGTTCTCCAATCCTTTTTCGAGAATATTACAATTCCTTTTGTAATATTCAAATAACACACAACTTTCGTGTAAAGCAAGGAAAAAAAGAAAATTAAATACTTTATTAAGAACAATTTTAAAACAATACAAACTTCAATATTATCGGAAATCGTATATAAAAATTGTCGATAAAAATTTTCTTTCAACGCCATTTTCTTCGTCATATCGAACTAGGATCTTCTGATGATCGGACCAGAAGAGAAAATTGGACACGAGCAATTGGAAATTCGAAGGTTAAAAGACCTTGTTCAAGTTCCGCTCGATTATCGATTTTCCTTTTCTCAAGATGGAATTAAATCCAGAGAGGATTAACCATTCCATTTTGTTATCATTAAAGATAACAAAAAAACCGTCATGGTTATTAACGATGATCGATAATCACCTTAAGAAAATACGGGGAGGATTGGATGGATGAAAAAAAGGAGAAAAAAAAAAAAAATTGTCAAAATGGACAATGGAATTTTTTGACACGTTCTCGTATAAAAAAAGCGATGCATGCATATAGGTACACGCATCGATGACTCGATTCCAATCCAGGGAACGTGGGGGAAATAAAAATAAAAAAAAAAAAAAAAAGTTTCTGCGAAACGAGCGGGAGAAAGAATCTTTTTGCCGTGTCTCTGTCCGATAAAAAAGACGAAAAAAAACGAATTTTTCGCTTCGTAAACAAGCCTATGGGTTCGTCCGGTTTTGTTGTTTTTCCCTTTTCCTTTTCCTGTCGAACGTAATACATTTTTTTTTTCCCTCCCCTCCTTTCTTTTCTCTCTTTTCTTTTTTCTTTCTTTTTTTTTTTCTCGTCATACAGAGAGTCGAATTTAACGGGGCCAGAGGTGGTCGTCCACACAGAATCGAACGAGATCTCGCTAACGAACTTGAAAGTATCTTCGAGCAAGGCCGGAGACAGTCGAGAGAGGGTTCGAAAATATGGTTTCGATTATTGCTTCGACTCGTCGAATCCAGTGGCGCAGAATTTCGCGGACCAGGCAAGCATTTACCAAACACTTGGCCAGACGGTTCTGGACAACGTTTTCACCGGCTATAATTCCTGCCTGGTGGCGTACGGGCAAAGCGCATCCGGGAAAACTTACACCATGATGGGGACCAAGGTAACGATATAATCTCTTTCTATTATTTCATCTTTCCATTAACTTATTAAATTATCTAAATTTTTTATTAGATAACTTTATGCATTTGTCACTTCTTAATACCTCGATTTATAGATCGATGACATGATCCCTCCCCCCTCTCTCATCGATCAAAATATCGAAGAAGCATCGAGGGAAAAAAGATAAATTCACTTTTCTTCACAATTATTATTATTAGTATTATTTCTAAAAATTTTTGCTTTTGCATCCTATACTTTCTTCTGAAGAAAAAAAATCTTTCCAACTCGATATATCCTTCGATTATCTGATCTATATCGATATCGAATAATTTTCCAATTTGAAACTTTAATTTTCGCTTTTTACCCGTCGATAAGTCAGCGAGCGATCAAACGTCGCGCGCATAATTCGAAACGAGAGAAGGGAGGGGTTAACGATTTCAGGTGGCCTAAAAACTATATTGGCGGGAAACGGAGCCAATATTTTTTTTTTTTTTCCCCCTTGGCTCCTCGACGAATTTCGACCGATAAATTGGAACTGTTTTTGCGACGTTTAATTAAATTGTCCGCCGGCTTTCGTGGCCGATCGTTACAAAGGTCGGGGAACGGGCGTATGGAGGATTTTTTTAAAAAGCGAGGCACGTGTTGCGGTTGATACGTTGAGCACGTTCGATTTCAATTATGGGAAATGGAGTCGTTCGATCGCCGCGGGACATTCCGACGACATTCAGCTATTTAACGATACGTAATTCTCCCGTGCTAGTACGCTCTTTTGAGGGACGAACGATTGAAGATGGCGTTGCTGTTGTTTTCCAGGAGGATCCCGGGCTCACGCCTCGCCTTTGCGAGGGACTTTTCGCGAGGATCGAGGAGGAGAGGAAAAACGAGAGAAATTATGGGGTTTCTGTCAGGTAAGGATAGAAAAAGTAAAAGCGAACGATTATCGAAATCAACAACAATTCCGTTTTATACGAAGCATGGTACGCAGAAGCAGAATGGATCGATAAACATGCAATTTTTTTTTTACTAAATTTTAATTGTCCTCCTAATTGTTCCAATTGTAAAAAAAAATATTTTCTAAAGCGCGAAAAAATAATGGAAATTCTTAAATTGAAGAATTTCTTTATAACGTATGTACAATGACTTTTGACATTGATCGTAAAGAAGAAGCTTAACAAGCTTGATACAGAAAATTATATCTTTATTGCTTGCTATTGTTTCAAACAAAAAAGTATATTTTAGGACATTTTAATTGAATTTGAATCGATCGCGTGCATGTATCGATGTGTTTCAAAATATTTCGGGGGATCGAATCGTAAGTCAGGGGATTTTCGAAACAAAGCGAGGCGATAATCCGCGCATCGCCGAGATTGATAAGCGTGGGAACATTGCCATTCGCCTTTCCGCTGAGAAATACGCCAATAGGCGATCGAGAAATTGGCGGGTGTCGGTCAAGGTCCGCCTCGATTTTCATACAATTTCCCTCGAAACGATCCTCCACACCGATGTGGATCTCGAAAGATCGACGATCTGCTCCGCTCTTTCGTTCGCGTTCCCGCGCTGTTGCCGTCACGGTGCTTGCCATGTTCCGCCTATTAAAGGGAACGAGAAGTTTATCGTCCCTCTCGTTCACACACCTTTTTCTATCCCATAGTTTGCAGAAGCGATACGGTTAATCGAAAATGGTAATCGAGCACGCCGGAGGAGTAAGTAGTCTTTCTTTGATTTTAAACAACATTAGTCGAGGCGGGGCTTTAGCGGGGAATCGTTTTCTTCGAAACACCGTTGCAACGGATAAGTTCCAGCTCTTGGGAAACTCTTAATAGAATCTGTTCCGGAGGTAATAGCTTCCACCTTGTGCAATTGATTCCCCCTTAGCCTTCCCCTTTTCACCTTCTTGTTGTCAAATCGTGACCTTGTTACGTAGATTTTTTTTTTTTAATGCAAATTTATTTTTCATATTTTTTTTTGTCGGAATTTCGTTGTCCCTTCTTCTCTTCTTCTTCTTCTTTTTTTTTTTTTGATATTCGAATAATTTAAGCGATCGTTATTCCACAATGAAGGAAAATTTCTTTTCACCAAGGGAATTGAATTCAAGAGTCGCTCTTGAGATTATTTTTCATAAAGGGAAACATAAAGGGTTCGACTTTCGTTGTCTTCTTGTAAAATAAATAAATAAAAGTAAGTATTCTCATCCACGCAACGATTAATTTAAAATATAACAATTTATAACTCACTTAACACATCCCCTGTTTTTAGAAATTAATTCTAACCCACTCGATGGTTATATATATATATATATATATATATATATTTTCTTTTAAAAATCGAATCCTGTTGGAGGTTTATCGTAAGGATGAAAGTTGGCCTGATTTGACAATTCGTTAATGATCGAGCACAGAAATAAGAGGCAGCCGAGAAAGGAAAATATCGTGTGGGAATGGAGCGGGGTGATGCCACGGGAAGGGGGTGGACGTGAAACTTCGAGGTTAGGAGTCGTGAGGTTTGCGAGCGCCGTGTTGGCCTGGATGTGTCTTGTAAGCTCAGTGCCCCGTGACTCGCAATCCTAGGCGGACGTGTAAGTTCTCGTTTCTATCCGGGTAAGAATTTTTCTCTCTTTCTCTCTCTCTCCCCCCCCCTTACTTCCTCTCTCACTCGTTCACCTTTCGTTCGCTTTTCAAATTTTTTCCATCGCCGATTTTATCCGATCTTTCCGCGATGGATCGAGGAGAAGAAGAATCGTAAGAAATTCAACGGTTGATGTATACTTCTTTTAATTGTATTTTGTCTCTTTTTTTTTTTTGTTTCCTTAGTTTTAGGAGACGAACGGAGAGAAATTCAATTTTCAGGGTAAGAGTATTGTTTGTGATAATCTTCGTAGGACTGTTTCTTCATGTCCTTTCTTTTTAATACACAATTTTCTCCAGAAGTATCTTTTTCTTTTCAATTTGCTTTGCTTTACTTATCCGATGTTCATTCTCTTAGCTTTGAATTTCGCTAGAATTTGCTTTAAAATCGTTCGTATGCGAAAATTTTAACCTCCCCCCAATCCCATCCCGGATCTTCGATTCACACCTCACCTCGTAAACACAGTTTTATTAAACGTTCACAAACTTTGATTGCCTTGAGCTCGATGTAAAAATAAAAATCTGAGAGCCGAGTTCCGCCGTGTTGGAGTAAAAAAAAAAAAAATTGTATTTACAATCCGTTCAAACATCGATTGTCCCTTCTTCCTCCTTTTTCTTTCATTTTCCTTTTCTTCCTCCTCCTCTTCCTTTTTCCTCTCTTCTCCCTCTTCTTCTTCCCTGTTCGAACGAGGAAGAGAGAAGAGTGGTTGGCTCCATGCAACTTTTATCGTCGCTTCGAAATTCGTACCGCGAATTGGATCGCGGTTCTTTTTTTTTTTTTTCTCCAAGCTCGTAAATCCGGCCCAGGATACACGGTTGCTTCGAATTCGACGACGTTTACGTAAATCACTCTCTTGTCACGTCTCTACGATTAAATCGTTGCGACTCTCTCTTCTTGTTTTTTTTTTTTCGCACGAAATCATTGCTAATCGCGTATTCTTCTCGAGAATTCTGGATGGGGATGGGGAACGAGAAAAAAGGGAAATAAGGAAAGCATCGTTTTCCCTTTGCGTGCAATTCTTTTTTTTTTTTTCCTTGCTCGCGCGAAAGAGGAATCGCGAGAAAGTTGGGTTGATGTATTGCCGGATAAGCGAATCGGTCAGGCTGAGCGGCGTTCCTCTTTTTAGGCAGGATCTCCCGTCATTTCACGACGTAAAATCGTTAAATGGGTCGACGAAGGGCTCCCTTTTGAAACCCGTGACAACATTTCGCGTCGGTTATTCGAGGTTATACGTCCATTTCTCTTTGTTCTAGATGTTCCAATATCGACGTCGTATCATCTTCCACGTGGAATCGATATTCTTTCTCGAAAGGTATGCCACGTCTTTCGTTGTGATAAAGCGACGTTTTAATATCAACGCCATCCACGAATTAAATATTCTTCAAAGGATGACTCATTGATGGACCATCCATCTGTTTTCTACGGGACGCGAGAAAAGAATCGTCGTCTTCAACGATACGTTACATTATTTATCGTTTAATGGTTCGTCAAGTTTTCTTTACCTCGAATCACACTCTCGTTGAAATTAAACAAATAATTCTCCAAATGCTTTTCACGCGACGCAAATTCAAAAGAATGAAAGAATCGTCGTCTTTAACGATTAACTCGTATCGTTTAAAAAGTTCGTCAAGTTTTCTTTACTTTAAATCATACTCTCGAATTAAATAAATTCTCCAAATGTTTTTCACGCGACGCAAATCCAAAAGAGAAGAGAATCGTCGTCTCGACACAATCATCACGCCATTTACTTTAAATGTCACTCTCACCATCCTCGAATTGAATAAATTCTCGAAAACACGATCCTCGACCAAATGCTGTTCATGCGACGCAAACCCAAAACGGAAGAGAATCGTCGTCTCAACGATCCTCGCCCTATTTATCGTTCAATAATTCGTCAAATTTAAACGAGCACACCTCGACACACACACACCGCGTTCCAATCGAATTAAACAAAATATTCTCCAAAAGATGGTCGACGGATACCGGTGGTTTTTTGCCGTGCGAACCGGAAGGGAAGAGGCCGACGTTCGCCGGAACTTCTCCAAAGAAACAACGTTTTTATCATGGCGGAGTGTCTTTACCGCTGTTCATCATCCGTGGCCGTGAATCATCCTTTGTTCCGTATTGACCGTTCGACGAAAAAAGGAAACGACAGATTTACGCACGATCCGAATCGCGATCTCCACCCGCCCCTCCTCGCCCAATACTATAAATCCGCCCGTTTATACGATGAACCGGCAGTTATTAAAAGTGGAAATTCGTCTCGCGAAAATATGTCGGCGACGGGATGTTTCGATTTCGCGCGACAAAACTACCGCCGCCGTCGCGTTTCTTTCCGAAAAAAGGAAAAAATGGAAAATGTACACAAATCCTCGTGGATTTAGAGATTTAGGGGACGGGGAGATATTTCGAAACGTCGCCACCACGTTCATCATTATTGTCGTCCGTCGTGTTTTAGAGGTCGGTGTCGGTTAATGGCACGGGCTTCTCCCCGACTGAAAAATATTTCGCGTCCACGTTTTAAATTAAAACGTGTCCGAGAGAGGATTGCACGGGCGTTAATGGACCGGGGCTCGCGCGAAACGAGAGCCCTGTATCCTCGGTGGAAAAATTTCCCGCCGATAGAGCGTTTTCGAAAGCATTCTTTACGAGTCTTGAAGATTTAACGCGCGTGAAAATTTTGTCTCTCGCAGAAGGGGGGTCGAAATTTCGTCCACCGTGTTTTGCAGGATTTTTTTTACCATATCTGATCTTGAAAATTTCAAAATTGCGAAAGAGTTTTGAGGACGAATTCGAGGCTATGTACGTGGCTGTATGCGTGTCGTTACCAACGATTATGATGTGGTATCGTACGAATGATGGACTCCCTTCCCATTCTTTTTAATTTCATAGTTTTGTCTTTATCTTTATCGAAATTAACACTTTTGACACGATTTTGGTAATAATAAATTCGGTCGATTAGAGTCAGATATAAAAGTCGTCAAATCGTTGGTTGGTTTCAGACTTTTCGTTACTAGAAAGAGTGTTTTCTGGCAAAATTAATAAATTAATTTTTAATTCAGAATACTTTTAGATTCGAGAAAAATAAACTTGTTATAAATTTTCAATAGGTCGAATTGTAAATTGTAAATTCTGATTAATCTTATTAATCTCGAAAGGAGCGAACAAAAAATTTTCAATCATTTTCAATCACAAATTCTTCAAAAAAAAAAAAAAGTGAAAAAACCGATCCAATACTAAGCTCCAACAATTTTTCTTCGATCCATTTAACATTCACTAAAATTCGAAAGATAAAAAGTTCTCCTTCCGTCCTATTGTCGCCGAAAATTTTAAATATTTTCGTGCTCTCCACACACAGTCGGAAACCGCTTGCTAAAAATTTCCTCGAAAAAAGAAGAAAAAAGGAGAAAGAAAAAAAGCGAAAAGATTTTCCGGTCAATCCAAGATTCTCTCCATCGTTCTTCGGTCCGCTTAACTTTCAAAATTCAATACGAAGTGCCATCACTTTGCGCCATAAAAGTCTCCTTTCCCTCATTCTCTGCCATTTTTCGCAAGTGGATGGAATTTCCCACGGTTCAAAGTGTTCCTCCAAGGTTTTCGAGTCGCGGCCGTGTCCATTAAAACGCGACCTCCTCTGACGTAATTAAACCCAATCTCGTGCCACTTAATAACGCGAATAATAGAGAGTGTTGTCGCTTTTACTGCTCGAAACTGAGGGAGCGGTTCTCTCTAGAGAGACAGAGACAAAGAGGGCACTCTCGTTTCTTCACGGTGAATCATTTTTGCCTGCACGTGGCAATAAAAATGGACGAATGCGTGAATGCAAACGACTTCTCCCTCCGCCTGGCCGTCGTCTTAATTCGCTCTTGTACCCCTGAAACACAAAAGAAGAGTTAGATAGGCATAGGAAGGTGCTGTTGCAATTTCCTTGGCTCGGTCGTAAAACGAATCGAGAGAATGAAGGATAAATTCGAGGATGGAATTGTTCTTTTGAAAAAAGAAGTTTAAAAATCGAGAGGTGTAAAGTTACGTAGACATATATGCGAGGAAATTCGCGAATTTTTAGTTATGGATAGGTGAAAGAAGACTTGGACTTGACGAGAGAAAAATAGAGAAAGGAATGGAACGATTGGTGAATCGAGGAACTAAAACTTATCGCAAAAGTACGAGAAACGTAGTGGAGAGGAGGAGATAAGACATACAAACAAGAACGATGGTAGAACCACGATTGAGAGAAAATGTTACCACGAAAATATAAGAAATTCATCGAATCTTGTTATTTTGTACGAGGAATAGAAATTAATGAAATTCCAAAAGAAACTCTTAAAGTTTCTTAAAGAAGCGATCTTGATCGCTTGATTCTATCTCATCGTAGATTGAATTGTCGCCAATTCCGAAGAAACTTCTCAAATTCGATCTTACGTGATCGTTTAATCCTCGAAGAGATAAGATGACAAAAAAGGCGACGTTCAAGATGCGTACAACGAATTGTTCAAGTTGCCTCGAGACAGACAAGAGAGGGAGGAAAGTGTTGGGAGAAACGCTTTGAACGATACCAACTGCCATTCTCCTTTATCCAATCGAAACCACTTTTTCACGAATATTTTCTCGCTCGTTCAGGGTTCAGGGCCACGGACGAGTAATATCCCCCTCCGATGTATACTGGATCGATATTCAGGTTTTGTTGTGCAATTAATTATACCTATTAGCGAATCGTACTCTCAATAAACGGACGCGAGGCCGGGCGTATAATTTAATTTACGATCTAACAACGAACCCCATCCCCCCACCGTTACAATTGACACGTCCCGGTAATAAACGCGACACCGGCTAATGTCGCGCGTGAAAATTGTCGCACTCTCGCGTACAATCGTTAATTCACGCGCGATTTCCTCGTCCAACGGCGATGAATCCGCGATGAAACGCTCGTGTCAAGCGATGTCCTCCCTTCTTTTTTTTTTTTCTTTTTCGAACGCTTCAATATTTTCTTTTTTCTTTCTTTCTTTTTACTTTTTTTTTTTTTTTATTCCCTATTCGATTCGTCGCGAAGAAAACTATTTTGATATTTTCCCCGAGTTTTCCGAGATTTAAACCAATAATTTGATATTTGCAAAAAAATTTATATTTTCAATAGGCAATTGGATGGTAATAGATAATCTAAGTTCTAGATACTAGCATATGATTGGAGAGTGTTGGAAGTATCCACGATTTTTTTCAAATAAATTTAAAGGTATCGGCTTGATTTGCAAAAAAATTTATATTTTCAATAGGCAATTGGATATGGCTGGAAAGTATTGGAAATATCTACGATACTCGAAAAAGTGGCAGCTATTATCACAATTTCGATCATTTATTCGATATATTCCAAATAAAGGAATGTGAAAAATCAAAGCTATCACGTTACATGGTCCCTCGCATTTATTTTCGTTTCATCGAATTCGGGAAAATTTGTATCGAATATTTCGACTCAAAGTAATCCGTATCGTCGTTTACGTACGATATTTTAATTTTGACCAATTATCAGACAGGGGGACGGGATACGATGAATTCGCAGGAATCGGAAGGTCGATTCGTCGGCTCGACCACGGCCACGGAGAAACCGTCCGGCTGGTTGTGGACGACTCGTTGGCTGCCAATTGATCAGGAACCATGGTCGTTAGGCAACGGCGTTTAACGTGATTAAGTCGCCGAATTTGTACGCGATAGCATGCCGTGCCGCTCTTCCCATCCGCAATGAAACGGTAACCGATCAAAAGCTCCGCATTACTTATGCCTGATTGATCGATAGAACACACTCTCTCCTCTCTCTCTCTCTCTCTCTCTCTCTCTCTCCGTTCTCCCTTTTCTCCTTCTCTTTTTCCTTCCGTTCCCCAAGCAAGCATCGTGGAAACTTCGCCTCTGACCACATTCCGCTCGTTACGATCCGCGCCAATTCCTTCCCCTGCAACTTTCCATTCATTCGATTATTTATCCGCCGATCTTGGGTATACACACAAGCTTGGTTGTATACAAAGCGAGAGAGATTCTCCAGAAATTTGTTATCTCGCATATTTTTAAAAAAATCGTATCGATTTGTCCCTTTCCCCATCGATGGAACGATTCTATCATTGAAAATCGAAGTCATTTTCATTCGAACAAGGTGAAAATTCGCAGAATACAGTAATCGACAACGATCAATTTATTCGTGGAAAATTGATAATTGGAAATTCACAGCTCGGGATCGATTCCATTGGGCCGCGATCCTAATCGCGAAAATTTAATCCTCGCACGGAGGAGATATTGGCACGCGTCGACGATATCGATCCGTTCCCCATTCAAAAATTGGAGATTGAAGAAATTGCGCGACGAGGATCTGCTCGTGACTCCCTCCCCCCCCGGTGACCCAGTAATCGAGGGGGTCGATATTCACCGGGGTGTCTAACGGCGTCTAACGTTACAACGTATCGCGTGAACGCCGCGTGTGTCTCTCCCTTTAAATTCGAGCGGGGGGGAGTTCGACGACTCGTTGCAAGCCGATCAACCGCCTCGATTTTTATCTCTCGATAAAATTCTTCCAACGGAATTTGAAAAGAAACAGCAGGTTTAGGATACGTTTTCCTATTTTTTTTTTAATTTTCCAACGAAAGAAATCCTCTTGATTTTGATGTTTGATTCTGCTTTCGAGAAAACATCGGAAATGTACACGTGTTCTTTCGATTCATTTTTTTTCGAACTTTCGAGTTTGTCATTTCGCTTCAAGATTTGGAAATTGTTTTTTTTTTTCTCTTCCTTGCAAGGTGATATTGGAATCTAATTTGGATTCGGAGGAAAGATCGGGTTGAAAATCTTCTCTTCCTTCCTCTTCTCTTCGTATTGTTAAATGGTGGTGGTGGTAGACGGATAGATAGGGCGGATCGATTGTTATTTCGACACCGTTCGTAATACCCGGCAAACACGAGACCGAGCATTCGTTCCGTCCGCGGCCAATGGAAATGAGAGACACTCGACAACTTTTAAAAGCCTCTGACGGGTGACTTTTCCTTTTTATCCTCGCCTTGAATTTCGTTGATTAACGGCCGATCGATCGATTCCTTTAAAAAGACTTCAACATTCGGAGGGAATTGAATTTTTTCTTTCTTTCGTCGATCAATCCAATTAATCGATACGAGCTTTCTTGTTTTTCGTTTTTCTTTATATATATATAATTTCGATAATTTTTTGTGTAATATATATCATATATAGATTTTCACTGATCAAGGAATTGAGATGGAGATAAAATTTATGTATTTTTCAAATCTTTTTTACTAAAAACAGCAAGTAATATATTCCCAGAAAAATGTTTTCATTTCGATCGAATATGAAAAAAAATTCCGAGTTGATCGATAACCTTCTTAAATATAAATACGAGTGCAAAAGATTAATAAAGGAAGAACGAACGTGTACGTTTTTTCGACTCAACCTCGTTCTTTAATTCGGAACAACTGTTAATGTCGCGGTTAAACTCACGCTTCCAACTGCAAAGGCAGAAATTTTCTATCGTATCTTCAACCTTCTCCAAATATAAAAATTGTATCTTTGTTCTCGGAGAAAACAGAGCCACGTAAACGTAATTAATTCGAATCTCTTTTCTTATTTTTAAAAAGTTCGAAACTCATCGATCGATCGTTTCTCGTCAATTTAAACGCGACAATTAATCCTTGCCTTGTCAACAAAATTGTTTAAGCAGAATTGGAAAGATAAGCGCGTAGAGGAAACAGAATGCAACAAGATCGCGGATCGAACGGACAATGGTAGCCGAGTTATCTCGGTGAAACTTTTAAATAGCTTTCTCGCTGGCAGGGAACGTGGACGCCCTGATAAAAAGAGTTTACGAACCCGGCCGGGCTTATTCTTTAAGGCTTGCTTTCCCTTCTTATTTGCCGGCCACCTGCAAATTTCGCGATCGTGCAATGCAAATAACGAGGGGGAGGAGGATTCGATCGGAATCGAATTTGCGAATAGTTTCCTTCCTTGCCAGTTGCACTAACAAACCGATAATGCAAACTTTTTCTTTCGTGGAAAAAAGGGATCGTGGAAGCGATGGGGAGAGAATGGATCGAGAAATTATATTTGTACGTCGAAGAAGAAAGAAAGAATTTAATTCGGAGAAATTGTGTACATAACGAATGGAAATTATTTTTCATTAAACCCGTACGACGACGGGTTTCGAGAAAAGAAACTCTATTCAAGGGAAAGAAATGAATGACACGAAGGATTCGAAAATCCTTGATGGACCAATCGAATTATTTAACTTAATTGTAACCAGTGACAGTCGTTGGCTTAATTTCGAAACTGATTACAATGTTTTAATTAAGTACTTTATCCAAAAAGGACGCATCTTGTATCCGAATGAAATTAAAAATCGTAAAATGTATATCCTTCGTATTGAAGCGAAGAAATATTCGACGACGGTTAACGGTGATGCACACGATCCGTCGTAAAAGTAGGAGAAGATTTCGATAAATTTAGAATGCGGCTCTCTTGTTGATCCTCCGCTCTTGTTGCTCGGCCACCACGGTTTTTGGGGTCAAGGAAAAACGTCGTGGAGACGGGATGTTCCGGGACCTGGTTCGATTTTCTAATTTCTAGAAACGCCCCTCGTTCGAACGAGAGTTATTCACAGAAGGTTTCATTCAGAACCCTTTTCCGAATAGCGGCCAGAACTCGTGGAGACGAGCCTATTTACTTCGAGTTCCGTGGATGAGATACGTGATGTCAAAAGCTGGAATACTTTGGCTGAAGGGATGATGATGGGGACAAATTTGGAAATTCGATTTTGTATTCAATTTTTTTCACCGCTGTCTTTGGATCAACTTGGAGAACGATGAACTTCGACGAAACATCGAGTGTTTCTTAATGGGTAGAGATTAGTAGATATATCAATTTATATCTATTTCTATTTATATCGATTCATATCGATGAAAATCAATCGAGCAGTGAAATTCTTCGACTTTTGTATCAATTTTTGGAGACGTGGAAATATTTTTAAACGTATAAATCCGCTCGAACGATTCTTTCGTTGTTTGATATTTAACGAATTCAACGTCGCAGAGGAAGCGATCGATTTAAATTTCGTGGAGTTTTCTGAAATCGAAGGATCGACGACGAAGGACGCGTCGACACGTCCTCCACCGTTCAGGGAGAAAGGGAGGAAGCGAGCGAAAAGTGTTTCAGGGAAACTTCGATCGCTGTTAAGCGGATTTACCGTGGCACGCGCACACGTTTCACGAGCACAGTGGGGCGGATAATGACGTTAAGAGGATCGGGAAGCTTGGGTTGTGGCCGGGCACCGGTTGGAAAGGAAAAGTGTGCGGATAAATCTATACGATCCTGCGAGATCGAATCGTAGTCGAATCGTTGTTGTCCATCTCTTTGATACTTGGCGCGTGCCACCTATCGGTTTACTTGTTGAATATCTACAACGCATTCGATGACGCGAAATTATCTATCGATTGTCGCTTCCTCTTCCCGTCGTTTTCGTTGACAAATCGTTGTATCAAACGCGTGAATTATCGGAGTTGGACGACAAAGTGGATTATAACCATAAGTTTGGTGATTTTGGGGAGGAGAGAAAATTGTCGAAAATTGAAAATTTTCGAGGAGCGTTAATATCATAAGATCGAACAGGAACAGGAGATTGGAGATTGAGAATCGTACGGATGGAACGAATGTAATCGATCAAAGTCGAGCCGTAACGTAACGCCAGATGAATTCTGTTTCAGTTACTTGGAGATATACAACGAGAGGGTGAGAGATCTTTTGAAGCCGTCCTCGAGCACGGGAGGATTGAGAGTTCGCGAGCATCCTCGACTCGGCCCTTATGTTCAAGGTACAGGCCGATTTTCGTTTCCTTCCGTCCGATCCAGTTATAAATCATATCAACGAATAAATTTCCTTTCTTCTGTAAATTAAATTTAAGTAATTTACTTCGTATCAAGAAATGTAACGATTCATTTTATCGTACCCATATCGTACAAGGAAAAGTAGAAACTTTCTACTTTTTTCTTCTTCTTCTTCTTCTTCTTCGTCCGTAATTTAACCCTTTGCACTCGTATTTATATTTAAAAAGGTTACGGATCTTTCTTTTTATATTCAATCGAAATGAACACATTTTTCTGGGAATATATTACAAGTTTTAGTAAAATTTGAATTATTATTTCTTTATTTTATCTTATTTCACGTATACACAAACATTTAAGCAGAAACTAAAAGAAAACATCGTAACAAGCATTCCTAGAACACAATACTAATATATATTTATAATAATAAAATGTAGGACTAGCAAAGGGTTAATTCTTAAAACATCGCGACAGCATTGTACATTAAAACTTTAATCTTAACGCCACGCAACACATTTTCTAGCCCTTTTACCCTCTTTTATCAATTTGACTCGTTTTTTCCCCCTTCCATTCCCCTTCCGGAACACAACAACAGGTTTGACCCATCACGCGGTGCGCACCCTTGCCTCGTTGATGTCCTGCGTGGAGGAGGGTACGAGGGCCCGGAGGACAGCGTCCACGTTGCAGAACCCGAGCAGCAGCCGCAGCCACGCTCTTCTCACGATCGTGGTCGGCGAGGGATCGGCGAGCGGAGGTGCACGGTCCTCGTCGAGGACCTCGCCGCCATCTCGCGGCGGCAGCAAGCTACGACTGGTCGATCTGGCGGGAAGCGAGAGCGCGGCTACCTGCGGTGGGGTTCACCGGCTGAAGGTGAGTCGTTCCCTGAAAATAACGCGAATCGCAGAGAATCGATCGATTCGGGGAGGATGGAGAAAGGAAGGGGGGGAATGACACGTGTCTGTTTGCAGGAGGGCGCGAATATAAACAAGAGTCTAGTGGCTCTGGGGAACGTAATATCAGCCCTTGCGGAGAGAGGCACGAGCCCAGGGAGTGGGCCAGGCAGGAGGTTCATCCCTTATAGAGATTCTTCGCTTACTTGGCTGTTGAAGGACGCACTTGGCGGAAATGCCGCTACCATTATGCTCGCCAGTAAGTGTCTCCTCTTCCCTTTGATCTTCCCTCCCCTCCCCGATACTATCCACCCTCCTTCCCTATCTCTCTCTCCCCTCCTCGTCTTATTTATTTTTAGAGAAGGCGCCGTGTCCACCTCGCTTAAAAAGAGATGATTTACGCGTTGAACGGAGCAGCAGCAGCAGCTTTCTTTTCGATTCGTCGCTAATCAGGTTTACACCGGATCCTCCCTCCTCTCGTTCCATTCAGAGACCCCGGGTTACTTTCCTCCCCTCCCTCCCAGGATCACGATATTTAATTTTGGAAGACGACGACGACGAGGAAGAAGAGAAGGAGGAGGAGGAGAAGGAGGAAGAAGAAAAGGAAGAGGGAGGGAAAAGGAAAAATCGATGGCCGCTTTTTTATCCACTTCGTCACACTCTTTCCATCCCCTCAACCTCGTCGCTTGCTTAACTCCATAGCTTTCCATAAATTCCAGTTAATTGCCAGAGGAGAATTATTATCGCGAGCCTCTGATTCATGAAATTATCCCCTCCCTGGCCGCGATACTCGAGGAGGCCGGAAACCCGAGGGCCGAGGATGGTAATTGGTTTAAATGCTTTTTCCAGGCGGGCTAAGGCGCGAGGGGATTAAAATTCGATAACCGGCGCGAAAGCGTAGCGACGGGAATCGGTAAATACGAAATCCTTTAAAGCTTTAAATCGAGAGTCGCAGTCGTTTCCCCGTTTTGTCGAACGTTTCAATTCGTCGACGAGGGGTGAAACGCGACGATTTTCAATTCTCGCATAGGTAGATAGATAGATAGATAGATAGATAGGTAGATCTGTTGTATTAGTACGCAATTTCACTGTAGAAACAGATGAAAGTAACGATAGATAGATAGATAGATAGATAGATACCCGATACGATACCCATTTTCGCTCGCTCTTTGGAGGACGAACGAGTTGGCAGTAGAGTAGGTCGATCGTAGGTTGATTCGTAGAATTTGAATTACGCACGTAGAGAAAACGCAGTATGGAATAAAAAGAGGAGAGAAACTCTGTTTTCACGCATCCACGTAGAAAGGGTGAGTTGTATTTTTCGCAAAAAATAAGTAGAACGAATCACTTGGTACCATAATCGTGGTACGAAACCTGGTAATAAATCCTTCTCCATTCGTTTTCACATCGTGATACGCGTCACTATATTACTAGTGATAATCGAAAAAAATCTCGAGTGTAGCCGATACGTTTCTCGTCGAAATATTTCCGAGATTCGATTCCATCCGATCGAGAAAAGGTTTTTGTATTTCGCGATTTATCGATACGGAGAGAAAGAGAGAGAGAGAAAAAGAAAATACACTTTCTCCTTTTCTGTTCGCACGACAAGCGTATCGACAATCGAGGCTGCTTCTATTATTTCGTTTCGTGATTTTCGACCGTTCTAACGCAATAACGCGGCTCCGCGTTTAAACGAGCAAAAGAGAGAAATTTATCCCCCTTCTTCGAATTATTCCACTATTTCCAGACGAGTGGAAACCATCTAATGCATCCAACACGGTATATAATCGGTGGAATCCAGATGGAAAAACGATTGGCTAATTAGCGCGGCCGGGCTCCCGATACCACGTAAACGGAAGAATTGGCAAATATTCGTAGGCCGGCCGCGATGCGTATAATTAATCGCGGCGAAATATTCCAAACCGATGATCATCGGCGTCCAATTGAATTGCTAATAGCATTCGGGCTTATTATCGACCCGAGAGGGATGGCGAGGGATGGCGTTTAATATTCAGTATCTGCATTAATGGTTGACCGCGTGTTACGCGGGCCTCTTTTTTTTTTTTTTTTTTTTTTTCTAAATGTAAAAATGACATTTTTCATCTCTCTTTCTTTTCTTTCTTTTTTTTTTCGCGCGAAAAAATATTATCACAACGAGGATCGATGCGAGAAAAACTCGGCAGTCGAATTTCTGCCGATTTCTTTGACCGCTTTTCTCATCCAATTCCCATTCTCGATGGAATTTAACCCTTCGCAATCCTCGTATTTACGTATTTAAGAAGGTTACCAATCAAGAGTTAACAAGAATCCGTAGAATGTAATTGTACTATACATACGAGTGCAAAGGGTTAAAATTTGATCGATCGACGATCTCGAGATAACCGCGATTAATTACAACAGGTGGCGATTAAAAGAGGTGGAGGACAGCAGTAAACGAGCAGTTTGTTTGCGCCAACCTTTTTTTTTTCGTTCACGTGTCCTGTTTCCAGCTATCTCGCCAGCGAGCGGAAGTTACAACGAGACAGCACGCACGTTGCGATTCGCGCAGAGGGCGCAGAGCGTGGTCAATCGGCCGATGGTCAACGAGGATCCGGTGGCAAAGATCGTTCGCGAGCTCAGGGCCGAGGTGGCCAGGCTGAAATCCTTGCTTCTGGAGAAGGCAAGTCTCCTCTCTTATTCCTTCTTTAACCGTTTTACTTTTCCAATCCTTGCCTCTTTGTTGTTACCCATCCAATGTGGAATAAAACACGAAAGACGATCGTTCCCCGAATTGGTTTGGTCGCTGCTTTCTCGTACATTACAAGCCACAAAAGAAATGGCAATAACGATAATTTTTCGTTTCGGAATGAAGATATTGATAGAGAGGAGAAAAATAAATTCACCTTTGTCGAAGACGAGGATGGCAAAGTCAATATGTATTTTATATCGAGACCCGCGTTACCTAGAAGAGATTGGCTCGCGAGGATGAATCGAGCAAGTTTATATATATGAAATCGTCATTATGCAAATGAAACGCGGGAATTTATCCGATACTCAATGACCGTTCGATCCTTCCCGTGGAATTGGTCGAAAACGATTGCTGATAAAATACAGTTTCGCAGATGCGTGAGTTTAACGAGTGATCCATTCCATCTATCCGAGTAGATTTTACAATATCTAACTTCGATCCATGGCCCCAGTCCGTTACGTAGTCGGTCATTAATTAGCTTCATCGAATTTACCCTGGCCCCATTTATGATCGCCATTATACCGATTGCTCGTCGATTTTCGCGTTTCATTCCCAAACCCGTCGCAATTATCTTAATCAAGCCTGCTCCGCTGCTCATCATCGGTTTCGATGTTTCAAAGCTTGTTTGAAAGCGACGCGTTATTTTAATTATCGATGCGGCGCAGGTCGAAGGAGGCGGGTCGTCGATTGGCGGGAAACGATCGATTTCGATTTATTAACGATTTATTTGTTTATCGAGAAAATTGACAATCGAGTTGTACGCGCTGTTGCGAGTGCACAGATAACCATGCCCGCGTTACGATCGCTGAAAGTGGTGAATTTCGCGGAAGGACACGTCGTATTATCCACACCACCATTTGTTAGGTTAGGCCAAGTCACGTGACACGATGCGACGCTTCGTGACCTTCACGGTCACGTGACGCACCTTTGCCCAATGACGTCACGATCCCCACCGTTAGATCAGGCACGTCACGTGACACGATTCCACGCTCGAATCCAGTCACGTGACGTTAGATTAGACAGAGACAAATGATACACGCGCATGTGGCCGTGTCTCCGTCTAATCGACATCGTGGAATAAATATCCATCCTTCTTCAATTCTATTTCTCTCTTTTCTTTCAACTTGTCTTACAGCCCGTCATACATTGTTGCGAAAAAATCCTGCTCCTTTTGCAGAACACGGATCCGATGCGAAGGTGTTGTGCCGTTGCCAGAACACAGATCGAGCAGAGTTCATCGGCGAGCAAGTTGGATCGTGCGAACGAAACGCGGAACGAAATTCGAAGGAGGAGGAGGAGAAGGGAGGGATAGAATCGACGGCGAAGGAGGGTAAAGGGTGGAGGGAGGGCACCGTCTCGCTTCAAAGATCCAATTCCACGGACACCGTGACCGCGTATCGTGTCCCTCCTTCGACGGGGATTCGGAAGAGGTTCGGAGGTTCCTTGGAGATTTTGAGCGATCGTTTCGGGGCCAGCTACAACCGAGCTCGAGTGACGGAGTTGAACGAGGAGGGAGGGGAGGAGGAAGTGAGCGAGATCCACGAATCCGTGTTCGTCGACATACCGACATTGGTCGCGGTCCTCATCAAACCAGACGATAACGCCGAACAATCGCCCTCGCGGATCGAGGAGATCTACCCGGACGAGGTCGTGGACGAATCGAACGACGTGGAGTTCATCGAGGGTGATCGATCGTACGAGAACTCGCGTCGCGCGTCCGACAACGAGGCGTTACACGATACAAATTCGGCCTCCAGCCCCGTGGCAACCCGTGGACAGGTGGACGAGCCCGGTAGGGAGAGAAAGCGAAAGTTTCGCAAGCAGGACTCGGTTGACGCGATCTCCTCCTCCCCTCTGTCGAATTTGCACGCCTCGAAGAGGTTCGGCTCGGTGGAGGCGATCCAGAGGAGGGGGGAACCCGCGTTCTCGTTGCTCGAGAGATCCTACACGAGCTTGGAGAATCGAGTCGCGAAAAAGTTGAACAACATCCGGGAGGTGGAGGATCGTGGGAAGAAGAATTCGGGAGGGTTCAAGCGGCCGAGCAACAACGAGCCGCTTCAGCGCAAGGGGAGCAACGACTCGGACAGGAGTCTGAAGGAGTGCGCGAATCAATCGAGGACGACGAGCAGAAGCTCGTACGCGAGGAAGCCCAGTTTGGAGAGCCTGAGGCGGAAGAGCAGCAAGGACAGCAGTTCGAGCAGCTCGAAGGACGAGCAGATCCTCCCGGCCTTGTGTCGGGGTCCTGGGCAAGAGAAGAATTCGAGCAGAAAGAATTCTCTGGAACAGGAGTCCTCCGCCTCGATCCTCAAGAATCACACCCCCGTGCAGAGGGTGAAACGCGCGGAGATCGTGGCCGCGGTCACGGAGAGGTTGTACTCGAGCAAGAGGAGCGCGGACGATTCGCCGGGGATGCGTTCGCCGACGGGGGAGGCGAGCGTGGGCGACGCGGCGGCCGCCAAATCATCCGTGGCCAGGTTGAAGCTGCAAGAGATCTCGAGGAAGATGTTGGGCAAACGAAGACGGGTGAGCGTGGACACGCAGACGGATCGCTCGAGGACCGTCCGAGTGAAGGACACCGCTTCCCTCACCGAAACGCCGGTTGTCGCTCGTCGCGACGTCGCCATCTCGACCGATCATCGCCAAGTTTGCGAGTATCGAGGAGAAGTATCGAAGGGCGGGCCCGTGTTGAGGGTGAAGGAAATCGCCACCTCGACCGATAAACCGAGGACGAGCCTGGTGAGGTGCAGGGACGTGGGCAGCTCGGCGACCGACCTCGAGGATCACGCGATTCTTCGCTCGCCGCGGAACGATTCCGGTATCCTGTCGGACGACGGGCAGAATTATTACGACGGGGAGAGCAGCAATCCGAGCAGCGGCGAGGCGTCCGATTCTTGCCAAGAGGGGAGGAGAGAAAGCTGCACCAACACCAGCGCGTTCTCCACATCTCGAAGTTTCGCGGTGCAAACGTTGCGACCGGAAATGCAAACTGTGCGTGAAGAGGCTCGCGCGAGACGGTGTTGTTGCGCGGCAGGGTCCGTCCAACAGCGGCAGCCCGACGAGAGGAGCGTCATCTCAATATCCTTGCCGGACTCCGTGAGCATCACGATCGAGAGTCGGACAGGATCCAGGACGATCTCGACGATGGACGAAGGGAGGGACGAGATCGATGGGCGGCTTCGCGGCGCCGCCAAGGAGGAGAGCGCGGGGACGAAGCGGCGGGACGAAGAGACGCCGTTGTCTCGATCCTCGAGGGATCGAGGGACCGCGTCGACGCCCAGCCAGACAGACGGCAAGGTGTTCAGAATCGAGAACATCTTTCACGATCCTAACAACGCGGCCGAGAAGAGTTGTTGTTCGAGGGAGGGTCCTCGAGCGGGGAGCGACGAGGGGGGGCAGGCGAGGATCAGGAATTCCATTACCTTGAGGAATTCCCTCGGTACGTCCGCCCGAGGGGAGAAGGGGCACCAGCTCGAGGGATTTATCAGAGACGGTTTAATCACCGAGGCGTTCATCAATAGGAAGCGGAGTTTCGCCACGAGGAGGGCGCACGGTTCCCTCGTTCGCCAGGATTCGTCGAACAATTGGGACGTCCCACCGTCGTTCTGGCAGCTAGAAATCGGGGAAACCGGTCCGTTCAACGTTCGAACGTGGGAGGCGAATCGTGATCCCGTAACGTCGTCTTCCCCTCCATCGAAATCGAACGACGATCACGGTTTCTCGGACGACAGTTTGGATTACAACGAGAGCAACGTATCCAGCGACGATCCGTCGACAACGCCGAACTCGTCGAAAGGTAAGCAAGGGATGGCGGGAGAACGAGAACAGCGGGAGAATCTTTGCCCGCCCGACGTGGTCGCGCACACCAAGAAGGATTGCCCGAGATCGATCGATCCCAAGAGCGGGCCCGTTGCCGATTTCCAGCAACACGATCGAGAGGAATCCCAGATGAGGAATCCCTCGAAATTGACCGAGATCGCCGATCGCGAGTCCCTCGCGATTTCGGGCAGCAAACCGTTTCTACGTAACTACGTAGGGGAGAAAGAGGAGGAGGAGGAGGAATCCGACGTTTCTCCGAACAATTGCGGGAGGGGGAAGAAGAAGAGGGTGTCCTTCTCGAGTTCCACGATCACCACCGTTTCTGAGAAGAGGTTGGATTCGACCGGGATCCATCTGAAGCCGATCATCAAGAGGAGAAGGAGGAGGAGCGCTGTCGAATCCTCGGATCCCCCTGTCCATTCCTCGAACGAGGAGACCGACGACTCTCGGCAAGGGGGGAGGATCGGGTTAATATTGGAGAGCGGTTGGAAAGGGGAGATAGGATCGGCCAGCTCGGAGGAAGGGAAAGAGGAGTTGGCGTTCGAGGGAGAGGAAAGTTCGAGGAAGAATGGTGGCAGGAAGGTGAAGTTCTTTGCGGACGAGTCGTCGGAGAACACGTGTAGCGAGTCGGAGAGTTACGAGAACGTGGAGGAGGAGGAAGAGGAAGAGGAAGAGGAGGAGGAAGAGGAGGAGGAGGAGGTTCTGCTCGATCGTGCGAGCAGGAACGTTCTCGAGGAATATTTGAACGAGGCGGTGACCTTCGTGCGAAATCTCAACTCCATCAACGAGCGCGTCAACTCCGAGACGAGCACAATGGACAGGTGAGGATTTCTCGATCATCGATTCCTTTAATCGTTCCAAATTTTTTCAGAATAATTGTTTTAAAATTATTTAAAAAATTTCTCTCTCAAGGCGTAATCGGTGGCGAAGCGGAACCCCATCCTCTTGGAATCCTCTTCACGATCGCTCGAAATTCGGCCGAGGCGAGGAACCAACGAAGCCGACACGGATCGCCGACTTGTCGATCGACGCGTCGACCGAGATCTCGTACGAGAGGTGCGTGAAGGGTATCCAGAGGCTGGAAGACTGCATTCGAAGGATCGACAGGCACAACGAGTTGCTGAAGGAGAAGTACGGCGTCGATTGCGAATCTGCTGGCGCTAGACCGGATCTAGCGTATCCTAGCACGGATCCTCATCGCGCGTCCACCAACGACGACCACCACGACTCGAAAGTTGTGGGGAACGGGACGAGGGAAGTTGGTTCGAGAAGTAGCTCGAGCGTCGCGGAAGGGCGGAAGGACGATTTGGAGAGGAAGATCTTCGATCAGTTGATGAACGTGGCCAATTCCGTCCGGCGGAGTTCGAACGGGCTCTTGGAAATTTCGTCCGATGGCACGAAATTTCCCGATGAATCTGCGCCTCGAGCGACCAAGGAATCGTTCCACGGGGAACTCAGGGGAAATCTCAGCCTCGAGGAGGCTTTGGCCGACGATCGTAAAGACTTCGCCACCTACGAAATTACGGGAAACCTGTCCGTGTGCGGGAGGGCGCCCCGTTTCACGGATCGGAACAGTGACTTGGATTATTATAACAGTTTGGACGAGGACGACTTGTTGCGTCGTTCGAGAACGTTCGATCGTCCCCCTCGATCGAGGGATCGTGCGATTTTCTTCGACGACGACGATTACGACGACGACGACGCGTTCTCGAGCGCGAGCAATTACGATTCCACTTCGAAACGGGAGACGAGGACGAGTGAAAGTTGGGAAAACGCGAGGAGAGGAAATTGTACTCCCGTGCAAGGGTGGAAAAGGTGTCGCGAAACGGACGATTATCCGCGATGCAGGATGAGGGAAGGGGGTTGCACGCGCGGTTCGAGAGATATCGAGGCCGGTGTCGAGATTATGCCGTGTGAATGCAAATTGAGATATCCGGCAAGTCCGAGGGCGAGATTTCTCGAGCTTTTGCGGGAGAGGCGGCGGATCGTGGAATGCAGCCGTGGCGCGTGTGCCTCTTGAACCGCCACACACACCCTCCTCCCCCTCTTCTCTTCATCGAATCGTAAAATTGTTCTATTTTTCTATTTTTATTAAGTCGCGGGGCGACCACTCGCCCCATCTTGTAAATAATATAACTCGGATCTTTTGTAACAACCCGCACCCCCGCTGCAACGAGAACTTTAACTTATTCAAGTCTTCTTCTGCAAAGTCTTATTCCGAAGTGGAAGAACTCGTGTAATTTCGTCCCCGTTATTAATATTATAAATTACATTCTGTAAAAAAGAGAAGAAGAAAAGATTTTTGTTCTTTCTCGATAATTCGAGAAAAGTTTATACACCGCCTTTCTCAATCGTCGTTTTCCTTCGATCGCAAGATTCTTTGCAGATGATGAACGGCCGATTTTTTCCAATTTAAAAATCAAACGGAAACATTTTTCTACTCGCGTTGTTTCATTATAAACTCGACGGAAACGGCTGGAGGAAATAATTTATCTCGAAGCAATTTCGCGTTTTCTTTATTTTTCAAGGGAGGGGGAAGGGTTTAAAACTGTCACGACGAAATTATCACAAAGGGATCCCTCTCGTTTACGTTACTCTCGTCGAAATATCTCGTCCGCTCAAGAAATTGAAATGAACAATTGAAAGATAAACAAAGGAAATACCGGACAGGATATTAAGGAAGGATGATACGATACGATACTACAACGATCTCTCTCCCTCCCTTTATTTCCAACCGGTTGAAATAACAATAACTTTTATCATTTTCTCCCCGCGGATAAATCTCTTCATCCATCCAGAGATCTTTTAGCCAGAGCCTTTTTTAACGCAGCGGATTTCACGATCCAGAGAGAGAGAGAGAGAGAGAGAAAAGTTCACGAACCGAGCGAATTACAACTTCGATCCGAACACGCTTCGTCTCATCGACTCAAGCGCGTGCATTCTCACGACGAACAACGTCATCGATGCGATAACCAACGACGAGTAATGATCGCACTTTTCCACTTGGAATGCAACAATCACCGTAATCCGTAAATCTTGTCGTTCCTCGCCGAGATCGATGCAATGTCGCTTGATTTTTTTGCCGTCGAAAGGAAACTTTTGCAGTTAACACCAACTTTTCCCATATGCGTTACGGGCGTGCGAACAGGCATCGTTACGCTTGCATCAGCAATCGAAATGCTCGCGTTTCGCGAGGAGAGCACGCGTCTATTTTCACCTCTCCTTTCCCAATGCTCCTTGCTAAGGATAGGATTCTTTCAGGATATCGAAGGTAAGACGAAGATTTCTTTTCCGATATCCTTTTTTTATAAAATGCCTTTGCACTCTCATGCTTTATATTTAACAGGATTACCAATTAAGTTAACAAGAGAATGTAATTATAAAATAAAATAGCGCAAAGGGTTAACATTAATTATTCACGAAAAAGAATCTTTTAACACGTTGTTTTCTCTCAATGAACGAAGCCAGAAATTGAATAAAAAATCTAGGCTAGTTTTCTTAAACAATTTAATAACCATCTCGTCGAGTAAAATCTTCGGCAACACTGCTCACCAACGATCACTGGGAGAAAAACGTCGATATTCGAAAGAAGATGGAATTTTTGATTGAATTGGAATCGGAACTGAATGTAAAACGAAAATTAAGAACAACGATTAACGTAAACAAGGAAATTATTATACCAATAATGGAATAGAATTTTGGAAAAGGGTTAGAATATTTCAATATCCACGATCATCGAATCCCGACACGATCGAAAGAAACATTCGTTTCGCTATTATTCACATATAAATACATACATACAATTTTATTCGTCGTAATTTGAAATTATCGGCAACACGATATTGGGCAATAGATAAAGCGACGAATGCAATCTGTCGTGATAACACGTGATCGTTCCCGATCGTTTCGTTATTGAGAAAAATCATTTCGCGATAAATAGAAATAAACAAAACTGCACACGTTATCGAAGTTTGGATTCGTCTTGCGTAACGATCAAACGTCTAACGCGAAAGCGTCTCGTCCAACAATTCAACGTCCTCCTAAATCGTTAAATCCAATTAACACTTTTCCTCGATATATATATATATATATATACATACAATCTTTCTCTACTACAACAATGGAACAATCGTTAAAGCGATAAAAGAAATAAATAATGTTATTTAAATTTCAATCGAACAAAGTTACAAAAATAGAGAACGGTGTCCCCGCCTCGACAAAGAGTACTCGCGTTTCTTATCTCTTGTTTATTCGTTAATTTATCTGGAGGGGTTATCCGGAGCTATATTCGCTGTATATCGTGAACCGACGAGGACCGGTAGTCGATTTCGGGACGCGAGCAGGCGCGACCGGATAGGATCGTGTTTTTCCTTTAACGTTAACTTTATTATTATTATTATTATTATTATTATTCGTCGCTTCGTTATTACTTATCACCCGTTACAAAGAGGCGTAGGGGGAGGCAAAGTTTATCGCCCGTTTTATTATCGTGGACAATTCTGCTCACGCGTTTCATCACGCGACTCGCGACAATCCGTCCGTTCGAAGGAACAATACCGCCCGTATTTCGAGTGTTCGGGGGCAGTGGAATATTATTATTGTTATCGTTGGGGGGGGGGAGGATATATCGGAAGGAATATTACGACGATTGTAAGTGAACGCTTTCTCGTTCTCCCTCCCCGAGGAGGGAAAGGGGGTCGAAGGTCGCGGCGATAAGGGAAACGACGGCCTTCCACGATCGAATAAGTAACACGCGATCGATCGGCGTTACGCGCAGTCCATTTTTCCCGCACGCTGTTCACGCGCCACGAGTCATGAGGAACTTGAATAATCAGAATGGCCAACAGTTCGATCTGATCGCCGAGAGCAGGAGCGACGACTTCGACTCGTCGACAACCATTCACCACGTAATTATTGCGTTACGTCGTTTATATATGTATACATATATAATACACGGGCGAGAGAATTAACTTCTTTGCGTTCCAATGATGACTCTCGATTCGATGCGGCAATATTTATTCACGTTTGATTTGTTTAAAATATCGAAACGAGTAGATTCCTAAGCTGTTCACGTGCGATCTTTCTTTTCCTTTATCTGAAATTAGATCGCGGATCGAACTGTATTTTCGGTGTTTGAGCGGCGATAGAGATATTATTTTCAAAGTTTTCGACGTTTTTAAGCGCGAATTACGGCAATGAAAAAATAAATGAATTAAGAAATTGACGATAGAGAGAAGGAAAATAGCGGAAATGGAGATGCAGAATAAGTCGCGGTACTTGCTCTGAAACCGAGGACACATCTTGGTAATTACTTTATTATTAAAATACCAGGCGAAACAACAATATAGACTTCAATATTCGACAAATTTTCTTTCTTCTATATGTAAAGATACATAAAATATTAAAATATAAAAGTTAATTTGCACGTGAAATCATTTTAAGTTAGCTAAGAAATTCGTCGAAACAAATCGTTGTTGGCCTGGAGCGCAAAGGGTTAATTTCGTCGAATAGAAGGAAAAAAGGAAAGGAAGGATAAGAATTCGGGAGAGGGTATTAACGAGAATGCCTCTTTTTTCCAAACAAAGTCTGGTTTCAATCGCGCTCATATTCGTCTCAATCGAGTAGAACGGATTGGCTTGCGGAAAAAAGAGAGGAATCGAAGTGTGTTTCTGTTTGCAGGAAGAGAACGAGGATCTGAACGAGGATCTGAACGATCCGTACTGCGTCGAGGATAATCCCCAGAGGATCACTTTCGAGGACGTCACGTCGGCCGCTTTCAAGATCAAATGCGGGATCATCAATACGCCATGCGTGGTACGATTTATTTACTTTCACGTTGCTTAATACGATAATAATTAATATCGACACGGTCCCATCGAATTTGATCAAAATTTTGTTCTTCCTCGTCTTGTATCTCGATACAATTCGTTCGTTTCCTCGCGACATCCTTGAGGCGAAAATATAAATTAGAGCTAAAAGAACCCGTAGAGTTTTTCTTTAACCTCGCCAAAAAGATCAATTCGAAGGATATTAAAATTCAATCGCGAATAAAAACTTTCTTCGTTTACTCGAATCACCTGATTCGTTCCTTATATTAGTTCCACGTCACGACGAAGACTACATAACGAATTCCATTGCTTTTTATCCTCCAAATAAACGAAAATTACCCAAAATATAACATTTCATTCGCACAGAAATCGCGGCTCTCGGATACGATCGGCGTAGATCTATACCTGAAAAAAGATTTCCTCCAAGTGACCGGAAGCTTCAAGGAGCGCGGCGCGAGGTACGCTCTGGTGATGCTGTCCGAGGAGCAGAAGAAGATCGGCGTGATCTCGGCCTCGCTGGGCAACCACGCCGGTGCGCTGTGCTATCACGGGTACAAGCTTGGTATACCGGTGACCGTTGTGATGCCTGTGATCGCGCCCATCATGAAGATCGTCGCTTGTCGCCAATACGGAGCGAACGTGATCGTCGATGGCCTCGATATGGAAGAGGCGAGGCGTATCGCGCTTAGACGGGCCAAGGAGAAAGGGCTGACGTATATAAACGGGTACGGGCATATTCTACTTCGCCACGCTACGGAATTGGCCGTTGAAAAAAGCAACCGGTTGAAATTTCAAATTAATGCAGCACCGATTAAAAATTCAAAAGCGGTCGTTTTTCCAATTTCACTTTTTTTTTTATTCCCTTCGATTTTCTTAAAGTACGAGAGGACATTAACAAATCTTGAGGGGAAAAAAAAAATACAAAAAAATGTTGTTTTATGGAAGAAAAAGATTAAAGTAATTGCATTTATTTCGTTTGAAACGAGAAACAAAAAAAAAAAAAAAGGATCAAAAAAGTATTGAAAAATAAGCTTTTGGTTAAAGTTTACGACTGGTTACGATATGGTGAATTTTAAAACATGGAATGACACAAAGAGGAATGCCACATTCAGCGCATATACATGCAGGTGTCACGTGTTAATTCGACCGTTTGCCATCACAATTATTTCCGAGTTTTCGACGTTTAAATTCAACGATAAATTAATCGTAATAATTTCAACTATCGAATTTTGAAAAGAGAAAATTTACATCAAGTATTCCTTCTCTCTCCGTTACCTGCCAATTCTCACGCTCTATTCACACTTCGATAGATACGATTATCCGGACGTTATAGCGGGACAAGGAACGCTCGGCCTCGAGATCGTGGAACAAGTTCCCAACATAGACGCTGTGGTGATCCCGATCGGAGGCGGCGGTTTGATCGCGGGCGTAGCTCTGGCGGTGAAAAACCTTCATCCGAATGTAACGATTATCGTGAGTGATGGTGTTTCTCCTATTTTTTCCCCCTCCTTCTCTTCCTCCTTCACTCGATGGATGATACCTCGCTTTTTTTCCCGGCCAATTTTCCCGCAGGGCGTCGAGTCGGAGAAATGTCCCAGTTTCTACAAGGCGAGGAAGGCGGATCGACCGACGTACACTCGTATAGATTCGACGTTGGCCGACGGCCTGGCCGTCCCCGTGGTGGGATACAACGCTTTCGCGACCGCGAATCCGTTGATCGACAAATTGGTCGTGGTGAAGGAGGAGTGGATCGCCATCGCGATCTTGAAACTGGTCGAGAACGAGAAGTGTATCGTGGAGGGCGCCGGTGCCACTGGACTGGCCGCCATCTTGGCTGGCCAGCTGGAAGAGCTGAAAGGGAAAAGGTCCATCATCGTTCGTTTTTCTTAATTAAATCTTGAATCCTGAATCCCCTCTTGTATTTTATATTCCACTTTTTAATGTTAACAACGTAATGCTATCAATACTAGAACGAGATATAACCAAGTCAGGCTTGTATCCCACTAACACGCTCAACTGTTGCTTTGGCCCCCAATTTTTCGCGTAAATTGATTATTATTATTATTTATTTTACTTTGATATCAGGTATTGCGAGGTGGAACACTGTCACAAGAGATGGTAACAATGGTGCCCGTTTGATTTTCGTTCGTAGAGTGGTGCTGCCTTTGTCGGGTGGAAACATCGACACGACGATCCTCGGCAGGTGTTTGGATCGCGGACTGGCGGCGGAAGGGCGGCTTTTGAAGTTCACGGTGACGGTATCCGATCGACCGGGGGGAATCGCGGAGCTTTGCAGAATGCTGGCGAGCATCGGTGTCTCGATAAAGGACATCATGCACGAGCGGGCCTGGATCATGTCGGACATCTTCAGCGTGGACGTGAAAGTGGTCTGCGAGACCAGGAATCGGGAACACGCGGAACAATTGAAGAACATGTTGTATCAGAAATATCAGAAGGTTGTGTTCGGAACCAGCGACGTGGCCACCCTCAATTTGCCTGTAAGCGTGTAACTCGGAACTCCTGTGATTAGGACGAGATTCGAGAGAATTCGAACATTCGAAGAAGAACCGACGGATGCAGACTTTTCGATCGAGGAAAACGATCTTTCCCTTTCCATCGGATATTTATATATCTATTATATTAGAATTATTATTGAGAGAAAGCACAGCGTTCGATTTTTGGCACCAATTTGAGATCACTTTGAACATCACAAAATCGATGGATGCGATCGAGGAAAACGATCTTTCCCTTCCGATCGGATATACTTTATTATAAGAGTACGAAAATTACTTTTAAGAGAGGGTGCAGCATTCGATTTTTCCAAAATCGATGGATGAGATCGAGGAAAATAATCTTTTCCTTTCGATCGGATATACTTTATTATAAGAGTACGAAAATTACTTTTAAGAGAGGGTGCAGCATTCGATTTTTCCAAAATCGATGGATGCGATCGAGGAAAATAATCTTTCCCTTTCGATCGGATATACTTTATTATAAGAGTACGAAAATTACTTTTAAGAGAGTACAGCATTCGATTTTTGGGACCAATTTGAACATCCGAAAATCGATGGATGCGATCGAGGAAAACGATCTTTCCCTTTCGATCGGATATACTTTATTATAAGAGTATGAAAATTACTTTTAAAAGAGGGTGCAGCATTCGATTTTTCCAAAATCGATGGATGCGATCGAGGAAAACGATCTTTCCCTTTCGATCGGATATACTTTATTATAAGAGTAGGAAAATTACTTTTAAGAGAGGGTACAGCATTCGATTTTTGGGACCAATTTGAACATCCGAAAATCGATGGATGCGATCGAGGAAAACGATCTTTCCCTTTCGATCGGATATACTTTATTATAAGAGTACGAAAATTACTTTTAAGAGAGCGTTTGATTTTTGAGACCAATTTGAAATCGCTTTGAACATCCCAAAATCGGTGGATGCGATCGAAGAAAACGATCATTCCTTTTCTTTCGGATATTTATACACTTCATTATAAGAGCACGAAAATTACTATTATAAGAGAAGGTATAGCGTTTGATTTTCAGGAACAGATCGCTTTGAACATCCCAAAATCGATGGACGCGATCGAAGAAAAATCGATCATTCCTTTTCTTTCGATCGGATATTTATACATTTATTGTAAAAATACGAAAATTATCACTAAGAGAGCGTATAGTGTTTAATTTTTATAAACTGAGATCGCTTCGTGAATATTACAGATTTATCGATTTACGTAGAGTATTCGATCGAGGAACGAATCTTTGGATCGAAAATTTATATACCTGTTGTAAAAATACAAAAATTACTATCAAGAGAGAATACGTGAGTTTGAGTTTTACCGATTGGAATAGTTCTCGTGCCGCGAATCAATGGAAACTTGGTATGTACCGTATTGATTTCCATTGTACGAATTATTGTCCCATATTTCAACCAGCGAGGAAAGTTTCGACAAGGATGCGAATAGTTACAATAGTAGTTGTCTCAAAAACGACCTTCCAAACGAGCAATCCCCCCTCATATTATATTTGCATTCGAAAGGGTGGATTCGAGATTCGCCTATCGACGTGTAAACGTACGCACCCGTACCGAAATTGATTATCAGTTTCAGTTGGCACGGAACGAGAGTAATTCCACCCTTTTCCACGCATCGTCGCGTTTTACGCCGAGAAGTAACGCGTTGCCATTTTCGTTTTTTCGTTTACGAGTTCGATAACGATTCATCGCCACGCGAGAATTAATTTCCTCGAATGCAAGAATTTGGGGAGACCGTTAATGTGCGGCGTCGTCTTCGAAACGAACGGTGTTCAATCGTTTCAGCGACACCTATGTGCCATAGTTTCGATCGAGCGGAACGGGGTTGGCTTGGAAAAAGAATGGAACGGGAGGAATCGAAGCTTGTGTGTTTTCGTCGCGTTTTACGTCGAGGGGTTACATGTTGCCATTTTCATACGGGCGCGTTTTTCGTAACCGTTCGTTTACGAGCTCGATAACGATTCATCACGCAATTATCACGTTACGTCACGCTATAGGACGAGAATTAATTTCGTCGAGTGCAAGGGGGGGAACGCAGGAAGTGAAGGAGGAGGATCTGATTGACCCGTATTGCGTCGAGGATAATCCTCAGACGGTCCCTTTCAAGAACGTCACGTCGGCCGCTTTCAAGATCAAATACGACATCATCAATACACCATGCGTGGTACGATTTCTTCCCGCTTCTTACCATCATATTTAACACGATTGTCCACATGTATCACCGCTAAATTCAACATTCCTGGTCTAATGATTCGATACACACGTGAAAAAAAAAAAAAAAAAAAGAAAAAAAACGAAAGTTTCGTTCATTTCCTCATTCTCGTCGAGAGTTAAAGAGAGTTTCTTTAACCTCGCCAAAAGATCGTTTCGAAGGATAAACGAATATTAAATTGAAATCTCTACATATTTCGTCATATTTTTTTTTCCCACCAAGGAATCGTCTTTCAAAAAATCCAATACTCGTCGCGAATAAAACTTTCTTCATTTACTCGAATCATTCACTTGATCCCCCATATTAATCCCCACGACGAAAATAATTCCATTGCTTTTTATCCTCCACAAAACATTTCTAAAAATATAACATTTCATTCGCACAGAAATCGCGGCTGTCGGATACGATCGGCATAGACATATACCTGAAAAAAGATTTCCTCCAAGTGACCGGAAGCTTCAAGGAGCGCGGCGCGAGGTACGCTCTGATGATGCTGTCCGACGAGCAGAAGAAGCTCGGCGTGATCTCAGCCTCGTGCGGTAACCACGCCGCCGCGATCTCTTATCACGGGTACAAGCTTGGTATACCGGTGACCGTGGTGATGCCTGTGATGGCGCCTGTCATCAAGATCATCGCTTGCCGCCAATACGGAGCGAACGTGATCGTCCATGGCCCCGATATGGAAGAGGCGAGGCGCACCGCGCTCAGAACCGGCAAGGAGAAAGGGCTGGTCTACATAAACGGGTACATATTCTATACTTTGTCGTGCTACTGAGCTAGGAGAGAAAAGGAACCGGTTAAAACTTTAAAGTTTTAACCGCTCGAAAATTCAAAGGCGGTCGTTTTTCCAATTTCACTTCTTTTTATCCACTATTTTCTTAAAATACCAAGGACGTATTTTACAAATCTTGAGAAAAGAAAGAGAAGTTAACCGGGTTAACTTTGGCGACAAAAGAAAAAACTTGGAAAGGATAAAAAAAAATATTGAAAAATAAGTCGAAATTCACCACGGTATGATGAGTTTTAAAACACGAAACGGCACAAAGAGGAATGTCACGTTGAGCAGGACGGAGTTTGTCAATTATTTCAAATTAAATTATCGTAACATCGACTATCGAATTTTGCGGGTAAAAAAGAAAAATTGACAAACCATTTTTTCCACCACCATTTCTAAAATCTCTCTCTCTCTCTCTCTCTCTCTCGCTACCTGGTGTTTCCTCTCTGTTTACATTCCCACAGATACGATCACCCGGACATTGTGGCGGGGCAAGGAACGCTCGGCCTCGAGATCGTGGAACAGGTTCCCAACATAGACGCTGTGGTGATCCCGATCGGAGGCGGCGGCCTGATCGCGGGCGTAGCTCTGGCTGTGAAAAGCCTTCATCCCAGCGTAACGATTATCGTGAGCGAACACTATCTCTTTCCCTTCCTTTTTCCCCCCTCTCCCAACATCTCTTTTCCTCGACGGATAACATCCCCCTTTTTCTCCTTCCCCCCAATTTTCACAGGGCGTCGAGTCGGAGATGTGTCCCAGTTTCTACAAGGCGCGGAAAGCGGGTCGGCCGACTTACACACCCGTAGGCCCGACACTGGCCGAGGGCCTGGCCGTCCCCGTGGTGGGATACAACGCTTTCGCGACCGCGAATCCGTTGATCGACAAATTGGTGGTGGTGAGGGAAGATTGGATCGCCGTCGCGATCTTGAAACTGCTCGAGGACGAGAAGTGTATCGTGGAGGGCGCCGGCGCTATTGGCTTGGCCGCCATCTTGGCCGGCCAGCTGGAAGAATTGAAAGGAAAAAGGTCGCTCCTTATCGCCAGTTTCTCACGCAAATCTTGAACCTATCTTTCCTTGTATTTTACACTCAATACTATTTCCAATGTTTACTTTTAACCCTTTGCGCTTCAACGGTGACTCGCCACTTAGTGACACAACTCCAGTGGTGACAATATTTATTTATGTTTGATTTTTTTTAAAATATCGCTTCATGAGTGGATTCTTAAGCTGTTTAAGTATAATCTTATAAGGTGTAGAATAATATACTACACCTTAAATGGTTAGATTTTTATCTGAAATAAGACCGTGATCGAACTATTTTCGGCGTCAGTCCGAGTTTGACGTTCGTTCGACGGCGATAGAAATATTATTTTTAAAGTTTCTGAGTTTTGTAAGCGTGTAACGTAATTGGTTCAAGTGGAGATGAGTTTGATTTCTCGTTATTAAATAACGAAATGATTCCGATTCATTAAGAAATTGATAGAGCGAAAGAAATGTAGTGATGAAAATTGAGATGCTGTAAGAGAAGGAGGAAAATAAGAATGATAGACTGTGATTGTGAAAACAAGTTGTTGGGATATTAGTTCAAGATGAATTTTTCGTTATTAAATAATGAAATTATTTCTATTCATTGATAATAGAAAGAAGGAAAATGGCGATAAAAATAGAGATGTAGTATAAGAAGGTGGAAAATAAGAATAATAGACAATAATGCTTTTCACTAATTACTTTATTATTAAAATATCACACAACAATATAGATTTTTAATATTCAACAATTTCAATAAATTAAATCTTTCTTTATATGTAAAGATAGATCAAACATTAAAATATAAAAGTTTTAATTTGTGCGTGAAATCATTTTAAGTTAGCTAAGAAATTCACCAAGAACGAAGTGCGGGGAAATCGTGTGGAGTTGTTGGTTCGCCCGAGAGTGCAAAGGGTTAATATAATGCCGCAACGTATAACTATGGATAGGCCAACGTATCGAATCGATTCATCTTATGTAAATTCTATTTGCAAATCGATTTGTTATATTATTGCAATCTTTTTTTTTTTTTTTTGCGCAACTCTGTTCAATAGTTGGTATTGTCGAAGGGATGGTAACAACGCGGCCGTTTGATTTTCGTTGGTAGAGTGGTGCTGCTTCTGTCCGGCGGAAACATCGGCACGATGGCCCTGGTCAGGTGTTTGGAACGGGGACTGGCGGTGGAAGGGCGGCTTTTGAAGTTCACGGTGACGGTGTCCGATCGGCCGGACGAGGTCGCGGAGCTTTGCAGAATGCTGGCGAACCTCGATGTCTCGATAAAGGACATCACGTACGAGCGGACCTGGATTATGACGGACTTCTTCAGCGTGGATGTGAGAGTGTTGTGCGAGACCAGGAATCGGGAGCACACGGAACAATTGAAGAAGATGCTGCATCAGAAATATCAGAAGATTGTGTTCGCCCCCAGCGACGTGGCAGCTCTCACTTTGCCTTAAGCGTGTTTGCCTCGCCTCTCCGTCTCCTGTGATTAGGACGAGATTCGTGAGAATTCGCTTCGAACATCCCTGAACGTGGTCGATGGATCGCAGGCTCTGCGATCGAGGAAAATACGATTTTTCTTCCCTTCGATCGGATATTATTTGCACACCTGTTGTAAAAATAGGAAAATTGTTATTAAGAGAGAGCCGATGGATGCTATTGAAGAAAACGATCTTTCCCAAATCGATATTTATATACCTGTTGTAGAAATTACTATTAAGCAAGAGGGTATAGGTGGCGTTTGATTTTTATAGGAATAATTCTTTTCGAATATCCCCGAATCGATGGATGTAGACTTTTCGATCGAAGAAAACGATCTTTCCTTCGGATGAAATAATTTACGTATATCATTGTAAAAATATGAAAATTAGTGTGATTCGAGCGCGGCGTTCGATTTTTATAAACCGAATTCACTTTGAGGAAATATCGCGGAATCGATGTAGTAGTTTTGGATCGAAAATTTATATACCTGTTGTAGAAATAGAAAAATTACGGTGTCACGGTGTTTGAGCTTTGAACCGATCTCAAAACAATTTCAAAATAATTCTCGCGTCGAAAACTGGAAATATTCCATTGATTTCCATCGTATTATAATTATTGTCCGCCAGCGAGAGAAGTTTTTGCATATCGATAAGGATATGGAACGATTGACGGTCGTCTCGAAAACCGTAGTTGCCCGCTTATCGAACGAGCAATCTATCCGCGTGATTTCCATTCGAAAGAGTGGATTGGAAACGCGCATCGAGGTGTAAACGTACACATCCGCGAAATTGATTATCAGTTTCGACTTTGGTTGGGCAGAGATACGGAACGAGAGTAATTCCACACTTTTCCACATATCGTTTTCGTCCCGTTTTACGTCCACGGATTACGCGTTTTCGTACGATTGAGTTCAACGCAGCGTAACCGTTCGTCCACGATTTCGACAACTATGAATCCCTTATTGCGGGATCACCGCAAATTCCACACCATTTCACCGTCTCACCTTCACGAATTATTCGCCGTTTTTCCACAAAACAATAAGACTTTGTCGACTGCGACCACGATTGTGAGTTAAATACGTCTCCTTGACGAAACATAAATTGAAAATTATTTCGTTCGAATTTATTATTCACAATGATAACGCGAAAACGTGAAATTCTGATTGGAAAATAATTTAAAATAATCATCGATTTATATATATATATATATTTCCAACTCGAACTGAATGATTTTTCCTTAAACTTCAGGTTCATAGTTCCAGTTCGAGGGGGAGGACAAATTATTATTATTTCTTCCATCCATAACTTAATTTCGTTTACGGAGAAAAAAGGAGGTAATATCACTCCTCTTCTTTTTGCCTCCCTCAAGTTAAAAAGGAAGAGAATGTTAATATTTTCGGGTCAGTTTCAACGCGGCCGGATAAAAAATGAGTTGCAGCGGGCCGGGAAAATAAATTTCCCGCGTGTTTTCGGCCGAGCATTTTCCACGAGACGCTGTCAGGGGATTAATGCATCTTTACGCCGCCCGTTCGCGCTTTCGTCAGCGGTGTAACACGCCCGAATAATGTATCGCGCGCGCGTCACATAGCAAAGAGAAAAAAAAGAGAGAAAAAGACACAAAAGGTGTTGCTGGTTTCGGATTTGAAAAGGCGACGAAGGCCTTCCGAAGCCTCTCGCAATACGTGTGACGACGATATGTCACCTTTCTAATATCGGACTGCTCCGGATGAGTCATGATACGTGGAAAGAGGAGGCTCCGTCTCTTCTTCCTTTCTTTCTTTCTTTCCCTCTTTTCACCCGGCTTGGAGACGCCACGCGAAAGGAAAAGGAAAGAGAACTGGAACAACATTGCGCCACGGGGGATACTATGAACCGTTGTCGAGTTGGAAAGAGAAGCGAGAGAAGAGGAGGAGTATAGAGAATTTTTTTTCTCTTTTTCAATGGAACGGACTCGATTATTAGGATGTATTTCGAATAAAGCGGAAAAGCGGCCGCTGCTTCTTCCGTTCACGAACCTTAAACCATTGCAGCATAACGCGCATAACTTTCCCCATTTCCCTCGGTCTGCCATCTTTTCACTCGAATTGGACTCGTGGCAAACCGTGGATTAAGAACGGCTAAAGTTTTCGGCCGAAATTTTTCCCCTCTCTCGCTCGTTTCTCTCTCTCTCTCTCTCTCTCTCTCTCTCTCTCTCTCTCCATCCAGCAGAGAAAAACGAAAACGAGAAAGGGGGAGAGAGAGAGAGAGAGAGAGAAACGAGCGAGAGAGAGAGAGAGAGAGAAAAAGTGGCGGCGGCCTGAATTTACAGCATTTAATATCGGCAAAATGAAGTACGAGCAGCGACGGAGAGCGCCGTGGCAAGAAGGCCGCCATTTTGTGGCATCGATAAATCCATTTTATTGCCCTCGCTTGTACGTAAGCGGTCTGACTACGGTTAGACCGGGGAGAGCCTACCTACTTTCTCTCGTGTAAAACAAACGTCGAATAAAAAAAAAAAAAAAGAAGAAAACCGCATTTCACAAGAGGGGGGCCAATTTTTTCTTTCCTTTTACACTTTTATTCGATCGCCTCTCTTCGCATCATTGCCTCGAGTCGAGGCAAAACCTGCCTGCCAACCACGAACACAATTTCTCTCTTTGCATTCTCCTGCGTAATGCAAAATTTTTCTTCTCCTCCCTTTGACGAAGGTAATAAAGGGATCGTGACGAGACGAACGCTCTGGCCATTCGAAATATTTTTCTGTCTAGCTTCGATAAGATAATTTTTGATTTCTCTCTTCTCGTCCAAAAACTACCCACGATTTCTTATTTGGGACGAAGGAAGAAATTATTATGAAAGTGGGAGAAATTCGGGACGAAGAAAGGATGGAATTTTTCGAGGAGTTAAGTCGGGGGTTCGGTTGAGAAAGGATTTTCCCTCGCGGGGGAGTTTTCCAAGATGAAAGTTAATTCCGCTGGATAATCTCAGGACTCCTCTCTGGACTCCTCCCGGCGCATCGTGGGCGGGTGTGTAACGAGGGCGAAGAAAGATCTGTCACCCTTCCTCGCCTCCTTTTTCCAAGCTAAATCTTGGAAAGCGGATCGAGAAGTTTGCCGAATTTATGAGATTTCGGGTAAAGGAGAGCGGCCAGTCCCAGCGAGGGGTGGACGAGGAGGAGGGGAAGAGAGGGATTAACTTCGTCGAGCCATTTTGTCGACCGCGAGAGGGCTTTGTGACCGGGTAGGAGAAGACACATTCCCAGCAATTAGCCAACCCTGTCTGTGTCTCTCTGGTGGGGTGACGCACTAGCTGGGTGTTTCTAGAATCGGCCAAATCTTTGCCAAATTGTCCTCTTCGTGTATTTGTCTTATCTTTTGTACCATTTTTCTCGATGGAAGAGAATAGAAGAAGATGCAATATCAAAAACTCGATGGAAATTCAATCTTAATCATCCATGGACGTTCAGGATAATTAAAGTAACGCAACGATCCTCTATTTTTAAGAAAATTCTCGATCATCGAGGAATCATCGTCTTAGGATCGAACATTCGATCGAGTTTCGTGGGCCAAGTCGGAGAGGTTTCACCCCAGGAAAAGTTGTAGTCGGCAAATGTTGTAGCAAAACTTTGTCGCGAATAACTTGGCCGGCCTCTCTCCGAGTCGCTAAGTCCATAAGACTTTTTTCCGTTCCCCGAACGGAATATTCGGGGCGAAATTTAGTCATCTCGTTCCACACGGACTCCCGTTCCACGTGGAGTAACGAAGGAAAAAAGAAGAAAGAGCGAAGAAAGAGGTATAACACGGGGGGGAGACAAAAAGAGGAGCGGACAAGGTTGGATCAACCGGTGCAGATTAATCGGTCGTAGTACGCCGTTCTTTTAAGAAGTCTGAAGAGAAACGGAGAGAGAAAGAGAGAGAGAGAGAGAGAGAAGAGGAAAAAGAAGAAGAAGAAGAAGAAAAAGGAAACACCGTTCCAACCGTTACTTGGCTGAAAACTGAGAAAGTATATATTCCAAGGATTTCTTATAAAAGCTTGCAGAACGCTCCGGTTAAATGACTCTTCTGGAGGGGAGTGGAAAAAGAGAGAGAGAGAGAGAGAGAGAGAGAGAGAGAGAGAGAGAGAGAGAAAAGTGGGAATATTTCTTCGTCAGAGATTTAAGCGAGGATCTATTAAACGGCGGCCAGGGATCGTGATTCGTTTGCGAGCGGAAGGACGGAGGGAAGAAAAAGAACGGGTAGGCCCTCCTCCTTGGGTGGAAGTTACTTATTAGTTTTTAAGCCGCTTCGCGTCCTCGTGGAATTAACGAGGAGCAAATAAATCCCAAGGCAAGGAGGGGGCAGATTTCGTCGAACGAGAAAGAAACAGTCCTCCCCTCCCCCTCGTTCCCCTTAAAAGCATAATAATTAACGCGGGGTGCCGTGTTTTCTATCGTTTGGGGAACGAATTACGCGCCAATTTTGCTCCATTCCTTCAACGCGTCGTTCGAGCGTGAAATTTAATGGAAGACACGCGACGACGAAACTGCACGTTTCGATGATGAACCCAACGGGATCGAACGAATAATTCGTTGAATAATTCGAAAATTCTTTAATTAAGCAGGATTTTGAGCAGTGTGCTCGATGTAACGTGTTGTTTGTCCAATCGTCGAATCGAGGATATCTTGGAACGATGAGAAAAATAAAAGGAAGAAGAGGAAAAGAAATTTTCTTGTACGATCGATAAAGAATTATAGCGAGCCATTTTATCTTTGCAATTAAATTCTCGTTCAATCTTAATCTCGAAATAGGTTAGCGTCTCTAGAAACTATGATTAGGTGGGGGGGGAAAAAAAAAAAAAAAAAAAAAAAGAAAATCCGTGTTATCGCAAACTTTCCATTTATCCTAGCGTACAAAGTTTCGCGACAACAGGATCAAAAGAATAATTTATCACGGAGCGCAAAAATCACACCGAGACCATCGATACGAAGCCAGAAATTATTCACATCCTATCCGGCTGATCCGATCGGCTGATTTCACGGACAAACAGGTGCGCGGTTTGTTTGCCGAGAGTCGTGGCACGCGTCGAGAATGCATGGTTCCCTCTCCTGCAGTTTATTCGCTTTATTCCTCGAGATTAAAAGGCGGGCCCGGTAGATACACGAGGCCGACACTCTCCTCTGGATACGAGTGGCAACGAGTCGGTCCCTTCTCAGGATTCGAGCAGCTCGAAATTTATTTGTAGAAAAGTTTGCTCGTTAAAAGCGGCGCGGCGTGTACACGGTTCCATTATCAGCCCCCCCCCCCGCTCCCTCCGCCCCACTCCCCTTCGGCGCCGCGCGTTGAAACAATGCTACGTTACCGACGGCAGATAAGGTAGCTACGGGTTATTTTTTTTTTTTCTTTTTTTCTTTTTTTCTCCCTCCGTTTTTCCACCGCCACTCTCGTATTTCTCTCGATTTTTCCGAGCGCGGCTCGCGTGCGTGCCACGTAGGGAATGCTTCTCTTTTTCTTTTTACGTCGCGCTTTTCCACCGCCGGCTCTCTCTCTCTCTCTCTCTCTCTCTCTCTCTCTCTGCATTATCAAATTGGTATTTATCTTCCCGATTTTTCGTCGTCGCCCTCTTGCACACTCGTTTATTCCGCAATGTACGTATCGCGGAATTCTTCCCTTCGAAGCGCGTCGTTTTGGTGGCCGTTCGATTCGTCGAGCATTTTCTCCTTTCTTCTCTCTTCCTTTTCCTCGACTTTTCGAACGATTTTTTCCGTGCAATTTCCTCGCGCGATCCATTTCCTTGCGATTCGTAATATTCGCCACGCTCTTTTGATAATTCGCTCGAACACGCGTGGATAGATTTATTTATATCTTCTATTCCGCGATAATTAATTTTATCATATATACGTCGTGGACACGTTTCGTATACACTGCGTAGATCAGTTGCGATTGAAATCAGCTTTTTCGATGAACCGCGTCACAGATAAATAAATTAAAAAAACGGGTTAACGAGGCAAGAAGGAAGATCGAAGGGGAAGAGAAAGATAAACCGTTCTTGGGTCAAGCGACGAGAAGATTACGTATCCGCAATATACAATTCCCGTATATACGATATAAATGTAATTACGATTTAAAATGAACAACCGATAAAAGTGAAAAAAAAAAAAAAAATATCGAAATAAGAAGCATCGCGTGCTGAAAACGTTTCTGCAAAAAAAAAAAAAAAAGTAAGATAAGATAAGATGGAATAAAAAATTTCTCTCGAAGAGGATATTCCTTCTCCACACTTCCTTAAAAATGAATCTTAACCTTATCACGATCCACAGACGTTCTAAATCCGTCAAATGAAGCGCAATTTGTAACCGAAGAGGAGGAGGAGGAGGAGGAGGAGAAAGAGGTTTCCCCCTCCGGTTTGTTTTCGCCCGGCCTGTCCCATCTAAATCTTCATTTATCCTCCGGTTGCAAGGGGGAGGGGACGAAGTGAGCCGGGCTTTAGACGCGGCATAATTAGTAAGTTCTTTTAACGGTGGCCCGCCCGTTGATCAACTCTTGGCGAGATTAAATTTTCGATCGATCTTTCCTAATTACGCGAAAGGTGACTCGTTCCAAGCTTTAATGACCGGCACCGTCATCCCTCGTGGTCGGAGAGAGAGACGTGGTCGAGGATTAAAAGAAAAAAAAAAAAAAAAAAAAAAGAAAGAACAATCGAAACGGTTGCACGGCCGCCAATTTGAATTTGCAACGGGATTCGCTTTTTCGGGAATCCGTTTCCGAAGAAAGGAAAAGGATCTCGGATGGAAAAATCGAGGCGAGGGAATGATCGAGGAAGGGAAGAAATTGTGTGTTGGAAATTAGCCGTGGGAAGAGGAAAGAAACGGCAGAGAGAGAGAGAGAGAGAGACTCGTTGTCCGCCAATATCATCGCCGGTCGTTATTGAAAATCGCTTCTGTTTTATGATATCGCGCCTGGCGTAATGGCCGCCACCAAGATCCAAGGAATTGATCCAATCTTATCTGCAACGTATTAATGCCTCCTATCTCCCCCTCCCTCCCCTCGGAAATTGCTTTCGACGGAATCACCGTCCAGAGAAATTTTCTCCATAAGGATAAACGATTTCCAAATCGAACGATTAGATTCAGAACCTTCGATTTTCCTGAACGTCCAGAAAAGTTTTACGAATTGGACGATTGTTGGAGGGTATATACACGGGCTAAGGGTATAGCTAATAGCTTTAGAGTATCTAAATAACTGTTTACAAAAATTATCAGGAAACCACGAAACTATTAAATATGAGTGGATCGAAATATCTTGATACTTTTTACCAAGATAATTGTTAACCAAGAACCTATTAGAGGGGAGACGCGTTGAACAAACTTTGCGTTTGGACAATTAATTAACCAAAAATAAAAATTAGAACGAATCGAAGAAACATGTCTTCGAAAAAAAAAAAAAAATAAACCCAATTACACGCAATTCCGCCAGTTTAATAATAATTCTATCGTCGTCGAAACGGTTCGAAATCTCTTCGAAACGATCCTCCACGGCCATCCCATCGAGCCGAGGACACCTGGCCAGTTAAATCCACCTGGCCATCCACCTGACTCTTGACGAGCCGTTGGTATCCGCGTTGTCGGGGGATGGAACGGTGACAACAACGCGACGAGGACGATGATGACAGCGAAGGGAAGCCCCTTCTTCCCTCCCCCTCGACACGTAACCAACGACCATCCGGATGGCCGTGGCGGAATGCTAACGTCCGCATTAATACAAACTCCGTGTAATTAGCGGCAGGCTTGGTGCAGGGGACGTTGTTCTAATCTGCGTTCACCGGTCACGTCGCTGCAACAACCCCTCGTCGTTTACTTTCGACACTCCCCTCCCCCACGCCAACACGTGTTTTCCCCCAAATACTTCGCCAACGAGTGACAAGTTTCGGAAATATTCTTTTTTTCTCTCCTCACAAATTCAATAATTAACAAGTTTTGGGAAGTGCGGAGGTTGGAGATTTTTGCCGAGATTTTTGAAAAAGTTTTCTTCCGTTTGTGTGGAGTGGAAATTGTTATGAGAGGGAAAGGAGGGGTGTGCAGAAGTTTGGAGAAGTTTTAGCAAGTTTTTAATAAGTGTAAATGCGTATGAATGAATGGAAATGGAAAAATGTTGATGTTGGAACGATGGGATATTTGATTGGGAATCATATTGAGAAAAATATTGGAAATTTTGTCGAAGTAATCGAGTCGGACAGAATGTGCGTTTCAAAGGGTTTAAATAACGGCTACCTCTCTGGACATTTTTTTCACTATCGATTAGAACAGGACATATTTACTTTTCCCTTTTTCGTAAAAAATTTTTTGAGATATCGAATAATCAGCGCTAAGTCTACTTTCCTTTTCAAATAATTATTTTAACGAGTCGAATAGTATAATCTCAAAACGGTTTAAATATCTCTCTTGTGGAAAATTTTTTTTTCAGATGGAACGAAAAAATTCTACTACTCGTTTCGAGACGAGTTTCATACGAGACAAGGAAGTTTCTTTGCGACAAATCTCTTACAAATCGAATGAAAAACAGTATCGTTTCTCTCGATGGAACACGTTTACTTTCGACTAGATCCTTTATCCATCCCTCTTAAAACTTTTTCTCAGATACTAAAATCGGATGATCATCACTGTCTCCTACCTCCCTTCATTTAAAACATTTATTTTAATTATAAATTAGGGAGAAGAAGTGATCCTTGGCGGAAAACGCGTCGCTTTCTCAGTGCAGGTCAGTTTCAAGAGAGAGAGAGAGAGACTGGAGGCTCCCAAAGGGATTTCATCTCTCGCGTTCGAGATGATGTAACGAGAAGAAATAGAAGAAGTGAGACAGGATAGGTTTGGAGGGAAAGTTTTGATTGAAAGACGGGAGAGCGGGCGACCGGTGGGACTTTTGTCAACGACGGGTATCTCGAAAAATTGCGCGCCTCGTAAAAAAGCTGCAGCTACCTCCTACCTACTGTGCAACTGCATCGTTCGCGACTTATATTTTTCGAACACGACTTCTTCTTTTTCCTATCTCTCTCTCTCTCTCTCTCTCTACGTCGTCATACGATCTGTTTTCCCCGAGATTTCCTCGTGAAAACGGAAAACTCGTCAGAGTGTGGGCGGGGAAAAAGCAGGAGAGAATCTTTCCCTCGATTCCTGGTGCGCTTTTTCACCGCGTTTTCGTTTCCTACTTCGAGGAATTCCGCGCCAAGGATGGAGATGGCTCGTTGTTTTGGCGCCAGCCTCGGAATAAATGAACGACACGCGAGGAGGATCGCGAGGATATACAAGTCGCTCAACAAGTCGGTCTCGAAATACCTCTACCATACTTTTCTTTCCCAAGTTCTCTCGCGAAAACTCGCGTTACCCGATACGCTCGCTCGGCCGAGCATCCAGAAACTTGTTGTTCTCGTCGAAGTAATTATTTCTTACGTTGCGATCTGGAGAAATTTAAAAAGAATTTAATCTCTTCGAAATGTTTTCGTAAAAATTCTACTCCACGTTTCGAAACGTTTCGTGATAAAAATTTGTTCAAAATGACAAACACGCGCCAGTTCAACGAGATCTCTTACAAATCGATGATTTATTTTTCAAACTTCTCGAACGAGAAATATATAAAGCGACGACGTATTTCGTTTCTCTCTCTCGCGATTCTTGGCAAAAGAGTATCACGCGACGACTATCTACAATTTCGCGTTTTAATCGGAAATATAAACGGAGCGCGAAGGATATTAAAACGCGATCAAATTATATAAATGTGAGGAAATAAGCTCGGGCGGAAAAACGCAGGGACAAAACATCCAGAGATTGGCTGGTATCCGCTAATGAGCAGCCACGTTACCGTACTTCGTTTCAACGATCCAGTGTGTGTGCTGCTCGCGATCGAGGTCGAACGATTCGCGGAAACCACGGTCTTGAAAAATGTATCCACGAATAACATTTAAAATTCCCTCTCTTTGTGACCCATACCTATCCTTTCCTCTTCCTCTTCGTACAATTTCTACGACAAGAAGTTGTAACAGTTTGGAAATCTTTTTCTTGAATCAATTTTACATACATAAAAAAAAAAAAAAATTAAATTCCCTCGAACAACGTGCGCCGAGAAACGCTGTGCGCCAAGAAATAATAACGGTATCAAGAATCGAGCGTAGAGAGAGAAGATAAGAAATTAACGACGCTCCTCTTCCACCACTCGAATTTCTTCGAATTGTTCCAGGAAACGTTCGTCCCAACTTCGCGTGGCCATCCTTGATAATTCAATGGATCCGCGCGAGGAGGTCGTATCCGCGCGCTGAAATATGCAGAGATGTTGGCGAAAAGCGTGGCGATGTTCAGGGGACGGCGAGTGGTCGACAGAACAACCGGCTCGGGAAACCCGTTTCGACTTTCCAAATGACCGGCGCGATCGACCTTCGAAATGGTAACGATGCCCATCCAATCTCGGTCGACACTCTGCAAAGTGGATGGATACGACACGATACTGCTACTTTCCTCGAGTGTACCACCGGCGATAAATCGATAAACAAGCTCTCCTTCGAGAAAAATGAATTTTCATAAATTTCTCAAATACAATTTCCTCCCCTCTGTACGAAGATATTCTTATCCGCTCGAATCTTTTTCTCTTCCTCTGAATTCTGAATTCTGAATCATTCGCATAAGATCAACGTGTTTTTGGAATGTGTTCTCGAAGATTTTAAACAAGTCTACGAAGCTGGAAATCGTATAATAATATTATCGAGTTAAAAATAGGCGAGTGTTAAACAATTATAAAATAACGAAACCATCAACCACGAATTATTCCATGTTATAGAATATAAAGTTCAATGAAATTTTATTTATATAATCCTATTATTGAACGTTGCCAGCAGTATCACTATTTCATAATTGGTATTTTATCTTCGATACGCGCTCTTCAAATTAAAATATATTCATTCAGCTAAATCCGCATATTTCATTTATTGTTTATCATAACTATAGCATAACCAGTCAACATTCCATGAACCGAATGCGGTATGGAAAGAAGCAAACGTCTATAAGAAGTCATCAGTATCATCGAAATGAAAATAAGTGAGTGTTAAAAAAAAATTATAAAATAAACGAAATCATCAACCAAGAATTATTATAGAGCGAAAGAGCGTGAATGAACGGCAGGATGAAAAAGGAAAAATCGAAAGAAGTACACGTCTATAAACCATCAGTATTAATATTATCGAGTTAAAAATAAGTGAATGTTAAAAAGAAACGAAATCATCAAACTAAGAATTCATTATAGAAGAGTCGAGAAAGGAGCAGCGTTCGATTGTTCAACGAACCAGTTCGCAAGAGGAGTTGATCCTAATTAAGGGGAATGCCAAGTTCCACAATCTGTTCTTACGTGTTCGTGCGATTGTCGGTCCGGCAGGTATTATCTTTAATGAGGAATTGCTTGCAGTTCAGTTGCGATATACACGCCGTGGAATCTTGGCCGGCCGGTTAACGACGCTTCTGAACTCTAACCGCGCTATTAGTCAACGCGAATCTCGATCCTCGGCTTAATTAGAACTCGTGTTTCTTCAGGTGACAGGGGGGGGAGAAAAGAAAAAAAATCATCGTCCGCCTTCCGCGAACGATTCTTCTCTTCGCGGGAGACATCGAGGAATCTTGCGTGTGGGAAGTCTCGAACAATGTGTGTTAATCCGGACGAAATTCATTTATAAAAAGAAAATAATTGTATCAACGTTAAAATTTTAAAAATTCTCCCTTTTAAATATATGATTTAAAAGAAAGTATAGGAAGAGAAGTTTCAAGTTAGTTGAGAAATATTCTGTAAATTTTGTTAAGAAGGGTTTAAAAATTTCAATCTTATGTAACATCTTGGAAAACAATCTATTTTAATTTAAATCGTTTGATTTGATTGTATGTACAAGTGTACGAGCCGTATCTCGTATATTTGCGCGTGAATTGGGTGTCATTGGATCGCTGTTTCGATTTTGTTTTGTTTCGTTTCCGAACGGACGCGACGCAGCGAGCTCAGAGCAGTGGAACGAAGGCATCGGCACGATCCACATCTATTTTATATATATATAACGTAGTTTATTCCGATTTTTCCCTTCATCGAATATATATATATTCTTTCTTGCTTGTACGATTTTTCGTCGAATCATTTCACAATCTATTCCCAAATATCGTTGTAAATCGATCGACAAGTATTTTGTCTCTTCTGTTTTTGTAAATTAAAGTAAATTGAAGTTGAATTACTTCGTATTAAAGAAATTCACACGGTGTAGTGATTTGTCAATGATTTTTTATATGTTCCACGCGACAAAAGTAGAAACGTTTTGCCGGGGGAATTTTATGGAATAGAAGAAGATAGATATTTTTTTATTAAAAATTTTTCAATTCTTGTTGAAGCATAGAAACTTCAAAAGGAGAGAAATTTTATAATAGGTTTTACGAAATTTATTTATATAAATCAAACAGATGATCGATTATTTCCATTATTATATTTTCTAACTATTATTCAAACAATCGAAATCGATAAATAGATTGGTTGCACAGACGCATTAAATAATATAAGATCTTAACTAGACTTTACGTACTCATTTTCCGATAAATGAATATTTCATCTAAATTTACGTTCTGATAAAATATGTTTAAAAATTTTTTTACGATATGTTTTTACGATACGACGAAGAGACTTTACGAAATTTATTTATATAAATCGAACGGGAAGACGAGCAGGTGATCGATTATTTCCACTATTATTATATTTTCTAACTACTATTATTCAAACAATCGAAATCGATAAATAGATTGGTTGCACAGACGCATTAAATAATATAGGATCTTAACTTCATCCAAACTTACGTCCTGATAAAACATTTAAAAATTTAAAAATCCTGAAACACAAAAAAAAATGGATCCATTTCATACAATATAAATAAATAAATCTCTCATTATCAGATTTCAAAACCTGATATCCCACGATAATGAATCATCTCGCTCGCCGAAGACTTGTCCTCGTCGTCGAATTCGCATTTCCACCTTTCCATCTTCCACGCGGAGAGGAAGTTACAACACGCGTCTAACACGTACGTGTCACGGGGCGATTAAATCTCATTCAATAAGAGAAATCTTCACCTTCCAATCCTCTCAAGATCGAGGAGAGAACTTGGGCGCAAGGGGTTTGGTCGCAAGAGCGACGACGGTGCGCCGGAAATGGCAGTTGTAACCAGCCCTGGGGGGAGCGTTAACGTCATCTCCATAATCGCCGCAGAGCCAAGAGTGACAGGGACGTGATGCGGAAGCTCGAAAGCCGGCCGAGCCATTCACTAGTCGCGCCATCAATCCCCGCGATTAGGCTAATAATTTCACTCCACCCCTCGAACGGGTGGAGGGCCGCGGAAAGGACACGGTGAATTATAACGCGTCTCTGTCCCGCCGATGTGAGATCGTATTGTACACGTGTGTCAGCCTCGTCTCAACGATCCTCTTATTGAATTTGATCTCGAAGAATAAATATCTTGTGGAAGGGAGAAGATGGTGTAAACGATTTCTTATCGAGGTTGAGCTTGGAATATATTTAGTTTGTGAATGAAAGGAAATATTTTTTTATCGAGATTGATAAATTGATCTTGGAATATATTTAATTTGTGAAAGAAAGGAAATGATACTTTTTTATCGAGGTTGATCTTGGAATATATTTAGTTTGTGAAAGAAAGGAAATGATACTTTTTTATCGAGGTTGATCTTGGAATATATTTAGTTTGTGAAAGAAAGGAAATATTTTTTTATCGAGATTGATAAGTGGATCTTGGAATATATTTAGTTTGTGAAAGGAAATGATACTTTTTTATCGAGGTTGATCTTGGAATATATTTAGTTTGTGAAAGAAAGGAAATGATACTTTTTTATCGAGATTGATAGGTTGGTCTTGGAATATATTTAGTTTGTGAAAGAAAGGAAATGATACTTTTTTATCGAGGTTGATCTTGGAATATATTTAGTTTGTGAAAGAAAGGAAATGATACTTTTTTATCGAGATTAATAGGTGGATCTTGGAATATATTTAATTTGTGAAAGAAAGGAAATGATATTTTGTTAATTTTATACTCGCGTTCGGTCGCTTCTCGAATTCCCCGTGCTAGAATTATCTAGAAAAGGGTAAAAGAAAAACCAGAGAATTCACTTTTCACGTTTCTCGGAAATGACGCACACATTGGAGTCCTCCGATATTTTGAACAATCTCCTTATTTTCAGATATCGTTCTTGGAAAACTCTCATCTCACGAAGGAAAACATTACCTTCCTTTTCGTACGATGATCGAAATCGAAAATCAAAGAAGAAGAAGAAGAAAAAGTTTCGCGTACGTTTAATCCAATATTATTCGATCTCCAAATAATTACATTGAGAAAAAAAGATGGTGGAAAAGAAAGGAGGAAATACAGCTCATCGGGTCGGGGGTGAAAAAAATTACGGGACGGCTTTGAAGCGACGCCTGTCGTTATCCGGACAGTAGCCGGCTGCCATAATTTAATGGCAGCCGATGAACGTCGCTAATAGGTAGTTTCTTTTTTGCCAGGGCCGTGTCGCGGCCGAGGATGGGTGTCGCGCCGGAAGAGAATCAATTACGAGCTTTTAGTCTCGTTAGTTCGCGCGTCGAGGTGACACGGCGACGTGTCATCTTTCCTTTTAAAGATAGAAAGGCTATTAATAAACGTCACGCGTAGATAAAGTCGTCGGTGTCTAGCTAGAGATCAACCCCTTGTACATCCTCTCCTTCTCGTTAAAAATATTGTTCCTCGACCCCTTGTTCCTCGCCCATTTTCGACCCAACCCTTTCTTCACCAACTTGCCTCGTCTCCATCTTTCCTTTCTTCCGCAAAAAAAAAAAAAAAAAAGAAAAGAAAAGAAAAAAATTGGCGCTCGAAAATGATGGAAAATAAAACACGAGTGATCCTGTAAACAGAGCGAGGGGAAACACACATTTAAAACGGTTAATCACGCGCGAAACGAGAGAGCAGATAAGTGAACGCTTAGCAGGGGATGCTGGTTAAAATAAATAAATTAATCCTGCGAAACGAAAATATCTGTTTCGAAACGAGGGATTAACGATCTCTTTCCGCCAGGAAAGAGAAAAGGGACTCGTGAAAATCGCGAGGGAGAGGGAGAAAGGAGGGAGACGTGATCCAGCGTCTCGTGGAAGATGATGCACGAGCTCGCGGGGATGACAGCCGCATCCGGAGAAACGCATTTTCCCCGGGGTTTATTTAACCAGTGGCAGACGGTATATAGAGCGTCGCCACTGTTTCTCTACGGCTAATGCGTCTTACCCTGTTCCTCCCCTGTTTCGATTCACATTCAACCGACGTTCCGACAGTACTCTCTCATCGAAACTCTCTCCGTTATTAAACTTCTTGCGCTCCTTTTAAACGTAATAACAATTCTCCCCGTTTCACCTTGGAAATTAATTAATTCCTCGACCCCGTGTTCCTCGAAATCGACCAATCCTCGAACAATATCGAGCGATTGTAACGCGATTCGTTCGCACTCACGTTCTTATCCGAAGTACGCTCCCTTTTAACGTAAGAATTCTTGTTTCTTTCACGTTGGAATTAATTCGTAGCCCATCCTCGAACAATATCGAGCGATTGTAACGTGATTCGATCGACCTCGCATTGATATTTTGAAACACACTCCTTTTTAACGTAAGAATTCCGTTACCTTCACGTTGGAATTAATTCGTAGCCCATCCTCGAACAACATCCTACGAAACATGGAGCGTTGTAACACGATTCGATCGACGTCGCACCCATCTCCATTAGCCGCCTCGCACAACATCCGCATCGCACACCTCCCCCTCCCCATAAATCTTCCATCCTTCGACGATTTTCCTCGCGAAGCCGAGGAGGATCGCGTGGCGACTTAATCGCGAGGCGAGGCCTCCCTCGTTTATTCCCGGCCTATAACTCGCGGGTTAAACGTTCCGTGGATCGCGTCGTTGGTCGCAAACCTCGTCTCTCCGCCGATTCGTTCGATTAAGCGGCGGATGCAGGGCGTCTGTGTTTCCGCGGCACGATCAAAGGCGGGGGCCGAGGCCGACCCGTTTTCGGGTTTTTCGGGGGTTCCCAGAGGAGAGCGGGTGCACGTGTTTAATAAGGCCGGGGACAAATTGACGCGAGTAAATCAAACGGCGGTGTAATTCGTTTCTCGGTATATATACGAGAGCGTTGGGGAGGAGGAGTCGCGGTTGGGGCACAGTGACCTGTTTGTTCGGGCGATGGGGCGAGGGAGGGAGGAATATTTAAAGCTTGACAAATGCGGGCCTTTAATAACCGCGGAGACGGTTACCAGAGGCGGGTCGGGTATATAATCTTTCACGATTCTGACGGTTCCTGTTAAACACTCGACGACACCGCTCGCTTTTTTTCTTTTTTTTCTTTTTTCTTTTCCCGGATGCTGCGACTGGAAGCGCAGCTATCCGAGCAGCTTGCTTCTCGAGACAAGTTGGATTATGGATAGATTTGGAATTATATTTTCTATTTCGTATTTTTCGATGTGGAAGAGGGATCGTGAAAAAAGGAATTTAAATTAAATATCCTTCGATCGAAGCGATGAAAAGAAGTGAGATTATGAAATATTTGCGTAGAATCATATTTTCTACTTCTTTTTCCAGTGCGATCGTGCAAAAAGAAACTTAAATTAATATCCATCGACGTGTTTCCACGACGATCATCGGCCATCGATCCAAAGAAGCGACTAAAGAAAAATATTTCACGAGTAATAAAAATCGAAACTGTGGACGAGGAAGGAGCAGCAGGAAACAGGATTTCCTTCCCCCTCCCCTCTTTTTTTTCGTTATCGAACGCTTAATTGCCGGTTGGAGGAACTCCTTTGAACGGTTGCAGGTTCAGGTGTTGTCGCGCGCCTGCTCGGCGCGCGTCGGCGAGAGCATCCCTTTCATACAATTCGTCACGTTCCGGTTTATTACGATTCAATCTCGAGGAAATGACGCTACTCTCTCGCGAATCCACGAAATGAACGCGCGCTTCGTTTCGATCGCGTTTAATCGGATGGAGGAACGAAAATTTGTTGGTCGCGTCGAGGAAGGATGCATCACCAAGAGTTGCGGAGAAGGTTGTTGAGAAGAAGAAATTTTGGAAAGGATTTTATCGATACGGAAATTGAGAATGGATTGAATCTTAGAATCCTGTTTCCATTATGGAAAATGGAAACCTCTCTTGTTCCCTTTCAACGAGAATATTCCTCTGTTATACGGGACTTTATCACGAATGCACGATTCGATTATTTTAACTTTAATACATTTTTAGCGGAGCTTTTGCCGCTCCTTTCGTCGGTTTGAACCGATTCGTGAAAGTTAATAACTTTCAGTTATTACGAAATGTTTCAAAGATTTTCTTTCCCAGGATATTACGCGGACGGTAAAAATGGTTGTGATGCGGAAAGGGGATACAAGAAGGATCGCATGTTCGAGACGAAAAAGGGAGCACGGGTTGTTTGGCAAAGGGAAATCGGTCTTTAAAGGTGTCGAAACGGTTGGAAATACGGGAATAAATAATCTGCGAAACGAGACGAGCTCCTTTCGAACACGAAGACAACCGGAAACCCGCTTGTACGCTCTATTTCTCTGCGTAATGACGCGTCGACGAGAAATATCCTCGATGACGTTTAGCTTCCTCGAAATGCGACCAATTCTTTCCACAGAAAATTTCTAATAACAAAAATATTCGGAATATTTTTCTCGAAAATGGAAATTCATCGATTCATCGATGTATCCAGCTTATCGTCTGTTTTCCAAACTAACGCATCAACTACACGAACTTCGTTGGTAACGATCGATCGAAGCGTCGTTAAAGATGAATCGCGCGAAAAGTTGAACAACAACGTCGATATGAATATTTCGCCCGTGCACTTTGCAAGAATCGAATCGTTCGCGCGAATATTCATCACGACTTTACAATTTACAAAAGAAGAAAGCATCGAAACGAAACCGTCCTCCTCTCGCGAGATGATTCTCTTCGAAAAAAAAGTTGGATCGAACGGGATCTCTCGCATCGACGAGAGGGATTTCGAGAAACGAAACTCCTGCTCCCGCGCGAGATCGATGCTTGGATGTTCCCGGCAACGAAAACAACGGCCGAAATTTACTATTCGCCGAGGTTAAACCTTGATCGAGTCGTATCTCGTCTCAGGATTTGCCCGTTCGTTCGTTCGTAGTCCCGTTGTAACTCGAAACGTGGGTGTCGTGGCGCGCTAGCCAGGGAACCGCCACGTCCCGCCCCGGTTTCGTGCTGCAATTTACTGCTGATGGCAGGTAATTCCGACGGCTGATAATCGCGCCACCAGCATCCGGCCACCGACTGATCCGCACAATAAATACGGATACCCGGTCGGTCGGTGATTAATGGTTGGCGGGGGAGAGGGATGGTGTACACTTGCTTACGAATTCTCGAATTTTGTTACCCGGTTGCTTCGTTCGAATCTTCGGCAGCGTCTCGACAGATTATTTGGAAATCTGTCGAGGATCGTGTTATTGAATTTTCGTTATGCTCCCTTCCGGAAAATAAGGTAAATATTAATTATGACGGAAGGGATTCAGAGACGAAGTTAATAAATTTCGTGGTAATCACTAAACTAAGAGTTTTCCATTCTAAGAATTTAGGAAATTTAGTTACTTTAGTTCTCTCTTCGTTGAAATAACAATTATACTATATCGAGTTATGTAAATGTGCTATGTTTCGAAAAAAACAGTAGTATTTGTGCATCCTTTCTTTCGATCCAGAAAGTAAGGTAATCGCGTGTTTTGCGAAATGAATTATTTAGAGGCGAGGAATTGGATTTTCGTTCTCCACGATGAACAGTATACGAAGCTTCTCCGCCATATTTCGAAAAGGAAAAAGAGAAAAGAGGAGTCGAGAAGCGAAATTAAAAGATCGAAGATGAAGTTGGAGAATTAACGCGGCCCGAATTCAGAGGGGGTGGATGATCCTCGACCATCTTTAGGGTTATCGAAGTGGTCTCGAGCAGGATCGGGCGCGTTGATTGGACTCGATCAAACGACTTCTCGAGACTCGGCGTCTCGATCATTCTCGTATCCACGTACAGTCGGGTACGCAAGTAGTTCCTTCCATCGGATCGCCCGCACCTAACCCATCTAAACAAAGAACAATTCATTCTTCGATCGATCACGACTCGAACGTCGATCATTTTCAAAATTCCCGCGCCAATCCCAAATTGAGGATCATGCTCGAATGAATTGCAGCCGGTGAAAATTTCGCGAAATCAATTTACCGAAACATCGGGCCGCCCGTCGGATAGATAAAATACTCGACCACCGGCTATCTCCCGGGAAATTTAGAACCTCGCGATCTACCCCCGCCCCCATTTTTCCAACGCGTTGAAAAACGGCGCGGAATCGAGCATCCCTGTCACGGACATTGAACTTGGCCGGGTCGAATCGACTGTACCCCGATACGCGTAACCGCAGGTGCGACGCTCAGACAGTTTTGGAGCACCTACTGTGCGGAGGGTAGGCAAGAGTGGAGGGTAGGCAGGCGACCCCCAGACGCGCAGTCTGCCGCTCTCGACGCGGAGGCGTGTTGGGTGAATAACGAAGTTCGAGAGAAAAGAGAGGAAAGGAAAGGAAAGGAGAGAGAGCGGGAGTTTTCGCTGGGAAACGATCGTTTCGCGAGTCTCTCTCTCTCTTTTTTTTTCTTTTGGAGGATTAACGCGAGATTTCGAATTCGTTGAAGTTAAAGTTATGGAAATTTTATTAAAAATTTTTTCGGGAGGAGGAGAGATTTGGAAAATCTCGTTGGACAGATGTAACGTATTTTAAATTTTTACACTAGTTGTAAAGAAATGGAAGGAGACATAGACTCGAAAGATGAATCGTTTTTTTTTTGCGAATCCTAATATATATTCGACTACTTTGGATACAATTGAAACAAGAACCTTACCTTTGGTAGCAGAACGAAGCGAAGAGGGATGGAGGAAGGCGTCGCAGGTGCAGTCTCCGGGAAGCAAGGACGAGAGAGAGAGGGAGTGGGTTAAGCTCGGCGAGGGGGTAAGCGTAGTCTCGTTAAAAATACACGCGTGACAAGGTCCTTTACACGCGGTGCAACATCGGTCGCGTGCTGGAAAGAGAGAGAGAGAGAGAGGTTGCTTTACGGCCGAGCACTCGTTAGTAATTGAATACTTGGAGGAAACGAGGAGCGGCCGGCATTGTTGCTCGTGGCTTTGCTTCCGTCTCGCGCCGCTCGACGCGTCGCCACTTTTATCTGCTCGACACGACCGAGGACACGCGTGACGAATTTAGGAATGGTCGAAATCTCGAAACTTTGCTTCTTCCATTTACAGTTACATTCCAAGTCGAACGTAGAAGTCGAACACGTATGCTTATTTCTTTTGTTCGTTCGAACCAGTTGTCCAGCGAATTATTCAATTTATGGAGAAACGGAAGGAGGAGAAAATAATACAATTGTTGTTGTTGATCGATTTTTGTATATGATAGAAATAATAGAAATAATTTTATACGATAATATCAGAAAGCGGTGGAGATTAAAATTCAAAAGGAATTTTTATTATTAATCCCTTAGGAAAGTTTCGCGTTTCGGGGAAACATTAGGCTCGGTTTCGTAGCGTGGAAATTCGATAAGGGGAGGGCCGGCCAATAATTCTGCGGCGATGCTTTTGCGCAGACTTCCGCCGAGTCGCGATATATCAGTCCGGGCCGAGGCAAACCGGAACCGGAAACCGTCAATCATAGGACTAAGTTAACGCCGAGTCCGTTCTACTCGCCCAGAGAACCGCCGCCCTATATCGTAACGCCAACTATTTTATGGACACTCTCTCTCCCCTTCCCCTGCCCCTACCTGGTACTCCTCCTTCCGTCTCGATTCTCCTTTTCGTTCGTGAATATACACACACACACACACGAAGCTGGGCATCGTCATCCCCTTGAAATATACTTTCGAGCGTGGAACATCGATTTTTTCATAAATAACCATCCCCTACCGGTAAATCTCTCAATCCGGCCAATACTCATCCCTAAACTGCGCGTGTCTGGTTAATTCCGTCTGGATACTCGGATAAGCCTCGATGTGGAAATATTTTTTTTCAAATATTTTCCTTCTTTTTTTTTCTCTCTCTCCCCTTCCATTTTAACGGTTCGTTATACGGTTTGTTTCGGCGTGTATCGAAGTATCGTTGCATCGGTGGATATGGTTGGAAAATGTTGGGAAAGGTGTATTCTTTCGCGAGAGGTGGATGGTCGAGAAGACCAGCGTGGATGGAAAAGCGAGCGTGGTGTTGAGCCATTACAGGGATTGCTCTTTTTTTTTTTTTTTTTTTGCGATCAAGAATAAAAATTAGGATAAATCAAATTTTCGAGGAATCCTGGTGGGTATTATAATCGAATAATGAATTGTTGAAATAATTTTATTCTTAACTTCAGCTGTTAAATTTAACCTGATAAAAGATAACATCGTTATTGTTCCTCGATAAGATCTTCAACGAATTAAACATAATTTAACAATTATATAACAATTTAGCTTCGTATAAAACGCGTATATTCAAGAGCGAGAAACACAGTTGAAAAAAAGGATACATATATATATATATATATTCTTCGCAATAAATACATTGAAACGAACAAATATATTATATTCTATGCACAATGAAGAAAAACGAAGCTTAATCCTTTCACTCGTTAAGAGCACGTAATATTCATTGCTAGCTATTATAATCGATCCGCTCTCTTAGCCACAATTGTCTGCTGTTATTCGACGAACGATATAAACTAACTTAACTTCCCGTCCGTTAAAAATTTTACCCACCCACAATGTCATTGTTGTAAAAAACGATGAAATAAAAAATAATATCCTAAATCATCGTTATCGATAAAATCCTTTTAAACCAAATTAAACGTAACAATTTCCCTTCATACGAAACACGCAAGCATTCACGAAAGCGTTCACAATTGAAAGAAAAGAAACGACACTTTCTCTCACATCTACAATTTCAATATCAATCGTTGCGCATCGTTTCCACGCGCAAGTATTCTATGCACGACGAGAAGAAGAAGAGGGAGGAGGAAGAGGAGGAGGAGGAGGAGGAGGGATATATCGATAAAAAGATAGGACGACGGAGGAGAATGAAGATAAAGGGGTATCGATTACGAGAGGGTATTGGACAGAAATTGAAGGAGCTGGCCCGTGGGAGGAGGTTGGCCGATGTATCGAGGAACGTGGATTGAATAATTGCGCCGGTGGGCTCGGCTTTTCCCTCGCGGGGAAAACGTTGAAAACGGGTCGTGCCATTCCTCCCCCCTTCCTCCTCCTCGCTCATAAAGGTCGAAATTTTACGGGCCGTAAAACGGCCCCGGTCATTAGCGAAATCGGCGATGGCTTACGGTCCCCTAGCTTTTACGGCCCGCCCGCGAAAATAAAAGCAACGGCGCCCCTCCTCGAATAGAAATTGTGCGAAGAGGGGGCGGGGGGGGGGCGGGTGGAAAAAGGAGAGAAAAAGGAGCGCGCGAAAGGGGAGGAAGCTGTTATATATCTGTCGATACCGTTTGTCGAAGAATCCGTGGAGACGCGTACGTTTATAACTCGTCTCGTCTATTCTTACGAGAACGGAGTAGTTTGCCGGTGACGGTTGTTCGATTTTTATCTCGGATACCGTGTTACTGTATTATTTACGCGTGTGACGAAGTTAGTTTCTGAAAGGAGAAATACATTTATTATTATGTTCGAGCTTAGAAACAGAAACAGAACGTGAGGTGTATTAAAAAAGGTACCTTGTTGTTGTTGGAGTGTCGAAAAATCGAGACTCGAAATTTCCAGTTTCTTCTTCAGCGGTAATAATAAATTCGAAGAGATGTTCGACGAAGAGAGAGAGAGAGAAAGAGAGAGAGAGAGTCTATATCCAGGAATGAAAACTTCTTGAAAAACGGTGATCCCCCTGGATTCGATCCGGCGAAGGATATTCAATCCTCGGATACCTTCTCCCTCGCCAATCCCACTTTTGATGGAAACAAAATTGTGGCCGGCACAATATTCGTATTTAGGCCGCGTAAAGCGCTAGCGTTTCCCAAACGTTCCAACGGTCGAAATATTGCCCCCCACTCTTCCCCTCCCCTTCCCTCCCCCTCTTCTTTGCGTATTTGAGTGCAGTGAAATCGCAATAACGACGGTTTCCTCCTCTCTTCTTCTTTGTTTATTTCCCTTCTCTCTCTCTCTCTCTCTCTCTCTCTTCTTTATTTTTCGATCTTTCACAATGGGCACGTCCCGTCTCGTATTTTTTCCAGGTCGACACAACGAGTTACAACGTGGGCGCAGGTCGCGAGACAGTGGTTAAAGGCTGGGCCGGGCTCTAATTCTTCCGGGGCGGACGTTAACAGCCCTGAAAAGGATAAGCACGTAGCAACGTAGCGCTACGTGATGCAAGACAGGGAGCTGTCTGTATAATTCATGCAATCAATTGGCGAAACGAATACGATAACTTAGTCACGCCGCGCTGTTCGCTTTTACGACCGTTTCAGGGACACGTTTCCCTCTCGTTCGTCTTCGAAACGTTTCCTTCTTTCCAGGGGATGGACGATGGCGATCGGGCAAGTTAATCCGTTCAAGATAGGTAGAATATCGTTCGATGGGGGGCTTAATTGCTCGCGTGGAGATATTGACACAATTCGTGGCGGGTCACATTGTGATTAGATTGTCTTAATAATAAGATCGAGATAGAACTGTTCCTTGTAGATTGCTCCTAGATTAGAGATCTCTGATTGTGAGAAGAGGGAGGGTGGATATATTCTCGAGGGCGGTGATTCTCCGAGGCGAATTCGTTCGAAAGTAAATTTTTAGTCGGTCGAGAGCAAGAGATTATCGAAACATTCTTGCGAATTTCGATAACGCGGCACGCAACGATGATTCGTTCCAATTGTGACATTTGTCGAAAAATATTCCCCCTTTCCTTTCCCATTTTCTCGGAAAGAAAAAGAAAACAATCAACCGACCGACCAGAGACGCAATTTCAAGAATCCTTTCTACTTTACGCCTCCCCCTGTTTACCCAGGCAAGCTCCATCGTTCGTTTCGTGAAACCTCTGTTTCCTCGTCGAACAAACAAATAAGATCCACGCTTTCCCCCCCGTTTGGAAAACGATCTCGAAAGAGGGTGACTCGCGGACGAGGCGCGCGAATTGTCTAATTCCACGGAGGGGAGAAGAGAGAGGTGACTTTTAACTCTCGTTCGCCTCTTCCTCGTCACCGTAAAGTTTATGCCACGGCGCGTTGCGTAGAGTGGCAAAGGGTGAAAGGTGGCCGTTCCAGCCACCACGAGGGGAAGGGAGGAGGAGAAAGATCGCAGTGGTGGTACACGTGCAGGTGTTTCGAAGGTGGTACGCGAGGCACAATTTCACCCGGCCCTTTATGGACCATCACAGGCGACGATTAAAGCTTGAAAGGTGGCCCTTCCTTCTATATTGTTAACTATATTCCTGTCTCGAAAGAGGAGGAGTGGTGTAGCTGCGGTGGCGTGGAAAAATTAAAAGGAGATTCAAAGTGATTCAGGAATTAGTCGTTCCTTATTCGTTTATTTTCGATTTTATAACAGATAGATAATCTGATAGCTTTTCTATGCAAGATGAAATAAACGAAGAAAATTATATGTTTACCCAGGCAAAGAAAATACTTTGAAATTGGTAATTTGTTGTTTTAACGCCCATATCTATTTGTCTTTTTCGTCTCTTTCTTATTCGATGTTATATATCCTGTCTGGAGAAGGAAGAGGGAGGAAGGTGAATCTTTTTCACGATTAAATTTTATAATAGACAAATATCTTTTCAATGCGGGATAAGAGATAAAGAAAATTGTATAGTAAAAATTTCAAAGTATACAGCAAAGAGAATACTTTGGAATATAATTTGTTGTTTCAACGCCTGTTGTGAATGTTAACTATAGTTCCTCTTCAGAGGAGAGAGGGAAATGAACCTTTTTTCGATTTTATAATAGATAAATAATAATCTGATAACTTTCCTATGCGAGATGAGATTACAAAGAAGGTGAAGAAAATAGTTTTTGAATATAATCAATTGTTTTAATCGTCTGTTCTCGACTCGTCTTCTTTTCCTCTATCCTCCCCCTGTCCTCCACGAGAGTTTTTGAAATCGAGGTTTTCTCGCGCCGTTAATCAGCGCAATTTCGACGCGCGATTCCGTCGAAAACGAGTTCGACCGAGCATCGTTCCCCACGCGAGTTGGAAGGGAGAAAAAAAGGCAATCTCATTTGCATGAAAATATCCACGGCCGTTTCGAGCTCTCGTGAAATTTCCAGACACGGTGTACAACCCCCCTCCCTCCCCTGATCGAAAACAGGGGAATTCGAATTCGACTCGGTTTTGGTAACCAACGACACGTTACAACGATTTTCTTGAAACGTTATTATTACCGCTCGTACCGTGATCAGAAAATATTCGAAACGATTGTTTGAAATATATATTATAAATCGCTACAATCGTTCTTCCTAATTACGAAGGATAATGAATTAGACTTAAAAATTAATATCATGGAAATTATTTTCAGAAGTTTTATATTCTTCTTCGATATGTTAACCCGTACCAAGTATCTTAAAACTAAATTGTGAAATTATATTGTATTGTTAAAAAACACGATCGAAACACGATACAGACGACGTTGGACAACGTTTTCTCGTTCAAACGAAAAACTCGTATCTTAATAAGAAAGGTGATATTCTGTCGAGCTTATGATACACAAAATTAAACGTGACTCGATAAGATTGTTCTTCGCAACGTTCTTTCATTCGTTGGAGGTGGAGGGATGCTTTATAAAAAGGGCGAAAACGAATAATACAGAGCGGCGTTTTAATTAAATATCAATTTAGAAGCTCCCCCCTCCCAAGAAGAAGTTCAGAGTGGTTTAATTGATGAACGTTGATAGTCTCTAGACTAGTTTGCAGCGGGGAGGGGGTGTTGAAGCGATAGTTTCGAATATAGCAGCTGGCGGTAATTCGGTTGATGAAAAGACGATTCGGTTTATATATCTCGCGGATACACGCGATCCCCCTCCCGAATTAAACGTAATTTCACTCCCCGCCACCGCCCCGTCTCGCGTGCGTAAACAGCAGAAACTTTATCGTGTGCATCGAGACTCCACTCCGCTTTTCTACCTATTACACGCATTTACCCTTAAACGCGTATCCCCCTCGTGGAATTCCGCCGTTCAAGAGAAACTTCTTCCAGCAACGAGTAATATAAAAGAAGCCAAGGGACCTCAGCTGGGGGACCTCGAGTATAAGTATTTATTCGATGTGGGGGCGAAAGTTCGAAAAACGTGGTTTATAATTGAGAGGGAAGAGGAGGAGGACAAGGAGGAGGAGAAGGAGGAGGAGGAGGGAGAAGAAGAAGAAGAAGAAGAAGAAGCGTTCGACGAGTTGTCCAACTTTTCTAAACTGTGACCGAAGATCTCGGTTCTTGGAGAGAGGAGGGAGGGGTCAGTTTCGCTTGAAAGTTGACAGGCACGATCGGCTTTAAAAGTTTAGGCTGCGAAAGGCTGCGGGCACGAAATTCCACGAGAGCTCGAGGGTCATCGGTCGCGACCTAATAAACTCGTTCGTTTCATGGTTGAAACCGGTCGAAAGCTCGATGAACGACACTCGAGATCGAGTCAGCCGGAAAACGAGCTTTCAACGGCCCTGGTGTCGTTAGAAGGGAGGGAGGGAAAGAGAGAGAGAGAGAGAGAGGAGAGAAAGGGAGGGGGGGCAAAGAGAGAAAAAGAGAGAAAAAAAAATAGAAGAAAAAAGGGGAGTCGACCTGGATCGACGATCTAGGGAGAAAAAAGAAAAGGAAAAGGAAGGAAAGAAAAGAAAGAAAAAACGTCGCGATCTTCCTTTATCGTAAATCTTTCGTTCGAGACGTGCTCGAGTGGGCGTCTTGAGCGAGGCCGAATCACCGAGAGAACGGGGTCAATAATGTGAAAATGGCCGGGTTTGAAGGTGTTGGTTGTAAATTCGACGTGGAAGTCGCGAGTTGACGCCTTGTGTATATCGATTATCCGTTTAGCCGGCCACTGCAATGCACCAGTCGCTTTCTACCGCTCGAACCCTCTCGTCAATTTGCATCCCGCAATCTTGCTCCCCTTTGTTCCGTCGAACCTAAAGATCGTATCGATCTTTAAATTTCAGTAAAGAAATCGAATTGTGGAAATCGATCTTAAGAAGAAGAATACGCTTCTTTCTCTTCTCTTCTAAAACCGACAACCCTTGACAATTTGTTGCCAAACAACGGCAATCTCCAAACAAGCTCAAGTTGCTTGATGATGATGTCCTTTATGAATAGGACGAGAAACGATTATGCATTTGCATAAATTCCAAAGCGAAACAATTTCGCCAATATCGCTGCGAAGCGAGTGGAAAGTTCCCTATCTGGTCAGGCGGTGGCGGATTCATCCGAGCCGAGGATGTTCATCGGTTGGATCGCGCGTTATTGCAACCTGGTGAAGTTTCGGCCAGGTGAAGCTTCTCCAGCTGGCCGGAAATTGCGGATGCATTACCGTAGACAATTTGGAAGCAGTACCGCCCCGCAGCTGATTTCCAATCCTACCTCGTGGAAATTACCTCGCGGATCCACTTATCGCCGATCGAAGTAGAATGGACTCGATTTCGAACGTGAATTAAAGTTGATGGAAATGTACTGCGTATATTTATATGGTTATCGTATCGTGTCGAAATCGAAAAATTCTGTCGCCGGAGGAGATGAAGAAAGTATTGTGACCGAAGTTGAAGTCACTTTTTATTTCGTTTCGATATCTCGATCGGTTGCCGAGATATAGGGATTCAAAGTTTAAGATTGCGAATGGAGGGAGGGGGAAGAGGACTAGTGACCTATATTTTTTCCTGGAATCGCGTCTGTCACTTGTTGTTCGAAGTTTGGAATAGGTCAGTGAGAGGAGAGGGAGTGCGTACGAGAGGCGACGAATAAGCGACGAACGATAAACGATTAAAAATTACGTTTCTCTTTACACGACGATATCTCGAGAACCGGAAGTCGTATCGACACAAATCAAAAAGCGTATCAAAGAGGAAGGTTCCGCGAGTCCGACGATCCTCGATTCGTCGTTCGAAAATCGCCATCTTCGAAGTTACAGAGATTTAAAGTTTTTCTAATTTTTTAATAGCGTTCGATCGAGCGTTTCGAGGCAAAGAGCGTTTCGCGATACGTGTAGGAAAATATCGCTTGCACAGCGTTCTGTCGAAACTCATTTACGTATCAGTAAGCAGTTATCTATCTATATAAGAAGCCATCTCGCGAAAAAAAAGAAACTGGAAAATTGTCGATCGATTGGAAGCAAACAAGAATTTCATCGAACAAGAAACGATAGGATTTGGTTTGGGATAACAAATAAAAGGAGGGGGAAGAGAAAGGTGATGGAAAATGGAGGACCCGCTCGTGTTTGTTTCGCCAGAGGGGGGGAACAATAAATGGCCGCGCTTATAACGAGCGCGATACGGGCGAACATTGCGGCAGGTTGGAATCATAAATCTATGGGGGATTAGTAAATATGCCTAGCGGACGGTGCGTGCGCGATTCGAAGCAGGGGAAGGAGCGTTGCGTTGGAGTTTGTTGGAATTTAGCCGGCAAAAAGGCCGAGATTAAATCGGATGGGCCGGATCGACGATACGTGTCGCTTGAACGTGGCCACTGTTAAAAATGACATCGGAGACGGTTTATGGGCAGAAGGAGGATCCCCTTTATTTCAACTTGATGGGCAATTACGAGGCACAAGTGTCACGAGGATCGTTCGTTTCGACGTGTCGTTTCGTCAAGGGAAATTGGACGAATTTATTCGAGTAATTTATCCGAGAAAGAAACAGTTACGAGCGAACGGTAACTGTAAAACCTAAAATCTAAAACTTATCTATCCACGAGTTTGTAGACACGTTTTTTACCATTAGATCTACTTTTCTTTCTTTCTTTCTCATCAATCTTTCCACGTGCAAGTAGAAAAGTAGTTGAAGTTAAAAAGATTGAAACGAATTTTCAAATATAAATCGTAAGCCGCTTTGTCGCGAGCTTGCAAAGATTAAGTAGATGGCTATAGGGATGCAAATTAGCGGTGCCGCTACAAAAGAGAGATATTTCATCCTTCCCTCCTCCTAGTTTTTATATAATTAATATCCGACTATTAAATCATACAATTTTCCACATTACGCGCGATAATCCTTTTTCTCACCCAACCAATAAATGTTTTCGTTCCTTCGTTTTCAACCGATCGTTTAATCGGCGGACGCTCTCTTAGACCTCCGTCAAATTGAGTCTGTACAGATTCAGAGAGGAAAGGTGGGCAAACAATGAGGGGCGAGAGATCCACCAACGCTCCGCGTCAACTCTTCTCGGCCAGAGAAGACCGATATATGTATACACACACACACACACACACACAACAGTATATAAAGGCCACGTCGAGGGGCGGATGTATCCCACTTGCAAGGTCGTTTGCACAGGAAAACGTCGTAGTTGATGTTAATTCACGACGTCAACCCCCGGTGGATCATCAAGCCCATTAGTCGCGCAGCCTGGCGAACCTCCTGGCATGGAAATGGTCTGTTTACAGGATCACGGTTCACTGCGTTTAATTTAGCAGCCTCTCTCGCCCATCAAGAGAGAGAGAGAGAGAGAGAGAGAGAGAGAGAGCGCGAACGTTTCGAATGGGCGTCGCGCATTCCAATTCCATCCTCAAAGAGGAATACCGAAATACGGGCGCGATATTCCGGCTGATTACTCCTCCTCGAAAAGAAACCTCCTCCTCCTCCTCCTCCTCCTCTTCCCCCTCCTCCTTTTCATCGCCTCCCCACTGCGTGGAACAACTTTAACCGTCCGAAAATATATCTCACTCGTCGCATATTTTTCATAAGGAGAGGATTTCGATTCGATGAGAAATCTCGAATTTTCAATTTTCAATTCGTTTTCCCTTCGAAGGGAGGAGAAATTGGGAACGCGTGTTTTAAAAACCTTGAGATTAATTTTCACGGAAGAAAATCTTTATCTCCTTTTATTAAGATTTTATTAAGAAGTTTGAAGGGCGAAAGGAAGAGCTCGATTTTATTTCGTTCGTTCGATCGTTGAACGAGAGAAGGCTCTCTCTTTCTCGAGGATACGGGCGCAAATATTGCGAGGATAGGAGGCGCGAGATCACAAGGTACGGTAATAGCGAGGATGAAGAGGAAGGCTGGAAGGAGGACAGCCTTTGACTAGGCAAATGAGCACCAACCAGCCTCTCGTCACGGTCTCCGTCGAACAAAAGAAGAGAGGAATCGCCTGTCTGTGGGCGCAACCCTTACGACCGACTCGTCTCCTCTCTCTCAAAAGAGATTGAAAGACGCGTGGACGTGGCTGGACCTCGCTTCACTCTCGCTTTACTTCCGTGATCGTCGTCGTCTTCCACTTTAGCTATACGATCCGTTCATAACGGGATTCGACGCTTAAACGGTTCAACTGAAGTGTCCATCTTTTTCTAGTTCGAGAAGTTGCTTCGAATTTTCCCCCATTTTCGTGCGTGGAACATTAATAAATTATTTGCAGTTATTGTTGGTGATCAGATTAAAATTAAGAGGAGGGAAGATTTTTTTTTTTTGGAACTTTTGAGGGATATTATAAGATTTCGAAAGTTTATAATATCGTGTGAGAGACGTGGTACGTCGTTCGTTTATTAATTTTCTTGGCACTCGGATTTATTTTGCAGATATATTTTCTTGAAAAATATTAAAAAGATATTAATAACATCGTTAAAAAGAATATTAAACGTTGTCGATGACGGTGAAAAAGTGACTTTTTTTCGCAAAAAGTGGTTTTATAAAGTTGCATTACCGATATGCTTCGAAAAATATCGCACGATCGAGGATTATTAAATTTTTGTAAATTTTATCGAAACGTTAATAATAATAATTTTATCATGTATTAAACAAGATAAAATTAGTTGTACTTTATACATGGATTCGCATATCGAAAAACATACGTGATTCGAACAGCTTCGAACGCTCGATAAAAGCGTGAAATGGCTCGATATTCTTGATGTTTACGGCACGCGCTATTACGGAACTTAAATCAAGGGGATTAAGATACAAGGAGATCAGAGGAAAGTGAAATTCCAAGCTGCAGATTTTCCATTCTTCAATCCCGTTTGAGGGGAAGATCGATACGCAGTTATACTTCGGGAAGCGATATTAATGCAACCAGGCCTCGATAAGATCGAAACGATCCCGCGATGATGGAAACCGTAACTCGTCACATTATTGTTATTTCCTTTCGTGCCGGTGATTTTATCGATTTTATCGCGGCCGTGACGTTACTCTTAACCGAAACATTTACGATCCTCCTATGAGATCACAGATTTCCAGCGTTCTCGACTCTGCTCACTCAACGCCAATATCGTTTCCTCTCGGAATTTTCCGAACCTCGACAAAAATGGATCCATCGTTAACATCAACGATATTCATTAATATTTTTGGCCCTTCAACTCGCTGGATCTTATCGAGTGTTGCCTCTTTTGTCGCGAAGAAAAGGGAAGGAGCCACCAGTTTTACCACGATCGTGGAATTTCTAATTGGAAAGGCGAAGGCACGAGGTGTTTACGGCCTATCGTAACGAGCCACGGAACGAACGTTTAATAAAATGGAATCGTAAGGATTCCGACAAATGGGGGCCCCCCTTCGTAAGGTTAGGGGCCAACTAGATGAGCATTCGATCGGGGATGATCAAAGCGACATCGCCAAGGTATTTACGACTGCTCTCTCTCTCTCTCTCTCTCTCCCCATTCGTGACTTTGACACAACGCTTCCTCCCTAACGGATCCCAATTAACTTACAGCCGAACGCGTTAGCCTGGAAACGAGACGCTCCCCAAGTCTTCTTGTGGACTTTATAAGTGGCTGCCGCGATCGACACCTCGCCGTTCCTCTTTCATCGTATATAAGGAAATATAGTTTGGATAAATTTCGACAAAACTTGGAAGAGATATATATATATATATATATACGTATCGTTAATTTCACATAATTTTAAATTTCTTCGCTTCGATCTAAGTCGGAAAAGTTGAACAGAAAAGTAAGTATTCGAGTTCAAATTCATCCACGAATTATATACACTCGTATCGTAAACTAAAAATTCAAATTTCAACTTTGAATGCTATTTCGCCCGAATAGGAAAGAAATTCTACTTTTTAATTCTACTTCCACCACGTCACGGTATTCGTACTGCTTCTGGGGAGACGAGAACGCACGAGGAGCGGAAATTCCGGAAAACACGGTTAACGAGGTAGCGGCGATGGCGAACAATTTTTCGAAGAAAGATAGAATCGAGTGGTTAATTCCGATATTACTTCTTCTTCTTCTTCTTTTTTTTTTTAGATATAAAGAAGATAGATTATTAACGTTTCTTTAAATTGATCGCATCAATTTGATATTAGAGAGCTTGAAAACTCTCGAGCAAATATGGTGATCAATGATTTTTGGAATAATGGTTGATGCTTTTTCCTAGAGAATATCAATTAAAGAAACGGGTAAAGAAGTCTGACCAATGTCGGAATATAAAACCTTTCTTGAAACCGTTTCTTCGATTCCGTGCAAAGTATTTTTTCATCCACGGAATAATATAACGGATGAAAATCGAGTTTGTATGATCTGTGCGGTGAAGCAGCGTGGTATAGAGGGCCGATTTCCTTACGGAGGACGATCTCCAATTAGAGCAACTTCGCCACGGAGCGAATCACTAACGAGCTTTGACCGAGAAAACGAGGCCGTATCGATTCCATGGCGACTCGACGAGATTTACGACCGGTGCTCGCCTTTCAGACTCGGCCGCTGGAAACAACACATTGTCTTTCGATCCTTTCCACGCTTTCCCTTTCTTTTTCTCCTCGAGCAAATCGTTCTATGATCCTGCCTTTTTCCTTTCTTATTTCCATTACATATTCCATTGTATTTCGTTTTTCAGATTCGATGCTTGGAGACGAACGAACAGACGAATGTATCGTTGTGTATCGTGATTCTTTGAGCAAGAAGTTAGAAGTTAGGATCAATAAATATTGCAAAACGTGCGATTCTCATCTTCGAAGTATCAAATTGTAGCAACAATAAACGATATTGTTAGGTGTCTAGAGTCATCAATTGTTATATATTCGAGGGGATACTCGATTCAAAAACATTAAAGATAGGAAGACTGTGTTTTTAAAGAGACGAACATTCGAAGAAACTCTTCTCCCTTAATATCGTAACAAAACGTAAATATTGTCTCTCCAAAACTTGCAATCCTTGCAATCGAGGAAATTAAGTATCTACGAATCTTCTCAAATTTATCTATTCTTCTCTCCAGTCGTGCAAAAATTGGTTAAAAAACACGGAGGGACAGGAACCAGTAGCTAGATGAATCGGGCGACTTTTGCATTTTCGTGGTAGCACGATACGATTTCACGATCGTACGAGTCTTCCAGCTGTCGAGAGAAAAAGCTCGTCTCTTGAAAACGGCGTGGCTCTCGTACGGATTCCGGATTCGACGCGCGGCTTCTTCGACGCGGCCGATAAGTCCTGTAATATAAGATATTAACGGCGTTGATGCGAGTCTGGAGCGTGACTTTAAGTCTTTGCCCCGACGTCCTTCTTCGTTCCCCTCCTCCGCGAGGAGGGCCCGTTGTCTCGCAAGAAGGAGAGAGGAAGGAGAACGCCGCGTGCGTCGAGGCAGGCGATGCGTGGTCTCTCCCTGGCTCAGGGAGAGAGCCAGGGAGATAATAACTTCATACGAAGCGCTGGTGGTCCGTGGCGCGCAGAGAAATCGACGTGGGCAAAGGCGGGGAACAAAGAGCCCCCCTCTCTTTCTCTCTCTCTCTCTTTCGTTTCGCGTTGGCCGTGATCGCGGGAAACCTGATTGCGACCTTGTAATTAGCGATTTTATGACTCCGAGGCAATTGCTTTATACCGTCTTAAAGACCTTGCCTTGTGAATCGCGTTTCCCTGCGAAATTAATTAAACCGAGTTGAGCTCTAGCTCTCTTTGGAGAATTTTTTTTTTTTTCTTTTCAATCGGTGCTCGATACCGGTATGGAAGGGGAAAATTAAGAAAACGCGCAACAGAGTAATGGAATAATAATAATCGTTTAGTTTCTTATATCCTTATTGTCCCTCGTGAAAATCGGCGATGCGTTTGCTTTCTTGCGGAAAGCTTCCTTTCGGTGGGCCACGTGTCAAGGATTCTCACCCTTTATCTCTGCGAAGCAACCGTCCCCAAGAGTCGATCAAAGGTCCACTCGACATTTCTCGATACTCTCGCCCCTCCCCCTCTCTTCTTCTTCCTCCTCCCCTTCCCTTCTCGAAACCTCTTCGCCCAACTTTCTCCAACTCATCGTGGAAATCTCTCTCTCTCTCCACAGAATACAAGAGTGTTGAAACATCTTCCACTTGTTCTCGAAGGAAAAGAAAAGAGAAAAGGAGAAACACATATTTCCTTCTTTCAAACGATCTCGATCGAACGAGATTTTCGAAAGATGAAAAAATTATCGAAGGGATTTCGATATTGTTCTATTCGGATCGAGGGAAAAACGATACGGTAGATCGGTGACGTGGGTGAGCACGCGTGCACCTCGACTCGGGCATGCGCAGTCGGAGGAGGCATGCAGCGATCGTGTAACAAGATATTGCGAGAGCAAAGGCACGAGAGGCCGACGGGCATAACCGTCGAGAACGAGGCTGGTGGTCCTTGCCGATTCCACGAGTCGCTCCCCCTGTGCACGTGGAAACCTCGTCGTCGTCTGTCATCCACGAAAGGTGAACGGATTGGCGGACGCTCTTTCTGTATCATACTCGTTCTGTATTGTAATTAAGCTAAGCTGGGAGAGGAGGATTGAACGGGGATGTGAAATTATTTATTTCGATTATTTATTTAACGGAATTTTTAGTTTAGTTATTCCAATTATATTGTTCTTATATTGTTAATTATTTAATTATGATTTTATTCTAATTTTTAAATTATCGAGAAGGAATTAAATTGCCACAAATATATATATATATATAGGCATTCTAAACTTTGGATCAGAAAAAATTTGTTAAAACTCTGCATCGCGTGTTAAATGTAATTATAATAATTTAACATCGATAAAAATCATTTGTTTGCAAAGAATACACATAGCCATCCTAAACTTTGAACATGAATTTTCAATAATTTTCGACTCGTTACGATTAAATATGCTTGTATTTTAAGAATTTCAAGTTTGATAATAAAAAAATCAATTTGCTTCTAATGCAAAAATACACGTGGCCATCCTTTGCATTAGATTTTGTATTTTCTGAAATTAATACATCATTACTTACGGGCCTTCGAAGAATTTCAAATTAATAAAAATTCATATACGATATAATTTAATTTCGGGTCGATAAAAATCATTTAATCCAATCATTCTATTTCTGTCGTGTGCCCACTACCAATCCTGCCCAAGACCACCGCTCTCCTCCTCTCCTCCCATATCCCTCTAAACATCTTGCTCACGATTCCTCCTCCTCGATCATCCTCCTCCAAATACGCGAACACGGTAGCCCTCGTCTCGTATTTCGACACGAAACATGCAGAACAAGGAATCTATCGCGTGGGGGGCTCGCGTGAGAACCTCTGCAACGGTCGAAGAGGATGCGGCAGGTCGTCGTGGCGGATGGATGGAGCGAGCGGACTCGGGTCGGTTCGAAGCGAGGCGAAGGGTATTATTAGGACCGGGGCCGAGCGTAATGACTTAATACTACGAGGCTGCCCTATGCTGGAAACCGTCTGCCTATGCTCCTCCGTTTCTCGAGCCTCTTCGAGCTAACTCCTATCCACACGCGTTTCTTTCCACTATTGCACTATCCGGTGGGGATGTAATAAAGTATGCTGAATATTAAGTTTCGAGCAAGGATGAAACGGTAGCCGAGCCGAGGGGGTCGTGAATATCGGGGTCAGGAATTTAATAATATGCCGATCGAGAAGGTACGAAGTCGGTTGGCTCGCGTGGCTCGACTTGGCTGCACGAGAGACAGCATAGTGGAGAGCGCAGGTCGAGTTTCGAGTCGAGTCGAGCGTATTGAGGGAGAGATTGAAATGATTGAAGAAATATTTTTGATTTCGAAAATTTTGATTTTAAAGTTTTTATCTACGTAGAAATTAATTTTTAAAGTTATCGATATTTTTCAATTTCATTCCGTTCTTGCAAAGTTATTATTGAAAAAAATTTCACCTCCTTATAAAAATATATATCTAAATAAAGAAGAAATTGCGAAATTTTATTAAAAATTACACGATCCTTCGTTAATATTTCACGAAGCGATAAAAAAAGTGTTTGAACGCTTCCCTGATTCGCTGTAATATTCAATGTAATGATATGTAGTAGATAACTACGTATGTCATAAAAAAAGAACGATTAACTTAACGAATTCGTTCGTTGCATTTTACATTATTTCCTTTTATCATATCAAATTAATACGATCTCGAAATACGTTTCTCTTTGAACGCCGTTAACCTTTCGGAAATATATCGAAAAGTAAACACAAGCGCGTCGACTTCGTACGCGTGTCAACGTAAACAAAACCGGTGGATTTTTCGTCTTTCGTGTTCGACGCTTGGAAGTGGAAAGACGCGTGTTCGAAAGACTCGTGCGCGAATATTATCGAAATTATCGAAAGCTCGATCGAGAAAAAGTGGCCATCCTTTCTTCTCTCGAGACGCAATATCTACGTTTATCCCCGATATTTTGGAGAAAACATGGATTCACGATCACGGCTCTCGAGAATCCTCGTGATACTTTTCTTCCATTCCACTCAACGCGTTTTTATCCTCGATTCGCCTCCGCTGTCTCCTCCTCGGTTCTGGGTAAAAAAAACCGGTAGGAAGAGTCCCCCGGAGGACCCCTTATTGGAAAGTATATATCTCTCCTCCTCTACTACGACGTGTTCCGTTCGCGACGTAACGATGGGAAGATTACACGGCTCGTAACGTTTCCTTTCGGGGACTTGGAAGAGGAGCCCGGTTTACCGGTGCGGGAAACCGGTGAGGAGAAACGGGCTGATAGATGCTCGGCGACAAATCTGCTTTCCCCGAGGCGTTGTCTCTTGGCGTCTCGATTAATCACGAAATAATCGGTGTAATTAGAACGCCGTTGTAGCCGCGCGATCCTCCCTTTGAAGGCGGCCGATTGCGATTTGAGCCAGCCGATTAATCAAAGGTAAGGAAACAAATGGAGAATGTTAAAATAAACAAGGCGAAACGGCAAGGATAAATTTATGCATTCTTGGTAACGCGATTAACGTTTATAACGCGGGGGATAATTTTATCCTTGTTCCGTATCGTGTCTCAAACGTTTTGAATTAAGTTTCTCTTGATGAATATTATTTTAAGCGGGGAATTTTAATTATAAATGGAAATGGCGATTTTAATAAAATGGCGAGAGAAGTTTTCTAACGGAGAGAGAGCGCTCTCTCCTCTTTCCCCCCTTTTTCTTTTCTTTCGTTTGCTTTTGCCTTCTCTTCTCGTACGAAGGGCTCGAGCTAATTGCTTTAATCGTTTCGTTATCTGGCGCGCAAATGATCATTAATAGCGTTGGTCTTGAGAAACTGCTCGCGGAAAAGAGGAGAATATTTTCGCTCGACAATAAGACGCCTCTCTGCGCTGTGTGTCGCGTTAAATAATGCACGCTCGCCTTCCAGGAACACGTTTTACGAGATTTCCACCCGCTTTGCACTTTGTTCCTCGCGTTCGAGGAACGAGTGTTTAACGACAGTTTTCGCGGCCGACGACACCGCCGAAAGAAAAATTCGAAGAAAGATTAATTTCTCCTCGACGCTTTCGAAAATTCTAAATTGAAACGGTTTTTAAATTATTCTGAATGAATTTGGATTGGAATTTTTGAAAATATACGAGACGAAGACGAAAGACAAATTTTTCAAGATTTTGAATAATTGCAAACGAAATGATTCCAATTTTCGAGTTAAAAATTATCTCGAAGAAAGAAATTTCAATACGATCGACGAACGAAAAATTCGAAGAAAGATTAATTTCTCTTCCGAAAATTCTAAATTGGAATGGTTTTTAAATTATTCTGGAGTTAAATCACTCGAATCTGATTAAATTGGAAAGGGATTCTAATCGCAATATGGCCGACGAAAAATATACCAAGGAAGACGGAAGAAAAAGTTTCCAAGGAAGATTTTCTGAAATTCTCTAAAGTAAATAATTTGAAATAATTCTAAATGAAACAATCTTGGAGGAAAGAGAGTTTCGATTGCGATTATGGAAGGAAAAAATTCGAAGAAAGAAGAATTTAATTAATTCTCGACGAGATCCGAAAATTTGTAAATTAAGAAACGGTTTTAAATCATTCGAAACGAGATTAATTCTAATTTTCGAATCGAAATCACGTTACCTTGGGAAGGAATTCTAATCGCAATATGGCCGGCGGTCGACCGGTTTTCGTAGAATTAGCATAATCACCGCGTCCACGGCGGGATGGGAGATCCGTGGCGTGGAACAGCTGTCAGCGTAGGATCCCATGGAGGAGTCGTCGGGGTCCCAGACAAAGTCGTCAAAAGTCGAAACGAGCCTCTCGTTTATCCATCACGGCATCGTGGCTTCGGGCCAGTCGAGGAAACACGCTAATCGCGGACCTCTATGACCCGCCATTTTATCTCCGATTATGCTCCCTCCTCCTTTTACCTGCCCGCTTAAAGCAAACTGCAACGCGCGCGGACGTTCTACGTTTTTCCGCACAATTTCTTCCAAACCCTCTCCCTCTCCACGTTTATCTGTGAGAATTTCCAAGTTTTTTCCGTGTTATTTTTTTTTCTTTTCTTTACTTTTCCCTTCTTTTCTTTTTTTTTTTTTTTTTTTTTCAAAGATTGGCTATCGTACACTCGCCCGAAGGCTAAATTTATATTTCCACGCAACAAACTTTCCTGCCAAGTTTAAACCCGTGCAACAGAATCTCATGAATATTCCGATTATTCGAATATTTATCCAAATTTCAAGCGGATTAAACGATTTAAAAATTATATCCTTAATTATACGTATTTAACGTAGTTATATCATATCAAAACGTCGCTCGTTTGAAAAATCGCGGCCTCTTTGCTCTTGAACGTAGAAACGAATCGTCTCTTTTCAACGATAAAGTTTTTACGTTAAACTGGTTGCCGAGTTTCCGATTTTAAAATTCCATTTTTCACTTAAAAACTCGCGATCGTTTTTTATTTTGCGCACAATATTACGAAGATATGTTCCGCGTACGATTTGTATTAAAGAGTCCTCCATAATGTTACTTTCGGCAAACAAAAAAGAAAACAATTGAATTCGATAATAAAAAAATTCACAATTTCCACAAAACCGATAACAACTCTCGAAGCGATACTTTCTCGTTCGTGATTCTATGCTTGGCGAAATAGCGAGGCAGAAAATAAAGCAGAGAGGATGGGGGGAGGCAACCGTCTCAGGTGTGCCGTTTGTTCGTTACCGGTGTCTTCTAAATCCAGGTTATGACGGACATAACGTAACGGAAATTCGATGCTTGCGAGTACATTCTTCCTTCGATTTTATCGTCCCTCGATTCCTCCCTTTCTCTCTCTTTTCTCTCCACTGAATTTCGATTGAAATCTTTAAAGCTCCGCGTAACTCGGTATCATGCTCGTTTTCACGGACCAGATTCCAGAAGCGCCTGGGAATAACAGAGGAAATTTTTGATATCGTCAAAAATTTTTTTTATTTTTAATCGATAGATAGATTCTAACCGAGTATTAACATATTAGAAGATAAGGGAAAATCGTAAGAGGATTTTTCATTCCCATAATTTCACGGTATCAAGATTTATAATGTTTTATTTATAAAGTTCAATTGAAAGAACGACAAAATTACGATTATAAAATCTATAAATAGCAAAGATATCAAAATTTAATTGAAAGAATATTCGGATATTAACATATGAAGATTTTAGAAAATAGGAAGACAATAACAAAATTCGTACAATCAGCAAAAATACCAAAATTTATAATAATTCAATCGAAAGAATATTAACGTATCAAGATTTCGGAAAATAAGAGGAAATCCTCCGATTTTTAATTCCACAAATAAGAAAATTATAAGGAAAAATATTCGAATCTCAAATAAAATTTACATCTATTCGTATTAATTCTCCACGGATCATCACTCAATCATTAAAAATACTCTCATCGTTACATCATCCTCCTCGAATCGAAAAATCCAAGGGAAAGGAAAAAAAACGACGTTTCCCATCTCTCGTTTCTCTCGAGTGGAGTCGCGCGCGAAGGATAAATACGTGGAAGCGTTCTCGTGCGGCGCTTCGATAATTATAGCTCGCAGCGCGTAAATCACTTCGCCGAAAGTTTGCCCGAACTGGCCGGCCTCCTGGAACGGAAGGCCTTGGATCGTTCCGCGGCTGCCTCTGCTAATGTCTTTATTACCGGCGACGATGCCCGTTGTCGGCGAATAAAACGATTCGGCCGTGAGCAGGAACCACTCTCCCTCTCTCTTTATCCCTCTTGGTCCCGTCGAAGAGAACGGAAGTGGCGGGAAGAAACGAGCGTGGAAAGATCTGGAGTGGAGAGATTTGTTCGAGACAGTGCACATACTCGCGTGTATGGAAATGTTTGGTCGAGTTTTGAAAAGATGCGGGGGCGAGGCGCATTCGAGTCGCAAATCACGTAGAATCGCGTCTAGGGCCGTTGAAGAGCGGTAGAAATTGGCTGACAATCGTTCGAAACGAGGTCATGGAAAAGCAATTGCCACTACGTGAACCGGATCTTGGAAATTCCCGCAAGTGGAAAGTTTGCGAGCGGGAGGAAAATTGAGGGACGGGGAGGGAAGAAGTATTCGGGGACGTGGAATCGTGGAACCGATTAACGTTAACCCACGTGGACGATGGAGAATTGGTGGATCTGTCTGTCGATCATCCGTTCGATCGTACGAATCTCGCGCGGTGCTTGACCTTTTTTTCGAGAGAAAAAGATGAAAACGCATATCGTTATATAAGTGCATACGAATTTCAATGTTTCGAAATCGTGGAAAGTTTGATTTTTCTCGGTCGAGCGAAGTGGAGATGGAAACTCGAGATACGATCTTATATAAGCTTCGTGATAAAGAAGTAAAGATCGAAGGAACCTTCGTTCGCAGATCAATATACCGCGCTCTTATTATTCGGAGATAATACGAAATCTAACACGAATCGCTCGAGTTTATATAAAGATTTAATTTTATAGAAAAACATTCGTAATAATCAATATATAAAAATATAAATATAATATTTTCGAGCGCAAAGGATTAATATCCGCGAGAAGGAAGGAGGAACATTTTTGAAATATTTTTTATCCCTTCCTTGTTCTAGGATAAGATGGATAATCGGTGACTCGCCTTGTCGAACGAAACGAATTTATCGCTGCGGCGGCAACGAAAGGGGTTAATTACCATGCAAGTGAGACGCCAGTCCCTCCTTTTCGGCTGAACAGGTAGTGGAAAATCGTTCCTTCTTCTTCTTTATCCGCGCGTCAGGTGATATATGCTATTATTATCTGGCAGTTAGGGCCATAATCACCGTGGCGCCAGGTAGGATCCGGTCTTGGATATAAAGCGTGGATCATAAAGCGGTGATCCTCGATATTTAATTTCCGTTTGAAAGAAAAATTTTCGGTCATGACAGCTCTGATGTTTCTCAGATACGTTTCCATTGGAAGGAGAGAGAGAGAGAGAGAGAGAGAGAGAGAGAAGAAAGATTCGTTAGACGATAATACGTATACATAGAAAACAAGAAATATACCGTTTGAAAAGGTATACATACGTTTGAGGTTAGCTTTAAAAAGAGAAGCAAATCGTATTATTACGTTTATTCAGAAGTTTCTCTAAAAATCGACTCGCTCGATCGAAAAGTCTCTGTCGTTCCGATTCGAAAAAATCGATCGAGCGATATATCGAAGATTTAAACGATTGAAAGTGTGATGGTCGAGTCGCGATTAACTTTTGAACCTCCTCCCAGAAAATTCGTCCCTTTCGTATAATAAAACTCATCCCGTTGATTTTGTTAGGGATTTTTTTCTTTTTAACGGCCGACCGTGCAACGACGTCGATGATTGCGAACGTTTGCCGGGGAACAATGCCGACTTACAAAGAAGAAAACTGCACAGGGGATTGGAGGGGAAATTTTCTCTCTCTCTCTCTCTCTCTCTCTCTCTCTCTCTCTCTCTCTCTCTCTCTCTCTGGACGAATGAGAAAAATAGCAGGAGGGTATAATATATATTTGCTCCGTTAATGAGCTCGGGTAACGTTGTTAATTTTAACGCGAAAATCTGTGTTACCTGTTGAATAAAATTGTTGCCTCCGTAATGAAGCCGATGATTAAAGCACGGCCGCCTATTTTCCACCGGTAATTATCGTATTGCCGCGAAGAAAAACCAGTCTCCCTCGCGCCCCAATTAAATCCTAGATTTAACTTGGAACGTAATAATTAGGGATCGCGATTCGAAATATTCCGCGTTTATTTCTTTTTCTTAATTTTTTCTTTTTTTTTCTTTTTTTTACGAAATTACAAAAACGAAGGTGCGTAGTATTCACGGATCGATTCGAGGAGAATTGAATAAAAAAAAAAAAAAGAAATCTCGAAGTAGATGTGACGAATATTTTTTTTCGAGTTGGAAAACGAACGAAAAATTTGGATTTGTAAAGAGAAAAAGATACTTTTGACAATTTTCGAAAATTCCCCCGTAAATATACGTGCAAATTTTTGCAGATAAATAAAACTTCTTCTCTCGTTCTCCCTAATTATGCATTCGAGGCGTGAAAAATATACGGCGGGGCTTGTATAATATTTCATTCGTCAAATTTAACCTTGATAATCCGATATCCGTCGTTAAAAATTTCTCCGCTGCGCTTCGCAACTCCTCCATAAAAATACATTCCTCACCGTTTAAAATTGTATCCATTTCGTTTAATACAATTCAATTATCCCCTTTCTCTCTTCAAAATTCTTTAAAGAACAAAAAAAAAAAAAAATCATTCGTTTGATTTCGATCGAAGAACACCTTCCTTCTCGCTCCGTTTCGTCACGCCATTCTTAGACTTACATCCGTTATTACGTATGAAAGACGATCGCATCGAAGAGGATATATCTCTCTAACCGTTTTAACCTTCACGCTTAAAACCTCCTCCAAACATCATCATCCATCTTTCTACTCCGTTTATCGATTCGCCACGTTATATGCGAATCCCTCGCCTTCCAAACGTATTCTAACTTTGTTTCTTCCCCCGAATAGGGAAACGAGAGATTTCTATTTTATTTCTTTCTCTTATTATCGGGCAACGCAATTTGGTCTACCTGGCACGCAGCTGCGGATCCACCTCCTTCTGCGGTCGAAGAAATTACGCGAGTTCCGATTCACCTGCTCTCTCTCTAATGACTCTATCGAGAGGCCTCTCCTATCCACCTCGACACCTGTACCGGCCACTCGCTGCCTCTCTCCTCTTCTGGGGTCCCCCGCCAGAATTATAATTATTATTATTATCAGTCGTGGAGGAAGAACGAGGATGGATAATTCGACGAAGGGAGACGTTATTTCGGATAATTAATCGAAACGAGCTTAATGCATCGTCGTTTTACGAAGTTTTAGGATCGAAGGATTGTTATATGTTCACCGGTGGAAAGAAAGAACGAGCTGATTCGGATCTGATTAATATCCGGGAGGAAACGCCTAATTGCCACGAGTATTTTTTCTTTCTGGAATTGCATTTGTCGCGTATATCGAGCCGAGACAGAAGGAGAGACGCGATAAAACGACTATCCAAACCTCGATGCACTGGCATAGAATTCGGACAGAGTCGAATGAAGTCAATTCGAGTAATTAAAACGCTCGAATGATTCGTAGATTGTTATAGTCGATTCGTTCTTCGATAAGCAACTTCGACCAAACATTTTCCCCGCTGAATTCACTGAATTCATCGTACCGACTTCTCTTTATAATACGCGCGATTTATAAATATTTATAATCGGATATTTCCAACGATATCTCAATCTTTCCAAATCTTAATCCTGACAGTGCGAAAATAATTTTTACAGATTCAAATTACTATAGCTCCTCCTCTACTGTACCATTGCGTCTGCCTCTCGCCCCTCTCGAGACTTCTTTCAACCGGTGAATAGCGGGCACAAGTGTGGCTCGACTCGAATAAGAGTAGCATCGTGGAAAGAGATCGTGTCAGCCTCTAAGCAACACCTTTCTCCGGATTTGCCCACCTCTGGAAAAGGGAGTGGGGAGGGTAGCGCGTGGTGACTCGTGGCGGCACCAGCACCACCAGAGGAGGAGGAGGAGGAGGAAAGGCGAGGGAAAATTGGAAACGCGGCCAAAAGGAGGAAAAAGTTAAATTAAATACCCGGCAGTGGGTGGTGGTTGGCGGCGGAGACACGCGCTTCTGCATCGGCCCATCCTTTAACTCGGATTTTTCAATTTCCTCCACTCGGTTTCTTCTTCCTCCCGCCACTTCTTTCACCTCTCCCCCCGCCTTATCCACCGCGCCGCGGCCACGGCCGCCTCTCCCTCTCCAACCCCGTTTTCACAGGCCCAAGAAGGCAAGGCTCAATGTCACTCAATGCCGCGGCCTCGAATATCTTCCTAGCTTCTTCTTTATAAGGTAATCACTTGAGAAATTGCTCCCTTTGCGCGTTGGAAACACGCTTCCTCCTTATCCTTTTCTCGGATTCAATTTCTGCGATGTATCTAACGGGAGGTGGAGGAGGAGGAGGATGGAGGGGGGGGGGAGGGAGGAGGAATCTCGTTCGACTAAGTCGGATGACGGGTGAAATGATGGGTGAAATTCTGTCGAGAGAAGAGGGGGAGGGAGAAGAGGGGCCAGACCGTGCTGGGTTTTCGTCTATATTCTCCAATTCTTGCGACAAGTTTCTCCTTTTTTTTGGGTTCAAAATTTTTCGTCCACCGTTTTTCATCTTTCGAGATGACAAATAACATTCCAATTCTTATCTTAACACGATCTTATCTTTGTCGAACGTTTAATTATATAGGATAGGAGAGGAGAGAAATAGGAATTCTTTAAGGATACGATCGAAACTCAGTATATCAAAATTCACGGAACGTATTGATTGATCCAGTTTATCTTGCACACAAGTTTATTTTCTCAATTTCGAATCCGGGCATCGGGATTTTGTGTATGCGGCTGTATAACCGGCCCAAGTTTCTTGCCCAATAACGTTTTGAACTTCTCTCATAAATTCAATATTAATCCATCGTAAACCGAGAGCAGAAATATTATACGAAGTCGAGGTGGAGGTCGACCGCTTAATGAAATCTCTCGCATGGGCATCGATGCAGCACGAGCTCTCTCTCTCTCTCTCTCTCTCTCTCTCTCTCTAGCTTTTCATCATTGGTGAAAAGCTTTTCGTGAATTTCATTGCGAAGAAAGTAGATCGAAACAAATGTATCGTGTATATATATATATATTTTCGACGAATCTCTTGATCCTCTTTTTCTGCCAACATTACCATGCATTTCGATGATTAACTATTCTTTCGACGAGCGTATTCTACATTCAGAAAAAATTCATTGGCGTACATAGAAACTTGAAAGAGAAGAAAAGGTACGTGTTGTCGTTGGCTATATTCATGCATATGGATATTTAAAATTTCTCATTGAAAATTGTAAAAGTTCCCGGATTGAACGCGAGCCACTTCATTTTGTCTTTCGTATTATGAAACTGGAACTTTTTCAAAGTGACTTAAAGAACGATAAAAAAGGAGGAATTTTGAAAGTATCGATGATAATAAAAATTATTGTACCTACCTCAGCTAGTTCTAGCAGCTAATTCTTTTTTTATCGTTTAAAGCTAAGGCTTTGTAACGATATCGGAAAAAACACCGAAATTTAAAATTAATAAAAATAAATGAAAATAAAACATAAATATAACAATTCCAAAAATATGGATAATATCAAAATGAAATTTGGTATGGTATATACCTAGTACAACTTACTTCGATCGAAAATTAAATTGAAATTAAAAAAGGTGACAAAAATATAAATAATAATTTTATTTTTCAACAATTCACTTATTCAAAAACCGTGCAACTATGTTAATAATTGAAAAATGAAATCGAAAAGAAATCGTACTATACCGTGGACCAAACCACATTCCATTAATTAAATCTGTGTAAAAAATTTTTTTCATCCCAAATATCCAGTAGTGAGAGTAAAAAGTTGCACAACTGTTTACTTTTCGCTTTAAAAAACGAAACGAAAATGCACGAAAGCGAAGATTCAAATTGACCGTTCATAAGCACAATTTCTCGATTGGAAAACGAAAGGAGAAAGAGAAATTCAAATTTCAGAGGAAGAAGGAAAAAAAGAAATTGGCGGAATGGAAGGAGAGTGGGAAGAGATCAGAGATTGGGGGAACGGCGGAAAAGCGAGAGACGACAGCGGAGGCAGAGTGGCGTGAAATGGAAGTCGGAGCACGGACACGTCGGGTATCTTAGGTGTGTAGCGGGCCTGTCAATCAGGGGTCTTATGTTAGACTATGGCCGCGGCGGAAATCTCTGTCGACCCTCCGCGGGAATAAAAGCCTGCTCCCAAAGGCCCCCGCGACATCGACAACCTGCCACCGGTTATTCGTTGTGGATTTCACGGGTCAATGGACGCGCTTCGGCCTCCTCCCCCGCGACGTCAGATCGTGTTTGATCTTACCATTGAATATTTAACGAGCTCGGCCAAAAATATCCTTGATTTCGCGCGATAAGGTAAATTCAACCATCGATAATGCTCGTGCTCGATAAACTTTCCGAAAGTTGTTTACGGATTTGTCTTATGTGCATCGTGGTCATGAATGTTGGATATTCGATGGAAAACGAATATATAATAGATTTCAAGGAAGAAAGTGTAAAAATCGTAATTATTAAAAATATCTTAGGATATGTAGTAGAACGTAGAATTGCACGAATTTGGAAAAGAATTGTTGGACCGTTTGATTAAATCTCTGAGATGAAAAGATGCATATTATATCGAAGTCTCAAAGGTCGATAATACGATCGACGATGGTCGAGATATAGAATTGGCTTGACAAACGGGTGATAAAATTTCAATTTTAACGGCGACCAACTTTACAACATCTCGTAATTTTATCGTCGAAAAAAAAAAAAAAAGAAATGGAAAATTGTGGAAGGCAAAGCGAGTTCCAAGAATAATCCTTCGCGGCCGGTAGGGGTTCACTGAGGTTCTTCGGTTGGTCTGCTTCGATCTGGGTCGTCCAACTCTCCCTCATGAGCATTTACCACGCGTTTGTAACACTTTTATACCCGGGAGGGTTCTCTCACGCTGCCTTTGAACCCGCCAAGACGGGATAATTGCACGTGACAGCTTGGACGCCTTTTTACCCCCTTCCTCTCTCTCTCTCTCTTCACCCCTTTCCCTCCAATCTTTTGTCCTTCCAACGTTTCGCGTCTCTTTGTGCGTTGGCGGCAAATTTTTAAATTTCCCGCCGCGACGAACGATAGTCAAATAGTCGCCGAATCGAACAATTGTAAAAAATTCAAAAAAAACTGGTTTCGAAATCCGCAACCATTCTTGAGCGTATATTTTTCTCGAGCGTATCTTCGTGCTCTTGCTTTCCTCTCTCTCTCTCTCTCTCTCTCCCTCCCCTTTTCGTAAATAACACGTTTCGTTTAAACAGGATGGTAATTATTTTCACGAAGAGAGAAGAGTTTTCAGTTGATTCGAAGAGAGCTGGGCAGAGGATTTTCAAGCAGCTCGTTTCACTTTCCCTCGGCCCCTGGGTTTGCAGGGCCGATATTTACGAGGGCCGCTCGATTTAATCACGATTTATGAGCGGGACTCGACTGATCTACGGACGAGCGGTGATCCTCGAGTTATCCGGAAGGCGAACGGATGCTGTCGACGCCGACTTTTTTCGCGGTCGATACGCAACGCTGCTACTTTTTCCTTCGAACACGGATTACCTGAGCCTCGGTTCTCGATCGATAAAAGAAAGAAAAAAAAGAAATGGACTCGCACATATTGGTAAAAGTGGATTGCCCGATAATTAGTGGAATCTCCTTTTGAAATTAAAGAAGAGACGCATAGAAGTTTAAAATATTTCAATCTCGTGCAACATAAAAAAATATCAAGAAGAGAGATAAAATTAATTCAATGCCTGCCAAGGGGAAACTTGAAACACGAATTGAAAAAACGGTTCAATCTCGATTAAATAAAATATTTTAATCAAAAATACATACTTCTAAGAGGGAACGAAATTCAACGTCAATCAATTTCTTAGAAAGAAAATGACGATTGTTCGACGATCGGTTGAATCACGATTCTCTCTTAAGAAATATTACGAGAATTCCCCTTTATGCGAGTCGAAGAGGCCAAGGTACATCATCGACTCCAGTTTCCAAAAAACAAAATGAGTTTAATTCAACAATTCAGCAATCAATTTCTTGAGAAACCGAAAATAATGGCGATTGTTCGATTCTTTCTGAAAAATTACCACGAGAATTCTCTCTCTTTATATGAAAGAATGTGAGAATTTTGACACGAAGATGGTTGAATAAAATATTGTAATCAAGAAACGTATATATATATATATATTCCAATTTCGAAATGAAATTAATTGAACGCCAATCAATTTCTTGAGAGAGCGTTCAATTCTTCCTGAAAAATTACGAGAATTCTCTTTTACATGAAAAAAATATGAAAATTCTGAGCTCGACTCGAAGGTGACGTACATCATCAACTAAGCTAAATAAAATAAAAAATAATCAAAAGAAACATATATAATTCCAGTATCCAAAAAACGAAATGAGTTTAATTCAACGCCAACCAATTTCTTAGAGACAGACAAAATGGCGAGTCACGATTCTCTCTCAAAGAAAAATTACCACGAGAATTCCCCTTTACGTGAAAGAATGTGAGAATTCTGGCTCGAACTCGAAGAAGAAGAGGCCAAGGTTGCGTAGATCATCGACGGCTAATCGACGGCCGATCCCCGGACGTTCCTTCCTGGGACGCGTGTGTCGTCCCGAAGGAGGGATAAACGAGCGTAATATATGCACGCTCGCCGCGGGAGATCGGCTTAATGCCTCGGTCCACCTCCGCCGTAAGACACCGCGGCTCGTTCGAACCCCATAACTCTTCCCCTGCAACCTGTCCGCCGTGTAATTACCCGTCTCCGAACACCGCCGATTCCGTTGGAATCTTAAGGTGTATTCAGCCGGAGCGATCGGATGGAAGACAAACGTAATCTTACATTATTCCGTGCTTTTTTCTGCGAGAGAAAGTCTTTTTCAAGAAAAAAAAAAAAAAAATAGTAGCGTCTCGGCGCAATTACAAAATTACAAGTGTACGAATCTATTCGAAAGGGATTCTCAATTTTTTCAATATCGCGATTTCTTGAGACAGAGTTCACTTTTAATGTCCTTTATTTTTTATCCCCGACGATAGATTGTGATCTTGATTGACTTTGGATGACGTTTCGATGAAACTTGGACACGAATTCAAACGATTAAAATGATAAATCTAGAGTGATTTACGTGTACCAACAGATAGATAGAATACTTTTCCTTGTAAAACTAGAATTTAGTACGTAAAAGTCGAATCACATCTGTTAGATTGTTCACCTAACGTAAACGTGACAAATCAAATCTTTCGATCCCCGAGCAAAAATTCGGCAAGATTCTTACCAAGTATAGAATAGACGAGAAACGACGAATCCGAATTCAAAGTTTCTCTCGACTCTACCATCGATCGTAATCATCCATCGTTTTCGAAACGCTCGTCACCGAGTGTGCACAGCTTAACATCCACGCGAGCGTTCGTGCAGAAAACAAATACGCGTGGACGCGTCGTGTAACAGCGAGGAACAGGCGCGATATAGACACCGATACCGGCAACACCTCCTCCAACTCTCTCTCTCTCTCTACATTAGCCTCATCGCCCGCGATGACGCCTGTAATTCGCTCGCCCCGATTCGCTTCGCTGCCCTTCGTATATTTCTTCCCCTCTCAAGAGAGAGTTATCGCCAGGAATACATCATTCCTTCAACACGTTCAAGAATTTGTTCCGTGGATCGGTTCTCCCTTTCGACTGCCGATTTCGAAGTCATACGCTTGGAGACGCGTGATCATTTTTACTCGGTTTTCAAATTCCTTTCTCGATCCTCTCCTCGTCCTTTGTCATTTTTCCCCCAACTGGTTTTCCCTTCGAAACGAAACAGAGATTTGGCAATCCGTGAAGTTAACCCTTCCTAGTCTGTTAAATTGTTCTATAATATCGTTTCTGGAGAATTGGCTCGAAAAATTTAGAGATAATTATGGATATTAAACGGACTCGGTTCGGTTAAAAATATTTCTGGAAAATTGTCCAGATTTATGGAAGATTTGTCGGTGAGGGGGAAAGCAGGAGGATGGTTATTTGATGTGGAAAGCTTACGGCAAATCACTTTTTCGCAAACGGAATTCTATAGAAGTCGGAGAATATTTTATACAAGGGGAGAAAGAAAAAATACGAAGGTACATAAGTATATATATATTTATGTATATAAGGCACGTCGAGTCGGGTCGAAATATAAGTGTACATATATATGCGCGACACGAAGTGATCAATTTCATCGAGTCGAGAAAAAGACGAGGGTGGAAAGGTTTAACACGATTCGGATTGAACTGGTAGGATGAGAATTCGCAAATGGAGCAACGCTTGCGTATACACTTTTTCATCTTCCTTTTTTTTTTACGAATTATTCTTTCCATAAATTCATCTACATAAATTTTCGTCACCGATAAAGGAACATCCTTCTCGAAGAATCAAAATTCGAACGAATCCTCCTCGAATCCTCTCCTTCCGTTTCCATCAGAGACTGCAGACGTAGGCGTATACGCAACCGTATAATGCAGTCAAGCCGTGAGTCCACGCGAAGACCGGAGACACCATCTATCATCCTGATCTCATCCACCGGCTTAGACGACCCCGATACGTCATTTTCCAAATCTCGACGTCTCGAGATTCGCGGATCGACGCTGGAAGTCGAAGTCGGGAGGGAAGGAGGAATCATCACTCGCGCGCAGGAAAATAAAGCCGCGACGCATTTTTCTGAAGCGACGTGCCTCTTGGATCTCGTCGAATAAATACGCTCGATATTTTTCCCTTTTCTCGTCGTCCGCCAAAGAGAAAGAGAAAAGAGGGGTGGTGATCTCGTGCGCGTTTCTTACGCGGCCGGAATTCTTTTGGATTTTGAAATATTTTGAGATACTTTGTTAGGCGAGGTATCGAGATCGTATGAGACGTTTACGGTCTGGATGATTCGAAAAAGGTGACGCGAAGGGACGTCGAAGAGAGGGGTCTCGATGACGCTATCGAGTTCCCTCGGAATTCGCCACACGAGACATCGATTAAAAAAGTCGTGTCGCATTATGCGGGGATCGATGAAGAGGGCCCCGGGAAAAGGAGGACGTGGAATGCTATTATCTTTAATTGAAGCATCGCTGGTGTCGTTGGAGATTGAAAAAAGAAGAAGAAGAAGAATCGTTATATCGAATTTTATCGATTTTTGGAAAGTAAATAGAGAAATAACCTCGAAGAGAAGATAAAAAAGAAAACGCGATTTTTGCACGTTCCTGCGAATTTTTCACGAATTTTCGAATTTCCAAACGTTCGTTAAAATATTGAACGGGTTGCTTCTAAATTTCACAATATCCTTAAAAAAAAAAAAAATAAAAGGGATCAAGCATCAAGACAGAAGTTAGGAGAAGTTTTCGCAAATTTTTCATGAGTTCTTGAAATTTGCAAATTTTCGTCTATTTGGATATTCAAGCCTCCAAGAATTTCTCTCGTATTTCTAGAATCCCTAAAGAGAGGATGAAACTAATTAAACGCAACTTTGGACATGATTATGAAGTTCTTACGAATTTTTCACGAGTCTTTCAAATTTTCAAATTTTCGTCTAGTAAAGTATTCATCTATCGAGACTTTCTCTCGTACTTCTCCGGAAAGCTTGATTAACCGTGACTTTGGATATAATTATCAAGCTGTTCGCGAATTTTTCATTAATCTTTCAAATTTTCAAATTTTCGCCTACCGAAACATTTATCTTCCAAAACTTTCTCTCACATTTTTCAAATATCCAAACAGAAAACGAAGCGGATATAATTATAATATATTTTCACAAATTTTTGCACGAGTTCTCTCCGAATTTACGAAATTAAAATCCTTCCAATTTTTCAAATTCACAAATTTTCATCCATTTTTCACGAGTTCTTCGCGGATTTGAAAATTTTCCAATTCTTTGGAAATTTACGAATTTCCATCGTTCATCTTCCAAAATTTTCTCCCAAAAAAAGAGAACTAAAGGGATTAATCAAGATGTAATCAGAAATTTTCACGAATTCATCAATTCGAAAATTTACAAATTCTCATAAAAAAAAAAAAAGAGAACGAAAGGAATTAATTTTACGATTCGAAAATTTTCCAATTTCTCAAATTTACAAATTTCCATCATCGTTCATCTTCCAAAATTTTCTCCCATGCATCTGCTAAAAAGGTAACGGGAAAGGAATTAATCATTTTCACGAGTCCATCAAATTTACCAATTAGAAAATTTTCTCCGCTTCTTTTTCTAAATTTCACCCATCGTTTCTTCCAAGACTTTGACTCGCATTTGTCAAATCCTCTGTTTGAGGAGGGCGAAAGGAAGGAAGCGACGAAAGCTTCGAGCGGTGCCATCGGCCGCGCATCAATCTTCCTCGAGGGGCCATAAACGTCGCAATTAAGCCGGTTCCTCCTGTTCCGGGGGGAACCAGCCCTCAAGAAGCGGTCATCGATGACGTGGACCATCGTTCGCCAATAATCGCGGATCGGTGTTTGCCAGAGACGGCACACGTGTCGATCGTAGCTCATCCAAAGGGGTTAACCCAGCATTGCTGGAACCTGCAATCAGGCCGAATAACGTTATCCCTCCCCTCCCTGTTTCAGGGACGAGTGGGGGGGGGGGGGAAAGATGAGAGAAGATGGGGCAGAAGACATCCACAGAACGCGATTCAATACGAAATTGCACCTCGATCAAAATTCATGACGATTTATACGCATTGTATGCCGGATGCGGTGGGCGTGCGCATCGTTCCACGCGTGGCCATATATTAATTACCATCATCCTCGTGAAACGTGGGCGCGCGACAAAAATAAATAATCGTACATAACTCGTTATCCTTCCGACGAATTTGGAAATTCAAATCGAACTCGTTCGAAACCCGCGCCAACTTGATGTAACATATAATTCCACTTTCTACAATTTTCGTCGATCTTCATTATTTGAACTGCTAAATGAGCGAGAGTTGATCGTTGCATCTTTTCATTATTCAAGATTTCTATTCGTAACGATTTTTCTTTCTTTCTAAAACGCATAAAAAAAAGAAAGAAAAAGGCAATGTTTCACGATTGTAAATACACGTTTGCCTTGCTCGCGTGTCCGTTTTCACTACCGACGAGTCGAATGGTGGTTATCGAGTCTCGCTCTAATTACACAAACGTTAGAGGAAAAAGAGAGGAACGGAAAAGGATAAAATAGAGGCCATCACGTCCAAAGATATTAAACTCGATTTACGAGCGAGCCCCGCTGCCGATCGAGCCGATCGAAAGAAGCAATTCAGAGTTTCGAAACGAATTCGTTAAGGATTTATTTATTGTTTGGATACGTTTGTGTCGTGTGGAAGCCGCTGTAGGCGGTTCTCGCGAGCGTGGACCGCGATATCTATAAATATTGGACCGTTGTCCGGGGACGTGGCTTGTAATTAGGGGAATAGATCGCCCCGAGTGACGCAGCTGGCCGTAAGTCAATGGCGGAACGCGGCCGGAGGCGGAATCGAATTTGAAATTTTCGGGAGGCGTGGATTCGGACCCCGAAATTTTCACCAAACCCCGAGGACAACGAGTTGCTCCTCTCGAGAGGGCGGATACCACCTCGTCCTTGGTAATTAATACTCGTGATCATTGTCGAAATTACGATTTGTCGAACCCAGTTGTCGAGAACCGATGATTATCGACCACTTGTGTGTATGCGTGTGTGTTTTTTTTTAAATAATTATTGTGAATGAAACACGGAAGTCGAAATTGCGAATTTTGTAATAAAGTCCTGTCCACAGATAATTAATTAGAAGAAAATGAGAATATTATGGAACGAGAAAATTAGATACATTTTTCTAATTTTTTTTAATTCTTTGGAATTTGACGCGCGTCCGACATTTCCAATTCTCAATTTCTGGCTTCGTGCCCGCGTTGATTGATTGGTCATCATCCAGCATCATTGATCGATTGGTAACCGTGGCGACAACCACAGACTGGTTTATTTAATCAGTTTATACAATAATGCTTGATTAACTATTCAACTTTAATGAAATACATATGGTAGGGCTACATTTATATGATTGGGAGCGGAGCAGAAATTATCTCGTTAACTCTTGATCCCAAAAATTATATTTTTCTTCTTTCTTCTTTCGTGTCTTAATGCAACAACATTCGAACCAATATCGAGTTCTTCTTCTCAACCCTCCCCTCAAAAACTGTCGATGTCCTCGTAACAATCTCTTTACATATTAATGCCTGATGAACGATGGTGTCTTTTTTTTTTATCAACGTTAAAAAAAAAAAAAAACAGAAGACTCTTAAAACTCTCTTTCGTTCTTCTTTTTTCTTTTAAACACTGCAATTCCTTTCTTCTTCTCAACCGTTTCTTCTTCTCAACTACGCCTTAGATATATTTTTCATGGTATCCTTTAACAACGTTCAAAAAAACAAAAGATTAAAACTGTCTTTCGTTCTTCTTTCTTCTTTCTTCCTTTCTTAATGCAACAAGATTCGAGCCAATATCGAGTTTTTCTTTCTTCTTCTCAACCCTTAACTCAACCCTACCCTCAAAAACTGTCCTCGTAACAATCTCTTTACATATTAATTTAAATTTAATGAAACGATAGAGCTACATTTATACGATTGGGAATAGAACAAAAATTATCAATCTCTTAATTCTCAAAACTATATATTTTTCATATCCTTTAACAACGTTCAAAAAAAAAAAAAAAGAAAATTGAAACTGTCTTTCGTTCTTCTTTCTTCTTTCTTCCTTTCTTAATGCAACAAGATATCGAGTTTTTCTTTCTTCTTCTCAACCCTTAACTCAACCCTACCCTCAAAAACTATTCCTTTCACGCCGAGTGTCGATGTCCTCGTAACAATCTTCGACCCCTTTCCACGAATGGCCACGAGTCCCTCGAATCCCTCGCGACTCTTATAAATAATAAGCCAGATACGGCAGTAGTGTCGTTGAACAAACTTTGGGCGTAACCGAGGCGAGCGGTTGCATAAATTCCGCGCGAGCCTTTCTCCTCTTCTTCGGAGGAGTGCACGCAACGCGCGTACACGCGTATATTATAAGCGCGGAGCGGGCGTGTTGTTGCGTGCCACGTGATTTAACGACGGCCCAGGGCCCTGATGGATCATCCATTGAATGGTAATCTTCCAGGCCTTGCACTCCTCCTCTCGGTCCAGCGTTTCCGCTCGCTTCTTCGTGAGAGGGTAGATAGGTGACGTAGTCGAATTTGCACGTTGGTGAACGTTTCTCTCTTTTTTGTTTCTTTTCCCCTCGAAGAAATTGCACGACAGGAAATTGCGCGATAGGTGTGGCGATCTTCTTCTTCTTCGCCGAATATGAATTAGGATTAATTCAATGCTCTTCCTTTCGAAACGAAATTAATAAATTTGATTCTCTTGAGAGGAAAATACTACTCGTTTACTATCCCCTCCTCAGTTTCTTCAGAAAGGAAAAACGATTCGTAAAGCTACTTCGATAATTTATCGTGTTGAAAACGAATAATAATAATCGGAAATAACTGTAGTTCTATGAAACTACGAATAATTCAAACACTATCAAACGCTTTCTCGACTGTGGCCTTGAACACTGTCTTCCTAACTTATTCCCCTCGAAATTTTCCAAGAAGCGTCGTCGTTCCCGAAGAAAATTGATCACCGAGGTCCATAAAACGTTGCTGGGTAAATTGACAGGCGGATCGCGTATCGCGAAGAAACACTCGAGGCGAAATTTCCACGCTGGCCGGCCCCGTCACGACAACTACGCCGGGACAAAGGGCACGCAAGATGAATATCCACGACCGTATACCACCACCACGGACACAGATATCAAGGGTGGAGGAAGCATGGAACCGCGAACATATTCGTTTTCTATAAGGAGAGCATGGCGTTTGGCTAACAGGCTCTATCAACCCGTACCGATCAGTCGTTAGCGTTTATGTCGCGAGGAGGCCTAAGGATGCTCTTCTGCTGCAGGTGCTGCCTTCTCCTCCTTCCTTCGGCTCCTCGAGTTTTTATTTTTTATTTTATATATATTCGAAAGAAGGGAGGAGGTGTGCGCCAGTCGATGAAAGATACCACCCGGTAATGGTTTATTTAAATCAGCCGAGTGGATCCTTCCTTCCTCTACGAAAAAAGAAAGAAAGAAAGAAAGAAAGAAGAAAAAAAAACCTCGTTAGATCGGCGTCGCTCGTTTGATACGGAGACACCGACCGGTTAATTGACGCTCCGGGATCGGCGAGGGTTCTCTCTTCCTTGAAATATAAGAGCCACCGTTGGGGCGGTTTGATCGAGATTGGTCAAGATTGATACGTTAAGAACAGCTCTCTCTTGTTTTAACAATCGTTACGGTGTAACAGTAGCCAGTATCGTGTGCCAGTAATCGTTAGTTGGTAACAGTTAAGAGGTACGATATTCTTCCCTCTTCTATTGTTTGCACTCGAGGCTTTTTTCGCTTCGAAATAACATTCGATTTCTTAACTTGAAATGATTTCACGCGCAAACAAAACTTTTACATTTTATGTATCTTTAAAATTTGTCGAGTATTGAAGTCTGTATCGTTGTTTTACGTGATATTTCGATAATCAGGGCAAGTATCGCGATAAAATGTCGTTACAAATGTTGTAATCCCAATAACGTGCTCTCACATTCTATTATTCTTATTTTTCGCCTTCTCTTATTCTGCATTCTCTATTTTCCTCCTCTCTATCGTCAATTTCTTAACGAATGGAAATAATTTCGTTATTCAATAATCAAGCTCACTTTCACTTGAATTAATTTTATTACAAAACTCAGAATACAATTTCAAATTGTAAAAAAATCTAACCGTTCGATGGTGTATTATGCTTTATAAGATTACACGTAAAGAGTTAAAGAATTTATTCGATATTTTAAAAAAATCAAATATAAATAAATATTGTTCGAATTACTGTGGTGCCTGAGAGCGCAAAGGGATAATATCATTTTGGACGAAGAAATTTGTCGGAAATGAACATATAAATCTGCGACAAACGTGCATTAGATGGACATCGCGCGTCAGATTCAAAATCCGAGTTGCAATCGATGCTTATTTGCAATTCCACGAATGAAATATTCGATTTTCAACGCGACGGAGGCGCGGAAAATTTGAACGACGCGCGCAGAGATAAAGGGTCTGCGCCACGAGAAAACGATATCCTCGAAAAGAAAGCACAAAGCTTTGGTGGAAACCAGCCTCGTGCACGGCCTGGCCTCGCTCAAGTTTTTCACAAGTTTCCGCAAGGAACGGTGCGAATTTCTTTAGGAAGGAGTCGAGTTTGTTTCAAAAACGAAACGAAACGTTTGTTCGAGGTAAAAGCGTTTCGCCGTTCAACATCCCGGAATACGAACAACGATCAAGAGAGTTAACACGAGTGGAAATTACACGCGTCTGTGTGTGACTTTCGTTGCTCGAGGATTGAAAAATTTTTAGGATCGATTTTTCATTTGTTTTTATTTTTTATCAAACAAAAATAATATAATTCGTTGAGTGAGAATAACGCGTTTTCTATTAAAAAAATAACGTAAACTTGGAATTTAACACGATTCAACGTGCGTGATCGCGCAAAACTTAAGAAAAATTGAAAGAAGACGAGGTCCAACGAATTAACACCTCTTACACGAGGTATCCATCGGATCGAGAGATACGACACGAGTTGCTACGACAAAGGAAGGAACAATTTTTCACCCCGGTTTTCAAGCCTGATCTCGGGTACCAATTACCAAAAAATTATTCTCTCCTCTTCGAGGAGGAAGAAGAGAAATAAATAATGGTGCGAACACGGCCGAGGATGTATAACTTAGAGATCGTTTATCGAGAACGTAAGGTGAGAACGCGTGGAAACAAAATGGAGGAGCGCCGCGTGTCACAGAGACTTTTGCGGAGAAGCCTCGTGTCCGATCCCGTCTCGAGATACTGTCCACGTCTCGTGTACCGTTTTCATTCGGCCAGACCATTGGGATCACCCTTATCTCGCATCTTCCTCCTCCAAAGAAACACCGATAATCCATGCGAAACGGTTTCAAACGGTTTGAATTTGTAGTAGTTCGAGGGAGGTTCGACAGATGGAAAACGAGCTACCGGTCCGAGGTGTTCGTCCTCGAAGATGGGGAAGCCAGACGATGATATCTTTTGGTGTAACGTGGTCTACGGGGGCTACGAGTTCTTTGAAATGGTGGTCGAGACGTTTAGTATTGGCGATCCGATTTTATTAAAGGGATTCAATGTTCAAAGGATCGAATCGCTGTTATTTTATCGAACGAGCGAAAAATTCTTCGAGAGATATTTATGTTTAACATCCACGTTCGAAGAATATCCTTTTTTTCAATTTTGGATGGAAAAAAAATTTCAAAGTTTCGTTCTTATTATCTAAATTCAAGGTATGAGGCTTTTTGATTTGGAGAACAAGAACTGTTGGAGAACAAGACTTTTGAAAAAAAGAATTACAACTAACTTTATTTTAAATATTCGTAAATGTACAATGTTAAATTTATCACGATTATATTTCGGGAAAAAACAAACTTTTGCAAACAATTACTACTATCAATTTCAAAATTTCGGTTTACTTCAATCGTTTTTGAGTAAGAATAAGACTGTGAACTCTTAAAGTGTGAACTAAGTGGAATAATTTTAAGAAAACGTTTTTCATTAACCGCCCGCGATAATCCACGACGAAATACGATCCGCGGCGTAAAATTTTCGCCCGACTAATGGCGAAGAAACGCGTCGCCGTTTCTCGAGAAAGAAGATTTTTCCCAGCCCGGTTCTCTCGGCGGACGGTTCCAAGTTATAGTTGGCCGGTTACGAGTTCGCCAACTTGCGAGGAATCGTAACTTCGTTACCGTTTCGTAAGCAGGCCGAGGAGTTGTCTCGAATTAGTCAGCGGCCGCCCACCCTCCCGCGGGATTGGATTAATTGCTTTTAAGAAGTTCGCCATGCGCGACCCATTAAAAAGGGAGTGACGTCCCTGCAACGGACAGCTCGTTTCGTTGCTTCTTCCGACATCGAACGAGTTATCGTCTCCACAGTTTCGACTCGCCTTTTCCCGCTCCAAATTGTTAAATTATTTTTATCTATTTTTTGAATTGAATCGTTTCTTCCGCCTTTTCATTTATAAATATCTTTTTGATGATTTCCAAAGTCTGCGCGGATAGTCTGATAATTTGCATGCAGCGATCTGTCGATAAAGAAGGCGAAATCGTTTTGAGACGATTGTATTTGTAACACGATCGAATATTTTGTCCAGCTTCGGAAGAATTCCCTTTCCACGCGATCCAATATTGAATCGTTGAAACGATTATCTTTTATCGACAGTTTCGATACACTTTTCGAATTTATAAATTATTTTTCTTCTTCTACTTTAACGGCTGAATCGTCGTCCAACGTTCGTTCGGCCTCTTCATTTTTTCACGAATCGATAAATATCTTTTCGTTGAACGGAAACAGAGGCAGATTTGAATCCATTGTACCGTTTTGTTGATTTCCAAAGTCGATGGAGTGAGTTTAAAGTCTACACAGAGTTGATGGGGGAAATTTAATAGTTGAGAAATAGTTACGAATAAAGTTACTTCGATAATTTATTGCTCGAAACGCAAATAATTAAAACGGCCAAAATTACATGAAAAGCGGATCAATTATAATAGTTATGAATAAGTATTACTTTAACTAGTTACTTTTTCAACTCTGTTAATACTCCGTTGATAATACATGCCGCGATCCGTCGATAAAGAAGAAGAAGAAGAAACCGTTCCGTATAAATAACGATTTTAAACGTGTCACACATATTTTGTGCAACTTGCAGAACAATTCCCTTTCCACGCGATCCAATATTGAATCGCGCGAGTTGAGAAGCGTTTGAGAAACGTATCCGTGAGTTGGTAACGCAAATGAGATAAAGGCAGTAGAAAGAAGGACGAGGTTCTCGTAGGATGGCAAGGACTACTAAGAAACAGAGGCGGCACTGTGTTTTGTCCCGTAATTAGTTATTAGGCGCGAAGCTTGGCTAAGAGAAACAAGAAAGTTGGCGGCGATGATGACGCGCCGCCGTGCAAATTGCCCCATTTAGCAGAACAAACAAGTAACTATCACCTCTGTGCAAGGAGCAAGAAATCCCTCGATTCTCTCATTGCATCGAATCATTCATTCTTCGCCGTTTTGTTTTAATCGAAAAACTAGATCCGCTTTGACGGAAGAGACACGAGAAATCGAAATCATCGGTGGAAATTAAATTGGGGCAGGGAAGGGGACGGCCTCGACCCCCCAAAGGGAGAAGCTTGGCCGGCAGCCAGACACGTTGGTCCACGCTGAAAAATTACTGCGGCTATGACAGCTTCTTTCTATTGCCGCCCGAATTGCTTTCTTCCTCTTTCTTTCCATCGGATGATCGATCAACAACCGCCAAATACGGGCCGCGCCTCCTCGAGAAAATAGCGAGGAATATTTATTTTACCAGCCCTTTTCCCTTTCCTGCGCATTCTATCTCGTTCAATATAATTCCATACCGTCTGATTTTATCCCATCAAACGATCCAACCAAATTCTAATCACTCGACTCGATTTCCCATCAATCCTTTGTACTTTGCATCCTGTCCCATCTCGCTCTCGGCACAATTGCCTCGCGATATTAGGATCATTGGGATTGTACGAGTATCTACGAGCTCTCGCTCGTAGACAGAGATATCAACTCTCCGTTTCCACGACGAGTTTCGACCTCATTCGAGAATCGAATGAAAATCCGGACGAATCAGAAGAATGAAGAGGAGGGGGAAGGAGAGATTGATTAAAACGCCGAACTCCGCCGTCTTTCACCATTGATATTCCAGTTTCAGCTCTCCTTCGCCTATCTGTCAACACTTACGGCCCGTCGAATAATGGCCGGTCGAACGGGGGGATGGAAGGAAAGGGAGAGGGAGGGGTTGGTTACCGGCCGGCAAACCACCAACGACAACCGGGGGGCCGCCGGAGGCTAGATGAAAAAAGTTTTCGATCGAATCAAAGCCACCTTTATTATCGATCAACTTCACCTCGTCCCAGCGAGAACTTTTTTCCAGCCCTGGAGCGAGAGCCGTTTTAACCTGGCCACCGTCTTTCTTCCCTCCTCCCCTTTCTCTCTCTCTCTCTCTCTCTCTCTCTCTGAAACAACCCCCGGCGATTTTCAGGTTTCCAACAGTGTCGTTTCGAGTTTCTCGATCGACGATGGTGGACGAATTGATATTGTTCTTGGACCGATGATGCGCGCACGAACTCTCCAGTTTCCGGACACCTAACAACGCTATCCTCCTCCTCCTCCTCCTTGTTGACCGTGTGCGCTCCACTCTTTTCCTCCCCCGAACGGGAACCACGACTCCATCAACACATCGATCACAGGGTCGGACAAAGAATCGGACACTCTGCCCGTCAGAAACTCGAAAGTCTTCTCGATTTCCTTCTTCCTCGGATGGATCGTATCGTCGGTTGAAAAGGAAGATTCGAAAAAACGAGTTGAAAAGAATAGATCGGAGCTTTGGTTGGGTGCCTCGTACTTCGTTCACTCGAGTGGTTGTGATCGGTCGGTGTACGGCATCCAGAAACGCTTTTCTTCACTTTGCTGCTTCTACGTGCTGATTCGCTCGAAAAAAGGATCTTGATGACGAATGTCACTCGTGGTCTCTTAAACGCAGATTCGGTGAATTAGAAGAGAAAGGGAAAGTTGTTTGTACCAGAATCTCTCTCTCTCTCTCTCTCTCTAAAGGAACAGGTGAGAACGAGACGGTATTCGCACGATCCGTTTTCCACGCCAATTAAAGTAAAAACAGTTCCTCGGCGTCGCCATTCTATTTGTCTTCCCCTGCTCCACCAAGATTCCTCCGCTCGAAAACTTGTGCAGTCGAAGTCAACAGCGGGGATCGATGCCCCCTTAATTTTTGTAATCGCTCCAACACCGCTTCCGCTTCCAACTTCTTCTTTTGTTTGCCGGTGAATTAGCAACGTCTGCTGTTCGAGCGGCGAGAGACAGCTTAATTTTCTGCCGAGGGAAGGTCGAGGGAGGCGTTGAATAAAACACAGGAGGAAGAAGGGAGGAGGCCCGTTTCTAACCAAAATACCGAATCCCTTTTCGATTCGATTTCTTTCTTCGTGCGGCACCAATTTTCTTAATCCCGGTTACAAAAGTTTTTGGGCGGGATTTCCGCTCGCGTGAAATCGCCGAGTCAGTGGATCAAGAGGAGACGAGACCGATGAAATTGAAACGTCGAGACTGAACTTTTAACCCGTTTAATTGGATTAATCGAACAATTTTGTAATTGCGACGATTCTTCTTTTTTATTCTCGGAGCGGAGAAGAAAATTCGATAGTCGAGCAATTTTGTAATCTCTCGATTGCATGATTGGATGATTCTTTCTTTTTAAGCGGGGGAGGGGGAAGGGGAAAGTTCGCGGATTAAGCAAATGTTAAGCAAGAATGGACAAGAATGGAGAGTCTGATCTCGATAATAAATCGATGGCCGATTTTTAGAGAGCTTCTTCGTCCATCACGTTTCCGCGATGGGAAACTTAACTCAAATACATACATTGTTGGAAAGGAAATGGAAAGTCTAATATTCCAATTGACTGACCAGGCAAATGAAGCTTCGATCTCGAAAGGAGTTATTGAAACGCACAAATGTCGTCGCTTTTGCATAGAATAATAACTTTACTAACAATACGAGTATATAATATAACGTAATATACGTGTATAATATAATGTATTTTGGAAACAATTGCGATTGTGTTTCTTCTACGTGTAACGAAGGTGGCCTAAATATGTGGGCTACGTGAATCAGTCAGAGGGAGGGGAGAGGGATGCAACGAGGAGGAGAGTCTACGATAAAATATTCAACAGACGCTGAGCTGCAAAGTGGCAGAAACTCGTCCTGGTGGCGCATTCCCTCGGGATGTCGTCAGGGAGAAGCGAGAATCGGAGCGGCCCTCCTCCCGCCCTAGGCCCTAGCCTCGTCCAACAGAAGAAATCTCTCCCCCCTCTTTCACCCTCCACGCTCTAATTCCTTTGTTCCCCTCCCTCTCCCCTATGTTTTCAGCTGTCCGGCTGAAATATTAAGACCGATAAGAGAAAGTTAACGTCGGCTCCATTCGATTACAGTGATTCGAAGCCTCGACTCGTCTCGTCAATTTGTGAATACGTCAATCTCAAAACACTCCTCCTCCCCTCTTCTCGATCGATCTCCAACGCGAGTTTCACTTTTCACTCGATCTCTGCAGTTATTATTTCCGATCCACGTTCGATTTAACGCGTTCGTATTCGCGAATGGAGTTTCGTAATCGATAAAACTAACGTAATTAATGACAATTGTAAAGAAGATTCTGACTGATCCGAATTTTTGTACCTCTCTTTCAACAATGTCAAGCGTCTGCAATAATTTGCAATGGCATGAAAATAATCGATGATCAATCGATTCACAAGTAATTGCTAATATATATACCATGGATCTCGAAATATCAAGCATTTCTAACGACGCGTCTTCTCGAATTCAATTTTTCAACTTATTATTTCGACGTGTGCGTCAAGAATGATCAACAAGTTTCGCGACATTATTTTATAACCTTAACCCAATTTCGCCAGAAACGCACGGTCGTTTTCGCGGATGGGAAGGAAGATATGATCTCTCCAGGCGAGTTACGTTGAGAGAGAGAGAGAGAGAGAGATGGGCAAATGGAGAGACGTATAAAACGGCGATGGGGGAGGAAAGAGGGGGAGGGGAGGGGGAGAAAGAGCGATCGAGGTAGTGGAGATTAGCCCGTAGCCTCGACGGCTGAAAACGGACTATGCTTTAAATCTTACATGAGGGACGTAATGTCAGGGAAATTCAGAGATGTGATCCATTAGCAACAGCGGCTCTCCCCGGGCGAGGGAGCGAGGCCGCGTGTCCCACGAGAAATAACCGTAATCGCTATTCCCCTCCCTCCCCCTCTCTGCTCGTGTACAGCCTCTCCATCTCTGTTGCAAGCCTACCTACCCCATCCGGGGGGAAGGGACGAGCGTGCACGTTTTGCTTTCCCCCTTTCCCTCCGTTTACATATTCACGCGACAGGGGATGGTTTCCATGGGGCGGAAGGTGAGCTGGTGGCGGCTACTTTTCCGAACCGAGGAAAGTGGCCCCGCTGAAAGTGGCTTTCGAATCGTCGTCCTCGAACGGCGTCGCCTCCTCCACCGATAGATCCCCCCATTCGTTTCTCTCCTTCGAGCAGGAATTTTCGTTTCGCTAAATGCGTGCATTTTTAATATTTTTAAAATTGTTGTTGTTATTATTATTATTGTTATTTGCATGTGAATGCACGCGTCTATCTACAGAACAAGCGAAGATCCCGTCTTATCGAAGATAAACAAATGGATACCAATTATAGAATAGTAACACCGCTAGCAACGTTCAATAACAAAATTATATATGAAATTTCAGCGAACTGTATACTCTATAACAATTATAATATCACACGATTCTCGAGCACAAGCTCGAGAGAGCGAGTCAATTATTCGTGCGTTCTTATCGAGAAGACGAATCTTTCGTTTCTTTTTTTTTTTTTTTTTTTTTCCGAAAATTCACCGCAATATCTACAACAGAGAGGATCGACGAATCTGCACTCCCCTTCCCCCCGAGCGACAAACGGAGCAGCCAATCGTTTAATGCCCCGCCACGCGCTTTCCCTTTGCGGGTGTTCATTTTTCGAGAAGGGCAAACGCGATGGAAGGGGAAAAGGAAAAAGAGAAATTTCGCTTTATGAACGATCGGAATTTAAATTGCTTTTCCACCCTCCCCCCTTTTTCTTCCATTCCTTAGCCCACTTCTCTCCCCACTTTCTCTCGCCAAGGTTTCGTTCCATCTTATAAATCCCAATACCCTTTGGTATCGGCCGCGAGAAGAAAGGAGAGGCGGAAAGTAGCAGTCGCGAATGGAATATGAAAATATTTGCCTCCGCCAAATACCACCTACTGTTTACTCGCCCTACCTGCCTTTCTGCCTCTACGCCCCTCCCCCCTCCGCGCTAAATTGTGCTCCTTCCTCTCTCCCCTCTGTTTTCTTGTTAACTTCCACGAGAATATACAACGATCGATGATCGTTTCGACTTGGTCCTCCGGAACGAGGTGCAAGATGGAAGCTAAATCGAAACGCTAAATCATCGCCTGCGGCCAAGGACGCGACGGGAAAGGAAACAGAGGAGTGCGTGCAATTATAAACGTTCGCGAGTATACATACTATATATATACATATACATAAAACTCGTCATTGTGGGGCAACGTCCTTCCTTCTCCTTTTTCTTTTTCTTTTTTCTCTCCCCTTGGACAAGTTCAAGTTAGATCACGTTGGAAAGAGCGAGTAAACGCGTGAAGAGGATCCGTGGAATCTTCCGCCACGGAGACATCTGGTATGGGCGCAAGCTGTTCGAAATTAGCGTAAAAATTATTCGTCATGGAGCAGAGGGGTTCGCCGCCGTTTTCGACCGAGAACACGCGACTCGAGGGTCGCTTTGTAGTATAAACGTGGAATAAAGAGGGTTGTCCCCGAGAGAGTGTCTCGGTGTGCGTCGCCTACCTGCAGCTTACCGATACCGTTCAAAGGGGAGGGGAGGGGAGAGGTGCGGCGTATTTTTTCGGGGTATACGTATTGAAACGGTGGTACGGCCAAGGGTGGTCTCTGTATCCGAGGCGCAAGGGACCGTAAAGCGGTACTAATTTCTTCGAGGTTTGAACCGACGACTACGACGACTACGATTCTCTATAGAGAGAGAGAGAGAGAGAGAGAGAGAGAATAGTAGAAAAGAAGAGGGCGAAATGAGATTTCCTTTCGAAGGGAATGTCATCGTGTCCTTAAAATAAAGAAGGAAGGGGAATGCACCTGGCGAGAGAAGAAGGCGAGATCTGCTCCCTTCACCTAGGGGACTGCATACAGCTCGGTCGTGGAAACGTCCTAATAAAATCAGACGAATTAATCTAATCTCGACGGCGATCCCTCCGGCACAAAGGATCGTTGCCCTGACCTAGGTAATTCAATATGATTCGACAAACAGTTTAACTGGGATTACATCGAGTGTAACTGAGCGAAAGTAATTGGCCTCCTCTCTCTCTCTCTCTCTCTCTCTCTCTCTTCCTTCCCTATTTTTCCGGGGCCGATCTTTTTCTTCTCGTTTCGAATCAAGCCTTTCTACCAAACCAAAGCTCGATACCTCGACTCGATTCTTTTCTGAGCGAATGCGGCAACAATGAATAGAAATATGGATATATAATAAAGTGGAAAACTCGAACGAAACAACGATCCGAGGGGAGAATTAATACGATTTCGTATTGGGAATTGGTCTCTCGTTGGCCACGGTTTCAACCGAAATTTCCCATTTCGAACCATTTCGACCAAGAAATCCATTCGAGGAGGCAAACGGGAGGAGGGGGAGGGTCGCGGTGAACGGAAATTTATTTGCGGGTGATCCGTCTCCGAGCCAACTAATAATCCGATTTAACCTCTTGTCCGTGATCTTCCTCCACACCACGCCATCTTCGTGCAACAATCTGTCCCCAAGATATTAATTCGTGGCGCTGTTCGAATACACACGCTCCTTCATTTGCAAATAGATTATGCAAATTTGTGGAAAAGAAAAAAAAAAAGAACTTTTTACTTATTCCAAACGAGTCCTTTGCACTCGTCGCCCGTTTAAACTTCTCGTTGCCGAGTAGCTACTGCCCTCTGAGGGCGACTGCTCTCACTATAATTCGCTCCAACAACTCGGAATAAATTTTTTTCTCCGACCCATCTTCGATGGATGGAACGTGGGCGATTACGAACTCACGTTGTGGAACGGCATCTTTCGATCCAATCCTTTCCATCCACGCCTTTCCTATGTTCTCCACAACTCGAATCTCCTCGATCGATCATCATTTCGTCCTTGGGTGAGAAAAATAAAAGAAACTCGTTTTTCCGCGAACGCACAGGTTTGTTTCGAAAGGGTAACAACTCCGTACCAAGAAACCAAAATCTAGTCGATTCCTAGTAGATCCATTGTCGAATTCTCACCCATTTCGAAATGATTCGTGTCTACGATCGTTTCCATCCCGTCAAATCGAACCGGCCGGCCAACGAGACGAGGATCAAACGACGCGGGGACACGCAATCTTGTCGTCGCGGACCCCTCCCCACCGGGGATCGCGCCGTTGTAAATCCTAATCTCACGACAGGCCCCGTGCACCCCGTTAATTAGACGTCCCGACGCTGGTTCGATAAATAACAGCCCCTGGTTGCCTGGATAAAGGGGGGACACACCAAGAATGGAAGGAAGGAAAGTGGCGGCGAAAGTGGATTCACGACGAGAGAGAGAGAGAGAGAGAGAGAGTCGAAGTTTCGTTGGACAGAAGGCGAAAGTGAAGTAGGAAAAAGAGAAAGGGAAGAAAAGGTCAAAACCACGGAGAGAAAGGGAAGGGATTCGTTGTGAATCGCGAAGAAAAATCGTGAGAGAAGCGTGAAGTCGTAGAAAGAAGATTAAGAAAAGGAAAGAAGAATGGAGAGAAGTCATAGATAAAGGACTCGCGAAAATAACTTCGCGAAGAGGAGAAAGAAGTTCTCGTAAATAAGCGAGAATGAATTCGCGGAAGAAGGGACGCGTGAAAGGGAGAAAATTAAGAGGAGGATTCGCGGATAGAAGGCGAAAGTAAATTCACGAGGGAGGAAAAAGAAGAAGAAGCGGAGCGATCGAGATGCAAGCACGAGAAACAAGAGAAGAGGGAGGGGCTCCATAAATAAAAGGCGAAAATGACTTTGAAAAAGGAAGGGCAGCGTGAGCGAAAGAGAAAGTCTCTAAAAATCGAAGAAGAATCGAGAATATGAAGTAGCGCGTATGCAGGTGGTGGATGTTTGGCGCGGGGGGTCGAGGGGGTGGCTGGGGAACCGGCTGATTAACTTTTTCGCGTTTTTTAATCCCCGTAAATTATGCGGGCACCGGACGGTGGGTGTGCCTCGGGCGTTGAACAGCCCGATGTGTATGCCGCGGGCTATGTACGAGAGGTTGTGCAGTTGAATTAGCAAGATCTATCCGTTTGGGTGGAGGTGACGACCTTTGACCTCCGCGGGATTCAATTATATTTCTTTTCCTCGGCCTTCCTTCCTCCACCCCCGTGGAAAAAAAACCCCGTTCTCTTTCGAATCACCGTCGGGGAAAAATGTTTTCGAGTTTTACGACGCGTATCGTGATTCGATCTCGCAGATGTCCCTTCTTTCCCCTCTTTGTTTCTCTCTGTTCCTTCTTGCACGAACGTTGGAGAGAGAGAAAAGAAGAAGAAAAAAAGATTGGGACGGTTCTTCAAAAGCGATTCATTAAGAGCATTGCGATGGAATTGCACTTTATGAATCCCTCTATCGAGAGGGATTCGCTTTGTTATAATCGGAGTGTTTAATATTACGCTTGTAGTCGTTCGAGTTTTCTACGAGAATAAATTTTTTTTTTTTTTTTTTATTTAGAAATCTTTATTAATGCAAGAAGGTGCACATTCCTTCCTCGCCTCCTGAACGAAATTTATCAAGGGCTCGATAAACCCCCTGTTTAATTCACGGCCATCGCAACGAAGCTAAACCATCCGCTTGATTTCCTTCCTTGTCCTCGAGGACAAGGAGAGAGAGAGAGAGAGAGAGAGAGAGAGAGAGAGAGAGAAAGAGATGTTCATCCGGAAAGATAAACAAGACTCTCTCGAGAAGAAATTATAAGACGGTGTTCTTTTTCTTCCTCCTGTCCTTCCCTCCACCACTTACTATTTCTAAGGCTCTCGCTCGAAAACTCGGGGTGGATCGGGGAGAAAAATAAGTCTCCTCGACCGGTTGAATAATATTCGACGAAACGCGTCGCCATGCTTGTAATGGGCCATCGTCAACCCGCTATCTCTTTGGTTATTACTATTTACACGACCCGTGGGGAGCTCGAGGAAATTTTTCTTTTTCCTTTTTTTTTTTTTTTTTTCCACGATGAAAATATCCCGGCAACGATAATAAATATTAGAATGCAGCCCGAGTATCCGTCTAATTTGGGAAACATTATTTTCCCTTATTTTTTATTATTCATGGTATGCACCTACCTTCTAATCAACCTTCCTTCTCGTTCCTTTACTTCTCTTAGAGAAGTCGCGCCTGTTCGTTCATTAATCCGCCCTCTCTCGAGCGAGGAAAAAACTTCGACACGCGCGGTAATAACTCGCCCTCTCGCCAACCTCTCTCGTTCATTCCTCGCTCGAATCATCGAAGGACTCTCCTTCCGCTTCCACGATCTTGACGAATCATCGTTGTCGGACGATATTGTTTCCTCGTTGAACGGGTAATTCTATGGATTCGACACGATCCAATAACGCGGCTCGGCCTCGTTTATCCTATTCCAATTACCCTTGCAAATGGCGGCCGCGAGACGAGTCAACGGCGGGCGACGTTTCAGAAAACGGGTCGGTGATTACGAAAAAAAAAAAAAAAAAAAGAAAAGAGAGAGGAGCAACGAAGAGTCGGGGCCGGTTATTATAAGCCGGTGCAATATTCGGCCGTAATAAGCCGGCGCGCGTTAGTTTTTTTCTCGTTTGAATTTACGCTCGTCATGGGAGCAAGCGGGAATGGCGGCGTAAAGCAACGCGTAATGGAAGATGGCGCTGCTTCGCTAATGGTGGCCAACTTACAACTCGTAGAGGAGGATTTCTCGCGAGGAGAGTTTTAGTCGATAGAGCCTCTGTTCTCTATTTAAGTAGGAGAAAGATATTTGACGTCCGATTTTTCTGTACAACTCGTAATGCGAAGGAAATTCGTGTGTGCAACTCGTCTTTTGGAATTGGAAAACGAAAAAATGGAATGAAGATTGAGATCTACAACGAGTGGAGTGTTTTTTGAAAAAGCGGTTCGAGAAAAAGGATGCACTTTGAAAGAATTATCGTAGGAATAACTCCAGTAAACTCGGTAAAAATGTTGGAAATTTACAATATTTCTCCAAGCTTGCCCGAAGTTATGCCCGCGAGATTCCACGTGGGTGGAATCGGACGAAAATTGATCAGGTTGATGGAGATAGGCTTTGGATCGAGTATGGATATCGGTGGCCGCCACCTTTTCCCCGAATTGAGTGGTAAAACTTGCGGGTTGTGGAAACTCGCGCCGCGTTTCTTCCTCGCGTCGATGCGATATCGACGGAAGTTGAGGATCGATCCTCTCTGAGCGTAGGGGTTGATTTGTTGTTGCGAGGCTTGGGTTGAGTAATCGGGAGGCGCTGTTTATCGTGCAACCGCCGGCCGAGTAAAACGAATTGGCTATAATCCGCCTGGAACAACACCCGTTCGTTGATAGATTTACACGATACGAGGAGGAATAAAAGAAGCGTGGCAACGTATCGAAACATTAATTTTCCCTCCCAACGTTGAAAAATTTGCGAGGAGAAGGGAGCCTCGAGAAAGAAACGAAGAAGATTCTTTCTAGACGACTCTCGATTTTTGTATCGTGTTCGGAGCAATATTTTATTCCATCGATCGCGTCAATCGTTCCTTCGTGATTCTTTCGCTTGGTGGAGGACAGTAACGTTGGACCGATAATGAAGATTGTGTGACAGGGATAGAGGAATAGATCTGTCCACGGGATATATGTGGGATCTGTCTGTCCACTGTCTGCCCGTTTATTTGTCAAAAGCCGAACCAACGACAACGCCATTGGATTTCTTGCGGAAACCCGCGTGGAATATTCTTGCGTTTGCCTGATCGTCGATTTCGAATCAGCGAAGAAAAATTCCTCGATCGTTTTCTCCACGATTTCATTGAAACTGATGCGACGAAAAACGGCCGAGTCGAAGACGAGATATTCCATCTTTTTATATATATATATATATCCCTTAAAAATCCAACGGAGAGATTGTTTTCTACAATTTTTTCGATATTAACTATTCGCTAATTCGAATCGATTTCGTTTCAACTCGGCAAAAACAAGAAATTTCTTTCCCCCAACGATTGATCGAAGAAAGTTTCGAGTAAATTCAAGGACAATACATACCCTTTCATTTCGAATTCAAAGACACGTTTCCATCCTTGATCCATCCTTGATCCGCACGATCTATCCCGCAAGCATCGCGCGGGTAGAGTTTCATCCTCGCTCGCGTGCTCGGGAACGAGCGTTGACGGTCACGAAAATCAGGGAGCGAGAATACCTGGGAGAGGGGAACAAACGAGGATATGTTTGCCGATCCGATCCACTCGAGCGTGACTAGAGAGCGCGGGGACATTGTGCGATTGTCGCGTTACAAAGGAGCGGACGAGAGAGAGAGAGAGAGAGCCGCCTCGAACTCGAACTTGTAGCTCCGCATAAACAGTTGTGACAGATGCCGGGTTATGTAAACAGGACCCGACAGATTCCTCGATGCATTGTGCGTGTGTGTGTCACCGTGATCGGCCGTGATGGGGAACCGGACCGTGCCACCGTTTTTTTTCGAACCAACAATACGAGGATTTGCGAAATACGCGGTCCGGGAGGAGGTATCCGTTGCTTGAGCCGGCCCCTTCCTTGGCTTTTCCACTTGGCCGATCGTGACACTCTTGCGTTTAACGCGTTTCTTTGATGTCGGATGTCATCCGTGGTTCTGGATCTTTCCTCTCTCGAGGGATCTATAAGGGAAGGAGAGTCTTAAGGAAACGTGGTTTTGGAAAGGATTTGTCTCGAGTATGAAAATGAAGCGCAAGAGTAACAAAATTTTGGGTAATTAAGTAAGTTGTTTGAGATTTCTGAATGCAAGAGAGGAATTCGGAAATTTCTTTTTTTTTTTTTTTTTTTTTTATAATATTGTAATCGGGTTGTTTGTTAGGATAGCATTGAGATTGAATGGCGCTTGGGATTTTTATTGATCGGAAGAAAATTTTTACCCGATCGATTCATATTTGGAAATTTTAAGCAATAATCGATGGATCGTTCAGTGTGTAAATTCGATTGACTCGACGATTGCTCAGAATTCGATTCGTATATTGTTAGAAATTTGATTGATTTTTGCATTCGGCCATTCACAGTTTGATTGCTCAAAATTCGATCGATCGTTCGAAATTTGATTTTGCATTCGTTTAGAATTCGATCGAGTTTCGTATACGATTGCTTAGAATTAGATCGATTGCTCAGAATCCAATTGATTCTCGTATACGATTGCTCAAAATTCGATCGATTGGTTAGAGAACTCGACCGATTTTCGATCGTTGAGAATTCGATCGACACCCGTATGCTCACAAATATTTTCGATTCGATTCGTCGATCTTATGGATCCCGAAGTAAAAATTTTGCACAAAGGAGGAGGGAAAAAATTAATGGCACCAGGATGAGCGAAACCGCGAGTTCGTGAGAGTGATTTCAATTGGAAGGCAACAACGAATCTTCGCGGCATATGTTGCGCTCGTCGTTTACCTCCCAATTTCGATGGGCCGCGCTCCATTATGGACATCTCGATATTTCATATCTTGCGGTCGTCCGTTTCGCTGGAACGAGCATCGAGAAAGAGAGAAAGAGGGGGGTGAGCAAGAGGCGATCGGAGAAAATTAGAGTGGTTTTCGAACAGGTTTCCCTTCCGAGTTCGAGCCAATACCCGACGCCAGGGGCTATCGAACAGCCAGCCACCTGGCTTACCGTTTCGCAAACTATCGTTCAAATGTTTGCGAACCGGCTATGAACTTGCGCCACGGCAACATGTGTACCCTTTCATTGCGCCCTTGTATCGAAATCGACCAACCGAGATCGCCGATTGTATTCAATCGGTTCGTCCTATCTCACGGATCAATCTTTCTTTCTTTCTTTTTTTTTTTTTTCAAAAAGAATTCTACGCTTCTACACTTCTTCCTATTCCGAGATAATTCGAGAGAACTTTTGATCCTCGTGGCAAGAGTTCAATGTAAAGTAAAAGATGAATCGAAATCCGATTTCCACGAGGAGTGGACGAAAAAGCATCGTTGTCATCGATACCTCTTAAATCTTATCTTTCTTAAATCCTCTCCCTATCTCTATATCATGTATACATTCATCGAATCTATTTCACTCTAAAAATCGCTTCGAATTCGTTGGCCAGCATCCTTCACGTGCATCAGAGTGGCCGAGAAATCCGATAAGCAATCCGAGAATCAAGCAAGAATCCCCTCCGAAGCGGCCCTGAAAATTATCGCGATTTTCATCCTTGGTCCTTGCAATTTGTTGCCTCGAAAAGGCAAAAGGGCAAAAGGAACGGCGTGCAAGAGGGCGCGGAATGAAACGCGCTTGTTTCCGCGTGGAGATGGCGGGAGTCCGTTCCGGGAAGCGCGAGATGTTATCGGTCCACCTACGTGCCCCGACACCTGCGAGAATTCGCACGGTAGGTGGCTCCTGTATGTGTAATGCCGCGCGTCGGGACCTGCTGCATATATGTATGCATCGCGCATATATGTATGCATACATGCATACGTGATGGCGCGCTAGCGATGGGAACGAGCTCCATCGAATTTCGGCTCAAGTGGTTATCGTTTCGAGGTATCCAAGCTTTTGAATAAAAGTTTTATCCGTTTTGGATATGTATTTTTCTTTCTTTTTTTTTTTTTTCTTTCTTTTCGAATCGCGGGGAAATTTATCGAAAGTTTTGATCGTGGAATCTTGTGAGAATTTGGAGAATTATCATTCGATTGTACTTTTTCTTTTTTTTTTTTTTTTTTTCGAAAATTGTATCAAGTTAAAATTATTGAATGTATCGAAGCTATTTCGACAAACGTAAAATTATTCTTAGAGATTGTATAAAAGGTGATTTATTTCGGATATATTTTTCTTTTCGAATTGATGGAAAGTTAACGGATACTTGTATATTTCTTTTTTCGAAAATTTTTGTAGAAAAGATTTTTGTTGCGACGATGATTAGTTAAAATTGTGGAATAATTCCAAGCTATTTTGGTAAACGTAAAATTGTTAGGGATTACATCGTGGCTTTTGAATATGAAAGGTAATTTTGGATATATTTTTCGTTTTGAATTGGGGAAAAATGGAAATTTATCGGTTCAGAAAAGTTTGAAATTTTGTGTATATGAGTTTTTAATTTATTCGATTTTATATTGTACATTTTGTTCTCGAAAATCGTGGAAATGTGAAAATTTACGATTCGCAAAAGGTTTTCTTTTTGGGTATAACAATATCGATTAAAATTTCGAGCACGGATTTATAACAACGAAACCGGATAAAAGATTCTCTCTCCCCTTCTTTCTCTCTTCTCCAACCTCTTCTTTTATTCCCATTTTATTTATCGTTTCAAACGCGCGTTGATCATCAAATATCGTATCGTTACAATAATTGACGCCGTTAAACGTTAGGAGGAATATTTTTCCAATCATGGGTAAAAACACACGTATCCCTTTCGAGTGGATATCGTCGAAAAGCGATCGGCAAGTTGTTCACGGCTCTTTATCGACGTTTCCATTCTATCGTCTCTCAGCCCTTTAAAGGCGGTGACTTGCCACTCTCTCACCGCAATACGAGACCTTGCTTGGTCGACAGAGGTGTACTTTATGGAGGAACGAGCAATCTGTCTTCATATTTACCAATTTCCCCTCTTTTCCATCGTTTTATTAACTTTTATCGATTGGTTGTCCGAGGTGTCTTCAACACCGAAACACGCACGCCCTGCCCAAAGATGAGTTTGCAAAGTTCGTAATTTAGGTTTATCATTACACCACTTTGAAGATTATTAGAAGCATCGAAGCAAAGATTTGAGATTACGACAAACACATCTTTTCTGCGTCGTAGCATTATTATACGTGAAAGAAGATAGAAAATAAACCGTGGAATTCGTAATAACGATACGATATTGGATCTCTCGGAGGTTATCTAGATTTCTTTCAATTTTAATTCCACGAGAGATTCTTCGACATATGCACCTCATAAATGTTTTAACAAGCGGTTAAGACCACGGTTAACTCGCTCAGACTTTTATTCGACGTTCGAAAATGGTCGAATAACAATTGCTGGTAATATTAAAACCTTGGAAGCATCGAAAAAATTTGAACAGACGCGAATATTAAAAAATAAACCAAACGGATTCTAGTTGCATTATATTTCAACATGTTTTACAATGAACAGAATACATTGGATTTATCGATTCGATGAGCATCACCTTCGATAAAATTGTGAAAAACTTCGAACAACTACGTTGTTAAAAATTCTACTCCATCCCTAATTCTCGACATGTTTTTGCAACCACACTTTTACTTCTTTACATTACAAAATTGATTCCAGTAGATCAAAAACGAAGACGAACACGGTCCGAAACTATCGACCAAAAACTAATCTTCCAATCTTTGCGAACGAGGAAGGAAGAAACGACGGTGGCAAAGTCAACTACAGGTATGTGGAAATATCGCCGCTCCAGGTAGTCGATCCGTCGTGAGAGATCGTAGCCGGAGATTTGGAAGCGAAAAAAGGAGGGTTCTGGCCTGGTTGTTCCCCCTTGTCGCCGAAAAGAGCGTGCATAACACGGGTCCGGCATTGTCCTCGGCAGGGCGAGGGTAGGGGGCGTTAATCGCATTGAAAATTCGCGCCCCGTGTCCGACTCCTCCTCCTCCACCGTGGTCACGCATGCACCGATCGAATCCCCGCCCGTGAAATCAAGGACGGAAGGACCGGTTTCCTCCCGCCTTTTACGGGAAATCCGTGACGTTTCCGTTATCGTCCTCTCGTTTCCCTTCCATTTCCCAGCTGCCCAAGAATCCGTAAGAATTTTTCACGCTCGATTTTTTCCAGCCAGATGCCGGAGCTCTGCTCGCCTTTGGCTTGGTTTCATCGATTTACCTTCGTTATCTTTTATGGAATTGTTATTTTGGAAATTAGGATTGCAAGGGAAGCTTTTAATTATTGTGCTTGATTTTACATCGAACTGTGAATGAATCTATCTATTTATCACGGTTCATTCTTCAACGATCACAGTTCCAATGTACCAGCAACGATGTTACAATGATTGGAAATTACGATTCCGAGGGAATAATTAGACACGCTTTATATTACATAAAATGAATCTGTTTATCACGTTTCGGTCCCCAACGATTACAATTACGACAAGGATTGGAAATATTACGATTCTAAGGGAATTTTAAAGATTTCTTTGAATGGCTTGTATATTCTTAAGAATGAAAAAGTTTTCTATTACATCGAATTTATAAAAGTTAACTATCTATGAAAATGAATCTATCTATCACGTTTCATTCTCCCACGATTATAATTACAACAATTACAATTATAAAGGAATTTCTTGGGAAGATTTTTAAAGGTTTGTTTGAACGAAGGTTTGGAATAATTAGTATATTCTTAATGAAAAGGAGAATTTTTTCGTTGCAATTATTGAAAATACTTTTGGCAAAATTTTTAGCCATGCAAAATGAATCTATCTATCATATTTCATTCTCAAATGATTATAATACAACGATAATGCAAGGATTGGAAATTACGATTTTAAGAGAATTTCTTGGGAAGGTTGGGAAGTCGGTATGAAAAATTTTCTATCTATCACGTTTCATTCTCCAACGATTACAATTACGAGGAAATTTCTTGGGAAGGTTTTATTAAAGATTTCTTTGAACGAAGGCTTGGAACAATTAGTATATTCTTAATGACAGAAGAATCGATACGTTTTATATCCTCTTCTGTATTACATCGAATCTTTCGTAATTGCAATTATTACTAAAAATACTTTTGGCAAAATTTAATACACGTACGCGAAACGGATCTATCTATCACGTTCCATTCTTCTATTTAACCCTGGCAGATGAATCGAAATAGCAGAAGCGCTCGAGAGAGATCGATGGCCGAAAGCCTTACGATTTTTCGTTGTCGCTCGTTTAAGAACGGCGGACGACTTCGTAGAGACGTAGGTCGGATACGTGACCACGTGGAGAGAAGCGGAAGAAATGCGCGAGATCCAATTTCGAATTCGAGCGCGCTACGTGGTTATCGCCCGTTCCACCTCGATGGATCCGCGACGAATCCTCATCCATTTAACGCTTCACGTCCACCTTCCTTGCGTCGCAAGCAGGAACGTTCGTCCTTCCTTCGAGCAAGCTCAACGATCCATCTGGTATCGCATCGGCTATTCCTTTCTTTCGTTCGAGAATTTCTAAAAAAAAAAAACTTTTGAACGAAAATTTTCCTCGTACAAATATTTGTATAATGAATATATGTAATAGCTAGGAAGGGAGATTGACGCGCGTAGATTCGTAGGAATCATAGTGACGGCGATGGACGGTTGACGTCTGTCGATCATCCTCCATCGCGGAAAAATAGAAAGCTGCGCTGTTTTCGCAAGACAACCGGCGGAAAAATCGTCAGTCATCCGTCCTACGTCTCTACGGAGCCGCGATAAGTGGCATTTTTCACGAGCTTCGTCTTCGTTTGGAAAATATTTTTATGGCGAGGGGTCGAGTTGTGGAGACAAAGAATGGATTTATTGGAAAATTTTACAAGGTTGTTACAAGTCCTTTCTATAATTGCGGGGAGGGGGAATGAAAGTGTTGCTAGTAACGCGAGTAACCATCGTCGAAACATTATCGAAATTTCAATGGAGAAGAAAAATCGATCGAGAGAGGAAATTATCAAAAAACGTCGTCGATATTATCGATCGTCCGTGAATTCTTTGGAACGAATTTCCAAAGAAAGATGTAAAATCGAGAGTAGCTGGACATTCGAAACGCGCGCGATAAAGAGATAAATTGAAAGCCGGATGGGAATGAAAATACTTTGAGAGGTGAAAAATTATGGTTTCGAGATAACGAAATTGAAAATTGCCACGTTTCGAGCATACTGATAATGAATGGATCTCCCGGCAAAAAATTTCAATAAAGGGGTAAAATTGAGAGTACTACCGGTAATTTAAAGCCAAGGGAATAAAAGAATCGAAACGCGATTTAAATAAAAACCCTTGCCCGTTATTTAAATAATCGCCGGGGAAGAAAAAATTCAACGAAATTAAAAATCTCGCTATAAATACACGAAGAAGAAAAATAATTGATATCGATATATATATATATAAAAGAAAAACACGTGGAATTCGATGCAGGGAGCAGTAATTCGGCAATTTGGCGGACGAACGTCGAGCGTGAGTTTCCGCGGCCGATGTTAATCAAACGCAGGTGGCAAATGGCATCGATCGCGGAAGGCCGGTTCCCATGCTAAGGAAATTATTCCCTTGTACGGCAAATTCCATTAAGCGTCCCTTCGATTAGGCGCACGACGGATGGACGATCGATCAGGGCAAATATGCCGCGTAAACAGGGCCGCGGATTCGCTCCCGGGGAATCCCTTTGCGACGGAACCAGAGCGACCTGACCGATCGAATTTCTGCTCCCAAGTCGGCCCAAGACGGCCCTTCCTCTCTCGATTCGTTAGCTCTGCGGCTTTTCATTAACGTCCACGATTCGACTGTTTGCGGTCGACGTGCACGACCCGTTTCCCCTCCCTTTCTCCTCGCTTCATTATCTCGGCCAAAAGCCAGAAATTCGGGATCGAAGTTTCGAATCGTTTACCGATACTTTATCGTTCCATCCACTCGAGGGATGCGATATCTCTGAAACATTCGAAGAGGAGAGGGCGAGAGAGAGAGAAAGAGAGAGAGAGAGAGAGAGAGAGAGAAGTGCTCGAAAAATTTTAATTTCGAATCTCGTGAAAAATATTCTCGAGAGAAGATGGTCGAGAGGAAGCTTTCGATTCGATCGTCCCACCACTGTTTGTCTTTTCGCCCATTTCCCGTGGAATCCTTCCCGTGGGGAAGGAAGAAAGTTGGAGAGTGGAGGTCGCACGAGCGAGGACAACGTCATCGTTGTCCCAGGAAGACGACAATGGCCGCGACGTGACGTGGTACGTGGCCAAAAGCTTTCGAGTTTCCTCGTGTGTACACTTGAGACCGCCAATCATGCTGATTGTCCTGATTGTATCCCTGACCCGTTTGCTCGCCGTGGTCTACGCGCAATAATTATATTAGCTTTGATGGCCGCTTCCTACATACATCCTCCCGGCCGTGCTCGCGGTTCATCGACCCTGCCCGACTCATTACCGATACTCTGGATAAACAGAAGGGATTGGGCCCTCAAATTCAACCCCCATCTCCAAGGATCAAAGGGATTCGTTTATTTTTTTCGATCGAATTGCTTGCTTCGATTGTATCCCCCTCGATCACAAAATGTGATTAAAAACTACTGTGTTCGTTCGTGGAAAAAGTTCCTCCTCCAAACGATGAAAAGTGTCCACGACTTCTCAAAGATCACGCCAAAAACACTCAACCACCCAAGTGCCCTTCATCCCCATTGTTCCCCGTTTCATCCGCTCCCACCGAGCCATTGTCACCGCGAATACCATCCCTATCGTCCAATCAGGGACGGCATTCATCGCTAATCACTCGTTTAACCCGCTCCCTATCCTCCCTATATCCTCCTCCTCCACCAGCCGAACAAGAATCCGACCGTTATCTCCGTCCACGCGTGTAGGCATCCATAAACCAGACCCCCTTCCTTCTCTCTCTCTCTCTCTCTCTCCATCCACGTTGTTGCATCCACGTTGTTCCCGGGAGGATGGTCGAGTCCTTAGATAAATGATAGCGTTCATAAGTTGGAGAGGAGGGGGAGGGAGGGAGTTCATGGAGAGAAGATGCGGCCGCGGATCGGAGCGCGTCGATACGCGCGGTTTACAGGTGGACAATGGGGGAATAATCGGGGAGCGTAATGGAGTGCGGTGGAAGGGCGATAGCGGGACACGCCCCTGGTGCAGAGGAGTGTAGGTGCACACGCGCGTACACGCGTGAGGGCCCGTTAGACGCGCACGGCATGTTATTACAACACGCGGCTCCTCTATCGTATCTCCAGTTCGCACGGCTCTTAGCCCTCTAATCGGACAGCTCGCATCTGCGCCTCGGCAGCGTTCCACATCTCGATCGTGTGGATCGATTCTCGGGATCAGATGGAGACTTCGAGAGTTTGTGTAGCTTTTTCCTAGGGAGAATCATAGGAACAGTGCGGTGGGAATTTTTTAATCTCTCGCGAGAGATTTTTCGATCGAGAATTACGGGGGATTAGAATAGAGACGATTCGAAGTTGAAGTTTTTCAGATTTTTCAATGAGCTACACGAATTCTCGATCAGAATCTCTAAATTCGTAGAGTAGAGAATTGAAAATGATACTCGATTCATAAAAGAAACTCGTTCGTTAACAATAACGATTGAATTTTAGAATTGGAATCTCTAAATTCGGTGAAGAGAATTAAAAATGGTACTCGATTCATAAAAGAAACAATAAAGATTGAATTCTAGAATTGGAATCTCTAAATTCGGTGTAGAGGAATTGTTTGAGAATCGATACGAGATTCTTCCGACCGAACTCGAGCCGTTCCTCTTCAATTTTCGTTAACAATTTTCCCATTGATTAGCCTCGTAACAGCAGTTAAAACGGATACTCGATATCTGGACGGTTAATTCCGCAACTTCGCTCGATCAAGCTCTCCCCCTCCTCCACTCGACGTTTCGACGGAACAGGCTTCTCGCTTTTAACTGGATTAAAGAAATTCCGGGGCCGATAAGGCTTCCCGAAGAGAAACTCTCCATCCACCAAAACGCCGCGCGTTTTATAAAAACAACGCAACAACAAGGATTAAAACTACCGAAAGACGAACGAAATGATACCATTCGCATCGAAGGGGAAGGGGAAAGAGAGGGGGGAGGGGAGGGGATCGAAATTAAAGCGTCTTTAATTCTTCTTTCTTCGTCGTCGTTTCCGCACGCGGCACGAGAGAAGTCTTGCTCCCGGGTGGGAAAGAATTACATAGGAATTTCGACGACCGCCACCGCTTAATTTCCTCCCTCCCCCGGCCCTTCCACCACTTTTTCGCCTCGAGATCCTCTCTCCCCCCCCCACCCCAACCCCACCTTCGCTCTTCTCCCATTGTCTCCAGCAGGAAACTTTAATTGGCCCAACGACAGATCGATTTGCCGCTAACGAAATCGTTACTGCCGATCCCTTCCTTCTTCCCCTCCTTGTTCGCGCGGGCTGCCTTGCCCGCTCATTTTATTGCGTGTCCACCTCCGGCAATGGAACAATGGAGACAAGGATTCCGTTGAAAAACAAACGAGAAGAAGGGACGAGACGATTTCGTTTAACCAATCTCTCTCTCTCTCTCTCTCTCTCTCTCTCTCTCTTCAGAGTTGTTATTTTCTCCTTTTCTTTTTCCAAAAGTCGAAAACGAAAACACCCGGTTAATTGATCTTCGATCGGGAATTTTTATCGGGACGGGAGGATGATTATACAGGGTAAACTATCCTGACGAGATATTTTTCCCGTTTATTTTTCGATCAATTTTCGTCATTAGTTAGTTAAAATGTTTTTCCACGAAATAGATATGGAAATGCGACAATGGCTGAATGTTGAGAAGAAAAAAAAGAAGAGAGAGAATAAGATCGGTTGGTGAGGGGGGGAAGCGACCAACGTTCACAACGCTCGGAGAAGGCGGAGGACGTTGAACGTTCGGACGAATTATCGGAAAAATCTTTGATACGGAATAGCCTGATGGATGAATCAATCGGTACAAAAGATCGAGGCACAAAAGGCAGGCTGTCCTCGGATGACGAGGAGGCAATACGCCGATAAAGCGTTTAATAAAGTAAATTCGAATTATAAATTCAGTTTCACTCCGTTTCGAGACGTTTTCCAACGACGATCAGAACCGATAAAACGATCCTTGCAACGCATCGATGAAAGAAAGAAGCGCTTCGATTCAAATTTACTTTGCTTCGCTTTAAAATTTTCCACACTCTCTTTTTCCCCCGAAAACAGCCATCCTTGACAAAAATCGCTCCTTCGACACATATTCCTACAATATTTCCTATAAAGTAAACAAAATCCAAAGACTCTTTCTCTTTAATTGATATCGAATGCCATCATCCTTCCAAGCAAAAAGTTATTTTTAAACATCACGCAATCTCCAATTCTCCGATCTTGCGATCAGGATTCTTTCTTCCAACGGTGTTCAAGGAGGCGCGACGAGTTTTTCTTTTAATCTCGCCACAGTCTCCCCTCCCCGGAAACTTCGATTCACGGCACCCTTTCACGGCACGTAGCTCGCATCGATCATCCCGCGATCGCTAATATGAATTCCGCGCGAAGGGAATAGCTTCTCGTTCCAGGTGCGTATCGCCGAGACCGCAGGTGGATACGACTCCTCTCCGCGCGGTTCAAGGCGCCTCCAACGGATTAATTCGGCGTTAATTCGCACGTCCCTGTGCACGCGATAATAAAATCGATTATTACGATCGGCTCCGAGAATTTACGAAACTGTGACGTTTATCGAGGAAAGGGTTGTTCAAACTCCCCCTCGAGTGGATTAAGGAACCGCAGCCACGATCCATCGATCTCGGTGAATTTGAATATTCGAAGCATCCGAATGTTTCGCAAGTTTCGAGAGCACACGAAGTTAGAATTTTTGAATTTTAGAATCGGAACTGCGATTCGCACAACTCTATTTAATTTGCATATTTGACGGTATATTTGTCGTGTTGAATGCTTCCTTTGGGTAAAGAGATTTATCAGGTGGTCTTTGCTGTTATCGAACGATAAATTTAAAATATTGTTACGAGTTTAAGCCACGGTGAAACATATCGAAACGTTAAGTTTTTCGGAGAAGATTTTCTATTAATGAGAGGATCGTTCGATGATGGTTTCAAAAATTCAGGTCTGAGAATCTTGGAAATGAGCCTCGAGGTAGATGGAAATCTTGTATTGAATATAGATAAATTGAAAGCAAATACAATATCCTCATTGATAGTTCTCAGGCATTTGAATGCAATGGGTAAAGTTGTAAAAATTGGAAAAGGAGGATCAAAAATTTGGAAGTGTGATTATCGCGTATAAGCTCGAAGCAGTAGAAGTTTATTTTTGAATAATCGTACACGGACAATGATTGGATGAAAATAAAAAATCCTAAACAAATATCGAAACTATCATTACAGTTAAAGTTATGGTGATCTGATAATTCATTATTCTTTTAAGAAGAGCAATTTCTACTGTCAAGAAATGATTTAAGAAGCAATTACTCAATACGTATTCTCTTTTCGTTATTTACGAAAAGAAGTTGTAATCGTAGCATTCGAAAAATTTCTTTTACGCTAAAAGCATAAAAGTTTTATAAAAATGGGACATGTCGGTTAGAAACTCGAAAAACATCATTAAAGCCACTGGCTCGTATTTTCATCATATAAAAATTTCGAAAATATATTGTTCTCCTTTCCAGCCAACAAAAACGACAATTTCGCGATCTAATATTTCATTTTGATTAATTATTTCATTTAATTCGAAAACGAAAAGAATGAAAACAATTTCGAAGGAGAAAAATTATAGCCAAGATTATACGAGGACTGAAATACAGTGAAGTGGATGTGAATAAATGTTTAATTCGATCGTTTTAAATAACGTTAATTACTTAAAGTAACTTTACTCGAAATTTTAACTAGTTACTTTTTTTTTTTTTAGCAGGTTAGTGCTGTTTCCAACTCTGCTCCCAAAGTTCCAACATTTTTTTTATTTTTTCAATGTAATTTTGCTTGGCAATTTCCTTCGCAATAATAATATGATAGAGCACTAAATTCTGAACATTTTGCAATTTAAAATTTTGCTCCATCTCCCACCATTACAAAGTTATATTTAAAAAGAACGGAAAGAGTAGTTTTCATCCTTTTAAAATTATATTTTGGTAAAAAAAAAAAAAAAAATTGCTCGCATATATACGATACATTACACTAACAACGTTTCGTTAAGAATAAAAAATTGTTCGTTAATATTTCACCAAAAAAAAAAAAAAATTAAAAAGTGCCCAAACACATTGCATCATGCTGAAATTTATTCTCTATCTTGCAACTAGCCTATAAAGATTATATTTTTAAATGCCAATTATATTTTCCTTTATTCCATATTTTTACAGCTAACATCAGAAAACCACTACTAAGATATCAAATCTTAATTCTGACACGTGAAATATTTTTAGCAGAATTCAATTTATTTATATTTCACATTCTTTAATAAAATTAAAAATAAACACGAAGGAAAAATAACACAATGGTCCGCAATATTCAATTCGATTGCGCTAAATTTTTTCCAAAGCAATACGTCTGCGTAAAGACAGATTAAAGATAAAAAGAAAGAAGAAATATGTGTCACGATGCATCAAACGATTGAGCGATACACAGCACTCACATATCATCTTCATTTCTCAAGATTTCACGAACAACAAATCGTTCCCCACCCCAAACCATCAAAATCCTCCTGTTTCACCGCGCGAAATCGGGCCAACGTAGACATCCATTGGGCCGTTAGCAGCAAACAATCGGGAATCCGTCAAACTCGGTCGATACTCGTCCCCCCCTTTAATTAACCGAATTAATTAAACGGTAAAAAGCCATAGTTTCGAAGAAGGCGGCGCTTCTCGTTAGAATTTCGAAACCTTGCGACTAAATTCGAAACTCGCATCCTTCCTTCTTCTTTGTATTCCTCCAAGAGCAAAAAAAAAAAAAAAAAAGTAAGAGAAAAAGTGTTGTAGCGTCGCACGAAGAGAGAGCTAGTTCGAAGAACGGAAACCGCGACGAGGAACCTTTTGAAACGAGCCCCCCCTTCCTCCCCCTCCATTAACGGAACGCGAAGTCATCAGGAAACTCAACTCGCCCCGCGTGCCCTTTTAATTACCGCGTTCCGTTTCCAAGGAGCACGCGACGGGCATTTGCATTCGCCGGGAAACACCCGTTTAGAAAGTTACACCGCCACCGTTGCTTGTTTAATGAATAAAACGAAGAAACAAAGGAGGGAGAGAGAGAGAGAGAGAGAGAAGGGGTTGAAAGTCTCGGTGGCCCCGCGAGTGGTCTCGCAGGTTCGAAAGGGAGGGGAAGGCCACGAAAAGACCGAGAAGGGATCTGTTCACTTTCAGGGAAACTAAGACGCGGGATTGCATTTTAATAGAGGTATTACGGGCCCTCGCCTGTCCTTCCATCAGACTTGAACTTCCACCGGGAAGGAAGAGAGAGAGAGAGAGAGAGGACTCCTCGTCCTCCACGGATTCCTCGAAAAAAAGCTCATTACCAGGAGGAAAAACTCGGTGGCCAGCCTCGTTATCGAGTTTTAAATAAGACCTTCGATCGCGTTGAATTTTATTTGTACACGTACGTGTTCCACCAAGGGAGATAATTTCTCACGGAGAGACAATTTGCCACGGTGAATCGGTAGGCGAGAAGTTTTGGGCGACTCTCAGTTTTGGGAAGGAATTAGAACGAAACGTGAGACTTACCTGGAAACGCCTTCTGGAGGGTCACCAAGTTGCAAGGGAATTAGCGCGGCCCGCGAGGTGTTCGACAATTAGGGATATAGTTTTCCGCGGCATCGCGTCCCCTAATTTGGCCACCGTTCAAAACTCGTCCGGGGTTGAAAAACCGGGTTAAACCTTCCAGGGATTCGCTTCGATGGAAATTAATCCTCGTCGATCGTTGGAAGTAATCAAGGAAAGGAGGAAGGAAAGTAGTTTTCGAGCACGGTGGAGGGGAAGGGTGGTTCGTTGTTTCGCAATTAATTTTTCCGTTGGAAGAAGAAGAGTTAACCGAAGATTGGTCGAGGGATCTTTTCGCGTAACGCGGCGAGGATTCGAGAGAACGATCCGAAATTGATTCGCGGGAAAGCTTTTGGTTTCGTGGTCGGCTTGATTGCCGCCTTAATTTTGCCAGACCAAGTTTTCCGCTCGACCGGTTCCGATTCTCTCTCTCTTTCTCTCTCGCTTGACGCGTCACGCGAGACGCGGGAAAAACTCGCACGCGTGACCGCGCGTAATCTCGCCAGCTTTTGGAAAACGATCCTTTCCCCCGCTTCGAAGAACTCGAACGGACACGCGATCGAGCGTGATCTCGCTCTCCAACGGTCGCCAACCCTCTTTTTCGTTTCTCGTGCGAATCGTATTTCTGGATTAGAGTATTTCTAACTAAGAATCTAGTAACAATTTCTGAGAACTTTTTATCAAATGAGAATTTTATTTAGAATTAATCGAACAGTTTGACAATTTCAATATTTCTCTCTTTCGAGAGCTTATTTTTAGAAAAATAAGAAATGATTTGCAGAACGTTGATAACACAACAATAAAAGAAACTAGTGGAATTACTGATACTTTTTAAAGGCTCTTCTTGCGTCGAATAGCAGAAAGGAATATAATATTTGTGCCGCAAACAATCATCCCCTTTATCGACTGTCGAAATTTATCCTCACCAGAAAGACGAGTAATCGTCCGGTCAAATTCGAGCGGAAACTCGCCTCCTTTCATCTTATATATATATATATATGATATATACGTCTACGTGTCGTAATTCTCGCGCATTCCTCGCGCGAGCAATTTTCCCCGGCTTTTGTTGTTCGAGAAAATGTATCAGCCACGTCGAAAACTTTGATCCGGTTGCACGACTTTCACCGTGGAATTTCGAGGGGATGGTGGCGCAAGGAGAATAACAGCTGGCGACTTACGGTCACCGATCGCGGGCAAACTGATTTACTGGCGTCTTCCTCCCGGGAAAAATTCCGCCGTGGCGCGATACTCCGCTCCGCTGACCGGGAAGAGGAATTCGATTGATTCGGCCACCGCGCGTTTTATTACCTCGAAAGATAACGGCGGCCCAGCTCTGATCCTTGAAATTACATTTCCCGGAATACCGCCGCCCGCTTTATTCTTCCCGATGGTTGCCGGGTATTTTTCTGGTGGTCGGCGATCGAGGGATACCGTTCGCGATTTATCCGGTTGATCGTGGGTGGATGGACGTGATGGACGACCCCTGGGAAGTCGGATTTTGACGTGTACGTCAACGATAACGATACCCGATAGATATCGAACAATATCGAGAAATATTTGTATTTGCGTATTTGCGTTGATTCAAGTTTGGACGAGAAGCGTAGAGAAGAAATATATGGAAGGGTCTTTATACGAGAGTAAGATTCCGTGGATGGTGGCCCCGGATCGCGGCACAGGGGTCTACGTACCTATCGTCAAGGATTCCTCCACGATTTTTCCATTCGATTCGATCCCTCTTTGTTCGCTACGCATTGTTTGCGTTTACATTCTCCAGTTTCTCGTTCGTTTTACGCGTAAAATTATTGTTTGTTATAGATAAATAACGTTTACCCATTCGTCTCACTGGATAAACGCTTCGATGTATACATCCAATCGTTAATCCTCATAATTAAGTCCAAGTTCTCGCTTCGTTTCACCCGCTTTACCTAGAAAGTATTTACATCCTTGTGATACATTCGTTAGAAGGAAACTCGATACGGGTCGAGGATAATCCAGGTTTGCACGCGTCAAGCCACAGCTCGCGGTCATCCGAAATTCATTCATCAACTCGAGTTTAATTATATACCGCCGGCTCCCACGCTTCCATATTCAAATTTACGCTCGCACGGTATTTATATAGGATTTAACGTGAAACTATATGATATAAATGGAATAACGAGTCGATCGATTCTGTCTTTAATCGAGCTTGCTCCTTGATCCGTCGATGCTCGGTTTTGTAAACGTTGTCGGTTTAATCGAGTGGCCGGCTGGTGATCGGTGGAGGGTTGAAACGAGGCGAAGCAACGTAGGAATCGAGGAGGACGTCGAAACCGGCACACCGACCGGAAATTGCCGCTTGGAAATTCAATTAATGGCCGTGTGTCGCGCGCCTTTTTGCATCTGTCGGTGCACTAGTTAGCTGGAAAACGCGGGCCGCTTATGCCCCCGGAATCTGGATCGTAGACCTATCCCACGATACCACCACTCTGAACTTATTTCGTTTCAATTCGTGTATCGCCTTGTCGTCTTATCGAATAACCGTGCCTTTGAACCACTTTGATTATTTCGTATCGATTAATTTGCACGAGCTATCGAAATATTCCGCAGTTCGTTAAAACGAAGCGGAATGTCGTCCGTTCGAGGACAAAGAAAAGACACGCTTTTTCCCGATATTTTTATTACAAATAAACCGTTCTTCTTTCCTTTTTCCGCGCATTGTTCACACAACTTGCTCGAAAAAGTGAGAGATAAAAATACTCTTCTTCCAAATTCTAAATCTCTCTATCGAATGTCATCCGTATTAGATCATCACGAGTCTTCCTGAAATCGAGCCATACCTCTCCTCTCTCGATATGATTCCAAATCGATCTTTCGAAATTGTTCGAGGGGACAAGAGCACAATTTTTCAGCTTGTATCACCAGCCTCGAATCCGTTTATTCCGTTTCGCGTTCCGGCGACCGTTCCGTCCATCTGCATTCCTGTTCCTGGCATAGGCTGGAAACCCGTAGTTCCGACTAAGTTCCAGGAATCGGCGAACCGAACATTCCTCGACGGCTGCTCGGCACACTCGGTCCCATCGGCCTCTATCGGGGTGGAGGGATAAACCGATCGAGAGTGAGGGGGAGGGAGGAACGCGAGAATTCCTTCGACCATAGAAATTTTGCATTCCGAGGTCAGACCAGGAGGAGCAATATCCAGTTCCGCGTTCGCTTCGAAATCGATTCCCCATAATCGGACCCCCCTCGTGCGTAAACGGGACAGGGAGTCGAATTTTCCTCCGTCAAAAGGAGAGATTAAAAGATCTATAGAACGATCATTATATGGTTGAATTAATCCAAGACGATTCCTTCCCTCTTCCTTCCTTTTATTATTCCGCGAATAATAAAGAGGAGAGAGAGAGGGAGAGAGGGGAGAGAGAGGAGATTCAAGGTCGTCGGTAAGAATAAGATCTCTCGCCACGAAAAAAAGGATCTTTTTCTCCCTCTCTCTCTCTCTCTCTCTCTTTCTCTTATGACACTGATTATGGAAACAATCCCGCAGCAGTCAGCAACGACGGAGGGTGAAGAAGAAGGAGGAGGAGGAGGGTTGAAATAATATTGACGCAGTGTTTTACTTTCTTCCGGATCGGGTCTCCGCCTCCCACCACCGTTTCTCGAGCCACCGTAATAAAGAAAGATCAGGCCAGCTGGGATGGAATCCGATTCGCGTTCAACGCCGGCAAGAATGCTGCGCCCATTAATAATCCCATTAAACCGGTCAAACACCGGTGGAATAAATCAATAATGGACTTTTACCAGCGAACGAATAATATTTGCTCTGTCCGTGCTCTATCCACGCGTTCCTCTCTCTCTCTCTCTCTCTCTCGTGTTAAAACTTCGCTTACGACGGTCGTCGTTACAAGACTTATTATTCATCTCCAGCTTCGAACCTCGAGCTGGAAAATAATAGAAGGGGCAATATAACGAAAGTTATAACGATCGTTGTTTCGCAAAATTTGCGGATCAAAAATTTAAACGGGGGATCGAAACGAAGCTTTGAATCGAAACTTCTTCGTATGAAAAAATTTCGAAATTCTTATCGAAATTTTATTAAATTAACGATCGAAGGACGAATCCGAGATTAACTTGCTCGCTTCGTGGAAGAAGCGAGGGGGGAAGTGGTATTCCTCCAAGGATCGACTTTAAACTCTCGTCAATCTGGAAATAACAACTCCCAATCGTGGAAGGGCTCCTCGTCTCATCTCGTGCTCCGCATCCAAGGATCTTTTAAGATCTCGCGCAAACAAGGAGGTGCTCCACGGCTTCCCCGTCTCGCCGCCGCGTCTCAAGGAGGGCCGGAGTCGATTGCACCCGATCGGATAATGTCGCTCGTTAGCCTCGCGATCCTCGGTTTTATTGGCGTCACATCGAACGCTGCTCTCCCATCCTGTAGGAAAGTCAGTTTCGACCGCGGGAACTTGGCTTCGCCAGGCTTGCCCCAGCCCCTCGTTAATCGAACAAATGAATTCCGCAAAAAAGAAAGAGAGAAAGAAAGAAAGAAAAGAAAAGAAGGGAAGAAAAAAAACATGAGGTCGCGATATCGAGTCCGTTAATCACCGATAACCGCGCCACGATAGAGTCCCCCGCGATATCGGTGGAAACGTAACTGCTGGCATGGATTCGGCCATTACGTGATTTAGAAGCGGAAACGCGGTTGGCCACGGGCCGAGAGAGGCTGCACAGCGACGAGAGCTTAAAACTTTATCTCCAAGTGTCCGTCGCGATACGTGCGGCATTTCGAACGAGCGGAAACTACTACTACCTTTTTTCCCCCTCCCCGCCCCAATTTCTTTTTATTTCTTTTTCTTTCCTTTTTTCTTTTTTTTTTTTTTCGTTCGTTCTTTCTTTCTTTCTTTGGACCCTCCCTTCAGTTTCTATCCCGCAAGGAATAATTTGTATTGTTATAGACGGAATCGTTAATGGAACGGATGGAATTCAATGTTGCGTTGGAAAAGGACCATCCGGGATGATAAATGGCGCGGTGCGCGCCACGGGTAATTAGGCGATGATGATTTATCGTATCGATCGTATCGTGAATTTTTGCGTTCTAGGTGGAATTCGGTGGACGATCTTTGGGAACGGATTTATTGTATATGAAATTTCTCGATTGGCGAAGTTTCACGTCAGAAGAATGAAATGAGGATATTTATGTTGGAGGCGTGATTTGGAAAAAAATATCGGGTGTTTTTTTATTATCTTTGATGTTTTCTCGTTTGTTTTTGGAGTATGTTAAAAAAATGCTTCGAAAAAGATCAACTTTGTTCTTTTAAATGGAATCGTACATTTTTCGATAAATAGCGTGACTCGATGCTCTATAGCTGCTCTATAAAAAGATTGTTGAAACAATTATAATTATTAGTCTGAGAGATATTTAATTATACGTAATTATTTTCTAAATTAGTAATTTTTCGATTTATATCATCAATTTTTTTTTACAGAGAATGTCGAGATGCATCGTTGTATGTATTAAAAAATGTATGATTCTATTTGAAAAATAAAAGGAAATTAATCTTTTTTATGTGTCTATCTAATTTAATTAAAACCATCCAATTTTTATTCGAAGCATTTATTTTTATAGTGAAAAACAAATGAGATATTTCAGATAATATATAATTTTACGTGAAACCCGATGTCCTTTGAGTTTTTCCTATTCTAAAAGGTAAGTTATATGAAAGGTAAGTATCTAGAATTAAGAAAACTGTTGAAAAAATGATTAAAAAAAAAAAAAAAAAAAAAATTGCAGTTGCAAAAGGTAAGTATTTTACAGGTAAGTATAGAAAAGGTAAGTATTTAGAATTAAGAAAACTGTTGAAAAAACGATTAAAAAAAAAAAAAATAGCTGCTGCAACAGGTAAGTATTTTACAGGTAAGTATACAAAAGGTAAGTATCTAGATATAAGAAAACTGTTGAAAAAACGATTAAAAAAAAAAATAAATATAGCTGCAAAAGGTAAGTATTTTACAGGTAAGTATACAAAAGGTAAGTATATAAAATTTCATAAAAATTTGTTTTAAAAAATAATAGAAAAAAAAGCCATGTGCAACCTCCTTTCAAGTTATATTCTCCTAATACAAAGCCGAAAAATTGGACAAAAATTTTGTTCGTCTATAAACGTTCGACAATTCTCGGAATTTGACGTCACTTCCAGGAATTTTAGAAATTCTCAGAATTTGACGTCATTTCCAAGAATTTTAGATATTCCAAGAATTCGACGTCATTTCCAAGAATCGCCGAAATTCTGGGAAAAATTTCTCGAACGACCTCCTGTCAACTTATGTTCTCCTGATACAAAATCGAATTTTTGGCCAAAATTTTCGCTCGTTCGACCTATTTGGAAAATTCCGAGAATTTGACGTCACTTCCAGGAATTTTAAAAATTCTTAGAATTTGACGTCATTTCCAAGAATTTTAGATATTCCAAGAATTCGACGTCATTTCCAAGAACCGCCGAAATTCTGGGAAAAATTTCTCGAACGACCTCCTGTCATCTTATGTTCTCCTGATACAAAATCGAAAAATTGGCCAAAATTTTCGCTCGTTCAACCTATTTGAAAAATTCCGAGAATTTGACGTCACTTCCAGGAATTTTAGAAATTCTCAGAATTTGACGTCATTTCCAAGAATTTTAGATATTCCAAGAATTTGACGTCATTTCCAAGAATCGCCGAAATTCTGGGAAAAATTTCTCGAACGACCTCCTGTCATCTTATGTTCTCCTGATACAAAATCGAAAAATTGGACAAAACTTTCGCTCCTCTACAAACTATTCGGAAAATTCTCGAGAATTTGACGTCACTTCCAAGAATTTTAGAAATTCTCAGAATATGACGTCATTTCCAAGAATTTTAGATATTCCAAGAATTCGACGTCATTTCCAAGAACTGCCGAAATTCTGGGAAAAATTTCTCGAACGACCTCCTGTCAACTTATGTTCTCCTGATACAAAATCGAATTTTTGGCCAAAATTTTCGCTCGTTCGAACTATTTGGAAAATTCCGAGAATTTGACGTCACTTCCAGGAATTTTAAAAATTCTCAGAATTTGACGTCATTTCCAAGAATTTTAGATATTCCAAGAATTTGACGTCATTTCCAAGAATCGCCGAAATTCTGGGAAAAATTTCTCGAACGACCTCCTCTCAACTTATGTTCTCCTGATACAAAATCGAATTTTTGGCCAAAATTTTCGCTCGTTCGACCTATTTGGAAAATTCCGAGAATTTGACGTCACTTCCAGGAATTTTAAAAATTCTTAGAATTTGACGTCATTTCCAAGAATTTTAGATATTCCAAGAATTCGACGTCATTTCCAAGAATCTGCCGAAATTCTGGGAAAAATTTCTCGAACGACCTCCTCTCAACTTATGTTCTCCTGATACAAAATCGAATTTTTGGCCAAAACTTTCGCTCGTCTACGAACTATTTGGAAAATTCTCGAGAATTTGACGTCACTTCCAGGAATTTTAAAAATTCTCAGAATTTGACGTCATTTCCAAGAATTTTAGATATTCCAAGAATTCGACGTCATTTCCAAGAACCGCCGAAATTCTGGGAAAAATTTCTCGAACGACCTCCTCTCAACTTATGTTCTCCTGATACAAAATCGAATTTTTGGCCAAAATTTTCGCTCGTTCGACCTATTTGGAAAATTCCGAGAATTTGACGTCACTTCCAGGAATTTTAAAAATTCTTAGAATTTGACGTCATTTCCAAGAATTTTAGATATTCCAAGAATTTGACGTCATTTCCAAGAACTGCCGAAATTCTGGGAAAAATTTCTCGAACGACCTCCTCTCAACTTATGTTCTCCTGATACAAAATCGAATTTTTGGACAAAACTTTTCGCTCGTCTACGAACTATTTCGAAAATTCTCGAGAATTTGACGTCACTTCCAGGAATTTTAAAAATTCTCAGAATTTGACGTCATTTCCAAGAATTTTAGATATTCCAAGAATTTGACGTCATTTCCAAGAACTCGCCGAAATTCTGGGAAAAATTTCTCGAACGACCTCCTCTCAACTTATGTTCTCCTGATACAAAATCGAATTTTTGGCCAAAATTTTCGCTCGTTCGACCTATTTGGAAAATTCCGAGAATTTGACGTCACTTCCAGGAATTTTAAAAATTCTCAGAATTTGACGTCATTTCCAAGAATTTTAGATATTCCAAGAATTTGACGTCATTTCCAAGAATCGCCGAAATTCTGGGAAAAATTTCTCGAACGACCTCCTCTCAACTTATGTTCTCCTGATACAAAATCGAATTTTTGGCCAAAATTTTCGCTCGTTCGAACTATTTGGAAAATTCCGAGAATTTGACGTCACTTCCAGGAATTTTAAAAATTCTCAGAATTTGACGTCATTTCCAAGAATTTTAGATATTCCAAGAATTTGACGTCATTTCCAAGAATCGCCGAAATTCTGGGAAAAATTTCTCGAACGACCTCCTCTCAACTTATGTTCTCCTGATACAAAATCGAATTTTTGGCCAAAATTTTCGCTCGTTCGAACTATTTGGAAAATTCCGAGAATTTGACGTCACTTCCAGGAATTTTAAAAATTCTCAGAATTTGACGTCATTTCCAAGAATTTTAGATATTCCAAGAATTTGACGTCATTTCCAAGAATCGCCGAAATTCTGGGAAAAATTTCTCGAACGACCTCCTCTCAACTTATGTTCTCCTGATACAAAATCGAATTTTTGGCCAAAATTTTCGCTCGTTCGACCTATTTGGAAAATTCCGAGAATTTGACGTCACTTCCAGGAATTTTAAAAATTCTTAGAATTTGACGTCATTTCCAAGAATTTTAGATATTCCAAGAATTCGACGTCATTTCCAAGAACTGCCGAAATTCTGGGAAAAATTTCTCGAACGACCTCCTGTCAACTTATGTTCTCCTGATACAAAATCGAATTTTTGGCCAAAACTTTCGCTCGTCTCGAACTATTTGGAAAATTCCGAGAATTTGACGTCACTTCCAGGAATTTTAAAAATTCTCAGAATTTGACGTCATTTCCAAGAATTTTAGATATTCCAAGAATTCGACGTCATTTCCAAGAATCGCCGAAATTCTGGGAAAAATTTCTCGAACGACCTCCTCTCAACTTATGTTCTCCTGATACAAAATCGAATTTTTGGCCAAAATTTTCGCTCGTTCGACCTATTTGGAAAATTCCGAGAATTTGACGTCACTTCCAGGAATTTTAAAAATTCTTAGAATTTGACGTCATTTCCAAGAATTTTAGATATTCCAAGAATTCGACGTCATTTCCAAGAACTGCCGAAATTCTGGGAAAAATTTCTCGAACGACCTCCTGTCAACTTATGTTCTCCTGATACAAAATCGAATTTTTGGCCAAAACTTTCGCTCGTTCGAACTATTTGGAAAATTCCGAGAATTTGACGTCACTTCCAGGAATTTTAAAAATTCTCAGAATTTGACGTCATTTCCAAGAATTTTAGATATTCCAAGAATTTGACGTCATTTCCAAGAACCGCCGAAATTCTGGGAAAAATTTCTCGAACGACCTCCTCTCAACTTATGTTCTCCTGATACAAAATCGAATTTTTGGCCAAAATTTTCGCTCGTTCGACCTATTTGGAAAATTCCGAGAATTTGACGTCACTTCCAGGAATTTTAAAAATTCTCAGAATTTGACGTCATTTCCAAGAATTTTAGATATTCCAAGAATTTGACGTCATTTCCAAGAATCGCCGAAATTCTGGGAAAAATTTCTCGAACGACCTCCTCTCAACTTATGTTCTCCTGATACAAAATCGAATTTTTGGCCAAAATTTTCGCTCGTTCGAACTATTTGGAAAATTCCGAGAATTTGACGTCACTTCCAGGAATTTTAAAAATTCTCAGAATTTGACGTCATTTCCAAGAATTTTAGATATTCCAAGAATTTGACGTCATTTCCAAGAATCGCCGAAATTCTGGGAAAAATTTCTCGAACGACCTCCTCTCAACTTATGTTCTCCTGATACAAAATCGAATTTTTGGCCAAAATTTTCGCTCGTTCGAACTATTTGGAAAATTCCGAGAATTTGACGTCACTTCCAGGAATTTTAAAAATTCTCAGAATTTGACGTCATTTCCAAGAATTTTAGATATTCCAAGAATTTGACGTCATTTCCAAGAATCGCCGAAATTCTGGGAAAAATTTCTCGAACGACCTCCTCTCAACTTATGTTCTCCTGATACAAAATCGAATTTTTGGCCAAAATTTTCGCTCGTTCGACCTATTTGGAAAATTCCGAGAATTTGACGTCACTTCCAGGAATTTTAAAAATTCTCAGAATTTGACGTCATTTCCAAGAATTTTAGATATTCCAAGAATTTGACGTCATTTCCAAGAATCGCCGAAATTCTGGGAAAAATTTCTCGAACGACCTCCTATCAAATTATATTCTCCTGATACAAAGTCGGAATTTTAAGGAAGAAAAATTTTGTCTAAAATTAGACTTTTGTATCAGGAGAATATAATTTTATAAGAAGTGGCATGAAATTTTTCTAAAATGTAACATACTCACCTTATACTTACCTTATACTTACCTTATACTTACCTCTTTAAACTGCCATATTTTCAGGAGCTTTTTTTTAATTTTTTCATCATTTTACTTACATCTAATTATAGAATTTAATACCTACTTACCTATTTTATACTTACCTTTTACATATTTATCTCTCTTTACGCTCTCCTGAATTCAGCAACTGTAAAAAAAAAAAAAAAGAAAAATATAAAAATATATTTATATATACTTGTACACATTTTTAACTACATTTATATATAAAACATACATATCACCATGTATATACGTACAATTTGTTCTAATCTAAATTAATCTCAACTTCCAATCGTACTTTATACTTATCTAAAAAATATTCCATACCTCGTCCAATAATTAAATAAATGAAAATGATCTTACGATCTGCACACTCGATTGCAACGCATTCAGGTTGCAAACGATCAAACCGGTTAGCCAGATAACGGGCTGGACCGAACGATTTTCAACGTGGCCGTGGTGATTAATCGGATTTCGCGTGGCGTGTCTGCGAAATTTGCCGTGGCATTTATCAAATTCCGCCTTTAAAAACGGATTTGTTACAGCGGCTCGTCCCTGGGAACCTGGCATAATTCATCCTGTAAACCAGGCTGTGCTTAATTGCACGTAGCCCGACCGGTTAACGATTTAATCACGGCGTACAGATACGCTCGCGAACGATGGGAATCGAACTCGTCGACGATCAATCGGCCACCAACCAATGTCGAGGCAATGTGAAAGTGAAAGGTGTAGATGATAAATTGACAAATTGAAACGCTCAACGAGGGCAAGAATAAGATTCTAAAATCGATAATTAAATCGCGGACTCTTTTCGAGAGGAATCCAACAAGCTGTACCAATCCGATTTCTTTCTCGCCTCCAAGGTTTTCAGGAAAATCGTGGGAGATCGGTCTCGTTAAACCGAAATCACCGGTTAACCGATTTGCGCTTATATATACGAGACGAGCTGGAGAATCGGTGGAGGATGGAAGGGAATGGAGAAAATGAAAGAAAAGGTATTCTTGGGTCGAGGAGCGATAGAAAGTCGGGGAAATGGTAACGAGCAGACTTGATTACAGGAACAAATTGAAACTCGATCCGACTCGTTTGTTGCGCTTTGTTTTGTTACGTTTCTCGATCTTGAGACGCGCTTGCTCAAACTGTTTGCTTGATATATATGTATATAATTCATAGCAAATTTCTTTCCCTTTGATAAAATTTATCAATCAAAAATACAAAAATATTTCCTATATCTTGGCAAAGATAAAACGATAGAGTTCACTTAAAACTTTCATTTCTTTTAATACGCGTCTCGCATTTGTCCTCTCCTTGTCTCTTTTTGTCAGTCTTTTTTCTTTTATCTTTCCGATTTCTTTATCATAAACAAATCGTTTACTTATACTTTCACGATTCCATCATTACATTATTTCTCGAATATCGGGCGCCGTACAGAATTATGATTACTTGGATCAATAAATAAAAAGGAATAATATACCGAATATATAAAATAATATAACTATAAATCGCAAATATTTATTACGTACAATACAATTATATTCATGATAACAAATTTAGTATTTCAATTCCTTCAAATTTGAAGGAACGATGCTTAAACTTCTACTTCCCTTCAATTTATAAAAATATTATACGCCAAAAAAGATAAATCCTTCCCGATTCGCAATTTGAAAATTCATCCTTCATCCCTTTATCCACCACTTTAAACGATCCGTCGAAAATCGAGGTTACAGGATACATGATTTTTTCCCCCTTTCTTTTTATTCGAACCTATTTCATCTACGCTTTTATCGAGAGGAAAATGGCGGAGGAGTGGCCGGGCCCCGGTTAATTTACGATTCATAGAGACGAAAAGCCGCCGGTTTTTTGGCCATAGTTATTTTCGAAGCCAGAATCCGCCGCACGAAAATTGGCGCGGAGGAGCTTCCTGAATACTTCCTTCCGGTTTTAACGCGTTATTAAGCGGGGAATTTTTGCCAGCGAACGCGCGTTATAATTCATATTCCTCCCCCTCCCTCCTACCCTCCATGTTTCCACGCCGTCACATTCCGCAATATCTTCCCTATCGCCGCGGTTTGAAAGGCTCCCGTTTGGGAGACAGCCGTTTCAAAAAGTGTGGGACAGGCCCCCGCCTGATCTCTTCGAGGGACTCGAATTTATTCACCGAGCAGCGTTCCGCGTTTCTCGAAGGAATCAATGTTTCTTCCACTCCCGCGATAAAAGCCTCCATGATACTTGGGAAGCGCGGTCGATCATTTAAATATTCATACGGGAACGTGGAAAGAAAGCCCTTCGTGGAACGAGAGTAACCACCACCGCTTCGAGACAGGGGAATGCGAATGTTTCTCTTTTTATGCATCGGGGATGCGAATGAAAACTTCAAAACTGCTTGGATTGCAATGTATCGAGAAATGGTGAAACTTCGATAGTTGTTATTATTCGTGTCGCTATCTATATATACGAACGAGGATGGATATCACGTATAAAAGTGTAATAGGGGAAAAAAATCACATTGGAAGAAGAAATTCGAGAAGTTTGACTATTATCTGCAATGATAATAAGTGAACTCAGTTTCGACGTGAAATAAAGAATTTTAATTATTTGCCAAGTATAACCGTCTTGCCTCTTCATCTCCAAAATCATTTCATCCCGATTGAGTTCACAAACGGATTTACTAACCCTTTCTTAACCCTTTCCCGTCACTACGCCCGATTATTATAGTTGCTCTGCATAAGACGATACGACGAGCGATTCGAATTATTGCACATCGAATATCTTTGAATATCTTTGAGCAACGATATTTTCAACACCAACTTGTGCAGTGACACGTTGCAAACGCTGACGATCTTTCTCGAGCACATCTTTGGCGGAGAAGCCGCGAAAAGCGAAAAGGTTAAATACACGCACCACTTCGAAAAGGGATTTCGAAAATCCGTCCACGTCGTTGAATGTTCCGATAAACGCGGCGAGAGAAACCTATTCGAATATTCACCGAGTATTTCCCAGAAACCCGAAACCCTTGTCCGAAAAGCGTGGCATCGGCCATTTTTCCCCCGTGGAAAAGGTAAACTTTCCGCTCAAACTATACGCGCAAGCTCTGTCCGCGGCGAAACGTTATCGAGTGCGCGTCTCCGCGTACACAGAAGCGCACTCTCCGACAACCGGATCCGAACGAGTCGAATTAAAAGAGGGATCCTTTTGAAACGCGCACGCCAGCTTTTACACTTCGATCCTCTTTTTTCTTTTCTTTCTTCTTTTTTTTTTTTTTTTGCCCGTGAATACGACAGAGAGGGAAAGGGGGTGGGGCTCGTTTTATTCGGAAAATCGAAGTAACCGTTGTCGCGAGGCCGCCATGACCTGTCCGCCCGCCTTTTTCCCTCCCCGCTTCTCCCCCTTTTCCCTTCCTTTTTACCCCGTTAAAGGTGTCAGAGTGAACAGGAGACGGAACGAGGGAGCTCGGCTTTGCTTCGTTTTCGTACGGGCCAATGTTTAGCTGCTCTTCGCTACTATTTTTAAATAGAAGTGCTCGAAAAAACGAGCTAATTTTCAATTAATCCGATGCCTCTTCCCTCGCTTGCTCCCCTCTATCAGCGACTGTAATATTCTCCTCTCTCTTCGAATGAACGCGTAATGAACTTCGGTAATTTAGGAAATTTTCGGAAATTTCCCTTTTAGAATTAGTACGCTCTCGTTTCCGCTACACATCGTGGAATCAACAATTCGATGGACATTTCCATCGAACACACCTCTGGCTCGCTTCTTCGCTCGTCCGATTGACAAGCGCCGGAATATACATCCGCGTTATCAAAGTTGGAGCGTAGAACACTGGCCGTGCATAAGCAGGGAATCGCGTCGAGGAAAGATCCGTGGCCTGAATTTTGGCCGGGCTAAGCCGTGAACGAACGCTTCGAGATTATTCCTCGGGGTTGAAAGGAGGGGGGAGGGGTCGCGGCCGACTTGGCGAACGGATGCAAAGTTTACGAAGTTGGTCGGATCGTTAGTCGTGGAGGTTGGGCTGTATCTCGCGCGGAAAGATAAGGACTCGGATGAGGGAAGTTGCATTCGGGGAAACTTGTCTCTCGGAGGCGACGTCTCCCCTCTGAACGGCACTTGCGGGCTCACGGCCGCGGAGTTGCCATTTTGGCCGGTCGCTTCTTCCCTCCTTGTAATCTCCGTATCGCCCTCGTGCCACGCCACGAGGGGTCGCGCTATGTTCGACGCGGATTCGAGCATCTGCCTCGAAATATTGGGTGCGCGAATAAGTTCTTCCTCCCCTTTTTCCAAATTCAAGATTTTATCATGCAAATCTACATGCTACAGGATTAACTATAATCGCTTGACTACTCTCAATCTTTCGATTCCTCTCGAACTCGAATCTTCGAACGAATTAAAATTTCCAAATTTAAATCTTTGGTACCACGTTCAAGAAGATAGCCAGCGTTCTCTTCCAATGGTGCACAAATTTTGATAGCTTCGACACTTGATTTGTTAAGCTAGGAATGCAAAAAGTAAGCGCGAATGAAGTACGCAGGATTGGAAACTCTTCTAAAAACGGAACCAAGTAATTCGAATTCGGTCAGAAGTTCTGATCGTAGAAAAAAAAGGGGAAGGGATTTATTTGCACACCTAATAGATATATATATAACTCAATAATGTCGCGTAAAAAATTGTAGCTTTCTAATAAATCAGAAAGAAACTTATATTCCTCCGTTTTAACATTTTTCCCAATGTCATTTCAAAACTTTTATCCGGAATTCGGATTAAACTCGTTCGTTTACATTTGTCGTAGAACGCACGAGAGACGCGATGCACAACAAATATTATAATAAAAGTTCTGCGATCGAAAAGTCCACCAGAGTTGAAAAATTGTAATTTTCTTTCTAACGAAAGAAAATTGAACCGCTTGCAACAACAGCTTGGCGGCTTCCTTTTAGGATCGACGCCGATTCTCGCCTCGAAGAAGAGTGATTAAAAGGCGATCGGAACGGAAACGTAATTAAAAGAGATTAGCAAACAGAGATATTACACGGAGGCGAACGCGTGCAAACACGTTGTAATTATGCTCCAAGCCGTTATTGCGGCACCGTTAACTCGTCCGGGGGATGGGCAGATTTTCGATTATATTTCCAGCCTCTATTTTCCCCGGACAAATACGCGTTATTTGCCCGGCATTCGTTCGTTACGCGCAAACAATAAAGTCGCGCCGATTCTCGTAAATCGGTACATACAATATATACATATATACACATACATACATATATAAATACACGCGTGCTAATGATAGAAGCCAATTAAAGCCGAGCATCCGTTTCGATATTTACGATAGAATCACGCGAAACTCGAGTCGAATTTCGACAACACGACGATTGCACAAGGATTGAATGAAAACGCACGAAAGGGAAAACGTCTACGGACAGGGTAGTACGCGCGGGGGTTGAGGAAGGAGGAGGAGGAGGAGGAGGCGGGAATCAATCTTTCAGACCGACTCGATTCGGCCGACTTCAAAGCCGACTTTCGAATCGACGGCTCGTGAATGGCCGTCCCGGGCGAGAAAGGGAAGAGGGGAGGGCGGATTCGGGGGTCACGCAACACGGCGTAAACGTATTCACGTGGTCTTCGTGCGGGGAAAGGAAAAGGACGCGGGGTGTGGAGAGGGTTGCGCCACGGGGGAGGGGTTTTCACGCGAGAATACGGGAGACGTCACACGGAGTTCCGCCGTCGGCTCGTCTTTGTGAAACTTTGGGACGAGGTTTCGCCGACAAACGTCGAACGAACAAACGATCGATGAATACTCTCCGCCGAACTGGGCCAACGATGGTAGAGGACTTCTGAGGGAGGCCGCTTACAGGTGGAAACGCACTTGTCCACCGTAATAATTTTCAATCGTTTCTTACCACCACTTTCGTCGTCCAATTTTTTTTTTTTTTTTCTTTTCTTTGAAAAGCGTTGAAAAGAATTCTCGATTCATCTCCGTCTCCACATTAGCGGAAAGGATTCGGTTTCGGGGAAGGATCGAGGGGAGAAAAGGGGGAGCAGTAGCCGAGATTTGCCGGCGAAAAGTTGCCGATTTCCCACGGACAACTTCCTCGGATATTCGCCGAATATCGATTATTGCGTGTCCGTAGACGGACAGACAGTCGAGAGACGAAGAAGAAAAAGAAGCTTCCACTATCCTTTTTACAACGGCGTTCGTCAAAACCGATCAAATATTCCTATTGTTTTCTTACGAGTGCGATCCGTCGAAAAATTTTCCGAGAGAAGAAAGAGGATCCCCCGAAACGCGAGAATACCATCTAGTTTTCATTACGTTCGAAAACGATCAGGAGATCATCCGATTCGTTTAATTCTCCGATTTTCTTCGAGGAATTACGACTATATATTATATCGTGTATTCATAAACTGAAAGGGATATGTCTCCGCAGACTCCACTAATGTAAATCCAATTCTAAATACGTTGAATTGTGTAACAAACTAGTTACATACGTGTATTTTACGTGTCTGTTTTTCGACGATTCATTTACAGGCATTGTTGAAAAGAAGGTGAACAACCTTGGTTGACAATCCACACATAGCGGTAGAAAAGCTATAACATTCGTAAAATCGAAAAAAATTATTTTCAACTGAGATATTAATTCTATCGTATCTTATAAACTAAACTATCGTTATTACAAATCATAATTAGCCTACGCCTATTACGAGAAAATAGATAAAAATTTTTTAACGTTACATATCGATCGTTGGAACAACGTCTGAATTCTGTGCATCGAGCTTTTCTCGTCTCTCTTTGTAATCGTGATCGGATGAACGGTGCACAAGTTCGCGTTTATAAACACACTTGCGGAAGAATGCTACTTCCAATCGTTCCGTTCGACTGTGCACGCGTGTGTACGTGTAATAATTCGAAGGACGAAAGAGAAGCGACGTGTCGGATGTGAGAAGTCGGCTTAACGAACCGGAGGACACGAAACCGGAAGCAAGGAGCAGGCACAAGAGAGAGACGCGCGTGATTCGAATGCGGGGGGAACGGTTACAAAGGCCGGATCGCGCGAAAAGTTTCACGCTCGTTATCGCGTCTATGATCGCCGAAAAAGTAGCCCGTGGAACGGAAATTGATCGGAAACGACGTTTCTGACGACGCGAGGGTATCGGCGAGGAATCGGCAACAACCACCCCTCTGCACATTCTATATAATAATGTCCCATTCCAAGATGGAACTTCGTCGCAGTGCAGAAAGTAGCAGCAGTCGAGGAATCTTAGCTAGAAAATTGCCGCAGTACGTCACGTGAGGTGTTCCCCTTACACGAAACTACCACCGCCTCCTCCTCCTCCTCCTCCTCCATTACTCGCATTACCCCAACGTTCCTAGCGAAGGAATAGAAAGTGTTGTATTTGCACGCTTTCGAAAAGTCTATCCTCCAATGATAGAATAACTGGCAAGAAACGCGATAATATTCGAATATAAGAATCCCGAAATTTCGTACCGTGAATTTATCTATTTTATATTCTCGAAAGAGGATCTCCATACGTGAAATCCTCGCACGATACCCGAATGGATGGGACGAGTTTCGGGACCAAAGGAAAACTGGTGGGTGTTATCGGGGGGCGGAATTGGCCGTTAGCCTCTCCAAGCGCACTTGTGTTATCATCGGATGGTAACAGCAGCTCGGCTAAAAGCATCGGCGAAAAATAGCGAGGCAATTAGCTAATAAATAGCGGAGGGGAGGGGAATAACGTGGCTCTCGTCGATGCTGGAGGGTTATACTCGTACTACTTGTTTGCCGCGACGCCGCTTCCATACGATGATGATAACGTTAAATAACTCGTTACGAGATCTCTCGCTCGCGCGTGCGTTGCCTTCCACGATAATGCGATCCGGAGAGGGGGGTGGAGGGCTTCCGGAAATCGCTTTCTATGGCTCGTTTCAGCCGCGGCTGCCTATGTATCGCGCGACGCGCCACCCCGTAACTGGTGCATAATGGAGGGAGGAGGAGGAGGAGGCTTCGATTAATATGGGTATCGACGTTTCGCCGGAGCCACGATGACATTTCACCTCTCTCGATTCGGCCTCGATCTCGACCCTTGCACAACGGTGATTCGTTGATGGATTTCGAATGGATGGAATCGAAGGATATATATATATGTGTGTATATGTGTGTGTGTGTATACGAATCTTGGTAATTTTATTTACACGCGGTGTCATTTCCCTTTTCTTTCTTGAAAACGATTCTTCTATTTTTGATTTTGTTGTCAATTTGCGATATTTATGTTATTCTTGCCTCTTCTTCTTCTTCTTCTGGGAAAATATTTTTTAATCGGATTATACGAATGAAGGAAAAAAGGAAAAGGGATATTTTTTTTCAAGAGAGTTAGAATAATGATTTTTCGTAAATTTCACGGTAATTTCACGGTAGTTTCTGAAACAATCTGATCGTTAACAGAGGTTTATTCTAATATCGTGGCACGATAAAAAAAAAAAAAGCCGTGCAATTCCGATCGTTTCCCTTAAACGAATCGATTGAAACGGCGAGAAATAAGAGACGGTCGGCGAAATGGGTTAAGTTGCAATCAACGATGCGGAAAAGCAACATCGTAAACGATCTTAATGCTTTTACAATTATGTGCCCGCGAATCGAATCGTTTGCTCCAATCGTTCAAAACGATTCTTAATAACTCGATCGAACATTTTCAATTTTAACGGAGCAGCTATTACTATTTATTTCCTGTTGTTACCACCGACGATTTTAACATTTCCAAGCGTTGTTATTATGATGTGATGTGTGCGCGTCACATCTGTCCACACCGTCGAAATCACGAACTCTCTTCAAAGTTTTACGATATCGAATCGATTTCGTAATAATCGATAGCGTAATAATTCGAACTCGACTCGCGTCGATGCGTCACGATCGGCCATTTAGAGAGACGAGCAATAAATCTTACGAACGAATTGCCGAATTTTTTTCAAGGGAACGTCGAGGCTTGATTTTCGATGCGGATTTATCGCTATTATTTGAATTCTCATACAAAAAAAAAAAAAAAAAGAAGAAAAAAATCATTAAAATCATCGCCAGAGAACGGCGATCTATCCTTCCACATCGTCGGTAAATTGGATTGATAATAAAATCGTCGATATTCGAAATTGCGAATAAAAGTTTATTACGTTTCACAAGACGGTATCAAGGATCGTTCCTCTTTTACAATCTATCTCGTTTTTCGTCCAAAACACACTCCGAGAGAGTTACTTGATTCAGAGCGGAAGTTGCTGCTCGATCGCGACGATTCTTTTAAAGACCTTCTCGAAGATCTTTCCTTCCTCGAACGAAATATCTATCTAATCCATAAGCAGTTCGAGTTCATCGAACCTGAAACGAGAAGAACGCTAATCAACGTCTAAGGTTAACGAATAATCGTAGCCACTCGAAGACGAGGAGGAGAAGAGAAGAGGAGGACAGAGGAGGGAGGGCCACGATCAATGAGAAATCGAGAGGACCGATTGCATCCTCTCCTATTAATATTGACGTACTGGCTGCAGTATCTCTATATCTCTATTGAGTATTCAGGGTGAGGCGACGCGTTTGATTGGCGCCTCTGGGGTCATTTCGATGGATGAATGGTTCCTCTGTGTGGTTCGACCCTTGTGTCACCGTGGCTCGCCGAAGGCTTTTCGCGCGCAAAAAAGAAAAAAAAAAAGAAAAAAGAGGAAAAAGAAAGAGGAGGGAGAGAGAGAATAGGAAGAGAGAGGCAGATAAATAGGAGGAAAATTATTGATCGACGATCTCGCGTTTTCGTACGTCCTCCCTTTTTTCGACTAATCTCTCTCTCTCTCTCTTTCTCTCTCTTCCACCAATTTTATCCGTCACCATCCACCCCGTGACACTTTATTCCACGATCGCCGCGAAGAATCCCGGATGGGAAAAATGGGAAGAAGTCAGGAGGAATTGGAAACGGGAGCGAAACGTCGACGGAAATAGGGCGCATCGTGAGACGAGCTAAAAGACGCGATCGTGAACGTCCGAATATTTTGTCGTGGTGGATGGAAACGAAAAGAGAAAGAGTCGAGGAGAAGGGATAAAATACGAATCTTTCGTTTATCATTACACGCGTGGAAATCTTGCGGATCTTTTTCTCGGGGTAATCTTTGCCCCTCGAGGATTGTTCGGATAAAGGGAGAGAAATCGTTAGAAATGGGAGACTCAGGTGCGCTCGAGGTGATGGTCGATCCTATCGATCGTTCGCTCACGACGATCGAATCGAGTTTGTCCTGGAGGAGTTGAACGAGGAGCCTTTTCACGGACAAAGCTTCTTCGAACAAAATTGATTTAACGATTTGATTCTCGAAGAAACGATAAACGGTGGGTGTAAATATTTCTTTAAAAAATAAGCGCAGTAATTATACGGATCCAGTTGGTAGTTATATGGACAAATATCTAATATACGAAATATCAAATGAATCGAGATAAAAAAAAAAAAAGAATCTTAGCTTAGAATTCGTATGTAATGTAACAAAATTCGCGGGGGAAAGAAAAAGAGATGCACCCTCTTTTAACGAGGACAAGACTCCCCACGAGGCCCTCGAGAGATTGTCGAGGGGGATGTAGGTAATTAGACATCCAGGTGCCCTTTGCTTCTTCTGCCGCCCCACGAGCCAGGATCTTCGGGATCCCCATTGTCCCGCTTCTGCATTCACCGATTCGATCACGCTAGGCTAACTCCTCTAACGACCTGACGCGTCGTGTCATTAATGATTCGCCGAAATCGCTCATCTCCTCACGGAGGAACAGTCGCAGGTGCGAACGCGATTTTTTCCCAATTTTTTCAACCGATAGTCGAGCAACCGAATAACCTGATCATCCACAGTTGGATCCAAACTGTGAGAGATACGACAGATCCATAGCCTCTGTTCTGTTCAAAGACTACCCCGAGAAAAAGATCCGCAATATTTCCGCGCGTGTAATGATAAGGATAAATTTTGCGTTTCACATCATGGTAACGAAAGATTTGCTAAGATTATTAAATGGAATAGTGAGTTAAATATCCTTAAGTATAGATCGAGAGAACTCGATAATACATTTGTATCGAAACAACTTCCTTCTCCTTTGGCAACAATAAAAAGAAAACCTCTCTATTTCATACGCTACACCAGAGATTAATGTTACAACCCTCGATGAATACCACCCCGATCAACGCAACGTCTCCCATTTCTTCCTCGTCATATACACAACAATCGAGCCGTCTTCTATATACATCTATCCTCCGTATCCAACGGTGCAGATCCCACAAACAGCGGCCAATAACTTTCCCCATTCTTACCGCGTCAAGAGAGCCATTCCCTTCCCATTCATTTACCAGGAGCGCGATTTCTTCTCGATGCCTGGCCATCGAGAAAGGAGAACCGAAAGGAGACAGAAGGCGAGGTCGCGCTTCCGGCCGCTTCACGATTCACGCTTCGACAGCCAAAGCGGAAGGAGAAGCCGGGAAGAGGATCCAGGCCACGGACAAACGAGAACGCGTGCGTGGTGTTGGAGAGAGATCGAGGGTTGCTTGCCTCGTCGATACAATGACTGGACGCCACCACGCTTCGCCTCGTCGATAGTCCACTAACCGAATTTTCGAACCCGAAAACTTTGGGAAAATCGCCCCCCGGCTGTGATTTACACCGCCTCCACCATCCGGTATTTGCACCTTTGTGTCGGAACGAACAAACAAACAAATATTTTCTCCTGTAGAAGAAAAAAAAAATGTATATATGTGCCCTGTTTTTCCACGCCACCAATTCTTCTACCAACGATGAATCCTGAATAGAATCGAAAAAATAGTTGAAACGCCGTCTTTCTTTCTTTCTTTCTTTCTTTCTTTTTTTTTTTTCGATACAAATTTTTCGACCAAACCTGAACCAGCCGTTGAATCGACTGGTTTAATTATACCGAGTTTTCTCGGTGGAAAGCTTTCAACTTAGTGCGTCGATCGGATTCTTTTCTCGAGAAGTTGTTGCTCCGCGCGTACGATTCTGGTTACTAACCGTGTAACCGCACAAAGGGGAACTCATCTTTGTCGAGCGCGGAAGAAAGAAAGTTAATTCTCTTTATCTCGTGGAGAGGGAGAGTTTACACAAACCGGTCCTCGCCGAGGCGACGACAGGACACCTGGCCCGCCTCTATAATGGCGTCCCGCAGACTCGTCGTCACAGGCCTTGGATCTCTCCGGAAAGCCATATCCACGGCACAATTATAAGCTTCCGCTTGGCCGACCGTCTCACTCCACCCCTTCTCTCTCTCTCTCTCTCTCTCTCTCTCTCCACCCCCGTCTTTCTTCTTAAATTTGCCTCTCTCTCTCGCGCCCGCGCGCGCGTTCTGGGCGGAGCTCCTTCGACGATATAATAATCGACGAACGAAGAACGAATTTATTATAGGTGTTAGTTGTAGCACAAGAATTTCTCTCCAACAGCTTTTGTAGCCCGCGACAACCACATTTTTATACAAGCGGTTGCCGACATAATGGACACGCTGGGTCCGTTCCGCCTCTTGGAAAGGATCGGTGACGTCGAGACCAGAGAGAGAGAGAGAGAGAGACGTCTCTTTGTCGGGACGACGACTTAGGGGAGGAGAGGAATTTTGCGATTCTTCCTTTCTTTGTCGATCGTCCGCTCGACTGGGGGACTGTAGTGGCGCTTAATGGTCGAAGAGTGTGGAAACATTTGTCCGTCCGACAAGAAGATCCGTTCGAAGGTACTCGTACCAGTTAATAGAATATGAAGTATTTCGTGAAAATTGGCAGAGAGGTCTCGATGCTCTCCGCGCTTTTCCCTTTGTTCCCTCCAACGACATCTTTCCGAACGATTTCGTGGCATCGAGAGACGGATCTAGAGGGGAAAGGAGTCGAAGGGAAATCGAATCGACGTTCGAGTGGGGATTGGCTAATTCGCGGAGTCGAGTGCGTCTGTTGTCGGTTCTTATGCATCATCGATCTATGAATTAAATTTCGTTTAATTCGCGATTATACGAGGCCCAGCCCTTGGACGACTCTCTCGAACAAGGGCCATCCTCTCTTCTCAGCCCTTTGTACCCGTCGGTGGAGGCCCTTCGAGCCTCCAAGCAGCATCTGGAGCCACTCGAACCCCTTTCGAATTATCCTCGAATCGGCCGTGTCAATGGAACCCCGCTCGGCCCTTTAAAGGGAGGGAATTTACCGCGAGAATCCAATTACGTAATATCGTGGCTGCGGTTCCCCGAAGAAGCATCCGTGATCCTCGACGACAGAGGACCGAGCCATGGACGAAGCCGAAGGAAAGGAAAGGGGGGATGAGGGGGATCTTTGGTGAACAGCTCCGAGCCTAGCATCCCTCCATACCGACGCGATGTATGGGCCAAGCCAGATGAGAATAACGCGCATCTCACGCTGTCCTGACTCCATCTGCCTACGTGGGTGCCATTCTCCACCCTGCGATCCGGTCTCCTACGAGATCTCGCTAATACTACGCGTGGAATAAATATCTCCCGTCTCTTTGTGCAGTTTTATCTTTTCTCTTTCCTTTTTCTTTTTTCTTTTTTTTATTCGTTAGAACGTGTTCGCAGGGAGAGTAGAACAATCGGAAGGTACGTAGAAATTTTCACGAAATATTCTGTTCCATCCACGTTGTTAAGATGATTCGACATTTATATCAATTACTGAAATCTGTATCATCGTTTCGTTGCCAATCCGAATAAACGAACAATTTACCGATCGAGATGCAATCGTTTGCTCGCACGGCAACACGGAAGAATTATCGTTTATTCGCTTCATCTTATTCGAAAATTATACGTTATATTCCTCGCAAACATTCACGGAGTACGAGATAAATCGGATACGGATTGCGAAATGGGAGCGGAGAGGAGCCGATTTTTACGTGCGAAGTCGTTATCGGCGACCGTTCTCGGCCGACTAAGAGAGGGATATCGAGCATCCACGACGTCGCTCGCGTTATCGCAACATCGAAGGATCCCGCTCGCTCCGTGTAACTTGGATATTACGCGTGCCACGTTGCATGCCTCGCATCAAAGTGCTCTCCACTTCTTCCCAACAAACTTGCGAAGAAAGTCCCCAACTATTTCCCCATAAGGTTGTTTCACGTGAAGGAGAAATAGTTCGATGGAAGTGGGTGTATGTTTCAGATATGCGCGAGACATTCCTGGGGAGGTGCACCACGGAGGAGGAGGAGAATCAATCGGAGATGTTGGGCGGGCGAAATTTTTCCAACTGGAAAGAATTTGAAAATCGAAAAATCCGTTTTTTTTTTTAATATCAATATTGCAAAATCAATCAGAAACCAATCGATTTTATTTAAAATTTGACAAGTTAAAGGTAAATCGAATCGATCGACCAAATTAGAAGCGGTTTGTGCAAATAAGCAAAGGAAGAGGTGCTTCGAATTATCGAACGAGCGATGTTTATTCTCCCTTCCCTCCCCCGCCATCTCCTTTCCTGCAACCATCCACGGTCGCGGCTCGTTTCATTCGGCGGACACGCGGGAATCTTGGGCTTCGTTCGAGGAATTAATTTGCTTTGTGAGCTTTGAAAGGGCGCTCGATGCGGTTGCTTGCTTTCGAGGATCGCGTAACGGAGGGAGCAGGATCGAAAGCCGACAGACACGCGAATAACTTTTAAATACGATTAAGATTGCCGTTAAGAGGATGATATCCCACTCGAGTCCCCCCTCAGCTTCCGCCGATCATCGTGTATCCGGTGCGATGGGCCGGAAACCGGTTTCCCTTCTTTCGCTCGATGAAAGCTTTAGACGTGATCCCTTAACGAAGCTTTCTTTGTCCTGGCTTTCTTGCGATAAAGTTTAATTCGAGAATACTGGTCGAAGCTTCGTGGTATTCGTTACAGAATAATTATGTTTCGTTTGATCGTTCAGTTTTGGATGGGATCTCGAAATAATATCTTTTAAATCTTGGAAAGATTGAAAAGATTCTCGAGGTTAGAATTTAGAGGGTTTGAGTAAAGATAATACGACGAAATATAATTTTCTAACTTGATACAAGAAATGCCAAGTATCGTATTATTCTCGAGTTTCGAGAAACAATTATATTATTTTACGAAAAAAATTTTAATTCTTTCTTCTTCTTGGTGGAAGCTTCGTGGTTTCCTTTGATATAATAACATCGTTCACTTTTCGATCTCGAAATAATATCTTTTAAATCTTGGAAGGATTAAATTATCCCATCTCCTATCTCGAAAATTTGAACAAAAAATGCCAATATTGAATTTCTAAACTAAAAATTATATACTTTATGTAAGAAACTTTGATTCTTTCTTTTTCTATTAAAAAAAAAAAACAGAAATAATTCTCTAACATATGTTTAAACGCTAATATCCGTACTTCATAGACACACACTTCTTGCTCTCGACGAGAGCCACGGAATTATGGAAGGCGAATCGATATTGCATCAGCACGTGTCAAATCCATCGAAAAATTACAATAATCCGCGATTAATATTGCACCAAGTCTCCATTAAGAATTTACGTCGCTCGCTCGATCGAATTAATTGAAAAGCTCACTTTCGAAATTTATTCCGATAAAACTTTCGATAAAAATTATTTAACCGTCATTCGAACTGTTCCCATCCGCGAAGTTCGATGCCCAAAACGGTTACTTTCGCCTCAAGAGCGACGACACTAGGAATCCGAATTCCCGCGAGAGGAGAACGCTCGTCTGCCTTCGCCGAGATATATCATATCGAGGCATTCGAATGATCCCCGGGTATTCGAGTCGCGGATTCCCAATAGGGGAGGGTTGCTCGAACACTCGTGGAAGAAGCGTCGTCGTTGCTGGCTTTCGAACGGGAGGACGTTAGTGACGCGTGGCTACGTCACGGCGCAACCAAAATTGCTTAATTTACCATGGAACCCGTCAGGCTAAGAAAAGGAGGAGGAGGAGAAGAAGGACGAGAGATAGATCGTGGAAATCGTGTCGAGAATGGCGGGATTTAAAAAAGGCTCGAATTGATATTGAGACGAAATTGAGGATTTTCCTTTTTTTTTTTTTTTTTTTTTCGATTCCATTTCAACTATCGTATTTTTTTTAACGGAAATAACGAAAGCATCCGAATTTGGAAAGCTCTCCTTCCCGTTTTCAATTTGGATTTTTAATCGTGAAAGAGCGTACACGTAGAAAAATATTTGTTGTTCCAATCACAGGAATCTAAATGAAACTTTTTTTTTTTTTTTTTTCCCCCCCCGGCTCGAAACGATTGTATATAATACACGTATCATCGATAGCTAACTAACTCGTGGCAAGTTTAAAATAAATTCGATTCGAATGCCAATTCTTTTTACTTTTTTCTTTCGCGCGCGATATCGCGAAATTTCGAACAAACGTTGCGAATCATTTGCTCCGCTCGGAAAATTATCTCGTAACTGGTATCGATCTGGTTGAAAGAGGGAGGGGAGATATATATATATATAAAAATGGAAATCTCGCGCGACGCGTTGAAATATTTCTGGCGGAAGTTGGATACATAGAAGCGTGGCGGCACGCTTTTCCACCTTTGAGCGGCGTGTACAGTTTATGCGCCGACCCAGATATCGGGAAAGCATTACGCTCGATGAAGGGATCGCAAAATTCATAATTCATTCCGCGGAGGAAACGAGCGAAAACTTTTCCCTTCCGTGTTTACGCGCCTCTCAGAATTAAAATTGAGAATGGAGAAAAATTCTTTGGGAAAGAATATTTCGATTCCGCTCTCGAGTTTTTTTTATTAAGCTTTTTTTTACGAAACAGATAAATTCGAGATGTTAACGATTTGGCATTGGAAAATTGCAAAAAAAAAAAAAAAAAAAAAAGATAAAAACTGCAAACTGCACGAGAATATCGAGACTTCTCTCTGTTTCTCTCTCTCTCTCTCTCTCTCGTTCGAAACTCGACCTTTCGAATTTACGTATCTACAAACGCGGCGACACGTTTCAGCTTCGATTTCGGATATCGAGCAGGATACCATCGCTTTTCACCGCTTTCTTCCGTACCAGAAATCGTCGTCCATCTCGATAACTATTCATCCCTTCCGATCCCTCCTCCTCCAGCCACGACACAGGACCCACCAATCCCCCAAACGAGTTCGTCAACCAAAGCCAGAAACTTCGATTCCTGAAAACTCGTCGGTTCGATCGAAAGATATCTTCGTTCCATCCATCCTTTCGGCCAACCTTTCTTTCGATCGATGGAAATCGAAACCGAGGGCGAATCCCTTCGAATGGGAAAGTTTTCAGGCGGAGGAAAGAAACCACCCCCTCCCCCCCCCTTCCCTCGTTTAAGAATCGCACGACTAATAAACCGCGACCCCTTCCGACACAGAGATTGAATTCTGTCGCGAAACGATAAACCGTTGGCTGTGCTGTATCAAAGGATCGGTAGATATCGGCTCGGTTGCAGCTACGATCCACGTGGACAGCCGGGTTCGAGAGAGCGTTTCGCGTCGTTGGAAAATGGCCGAGGTCGCTCGAGGTCGGGTGTGACCCGCGCGTCTTTTAATCGACGATCGTTCAAGGGGGAGGGGGGGAGGGGCAGATCTGTTGCGGACAGATGGGACCGTTGCCCGCAGACAAAATCTCTTCCGATTTTGTTTCCATTGATCAATCAATCGTTTCCATCGCGCGACACGCTCAACGCGATATTTTATATTCCGTGAAAAATAAACAAACCCCGTTGTTTTTCCCATGTGACGTGTTCACGCACGCTTTGAAAGGCTTCCTTTACACGACGACAACATCGATGCGCAACTCGATTGTATAAAACTCGCCCCGTATAAAAATCCATTTGTTCGTGCATTGCACGAGGGGGAGGGCCGCTTGAAAGGAAATTTGTTTTTCCGATATACACGAATTTCCCTACCTCGTTAATAAACGAAATTATTAATCTCTCGTGAGGGAGGCGTTATCGTTAATTATCCTTCTCGCGATTCGTTCTTATCGATGGATGCAACATAATCGTTCTCGCAGGAAACGAATCCTCCTCGAATCGGATTAAACACGAGCTTACGCTTTCTCCACGGATTATTTTTATCGTCGACGATTAAACGATCCTCGAAACGGTGCGAAACTGTTTGTACGAAGCTTTCCCTTCTGTGGATGGTGTACAGATAATTTTCGCAGATACGTTATCCCATCTTTCTACGAAGACTTTGTCGATTACGCGCCAAAAGTGAATAGTTGGCGCTTCGAATGCGGATTAATCCTACTCCTGTTCGTCAAAAAATACGTTGCTCTACGTAAGCAGTCTTCATCAGTCGAACGCCTAATATATATATATATATAAATTAACTAGACTTTTTTCCCCTCTTTCGCTACTCCTTTGTCCATTTCCCAGCTTTTAAGATAGCCCTCTCTCTTCCTTTTTTCGTCGACAATGACGACAGGACTTGGAACTCGGTTAAAACGATTATCCTGTCGAGCTCGCGAGCGCGGCAAACGAGGCCACCGAAGGGAAGGGCTCCCTTTGATCGACACCTTAATCAAAGGATCTAGGTCCTACGTGGTAGGTGACCAAACCAGAGAGGGAAGGCCGTATCGTAAAATAACTCTCTCCAACACGACCTCTCCATGTTTTTTTCATCGCCACCCCCATTCCCCATTACCCCTTTCGAGAAGGTGTCGCGAGAGAGGGCCGCTGTGTAGTCAAAGGACCCGTAGTAGCCCCACTGGCTAATTCGATAATGCACCGGCATGGGAGTGGGCGCGCGCCATTCCAACAGGAGTCGAGCTTTGATTCGAACGGTTTGAGATTACAGAGGGAACGAGAGAGAGAGAGAGAGAGAGATTGGACACGGAATTCCTGCCACGGGAGAAAATTAGCTCAAGGGACGCCGCTTACCGTCCAACACTTTTTCCACGAATAATTCTTCGAGTCTCTCGATCGAGCGACGACAACAGAATCTGTTCTCCCGATAATAGAGAGGCGGCTCTGGAGGACGAAATTTCATAAACTCCTGCTTAAAAATCGTAATAATCGTTATTAACCTCGTTACCCTCGAGAGGCTAAAACTAAAGAGAAGCTTTCACGAAGCTGCTCGCCGATATAGAGGAAGAAGGGGGATGGTTCGAGCGGGGGATGGTCGTGTGCGTTGAGCGATACAACGCTCTCACACACACACACACACATGCTCTCCTCTGCTTCTTTGTGTCACGAAATTTAACGGGCCGCTCTCGTAAGCGCCCCATTAAACCGGCAGGCAGGCCCTCCCCTCGTCGTCGCGACGAAAGCCGCCAATTTACGGGCCCCCGCTCGCAGCCGAGGATGCGGGAAATCTTGCGGGACGTAAAATGGGAAATGGAAGAGAGGCCCGTCTTCCTCGCCCGCTTCCTTTGTTCCCCCTTTAACCTCGCGAGCCGCAACATCGGCAAAGAGCCGATCCCTCAAAGTGTCGCGCGGCGAGGGGAAGAGACGAGAAGAGGAAAGGAAAACAAGCGGCGAGGGGAAAAACGAGAGCGAGTCGGTGGCTTTGTCCGGCTGAGAGCCAGCCGGATGACGATACTACCAGTTCGAAGCTAATTATCGTCGGCTAATTAACGAGCATTACGTCGTGTGGCCGCGTTCGTTCGTTATCGCGCAATCAAAAATTTGGACCATCCCCGGATGCAAATCCCTCGTTCACCATCGTAATGCCTCTCGTTCTACATTTCCCTTCCTCTTTCTCTCTCTCTCTCTCTCTTCTTTTTATTCTATCTCTTTCGCTTCTTCCAGTCTCTTCTTTTTTCTCTTCTTCGAGTGTTACCGCGTCATTGCCGCGAGATTTACGGAGAGGAGATGAGAGGGGAATCCAGCGCGAATCGACGGCTTTCGCGCCCCTGTATCGCGATATCGATATGGCGAATAAACGTAGAAAATCTCCCCGTGTCGAGGCTTTTTTCCCTCCCACTAGTCGGGCTTAACTAGCGCCACCACGGATCCGAGAACATATCGGACACGAATCCGCGCGAGGATTTTGCATTTATTGGTCGTCGACGATGACGAGGAGATTTCGTTCGTAAGAAATCTCTTAAGAGTCTTGTGAATATCTAAACTTGAAAATTTTTTGAAACTGGTATACGGATAATTAACGAACTTCATGTAATTGTATAGTGAATTAAAGTTATTGTTGTATTTTGAAATTAAATAATTTTTCACACGATGATCGAACCGAGCAATTTGTTTAAATCGTTCTGCTTCTTCTTTACAACTGCAAGATGGATATCGAGGAACGCGAATTCGCGAGTGAAATTTAACTTCCTCGACGTACGACATTCGTCTGCGCACTAAACTCGAGCGATCGTCCTCCTCCCGTCGTGTATTCGTTCGATTAAAGTCACACACGCACGGTCGGCCCGTGTTTATCCACGTTCGACATTTATCGATCGAAAGTCGACGAGCGAAAAGCCGTATTAAATAACAAAATTTAAGGCCCGTTATTTCATTTCGCTCTTGTAATCTTTGTTGAAAAAAAAGCGAAAAAATATTTCGAAATCTTTTCGAAAAAAAAAAAAAGAAGGAATTTAATTTCACAACAGTTTACAACGATTCATTAAAACGTTGAGAAGAAAAAAAATAAAAATAAAAATTGCGCCCTCGGCCGTTTTGCTTTCCGATCGATTAGCCGTTTTTTCTCTCTCTCTCTCTTTTTTTCCCGTGGTTGATCGTCGCCGCGAATTTTCACAGCGATAATTAACGGGAGCGGCGCGCCAAGGGAAATAAGTGATCGCGATCAATTACGATGCACGTTAACGGCGTAACCGATTTGAGGTTTCATTAACTCGAGTAAATTCGAGGCGCGTATAGGGGGAGGGGGGGCCGTGTGCTTACCGCAGTTCCTCACGGTTCTCCATTATTCCGAAGTGCTTCCAGCGGTAATTCCAGTCTGGAGAGAACGTTCGGTTGCAATTATAAACGCGGCCAGCCGGATCGAATCCGAATGCGTTCCGGTTAACTCTGTTCTAGGCCTAGAGCAGGGAAAGAGGATTAATTTCGAGCAACTCGTTCCCCTTTAAAATTCCATGAAACGACTATCGCTTTATTCATTTCCCTTCCTTTTACCACGGAACTGTCGTGCGATTGATTTTTCGACACTTAAGAAGACTTGACGCCTATCGTTTCTCTTCTCGAAAGGATGGCGAAGAATCTTTAAAACACGCGTCGAACGAAATTCAAGATTTAAGATTTAAGAATGGCATTTATACCATTTGATGCTCCAGTAACCAACAAAATTCCTCGTTTCTTTTTTTTTTTTTACGACACGCAACTTGGAATAATTTCTGACTGGATTATTATTACACATTTGAAAAATTTCGTCGTCTCCAATCACATTATGCGAAACCTACGTACGGTTCCAGCTACCAACCAGAGTATGGGTATTCGAAACCTGAAAGGATCGAGCGATCGAGCAACGGTGCACGATGAAAGTGAAATTCGTGGAGGGAATGGCGATGCTCGAATAGCGGCGAGTTTCCTCTGCGCGGGCAAATATTCTAACCGCTCGTTGCTCGATCGAAATAATTCAGGGTTGACGAGAGAGAGAGAGAGAGAGAGAGAGAAAGCGGCGGCTTTTAGCTCGGAAAAGCTCGCGCGCGTTTTGCCTCGTCCTCGCTCGAATTGTTGCGATACAGTGTGTTCGATCAACAAAAATATCCGTGGAACGTTCTCGCTGATTGACTTTCTACTTGTCTCTCTCTCTTTCTCTGTAGATATACACTCTATACGCGTATATACGTATTTTTTTGATCGAATCTTCTTTTCCTTTTTTCTTTTTCTCCAAAAGAAAAAAAGATCCCTGATGAATATTAATTAAATTCATTCTCCCGACGATTCGATTCTCGAAGATAAGCGAACGAGTGGAATTATCGGCTTTTTCTTCTTCGATCGTTTCGTTCGAATCGATTCGTAACCACTGCTTATCTTCCGTAAATTTTTTTGAATTTTAAAATGTGGATGGATAGATGGAAAGAGTCGGTGGAACGTAGAAATCAGATTCCTTTTTGCTCGTCACTCGTCGCTTCCTTGTTAAAGATAAGCAACCTACTAAGGGAGAAACGAAGAGCTCGAAGGAAACCGGGCCAACTTTGTTCCGGAGGAGTTACATCCTTTAAGGAGTAGCGAAAACGGACGATTGCAACTTCAAAAGCTGCTTAAGAGGAATTCTAATTAGAGACGGTATCGGGGGCGGAAAAAACAACCGACGGGAAATGGTTCTTCCTTTTTCTATTCTTTTCTTTTTTTCTTCCTTTTTCGTATTACTTGGCATCCTCTGAAAATATGTCAGTTACGAAAATTTCACCGATCCGCGAAATCTCGCTCGTTTCGTTAAAAACTGTTCTTCTTCCCTTTTTTCTCTCCAACTTCTTTTCAACCCCCAGAGAATAGGTTGGATCTATTGATTTGCCAATCAATTGGGACGAACAAAATCATTCTCAAATATCTTTTTTTCTTTTTTCACTTGGACATTGTTATACGGAATCGCAATCAAGGAAAGACAGTGAAATTATTAATAATTTCAAAGCTCTCGGCGGAACGAGAGAATAAGAACAAGTGATTCTCGAAAATCTTGGACAAAGTTTTTTTTACTACCTCGAAACCAAAGCGTAGAACCAGGCAAGGGAAGGGAATCGAATACAAAGGGGGGAGAAAAACTCCCTGCGAATATTGAATTTCCCGATAAAACAAGGGATATCGCGGGGGTAGCCGGCCGACTTTGGTGGGTGGAAAATTTAATTTCCAAGATTACGAAGCCCCGGCGAGCGCGAAAAAATACGACAGAACGTAGAGTAAAAAAGAAAAGAAAAGAACTCAAGAACTTGGAGAAACCTTGCGTTTCCGCGTTCGATTCCAAATACCAAGACCATGTCCATTCGATACGCGCCTCGTCGTGATTCTTTCTTCGTCGTTTCTTTTTTCCCCTCCTTTCGTCTACTTTCCTCCGCGCGTTAACCAGCTATTCATTTCCGCCTTGTGGATTCGAGGATAGGTGGAGCGCGATTTCGCCAATTTCCCCCTCGCTCGAGTCGAGAAGGAGAGCGAAATTTTATGGATAGCCATCCGTACCCGGATCTCTCTCGGTTCTTCTCCCGGAAGAGGATCGAAGAATCGGCGGTGGATAAAATATAATGGAAACGCGGGACTGGATCGCCTCTTCCCTTTTGCCTGCCTCGAATCAATTGCTCGGGGCACGGGCACATTTATTAGAAACAATTACCTCGAGGGGAGGAGAACAACAGGGTTTACCTTCCCTTATTACTTTCTTCGTTAGCCGGGGGGTTGAAAAATCGGGGCGGCTCGAGTAAAAAACGACCGGCCGTAAAATTTCGTTCGAGATCCACCACCACCCCGCCGAGGAGGAGTGAAAGTTTCCATTGGAAGGGAGGGAGAGGGGTTGGAAAAGATTTGTTCGAGAAGAGAGATCTTGCTAAATGGAGAAATATAGAGGGGATCGTACGTTAACGCTTAGGACTTGGCCGAGGTAAACGGGCTTCTAATCGGGGAATTCGACCGCAATTCCTACCCCCGCACGGGGGATTAGATCAGCGTAGGAGAGGAGGAGAAACAAGGTTAACGTTATTTTTCTCAGAGACCTCGTTTTATCCGTTCTCGAGCGGATCGTCGATTTAATTCTCGTCCGCCCCGTCGAATCGTTTAACCGGATTAAATCCTTTCAACTTTGTTGTCGTTGTTGTTGGCCAGCTCGCGACGGCGCGACGTCTCGTTAATCACGGATTCGAATTCGATCAGTTTTCCCTCTTCAACGATTCCTCGACCTTTTTTTCTTTTCCCCCCCCCCCTTCTCTTTTTTTACGAAATCGTTTCCGTCTTAACGAGTTCCTTCTTTCTTTCTTTCTTTCTTTCTTAAAGATTCGCGATACCGTTGAAGGAATCGGTGTTGCCGTCGAGATAAGAAAAAAAAAGGAAAAAAAAAACGCGATGAGAGATGGCATTTTTTTCTCCCGATGGAAAAACGGATGGATTATCGAGAATCGGGGCGGTAATTACGGCTCGATAGGGGACGACTGTCATTACGAGGGGATAATGAAATACGGCGAGAGTCCTCGAGGTTTGGAATCGACGGCTGTCCGTCGAAAATTGATTTTCCCGACTCGATGAAAATTCCGCGATGTCTCGCGTTCGTGACTCCGTGCAATTTCACACGCGACTTCGAACCCGACTTTCGATGATCGCGGCAAAGAATCACGCAACCCTCGACTCGGCTTCCGATCGATCCTCGAAAAACGCGTACGTGTTCCAAGCGCGAGTGTGTACAGTGCATAAAATAGGATAGGGAAGGAGGTCGCGGCTAAAAGATAAAGACTCTGATCAAAATTTAAATCTCGAAATTTCGTCTCTGCCCGCGCCACGTTTCCCACCGAGGGGAAGAATCCTCGAGATACGAGAAGAAAGAAGGCGGCACGAGAGTAATCGCGAGAGTTTCATTTCGGTCACGTACCGCCACAATCAAATGTGCGATGAAAAAAAAAAAAAAAACCACCTAGCTCTAGTTTCAGCGAATAGAGAAGGAGAAGCATCGCGGAAAGTTTTGGAAAAAGGGGGAGGCGCGATCTTCAGAAAAATCGCCCGAACAACATCGGGGTTCGGACAGAGATTTTCCGCGCGAAGGAAACTTTCCTAATATTCTCTCCTCGTAATTTTCTTCTCTGTTTCCACCCCCGATCGCAAAATTTTCGCTTCTCCCCCTTAATTCACCCAAACGGTAGAGCCCGACGAGTCGTTTTTCCCTCCAACATGACGTTTGCGATCGATCACAAGCGTGGAGAGGGCAAATTCGAGAAAGAAAGAAAACCTGCTTTGCATCCCCTCCTCGAGAAACTCCTGCTGCCCTTCTCGCGTTAACGAGAGAAAAATGTAAAAGCTGCGAAGAAAAAGAACGTTTCGTTTGAAAGATCGATAAGACGAGAAAGGGAAGATTTCCAAGCAAATCTTATCTCGAAAGTCGTTCCTTCAATAACGTCCTCGACGGTGGTACGAGCAAGTTATTACGCACTCGAGCAAGCGGCAAGCCGGCTTCGATTCCGTAGGACGTGTCTAATGGTAAGCCTCTTACGGGGGAATAATTAAACACGATTTGTCCGGGCGAGCGAGCGAGCGAGCTCCTCTCAGACCTCCGCTCGAGATCGAACCCCGTCGAGCAAAGCGCGGCGAGTGCCCAAGACGCGCCTCCCCCCTCCCTCTCCTAAGAGGATTCCGCCCGTTATTATTGCCGAGTGACCGAACGCCCGATCGGAAAAACCGTTGGCCGTTGGATAACCATCGACAATTCAGGCTGGACAAGCCTGATAATTAATCCGGTGGTTTCGTGAATTAGCAATATCTCGAACGAACAGCTTCCGCTTTCGATTCCTTTCTAATATGCATGACCGTATTATTCGTTGATATCGAATTAATTTACCAAGCGTCGAAGGGAATTTCGTTCGCGGTGGAAAAACACGATCGTTAATTTTTTTCTTTTACCGTAGTATCGAATCATCGATGATTGAAAGGAGGGGGGAGAGAGAAAAGGCGGATCTCCACGTTTTCTTTCCTCTCGAAAGGAAGGAAGCCCTCCTTCTTTCTCCTTCTTCGAGGAGGAGGAGGGATTTAAAAAAAACGCGTCGAACCGATCGAATTGGCGTGCGTAGAGGAGGAAAGAACGGCAAGCAAAGCTGAGCCGCGTCAAGAGGGATGGGTAGACATTAATTTGCGATCGGCGTGCATAAATCTCCGCTTAGGGCGCGCGTTTGCATAGGGAGCGAGGGAGGAGAAAGAAAGAAAGAAAGAAGGAAAGGGAGGGGGGAAAAACGTAGAAGAACGTAGCAGATAGGTAGATAGGAGAGCCGTGTTTACCTCATCAAATTCTCATCTGGCGAAACTTCGACGAGGAGCGAAAATCCGGCGACCGATCGACTCGTCCCGGTGGCGCAGAAAATTAACAAACACAGGCGAAAAAAGGGGAAGGAAATCCGGTGGAAGAGGATAATATTCCAAAATTAATCGATCGAGGACGATGATCACAATTTGACCACGTCGCTCGAATTTTCACCAGAGGAAACTCCTGAAATACCTGTACACACGCGTTTCTATTGTATTTAAGGATTACGAGTCGAGTGAACAGTTTTTGGATTTTCAAAGCTTCCATCCAACCCTTCCAACTCGAGCTCTTGTTCGGAGGAAGCTCGATGCAGGGGACGGACGGTTTTCGAAATGTCCAAGCAAGTTGGTTCTCACGGTGCTCGAGCAAAGAGGCGAATCGAGCCGATCCCGATAGACAAAAGGGGCCATTCTCGATCGCTGTCACGTCGATAGGGGAGGAAGCTGGACTGCTCGCGTCCCTTCTTTATAGGGGAGGGGGGGGAGGGGGAATAAGAAAGGCGCGCACGTCGGGGATCGTCATACACGTCGGGCGAAAAATAAAGGGGCACGCGGGCGGCAAGAGTGTCTCTGCAAGATAAATGAACCATCTGCCGTCACGACGGCGACCACCACCTGAATACGTTTCCTGTGCAGGTAAAGCGCACACGTGACCGTGCGGCGCACCGACATTTCCAACCATCAGACGTCGTCCCATACCCACGCGCATACCCAAGCACACCCGACAATTACGATCCTCTATCCTCTATTTTCTTTCCTACCCCGAACTACTTTCCTCGCTCACGTGTCTTCTATCATACCTACGAATACAACGTAACGTAATTCGGCGAGTTGGACGAGCGCCACACCTCGCCGCAAAAGACGAATGTGTCTGTCTAGGATCGCTATAATAAAAGGGGTAAGAAGAAGAACCCTCTCGTCCTCCGGGGATCTTTTCGAGTCAGGAGTCACCTTCGATCGAGGGTGCAGAAGAAGAAGAAGAAGAAGAAGGAAAAGGGGGTAGGGAAACGTTGCGATATCGTATTACATCGTTCGTTTAAACATCCTTTTCTATCCTATTCCCCCTTCCCCCCCTCCACCCCACTGTTCAAGTTAGCGGGCAACACTACTAACAACGGGGGGGAGGGGGGCCCATAAATAATAAGATCGTCGTCGACCTCCGTCACGAGAAGTTTTCCCCGGGTACAACGACCCCCTTCAACCCGTTCCTTCCTTCTACCTGCGCCTCCCCCTCATTGAACCGCCGCGGAACGAAGTTAAACGACGAGGACGAACTTCTCTCTCTCTCTCTCTCTCTCTTTCTCTCTCTCTGGTCGAGTGTCACGGGGATGGTGGGTATCCTTGAGCGATGGAAACGAAGCGAGGGGCGAAGAAAAGAAGAAGGGGGGGGAGGGGGAAGGGATGTGAGTGGCAGGCGACAGGGGTGCTCGTGTCTATCTTCATTAGAACGTTCGGTGCATTCATCGCGACGAGCAGTCAGAGAGAGAGAGAGGGAAGGAAGGGTTAGAGAGCTGGCAGGTTAAACCCGCGTATATTGTATTCGAATTTCGTATTCCTATTCCGTTAACGCGGTGAATGCTCCGCGTACCTAAGCGAACTCGTACGTGCATGTATAATTTCACGCGATTGTGCGCCTGCCTCGGCATTGTGCGCCTGCCTCGGCCCCCCCATTGTACTCCGAGGAGCTGTCTGTCAAAACTCACAGCGTCAACCAACGCCCCGCTACTATTAAAGACATTCATACCGCCCGCTCCCTCCCCGCTCCGCGGCCATATTCCGCCGGAATAGAATAAATTAACGGCGGTCGACCCCTCCCCGGCCGTTTTCCAAACGGGCAAAGGACCTGTTCCGCCGCTCGGACGCAGCAGCGTAAACGTTTATTACGGGGGGAGGGGGAGCTTGCTGTATCGCGGCCGTATACCGGAAACCCGCCCCCCCCGTTTGGAAACCTTCCAACCTCGCGATCGACTGCCACCTCGATCCCTATCTCTGATCGTTTATGGGGCAGAAAATGAATTTTCTCTTTTTTCCTTTTTTTTTTTTTTTTTTTTTTGGATATTTCCCCTGATACATTCATATATTAATTTTTATTCTCCACGATCGTATAGATAGATAGCATCGATCGTCGAAATCCACTTGTTGGATCGAGATCGAAAGTGTGGAAGGCAAAGAGTCGAGGATGGTTCTCTTAAGATGGGGATCCGATGAAATTATAAACGATCATTGCTTTTTCTTTTTTTTTTTTTTTTATTTTTATTTTTTTTTTTTTTTTTTGGATATTTCTCCGATTTATTCATTGCGTAAAATTTATATAGTAAAATTATTATTTTCGCCGATCCGTAGATAGTATTTGGCAAGGATCGAGAAAGGATGGAAGCTTAAGTACGAAGAAGGGTTATCGCGTAAATTGATAAATTCAAGAGAATTTTTTTGGTTCGAGAGTGGTTCCTTTTTGGAAGATGGATTCTACGAAAGGGTTATTAACGACCCGGCAATTTTTTTTAAGTGGTCGCGCGTTGCACCCCCACCATTCCTCGTATCCCCATTGTCTCCTGCTATTCCGGTGGCGCAGGTGTTATCCGTACAATTTCTGTTAACGACCGCGTCCTATTTTATTATTCGTAAAATATTCGTTCGAACGGAGTTTGGAGCGTGTAGGGAGGGGGACGTGTTAATTAATTTTTATCGCGCCCGAGAACGAATTGGTATTCGACGGCCTAAAAACCGTACGGCGCGGATGTTTTGCTCGATTCCCGCCACCGATGTTGCTCGATTAATAATAAAATTGGCCCTGCTTCATCGATCGGCAAAATGTAATTGCGAATAATTGCGAAAGAGCCGAAAAAACCTTTTGGCCGCGGACGAACCGCTTGCTCGAAACCCCGTGACTAATTAAACATCGCGCTAAAATAAAACATCAACCCTCGAACAGGCCTCTCCCCCTTCTCTTCTCCCCCGCTTTGTTTCGACAATATTTTCAAACAGTGATTCGATCAATCACAACGAAAGAAAATAAAAGAAAAAAAGTAAATAAATAAATAAACGCGACGAATGACGCGACGAATGATTTGGGTCGAAGAAGAAATTGGTACGATCGAGCGAATCATCGATTTCGCTCGGAAAAAGAAAGAAAGAAAGGAAGGAAGGAAGGAAGGAAGGAAGAAGGATGGGGTGGTCCTCCTTTGTTCGACGCGCGGGTTTCGAGGATAACTTTTTCATCGCGTCACCCTTCTTCGTTCCGGGGATACGCGAGGCCCGTAGGTTTTTTTTTATTAGCCCCATTGTGAAATAAATTAGGGGTAAAATTATAAAAGCAGCTTCCTGCCGCGCCACCCTCCTCTCGGCACCTACATCCAACCTACATCCAACTCTCCACCACGTTGTACGCGACGTGGCTTTGCCCCGCGTTCCACAGCGAGGAAGGGGGAGGGGAGAAGGAGAAAAGAAGGCACCCTCCGGGAATCTGGAGCCCATCCATAAGGTTAACCTTCGACGCGACGCCGTAAAAAATCGCTTCCACTCCGTGAGGAGGGGTCGCCCCGGGAGGAGGAAGACGGATATTTTCCCTCGATCCAGCCGGCAGGACACCCGTTATACGTCAATGCCCGAAGAACGCGGGGCGAGAGGGGAGGGGCGGCACCCCTTCGAAAAATCTCATTTCGCCTTCTACACGGGTTAACACCGAAAACACGTGCTGCCGACTTATGAACTTCCATTCTTAATGGTTCATGAAATTGCCTTATATTTCACGTCCGGCAAACGCGGACACGGAGCGGAACGAATTTTCGGAGGGTTGAAGAGCGGTTGCCGAGCAGTGTTGTCGAGCCGGGAAATATTTAAATTTCGCCTTCGAACGCCTTCTACACGTGTCGAGACAACGTGTGTCGAACAAACACCGCAAAAAAATCGTAGTAAGGTGTGGCTGGTTTCAAGTGTTTTTTCAAGATTCGGTTTTTAGATGGAATCGATGGAATCGAACACGATTCTCGAACGGATGAACGAAAATAAATACACGTATCGAAATCTGTTTTTCTCCCGATCGTTCGTCTCGCCGATCGAAAAATGGATTTCAATGGCGCAATAATTTGGACGGGCGGTTATCGGCGGCCGATCGGCCGGCTGCGTCGAAAGATAATTCAAGGCAAACTAATTTCACGAGCGGCCGTGTATGACGGTAAATCCGAAAGGTCAATAAATAATGGGCTAGATCGTATCGATGCGCCGCCGGTTTATGAAGTGCCGTTTGTTTACCCGCTAAGCGTGCCACGTCCGGGTGAAATTCGGCCCGTATCGGTTACACGCTGGACACGCTGCCTCGTGTCCGAATTATTTACCGCTCAATTTTTCCCGCCCTCGAGGTCTTGTTCGACACCGGTGCTCCAACGGTTGGACACATTCATCCCCCTATTCCGCAAAGATTTACCACGAAAACGCGATTCCACGATACATCTTCTCTCTCTCTCTCTCTCTCTCTCTCTCTCTCTCTCTCTCTCTCTCTCTCTCTCTCTCTCTCTCTCTCTCTCTCTCTCTCTCTCTCTCTCTCTCTCTCTCTCTCTCTCTCTCTCTCTCTCTCTCTCTCTCTCTCTCTCTCTCTCTTTCGAGTCGAAAAGTCGGTCGAAATCTTCTTCGAGGTGGTGGAACACGATGGAGCAGGTAGCGCGACACGCGATATCCCCTCCTGCCTGGCCGCATTATAGGCATTATAGGGCGCGGGGCTTATTAGTAAAAAGCATGACAAACGACTGGTGGTTTAGCCGGGGTTTAGCCCCGTGGACCGAGCCCAGCGGGGTCGTAACCGGCATGCAACACGGTGCAGCGGTGATATATGGCGATTTTTAGTCACGCCTTTATACAGATATAAATCCCACCCGGTTAACGTGTAGCTCCCCAGATTCCCGTAAGCACGCGGCCCCCACATCAATGGCGGTGGCAAGCGACGAGAGAAGTCGTTACGCGGTAAACTTCTGCCCGTTTATCGCGTCGATCACGTCCGAGCACGTCGACCAAGTATCGACCCGTTGTTATCAATTTCAGGGAATATTCGAATAGTTTAAACTTTTTTTCTCCGTCGAAATGAAATTGTTGTTCGATTGGATGAAATGAGACGAATTAATCTCTGGATCTCGTGAATCTTGTCGAAACAATTTTTCGTTTCGCGGCGTTCGAACCTGTTTATCGTCGTCGTTCAGCCTGATTGGAGGTCGTCCCACTTTTCCAAGATTCGAATTGTACGAGGCAAACAGGAAAGCTCGTTCATCCTCGCGCGGCGCAGAAGTAAGCGAAATCGATGCGCAACGATTTTCGATTTTCACGGGGATGATCTCACTAATCCGAGCGAGAGCTCGTCCTCGATCATCATTATTAGCGATTTACGTCGAAAGGCGAAAGCCCGAGACAACGATGATTAATAATACGTTGTCCCCTGATCGGCGGAGGTAATCCGTATCGCCGAGCGACTATGATTCGCTATGATTTCGCCAACAATGTTTTTCCCTCTTTGCGCGAAATATTCGAGTATTTTTGTTTCCCCACGAGAAATTGCACGATCTCGAATGGAACGATGCTTCGCAAATGCTTTTTTCCCCAAAATCCCACCGATCGTGATCACTGTTCACCACGTTTCCAACATTGCGATACAGGGAACATTCTCCGCGCAGAGAATGATTCGGTGAACGAGGGGGAACCATAAACGAATCAATCGTCCCACTTTCTCGAAGGAAGGAAAGAAAACTCGTCACACTTTCGAACAGAAGGTGTCTTTGTCGAAAAGTCGCGCTTCTAAATTTCGACAAAGAGATTTTCGTTTCGTTGTAAATTTTAATGGACGATGAATAAACTTGAAAATGAAAAAAAAAAAAAAAAGAACCGCGAATAATTTACTCTTCCATTTTATTTCATGCTTAAACGCAATCAATTCTTGCAATGGATGCAACAAGAGTACTTTCTTTATGACATTATTAATTCTCGAATCAAAGAATCGAAGAGGAATGAGATGATACTTTTCGATAAATCCACTTGAGAAGTAATTCCTTTACACCCCGATAACTTTTCGGTGGGACTGATTGGCGAGAAATTGTTTGATTCGGAATTAAGCGATAACCAAGAGGCGGAAAATAAAAAGTGGCCGTTTTCCAAGCGGGGCAACGAAATTGATTCGTTTATAAAAGCCACGGGGCTTTATTTTAATAGAACTCGCGGGGCTAATTGCGCGTGGATTTTAAGCGGCGCTTCCACTTTGTCGAAGCGGGCCGAGGTTTTCCGACGCGATCGCGCAACCAACTTCCTCCGCGATGCGATCGTCTCTGTTCCCGTTGAATTAACGTTTATTAGTTTTCTCCCGGGCCGGGAACGCGAATTCCGCCAGTTATCGTTTGGCTTCGCCTCCGCTAATCCGGAAACCAGGCACGCGATGCACGCGCCAACTATTCCGAAATTTCACCAAGCTTCCTTTAATCTTTCGTTTTATTTGAAAATCGTTCCAACCTCCTCCCAGCCGCCCACCCGTGTATATCGCGGATCGATGCCTCGATAACTCGTTTCCTCGAAACAGCTACGCTCCATTTTCGAAAACAACTCGTACTCGTAATAATAAGAGGACCAGGGAGGGAGGGAGGGAGAGAGAGAGAGAGAGAGAAGAAAGAGGAAATTCTCGTTTCCATCGCACGCTGCGAAGCACGTGGCAGCCAACGACCAGCCATCTTTCCATCCCCGGCAGATGATCCGAGCCGACCACGTGTTCCACCACCAGCCGAGGAAATTAACCGGCTATTAACGTTTCCTGCGCCGGCTTCAACACCCTCTTCAATTACGACCTCGCCCGATAAATCACGAAAACCTATCCCCTACTCCACCCCTCGCGCTCTCTCGTAACGCTCGATCGAGGTTTCTTTTTTTTTTTTTTTTTTTTCCAAAAATTTCGGACCTAAATTTTCCATTTTTTCATACAAAACGCGCGAATCGAATTCGTATTACCAGCAGCAGCGTATCGGGACGATGTTGTTTCGCAGCCGGATTGGTTCACGGCATTAAAATAGGGTGCGAGGGTGGGCACAACAACTATGCACCGACGCTTTATCGGATATTGATATATATATATATATATAGGATAACCAATTCAACGAAGCCATATTTTATTAATGCTTCCGGGGAGAAAATACGAGATCCACACGAGAGCGGCTCGAATCCACTCGCGCGCGGAATCGGTGACACGACACAGAGGAGGGGAGGGACAGAGGAAGGGTGGAGGTGATCGCGAAAGGTTACACCGGTTAATTCGACGCGGAGGGGGAGGGACGAATCGAAGGGAAATCGGGCGGCGGTAAAAAATGAAACGACGATGAACACAAAGCGGCCGCTTTTCGATCCAAGCCTCGAAAACGGCGTTTTCAACCACCTTTTGAACCGTACACCACTCAACCGCGAGGATTGATGCTGCTCCATCGCGGCCCCGGATATTTATTTCGCCAGAGTTTTTTTTTTCTTTTTCTTTTTTTCTTTTTTTTTTTTTTTTTTTTTTTTTATTTTCGGGAGCGAAACCTTTGTTATTAGCCCGGTTAACCGGGATCTTTGTCCTCCCCCGTGAAAAAATTGGCCGGTGTCGGCTCTCGGCGATTTTTTCTTCGCCCCCCTTCCCTCTCCCCCTCCCCCAACGCGATTCGATCCGATTCGTCGTTCAAGATTCGTCGCGATCGATCTAACGATTTTCTTTCTTTGCACTCCATTTTTCGCTCGGGCGAACCAACAACAACTACACACGATTTCCCGAGTTCGATGAATCTCTTAGCTGATTTAAAATGATTTCACACGCAAATTAACGTACAAAACTTTTATATTTTAATATTTGGTCTATCTTTGCATATAAGGGAAGACAATTTATTGAATATTAAAAAATCTACGTTGTGTGATATTTTAATAATAAAGTAATTACTAAGAAGCATTCTCGGTTTGTCAAGGTAAACAGTAAAAAGACAATAAAATATCGTTATAAACTTACAATCCAAATAACATACTCTCATTTATTGTTCTATTATTCTTATTTTTCATCTTCTTATACTATATCTCTATTTTTATCACTGTTTTCCTACTCTCTATCGTCAATTTTTTAACGAATGGAAATAATTTCGTTATTGAATAACGAAAAATCAAACTCACCTCCACTTGAACTAATTTCATTACAGTGTTCCACGCTTACGAAACTCAGAAACTTTGAAAATAATATTTCTATCGACTGTCAAACTCGGACTAACGTCGAATATGTAGTTCGATCTAATTTTAGATAAAAAAATCTAATCGTTCGATGATGCATTACTTTACACTTTACAAGTTTATATTTCAAGAGCTTAGGGATCTATTCACGATATTTTTCAAAAAATCAAACATAAATAAATATCGTAAATTGAAGCCCAAACGGCGACAAATCGTAAGGATTTTCACGATCGATCGAAGGAACTGAATTTCACTCAAATTCCTCGTAATTTCATCTCGCTACTTTTATATATAGATACAAAGAATTATAAAGAAATCCATCATCCAGAATCGGGGGGATTAGATAATTAAATTAACGGAAACCCTCGACTTTGACTCTCCCGTTTCCGGGTGGATGATCCTCCCCCACACTCGCGGCAACCACATGTTACCACCATAAAGAGGAAGAAAATCTCGTGTCCCCCCCAACCAACGCCACGTTTCCTCGAGAGGAGCGTGCCTCTCGTCTTCGGTGGCTGCCACCTGTCCCCCGAGATCCCGAGGGAACCAGCGTGGCTGACGAAAGTGGAGGAGGAGGAGGATTCGAAAACACGAGAAAATCTGAGACAGCCGGAGGAGTACGGTTACCCGATTTTCGCCCGATGTTTACTCGGCTTGCTTAACGTCGTTTTGCCCCCGTAATGTGGGCCAACTACGACAATTTTCAAACGCGAAAGAACGGAGGTGGCGATGGATGTAACAAGATTTCTTTGCGACGATCTCTCGATTTCCATTCAGGAAAGGAAGGGAAGGTTTGATTTGGAAATCATTTGACAGATGTAAGAAAAATTGGGTTGCAAAGAAGAAATTAAATTTTTTTGTACAAAATGTAACATTCATTTCACAGAAAGAAAAATTATTATACGTTTCAAAAGTTTAATAACCTACTTCATACACAGTTAAAAATTAAACTTTTATGGCGTTTCGATGAGATAAAATGTTTTTAATACTTTTCAACTTATACTTAACTGCATTATACTTGAACATAATGTCTTCACTTGGGGACGTGTTATACCCTTCCTCCCTTGGGGACCTCCTCGGAGATATTTTATACAACTTCATGAAATCATAATTTAATTCAAGAAATTGCTTAGCAAAGCCATGATTTTTTTTTCTTAAATAATTCGTGATCGAAAGGGTTAATATAATCATAATTCATCCATGGAATACTATCGAAATCCTCGAAAATATACACACAGAGTCCAAATTTGTCCTAATTTCGATAAGATTTTGGCTAATCACGCCAATGATTCTTCGATTGAAATAAATTGGATCTTCGTTTAATCGAGTTATTTAAATAATGACACACTCGAATGATCGTAAATCGCAAAGATGAGGGATCGACGAGAAAATCAGATCTGGCCACGCGTGCAGGCAGTAAGAAGATTACGACCGAAGGGGATTAACGTGAATTCTAGATCGTGAATTAGATTTCCACCACCAGTCGCCCGTTACCGTATTTTTCGCTCTATTTCCACTACACACGGGATTGGAAATACTTAGAGAAATAAGATTAAAAGATCGTGTTACGAGATGTAGGTAGGTAGGTAGGTAGGTAGATAGAAACAACTACTCGTGGGACAGCTTAATTAAGGGCAGGCAGCCACCTGGCGAACGGAACATCCGCGCAGATCTCGTTCCCCGAAACGACGCGACAATTTTTCCTTTCCCTCGTGAAACAATCTCTCGCCACGGAGAACCGTTCCATCGACTCGACAAATAGCTTGGAAACGCACGTGTTGTTGTCCGACCCTTGCGGTTCGCCGATGCTTCATTCACCCGTCGATAAATTATAAACACCTCCACCCTCGATAAATTATCCTCGGGGATGACAGAGACGTTGTAATCCAAAGGGTGTGATAAAAAAAAGAGACTGGCCAGCTTCGTCGTTACTTGGCAATAATTCGAAAGGTTAACACGAAAGGGGGCCGAGAACGATGGAAACTGGTCGAACGAGAGGAGGAGGAACCGAGTCGCAAGAAAGGAGGCGAGTCTCCCCCTGCTAGGCAGATGCCTAGAAGAGTACAACTTGCACAATGCTCCTCTGACAATGGAGAAATGCCACAGATCCGCCGGATGATTTATCGGATTTATCGTATTTTAAGGCAATAATACCGGGAAAAACACAATCGTACGCCTCGAAAATACGCGTCGTGTCGTCTTCTCAAAAGCCAAAAGGGATGTTCTACGATTTTGCTTCGAATGCACGAGTAAGAGATTGCACGACTTTCTCGTGACTGACTCCCGTAAATGATGGAAGTAGAAGCGAATGATCGAGAACGAAGATTGACTCGAGGAAAGTTTCACGCCAAGTTTGAACGCGATTCGAAACGAATCGACTTTGGTAATTGTTTAAAATAGCGCGGAACCGCGAATTCGCCCCGAAGCGGCGAGGAAAACTCTGATTGGCTGTTAACAGCGTTTCGTCGCGATCGAAATTTCATCCAATTACAGGCAATTATGAAGGCGCGTTTTGCTCAGACACCCTCCCCGTAACAATCTCGTTTCGAGGATCGCGGCTGATCGCGACCCAAGGCGCGATGCATCGAGTCGAGAATATCTCCTCTCGTTTCGAGACCACGGCCACGCGTTTTCTTCTCCGATTCGACTCGAAGGAGTAACGGACGACGAGGAGGGGGAAGGGAAGTCTCGACGTCTCCGAGAACTTAACCGAGAAGAATTCGCGGAGCAATTTGGGAGCGAAGGTATCGATGTCGTTAGGATAATATCGTTTGTTCTACGCGCGTTCCTAAGAGTCCTTAATGAGGCCGTGGCACGTCTCCTGTCTGGAGTCTCGGGTATCCGGGCGTGGCGGATCGACGGTGCAAGTATGCAAACTATGCGAGCCGAGTTCTCCATTAGCGACGACGATACACGTCGAACGAGGCCGCGGCCCGTTTTAATAAAATAGCCTCGTTAAATTCTCCACACGGGTGCTCCATTCTTCTCTTCCCCCAACTTTTATACATTTCGAGATATCTCTCGAACTCGAGAGAGAGAGAGAGAGACTTCGACGGAGGAAGATTATCGGGAACGAGCCTTTTCCTTTCCGGGACGAATTCGAGCGATAAACGCGATCGTGGAAGTCGGTCATCGAACGGTTTCCCATTCGACGAATACACCATTGCCCTGTTTCGCGAAACAATGCAACGACGAGAAAGGTATCATCTCGCGATAACGGTTGCGATATACACGGAGGAGGACGTCCTCGCTGACGTCCGCATAATGACACGTATGCTCGAACAAGACTTCGCTCCAACTCGAGCTCCACAATGCGATACTTTCGTCATCGATCGATATCCCACTCGAGGAGGTGATAGAAGGAGGAGAACGCTTTCCTCGAGAACACGTATCTCGAAAATTGTACGAGAAAATGAATAATATCTCGGCGGGATAATGAAAAAACAACTTCAGCAGAGCGGCTTTCGAGATGTATATATACGAGATTGCCGGGGAAACTGTTGTAAATTCCACACGCGAATTACGCGAGGATTATTAAGTCGAAGAGGACGAGAATCAAAGAGCAGCATCCTGTTTTTCATCGAGCGAGGAGGGTTGGACGAGAAAGAGAGACACGACGCGACCCTTTTCGGGGTCCCATCCAATTTCTCAAAGAAGTTTACGGGCATAGAAACGAGGAAAATTGCCCGTTATATATTAAAGACGTCTTTAGAACGGTAAACAGAGCGACTTCCCGCGGCAAGTTATACGACAGTCGGAGGATTATCAGACGCGTCTCCCCCCTCCCTCTCCTCGCCTACTCTTTGACTCAACCCCCTCACCCAGAAGGGGATGAGTCGCAAGGAGTGTGAGTGCCGATTCCCTCCGCCTAATTTTCTACCCGCGTTCGGCCGACCGCGACGCGGCCAACTTTCCGGCAAAAGGATATGAGATATTCGGATGAAAGGAATATCCTCCTCACCCTCCTCAGTCACGTTCATCCTTTTCCCCAGCAGACGGATCGTCGTCTACATCGTTCTCCAAGTTCTCCAAGTCGAGCCGCTCGGGCGGATTTTATCAACGATGACCAATCGTCGTTTACGATCCGAGCCTTTTCCAAGTTTCGAGCTTTCGAATTTTCGAAATGTCCTGCAAGAGGGTCACGATATTAGCGCTGGGGGGATAGATAACGTTGAGGATAGTTTGCCCAAGTTTTGGAAAAGGCGCGAGGGAGCGACAAAAAGGTGGTTCGTGAAATTTACGGATACGGTTTTATTGCGGCCGAGAGGAGGAGGAGAACGGTATTCGGGGCGAACGCGCGCTAATGGACGTTAGTCGTCTGAAGGACGGCAGAAGGGGAGGGGGAACGTGGAGAGAGAGGATCGTTTTTCGGTAATTTCTTCGCGTGCGACGCGAGAACACGCTATTAACTTCGAAGAGATCGCTCGCGGCACGCGACCACCGCCGATGCTTTTCCGCATCGCGGGACGTTGATCGATTCAGCGTTTCTCTTTCTCAGAAATTTCCAACTCTTTAACTCTTTCCTCTCTCTCTCTTTCTCTCAGAGTCAGTTCAAGATTTATTAATGTTGGTTGGTTATGCAGTGGTGAACAATAAATAAGAAATATACTGATTTATACCTGAATGGATATATTTTGATGTCCGGCTACGGGACATCAAGTGAAGATCGCGTATCGAAGATAAACAAAAGGATGCCAACTACAGAATGGTAACACTGTTAGCAACGTTCAATAATAAAATTATAGATGATAAAATTTCAGTGAACTTTATATCCTATAACATTAAAATTTGAATAAGTTACTCCCTTCTTTCGAATCGAGATATTAATCGGATCTTCTTTCGAGGAATCCGCGTGAATCAAAAAGAGAGAGAGAAAGAGAGAGAGAGAAGAATAAATTCCAGATACCGACTGAAATCATCTCTTAAAAAAAAAAAAAAATTAGAAGAGAAACCCGAAATTTCATTTTATACATCGTTGCTACAAACAACGTATTGTATTACTCCATTCCTACTCTAAAGATCCAACTAATTTCTAATTTCGTCAAAGAAGGTTTCACATGCCATCGTCGCCAATTTCGCGCCAATTTCACGAATATCTCTCTCTCTCTATACGAGAGAGGGTGTCTCGATTAAACGCGTTTCGGAGAGGACAAGGATAAACCGAGGGTGGACATCTCGCAACGTTATCCTGTCTGCCACGTAACCGCGATCAGTTGCAGGGCGGAGAGGAGAGTGGAGAGGCAACGATAAATCGTCGGGCGCAAAAACGAAACGGCGCAGTTTTCCCCGACGCCGCAGCCTGTTCGCGGAGCCGCCATCGCGGATGGGATCGCGGAGGAGGAGGAGGAAACACGCGATATAATACGAATATAATAATTTATGGTGTATCGAGGTATCAGCGCAAGGTGTCGCCAACCCGCTCCCTTTCTCTTCTTGCCGCTTCGGCCAAAAGCCTTCCTCCGCATTATCTACGCATCCCATACGTACCACCACCAACCACCACAGCTTGAAAACAGCTGACAGTGTCGGGAACTAATGCGCCTCGCGGCACCCTCTCCCCGATTCGAGGATGAGATTTGGCCATGATGACGCGAAAATCCTCCTCGAGCCAGATCCACCTTCCCCCTTTTCAATCCCGGCGACAAAGATTAAGGCCCGCCGATTTTTATTGCTCGCGATCGTCCTTTCAAAATCCATTAAGGATAACGATAAATCCGAAGAAAAGCAGTTTTTTCCCTGGCCGAGTTTACTTAGAAATTACTGAAACGGAATTTCGAAGGGGAATCCATGACAGGGAATTTCGAAGGGGGAGGGGGAGGGGGAGGGGTAAGCGAAAAATTACGCGATTTTGAAGGTACGATATCGGTCGTGTCTTATCGATGAACCCAGCGGAGGAGGAGAACACGCCACCGTTACTGTCGAGGACTGATCAATGCCCGACGAGGGCAGATACGACGGGTGAAATATTATTTTTCGCGCGAAACGAGGGGGAAGAAGAGAGGTCCGTTCGTTGATTCGAAGCGACAATGGGAGGAGGAAAGGATCGTAAGCGTAAACTCGCGTCGAATCCAGTTAATTATGCTAAATTTACGACGGATTATGAGAGAAAGAAGGCAGAAATTTATTCGTTATTCGCGCCGTTATTTTCGTTTGCCGAAGATACGCTGCGCGATGTCCTTCTCGCAGGAAACGCGTGGCAAACATCGTTAAAACGGGAGCTAGGTAATTACCTGCTACTTCCTCCTCCTCCTCCACGCGAAATAATCCTATAAATTTCTGTAATAAATTTTGCGAACGGAACGTTCGTTTCGCTCGCTTTACGTTTCTCCACCGTCAAAAACCGTAAATTTTAAGCTGCTTCTTCTTCTTCTTATTCTTCCGCTTCTTCTTCCCTTCGTGCGTTGGAGAAATAACAAAATAACGGATAAAATTAAGCGAGGGAAATAGAAAAGGGAGGGGGGAGGGTTATTCAACACGGGAGGCGTCCCCTGAAATTTCGTTTCGGTCATAAAAATTTCATCAGCGGGCCGGGTTCGCGCTGATATCAGCGGGAACTTAGGCGCGAGCGTGTAACACGCGGCCGGAATTAATTTCTCGGCTCCCCGGGAAAACGGCTAATCTCCATATTACGAAATTAAAAAAATTTCTCGCCTCTCTAATTCACCCCCGCCGCGATGAATTCTAATTTCCTGCGCGCCAACCATCACCGTTTCTTCGCGCCAACCGAGAATTTCGCTGATGAATCGTTTTTCGACCGCCCCTCCCTCTCCGCGCTTTGTTTAACCTCTCCCCAACCTCACCCACGCTTCGCGGAAAAGGGTCGATAATCCGTGGAAAAGGCCGGTTCCATCGAATCGCCATTAACGCCAGTGTCGGAAAGTTCGTTTCGAATCGCCGTTACCATCCTCCTCGTTTAAACGACGAATCTTTTTCGGCTCGCGTTAACAGGCGCAATTTGCCCTGGTTTTTAATCTCCGGTACGTGTCGATTTATAAGGACGCTCCCAACGTGTTGTCATATTTTCGAGAATCGAAACGGACGGATTCCTCGAAAGCCAGGTTAATGCGCGAGTTCTTTTAATCCTTCGCGCTTGTGTACGTTTAACCCGTGATGCTGGGTTTGTATGTACAGAAATCGTATGATCGGATAGTGATTCCACAACGATGTTTTTTTCGTGTAAATCAGCAAATCACGCGTAGAAATGTGAGTAGTATATAGAATTATGTAGGATAAAATTCGATCGGTTGTGTTCTTTTTAAAAAAAAATTGATCAAGGAGTCGGCGTTTAGTTAGCTTTACTTTCAAACTCAATTTTCTCTTTAAAAATTAATTTATTCTTTTAATATTCTTATCTTTATACGCAGATTCTTTTACTCAAAAACGAAGCCTTTTTTCGCCCCTTCTTCCATCATGATTTAAAGACATAGAAATTGCAATTTGGCTACTTCCCTTCTTCGAGGATTATGACGAAATTCGCGTTTGATGAGATTAGGTGGGTCAATAAATCCATGAAACGAAATCGTAATATTATTCCTTATCCCCCTTATATGTACATAGAGAGGCGATAATGGGCAAAAGTTGCGTGAAAGGCCATCAAACGAATAGAACGACTCGTTTCCCCCGGGTATTTTGACGGAATGGTGCACACAACGGTGGACACGAGTCACGATGCAAAGAGGAGCAACGTGATCGATGAGGTAACACGAATTCTTACAACAGTGTGAGGAAAACTTGTTGATACAAGTTTCAATAACTGGCTGCCACGTGGATCATCACGTAATCAAGCTGATAAAAAGAAATATCCACGCACAAATAAAGAGCGAGTACGAAAACGAGCGAGTTCATCAAAGGGAAGAGAAATAGTTGGTGGAGAAGAGGATATTTCAAATAGAGCGAAACGAGCAACAACGATAATAACCCGGAGAGGTCCCTGATTTCCGCCCCTCCTCGTTTCAGCGGTAAAATTCATTGCCGCTCGTTTAATTAACTTAATTCCCAAATAATATATATTTTCCCGGAAAGAGGATAGGGATACAAAAGGAAAAGAAAAGTATCGGGCACGCAACAGTGGAAATTTTCGATCCCTCCCCTCTCTCTCTCTCTCTCTCTCTCTCGTTACGTCTGGCAGAATTACCGAGCTGGCAAGCGAACGAGCCGCGAAACTTTATTTGGTTTATTAATCCGGTGTTTGCGCTGAAATAGAGAACGCTCCCGGAAGAGATATTTAACGCTTGACGCGGCGCGGATTATATCCGCGAATTTAATCCGCGGAATCAGCCGAGGAATTTTTCACGGCCGCCTCCCCCTCCGATGTCTCGAGGCCACGATAATAACCGTGTGCTGGATAATAGTGTATCGACGTGTATTACGCGGATTACAAAGATTAAATATTTCCAACCGTCGTTATTGCAACCCTCTCCCCGAAAAGCCAATTTTTCACCGCGATTTCATTCGTTCGACGGGGATTCAATTTGGGAAATTCGGGAGACGCGAATGTCACGTTCGTTGGGGAAAAAAAGAAAAATGAGTGAGAGAGAGAAATGAGGTCGACGACAACCGGGCTTTCGAAAGGCTACTGGAAGGTAAGACGATAGAGTTGGAATTTGATAGAGATTGAATTGTCGTATTCGTCTCCTCGCTTCACCGATGCTGAAACATGGAAACTTTGATGTCCTCGAGGAGACAGAGAGAGAGAGAGAGAGAGAGAGCTGTGTCTAAAGTCAAGTCGAGGAGAGTCGGGAGAGGAGAAGTTGGATGGGCGGCGAGGCAGCGTTGCAGATAAAACTTGGACAACGATGGGGCTAGTGTCCAGTCGGCGTGGAATAGGATATATATATATATAATGGATTGTCGAGAGGAATAGTTGGCGGGATCGGGAAGGTAAAAGGAGTAGGCGAAGTTGGAGAAAAGGGGGCAACGAGACGTGTATAACGCGATCGTTTGAATTTCAACGGGTGGAGGGTAAGAGAGTTAAAAGTTCGCTTTGTTCTTCCTCCGACTACCTTAGATACTCTTGTTTGACAGTCCGTCGAATATATACCTTATTCCTTACATCCGTTTTATTTCCCATATTTTATACTTTGTTCGAAATAATAATAATAATAATGGAAACGAACGTCATCCGTCCAACATGGATCCGTTTAAACGAATTTACGTTCAATCGTCCTCTTTAAAAGAGATTTTTCCCGTAATGACAGCACGTTGATCGAATTATCCGTCGAGTAGAACGGCGGATAGGGAGCGAGAGAAGAAAGCGATCAAAGCGGCGGGGGCCAGCACCACCACCACCGAGGCTAAAGGGGGCGAGCGAGCCCTGTCAAAAGAATCGTAATCGGAGGGTGAAGGAAAGAGTGGCGCTCGGTCGTTGGTCACAGGAGGCCGTCATCATATCTCCAGATCTGCGAACAATGCGCGCCTTAAACGATTTCCATCAACCGTGGTTTCACCAAGGTGAATATTCAAGAAAAAAATCGGCCTATCCCGAGGGGGAAGGAAGGAAGGAAGGAAGGACAGTGGTTAAAGAGCTCGAAAGGGGCTGTGGATAGGTGGATGGTAGGTAAATCCGTCAATGGGCCTAATGGTTGAAATCCAGCGGACGAAAAGCGACCCGTTTCAGACGTGGGCCATTGTGCGGTCGAGCGGTGGGATAAATTTACCGTGAAAATATGAAAACTCGCGGACGCTCGTCGATCGTTGGACAACGGAAGCATGGAGTGGCCGGCGTTCATTGATCGGCAAATATATCGGGTGTTCGAAAAATGGACGATATTTCGCTTTAATCTACGCGATTCTCTCTTCTGGATCTCGACATATTCTCGTTTCTATCTCTATGCAATTTTTTGCAATTTCCTACGTTTTTTAGATATATAGTTCAGAGCAGAACTGGAGAAAAAATCCTTTGGCCCTTTCCTTTCCCATTTTTTCATCGAGCTGATCGCACGAAAATATTTAAAATGGCGTCGATCGTTGAAACAATTAAAATTAACCCCTGGCCAGAGAACGATCATTGCGCGCGACAAAAGACAAAAATAAGACGAATTCTCTTCCTCTTCGAATACTTTGCTCGCCGACGAGCCGTGTCGATTCCACGTCGAATCGATTAGAAAGATTATTCTCCAATCGATTATTATCGATCGAAGGGAAGGGATAAAGCTTTCTATTTTGATCTACTTAAACGGCTAGTTTAGGTTTAATTGGGAAGCGGCAGGTATAAAGGAAGGTCGAGGTTCGTTCGTTCAATTCCCATTCTTCTCGAATCCTTCGAGGCAGAAAGAGCTCTTACTTAATAATCCCTCCATTCAACGACCCTACCGCCTCCACTCCGACCACCCTTCTCCCCCGCGATGACCGTTTGCTTCTTTCGTTTCTTTTTTCCTTTCTGCGATCGGCCGCGTCAACCATCTCGCCCCTCCTCCTCCCCCCTGCCTGATTGTTTTACTAATTACACGGAAGAAAGAAGAGAGGATCGTTGGAAGAGCGGCTCCGTTAAGCAGGCTTAAACTCTCTGCCTTCTCCGAAGGAAGTAGTTCAGCGGGGAACGAATTAATTAAATTCCCGTAGGAAGTCACCGAAAGGCGACCCCTGAAATTGGCCGGAAACCAAGGAGAGAGCCTCGCCTCCCTTCAACGTTGTTAGAACGCCTGTTAGAACGAGACAAGACAGTGGAGTGAAAAAAAAAAAAAAAAAAAAAAAAATAAACGAACAAATAAATAAATAAACAGCGACCGCGAAAGAAAACAAATGGACAGGTGAACCCACGCGTAAACGTGCGTAATATGCGGTTGCTCTCCTCTTTCCGGCCGATATACATTCAGAAGGGGGAGGGGAAGGATCGGGTAAAAGTTAATTAAAAAACGTAATGAAACGCCACAGGCGTATCGCCAGGGACCGCCGATAATTACCTTCCCTCCCTCCTCCTTTTTTTCCATTCCATTTTCACGGATCGCAGGCCGATCTCGTCCGGATGTCTCGGTGCGTGGCACTGAATCGCCTCCCTCGATGAAAACATATCGATGTAAATAATAAACAAACGATATCCCTCCCTCCCCATCCCTCACGCTGATTTTCCATTCTCATCGGCGACGCGTCCCAACGCGTATAATTTATACCGATCCGACTAACCACCGCCATCGACGGCCTCCTCTTTGTCCAGCTTTGCCCCTTTATATTTCCATCGTTCATTAACATTTCGACCGAGAGAATCCGCGCGCGCACGCGTTTAATTCGATTTCCTCGCGACGCGCGAATAAAGTTTGTGGATGAAATAGACACTAACGAGAGGGGGGAGGCTCGGGCTAAATAGACGCGATTCGAGCGAATTTGCCCGCCACCCCCGCGAAACTGCGCAGCAACTGTAAAATAATTTGTTGACCGTCTGTAAGTAAATATTTCGCTTTGGCAGGGGACACGCCCGACAGGATTCTGGCTATTCGCGACCGAAAATAAAATCTGCCCGAATTTTGTTTGCCGTTCGTCCAATCGATCTATGAATCCCGCTACACGTAACTGCACGTAATCACTTCGAGTTCCGAAGTAACATCTCGATTAACCGAGCGTTGCTACTTTTCTCTTTTCCTTCCTCGAATCGAATCGGTAATAGATTTCCGAAAAATGTTTAATTTTTATTCTCTTTTGGCTGCGCACTTTCCCTTCAAATTCAAGCTTGTCGATTGTTTCACGTTTTTCGCGAGCGAAGAAAATTATCAAACTGGATCAAATTGGATCGGTATGTTGTGCGAGTGAAAAAAGGAAAAGAATTTTATGGAGAAAGTCGTAACAAAAATATGAAAAGCGTATACGACGCGAGACTCGGGATCATCAATTCGCGGGAAGAACTGAAACCGCAAAAAAGATCAACAGCCGAACTAAAAGGAAGATGTGTCAAGCTTCGAAACGGAAACATAAACCTCTTCTCGATGTAACAAAGCGTTCGCAGACTTATATAATTCGTACAGTCACGCTCTCTTCTTATTTTTCTACTCGTACAACGTCATCCCAATGCGGTTCGATCGTTTAATCCGTTTAAAAATAGAGGCACTCGTAATCATCGTCGAATGATTAAGTATCGATTAATGGTTTAAGATTAGCAGAATTAATATCGTTTACTTTCGGGACGGTTACAAGGAAGATTTTCGTCGCGAATCGGTATCCGGACGCGCGTTTATCGCCCGAGGGCGGTGCTTGAAGCGTGGCGCAACGTTTTACGACGGACCAGGACCGGCTTAATTAGAAAATGCTTGACCCTCGTAAAGTGTGGGTCCTTGCCGCTCTGGGCGGCCGTCGACGCGGTCTCACCACGTGTCCTTCCCGAATATTATAATCCCCGAGGGGGCGAAAGGATGCTCGTACACAGTCGTAATTCCTCCTCCTCCCTCTCTCACTGCGTGTAACACGTTTGAATTCCTTCGTTAACGATCGCTCCACCCTTTTGCAAATTTCGCGTTTAAACCCGCTCTTCCGACTGTTTTCACGCGATCATTGGCGCCTGTTTCACGCGGGGGAGTGGAGTTTGCACTTGTGAAGATGTTGCGTCCGGACGTAACGTGGGTAGTCGAGGGTGGTTCTTGTAAAAGCGTTAATGAGGGGAAATAAACGTTCATCCCCTCTGAACGCGGAGGAATATTGGACGCGAATACAACAACGTCGAGGTTGTTGAGATCGACCTCCTCTCGTGCGAAATTGTAAGACCGCACCGACAATGATTCGCGCGATCGATCAAACGCGAAATTGGGTCAAGAACGTGAGCGCCGAGAAAATGGATACAGCCTTATTTATTATTATTTATATAAAAATTGGGATTGTAAATGTTTTTCAACATTTCTCGTGTTTTTTTTTTTTTGTGAAACTTGAAAGCTCGAGCAAAATTTGAAAAATCGAAAATTTTATTAATATACTATTGATATATTTCATTTATACGTTTCTTACTTATGCTTGCCTGTACGTATAAGTTATATGTGAACGTTATAAAAATTGTACGCTCACAAAATATTTATACACGATCATCGCGTTAGTTGATTCGAAAAAAAAAAAAAAAAAAATTCTGAGTATTTGGCAGAATGTATAAAAGCACGCGCGTGTGATAAAAGAGGAAAAAAGGAAAAATACATTCCTAAAAGAACAGCAGTTAACAAAAATTCTAATCGAATGCCTTCCAAACTTTCAAACTTTACCAAAAAAATTACCCAAAGTGCTCGCAATTTTTTGAACAAATAAAGACTGGGACAAAGAATCTAATTAAACCGGGCGTTTTAGAAACTGGAGGAGGGTTCGAAGCGACGAGACAAGCCTCGCGCGTAAGATCGACGTCGGCATTGTCTCGAAGACGCTTTCTCTTGGATCCGCGTAGTCTCGTCGTGGTTGTGGCGGGAACAATGGCATCGATAACAGGGGGTTGTACGCGGCCAAGATAATGCGAACGAGTCGCGCACCAAGTTGGTCGAGGGCGGACTCGTGCGCGAGACATCCGGTTAATTACGAGCAACTACGGGGAGGACAAGTTTTCGAAGCGAGAAAGGAATCCGTCAGCTGACGCCGCGACAGCTGTCCCCCCAAACCCTGCTTTCGGTAATTCTGACAATTTGCCGATTGTGTCGCGAGCATAATGGGGATCCCCCCATCGGGGGTGTGGCACGAGCCTGACTTCTTTCTCGTCTCCAACCGGAGAGAGAGAGAGAGAGAGAGAGAGAGAGAGAATGCTCTCCCTCCCCCCTCCATTGTGTTCGAGCGCGCACGAAACTGCGCTTTTGTCGAAAAGCGGTTTTGGGAAAAGCGATTTTGTCGTCCACGATTTGTCGTCTCTCTACAAGATTATATCAATGCTCGTTATATCGATGCGATTTAGGGTGCGGGTTTAGGAAGAATGGAAAGATTTGCAAAGATCCAAGGGGAGTGACGATCCATTTCGAATGATCTATCGACGAAAAAATTTTTCTGAGTTATATCGCATTAACAAAAGACTGGAAACGTTTCTCCGTTAAAAATCAAAACTATACCGCTGAAAAGGAAGCGACACGAGCAATCGAGTGTCACCGAATCGAGAAAAATTATATTTCAATATATTCCAAATCTTGCATTTCGAACTTTCGAATTTTAAAATGCTAAAATTTTTCTAAATTATGTCATATTAAGGGGAAACGTGGAAACGGTTTTCTCGGTCAGAAGGCAAAACTACGCACACCGTCGGAAAGGGAGTGACGCGAGCAATCGTGTTACCGTGACAGGGGAACGTTGAGCGTGCAACGCCCACGGAACGCAACGACCCTGGCCATTGTCACGATTTCCATCGATCTCTAATCTCTTTCTCGTAAACTGTACATATATCGATTGTTGTACACTTTTATACGTCCGCGACAGCCGGCCTGCTGCGAGCCTTTAACCCTCCCCTGCAAACACCTCCCCTCGCATTCTTCCGCGTCGTGCCATTTTCGGAGGGGGCCACGGGGAAACGTGTCGCTAACTGCCGCACCATTATTAAGGCCGCGTTCCGTTCTTCGTTACCAGCCAGACGCCGCGCCCTTCGTTCTCCGCCACCCTTTGTGCGCTTGCCTTATGGCAATTTATCGGGACCACCCCCCTCAGGAATCTCCATTTACGCGCCCCTGTAAATTATTCGATATCGCGATAAGGCGATATCCCTCCTCGCCCGGAAAATATCGATGTCCGTCTGATCGATCATTGGAGACCCTCAACCCTTTCATTGGCCACTGGAATTCGACTTATCGCAATCTCCCTCTATCCTCGTTTCCTCTCGAATTTTTCATTAACGTATATATATATATATATATTTCTTTCTTCTTCTTTTCTCTTCGTTTTAATCTCTCGAACTCTTCTCCATCCATCCATACATCCGTATTTCGTCGCGCGTCATCGCGAAATTAATCGAACTCGCCCCTTCTTTCTTTCCTTCTTTCTTTCTCTTTTTTTTTCTCGAGCCGCGGTTACTTTTATCGGCACGTCGCGCTGATTACACGAACGCACCTCTCCTCCTCCTCCTCCTACTCCGGCAAATGGAAATGGAAATCTCCGATAAGTCTGACAAATTGTTCGTATCTGCATCGTACTCTGCGCGGTCGCATCGATTATCATTACCTGCACTCCTCCCTCCCCCCCCTCCCCCTCGTAAATAACGCGGATCTCCCCCGTAAGTGTAACGAAAATTAATATTCGCTTTTTTCCTTCTCCCCCCCCCCCCGCCCTCATCCCACTCGATCGAGGAGAGCCGAGTGGAAATCAGTTTATCGGAAAGCGATAACCCCCGCGATATCGCGCCAATTTTTTCGTAATGATCATCGGTTAAACCGATCTTCCGATCTGTACTTCCGATTATGTGTGTGTGTGTATATCTAAATATATATATAGATGTCTCGATATTTGTGTGTGTAAAAGAGCGTTAGGATCGATCCCCTGCCCCCGAAAAATAAACAACAACGAATATTAATATTATCGATCAGTCGGAGAAACATATGAAATGGGGGAAAAGGTTTCTCGTGGAGAGGATGGTGGTGGTTTCGAGGAAAATTTACGAGGGCCATTTCGAGATGCTGGTTGCTACCGGCGGTCCCTCGATTATGCATGCCAAGTAGCTACGTACCGCGCTACAGTACAGTAACACCGCGACACCGGTGTACGTAGTACGTAGCTTCTTTTCGAATAGCGTGTATATTTATGCGCCGTGCGCGCACGAGTGCGATGCAACGAGACGAAGGTGGCCGGCACCTTTCGAAACGAAAACAGTTGTTCCTAGGCTGCATGCGACCCCCCCCTCCCCCTCCCCCCCTCCTTCAAATATTTAACGAAACATTTTTCAGAAAACTCTTCTCCTCTCTTCGAAAATCTCGCACGCGTCGTTTCGAATCTCGCGTCGTTTCTTATTCACGGGCCGAGGCCGTCGCTCGAGAAATGCTCCCTTAATCTCTCGCCCACTTTGGCCGAGAGTTTGGCCGATTTCTTTTCTTTCTTCCCTCCCCTCCCCTCCCCTCGACTTAACTTAACGGGGAATATTTTATTTCCCCGTGACTTCTCCGTTCTCCGTAATAATAAAATTGTTATTTATCATTTTTCACACATAGATGAACTGGAATAAACATGATAAAGCTGGACGACAATGAGTCACAATGACGTACAATTAGCGATAAAATAGTGGTGGTGGTGGTGGTGGTGGTAGCGGGCCGAATATTGATAAAATAAAATCGACGAACAAGACTTGTTAATTGAAAGGAGGGGGGGGGGGGAGGGGAGGAGGCCCGTTAACCGAAACGAAGAGGAAATGAATTAGTCACGCTTTATCGTGCACGCTTCGATCGATTCGGTGCGTGGCTATTACGCGTGGAATTGATTCGAAAAACCGGCCCTCGTGCGCCTCGGTTTGGATTATTAATAATTTCGCGGGTAAATGTTTACGGGACAAATATATGTACGGCCGCTCGGAGAGAACTTTGCGCTCGCTCGGCTTTTCGCCGCGATACGATCGTCGAATCGCGCGTTGGGAAAACACGAGAGGCGGGGGGGGGTGGGGGTGGGTGGTGGTGGTGGTGGAGGATAGAGAATTATTATTAATATCAAAATACAGGAATTTTAATATTAAACGGAACGTCATGGGAAACAATAACTCTATTAATTATGTGGCCATCTGTCCTCGACTTGGCCGATAATAACAGGTTCGATTATACCAGGTCCGGACGTCTCTTATGGCGCGTCGGTTTCGTTCTCTCCCTGGACTGGTCGAAACGAGCGCGTAATAAATACACCGCTGATAGAACCCGGTCCTATTCGAATCTCCATTAATTTCGACGAGCCTCCCCCCTCTCCTCCCCTCCTCTCCTCCCTCCCCGTTTCACTGGAAGCCGCAACATTTTTCCGCTCTCTGCACCCCGTGGCCGGATTAATCCCTTCGTCAAGCAACGAGCTTGCACCCCCTATTTTTCCACCGCGAGAGGAGAGCGTAAGCGAGAGAGAGATGCGAGAGATGAACGATAATCGATCGATCGTTTGTCAGAATCAGTGGTCAACGATATAATTGATTTCTATAGAAAAATGATTGGAGAATAATGAACTGGGCGTTTGATTGGTCGGTCGGTGGAGGATATAGAACATCGGACGAGGGAAATACATATGCACGCGATGTGGCACGTGCAGTTTCTAGAAATCGGTTTGATTGATAATATATTTATTCGAACAATATCCGCGGTTAATTAGGTAATAATTAGTAATGATTCGATAACACGGCTCGGGATAAATTTGATCACGGTACAACAATTTCGATTAGCGAGCTTGCGATACGAATGCGATTATTATTATTATTTCATGCGTGACTCGTTCCGGGATATCGATACGCGAAAACCTATTTATAAAAGTCTTTGATCCTAATTAATAAGAATTATCGAATGTTTTAGCGGAATCGAGTCAATATATACATATATATATATATCTAGACGAGCTGGATTGCTCAAAACGGCTCGAAGCTACGTATCGATCGATCTCTCCCCCCCCCCCCCCCCCCCCGATGTTCATACAAATTAATATTTGTACAAATTTTTCGTTTCTTTTTTCATTTTTTTTTTTTTTTAACGAAACGTATCAATGTATTTGTAATTAAAATTGTTTAATTATTTTTTCGGCGGTTAGTTCAATCGAACGATCCCACCAGAAAAACAATCCACGATTCTTAAGATTATTACCATTTAATTGCAACGCCTTTCGAAATCGATATAACGGATACGGGAATGATGAAGGTTAAACTGCACTTGTGTCCCCCCCCGGGGCACAAAGGCGAGGCAAAAATCCGGATCCGTTTCCATATCTCGCGGCCGATATACGACAACGAGTGTTCAATTATAATTTCGAACGCCGCAGTTCACGACGAGTGTCCACGCGCGTTGCTGCTCGTTCGCGCTTTCACCCTATTCAGGCCGCATTACAGCTCCGACACGCGGAGCTCGCTCGATACCGCGGCCCGTGTGAACCGCCGCCTACAAATAGCGAATTGCGGGGTTAAAGGGGCAGAACCGACACGTACCTCTTCTCCGATACGGGCATTACGCGACATTGGCTGGATTGCCACCAGAATCTTCGATCGATCGAGCTCCATTTCTCTTTCTCTCCGTCCGTCGAAAATAGAGATCATTTCAAACATCCTCGAATATTTATTATTGCGCGAGAAGGAGATCGAGATTGTGTTTCAAAGTGGAGGAAGAAGATTGGAAAGAGGACGGATCGATGATCGGATCTCGAACGGCGGCCATTTCCCGGCGGTAATTCGCGAGCCAAGGTAATCCCAAGAATTCTCCTCAGGAATAAGGGGGAGGGGTAAAGACAATAAGCTTGGGATATAGTGGACGAGTATAGTCCACGAAATGCGCGAGCCGCATCGAATTGAAAGTGCGCTGCCAAATGGGACGCAAATAGAACGGACGAGCGGCGTACGAGAGCCGGATCTTGGCTCGCGACGGACCCGCTGATAAAAGCCAATAATCCTCCTCTCCAGCGATAGAAACCCTTCTCGAGATCCTCCTCCCCTCCGCTTTCACCGCGCCCGAATAATCGCGAGACGAGGACGAGAGGAGAGGCTCCATATCCCGCCCGTTGGAGAAAGTTCTCGCGCGAGAGGAAGAATTCGAAGCGATCTCGATCAAAAAGTCACGCGTCTTGTAATTGTTCTTGTTTCTTTTTCTTTTTTCGTGAAACGAGAAAATGGAACATCGCTTTATTTACTTTCTCGAAGAAGATTGGATGCATTCTGCAAATACACACACACACACGTACTTTGCACTTTCGACCATTTGCACGTTCGCACGACGATCGGAAAAAATTGGTGCACGCCGGCCAAGATCGAGGCGAAAGTGGAGCGGAAACCGGAGGAGGAAGAGAAAACTTTCGATCGATCCGCCTTTCGAATCGGTTGATAGCCGTTTCCCTCTTCTTTTCATCCCCGCGACGAATCTCTCTCTCTCTCTCTCTGCTCGTTTAACTCGAGATACATGCATCGAGGGAGAGGGATCCGGGCGATGATGCCGGAGGGGATGAGAGGCGCGCACAAGCGCCACTTGTATCCATTACAGCTCGCGGAGTTATGAGGCCGACGTTTATTGGCCAACTTGTAACTCCTTGCAGCTCCGCTCTCTGAATTATTCCACGGCCCTTGCGCAAGCCTCGTAAGTTTATTTCAATTTGGACCTGCACCACTACCTCCACCCGCTCATCACCCTCTCTCTCTCTTTCTCTCTCTGCCTTTCTTTCCTCCGTCGTCGCCGTTTCCGCTCCCGAGATTTATTACGCAGCGGCGGCTACGAATTTTCATGAGCCCGTCTCAAACGAGTGACGCGAGGGAAAACAAAACTAGAGAGAGAGAGAGAGAGAGAGAGAGAAGAATGGAAAGAATATCATCTCGCGAATCCTTAATTCGCAACACCACGGACGAGTTTGAAAATCTGAAACGTTAACTGCGGAACAACGGGCTGTATATCCCTCCTCGTAAAACCGTGGAGAGAAGAGCGAGCCTCGTGGAACAAAGGGGAGAATTTTTCCGGGGATTTTTTGAAGGGAAGAAGAAGAGGAAGAAGAAGAAAGCGAGAGAAAAAAATAAAGGAAGGGAAGGTGTTAACGAAAAAACACGGGGAACCGCTATTATTCCAGTTGGCGGGGACTTGTCGTCGTGCTGCCAGGTTTATCTTGTCTCCACGCCTCGCATTGTATCGTTCGCTTCGTTAAGTGGATGCACACAACTCCGTGTCCCCCGTGTCCTCTTTGCCGAATTCATCGGATTTGCCGTTTTACCGGCGTCGCATTGTAACCGTAACGAAGCGTGTTAACATTGAGTTTAATCTCGACGAAGGGATTGGACGATAAACCGAGAGAGACACGAGAGAAGGGGGGGGGGAGGTGTAAGAGTTGTCCGTGATCGAAGCACAAAGTAACGGAGAAATATAGATAGAATTGTTGTCGCCTCTCTGCACGTTCTTTCTGGTGGGAGGCAAGACGAAGGAGGAGGAGGAGGAGGAGGAGGAGGAGCTTTCTCAGGTAACCCAGTTTCCCTTGTCCATGGAGATATCCAAGAAATATAAAAGGCGGCTGAAGAGCAGCCATTAATTTTGAAAGACATTATTAACCGCGAAATCGTTTAGAAGGCTTTATATACCCTATATTCGGGAAAGAAATCTTCCCCCATGGGATATTTACCTACTACTCCTCCCCTCAAGATAAATATCCCTTCATCGATTTATTTTTCATTCAAAGCCCAGGGCAGGGAGGGAGGCGAATAATAAATTTATAATTGATCGAAGAAAAATGTTTCCAACCATCTCGCGAGAGATATCTCGCCGCACGAAAAATGTAAATGCGCGTTTCCTCGTCGATTCTCCGGCAAACGATCCGACAATAAAAACGGCAACAACGTGCCTCGTTCCCTCGCGGAAGGAAACATCGAGAAACATCAACGACCCTCCCTCTATCGTTTCCAACTTCTCCTCGCCGGTGCGGCTTCATCGCGGTCTTTAACCGCCGCGATATTTTCTCCCCCACCCCGGCCAAGTTTCACGAAGGAGGAGGCCAACTTTTCCACGGGCGAGAGAACCGCAGAGTGGCACAATTATACGATTTCCTTGGCCGTAAAACCTCTCGAATAAGGGAGGCCCTCGTGCGTCGCGGTGCAAAACCAACTTTCTCGCTGGTCGGCTGCCCATCGTGTCCACGGCAAGTTTCGCCGTAACTGGAAAAAAAATCGAGCCATAGAATCGGAGACCCGAGAAACGCTCGATCGAGAGGATTTTTCGAGGAAAAAGGTGTAGAGAAAAGGAGAAAGAAAGTCGACGACGTGTTTATCCTTTACGCAAGGATATCTCCTTAATACGCGAACCAAACAGTCCAATTTATTCCACCGTCCAATGTCTCCTCCCTTCAGACGCATTTTAGCGTACGAAACTAACGTAACAACTGATCGAGATGCCTACCCAACCTATGCTCTACTCCTTTCCGTCCAAAGCTTTCCAACCAAGTTAACTTCGAATCTAGAATCTCCCTATCCCTATCTAATCAAAAATGATCGAACATTTGCACCTCGACATTTTCGAGCTCGAGCTTCGATCGATCCTGTTTACGCGAAACAGAGACGCCAATGGAAGATTGGCAAGAAAAAAATGGCAATACCTCCTCGGAGAGGAGTGTTCATTCGGTATTTTATCACGCGCTGGGCGAGCGATCCCGAGTAATAGTAACAGCAGCAGCATAGTAGCAGTAGTAGTCCTTGGGGGAGTATTTCGAGGGTTTGGCGGAGGAAATCAGTCGGGCAAGAAATTAAATATTACCCCGGAGAAGCGAAGGCGAGCGAGTTTCGGAAACCTTGGTGTCTCGAGCGTTCGGTGGCGCTCCACCACCGAAAGGAACGGTCTCAAGGGGGGGAGGTTGGTTGCCGGTAGGTGTACTCGGCGTGCTCCCACGGGTATCCAGGACAAATAACATCCTGACGCGGGCGCGACAAACAAGAGACCTCTGTCCCCTTGCCACGCCGCGTCTCGTCCCGGCCCTCTCTTTAAAACGCACCTCTCTTCCCGAGAAAGAGAGAAATATCGATTCGACGCCCTCGCTTCCCGCGCGGAGACGAGACCCGTCTCCGTCGTCGGTCCATCCGCTCCCCGTCTCCCTCCCCCCTCGCCTCGAGCGGACGGCAGTCGCCGCCCCGTCAATGTGATCGATCGTCTTGGCAGCGCCGCTTTTTGTCGCGACACAACTTTCGCCCCGGAAATTAATAACCAACCGGTGATTTATCCCTGTGCGCGGGGACGCGCAACAGACTCGCCCACCAAATTAATTATGCGCTTAATTAGGAAGTTTGATTAATCGCGTGAAAACGGTGAAGCTTCGTGAACGCTTCGAACGAGGAGAAAGTAATCGGCGAGGACGACGCGAAAGATTTGGCGGCAAGGAATCGAGAGGAGGCGCAGCACGTTCTCTCTACTCAGTCTTCCGCCAGTTTAACGCTGTGGGGCGCCAGGTTTAAGCGCGGCCGAGGACAGAGAGAGGATTCTAATTAAACCAGCTGCGCGCGGCCCTTCGTCTCCACCTACGTAGTTACAGTTATTGTTGTAATTATCGTCGACGCGTGCACTCGGCCCTCGTTGTAGCCGTTGTCGTTGTTGTTGTTGTTGTTATTGTTTGTCGCGAAACTTCTCGATCTCGCCTTGGCTGCCTCGCGCGCTCATCCCCCCTTTAGCTCGCGTTTATCGCGAGTTTCGGTGTACCGCCAACTTCTCCTACGTGTTCCGGTAACTGGGTTTGCCACGCCGCCTCTAATATCGTCACGGCTCCGCCAACTATGCCCCCGGAATCGAGTCGGCAACCGTGTCGCGCTGCCTTCCACGTGGATCGTTAACCTTTTTATCTCTCTGCTCGAATTCTTCGAGAATTCTTCGTTTTTTAATTCCTTTAATTCCCGAATTCTCTCCCAATCGTCGATTTTTCGAAGAGAAAATTAGCTTCTTGGACGAAGACGAGGAGGAAGGATCGATCGCTCGGATCCCTAAAGTTTCTTAGTTTGAATCGGGGAAGGGAATCGCGGCCAACGTTAAAAACTTTGTCGGCCAGCCGCATTAACTCGTCGAATGCTGTACACGTCGAGTTCTCTCTCTCGGTGACGAATATCCCCCGGAGGGAAAAGCAGGCCGTCGATGCCTCGATTCTCTCGAGCGCCACTTTCACCCACTCGACCGCTATCGCCACCCTAAAACCCGATCTCGTCTTTTATCCGTCTCTTTTTTCCTGCTTTTCCCCTCCATTCCGAACCGAGAGCTTTCCCGTTTCAACCGAAAAGCCCGAGTTGCGGTTCCCCGACCGGTTCCCCGAACAGCGTTGCGAAAGTTTTCGTTACTGTTCCGCGCTACGACCGGTTACGCCGGCCGTGTAATGGAATTTGTTGCGCAAGTTGGCTGCACGAAACACCGCCTCGTAAAAAATCGGCTACGTTGGATAACCGCCGTTCCCTCCCTTCCTCCTCTTTATCTCCTCCCTCTTATACCTCCTGAAACTGCGACTCCAACAGTTTATTCGAGCCGTTCGTGAAACCGTCGACCAAACCTTCTATCTCCTTTGTTATCGCACTCTTGCACTTTTCTTCCAAAAACTAGCGTACGACGAAAGGATCATCTCCTCGAAATCTTCGTGTTGAGTTCACCATATCTCGTATATATTTATAAATTCGTCGTTTTGTCAGTTATTAAACGTATTTCTTTCTTGCTGTTACGATCTAATTTCTACTCTAATTCCTTTCATCTTACGTACAGCCAACGATACCAATAACCTCTGATCCGAGAAACTGTCAATATCCACGACACTCTTTGATCTTGAACAGAGCGAGTCTACCATACCACATATCCACCCTTCTTAATATAAGAACGAGCTACACACCCCCTATATTAAAATCCATCTTCGAGAATCACCTTCCGTCTAAATTCACGAAATTCGTTCATCCATTCGCCATGGGGAAGGGAAGGGAAGACGCATTCTCACGGCACGTGTCGGGGCGACCTGCCGGCTTCCTCGATCTCATCAAACTTTCATCTCTCCCCCCGATCCTCGCCATTCTCTCTCTCTCTCCTTCGAGGATCCACGCACCATCCCTCCCTCTTCTTCGTTTCCATTAATACGCGCCTCCTATTAGCCCCGCTCTCGTAAATATTCGCGGTGCGGGGGGTGAACGGTTATTAAAATCGCGGGATCAACGTTCAGGGCATTAATCACACGCGCGTGTAAACGGGGGGACACTCGGTCCCCTCCCATTCTCGCGGCTAATTTCTTTCTCCGTGGAGGGGAGGGGAGCGTGTCCTCTATGGATTCTCCTAGGACGAGGCTCGTCGTCGAGAAAAAGCGGGACGATGAGGGAAGCAATCCCTTTGCACGAGCATTCTTGGACCGAGGGGCACGTATCGTTTCTTCTCATCGACGTTTGAAATTTAAAATGGACGAAAATTAAAGCGCGACAAGGAGCTGAGGGAAGCGCTTCCTCCAGGGCTTCGCCTCCTTGCTGTGTCTCGCAACTTTTTACATGACATCTGGCGTACGTAGAACGGCACAGAGGAGAGGAGTCGTAGCCGCGCGAGAATCATAACGCGACATCTGTTTGGAATGAGCGAGATTCGAGCGGCGGGGGTGGATAAAGAGGGAACGAGAGAGGGGAGAGGAGGCAGTTTTTCGCGCACATTTCATTCAGGAGACAAGGTTCTCGCTCTCGACAAGAAGACGAAGAGAGTAGCGACGACACGAGGATCGCATTACCAAGTAAAGGTATTACTACAAACGTTCCAACGACGCGTTCGCGCGACCAAAAACACGTCCGTATCCAACGATGAGCGACGATCCCCTCCCCCCTCGTTATGCGGTGGTGGCACGGAAGAAATCGAGAGTCGACAACGCGTCAAGGAAACCCATCGCTTTTTGGCCGACGGAGAAACAAGGAGATTGCGTCATCTCGTTGGAAGAGGAGGGAAGGAAAATATCTCGATCGTTTACACACGAATTACGACGACGACGATCTTATCCTTTTTTTTCGAGAGACACACGGTGCGACAGGTGCGATTCCGTCCGCGAATTCCGTGCCCGTTCGCCGCGCACGGAAACCGAAAGAATGCGAAATGAATGGGAAAGGAGGAGGAGGGAGGAAGATGGACGTTTATCTCTCTCTCTCTCTCTCTCTCTCTCGAATAACGTCATACGCGATATCGTTTTTACGGAGCAACGGGTCGCGCACGCGCCTCGAAATATCCTCTCTAGGCGATTTCGATTATCCCGAAACACGGGATAAGAGTTGGTTGTCGAAATGGTTGTGTGGTTCGCGAGGCGATCGATTACTCGTCCTCCCTCGAAGAAATTGGAAGGAGGAAATGGTATACGATAGCCTATTGGAAAGCCTCTCGAGGATCGAGGTGGAAAAACGGAGGATCGATGAGGATTTTTCGAGCACGGCCGGCACGGAAAAGATAACAACGTGACCGGAAACGCGGCATTTCGACTAATTCGAGCGAATGACGGAAAGTGAGATAACGGGAAAATGGGAGAAAGGGCGGCGGAGCGGAGTGCGGCGGTGGAAGGGGTGGAAATGGGTGGCCAACTGTCGCTACACCGGGGGACGGGGGGGAAGGGAGGGGGGGAGTAATCACGGGGGCTAAACTTTCTCTATAAATCACGAAACGATTCGGGGATATGGCCCGTTTCTGCGAGAATGGACGGAACAAGACGAACGGATGATGGCACCGGGAATATAATGGATATTAATGTCGCCTCTCTATGCTGATTCCCTCCTCCACGACCGCGTCTTCTTCCCTCAACCTTCGTGTATTCTTCGTAAATTCTCCAGATCTCTCCAGTCGTCCGATCCCGATTACGCGGCACATTTGTTTTCCTTTTTCCTTTTCTTCTCATCCATTTCCTTCTCGTCTCCCAAATGATTCTCCTTCGAATTCATTTGCGTATAAATTTCCAAATTTCCATCCTTTTTTTCTTTTTTACTCTCGCTTTTTTCGCTCGATCGAATGGAAGTTTCAAGGTTCGAATCTGCCTACATATCTCCATGTCTCCGCTCCCGATGCAAATTCCAAGATTCGAATTTCCAAATTTCCATTCTTTTCTTTCTTTTTTTTTTTTTTTTTTTTTTTTACCCTCTCTTTTTTCGCTCGATCGAATAGAAGTTTCAAGGCTCGAATTTACCTACAAATCTTCGATATATCCCTTTCTCTCTCTCCGCTCGACTCGATGGAAATTCCAAGGAATTCATCCAACCTTTCAAATTTCCATCCCTCTCTCCTTTTCTCTTCACTCGATCGTGGACCATAGCGTTTCGTCCACGCTTACGAATTTCCAAATCTCCCTTTCCTTCCCTTCTCCTCGCTCTCTTCGATCCGGCCAAACTTATTTTCCTCCTCCTATTTTTTCCCTCCTCTCCCCACAGCTTGCCCTCCGATTCGAAGGTCGCGACTCTTCCCGGGGATCGTTCCGCAGCGACCGAGCTCTCGCAGAATTATGGACCTCCGGTTCCGAGAAAGCCCGGCCATCGAGATTTAGGTGAGGCAGCCAGCTAACTACGTGTCACTCGATATCCACTCGCCGAGACGGCGAAACCTTAGCGCCAGCGCCGACTTCCGTTCTCCGGAAACGGAATTATCGGGACCGCAATGACGCAGAATTTCAATTTCGACGTTTTAAGCCAAACTTATCCGTGCCCATTTATTTCTCTCCGCGGTCGACGTTCCTCCTCCTCCTCCTCCTCCGCCCCCTCCCTTCGGTAGCTTCCGTCTAGGTGACGGGACGATAAATTTCGTTACCTTTAAAACTCGGTTGGCGCCAAACTTTATAACCGTTGAAACCGCGATCTTTCATCAGAGAGGCGTACAAGTAATTAGAATGCGATGTTATTTGTCAGCATATGACACAACAACTTGATTTCTTCAATAAGTTTTCCGGCAGAAAAACAGGAAAAAGACTACCACGTAACGAAAATATTCTTCGAGTCAATTCTTCAAGTTTCAAACGTTAAAGGAACGGGATCCACGACTCCCTTCGATTAAATTATACGATTAAGAGGTGTTAAGAGGTTAAGATAATGAAAGTTTCCAACCAAAAAACGCGTAATACTTTCACACCACAAAGAGTGTTGCTTTCGAAAGAAAATTGTTCTTATTTCAACGCTGATAACCCGAAATTTTCGCCCATCACTCGCGTTACACATACGCGTTTATAATCACCGAGGCGTTTATTCGCGATACACCGCTTTATCCCTTTCCATTGGCCGGCCAGATTGCGGTCGATCCGCGTGCTATTCGTGCATCAAATTAACCCTCGCCCTTAAACCATTCCCATCCGCAAACGCTAAGCTCGCATCCCGGTAATTTTATCGTCCGCCAGCCAGGCCTCTGCTTCCTTCGGTGACAACTAATTTATTCGGCCACGGGAGAGAGGGGGGAGGCGCGGCCAAGAAGAAGGAAAACATCGAGAGAAAGGTGGCGGGCTATCGCGAGAGAGAAAAGGATTGCTCCTCCCTTTCGCCCCAACGAATCGATCGAGAACTCTTTTCGAGAAGATTTCGTTCCATCCCCTTTTTTCTCTCCCTCCCCCTACTCGTTTCCCCGCGAATTGCTTACTTACAACTCTCCCTTCTCTCTGCAGATTTCCACCCTCTCTTTTTTTTTCGGGATTACGTTACTCAGTACGGTTTAAATGGAGGATCATCGGAGGATTCCTCGCGCCCCGATTATCGCTTCGCCTTCGTCCCAAGCGTCCCAATTGTAACATCGTATCCACCGTGTGGCTGTTGCACACCACGATCCTCGATCATGGCGTCTCGATACTATTCCAGCCGAGAATACGCGCGTGGTCGGGGAATTTTAATCGACGGATTTCGAGTCGAGTCTGAGAGCCAAGTGAGAGTTTAATTAATAATGCGTGTAAAAAGAAAAGAAAAGGAAACAGTTGAAAAATGCCACGTTCTCGAAGAGGACAAAAAAGGTTTCACGGTAAACACGCGATCGCGTTTAATCCGAATGAAAATAGTCACCACTGGCTGCGGCACTGTCAAACAACGGGACAATTTTTACTCGGATTAAGGGAGAATGGAAGGAAGGAAGGAAGGAAGGAGCGTTTCGTTCGGGGGGGGAGAGTTTGCGGATCGTGGTGTATAATAACATCCCCAAATAACGGTGGTCCAAGTTTGCCCTCGAATCGCGCGAGAGACAACTTACCTTGAATTATCGTCTCGGTTTCGCGAGATAAGCCTTTTGATAAACCGTCCCCTTTTGACAAATGTCCCCTCGAATCTTTGCCGCGTCGTCGAAATGTAATGTGCTCGATCGGGTAATGCGGTTTTTCCCGCGGAAATTGAAAAGTTCTCTTCTCTCTTCCCTCGGGGGGAAGTCGATGGGCGCGTCCGGGGATCGAGGCGAGGGCAGGAGGAGGAAGCTCGTGAAGCTCGGTTTCGCGAGAGATGAGATATCAAAATTGTTTTAAAATTGTCTCCCCCTCGGGATCGACGAGTTGGCGAGCGTCTGCGAGGAGGTTAGAGGGGGATGGAGGGATCCTCCACCACCCCTTTTTCGAAAAAAAAAAAAAAAAAAACGAGCGAATCGGCGCGATCGAATCGTCCCCGATTCGAAAAACCTCGACGCAATTGCCTCGGTTCAATATTTATGAAATCAATATTTTACTTGGCCGGCGCGTGTTTGTTCTGACCATCGATAGCCGTAGTGCGCTAAAAATTGTACCTCCATGCATCACGGATTACGCGTATTAGCCGGGGCACGCTTCGCTACTTCTCTACCGCCAACTTTTTCCCTGCTTAATTCCATTAATCCGATACGATATATATATGTATACAGTATATATATATATATTCGAACTTTGAAATCGTTCGTATCGGAGAGTTAAAGGAAATTTTTAACTCGAATCAATTCGTACATTTTCGAATCGAACCAAGAAGAGGATCGTCGTTAAGATTTCTTCTCATCCTAGATGAGAGAGAGAGAGAGAGAGAGAGATCGTTGCGGATTTTACGATTTCACACCCGCTTCTAACCCGAAACCCGTTGGATCGCGAAGAAACGTTCCGATCGATTGGAGGCGAGTCGCGGGTTACGCGCGCGTCCCTCGAGACATCTCGAAGGGGGTGTGCGAAGGGAGGAAACAAAACAGGGGAAGGTCGGATGGACGAAATCGTAGGAACCTTTTAGTCCCTTTAGGGGGAGGGAACAGATTATCCATCCATTATTTGGGGGAAGAATGGAGGGGAAAAAGTGGCGCGCGCGAGGAAAGAAGGGCAAAGGTTTCGTTCGGCGATCGCCTTTAAACGCGCACGCCATATCCTTTCGCTTCGTTATATCCCGCGCTCCATTCGTTTCCGCCGCTCGAAAACGATGTAATTAATATCGTTGCTCGGCTCTCGAATTTGCGACTGCGCGCGCTCGGCCCTCTCCTTCCAACCCGGCCGCCTGCCTCCCTCTAGCACTCCGTATCTCGCTCTGCCACCCCTCCTCTCGTGGGGGTGGCTCTCGTCGCCGAGGTTCGGGCCTCTCAGTCGTGCCGAGAACCCGCTTCGTTGCAGCAGGTTCGTCACCTCTCCTCTCCCTCGTCGGTCGCGAGCAACGTTTTCCCACACTTTCGCGGAGGACACTGTCGTCGTCGTCGTCGTTCGATCGTTCGTTCGTCTCTCGAATGTCTGCCAACGATCGCGTACGATCGCCGTCGTGCTCGCCTTCACGAGCCGTCGTTTCGAATCTGTGCGGAGAATTGCACTAGTTGGATCGTAGGACAAGAGAGAGAGAGAGAGAGAGAGAGAGAGAGAGAGAGAGAGAGAGAGAGAGAGAGAGAGAGAGGAAGGAAGAGAAAGTGTGCGTGCACCGGTATGAAAAGCGCGGCTGTTATCGCGCGCGGATCGAAGGTGGTGGAAAAGAGAAGGGGTTGTGGCGGCGATTTCACGGATTCGCGCGATCGTGTCCCGGTTTAGCGGCGGATTCCAAAGTTCTCGCCCCGAAGAGAAGAGGATCCCCTGTCGAGGTCCCCCCGAGAGAGGGGGGCCGAGTTGGAAAGAGAAGGACCGATCGATCGATCCTCCTCCGGTAATAAGGGAACTTTGCCGTGTCGGGGAAGAAAGAAGGGTGTCTCGCCGCCACCCTGGAGGAGGAGAAGAAGAAAGTGGACGGACCAGCTTGCAGCTCCATCATCCCCCGCCTGCGAAACTCTTTTGAGGAAACGATCCTCTCGGGAAACCGCTGAAGCGCATCGGAGAACCGTAAGAGACCGTTGTCGAACAGCGAGCGAACCTCGCCTTTCTCCCTTTAAAGGGGGATCGAATCGCCTTGCCTCGTCGTCCCCACGTTTTTTCCTTCCTTTTCCATTTCTCCTTCTCTTCCCCTTTTCTCTCTCTCTCTCTCGCTCGCGTCGAGAGTCAAGAGTCTCGACGGCTCCTTCTTCCAAGATCCAATTTCGGAATCGTTAACACCTCGATAAACCTCGGTCCACCATCGACACCACGACACGATTAATGGCCCGACAATTAAATATAATTAACACGGGGGATAGCGGGATACGCGGCGTTCCGCTGCCAATTAGCGCGTCAGCGCCTTATCGAACATCGACCACCGATCGTCCGCCCGCGTCGCTTCTTCCATCGTTCCATCGTCTCCTCGACCCGATAAAATCGCCGTAGTCGACGAGCAGAAAAGAGAGAGAGAGAGAGAGAGAGAGAGAGAGAAGCGACCAACGGATGCGACGAAAGAACGGGCAGAATCGAGAACCAGTCGGAAGAGGATCTAACCAGGATTACTCGGGCGATCTCGGACAGGAAAGAAGCTGCTGTGTTTCGCGCGAAAGGATGAGAATAACGGGGCGAGTCACGGCAAGTGTTTGACTCGGGTGTCGCAAGTGGAGCTGGATTACATGGTGGAGGAGAAAGGATATACGCGGTGTCGCCTTCTCGTTTCTCTTCGTGAAGAACTCGTGGAACGTTCACGCGCCGCTCTCGTTTGGGGAGCGCGTCGTCGAATCCCCGTAGGAGGAGCAGGATTCGAGGATCGAGAGCGAGGGGGCAAGTGGACGCGCGAGAAAGGAGGATGCAATCGTGACGAACGGAGGTTCCGATCAGGATCGTGAGGTAAGTCGAGATTATTACGACTTATTATATCACCGCTCTGGATTCGACGACGGATTCGCACGCGAGAGCGAGGAGAGAAAAGAAGAAAAGTAAAGGAAAGTAAGGGGAGGAGGGTTGAATCGGAAGGAGAGACTCCCACGGGAAATGCCGGCACAGAAGCCCGGGGCAGAAATTTCTTTATGCGGTGGCTGGGCTGACTTCGCGACCTTTCGCTCGTCTCCGAGGAATTTCTCGGTCTATTACTTCGTAAACCCGGGCGACGACCAGCCGCTACTTTCCCGAGTATCGCCCCCGCCTCGCGTTCATTCTTTTCCCTTAACTCGCGCTTTTCATCCCGCGTAATTTAACGTGTGTTCTTTTCAACTCGAACCAACTCTGTTGATTGCTCTTCGAAATTGCGCCACGAGTCGCTCTCCTTCCTTCCTTCCTTTCTTCCTTTCCTTTCCTTTCTTTCTTTCCTTATTTTTCGAATTAACGAGAAAAACGTTAGAAGAAGAAGGAAGCGTTGCGGGCAAACGTTCTACGATAAGAAATATATAGATTCATGTAGGAAAGCATGGACACGAGTCTTAACACAAGTCTAAGCGGCCAAGAACAAGCGTCTCTAAGGCGGCTTAGCGTTCGACGATCAAACGAAAACTTGCGGGTAGCAAAGTTCTCGGGTAATTAATAATTTCGAGAACATCAAACATCCGGTAGTACTTTCCTATTTACAATGTATATACTCTACTCCGAGCAACTACTTCGTATTCGTATTCTACGCGATTTATACACCCCTAGTTTCGAGCAGGTTGTATTATACACGCAAGTTTACATTTCGCCTTCTCGAACGAAGCACGATTCACCGCCCCCCTCTTCGCCGCCTCGTCCAAAATTCACTCGACCGCGAATTATCGCAACAGGGCGCATATAGAACAGGCTTGGAACACCTTGGATCAAGAATACGAACGAGATATCGAACACGGTTTCCCCTGCTGCGGCACCCACGATTAATTATTTCGTCACCGATGTCGACTCTAAAGAGGTTATCGAGTCTCCCCTCAAGCACTTGGTAACTTTGCGCGAGGCTTTACCCTCCTCTCTCCTCGTAAACCCGTGGAGAGGCTCAGATTTTGAGATTTTCCCTCGGCGAGAGCGATTCTCGCGCACCTGCGTCCCTTGTGCGCCGCCAAGATCAGAGAGAGGGCAGATGATTCGAGAGCATTATTAAGGACCCGAGCGCCTTCGCCATTCTGAAAACCGCGTCCTACGTTCAACCTTATCTCCGTCGAATAAGACAGGGAATTGGATAGAGCGCGTGTCGAATCGATTAAAGGGATTGGAAAGAGATGATTTCGTTCCGTACTCGTTTCTCTCTCTTTTTTTCTTTTTTTTTTATCAACAAATCGAACGATATCGATCTGAAAAATATACACGCGCGGGATACACAGTATCGTATCGCGCGACGAGGCAGATTAACGAAAGCGTGGGGAGATAAAAGGAAGATGGCGAGTGGCGATAAGCGGATACCAGGTTTCCGCCGTTTACTCGTTAGACCGCCCGATAATTGTTTATCCGCGCCGCAGCCAGCCTCGCGATACGGCCGGCAACTGGAAAATAATTAATTAGAAGTCACCTGACGCGCGTGCCGCCCATTCGATTTGGATAATGCGTTTTCCCGGCCCCGTGATTCCGCCGCAAACCGTGCAATTTTTCGAGACACTCGACCGGCAGAAATTAATTTCGCGATAGACGTGGCAGACACAAAGCGGGTTCCAGCCTGCGCCAGACTAATTAACAAACAAACGATAATCGATCGTGATTTCGTTCCTGCTTTACGCGTGTCGTCTTTCCAACCATAACTTGTTCCTCCAATTTCCGTTTCTTTCTTTCTTTATTTTCTCCCCAAAAATTTTCCCCCACCTCGAGCGAACGAGGAGAAAAATCTTAACTCACCGGTGGACAGTTCTTCTTTGGACGGTAATAAGAGAAAAGGCGCTTACTAAATTCTCACCTCGATCCGTAACTCGTAGCTACAATTCTTCTGACCGATTCGTCGACGATTCCTTAGATCCCTGGATTTTTCATCGTCGGAAAGATGATCGGAAGGAAAATCCGGAGAAATAAACGGTTTCCACTTAAGCGCGATTATCCGCGGCGAGTGTCCGAGCCGAGGTCGCGCTGCGAAGACGCTCCTTTAATCAAAAGCTTCCCACCTCGGATATTACTCAACGTCGCCCGTTCCTTCCTTCCACCGTCCCCCTCGTAATTTCGCGATACCGGCGGCCGAGGTTGCCGCGTAAATCACCGCTTTATCCCTCCTCCGTTTCTCTTTCCTTTTTTCAACACGGAGCCAATCGAACGAATTAAGAATCGGAATTAACGCCGGCGAGGCGTTCGTTGCGGAATATTGAAAGGGGAAAGAGAAAAGGAAACAAAAAAAAAAAAGGAATTTACGCACGCACTTGGGCGTGCTATCGAGCTTCGAACAGGGGAGGGAATAATAACTAACTAAGCTCGCGCGGAAAACGTTGGTTGTTGGCGGGGCGCCACGAGTGGAGAAACGAGTATCGGTTGAATCGGGCGCACGCCAATATCCGTTAACGATATCCACTCGTATGGACGAGAGGTGCGAGAAAAAGGAAGAACGGAGGAGAGAAGGAGAAAAAATGGTGATGGTAAGGAGATGAAACTCGATTTAGGATCGAGCGTATCGCGACGAAGGGAAATACGACGGAGTGAGAGGAGGAGGAGAACCATTAGCCAAAAACCGAAGCCGGACCAAGTCACGGAAAATGTGAGGTGGACGAGAGAAACGGGAGGAAGGAGGCGACCCAGTTCTTCGACCCGCGTCAGATAAATTGGATCCGAGCAGTTTTATCGTAAAACACTGGTTCGATCGACGGTGCAGCGATGGGCCGACGGTCATCGCTGGGAAAACTTTAACTTCGGTCACGGGAGGAAGCCGGTGTGGATCGTCTGCTCGCGACAGCCGCCCCCTTCCTCCCGCAGTTAGAATCAACTTTTCCTCGCCTTTTATCCCCCTCCTTTTCCCCTCTTACCCCTCTCGGTCCCCTCTCTAGCCTTCCTCTCCTGTCGTTCGACTCCTCGTTTTCGACGCGCTCTCCGACCGGTACAAATCGACCGCCCTAATCTCTCCCATCCGGTTGATCGTTTATCGAAAACTCGCTAAACCTTGTTTTCCAAAGATTCCACTGCCTCGGGGATGAAATATCGCCGTGTTTATTTCTCCCCCCGCGCGTGTAAATCGTCTTCGAACACGGTACTCGGCTGTCTTGAGTGAAATAGGAGGTGAACGAGAGAGGGGGCGGACGGTAAACGCGTTGATCCACCGGCTAAGTATTATTTAGTGGCCGGCGACCAGTCGATTTAATTTATATTCGCGGGAATACACGACGTCTTACCAACAAGCGAAAACCAACTTTTATACGAGGGACGCGTCACGTCTCGGTTTTTGGAGGCGTTCCAAACCCTCGAAATCCTCTCTACTTTGTAATGTATATGATCGGGAACGGTGGTATCGGTCGCGAAAAATTGTTACCTCGGCAAAGGAGAGGAGATTTTCAGGCCCCGCCTTCTTTTTTTCTTCTTCTTCGCCTTCGTTCTTCGTTTTCATTTCCGCTCGAAACGAAAGGATAGATAAGAATCGGCGCAGAGGAATTCGAAATTTCGCCGAGGTATTGGTTTTTGCGCCGAGGATGGATGGATGGACCGCTGCTGCTCGCTTCCCGCTTCCCGGTAATTATGCAAATAGGGTATCGATTACCGGTTAAAACGCCCGATAAAAATAACGCGGATCCGCAGCGGGCGATCGGTTATCTGCAGATTCGTATTTAAAAAAAAAAAAAAAAGAGAGGAGAAAAAACGCCAGGATCGCGTTAAATACGAGGGAGGGAAATTCTCGAAACGAAGGATTAAAAAAGAAAAAAAAAAAAAAAAAGAAAGGGAAAACGGGTTGGGAAAGGAGAAAAAGTGGTGGACGCGGTATAATTTTCCGGTCTGGCTCTGGCGAGATGAAATTCACCGACCGTTTTATAAAAATTACGGGACGCGCAAAAAAGCGTATAGGCAGATCGAAAGGGTGAAAAAGATAGGTTCAACCTCCGCAATCAAACAACGATCACGCCCCTTAATGACCGAGTGACTGCTGTTACTCCTTCCTTCGTTTCGAGGGGGGGTGTTTCGAGGTGGGGTCGAAACAGCTGCGAGTGACACCCCCCGCTTGTACGCATCTCTCTCTCTCTCTCTCTCTCTCCTGTTATTTTCTCTATTCATCCCTCCCCCCTCCCTCTCTCTCTCTGTTCCTCTCCAGCGTTTTCGCCGCTGTCAGAGCAACGCCGACACCGTTATACATAATTGCTACGACTACCGTCGTGCTATGCCTCTAACCCTCGCGGTAGAAATTTGCATTATCGGTCTCCACCCCATGCTCGAGAGGGCGGAACAAGGGATTCCCCGAGTAATCGTTAAGGAATCAATCACACTCGAGGAAGGGGGCTTGTTGATTTTGTCGCCACGCGCGAATTTCATAATCGTTCCCGCGATTCAAATTCAGCCGTGATTCGCGCGATTCTTTGTTACGCTTCGTTGCTTTCTCGATTCTGCTCAAGATTTTCAAACGAGTTTCATAATGGAACGGATGTTGTGGAAGAAACCGGATCTCGAAACGTGGAAAATGTGTTCCGCCTGCTAAAATTACAATTCACAATCGAACCTCTCGCGATTTAAATCGCCAAGTAAACGTGGAAAATTCAGGCTCCCTTGGCTATAGAAATTGTCCTCGTATTATCCAATTACCCTCTATTCTCGCCACTTCTGAAAATTACTCAGATCCGGCTCCTGTTATCTCGACATACATACGTTCTCAACTTTCTCGCGCTAAGAACATCCATCCGCCCTTCAAGCCCCGTGTCGCAGCTCGAATCACGTTACCAACGGTCCTCCAACGGGTTCGAGTTTGTTCGCGAAATCGGTTACCTCGTTGCGAGACTCGGCGGCAGCCAAGATTCGAGAACCGACGCGTATGTAATCGGAGGTTTAGTTTTTCTTTGCAACGAGTTCGATGTCGAAAATATCATTCGGAGTAAAAAATCGTAGGGTACCCGAAGTATTGTCATTATATTCGGCAAGATTCGGTAAATTTTCCATCCGCGAAGAAAACGATATTCGAAGCTACAAACGCTTACGCGGGGAAATCGAATATTAAAAGCGAATATATAATAACATTTCCCCGACTCGTTAGGAGGCCGACATCTGTCGCTCTATGGGAGCGTGGAGATCGACGCGGCCATAGATCGGAGCATCCGAAGCCCCATAGCATCGTGATACGATCGTGAAAGCTAACGCGTACGTAGGCGGGACAGCGACGGAATGAAACTGATATGTATGGAAATCACTCGCATCTCTATGTATGAGCCGGAAACGTTACGTTCGCCCGTATATAATACGCGCGATTTTATATGTTTATACCCGCGCATGTGTGGACCACACCACCCCCTCCCTCCCTCCTCGCTTTAATCGATCGATAAAATCGGCCGAGGGGGGGGGGGGGGGGCGGGAAACTAGTCGTTTCGCGAAATCAACAAGTCCCCCGTTTATTTCCTTCCACGTCGGGGAAAAGGTGGGGAGGAAATATTTAATCGACGGTTCGAGTCGATTTTCGAAACGCGCGCGAGAGACAGACAAGTTTTTGTCCTCGATCTCGTCGAGGCAGGGATATCGCTATCGTTTCGGATCCAACTTTTCCATTTTTCGAATAATATTTGCCGAGCAAATTTCACCTTCGCCCGGCGGGATCGATTTATCGAGCGGTACGTAAGCGACGGAGGCGGGAGAGGAGGGCAGAAGCGATCGTGTATGTACAAGCGGCGGGACGCGAACAATCGCGCACAAATCACCCGTAACCATCGGGCGCGTGGCCATCAACCATCCGAGGCTGCAAAGCCGCGATGGATCCTTGGATCTTTTGTCCCCCGCGACGGACAATCCCGTCGATTTCTGCACCTCCGCTGCAACGGTGGCGGCGCGGCTTTCATCGCTTCCATCCCTGCAATTTCCCTCCTCCTCCATAAATCAACCGTTGATTATTTCCGCCCATCGACACGCTCCCCGTGTTTCCCTCCTCTCTTTCTGCGTTCCGTTAAACCGCTTACCGAGATCGTTCGCGCGTGTTGTGCACACGTGTCCTCTTGTTTCCTTACGTTGCGTTCGACGGAATCGGGCCGCGTATGCGTTCGCGGAAATCGAGAGTAAGAAAATATTCGTTCGAGGCAGCGTTGGAGGAGGGGGTATAGGATTTCTGCCGGACCGCGGTAACCGGAGGAAAACGTAAACTCTCGGCGAGCAAATTTGAAAAACGTTTCATGCGATGCGAGCAAGTGTCTCGACGTTGAAAAGTTCGTATATCGTTGTCGAGAGGATATATATCGGAGGGATTGATCGAGGAAGGGGGAAAAAGCAGAGGGCGATAATATTATCTCCGATTATTTGCCGATAATAATATTATCGCGTTCGGTTTCGATGCGAGAGTTACGTAATTTGTGGGATTTAGAGAATGTATCGGGTCCGTTTCACAGGGTTGGGGACACTTTTCGGGGAAAAATCGATCGAAGGGAGGGAAGGACGCAGCGGTCCAAAAAAGCCGAAACAATTTCGTAAATCGAGCGTGCGTAACGTATCGCGCGCTCGTTTCCATGCCCGCCGGGATGGTGGCCAGGATCGGTGAATAACTTGCCCGTTACTCTCGCTACTTTGGGCAACTAACGAACGTGAAATTAACCGCGGTAACCTGGGAAATAATCAAAGTAACGACGCTCGAATGCTCGAAATCGTCCTACTACCCCGACGTGTACACGCACGCCCGCCCAGACAGTAATTATCGACCCCGTCAAAGACCTCCCTTTAACGCGGTAGTACGCGCAATTAAGTGACATAAGCGACCACAACGCGCGTCCAATCCTCTTTCTCCCCAACCTTCGCGTATGGATGGATCCAGGCCGTTATAAAATAAATTTGTAATCTTCGTTCCTTTCTTTTCCTTCCATTCGTTTCTATCCCCACGTTGGCGTTGCCAAGACGACCGTCGCGTCGTAAAAGCGAGAGAGAAGAAGAATTGACGGTCGCGTACGTTCACGATACGGCGAAACGGTAATCTCGCGCGCCGATGTAAAATCTCCGTACGAAAGGTAAACACCGGTCGGATCGATGTCCCGCCTCGATCCGTAAATATCGGGGCGCGATTACGAGTTATCGGGGACACGGCCGGGTGTCGACTATCGCCGTCTCGACGCGGCGATTCCCGGTAGTCCGATCGCTTATCACGCGTTCAACGCAACTTTGTTATCGGGGCGCAAACGCGCGTGTCGCGATACCCGATCGTAACCTCGAGGTGTTACGCCGCATTCCGATCGGTCGGCAACACAGGATGATGTAATCGCGTTATCGGAGTTTTGCTCCTTCTCACTTTCATTCTTTTCCTCCGATTTAACAGGCCACACCTTGTTCCCTTTCGTTCTTATTTGCCGAGAAGTAGAAGGAGAATGAGAGAAGGGGAAATTATATGGCGAGAGGATTGCGTTAATAAATTCGCAGTGAACGAGGAGAATGAAGGATATTGGTATCGGGAATAGTCTTGGAACGAGTCCCTCGACGCGTTTTCCTTCTGGTCCGGCGAACAAACAGCTTGAATAAACGCGCGTGATTGGATCCGATGTATGCGCATCTGGCTACTAACTGGAGGGAAGGGATTGTTTTTTTCTCTCTCTCTCTCTCTCTCGAAGAAACACGCCCCTCCGTTTTTTCCACCCCCTTCGAGCAGTCTCGAGTAGGGCACTCGGAAGCACACTAGGCTCCTTTCATGCGCAAATTCGCACTCGGCGCGACCACTCTCGGCATCCCTCTTTTTTTAAAATTATTCCCGCCGCGCGATGACATTAGATTACCCATCCCCTCCGCGAACAACCGCCCCTCTGTCGATCCAACGAGCATCCAGTTAGATTGCTCCGTTATTGTTTGTACGCTCGAATTTTGAGAAGATAATTTCTTCGTCTCTCCTCGCCGATGTTTTGTCCTCTCGTTTCGAGAAAATAAATAATTGGAAGTAAATCAAGAAAGTACGTTCCATACGTGGATACGTGGAATATTTTTTGGTGCGCGATAATTTCTATACTATATCGTGGTGAGAGTTGTTCGATCCGAAACGTTTACATTCGTAGCACAGAGGCACACACAGATTGCACAGAATTAATACTTAAGCATCGGCGTAGCATCTACTTATTTAGATAATTTGTCGAGATGGAAATAATTTGTTTTCGCATCCTCGACTATCTTTTTCTTTCTTTGTTTTCAAAGAGAAAGTCAATGCGCGTTCGATCCAAACCGTGACGTTACGTTAATTCGTAGTTGTGCGGAGAAATTCGCATGGTTCCGTTACGATTTCATACGTCGTTCGTTCACAGCGGTGAGTTTTCATTTCAGCCAGAATTTTTCGTTCGACGCGTAACGCGAGGCGTGCGCCGTTGACTGAAAGGCGGAATAACATTGGATTACCCACCCCCATTGTTGGCGCCCCACTGGCAACCCCGCAGTTTTTACACCCTCTTCAGCCACCCCAGAGAGCGACGGGGTGCTCCTTTCTTCTCGTGGCCACGCGCGGTAAAGGGAAATCAACAATCTTTGGCGGAAAACAGCGCCTCGAATAATTTATCGGCGGCGGGCCCTCCCCTCTTATCTATCGCCCCTCATCTTTCGCCCAACCCTACAGGCCCCTTCAAACTAACGTTTCTTCCTCCTCTGCATGGAGAGAGAGAGAGAGAGAGAGAAAGAGAGACGTGCCGATTTTCCAGCACGACTCTCAAACAGCGAGATTCTCTGTTTTTGCGCGAAACGCAGTGGGGAAAAAATTTAGCGACGAGAGGAGTGGAGTGAAACGAGCGGATGAAAGCGGGTCGTGAGATTTTTTTGTTCGATTCTTTCGTGTCTGGAAAGTCGGACGTTTGAAAATTTCGATCGATAAACGACACGTCGTTTTGCGTGAACTGACGCGGCAGTTTATGGAGTTATTTTACGCGGAGAAAGGGGGGCTTGGAAAGGGAAACGGAGAAGGGTGATGGCTGGTGTGCATTCCTCGATCTCCTGGTTTTTCTCCAGGGACACCAGAGAGGCAGGGTCGAGAGATACGTCGCAACAGACCTAATCAACGCGAGGCAAGAACCATTTTCACCCCTGTCGTTCCGAATAAAAAATAGTTCCCGCCCGATAATATCGCTGCCGGGAAGATGGACTTTTTTTCACTTTCCCCCGTCCACTCTATTCGGCTTATGCAAACTGTCTATGAGATTCCCAAGAGAAATTCTACTCTACTCGTCTTAAAGCCGCTCGAATATTTTCGAATCAGCCCGTCCTCGATAAATATTTCACGCACCTTCTCCTTTGCTTTCGAAAAAAAAAAACATTGGATTAGAAGAAAATTCGGTGGAGAATTCGCGAATTCGGGTGTGCAAATCGATTTTTTATTGGCACTCGATCACCAGGGGGAGTTCAATCGACGATTGAAGTGGGCCCGCCGGAATCCAAACTTCCTGCTGGCTCTCTCTCTCTCTCTCTCTCTCTCGCCCCCATCCTCCCCCCGTCACTCGTTTAAACCAGCCAGATCCCCGTGCCTCTCTCGTTCACACGCTAATTCGTGACTCAGCCGAGCAATTAATCAAGTTCATTCGCATCGCACTCGACTACGCCGCTCCGAGTAGTTTAGTCGAGTTGATCGTTGCAACCGACGGTAACTTGACGATAACTTCGCCTCCGCTTCTGTGGAGCACGAGTCTTGGCGAGAGTTCGGCGGAGCGTGGAAAAGGTCAAAAATCGCATCGCGATAACTCGAGTGAGCCTCGAGTAGAATAGTTTGAACGGACGGTTCCCTTCGAAAAATTTCGAAAAATTCCTCGATTCGGCTTATTTCTGATTAAATCGAACTGAACAAATCTTCTTACGGATTCGCGCGATAAATTGTTTCAATAAAAGATATATGCTGTATGTCTTGCACACGAAACAAAGAAGAAGCAGAAGGAGGAGGAGAAGGAGAGTCTAATTCGAGTTAGTCCGCGGAGCAAGGGCCACGAATTACGAGGGCATAGGTAACGTATATGAATGACGTGGCTGAACTCTGACATCGGTAACATTGCTTTAGGGACACTCCAGACATCAGCTGCTGTTTGTTAAACATCGTTCAGCTTGTCAGCGTGGAACACGCCCGCCTGCTCCCGTTCCACGCGTCCTAAAAAAGCCTTCCACGGTCGACCATCTCAATCGATTCACCCGCACAACTTCCTTCCGCTATCGACTTTATCCCTTATTCCCCTCTAATTACTCCAAGAATCGAAACTTTGGCTTCGAGTTACGAAATAACTTGTTGGAAAAGATTCAACCGCCGTTCCAAGATGATTCGTATTTCCTTCTCCAAATTTATTTTCTTTTCTTTTCTTTTTTTTTTTTTTTCTGATATAAGAATCCATTTAATAAAACGATGCCTCGTTTGTGTCATTCCTGCGAGCCGATAGTCCGGATGGGACGGAAAGTCGATAGCGATGAGTTTGCGACACGCCGTGTAATTTAATCGTTTAAAAAGTTTCTCGGCAATCCCGGAGGAGTTTCCTCGACTCGCGCCACCCGTCGGACACGGTTCAATCTGTTCCTTAAATATTTGTCGATAAATCGGGAAGAAATTCCGATAGGAAATTCGTCTATCCGTTAGATATTGTTTCGAAACACGGATATACTCGAGCAGAGGGGATATCTCGTTTGAGAGAGAGAGAGAGAGAGAGATTTTCAGGGAGCGAAGATACGGAATTAAATTCGCTTAATTCTTGCAACATTCTTCCGTGCAATTTCGAAAAATCGATAGGAAGAATCGATACAGATGTTTAATAATCGATCACGAAACGATTCGCGAAACGACACTCGACGACGCAGCGAGAGGAGAATATAAAGAGGCGAGTTGCGCGAGAAAATAACTCGCGATGTGACGAGAGCGAAAAAGTTGAATCGCCGTTAAAAATAACGCCGCTCGTCTCTCCGCGCCGGCCGGCAAAACTATTGCCCTCCTCTTCGTTTCGAGATCCCGCGGCGGGAACCGATCGGCCCCCGACTATATATACCAAGCCGACCGAGTATAAATATTTATAAAATAGAGTCGGCAGATGGTGGGTTGATTCGGTTACACGAGCGCTACCCGCTTTCCACCACGCGTCGTCCAACGGGTACAACTTATTACCGTTGTTTGTTTCTTATATTAGACGCGCCGTGAATCACAACTTCTGTCCACGGATTTTTCATTCACTGCCGAGGCTGTAAATTATCAAGACGAACTCTAAAGAGTTCGAATTCGATTCTAATTTTTTTTTCCTTTTTTTTTTCTTTCGAAGAGGACAAATTTTCTCGACATCGTTCGTGTTTCGTCACTCTCGTCCTCGTTTCGAGAGGATTGAAAAGATAAACAACGGTGGGGGAGAGAGAGAGAGAGAGAGAGAAAATTACGAAAATCGAATGGTCGCGATCTGGTTGAAGGCGACTCCTTTGCTCCTGCTGCAATGCTTTGCTTCCATCGTGGGCGTGTGTACTCGTTAATAATTTATGTTCGAGTTACGTGTGATGGTCTCGACTTTACGACTACACGAATTTCAGACGAGAATATCAACCGTAATTTTTCCTTTAATCCGGCCGCTGTAATCGACGGTGAACGCGTCTTTCACGCATTGAATTTCGCGTTCGCAGAATGATTTCTCTCGTTCGAATCGAATGCAAAATTCGCAGAGTTGTCACGCGATCCTGAAAGTTCAGAACGAAGTATGATTCTATCGACTATTCGCACGCAGTTTTTGCGCTCTCCCCGTGTAATCACTCTTTTCTCATTCATTCGACAATTCTCCGTGTTGGCTTTTCCAAGCCTCGCCGTCCAATTCCGCGAGAGTTTCCGCCCGATTTAATCGCGCGCGCGCCGATCCACCAGACTTTCCAAGACCTATATTTCATTTTTAATATCGCACGTGTGGCCCGCGTATGATATATTTCCACGCCAGCTAACCGCGTGCTTTCGAATCACCCCCCTCGGATCACAGTAGTCGATTCACCTTTATTCGCTATCGATCCTTCCATTTTCACACTGGAAACAACAACAACAACAACAAGCGCACCTTGTATTTTTTTACCGATTTTTCATCGGATCGATCGGTTCCTTCCCCCTGGAAATAAATATTTATTTCCGTGGGAAACGCGCATAATAAATCGATCGATTTCCCCTTCTCCTCGGCCACGAGGCGTGGATTGTTACGCGTGGAAATTAACCGGACGGAGAGAATTATTATTCAATTTATTCCCGATAGATGGATAATCTATTGGAATAAAAAGAAGATTTCTTCTTGGAAAACTTCGCGTTTCGAACGAAACGGTGGTGAACGACGTTTTTCCCGAATGGAACGAGCGCGCTCTCGTTTATTTGCCTTGCTCGCCACGCGAGCGTCACCGCACAAACACGTGCAACACACACACACACGCATAGTCGAGCCCGGAAAATACGCGTGGAAAATGCAACGGTGGCGTTTGCTCGACTTCCAACAACCGAGCTTGGGAACCGGTGTTGCGCGCGGAATCGATAAACGGCGAAAAGTCGCGAGTTTGCCACGGTGAAAATGCGCGCGCGTGCAATTAAAGCGCACACACGACGACGATGTTCCTTCCTGGTTCCCGCAAGCCTTTGTACTTACTGTCGCGCTCTAATTGATCCAACGGGTAACGAGATCCCCGAGATTTGCAAATCTCGGCTGCTTCGATCGCAATAATTAACCAACCGGGATCATTATCTTCACCGATTTTCAACGTGGAGAAAAGCAATTAGTTAGGAACGAACAATGGAAGCTGGTGTTTTTTTTTTTCTTTCTTTCTTTCTTTCTTTCTTTTCTGCATCATCGTCGAGATCCTCTCAATTGTAGATCTCTTGTGCTTTGTCAAAGAGGAAAATTTTTTTTCTTTCTTCATTATTCAAGTTTCCTCTTTCCCTCTGAAGAGAAGATCACACGCTCGTATCGACTCGCCAGAATTCGAGAATCCGCGATTTTTTCCCGATCGTAAATTGGCGAGGAGACACGGCAATCGGACGAAATTAACGAACGCTGCTCCAGCTTCTTCCATACCCCCTCCATCCCCGACCGACTTCCAACGCGGATGGATCCTTCTCCCCTCCTCTCCCTTTTTTTTTGTTCGAACTTAATCCCAGCAGCGAGCAGGGGAGGCAAGTTTTCTTCCTTCTGGCGGGGCCAGGAGAGGTGGAGGGAGCACCCTCCAAGACTTTAAATTTCGACTTGGCGAAGAAGCGCGGGAGCGCTCAAACTTTTCATCCCTCCGCCATTACTGGATTTCGAGCACAGTTTAATCTCGTCGTTTACGCGGAATAATCGCGAGACGCCTCGAGGATGTGCATTAAAAGTCATACCCCGCCCTCTCAAATTCCCCCATCCGCCGCCCCCTTGTCTTCCCCATAACCGCTTCATCATTTAGAGACCTTTCGCCTCTCTTCCCGCCAACTTTCACGGCAAAACCAAGAAATAACTTTCGAAATATTTCGCTAACTATCGCGCGATACGCGATAGCTGACAGCGTGGAATTTACCCGAGAGTTTCCCGCCCTCCCCCTCAACGAGAGAGATCTCGAATCCCGAACTCGATACTCGGCTGGAATAATTACGAGTTGGCGCGCGAATTTGCCGAGATGTTCCTCGGCAAGAACGTGCGCATCCACCACCTGTCTGCCGAGGAATACGCGATTTTACGCGAGACACGCGACCCGGATGAATTTCGATTTCTCGATAAATAAACGAGTTCTCGAGTTTTCGAAGCTTTTCAAACCGGTAAACGGTGTGTTCGCGAAAGATTTCCTTCCTTCCTCCCCCTCCACCGATTTACGATTCATTTTCTCATTCGATCGGAGGATAGATAGATAGATAGATAGATAGAGAGAGAGAGAGAGAGAGAGAGAGAAAAGAAAATGCGATTCGAACAACTTCGTTATTTTCAGTCGAGCGGATTGCAGCGAACCGTGGAGAAACGAAAGTGATTTTGCGGTCGCGACGTCCGGTGAAAACCAGGCCCGCGTTAAATGGAAGCGTAATTGACTATGAAAAAACAACGCCCGTGGAAAATCGACTCGATCTCTGGGAGGACTGGTTCGGTGTCGATCCTGTTTCACGCGTGAGCCAAAGGAATGCGTTCCGCTATATCTCTCTCTCTCTCTTTGTCGAGCTTTCCATTGTCAAGGAAATATACGATCATCCGTGCAAAAATTCGATCGATGAACAATTCCAATATTTATCAGGCCGCGTTACGATTCAAACGATCATTTACAACGATTTACAACGACGCTTGTCATTGTAATAATAAAAATAATAGACGGAGGTGGTCGGTCTCGTTCCACTTTCTCGAAGCCCGCATCACCGTTCGCGTGCCGAAATTATCGATTCTCATCCACCCGAATCATCCACAAAGGTGTGGGAGGGATTCTCGTGCCCGACCGAATATCATCGGCGAGCGACAATGACCGGCCCTCGAAACGGATAAGCCTGCAATCGTACCGTTTGTACTTCCGCGTCCTCCCTCCGCTTGATCGCTTTGTGAAAGCCATCGATACGCATCCGTGATCAAGGCATCAAGCCGCGATTTCATCCGGCGAAAATCTATGTCGAGGACGCCGTCCCTCGATCCCCCTCGATTTTGTCATCCGCCTCGCTTCACCTGCGATCCACCCTTCCGCTCCTCTCCTCGGGGAGGGGAATGGCGGTTTAATATCCCCTACCTTCTCGCCCGCGATACATCGTATGTATAATTTTCTGGAATGGAAACTGCTTCCGCGCTCGAGACCGACTCGACTACTTGAAACCGCAACCGATCATCGATGGACGGACCTTTGTCCATCCGTGGAAAATTCGACGAAATACACGAATCGACGAAGCGCGGAAAATCGGTGGCCCGAAATCGCCTTTGCCGCGGCGTGTCACCGCTCCGCCGTGGCTAATTGCTGCTAATTCGATTAATAAAATATCGAAGCGCGTATCGTATGACATCGATGTCCCGTCCTTTGGAAAATTGGAGACCGAGTTTACGCAGTACGGCGTCGTTTCTTCGCTCTAAGCTCGACGGTGACGGTGATGGTGGTTTTTTTTTTTATATATATCTCAAAGAAATTGGCCCGTAATTAAATTCGTTAACCGATTTATATTCTCGGATATACGCGTAACAATTGGAACAAGGCGGAGGCCCGACGTCGATTCGCCAATTGCGACCAGTTTCCGATTTTCCCTACCTATTGTTTCAATCAAACACGATCGATGGTTTTCATAATGGAAAACAATTCCTTTTTCCCGCGAGCTCCCCGTGTATCGATGCTTGTTTCTATTTTTTCATTCTATTTTTTTATTTTTTTCCATTAAAATTGCACGTAATCGATCGATCGAACCGCTTCCCCGTACAGACACGTGTGCACTCTCTCTCTCTCTCTCTCTCTCCCACTCCTCCCGTTTCGATCTATCTCGAAAAAAATTCCTTCATCACCCCTCCCCTCCCCTCTTCGTCCTTGCAAATTTGTGGATTTTTTTTTTTCCCACCCCCCCCATTCTAGACTAGAAATTTCAAGCCGCGTTTATTAACGTTTCTCTCCCGCTTCGAAACGGAGAGAACGCATCCGCATTGTAGCATCCCCTCCTCCCCCTACCTCCGATGAAATTAATTTCGCTGGCTCAGACGGCAGCGAAATGAGCCAAATTTCCGGAATGTGGCCCGAGGCTTGGGGCCGGCCACAAACGTGTGGCGGCGAGTTTGATTTTTATCAAGTGTATCGGCTACAAACGGAGAGCCAGAGGCGACCTGCCTATCCTCCTCCCCCCCCCAACCCCCCAACTAATGGGTTCGCGCGCGAGCGTAAAGAGGGACGCGTCCGAAAAAAGCGGCGGGAATTGAGAATGGAATTGCCGATTGCAGACGTAAAGCCTGGACGTTACGTGAAAATCGAACTGTTTCGCTTGTTCCGCGGCGGTCGATCTGGCTGGCCCCCCTCCGCCGGTGACGCAGATGCGTGCACAACCGACCTCGTACACGAGCATACGTACATGAGCATTTAGTCGACGCAAAAAAAAAAAAAAAAAAAAAAAAAAAAAAAAAGGAAAAAAAGACGGCAAGTCAAAAAAAAATGGCTCTCGAATTGGAACAACGAAGGTTTTCTACCTCCGCTCTTCTGTTTTTATTTCCCCCTTCCTGGCCTGGAAAATTTAACGCGACCAACGGTGAAAACGCGTTCAAAATACCGACCCTCGAAGTCCGAAATAATGGATCCATATTCTTTTTCTCCTTTTTTTTTTTTTTTTTTTTGATATTGGGATCGAAGGAAAAATTTTCAATTTCCTTCGCGGAAGAAGCATTCTCTCTCTCTCTCTCTCTCTTCGATTTTCGTTATGGATATTTTCTAAAAATAACCAGATTACAAATTGAGGCCTTAAATATCAAGGATCAACGAGGAATATAAATATCGTTTTATAAGCGCATTGTTAGAACTTAATTTAACGTTGACGATACCGTTGCAACGTTTGCCCGCAAAAGGATCAATATCCCTCGAAACGGGACGCGATAAATTCATCACAAACGAGAAACGTTTCGTTCGATTCAACAATCGCTACGCTAATTTCACGTAGGTGGATTGATTTCATCCACCTCGCGGATTCTTTTTCTTTATCGGTTCCAAGAATCGCAAACTCCCTTGCGTAAGGGAGGACCGCTATCCAATCTCGCGTTAGTGGATTCGGCTCGTTTTCGGGGGGGGGAAGCGGCGTTTAAGTAACATCTGGCAAATAAAACTCGTCCCTTCCCTGCGATCGTATCGCCTCGAGACCACCACCAATCTCTTTCTCTCTCTCTCTCTCTCTCTCTCTCTTGGATAAACTTCCATTCGATCTTCCTCGCCTTCACCCTTTTCGTATCCACTTTGTAACGCCACAATTTCGCCACACAATGTCTAACGCAATGTCGCTAACCTGTCAAAATCTGGGGAAACGCCGCGAGAAAGTTGGAAGAAGAGTTTTTGACACGTGGAGAAACTTTGCAACGATATATCTCGCGCGAGACAGTTGGGGAGGACGTAGCAGGAATCTCGCGATACAACGCGAAAGGAAACACCTTTCACACCTCTTAATCGTCAACGTCTACTCTTTCCGATGCGAGGAAAACATCTTCGTTACTTCGTTAGCCGCGAGACGCAACGGTTTTGCGATGAAGTAAGCTGCGAGTAAGATCTGCAAATGGATGCGCATGCGCAAACAACAGTCGATGGAAGAGCTTCGAACAATAAATGTAATTCCTAATTTTTTTTTTAATATTGCAAGAATCTGTTACGCTATTACCACGAAAATACCATGAAGATGAAACAATAAATAGATCAAATATACCTCGTGCGGTATCCTTTGTCCGTTTGATAGGAAAATACCGCTTACAATTTCATTAGCTTCGAAACATAATGGGTATAATACAACAGCGTTACAATAGGGTTTGCACAACGTAACACGTGCAATTTCGAAAGAAATTCTTCTATTCTCCCTGAACGTTCACTCGTCCCCTCTATCCCGTATACACGCTTAATTCTTAATATCCGCACCAAACGTTTCCTCGTGCGCAGCCAAATTCGAGGAAAATATCTTGCGATTTCATTAGGTTAACGGTGGTGGATTTTAGGCGCGGGTTTTAAATCATTCGCGGCGAAATCAGCAGCCGCCGGTTGTCGAGATTTCACGCGTGTCGTCCACGCTATCGGCGCGCACGAAAATTCGAAGGGGGCGCAAGTGCGCGCCGTTAACGCGGATATTAATGTAACCGTGTGTGTACGCGAACCGCGTCCCTATATAATATTCGAGGCTGACAGTAAGTGCCAACTCGTCGCCATTTCCACGGCACCGGCCGCGCGGTGAACGACCACCGCGAGTTCTAACTTTCTCTCAACCCCTTTTGAACAGCCGTCGCCGCCGCTCACACCGCATCCAGCGTAAAACAGAAAAATCCAATCCAAACGCGCCAATTTACTCGCGACGCTTGCTAATTTCGCGTCGAAAATCGTTCTCCGCGTAACTGGGAAATTATTACTTTCCATTCCACGACCCGTTGTTGAAGAGAACAGCGCGTCTTTGATTTTGAACCACGATACACATCGATACGTTCTTTTATTCCCTCTTCGTAGAGGAGGAGAGAGAGAGAAAAAAGTAAATAAATAAAATCAAAATAGAATCAACGCACACGGCGTTGACATTGGTAGCGCTCGTTTCACACGCGAGTTGGCGTATTCTCAATTATATGAATTTTTCGTTTGCTTGAAAGTTGGCCGTGTCGGGTTCGTTTCGGTCAATTTTACGGTCCTTTCGGCACGATGCGCGATGCCTCGAATCAGTGGCGTGCGACTGCAAATTGAAATTAACGGTGGAAAAACGGTCGCATGAAAATGCCGAGGGGAAAGGGAAAAAACAAAAAAAAAAAAAATCCGAATCTCGTATCCGCGGAACGTAATTATCCGCGGCGCGGATAATTCTTCCACGCGTCCACTCTCGATAACGTTCGCTCCCGGCCTCGCCCTCCCAAGCAAAGTCGACACGATCCGCTTCATTAGTTTCGCGCGCGGTGACAAGCCTTTGTCTCCCGTAACGCTTTTTGTTCCCCCTCGTTTCCAACCCATCTCGCCGAAACGAACCAACTTTTCGTCCAAACCGAAAAACCCCGTTTCGCGTGCTCGTTTTCCATCCCCCGTGAAAGCGATCCGCGTCTACGCGAATTTATTCCACCAATCAACGCGCCATGGCGCGCAATACCAATTTCCAGAGAGGAGAGGGAGGGAAAAAAGGAGAAGATCGTTACGATCCTCGAAACAACGGCAGCTTCTCGCCCCTCCCCCCTGTTTTTCGATTCCTCCCCTCCTCGAGAACGAGTTTGTTGAAAACGTTTCCCGTCGAGATCGTCCATTTTCGCGAGCAACTGGTTTCAGCAGCGATTTGAAAAACGTCGCTCCGTTTCATCAAGGCAGGGGGAAAATTTCAAAAGAGAGTACAACCCGGCGGCTAAAATTCGTCTTACACCCTCGCGGGTTGTTAAAAGAAACGACGTTTCTCGAAAAAAAAGAGAGAATTTGAAAGAAATGCCGGCACGCGCGAATAAATCCCCGCCTCCGCGTTACTCTTCTTCTACGAGTTGGCCTTTTGTGCTCTTCGCGATGGGATTCGTATAAAAAAAGAATCGCATCCCTTCCCGTTTGATTACCCGTTTGGAGCCTCGACGAGAGCTCGCCCACCACCGCTTTATTATTTGGCGCGTCGCTCTTATCGCGATGAGATGAGAGGAGGGAGTGCATAAATCCGTGCAACGACGCGAAACGGGCATAAATCTCCGGACTTGGAACAAAGACACTCTCTCGTTGGGAGTGTTTGCGCAGAGTCCGTTAGGCAAACTCAATGGTCGAACGTTGACCATTCCGTGTGTTTTTCTACGTCCCCCTTCTTCCTATTTTCCTCCTCCTCCTCCTCCTCCTCGTCACTCTATCTCTTCGGATCCGTCATTTCCTTGCTTTTCTGCCGGGATCTCTCTATTTTCCCTCCCCGCCCTGTTTTCACTCCCGTTTCAACGACCCCTTCCTTCCCCGCGCACGTAACACGTGGCACACCGAAATAGAGGGTAAGTAAGATGGTCGATTCACGAGAGCCACCACAACCCGTCATTTCCTCCACGATGTGGGCGGCAGCGTGCCCCTTCCTTCCTTTCTTTTCCTCGCCTTCGAATTGGATTCTCGTTTCTCCTCGAATCGAGGAAATGGATCCTCCCTTGTTTCGCAATCCACGCTTGCATTCCTTTATTCGCCTCCATTTACTTCCTTCTCCTAGCGCGTTGGTGGATAAAGTGGTCGCTTCTCCAATTTGCAAACGAGGGTGCGGAAGGCGACGCGCGAGGAGGAGATTCCACGGTTAATTTAGGTGTTGTGTTTCCCCTGGGTGCCGTCGACCTATCTCCTCTCGGTGAAAAATGCCATCGACGATAGAGGGTCATCGAGGAGGGGTCGAACGAGTCCTCGACGGATCGCTTACTTCGTGCAATATCCTTTCACGATTCCATTTTTTAATCGATCGAATTCTCCTCTTCGAATTCGTTTCGATCGTAATCGTCGTCTTCGTTTCACGATCGACAGATGAACGCCTGTCACAAAAACGACGAAGAGAAGATCGATCTTCCTGATGCTTCGTGTATATATATCGAGCGCCGTATCATTCGAATTCACCCTATTCGTCTTCTAAGTGGCGGATCCACGTGGCAGGGTTTCGCGTTCCCTCATTCCGGGGAGATGGAGTCGCGTCGGAGATGTCACGGTCGTAATGCCACTTGACTTTGATTCGATCGAAACCTACTCGCCCTACAACCACTTACGACTACTTTTCTTTCATTACTGGCAATCTCGCCAGGTTCCAGGCGGAGGGAAAGCCCATTCGTGGGGAGAGAACGGTACAACAGGTCCACGGGAGAAACGCGTGGTGGAGTTCTTGGAGGAATAAAGCGTCCCTTTCTCGAAGAATGAGAATAAAGATTCGTCGATCGAAAGAGTCAATCAGGGATTAAAAGGGAAAAAGCAAAGAGAGGGACGAAAATAGGTGGAGGGAAAGGAAAGGCGTTCTCAGAAATCATCGTTCTAATTCCAAATGGCGGGGTTCGAAAGGAAGACGATTCCCTGTTCCGTTCACGAACTTTCCGAGCGTGTTGTCGCCGCGCGAATTGTACGAGCGCATTGTTCGGCCTCCTCCTCTAATGACTCGTCTGGCGACAGCTTTCAGGATCCCTCGCCACCAAAGATGCTCGCCTATCTCCTCTTCTTCTCTGCTCACCCTTTGTTTACGCGTCTGTGTCTTAACGCGGCCACGCAATGGGGAAGATATGTTTTTGGCCGCCGCACACGACCCGTTCCCGTTGCCAACGACCCACCAAATTCCCCGCTCGCTATTGTCGCCCGAAAATTATCTTCTCCGACGAATCTGGCCTCCACGCTCGCGTTTTCCTCTCCTCTCGCGTTTCGTTATCGCTGCGCTCGCTCGTAAACGCTCGTTTTACTCGATTCGAATTATCCGAATCCTTCTCTTGGAAAAATGTCACGGAGCGGAACGTCCACCGATCATTCTCCAACGAGCCTCTCTAAAGAACCTCTCCAGAACGTTGTTCGTTTTCGCGCGTGTTTGCGAACGCACGGTCTCTCCCGTTCGAATTAAAGCCTGTAAAGTTTCGAATATCTCGGCCACGCAGCGATGAATTTCGCTTGAAAGCTAAATTCGTGCAAATCCCTGTCCCCCTTCTTCCGCGTTATTTCGTTCTCGGATTATCGCGGGTAATAATAATCAATTGGAGCGCGGCATCCCCCGATCGCTCTCTCGCCCGGGCTTTATTTGTCGGTCGTTGTCGGGCGACGCCTACGATAGAAAACGGGAGCACGGCGGCGACTCGCAAATCTTTCGTTTCCGGCTCAACATACACAGCCAGATCCAGTTAAACGTGACCGCCGTTCGGCCACGGGATGCTAACTCGTTCTGAGTTATACGCACCGTGTGACGGGGCCGAGCCTCCCCGTTTCGCCGCTCTCGTCGCCTACGATGTTTGCCAAGCTACAAATATAGAACCGGCTAAATGTCGCCCGGCGATCATGTTTTTAACGATACGCCGTAACGTTTAATGAGCGTGGTTCTTACACCGTGTATACGAGAAAGATGGCAAGATATTTATTAGATCTCGTCGAGAGGGGGGAGAGATCATTAAGAATCGAGGCTCTAAGAGATATAAGCGAGTTTAAGAAACGTATGGCAGAAAACGTGAACGTGAAAAAAAGAATAAATCTGGCAAAAAAGTAGTTGTACTCGATTTCTTTTTTCTTTTTTTTTTTTTTTTTTTATATATAAAATAGAGAGGAACTTGTAAAAATTTCGAGGAGGAAGAGAAGGAACGATTTGTGAAATCGTTCGTCGGGTAAGAACCTCGGTTACGAGTGAAAGCGATTCGTTAAACGTTGATAATTGGTGGCCGTGTTTCCCGGTGACCCAGATGATCGAGCCGAGTGGATTAAATTCACGGATTAAAATCACAGTTTTCCAGGGGAGCAATTATAACGTATTCCTTTCGGATTATTCTTTTGCCGGTGTACCGCGATGCTCATTGTCCCGGGCATTAAAAAAGATCTCGAAGAGGGAAGTGGCGCGATTTCCAAGTTGGCTCACAGTCGCGGGGAATAGCCGGGAGCGCTTGGCGACCGAGTAATTATTTTATAAATATTCCGCTCGTTAAGACGGTATCGGTGAACCGTTCGCCGATTCGAGCTTCGTTACCTCTTAAATCATTCCTTCTCCTCATTTTCATTCCCTCCTTTTCCCTTCGGTGAAACAGTTGCAGGGGTAAAACGCTTGGCGATTTCTTCTTTGTCGCGTTAAACATAGAAACGGGACGAAACTTTCCGCATCGCTCGAACGAAATATAACGTATCTTGATTATCCGAATTAATCCACGTATTCAGCGAGCGACCAAATCTCGATCTCGATTAAAAAGTTGAACAATTTTCAAACATGGATGTTACCTATCGTGTACGTTCGTTTAATTTGCAGTAACGTGAGTACATACATTGCGATAATCGGTTATTACGACATTCTATGTATAAGTCAAGGAATCGTATTAATTGGCGGATAAATCCATTCGAATTCGAAAGGTTGAACCGTGTAATCCGTGTAATTTTTCCTCGATTCGAATAATTAAACTTGGAATAATCGACTAACCGTTATCCGTTACTTTCGTATAATTCCTCGACGAGATCGAACGATTGCTTGGCTGGGCATAAGTACTATGCATCGACGGATACATAGACTATTATTCCATAAAATGGAAAGTACCGATAACGTCGGTAGACGTCGTAACGATACTTTGCACCTAACGTACGTACGTACGTAGGTTTCGCTTCGCTCGCCCGTTTCACGAGAGATTTTAATATCCTGCCCTTTGATACCCTCTTAAAACTCCGCCTTTCTCGCCATAGATATCTGTAGCTACGATCCAATTCTCCGAATAGAGGATCGAAACGAATGGGAGCAGATACACCGAGTTACCCTTCTCCTCCTTCCTATATACCCACCCACACACCTATAAGCGAGAGCTTAGATACCTTATCCCTGTCCCCCGATGCCTCGCCTGTACAACACCGTATTCGTTTCGTACCGTTTGAACCGTGTACAACGAATCTGCAATCAGAAAGTTGGCTCGCAGTCAGAAGAGCGAGCATTGGCTCGGCATCGAGGACACGAGGCCGAATTTATTTCGGATTTAAACACGATCGCGCGAGTCGAGTGTTATTATTAAAACGGATGGGCAGGGTGGAACGAGCGCGTGGTGGAGGATCGTGTAACCTGTGCCTCGAATTCGGAGGAACGAACTGTGAGAGAAGGGATGCACGATGGAAATTCTTGAGAGAATTCGAAGCCGCGGTTTCCAAGGGATCTCAGATTTGGGTCAAGCATTCTTTTTCCCCCGTTCTCGCTTCCATCGATACTCTTGCAACGAATCAACCGTTTTTCCGCCTCTAACGCAACGTGCCCCAACGATCCGATTCCGGGCCATACATCCCGTGAAAAGAGATCTTCCACCCGTATATACCTGCTGTATATACCTCCTCCTCGAGGATTCTCCCCGTTGAAAACGTTTCCGCGTCCGTATCGTTTCGACGTTCTCGATGCGCTCATCCTCGGCCGACGAAACGTTGTTGGAGGGAAAAGGGAGGGGGAGTGTCGTCGCGGACAGGGCGAGCTAACTTCGTCGTCGTCGCCAAGGGGGAGAAGAGGGCCAGTGGCACCCTTTGTCGGCCGGCGGCACATTGTTTCCACTGGCCATAAATTGTCTCGCGGCTCGCCTCGCCGAGACTAGGCTCGAGCTTCCTTCCTTCCTTCCTTCCTTCTCGCCCTTCTCGCACAGAGGAGAGGGCGGCCACCCATTCCTCCCCGTCTATTTTCTTTCCTCCCGCCGTCTAGCTCGATCTATGACCGCCGTTGCAACCTTCCCTTCTTCGACTGAGAGCCGTTTTACCTTGACCGTGCTTGTTTACGCGACAAAACGCGTTTTCCGAGGAAAAACTTTCTTGAGAATACGTTTCTTCTCTCTCTCTTTCGTTCCCTCCATCCACCCTTCTTCCTAGAGATCCTTTTCAACCCTCGATATCGTTCCCTTACACTCGGCTTCCAGCGGCGTACAGACACCGTCTAAACACGGTTTTACGCCACGGTTATACGCCCTACGGCTACACGTTGCCACATGTTCCACGTACAGCAATAAGGCTAACCTCCCTACGACGCCATCATATTCTTCTCCATCCCTTAGGTGGCGTCACGCGAGTGGTTCCAGCCAGCCTTTCTTCTCCCCCTCTTCTTACTTCGTTACTATCGTTACTTCTTTCCATCCCCATAGGGGGCCAACTTATCGACTTGGAAACAATATCTCCACCTGCGGGACACCGTCTGTATCGACGCCGGGTGTCACCCAGTCGTCTAAATGTAACGCTTTCGAAACAACCACTCGCCATTCCCTTCGTCGTATCTCGCTTCTACTTCGACTCTAGCTCGCTAGAGATACCAACGTTTAGTCTCTCTTAACGCGTTAACCGACAAAGATGAAGGTTAACTCGACGAGATATCGAGGAAAGGGATTGATAATTCGTAGCTGGTTGGCGAGCTGGAATCCTTATCTGGGATTTCCGTGGCGTTTTCAACGGCGAGCGACGCGCGAAGGGGAGCGCGTGTTTGCACAGACGTCGTCCGATTTAAATCCGGAAGGGTGTCGCGGCCTCTTTTCCCTACCCTACTCGACTCGAGGGAATCGGAGTCGCGAGATAACGCGTGCACACGAGGGTCGCGTTTCCAACTTGTCTCGCCGTTAATTCGATCTTGCGAGAGATACTACGCAGGCTTATCCAGAGAAGCATTTTTCAACCGATCAACGCCTGGTCGATTTCATTTCGCGTGAAATCGGTGCGCTGGCACGTATCTCGCCCCGTCGAAGTTTCATTGTTAATTGCAACAACGTCCGTAAATTCTTGGCAAAGTTCGATCGGATCGAACAAAGGAAGAAAGAAGGCGGGGAGAATGGAAAAGAATGGTGGTGGTTTGGAGAAAGATGAAAGGACGATCCTTGGAATCGTAGCTGCATTCCCCGGCGCAGACGGACGCGTAAACTTTGGATTGGCCGCGATCCAGTCGCATGGTTTATTAGATCTCCCTCCCCAACCGTTTGGCCGGGCCAATCGATGCGTCCCGATATTATTCTACCTGGAGAATTTTATTCCCCTCTAACCGTGTAACGTCTTCCGCTCTATCGAATCACGTTCTCTCCGCGTCCAAACAAACGGCGAGCATCGAATCGGAATGGTCCTGAGGGAGCGAGTTTTCCCGAGATAATCGCGAGAGCGAAACGGTAACGGCGAATTTCCCAAACTCGTCGAGATCGTCGCGCCACCCTTTACCTTTTCTCTCTCTCTCTCTCTCTCTCGTTCCATCCGTTCCTATCTTCGTCACGCAAGCCCCCTCCCTCCCTTCCCCTTTCAATGGCCTCGCGTTCATTTCCTGGCACGGGTGCGGCCGGATACGGAACCACTCGGGAAAGGCGATCCTAAATTTTCTGGCGGTCGGTTCTGGCTTTCGAGGGGATAAGATTCCAAGGACTGGCCGCGTAATCACGAAAAGGATTGTAGACGAGCGTGAACGCGTACAAAGGGGGAGGCCAAGTACCTCGAGCGTGGTGGGGCGCCTGTCAACCGTCGCAACCGCGGATATATGCAAACTCGGAGGCCTCTCTTGAGCGGTGACGATCAAACGCGTAAATATTCATTTCAACGATAGATGCGTGTTGCTGCTGGTGTTTCACAAGTTGGTGGAAGAGGTTGGACTGTATTGTTGTACGAGGGTTGTTGTATCTCTGGGTACACAGAGATAACGTAACGGGCCAACGAAGAAGGGTTAGGTTAGCGGTTGTCCCGGATGGCGTTATCGTTTTCTTCTTCTTCTTCTTCTTCTTCTTCTCGAGGCTCCATACTTTTCGACGTACACGACGGAGGATTTCGCTATAACCCACTAATTGAAAGCTTCCAGAAGAAAGGAAGGAAGGAAGAAAGAAAGAAAGAAAGAAGAACCGTGCGGATTCCATGCTCTCGTTCGACCGGCGTAATTGTTTCCTAGCTGCAAGGGAAGGGAAGAAGCGGTTTTTCCCCCTTTTTTCCCCGTTTTCCCTCTTTTTCTCTCCCCAACTACTTCTCGACAAAGACGGTATAACACGCCTCCGGTCGCGGAGCGAAAAAACCCGGCCAAAGCGTATCGGAAGCGTAAACTCTTTCTTTAAATCTCGACTCTCTTCCCTTCTCGTGTACTCTAGTCTCCGAGCGGTCGATCGTTTTGTTTCCCGAGGTTCCACGTTCCCGTTCCACGTCGTCGAGAAAAGAAAAGGAAAACAAAAAAAAAAAAAAAAAGAAAAGAAAAAAATCGACCAGCGGATCGATGATTCTCGACCTCGAAAAAAATAATCGACGAAGATAATCGAGGATTCGTTTATTGATCATGTATGTATATATATATATGTGTGTGTATTTCGATTCAAAGCTCGAGATCGTGGAAGATGGAGACGGAATTGGAGATGGAAAAAGAATTCTCTTCGAGAGGAGAGGAAGGTTCTATCATCGGTGTTTCGGCGGATGAATGGAGAGAGGAGAAGTTGGTCCATTCTTGGGGAACAGGTGACGTTCTGCTTGCGCGAAAACTTTTCCCCCGCCGCGGAAGGTACTTAAAGTCCCGTTAGATGGCGAGAGAACGACGGGGAAGTCGAGAGTTTTCGAGAAAGTTTCCTCGAATGACCTGCCACGTACACGGTCTTTCTTGTGCACGCACGCGTGTGGCCATTGTGTACGCTGCGCGTACGCCATTAGAGATGAAAGAGGGCAAAACGCGCCATAAATTTCCAACCCGTTTCAACTTTTAAATCCTTGTCGAATGGTCGGAGGAAATTTTATGCGTCCCGCGTAACGTTCGAGGCGAGGCGACGAAAAAATTTGCCGAGCCGATGAAACGAAAATTTCCTCGAAACTACTTACGAACCTCGAGAACCAGAAAAAGAAGAAATAAAAAAAAAAAAAAAAAGGAAAAACGTCGCATCTCTAATTCAACCCCGGAGGCGGAATTTCTAAATGAACGTGGCGCAAACAGCGCGTGTCCCTCTTCTTCCTAGCCTGCTGCGATTAAACGAGAAAGAACGAGAAGACAAGAAGGCTACGAGAATTTGGGTATCTGGAACATGGTTGGGTTGCGAGCACAAAAGGTACGTGGAAATTATTACCACGAGCGCGACGCGCGAACAAATCTTGGCGGCCGCGAAAATGGCGATGGTTGCCAAAGGGAAACGCGAAAGAGGGCGGAAAGATGGCGGAGGAGGAGAAGGAAAGGAGGGAGGTGGCGGCCAGGTACTTTTAAATGAAAACAACTCGCCCCTTTCTTCGCGCCTGGAGGAACGTAGAGTTCCCCCGGAGAGACACGGGGGGGGAATGTGCTCGAGGAGGAAGCTCGACCGAAGCAGCGCACAGCACGAGCGAGAAGAACGAGGACAAGAGACGTCCACGGGGCATGCAAGTTCGTGCAAAGTTGACTTAAAAACTCGAACGGGGGAGGAGGGAAGGGAGAAAGGAGGAAAAACGAGGAGGAGGGCGCGAATGCACGGCCATCCTCTCCATCCTCTATTAGAACAAGCTCTTGTTATTCGAACGGAAACCGCTTCGAGCACGGGAAAACGGATATTCGATAAAATTCACGGGACCTTCGTAGCAGTAGTAGTAGTAGTTCCATAGTCGAAGCAATTATGCGAAATTCCGCTTCGTCTTTCGCGGGGAAATTCTTTTGTTTCCCTTTCCCTCCCTTCGAGCATTTAAATATAACGCGATGCGAAATTCGCTCGATTTTTCTTCTTTCACACGAGCGAGGAGAACGAGGCTTCGAAATGGCGACGCGTCTACCCGATTAAATTTCCAACAATGTCGCGCAGATAATAACGATACGACGGGTGGGCACGTTTTCACGGAAGCGTCACCACGCGTTTGCAACGATAAGCCGAGTCCCTCGAATGGAAGCCTACCCCACGCAACCAAGTAACCGAACTCCGGTGTGCTTATCAGCCATCTTGCGAATATAATAAAGACACGGCTGGTTTATCGCGTGTATACACGTAGTCGCAGCGTGTTCATCGTTTGTTCTCGTTAAAAGCGTTTGCGCCATTGAGTCTTGATCAATAAGCCTCCTTTTAACGGAACATTAGCCACGTCTCGCACAGCGTCTACGCATCTATCTCTCGAATCTCGGGAGAAGGATATTTAACGAAGGGATGAAAGTCTATACGACCAGAGATTCGAGGGAACGGATCTCTCTCGAAACTTCCAGACCAACTTTCCTCCCCCTGTAAGGGGATGAAAAACGAGAGAAGATCGTTAGATGTAAAATTATAACGGTTTAAATCTGTGTATATATTCGATGTTTGAGAGAACGGCGAGGAAAGATAGTATATCATATATTATATATCCTGTTTCGGTGTGCAAAGGTTAACGAAAATTATCGACCGTCTTTCGCAATAAAGGGTGATGCAACCGGCGGTGAAAGAGGCGCGCGCCGGGCGAGTCTCTCCCGCATAATGCAGCGGCCTCGGTAATGCACATTTTAATTACGTTAGGTATGGAAGGTTGGGCCGTCAGCGGCTGGTATATAGAACGCCAACACTTCTGGTTTAACGGCTACGTATCCGCATTACTGGTCCAGCTACACGGAAAATCAAATTCGGATCCGCATTAGCCGGCTGACGAAGGTTGGGCGTGAGCACAGACCTGCCCTCAACATCCAACACGGTCACTGTCCCATTGCGTTCAGTTGGTTACACTTTGTAATCGCGTAATTGAGTAAACGAGCGAGTGGAAAAAAAAAAAAAAAAAAACTCCTTTGTCAAAATTATTCCTCGAAATCTTTACTGGTTTTTTTTCGTAAATTTTGGAATCGTCACCAGCGAGATAATCGATCGAAGTTGAGGGGCGAGAGAAGTTTAGAGGTGGATAGAATGTAAAATCGATTCGGTTGTAAAGGTAAGCAGAGTTTCGGTTTATCCGACGATGGTAAGCTCGACTTAAACCCGAATGAATAATTAAACGACGGACCTCGTGATTCTTAACGCTAACTCTTTCCGCGGGGAGTAGTCTTCCAGTATCCAGAGTCGTGGGTTCAAATATTAAAATCTCAGCGACGAGACAGGAGCAGAGGACTAGCTTTCAAAAAGTCGCTCCTAATTAAGGATTTAAATCTAAACAGTTTCGATAAATTGAGAACGAAAATGGACGATCGATCGACAGACTTATTCTTAATCGCGTGACGCGTCTAATTTTCTTTTTTTTTTTTTAATTTTGCTTCAGTTTCTCAAAAAGCAAAAACACCACTCTCTCGAGAAGATATTCTCGAGATTAGAGTAGCTCTCGCTCTCGAGAATTGCTTCAAACTTGCCTTCGAGAGCATAGATATAAACTTCCACCGGTGGATTAAATCCTCTTCGCATTTCATCGTCAAACATCTCGACAATATTTGCTCCCACTTTTCGAGTCCCACTATTTAAATAAACCGATTCGTTTCAGAGATACGGCCTCCCCTCCCAGACTCCGCCTCCATTATGAGCAGCGAGACAATCGCGCTCGCCTTTCTTTTTCAATCCCGTTTCGGCCACAGATCGACGCGCGTTTCCCTCTCGCAGCGACGATCGCCAATGCTCGCGTTATGATAATGCGGCCACGCATCGCGGTCGGAAAAGCGCGCGAGAGCCACGTGCGTGGCACAGCCATGGCGGAAGTTGACTGGAAACGCGGGATGCGGCGCACGAACTGTACGTACGACCGAGTTTATTCGAACAATTATGCACAGTTGCATAATATTCGCCGACCTCCGCGTGATTCCTCGATTTTTTTTTCTTTTTCTTTTGAGCGTAATTTCATAACACGATTCACATTGATGCAAGGTTATTGTATGTGTGTAACTCGCGATCTTTGAAGAATAATATCGAGTTATGAATTTACTGACAGATTTTTAGTTACGACGCGAATAATCAAGGCGTTATTTTTAATTAGAATTTGAATAAGCGAATAAAAGCACGGATTATAATAATTAATTATTTTTAATCACATCGTTAAATTAATTGGTTTACCGGGCTACGTTATGCCGGAATAATAATGCCAGTTGATTAACATATCGAAAAATGAGGACAATAATATATATATATTATAAATTTTCATATTCACGTTAAAATGTTAAAAGACATAACGATACGATAGAATATTTAAAGCGAGCAAAATTATCAACGTTCGTGTCATCGATATTTTCAATTTCGCCAATGTTCATTAAAAATTTCACCATTTTCTCCCAATTTATGTTACTTATTCAACGCGTTTCAACGCGTCCGCTCGAATCAGCGATAAATGATCGACGATCGCAATCACCCTTCCTTCTTCACCCCGCCACTCGCTACGCGGTATCGTCCTCGCCAATGACTCATGCTTCGAGGATTATCCCCCGCGTTAAGCGGAGAAGATGAATTTAATGAACTCTAAGCCGCGTGTAAGAGGGCCGAGCAATTGCAGCTCTCCTCCTCTGTAACAGTGGCCTCTTCTCTGTCCACGACGCATCATCGGCCGAGCCAACTCCATCCGCACACCAGGCCAGAGACCCCTATCCGGTTCATAGAGAGAAGTTACCCCTCGTAATTCAGAGTTCACGAGGCATTAGCATTTAGCGGCAAACTGTGTGTACGTTAAACACGGATATGGTTTCATCACTTCGGGTTCTCAGGCCATGAATCGACACGATTCACGGGATCGAAGCCGTCGAAGCTCGCTTCGTGGATCGCCTTTGGTGTATGGACGACTCCTCCTCCCGCAGCTGTTGTCCTATCAAATGCTACTCCTTCGAGAATGCACCGGTAACCGGCTAACGGCATTGTGTACACGCATCATCGTGTATACGAAGCGATTCCACGGTTCTTTCTCGTTGAAACACAATTTTACACCTCGCGAGTTCGGAGATATACAAAGTGTCTTTCAGGAAATTCTCGCGCAACCAACGGATTAATCCAAATGGATAAGGAAAAGGAAGGAAGCAGCAGCAATGGATTTCCTCGAAATCACGAATCTCACCGCGACCAATATCTCGAATATCGTGGTGGCATTCGCGCGGCAAAGAAGAATTACGTTTCGTCGCGAGAAAAGAGCGGAGAAGCCACCCCCTCCGTTTCGATTAACTTCGAGTCGAGGAGGATTCCGTCTCGTCTCTCCGTTCGCGGAGTCCAGGCAAACGCGTTTCGGTTTCTCGCATCCGAGACGATGCAATTCCCTCGCGAATCCTCTCGCGCGGAAAGGAAACCATGGAAATATTGCAAATAAGAATTGCTCGTGACGTTTGCAGAATGCGTTTTTCCCGTCAAAGAGAAACGATTTTGACCCAGAAACAGGCATGTATATATATATATGCATAGCCACGAAAATTGCTTCATCGACGAGGCTCTCGAGCAACGACAATTGGCGAGTTCCCGCGCGGCGAGGGGGAAGAATACGATAAAAAATATTCGTTCGAACGAATATAGCCGTCATCGATGTGTTCACGCATCGATCGAGAGGATCGCCGTTTCGAAACACGAATTTCCAATTAATAGAGGACTGCTCGAGACGAGTAGTCTAACCTGTCGAACTCTCCCCTCCCGGCGAAAACGAAAATGGTTTTTACGTGATACTAATTAGTCACGGGAAGTGGAAACCATTAAAGTATCGGTCGCGCCACTTGAGGAATTTCTTCGCTCAACGAAGCTTAATTAACCGACTCATTAACGCCGGCCGCGTTCCACGAGCCGGTTTTAGGTTCCTAATAACGTTCTTTTTAAATTTATTCGCTGGAGCGCGCAATAAATAAATAAATAAATAACAACAGCAACCTTTCCTAATCGAAAGCTCCTTTCAAGATGATCGAGATAATCGAAAGATATAATCGAGTCATATCGCTGCTGAATTTTATCGAAGAAGAAAAGAAAAAGGCGAATGATTGACGAGATCGTTCCTCTTTTTAAACGACACCGGGCAAACGTTCCACCACGTTATAGATCAAAGCGAGGAGCTCCATTATTTCCCGGATCGCGGAGGAGGACACACACGATGGCACACACGATGGCCATCGATCATCCGCACAGGCCTTAATCCCGCGAGTCAGACGCGGTTTCCATTAAAGCTCACCGAGCTTTGCTCGTCCAAGACGAGAGCAAGACGATGCGTAAAGTCAATAGAACAACTTGATTCGATTCGGTTTCGACGACCATCGATTCGACCACACCGCCGGTTTTAATCTTACGGAAAGCGTATCTCGGGCGGAAAACTGGGAGAGGCAGTAACCGACGACGAGAGGGATGAGAGGTTATCATCGATCGTATCTGGTAATCAAGATAATTGTCCGATAACCGGCGCGCGGTTTTAGGCGGTCTTTCGCAGCTGCACTTAGGAATAATTGCATTGTTGCGTGTCGCGCCTCGTGGATGGCGGAGCCATGTTGGTTTTGATGTCGACGCTGATGATGACGCTCCGGCTGAAGGGAGGGGAAGCTGTGTGTGTACGGGTTTCGAACGGCTGGCTGATCTGATTATGTTAATGCATAGCGGACTCTCGATTGATAATTGCATCGGGGATCGCGGACGCGGAGAGCTCGAATGCCGTTCAATGCCTACGCTTCTCGTTCCCAGGAGTGATTATCTATGCTAAACGGTTGCCTCGTTAATCGTCATACGCTCGAAAGGACGACTATTTGCTCCACTATCTCCGCATCTTTCTTTCTCTCTCTCTCTCTCTCGTAAACACTCGATTCGTTCGACGAATGCAACAACCTTGCGAGGCAAACCACTCGTGGTGGCTGGACTTCGATCCATATACAATCCTTTCGTTTCGTTCGTCGTTTGCAACAACGGGAGCGAATTCATTTCGTATTTTCGCTTTCGGGGAAACTCGGTGGATGCATTCGGTTTTCCCATCGCAGCGATAATCTCGTCGGGTCGATTTCGGTGACATCGGTTCGTTGTGCATCGCGTTGTATACGGCCGAGCGTAAAATGGCCGCGGAGCGAGCCATACCGTTTAACGAGGAAAGAATTAAAAATAACGCTGACCCGGTTGGCTCTCGCCTCACCACGCGCATGCATGCATGCAGCATCTATGCACGCGTGCCAATAAACGGCAGGTTTATCGCCCTGGAAATTAGGGGAATCGCGAGTAACGCGGCGTTTGTAATCGCGCGCGGGAACGAACTCTCGGGTGGACGTTGTCGCCATCGTTTTTTTTTTTTTTTTAATCTAAAAACCATCGTCATAAACTTTTGAAATTTTGAAATTTCAAATCTCAAAAGCTTCTAGAATTATCTTCGCGAATTACGAAGAAATGTGGCAAAAGAGAATTATAGCGATCGATTCGACCGGTTAACGAAAGTATCTGGGATCAACGTACGTCTTCTGGCTACGTTTCAAATTTCCATAGATAGACGCGATCATTTCCACTCGCTCGTCGAAGAAATTTTATTCCACCGTGCGAGCTTCGAATTCCCGTGCGAAACCGAAGAAATATTTCCGGCCTAACAGGCGGAAATCCATCGGGGAGAGAGCTTTTCGACCGCGTTTCGAAATCTTTTTTTTCTTTTTTTTTTTTTTTCCTTCCATCCGGCGAAAAGGTAGAAGTAGAGGTTACAAGTAGTCATAGCGTAGAGCGACATCAAAGCGATCGGGGAACAGGGAGAAGCGGCACCCGATGCCGCTGTATTACACGCCGCAAAACCGCTGTTTTATTTCGCCGGATCCAACTCGGTTGCATTAATTCACCCTTTGTACGCGATTCTTCCTTCCCTTCTTTTCTCTCTCTCTCTCTCTCTCTATTTTTCTTCTCTTTTTATTTCACCACCACGGTCAATCCCGGGACGGGAGAAAACTCGGGATGAATCGAAGCAATCATCGATCGACAATGTTTGCGCAGTTAGGCCGACTGTGCGCATTGTTTTTTCCGCTCTCCGTCTTTCTCGCCGCGTAGCACAATCGCAGCGCGAGTCGACACGCACGCTCACACAAGCCCAACACGCCAACACTCGTTTCCCTCTTTGTATCGTTCTAGTTTGGCCGGGCAGCGCCGTTTATTCCACTGTTACGGCCTGTTTAGCCGAATCAATCTCCCCCCGCCAGCACGTGGCTCCACCGACGCTTCTCTCCTCCTCCCCCTGCCCTGCCACTCTTCAACCGGGGGAGGAAATAATTAAAAGTTAGTGTTTACCAAACGAAAGCAATCGGTTGCCCATCACCGGTAACAACTGGATTCAATTATAAAACTAAACGCGCCATCGGTGCCGTTATACCCGCCGCTCCATCCTCCACTCTCCCCGAGGAGGGGGAGATGAGTGAGAGTCCGCTGACCGAAGGACGACGAATCGACTCCTCGATATTTCTCGGTGGGGAAGTGCAAGTGGAAACTCTTCCAGAGAAGAAGAAGAAGAAGAAGAAGAAGAAGAAGACGCAATGGATTTCTGATCCGATCCTTCCTCCCTCTCAACCTCTTTAATTGGAAATCCACGTGACAATGGCGCGCCTTCGCCCCCCCCCCCTTGACTCTTCTTCTTTCGTTTTCTCACCCCCTACGCGACTTCTTACTCCGCCTTCTCCATCACCTCTTCCTCTTTCTCGGTCAAGAAACTCGACTTTCCTTTCGGGAAGAGATCAAATCCGGGAGAATCTTCAACGACTCCCGATCTCTCCGACGGCCATTCAGCCCGTCTTGACTCAATCTCTCTACTCCCAATCCAAAGATTACTGGAAAATTTCTCGTTTCCTTCCACCCACGAGGCGCTGCGCTAAACCCTCGCTCCTTCACTCTCTTCCCCCGCCTACGCTCGCTTTTCTTTCGCGGGTGAAAGTGTTAGGACGAGAGAGAGAGAGGAGGGAAGGGTGAAAAAAGGGAAGTCACGTCGGGGAGACTTAATCTCCGCCCGATCGGGTAGAGATCTCTAATCTTCTTTCGGAACGGACTGATTCACGAGTTTGAAAGGGCCGTTAGCCAACTTAAACAAATTAATTGGAACGCCGCAATCGATTTTCGCCTTAATCCCTCTCCTTGTTTTCGCCTCTATCGTAGAGGAGCAGTCCTTTGTGTCCACGTTACAGAAATCGTCTTCCTTCCTTCCTTCCGCGACACGATGGAAGAGAGGTAATGACAATCTTCTCCGAACAGGGAATAAGATCTGTAGCAATCGATTAAACGTCAAAATCGGATCTGTCGACGATTCTAAACGATATCAGGCGGATCAGGTTTCGAAACATTCAATTATCAATCACGAGAGACTCGAGAGAAAGAGAGAGAGAGAGAGAATAATGGCGCGAAAATTGCGCGAAACTGCCCTTCGTTCGCGATCTTTCGTTCGAGAACGAAATATTCCAATATCGAAATTTAACCGAAATTTTGATCGTTCCCCCCTATCTCGCTACGCGACGATATATATACGCTCCAAGAGGGGGGTCGGATTGATTAACCGGACGAAAGATTGGAATCGCAACGTTTCGATTCGTTCACCACGTCGCTCCACCATCGCGCGAATTTCCAATTTTTCCACGGCTTAATGTTCGTTCGACTTTTTCCCGCCAATGTAAACAAGTTTGAAGGAAACGAAACGAAAAAAAGGAAAGAAAGGAAAGAAAGAAAGGGACGAGAAAAATGGGACGAGAGAAAGGGGTGGTGCGCGTAATATCGTTGGTAGGGGAAAAATAGAGCGAAAGGGAATAAAAATAAACGGCGAACGGGATTACAACGAAACGATACGGGGAGCCGATATTATGCGGTATTTAAAACTCGATTATTGAAACGCTGGCCGGGGCGAAATCCGTTTACCCGATTTCACCGGTCCAATGTTTTTCGTACACACGGGCAAACGAATCGTTAGTTATAATTCGAGCCGGTGCCGCGCGTGGTTTATACAACGGGCGCAAACAGAATTCCCTCCATTTGTAATGTTGCGGATCAACCGGTGGATCAAACGAAACGTTTAGACTATTTGAAAATCTCGTTACACCCCTTTCTCCCTCCTCCCTAACAAAATGAAAACTGGTAAACGCGGTATTGTAACGTCGGGGATCCGACCGAAAATATCAAACGATCGGCCGGGTATCCATCTTTAAAGGGAATCTGTCCACGCTGGGAACGTTGCGCCGCGCTTAAACGCGCACTCGATTGTCAGTCAGGTACGAGGGTAATTATAACAATAACGGGGAAATTCCACGCCGGCCCGCGTGCTCGTGAATGACAAATTACTTATTACCATCGCTTTCACGTTTGCACGCGGCGCGTGATCACCGGCGACGATCCAAATTGCGACCCAAATTCTCCGCTCCGGCTAATTGAAACGGCTTCCTTTGAAATTTACCGTCGAATTTCCTTTGCGGAATGAAACCACCCTCCCCAATCCCTCGATAATACGCCTAGGATATACGTGTAGGGATAAACGCGAACAACGGTCGAGTTACGTGTCACGGGATAAAGAACCGATAGCCGTTCTCTCTCTCTCTCTCTTTCTCTCTCGATAATGGATCGTATACTCGCGTGTTACTCGCGCGTAAAAGCGAGTGGAAGGCGAATCAGGAGGAGAATTAAATGGGTCGAGCAACAACGAAAAGGGAAACGGATGGAAAATGGACGACGAAGGTGCATTTATTCCGAGATATTTATCCGTGAGACCGTTTCCTCCGATATATTTTATCTTGTTATCTCCTTGTCGTTATTCCGCTTATAATCCTCGTTGTCTCGCAACGTTGATCGAATACGACGACTCGAGAACCAATTAAACGGGGAGACTCGTGAAAGACACGAGTTGGGAGTTAAAGGTTTTGGAAATTTACGTCCTCCAAGAAATTTATCTTGCCCGCAGCACGGGTTTCACGATTTATCGTCAGCGATGCTCCAACGGGCGAGATCGGAAAGAGAACCAATTTTGTTTCTCCACGTGATATCGTCGTAGAGGATGCCGAGCGCGTGGAGCAAACCTCTTCCTTCCACGTGGAGAGGAGATCGAGTCGCGAATTATGCGAAAAAGTGGAGCTGCGTTCACGAGATGGGCGAGGAATCGATCGCGTGGCCACGAGGAAATAAAGGAAACGATCGATCAAAGGCCCCCCTCTTCCGACCGATTCTTTCTCGAACTCGACGCGAGACAAGGCAAAGTTGGATGCGCCGACTATTACGTTTGGCTTGCTAAAAGTTCGCAAAAGGGCACTCTTTACATTTTTCCCGATGATATCGATAGAGATAGGGTGAAAGTGGGGGAGATCGACGCACAAACAGGTATTTTCACAGCTCCGTGTTATCGGATACGATGTAGCTTTATTAAAAGTACGAATAAAAGAGATGGCACACGTAGACGGGCGCGCCACAACTCCATTATGTTTTCTTTCTCCTTTGACCGCTTCTCCTTTCATAAAGTCGCGAAGGAAACTTTTCCAATCTCGCGTTACGAACATCGGGTTAATCTACAATCGTTTCTTTTCTCTCTCTCTCTCTCTCTCTCTCCCCCATGAAAAAGCAATTGCTCGACAATGGAAATGCAACTAGTTTGTTCGATCTATGCGTGTCTCCTCTCCGATTTCCCATTTCCCTTCAATATTTCCCGTAATAATCTCGAAACTTCTCTCTCGACGCTTGCCCCGAGAGATGGGCCTTCATTGTCTCCAAAACGGAGGAAGGAGTTCGCTTCGCAAAACACGTTGGACGAAAAAAAAGGGATCCTCTTTTTAAAAAGGGAGAAGGACCGAGGCGATTTCGATGGGAAAAGAGAAGAGAAGAGAAGAGTCGGCCGGTGATTGATGGCCGTCGATCCAAGAATGCGTAGCATCCATCGCCGTTTCTTTTGAGGTGGCTCATTTCCACCGCGAATTCTCTGTCGTTTTCTGGCGGGCCGAGTGGGCCGGGCCTCGGGAATGTCGCTTAATTTTAGCGCCGCTCGAGAGAACGAATGGCGGCTTCTGATCTCCGCGGGGACATATATTTTCGAGTCGACGGAACGTGTCGAGTGCGCGCCACTGAACCGAGTCGCCACGCGTCCCCGATATCCTATCGGTGCCACTCCGCTTCGCCATCTTCGATTCTCGAGAGCCAACCTCTGTGATTCATGCGCACTTTAATTCCAGCGAAATTCACGAATTCTTTCGCAGATTCTTTCACCGAGATATCGAACAAAGCTTTCTATATCTGATTATATGTTTCGAGAGAGACGTAAGTTTGCGTAAGTTTCGTTGGGAAAATAGAGGAACGAGTTGAGCGCATCGAGGGAAAGATTTGAACGCTGCAGCTGCGAGAAGGTGAGGCAGAATGCCGAAAATGTTGGCCGCGTTAACGAGCAGCCGGGCAGACGTCGACGACAAAACAATTCCGCGGGGAATGCGCCAGCCCTAACTTTATTTATCGGCCGGCCGAACGTAGCCGGCGAGAATCTTGCGGGGCGTGGTGGACCGCGTATCAATCTCTCCGCCGCTGTCTTTGATCTGCGAAAATAGCCCGAGCCGTTGGCAGAGGTTTAACGCGCGGCGAGCACGGGGATTCGGCCGATTAAACTCGGAGAATAAAAGAAGGAAGGAAAGAAAGGAAAAAAGGGAGAAGAGCGGGAATGGACGAGAGGAGAGCGAATCGAAGGGAATTCCTTTCCAAAAAGTCGGAAAGATCGTTCGAAACGTGAACATGAAAATGTTAAGAGAGTTGGAGGAGATGAAACGAAACGAGTCTTTATATCGCGAAGAAGAAGAAGAAGTAATTTTCTCCTCTCGCGCACGATACGCGACGGAGATGCTTCGTTTCCAACTCTTGGGTACATGACACCCCCCGGAAGCCACAAGCCAGAGGGACGGAATCAATTCTTGGCCGAGAGAAAACCAACAGGGGGCGAGGATAAAGAAGGGGGGGGGGGGGCTCTGTTCGAAGGAAGAATAAGAAGGGAAGGATCGAGAGGCTGGTGTTCTCGGTGACCGGGCTTAGGTCGATGCAATTTTCGCAAGGATCCATTAAGGAGCTGGGCGCAATTAGTGGGTGGCTTAACAAGGCCATTGTCGCCTTCGCCGCCACATCCCAAATCCCCCCCTCCCTCCAAAAACCGGCTCGACGCGATTTTACTCGCGGATTTAATTTGCCTTTTTCGGAGACAGACCCCACCGAAACAGTGCTCCGTCAAAGGAGGGGTTGCCGGGCTTTCAGCCACGGGATCCAATGGGGGCAGGGGTGGATAGGGTTATCGGTGGAGCTATATCGAGTTTCATTAAGCGCATTGTGCTCCCGTTGGGGGGTGGCTCGTCGCATAGAGGGGGGGAGACGAAGCGTGGAAAAGGGTGACGCTGGAAGGGCGTGGAAGGGCCGACGAAATGACCTCTGGTGGGAGAGAGAGAGCCCCCCCTTCCCCCGATGCTCGTGGCAAGCGGTAATTTTCTCTGTTTACCCCATTGTTAACGCACCGTGGCCAGCCGTGTGCCACGCCAGCGCTGTGTCGAATTAAAGATATACCTGTGCGGATCGATTCATCGTGCAGATCGGCCCCCATTTGCACGCGTTCGTTCACTCTCGCGCCCTCGCCTAACAACCGAGATTCGATCTTCTCGCGCTGTACAACGCTTCGAGTTGTTCGAATTCCCGTTAATTACAGTTCACGCATAGCGATTAACGCGATTTTCACCGTCGTGTGTATACGTAAAATGAACGAGTGAATCGAAAAGAGAGCGAAGGGAAATGGTAGGTAGACGAGTCGGAGACACGTCGATCGTTGGTCGAGGACGAGCAAAGGGAGCGGTGGTAAACGTTTTTCAAGGATTCGAGAACATTTGTGTAAAGCAGAGGAGGTGAATCGCATCGTGGGAAGAAATCTCGGTAATGGGCGTAGTAGAGTGTACCTGCTGCGTTGCTCTCAATGATGATGGATCTACTTATATCGTGCGCCGGATCCTAGAGTGGATCTCCTACTCTTCGCGTTAATGGGCGCTGAGCGGTGAATCCGCTCGTTCCTTTAGCCGTCCCGCGCTTCGCCAACGAACGCGTATCGTCGCTCTAATTGTGAACGATGGCGCGCCATCGGTATAACTTGATAAATGCCTTTGAAGATTTACCGGATTAAAGACGGAGACGAGGCGAGCCGAGCCGAGTCGCCTTGGCAACGCGATAATCGACGACGAAACGGTCGTTAAAAAAAATAACAATAATAATTCTTTCGATTCGATTCGTATTTTAAACGACGGCGCGATCTTATTAACGAACGCACCATTTTCGTTTCACCCGGTGAATCACGCTAATAGGCAGCCGACACCGCGATACCTGTAATCTCCGTAAATGTCGCCTCTCGTAAAACCTGACGCCGTTAATCGGTTAAAGTTAAAACTAAAGCGAGCCTCGATTAAAATAAATTCCTCGTAATTATGACAGGTGCTCGGTAGAACGACATCAGCCCGGTAAAAAGGAGTAAATATCATCGTGACTGAATTAACGAGCGGTCGGCCGCTATAAAAAAAAGTATATAAAAAAGTATAACGAGGGCCGCAAAAGTGTAACCGGACGTGTAGCGGACCCACTGCTTGATTGTCATCAATTAGGCCTCGTCTTGGGCCTTCTTTCAACGCAATTAATCTTAATGCAAAGTTGGTAAACGAGCGACTCTCGCCACTGTCCGAATAACGAGTGATCTATATACGGGCCTACTTGCGTAAATGCTCCCTTTTTCATTAAACGGATCGAGAAGAAAGAAGGATGGGAACGGTGTTCAACGCTACAAAGAGAGGCGGAAAACGAGGAACAGATTTTACGGCTGCTCTATTATTCAACTGGATAGAAGGCGAACGACACACTCGTGTTCAGCGCAGCCCTCGGCGAGCTCAATTAAATCGTGCTTGCCTCTCACGGAATGTAAAATTGAATTTTATCTCGCGAACGGAACTATTTCGTGTATATTTTTCTTTCCTTTCAAAAGAAAAAAAAAAGAAGAAAAAAAAAGGAAAAAAAAAAAAAATCTGACTTTCTCGCAATTAGTTAACTCATTATTCGTAATTCATTATCGAATATATTTGCAAATATATGGGCGAAAGATGGGAAAAAGAGACGCGCAAGTTTGGATATGATCGAGGCACGGCCATGCTGACTCAGCACGTCTGTCGCGACGATGGGAGCTGACCGCGGAGCTGGCAGCGTTAATGGATTTGACAAGATTGAATTATAGGCCGTTTCGTCGCCGGCAATACGCTCGAAAAGGGGCCTCGAAAACGTACCAACGATTCGAAAGTAATGGACCGATCCAGGAGGGGAAGTTTTGGCGGACGGTGTTGATAATTCGTCCGAAACGGGACGAAACGAGTGGAGAAATTTACGAGTTCGAAAGAATTTCGAATCCCCGAAAAATCGATTCTTTCGATGTCGTCTGACGAAACGTCGTCGCGTTCGAATACGAATAGCACTCCACTCCCGATGATATTAGCTCGCAGCTTAATGGAGAAGAAATTATTTCTTAAGGGTAAGTGAGGTTGAAGAGGAAACGCGTCCAAGAAAGTTGGAACCTTTCTCGGTAATTAGGAAGGCCGCGTCCAATTTCTCAAAGAGACAGGACGCAAAGACGGCGCTTCCTTAAGAGAATGAGAGAGCCGAGAATCAGCACGACGAGCGTTCGGTAGCGCTGTTTCAGTTACTTTCATTAGAGTCTCTCGCGAAATACGGGGAGAGATCGGGCAGAAAGGAGGGACACTGACCTCAATTGGCCTCAAACAATTTGCCTGGTGAATTGGTTTCGCCAGGGTTCTCCTCGGCAAAGCCATACCGCCGCACCGTGTACGTGTACGTATTTATTTATCCTCCATTTGGGTGGCCTTTGGATCTCCGTAACCTAATTTTCCCCTCGCGCTAAACTCTCCTGCATTCCAATTCTAACATGGTGGAAACGTTGGTTGGGCAAACGACGAATTATCGACACGTTGCCCTATCCTAAACGAGAGCCGCGGCTTCCCAAGTAAAACACGAATGGGAAAAGTAAAAAGAAAAAAAAAAAAAGAAGAAGAGGAAGAAGTAAGGGGAGCGTAATTGAATCGTCGTCGAAGAAGACGCGTGTTCCTAGGACGACGTTACAGGGAGAGATTGGCAATGTTGGCCCTATATATCGCTTCGCGGCATGCGGGCAGAAGCTTATTATTGTTTGATTAACAACCCCAGGAGTTTGTGATATTTCGTAAGCAAGCAAAGGGTTGCGCAACGAGATTGGATGGCAAATGTACACAGGTACGTGTACAGCCGCCGGCTTAAGCTCAACGTTAGACGTTTGCGAATTTCCATCCCTATTTCTCTCCTAAGAGTATATAAACGCAACCTACCTAAAAGTTCACAAACTATTTTCGTCCCATTTTTCTTCTTTTTCCTTCTTCTTTTTTTTTTTTTTTTACCCGTTTTACAATTTCCTGTAATTTAACACGCAACAGTCTTCCTTCGCAACGATACATTCGAAGTTTCGAAATTCGATGGATTCGATAGAAGGAGAAACGAGGTTAGCTCTCGAGGTGCACTCGTATTGCCAAATTTTTCAAATTTCAACTCGAAACTTGTACATACTTTTGTCAACTCTTCCCCCGGCAAGATCTTTTTAACGCGATCGATCTCGATCATCGGTTTCGGTATACGGCGCGTTACACGAGTAAACAGTCGAGGCTGAAAACAAATCCAAAACGTGGCGGACAAATATCAAAATATCAATAAACAACTCTGGAATATGTACAAACAAACTTCAAAATATTAATAAACAGTTCTCAAACCAATCTGGGGAACGTAAACAAAATTCGAAAGCACGAACAATAAAATGAAAAAGGATTTATAAATTTCTTTAATTCATAGTTACAGAGGCGAAAAATAATGATAAAATGCCACGCTCGAACGAATTCGCGCGATAATAAACCCGGATAGGAACGATAACGGCGTTACGCGAAACGTGTCAAATAAAATCTTCGAATCTCGCGTTAAAATTGAGACTCGAAAATCGTGGGATGGAAAGACTCCGTGGCAGACTCCGGCTCTCGCCGTTTTCCTTTTCAACGAGTGTAAAGTTAAGCGAGATGTTGCCGGGGTCTGGTGGTGAATTTCGCCGGTTGTTACCAGAACTCGAGAAGACCTCGTTTCCTAGCTACTTCCCTCTCGAACGTCCCTATATTCCTAGCAAAGTTGCGCCACACTCGAGCGCACCGAAGCAAAAATCCACCTGGCACGGAATCGGCCACGGCTGTTTCTTCGCATTCTATCCGGCTTCAATACCACTCTCGAGGGCCCTCCACCACTTCTTTCCTTCTTCCCTGGTCCGTTTCCATATCTAGGCCACTTCGCACACACCGAATCGCGCGGTGTATCGACCGCCACCCTCGTCACTCGCGTTTTTCATCGGTCGAGCACCATCGCTCTTCGATTCTTGCGACATTAACGGCCCGCCAATTTTTTCTCACCGTAATCTTAAAATCCCTGCCAGTCGAGAGGTTTCTTATACATTCAATTTTCCAAAGCTTTGGACGTTTGCAGAGGAAGAGATTCGTTTGAAACAGTGAAAAATCGACCCAAGTTCAGAAAATTTCTCCAACTTTGATGTTCAAGAATGACGACACCCAACAGGGTTGTAAAACGCGTTGCATTGCACGGAACGATACGAGTTACGCATATTCAAAAGGAAACGCGGGTACTGTTAAACCAACTGCTTCCTTTTTTTCTCTTCAGAGAAGAGATTTACCGCTCCCTTTTCACAGCATTTTCATATAAATTAAATAGCGCCTCGAGCGAAATACGACACCTACGCTCCCTACCCGTATTTTGCACCACGGCCACTTGAGATTAAATTATTATTTCGTTAAGTCTAACGAAATAATTAATTAACAATCGCCTGTGAGAGTTTACTACGAAACGCACGCGAGAGCGAAACACACGTGACAAGTAAATACATGATCTTTTTCCCTTTTCTAACACAGATCTCGTTTTCGTCGTGCCGTACGGAGAGACTTATATAAAATGCACCAGTGATAACGCAAATAATATGTCGCGTGATTCTGTGACGGGAGAACGACGAGTGTACGAGCGGACACGAGAAACAAAAATAGTTTTGACACATCGTTAACTCTTGACTGAGCACGCACGCTATGTTAAAGCTCGTGTACGTATTTCGACTTATATATATAAGAAGCAAGTTTGGCGCAGCGCCAGGAGCCATGGCTGCTTTCAAATTTATGTTTCAGCAATATCCGTTATACATTGCCTGCCCACCCCCCGCCGATCTTTTCGTCCGTGGACGAAACACCGTCCCCCTCACCCAAAATAAATTGATAAATTTCGCGGGGAAAAAGGAATCGAGAAGGGATCGCGATTAAAAAATTTTCGTTTCTCCCATTTTCGAGGAGATCCTTATTTCGCGTACGAACTTTCCTGCCCCAAGAGAGAGGGAAATCCAGAAGAAATGGAGTTACATCGTTTCTCAATCTCGAGTTAAATATGATTGGTAAGTCTCGCGACGCGAGAATAAGAAGAATCGCTTGCTCTTTAGAAAATAGGATTTCAACGGGGAAGCCGTATCGGTTGTCGAGAGGCAAAAGGTATATCGAATTCGCAGCGATAACGAGTCGTCGATAAAATAAATTTGACGTTTCGATTTATCGATACGCTCCTTCCGGTCCTTCCCTCCGCCAACCTTTAATACAGGCTGAATAAGGGTTGAAATCTCACAGATCGCAAACTTCGGGAAAAGAAGTGTGTATATATATATGTATGTGTGTGTGTGTGTGTGTGTGTGTAGCGCGGCTACATGCACACGTTCGACTTCCTTATAATATTATAGAATACGAGGAGGGCGGGTAACGAACCAAGTACTTGTCCCATAAGTAAATCAGTGTATAACAAGCCGGTCTATCCACCGTTCGAGCGGAAGCTCGCAACGCTTCGAGCCGGAACGAAGAAACCTCGAACTTCTTTCATCACGCCCGAGCGGGTTCCTGCAATTCGATTTAAGGGTCGATCCACCGTTCGAGCTCCCAACGAAATCTGGGACGATGACGAATTTAGAATTTCAAGCGAGACGCCCGCCTTCCACAATCTGAATACTTATGATACCGTTGGAATTTTATCAGGTATTACGACTGCGGCGAATAACGCTCCCTCGAGCTCAATCCCTCGAAATCGAGTGTGCCGTTTCCCTTGGGATGATATCGCGCCCGTAATTGTGGAATCGAACGATCGTCGAAAGGTGAATCGAGGAGGAGGTTACGTTCTTTCTTGCGAAAAAAAGTTCGTCACTTTGGACGTTGGGGAGGTTGGAAATGGGTTGCGCGTCCTTGGAGAGATGATAAGAATGGGGCAAGGCCGAGGTTGAAATAAAACGCGAGCCCATAACTATCCCGGCTCCGTATATCTTTCGGCAACGTTATCTATCCCGGTGGTTAAGCCAGACGCAGACATAACGCCCTTCCTTTCGTCGTTGGTCGGCTTAATCCGCAAAATCCCTGGGACACGTCCCGATCTATTAGCCCGGATATCCTCGAACGGTAGTAAGTAAAGATCCGAAACCCTTTCCTCCTTCTCTCTGTTGATATAACCTTGACTCGTTGCCTGGCGCCAGACTGCGAAAATAAGGTGGCCAGGATTGGTATCTTTGCTTGTAACTTGGGGGATCGGAGGAGGGGATTCGAGGAGAATCGTTTAAATCTACCCGGGTTGAGTAATTTACCAAGACATTGCTTTGATCCGATTTCAACGGGTGCATCCTTGCCCTTTTAGCGCCACCATTTAAATCGTTTGCGTCAAATTTATCAAAGGGTATCTTTTAATTTAAATTTACCTCGTTGCTTACGCACCATCGTTAATAATTGCTTTCGCAACGTGCATCGAGAATAGATCATAGCCGTTTCGTTCCAAAAAAGAGGATTGAACGCGAACATTTTCCCCGACCGAATGGTTATATATTTGGTACAAATTTTATCGAGTAATTCGTAATTTTGCAGCGCGTCAAGAATAATAATAATAACACAGGTATAGAACGTTGGGGGAAACGTTTGGTTTAAAACGTAGTTTCCAATAACGCGATACGTCAGGAATTTCTTATCAAGGTTGAGAATTGCTTTGATAGCCCGATAGGACGTTCAATCTAATAACTTTCGATTTCGAATGCAAAAGACCTGTAAGCACTCGTGGCATGTACTTACGGTACTTACCTAACCGAGCAAGTTTACCGCATATGCAAAGTTTCTAGATCGATATTATCAGGAAACTTGTCGATGAAATTAATTGATGCTAATACCGTAAAGAGAGCCATGTCACGGTTATTACCTCGAGAGACGTCGCCCTAATAGCATACTTTGGCCCACTCGAGCAACTACCAACAGTAAAACAGTATATATTTTAGTCTCATTTTTCATTGCCTGTATACGTCGCATTCCGGAACCGCGCTAACTTCTTCGTTTACGCATTTTCCACTTTCACCGTTCTCTGTCACCGTTCTATCCTCGTTGGTAAACGAGTGTAGACACACCAACTTGTTACAGAGAAAAGAAAAAGAAGAAAAAGAAAGCTTAACGGTGGAAGGAAACAATGGAAAATTCACTCGATGAGAAAAAACGAGGTTGTAAAAATCGAGATGGTTCGAAGCGAGCGATATCGTTTCTTTGCAACCTCGAGCTAATCTACATAATAATACCGGCCGCGATTAAAAACGTCTGCGTGTGTCTGCAGGGACTCTAAATTAATATTCCACTGAACTTGAGCAAGTGGCTGGAAGTTCTCTCGGACTTGGCGAGAGTTTCTTGCTACGTCCCGGGGGTTTCATTAAGATATTTCGACCGAGCAAACGAGCCTTGCTTATTACAGTTTTCGGCATTAATTAGTATCCGACAGACACGAACTTCGAGAGTCATTTGTTTCGCCTCCCCTCCCTCACTTTTCGCTTCGAAACGCGTGTCATTATCCTCCATTACCTTTCTTTCTTCGGGCAAAAAGCAAACTTAACGAGCGCGGTTTAGTTCCCGCCGCTTTTCCTATATATCCACCCACCATAATATACGTCGATGGTGATATTACCAGCGAGGGGTAAGGAACGGTTGAATTTCGCTGAAAGGACACGGGGAAAGCCTTTCGGAAACCCTTCGAATTTCCACGAGCCGTAGCCAAGTTTAATCAGTCGGCGAATCGATGGCTTTAATTAAGGAAACGTCTTACAACGGGATGGCTAGGCGCGGCCTGGTTAATACCTTAATGTATACGCGACTACCCACATGCGAGTGTATTCATATTCGTGCATGAACACACGACGCGAAGTTACACTCACGCTCTCCGCCTAGAACCGACGCGTTTCGACGCTGTTCGCAATGTTCCTTGCAACCATCGACTTAGCCGGGATAGCGCTTTCCATCGTGGCACAACTCTCGCCGATTCGCGCTATCTCTGGCGGTAACTTCTACCCGCACTCCCAATCGCGATGTAATCCTTTGAATGTGAACGGGATAACGGCGAGGCGAGATTCAATGAGAGGGAAGAAAAGGGAGGACGCTTGCACATTTGCAGAGCTATGAAGTAAAATGAATTACTTTATCGGCTGGCATCTTACGACAGGCCGTAAAAGTCGGGCAAGAAGCCTTATCGATCGATTGTCCAATCTTTTTGTTATTTTTACTACTTACGTATCGATCGTAAAATCCTCTCGTAAATCCGCGCCCCGTGAATTTGATTATTTTCATTACAAATGTCAAATGATTTTCTACATTTGTCAACATTTCGAACAACTTGTCGTTTAACCGGCGATCGATGTATAAATAAAGCGATTGTTCCGATTTTATCGATCCACATACTCGACATTCGAATTCAGAGAATCGAATCCGGAAGCGATTTAATCGATGTCGACGACAAGCGTCCGATCGGACAAAGCCAAGCAGCGAAATTGGCCTGCATGGAGAGCGATCAACCACGATGCGTGAACGACGTTCTACACGCATATTACACGCACACTAAAGGGTCCTGTGTGACGCGACGCGCCGCCTTGTTTCCCACGAGTGTGTGGGAGGAACGGAGACAACGATCGAGGAAGGAAGAAGATGTTTTGAGAGAAGCACACGGTACAGAGAGAGAGAGAGAGAGAGAGAATAATCCGCTTAGCTCGTCCGCACGCATGCCATACAACGGGCGACGTCTCTCTTACATTAGAGAGAAGCACCACGAGAGTGCATGTTACAAGGCAGGAGATATCGAGGATGGAAATAGAGAAGTCCAGTGCGGCAGAAAATCATGGAACATCGTGATCTGCACGGGTGTCACACGCTTTTCACGGATTACGAAACATCATAGAACGAGCTAATTTTTGGGGAATGACTATTATAAATACTTCTAAATCTATAATAAATGGTGACAATTAACTTTTTTATGCGCATCAAAGAAAGAAAAATAGTTATATTCGTTTCGTTCTAGTTCTAGTAATTTTGTAACGAGTCGTGAATTTTTTTAACGTGTATTTAAATCGAGAGAGTGTCCAAAGAGTTTTTTGAGGGGGCGCGTTATTAGTGGACTCAATATCCTGAATCCAATCCAATGCCTTTGGGGTGTTCCACGCAGTTTGACGCCGGATATGAACGGCCGATGTCACGTCACTGACAACGATAGATATGTACGTTACACACCGTACTTCGACTATTTTGATATCTGTCGGTTGGCACACCGGTGATCTGACACCTGTCGAAATTAATCGAGCCACACGAGCGCGATCGATGGGAAATTCTTTCGAGTAGAAACGAATCATTTTCGAGAATCTGCTATCACAATGTCCTTTAACGATCACTTTTGACATACCAATTTTCTTTACTGTTTATCGATCGAATTTATGTATGTATCCATAACTCGAGAAAAATACGAAAAGTATAATATCATTTTTATATGCAAAGAAGCAAAATTTGGAACGAACTATCTACATCATGTATTATCGATACAGGTTATGGTACATATTCGAATCATATCGTATATTTGTATCCGATAAGTTTGGTTATGTTCGTACACATAAAACGAAGAAAAACAAATTTGTAATGAATCAATAGCAACTCTATTGTTTGTACATTCAAATAATTCAACGATATTCTTTTTAAATTTTAACTTTTCGATTGTGCCATTATTGTAATGGCGTCGTAATGAATCGGAATGATAAATCTATTATTATTAAATCTTATGATTATTGATTGATGTACAATATACGATAGAATCGTAATATATTTTTTAGTCATTTCAATAAAATCTATAGGATTACAAAGAGCAAATGATAATATCGATAATTATTTTTGCTTTAAAAATTATTTTCACAATCGTGAACAGAAGGAACGACGGAATAGACGCTTATACGTTATATACATATAAAAAATGAAATATATATATATATTTATAAACGTGAAAATTAGTACCATTCGATTCATAAAAATTCCTAACAAAGTTAATATTTATCAAAATCTATAATAACACATCACCACAAAATCAAATTATGCGTAAATATGTACTCACCGGTAATTTGTAGAATGAACGAATTGGCAGCGAATAATGGCGAATAATGGCGTGAATCGACCACGTTTCCTTTCCAACGAATTCACGAAGACTGAAATAGATTGTAAATACACTTATACCGATGTATGCTCACGTATCACATTTGTTTATACACAGTCACTGTCGTATTTCACAATTCGATTCAGCAAAATATTGTTTTCAAACATATAACTAATTTCGTTCGCGTATGCTTCGACGTCTCAATTATAAATTTAAGCTTCGTTTCTTCTCGGCGAATGTATACGAATTTACACGAAGTCATAAGTGTCGAGGGGGGCGCAAGAGTCGCAAATATCTTCGGAATTTGCGCCACCTCTCGACACCATAATTAACGATTCTTAGTTTAACGGTGAAGTTCTTTTGCTCGTGCGCGTGTAACTGCGTAGTAATTTCGCGAGTGAAAAAATGTGTGTGATACGCAAATAAAATTGATTGATTGACAAATAAGATGGATCGAGGACATCCTGTGGACACTGTGCACGGCGTAATGCAATGGAATATGAAGTAACGTCCGCATTCGGGTGAGTTTTAAAACTTCTTTGTTCTAAATTATCATGGCGCCATTTTATGATGCAAATGGCGTCATCGTTGATGATTGTGGAATTTTGGCGTTTAATTTACGTACGAAATCAATAATTATGATGCGAAACGAATAAACGTGTACATATATACGTGATATTAACCATACGCCTGATAAAACTAGTGGCGATATTACATTGAACGTAATTTCGGTGGTAAATACTAGGTGGAAAGTCAACGATTGCGTGATCGTTGTGATATTTGCCACTAGACTTTCATCCTCTGTTCGATGTACACGAAAACGAGCGCAGGTAATGGATCCATTCGTGGCATGTAATTCGAGTGTTTCGCATTATCCACTGCAAACTCGTGTTCGTGTACATCAGCACGAACTGCATTCAGTGCAATGGGCCGCAACGTGCAACACAACTTGCGCCAATGCACTGATCTTGAATCGGTAAACTGGCTGAAACTGGCCATGAATTCCCATGATTCCGCGTCGATACGTTTTATCGTACGTAGAAATTGTTTTCGCTGGTTAACGACCGTCCGTCATGAAATTTCTGTGCTCGTAAGAAAAGCTATAGGGTGAATACAAGAGAGCTGATTTGCATGAAAATATTCTGTTCATGATACTTCTATGATATACGTACGTATAACGTTTAAATGCAAACGACCAATTTTTTTTTGATCTGAAAAAAATTTTCCCTTTCTTTACGGACGAGTTATTTTTAAATTTTTCAATTCTCAACAAAATGATTAAAATTCTTAAAATAGACTTACGTAAGATCGATCTTACGTAAAATTGCAAATACGTTTCGATTATGTTGGATCGAGCAGATGAAATCTGTAATCCGTATAATTATGGTACATTTTTTTGGAAGGGATAATTTTCTGAGATTCGATTAGATCCTTACAAATTACATACATGAGGTATGATAGCAATTACTCTCGGCAAGAAAGCTAATATGCCTTATATGTATATAATTGCTCCGGGAAACGAAAAAGTGAATGCGTCCGCGTGCGTGCAACATTTAGAGGTTAGGGAAGTCCAACAATCGACTAATTTCGTTATATATCGTATAGCTGTTTATTAAACCTTATCCATGCATGCAAATTTAAAATACCAAATTTTCCTTAATCCATTGTTAGCGGAGGATAGATGGAGTGAAAAAAATGATCGTATCGTATACAATTTGGAACAGAATTAACGAAACTCGAAACTCGGCAATAAATACGCGTGTGTTAATCGTAAACAAAAGTAATGCGAGAAGCGAGGAGAGAAGTTTGGTCAATTTGAAAGGTATTAAAGGGAGAGCAGAGCGAGGTGTGGAAAATTAATCCCTTGCGCAATTGCGCCGTAAAATGGGTGGAGATTGCGTTTGTCTGTCGTAAGGGGAAGGTGCAAATCCGCGTGGGAGATACTCGCAGGCTCGGAATCGCGCAACCATGCTTTCGCTCACGCACGCGAACGTAACTCTCCCCTGGTCTCTCGCGCCGTCGTCGAATTTGCATATTTATGACTGTTTATAATGTATAATTGACGGGAATCCGCATACCATCGGACTAAAGCTACCGGGCTAGAGGCTACACTGCCTTCTGCGAGCCGCCAAATCAGATTACCGGCTTTGCATTTTGGCTCGACCTCGGTCACGACCACCATCGACCGCGATCTCTCTCCCCATCTCCAACCCTTTCTTCTTTCTCCCTCTCCTCCCTTTCATTCAGAACGCCACGCTTCTGAACCTCGCTATCTCTCTTACCTCGTCTCGTGCCCCTCGTTTTCCCCTACCCCTTTTCTCTATCCCTCGCCTCTGTTTGGCGCGAGGGCCAAAGCGACCTTTTTTGCGATTTGGAAGAGGGCGCAATTAAAAAGCGACGCCGTTCGCGGAAGTAGATCTCGACTAGGGTCGCCTTTTTCACCTGTCGTTGAAGTGTCGTTCGAAGCACGTGAATTTTACAGCCACCACGCAATTATGCAAGAGTAGTAGAACCGCGCGATGCCCAGCTGCCGCGACGCGCAGACTTTACGCTCTTAAACGTGATTATCGGGGACGTTGAATTATTCAGGAAGCCGTCGTTTAATTGTTTGTTCTACACCATCGAGGCAAAAGACTCGTCGAAATTCTGGACGTTGGCAACGCGTACCGTGTTAATTTATTTTCCACCTCGTGTTTCATGAATGAAGACACGGTACCTCTCCTGTTCCGCCGGTCAATCTTGATAATGCCGTTTCAATCCGGAGATGGACGCACCTTCCGCACTGTTCTCCAATCAGCTTATCCGGATTAAGTCTCGCGACAAGCAGCTCCGACAAATTCACGCGTGACGTTAGATCGGTCGACATCCCTTCTAACGCGATTGCTCTTCCACCCTTTCACGGTTTCCTGCGTTTTGCTTCAACTCTCCCTAGAATCAACTCTCCCTTTGACGTTCTACGTTTCAGCATTGCGCTGAAGATCCTCTCGCGGTGGCAAAAAAAAAAAAAAAGAAAAAAGAAAAAAGGGTTAACGATCCGCAAAGGAATCTTTTGTTTTTGCAGGTCCGTTTCGAGACTCGCGCCAACTCGAAAATTCGGATGAAACGGACGGGTATCATTTCGCGTGGAACACGCGATTTCGTCATTTCGCTGGCGCGAATTCCGCGAGAGGGGATTCCACGCGATTCCTCGTCTTATTTCACACTTTTATCCGGATAAAAGTAGGTTTCTTTTCGCTGGGTGGAGGACGATGCTCTTGATAAAAAGTCGCAAACAATTAATTTTCTCGTTAACAGAGACAACTGTGTCGTCCCGCGATGAACGAGCTCACGCGCCACTTTCTTTGTCTTTGTCTTTGTCTTTCTGCTACGACACTTTGTCCCCCGCAAGACACTTTAGAGTATCTTGCACCGCGGTTGGAAACTTTTGCCATGCAACCTCTGGCATGCCACCTACTTTCCTAGAAACGCTTCTTCACCAACCAATTTCCACGATTTCATCCTTTTCCGCGATCTTTTTTCGCTCTCCCTTCCATGCACCGCCAACCGAAAAATTCGTATCCGACGACGTTGTTTGTTCTGCTTTTTCCAACCAAAAGTATTATTTGTATTAAGTTACGTACATGCGATCGTACGAGACGTTTCTTGCTTTACATTTGATATACCGAGAGCAGTATCTTGATTTTTTATTATGAAAAAAGAGATCTTTCTAGACGAGAATCTGATATTTTCTAATAATAAAATATAATATATCAAGAAGATAGCATTTCGACAAAGAGTATTTAAATTCATAATTCATTCACTAGTCGTCCCATTTTTGTCCATTTTGTTCGTTACAAGCTTAAATTTATTTTTAACACGAATTGGCATTAAACATGTTGTTTCTGTCTCTACATATTTGAGAAGATTTCGCAAAATTTATATAAATAAAAAAATCAAGTATAAATTAGTTTTTACAGAGTGTCATCTAGTTAAGTTTATCGGAATGAAAGACACATTTGCTGTTTCGAGCCTCTCTCCCTAATCAAAAGCACTAAAATGCGCAATAAAGCGGAGAACGAGCGGTAGTTGTCGGTATAATAAATTTTGGTGGCTAATATCAGCACGCGCCCAAGGGTGTATTAAAAGTGAGAGGTGTAAAGTTGAACTTGGAAACGTATAAACGTAGCAGATTGCGAAACGCGGAGAATGGATATGTTTGATCGTTTAATAACTATCTCGAAATTTTATACTCGATTCCACACCATCCATGGTTCGTGGAATATTTCTCGCGGAAGAAAACTCTTCTGTTTTCGCGAAGAATTAACGAATGGAACACGTCTCGAAATGAGGAATAAATTCGATATCACGAGTGTAGCGATTATTCCAGAACGCAATTCATCGCGTAAAATCGCGGCGTAAGCTCGTACAATCGTGGAAAAACGCGGGGAACGGGCAACGAAAAAAAGAAAAGCATACACCCATGCGTGGTATAACGTCACGCGACGAAACCATTCGCGAAATAACGCATCGAGAAACCCGACGAAAGCAAAACGAAAGTCGAAATCGATTTCTTTCTCTCCCGTTTCATCCTTGAATTCCGGACGTGAATGGGCAAGTTACGATCACATCTTTCGAAAATACTTGGCATTTCATCCATAAAGATCATGACTTTCCAATGAGAATCCGCTTTTGAACTTTCATCTATCGTCGAAACCTCTCCCGTTATACGACCGATTTCCTCGAATTTTGCTTTTTGCCAATTTTGCTCTGACGAATCTTTGAAAATTTCCCTACCTACGTACATTTCTCGATGACAGGATCTCCGAGCTCTCTTTCTCTCTTCTCTCTCTCTTCTCCCTCGCGAAAAAAACGTTGAAATCTTTCGGAATACGACCCTCTTTTTTCCGCGTGGTCTTTATCCGGCGAATGGAAGCATTGGCCGCCAATCAAATTGCGTGGCTATCCGGCGTGTCGCAATTGGAGAGAGGCGAAGAAAAGAGCGCGCGGTATATATAGCGAAAGGGGGGAAGAGAATGGAGAGGAAGGGAAGAATGGAGAGTGGAGAGGAAGGGTAAAGGTTGTACGGGGTAGACATGGGCGTGCCAGGGCACTGTTTGGTCTCCGGAGAGAATAGAGAGAGGGTGCAAGAGAGAGTCTGGTTGCTGGAGAGTGACTGGATGGATCGGCGTCAAAGTGAGGGAGGCTGATGTATATGCATGCTACTCTTGGGTCAACGGGATGGGGCCGAATTACCATAAACACGATAGATAGTAGGCTAACTGTCACTGTGTGTGTGTGTGTATGCGCTCTTGCTCACTCTCCACACTCTCCTCTATCTCCCTCCGTCTGCCTCTTTCGATTCGTCGAACTCCGCGTTACGAATTTCTGTACTCCCTCACTTGTTTACTCTGTCGAGACAAGTTTCGCGTTCTCGTCCCCGCCACTTTAAGGGAAGCGCGCCACTTTTGCTTTTTTCATTAATCCTCGTCCCGGCTAAATTTCAAAATTTTTCGTCGTCGACAATTTCTATTCGAAATCTACGCGATTCCATTCGAAATAATAGTAATCGAACGGGAGAAATTAAATTTATTAAATTAATAACTCGGCAAATTTGTTGCTTTTGTGCATTCTACAGAACAGTCTCTAATTACGCACAGACGAGCGTACCCTCCCCTATTTATCCTTCTCGAGTTTCACGATGATCCGACTTTCACCCCGCTCCATTTATCGACCTTTGCCGTGCCAGATCACAGGGAATGTCTCTCCTTGATGTTTCTCCCCGCACGGCGAGCAAAGGGCCAAGGGCGGCCTTTAGCGTTGCCTTTATTCGTTCCGCAGCCGCGTTTGATCGATTCTTCCGTTCCAAGTCTCAAACACCTCTGGCCCGAGTTATTCTTTGAACCTTGTGCTGCTGGCCCGTGACCCGAGATCCGATCCTTCGCGCACTTTTCCACGCTTCACGCTCGATATCACGATATCACGATAATAATGAAACGGCGAATATCAAAATTTGGTGGGCCGAATTACGGGGGAACGAAAATCACGGTGGCGATACGTATATATAAGATGGACGAGGAATGTTTCGCACGGCGGAACGAAGTGGATCCGCGTCGGTTCGGCTACCTGGCCGCAAAATTTGGGATCGCTCTCGAAAGTTGTTGTGCGTTACAGAATCGTTGCAACCGCCACTCTCGATCGGCCTCGATTTTCCCGCAGGAATATGTTGCTTAATCGAACACCCGCGGATAACACGATTCGACTCGAAACCGTGGAGAATTCCTCCACGTATGCACGCGCACACGTACACCACGTGAATGCAATATTCCGCCGCGTTTTTCTCGCGATACGATTTATTTTAACGAGAATTGGCGTGAATCTCGTTGACGAAAATGCCGGGCGATGTCATTAGCAATAATTTCGCGCCGGTGTGCCGCTTCTTCGACAATGCAATTAGCCCGAGGATCGATAAGCGCCGCATCCGGCGCGATGCCAGTGGCTGCTCGCGGCGTGTCGTTTCGCGGCCAGGAAAGATAGCCGTTTTGTACGCGATTCGTACGCTCGTTGAGCACGTTTATACACGGTACGAAGGATGAAGTTGAAACCGTTCCATTGTTCGTTGGCAAGAATTAATTTGTAATATCCGAGTCGAATCGACGGTGGGTGTAACTTCGCGTGAAAGATTCTGCGAGAAATCATTTCTTTCGCGGCACGATTATTCTATTCCGGCCGGCGGTAAAGCTAATTAAAGATAGCGAGAAATGGCTTTCAACTCGGAACCAGCCCGCATTCCTCAAGGATAAGGGGAAAGAAATTGCAAAAGTGGAGAGCCTCCCGAGGCGTTCCTCCCGAATGTTAGTTCGACTGTTGGCGGAAAAGCGCGAGCAGCGAAGCGTGCAGAAAGCGTTTCAACGATGCCTGGCGTTCGCCAGATTCTCGGCAAGGCCGGGCCAGGAAGGGAGCTCGAAGGAATGCAATTTTCCTCGGATGTACTTTGTGCTTTCGTTCATCGTTTCGACGATGAACTTTCTCGTCAAGGCCGATTACGAAGAGAGGGGCAAGATCGATCTCGGGGAAATGACGCGTTCGGTCAATTTCGAGGATCGATCGAATTTTTCCAACCTTTATTTTATCTTCCCCTTCTTTCCCCGAAAATTCGCGACACGAATATTCGCCGCGATAGTTAGATTATTACTCGGGACGAGGTGAATAATCTATTAAGCGACCTTTCTCTCTCTCTCTCCCTCTTCGGAATTATAATTCCGAATTCGAAACTCGAGCGAGGATTTTATCTCTTAAATTCATTTCACGGAATTTCATATTCAAAGACCGCCTCGATACCCCGCCTCGGTGTCCTCCCCGGGAGGACACTTGAACCGCGACATCTTGAATCGAATATTAACGCGACGCGCACAACAAAGCGGGACAAATTCGGTATTATTTCCATCCGCGAGGCCGGCTTGCTTCGCCGGCTCTCCGCTTACTTTCTCGCGAGGATTAACGTGAAAAGACGCGTTGCCGAGATGAAGTCATTATCCGTGGAATTATTTTAGATTAAAATAAAGGGAATAAAAGGTCTGGGAAGTGGGAAACTCGGGAAAACGACGAAAAGGCAGGAAGGGGACAAAGAATCTGAGGCGAGAGTGGGAGGGCGGATAAAACCGCGAGGGGCACCAGAGAAGAAGCGTGGTCGAGAGACAGGTGCTGGGAGAGGGGAGCGGGGAGGAAACGAAACGACGTGCGACGGAAATCTGATACCTGCGGGGACTGGGTGGGGGAGGGGAGAAGACTTTTTAAAGTTATTTAAATTAAACAGACTGTTGGAAAGATGGAGAGAAGACGCGAGAGAAGAGGGGGGTGAAAAGCGCGGGGGGGAATAAGAGAGGAAGGAAGAGAGTGGTGGAGGGCGAGATAAGGGGTTGATTGTGAAGAGGGTAAAGGTTGAGGCGAGGAGAGAAGGAGCCCCGCCGGTATTGATAGCGACAACACCCCCGGATAAAATATAACGCGCGTCTCGCAGGGAATTAAAAGGTGTTTCTGCCTCCTTTTAACGGCCTCGCAAGAAACCAGTCGAGGTCGTCGTCGAAAGAGGAGGATACCCATCGAACGATGCTATCTCGGTTCTATGCTATCTCCTTCTAGGAGGGGAAGGAACGATAATAACTCTCCTTTATGCTTCTTTACGGATGCGTCTTTTAGGAAAAAAAACGTCGTATCGCCGTTGGAGAAATTACTTTTCCTCCTTCTCTCGTTATCGCGATATTTCGCATATCCTGGCTCTCTACCACGATATTATATCTCAACGGTATCGGCAGCAAGCCGGATCGATTTCCACGAGTCCTTTCCATCTCGCGCATATAATCGCACAATCGATTTCATCTCGCACTCATCACACCGCCTTTCGCGTACTTGGTTTCGTATTCCTGGAATTCCTCGACGAGTTGTCGACGGAGTTTGTAAATCGGCGAGACGTACGCTTAGCGATCCGAATAACCTGATGGATCGATCATCCATTTTGGCCCACTCCATCCGTCCGTCGGGGTAAATAGAAGGGTATTAAGTTCCCAATAAAAGTAGGAACGATTCGAGGATGCCGTAATGCAGCGTAGATCTCGAGCCTCTCTCTCTCTCTCTCTCTCTCTCTCTCTCTCTCTCTCTCTCTCTCTCTCTCTCTCTCTCTCTCTCTCTCTCTCTCTCTCTCTCTCTCTCTCTCTCTCTCTCTCTCTGGAGACTAGACCCCACTCACCCCAAAACCTGAACAGCTCCAGTTACACCAAAGTTTTGGCGGCAATAATGGACTCTGCCGCTCCGAAACTTCGAGTATTGTTTTATCCCCTTTAATACTCAGCCCCCCTTCAGGTAATGCAGAGTACCTATCGCCTCCGTTCGACTTCCATTTCTCCATTCCCTTCGTCCTTGCCAACCTTCGCTACCCATACCCCCCTCCCCCCTTTTTTACGCTTCTTTTCACGGCCGTTGCTTCGCGATAAGTGATTTCGTATGCGCGAAAGCAGCCCGGGGCTCCTTTAATTTTAACGCTCGTAAAACTCGATCCGTGCCCAAACGCGATTCCTCCAACAACCAGCCAATTTTTCAAACCAACTTCTTACACGTTATTACCAACGTGGATTACTCGCAGCACTCGTCCGTGTATACAAATATATATATTAATTTCTCGCCGGATAATTTATTCTCGTTTATATCGAGATATATTATAATTATTCCCGGAGATGCGATGGTTCGAATAATCAAATGCCAAGTAACGAAACAAGGGAACGAGGCAGTCACCCTTTCTTAGGAGCGTCCCTTCAGAGATTCTTCTAGAGAGAAGAGAAGTAATTAAAGTTGGTTTTCCTAATTAACGTTGCACCGCCCTCCGCCGCAATATTTCTCCGCCGTAATATCGTTTGTAATTGCGCATTGCGGCACAATGGTTTGATCGCGATATCGAAACGAAACGGGGACGATAAATTGGGCGTGGCGGATAATCGGCGGTGGAACGAGTGGCAAAAAATGATGTGTGTTGTTGTTGTCGTGCGCACGCTAATCGAATAGAAGAACCGGAAGAGAAAAAAACGTCGACGAGCCATCGAGAATTGACCCGATTCCTATCCCCGTGTCGGTAATCGTTAAATAGAAAAGCTGTGTGTCGAGTGTCGCGCTCGATGGAATCCCAACGATTCATATAAAACAGAGACGCTCCCTCTTCTCGAGCATTGTAATCGAGAGGTCAACAGCGATGAGAGGGGAACACGACGAAGAAGGAGTTTGAAGAACGCCGTTTTACGCGACCGGCGCGTTAATTTTCCACGTGCGGATCGAAAGGGCAGGCGCGTGTGCGAAACGTGGGTGGGGAGAGGGCGAAGAGAATAGAATTGGAGGGGAAAGTGGTGCGGGGAAGGAGAGTAATTTATGATAGAAGTTTTGATATACTGCGCATTTAGGGTAGAACTTTAAAATATTAAAATAGGTAGGGCGATACGATAGAGGCGCTCGAACCGCGACGGGAGATTTATCACGCGCGGGAGATATCGTTGTGCTGCCGTAGATGTTGTGCCGCCGCGACACAACAGCAACACCCATCCCTCGAACCCTCCCCCTTCGCCTGACACTTGGCCGCGCTACATCCACACTACACCACCATCCCCTATGAATACATCGGCTAGGTTTAGCTAGGCGATTTCGATCCCGCCGTCGAGAGATTCCACCCTTCTGTCGACCCACGGTATTTTAGAATCGTTCGAGAGCAGGGGATCGTTCCTTGACCGACACCAAACGGATCTGGACTACGAAGAGACGAAGCTCTCCCTTCGTGAATTTATCGACTCGAGATATGGTTATTATGAATACGCGTGTGAACATAAGAGATTGTTGCAGACACCTTCCGTTCGCGTGTGACACAATGACAGTGGTTATCGAGGATCGTTTTGGTCAGTCCAACTGGAGGAAAGATCGATTAGCAGCGTAGCTAGATGGAAGAAGAATGGAAGATATATTGGTTATAGGGAGAACATACGTGAAAGAGTTAACACTACGAAAGTATTATTTCCGTGGAGAAAGCCTTGCGTTCGATTTCGGGGCACGTAATGGTCGATCGCGATAAGTCATGAATCACGTGGCGGACGACGTGACCTACTGCCACGATCTTCATTATGCGGCAGCCACCCTTGGCTTGGTCGATGGCGGGCACGAAAAAAAAAAAAGAAGGAAAGAGAAAAAGGGCAGACACCCTCGAGAAACGTAACCCTAGCGGTAGGGTGCGTGCGGGCTGGAAAGTGCGGGAGCAGGGACACGCGCGGCATGTGGAGCCGCATATGGCGCGTGGCTTCCCATTGTTAAAGGCGCGGCTTACCTAACTGACTTTACGGTTGACCGTAGTTCCAGGGAGAGTCGAGGCTGCGTGGGGCCCATGTGTGCAAGGTGTCCTGGAACGATTCATCGTTCGATAACTATTGTCGGCCGCGACTCTCCGTTACGTTTTTACAACGCTTCTCCTCCTGTATGGGATGCAAACAGTTTGAGAAATCGATAAACGCGTTCGCTCCGATTTGCTTACAATTTCAATGGAGGGAGGGAATGCTTCGAATATTTTTTCGGCCGGAATCGAGGATGAGACGTTGAACACGTTAATTTCATTAGTCGAGTCCAACTGGATTTACGCAACGACAATATTCTCGAATTGAATTCACGAGGAAGGGAACGAGAATCGTCGTGGACAAGAGACGAAGGTAAAGAAAACTGTGCTCTCGTTGGAAAATTGTCGTTCGACTTAATTACGCGTCAGCGAGAAGGATTCGAGGCAAGATCCTCGAGGGATCGCATCGCACAGCTTTATTCCGAGGTAATTTTTCAATTTCTAATGGCGGTGAATGACCGATCGCGGACGATTTCAACCGGATCTCTTCTAACTTTTCTTCCCCGTGAGACGAGTCGATGACGTTCGCCGCGAATTCGAAAGTACGAGTACCGAAGGATGTTCGTGAGGAAGGACCGGCATAGCAATCAGCGCGATTCCCCTGAAAACTGGGACGCGGGACATTTAAATTATGCATTCCTGGGGGAAGGGGAGGAACAGTCGATAACGGAGGCGAGACGAGGGAAAGGGTGGCAGAGAAGCGAGGCAGCGCGCTGGCTAGAGATCGCGCTTGCACAAAACGGGCGAGCTCGCGAATCGATATTGCGCGTCGCATTCCCATCACCCGAAACTCTCCGTGGAATCTGTGGAACACTGTGGGTACTCGAGTGCATCTCGTCGGGACGATTATCGGCTGTATAACCGGAAGCGTATTTAACTCGTTACCGAATCCTCGAAACCGTCCGCGTTGCTCCTCTTCCGTCGTCGCGTCGTTCAAACGAGAGAGGAGGAGGAGGGGAATAATCTCGAATGCTCCACTTCGTTCTTCGGTTATTCTGCGCGGCCGTTTCCGTTAATTAAGAGAAGAGGTAGCTCGCTCCTCCCTCTTCTGTTCCCGGCAATCGAACGAACGGGCTTTCGCCTACTCGTGTTATGATCAACAGCGGCCGATCCCTTCCCCTCTCCTCTCCGTAATTTGATCGCCGACTTGGCTCGCTTTCGGCGGAAAACTTTCCTCCTCGTCATCGGTTGAATGAGAATTCAAGTTTCGCGACACGACGACGCGTCTCTTGGCCCGGCGAGCCGTGTTTCCACGGTTAATGCACTTAACTTCCGGATAATCAAACGAACATTGTTTGCCGAGTTGCGAAACACCGTACAACGCGCGAAACAGAGTTGGATGCTGCGTGCAACCGCGCGCATCCTTTGGGCCACCGTCACGCCGTGCAGACAGCCCGAGAGACCAGACTGGGATAGGAGTTTCGACGTCCTCGGGAAACGCTTCCGCCCAGCTCTTGAACTTTCCTCTTTTCTCTTCCGCCCGCTGTTTGCACTTTTACTCGCTCCGCTTCGCTCCCGAAATTAACCGAAATAACGTTTAATCGTTGGAGAGTCGCGGCTGACGATTTATCGGGCGGATTCTCGACGTTTCATAGCAGGGATCACCTCGTTGCGTGGCTGTAACAAATGATATTTCATATTTAGATTGGAAATTTTCGCGGTGCGGGATGAGGCAGGAAATTTTTTGCAATTATCTATCTGTAGCAAAGGAAAGAAAAAAAGAAAGGAGGAAGAGAGTGAAACGGAAGCGAACGAGAGGAGGAAATGGAAAACGAGCTCGTTCGAATCGGGCGAGCGAAAGAGGGTCAGATTGGAGGACGCGGCTTTACGTTAAAGCGATAGGAAAGGGGATGTGCGCATCAAGATTGGTTATCGATGATCGAAATTATACCGAATTATTATCGGTTTGCGCGTCCGGCTTCACCTTGCCGCGATTCAATTACGATATTCCGGCCGTGACGGCCCTCCGTCACCCGAAATCCATTTCGGTCGGGAAGGGCACGCATCCACGACGACGCAGCCTCTCGAGAATTACGTGGATTAACGGGGGAAGTAGGTTGTCGGCGAAGTTTAGATTACGTCGAAGTTGGCGAGTCGCTGAGCGCTAATTCGTAGGGAACGACGATTACAATAACGCCACCGATCCGCAGGGATTTCGAAACGGCGAGTTTCCAACGGCGAAACATCGCGGGGGAGTGGCAGAAGCTGGTTTGCGGACCGTTTGACGCGAGCTCCACCATTTCTCCCTCCCCCCCCTCTCTCTCTCTCCCTTCATCGATATATTATCGGTTATCAGAAGTTTGGCGCCTCGGCGGTTAGCCCGATCGATGGAAATTTCATTCTCGAAAAAATATCCACTCGTGCGGAATCGGTAAGGGGGAGGGGACAAATGTAAAGCGGCGGTTTCGGGTGCGGCGAGTTTGAAATTTTTCAAAAGCGTGTCTCGAAATGGTAATAACGGAGCCACCGGGGCTGTTTTATATTCCTTCCCATGGTTCGAGCTGAAAGATGCGTTCCACACGACGAGATTCGTTCCAGCTCGTTTCGGGGGTTGGTTGGTTGGTTGGCTGGCGCATGGCGGCGGCGGACCCTCGACGGACGACAGTTTAATACGCATCGAATGAATGGCCGAGATGCGCGGCATAGGAGCTTGTTGGCAGGGGATGGAAAATAAAAAATAGGCATTTCCCTTGGTGTATAAATCGCGATGGCGTTGCGGGATGACGCGTACGTGCCGACTTTGCGCCACGGGTGCACCCGAGCCACGATTGGCGTTTTGATTCGATCCTGAACGTGAATTGGGTTGAACACGAGGAGAGAGAGAGAGTGAGAGAGCGTTCGACACGCGAGCCCTTCCGTCGAAAACGTTCGACGTCTCGGAAGGTGCCTCTCGCACCGATCTAATAGAGACGTTTCCCGCTACGAGACTTGATTTACAATTCGATCGGATTTACCAATAAGTTTCGCCGTCCGGTATTACCTGTCAGGTGTAGCGGCAGTGGCGGACCGATTGCTTCGCTCGCTATTTTGTCCTGCGACGATCGATCGATCGTCGTAACGTCCGTAAACGAAACCGGCCTATATACCTTGCCCATATCTTGCCAACGTCCTCGCCTCGCCTTTACCAAACTTGTATCGATAATTCGGCGGCGGGAACTTGCGCGGCTCGACTTTCGCGTAAGCTCGAAACTCGAGAACGGATACTTGTCGCCGATGAAAATTTACCTCGTCACGAATTCGATGGAAACTTGAAGAGAAAATTATATATATATATTAAAATATCTAAATAGGATCTTTTTTAGGATCAAGGTGTTAATTGGAAGTAAAGAAAGTTTTCAAATTGTAGAATTGATCGTGGCCATTGTCGCGATTATCGAGCGACGAGGGAATTAATTCTGAATTATCGCGCCACGAATTTTTTTTTATATTATAAATTTAACGTGATGGATATCGATACACTTTTCAAAAATCACCGAGCGAATGCGATAAAAAAAAAAAAAAGGGAAAAAAAAATATTCTCGCGGCTATCGGTTCTGTTTTTTGTGCCGCTTTTCGATTTCCCCTTTCGACCCGCAACGAGTTCCGTCGATTAAAATACACGCGAAAACGATTCAGAAGCACCGAAATACGATCAATCCGATAGATTAGATCGGTTATCCGATCCAATTTAAATTTATTCCATTCAAAATTCGAGCGAATAAAAAAGAGAAAATTAAAATCTGCCCGATAATTTAATTACCATTCAACGAGATATGTTTATATTTCCACGCTTTTTTTATTTTTCGCTCGCGATTCCTTCGCGTCACGATAAACGTTATCACTCTCGAAATATGATCATTTTACGCCGCGTGAAAGGAAACGGAAACACAAGCGAAATACCCTGGTTGTCCCTGTGGATCGCTGTGGAAAATCGAAGAGATCGACCGCGCTCCTTCTCACCTCTCGCGCAAAATTAATTCGGAATTAACATTGACCTCTCGACTCTCGACGATCGGCAGTTGCGGTCGTCGTGACGGTGGTCACGCTCGCGATTCAGAAGCGGAGAGAGAGAGAGAGAGAGCTCTGTCACCGTGTCGTTGTACCGTGTCACGTGCCACATGTATCGCACCACACGCGGCTGGCGGCTTGTCAACTCTGCGTTTGACAGCGTACACGCGCGTTTGCCTTTCTCCCCGCGCGCGTGTCAGTTAGCTAGCGCCAAGTACGACGAGCCTTTCTCCACCAATCTTTGCCTCACGACGAACTTCAACGAACGAATTATCGAAGCGACAAAATCCGCGCGCAAGAATTGGAATTGTCGCGAAGATGCTTACTGGATCGATTCGATCTCTCAAGGAGGATGCGTGGTCCAGCTCGATATCGGATCCACGAGGGAGGATGGTTTTTCGAGGAATTTTCGAAGGTGTCGCGCTTCTTCGTGATAAATCCTCGTGAAAGATGACCCCATGCGCGCTCCTGGGACGACGAGGATTTCCTGGCCCGCGAAACCGAGGCTCTCTCTCTCTCTCTCTCTCTCTCCTCTCTCCCACTGGTGTCTAGCTGGGGAGGGTGGCTTTTGACTCTGTGCCAAGAGTCAGAGGCTCTGGCCCTCCCTGCCCTTCCGGTATCCTGGCATCGCACGCACGCATCGGGATTAGCGACGTACCACGTTAGGATTTATGATTGAAGCTCCGCTCGACCGCGGAAAATGGAGGAAGGAGAAAAAAAAAAGAGGAGAGAGGGAGGGCTTCGCGGAGAACTAACTCGTAAAATTTGGCATCTGGCACGGGTGCTGGTTCCTGCTTGCCTCTGTTCGTTTCCTACCAGTCTACCTACCACTTCTCTCGCCCCGCTAGGCTCGGAATAGATTCCCCTTGGAACGGGTTAACTCTCGCATCCTCCGCTTTTACGATTGAGAATCGGGGTTCCGGTGTTCCGCGCTGTCTGAAGTCAAGTGGTCCTGGACCAACGTCTTTATAGACCTTCCCCTCCTTCTTTTTCTTTTTCTTGCTTCCCTTTCTCGCTCCCCTTTATTCCATTTATGCTCCACGCTCTGTAGGGGACTCTGTCTTTCTCCTCGGATATATACGCGTGTGTGTGTATATATATATATATATATATATCAACCTGTTCGAATTAACACGCGACTTGTTTCTTCTTGTCGCATCGTAAAAATTGTTCAAGATGATCGAACGGCACGATACGATTTCGACGAGTGTCGGTTCCTTAGTGGGAAGATATCGAAGATGTCGGTCGAAAGGAGCTCGTTCCTCTTCAAATCCATCCTTTGCTCTGGTTCTTTTTTTTTTTTTTTTTTCTCTCCCTTTCGTCGAAGGTGCTTCACGGTGTCGGCTTAAATCGAACCGCGGCCACTTAGATTCTGTCTTCTCTCGCGCCAACTCTCGATCCTTTTGATCGATTCCTCTCTTTCTCACCGCGACTTAAAGACTCCGCCGAGATCCAAAGGGAGGCCTCCTCGAGAGCCTTCCCCCAGCTACGTCTCTCGCTTGTAAATCGTGGCGGCGCATAATAGACGATTACGGTTTATAAGCCGTGCCGCGGCTCGTTCCATGCCGCTTCGAGTATTAGAACCGCTTGTTTTACCTCGAGTGGTGCATTACGATCTCCCGATACTCGTAGCGGCTAGCAAGTTGTCGTGTATTCACGGGAGGTGAAGGTGGTCGATCGAACGCCAGATTATCTCGAAACGTGATTGATTATTCGTCGATCGATCCATTCGTTCGATACGATATTCGTTTACCTTAGGAAAATTCCAACTGAGAGAATAGAATTACACGTAATATCTCTCATTTCTCTCTCGATTTTATTCAAGTTAAATCGAACACCAATTCTTTATTGTAATGTAATAGTTGTGTGTACGAAAAGAACGATTTAGATAACGAAGGGAACAAATTTGGATAGATATTTATTTACTTCGAAGATTCACAACAAAGAAATCGACGACTTCGAGCAAAGATAAGCTCGCTACCTTGTAAAGTGTGAAATATATATACGCAGAAGCGTGTTTATTCTGGTCCTTGGACAAGTTCTGCGAAATAATCGTACGCGACACGCGTTTAATTCAATTTATGTCCGCGTTAAGTGGCGAGCACCTCGAACACCTCCCAACGCCAATTAAATCGATTCAACGCGTGAATCCCGTTGAATCATAAATTACGTTATATTCCGTTGGTCGGGGAAACTCGTTGGTCGAGAATCGAACGAGAATAGCGAATTTTCTAAAGTTTGCGGCAAGGAAGGAAATCGTTTATTTCAATCGTTATTTCCATTCGGAATAGAATCACGGAGATGGTTATTCCTGGCAGTAAGGAAGTCGTCGGATCGTCGAAATTTCTTGATATCTCGGAATCCCATCGGACCGTTTATTTTACAACAAAAGCAAGAAAAGTGATGGACGAGAAACGTGAAACGTTAAACCGTGAATTATCGCGTTTTAATCAACCGTCCTAAATCTCGAAGGTGATCATAAAACGGCCGTACCTCCGGCCATTAACCTCCGCGAATTTAAGAAAATTATCCTCTTCGTTTAACGCGCGTTTAACTGCGAGGGAAGCGTTTAACGGATAGGAATATATCCTCTCCCTTATTTATCCACTCGAGGCCAATACATTACCTCCTGTGCAATATCCTCCAACCCGCGGTGTTCGTGTTCCACGATGAATCTCAGCAGCTTAAACGATCGTACGCTCGATCACGAGGCGGGTAGTTTGCCATTTGCCGCGATCGTCCACGTTTAATCGGTTCGATACGGCTCGACGTCTCGGCGACTTTATTCGTCTGCCGCGCGACGAGAAAAAAGAGGGTCGAGGAAAGTCTCGCGGTGGAAGTCTCTCGCGGTGGAAAATCGCGTAGGAAACACGGCGATACGTTGGACGAGTGTAGAAACGTTGCAACTTCCTTCGCTCCGTAACCCGAGCACGGCTTCCTGGCAAATGGTCCGTAAGCCTTCCTCGTGTAAGTATATCCCCGCACACAAGCCTGCATCGTGGCGTGGATAGATACTCGTGTATCTTGCGTCGAGACTTGCCACATCGTCGACCGTGCATCCAAACGAATACTATGAAGTGCTCGGTGTGCAACTTACTTACTCGATGTTCCCTTTAACCGACGAGCATCGAAAAATACAGGAGGAAAGACGAGAGGTGAGGAACAACCGGCAAGTATTTATGAATCATCGATGGTCGGAGGACACAACAAAGACGATCCAAGGTTTTCGTTAAGGTTTTCATCGTACGGTTGGTGAGCGTCGTTGGAATATTATTCAACGACGGAGGGGAGAGATAAAGGGAATCTCGACGTTTGAAGTTTAATATTCCGATCGGCGAGGGAGGGGCGGATGGCGAACAGTTTCTTAACAATTCGGAGAGTTCAAAGTTCGGGGAGTTGAAATTCCGCAATTTTGGAAGGCTGCTCTTGCCTGCGAGCGGAGAAGGTGGCGAGAAGCTTCTCGAGAAAGTTACAGTAGAAGAATCGAGTTGCTCGAGTGGCCGGCACAAAGGTGCGCGCTTCAGCGGTTTAAGCGTCCAACAACTTGCCTCTCTCTATTCCAGCAACCTAGCTATATAATATCTAGCTAAAGAGTTCTCGATCGATGATGGAGCTATATATTAATCGATCTCGTAAATATGAGATATTGCACGCGATTTATTTACTCGAGCGGCGTAAAACGTTTCTATTAATACTAATCGGTGTCCCTAAATAACGGACGAGACGCGTTTAATGTTCATGACGCGGTAACCGAAATTGTAAATTGTAGAAGCAGAAAACCGCATTCTACCTCGACACGTACATTATATTTATAGATCGAGTCCGACATTTCCTCTTTTTAAGAATCGATTCTCCGATAATCTGAGATTATTTAAACGACAAATCGTCCCCATCCGTATCCGCGATCGTTTCGATTTTTCTCTCTGTTCATCCGTATACGGTCGGAGTTGCCATCTCGCAGTTGTCCCATACGGCCACAACGTGTTACAGGCACAATGCGTCCTGGGATGCGCTCGTTTATTTTTTTTCCCCTCCGCCTTCCCCTCGTACGTAAGGTCACTCATTTCCGTCATTGAACACCGAACACTCGAAGCCGGTGTTCCGCACGTTGTACACATGCGAGGAACGCGTGTCGTTCGTCTCTCCGTGATTCATCGTCCCTTCCATCCTTTGTTCTTCGCTCCCCTCCCTGTTCTTCTCTGTTCTCGGCGCCGATGTATGCAAATCCTGTCTACGAACTTGCTAAGTGCACGCGCAAGTGTATTAGGAGGACGATAAATTGTAGATCGGGTCGAGGAAGCGTTGCGGAACTATGGGCGGAAGTTGGGCGAAATTGAGTCAACCTCGGCTCGGAATTTTATCAATATTATACCACGGCGTATAATAAAATAATGCATTTTCCAAAGCGATCTGTAAGAAAGTTTAACGAAGAAATCCGCCCAACGAAAAATTCTCCCTTGCAACGTGCCTCGAACTCGTAAACACGAGGGGAACGAGGAGGTCGGGGAGGGGAGATGGGTCCGCGAAAAACGATCATCCACTTGGATCGATTCTTCCTATGGTCTGGTAAGAACGCTTTAACTTCTTCCTTTCGCGCCATTGTTGCCGCTCTCTAAAAGTATTTCACCATCGCGCCATTCAACCACCGACCATTGTCGTCCTCGCGTACGTGTGCTCGTACGTGAGACACAACGTTCCCATCCTCCTCTTCCACGATCTTGGTCGCGCATAATCGATCGAACTTTCCATCGGTTGAAACATGGAACGGGGCGAGAGCTCCGTCGAACTTTCTGATCGCCGTGATATCACGACGCGATTCACCCTTTTCGAAACTCTGACCAACGACGAGAATAGAAGAAGTTCGGCCTTGGAACAGTAGCTCCTAGTTGGTTCGACCCTCGTTTCTTTTTTTTTTTTTTTCCCTGATGTTTCGCGGTCAGATTTGCGAACTGAAGAAATAAAATAAAGCGAGAGGAGAGGAGACTCGGTTTTATTTACATAAAGATAAATGTTTCGGTTTAAGCACGTGGAGCGAGAGAGAGAGAGAGAGAGAGAGAGAGATCGCGGGTCGAGGAAAGTAATTTGCGGCGGTTAGTAGGAAATCCGATTTACATTTAATGCGAGACGAAAATCCCGCGGACTCGAAACCAACGGACAATTAATGCGTTCCGCAGGTACGCGGAGGGAAAAGGATCGTTAAAGCGTGAAGCTTTCGCCCTCGAGAGAGTAAGAGGTACGCAACAGTAAATTTGCATCCATTTCGAAATACACGTCGGTCCGTTGGTTTGAAAAGGACGAGGGATGGTGATGGGGGGAGGGGGAGGGTGCCGGTGGATAGCGCGCGAAACCTCCCGCCTTTTAAGGGGAGACTACTCGGGGAATTGAGTAGAAAAGAGGGAGCGCTTAATCGGCTTTAATTGCAAACATCGCGGCGTTTCGGATTCCCGCGAGCATTTCACGGTTTTGAATCGTTGTGCCACGCTCTCTACCTTACCCCCTCTTCGCCCCCCCCCTTTTTTTATTCTTCTTTCTCTTTCTCCTTCTCTCTTTCTTTTTCTTTTTTTTTTAGTCTCTCCTCCCCGTTTTTTATTCGTTCGACTGCCACCAGAGCGACGGAGCGCGCCATTTCTCTCTCTCTCTCTCTCTCTCTCTCTCTCTCTCTGTTCTCTTTTTCGTTTTTTTCATCAGACGAGCAGACAGACGAATCGTCGCGCGATTTCGAGCTTCGTATTAATTTATTCGCACGTCAAGGGACACGCGAGATGAAATTTAATCAGGGGAGGGAGAGGGGAGATCGAACGACGCGTCCGTATGAAATCTCTGCTCGGATTCGAAAAATGCGATCCCGTTTATGAGCGTCGATACAAACTTGGCGGGATGTATCTCGTAAATGATTGTTTTAACGCGTTGTTGCGCTCGTGAAAATTCGAGCGGTAATAAAAACGAGGTAACGTTTCGGATACGTCAGTAACGTTATGGAATCGCCAATTGGATCGCCAAGATTTTATTACCGTTGAAACGAAGTCCCTTTGAACGGTCGATTTACGAATAAACGTTGGCCCAGTTTTTCGGAGAGAGAAAGTTTTCTTCCATCGCGAAAAGTCGTCGGTTTTAATTTAATCCCGTTACACAGAGTTACGAAATAACTCGCTACGCTGGTTCTACGTAGCTTCTTTGTCCCTTCCCTCTTGCCCCCAAAAAAAAGACAACGAAGGATCACCTTGCGATTTTGTTTCGACGGGGGGGTTCGCGTCGGCTCGAGTATTCGTCTCGGTTATTCGAAACAGCGGCGGAACCGTGAATCGAATCGAAGCGCGACAGTGGCAAAGGAGGAGGGCGAGGAAGAGAAAAGGGAATGAAGGGAGAGAAGAACAAGGAGGGTGGAAGAAACGGCATACCATACTCTGCCCGCCCCTCCTGGGGGAAATCACATGCTTCCAGGTTTTATGAGTACTCCCACTTCTGCGGGGACGACCCACGGGAAACCCTCCCCCTCCATCTTACCCTTGCGCTTCTTCCAAACAACTCGCGCTTCTTTCTCCCCGCGTTTTTCCTCCATCTCGTTTTCCTCTCTCCGCTCTCGCGGGAGTACGGATGCTCGATCCTTTTGTCTCGCCAGATTATGGCCCGCGATACGTTTCGATGTTTAAGGCGATTTTCGAGCCCAGCCTTCTTCGTTCCACCGCGATAACGTAAACTCCGATCTTTAAGATCTCTCCACCCCTCTCTCTCTCTCTCTCTCTCTCTTTCTCTCTCTCCCCTAGGTGTATACGGCTTTTTCCTGTCGTCAAAGAGGCGGCAATCTTTTTCACCGACGAATCTCGGGACGATTTGCCGCGGTAGCGGTGCGTGTGTCGTGAACTTTTTCTTCCCTCGGCCGAAGGAGGGAAGAAACTCGCGTTGAAATTAAAAATTCTTCCGGCACGGTTATTAATAATTTCCTACGAGAGAATTCTACGAGAGAAATTCTTTCGAAGAGAATTTCCCTTCGTTCGAAGAATGAAGCGTAGCTTAGGTCGTTTTTCGCGTTCGATGATTTCGTATCATGATTATCGAAATAACCTTTCACGATACGAACAAACGTACGTACATAACCAACTTGAGGCACGATTACGTTACGTTACTTACTGAAAATTAGAAGCGAGCGAGTAAGAAATTTCGTGTAAAAGCGAATGGAATTATACGCGCGTGAAAGAAAATATACGATTTCGTCGAAACGGGGTGCAAAAATCGCCTCGTTCGTTATCAGGCGATATCGCGCGAAAGATCGTAGAACGTGGTATCCAGATCACCGCGAAGACAGTTGGCGAAGGGTGGAAAATGGAGACCAGCGCTGCTCCATCTTGAGCGGACCGAAGGCTATGTAGCGGAATATCGATTGACTACCTACTAGGATACCGCCGATTCCACACCCTCCTCCCTCCCCTCGCGCTCTTTCACGATTCTTGAGTTGCTCTCGTGCATGTTGGTCGTTCGCACCCCTCCTCCACCCTTGCCCCTCCGCCGCCTAAAGCCCTCGCCGTTCCGATGCTATTATCATGTCCTTCCCTCCCCCTCTTTCCTTCCTTCCCATATGCATCTTCTTACAACCGTACCACTAAGCTCGCTCTTCCAAGCTTTCCAACATTCACACGTATTGTATCCCCGAAGAGAGGTCCTTTTCTTACGCTTCTCCATCACCTTTTTTTTTCCTCGCTTATTCCTCGGCTTACCTTCGCGAGATTTTCTCAAATCAGCCAACTTCGACGACTGCTCGAACCCGTCTCTCGCCGGATTTTATCACATTGTAGTGATTGGGCGGCGAAAAGTCGAATTTTTCGAGTGGATTTTTCTCCTCGAACGAAGAGAGAAAGAGAGAGAGAGAGAGTAAGATAGATGTTACATGTCGGATACTTGTTCGACGAGTACCGTTCGCTTATCAATTTCTGGGTAGGAACGAAGGAAGGGAGGAGGAATCGCGTCGACCTTAATTTTCGAGGAAATTCGATCGTGTTTCATCGGTGATATAAATTCACCAAATTGTTGGACGATGTTTGCCCTATCCTCCATCAATGTGTTTTAATGAAAATATGCACGGCAAATATTTGAGAGCCGCGTTCATATTACTCGGTCGGTCCCTCTGATATACATTAACGAGATATTTTTTAAGGGATGTTTTCCAACGAACGAGAGGCGCCCTACCCTCCCCCCTCACTTTACAGCGCAGCGCTAAGCACACCTACCCTTTTGTAGGTGTACCTAGCCCCGCGGAAAAGTCGTTTGTACACAGCATCCCCGAGCGAAGTAGTTTACTTACAAATCTCATCTGGTGGCTTATCGAGTCGTGCTTGTTCCGCGACGCGACAATCTCAATTCTGCCCTGCCTTTCTTTACCTTGCCTTGCGTTCAATCGTAATCCCGATCTTTTTTTTTTTTTTTTTCTAACCCGTGTACTTGATATCGCGCAGAGACGAGATCCGGCAGAGAATATTTCCTCGAATCACTTTTTCCAGGAAAAGGCGATTTTCCCGCGATGTTGTTCCTCTCTCGAGTGAAACAAGACGATTATTTCTCCATCGATTACGCAAATTTTCGAACACGAGAGAAAATCGAGCGTGTTTTTCGAGCATGGATAGCGGGTTAAAAAATTGTCTCGCACGCGTCGTTCTCTCGCTTTCCGCCCGTTGCTCGAATGCATTTGCGAAGAACGAAGAGCAACGTCGCAGTAAGCTTTCCTTTTCTCTCGAGGATAGAATAGGCGAGATCGCGTCCGGATTACAATTCGGACAGTTGTCCCGTTTCGATACGATGATCGGGGAATACGATCTCGTGAATTTCACGAGACTGCGAAAGCTTCGACTACGGGAAGGGAAGGCGCGTTTCTTGGAATCACCTTTGAGGGGGAATATATATTCCGATGGAATTTAGATATTCGCTCTCTTATTATTATCATCCTTTCAAAGTTCGATCCCTTTTCGATTTTTATACACACGCCCTTTCGTCCGTGTCGCTCGGATCGATGGAAGCGATTCGAGAATTACGATTTCAATCGCGTACGCGCGTCCTCCCTTCTCAGTGGCATTTTTCTCGGCTCGAATTCCACAGCTTCGCCGTGGTCGTATTACGGATGAGCGATTCGAGGAGGAATGGTCGAAATAAACCCCTCCAACTCGCTTTTCCAAATTCCCTCCCCTTTCTCGGCAAGAGGGATTCGGCCTTAAAACCGGCCCAAGCGGTTTCTTTGGAGCTTCATCCATGTTATCCACGGGGAGGTTTGGATCTCTCTCTGTGCTAGAAAAGAGGTGTACGAAACAGAGGTGTCATTTCGATCGAGGCGTCTTCTTGGACGAGCGTTGGAGGAATTAAGACGAGGTCGGGCGAAGGATGAAAGTCCGAAGGAGGAGTTGCGCGAGGAGGGGGAGGGTTAGATGGATGAGCGTGCCTCGAATCGCTTATGATATTGTTCCTCCAACTCTTCGCGCTTTTCTTCGTTTCACCTTTTTCCTCGATCTCGCCAAGCCTGTCCCTCCAACTTTCCGTTCCTTTCTCGACCCGAAGACTCGATAGGATTATCTCATAAACTCGTGGCGTCTTCTCCCCCCCCCCCCCCCCCCTTATCGAATAATCAATGTCGGCCGCGAGGCGAACGGAACACGCTCGCCTGACTGGCATTTTCAAACGGCGCCACCGGCTTCTTCCTGATCGTCGACCAATCCGTCCATCTACTACTACTACCAACTGCTGTACCGTTTTTTTTTTTTTTTTCTTTTTATCATCGTGGAAACTTGTTTCCTCGCCGCACAAATATTTCAACATCCTCGAATCCTCCTCCGACTATTCGACGTTTTAATAATTGTAGCCGGATTCGCGAAAAAGTTTAATCGTCGACGTGCATCAAGTCGACGAAGACGAAGGCGAGTGAAACGAGGCGTAGATTCGACACGTATTATAAACTTTGACGGAACATCAAGGGGTTCCTCCCTTATCGCGCCACCTCCCCCCGTGGAAAATCATCGCGTACGTAAGCGACGTTTCTCCGCGAGAACTCGTCACCCTTGAAAATACGACGAAGGGTCGCGATAGAGCGAGTCGCGCGATGTATAGAGCGAGAGGAATTATTTATAAAGGCTGTTTCGGTTCGAATCAAAGTCTATTCAGAGCCCTCGCTTCCCTGCAAATGATACGCATTTTTTCACCGTCGAGGGATCTCGAAAGTTCGAAGGTTATTTCTCCAGCTCGAGACTACTCGTCTCCCTTCTTCCATTCTCCCCTCAGCTCTTCGAAAAAAGAAGAAAAAAAAAGACTTTGAATATGAATTAGTCGGAGGACAGAAGACAGAAGACTCGGAAATAGAGACGAGTGAACTGGTGATGATCGGTTCACGGGACGACGAACGTTTCCGTGAATTGCACCGAAGCAATTGTCCTCCTGTCAAACGCCAGGAAAACAGGAATATCGAATTGGCGCGGGAAAAATTGGGACGGACGGTGCGGGAAATTTAATTTACGATCCTAAAACGAGGGCGAATTGTAGTCGGCGAACTAATCGACCGACGCGTCTCTATCGAACGAACACCGTCTAAGCTTGATGCCACCTATCCACGCTGTCAGTCGAGATGGTCGACGACGTGTAACCGACAACATCGCTGAAGAATCGACCTCTCTCTCTCTTCCCTCGATTTTTCACCCCCTTTCTTTTTCGCTCGCTCATTTTCGATAAAAAGACCGAGAGATAGATGAACAGTCGGATTCAATCCAGTCTGACGATCGTTAAAAGATGTACACATTTGCGAAATTCAACTTCTTTCTTCGAGCGAGCCACGATTTCGTCCATGAAGCTCGTTCGCGTTAACCATTTCGAGGAGAGAGAGAGAGAGAGAGAGAGACACATCTTGAAAGAAGAACTGATATATTTACGCATAACGAGCTAAACCGATCTTGGTCGTCGAGAAAAGTGTGGTGGCCCTTTTTCGACGTTCGCTGAAATATAGTTGTTTGAAAGGAAGGAAACTGGCTGCTCCCTTTCATTTATGCGACCCCCATGATAGCAATTAGTAATGGTAATGGGCAGACACGTGATACCGGCGCATAATTAATCCTATTCGTTAACATAATTTTGCATGATAACCGTCTGGCCGCGAGTGCATCAGAGCCGGATCTATCTCGAGTTAACTCGCTAGAAGTTATCTCGGGTGGTAAAAAATTACCATGTAAAACAACCCGCCGGCCCCGGCTTGGTGGAGAGAAGCCCCTTTGAGCCCCGTACCTCTTTAGATTCTCCCCGCTCTTTCTTTTTCCCCTTCGCGTTTTTCCCTTCCCTGGCGCCGCTTTCTTTCGCCGCCGGCCAATTTTCTCCTGCCAAGGTCGCTCCGTGCGCGCACGCGTGTGTTTTGCGGCTCGTTTACCGGCCCCTTTCAACGGGGGAGGAAGGTGTTGCATCGCGATCGCATCCGTCAAAGAGGCATCGGCTAATAACCGAGCCTCCCCTCTCCTCCTCTCGTTTCGTTTCAAACATCTTCTCGGCTCGGCGGCGATAGGGATGAACAACGAAAAAGAAAAAAGTGTGCGCGGGGAGAAACTGGTTAAATCTGAAAGGTAAAAATTTAAATTTCGTCGCATCCAGCGCAAAGTGATCGAAGAGCATGGTGGGTGAATGAAGGTCCAGGGCGAAATTCAAAGGGTTAATTATCACCTTTCCCATCCTATCCGCGCTCAATTATGCGAAATTGATTATCCATGATGCGCAGAATCCGCACGCTTAATCGGCCGTAAACAAAATATCGACCACACGTCTACACGATTACGCGAATTTACATTAATTCGATACCGTGATTCGACGCATCAACGGCGAGCTTTCCCCATCGTCGACCACCTCCATCCTCCTCGTCGTTTTTGCTCTCTTTCTACCTCTCTTTCGGGATACTCTGGTGGAAGTGGAAAGAATCGTGGAAAGAAGAAAACCTCGCATCGCGACGTTCGAGATGGAGGGGGAGGGAAGAACGTGGAGCTGTGGATTTGTGTTCGAAGTTGTGTAGCATCACGACGGTGATAACGCGTCCGTGACGACGTCGATGAAGATTGTCTCTCGGGGGAGGACGAATCGGTCCGTTCAACGCGCGACGTCTGCTCGTTGGTCGAAGGTTATATAAAGGAAAGTGCACGGTTAACTCGAGCCACGGGAAGGAAAGGGGTGGCGTCTTCAAAGAGGGAAATGACAGGCGGAAGACAGGGGGCCAGGAGGGACTGTAAGTTGGTTGCGAAAATGAAATTACCGCACCGTGAAAGCACTGCTTTGCGTGAAATCCGTGGGAGAAAGGGAAGAATAGGGGAGGCGAGGCGTTGCGATAACATCGTCCTATCTTTCCCTTTCCCTCCCACTCTGCGCCTGTCCCTGTCCATTGCAGTCCCCCCTCGGCGTCGAATAAGTGAATTTTCGCATACTTTGGATTTTTTTTCAACAGACACCGAACGCGCTCGACGTTGTCTCCTCTCGTTACAATCGAACGTCTTCCTCCCTCCTTTCTTCCTCCCTCAGGATCGTGCTCCGATATAAATGTTCTTTCGCCCCCGCCAATCACTCTCCCTCATTTTCTCTTTTTATCTTCCCCCCCCCCCCCACGAATAAAAGTATCGGGAGAGATGAGTGGATGAAAGTCCATAAGGAATTCGGAAACATCACGCGTATAATCTCGCGCGAACAGATCGGCAGAGGTTCGCGCGTCTCGTAATACAACAAGAATGGAACCCTCCTGCGTTGAAAAGACGCAGTTTGGGGTGAGGGCTGCGTAATCGAGGGCGACTTTGCATTTTATATTTTCCAATTTGCACCGAGTCGTGTCTGGAGGAAGAAGAAGAGGAGGAGGAGGAGGAGGAGGAGGAAGAAGATTTCTCCCTCTCCTTAGCCTGGGATCGCGATAACGGTCGCAGCGGGAATACCGGCTAGCAGGGAATAGAAAGCGAGAGTGAACGAGAGAGAGTGGAAAGAGGGTAGGAGTTTGTTGGTAAGTTTTATAGACAATCAGTCGACTCGTTAACCGGTAACTACGAGAGACCCCTTTCCGGCCGCGTTCCACCACCGTGTTATTTCCATTCGACCCTCTCCTCTCCACCAGCCTCGACTCGTTGCAGACGTTAGACAGGCCATTCTCGGCCTATTTGACGCTCCCCTTGTCCCGCGAGGGCAACCCACTCTCGAACCCAAACTTCCATCCAACTTCGCAACCTTGTCGGGTATGCTAATGCCCTCCCCGAATCACCATACCGCGACAACTATGCGAGAACAAACAAGTGAAAAATTCTATTCGTCGAGGGAGGGTATATAAAAAGGGATGGCTCGATCGATCTTTTTCGCAAGGTAACGTATCCGCGACGTATAAGCTCTTCTATTCTTCATCCACCCCCCCCCCTCTCTCAATTTCCTTAACGAAAGCTTTCCTGCGAAGCTTTTAACGGTTTCACGGTGATGGATTTGGTTCAGAGCCGATATACGATCCGCTGGTAGCGATTAATCGTGATTAAATCGTGATAGTGTACGGCGTCGTGACGTCGCGGATTCTTTTACCTCTGTCATCGTTCATTCTTTTGTCGGGCGAAGGGAGGGAGGGCCGTGTCCATAATGATTTTTTCCTCTCTCTTATCGTCTGTTTTCGCGTGGGGAGATGAATCGCACGAGAGAGAGGGTCGTCGCGAAAAAGAAAGGAAAGAAAAAAAAAAAAGAAGAAAAAGAAGGAGGAAGCCAAGAGATCTTGCAGGGAGGAACAATATTCGGCGCAAATGGATACAAACGAGGTGATTGGCCCCGGCCGATCCATCACCGCGTGCCTCCTCGACTTTTTTCCCCCTCCGCTCTCCACTTTTCTTGCTCCGTCCCTTCGCCTCTCCCTCCTTTCTTCCCTCGGAGGCTCGTGGAGGAAGGAAGAAGGGTCGCGTGGCTCGAAATAAAACACATCCATCCATCCATCACGATCCGCGTGCAGTGTCTGCTGTCGATAAACAAGCTCCGAATAACCTTATGAACCTCTCCCTTCTCTTCGTTCTCTTTCCGCGTTTCCACGATCGTGGCCGAGCACCGATCGTGGATGCGCGAAACAACGAGAGCCCGGCTGCGGAAACGCGCTTTATCTCTTTTTGATGCGTTAATGCATTGCCCGCAACGCGGCTTCTGCCGTGGATGGAATTCGATTCGATTCGTTTTTCTTCGTCGTCCTCGCCGCCCTTTTGAAGGGCTCGCTCGTGGTAAATTCGTGAAGGAGAGAGAGAGAATTTTGATGGAGAGAAAAAAGAGGAACTCGGCCTCTATATATATATATATTTCCATGGGAGCCGTGCAACGGGGCAAAGGGACAGGTGGAGCGATTTTCGAGCGAAAGCCAACGAACGATGGACCAACGAGGCACCGTAACGACTTTACCTCTCTGTTAATGGTCGGTTTTACACGTGGTGCGTGACACCCGTGTCCGCGTTTACGCACAGCCCACCATTTCTCCCTTTCTCTCTCTCTGCTCTTTCACCACGAGCATTGCGAAACGACGGAACGAAATAAAATTAACGAATATAGATTTACGATGGCTGTTATACCGTAGCTTTCTTAAACGTATTTCTCTCTCCCCTCGAGACGTTCTCGCGTTGAAAATAATATTCTTAAATTTTGCCTCGTGACGAGTAATTTTTTTCGCCGTGTGAAAATCGATTTTTCGAAGAATAAGAATATCGAAGAATAGGTATTACGAAAGGAACGTTTGAAAAATAAGAGTTAACAAGAAAGGAAGGGGGAATATAATGAAATTCTAATTATCCACTAGGCTACGTCTCTCTGCTAGGCTACGCGGCGCAAAAGTTTCCTTTAAACGGCGTGGGGTCCGGGTCGTGAATTTTTTACCTACAATTCTCGGCTCGCTAAAGCAACAGTTACGATTAACTCCGGCCGCAAAAGTTCATACGCGAGCCGCCTCACCTTTTGGGAGACACATTTCATGATAACGGGGCCGAGAAAAAATTCAAATTTAATTTGCCTCGGCCCCGTTGTGCGAGAATTACGCGAGCCCCCGGGTAAAAATTAATTCCACGGGAATTTCAGGCAGAAAGGGCGAGAAAAATAAAAAGTAACTTCTTTTCCAATTTTTTTTTCTTCTTCCTTTTTTTTTTCACTATTCTATGCACGAAGAAATTCAACAAGAGCCATCGATTCCATTGATCCGGGATGTTTCGAGTGGTTGATTCGCGGATAATTTTCGATTAAAATTCTTTCGAGCCGCGTGGACGTTGGAGTCGAGCTGCATTTCGTACGCTGCATTCTCTCGGCGGAAATCGCGATAGGCGAGCCGATACCGATTCCCGCGATTTACGGCGCAACCGCGAATATCTCGATGCAAAGTAGTCTCGATAGCGTGTGACAAATCTGTTCTGTGTTTGGATTAAAAAAAAAAAAAACTCGGCGATTGTAAAACCGGTTTCGATAAGGAACACCGTGCGTGTTTACACGAAATCAATGCGAGCAGCAACGGTTTCAACGCGATAAATCTAAACCGCGATTCGAAATTCCCGCGGCAAGGGGTAACGTTACAAAGGCGGGAGGTGAATTACGGGAGGGTTCGTTCGAGGGTGGTTGGTTGGCAACGTATGCCAGAGTGTTTGGCGAGTGCGACGGTCGTCGAGGTCATGCGTCGCATTGTGAGTAAACCCGACGAGAGAGGAAATGGAGGAGAAGGTGGCTCCCGTCGTCGTGGCCCGCGAATTTATCATGCTCCGCATCCCTTGCGATACATTTCTCCGAGCAAGGTATGTGCGCCTCTCTTTTCGTCCTCGCTTGGAAAACCAGGTACGGAACGGTGTCGTTCTGTTCTCGAAATTCGCTCACTCGCCTCTCCCCTTCTCCCTTTATCCTCCTTTTACGCTCGCTGACAAGCCTCATCGTCCCGTTGTCTCGCGGCAGTTGGCAGAGCAACAGACGACCCGTGGTATATTTGAACGAGTACTATACACTCTGCCAAGTATCGCATCTCATTTGCATGCATTAAGGAATAGATCGGTAGCGGACGGATCGAGAGAGAGAGAGAGAGAGACGATTGAGGAGAGGCGGAGGGAAGTTTCGTTCTCTTGTAACGTTAACGTTACATTCGTGTGTATGGGATCTCCGGGGAATGCTCGAGTGAAATTTATATCGAGAGAGAGAGAGAGAGAGAGAGAATAGACGAGCAATTTGTCCTCGAGCTCCCGTTTAATTCACGCGAATTCGCTCGGTTATGTATGTACACTTCCTAGCCAGCTTCCTTTTTTTGAAAAACGGGAACAAGAAGTTGACTCTCGACCCGTGAATATATAACAAAATCTCGATTCTAGTTTCTGGATTCGTTACACGAAACGACGAGGCGGAATGTGACGAATCAACAGAGAGGAGGGGTAAACGTCTCCGTCCCTATTGTCGTGCCACGAGGACGACCGATATCCCGGGCAAAGTGACTTTCATCGTTCACCGTGGTCGTAACAAGCTCCCTTCGCTCCTTCGTAACAAAAGGACCTTCTTCTCCCCCTCGAAGAAGACAAAACTTTCCTCTTCCTATTCTCCTCCGAGGTGTTCTCCTCCCCCTCCCCTTGCGTTCCAACGCCGCGTGTTCCGCCAGTGGAGCGGAAAGAAAGGCGCGAGGATCTCTCTCTCTCTCTCTCTCTCCGCGTTTACGTAATTGCGAGAACGCAGCCTCGAACTAATTGTAAGGAGTTCTCGGTTCCGTTATAATTGGTCGATCGACCAAACGCTCGAGAAACGGCGACAAGAGTGGGGCAGAGGGGGGGAAGGAGAAGGACGGAATGCGAAGAGAGGGAATATGAAGAGAATGGAGCGGAAGGGGGTTGAAATTGCAGTTAAAGCGGTGCGTGCAGACGCTCGTGCTTACCTACGTTTCGAAGATCTACCACTGGCGGCGGCCGGGCACGTCGTAAAGACAGAAGCGGCGCGAGTGTATGTACGTTTCGATTAAACTTCTCAGACGGGAGGAATTATCGCTGTCGCGCGATCGTCGAATATAATTCGTACGTACGTACGCGATGGTTTATGCGCGTTCCTTTATGCGCGACAGAAGGCACACCGATTCTACGAGAGAGAATATATAACGACGATCGTGTATGTAATAATGGACATTCGTGGTGACGATCGAGAGTTGAACAGAGAGGGACGGCTCGAACATCTTTGTGTTTTTCGAAATTAGCATTTTTATGGGACGATAAACCATCCGTTGCGTCTCTCGTGCATACGCATACGAGGTTCGTATTTTAAGGCTTTCCTCGATTTATATCGGGAATTATCGGCCGATATTGGACGAGGGAAGAAGGAACGACGAGTTTTCCTTTCGTATTTCCCGAAATGGACCGAGACGATGTTACCGAGAGATTAGAAGAAATGGTTTCGTTTATGAAGCAGATCGAACTCGAGATTCTCTCTCACCATATTTCGTAGCAGATTCGTGGTGGCGAATCCACGATGGAGATGGTATCTATCTCCTGTCTTACCGGTTTTACGGCATCCTGGTGTCTATCCTCGCGAGGAAAAGCGAGGATAACGGCTGGAACGGGTCAATTTGATCGGAAGGTTTGCGAGAGGAATCCGTTTTTCTTTTTTTTTTTTTTTTTTTTACATTTCAAAGTTGAGAACTCCATCGATTGGACGAGACGCAACGCGAAATGGCTGTTAAAGTCTCACTGTTCATCGTGATTCAGAGGTGCAAAGTAGGTACACCGTTGACTTTTACAACTGACTTTTCCATCTATCTCGCTCTTTCCTTCGCTCGAAGGAAAGAATCGAACGCGAGGCCGTTCGTTAAAGGTATCATCGTACCGGATTCGTAGGTCGGTTACGACGTCGGTTTACGCCGGGAGGAAGATACTCGTTTCGCGTCGGTAATAACGGCTGGCGTAATAGATACTAGTTGCCGTTCTCCTCTACGTATCCTGTAGGTAGATAGATCTCGGTGTATAACACCGCAGTTGCTACACCGGTTACAGTAAACCGTAATAAGTCGTAATAGTAATGACGGCGTAATGGTGGCGTAATAACGGTATCGAACGAGAAACGGGGAGGAAAAGTGGGAAGGACGATGGTGAAGAAAGAAAAGAAAAGAAAAGGAGAAGAATAATTTGGATAAGACTTGGGCGAGGGGGGGGGGGGTGAAAAGAGCGAGGTCGAAAACACACGAGGCGAGAAAGGAGATACTTTTCCCGAGAAGGAAAACTCGCCAAGTTTTTCTCCCCGAAATTTGCATACGACCTGGACCACGGAGGAGGCGAGATATCCTGAATAAGGGATCGACTTGTTGGCGCGAAAAGAAGACCGGATGCGTGCACTCCCTTGCGCGGGAAGGGATTCGAAACGATGAAATATTCAAGAATTTTTTCCAGATCCGCGAAAGAGAGAGGCGCGAATATTTGCAATTATCTCGACCGATCGACTTTGAGCGGACAAGAAATTGGAAATTATTTCCCAATGGGATGATTGGACGCTCCGCCAACTTTTGCCCTTTCGCTGTTTCGACGGAAATGCGCGCGTGAAAAATGCGCAGGAACCGGATTCGTTTGTTTTTTGGGGGGAAAGGCAATTCATGCAGCGAAATCGCGGAAGCACAAAAGGGCGACATTTTTTTCGGTGTCCACGGAACGAGACGACGTGCAATCCGAACGTAACCAGGGGGAAAAAAAAAAAAAAAAAAAAAAAGGAAGAAAGAATCACGCAGAATCCCCGGTCGAAATTTTCCCGTACCCCTAATTTATAGGTCTCTCTGCTCCCTTTTGTCGTCGCCACCCCCTCCCGCGGCGGCAGTTCCGTGCCTCCCAGGGGAGGGATTGAAACAACGTGGCGAATCTGCGCGGGTTACGTGGAAATAAAGAACGCGATCGTGAATTAAAAATTAACGATCGAGCGTGATCGAGAAGAATCCTTCCTCGGAAATTAAATTGCCTTCCACGAGGAGGAGAAAAGATCTAGCCCCTCGTCGAATAAATCGTCCCTTCCCCTCTTCCCGATCGGAGGGTCGAAAGCACGAGAATCAGCCGCCAAAGAAACACACACACACACACCTACCAGGAGGCCAATTAAGACGGCCAATTTTGCCGAGCTTCCTTAAAAGGGATCTCGTTTCGTATCGTTATTCGTATGTGTTACGATTATCGGTGCGTGGTTCGTTAGTCGGTGGTTTTCCAGGGGAAAACGTTGCTCGCAAAATTTTCTTTCGACGAGCCGTCCAACGAGGGGGGAGGGGAGGGGAGGGGGAGGGCAGAAACTCTCGTAGAGAGATACGTTTCCCGAGGGAGAATTGGTTAAATTCAACCACTCGCTGGTTGGAGGAGGGAGAGGAGAGTTTCATTGAGGGTGGTGGCAGCCAGTGGCCGTTGCCGTGGTACTTTCGCATTGTACGGAGGGGGCTACGTTGTATGGAAGCAGGCGGGTTGATGAAGCGCGTATGAAATTTACAGCCACTACGACGCGGGAAACGCGCCCCTGGCTACCTATCCTTGGGCTTCAGTCACCGCGTCTCTTCCTCCCCCGTCTTATTCCTCTATTCAAACGCGGATTTTGTTGTCAAAAATTGGGCTCGATGGAGCGCGTCTGGGGATACGACTCCCTGGCACGATCTTGATACATATTTTTCTCGTAGGATTATTTTATGCGTAATCTCAGTTTCAGTTTCAATCATCGGCGTTTACGTTAAAAAATCGTGTTAAGGATTTAAGGAATTTTTGTCTTCGCAGGCTTTTCTAATTAAAGATTAAAATGCTGATATATTAACGCGTGAGAATTATCGCGAAAAGTCGGATGTATACGGGAATAATAGATGGTGGAAATAATCGTATCACGTGTTATTTTCGCGCCCGATTCGACTCGAAAATACGTGTAGGTAATGAAAAATGGCCGGGGAGGGGGACTCATCGCGCGTCCTATTCATTTTTCATTACAATCCCTTAACGCCTCTGTTCTGTCTGTGTGCACGCGCAGTTTCGTGGTTATTATTTATATTTCATTTGTTTATTTGCATTCCGCTCGATTATTAATTCACATTCCTCGGTTTGTGCGTTTTTCCGACGATCTCTCTCTCTCTCTCTCTCTCTCTCTCTCTCTCTCTCTCTCTCCACGTCCTCTCTCAACTTATCCCCTTCTTATCGAATGAAAAACGATGGTGGAACGATGAAGAGGCAGGGGGGCGAAGGATTTCGAGAGACGGTCCGCTCACCTCGTAACTCGGAAGAAAGTCAATTGACTCCCGCGGGATCGAGGGATTTACGAGGGGGTAAAGACAAGCAGCGCCATAAAAGAGGGGGGGTCGAGGAAGAGGAGAGTCGACGTCGTAAACGAGAGAGAGAGAGAGAGAGAGAGAAAGGAAAAAAGTTAATATCCTAAAGGCGGAATAGGCTCGACAATCGCGCTCGAATCTTGGTCGCGCGAGAGAATTCGTTTCTCGATGATAGACACGAAAGCGGGAAACAAAGGGGGAGGAGTGAAGAAAAATCAATTTCGAGAGCGCGATCTCGAGGAGGGCGAGCTTCGGGTGTTGGTTGATTTAACGCGAAAGGAGGAGGGGAGGGAGTTTCCTTGTTGGAACGATACGCGTAAAATCCCTAAACCTCTTAGCGGGTCGAAGATCGTGGCCGCGGAGAGAGTTGGAAGATGAACGCGCCACAGTTTTCTTCTGTGGATGGAAATTTGATCTTCGCTCTCTTTACGATTCCCGGCTACGGTCTCATCTTTCTCCCCCGGATTTGTTTCCTCGAAACGGGAAGAGCTATTACGGAACGAGTGAACCGTGTTTTCTCGCAAACAGTTTAACTCGGGAAAAGGGAACCGAGTTTCCGCCTCTTTGATCGCTCGAAAACTGACGAATCGCTTTCACGAGAAATCTGTTCGTCTAGCGTTAATTGCTCGATGCGTTACAAGTTTTTTTTTCTTTTCTTTCGTTCGAGAAAACTTGGAATTTCGAATCGTTATCGAATTTTAAAGGTTTTACAGAAAGCGTTAACGTACGCTTTCTTTTCGACGTTACGTTTATTCTTGCCCCGAATTTTTCCTCGCGTATGATGAAAACGCGTACAATTTTTTTACACACAAGTGAATCAATCGCGACGACGATCCATCGAACGATTATCCGAATTACTCCTCTTTATATTCCTCGCGAATTCTCGAAAGAAGATTCTCCTCGCTTCCTCCTTTTCCACGGTTCCACTATTTTAACCTCTCTAATCGCGGCTGTCCGTCTGTCACCACCGTGTCGTCTCGTGGAGGAGGAGGAGAGGTCGTGCACGAGCGAGTCGGCACGACGATACCGCGAAATCTCGCGTCGCGTCGTGACACGGCTGGGTAACGAACTCCTCGTGACCGTCCATCGTAACCGGAAGGGGCGGTCTCCTCGTCGAAAATTGGCTTCCATCGGGCGTTAAAAACCATCGAGGAGACGGCCTTGAATTAATGATGAACGTCGGAGATCGTTTGGCAGCTCGTTTTAAAAGCTTTTCATTTTCTTTCTTTTTTTTTTCTTTTTTCCTTCCATCCAAAAAAATCCTCGAACGATTTCGAGAGACGACGAAGCGTTCGAATGGATGGATCCATTGACCGATTTCGATGAAAAAGTAAAGTTCAGAGCGCTCGCCTTTTCTCGAAATATTCGGCCGGTCGTGAATAAATAACGCGACTCTGCGGAGGAATCTGCGGGAAGGCACACCGCGGAAAGGCATCGAGGGAGATCGCGCTCGTAAGATTCTTTCGCGAAATAGAATTCCGCGCTTTAACCGCGCGTTTTACGAGACATCCAAGTTTTATACCGTTCCCTTTTTATCGCCGGCCGAATAATCCCGTCCCGATATGCAGATCGGAATTACGTATCCCCGATTCGTATTCCGTGTACAGTCGGTTACGAGTCAGTTACATCGTCCGAAAATAAAGCCTGAAATTTTTATTCCCACCGCTTTCGTTCCGCTTTCGTTCGCCCGATTCCTCCTCCTCCTCCTCCTCCTCCTCCTTCTCCCGCTTTTCGCGCTTCCCTCGAAGTCGAAATCGTATGGTATATCGTATCGATCTTTGATCCGTGGAAAATTAAAAGTATTCACGACCGAAATCGAAATCGTATCCTCATCCTCTTTTTAACATCGACCCTTTCTTTTTTCCACGCTCGGATTATTCTTGGCACGGATCCACTGGATTGCATTAGCTTCCATCCGACTTGAAGTTTCGTTTTCGAGATTCGGCTCGATTGACAGGTTGGTCGACGAGGTTTCGCCGCCTGCTTCTTCTCGCCTTCCAAATATAACGTCTCGGGCGAAGTTGACGCGCGTGAAACGGAGAAAGGAAAAGGCCGCGAGCTTGTTGGAGTTTGACGGCCGGGCTAATGCGCGATGTCAGACGTTGCCATCCACTCCCTTCTGCCCGATCTTCTTCCCCTCTGGCGATTTCTCTCCCGCGCGATTAATATCGCGAAAGAGGAATAGCAGCCTCCCCCTGGAAAAATTCTCGCGAATTAATTTCAACGAAACGACGAAGGGGGACAGACTGGCCGTGGCTCGAGATTTATGCGATCGCGGCGATTGACAAGACGACGACGACGACGACAAGCATCGTAACGCATTCGAAACGCGCGTCATCCTCGAACGATTTGTCAGAGAGTTCTCTCGAGAGGGGCCGATAATTTCAAGTTCAGTCTCGTCTCGTCGCAATAATCGTCGGTTATATTCGAGTTGTAACTCTGCTGATATACGATATATTTTTCTCGATGGAGAGAGAGAGAGAGAGAGAGAGAGATAGAATTTTCAGCTGGAAAAGGAGAAAAAAGAAACAGATATTCTCTGGATAAATTTGCCCTGTAATCATTCGAGGAATGTAATTAAGTTGCGGTTCGACTCGAGCCGGAGTGGAACGATTGGTAGAAGCGAGAAACGAAACACCACCGTTTCCCCTTCTCCCCTGGTAATCGCATCGATCGTCGTAATTGGCCGCGAGAGAGAGAGAGAGAAAGAGAGAGAGTTTAGCGCTTAAAGGCTGCTCCTTGGCGCGTCTTGGCCGATACGGAAAAGCCGATTTGTCGGTCAAACTTGTCCAAGATCGAATCACTGGTGAAAAGGGAGAAAAAAAGTAAGGGGGGGAGCGAAGAGAGAGGCTTCTCTTATATGCGATTGGCCGCGTTATTTCCGGACGATCTCGCTCCAAGCTTCTGTCCGGTCGTGCTCTCGCTGGATATGTACGAGGAAAATTGGAGGAGCTTTCGAAAAGAAGCCAACAAACGGTTGCTGAATTCGCTCCGCTCGAAGCCAAGCCGAGTTGTCCGGACTTTGCCCCGGACTCGCATCTTCTTCCGCGATTTTTCAATTTCCCCGTATATTTCTCGAATCGTGCTCCTTCAATGTGTTTACCGTTTTCCTCCTCCTCCTCCTCTCTCTCTCTTTCTCTCTCTCTCTCTCGATAGAGGAGAGGCTGTTTGCCCAAGTTGCAACGCGGAGAAACGGAGACGAAATGGAAAAGTTCTCTCGTGTTTATTTTCGCCTCGCTCGAGCCTAACGATTACAAGCGATCCTGAAACGCTCGATGGAATTTACCATTTATCGAAGGGCACGCGCGCGTGTGTTTATATTATCGAACGAAATACCGTTCCTCATTCGCGATTTGTGATTCACGCGCGACGGTCGCGGTGATTTTATTCGAATTCGATCGAATCCTGTTCCTTGGCCGTGTCCGTTTTCACGGTTTGTCCAGCGAGATTGGAGGAGTCGTCGTATTCGTCCGTAATTCCATTTCTCTGCTTACCTCCCTCCCCTTCCTACACAGTGGACGGCTCGACTGGAATTCGAATCATCGTGCTCCTTGATCTTTCGTTGTACGTAATAATACAATATATCGTGTATAAGTTTTGTTGCTCGTCTAGAACCGCCGAGTCCGCGCCACATTACGAGCGGATTATTGGAGCTCGTTCGAATTGGAACGAGTCGGTGGAACATCCTCTCCTCTCCTCCTCTTCCGGAAGAAATAATCCCTTTTGGCCTAGATTCCGGTCCACGACCGCGTAACGTCGCATCGATATGGTCAATTGGCACGCCTCGTCGAATTCCATTGTCTTCCATCCAGCGGATAGAACACACCCTTCCCCTCCCAATGTTACGACTCTCTCTTCTTTGAACGGGGGAGGAGCCGCGTGGTTCACCGCGTTGCGGAAACGTTTCGAGAACGTTTCTCTTCGCTCGCGGTTTTAAGTACGAAACGTCGATAACACCCCCTCTTCCTCCCATCTGGAATCCCCGTTCCACTTTCTTTCCTGCTCAGACTCGAGGAGGAGAGAGGAATAAAATTACCGTGAACTGAAAGTCATAGCCGAAGACTAGGGGATGAAAACTTGTTCCGTCGAGAGCGGCATTCTCTCGACGAAAGAAAGTCTACCAGGACGCCTCTGAACGATTCAAACGAACAATTCTCTCTTATTGTTCCACGTTTTACGCTACTTGTCCCCGCGTAAACGAAACGCTTCGTTCGAACGCTTTGTGCCCTTCGTCGTAGGAATATAAACGCGATATGACGTTCGCGGAGCGATTCTTGGGAATAAAGCGGTTGCCTGGAATTCCTGGAATCGGAATATCTATCGGGCGTGCGCACGATTCCATTGGAACGCGGGCAAACACGCTTTAAAAAAACTCAAATTCCATTTCTCGAGCTGGAACCTCCGGTGATTAATGGAGTTAAAGGAGGAGAGTATGGCTCGACGAGTGATTAACACGCTTTATAGCGATCGACGGCGGGAAAAATCGTGTCTCGAAATCGAATCCCTTTCTGGACGAGGTTCTCGCAACCGAATCGTGGAAAGAAAGAGAAGATCCGAGTCGAGTCGAGTCGAGATTTCACCCCATTGTTCATCCCGGTCCGGTTGGACAGAGCAAACACGCGAGCTAATTTACAATGGGTGTTTGCGGGGAAAATTTGCGCCACGCCACGCGGTTCCTTCTCGATCTGACGAATTGCCGCTCGTTTGCTTAAAAATTCCATTTAGCGGCCGGAAATCCTCGAGGCCGTTTTGTTTGTTTTTATTAATTAAAATCAAACGGCAGCCCTAGGACCGATCGAATCGGTACGCGAGCTCCGTTTACGCGAGGAGGAGAGCGGAGAGGAGTGGTGGAGGATATTCAGACGGGCGAAAATTGAATTTTCCCCGGTTGCCAAGATAAATCGAGAGACCGAAATAATATGCGACAGCGTTGGGAATCGGTGCAGGCCGTCGAAAATATACAAACGATTCTATTAATTCGGAGCGGCCCCCTCCCTCGAGCTGGTCCTTCTCCGTGTAACGGGAAGAGGAAAAATTCCGCCGAATATACACATATATGTGGCGTGGTGGACGCCGCTTTTATTACCGCATGCATTTAAATATAAAGCAGTGGCGCGGGTCTCCCCGTCGACAAGGAGGCGAGCTTACCACCTGCGTTGCGGAATTTGTCGGACGATTCTGAAAAGAAGTACAAGTACTGGATCCTCTCCTCTTTGTGCAACGCACGTGTCTCGCCCCCGGCTGCGCCTTCTTCTTCCTCTTCGTTTCCTTTTCGTTTCCTCGCCGCTTATTTTTCCCATCTTCCACCTCTTTTCTCTCCTTCTTTTCTCCTTTTTCACGCGAGTATCGCGTGGAAAGGATTTCTCTTTATACGAAACTCGTGGAGGAAAGCTGGCACAAAGAGAAAGAGAGGGAATCTTCCGCGGGGATGATCCGCGTTAATAAAGATAAGAGTAACACAGCGGCGGCACAGAGGGAGAACAGCGAAACGTTAAATGTTGGCTGGCCCCAAGATTCGCGAGAAGAAGGGATTCTTATTTTCTAATGGCGAAACACGCGCCGCGACTCCGTCCGATGTTCGCGAATATTGAATTTCAAGGAGCCCCTTTGTGCCCTCCCTTTCTTTTCCATTCGAGCCTCGTTGTCGTTATTACTTTTCTCTATTCGTCCTACGAAATCCGTCGAAAAACAAGTCTATACTACGCGATTCAAAGGGAAAAGTAAATCGAGATAGTAAATTTTCATTTCCACGTTTTAACGTTGACGTGGTGGGTGGCCCGTATGGATGGTATCGCGATCGCTTCGATCCATTTCGAGAGCGCGCGATTCGATCGATGAGGCGCAATTCGATATTCGATTCGAATAACGAAAAAGAAACGCTGCGCGTTTCGATCCCTCGAGGAATGGTATCCTCCCTCGACGCGGAGATATAACTGGAGAACGGCAAGGTCGAATTGGCGCGACACGAGGAGGGAAAAAAGCGAATTAATTACGGGCGGAGAGGGAGAGAAAATTAATCGGCCCGTTTCGCGAATAATTCGTTTCGATCGTGTCGCTCGTTCAAAGTATCGCTCGAACAAAACGATTTGCCGTTGCGGCAATCTCGAGCAGTTCGGGAAGAAATAACGCTGACAGAGACACGAGATAAAAAGTAATTATCGACTGCGCCACTCTCTCCTCCTCCGCCCGGCCGATTGAAACGAGGATCTCGGTTGAACGGAAGGTGAAAAGCTTGAGAAAAGGCTGCGGCAATTATCAAGGCCGCTCTCCATCGACCCCGATCGTCGAATTTCAATTCTCGACTTTTCAATTACCCGCGATTTTCTAATGGCGCGAAGATAAATCACTCGAGGAGGAAAAACGTTAGAAGATCCTCCGCTTCGTAACGCGGTTAACGGTGCTTGCAACCGAGAGAAACGCGAACTCGAGACACGCGCTTTCACGCGCTTATCGCCGAGCATTCGAACCGTCCACCTATCCGTATCTTCCTCCGATGTACGTCGGATACACGAGAGGATCCAGATCCCTTTTTCAACGACTTTCTCACATATACATGATTTCAAGATTTGAGTCAAGATTATTTTGTTAAAAATATTTCGCGCGTGCCGGTTGTTTCATTTCGATTCGTTCGTAGGCGTGGTGAGAACGAAGGGTACATTGCGAGGTGTGCTCGAGGTGTTTGAACGCTCGTTAGCGGGCTACCGCGAGACTGCGCGTATCCACCTCCGCTTTGCGCGCTTCTTGTTTACCGTTCATAAAGGGACACGGCCGTCGAGATGGCCGTTCTAATTAGCAACGCGTACGACAACTCTCCTCCCCCGTGTTTCACTCGAAGACGAGCGAGGAAGTAGCAGTCGAACTGAGCAAAGTTTTACTCTCTTCGTGTCCATCTACGCACGTTCGAAATAAGACGTCTCGATAAGGTTCTCGCGCCACCGTTGTTTCCTACGCGCGGCCCGAATCGTGAAATTGCTCTTGAAAGCAACGTAGCGCCAACTTCTCTCCAAAATTGGTCCCCGAAGACTGGTGGATGAAAGTGGTCTTTTTTTTTTTTTCTCTCGAGTTATCGATAAAGGATTCCTCTTCCTAGCTTCTTGCTCGATTTATGGTTGGACATCTTTTCCCGGATAATCCTGGAAAGGAGGATTGCGTGGCGGAAGAGAGAAGAGATCGTACGTTGTAGTCGATAACGTTGTCTCGCACGTTTCTGCGAGTAATAACCACATTTGCTCGGTCGCCGAGGGACACGCACGCTAATGGAGTAGGTAGAGTAGTAGACTCGCGAAACTATCTCCGGTCAACCTTCACCGACCTTCCAGGCGATAGCTCCAAGATACACTTAAGGCTTAATTGAATTCCGACCACCGCCAACTTGAGACCCTCCTCCTTGATCGGTCGCCTAAATCACATTGCCGTTTACGGGGAGAACGAGAAGGGATCGAGGAGAGGAGAGGAGAGGTCACGATCGATGAACGAAATCGTCGTTTTCCCCGGATCCGAAGATCGACGATCCTCGCCTTTCCCCTCCCACGAAAACTTGCACCTCTCTCTCTCTCTCTCTCTCTGTTCTCTCTGTCGAGCGCGGTTGGCCTCGTGATCGGTGCAATTTACAATTGTACTCGAAAACGTGGTACTAGAATTACCATCTTCTCTCGAAGGAATTTGAAATTAGTTAAGACATTCCGTGGAAACTTTGGACCTGGAGGACTGGTTTCGTATCGCGGTATCGTTTCTCGAAAATCGACGAAATCGTCCATAGACGTAGAGATCGTAGAGAGCAATTCTCTCGAATTTTTTTCCCTCTTTCCTGTTTCGACGTCGTCTTTGCGTACGAAGATGGATGGAGGGAAGGGGCTATTATCGCCTCCTCTCCTCCCTCGTCGTTCAATCTTCTCGATTTCCTCGCGAAATCGCGAAAGGTCAAAGAAATGTAACCTGTAAACGATCTATCGAAGGACGCTTTTTAAGAGAGAGAGAGAGAGAGGTGTTCGAGAGATTTGAGAAAAGTGATTTCTCGAGATCGAGGAGGAGCTACTACCGTTGTTCTCTCTTTCACTTTTCCGCACGAATGAAAACCGGCTTTCATTGGCGCGATAAGAGGGAGGGTGGAAAACAAGGGGAAAGGGTTGGAAAGAGGCGGTGTCGGCATTGACCTCCGTTCCGGAGGAAACTCGGTCAGGGGGCAGGGGGATGAAAAGAGGCGAGAAAGTTAAGAACGGCCGCGTCACCCTTCTCTCGCGTCGAGCCCTCCCCCTCTGTGATTACTTATTAATTACGTGGACCGATTAATCGGCTCGAGAGATCGAAAGGGAAGCTCGAAATTGAAGATTGGGACGTTGGTGGGCCCATTTATTAGAAGATCCGTTCTAAGGCGAGCGGTGAGTCAGCAGGGTATTTCATGGGGAGACTAGGAGGAGACCAGTTTGCCAACGACATTCCGGTCTCACGCTCGGTTACCCTTCGACGATCGTCTCCACCGGTGGACACTTTGTCGAAAATGAATGGATCCAACGTTCGACGTTGTAATTGATCAACGCGATGCATCGATTCGGTTTAACCAACCGCGCCGAAGGAGGATAAATTTGTGACAAACACGAAAGAAGCGTGCTCAACAAGTTTCGTTTCCTTCGCAAAAAGGGAACTCGATCGCTCGTCCGCTTCTCGACTCGCGTCACCGAAGTTCCAATTATATTTTTCAAAGAGGAACAGGTAAATGAATATTGGATCTTGGCGTTCTTCCTCTCCAACGACGTTTCCATAAGAAAGAATAAATACGAATCTTCCCGGAAGATTCACTGCTACCCTCTTCTTTTTCCCGCGTTTCCCTCGCGGCCAGCGCTGTTTTTCCTCCCGGATACTCTTACTCCTGCTTCGTACTTATTCCTCTCCGGGAGAGCTTCTTATTTCAACTTCCGTGGTTCGATTATTCGCGAGCAACTGGAGACAGAAATTTTTACCATTTCTTTCTTTCGTTGCGCGGCGCGCATCCAGCTTTTCAACCAGCGTGTCTCTAAATCTCGCAAAGCAGCGCGGAGAAAGAGCACGTAAGAGACGATGTTCGACGAATATATCTTTGACGGTTCGAGAGAGAGAGAGAGAGAGATTTGAGAATAAGAGGAACTTGCGGGTTCGAATGTCTCGCGGACTCGTCAAACGTTTCTCTGGAACGTCGCAGAATTTCCGCGTGACCTGTTTCCCTGTCCCACTCTCTAGGATTGCTCGCTTCGAGTATACGGAAGAAGAGACTGCGAAGCGGCACAAGTTGAAAGGAGGAGACGGGAAATTTGAGAAAAAGAAAGAAATGGAAAAAAAATCGAACGATCGATACACGACTCTTTTTCGCCCTTCATGTTTCCCTTCACGCGATGCTTCTCGTCGCGCGTCTCCTCGCGCAGCAGAAGGAGGAGGAGACTCGAACGAGTTGTTAAAAGCGAGATAAACCACCTTTATTCCTCTTATTAGACCCGTTTTCGTTCGAGCGTTTTTGGACACGCGTTAGCCAATTGATTTTGTCACCGAGAAAGAGAGAGAGAGAACTCGAGGAAAAATGGAATATGACTCGATATTCCGCGTTTACGGGACGAGAAACAAGATCGGGGGTAATTGATTCGCGAGATCGAACGTCTCTGTAACGCTCCCTTTACACGAGATTGTGTGGATCCCTTTTGAGACGAGATCTCGATATTCGCGATTCCCCCTTTCAAAGAGACGGAATAGAAGGAGTCTCGGTTGCGCGAGGAATAAGGTTAGGAAAAGGGAATAATTGATTCGGAAATGGTTGATAAAAATAGATGGACGGAGGAGCTTTTCGCCGAGGTCCATTCAAATCGGACGCTGTAAAGATCCGAACACGGGGGAACAGGGAGGGAGATCCGAGATGTCCAGCCCGAGGAAGGCACGAGAGATATACAAGCTCGATAAGCGGGAGACGCTCGAAACGGAGCGAAACGGGAGGATTATCCCGAGTCTTTCGTCGAGTCCCGTGGGACGCTCGACGCCTCCACCTTGTCGATTGCTCCACGCCGTCCCGGCCAGGGGACGAGCTGACCAGTCGAGAAACCAGTGATCCACCGTCGACACCTACTCACTCGAACGATCGGCTCGAAGGAAAAGTGGCCGGAGACTCTGGATTCGCTTTCGAAACGCACCGAAACGACTGTGAGTCGGAAAGGAAGGAAAGAGGGAGGGTCTGATAGATTACGATACATTCGCTTCGTCGATTCCCTCCACCGAATAGAGTTTCCTTTTTTCCTCTCTCTCTCTCTCTTTCTATTTGTCCACGTGCCCGTTCGACGCCTCGATAATCCGCCTCTCAGTTGGTTCCCAGAGATCGGGACAGATGGGACGCGTTTCCGCGGATTAATCCCAGTCTAGACGTTCCCCCCCTCCGATTTTATACGCGCCCTCGCGATTATTATCATCGAAACGGGCGAAAAAAACCGGAATTCTCGATCGCCTCGAATATCATCCACGATCGTTTCGCGAAATCCCGCCAACGAATTGGAGGCGATGTGTATATACGAACAAGTGGAGGGAGGGGGAGGGGAGGGTACGTAGGGAGAATGAAATAAAACGAAACGAGACGGAAGGAATTTAAATTTTCGAGTTTTCACGATCGATGAATTCCGAATCGTTTTCGTGAAAATGTAATCGATCGTGCGATTTTCTCGATCGTGCGCGGAGGAGGGCGGAAGGGGCGTCCTGCTGAGCCAGCATCTGCACTCTCGCCGCTCCTGTTGTTAGCGCGCAAGCGGCCGGCCTAAATTCACCACGTTGCAGATCCTCGAGTGCAACCTCGAGATATCTCGCGCGTTCGAGGGTATCTCTCGTCGCCGCGCGGGAATATCGTGGTAAAAAATCTGCGCGAATATGTGTTTATCTTTTTTCTTTTTTTTTTGAAGTCGACGAAAAACACACTGCGCACAATTTATTTGTAGAAAAATTATTGGAAATTTTTAGAGAGATTCGTTTTCGAGTAGGTACGATCAGTAGGTAGTGGGTGTGGAAAATTTAACGAAAATGCTGGTGAGTGATTGCGTTGCAAAATCGGGTGACCAAGGATCGGTCGGTTTTTTAAACGGGCGCCTGCTTTTTGTTCCAATGAAAGCTGTACTTTGGACGATAATCAGGGTGGAGCGGAATGGTCGAGCCAAGCGGTGGAAGCGGTTGGAAAAGGAAACGGATCGTGACTCGATTCATAAATTTGAAGGGAGAAGACGGAGAGGCAAAAAGAAAAGAAGGAAAAGAGTCCAAGTCTTCGTTTAATTCCAAGAGTTTCGACACGTGTCTCCGTCGAAACTTGTACGATACTGTGCATTTTTGTATTATCAAAGAGATTTTACTATTATTCCGATTCCGTGTAATTTCAACACGATTTTCAATCGCGATTTCTCGAAACGATATCTTGAAAGCCTAAAAATCGATCCGATGAATTGACTTGTTCGTTCCGTACTTTTTTCCTTTCCGATCGAGTACGAGAAACGAGCGTTTCTTCCTGGGACAAGCTTTGACAAGTTTTCGCCACATTTCGCTCGGCGAAATTTCTTCCCCGCTGTTGTGAAATAATGGCGTTCAACTTCCATCTCGCCCTGTTTACTTCAACCGAGAACAAAGGGATACAAAATCTTGCCGCAAAACGTACGTAACGTTTTACACGTGCCATATATTTTATAGCGTAGAAGCTTCTTGAAAACCACCAAACCACGAAACGGCGCGCGACCGTCGCGCGAACGTTTTTTCGCGATCTCGTTTCCGGGAGAAAAGTTTGGGCGCGAAAATTAAGCAAGCCCGATCTCGCAATATTCCGCGGTAATCTAAACGCTGGCTAAACAACAAAACTCGTTCCCGAAACTCGATGACGCGGCAACCGGCTAAAACCTACCCTTTCCCTAATTTCCATCGAGTTGTTGAACCAACAATCTTCCCAGTTTCAATTTTCCTTTCACCAAAAATATCCTCCATCCGTGGAGAATAATCGGCACAATTGACTCGTAACAGAAAATTTTTACCAATTTAAGCATCGTCGAGTCATCGATGGTGGCACTAACGGAGATCATTCGATGGATCAATCGTGATGGTTACAAATGAGAGAAAACGCATGTCGCATTTTCACAGATTTTAGAGGAAAAGAAACCGCTCGTTGTTTATTTGGAAAATTTGATATATTCCGTTCGATTGTAGAAACTAGAAGAAGAAGAAGGAATTCTTCCAATTACGTTATAATTAGCCGCGCTGTATGAGAGAGAGGTTTCGAGGCAACGTAACCTCGAGCATTTGCCGAAAGTTCACACCAGACACCGCCTCGAGAGTTCGAGGCGACCGCCTAACTTGGTCGATCTTCTTCTTCGACGTGACAACGACGCAGGCTAGCGAGGGAGGGAGCGTTATTAAATTAGCCGGCGAAAATATTCGAGGCTCGATCGGCGGTGCGCGTCGAAAATAGGTCTGCTCGATTCGATCGTTTAGGCAGGCCCTCGTTAGTTCCGGAGAATTCGTCTTTCTTCCGCGCAATTACGGGCCCGCGTTGGAACGCGGCCGCTATTACGAAGCCGGCTCGCTTAATTCCCGCGGATAAATCACCCGAAACATCCAGCCGTTTCTTTCCAATCCGCATTCCCTTGGAAATCATTATCTTCCTAGCTCCACGAGTCAACCGATGCTTAATTTTCCATCTTTGTATTTTATATCCGTGTATTATCGTGCATATATCTCGACTCGTCGGCCAACAACGTGCCGCCCTTACATTCGTTATAGAAATTTCGAAAGCGAAGTCGACGCTCTTCCATTCCATTTATTGTTTCGAATAACCGATCGCGTCAGAGACGTTCTCCGAGTTCAGCTCTCGGTTATTGGCCAAATCGTGGAACGACTCGTAAGGGAATTCAATATCCTACCGATTCTTGCTAAAACTGCACGTCGTTCCGAAACTTCTTGGCATAAATTGTTTGCCCCGGAAACAGAGAGAGAGAGAGAGAGAGAGACGAGAAACGCGATACTCTCCACGATTTCCTAATTTCTTACTACCCTTCCCAGTTTCCAATGATTACGAAACCTTTTCACGTAACGGGCTGAAACATCTATCCACCACCCCTCGTTTTTTTCTTCTAATTCCAAGGCTTTGTTCCACCTACGCGTTGAACGGTGTTGCCTTGGCGCGATTTCGGTCGAATCGATTCGAATCGAAGGATCATCGTCCCCGACACGAATCGATTTTTCCGAGAAAACGAACGTTTTAAGAACGCTCCTAATCAAAGATGGAACGGTGTTGATCGGTCACGGATCGGAAGGAGGAGGGCGGGTGGAGGAAATTTATTACGGAAGCGTCGCTCGAGAAACGGATTTCCAATAATTTCTCTCGCGAACGGCGGCAGAGCCAACCGAGCGTCGTATCGTATTCAAAATTCGCGACGAACGAGGAACAGGAGAGAAAAGTGTGTGTCGATGCGAGACAACTTGTTTCGTGAACTTTTGACAAATCTCGGAAAATTGGATCGATCCTTCCTCCTTTTCGCCTCTGGATTAACTGGATCAAATGGCGCGCACCTCGGACGACTACGTTCCATTCAAGCTCGTGTCGGTCAAATCCAATGGAGAGTTTGAGCTCTCCGTCCAAGGAGAGAAACCCCTTTCTCGATCCTCTCGCGTCGAAGAAACTGGACGGAGGCGATCGGCATTTTCCATAAAGATATCGGTTATCGCGATGTAATGGTCGGTCGCTAATCCATCGATTATCGTTAGCGTGGCAATAACATTACCGGTTTGACAATAATTTGATATATCACCGTTGGCGTGTGTCGCCCCACGGGGGTGGCAGCGATGGCGGTGGAGCAGCTTCCGATTCTACGCGCGCCATCCCCGCCTTAACCGCTAACAGACGGTCGACTCGATTGCCCGATATCGATCGCCGTCGCATCAATATTACGCGCAAACACCCCCCCCCTCCTCCCCTCGACTATTACCGAATTTATCCGCCCGATTAATAAAGCGCTTAATCGCGCATAAAATTAGCCGGTCATTCCCATCCGATTATTGTTATTTGCCGGCGCGAATTGTTATATGAAAGAAAACGCAAAATGCAAAATCGATGAATCGCGACGAAACTAACGCCTAATTTCTGTTCTGCAGATGTTCCCGCGCGATGATCTCGTTCGAAATCGTAAATCTCGAAATCGAAACGGAACGGCTGTCGAAGGCCGGATACCGAAAACCAAATCGAATCTCGAATTGCGCGATAGGAGTTGATAGGAGGGAGATGCCCTTGCTTGCCGTCGTAATAAACTCTTCGCTCGCGCGCAAAAGAGCGCGGATCGTAAATTCACGTCTCCCGACTTTTGCTCGCGCGTTTCGGATTCGCCCGATCTTGGTGGATCCGGCGGATGAACAAGTGGATACGGGCATCGATAAAAATATCCGGATATTCGAAAGCCGAGGCGAAGATGGATGGCGCGGCGCGACGACTGGTGCGGCGAAGAAAATTGATCGGGAGGGGAGGGGGAGAAACGAGATCGAGGCGGCGATACGTAGGTTGGGGAGGAGAGGGTGGTTGTGCCCCGCTTTGGGAGCGCGATGGAAACGGTGGTGGAAGAATAATGCGAGGAGGCGGAAGGATTTCTCTGGCTGGGAAAATTTTCTTCTTTGCCTCGCATTATCATAGAGATGGCGGGAAAATTCTGCTGGGAAATAATAAAGAATTAGAATGGGTGCCAAGTACATTTCCATAATTCGATGCCGGGCCGCAAACGATGAATAACTCGCTTCCGGGACGCGATGGAAACTCCGGCGAACATCGAACATCTCTTCGAATCTCGTCGATGAATGGAAGAAAGGTCCCTCAAAAATTTTGCGAAACAAAATACGATACTTCGCTTCGATTCCAGCCGTCCGATCTTTTATCTCGATTGGAACGATATATTTGGGATAATGTTATGTATCGCGACGATAATACGAATTATCTTTCCTGGCAAAAATCAAACCGGATTAAAAAGATCGCTCTTCTTAATTGGCGAGCACATCGAATTCGAATCCTCGACATCTCCTAAGAGGATCGCGCTTTCTCTCCCCCTTCTTCATTGTGGCGAAAGGGCTCGGATGGTCGGCGGGGATGTGTTATTCGCGATCGATACAGGCGGTTCCCTTGGTCAAGGTTGCACGGGTTTATCGGTTAGTCGACACACGGTTCCTCGCGTCGAATATAATCGTTCGGGATCCAGAGAGGATCTCTGACCACGGGGAGCGAATAGCGAGAGCTCGAGGAGCAGAAGGAGAGGGGAGTGAGAGAGGGCCGGGCGTCGTGTATACGTGAGTCGAATCGGCGGGCCAAGGGGATGAAAGGAGTTGCTCGGATAAAATCGGCACGTTCCACGGTTGGAAGGAAGGAAAAGGGCTGGAGGATCTCGTTACCCCTCGGCCGGCCGACGACTCGCCGCCACTCGAGATTCGGAAACGCTTCTTCGCGGAGATGGTACGAGCGGATAGCGGAGAGAAAGAGAGAGAGAGAGAGAAGGAGGTATGCGTGTTCTCTCCCTCGGGAACATCTCTGATTCTCGGCCGCGTCCGGTCACGTAACCAATTATTCAATAAATGGAATCCCGCACCACCGACCGCGACTTGGAATTATTTCGGGTGTGGTAGCGTTTTGAATTATACGCGATTAATTGTTATACGCGCCGACGAAATATCGGATTTCCAATTCGTCGATGATAGTGGCCGGCCCTCCCTCAGGAAAACCAGGGATACAACCTATATATGGAAGTATATACAACGAGTCGAACGGATCCGAATACGCGAGCCTTCGACGCGAATCTCCAGTTATTTCGGCTATTTTGAATCGTGCCTCGATTAATTATATTACGTCGAAATATCGGATTTCTCCATAACTATAAGCTTGAATACTCCCACGAGTATAAAGATGTACCTTATTGGAGCATTGGGTTGAAATCGGAAGAATGTCGATTCTTCGTTTGCGGTTCTTTGAATTATTTCACCTGTTTCCAATTGCACGCGATTAATTATTGTTACGCGCAGATATCGGATCTCCATCGATCCCAACTTTGGTGATACCGAAGATAGCTGGACTATACAGACTCGTGGAAAGGATCCACGAGTAAGTAAAGCAAAGGTCTCCGTTTGAGGAAGTAACGGTGGCCCGCCTATCGAGCCGTGTAACCGGTCGTTTAATAGCTACTGCACGCGGAAGCGTATTATACACCGTTGTTGTGCATTATGCGAGAGTATAAGCCGGCCTTTAAGCATTCCTGCCCGAGGAGCGTTGTACGTATGCGCGCGGAGGGTGGCCGATCGAGGAGAGAAGAGAGGATCTCGAAGAAACGCTCCACGTATATATATATATATATGTAGAGCTCGTTAAGGGCTCCCGTGGCTAACCTTTTTTCCCGTGGATATTCCATAAAGGAGCGCGATGGCGTTCCAACACCGTCGATCGCCATGCATCGTCTCTTTCAATCCCATAAAAAAATCACTTGTCCCGTAAAAATCGTAAAACGAGAGACTTCCGCGAGACTTCGTATAACCGCGTGCTTATTATTACTCGTCCGACCAACGGTTGACGACGAGTCTCACTTTTCCCGTTATACGTACGCGCCACGACATGCGCGCTACGTACAGTGGACAGGTGTAATAGTAGTAGTCGATTACCGATTAGAACGTACGTGCGTTTTAAATGTCGATTTTTTTCTCTTTTTCCGCGAAACGTGTATACACCTGTCGCCCAAGTACGGCGACAACACGCGGCGTGGAATACGGTGGAATTCAGTAGGAGAAAGGAAATAGAAAACGCGTCGTTTATTTTATTTTTATATTACGCCTTCGTTCGGGAAAAAAAAAAAAAAAGAAAGAAAGTAATTTGGTTTCACCTCGTCGAATCGTAACATGCTCCAAGGTTTCTTTCTTTCGGTTTACAATTAACGGGTAGCTCGATCGGGGAAACACGTCGTTCGCATAGAAATTACGTTCGCATGGAAATCCGGCAGTTGTTATAAAGGAGGCGGCTACCTCTTTTCTTTTTCTTCTTCTCCACCGGCCATTTCCTGCGAGCAAACAGGCTCGTTCGGCTGATTATTAGGTTTGTCACGACGCGCGTCGAAGAAGGCGCAGCCGGCCTCCACTGTTCTTTTGATGTTCACCGGCTGCGAGCGGAAGCGTGGCGTCGCGTCGACAACCGTGTTACACCGTGGCACGCGCGTTCGTAAACTGACCCGAGTCACGCCCACGCCAAGTAACGCGATCGAGGATTCTAGGAGCGCGTGGCACGTTGTTGCGACCTTTTCACGAATCGAGAGCACGCCACCAGCGTTCCCCGCTCGAGTGCCGGTGTCGCGTGGCCTCGAGAGCGAAACGAATCGCGTAATACGGCCGCTACTCTCCGTAGTTTCGAGTAAGTATAAAAGAAAAAAGGAATGGATAGCTACACCGAATGAAAAATTCTCTCGAAGATCTTAAGATCTTAAGTCGTGTTATATATTGAGATCGGAGTTTGCGACGAAACCTGTGGAAAGTTTGCACGGATTGGAACGATTCTGGTCGTGGCTGCTGGATTATTCGATTAGTCGGCGACAATGATTCTCAAATTGTCCGGGCACAACAATGGACGCGACGTCGTCCAGGAGGGTTGAAATCGAAGGGGCCCCTCCCTGTAAAAATCCGCGGCATATGTCGCTTCCTAGCTTCTTCCAATCCCGTGAAACCATTGTCAATCCACCTGACCTCTGCCCGAATCCACCGACCATACGTTGCCTCTCTGCTCTCTCTCTCTCTCTCTCTGAGGCAATTGTCGCTACGAGGACGGATACACGCGCATTATGCCGTGACGCGTGTGCACATCCGCGGGGACATTTTACCAATTACCGAGAGGGGAGTGGGGCGACAATTGGGAAATCAATCGGAGGAATTTTTATTTTCATCGAGTGGTGGCGATTAAACCGGCGAGGATCGATTCGAGTCCGAATGGCCGATTAAAAGCGAAAACGGGGCTCTCTGAACCGAGTCGGGCAATGATATTTTTCGCGCGCGGTCTGTTGCGCCCAATTGCCATGGCGACTGCTGTGTTTCTGGCCACGAGAAGGCGGGGAGGGGGAGCTACGTACGAAAAAATATGGAAACGAGTCTGTGAAAGGTAGATAGGTCGCGTGTCCAAATATTTCCACGTGACGGGAAGGGAGAGTTTTTTTTAAGTAAACGCGATTTAAACGAATCGACGAAGTCGCGTTATATATATATATGTATAGAGTCGTTTAAGAATCTCCGTTTCGGATTATTATTATTATTATTTCGTGAAAATAATTCGCTTCCTTTTACACGCCTATTTTTCTCTACGATGGAAAGTAACTGTAACAAACGAGAGCGGTTTTTCAACGCGGATCCGATGCATAGCGAGCACAGGTGCACCGGTGCGAGTGCGTGGAAAGGGAAACAGATGTCCTTTCGCACATTAACATGCATGACCGTGCCGGACCGATACCCCCCCACTCGATCAATTGGCATAATTAATTGCCGGCGGCCACGGAGCCCCGTAACCGGTACAGAAACAACGTGCGCGGCGATCATTCGACCGGCAATGGAGTAACCTGCGAAAGTAATCCGAATTAAAAAATAAAGAAAGAGAAGAAGGGAGAGGGTCTATCTAGCGTTCCTTATTTTCAAACAAAACGATACGAGTTTCCATCGATACGAACGATCGAAAAAGCTTCGGTTTATTTTATCAAGAACAACAAGGACAACAAATATCGTGGAAGGGAAAATCGTGAAAGGTATCGTTTGGAGACCGATGTCGCGCCATCTCCACGGAGAACATTACTCGCATATGGCGGCCGATTCGCGTCCACCTGGCGCCCCATTCCGCGGAAATCACGCGCGGGTCGATCATTTGAATAATTGATCGGCCATTCAGAACGGGGCGGAACACGCGCGTCCATTGATTCCGCTTAACCTCCCCGTTTCAATCGCGGAGGGGAGAGACGAGGAACACATCGGCGGAAAGAAGCGGCGGAATCCTGGAGGAGGCGAGCTCGTTATTAATACATTATCGTTGCTCGGCCTCTCCCTGGCTTGCCCCGCGTACATATTTCAGGGGACGCGCGAGAAGGTTGGACGAGAAGGTCCGTTCGTCCGTCCAAGATTAAAAATAAAGGAAGGCGGCGGCGGCGGCGGCTTACGCTCTTATGAAATTTTTAACGATCGTGGCCACGGGCGAAAAGTTGGGATTATAGGTAACGGAGCGAAGACAATGATGAATGGGCGAGGAATCGATGAGCGGAATATTAATAGTAATGCGAGAGTCCGCATTGCGGTTGCGAGGAGGAAAAGGAGGAGGAAGAAACTTTTCTGTCCGTGGAATACCGACAAAAGGAACGCCCTTCGACGATCTCTTCCCGCCACGCGGACTTTCTCTTCATTACCGCTATTATCATCCCCGAGTTTTTAATCGAACCCCGTTTCCCGGATTCGCCTCGATCGATCGATCGATGGATCCGAGTTTGCCAACTTTGTTCCCCGGCATTTTGACGACGATTGCCCGACACAATCACGATTGGAGCGATATTTCTCAACGAGCGAAAAGAAAAAAGGAGAGGAGATGGGTTTTATTAATCGGGGAAAGGATTGTAATCCTCTAAGAATTAAAAAAAAAAAAAAATCCTCCTCTTTCCCTGGATTGATGGGCATATCTGTTTAAAACGATAAACCACAGGTCGATACTCGGGAAAGATTATCCAAGGGCGCGACGCATTGGAGCATAAATCACGAGCCTCATCTAATGCAAATAGGGAAGCGTCGACTAATAGAGAGAAACCAAGTTCCAAAAAGCGAACTAATTGGCCCAGATCCGAGGAGGAGTCGCGACCCAATTTTCTTCTGGCCGGTCGAGCGAGAAAAGAAAAAAGGGTGCCTCGGTCGAACGTAATCGGGGGCGGGGAGGAGGAAGGCATAATTTCCAAGGAAAAACTATCGACGAACGCATCACGCGGTGGCGAAAAGTTGGCGTGGATAAGCGGGACGACGAGGTTGAAAGGTCGGTCCGTCCAGAAATAGCTTCGTAGGTTATCCTCCGGTGACCGATACGTCGTCTTGACGTCGTTCCTTCGCTCGTGGAATATTCAATCGTGAACACGTCACAGAGAGCCGCGTTCGCGTCATGACGCGGCTTATGACGCGTTCGCGGATCGATGCTCGATGCACAAATGGCACACAATGCATAAAATCGTCGTTGAACGACGCGACGTTGTGCTCGTATCCCTGGAAATTATTCTCCGCGAGGAAGAATAGTTGAAAAAGTTGGAGAATCGCGAGATCGGGACGAGGCGACGAGCAATAGACTCTCCTCGACGACAAAGCGAAGGAGACTTTTCGGCCATTCTCGAATGGACGAGCGTATGGAAATCTTATCTTGTGTGGAGGAAAGAGGAGCGTGGAGTCGCACGATCGGTGCTGGCTTAACGATTACTGAAAGAAAAGGAAGGAAAGAATTGGCGTTGCTGAAAGGGACGAACCACCGTTGCGTCGTTATCCGCACGCGATTCTTTTTCCTCGAAACGGACGGCTATCTCTGCCGAACGTCGCGTGTAATTGGCATAACACGGCGGCGAATCGTCGATAAATCGTCGGAACCGTGGAATCGAAATCATTATCGACGGTCATCGCTTTACTTTCCCTCTATTCGCGCGCTCCTCCACGATGTGGAAAAACACGGGCGATAGCGACACGTTGCGCGTCCGTATTTAGATATCGTTGGAACAAGTCGTCGAGAAACCAGTTCCTAGGATCTTGGTAGGTGGGCAGAACAGTGGCTCCGACAACAGAGGTGTCCTCGAACGACCGAATCTGGCCACCACTGACTCAGCAGGTAGATTCGACAAAGTCCCTTTTGTCTATCGTTCTCGAGGATCCTCGTTGGGGAGGGAATACTTTACCTTCCCGAGAGCCTCGTCCGAATTTCGTTCCTCGTTAATCGAGGCGAGGAAAGAACGCTCGTCTCGTTGGTTGAGAAACGTCGAGGCCATCTTTCTTATTGACACGCGTCACAATCCTTCGATTCTTGCGCTGCCACGGTCGAGAACCAATAACCCAGCTTTTCGTCTCCTCCTTTTCCCCCTCCGTGAATTGGTTGGACGTGGATTAGCCGGTATTTCTTATGGTTTTATACTTGTCAGAGGGCATCCGACCAGTTTGCAGAGACGCTTTATTGGGTGTGCGGCGGCGCGTCAGAGCCGCGGAAAAACAATCGAGTGCCGCGGAAAAGTTGGCTCGCCTTAAACTGCCAAGAGCTTCCTCTGTCCACCCACACCCCCCTTTGTTCCCGGGGATGGATTCTTTTTCCGCGACGTTTCGACAATAGAAATTGCTCGGGGTCGTGACCACCGGCTCCTTTCTTCCAGCCACGCCGCTTCCTCCGTTTTCACCCTTTTCAAAAAAATCTGTTTCCTCGCGTTCCTCCCGAGTCCATCCTTCCATTCCTATTATTTTCGCTCGCCTCTTTCTTCCCTTCGGTCAAACGGAAAGCACCGCGGATAATCTTTTTCGCGATTCGGCTACCGGCTAGGACAGGTTTTCTTCTTTCTCGCGATATTTATGTTATTCTTTTTCCTTTTTTTTCTTCTTTTTTTTCCCCATCTTTTCGTCATATCGAATTCCACTGGTCGGACAAAGGACACGACGACGACGAGGGATATTTGCGGTGAACCGTTTTATCGGATCGGTCATTGGGCAGTTTCGAGTATAAAGTTTTAACTCAAACGAATTTGTAGGTTTAATCGAGAAGGTGGTTTCGATCAATTATTCGTGACGCCTTTTGACTGATCGAAACCTGATCCGGGCCGGGATTGATAGTGTGGCAAAGTTATTAGGTCAGAACGAAAGTTCTGCCCGATTGGTTTTTGATGTTAACGGAAACGAGACCGCGTAAATGAGAGGCAATTAATCATCGATATCAGTTTCCCTTGGTAATATCGCTCTTTCACCGATCCTTTCCCACAACTTTTGCCAACAAGGAAAACGGCGTCGCCAACCAACTCAAACCTTCCAATTATTCGCTATTATTCTTTCGTTAATTCTTCTTGTTTCGCGGTCTTCGAGATCGATCTCTCCTGTATGCATCGAATCGTTCGGATACACTTCGGTCAAGGAAAGACTTACTTCAGGAAATCTCTCGAGATCACGGCACAACGAGTAGTTAACCCTCTCCGTGGTGTTTGAAAAATTCAACGATGTTTCCTCGATGCGTTGATGAATCGGTGGCGATTCTCATCGATTTGCTGAAATTCAGTGACTAAAATTCATTCGCGTATTATTCTTGCAAGACGGAAATGACGTGTGAATGGTGTTGGTCTCGTGGAAAATTCATCGGTGGACATTTTTAGCGGGCGGGCGGGCGAGAAGGGAAAGGAAAGGTCGAGCGGAGGCATGAAACTTTCATCGACAATCGTCTCGTTAATCGTCCCCAGTTATGGACGACGCGAATACCCGACGCTCGCAAAGGTTATCTACGACCCGCCGAGTCAATTCGATACCCGGTGCTCAAAATATCACGGAATAAAGTCGTGTCTGTACCGGAAATGTCACGCGAGCCGAACGCCAATCTTGCAAGATGACACGTTTCGCGATGCCATTTGAGGAACGCGATCGATCGATCGATCGATCGAGCAAACCGTGCCAGCCGCATCCGCTCCACGCGGGAAAAAAGGATATCGTTCGCGCCTCGTCCTTTATTTATCCCCTCGAAAAATCAAAAAATCCATCGCGTTAAAAACGTTTTTCCATTCGACCCGTCCAGCCGTCTCTTATAATCCGCCGTTGCGTAATCATATTTCATCGTCTGTGTTTTTTGACAAATTATCCATCGATTGATCGTTGTTACTTATCCTTAAATCTGTTCTCTTACGAAGAAGAGAGAAATATACGCCTTTCAATTTTTTTTCCAGATACGTATTCGATTTCACGTATCCGACGGACGCGTTCTTTTCCTTTTCTCGATTTATTCGACGAGATCAGCGGAATAATTTGGAATCTCTTCTAAGAGGCGTATTTTCGATCGTTAACGGATCGCGTTGGAAATAACAGCGTCGCGGGCATTCTCTCGAACGAGTGGAGAGAAGGAGAGGGTACATTTGGCCGCGACACGGCCGCGTCGTGTCGCGTGACGCGCTCTACTCGCCCCGTTTTGCGGTCAGCCCGGGTGCCTAGCCGCCATTGTTCCAGCCCTCATACGTCGTCAAAGCCTGTCAGCTTAATTATAGGCGGGCCACCGCGGACGAGCCGTTGTTCTCTCGCGCGACACGTACCGTTCTCTCGTCTCTCGCGATCTGCGATTGACAGGGGGGAGGGAGGGCGATGAACATCGCTTCCCTCCCTCCAAACGCTTATTATATCACTGCTGATTATAATTAGGGGAACGACACACGAATTAATCGGCTACGAATTAATCCCACTCGATCTCGAATTGAACGAGCTCGCCAGCTGGCCTGTCCTCCTCTACTACTCGAAACGAGGCAACGCAAAGAAACGACGAGAAGAAGAAGAAGAAGAAGAAGGGGACGTGACACAGTTGCAAAGACTCTCGAAACTCCCTTTCGAAATCCTGCCAATTTCGGAGAGTCAATAGAGCGGAGGAGAGGCGGCTTTTGCCGAGCGGACATCGGGTGAATCTTATCAGATCGGCACACGCCTCGAAGACACACTCGCGACGAAATGGTCGCGTTGCTTAAACATAAGTCGACCTACCTTAAAGAGAGGGAAGAAAAGCTCGGTCCACCGGTTTTTTAAGGCACTTAGCCGCGGGTTACGATTTTCCCAAAGAAACTTGGGAACTGTCCTCCTTGGTTAAACGGAGACGATCGTGACGCGAAACTGGGGAGAAGGAGCGATCGCAACGCGTGCGCGATACGTGGAAGAGAAAGGCGCGGCGAAACGGTTTTAACCTCCGCTCCGAGGAGGTGTATTTATAGCCGGGCAGTGTCACTGGCAAACGACACAGCGCCTCTCGAACGCTCGTTGTTCCTCCCCTCGTTCCTCCTGAACGTTCTCGCGAACGTTTCTCGTCCTCGCTGGCTACAAATATCCCGATAATAACGCTCCTCCCGAATCGAGTTATCTCGTATTCTTGTCGAGTTGTCGTGCGCGACGACTTTCTCAATTTCAACGAGTATATCGAACCAGATATGCAGAGGAACAAGAAGGATTCTATTATTATTTCGGGGATGATAGAATATCCGTGTCTTCTCTTCGAGGAGGAGGGAGGGAGGGAGGAGCATGATCGTTGGAAGTCTTTTGAACGTCATTCGATCCGGATGGACGTGACGGAAAGGGATCAGAAATGGAGTGGCGGTGGAGGTGTTCCTCGGGGCTATTACTTAATAGATCGTCCGGCTGCCAGTCCGGGAAGCGGATACGTTTACAAATCGCCTCGTCAGCCGGAACACCGGTAATACATTATTCCCGATTCCCGGCCGACTGTCGTCGATCTCGCGGCGCGTCACCCACGCGAATAGCATCGTTACAACGTTCATTACTAAATTGTACGACACGCTCGCGCGTCGTCGCCCGAAATAGCAGCGATCGAGTTCGCACCGTCTCCAACGATAATACGCGCTTTCGTTTGGGGGAAGAGTTTTACACAATTTCGAGACGCTCGGTTTTCGACGCGGATCACGTTTCTTATATATATATATATATTTTTTTTTCTTTTGGATTCCTTTTCTTCTTTTTATTTATCGGAGAAATTAACATCGATTCAACATCGTCTCCTTGGATTTTCGGTGTCGCGAGAAAAAAAATTGCGAGGCGAGAATTGTTATATCGGTTCGTTCGAAAAGTTGGACGAAAGAATTCGTGTTTAAAACGGCGTTGGAGAAGTTATTTAAGGCGAATCATCGGTGTATCCGTGTACACGGAGGAGTTAACCGTGATACAGCCGGGACAGTCGTATAACCAGACGTCTTCTCGTTTCAGACGTATCATCATCGATCTTGGCCCCGAGATCGCGTTCGTTTGTCGGTGGAAGCGAGACAGTGTCATTTACATCGGTAGCCTCGTAATCGTGTTACCATAGTCTCGGTGATTTACGAACGAACGTGTAGGAAACACGGACGAGACTCCACGTCACTTTCCGCTCGATGTTTTGTTTCTTTTCCTCGATCTAACGCTACAAGCCACGAAACTGTCGTCTTTGAAAAATGTTTTCCTGATCAAAACGAAATCGGTGTTTGTTCCAATTTTTTAGAGAGTTCGTACTCCTCGTTGGGCACAAAGAAAAAAATACACAGTCACAGTGTTAGTTGCATAAAAGCTGAAAAAGAAATTATTTATAATCCAGCTCTCAAATGTCTGATATAATAAAGCGATACGCAAATCCTGTATTCCTGTATTATCGCGATAAAATTTGACTGCGAAGGAAGGAAGGTCTTGAAGGAAGAAGCATCGATCGACGGGAAATTATGTTAAGAGGTAGAGAGCGTAGCGAGCCGTTGAAAACAAACAAGTTCTTCCTCCCCCTCCTCTAGACGAAATTTGGCGACCGCCTCTCGCGGGTATTCACTTTCGAACGAGTTTGCGACAGCTCGACAAGATTACCTATATATCGTCGTCGATCCCCGCGTTCATAAATCTACTTTGAGCCCGGCGGAGGAACGCGCCCCCCGGCGTAATTTCGTTACTGGTACGTCATCATCGTCACGCCGAGCTGCAAACAGAGACGATACGATACTATACGCTCCTACGAGGCGTGAAAAAATTTACGCCACGTTTACCGTTGATCTTTATTCTCGATCTTCGCCGTGAAATCGTCCGTTTCGATAAACTATATCGCTCGGAAAATAGAGACGAAAATTCTAACGAGAAGGAGGAGGAGGATGATTAGATTACTCGTTGCCTATCACCTGGCCCGAATTCGTTTCGAGAAAGAAAAATGACGAATTATCTGTCCGTTAACTTCGTCGGCGAATCGAGGTCGATTCGAGATAATGCGCGATAGCGGGCCGTTTACCTCGAAGATGAAATCGTTCCACGCGGAGGCGTTAAACGAACGTCCAACGGGCGAGTATGCCGCACGACGCTACATTATTTTTTTTTTTTTTTTTTCTTCGCCAGAAATATATTCTAAAACGCTCCGAACGAAGATTAAGTCGCCATGAAAGCGCGGAAGCTCGTTTCAAGGATCGGGGACAACGGATCCGCGAAGGTGGACTGAAACGGAAGGACCGTTGATTTATGAACCGGTATGAACCCGGCTTGCTACCCGTCCGATCGCGGCAATGGTGCCGGCTCGTGCTCGCGTTGCGACGCGGGATCGGAAGATGACAAATGCCGGCCTCGAACGGGCTCAGAATCATTAATCCTTCTAATTGCCACTCGGGGAGGCATCGCGTGTTTTTCCTCCCGGTTCCGCCTCGGATCCTCCTCGATCTTCGGTTTCTTTCGGTTTCCACGCTCGACGACGAGAGGGGGACGAGAGAAACAAACTCGGGTGTTTTCGAAGAGGAGGGGGATATATAGCCGCAAGCTTCGGTAACACATTCGGTCGACAGATGTAGGATTGTTTATTTGATTAGCACGGCCATTAATCAGGAAAGCCGGAGCCACCCTGAAGCGGCGGAGAGGTGCGTGCGTCCTATTAACGAGCGTCTATAGGAGCGTCCGCTTTTCTCTTATTGGGCGGGCGGACTGGAATGGCAGGGGGACGACGGAGTGGAATCTATCCGCCAGACAGATATGAAAATGCTTTTTGCTCCGCTCTCGATTACGCTCGCGTGATGGTGGCTCGTCGTTATGGGGGTCGATATGCGCGCCTCCTCCTATACCTGTGTACACGTGTATCGCATATCTCGCGTTTTTCTCGATAAATTAATGCACGCGGAGGGAAATTGGATCGCTTAGGAGGGGATATAGGTGATATAGCAGTTTCGCTGTAGAGCAGCCAGATTAGAAATGTATCGATATCGAGCAGGGAAAGATGGAATCGAGCGAGCGAGCAACCCCTTCGTGTTCGTATCGGAATCGAGCACGTTCGTGGAAACGGTATTTCCGGACGTCAGGAAGTAATCGCGTTCCATTAAGGCCGAAACGCGCGGACAAACATTCGATCGGCTTTAATCCGGTTGGCCGCATAAATTTAGCCGTTCCAGGGGCCGGAAGCGAATCGTTTTCTTCCGAAACTACGGCGACCGCTCGTTTGCGAAACAGAAGCGGCGCGCACGGCTCGTTAAACGACACAGCCCCTATATTTACACGACCTGATTCTCGGCCAACCACCGCAAGATTCGACCGCACAGGATTCAAATTCGTCGGCGACACGATCCCTCCCAAATTTTGTTCTCTCTTTCTTCCCTTTCTCTCTTCCCCCAACTCCGGATGCAAAAATTCTCTGGACAGACGTGAAAATGATCGATTCGTCCACCGAAAACTTCGTGCTCGTTCGAAATTCGGGAAATTCTTCTTCTCGTCGTCGTCGTCGTCTCGTTTCAAGACGAGAGATACTTTTTAAAATTCTTTGTAACCCTTGGTGTCAAGCTTCCCCTTGATGGGAACAAAGCGGTTTTAAAAAGGACAACGGAGTGGAACGGCTCGCCAACCGACCGACCGACCGACCAACCAACCAACCAACCAACCAACCAACCAACCAACGATTCGTACGAGCTTTAAGCGGAATTCTCGAGACGCGAGGGGTGGAAAAAAAAAGGTGGAAAACGCGGGGAGGGGAGTAGACACAAAGAACGGCGGAGCACGGTGGTTAATGAGTCGTCCAGTCGCTCTTTCTTAGCTTGCCGTCCGCGTGGACACCGAGCGAAAGCTTGTGCGGGCTGCCCCCGTGGTCCCTTAAGGCCAGAAACCTACCCCTCTCTTGTCAGTTGCGCGAGAGTCACCGACGAGGAAAGGAGGAGGGAGGGGGGAGGAAAGAAACGGAACGGCCGGTTCTGTGTCTGAGCCTTATATATCTGCCGGAACTAATTGTCCCATAATTCACTCTGTCCGGCAGTTACGTTGCTCTCCGCTTATCCATCGCTGCTTCCTTCCCTCCGTCTTCTCCTTCTTCTTTTCTCTTCTCCCTTCTTTCTTCCCTCCACATTTCGCTTCTCCCGTTGTCTTTCCTCGCCAACACGCGCCTCTGTTTCCCCTTACTTTCATCTCAGTTTATTCTTCCCGCTCGAAATTCCGATATCCGATGGATTCGATCCATCGAGGAGAAAGAGAGAGAATAAGAAACGAGTAATTTCCATAATTAATAATTGGATGGAATATCGTCGAGCGAAAAAAACTTTGCTTCGAAATTGGTTTTCGTCTCTCTCGGGTTTACCCCCGACCCTAGGATCGGATTCGCCCCGTAAATTCACCCCATCCGAACGTTATCACGAGCCCTTGCTTCCGTGAAGCTGGCCAGACGACCGGCTCTAATGCACTTTCTGCGGCCAACCGTGGGACACGTACCCTTCTTATCCGCCCTCTCCCCTCGTCGACGGTGAAAGAAGGAAGGGTATTTTGTCTCGCAGCAAAACAGCCTCGACTTTTCTCCCCGAGTCGGGGACCCGATCGATCGGCTTACTCGGCCGATTGGCCGGGTTTGTTTGCTTTCGTTAATTCGTCGGCGTCCACGTACAGCGAAATGCGGATCACGCGTTGATCACGATCTCTTTCTTTATTCGTGGACGGATAATTAAGAGGAGCAAGAGGAAAGAGAAAGAAGTAGAATTTCGAGTTGAAAAATGTTTCAAAGTCTTCCCCGAACACGTTCGCGTCAACTTGCCGTAAACTTCTCTCCTCCGCTTTTTTTCCTCCTCGAGAGAAGGGGATTAAACCGAGGGGAGAAGTTCTCTCGCGAAGAAGGTTGTCCTTGAAGTTGGTCGCGAAGTTCAAACGGCGACCTTCCTCTCCCCCGGAAGGGAGTCGCGGGGAAGAAGTGGACACGCAGATACTCATCGTTCATCCACGACGTATGAATAACGTAGAAGTTTGCCCAGCTCGGCTGGAAGGGATCGAAGAAGGGACTACGGGCCTGAACACGTAGTACCAGACTCTCTCGTACATAAGTAAAGGGGAGGCGAGGGCAGCCGAGATCTCCGAGACGTAGTTTCAGTTTGCGCTCCGTTATTTTCCGCGGAAGAAACAGCCCCTTCTCCTCTTGGCGGACGTCGTCTTGCCGGAAACATCCCCCTCTCTCCCTCCTCCCCACTGCATTTCCTCCTCGACCTTAATCGAATTTTTCCACGAGCGAGAAACATGGTTTTCAATGGAACGTTTTACCGTGATTGCGCTCCAACCTCGCTTTGCATCCTTTCCTTTGTAACGTAAGACTCTCTCATTTCTTATCGATTGTATAATTATCTCCGGCAATGTACGGCAATATGCACGCAGAGATTAATAATCGCCATATTTACAGTTCGTACAACCGTTACTAATTTCCTTCGACGATCGTGTCCTTCTCTCCACGCGCAATAATCTTAAACGACGGGGATTAAAGTCGAAATAATTCCTCTCCTTCCCCTGGAAATATTCCATTGTTGGTCCAAAGAATGGCATGAAAAATAATATCGGTCTAATATCGTATATACGCGCTCAGATGCGTGCACGGATCCGCGCGTACGTCTTCGTTCCGGGGAAAGAAGAAGAAGAAGAAGAAGAAGAAGAAGAGGAGGAGGAGGAGGAAGACCTTCGTGGAGTCAGGCTCGACGAGGGAGGACAATGGGATTAATGTTCGTTCCGCGCCTCCCGTGTCCGTCCTTCGGAACGGTCGAGAACGAGCGTGTCTAAGAGGAAGACACTCGAGAGACACTCTCCTCGTCGGCATTCGTCTCCGACGAACTCTTCCCCTCCCCCTCGATGTCAACCGAAGCGAGGAATCGCGATGTCTTGATAAAACGTGTACGCGTGTATTATTAACCTTTCGCGCTCCAACGGTGCACGTCTCGGCCACCACTCGGCGACGATATTTATTTACGTTCGATTTTTTTTTTTTTTTCTTTAAATATACGAATAGATTTCTAGAATTTCGCTTCACGCGTAATCTTATATACGATAACGTGGAATGATACGAACGGTTAGATTTTTTTTTTATATACGAAATTAGATCGCGGATAAAATTATATTTTCGTTGTTGGTCCGAGTTTTGTAAGCGTGCGATGAGATCAGTTCAAGTGAACTTTTCGTTATTAAATAACGAAATTATTTCTATTCGTTAAGAAATTGACGATAGAGAGAAGGATAAATGTAGAGAAAATGTAGTATGAAAATAAGAATAATAGACGTTATCGGGATCTCAAAACAAAAGGTGAAAAGACATCGAACGACATTTTATCGCGACACTCGCCCTGACAAACCGAGGATGCATCTTGGTAATTATTTCATTATTAAAATATTAAATACAAAACAACAATATTGTTCCTTTGCGTGTAAAGATATTAAAATATAAAAATTTTATACGTTAATTGGTGCGTGAAATCGTTTCGAGTTAGCTGAGAAATTGTTAATTTGCGTTAATTTCGTGCGGGAAATCGTTTGGAATCGTTGTTGGTTCGGCCGAGCGAAAAAGTCCTCGGAGTGCAAAGACGTTAACGCGTCCCCTCCGAAAGAGTGGCGTTCCTTCCTCGAACAAACTCTTAACTTTCTTTTAAAAAAATTACGTAATCCGATTTCTTTAACGCGATTTCGTTAACGTTAAGCAACAATGGAGCTGGAGAATTCTGTTCGCAAATTAATTCGTGTTAAAATATAAATCGTCCGCGGGGGACGAATTAATTTTAACGTCTCGTTACGTCCCCGGCTCCGTTTACCACTCGGCCAACTTGCCAGACGAAATCTTATGCCAGTGGAAATCCAATAACCGATCCACGCGCTCGTGTCGTTGGTTCGTGGCAACAACGCACGTCCCGACAATACGCGTGTCCCTCGTCGGTTATTACAACCGCCGTACAACCGATATCTCCGCGGAATTTCAAACAAGCCTGGGGGCTCGATGCACGCGCGAGGTGGCGGCTTCCTCCTCCTCGCGCTTTCCTTTGAAAACGGAAGAGGGTGCTGCAATCTCTAGTATCTGGTAATTCATGGTTATCATTGCGGGGTGGTTGCTCGCGAATTCGGATGACACGAATGGACGTGACGAGTAAAGGAAAGGAGAGATCTCTCTCATGCTCGATAAATGAAAATCTGTGATTGGAAGAAAAGGCGTTTGGAGAGAGGAGAAAAAAGAATGAGAATTAGATTGGAAATTGGTCGGCGAGTTTTCGGTACAGGTTTGAGTTTGAGCCAGACGGAAACGTCGCTCGCTCGCGTTATTTATAGTGAAATTTAGTCGCGAAACGCAAGAATAATATCTTGATTTATCCCCGGCGACGGGGGAAAGAAGAGAAGTTTGGTCGCGATCGAACGAGTCGAGTTCGAATTTATTTGTTAAAACAAATTGAAGCATCGTAATAAACGTTTAATTGGATTCTCACTTTTCCGATAAGAAAAGTGTATCCTCGTCCCTCGCCAATTCTTGCTGTATCGAAATCGAAACGAAAGTTTGTCCTCTCCTCGTTAACAAGTTTTCCTCGCAACCTCTATCGAGCTAGATCTTTATGCACGCGTTTTTCCCTCCTTCCCTCCACCCTTCCGTAGAAACGGTCGAAATTCCGGAGCGGAGCAAAGGAGTAACTCGATTAATTGCTCGTCTCCGGTCATGCACGAAGACCAAATCCTCCGCGATCGTTATTCCCCTGGGAATATTCCTGGAAGCGCGACGGGAAGAAAATCCGGAGGACAAAGCTCGGAAAGGAGAGGAAAAGGAAAGGAAGACTTGTGTTCCACGCGCGTCTTTAAATTTCCCATCGTGCCTCGTCGACCGTGAAAAGATTCCTCATCGGCAAAGACCGCCTCTCCTCCTCCTCCTCCAAACGCAACAACGGTTTCTCCTCTCTCGTGCGTCTCGTCGAGATCGTTTGTTTTTACTTGCTCGTAGGCGATGCCCGCCTGTCTCTTCTTTGACGAGCCAGAGGCGCATCCTCTGACTCGATCGTACGTACGTTTTCCTCGAGTTCGGGAATCGATGGACGCGCCGGGGCTCTCTCGAGTGGAAGGGAAGATCGTCTTCTGCCGTGACGTCGTGAAAACGATCGACGTCGAACCGCGAGACGGGCGGATCCGATTAAAATTCCGCACGCGAGAGAGATACGCGCGCTTCTTCTTCCATTTTGTTCTGGATCGAAATCGATGTCGGATGGAGAGATGAAGGATCGAAAAACTGTTGTCGAGCGTGGGTTTGCTCGAATCGAATTTGAATCGAACCATTGTCGAAATATTCGTTTCCAAAGTTGAAGCAGCTGTCCCCCTTCCATTTTTCGACTTCTATATATATTATTATTATTATTATTATTATCATCCTTTTCCGTTCATCTAACGTTCCGTTTCTGTTTCAGGTGAGTGGAAGCAGTAGCCATACAGAAGTAGAAACTCGTTCCGTAAGTAATTATCCACGTCCATTGAACGAAGTGGCGCGAAACCGCCATATTAAATCCACGACGAAACACCGGTTGCGTTGATCGAGTGACAACGATCGGTCGTTGTAGATGAACGGTGGAGAGAAACGGTGGGGCGTGTAATAATTATTCGGATCGGTGATAGGCCTCTCCACGAATAAAGACATTACGGCGGCTTCCCCTCGGAGGAAACGTTTTATTTTCGGAAACGGTGCCATGTGGCAAACCGGTCGGCCACTTATCCTCCCGGTTCATGAACGCGTTAACACGCGAAACCGGTGATTACCGGGGCTAGACAGCCGGCTCGGAAACGAAGGAACGAGGCATCCGCGACACCGATACTCGCCCCTCCCTTTCACACCGATAAAGCCGTTCAAAGGTTGCGTGATCGACAAGGGCGTGTCTATTATCGGAACTCACGCAACGCGTATTTATTAAAGGAGTCTCTTTTCTGTCGATCCTTTCCTGGAAACGCGAACGATTTCGTATCGATAACGTACGAGTTCCGTGTTTGCTCGTGTATCCTCGTTTCGATGTTATATCTCTCCGTTCTTTGCGTAAAAAAAAAAAAAAGTAGGGGAACGAATCAATGTGGGATAAAGAGGTTGGAATTGTTTTAACATTTTTTAATTTCTTCGTTAACGTTGCTTATAAATTGCTGAATAAGCGCCTCGACTTGTTCGCGTCATATATTAATACCTTACCTTATATATATTGAATGTTCATTGTCCCGATATTGCTCTTTTACACAAAAAAAAAAAAAAAAGAGAAGAAAGAGAAGAACGAACGAGACGATATAATCGCGGTTTCTTATATTTTTTACATTTTTATTTTTTCTAGCCGACCGCACGGTTTTCCACGTTCGAATCCGGTAATAAAAACTAGGAACGCCTTGCACGAAACTGGCGTCGTTTTTCGACTTTTCGTTTCGTTAACGTTACGAAACTGGTGGTACGTGCACCAGGGTATCGAGACTAATTAAGCGATTATCTCATTCGGTGTAGACGCGTCGCGCAGTTGCACAGCTCCAATTGCGGACAAAGGCCAATAAAAGCTACGTTTTTGTTACGAGAGAGCGTTCCTCTCGGTGCCGACCTACGCGATGCTTAACCAGCCTCGTGTTCCTCCGATTCATTCCTCCTCTCCTCTCTCTCTCTTCCTCATTTTTCCTCTCTTTTTTTCCTCTCCGCGAGCGTTCGCTTCGTCCTTTCTATTTTCTGCCCCGCACGGCCGCTTTCGAACTAGACCTCTCTCTCTTTCTCTCTCTCTCTCTCTCTCTCCCTCCGCGAATTCTAATTCCTTTTTTACGTACCTCCACGCGAAGCAAGATAACGCCACTGGTGGCCGTAACGAATTACAACGCCGGAAAGAAATATTATTTCTACCGTGGAAAACGTCCAACGTTTTCCGGAATTCCAATTACCGACCACCGTTATTATTGTATTTCGTTCGGTATCTGGGCTTGGCGCGCGCTTCCCCTGGCGATTTTTCCTTCCTCGAACGGGAACGGGAATCCGAAAGATTGGGCGCGCAAACATTCCCTATTATTAATATTAATATATCGAATGTTTGTCGTGGAGAGTATCGTACGGGTAGTCGAACGAAATTTTCATAATTCTAACCGTTGCGAGTGCAGTAATTTCGAAGCGTATTTTTTGTTTCCTTTCCACTCGCCTTGGAAAAACGCCTAGGAAATGGATCTCGAGCGTGCGTGGAAAAAACGTTTCATACGATCCTCGTTGGTGAACGATTCCCTCTCCCCGCGTTCCCGTGTTTATTACGTGCCACAAATTGCAACTTTCCCCCGTGGATAAAGAAGAAGAAGAGGAAGGGTAGCCCTTGTTCATACGATCCCTTGAAATATAACGCGGTATGCATAAATTTTCGCTAAGTATTCGTGCTCGAAACCCAATTTCGGCTCGTGGTTTATCGCCTCGGAACAGCGAACAACGCAGGGACAACGCCGTGTTATGCGCGTCCAGATACCATCGAGAGATTTTTTCCTTTTTTTTTTTTTTTTTTTTTTTTTCCGAAAAGAGACGAGGAGAAACACGCGCGGGGCGCCGTATCGCCGTGTCTCGTCGTTTTAAGCGAGAGATACAGCGCGTTTTACAGCACAATAGGTTGGGGATCCCATTAAAATTTTTCTGGTCGAACGCCACGTCATCCGCGCCACGGAGAGGAAAGTCGAAGACGAAAGGGAGAAAGCTCCTTTTTATTATCTCGGAGCTGCTTTCTCCGTCCGCTCGGCCTACCGATTCTCCTCGCTTTCGATCTCGAAGATCTCGTTTCCCTGACAAATTGCAGCTCGCCCCGAGCCACTCGAGGCCCCGAACTCGATAATGTCATTATCGCGTTACCGGAACCCGTTCGATTCTTCTCCCCTCGTCACGGAAACGATTGGTCATGGAACGATCGGGCTGGCTAATATATACCTAAAAACTAGAATTTTCTCGTTCCTTCACGGTGCCTCTTTCACGCCCCGGACACGCCTACTTTGGCCCCAACGTGTTACTTTTAACCGTTCCTTCTTTTCTCCCCCCTTTCGTGTTCTCGAGAACAAATCAATTCTCCCGAAATGGATCTGGAAATGGAATCAATATATCAGTTTATATCGAGAGAGATACAAACTTTCATTCTACATTGTACATATTTACTTATTAACAATTTCTTCGACGGCCAAATGCCTCGCTTATTTGCTCACCAAACGAATGGCGACCCAACACGCCGAAAACCGGGGGGGGAGGAAACCGGGAAGAATAATCGAGCAGGGCAAACTTCCTGCTGGAAACATCATCGATTAAATCCGGCAAATTGTTAATCGGGCGTGTGCTCGGCCGACCGGTTCGCTGGTCAATGTTCGACTCGAACCGCTCTTCCTGAAACGGATTCGACGTATCCGCGCGAACTTCCTTCCGAATCGTGAGCAGCTCGTCACCATCGGGAGGCAGGAAGGAGATCCGAGAGGTCGTGGACACCGGCTCGGCGTGGATGAGGATAGGATGGCGCGAAGGGAGGGAGGGTCGAGCAAGGAAGAGAGGAACGAATTCTAGTACGCCCGCCATATGTCACGGGGTCCTTTACGTAGTAGTAGTAGTAGTAGGAGGTGTCCTGGACGTATCTTATCTTCCGCTTATGGCCGCGAGAGTAATCCGAGCGGAAGACAAACGCGCACGAAATAAAATCCGGACCGGTTCGGGGACGGGACGGGACTTCCTTACCCTGTGTTGCCACCTCTCTCTCTCTCTGTTTCTTCGTCTGTTCGAGGGAAAAGGGAAACGTTTCTTCAGAGCCGTGCGATCTGATGACACTCTGGGAAAAGTGTCGAAAGTCGGGGAGAGGAATTCGTGGAACACGATCCATCTGGAGAGAGAGAGAGAGAAAAAGATATTTCGTGATATTTCTACGAACGATTCCGTAAATATTGCCTTCTTCAAATTTTTCTTCGAGTCAAATTTTGTATTCGCTGTGTCTCGAGATTGGAGAGGAGGGGAGGGGAGGGAAAATAATTTTGTAATCCTTGAGTTAAGCGTCAAACGCGTTCCATCCTCGTCATAATAACGGATTTTCTCGACTCGTCGTTTGAGAAAGTACTGGTCGGAGCAATTCTCACCGTGACACAAGAAACGAAAACGAGATCGAGCCGCGGGATAAACGTTTCTCGGGAACCCAGAACCGGTTGAACCGATTCGTCTCGACCGCCAAATCTGAACCCGCGATAACGCGCGTGCATACGGAATACGAGAACAAAAAAGGCGTAACCGTTACGAGACTTCTCCACGCGCGAGCAGGAAGAAAAGAATGGGACAAAAACGAAAACGTGGTTCCCCGACGAGATGTTATTAACCCTCTCCCCGTCGAAATCGAAATTGGCGCACACCTGTTTCTCTCTGTGAAAGCAGCTCTCAACTTTGCGCAGCGGGGCGTCGCTTTGCCTTTGCCCTCGAAACCGCAGCCATCGTGGAGGACAGTGTAAGAGTAATTAGCAGGAGGAAGGAACTCGAGAGAGGTCTTTAGCGCGTGGCCAATCGATTACCCCGGGTTCGTCACCTTCTCGACGTCTCGGGAAATGAAAAACTGCCTCGGGGCTGCCTTTTTCCCTCCGGCGCGCTCCGAGAAAATGCGAAAAGTTGGACGGGACGTTGTTGAAACTCGAGCCGATGAACGATGAACGATTTGGTGGGAGGACGTTACACGAGAAGGGTACATGATTCTCAACTTTTCGAACGAATTGGACAAAAGGGAAGGAGGGGGTCAGGTTTTCACGTTCCGAACAACGCGGTTAAACGCGTTGAGTTTAAAGATTATTTATATACAGCGTAACGAGCGAACCTCCTCTCTGAATTTCGTAGACGAATAACGTAGACGCGAAAAGAGACGGGGTGATAAAGATTCGTGGCGTCTCGTAGCGTATCGAACGAGTTCTCGGCATTATCCGAGAGAACAATGGATTAAAGGATTGGATGGCGGGTGAAAGGAAAATAGAGAGGACGCTGTCGCAACGAATAAGTAATAAGGAAACGGAGCGTTCCTTCCTTGGGAAGATGGCCGAGGGGCGGACAAGAAGCAGCGTGGTCGTGCACGCTCCTCGCTTGCCTCCAATGACCAGGAAGAAAATTAGAAATATCTGGCCGGTAGGGAACGTGCTCCTCGCTCGAGTCGTGGCATTATCGTTCCCCGTGTGTGTATATACTCGGTCGGTGCGCGGAGAGAGACCGGTGCGCTCACGTTCTCGCGTAAGAGACAACGGAGAGGACACGCGGGTAGATAGAGGGGGAGGAGAGAGTTGGGATGGAGGGCTCGTATATTCGTACTCGCACGTGCGCCAGAAACGACCACCGTTCCTTTTATCGTTATATACATTTATACCCTCCTCAATCTCTATCCCCCCCCCAATCCTCTTCCGTCCCGGTGATCGTTTCCGTTCAACGTGGTATTAAGTACGATTTAATTAAACGGGCCATTGTCGAGAAACGTACACAGGTATGTATAGTTGGCGGGAGGGGAGGGGAGGAATGAGGACGACAATTGCCAGCTTTAAATCGACGGGGTATATTTCTTTCAACACCGACCGGTGGTGAAAACTCGGTCCCCTCCCTCTCTCTCCGTTTATACGAATTTCCATCTCTTTGTTCTTTGACGACGAGATTCGCTTCCGAGAGAGGTGTGCCCGGTATTTTTGTCTCTCTGCCCGAGATTTCAACGCGCCACGAAATTGTCCGTCGCCACCGACAGCGGCGATCTGTTGGATTGGAAGAAAAAGAAGAAGAAGGGTTCGCGTTGTTGTCCTTACATTTACGAGAAACGAAAATTCGTCGTTACTTTTTAACGAAATGGAACGAAAGCGCGGATTTCTCGGGCTCTCTGGTTCGAGCAACGAGCTCGAGGAGAATTTCCCGACCTGAAAATGACGGATCCATTGTTCCCGGAACGTGGAAGGGAACGAGTCGAAGCAAATACAAGGAAAATTGCTGGTCGGCGTCGTTTTCCATCGGCGAATCGAAAAATTGTGCACGCCTGTTCGAACGGTTGGTCGGTCGATAGGTTCGGTCGAAAATGAGATTCGGTCACTCTGCCAATCTCGTGATTTCGATGGACGATCCGAGAGAGAAAGAGAGAGAAGAAAGGAGAGAGGGAGAGAGAGGCGGACAGACGGCAGTCGTTCGAACGATCGAGGTTATTCGAGGGATAATAACGGTCGTAAAAAATAATAGGGATCGAGGTGAATCCTCGTACAGTCCGCTCGATATTTAGAGGATCTAATGACACCGAATTTATGAGCCAGGTGCGCGCCGATTTCAGCGTGAAATACCAAATGAGAGAGAGAGAGAGAGAGAGAGAGATGATCAACGTTTAGTTGTATAAATCACGAATGTAGCAAGTACTTACATCCTCGTGATTCAATTTCCTCTCCTTTTCTCTCTTTCTCTCGTGCGACAGAAACGGGACGATGGGTCGTCAACCGCGTGTCCTCACGTACTCGAGCAGGCCGATTCCTTTGGTCGGAAACGAGCCGAGGTTGATCCAAAATCCTCGAAGAAGAAGAGATAATATTAATGCTCGAAGTGGCGGCACCAATTTTTCCTCGTCTCTATCTCGCGGGAAAGGAACAATGGAACGACGAGTTTCACTCGTCTCGAAAAGTCAACGTAGCGTCTACCTTCGATAATATCGCGAAGAAGAAATTTCCCAAGAATCTCGAAATACGCGGGAGAAAGATCGAGAAAACAATATTTATCGGAGTCGTGGTCTTCTCTTGGTCTAATCCTTTCATAAATAACAAAGTATTTACGTAAGGCTTCGTAAAAAAAGAAAAAGAGAGAAAAAGAGGAAAAAAGTGAATGGCGAGTTTCAGATTATGGCAAAGGTCTTCCACGACAATGGCCGTCCGTGTTTTCCGCTTCCTGCCCCGTTCGCCGTCTCCTTCGGACCTTTGTCCTGGCACCGAGCATCTCTCCTTCGCGCGCGCGCACACTTGTACGGTATATTGCACGCTCGTGTGGGTGTGCGTGGTAAACGCGACCGAAGGGAGAACGTTTTACGGGTTTTACCGCGGCATAAAGCGTTCGAATAGATCGAAACTTTCTTCCTCCGCTCGCTCGCTCGCGTGCACGATTCAAGTGTGCGTGCGTATACTTTCTACATATATCGTACATTCGGTTGGATAGGGGATTAATCGGATAGGGGATAGCTGGAATTCGTCGATTCGTAGATGGAATATTGTTGAACGTGCGACGAAAGATGGACCGTTGTCGTGTGCGATTCGAAAATGGATATATTCCATCCGGCAAAATTCGGTATCGATTTTTGTTAAATTTTCTTCGAGTTTACTCGAATATTACTCGAAAGAGTATTCGTAACTGGGGGAGGGGGGAAAAAAAATAAGATCTCGATATCGAGCGAATAATAAATCGACAGATGTTACGCTCGTGGCGCAAACTCGATGTTTACCGTTCTGGTGACTTGGGTTGGTGGAGCAAAGGGTTCGAGGATTCTTTAATTAAATTGGATCGCTGGAATTGGACGATGAACAACGGAGGTTGCCGCGGTTCGCCCATCGCCATTATGAAATTTGCCGGGAAACCGGGTTTGGTTGGCCTGTCGACGCAGAAACATCTCGCTCGGTTTAGGAATCGTGGCAGAGCGTTTCGGCTTTCAGCCTGGCAGGCTAATCCTCCAGGCTTTGTCGCCAGCAGCCACTTTGGTTCGTCAGGCCTCTTTGATCAGGTGCGCGGCTCTGTCGTCCTTTTTTGTTCTTTCACCTTGCTTTTCTTTTTTTTTTTTTTTTTTTTTTCTTCCTCCTCTTCTTCCTTCTCGACGACATGTCTCAGTTTCCTCGAAACGTTCCTTCGATCGTTCGAAAATACATACGTACATATATACGTTTGCACGCATCTATTTCCTTCTTTCTCGCTCGAAAGAAGATATTCGATTCTCGATGTCGTGAAAATGGACGAACGGAATCGTGATTCATCGGCTCGAATATCACGCGAATGATAATTATACAGAAGTGGTTACAGCCTCGTAAACGGCATATATTCGGGGAAATCGACCGGGATTATTCTCGCATATCCCAGTATTTCCAAGACCCGATACGAGAATATTCGGGTAAATGTATCGGCCTCTGAGCTTGGCAGATGATAATGATTGGTCCAATCGTGTGCTCGATACGATCGATAATCGGAGAAATACGATTATCATCGTCGATTTTCGGCGAGGAGCAACAACGAACGAATCCCTTTTCTCTCTCTCTTTCTCTCGAGGCGGTGAGTAAGGATGAGCGATGGGCGATGGATTAAACGATCGTGTTGAGAGGTGACGAGAGGTTGAGAGACCCGCGTCAAAGGTGGGAAGGAGAGGTGTTCGAAAAGCCAGGATCCGCCACGGAAAGATGACGATACCGCGCGGCGGCAGGAAAGTGGCAGGAGGACCTCAAGCTGCGAGCATAATGAGCGGCTGGCGGGTAATGAAGATCGCTCAATCTCTTCCAGCGCGCCATCTTCTCAAAGACCGTACTCCCTTAAGTCCGATCCCGACCACTAATCCGTTTAATCTCGAGATAATTAATGACCGTTACGCTTTAATAATTCTTGCTCCCCCGTGGAAACTTCGAATCTCACGAATATAATCGGACGTTTGACGTATGGAATACGTTTTTTTTTTTTTTCTATAGATCCTTCCCCAGATTTATATATATATATGTATAGTTTAACTTTTCCCGTTGAAAATAAAATTCGCGAATCGTCAAAGAGGAGAGAAAGGAAAAGAATAAAGTAACGGGTAATAACAAAATTCGTCGAGAAATCTTTTCAATATATTGCGCAAATATAATAAACTTCTTTTTTTTGGAAATCGACGTTTTCGAACACACGAGTTCTTTCCACAAATATGTATATTTTATTTCTCGATTGTCCTCGAGAAGGGGGGAGAGGGCTAGGCTCCAGGTGTTTTCAACGTTTCCTCGTGACACGCAAAGGGGACATCGGCGTGGCAGGACCCTGTCACCGTCCCAGGAAGCCGTTTACCGCGCGCACAGTTTACACACAGGATTTTCGAAAGAGACGGCTTTATCCGCGCGTATAGGCGCGTTTGCATCAACGTCGTTGTATCGGGGACGTGTTTGTGGACGGGGACCCTACCTAAATGCACTCCCAAATGTTTGCGCACACTCTGTCTGTTGTGGTCTTTTTTACGATGAATTTTTGTATATGCAAATACGACGACAGTCGAAGGGACGGGGATATAAACGACGGGCATTCGTGGCGGAGGCCCCTCGAGAAAATTCTTCGTTCCTCCTCTTACGAAATCGATTCCGTTTCTTACAATTTGATCGCTCTTCTCAGATCGAACTCTCGATCAAAGAGATTCTCGTTCGACTTTCGAAAGAGAGAAAGAGAGTTGAAACGAAGCGGGTATAGGTGTCCTATAAGGGAGCGAGCATACCTGGACCCTCAACCAATTATCCCCCGCGTTTCACCCAACTGCTCCAACAACTGACTGTTGTTCTTCCAACCTTTTCAACGGACCTCCTCCAAACCGCTCGAGAGATAATTCAGACATCATCCCTTCGATTTATCCGGCGAACGAGGGGACGCGTTTGGGGTCTCGCGTGCCAACTGACGTCTCCCAAAACCGGGCCAGATTATAAACTGGCGATCGCGGGCCGACCTCGAGCAGGGAGAGAGGGTGGATCTGGGTTGGGAAAAAAGAACTCGAGAGATGGAGAGGTTTTCCCCGAGCGAAACAGGGGACATTTCGGGGACGAGAATTCGGGGATGAAAAGTGAATAGAGGGAGAGAGATAAGGAGAAGAGGTCTTTTTCTCGCTGAAGCCACGGGGGGGGGGGAGGGATTAAAGCGTTAAGAGAGCCGATTCCACTCACGGCGCGAAGCCTCGCACGCTCGAATCGATCTTCAGGGATTTCTCGCGCCGGTGTCCTCGATCGTGGGGACGAGGCGAGCGGTGGATGGGCTTCTTCACGGCCGATTAAGTAGCGCCGCTCTGTGTATCGGGACGAAAAGCTTCGTGGAAATTTCCACGTTGATCGCAGCTTTCGACTCGGCGAAAGAGATTCTTCCCCGAGATTCTTCTTCTCTCCGCTTTTGGCAGAGAAGTCGAGAATTCGAGCGGAACCTCGAGGGGAGAGTGGAAAAAAAAAAAAAAAATTGTAAAAGAGAAAAACGTTGCGTGAACGTTTCGATCGTGGAAGTTGATGTTTGAAAGAATTTAACGCTTCCCAAATAAATGGCCGACGTTCGAAACGCGCGCGGGGGATTAAAGACGCGCTCCCGGTTACTCTCGCTCTGATCCGCGCGAGAAGAGCGATCTCCGAAAACTCTCTGGCTTCTCAAAGTTTCCTCCAGTTTCATCGGCCGACGAAACTCTTGCCGCTTCTCCACCGACCGAATCACTCCACTCGTTTCGTGTCTACTACGCGGTAAAATCTCCCTGGCATCTTTAATTAAACGCCGCTTTAATCGTTCCTCCGTCGAATTTTCTTGTAGCCCGACGTATATTTCGACACCTTCTTACCTGGCGAAGAAACGACACGAATAAGGCGTCCCAAATGGTCGGTGATAATTATTTCCGCTTTATTTATATCTCGTAAAATACTCGGGATTTCGAGCGAATACGAATTCCTCGACGACACTTTTTACCTACGAATAATCTCGCGTGACAAATTCGAGGTGGCACTTTACGTTACGGCCGAGTCGTGAGGAGAATTCGTTCGTCGAACGATCGCTACCGAAATTTCTTACGACAATGTTCTCGACAAAAGCGAACGATTGTTGCACGGTCGGCCATCGATCGGAAGATGAGACACCCGCAGATGAGACGAAATCGTCGCGTTTCGAAGAGTTTGCAAGCAGCTACCTTCCCAGAAGGAAGGAAGGAAAGGAGGCTTGCGTGTCGAGGAACGGATATCGGGTTGACTGGCAAGCGTGGCGAAGGTTGGAGCGTCGGTGCGTGCGAATATCGAAAGCATTGTTCTCACCGGCGCCCCGCCGCGGTGCTCATCGCGCTTTCAAAGCGTCTTCTCCGAGTCCTCCGGATGGATTTATGAATTTACGGTCACCCTGGTCGGCGGGAGACTAATTGGGCGGCGTGAAGGGAAATGGAAAGCGGGTCGTGTCTGTCGTCCTTCCGTTTCGCGAAAAACCGGGCCTCCGGGTGATAATTGCTGTAATTTTCCCAACCTAAACTCTAAAGTTTCCGTGTTTCTCGCGTGGAAACTTTCACCGAATCGTCACAATCCTCTAACGATTATGATTCATTAACCGTTTCAGGAGATTAGACGGCCTCGTAAAAGCGGATTCGTAATTGGCCCGTTCTTGCTCTTTCGAATTCCTAACGTTTCCTAACGTTTGGAAACCTCGTTCGATCCTCTCTCTTCTTCCTGCTAGAAATCGAACGCGCGATCGAACCAAAGAAATTAACATCGATTTCAGAAGTCGAAGATTTATGGGATGGAATCGTTCGGTTCGGGATTAATCGAACACGTTCGAGTACCGTTACGCGATCTTTCTTCGAGAAATTGGATAACGAGACGCGTGTACACATATATAAACGCGTTTGCCTCTTTGGTTGAAATCGAGTCCACGAATGGAGAGAAGAACCGGCGGTGGCCCCTTTCCTTCCCACAGGAAAACGTGTAAGGGAAAAAAAAAAGACCGGCCGGACCTTTTCTAGGTTGCAACGCCTAGCATTTACATGTCGAGATAAGCTAATGAGACGTCCACCGGTTCGAGGTAAACACGGCCTCGAGTTTTTGAATTCCACGAAACGCGACTGCCATTCCGGCTTATTAATCCACCGATAGCGAACCTGGTCGAAAATCGGCTTTATCGTATCCGTTGTTCCCTTTTTATTTCTTTTTTTTTCCCCCCCGTTGGTGAATTTTTCTTTCCTCGCTTTTCAATTCCTCCAATTTCACAAAGTAAAATAGTTGGATACACGAAACGGTAGGGCAGGCAGAGTTAATAGCTCGAAATTTTTATTGCTTCTAAAAATATAAAATCCTAGAATAAATCTGGATCAACGAGTTTTTAAAAAAATTTTTTGAGACATCGATGAATCGTTAAATCTCCTCGGGACCATCATTTGTACTTTTAAACTCTTCGATAAATATTTCAAAACTGTCTAACATTTTCTCTCCGGTACAGGAGAGAATAAGAATCCTAAGAAATAAAAGGACAGAGATCCAGAATTAAATATATGTATATCTACAGAATTAAGAAAGGTGAAATTTTCAGTCACGTCACTCTTTTCTGTCGCATCAACCTCCCGTCTTAAAATCCTCCGAAATAAATCCGTCTGTTCATCGCGGATCCCGCCTTCATCCTCGCTCCTCCCTTTTTCCTCGAGCAACAATGGAAAAGCGCGAAGGTGCGCGCGTTGCATCGCATTTTTCTTGATATATATATATATATATATGTATATACATATATACACATTCCCCCTCCCGTTTTGAAATTCATCATGGGAAGCTACTTCATAGAACGCAGCCCGGATGAATTATGTCGCGGCGTACCTCGCAGCTATCTTCGTTTTTCGCCCGCTCGGCGTAGTAATCCCGGCCCGCGCACGTGCTCCTGAATTTCCACGTTTAAATTCGCGGGGCGACGTTTCGAGTATGCGACCGCGGAACGTACGAGCCGCAGAGCCCCCGTATCTCGCCGTGAAATAATTTCCAAGCGTCGCCAGACCCGCGATCGCCTCGCGCGTTCCACGGATATATTAACGGCCACTTTACGTCGCAACGATTAACCGCCAGCTTTCCTCCTCTCCCCGTCTCCGTGCGCGTATTAATCCGTGCCGCGAGAATCGCGTGTTTTCGTCATTTTGACACGAATTTTGACTCGCGACATGAATTTGTTATCATTGGAAGTTCAACAGGCTGACGATTTTCGACGGTTTTTCTGGAATGGAGCCACCGTCGACTCTTCTCGATTATCGTCTCGATTGAAACGTCGAGATAAGAGGTGGATACCTGCTCGAGCGAGTCGACATTATCCGATTAAATAACAACGATTTCCAGAAACGAGGGAAGAAAAGGAGAGATTGGAAGATGTCGAAGAGATCTTGCGTTTTAAATCGTGATGAAATCGGCGTTACGACGAGGCGTTGTGAAAGCGATCGATTGCGTGCCGTCTCTTCTTCTTGATCGCGGCGCGGGTAATAAACGGGGTAATAAACGGGGAGACGAAGAAATTAACATTGTGGCAAATTGCGTTTCGCAATGGGCGAAACGAAGCGGGGACCGTTATCAGGCAAACGACTCCGATACAGGGACGATAATGTAAATACGGGACAGTGGAAGGCGTTTATCGTTGTTCCCTCGGCCAGGTTCACGCCCGCGGATTGACGACCTCTGCCAGTCGAAGGTACATACGCAATTTATTCCCTGGCTATAAATCATGGTCCACCTACGTCCTGTAATTTCTTTTTGGATCATAAATCAGCTACGCCTCGACACCCATACGCGCGCACCGTAGACATCGCCACGGTTGAGACGGTATCCGCGATGAGAAGATGTGAAAAGTTAGGTGGGTAGGTAGGTGTATCCATCTTTTCAACCGTCGTTAAAAACTCTCGGCCCTTGGCTCTTGTTATTCGGTACGCACAGGTGCGTCCAGTTTATCTTTTTCGATATTCTGGAAAGGAACGCTTCCGAGATCCATCTTTTTGTTCTTTTCAACCGTCGTCAGATCTTTCCTTTTCCTTTTTGTCGCGAATATCGTGGAGCGCGACTCGTTTATCTCCGATTTCGGCGAGGCGCTTCGAAATTCCTTTCAAGATTCTATCTTTAAAGAACTTGTCCGTGGAATAAACGCCGAAGAAACGTTTCGTTTTCGAAAGATCCGATCGAACGAGATTAATCTCGTCGAAGAACCAAAAGGTTAAAGAAGAAGCCGCTTCGAAAAATTTAACCGGGGGGGGAGGACGAATTAACAGAGGGACACAGCTCCATTAATATCAATTTTATTGGTCGCGCGTATTTGGGAAGCGCGTGCACAGCTCGCTCGAACCGTTTATAGCGACGATATTTTAAATACCCTGTTCCTCGAACGCGATGGACTTGGAGGGGCTCGGTCATCTCTCGGTTGACACGACGGCCGCCTTTGAAGATCGAGGGAAAATCGTTTCGTCGTCGACACGGTTTCCCTACACCACACGGCTCTTTGTACCCGTGCTGCTTAATCTTATCGGTGTTCCCGTTATCGTCTTTACACGATCCGCTACGATCTCTCTCTCTCTCTCTCTCTCTCTTTCTCGTCACGGTCGAACTCCATCGAGTCGTGACTCTCCGCGAGACGTGTCTCATGTTTATTTAAAAGCACGCGGCGATCGCCGCTTGTAATCGAGGACACTGGTTCTCGAAAACGGGGAAATGCGTGAGTTTGTCGTCCGATAAGGCGTCGATAACGATTTCGACGACGAACGTTTCGTCGTGGAAAGAAATGGACTTGGAAAGGACTGAAAAGTCGCGTTGTATTTGGTAATCGGTTAAGAGTCGCTTGTTGCGCGACGAGATCCGCTTTCTCGAAGTAACCCTCTTCGGGAAAGAATGTTCAGGTCGGGGAAGGTATTATTAACGCCTTTATCTACCCTTTCGTTTTTCCAACGAAATTTCCGTTCCTAGCAACGAACTTTACGTTCCTCGACCATTATCGCCTCGTTTTTGTCCGAAAGAGAGAGGGAGGGAGAGAGAGAGAGAGAGAGAGAGAGAGGCTCACCTCCCCCTGAGATACGACAAGTTCCTCGGTCTATTTGCCCGGTTAGATACACCGGCTATCTCGCGTGTTTTTGAGGAAGGTTAAACAAACTTGCGACGCCCGAAAACCGGCGAAGATTACCCGTGTTTGTCGAACGATGCATCATCCCTCGCAAACAGAGCGCGCGATCTTCCTCCACGGGGATGGAGATTCGGCTCGGGCGCGGCCGAGAGTAACCAGCCTCGTATTTGCTCGCCTCGTGAAACTCTTAACCGAACCGTCCCCCCTCGATTTCGATCCCCTCGCCAACGAACGCCTCCTCGCCGAGATCGGACAATTGGAAAATTTCGAATCGAATTTCCTTTCCTTTCCTCCAATTCGTCAGAGAACGAGAGAGAGAGAGAGAGAGAGAGAGAGAGAGAGAGAGAGAGAACCGTTTCGAGGAATAATCGTGACACGCGTGAGTCATCACCCTGTGAGTTAACCACGAAACAAGAAACAAGCACGGCCGCGGCGTCTCGCGAAACAAGACGAATCCTCGCCCGAAACGCGAACGTATACGCGGGGACGATAAATCGCTAGGCGTAGACGCGATGGCGGCCACTTTCCTCCGCTTCCGTCAAACGCGGCGGCCACTTTCGTCTCACGGAATGCATTAACGCCTTTCCGGAGCGGGGGCTCGTCGTCTCTGCCAAGCATCCACTCGGCGTCACGGTGCACAAGCTTCACAAGGATGTTTAGCAAACACTCGGAAAATTCGCTGCATCACCTTTCGGCTTGGCGTTCGGCAAACAAGCCCCGGTTGGAGCGTTTCCAGAAAAGCTGTCGCGTAGGTAGGCGCCGGCGTCCACGAATAATCTCCTCCGAGATCCGATCTTTATATTCGTGCACGTTCTCTCTCTCTCTCTCTCTCTCTCTCCCTCTCCTTCCTTCTTCCCTCCCCTTTCGACCGATCGCACAACTTTCCATTCCATTAACGCGTGCGAACGAACGGTCGAAGTGGGTGGTTGAGGGTGGACGGACGGACGTAGAAAGCGCAAGCTTACAATATCGCGAGTAATACGATAACCACAATGGACTATTTCGGCATCAACCTGTTCCGCAAAGCTCTGCCCTTTCCGTTTGAAGTTCCCGACTCGAGGCGCCGGCCGCGCGGGCTCCCTTTCACGATCCACCAGCCCGAACGAAAGGATTTCTAAATACTCGTTCGCGGTATTTGCGGATATCCGTCGGGTAGTCCCCGCTAGGCCTCGAAATACCTCGAAGCATGCGGCACAGCCATCCACATGGCGAGGGTGTGGGAAACAGGGGGTGGCGAGGATGGAGGAAGAAGGAGAAGGGAACAAACGACGGGACCTTCTCTCACGGGGCGCGCCTGCAATCCGATCCTCAAAGCCCATCGGGTAAATACACCCGCGCTATCCGGGAGGGGAGGAAGGAGCGTTTAATTAATTCCATCCAATATACCGCCGGCTGGAACATACCCGCCAATTCCGTTTTCCACCATACGTACGATGCGTACGTGTTGTTGCGTCGTGGTCGGTCAAAGCGTGCACCGCCGTTTCAGATTCCACGTAGATCCGCGTAGTATATGTATTTATATGTATTATCGATTATCTTGACGAATTTGGAATCGCAGACGCGTTTGCATTTGTCTTCTTCTTACTCTCGTTTCGAATGTGTGTTTGCGTGTGTGTAAGTGTTATGCGTCGATAGTATTCGTATATAGGCGAAGCATCGGTGCGGCAAGTTGATATTTCGACGGAGTTGTGCAGTCTGCCGTCTGCTTTGCGTGGGCAAACTCCAGCTGTTCGCGATCGGAAGAACGCTCGAGTGGCCGCGCTCCTGACCCATATTCCACGCGTGAGTTCCGTTGCTTGATCGTCGTTGAACGTCGCTCGATTCTCGCGATCCAACAACGATAACCGAAAATCGAGCGTGTTCGATTTACGAAGCAACGAAGTTGTGCGACCCAACTTCGTGTCAACTGTCTAGATCTGAATTATTATTAGAAACGTGCATAATATATATGAATCCGAACTAATAAGAGACAACAGGATCAGATAATTGAATCCGCGTGGGTGAGCGTGAAACGTCACAGTCCCGTGTGCGTATGTGTATGTGTGCGTTGTGTGCGCGCGTGGAAAGAAAAGCCGACGAAATTCTCCCTTCTGTGATCACCGAGTCTCCGTGAATTAAACGCTCGCCAGAGCAAACAACAGCGACACGCGTCACTTTACGCGACGACTTTGTCTCGTTCCAGCCCCCGCGGAATTACCCCGACACGGAGAGTCTTGTCATTCAACCCCGTCACCGGCTCGTCGACGCATTGTGTCAGCCCTCACGAAGCCTGCACGGGACGGTGGAGGGCACCACGGTGCAGGCTCGTCGTGAAGGGCGGCGTAGAATCTCGGGGATATCTCTCTCTCTCTCTCTCTCTCCTCTGCTCGCACCCTCCCGACGTGGCGCTGCTTCTTTTTTTTTTTTTTTTTTTTTATCTCTCCTTTCCACCGAGTCACCGTTGTGTGTTCACGCTCTAAAAGGACGACACCGGTTTCCGTCCTTCTCGCTCTACGTACGACCGCGCCACTCCACATCCCCGAGCGGGGTCTCGCTCGCACCCACGTGAAAGAAGTCCGCCGCGCAGAGAGCACGAAGAAAGAAGGATCGCGGAGGAGTGGGGATAGCCGGCGCAGCGAGTGGAGTGGGGAGACGAGGCGCCGGAGTGGGGGTAGCTCGCAACGTGATAGAGGAAGCTTTGGGAAGGAGGGACGGTGGGGATAGGAAACGGAGCGAAGCCTCGGAACGGTCGGGCGAAAGCGACGAGCAACAGTGTGCCGCGCGCCACCGACGAGCGAGTGTTGTTGTGACCCGTGTGCTCGTGAGTAAGCGCGTGTTCTTTCGAAGTTCGGAAGGTGCGTTCGAGGGTGGACATTTGCTTGTTAGAAAGTGGAGAAACGTTGCGTGTTTTCGTCGTAACGGGTGGGTGCATCTACGAAGCCTCTACGAACAACAACAACGCGTGTTTCGAATCGGAAGTGCGATGACGACGCGACAGCTGATCACACCGACGGATACATGGAAGTATTCTTCGACTTGTGTTAAACAGTGAGGTTTTCCGTAATCATGATGATGATGAGAGTTCCGTGCGGGTGAGAAATCAACCGAGTGTCTCGAGTAAGTGAGAGGAGAGGAGAGGATAAATAGGAATGATCGAAGTGGAATAATAAGTGCATCGTTTTCGAAAACGACGAGTCTGATGAAAAGTTGATGATTTCGTGTCCGTTGAACGGCGTATGGCTCGCGATCGGTCCAATCGATCTTCGTTGCCTCGTCTGCCGTGGAGATTCGTAACGACGCTCCGGCACGTAGAACGACCGTCGTCCAACCGTGGTCGTTTGTTCGTAGTAAACGGACGGGGGGGAAGAAGGAACGCACGATCGACGAGCATCGTTCGGCGACAGGTGATTTTCGAGGATAGCGATCCTGGCTATTGCTGGAACACGTTGTCACGGTGGCCGGCGAAGTGATATACAAGGAAGCAAAGACGGAGCGTTCTCGCAGCAGCGCAGAGGATACGATAATACCGTATTGGAATAGGGGAAAAGTAAATCCTGCGATAAGGGTGGTGGTGGTGGACGCGGAGCGGCCTGGAACGAGGAGGGTGCCCGTATTTTCGAAGGAAATGCGCTGCTAGCAAATCGGCAAGGTGTCGCCCGAATTTTTGAGGTAGGCCACCGCATCTATTTGATTCACGGCTTAACCGCGCAGCGATAATCGTTCGCGAAAATCGCTCCGTGCGGAATATTAGGATAGGACGTGGCGACAATTATACGTGGAAATACGTGCGTGAGTGGTGGCGGTAATTGCTTCGGGAAATGGACCATATCGTCGAAGCTGAAAGCCCGGGTTACAGCGGGAACATAGCTTTTCGAGTCGCGTGCAAATTACAACAGCCGGCGGTGTTTCGGCACGTGGATCCCGGCCGATGCATTGGCAAAGTTTCGACGACCAGTTTCGCGAGATTTTTCTCGAAAGAGGATTACCATCCCACGATACGATTCTAAAAACCGGATGTCCCGTCGGATATGTCATCCCTATCGTAAAACCCTTAGGATCGCGCACGATATATACGTGATATCGATTTTAGATTTTCGAGACGACGGCCGTCGGATCGACTCGAAAATCCTTCCCCCGTCAAAATTGTCGCGCGGATCGAGTTTCGATCGAACGCGTCCCTCTCGCGTGTCACGACAGTGTTTCCATTCTCGAATTGTTCCCAACGTGTGATCGCGATACTCCTCCAAGATCCTCCACGAGGACCGACATTTTTCCGCGGTTAACGTAATACGATAGCTCTGCGAACCTTCCCGGATCCAATTCAACGGCAGACGTTCGCAGACGAACGATGAAATGTACGACAGAGAGAAACGATGGAGGGAAGAGGGAGGGGAAACAGAGAGAAATTCCGCGAGAGTGTCTTTGGAGGGGGAGGGGGGGGCGGAAGGGTGCAGTGGAGAAATGCAGAACTTAATGCAACGAGCAAACAAATAAAGCATCTCCGACGGGGATTGAAAAGAGTCGACGTGCCGCGGAGATCGATATTCGCGACTCCGCTGCGAAACGTCGAGCGAGATTAACGCACGCTGCCGCGGAAATACGCGTCGACGGCCTGCCCCCCCCTGTCTCTCTCGCGCTTTTCCACCGCGTTTTCCTTTTTTCTTCTTTTTTTTTTTTTTTTATCCTCTTCGACTATCGTTTTTTCTTTTTTTCCTTTTTTTTTTTTTTGTAGCGAATTAAATCGACACCGGTACGTCGACCGTCGCCGATTCAGTTCGTCCGCTCGTTCGCCGCTTTTCAACGGACGAGGGGCTCGTGCTCGTTCACCTGTTGGTTAATTTCCATCGAATCACGGGGATGTTTACTCTCGATTACCCCCCGTAATGGAGAATTTTCATCGCGGTAATTAAGCGAATCCTGGTATCCATGCCGCGTCGGGAAATACACTCGTTCCATTTGCGAAATTACCACCGCCGATTCTCGGAACGGAACGCGCAACGCTATCGCGATATTTCTCCGCGCGATCTTTGGAAAACATCCCATTTGGTTGGTCGGAACGTTTCCGCCGAGGTTCGACGTTTTAAACGACCTCTCCTCCTGCTACTCTTTTCCACCGCGTGCCGCCTAACCGAAATTAGAAATGATCCTCGAGATCCCAGGAACGGGTTCGTCGGGGCCGAAAACCGTGGCTGTCGCTGACAGTTATTAGGAACTTATGGGGCGAGTGTTCACGGTGAAAACTCGAGCCAGACCCCCCCCCCCCTGCACAGTTCCTGTTCGAGATGCGCCACGGTGTTTATTTTGACCGTGCTCGTGTTTTTCCCTTTGCCTTTGCGTTCTATTCGCTTTCCGTCCGAGTTTCGATCTCCTTTATTTCCTCTCTTTTATTTATTTCCGTTCCGAAAATTCGACGATGATTAGAGAACACGAAGGAAAATGGCGTTTTCGAATTTTTTTCCAAGAGACGGAGGGAGGGAGGGAGGGGGGAAAAAAAAATTTAAATATCGATAGAAATCGAGAGGGGGGGCTCTTATTGCCGGGCTCGGATCGGAATCGAATTTCCAAAGGTGTTGAAAATGCACGCGTGTATGTAGAACGGCGGTCACACAGGACTCGTTCGAATCGAGCTGAAAATTTAAACGCGCTTTTTTTTTTTTTTCCGCGCGTGCATCGCGAAACACAGCTCCACTAATCCACCAGTCTCTTTTCAAAGAGAGGAAACGAGCCCGATAAACCGATCGACGAGCATCGAGAAAAAAAATCTCTCGCCTTCATTCTCCTCGTTAATTCGTGTAAGAATGGTGCGCTTTGTGCGCGAGGGATGCGCGATAATGGAGCGTCAAATTCGTTGAATAAATCCGCGCGACTGCGCGTAAATATTTCAGAAGGAACCGCAGCCTGGAAAAAGCGAGCTAGTTCCGCGTCCTTGACAGTGGAATAGTGCGGAGAATCGGCACCAGATGGAACCACCGTACGGCGTTCCACGCGGATCGCTCTTTTTAAAACTGTTCCTCACGGATGTGTATACGGAAAATATAGCAAGATGGTTTACAATTTAACGAGGTTGTAAATTGAATCATTAAGAAGAGTGCGAACACGCTACACTTATAATTAGACTCCGTGTACCGAGTTTTTCTCGTGTTTTTTTTTTTTTTTTTTACTCGAAGTTTTTTGCTCGAAGTTTCGGGTCGTTATCTGATCGTAGATCTGTCGAAACACTAGCCCTGGCATCCATACGTCATTACTTTCCGTTCCATTGATTTTTACGACTTTCCTCGTGTAATGTGGGCCCGGTATAATATATAATACGTGCAGATGCGTGTATGTGTGTGTGTGTATATATATATATATATATATATATATATATATATATATATATATATACATACACGACACGCGTAACTATTGTTGTTTCCTTAACGACGTTTTAAAGTCTCTACTCAATAAAGTTTCGATAATGTTAGTTGCGGTCGAAGCTCATTTGTACCACTGTATCGCGGGAAGAAGAATGTTAATGTTTCCGCTCTATTCGTATAGAGCAAATACTCGTCGTCGCCGATAATGATCCGAAAGCTAACGTCTCGATTCGACGAGTGAAAATCGTTCCCCGAAACCCATCTAAAACCCATCGGTTCGATAAGTTGCCGGAATGGAATAGGTGGTTAAAAGTGAGACGTTAATTAAGGGCGTGAGTTAAGGAGCGATAACAGCAATTGGAAAGCTCCGTTTCCAATTGTTGGCAGACGGGTACGGGGACGATCCCGCTCGATCGTCGTAAACTCGGCTTGGAAGTTGGTGCGGCTAGATCGGGGGATAGAGAGCTCGTCGTAACACCCACGCGACACCTGCTCACCCCTCACCCTCTCGTGTTGTTACTGGATACCTGTGCGGGGGATGTCGGCTCTCGAAGTCGGGTTCCCTCGGTCTCGGTTTAATAAAGCACCGGTGAGAAACGCGAAACACGTGCGTGCAAAAGTTCTCCCCACGGAGAACGCGCGTAACGACGTTCCACGCCGAGAAGAAAGGGGCGGAGGAAGGATGGATGAGAGGACGGGAGGAAGAAAGTTAGGAGGGCGGTTACGCGCCGCATCAAGGAGGGCGGAGTTAGGTTTAGATGTCCCGTTACCCTTCCCTTCTTCGCCTTCTCCCCTTGTTCTCGAGGGGTCGAGGTAAACGATCCGCGGCAGAATTTTCGCCTCGCGAAATTACACCTATATAGATAGAGGATAGACCCGCGTCAAATCGAAATACGACGACGACGATGAGGACACTTGGAGAACGGGCGACAATATCGGAGCAACGCGGGTTGTTTAACGATGGCGGAGCGTTTCTCGAAATTGGAACGCGTGTCGTGGAAAATTGAGTCGTTAACCTGTTCCACGATGAAAAATCCTCGAGAGATGGGAAAAAGGAAACGGAGCGAAACGAGTCGTCGTTGTTACCAATCAGGTTTGTGTCTACGAACAACGGACGAATTCGCGACAATTTCGATTGGGGATCGTCACGATTTGTGGGGGCTGGCGCGATTGTCGCACTTGTGACGAGAGAGTATCGACGCCGGGGGAAGGTGTTCGATCCTGTGCCGTTTGTCATTCTAACCCCCGTCGTCGCGCGCTCTGTCTCCGCGTGTCTGCAAACACTCTCCGCCGGTGTATCATCGGGGAATCGATGGCGACTCGTCAAACTACAAATATTTAGAGAGCACTCGGTCCGCGCTCCTCTCGTCGATTGCGCGTAATGCGTTTTATAAATTCATCCCCGAACGAGAATCTCGTTCTCGAAGGAGAACGAAGAAGAGATCTGATTTCTTGAGAGAGAAGAAGTTACGAAAATTAATAATATAGAACGAGCGATTGTTGGCGAGTGATCGAGAGAAACGAATAGAATATCGTTCTGGAATCGATCCGTGGATGGATATCTGGGATGAAAGGAAAGTCTCGAGTCAAAGATCGTTCGATTTATTTACGACACGCGTAGTCCTCGAGATCCAAGGATCGTTACGCCTGGAAAATTATAGCGCGTGGGCGGCTCGCGTATTTCCCGATGGCCGCAGATTTACGGATCGTTAAGTCTTACGAATTTACACGTTTCTTTCCGCCGTGCCTCTATTTGCGGCCGTTGCCGACGTTTTATCGTAGTCGCGCGCGCCTACACTCGCGCGGTTCGTTTGCGGTCGAGGCGTTCAGGGGGATCATCAACTTTTACCTGAGAAAGCTCGATTTCGAATATCACGCGGTGATTATTCGATAAACGCGTCCCTTTATTCGATGTGGTAAAAACTACTTTTGGGACGAAGAAAATTTCCCGGATTCTTTCACAGATTCGAAGAAAAATATTCCTCCGCTGTTCGAAAGTAAGAGAATTGGATGTGAAAAAAAGAGGGGAAAAAAGGAAAGTACAATTTCTCGAAAAAAAAAAAAAAAAAAAAAGAAAGGAGGAAAAAAACGCGCGTGAAACGTTTCAACTGGCGAGGAAATGTTACGAGGAAGAGAGATCACCCTTTGGGGAATAAAGGCCGGCGCAGAGGTTATTTCTGGATCGCGAAAAACTTTTAATAGCTTTCTGATAGCTTATTGGTCGGTCTTATAAATACTTTCATATCTCGCGTCCCATCCGTCTGTCGGCTCTTTTTCCCCTTCCGGCCGTCCCTCGTTACTTTTTTCCCTCCATTGTGTCGTCCACCTTGGTCGAGCCGAAAACTTTGATCATCCTCGAGAAGAAATTGAAGCTGTTATTTATTTATTTATTTATTTATTAGACGGGGAGGATGATTGGGTGGTAAACGCGTCTAGACGAAAGGCGGGGCGAAATGACATGCGCGACGATGTCGCCTTAAGTCTTCTTCGCGCTGCAGCTAATTTCGCGGCCCCACCTTTTCAACCCTCTATTATCTACCGTAATCTCGTGAAAAGATTACGATCTCGTGACGGAGAGAAGCGAGACGACGCCGAAGGGGGAAAGGGTGGAGGAAGAGTGTCTCGTCTCCGGGAACAAAGCATAAAAGTTGATTAGTTATTCGATTAAAGGGATTATCGGTGTTTCTGCTTTTCAAACCGGTAGATACTCGCTTCGAAACTTACCTCCTGGCAGTTTTCTCCCTCTCCTCAAAGGAGATGCGATCTCTCTTTGAAACTGGCGTCAAATTAGGAAAAAAAAAAAAAAAGAAAGAAAAAAGAGAAACAAAATATCACAACGTTGGATTCACGGGTGTGAGACCAGCCACCAGATGGAAACGTGACCAACATCAGAGGATGATCGGGAGCAGCCGGTTCTGTTCAAGGATGGGGAAAAAATTTTATTAAATTCGTCGGTGTCCCCTAATTAAAAACGATTCGCAAAAGAAGGGGATGAAGAGGGACGAAAGAGAGAAAGGGTTGTACACGCGTTACCATCGCGGAAAATAATCGAGTGGTGGCGGCCTCGCCCTAACCCCCACCGTCCATATCCCATAAATAACCTCCCTTACGCACGTTGCGGCAATTTTCTCGCGGAGATACCGCCGGAAACGATCTCCCTCCCCCCCCTGCCAGCCGCATGCATAATCGTAACGAGGACCTGAAATTCGGCCGGAATAATTGCGTGTCCGGAATCGTTATCGCGGAATCGTAGGAAAAACGGCCTTTCTCTCGACCGGCATTGTCACGAGATATTCTCTAAACGCGAGCCACGAATCGAATCGCTTTTTGCAACGTGCAATTTTGATGATGTTTCGTGAAGCGGAGAGCAGGTGGTATTGGACGCGAAAAAGAAAAAACTTTACTACGAGCGTAAACGAAATTTAAAAGGGTAACGCGTGCGTGGATCGATTATAATTCTCGCGATTAATATTTACACGGCAGACGAGGAGGCGATTAATTCGTCGTACGAACGTCAAGGAGAAGCCTTATACGGAGCATGATCGGTCATTTGTGGCGCCTCGTGGCGCAACTTCGAATCGGTAAATAACAATTTTCCCTGTCGCGAGTTTACTACTACCACGCGTGTCCTACTTTTCGTCCCCCACTCGAGATGCAGCGCGCGCTCCGTCCAACTCCGTCTTAATTTCCATTGATTACAGCTCGGACGACCCGATCGAAATAAAGCCACTCGAGGTGCAAATTCATCGCTCGTTTCCCGCCAATCTTATTATCCCGCGACGAGACCCGGTGATGGAACGTTTTCCACGCGAAAAAACGGTCGATCGTTGGTAACTCTCGTTCCCCCCAATTATCGCCAATTCCGAACGATACTCGCGCCGTTACTAGCGAAATGGACAACCGATTCCGATATTTATTCGCTGCTCTTCCCTTCCCTTCCCTTGGCGGACCGCCACTCGCGGTGTGGTCCGACCGGTTCAGAGCCCGTAATCGGCGATCCCTCTCGAGGAGGAGGAGGAGGAGGGAAACGCGCGATGGAGACGGCCGTGAACACGACGGACGGAGAGACGGGAAGATTAACATAGAGATGAGGTCGCCTTCGGTCTTTTCCGCGTGAGTTATGTGACCGATGCACCCCGATGCACCGTCTCTTCCTTTCTCTCTCTCTCTCGCTCGTGTTTCCACAGTGATACAGTGGACGAGGGTTGAATCAGGTTGCATTAAACATCGCGTCATAGAACACCGAGGGCAGAGGAACGGTTGTTGTTTCTCGCGTATCGGTGAGACGCGGCGATAACTTGGTTACGATTTTCCCGGGATTAATTGGTGCTCGAGATTAGAAACGGAAGGGGGAGAGAAAGAAAAGAGTCGTTGAGACGGAAGGACGGTAGTGGGTCCGGTAATTGGAGCGGATCGCGAGCTCCTCGAGCGATTTCACGGGGCCGAGCCTCTCTCTCTTTCTCTCGAGGAGAGAATCGTGGAGGATCGAGGGGAGGAGGTTTTGAAAGAGAGTCTCGAAGCCGGGCAAATGGATGTTTGGCGTGGGTCGAGAAGCTCGGCACGCGTCGTTCGCGAGGACAGCAATTGATAGCCGTCGCTGGTCGTCGGGAGAGAAAGCGGACGGACGAAGCGGAGAACGAGATGTGGGCGGAAAGTATGGTTGAAAAATGGCCGATATTTCGAATCGTGGAGGGAGAGAGAGAAGGAGGAGGCTCTTTTATGGAGGCAAGGAGGTTTCTTAAAAAAAAAAAAAAGAAAAAAAAGGAAACGCGTGACTGGAGAAGAAAAATCGGGCGACGAATTGTATTGGCCGGCGCGTGGAAACGATAAAAGGCAGGGCATGGGACGAGGTTTGGTTGTTTGCAAACACCGATAATCGTGTTCGTGACGCGTATTTCGGTGGCGATTGGCCGCAACGGGAATGGCGAACGCGTGCGTTGGTCGAGTTTGTATCACTTAACCGACGCGGCGGATACTACTCGGACGCATACTGGGCTCGGTGAGCGAAGTTAATGCTGAAATAATGCGACGACTGGCACACGGCTGTTCGCCGAGCTTCCGCCAACCGAAAACGCGAATGCCTCGACGGTTTGCCGTGCACGCCTACACGCGCCGATATCTGATCGCGCTTGTCCTATCCCTTTTCACGGGTCAACGTTCCAAACCTTCACCGTTTCGCTCCGTTTGTCCATTTAGTTTTGTCGTTCGCGATTAAAACGTTTCTTCCGTCCGATTTTCCTATCCGGCCTCGAAATACTCGTTCGTCGCTTTGACGAGACGAGGGAGAAATGTTACTTTGACTTGCTCTCTTTTTTCTTTTTTTTTTTTTTTTTTTTTTACGATCTCTCGTTCGTTTAACGAGCATTATTTGCTCAATTATCGTGAAAATCGCACAACTTTCGAGTCGTTGTTTCGACAGGGAACGAGATTAACGCCGCTTTCCTTCAACGAAAGTATCGAGGATTCGAAGTAATTGTCAGTTCAAAAACAAATATAAGAGAGGAGAATCTGTGCTTCGAGATTTGCTCTTCTCGTTTTTCTTTTTTTTTTTCTTTTTCTTCCTCTCTCCGCCTACAGTTTACTCGGCAATGAACTTCGAGGCTCGTCGAATCGACGAAGTGCTCGTGAAAGTTCCCTTCCCTTGGTAACAATGGGTTGCAACGACGAAACGAAATACCGGAGAGCGTAACGATAATAATTAATGCTCCAAGTTTTTGGCATCGAATCGCGCGTTACGATCTCGTTCCAAATTAATCTCGTCTACTTTCGCCGATTCTCGAAGATATTACTCCTCTCTCTTTTTTTTCTTTCCTCAAATTCATTTCGCGAACAGTTTAGAAATTATGGATCATGGATTTGGGATTTTGTCCTTTCACCCCCTAATTTTTACTCGAATCGTTAAACGGTCGTCGTCTCGAAAGCGCGTAACACAATTTTAACTTAACGTTTACGAACTTGATTTAAATTAATGCAATCGTTACGGAATTCGAAACGGCCAAGTTTACCGTGGGATTAAAACAACTTAATTTAAACTTGAGCTCGAGAACGATCCTCTCCAACGTTTCCAACCTCTCTCTCTCTCTCTCTCTCTCTTCCCCTCGATCGCGTCTAATCGCGAAACCGATCGTCGTCGACATCGTTCTCGTTTCGATTAGTCTCGATTGTTCGATCGTTCGCAAGATGCTGTTTTTAAACCGGTTGTATTTCAAGTCCAGAAAATGAAACGCGGCCCGGAACCCCAACGGAGTACATTAAACAAAGTCAGCCAGCCATAAATACGAGCCACGGTGACATTCATTTCGGCGAAAATGGCGAACGTGGAGAATTTCGGGGCAGCGGTGTTACGAAATTTCGCGCGACGCGGTTCGCGAAATCTCTCTCGTCTCTCCGCTTCCATCCCTGTGGAATCGTCGTTTCGTATGGCCACGACTGTTCCATTCTTTTCTCTCTCTCTCTCTCTCTCTCTCTAGGCTACCAGCCTCGTCATCCTGGGAATATATTTTTTCGCGCGTCGCTCACCGACGCGTAGGCTCGTCGGATGTGTAGGCTCATAATGAAATTACCGCGCGTGTCAGCTGCGCGAAGACACGGTTTCACGCGCAGTTTTTGGGCCGTGGCCAAGAGTATCCACGGAAAATCATTCCATCCCTTCGTGTGATTTTAACGCGTTTGAAAAAAACGTCTGGCGGAGCGAACGCGAGAGAGATTGTTTGGTTACGTGTACGTCTGTCGAATAATCCCAAACAATCCCTGTTCTTTAATACTACGCGGATTTACAAAATCTGTCGAAATGACGGTTTCCAGGAGATTCTTTTCCTTCCTTCTTTTCTTTTTTTTTTTCTTTTTTCTCTCTAAGCCACGTAGCACTCGGAAATGGCGCGAGAAAATTAAAAGTTCTTTGCCAAGTTCTTTCAACTTCGTTCCTTAGGAGGAGCATACGGATCGTTCTAGCATCGCTCGATACTTAAAAAAAAAAAGGTCGGGTAGATAGAGCTCGCGATATTTTAATATTCGAAAAAGAGAAATTTGAAAAATTGGAACGTCGGCGCGCTAGGCAGAGGACGTTTTTAATTAAAGGGGAGAATTATTAAAATATACGCATTTGACAAAATTAATTTCAACTTTCATTCGGACCGAAATATACATAATTACACGCGCGCCCTTTATTTTCGTTATACCAATTTAATTATAACCATCTACGTGTAACATATTTAAATAGCGCGCGCGTCCACGCGTTTAGTTAATTTATGCACAAACACGATCTATAGGTACTTGAACTTTCTCGAACGCTTTTCAACACCTTTCCAACACCTCCAATTTTTCTCCGCGCAAATCCTCTTATCGCCTCGCCACACCGGTTTATAATCGATGCCTAATTAACGGAGAGGAGGTGTTATATCCGTTATATCTTTCCACCTATGGAACCCCTACTTTCTCAAATCCCTCCTCGTCAAAATTAGCCACACCCTTCCCGAGGTATATTCGTATTTATTAGAGGATCGCGTAGCGAGCTCTTTTCTCTCTCTCTCTCTCTCTCTTTTTTTTTTTTAACTGTGAAAATGGCCCACTCTCGAGCGCACAATTTCATTAAGGGCGACGTCCACTTTCCTGTTTTCGCCGCATCACTTCTAATTCTCGACCACGGCCGAATTTTCAGCCGCTCGGTCAATTTTCGCCCGTTGCACGCAACCCCGTTGTTCCCCCGGACTATTTCGAGATATTCGAGGTTTTCTCCCCTCCTCCCCTTGTCCTCCGAGACGCGCACGACGAGATTTATCGCGCGAAATCGCGCGGCGCGCTTCCAATTAACCCTCGAATAAATTCTTGCTCTCGGCCCCGACTTTTCCAAGAGAAGAGAGAGAGAGAGAGAGAGAGAGAGAGAGAGAGAGAGAGAGAGAGAGAGAGAGTAGTAATAGTAGTTGTAACGGTGATGGTGGTGGTGGTGGCGATGGTACGACGGACGACATATTGTCGTTGTTCCATTGTCAGATCGCCAAGTTTACAATTTACCACTATTTTATCTCGATAATGTACGTACGGCGAACGGCACGTTGCCAAAGATAGGTTCGTATAAAACTCTTAGTGTATTAAGAGTCAGAATTTGGCGAAAGCAAAAAAAAAAAAAAAAAAGAATGCAATTGTCACGATATATCCAATTATTATCGTTGACACACGTTTAAAATACGATTCTGCTTCTGCTTCGTACAGTTTTAACGTCGAGGGGGGGAGGGGGGTGAGAAAAATTTTATAAAAAAGGAACTCGTCCTCGTTGTTGTATTAACATCAACGACGCTATATATATTTTCTTTTAATCTAAACAGGCGGGAAAGAAAAAAAAAAAAAAGAAAAAATCGATGGAACGAGCTCCTTTGAAAGCGCGTATCGCCTGCGCCGCGATATGTTTTTCCATCCCCGATCCCATCGAGGAGGAGGGTCCTCCTCCCACGAATATTTAACGCGCGGAAGACGCGGTTCCCCGTTCGCCTGGAAAATACCGATAGGCTTGGCATTGTACCACCTCCTCCATTCAATCTCCCTTCCCCCCTATCCCTCGCTCCCTCCCCTTTTTTCGCATATTCCGATCCGAAGGCGCGCGAAAAAAAATCCCCAACCGACGGCTTTCAACGGCGCGGCGCGTTTTTCGGTTTCTTGGCGAATCGCGGTGAAAGCAGCAATCTCATCACCCGAGTATCGTGATGGAGAAACGATTGTAAAATTGTTCGAAAGACGCGGAGCAACGCGTAATCGGATTTTCGGAGGAGGAGGACCGATCGAGCGGCGACGATTCGAGGAAACGCGATCTGTATGATCAGGAGGGGGAGAAATGTTTGGAACATTGTATCGGGGGAGAATTAAATAAAAATCACGCGAACTAGAGATTTGGCGAGCGGGTTCGGAACGGAGCCAGAAAACGAGATGAGCGGTTCGCGGCGTTCGCTCGGCTGCTCGTCCGCATTCTGCTCTGCATATGAATGAGGGGAGAGGCGGCGAGGCCTCGGGTGGATGGAAGAGAAGCGGAGAATCGTGATGGTGGTGGTTGGGTTGGGTTGGGGGGGGGGGGGGGGAGCATCGAGTCGGGGAAGAATATCGGCCAAAAGAAACGGAACGAAAGGAACGACGCTGCGTTTATTAAACTGTGCGCGGACGTGTGCGCTCCTTTTCCTCTTCTCCTTCATCGACTTTATCCGCCTATGCACGCTCCACTTCCCCTTTTCCCTTCTACATCTACGTATATGCACTCTTTGCACCCTTTCTCGACTCCACCGCGCGCGAAAATAGCGCGATTCTGGCTACTTACGCTCCTCCTTCCCTCGTCTCCTACTATTTTCTCTTTTTCACCGATCCCTCGAATTCGAATCTTTCGCCTCTCTGGAGCATTATCCTTTCCTAAGCAAAAAGTTACTCGAGAACGAATGTCAACGAGAGAGACTTTGTCGAATCGCGGATTGTCTCCCCCCTGAAACTTTGCTTTCGTACAATCGAAAGAGAGAGAGAGAGAGTTTGTTTGAGAAAGGATCGACAAAGTTTTCCTAGGCCGGTGTCGAATCGAGGTAAACGATTGTTCTACGCTCGAAACTTGCAGTATGACGAAGAAGGGAAGTTAATAGGTTAGTTTCCTTTCGTAGCCACCTAATGGAGCAGTCCTTTCTGCCTTTTCCCTCCTCTTTCTTCTTCTTCTTCTTCTTCTTCTTCTTCTTCTTTTCCCTCGTCATCTCGAAAGGGTTAGCAGCAGGCAAGTGTTCCTCGAACGCGCAGATGTTCCACGGAGCGTGGAGTATACGCGGAAACCGGTGTCCACTCGAACGAGAACACTGGTCCTATTATACATAGGAAACACGAAACCTCGTCGTTTCAACCTCGACGTATTTAAAAAATATGTATATAAGACTCGCGCGACTCTCCGCTCATCGAAACACCACCCACGGAGTTTCCTATCGTCTCTCGTATCTTCGATCGATATTATCGATTAATCCTTTCGCTACTACGGGCGACTAGAGTCGCTCTGCACAAGATTCCACTATTGGAGCTATTGCACGTGGGGGGATATCTTTATCTGGAAATATAGTATTTTGTTTTTATCATTAATTTTTTCTCAATAAACACCGTTAAAACAACGATTTTTCTCGAGCACCGTGCACATTTTTGGTGCGGCGGCGGAAAACTCGCCCGTAGCGAAAGAAAATTGGAAGCGCTCGCGCGGAGATCGATCGTCGAAATGGCGCTTTTCGGATGACGAATAGATTCGGCGTCGCATCGAATGATACACGTCGCATCCTCGCAGGATTGGAACGTCATAGGTTGCGGAGAGGGCGAAACAATTAATCAAGGGAATACAATCGTGCGTACAGAACCGGATGGAGGAAGGGGAGGGCGGAGGAACCTTGTTGGCGTGACTGATTCATTATGAGAGTGTAATTAAGTCCCTGTATTAGCATATTAGCGACTAGAGATGGAGACCGTTGTTCCACAATCGGCCGGCAGCGAGCGGAACCATTTGACCCGAAGCCACTTCCTAACGCTAACGAGACACCTATCTATCCTCTCCCCGATGAATCGCGCGCACGCGAGTGCACGCGTGTACGGCGCGCAAAGAGAGAAGAGAAGAAAAGCGCTCAGAATTACGACCGCTATCCTCCATTCCCTCGCAACTATTCTCTCTGGTCACCAGCCATTAAGAGCGGGTCGCGTAGACGCGTATCTCTTAATTAGCCGGCGAAAAATCCACTCTCTGGCCGCCGTGGGGAGGGAAGAAGGGATCCTGACCCGTTATCAATTTAACCCAACTTTCTCGGTCAACCGGGTGTTTTTCTTTTTTTAACCTCTCCCTTTGCCTCGTGCGCTGCCCCCTGTTTTCCCTCGACGGTATCCTCGTTTGCTAACGAGTTTATCCTCCACGACCTCTCCCTTCCCTTTCCCTTCCTTCGCCGTGGTTTCTCCCTTTTGCTTCCTCTCCCTGGAAGAATTGTTCGAGGCTCGCGTACGATCGCGGCTCCACCCAAGTAACGAGATTTCCGGCGTAGATTGTTTCCCCCGTGCCTTGCGTTTTGCGGCGTTCCAGGGCGGGAGCACGGATCTGGAAGGAGTAATTCGGTTTTCGAGGGAGAAAAGAGAAAACACCGTTCGACTCGAGCGAGCAGCTCGGCCGAAAAAGAAGGAAGGGGAAGGGGGGGGGGAGGGAAAAAAAGAAATCGACCCGCCACGCGAGTCGAAAGAAGAAGAAGAAGAAGAAGAAGAATAGATTAGGAAGGTGGTGCGTTAAGGGAGGAAGAGATAAAGCTTCTCTCCCTCCCCCGATTAATAGTTCTGTCAATAAGATTAATCGAGCGTTGATTTTCCGCGTGGTTTTCAGCACGCTGAGGTGGAGGATGGAGGAGCTGGAAACGCTGGAGAGCACGGAGTGCCCCGAGTGCCCCGGGCCACCCCCCGAGTTCCGGTTACCGCCACCCCCTCGGCCACCCTTCCTCACCGACGGCACCTTTTGCTCGGAGGAGCCACTCACCGAGATCGAAGATTGCGTCGCCATCCCGGTAAGTCTGATTCCTCCTCGATCGCCTTTTATCGTTTCCGCCGCCAATTATCGAACCGCTGCAAAAAAAAAAAAGATTAACCCTTTCCACTCGTATTTATATTTGAGAAACGGTTAACCGATCGAGGTAACGAGAGTACTTAGAATAAAAATTATATTACACGTGCATTTTTACTAATGCAAAAATGTAGGATGGCGAGGATTAAACTTTAGTCCAACGCTTTAGGATTCTACGCGAGTTTCGTATATTTCGTATAATTCGAAATATTTTTTCGTGCGAAGTTGTATGATTTGTCTCTTCTCTGAAGTCGAACCGCGTGGTTCGCGCGATATCGAACGATACGCTCAAAAAAAAATTCTCCCAAAGTTTGCCCATTTTATACGATTTATCAAGTTTGAATTTAAGCAAAGCTACGTTTCAATTATCGAGCGGTATATAATCGCCGGAATAGTCGAATATTCCGTTTTAACGATACGCATTGGCCGGTGTGAAAAGGGAGAGCACGATACAATCTTCTTACACGCAGTGGAAAGTCGTGCAAGGACTCGGCTCGAGATCGAACGAATCGAACGCCTACGGTGGAATCGAAAGGTTCGATGAGTCTGGTGGAATAGAAATCCCTGAATAGAGAGAAACGGAATGGCGAGGAGGGGAACAGGTGGCAGAAAAGAAACCGGTCGAAGAAAGAGCGTCGCGCTACGTTGACGGTTGCTCGATTCATATCGAGAGGAGGATTTTTAAGGCGGGATAAATTCCGAGGAACTCCTTATCCGACGCCGGCAAATTGAATCGGGAACGCGGGGACACAAAAACCTCTCTCTCTCTCTCTCTCTCTTTGTTCGTTACTTTTTCTCCTTGAGAGAGAAATGTTCTCTTGACGAAATGTCCCTTCGGATGTGTTCGATCCAAGGAAATTTTCGAAAATAAAAAAGAAAGAAAGGAAGGAGAAGGGAACGATCGTTTCGAAACGACGTTAAACGAGAGACGAGGGAGGAGGAAAAAGGAAGAAAAGGACATCTATTAACGGCGATCCAGGAATACGCGTGTATAGCCGCGTTAACTTTCTCGAAACGCCGGGGAAAGAATTCCAATTAAAGTAGTTGGGCCGATATTCTCGATCCCTCGCTAACCTCTTCCACGGTACAAGGATGGCGTAACTTTCGAATAAGTTGCAGTTCGCTGTAACGAGCTTTTAAAATTCTCCACGGATTCTATACGAAAGGAAGGAAGGATATCGAAAGGCTTCATTTTTCCGGACGCGTTTCCTCCTCGATATATCGTCGTCCCGATTAATCCCCTTCCATTACAGTTGTCCCTTTTATTATAGTTGCCGTTCCACCGCAAGGATTCACCCAGGTGGTGGAAAGTTGGTGGCGGAATAGGAAACGAAAGTCGCGGAACTAATTTCGACCGCGCGGATCGTTTCGACCAATTAAACGATCCCTCTCCCTCTCTCTCTCTCTCTCTCTCTCTCTCTCTCTCTCTCAGCTCTAACTCGAGACTTTTTAACGAGGTAACTCGTTATTAAAATATCCCTTCCAAGTTTTACGATCCTCCTCCCGTAATCCTCGCTCACGCTCTCTCTCTCTCTCTCTCTCAAAATTTCATTTCATGCGAAAGAGAGAAGGAGACAGAAGGAGAGATTCTAGAGCGAGGATTAGTGTACGCGTCGCTTTCGCTCGTTAAGCTTTATCGCAGGGCAAATCGGCCGGGTCGGCGACACGGAACGCTACGAAAAGAGAGCACGACGAGTGGAATGAAAGGGTGAGAGGAGAGATAGAATGAGAGAGAGAGAGATCATCGAGACGGATGTTAAAAGCGGGACCAGTTGGTAGGAGTAATCGGTCTGGGTCGCGGCTCCGTTACCCCGGACGTGGAGAGATCGGCCGTTTCCTTCGGAAGGGCGGAAGAGTGGGAACGAACGTGGTGTTTCTGTTATTGTCTTTAGCGGCCCGTTAAAAAACCGTGTTTACCCCTGACAGGCGCCATCGGTCTGCCACCGCGTCTCCTCTTTTTCATCGTCGACCCTCTCTCTCTCTCTCTCTCTCTCTTCCCTTCTCCCTCGAGCTTTTTCCTCTCACGACGACCGGATAAAAACGGCGCTGGCCTATTAATAGTGAACACGTGTCTCGTCGGCGTGGCGAACTCGGGGACCCATTATCGCCCCACGATTTTACATCATTACGCGTAATTGGAGAATCTTCTTTCTCTTTCTCTCTCTCCGTCCTCTCGAGATTTATCTTCCGTTCCGTTTCGATTAAACGGGGCGGGGAATTTGGTGAGAATTTCCGTGAGGGGGAAATCTTTTGAACGGAAGGTGAGCCGCGATAAAAATTCTCTCGAGCAGCTCTTGTTCAGAATTATTTATAATCTATAATTTCTGTTGGAGCGAGAGAGATAATTAATCTCGAAGCAATTATTTCGCGCGAGTTTCGAAGGAGAGCCGGGTTTTTGTTAAACGTATTCTTGATCGAATTCTCTCCATCCCCGTTGCAACTATCGAAAGCGTAACTGCAGTAAACACTTTGTCTCTCGGACCGAGTTTTCCGGAGGTTCTTCATCGGCTCTCCGTGGAAATTAGGACGGCGAGAACTGTGTCTTCGATCCTCCCCTCTGAAGACGTTCGATCCGCGGGGAAGGCGTCGCCCCTTCAATGATCCAAAATGTCGATTTCTCCCGAGAATTATTATTCTCCTCCCTCGCCACGATATTCTCTCCCTTCGGTCGGTGATATCCGCGCGCGAAATTACATCTTGCCACGGTAAACGTCAAAGGGGATGCGTGTAGGGGGTTGTTAGAGATGCAGTTTATCCGACGGGAAAAAAGAACGAGAGAGAAGCAAGTATGGATGAAGAATATGAGGAGAATAAAAGAGAAGCGGATGATAGTAATTAAAAACAAGGAACGCGAAAATTCTCGTAAAGTGGTCTCGAGTTTTATCGAGTCGACGATAGAGTAAGAAAACGAAGGTATTCCCTTCGTTTTTCCCCTCATTTATTCCTCAGGTAGGTCACGATCATTTTCGGGGAAACGTGCTCTTCGAGGTTAACTTCTTGGGCGATATTTATCGTCGAGAAGTCTGGATGGTTACGATGGGCTCGCCACCCCTCGACCTCCCGTCTCTTTACCTCCCCCTCCGTCGTGAAAGTTTAGATTAAGTCTCGGGTATAATGCGACGAGTGCGACCAATTGGACGAGTTTGAATTATCGTTCGCGCGAGATTGCGACCACCCTGGGGAGGGGTAGATGTAGCTACGGAGTGCGAGGTCGTGAAACGTTACGGCGGCATAATGAGAAAGTCGAACGGGAGGAGAAAATATTGTCGAAGAAATCGGATTCCTAACCTAACCTAACCAGTTCTTGTGCTCCCTTTCGATCGAGAACCGATCGCACGAGGGGTGGTGACGGAAAGAAATCCGCGGTGATGGCGTTTTTTTTTTTTGCATTGAGTCTCTTCATCACGCCTGGGAATCCGCTTTGTTTCCGCCTGTGTGGTGCGGAAGGGGTAAGGTGGTGAAAGAAACCGACAAAGAAGAACCCTTGAGAAGAGGGAAGAGAAGTTTTCGCGGAAAAGGGAAGACTGAAAAGTGAACCTGTGGTTATTTTTCAGGTTAGCGATTACGTATCGTTGCCACGGCTAGGGTTAATTACAGCACGAGTGGAATTGGTTTCGTTTATTGGGTGGATGGAAAGGTATCGTCATTTCGAGCAAATCGATAGGCAGACGTTCGATATCCAGACGTGGATATCGGCGGAGGAGGACCCCTCGTCCGGAATATCCCGTACCGATTGTGTCTCCTCTCTTTCCTCGATAGCCCCCGGATTTCCTGCCAATCTACTCGCCGTCTCGTGTCCGGTTTCAGCTATTGCGACAGACTCGGCGTTGGCAAACCCGTGATAACCAACAAACCGTGATAATTCCTCGATCGAATCTTTTGTTTTCACGTAAACCGATCATTTTCGTCGCTTATTAAGATCGAATCGAATCTCTCGAGATCTTGCGAACGAAGTTACACGATCGTTTCCAACGTTGGTCGCTTTCTCGCGCGTAAAAAAATCGCGATATCACGAGAGATACGAGAAAGGGAAGCGAGAGAAGCAGGACGCAAATCCTTTGATCCTTCGCGAAGGTCCTCGGTCTTTCTTCTGCTCCAAGGATTCCATTATACAGCGGATGAAACGATCCGCGAAGGCGGACAGTTACGCGCTTTTGTTCCCGCGTACGAAGCATCAATTTATACGGCCGGGTCGGGCGTAATATTTTTCCATTTCTCGCGTATGCACGCCCCGTCGTATCATCGTTGCCTAAAGGAATTCTTTAACCTACTCTTTTCCGCTTTTCAATCCCCTCGCGTGTCTCATCAAAATGTCGCCGTTTAAATCCTTGGCGAAGTTTCCTCGGTTTTGACGGGCGGGGAATAAACCACGATAAAGAGAAAACGAACCACGCCAAGGGAAGATACGTACACCGGTGAACGTTACATCGCAACGTTACTCGAGTCACTCGCGATACGTTGCGACAAAATAAAAATATCCGCGATACGATATAGAATTTTTCGACCAAGTTGATTGTTAAACGGCCATATTAAACGGGCCGTGATCGAGATTACCGAACCATCCCATAAGTGTTGATTATCGCGGATTAGAGTCGATGTTAAATCGCGAGCGTCGCATCCGGCCGCGTTCGCGATCGAGCATATCACGTGATCAACGAGCGTGTAAGCGCGTAAAGTACCGGTTCGAACGTCCGGTATTCGCGCGCACGTATCCCGTCGAATGCATTAAGTTTGCCGGGGAAAACGCGTTAAATCATCGATCATGTCGTAACCGGCGTAACGAGCAGCGTAAATCACCGATTAATCCGCCATCCGTTATCTTCTTTGCCCGTTCAAAATTTCTCCGTCGAGTTAACTAACGAACGAGAACGAACGAGAATAATAAACGTATACGAGCGTGGTGGTAGTCGCGTTGGACGAAGAAACGGATGGAGAAAAGTGAGTCGAACGAGCAGAGCGTCGTTTTGCATCGACCTGCTGCTGCACCGGGGAGAGCAAAGGGGAGGTAGGTAGGTTGAAAGAGAGGTGGTAGCTGGTAATGTCGCGCGTCAAGTTAATCTTTCGTCGAGCGAAGAGGAGGAAGATGTACAAGGGGAGAAGAAGCTGGCTCGACGACCCGTTTAGATAGCGCTGTTGTTGTTTGTCTAGCTCGGTGAAAGGGAAGAAGACCTGCTTCTCGACGATAGAAGCAATCCTTTCCAGGACTCTCTCTCTCTCTCTCTATCTCTCTTTCTCCCTCGAGTATGTATGTAGTTACAAATCGCAGGAGGAATCGTGTCTAACGAAGCGATAAACGTCTCTCGAAATACTCGAAATGGATATTCCACCGGAAGATGAAGTCACGCGAGACAGAAAGAGAGAGAGAGAAAAGAAGGAAAAAGAGATCCTTAAGCATCAAATCCATAAACATGGAATATCATCCCTTAGAGATACCTTAATCTCGGTGCTATCTAAACGAAGTTTTAGGAGAAGCTAGAGGGCGTAAGTCGAGGATATATATATATTTCGTAAATCTTATTCTTTCGTTAGAGAGCCCTTAGCCGAGATTTTTCCCGGGGGCTGATATCGCCCCCCGTCGTTAGCACCGTTATTATACCCCCGCGAATAAGAGGAGTTGCGCCATCTTTCGTCGATGTTCACAGGTTTTAGCTTCGATATAAAGGCGACCAATAACCGTTCCAACCGCGTAATAAGGTCCTCTGCCCTTGAAAGGGCGCGGTAAATCGAGCTTGAACCCTCTCTCTTTCTTTTCCTCGCGATCGAGCCAGTCTATCGACTGGATTGGACTGGTGATGAACGCGTGGATAAGAATTTTTCTCGTGTAATGTAAGGGAGGGAATCGAGTGGTCGGAAATGTTTAGTCTGAGACGATTTAATCTCGTGAAGGAAAGTGTTACGAAGGATGATGAAACTTGAAAGATGTTTCTGATATAGGAATTTTATATATATATATATAAAACGGTATATTTGTTTTTAAGATTCTACTATATTTTTTTTTCTCGCTTCGTGTGTATGCTTATTTAAGCATGGATTGCTCGTCACGAAGGAGAAGAGTTTTTTATCCTCTTTGTTTTTATACGCCTTTCCTTTGCCTCGAAAAACAGTTACATCACGTCGTATATTTCACGTTCGTGCTGGAAGATTCGCCGCGTAGGTAATCGTCGTTTCGAGTCGAGCGTTTGTTGTGTCGTTATGCAAGAACGTATATAACTTCGAAAGAGAGTGTCCGGCGAGCAGAAATGCGAGAGGGAGAGAATAACAATAAAGATCGTGTTTCACACGAGCGCTCGAAGCATCTATAACTTGCTTGATTTCATTAAGATAAGAGGGTAATGGCGAGAGGGTTCAGTTTCGCTCATTGGAAGCGCACAATTTAACGCTAAAGAGTCGTAATGGAAGTGAAACACCCGTGGTAAAACTTTCCATCGAGATCGTCCATCCGATTAATCCGTGGACACGGAAGGAATAATCGAGTGACGAATACGCAGACGCAAACACCATTTCCTTACTATTCTATCTCTCGTTTCTCTTCTTCGGTCGAAAAAGAAGAAGGAGGAGGAATTCTCTCGCGCGAGATAAGAGAGAAACTGTAGTTAAACTGTAAATATAGGTGATTGGAAACATAGATCGTAGAGAGGGGAGACGAGGCCTGCATCAGCTCTGTCTGTCGTTGGCACGGTCGGTGCTGTGTTTACACAGCACGGTTCCGTGGAAACGAGCACGTGAAAACTTTCTCGACCTTGCCACGCGAAGCCCTTGAAAAAAATAATCACCCCTCCATCGTTGGCTATAAAAAAAACTTTCTCGCGGATTTTTCCCTCGATCGAGTCGTTGCTTTTCGCAAAACTAGACTCGAAAGAACAATACTTCTCTCGAACGAAAATTTAATCGAACGCTTTCCCAGCGTGGACGTATCACTTTTGTTGTTCGCCGAATAACAACTCGTGAACAACTCGTAAACAATTTGCGAAAACGGTTCGTGAAAGGGATAACACGATTCTCCCTCCCCTCGTGCCTTTACCGGCGACATTTCGAAATTTCCTCGAGAACTCGGATCCATAATTCAGCGGAAAATAAGCAGCGAAGCGTCAAGCGAGAGAATTTGCGGTCAGATGGGGAATTCCGGGGCTGGTGTCGGGGCGCGGATCGCTGCCAGTCCAAATGTTGACGTGGTTTACGGTTTCTCTCGTCTCATCCGAGGGATAGACGGGCGCGGTGTTTACGCGTATTCGGAATAATCAAGGGCCTCGTAACGAGGGTGTAGCGAAACCGCAGCCGCTAAGCCGAGCCTCGCGAGCCCAACGACCCTTCAACCCGCAGCCGCGATCCCTGGCGGTTGTTAGTCGTCGCTAACGGGCCGGGTCATGCGGAAAAATTTCCACCCCCCTCCTGCGGTCCATTAAAACCTCGCTCCTTCCTCCCTTGTTGCGCTAAGGAAGCTCGAGTTTAGGAACCGAGCAGTTTCATCCTCCCCGTCGAGGAGCTTGTTAGGATCCGCCGTGGATATCATTCCGTGTACGAGGGTGGTTTCTGGTGGAATTTAGGGTGGCGTTTGGGGAACGTGCGAATTTGTAAGGGTGGAAAGAAACCGGTCGATCGGTGGAAAGGGTGGTTCGAGAGGAAAGAGGGTTGGTTGGAAAAGCAGTGGTTGGAATTCGTTGTTCTCGACACGTGTCTCTTAATCGTAGTTTCCCGGAGGAAGCAACTAGGAGGGGGCATGGCGCGGCGTCAAAACGGTGGCAAACGGAGTGAAATGCATTCCGGGAGTGGAAAAAGAGAAGAGAAAACGGCGACGTTTGCTGGAATTCAGTGAATCTCGCCGAGAATCACGAAAGAGAGAGAGAGAGAGAGAGAGAGAGTAGTCGAGTCCGTTACTCTTGCTTGTTTCTTTTTCTGTGTCAGAGGGAGAGAGAGGAGGGAGATAAAGCCGTCCTTGTCCGGTCCTCCCGTGAAGATTGGTGAGAAAAACGATTTACCCGTGGTTTCCGCGAATTCGAATTCTTCGATCACGCTTAGCGCCACTTGGACAGTAAGCCCAACGGTTTGCCTTGCGATACTTGCGGCGCATCGTTAACGATCCTCTGGCTTACGTCTAATGGCATCATTAACTCTTAATGAACACTTGCGCCAACTTTAATGACTAACGAGCCACACCTCTTCTTCGTATCCTTGTTAATTTCTGGAAAACTTCTATTCCTCGGGAGGGGAGGGGAAGTGAAGGTATATCGATGCAATTGAAAAATCCGCCTTGAAGAATCTCGAAAGAATTTTAAATTGCGAAAGGAAACGTCCGAATCAGAGAAGAAAAGAAATTGTGTATTTAAGTCTATTTAAAATTTCGAATTTCGTTTACGTCGTAAAACAATATCGTCTCAAACAGGGAAGAAAAACAGGGAAGACGACTCGTGTTAATTTTCCAGGCCGAAAGGCACGAGAACGGTTTCCAAACCCAATATCTAATTCCCAGAGGTTGTGGTAAACGAGACGAGCGGCGAAAACAAGTGGCAAGGGCGGCGACGAAAAGAGGATAAGGAGGAGCTTTGTCCCCCGAAATCCTCGCAAGTTCCGTTCACGCTCGAACGGCGGCCAACTTCCGCTGTCACACGCGGCGTAGACTAACGAGGGATTCCTAGGGATCTACACCCCGATGTTTCTTCAACACCACGACAATTACGCGAGATCGAACTCGAATACCCTTGCTCTACTATCTGAACTATCTGAAACCCTCGAATATTTTTCTCTTTTCTTAATCTCTATCACGCACGTTACGTCTCACTCCATCAATTCTTAAACGGCTGCGCTCCCGTTTCTCGAATTTTCATCAACTCCGCGGCCTCGGTTTTTTTTTTTTTTTTTTTCTATTTGTCCCGGTCGAGACACAATTTCGCCACGTTTCGCCAGGGCCGCCCTCGGTTCCACTCGCTTTAATCTCGGCTCGGGCCGAGAGTATCAAACGAAAAGGGACGGTTTAAACTTTAATACCGTTGATATTCACGCGAAGCTTTCATCCCGGTGCACGGCCTTCGTGCCGCCGTGGCACAGATTTCGTCGTGGTGGTGGTGGTGGTCGTCGTCGTCGTGGTACAGGTTTTCGCCGCGAAAAAGCCCCCGGTCACCCTGGAATTAATGCCCCTTCGAACTGACGGTAAACGAGGAAACTCCGCCAACTACGTTTCCACGGGTCCGAGACCGCGTCATCCATTCTCAGGTGGACGCGTTTCCTGGGGGGGAGGGGGAAGCAAGGCGAGAAGGGGTTGGTCGGAAAGAGGGTCGTCGTTGCCGTCCCCGGGCAAGGCTATCGGGGAGGCCGCGATTAGCGGGTGAACCTCGGCTATTCCGGTCCTCTTCTTCCTCTCCCGGAGGGAGATCGTCGCTTCTGTTTTTCCACCGCTACATCGATTTAGATCCTCGCCCCTTGGATCCTAAAAACTTTCTCCCCAACTTTCATTGCTCGTTTGTCCTTCAACGAATAAAACGTTCTTTTTTACGTTTCTTTTTTACCTCGTTCCTTAACGATGATGAAGCGCGCCAACTTTTACATCTCTTTTTTATTTATCTATTTATCCGATGGACTTGTGTATATGAAGTTATGTATAAAGACAAAATAGACGATTGGATATCGTTGGTTGCTTGTTTTATCCATGGATGTGCAAATATATTTTATATATCCAAATCTAACGTTGCAAAATTAGAGTTAGGCCGTAGACTTAGGTCGAATTTTTCTCTCCCTTTTTACGAGAATACGAAAAGTATAGAAATAAAACGCTTGGAAGAACGAAAAGAGAGCGAGATTCATCCCCTCCCTCCTTCCGGATCCAAGCTGGAAGCAGCTCATTGGCAACGTCTGCCAAGCTTCTGGATTAAAGGGTGGATGTATACATTGGAAGAGAATCGCACGTCCCTGGTCGGCCTAACGATCCCTTTGGCGGCTGCTCGGATGTCACACGACGACGACGACGACGACGACGACGACAGGCCCTGTCCGTGGAATCGGCGCCGCCCGTGAAAAAGGAGGATCCCGACAGAGAGGCTACCGTTTCCTTCCTCGGATTACTTCATTATCGGCTGCCGCCCATCATCTTTCTTTTTCCCTATTCTGGCGAAAAAGAGAAAAAAAGAAATCTCTCTCTCTCTCTCCAGACGCGACGACAGAAACTTTTGATTCGATATTCGATTCCTCGGACGAACGAATCGTAGATTCGAACCTCTGCTGTTCCGCTTCGCGGAAGGGATGCGCAAGAGTCGTGGAAATCGTGGTTTGCTTTCAAAGCGGACCTAATATCGCGAGCACGCGTCGATTAAACGAGCGTCAGCGAACACGCGGGATTCTTGTGAAGATCGATATAATAGCCACGGGTGTAACCGGCTGTGTAAGCCGCAGGGGTGCTGCGCGGGTTGATATTGACACAGGTAATACTCCGCTTACTGGGTTAGTGGTTCGAAGGTAGGGTAATGAGCGTCTGCCTAAGCGTTTCTACTGTTTTCCAGGCAAACGAATCCTCTCTCTTTCTCTCTCCGTTCGATCCTCCATCTAGCTCTGGTGGATGGATTCGCAGGGGTGGAGGGGAAAATTGCGTGCAACGTTGAAACCGGTATCGTCGTTCGCGAGGAGGGGATTAAACTCGTTGAGAATGTAAGAGAGAAAGCAGCTTCGAACTCGTCTCTTCTCCTCCTGCCCCTTTTACGTCCCCTCTCGTTCCAGGATGGATAAATTTCCGCGGCCGAGATTGACGTTGAAACGATGAATCAGCGGGGACGAAATTTAAATAATGGCCACCCCGGCGGCCGAGCGACGAGAGAGGAGGGGGTTGGGGAGGAAATGACGGCCGGCGCGTATGCTCGTTTGATACGGCGCGCGAACCTTCCCCCGACTGACTGGAACTGACACGCATTTTAAATCATTATGAATTACGAGCCGATTGATAAGACGGCGCCGGGAAAATTTCTAAAAATTTATTTCGCGCTACGCGACGAGAAAATGAAATTTAAAGCAACTCTGTGCGCGCGCGTGTGTTCCATGTGATTTTCACGAGAGATTACTTTTTCGAATGGCTGTCGATTCGTCGGATACCAAAATGCCGAGGTGTCGCCATTATGAAATTCATCCTTGGATCACAATCGAGGCGGCGCCGCGGCGAAGAAAGGAAATTCTCCTTTCTCGGCTCGTCGTTTAATCTCGCGGTTCGGGAGGTAATATTACGGCGCGCCCCGAAATGGAACAGGATCCCCGATAAAAGGGAAATTGGAACTTTTCCACGGAGGATCGAGTGCCGGCACCACCGCTGCCGCCGATGGGCGTCGATCTTTCGCAAAGAAGCCGAAGGGGAGGAGAGGAAGCCCTGTAGAAACGCGTAGCTCTTTTTTTTTTTTTCTTCTTCTTCTTTTTTTCCATCCCCCTTTGTGCCGACCTGGTAACCGGCGAAAGGATTACACGAAAGAGTTGTCGCGAGATCGATGAGAAAAGAGGCGACCGAGAAAGGCGAACGGCTCTTTTTTTTTCTTCCCTTCCTTTTCCTCTTTTTCTCCTTCCTTTTTTCCTCTCCCCCTTCCCTCTCTTTCTCTCTCTCTCTCTCTTTATTGGAAAATATCAGAATTTTCAAGGGATCTATATTTAGCCGCACCAGGGAACGCGAGCTTGGCTAAACGCTTTTCCCTTCCATCGATTATAGACCATGCTTTTAAGTCACCGCCCTCATCCTCTTTTTCCTTCTCTCTTCTTCGCAGTCTACAACAAACGAGAAATTAACAGGGGGTGGATGTGGGCGGGAGAGAGATTGCAGGAGCGCGCATTTCCGCGAAGATTTCCATTTCCTAGCAAATAACACCGTTCAATTTACAGAGACTCTCTGTTCCTCTCTCTCTCTCTCTCTCACACTGCGGTTCTTTCTCCCTGAATAACCTCGTTCCGACAAACTACCTAGAGAAGACACAGCATGCCAGACATAGGTAGCGGAAAAACAGAGAGGGATGGTGAAAGAGAGACTTTGCATCGAGAAGGTTCATTTGTCTTCGATTTCCCGCTACGCACCTGGGAATAGAGGCTTACCGCTCGTTATACTGCACGGCTTACCGTTACGGAGAGCCACGCACGCCTCTTCTCCCCTTTCCCCGTGGTAATTTCACGAGCATCCGCCTTTGTCGAGTGGAGCAGCAGCACGATCGAACGACGAAACGAAAAGGCCCGATCCTCGTTAACGGTTACGACTTCGGTTCATCGTTCCTTCCTTTCCGATGATTATTTTATGATTATGTGGATGAGGACGATGATGCACACGCGCGAATAGGCATATCTCGGATGAAAGATAGGAGAGAGAGGGGACGATAACACAGGGAGAGAGATTTAATCGTGACGACAATAAACCCGTGACGGGTCACGTTAAGACGGTATTATAATTAATTCGCTCGAAGACAGCTTGTTTCCCCTCTTGCTTCCGGGATTTATATATATATAAATCGGGGAATGGCGCGATTGATCGATTCCCGTGGAGCTTGGTTGACGCGTGACGATAACGAGTATTTTTCTAAATGAAAATTTCATCCTCGTCCTCTGGAACGTCTCCCTTGTCTCTCATCCCGGAATTCAATCTCTCGTAGCATTTTTTCAACCTAACCTCGGTCGAATAATGATGATATTTTTCCTCGACGAGAGGTAAATTAGCGATTCGTATCTCAATCCCGTTGCCGTCACTCGGTGTGAAACGTCGTCAGAGAGCGACAGAGAGGGAGAACAAGAGTTGGATTTATTCTACTCTGTCGCGTTCGATTTTTTCTTGGATTTGCAAAGAAAAATAGGAAAAAATAAAAATGATCCACAATGATTCGCCAGAACACGGATAGAGATAGAATGAGAAACTTGGCTCGAGCAGAGCCAGATTTGGTTGGGCTTGGTTCGGCCAGAGGCGAAATGAGAGACAAAGTTTGAAGAGGAAGGGTTGTGCGAATCGGTTGCCATCGAGCGTTCACCGAAGCGGAACCGCATTCGTTCCGTTTCGAATATCAAAAACAATTCGTCCCCCACGGGCGCCACGTGGCACCCGGAGAGAGGAAGGGGTTGTCCTCGTGGCGACAGACCGGGGGCGAAGTAGATTTTAGGCGAAATATCCTTGCGCCGTCGTACGAAACGGGTAGGAGGCGATATTAAAGCACGTCCGGAATGTTGCTCTCCGTGTCGTTAAACACTCCTACACACGGCTTCTCCCTCTCTTGTATCTCCACCCCGCCGCTTTCATCCCCTACGATATTGCGCCATTTCGGGGGAAGGGGAGGGTGGACCAGATATTATACGCTTCGAATTGCCATTCCGCGAGCTCTTCGAAAAATAATGCGCCGTCTAATGGCCGAAGCGAACCGCTCGATAAATATCGAGAAATCCTTGGATCCGTGCTGTTTCCTTGCTAATCTCGAGGGGGAGGGGGGGGAGGGGGGGGTCGAATAACGAGTTCTCTCTCCAAGATCTTCTCGTAAAGTAAATAAGTGATAGGTGGGAGTGGTTGTGGAACAATTCGAAAAAGGGAAAAAGGAAAAGAGGAAGAAGAGATGGACGTCTCGACAACTCGATCGTAAAATTCGTCTTCGAACGAATTCCATTAGTGGAGTGGAATGATTTACGAGACCTCGTCGTCCGCGTCGATATTAAACCGCGCCCTGAATTTTGATGTCCACGTCGAGTTCTTGAAACGACTCCTCCGCCACATAATCTCCGTCATTTCACTCTCTCTCTCTCTCTCTCTCTCTCTCTCTCGATGTTTGTACGCCTCCGAGCGATTTCCACAACCCCGTGATCGATCTGTAACCGTAAACCGAGAGAGAAAAGCGGAGGCGAAAAAAATGATCGTCGTCGATTGTTTCGAAAAAGAATTACCAGACCCCATCTCCGACAGAGATATCCCTGCGAAACTCTCTATCTGTTCATCCCCGCGTTCATATCCGAATGATTTATCCGTACTCGAGTCGGATGATGATTTTTAAGAGAAAAGTCGAAACGAGAAGAGTCGTCCGCTCCAAAGATATATTTATGGAAAAATATTCGTATGGAATGGCTCGATTTCCGATTTCATCCGATGAGGAGGAGGGATGCAGCAAACGTACACGTACGAATACGTTTTTATCAACGGACGTCAACGCGGGCGATCGACGCGCAAATCGAGCGAGAGAAGAGAGAGAAGACGCAAATTAATCGAGGCGTCACGGCGCGAAAAACAACGCGAGCCTTCTCCGCGATCGAAAGGGAAGGAGGCGAGATTCCATTACGCGCATCAAATATTTATGAACTACTTTCTCCGATGGAGAAGGAAGAGGCGAACGAGAGGCGAAGGAAAAATCTCCCTCTTTCTCTCGATGTTGACGAGGTTTTCGCCCTGTCGCGACGAATTCGAAGATAAAAAGGACGACAATAGGAGGGGGAGAGAGCTGGCCGGTAAATAAACAAGGCTCCAAGATGCGACGACTTCTCCTATTCGATCGTTGGGATAAAAAGGGTTTCTCCCGATCGTCCGACAGGGGCTCGAACTTACTGCCACTACTGGAGAAAGAAGGTCCTCCCTTTCGATCGACCTTCCCCTTCTCACGGCTAATCCCGTCCTCTAGGTCGGCCGTTGATTCCAACGTGGGGACATCTTCCTCTTTGTCGAGCTCAATTTTTGATACGGGAACGAACGAGTATATACGGCGTCGCGACGAGGAGGAAAAGAAATCGAAAGAAACGATCGATCCGGTATTTTTCTCTCTTTCTCTCTCTCTCTTCTTCTTCCCTCCCCGTTAAAAATCGACGGACAGTTGAAAATGTTTCGCAGCCAATTTTCCCTGCAAATTACTGGAGGGGGGAGGGCGGAAACGAAACGCGGGCGGAACAATGGGAAACAACGCGAGCGTGCCGCGTTTCCCGCGGATAAAAGGAACGATCGATGTCGGGCGGTGATTGGAAAACAATAAAGAAGAAGCGGAATGGAAAAATAACTGGAAAATATTTGCTGGATAAATAGCCGGGGCCGGCTTGAAACGAAACTGGGAAGGGAGAGGAGCGGGGGAAAAAGGGAGGGGGAGGAGGGAGGGGGGGTGAGAGGGCTAGTCTGCCCTGTTCTCGGCAGAGTTTGTTCGCGCAGCCAATCTTCGTCTCGGTAAGAGTAGACCCTGATTGAAAAAGACTGGCCGCTATCTGAAATTGCAACGATACGGAAGAATCTCGCTCTCGTCCCGGCCCCTTCATCCCCATCACCTGACCAATTTTTCTAACCTCGCTTTCGAGCCTAACGCTTGAGGGACGAGCAAGATTTTATCCTGCCGATAATTTATTACCGATCAACTCCGATCTACTTTACCGGATACCGCAATAGTGTAGTTCCGTTACGAAATAAACGATGGACAGGAATAGGATGGAACGAGGGATGCGGTTCGCCTATGGCTGTCGAGGAAAGATGGGAAGGAGGGAGGGGAAAAAAGAAAGGGAAAAAAATGGAACGATCAACGATTCAACGGGGTACGCCGGACAGAATCGTAGCTCTAACGAGACGATTTTCAATAGGACAATTTGGACGAGCGACACGGGAACAAACGCACGGTAAACGTGGCGATCGTGACCCCTCGGGGACAACAGGAATCGGGCGAGGCCAGGTTCGGGAGAATCGGCCTTTTCGGTAACGATTCGTTACGACGCGGCCAGGACACGTAAACTCTTGGTAACGCGACGGCGTAACGCATGCAAATTCCTGAACAAATGCGTAATTAGCGTGCCCCGAATCCACCACCACCACCATCAACGCGGAGACGTGTCCTGGGCTGGAATCGTTCGGATCGGGAGGGGTGTAACGGTTTGTACGCGCGCGGAGAGTTGTTAAATCAACGAGAGACGATTCTCGATCGACTCGCCCCCCGTCTCTATTGTTACCTACGTGCCGTTCATGCTAATGCTTCCTCCCTCCCCCTCTCCCCTCCCCTCCCCTCCCCCGAAAATCGAATGTTTTACAGGCTCATGCATGTTCATATCCGCGCCGGGGGAACAACGACGCCCTTGTCGCCCGCGTTTATTTATTTCGAGGCCTCCGAGATTTTCGCTCCGCACTTTCCCATTATCCCGCCATCGAGAGAGTCAATCATATCGACGAACGCATCTCTCTCCTATTCGATCTCGAATCGCTCGTCGGCTAAACCGCCGTGATCGTGGAATTATACGGGGGGCCACCACCACCATCACCACTGGGCGAATAATCCATTAATAACCGGAACCGAGTGAAATTCAAACTGGCCGAATCACCGGTGATGATAAACGAGAGGAGAGGCTTTTTGGAAAAGTAGCGACGGTAGTTTTGAGCGGCGGTGGAACTCGCTGACGTTAAAATATAGGGGGGTCGCGAAACAGGGGTTATTTAACTCCTCCTCCCCTCTGAAACGAACCTCTTCGCGTTTTTCGAACGAATCTCTTCTCTCAAAAGTCATCCTTGAACCTTGGTGGACGATGCGTCGAATACGACGTGATATCGGCGACGTTGGGAGACAAGAGGGATCGATCGCATCGATTACGCGCGTGGAAGGCGCGTAGAAACGTCTGTTCTCTTTCTCTCTCTCTCTCTCTCTCTTCCGTTTACACACGGCGGGGGAACCTCGAACTCGCCCCTTTGCCCTGTTGTTCGGCCCGGCTTCATTAACCAGGGCACGCTAATTAATCGAGAGACGGTTGCCAACCGAATCAAGATGGTAACGAAACCGTTTGTTCCCCGTATGGAAACGGGCCGAAGGCGCCTTTGCGTCGGCCAACCATCTGATATTTCCATTTCTACCTGCGCCCGATGCGATATCGCCCGATTTCGATGCCGCTCGGTCGTTACTTTCGACTCGAAGCCAAAGGGAGAGATCGATCGAGAGTGGTTGGTCTCCAATGGTTTGATCTCCAACCGAACCACTGTGCTTCGCCGAAATTTACGGGCCTCGGTCGGAGAAATTGTCGAAATTTTCGCGCCGGAAAAACCGCGATCTGGAATCGATCTAATTGCAAATCGAACGGTGTCGAGGTAAATAAACGGAATCGTTGTTGTAATCGGTATACAACCAGTTCACTCGACATCGTAAATCAAGAGTCATAAAGCGAGTATACGATTGCTTCGTGTACACGTAGAGTTTCTCGAGTTAATTTTCACGCAGGGGAAACGACAAGCTTTCGCTTAATCGCTCCCTCCCTCCCTCCCTCCCTCCCTCCCTATTCGAGTGTAACATTTTGAACATACGCCTCGGCGCTGTTAATTCGAAACGTTGCATCGCGCGCGATTTACGATAATTCGCGATAATACGGTACGAATCGAGTAGTCGTTCGATTCATTTTTGCGATGAAATAACGTTTCCCGTCTTCTTTAAAACATTATAGTAATACGATGTCAAAATATGGTTATTTCGTGTATCGAGGAGATGCGAAACGTGTATATAATCGCGACGACGGTAAAGAAATTTCGTATAAATGGATCGCGAGGCGAAAAACAAGTTTTCCTCGTTAACGTTATACGTTCCTCGCTCGTCCGTGGCGTTGTAAATATTATCGTCCGAAAAATACGAGTGGCGGGAACTCGTAAAACGCGATAATCCGAAGGGGACACGTGTAGAGGAGCGGCGCTCTTAGACGCCACCGTTGAACGATCCTCGACCGAGTAAACGCACCAAACTTTGTTACTTCGCGTCACAATCTCATCATCGCGGCACATTCCCGAAGCTTGGAAAGGGATAGGCTGAAGGAAGATAAGCCGTCCACCGACGAAACGTCGTCACGTTTACGAGGAATTTTCAGGAGGACAGGGCGAAACGGGGGTCGAGGAAATATTGGACGGCGTCATCCCTGTGCGTTGGTCGGACGACGTACGAGTTGTGTCGTTGCACGACAATCGATCGTACGTGTATATATCCGCCCCCTTGGAATTTTGATCGATACCATGTCTCTCCATTCTAATTGCCAACCTTTTTCTCCTCCTCCTCCTCCTCCCCGTTAAATGGTCGCGTTCAACTTTCCCCTCCCAGACCCAGGAAAAGTTCGAGAAGATCCGCCGCCGATTCGAATCTTAAGTACATCTGGGAAGGATCTAATCCCTAAGAAGAGAATCGGATAGAAGCATCTTGATTTCGTAGAGCGTATAATTCAAAAGCTTCTACTCCCTCTCTCTCTCTCTCTCTCGAGTTTTAAGCAGATTACGTCGGGCATTAGCGAGTTTACCGTATTCGAGCGGATTCTCCTAAAACTATCGGGCAACGGAACAGTCACGATCTCTTCCCCCCCTCCCCGAATAATAACATACGAAACTGGGAGGGAGGTAAGTTAACTACGACATGGGCGAAATTAATCGACGTTATCGGGTATCGATGAGCGGTGGCGGCCCCGCTCGTGACTCATTTTCGCGAGGAACACGCCGAGATGAGATCATCGAGCTGGGGCCGCGCCACGCCACCCTTGTGCCACACCCGCCCTCCGTCCGTCGAGCCCGATAGCCGTTCCCAATTCCATCCGAAACGTACGTCGATCGTTATTACATTTCGTAAAGCCACGCGCGTTTCCCGCTATCCTCTAGGATTCCATTAATTGGATCCGGGGTCGGGTTACGGGTTTCTGTTCCACGGGTTGCTGAATCAGAGCAACGGTGTTGTAAGTAGAGCGCGTGCAACGCGCCGGAAACCTATGGTTTCCCTCTCTCCTCCACCGGTAAAGGGGAGAGAAGGTAACATCGAGCTAACATCGTCGGTTTATAACTGTGTGCCTAACTGACAGCCTTTGTAGTGCGATTCGATCGTTTCTTTTTTCTCCTCTCGACCTTCTTCTTAATAGAATCTTTAATAATTGTATATGTTTTTCTTTTTTTTCTTTTTTTTTTTTTGAACTAATTGGACGCCTGCAGTTCGATACACCGCCCCTTCGTTCCGTCTATCCTTGCCTGTCTTTCTTCTCGTGTAGCTTGGAAACTTTATCAGGGAGAGGGGTGAGACGATTGCTGTTTTCGTGGAACCCCTTCGGCTGTACGAAGAGTGTACAATACGGGGAAGGCCACGTGTGTCTGAAGGCCGTATGAACGTGAGAAACAAGAGGATCCCCCTACCGGCTTCCTTCTTTTTCGTTTCGCGCAAATTCTCCATTTTCTAAAAAAAAAGAAAAAAAAAGAGAGGAGAGATTCCCGGCAGTCTCGCGGTTTTATCGAACACAGGAGCGTGTCGCCTCCCTTAGGAGCTGCTTGGGTTTCCGATAAAAGGGAGAGGAAAACGCCTGCCTCTCCCTCGAGCCCTCTCCCCCTGCTTTCGTCGTCTTTGAGGAAGTCTCTCGCGATGCACGCGCGTGAAACACGACTTTGTTCGACGGGGGGGGACAATGACTGGGAAAAAAGAATCTCTGCGCATCTCCTGAAATCTCGAGAGGAGGAAATCGCGTTCCTCCTCGAGACGATACATCATCTCGGTTGCCTTTTATTTCCCGTGGCCATCCCCGGAAAAACGCGTGTCGAGAAAGTGGTGGTCGGAGGAATTCCGTCTAGCACTCCGGCTGAATCCATTAGCTCGCGCCCATTAATAACCCCCGTAATGATGAGCGATGAGCAAGGAAGAGAGAATCGCCGAGTCGTTTTCTCCTAGCGCGAAAAGGGGTTGGTTGGTGTGCACTTACGCCGCGAGACGCGCACGCTCGTCAACAAGGGAGCCTTTGATAAATACTGCTTTCCTTGGACACCGGCCAAACGCGATATTCCTCTCCCTTCTCTTCCAGACATTTAGCCACGGTGTCTCTATCGAGAAACAAAACTGGGACCGGAGGTGCTATGTGCATCTTCCTCGAGTTAGTTTGCGTCGACCACCGTTGAAATTGAAAATACAGAATTTTCCACGGTCGCGGGAGGATCGTGGTCGATCGAGCTTGGCGTCTCTCCAACGTGTCCCCGAAACGTGGACCGGATAATGGAGAGGGGGAAGGTTTATCGACGCCGTGTTAAATCCCCAAAGCGATCCTCCTTTGAACATCCATCCCTTCTCTCAGCCGCGTCTCGCGCTCACAATGCCTCGGCCGATCGATCGATCCGCGACAATGGGCCGGGCCCATGGATGGAGCGGAAGTTTCACCCGCGCGAAAATCACTTTTCCTTTTCACGGAGAAGGGGTCGACATCCCCTTCGTGACGCGAGCCAAGCGCGCGATACGAAACATTCCCCGCTTCTGCTTTTTAGCGAGACATTTTTACGATTAATCCTTGCTTGCTTACTTACTTTTGGACGCGTCGCAAAAAAGTTTTTAGCGGCGTGATTCTTCGAAAGCGAAGAACGCGAAGTTGCAACGGGTCGATAACGCTGGTGGACGAGAATTGCTGTCAACCAAGTTCTTCCCTATCGCGAATTCCTGAAAGTTTTAACGATAGTGACGGTTCGTTGGAGCGGATCGATTAATCTGAACGATGTGCGGTGCAGCCGGTTTCACAGTCGGTGCACGTGCTCCCAATGTTCGATCACTGGTATTCACCTTGACGGAACGGAAGGTTCCGCGCAGACACCGAAACCTAGAAATTAGAATATGAATAGTGGCGCACAACGTATTATTGGATGAATTATATTCGGGGGATGGCGATTATTGAGCCGTCGTCTAACGAAGGATGCTTGCTTCTTGTTTTGCAGATGATCGACGCGTCGTACCACACGAATCCATCGCTTCAAAGCACCGCCCTCATCATCACCTGCGCGGTGGTACTTCTGCTGATGGCAGCGATCGTGTCCGTCGTTTTTTGGAAGTGAGTGCTTACCTTTTTTTTTTTTTTTTTTTTTTCATATTTTTATTACATACGATGATAACGATACACATTTAAAAGTTTCGTAAGAAATTATGTTGACGATTACGATTGAAGAATGTAAAATAACACACGTGTGACGGCGCAGTGGAATCGATCAAGCGTATAAAAAAACGCGCGCGTGTAACAGGGAAGAGGGAAAAGCGTATAAAAGTTTGATTCCCGTGTATAAAACTCTCTGCAGGGTCGTGGCGGACACCGTGTGACACGGTGGTAATAAAGACTAGGTTTCATTCCGAGCGGACATCGTAACGTTCGGAGGTTCTCGAGGTCGATCGGGTTGTAACCATATTTCAAAGGTTCGAGTGGCTATTCGCAGTTCGAAGGAGGGGCAGGGAAAAGGCTGGTAGACACTTTGATCGAAAGAGGGAAGAAAAAAAAAAAAAGAAAGAAAAAGGCGTCATTGGCATTCTAGTGGCCATTAAATTGGCGAAAAAATAGACCATTTCGCATCACCGTTCTGGCGTGTGAATGACATCATTGCCTCTTTACGACCAACTTCCGGAATCCTTCCTTGTTTGGCCTCGTTCGCCTCGTTCGTAGGAAGTTAGGTAACTGCACGTTACGAGGTGCATAGGAAAAATGAATCTTAATGCGTACAGGAAGCGAAGGTGATTGTTATTCCGGTGAACGGTTAATTATCCTAGAATAAATCGTACCGTTACAATCATCTAGCGTGCTCTCTGCTAACGGTTAAAATATACGTGCAGGATGATTCGTAACTTTTAGCTCGAATAACGCTTAACAATCTACCAAAGAAAAGAAATTTCGAAATGAATAATTTTGAAAGTTGATTCTATTTTCAAATCGATTCCTCAAAAGATTAAGACCAGTTTTTCCTTTTTATTTTCTATTATAATTAATTTTACGTATATATATATAGAGTATAATATCTTAATACTCTTTTTGCTGCAGAGTATTTACCATAGGAACGATTTTTGATGCGTGACGAGCGATCGAGGGCCGAGAGTGAATGTTAGCGCGTCGGTTGCGCGTGCATGATAAGTGGATAAAAAAACAATTTTGGATTTTTTGACAAAAATTAACACTCTACGACTCTAAAACTTTTTTTTTTTTTTTTTAACCATTCCATATAAATTCGATTCTACGTTCCTATCGAGAAAAATCAGCTCAGAGTCTCGATCACAAGTTTCAGACAAAGGGACCACAGAGAAGGAAGTAAAGGAGCGTTCAATGGGTAGCTAAATTAGCCAGAAATAGGGCATTGAAAGAAATTGGGCGTGCGACGAGGGAAAGAGAGAAAGAGAGAGTACAGCGTCGCACTGATAATCTCTAACACGATGGATAGCGCATAGCCCCCTTTTGTGCCCGCGTAAGCACAAGTTGGCCACGATCGGGCCTCTTACCGCGGAAGAAATATGCATCCACCGCAGAAACGCGGCTCGAAGATTTACAAGTTCGCCCGGGTTCCCCCCGTTCGGACATTGTCTCTCTTTCTCTCTCGTTGCCTTATAACGCTCGTAGCGGTAAAAAATGAAATACGACGGGAGAAAAATGGTCGCAGGGGATTGGCCCTGCCACGATACCATCCCCGTCTACGAAGAAGGTAGAAGAATTTCGCGCGACAACGCGTGAAATTTCGTTCGAAATCCAGTTTAAAAGCGTTTCCTAACATTTTCCTAATGATTTTCCTTTTCTTTTCGAAAATTCTTCTATTCTTAAATCGAATAGGTTGATCGAAGATTTTAAATTAATTCGAATTGATGGAGGAGGGGATGAAAAAGCGGAGAGTCTGGCAAAGAGGCAGCGACGACTAATTTCACGCGCGCCACGGGGGGGGGGGAAGCACGCGGCGATCGATGATGCGACGATCGATGAACTCGGGCTCCGTAGTAGGATCGGCACCGTGCCAAGACGATTTTGGATCGCACAGAGGCCCCGTATTCAGGATCCACCACGGCGTGTCGTATTTTTATCGAGAGGCGAGCCTTCTCGAAGGTTGACCGCGCAGGTCGTCACAATGCCGGCCCTGTCCCGCTCCCCTTTTCCAACCGGTTATCATTGTACAATCATTATCGCTCGAGCACGGTATCTCTTGTAATTCGTGTATCGTGTTACGTCACACGTTTCTTTCTTTCTCCTCCTCCCTATCTCCATTCGTCAAAATTTCTCTGAAATTTTACTCAATAGGGGACGAACTTTTTTTCCACGCATCGCGTAAGCTACAAGCTAGTTTTTATTATTCCAAGATCGGCCTCGCGTGGATAATTTGTTGGCCGGGCCAGAAACGACGTCTGTTTGCACAACCGAGTGCCTGTGTGTAGCCCATAGTTTTTTTTCGGTTTATCGTAATAGTCGGCCATTATCGTGGGCCACAAGCGTGGTATCTCAAGTGTTACCGACTCTCTCGGTCTCGAGATCTCTGTCTTTGTGGGTGGTATACACACACACACACATCGCTCTTCCTCGAGCTTCTTCTTCCTCTTCTTCTCGAACGGCCGTGTCCTGCCGCCGCGCCTTGCACGATCCTCGCGGAGAAAACGTGTACGCGTTTATACTTCCTCGTGCGATAAACCTTGCAATTCTATCGAGCTCGCGAGAAATCGTTCGACGACGATTCTCTGTTAGTTTATTTATTTATTAATCGCGGTAAGAAATTTAGTCGGGAATGGAGAATCCGTCCGGTTTCGGTTTCGATTTCGGTCCAATTGGATATTATTTTTGTTTTCCTTTGGGGGATTTCCCTTTGAGATTATAATTGATACATCAATTATACCGTTGTGTAATTGGTATCAAATACGGTTGTCGTTACGCGGAGTTGCGCGGAACGGAATCGTGGGCTCGTTATGTGTCTATTCATTAATTTGATCGATAAACAATTATTATTAAAAATTGGCAAACATTTATTATTACGTGTGATGTATCCGTTATTTATTAATCATAGTCCGGATTACAATTAAAAACATTTCGGTCCATCCAATTTGAAAAAATATTACTTTTGACACGTTATATTCGACGTTTATTTTATTTTTCTTTTAAATACTTGCAAAATTATTTCCCCCTTTAAATAAATTTATCGAACAAATTAATTATAAAAGTATGTAATGAGTTCACGTATTTATAATCCATACACTTGTTGTCTATTTTTGAATGCCACGAATTCGAGTTTCAACTCGTCATTGTTAAACGTAAACAATTCCCCATCGTGCTCGAGCGCTATCAAAATTACGTAAAAAAGAAAAAAAAAGGAAAGAAATGAATGGAAATTTTCGAAAAAATTTAATCGAAACGATGATATTCGATTACGTCCATTAATAAATTTGTCGGCGATCGGTTCGAAAGAAAGACACTTCTGTCCCGTTCTTGTCCCACTCCCACTGTTTAAAACAACAGTGTCGAATTATCGCGAATTGGCTTGAACGGTTGCGACGATGGCGCATCGGGTCGAGCAGGAAATAGCATCGCAGCTGAGGGGTAGAGGGGGCGGGAGAAGGATGGAACGAGCGCGTATCACTGTGACGGGACGAGGATAGCCTGATTACGATGGAAGCGAACACGGCTCTGATTAGCATACAAACTATGCGTGGTCGTGTTGGTTCTCCGCGTTTGCTCGGAACGACTCGAGAGCGGTCCTCTCTCTCTCTCTCTCTCTCTCTCTCTCTCTCTCTCTCTCTTCTCTTTCCCTCTCTGCATGCACGCTACGCTTGTACAACTCGTGCGAGTTGTTCGAGATCGCGATTAAAAAGACACGCGCGATTTCGATCGCGCGGCGACTTACTTCGTGGGCGAATTTTCCCTTTCACGTTGTGGTTTCACGCCTAGAAGAAACGCCTTTGTCGATCGCTCGATGCGATCCTTGATTCGACTCGAACGATCGTCGGCTCGTTGGTGGTATTATTTTGCGATTGGGAAAAGAAAAGAAAAAAAAAGATGTGTGTGTTTCGAATTCAAATATCCTTTTCCGTTAATGGGTAAAACATATTTCTTCTCGTTAATCCGAAAATGGCTGCTATCCAGGATTGCACCACCATCACCACCAACACGCAACAGTTTCCATTTCCCCTTTGGAGCTTTCCTCCGATAAATATTCCATATTCCGTGGGTGGATCGATAGCAAAAATTTTCTCAATAACAGACTGTGCACACGTATATGTGTGGTAGGAGCACGTATACTAATAATAGAAGAAGAAACGGGTTTGTTACAGCGCGATCCCCGATAATTTCCATTCTAGCGCGATGTCGTTGACCGAACCTCAACAACCCCCTTCTTGTCCCTACCTATTGTTGTATGTATCATCGGCCTTGCCTCACGCATTCCACGGATGATCGTTGGAGGATCGTATCCGATAACCGGCGCGGGTGGAGTCCCTTTTTCTCCCGTTTATTTTCCTTATCCCGGAAAAAGAGGAACGGCTCGGTGGAGCGAGCTTTAAAAATCTGAAAGAAATGCCTCCGTCGAAGCGTGGCGCGCAGACGGGGAGGGCTGAGATCCCGCGGCCTTTATTTAACCGTCACCGCCCCGCCCCCCCGACGCTCCCGGCAATACCTCTTCGCCTAATCTAACCTATATTTTTCACCGTTTCGCCCGGCCCGACCGGCTATCATCGGCCCCGGCCCCCCTTTCGCGCACCTTTTCTGCGGTAACTATCCCTTACGGGGATAGAGGCGCGTCTAGACAGAAGCTATCCTCGAAAAACGACGAGAAGCTATCCTCGTCCATTTCCGCGGGAACGCGTTCAACGACCGCCAAATCTCGCCGGATCTCTTCTCGCCGGGGAAGAAACGGCTGTTTCGTTTCTCTTCCCCCTTCCCGGCAATGTTGAAAAAAGAAAAATCGATTCTTCGAGTTTTTAAGAGGAACACTTTTGTCTTCAACGCTACGTTACCATGTGCGGGGTCTAAATTGATCGATGGATGCGGAATTTTGAATTATGATCTTCGAAGCGGCTTACAGAAGGCAGTATTAATCCTCAATCGGATTAGACGCTGCCTACTTCCTTCCCCCCTCATCGATAACTAATGTTCACTTTCTCGGCGGCCTTGCCTCTCTTCCACGAGCGGATCTCGTTGGAAATCGGATTTAAGAGGGGCGGTCGTGCGCGAGGGTTAAAACCTTTCGGCGGAACGAACCCCATTCCCCTTCCTCCCTTTCCTCCTCCTTTCGACGAGGCGCGTACTTCGTTAATCCGAATCTTCGATCCGAATCCGGCACAAATTGTGCACGCGCGGCACAATAACGATAAACACGGAGGGAGGCGAGATCGTTGGTTCCAGGTTGAACCGCCGCGCCCTCCACCGATGGAAAGAAGAGAAAGAGAGAGAGAGGAATGAGGCGGAGGAAATGGTCGGTTCGACGATATTTTTCAACGTTACTTACGTTCCACTTGCCGTGGCACAGATTCGAGACGATGTAGAGATCGCGAGTAAGAGGAAAACGGACGGAGGCCACTCCACCATCCCTTTGCCCTCCCCCTTTCTCCACACCTTTTCGACTTTGTCTCTGCATCCGGGTCACGACCGCGACACGATGCTTTAACGATCTGCATTGCACGACCGCTTCTTCGATACAGCCGACACAGTTTCGTCGTACACACGAGATTAACAAACAAGTGCAGCCCCGGTTATCTCGTATGGCAAACAACGCGGTTACCGAATCCCTTTCCATTTCACGCCGCGCGCCCGTTCATCTCCGCGTGGAAATCCGATTATGCCCCGCTCCATCGAGGCCTACGCCACTCGTCCTCCAGAATTCTTCCAACTGCCAACAAGGAAACGATACGAAACGGTAAACCAAATTTATTTGCTCGAATTTTCGCCAATTCATTTTCTCCATCCTTATGCGTATATATATACATACATATATGATATCGGGCAAAGAGGTGGAAAATTTGAAGAGGCGTAAAAAAAAAAAAAAGAGAGAAACTATCAAAGCGGAGAAAGGAGTTGTAGGAAAATGTTGCAAACGTTTGTTCGTGGATAAGTTTCATTACTCGCTTACCGTGACGCCACCAGCTTGAATTTATTCCCTATATATATATATATTCGTGTCTGGGTCACGAGATCCTACCGCGTAACTCGCAAGGAGCGTCGGTGGTGAAAAATACGGTTGCTCGGGGTGACGCTTCGGGGGATGGAAAGGCGGGCGCACAATAGGCAGCAATTATGTAGAGTGGCCGGTGTCTGGGCTAGACTCGGGTCTAGTTCCACACTCCACGCGCTGCCTTCGTCGTTTCCTTCGGTTTTGCTAGTCGTCGTTGCGAGTCGTCGTTGCTTGTTAACGTTGCGCCCCGGATGTCTTTGGGAACCCGGCACGTAAGTACGCTTTCCGCTCCTTTCTTCCGCCTTCTTGCTGGCGCGCGCGCGCCATCCACCCCTCCCCGGCTGGGGAGGGGGGGAGGAGAAGGATCCTGCCGCACGGGCGGACAGACATTGGTAAGAAGTGCACGTGCAGAAGAAAATCGCGGGATGCACTTACGGATATTACCGAGGAACGCAGCCGGTGTAAGAAACGGAACGTCCCTCCCCTTGGAGAAACACCCGACTCCCCGTGGAATTAAATCTTTCGGGATACGTGTTTACGCTACGGCAACGGTGCAAAGCGTCGTTGCCGATTTTTACCTTTCGATGTTTCCGCGAGAGGAAACATCGAGTCGAGACGCGAGATTAAACAACGAAATAACGGCATATTCGAACTATTTTCCTCTTCCTTCTTCCTTCTCGCGTTGTTTGCTCTCGGATCAATTCCACTTTCACCGCTTTTTTAAAAAAAATCGATTTTTCACTTAACGTTTGTTTTCGAGCCTGGTTGCAATCAAGGGCCCATTGTGACCGCCTCGGGGGAGGCCATTAGAAGACGGACGGTCGCGGAACGCAGCCAAGTCCGGTTGCGCTGCACGCGGCGCATCCATCACGATAATTTCGGCCGAAGTCGGATGATGCCGCGTTCGGGGAACGGTGAATCATGCTCGTTGTTTCTGCATATACACACGGCGGATACCGTGCAAGGGGGAAACGGTGGATCCATGGGTAATTTAACCCGCGCAAGCCCTGAATGGGTTATAATTGGTGATGACAGGCCGTCAGGAGCAAGGAGGCGGCATTCAACGCGGCGAAAGTGTCGCCCTCGAGGATCACTCCCGCTCCAACGTCGTGTCGCAGACGTCGGAGACAGTTCCGGACTGATTTCTATCTACGTGTGGGTGACGTCGATTCAAACTGGAAGGTGTCGCGGAAGGTGTCACGATCCCTTGAATGGGTTGTCGTCGTAGTTTCACGGGGCTGTTCGAGGTGTAATCGTTGTCTACCGCCCGATCGTCCAAACTTTCTTCCATCGATATTATTCTTCCCACGATATTCGAATACGAAACTCGATTACGCCGATTTCGATGGAACCTCGAGAGAATCCGTTAAATCGGTTAAGAGGGTTAATCCATGGAATTTGCCGGTCACTCGATGGCCTCGCATCCGTCGAGCGGATCATGTTCCCGTTGCATCTTATATACCGTTGCATTCCGACAGTTTCCTTTGTAACCGTAGTCCTGGCCCAGGACTGTCGGATTCCTCCTCCATTGGTTACGCGACTAGACACAATTCCATTGTCGCTGTGATATGCCCGTGAATGCGAGCTGAGAGATTGCAGCCAGGGTCTCTCAAACCTTCGATCGAACATCATCCCCGAAATTGATTGTATACAAAATTTGACTCGACCCGAAGATCGAAAGAATACGAATAAACTTTGCTGCAATTCGCTTTGCAACGCGATCCGATCGAATTTTCTTTCAACTTAATCGTAATATCGATACAAACGGAAGGATTACGTTGCACGTTACGAATCGGAGCAGACGAGAGGAGAGTCCCTGGCCGGGGGAGTAAGGTTGAAGGGAGAAGCGGCGGACTACGTCCTCCTAATCCCACAGCCACCATTGCAGTTTCACAGCCTGGGATATTACCCTAACTGGCTATAATTACGTCATCGTCATTGTCTCTCCTCGCGTACATCGACGTTGAATACCAGACAGCTCTCCCCGCATCTCTCCGTGCGCCTGGCTCATTTGCAAGGGGCAGTGACTCGTTTCCACAGGCACAAATGCCTCGACACCCGCGGATTTCCTCCGCTCGGCCCGCTCGCCTCGTTTTCACCACCACCCCCCGTTCACCCCTCCTTCCGTCGCAACCGTCGAAATTGTAACCCTCCTCCTCCTCCTCTTCCTCCTCCCCTCTTTTCCTTGTTTATTTCCGCGCACCTGTGACTCTTGCGGCGTTCGCCCCATTCACACAGGGGATGATTGCGTGTGCGCGCGTACCCGCCTCGTTACGCTTTCATTCGTGAACTCGACGATTTCGCGCGGCCGGTCGTTCACCCGCCCGCGACTTTTTTGTCCCCCCTCGGCGGCTTTTTTTCTCACCACTCGTAATTGGGGTGGGGGAAAAGAAAATCGTGAAACACGCTCGCGAAACACACGAAAAAAAGAGCCGTGGAGAATGGCGGCTGGTGAAAGAGAAGAAAACCACCACTTCCTCCCGCGGAATAGAAGCGGAATATCGTATCGACGGTGTGTGTGTGTGTGTGTGTACGTACGTAAGGTGCTCGAGATTATTATCTCACGCTCGTCGTGGTGCTTGAGCGAGGAGAAACCGTTGGAAAATCTGTGTTTAATCTTTTCCTGGGGGGGGGGGGAAGCGGCGCGCGGTTTATTCAACCGCGGCTAAGCTAACGCGCGACATTGTCGCGCGGTATTTGTAATCGCGTTAAATGCGATTATTTTCCTCGCGATTCTTTCTTCACCCTCGTGAAATAACACGAGCGAGACGAAGACTTTAATTTGCCAGGCAGAGGGAGGTAGGGGTGAGTCTGAACTCTTCGAAGGTCTTTCTCGAAGGATATATATATAAATAATTAAGAGAAGAGAAGAATAAAGTTCGGGCAGTAAACGAACTTCGTCCCATCCATTTTTCCACGAATCGTATAACGTACAATATAATTCTTGGCACCGGTTCGAACAACAGAGATTTGGCCGGTGGATCTGAAGCAGAAATAAATTACCGAGGGAAACTTTACTCCTTACTAAATAGATCCATCCTACGCGTATCCATCCAGGAAGGGAGGAGCGATTGATCCGACGAAGAGCGACTCGATCACGGATCGGACATCCATATTCATGGGCATATTCAGGGACCCTGTATATCCCTGGCGAGGAGACGCTTAGGACGCCCAGGAGGAGGTTGTGCGCGCGCTGGACGATGCTGGTATTCGTCCGCGCGCATATCTCGCGCGGAGTGCACGCTCCAGCGAAGTGAATAGCCGCCCCCTGTGTGTTAATACAGCGGGGGAATAGGGAGGAGGCGCACCCCGTTAATACAAGCCGACCTCACCGGCGTCGATTAGTCGGTGGATGGATGCTGCGGCCCCCTCTAATGCGACGTTACGCCAGTCGCGCTATGTCGAGTATGCGAACCGCACTCGAGGGAACCGCCGCATCCGTGATAAGGGAGCGGAGCGGATCTTGCCGTGGACCGCAGCAGAGCCCCCTGTACGTAATCCGCTCGCCTCTCCAAGTCTGCGCAATTGCATTTCGCGAATTATTGGCGTATCGCCGCCAATTTCGACCCTGCATCGCCGCCTCCTCCCCAAATGGAGGAAACTCTGTCAGAGAGACAGAGAGAGGCGAGGGGCCAAACCGCCGTCTTCCGGCGGAGTGGAATTCCTTGGGGTATTGGAGCCTCGAGGAGGTTGCCTTCCTCGCTCGCTTCCCTGCCAATTAGGTAGGGATGGTGGTTGGTCGTATCGTGGATACGGCTCTTATTGGCGGCTGTGACGGTCGGTGGCTGGGGGATACGAGGAGAGAAAGAAAAGGAGTCGAGTCGTTTCAAACACCGCACAGTTTACGGGGAGGAGGAGAAGGTTTTGATCGGAAGGGAGAGGCACGATTGGACGATTCGTTCGAGAGGATGTAGAGAAGTATAGTAGGTTGGAGAGGCGGTGGATATAGTTGGATCGGTGTATACACGGGTTTAACGAGTTCATTCGATTTAGATTTGGTAATATATAGGACGTTGATTAACGGTAGTTGCCGGTTACGAATCGCCGGAAAATTGGCATTTGTCGCGCGCACGCGTTTACGCCGACCGCAACTGCGCGACAAATGGAAATTTGACGGGAAGTAGTTCTTTGGCGAGTTACTGATTCAATTAATACCGAGCGCCGGCTTCGAATAGAATTCGATTACATTCGCTGGTCGTGCAGCTCATTGGGGGCGATCGCCGCAGATAGAATGCTACGCGCCACGCAGTTCGATCTATCAACCACGGTTCGAATTATTAAAATTATCCCGTTTCGATGCGACGATTCTCTCGAACGAAAGAAGATCGATGATCGAAGAGGCGTGGATAGGGAGAAAGGCAGTTTCGTAAACAGAATTGACTGTTAACGTTGAAGCGACAACCAGATATAAGGGAGATAAGAAGGAAATCGAATCGAATTCAAACTCGGTTAAATCATCTTCTCGAGGAGACGACACTCGCGTTCTCGTTAATGCGCCACTCGTCCATGCGATGCAATACTCGTCGTTCCTCCCTCTTTCCTCCGCCTGTCACGGAAAAAATGAAAGGCAAGTCGTGGGAATGCAATCGTTGCGCGATACCAAGTTTTCCCCGTCTAACGTTGTCCCCCGCTCCCCGATAAACTCTCGACGTTTAAATCGTTTTCGCTTTTTGGGTTAATAACTTGTTTCAACAATGTCGAAAATGTCGGGGTTTTCCGGGAAGTGTGCTCAAGAGTACAAAGCGATAATTCCGCACTCGGCCTCGAGAGGGTGACGATTCGCGGAGGGAGAGAGAGAGAGAGAGAAAGAGAGGGAAACGGCGAAGATAAAAATCCTCGACGGGACGAGTTAAGGGTCCGTGATACTCGCGAGCCTCTTAATCTCTTCGTCGCTTTAATTATTCCCTCACGTAGCAATAATGAGAAGCCATGGCAGCCATGGTACCTGACCTCGTTCAAAGGAGAGATCGTCATTTAGGCCGGATGCCCTCGCGGATGCCGAGCGAGGGACGGACGGAGAAGGAAGATCATTTAGAGGTGATTTACCTCTGTTGCGGCGCGTCCAATTTGCTCTCTGTCTCTCTCTCTCTCTCTGTCTCTGGTTACGGTCTATTTAGTAATCTCAAGAAATACAAGCGTCATGAAACGACGTCGAGAGGGAACAACCCATCTCCGCGTTTCTTACTTAAATTAATTTCGCGAATTTACATTCGAGAGGGGGGCGGGGCTTTTGCGCTTCATCGTGCGCATATTTGAAAATCGAATCGAGCTCGATAACCGAAGCGGAAGAAAAATAAATTGAATCAAAAATTAAATTTCCATTTCTAACGGATAATAATAATAATTGGCGTAGAAAATTGGAACAGGCCGATTTCTCAGGCCGATCCCTCTCCTCAATCCTTCTTTCCCTCCAACGATCAACATCCAACGCGCGCGACAAAAGCCTAAAAAAGAAGGGAGGGAAAGAAGGGAGGGCGCGCGAGATAACGATGCTTCTCCAAGAGCATCGTGGCGCGAAATAAAATAAAACGGATATTAAAACTGGCGAGAGCTAATTTCCTCGCCTTCCCAAGAATAATACCCATCCTCTCTCTTCCTCTATCTTTATGCTTCTTTCTCCCAATTTTTCCCCCTCTTATCGTGTCGCTAAGCCATCCATCGAACGAACGTCTCTTGAATATTCAGCGCGAGCCGGAATCGGAGAAAATGCTCTCTCCCTCATCGAAGGGACAAAGGTGATGCGATCGAAAGAGAGAGAGGTGGATGAGCAAATCGAATTCGAGCTTGACGAGTGACAGGCCGCGTTGAACGCACGGTGCAGATGCGATTAAAGTCTGCCAGAACGTCAACGTGATGCTCCTGAAATACGAATTCCAACGGCCCTTGACCCATATCCCCACCCGGAGACAGGGAGATTGAATCGTTCCCCGTGAAAATCCATCTAATCTGACGGCGATAAAAATCGATTCGGCCTCGTTGATATGCGCTATATGGATTTTTATTAATTTCCTTTCGACGCGTCGAGAGGATCTTCTCCAATCGACTATATATATATATATCGCCGAAAGCGCAGAGGTAGAAGGAAAACAAGGGATCGAGGGAGGAATAGGAAGAGAAAAATGATTTAACCGCGTAAATACGATTTACTTGATGTCGACGTCGTATTTCCTCCTTGAAATCGCTAACAATTCCAGTGAAGATCTTTCTGTTTTCTGTAAAGTATGCACAAGTCGATCGAAAGGGGAAAGTGGTGGTCGCGAAAGAACTTTGGCCGCAATCTCAACCACGGTTGAGATCTTGCGTTCTCCTTGCGAAATCGGAGGATGGCGCTCGTTCGGGACGTAAACGGTAATCGGATACCGGGAAACGTACGAGGTAGGTAGACGCCAGGACATCCGACACCGCATCCATATAATATCGCCAATGCTTTTAGCCACGACAAACAGTGACCTCTTGCTCCCTGCTTCTCGATCATCCTTTTCTCGCCTCCTTGCCCTCCGCTTCCCTCGAAAATACCACGGATATTTCCAGTTTGAGCGAACAATCTCAAGTCTCGAGGAAGATCGGTTTTATTTAAAAAGAATCAATCAAAGGTCGGTCAGAGTCGAATTCGAGGAGTAGCAGCCCACTTGATCGAGATACATATCGGACAGATATCCATCCGGAAACGTTATTGCCTCAATCAAAGGATCCTCCATCTCGTCTAACGTGCCGATTTTCTGGTAATGCATAATGCGGTTGGCGGGCGCCAAGTGGGACCCCGCTCGAGGGACATTGTACAACTTCAGAGACGTCTGACGTGACTGCACACCTTGCCCGATCCTCCAAGCACCTTTGAAGTCATTACGACGCCATTCGAGCCCTCTCCCTCCAACTCGAACTCGCCAGTCTCAGTCAGACGGCTGGTTAATCAAGCTCCGTTTCACTTACTAACCCACCTTCCCATACCACCCTCCCTCTTAGTATCTCTTCCTTATTCGCCGGTGCAAACTCTCGTCCGCCAACTTCTCCGCATCTTCAATGACCCTCGAACCTAGACCACCCGTCCTATCCATAGAAGGTAGGAGCTTCTATCGGATTAGTCATAGACCACTACGTTTCTTCCTTGTGAGGCCGCCTTCCCTTTGACGGATCGAGTCGATGGTGAAATAGATAAATCCAGAGTAACTGGCAATTCCTCTCCTCTGAATTGTCGTTGCATATATATATATATTATCCGCGGCGAAAGTCGAGCCACGATAAGGGAGGAATCCGTTTTTCAACCATTTTCCAAGAGAGAGTGTATTCGTATTTCGAGCTCGTTAGGTAAATCCAAAAGAAAGAAAAAAAGAAGAAGAAGAAGAGAGGAGGGTAAACTCGGATATGGGACGCGGCGAGAAGAAGCGGCGGCGCGCAAATTTATTCGTAAACTTTCGCAATTTAAATGTTCGCGGTGTTTCAATCAAGCGGCGCGCGTTGCGGCACGTGCACACCTGCACACGCGCCCACTCTGTACACACCCCTCGAGAGATTACTTTCTTCCCTCCCCTCCCCGTTTAGACTTTCATCGGCTCCCCTACCTTTTCTCACCGGCCACCACAGATTCTCGCGTCGGGTTAAATATTAAAGGGCGTCGCGATCCATCGTCCTCGTTCCACCGACGAACACCTTCCAAACAAACCTTATCTTTCAACCCCGGAATTTCGAATTTTTTTCTCGCTTACGTGTAGTAGTTTAAAAACCGTTGGTTGAAAAAAAAAAGAAAGAAGAAAAAAAGAAGGAAGGTAAGGAAAGATTCGCGATTTTCCACGGCGACCTTCGTCCCATCCCACGATTTATCTAAGCACGGGCGGAGAAAACGGCGGTTCGGGTCGTTGCCATCCCGTGCCCATAAAGGGATCGTCCATGCATGGATGATTCTCCGGGGAAGGGCGGTACGGAGACGGTTGAGGAGATCCGGATCGGTTGGTGGCCGATAACCAAAGCGTGGGAGGTCACTTGACCGGACGGAAATAATGCCTCCGCTATGCTAACCCTTGCTGATAACGGTGTGTACCGTTCCACGGTGGCCGCGATAGCGGCAAAACAATATCCCTGCTTGTACAAACAGGGCTGTGTGGATGGGGGTTGGTTGGATTTGGTTTTGCGCCACGGTGTGTGTATACATATATATATATATATAGTGCGCCCGCCGAGATAAATCGACGGGATTTATGCTCCTCCTAAAGGGGTCCACGAACAACTTTGAAGGTTGATAAATCGTCTTCCTGATCGTCCCTTGATTAAGCTTCTTTCTTTTTCCTTCTTTTTCCACCCTATTAATGGATACTTTGCATTCGAGGAAATTTTTTTAATAAGATTTGCGAGATTATTTTTCGATCGACCCTCGATTCAATTTTCCGTGTGGATATAGCGTGTTATTCGTATATATGTAAAACTTGCTCGAGCTCGAAAAGGGGTGGAGACACGGGATTTCCGTATACAGTGTGTGTGTGTGTGTGTGTGTGTGTGTATGTATATATTCAGGAATAGCAGGAAGGCAACGATATTACCGACCGGGAAGAGAAGGAATCGAGAATCCAGTGTGGTGGGTGGATGGAAGGTAAAAGGATATCGGTGTGGGGTAGAAAGTCGTTTATCGAGTCGGCAGGCATGGGGATGTATCCATGCGCATTGATATGCAAAATTTGTAGTTTCGAGAAGCTTAGGAGAAACTGTGTAGCGGCGAGTAAACTTCAAAATCCGATGCGCTTGTCGGCTAAGGGTCGCTACACCGCCGCTACGAGCTCTCGGATTTAACCGGTTCGTGCTTCTGGTTACGTGCACACCCGTATATACCTTGGGATAAATTGCGCGGCCAAATATCCTTTAATATGGTTCTAAAGCTTGTTCCGATTTGCTTTGTCGAGAACGCGTCGAGAACCGATCTTGTGAATCGATCTCGTTTCTTCAAACGAACAATGTTCGTCCTTCGCGCCTTTCGTTCTCGTTTTCATTCCTTCCTCTCCACTTATTATATTCTGATTTATTATATTTATATCTCGAGCAGAAATATTCCAGAGATCGTTCCTTGAACAAAAAAAAAAGAATTTCCTTCTTCCACGAGAAACTCGTCGTCGAATAATAATACAGATGCAATTGTAGACGGTTAATACACGCGTGACGTGTAATACGACGAGCAGCAGGTTAGCTGTGAAAGAAGGAATGGAAACGAGTGGGAGGAAAGGAGGTAGAGCCGGGTGCACGCGTCGGAACCAGATAGAAACACAGAAAAGGCAGTTAATTAGCTCGAGTTAAAAGCTCGGCTTAAACGACCTATTCACCGAGTTGGTACGTCCAACTCGGGGCGCAGCTTTCCGAAGAAACGGGGCGAGGAGGCGAGAAAGAAGGTGATCGCCATTGCTGCGAACGAAACGTCTCTCCACATCTCCCCGCGTCTTTCTTACGCAATGGGAGGGAACCTCCTCCCCCCTTTATATTCCAATTCTCTTTGTTTTAACGCCTCTGCGTCGCCTACAATTTCCTCCGAGAATCCTTTCGATCCCTTCCTTCTTCTCCCACCAACGCCTATCCTCGTAGAAGCGAGCCGGGTTCTCCTCCCCGATACGGTTGAAATGAAATCCATTAGGGAATGGCCGATGAAGCGTCGTCGCGAAAGAGAAGAGATTGTACGAATATAGACGTCCAAGTTAATGAAAGATCATTCCGATATCTGAAGGGAAATATGGAGGAGAAACCGCACAGGACACAAAAGCCGAGGGATGGATTATTATATATATATATATATATATATATATATATATACCTCGGCCGGAACTGGATTGATTAGAAGCACACCTAAAGTTTCGAAATTCATCAGGAGCGATCCCCATGCTGCTCTTCCATTCTCCCCAAGGACGAACTTGGTTCCTCTTTGTATGGCCTACCAATTACTAACATCCCCTTGAACATCTCCATCCCGAAAATTCGATAATTTTAATTATCACCGGTGCTATAGGGAATATTTGCGATTCTCGAGTGTGAAGAAAGGGACAAATACCGTATGCGTATCCATCATGGGAGGGGAAGGGAAGGCCTTCGACGAATGCGCGCGCGCGCGTGCTCCACTCGGTTGACACTCCACAAAGCGCTTTATAGTCCGTTTATACGACCGCAAGCTCGCGATACCATGTTTAGCACACACGATCACGAACACGACTGGCCTATTCCAGGTACGTTCAACGAACGGGCCCAGTGTTTCTCATGCGATATGCGCTTCACGACACTCTCCCCCTCCCTCCTTACCCAACGACAAAGTTTACGCGTCGTTCCTCGAACCACTATAATATTCGCGACGATATCCTCGCTCGACAATTGCTCGAATAATCGTATTGGCGTGTTTATAAATTGCCAGGATTTGCGAAACAACTCGGTTGAACCTCGGCATCGATAAAGAGAAACGAGGGAGGGAAACGTGCGTTAAAAAGCGAGAGATACGATTGATAGGATTGTGAGAACCGAGGCGGAAGGTAGGTGAGGCCTGGTGCTGCCGCCACCACGTTTCCACGTGCTTCCAACGTTCACGCACGCAGCTCTTGTCGAACGAAGCTGGTAACTAGAAAGAAGAGGAGAGAGAAGGGGGCAGCGTGTTGGCGGTGGTCGGCGCGCGTTAAGAGCACCGCTAAGTGCGGTCGCGGTACGCCTGACAGTCGGCGGCATTAGGCAAATTGAAATCTTGCCGGGAGAGGAAGCAGAAGGGTGAGAGGGTACCTAGTTTACGCTCCCTCGTCTCTCGCGCCCTCTGTCCAGACTCGACTCGGCGTGAATCTCGGCGCGATGATTTCGGATCGTGGACCGTGAAACACGGAGCACATGAAACCACGACTCTGCCTGCACTCCGGGTTGCGGCTCTCTGGTTACCACCAGTTCTCCACCAGGAACCGGAAGTCGACTCGTCTCTTTCTCCGCCCTCCTCATTTAAACCGCCCTTGCCTCCTGTTTTACGACGTAACTGGCTCTTTGCCCGAGCTCGGGATAATCTTTTAAGGCTCGACCACCTCTCGAACTAATTTCGTTTCCTCTCCTCTCTTTCTCTCTCTCTCTCTTTCGTCTTTGCGTTTCGTTATACCGGGTTCGGTAACTATCGTTCCTCGAATTAAGGCCAGAAACGGGTTCGAGGATTATCGAGGAGGATGCGATGTATTTTTTCACTTTTTTTTTTTTTTTTTTCGATCGATGTACGATCGATGCTCCCGTTTAAAGATAGGGAAAGAGGGGGGGGACAAAAAAAGAAGAAAATGAAGGCTCGTTCAGTAATTAATTTCGCTCGCTTATATTACCTTCCCCGATTTATTCTCGCGTAATACGCAAACGGATATCCGTTGGTTGGCTCGGCCATGGCTTGAGCCATTCGCCTCGCCGACGACCTACTATTGGAAGCGCGCCACAAGTTGTTAACCTTAGTTGGCGGTTTAATTACACAGGCAAATATTATCGAACTGACAGAGTTAATTAGATAATTAAAACTTGAAGGGTAAACTACTTTGCCGGGCTATACGTATCTACCTACGGGAACGTTATCTAACGTTAGGCAAGTCCGTCAGAGATGGGTCGGTTCGCTCCTCCAACGCGTACGCGCCTGGAGAGAAAGATGGGGAGGAGAGGGGAGGGGCGCAGGAAGGCGCAGAGATTGACGGCGCACCGCGAGGATCGAGCTTCTCCAACGGTAGATGGGAAACGGGATCTACCTGTTCCGGTAATAGAGGTATCCTTAACGAGGCAATTCCTCGGTCTTGTCTTTTTCTTTTTTTTTTTCTTTTTTTTTCTTCTTTTTTTTAAACCCGGCCACGGCAAATTTGTTCATCTCTTTCCGCTTCCGATTCCCAGGAATTATTACGACGCTCGAGGAAAGGTTTCTTCGTCATTTTCAACCGTTTTTATTACCGTTCAAGGTTTTCCTCGAACGATCGACTTAAAGAGAAAAATTAAATACGAGGAATATGAAGTCTCGTTGTATAAAACTCTCGAAAATGGAAGACTCAAATTATACACCTCCTCGTCCCGTTCTGATTTCCGTTCTTCTCCTTCCGTTCCAGAGAATAGTTCTACTCCAAGTTCTACCCACGTTTTTTTTTATCGTTAAATATTTTTTCACGGTTCTCGACAACGTTCTAAAGTTTGTCGGTTTGCGTGTGTTGCAGGCACAAGCGGAAAGTGCAGAACCTGTTACCGTGCAAGAGCGCAGCAGGGGCGGCGGCGGCGGCGGCGGCCGCGGCCGCGGCCGGTGGCCGGGGCCGAGCGTTGGCCGACGGACAGTCGCACGGTGGAAGCGGGAGCGCGGGTGGCGCGGTGCTGTACGAGGACCTGCCGGAAGCGGTGACGCACTCGCAGCTGCACCACAGACAGAATCACCTGCCGCCCGGCCACCATTCGACCGGCCAGGCGCCCACGATCGAGGTACGAAATCCCGATCAACGACACAGCCTAAGGGGACGACAACCGCAGCAGTTGCAGCGTGCTCGCGCCCCCGCACCTCATCATCTCGACTATCTCGACTACCGGGACCCGAGGGCGATACTCCGCGTCCAGGACAAGCCCTCGAGGGCGGTGTTGGGCGGCTATCGAACGCCACGGGCCCTCCTCGCCAAATCCCAGGGTGTCCCCCTCTCGATAGCCACCCACGCCCCTTCCCCGCGACGCACAACCGCGAGCAGCCCGCTCCTACAAAACGGGGGCACCGCTCTTCGTGACAGCCACTTGCTACTCGCCGATCGCAACGCCTTGATCACCAGCCGCCACCAACACCACCCTCTACCGCCCACGCCTCCCCCCCTCTCCGCCATCCCAACCACCAACGTCGACCAGACCGCCGACAACGCTTACCTGCCGCCCGACACCTGCGCCCGACCCGTAGACTCCCGTCTCCCCATCACGCCCACTCATCGATCCAAGCTCCAAACGCCGTTGGATCGTTCCCTCGATCCCTCGATCGGCCGAGGGCAAACGAGCCCCCCGCAAAGAGCCGCGTGCCGGGAAGAGGTGTCGAACGGCAGGAGGCGGCGGCCGTCCGTCGATTCGGAAGGGTACTCGTACATCGATTTCAGAGATCCGGAGTCCACGAGGCACGATTCGGTATGCCTCGATCGGACGACGACGACGACGACGACGACGACGACGACGACGACGAGCGAGGGGAAGGCGAGCACGTTGTTTCGCTCGGCCTCGTGCAGGTCGAACTCGGTCGACTCGGACGGTTACTCGTACATCGTGGACACCGGATCTAGGAAAGCGCCGGGCACAGCGAGAAGAATCGTGGCCGAGGGCACGGAGGAGGAGGTGTGTCCGCTTTGCACGATGCAGCAGATACACAACCTTCTGAGCAAGCCCGAGGACGTATATCTGAACGTGCACACCACGTGACACGCGTCCTTCTACGCGAGCGACGTCTTCTTATAGAGACTGCCCTGTCTCGGATGTCTGTCCCCCTCCCCCGTTGCCTCCAGTACGGATCCTCCTCTCGACGGGGGCAGGTTGACGATTTACATATCCCGTGGTGATATATCCCGCTCGGCCACGATCGTTGTTCCACGATCCGGTCCTTGTGTTGTCGACCGCCGCGCGACGGTGAGTGAGATGAGAAAGAATTTCGAAAACTCTCGTCGTAGCTGCTAAAGTGGTTTTAGATAGACTAGTGTCTTTTTTTTCGATATTCAGCGAGCAGAGACGAAGGTGACACGGGAGAAGACTTTCCTTCTCCGCGTTCTTTTCTTTTTTCTTTTTTTTTTTTTTTTTTTTCTTTTCTCCCCGTTTTCGAGAGATCTCTTCGCGCGAAACAGCAGGAGGAGCTTTTATTTTATTTCTTTGCATTCCAACGACGATGAGTCGGCGATGATGAGTCGGATTTCGCCTTCGGATCTCGATGCCAATCGATGCAAACTCTCGTTCCTCTTGCTCGCTCCGTATCACCTTGCTCGGCGATAGGTGACGAGGCGAAGACACTAGCGCGGACTAGTCAGTATTTATTTTGTTACGCGGCCTGTGCTTGCACAATCTCTCTTGTTCAAACGGAACGGAAAGGAAGCGAGAGAAGCGGGGTTGGAGAAGAAAATTAGAAAGGTTGGTGAAGGGTGGTTAAACGTGGAAAGGCGAGAGTGGCCTTACAAAATAATTATTCTCGGTTGTGCGAGCACGGCGTCTAGATGCACTCCATGGTTGTAAATAGAAAAATTAGATCGTGCAACTGGAATATTGTAAATAATATACACAAAGTGAGACAGAGATTGACAAGAGAGAGAGAGAGAGAGAGAGAGAGAGAGAGTCGCATAGTGATTAATATAAAGTATTAAAAATACGGTAAAAATGCCCATAAGGAGGAGCTAGTAGCTGTGCAACTTCCCCCCCCCCCTTCCCCCCGAGTGACATTTCACATCGGAAGACATTTATATCGGACATTTATGTTTCTCGTTTGTACGAAAAAAAGGAAAAAAAAAAAAAAGAGAGAAAAGAAAAAAAAAGGTTTCGACGAAAGATCATCGCGATTATTAGTTGTTATAGTCGCCCCCCCCAGATTAATTATTATTATTATTATTATTATTATTATTATTATTATTATTATTATTATTATTTATTATTATTGTCGTTTACGTATTATTCCATTACCGTAGCCGGTGTACGGTAACTAAAAATGTCTTGTAAATAAATTCCGGACGGGTATTCGAGAAAGTAGGATTAAAGGAAGAGAAATAACAGCGAGAAAGTACGCGAGAGAGAGAGAGAGAGAGAGAAAGAGTGAGAGAGGGAGAGAAAGGAAGAGAGAGAAAGAGAGAGAGAGAAAGAGATCCGACAAAGTCCTGTGTATATTGGAGTAGCGAGGAGTAAGGAAGAGAAGGAGAGTTTGAGAAAATAAAATTACTTTACTGAAAAATTTGACGAGGAGTGGTTATTGACCCGGTCCACAATCCCATCCCATCCCCTCGCATCCCTCGTGAAACAATCGCGGTTATCTCGATCGGGAGTAAAGCGAGAGAGAATACGTGGAGCGTAACCGCGAGAGAAAGTAGAGATCGAGATCGAGGGATCGCTGAGAGATTCTTTCTCGGAATGAAAAAAATTTTTGCAACGCGAGGAATACTTAAAAACGCGACGAGCAAAGAACGAGAAAGTTTGATGAAAAAGAGATAATATTTTCAACGCGGACCTATCGTCTCCCGACACAAATACACGTGGACACGGAATAACCACTTCTGTGTTCAAACTTTTTCTTAAAGGGGAATGAAAAATGTACGTACGGTTTTCCTTTTTTTTTTCTTTCTTTCTTTCTTTTTTTTTTTTTTTTTTTAAGGAAGTACGATACAGAGGTGAAAGGATTTCCCGCGCGTAAACGAAGGAGCGACAGAGAGAGAGAGAGAGAGAGAGAGAGTGAGTGAATGAGAGAAAGGAAGAACAATGAAAAAGAAAAAAAAAAAAAGAAAAGACGAAGAGAAATCAAGGGAAAGATTGACGAGTTAGCAGTTGTGCCGCGTCACCTCTCCATCCGATCGCGCAATCTCGAAGCTCTGTAATTTCGCAAATGGAGCCCGTACCGCACGATCTCTCCCTCAAACGTAATTTAATTGCTCGAACAAGTCCGTTTCTTCTTCCCTCCTCGTGCCCCGTCTCTAATTCGGTAAACAGGGTCCGAAAAACGTCATAAAAATTGCAGCTCGATCCATCGGATCCGGAGATCCAATCCTCGGAGATTTTCCTCCCGTTTCACGGGGTCGGGGTTTTGAATTCGTCGTCGAATAATAAAATACTCCGTTCGAAATCGAACGATTGAACGTCCACCTGTTGTCGTCTCGATTACCAGGCCTCTCTATCGATGTCGTCGTGACACGTCGTTAAGCAACGGGGCCACGGCTGTGCGTTTCCGAGCCGTCGAGCGCGATACCGTCCGCAAAAAAAAAAAAAAAAAAAAGAAAAAACCGGGCCTCTCGTTTCGTTCGAACAGTCGCCGCGCTCTAACCAGACTCTAACTCTCTGAGCTCTAAGCTGAGAGAGAATCGATCGTTCGCCCTCGTCTCGAGCGAATGTTCTTTCGCCGGATAAACCAATAAATATCCAATCTTGAAGCTGTTGCCTCCTCGATTCGCTGTCCCACCTGTTGTGTGGCTCAATTACGCCGCTCTAATCCATATCCTGGCACGTCGTTAGGCCACGAAACCGCGCCAGCACCGGCAATACCGATGTAACGATGGCCGGCGGGCAAAGGAGGGATCCGGACTTAGGAAGCTAATGCAATTGTCAACGTAACTAACAATTAGCAGGTTACGGTAACGTGCCGTGACCATGACATCGCCAACTACAACGTAACCCAACTTCTATCCGGCCAGCAGGATATTCTCGATTCTCGTTCGAGAATCACACACACACACACACGCTTGTATTTGGGATTCACGCTATTCAATCGTACGTATATATACCGAAGATTCGTGATTATATTCCAAGTCGCGTTGGATGATCGATAATGCTCGGCCTGTTCGATGTCCGGACGTCCGGATGATTAAAGCGGATGATCAAAATTAATGGACGCGTGGCCATCTGAGTTATCGGATTCGTTACGTTTATCGGATGGAATGGAAGAGGAGGGAGAGGGGAATTAGCATTAGCGGGCGTCGTAGCGATACGCGTCGTATTCTTCGAGCACGTCCGGTAATTAGAAGAGAGGCGGTAAATTAGTCGATTAGAGGGGCGCGTTATCGGGGCACAATGTGACGGCTAGGTGGATGAGGCGAGCGGACACACGTTGCGCGGGGGGGAGGGGGGGGGACGTGGGGCAGGTTAGGCGCGTTAGGGACAACCCATTAACCTCCGTGCTCCACGCTATTACGGCACGGACATATTGCTTCCTGCTGTTGGATACGATGGGCTTAAGCCTCTATCTCAATCTCCCTTCCTCCTTCTCCCTCCTTTCTTTTCCGCCTCCGCGGTTTCATCTAGATTTCCCGCTTTCGCTCTTTATCTATCGCGTCCCATCTCCTCCGTAATTGTTCCCCCTTTTATTTCCTCTCCCCCTCCTCTCTCTCTCTCTCTTTCTCTGTCTTCTTCTTTTCGAGGAGAAGAAGAAGATTCCTTGTTCGCGTTACGAATGAATCGAGCTGGAAGAGAAATTTATTCTTCGTCGTTATCGAAACATCCGGAATCCTTCTTTCGAAATAATAATAATAATAATAAACTATCAGAGGTTCTACTATTCCCTTCCCTCAATGCTGTCGATCAGGCTTGTCTCCTTTCTCTTTTCGTAGTTCCATTGTTTCGCCCGTTCCCGATTCGAAATTTGCCTCGCGAGCGATTGGCGAGTTTGGAGAACGGCAGAGATAATATACGCGAAATTCCGCTGGATTCGAGGGAGGAGGGAAATGGACGATGCTCTCTGCTATTTAGAAAGAAGCCTGGAGGGCACGATTGGAAGGAGGGTAGCCGTGACTCGCTAAGGGCGACAATTACCTTGGACCGTCGTTCTAAACGAGACGCCGGTAATCGAGTGATCCTCTTTCGACGGCGATAATATCGGAATCCGTATTCAGAGCAAAGAGCTCGAGGCGTTTGCTCGTCTATCATCCGGCTGCATCTCGATCGCGCCCTCCCCGTGTTAAACGCGATCCCCGCCGAGATTCGCGAGCCGATTCTTCGCACCTCCCCCTCCGTGACTTGTTTAATGAAAGGCAGGGATGGAGAGGAATGAATTTAAAACGAAAGGAAATGGAGAGACGAATTTCGGGAGGATGTTCTATTGCTTCCGATCTACCCCTGTTATCTTCGAGCCGGCGAAAGAAAGGTTTCTGGCGAAAAAAAGGGGGCGAATAATCGGGTTATCGAGCGTTGGGAGGAGGAATCGAAAGAAGGAAGGAAGGAAAGAAAGAAAGAAAGTGGGAAGAAGAGGAAGGGTGGGACGCGTGATTAGACGAGATGCGAGTAGACAAGCAGAGGGGAAGTCGAAGGGAAGCCTCGAGTGCGGCGAAAACGAAGCAAAAGTAATAGAGCGATCCTTTCCTCCTTTGTGGGCTGATAGGGCCGCCCGCGGGACTTCAATCCGAGGGATGGAGAAGCTCCAACGGTTTCGTTTGCCTTGCCTCCCTCGTGATTCCCCTAGATTACCGGGGGGGGTAACTCGATTTCGCCGATTCGGGGTCACGAGAACGAGCGACCGATTGCAGGAACGACGCAGTTCCACGCCTTCCATTTTCTTCTGGCGAAATTGCCGGCCAATTTTCGGGATAACGGGCAACCAACCGCTGTCAAACCGCTAATTTCCAATCTTGCACGCGATACGTACGAGCTTCGAAAGCTTTGGAGATTGCGAAATTGGCCCGTTGCGTATCGCACGTATGGATACAGTACCAGAGCTTCGAGTCAAATTTTTATTAGAAAGATGCTCGAACCTTCACTGTCCCCTTTCACGCGATCGTTATTACAAAGTTGCGATTCGAACCCCCTCGAGCCACTCGTTCGTACCGGATCGTTCTCGTATGTCTCTTTCTGTGAAAAGCGGCGGCAGGGAAGGTCGAGTTTTTGCGAGAGAAAAAATTTCATTTAGAAAAGTCGCGTTTCCCCGATCCCGCTCGACGTCATTCAGCTCTCGGTTAACGCGAAGCGACGACTCATTAGGCGAATTCATCGGTGCAAAAAAAAAAAAAAAAAAAAAAAGAAAGAAAAAAAAATAGCTCTGAAAGCTGTCTGTCACGAGATCTCTGCATTAGGATCGCTTCGTATCTCTGTTAACCAGGAGCACGGATTAAATCGCGCTGTATCATATCAATCATCTCGTTGAATTTTTAATCCCATTCTGTCGGCGGCCGATCCGGCCGGGATTTAATTCGAAAAACCTTTGAAACCTTTTCGAGTTCGTTCCGTTGATTTTGAAACGCGATGGGCGATCCACGTTTCAACGGGATGTAGTCGGGAAAAATTAAAAATTAACCTTCGATAAATCTGGTGTCAGGATCTGGTTCCTTATTACTTGAGCCAGGATTTCCACGATTCGAGGATTAACTTACGACTCCCTCGTTTCCTCCCGCGCACCGTGGTTCGCACCGACTCAGCGTTTCCGCGATCGGGGCTCGCCCGAAGGTACACCTTCTCCCGCCGAGAATCTCGAGGGTCTTTAAGGGCAGGAACGAGTTAATCGTTGGCCGGGAACGCGATGAAAGCGCGCCAGAATTCTCTCTCTCTCTCTCTCTCTTTCTCTCTTCTCCAACTTTCGTTCCGCCTCGAAATTACTGCGCAATTTTAATTCGCATTCGTCGCTTAACGATCGTCAAAGATTCTTCGGCTAAATACCTTGGAAATTTGTCGTAAGTTCAATTGTCGATAATTCCTTCGGCTAGTAGCGGACGATAATACTAGATTTATTTATTTATTTTTCCCCCTCCATTTTATTTATATATTATAAAAATTTGAAAACACATCCGTCAAATTCTCCAATCGAGTTCGTGTCGCGGTTTTTTCGCGGTATGCGCACCGCGGTTAGCCTTAAACTCGAAGCAACCACGAAACGGGCTACGTTTCTAACCTAATTTTTCATTGTTACGACAGATGTTGGACGTCAAAGACACCGGAAGAGGCGTGTTCGTGTGCAGCAGCCCGGGTCCTGATCCGTACACGTCGCAGGATCTCTACAATCCTGTCTACGAGGAGCTGAGCAACGGTGAGTAACACCGGCCGAGGCGAGGATCAAATTTGCGCGTATTCGATCGCATATTCCAATTTGCACATCGCCCAACTGGATAAAAGTCACTTAAAACCTTCCGTACATATATAAACGGCCAACCACACGCTGCTCTCCATTCTAGATGAGACTCGGCTGTGAAGACTTTGAGGGGGTAGAGAGCGCGAGCGATCTTCAGGCTCGAACTCAGGCCGAGGCGGAATTCGTAGGTAGGAGATCCGAGTGAACCCGATTAACCCGTGTTGAGCTATATATAAGAGCTAAATCCTAAGGGTGTTCTTTGCCGTTCCAGCTAACACCAGAATTGCCACCAGAGCTTCTTCTCCCCCCTACCCTCTTCTTTGCCTCTCGATTAATCGTGCTATTTACCTTCCCTTAACTCTCGAGCTAAACCGCGCTACCAAATATTGGCTACCTGGAGCCAGCAGAGTTCATTCCCTCTCCCCTCCCCCTATTCTCGCTTCAACTTTTCGAAAGTCTTCCATCCCCTCTCCCCAAAAAAACTTTTCTCACCCCGACGTAACGAGGAGAACAACACGACCGACCGACCGACAGATCTCAACTATCAACGGTCTCTCTTCGCCATTCCTCATTTTTTCTCCCGCCCGCTTTATCTCCCAATTAATTCGGCCAACTTCTCCGCACGGACGGAGAATGAAGTTGGCCAACGTCTAATCTCCTCTCGAGCGGAATCGGAAGCTGTTCATCTTCTTCCCCGGGTGTATCTTGTTCCTTTCACGGCCGACCTATCTTGATAGCCCCGGGTGTCGCGCATCCTCCTCCTTTGGTAGGAAGGAGATAAGCGTGACACGACCTCTGACTTATATTTCCCATTAGTCGGATAGCTAATTAGCATGGTGATGAGACTTTCGACGTTTGACGAGGACGCGGTAATCGAATACCCGGTTTGTTGCGCCTCGCTTCCACCACCGATTACGTATTATGCGAGATCGTATCCCCTCCGCTCGCGATAATTCGTCTTTGTTAACGTCGCTCTTATCCGCTTTTTATCCGGGGATGAAAAAAAGATAGCTCGAATCTCATCCAGGTTCCCTCCAGTCTTGGGGAATTTTTTAGCCCCTCGAATCGTGCGCTTGTACGCGGCTGACACACATTGGAGGCGTAGCTTGGCAATTGTATACGAGAGGGACGTACGTCGTGTATATATATATATATATATTTCTGGTGGTTTCTAAATGATTTCGCTGGCCAACAAATTCCACTTCGCCTCGCGGAATCCAGCTTTTCTCCCACGGGAAATCCTTAGTTTACTCGGTATCGTTTAAACCGATGATAAATACGGGAAGATATGAAATAACGGAGATTAAAAGTGCAACCGCGGTAATCCGAGAAGCATCCTCGAGTTTTTTCCTCTCCTCCCCCTCTATTTTTCTTTTCTCTTCTCTTCTTTTCTTTTTCATCTTTTTTCTCTCTCTCTCTCCTTTTCTCTTTTCTCCCCCTTCCCCCTCCGTTGATAAATAAAAGACTGATATTGCGCCTGAAACGAAGCGAGCACGATACATCTCTGCAGACTCGAGGGATCGTCAAACAGCAGGAACTGCAACGTTGATTAGAACCGATCCGATAAACTTCAAACTTCCTTTAACCGTCTTTTGTATTTAATCGCTCGTTCGATCTCTCTCTCTCTCTCTCTCTCTCTCTCTCTCTCTTCGTTTTACGACAAAATGCGCAACAATGCATCCCGAGATTCGCATCACCGGCATGCGGGAATCGAATGCATCGCTCTCTCGTTTCGCCAGTTTCCCTTTTGCGATCGGGGGAGGCGAAGTTTATCGAAACGCACGTTATCACGTGGAGGTTTCCCATATTGTTTTCCATTTTCACGCGAAATATGGCAGATGGAGGAGGGAGAGTAGGGAGAAAAAGAAAAGGAAGAAAAGAGTTGGGAAAGAATCGAAACGTGAAATTGGGTGAACCCGTGTATAATTGGAAACGATGGAAAAGATAAATTCACCGCGCGAATAAAATGGCAGTTTTTTGATTTTTAACCACCACGCTTTCCTTCTTTTTTTTTTTTTTTTTTTTTTCCCCAAATGATTCCGATGTAAATCGAGTTTATTCTGGGGCGAGCTGATATATCATGCGTGCACAACACGATCGCGAGTGTGGCTCAATTATCGAGAGTCGAGACGCGAAAAGTCGCGAGAGGAGGAAGGGAAATTGGAGCGCGAATTAAAAGAAAACGCGAGGAGACGCGTAGCTTCCTTTCCTTTCATTGTATCGGGCGACTAATGACGGCAGCACGCTTCCCTTTCCGTGGCTATACTTTCGCTCAACACAATCGCTCCATATCCACTCACTTGGTGGCAAAGTTGGAATTTAAATAAAACGACGCAACACAGGGGCGGGGGGACTCTCTCTCTAACTAATTAATCCCGACACTGATTCCCAAGCTGAAAATTGAAAGCACGCATTCGATTCGATATAATCCACGGCGCGCGCGGTGGATAATCGTAACTTTGACACGCGAAAGAGGCTGTCTCTGTTAATTAATTAACGAACCGTCCAATTAATTATCGCAGCCACCGCGCGGCACTTATAAATTATTCATTCGGTTGCAGGGGACCATCCGGAAACGGACGAGGAGAGCGAGTTGAACGCGCGGAATCGGCTCCACAATCATCACCGGCATCATCATCATCATCATCGGCCCTCGTCGAAACCGGGCAGCGAGGACGAGTTCGCGGAGGACGAGTTATCGGTCGGTGAACCGTCCGAGGCGAGGATGCTCACCTCGACGGGCCCGAGCTGGGGCACTTGTCCAGCCGGTGGCAGGCCACCGCGAGAGAGGCGAGGGAAAAGCCCGAGAAGTCTGGACAGGCACAGGAGAGACAAGAATCACGATGTGGGCGAGTTCCACGAGGGGATGCTGCTTGACGCGCTGCTTCAACTTTATCCAAGCGTCGCGGGTACGTTCTCGAATCGATAAATAAGACGAATACGAAGGAAAGGGGAGGATGAGGGGATCGATGGAAATCGAAATTTGATTTCAGGTGTGGCTGGGACCCGATCGAATGGCAATCAACGACAACAGTCCGTCCCGTCAGTGGCCCACAGATTACCTTATTTCGTGCCACCGATGCCAGCCACGCAGGCTCTCAGGGTCGAGGAGAACCCGTACGAGAGCGTGCCGGTACTCGGCCCTCTCCATCATTATTCGAGTCAAAGCAGAAGCAACAAAGAGAGGTGCCGCAAGTCAAACGACAAATACAAATACACCGCGCAATACGGGGCCGAGTATTACGGGTTGCAAAACCAGGACACTGCCCCTGTGTACACCCAAGTAGGTAGCGAATACTCGGACACCTACTCGCAGCCGACCGACCGCCTCTACAACGAGGACAAGTACACGCAGCCGGTTTACTACGCGCCACGCGACACCGAGCAAATTACTTCCGGCAGATTGTATCAAGGTCAGCCGGACAGCAGTTTCGGGAGCGACAGCGGGTACAGCCATCACACTTCCGGTACCACCGGGACAACCGGAACGCGCAGCAGCAACTCGAGGACGAATCACAGGAAGGACAAGCATCGAAATTCTCATCACTCCCATCATTCCGCGGACTACATCGTATCTTAATGGGATAGTCGCGTGGATCGAGGCAAAAAAAAAAAAAAAACAAGGGAAGAAGAAAAAAAGAAAATGTGGTTTCTTTTCGAAAGGAAGCGTGAAAAGGAAAGAAGAGATAGGTAGATAGATAGAAGGAAAGATGGTTAGTTATCGTGTAGATGGTTAGTTAGTTCGATCGTTCGATCGAAGAAAAACTTGTAATACTTTTCTAAAAAGTAGCGATTTTTATTTATTTTGTAAATTGTTTTCCTTCTTGTTGGTCTTTTTTTTTTTTTTTTTCTCTTTTTTCTCTCGAGATTATTTTTTATTACTCTCATACGTGGGCCGATAAAGAGAGCTCGCGTTATGAAAAACAACGTGATATAGCGAGTATTTTAATATTTTGAAAAATGTATGTATCGTTAATATCGTATAATAGAAGATATCGATTATCGTAGGAATGTGTTGTATCGATGTGTTGAGCCGTTTGATTTCAGAGAGAGAGAGAAAGAGAGTGAGTGAAAAGAGAGAGAGAGAGAGAGAGAGGGAGAGGAATTCGTTCGAGAAACGACTCGAAGCGAATATCAGCAAGAGCAATAGCAAGAGACTATATTACATATATAAACGCGACGATCATATATTATAGGAAACTGAAACAGAACACTCACAGGAAACAGTGATCTCTTTAGTGATTTAGCAAGACTATTTAACAAATTATTTGTAATCTAACGAGACTCAGGCTGGTACCAAAGGATGCTAATAAGATAACTTGGATAACTTTTTAGCCTTCTAGTTTGTAATTTATACGAAAGTAGAGCTACTCGCGAGAATGATTTTTAACAATAACGAATTACGCGTGAGACGTGCGACTTTCGGGAAGAGGACGATTCTACGAATTCTAGAATCCAAAGGGACAATTGTGGAAGACGAAAACCGATTCACTGTCAAAACGATCCTAAACAATTCTGCCAAGACTGCCATTGATTAATATATATATATATATATATACGTTAGAGAAGTATAATTCGCCCACGTGCTCTCGCACGTTCCACAACACGATATCAGCATCAAATTGTAACGTACTTAAGCACTTAAATGAAGAAGAAGAAGAAGAAGAAGAAGAAAAAAATAATAATAATACTTCGAAGCACTTATAGAGAGAAAAGAAAATAAAGATTCGTAGCAATACACGCGCACATCGATAGTTTTACACCAGTAAAAGAGTAACGTTTTTTTAAACGTTTAAAACGTTAAACTACGTTAAACGAGTTGCAATTTTTCTTCGTCAATTACCAAGTTACGATGATTATCCCGGTTAGCATTGCGTGGATGGGACAAGCTTTTCGGACGCGAATGCTCAAAGGGAGCAGCATCCTATTTTTGCAATCTCGTGCGAGGTCACGGCGCGTCTCAATCAGAAAAACCATTGAAAAAAAGAGAAAGAGTAAGAGAAAAAGAAAGAAAGAAGAGGGGAAAAAAGGAAAGCGAGAAGAGGCTTTCGCAAAAGCCTTAATGCTCCTGCAAAGAGAATACATAGTGTTTTCCTTCTGCGAGCCCTTTCCACTACATGTTTCGTCCTACATTCTCTCAAAGCTTGTTCGACCCGCAGAAGAAACATTATCTGCAAGCCCGGTTGCCGCATAACATTTTCGTGTGTCGCGATGTTTCCTTTCCCGTCGAATCAAGATCAAGCTGCAATAACTCATCGTTTCTTGCGTATCGCGCAGGAGAGAAACAATTCTTTTGATGAAGCCACGTGAAACCACGTCTCAAGACGATCCTTTTTTCCTCGCAGAAAGAGAACGAGAGAGGGATACACGACGTTGAGCGACGTTAATAATACACGCTTCATTCCTAACCTTTCTTCTTCTATTCCTTTCTTGAACGATCTTAATCTTTCTTTTTCCTTTTCGAATTATTAACGTTCTCGCGTGTTTCCTCCTCTGTCATACACGCGTGTGTCAGGATAGACTCGTAACTACCGGTAGTCGCACGATTTTACCGCTCGCGAGGCGCCTCGATCACGCTACCAGAGAGACAGACCAAGATGTCAGACGGATAACCAAGGGACAGTGTTCTTATTATTATAGGCTGTACAGGCACACGCTGGTACATATGCATATAAATATACATATAAATATATACATACAGATGCAAGCATAAGTATACATATAATAAGAAAAACGAATAAATTATTCGCGAATGACCCCGTGTAAATAGTAAATTATGCGAGAAGCGAAGGGAGAGAGGATGGGAGAAGTGTGTCAGGATCATTCCTGATATAGCGTAGCTGTATCATATCGTTATTAAACTTTCTCGCGTGTGCGTGTGTGTGTGTGAGACGATGAATGACGGACGACGAGCAAAAGACGAGAAAAAAAAGACAAAAAAAAAGCAAAAAAAAGAAAGAAAGAAAAAAAACAAGATCACAGAGAGAATCGATTTAATATATATATATATATATAAAATATATATAATTTTTAAATTATTTATAAAGAAGATTCGCGTCTCATATCGCCGATGATTTACACAAAGATACGAGGTGTGCACGAGAGAGAGAGAGAGAGAGAGAAAGAGAAAGAGAGAAAGATAAAAAGAGAAACGACGATGAAAGGGAGCGATTCCATTTCAAATTCTCCCGCCAATCTCCCTTCTCCGCTTCCCGATACTTGTACACTCTTTAGATGCATGTAGAGCGAATACCTCACGACAAAAGAAAAGAAAAAGAAAAAAAAGAAAAAAGATCACTCTGTTGTAAATATAATTTTATAATATTATACCTATACGAAAGCAGCGAAAAAATGAAGTGTGTGACTTAGCGGACACGTTTCGCCCGCCAAACACACTCCCTCTCGATTTAACCCCTATCCACTCTTCCCCTCCTTCGTCTCTTAAAGGCTTAAAGGCTGTGTACAACCGCGTAACACCTGTCCCTTTCTCTCGTTTCGTTCTCCTTCTATTCCTTTCCGCTCTATTAATCTCGATTCGAATCTGGCGTCCAAACAACCAACAATGAGAAATTTAAAATTCTGATGGGCCCGATAATGTGGTGTTCAACGTATTCGTCGTATCCGACCGATATGAAAACCGCGAAAAAACCGCGGGACAGTGTATCGATCCACACGGTAGCACACGGGGATACTCGAGAGGGAACGAGTTCGTGGGTGAAAAATAAAGGTGAACTGTAGGTGGTATTACACGTACTTATCGAGGAATGGAAGCGCACGACCAGTCACGTGTGTATGATCAAAGATGCGTACAATCAAAGAGTGCAAAAGGAGAGAGAAAGAGAGAGAGGGGAGGGAGGGAGAGCAAGAGAATGAGAGGAGGGCAGAAGGGGAGGGGGAGAGAGGAAGAGAGAGAGAGAGAGAGAGAGAAGGAATGAAAGAAAGAAAAAGGCGAGTCGCGTTCGATCGGTTCGCGGCGTGGAAACTCGCGTGGAAACAAAGAATCGAAGCCACGCATCACGCAACCGGGAAGAGGGGCAAACGCTTTTTGTACGATTTTACGTCCATGTTAGTCGAACCGTTTTTCAAAACCGTTTTTTATATATACAGTACATAAGTATAATATGTATACACGCGCATGTACAGTAGAGACGACGAAACTTAATTTATTATCATTGTTCATTTATTTAACGGGGGACGCCGTTCCATCCCCTATCTGCAATTATATGTATATTCGCTACCAAGTACTTTGTCGCAGTCGAAAATGTTGTTGCATTGACATTTAACGAGGATCGATGTAAAATGTATTGATTATTATTATTATTATTATTATTATTATTATTATTATTATTATTATTATTGCTGTTGTGCATCGCGGATCACACATGAAATGGAAAAAAAATGGGAGAGTTTGATTTCGCCTTTCGTTTTTCTTTTTTCCTTTTTTTTTTTTTCTTCCTTCCGAATTTTCGTTGGCCGGCCAACTAATACGCTGAGAAATACGATGGAAAATAACGATTACTCGCAAAGTTCTGGCAATGACGAAGAACGCGCAACGAACGAACGAGCGAAAGATCTCTTTCCCTTTTTTTTAAGAAGCAAAAAAAAAAAAAAAAAAAAAAAAAAGAAAAAAAGAAAGAAAAGAAATAACGCGTATACGAATCGCGAGATTATTAATTTATTGTTGCGTTCGGGAGAGAGCGGAGGTGTCACGTTCCTCCCCTTCAATCTCGCTAATTTTAGCTGCGATTTAGCGATATAGGCAGAACAGAAGACAGTGAAAAAAAAAAAAAAAGTCATAGGCACTAGAGTACCTCGAAAGATAACAAGTAGCACTCTTGAAAGTTAGCTTGCACGGACGTTCTCCTTTTCCATCGCGCCGTCTTGCAATTAAAACGAGGAGGAGGAGGAGGTGGGGACGGAGGTGGAGGTGGAGAGGTGTGGATCGGGAGTGGAATCGGCGGATGAATAGGAAAGGGCGGAAGATCGATCGTGTTCGAAGGGACGTGGCGGATGAGACGCGAGAGTCGGTGAATCGTGACGTGATCGTGTAAAAGAGAGCGAAAATCGGCCCGATCGATGGGGAGAACACCAGCTCGCAGAACAGGGTAACTAGCTCTAACATCTATCTCTTACATCACTTAAAAAAAAAAAAAAAAGAAAAAAAAATTACCGAAAAAAAAAAAATCTCTATCACACTCGTTCACCTTATGGTATCACAGGTTCACTCTAATCACAAATGTCGGCCAAGGCTAACTCGAAACACTATCACACCTTCGTACTAATAAACGATTTACTATTCAATTTCACATTATGCGTCTATGTGATTTTGTCCCATCCTTTTCTTCTTTTTTTCTTTTTTCCTTTTGTCTCTAATTTCAACTTTAATCTTTCTTTCTCGATTCCCGCCCATTTTAACATGGATCATTGGATATATAATCGTCGTTGTTGTACGAAAAATTGGGTCGAAATATCGGATGAACATTTAAAAAAAGAAACGAATGACGATAAACGCGACGACGAGTCGACAGAAATAAAAATGGGAATTATGTGTAAGTAATCTATAACAACATTGAATGATGGGGATAACTCGATCGTAAGTCCAATTTCGCGCGCATATTTTCCATTAAGCATGCATCGGTTAGCACGAATGTAAATTTCATTTGGAAATCATTTGTCACGGTATAAACTTTTCATCATTTCGAATGCATTTACCATACAAAATTCCACATCCGACCGAGAATCGCGCGACCGGAAATCCAATCGAAATTACATTGTTATCGGCTTCGAGATCGAGTTTCGATATCTCGTCGAATGCAGAAGCGAAAATTATACGTGAAAACTCCAGCTCTCTCGGTTTTTCAGCATAGAGAACAAAAAAAAAAAAAAAAAAAAAGAAAAAAAAAGAAGAGAAAAAAAAGAAAGAAAAAATCCATAGAAATCTAATTACGTATTTCTAGGACGCATTGGGATTGAACCGCCACTGATTATAATATGTTTTCCGTAACTTTCTCGTTCGTTTCGAATTAAAAAAAAATTTCTTTTCCTTTTTTTTCTCCTTCTCTCTCCCTCTCTCTTTCTCTCTCTCTTTTCCTTTCCTTTATCATTCCTCTTCCATTGTCTCTCTCCCTCAAAAACGAGCAAACGACAGAAACACACGTGACGAGAATAAAAGTAATTAATTGCATCCTAATTCGTCGAGATGCACGTGATCGCGACAAGTGAAACGTCGCAATTATAATTGTATCAATCTCTTTGTTTGCAGCAGCTTTTTGAAAAGAAAAAAAAAAAAAAAAAGAAAGAAAAAAATCAATTCCCAGTTGAATTCCCCCTCTCTTCTTTTTTGCAAAAAGAAAAAAAGAAAAAATCCGAGAAAAATCTTTACGAAGATCTCTTTCGATGAATAGAAGTGCTCGAGTGTCTCTAAAGGGGATGAATTCGTTGGAAATTTTCATTGGGATTCCTCGCCGTCAACTTTGAAGCAACGAAACATTATTAATTAAGGTAAGAGAGAAAGAAATTAATTATAAGCCCTTTAAGACAACGGATGACGGAAAATCTTCCAGGGGGAGGGAAGAAGGGAGGAAGTGGAGTTCGGAAAATGAACGAATCCAGGGAGGGGATGAAGGTGCGAGAAACGGGCAGCTGTATGCAAACAAGAACCGCATGACTGAGCAGTCGCGATGATCAATATTAATGAAAATCAGGCGCGACGCCGGGATGAATAGCTCGAGCTACTTGTGCATAAAATATCCCGGCCGTGTTGTCTTCTTTCAACGTCGGGATTAATCATAACTTCGCAATATTTCGGCTTAAATTAAATTTCGCCAACGACACCGTCTCCTTGTATCCTAAACTGGCCTTTAATTAAACAGGTTCTCCCAGTTCCTTGGAGAACGTTTCTATATAAATTAAACGCGATAAACTCTTCAGGTTTGATACAAACAGGCAATGGCAATTTCGTAATTTTCTCTCTCTTTCTCTCTCTCTCTCTCCCTCGTTCTACCTCGGTTAAATTTTCTTCCCCTTGATACGATTTACCTCTGGGTCAATCCTCGCTATATCCTTCAACGGATATAAATAACGAAAGAATCCCAGAAACAATTCCATAAACCTGTTTTTCAACGGGGCGGAAATAATTTCTTTAATAAGAGGATATATATATATATATATATATAGGAAGATTGCTCGGGTAACAGATGTTGCAAGTAGTCGACGAGGAAAGAATCAAAAATAAAGGGGGAAAGGGACGGTGAGCGAGAAGATAGAGCGAGAAGATAAAGTTAGAAGGGAGGGAAAAATATTGCTATCGAGATAGGGAGGATGAAATTAAGAGGTCGCGATTCTTCGAGGGCAAAAAAAGAAGAAACTCGACGGAGGAAGATTTCAACGAAATCGCCTCTACTTTTCGGAGACCGGAAACTTCGAGTCGATGCCAATGTCAAGATGAACGAATTTTTCGAAAATGTAATGATACGTTTTCGAGAATGCATCTCCCTCTAGGGAAGAAAAGATTAGATGGTCGACCCGCAATTAACGCGCGCTGTGTATACGTATATTTCTCAGATGAATGCGCGCATCTCTGACCACGGTCGAGGGAGAGAGAGAGAGAGGGAGGGTAAAAAGCGGACCGAGATGGACTCGAGGGAGTAGCAAGAGCACCTAAAAAGGGGGAAAAGAGAAGCGAGCGGCGACGCTAATTGCGCAATGGACGAGTGGAGGCGACCCTTTAGAGAGGCTTTCTCGCGTTCTAAGGAGCGGTGGTGAAAAGGAAGTGACGACGCAGCCAGACGCTTACAGAACACCTTGCGGCCCACCGCACTCCTTCTGCCAACGTTTCAAGTGGCGAAAAATAATGTAACCACCGGTGTAACGAAGCTTTTCTACCTTTCCTCGCGATAATCACTACTCGAGAGAGATCGCGTGATTCGCGAGACGAGAACAACGCCACCGTCCCCTCTGGAAGAAATTTCGATCCGTTCGCGGATTATTCTCGCACGAGAAATCGAAATCATAACGAGTTATATTTCGAGAAATACTCGAAATATGAAGAGGACCGCTTTAAAACGAATCCGCGGCGAATGTGTACCACGCGGCACAATCGGCGGCCGTTTATACAGGCAGATTTGGAGAGAAGAAGGGCATCAACAGGAGGGGAAAGTTGGATGAAACGCGGTGCAAACGCGGTTTAATCCCCGGATTTCGGGACGTTTTAAATTCCAATTATAGGAGCGGGAGGGTGGCTCGCGCGGAACCACGTCGCTCGTACGTGTAAATATGCGCTTCGATTGTCCGCTCGGTCAATAAAATGCTGTATTCGGGATATATGCGCTGGGGGAGAGAGCTGGGGAGAGGCGATGTCACGGCCGGGTAGGAGGCACCGCTAATAATTAAATGCCGGCCGGATTGGTCCGGCCGGAACGTTGTTTTAATCCTGTCATTACCCACAATGACGATAGTACCTACGCGGCGGTCATTCATTGAGGCGAGTCAATTACGGGAAAGCATTATCGAGTTTCGAAGGGTGTAAAACGGAAATAATGATATTTTGATCGCGACGCGGCCTCCTCCACGCTTTTCGATCGATGCGGTGTAAACCACTCCCCCTTTTGTCAAAGTGACGAAGAGAACAGAGAACGCGTGTGCAAACGGTCAAACGCGCCGCTGATTTATGCACAAGTATTCGCCCCGTAACTCGTCGATTCGGTGATCGAATCGATTGATCGATTCGACGAGGACGCTCTCCCCGCGCGAAATAAAGAAATTCACACGGTTGGTGAAACGTTCGAGAAGCGGGGGGTTTTACATTATTTCGTTAAAATCGATAATCAATTTCCCCGACACTCCCCGTATTCCACGAAACAAACGTCCCTTTCAACACCAACGTTGACAGTTAACGTAAAAACTGAAAACACGATAATCCTATCGATCGCGAGTGAAACTATTTCAATGTGGGTGGGGATTTTCAATGTGTAAATTATCCCCATTATAATATTCCTCGTGTCTTTCATCACCGCCTATCCCTATTTACGATCGAGAAACGACTCGGCAAAGCGCACCGGATCCCTTCCTTTTTTATCGCGGATCGCGTGGCGGTGATAATTAATAATAGCGCGGTTGCCTACCGGTGGTCCGATCCGTATAGGATACATTGGCCATGATTTATGAGAGCGTAATGAAGCCTGTTCCCTGCAGGAGCCTCGAGAACGGGGAGGATATAAGCGGTCGAAGGCCCACACGAAGTAAGGATGCGAGGGAAAGGAGGAAGATGCTTGGGTGCAATAACGCGTGTCGGATTAAGGAGGGAGAACTCCATCTGGTAAAGATGTCCGACACTGTAAATCGTGCATCCACAATTACCTGCTCATTTCGCGCACCAAGAGCAGTTAATGACCGGCTAAAACATCATATTTCTAAGTCGTCCCTTCCACCTGCCGGTTTTTCTTCCATCTTCATCCCCGTATATCGTCCGTATTTTAAGTGATCGTGATCAATTGTGAACGTGTGTTGCGCCACAGAAATAAATTTAATAGAAATTAGATTTTATAAAAGTCGAGGGACGGACCGATTATCGAAATTTTGCAAACTTCTTTCTCTCGTTTCTATATAAAATTGAAAACGCGACGACACTCGAGGGAGAACTAGGGCGTACGAATGATTCGAAATTCGTTCCCTCTCAGGAAGAGAGTCGGAACAGTCGGAAGAAATTGGTCTGACGAAAATTTATGCAGGCTCGAATGGCCGGACACGACATCCACGAGGGAAGTGGATACGCCATGCGGCTTGTTTTATATTCCGCGGTTGGATATCACGCAGCCCCTTTTCTAGATGGCTTTTTCTTAAAAATTTACAGAACAACGTTGCCGCAATCGACGTCCCTCCTCTCTTCCGATAATACGAGACAGAGATGATGCGATGCGCAACGTCGAAAACGTCGTGAAACTTTCAACCTGTGGGACTTTCCTTCGGCTATAAATCAAGCGAGAACGTTAAAAAATTGACGAGACACGATGATTCCCAGTCTCGAGCAAAATCTAAACGCCCGTAACTCGCGTTGCTCGCGTTAAGTTTGTTCGCCAAGTTGTTGGGAAGAAAATTTACACCGTCAAAAATAAAACTCGCGCGATAGGCGTTCTTAAACCATCCGGTATGGAGGTGATAAAAAACTCGACTCTGGCCAAGTGTTCGCCAAACGAGTTTCGTTTCAAGCAGAAGAGAAAGAGAGAGAGAGAGAGAGAGAGAGAGATACTTTTTACTAGAGTTATCCACAATTTCCTCTGGACAAACTTGGACCGTAATAGACTGCGTACGTCATATTTATTCCGCATGAAATAACGATTAGACGCATTAATTAACAATAAACTGAGGATTTTGGGCGGTTCGATGAAGGGGAAGAGGCACGCTCCTCGAGACATAAAACGCTTATGTATTCCGGTGTACCACGAGTCGCCCGGAAAGAGACGAGTCTCGTCGAGTGTTTCGTAACAACGCAGACCACTCTGAGTGTGGCCGCAACGACATTTGTCGCGCTAGGAAACTCGTGCGCCTCCCCTAATTGCATATATTTTCATTCTTACGTTTCCTCCTCGTCGACGTTTACGCGCGTCCTCTTTCGCTGTTCCGTGCAATTTGGAAAGGAACGCCGGCCACCACGAGGAACTAATTTTGTGGCGGACTATCTCGAGCCGACGTCATAGGGCCGAACGTTGAAAAGGCGTTTAAGCAAAATGGAAAATTACTCGCGTTCTTCGCGATTAAACGTATTCTTTCGGCCTCGTTCTCGAATAATTACTGCAACTCTAGCCGGGCAAATTCTCGCCCTTCCCCGAGAAGGGTCGAAACGAAATTACCAAATTAGCCGGGAGTGTTGCACGGCAAGAAGCACGAAATTGCTCGAGGAGAAATAACAGGCCGATGTGCCCGCTGGAAAATAAAAGGGCTAACGCAACGTTTCAATCTGTTCACGATATCAATCTCCTCGTCTCGACGACCGAGGAAACGAATCGGCGAAATAGGGGTATCAACCGCTGCTGCGCGATAACATCGGGTTATCGTTAAAAAAAAAAGAAACGAAGAGGAAAGGTATCGTCGAACTAAAAGGCAGGAAGGGGATACAGGTATGCGAGTGTAATTTTGAACATTCGCGAATCGAGACGAGTCGAGACGAGACGAAACGACTTCGTCAGTGCTGAACCCTCGTTATTGACGTCCCTGTACGCAGAACTCATTTGCTTAATTACCATGATTACCAGCAACACCGTCGTCTGAGCACTTTCAGTGAAAGGTGGTTTCACTCGCCTGCCTTTTTTGCATATGTGATTCGCGGAAACGAATGTATAACAATGTACAGGCGTGTGCACGTAATGTACACTGATTGCAGACGTACAACATTCGGGAATGCACGGTACGATAGGACGGAACCGACTACGTGGAGCCGCACGCACTTGCTTCGGCGAAGGGGGAACGGTTATTAAAAGGGCGAAAAATAATCAATTCCGTGGAGAAAAAAAAGGAAAAGAAAAGGAAGAAAAGGATCGCGACATGGCATTCGATCTTTGACGAGTCCTTTGTTTCTCCTTGAATGTCGCGCCGATTTTTTAACATCGCCCTTATTGAAAAGACAAATTCCACATGAGATTCATCGCAAGGAAAGAGATCAACGTGATCGAAAAGAAAATTTTCTTCTTCTATTGCTATTGATATACTAAATTTTGTTACTATTTCGAAAGATATTTCGGTTTTACTAATCATAAGTTAAGTAATTTTCTCCGGCCGGTATTTCGTTGATTTTCCTCCTTGAAATATATTTTCTTTATGAAGATATTATAATTTAACATCCGCTAAATTATATCGAACAAAATATCGTAAGTAAAATAACTTTATGCTATTCGAGCTTGTAATGACATTAAATTCGAGCGTCGATACATTTGTATAATTGCACGAGACGAGCTTTGTCGATTTGCTAGAAGGACAAAGCTTTTTCAAATGAGTACAAGCATCGCAAATATCATTGCGAAATAATTGAATAACGTGCGGAACGATAATTAACAAAATATTATAGTATAAGCTTATTGTTGTCGCGAACGATTGTCAGTAAAATGAGATTCGATTGGCACAAAATGATATAAAGAAATAATCGTTGTGGCTAATCATGTTCTCATATACGAGATGAAATTTCGAATAATAATTGATAAAAACGAAAGAAATTTATGTACAAAATCTTATAAAAAATTCAAATCTGTGATAATCGTTATATAAAAATAAAATAATTTATGTGAAAAATTTTATATGTACTTTTATACGTTATACGTACTCAATGAAGTAAATATCTTGACTAGCGTAATAATATATCTTGAAATATCCGAGGATAAGCAATAAAATCGTGTCGTCCTGTTGACAATATAAAATAATACAATATAGATATGTAAAAGTAAATATACACGAGAGAAAAGAATGTAAAAAATAATCAAGGAGGATAAAAATTCTTGTCAAATTTTTAGACAATATTACCAGGAAGCTTGACAAAATATCAAAAAAAAAAAAAAAAGAAAAGAAAACATACAGAGATGATAAAAAAAAAAAAAGAATTACAATTGATTTCATATGCTTCGATATATCAGTCTTTATTATCTATTTATATCGGAAAAAAATATCACTGAAAAATTTGGATCATCATCATTTTTCATTAAATATATATCGCTACATGTAATATTATATACGCGGTGTCCGAAGCGAGCTGTTGCGAAGCTGTTTCAATTCTTCTCTCGTTTATTATTCCATTAGGTACTACGAATAGTCTTCTCGTTGTCAAGTTATGGTACAAATTATTTATGGAACAAATGTACCCTTAACGTTCGCATATGCAGATTTATTGGAGTTACTTCAGCTCATTATCGCATACGAAATGCGGAATTCGCTTACTTTAAATAAATAAATATATTTGGTCACAACGGTGACCACAAAACGATCGTTAATAGCTTCTCGATATTTATAGTTCGTACATGCATTTAGGCCATCGTATTTCACGGAGAACTTAATTTTATTCCATAGACAAGTCGTGAAATATTTCTGGATTGTTAACATTTAAAAATAAACATTTGAATATATCATTATAGAAATTTGGATAATATTCGCAAGCTCTTTTACAGTCAGGCGAAAAGTTAACCTCGAGTAACATAGGCTGTATCGTTTCCTGTTTCCATTCAAGAATCAAATCGATAGCATATACAGCTCTGCTTATTGAGCTTTCCGCAATTCCTCTTGGTGGTTTTTCTGCAACTGCAGCCTCGAAAATTTCACGGAACATGTGTAAAATTTTTGGTTCGACATGCTCTCTCCACGAAAAGTCAGGATACTGCTTTTCCCATTCTATGATAAAATCTGCGCATTTTACGTGACAAAGTGGAGTGTCCTCTGAATAATTCATAACTGTAAAATGTTGTTCGTACACATCGAAATTATTTAAAGCAAATTCCTTATTTGCAAATCTTAGAAAGAAATTTTTGTAAACAAAAACTCTTAGAGGATTTACAGACTTGAGCATTACTATGTATCGCACATCGAACTTAACTTTTCCAATTTCCAGTCTCTCGTACAAAACTGGATTCGTAATATATTTTTGAGCAATCTTTGGCCCTGTGCTAGGTAACCGTAAAATATGGAATAAATTTTTCGTAATATGCGTATCTAATCCTCTAGCAAGATTCCAAGGCTTACAAATCCAATGATTATCTAAACCCATTGATTCCCTTTGTTCAAAATATGTGACAAATTGCACTAATTCTATACTTAAATTATAAGTAGTTGGTAACCATGTTGGATAAGTTTCAAGTGTGCCGGGATCGTAAGATTTTTTATCTGCTTTTCTTCTGCATACAATTGATAATAAGTCTTTAATTGTTAAAACATTTTCAAATGGAAATTGATTTACAAAAACATTTGGTGATCGAATGCTTAATTCTTTATATTCCTTAAAGTGTGAGGTGTACCATAAAATATCCGCGTGGTCTTCATCATTCACGATTTCAAATGCAGAATCATTCAAATATTCATTTACATATGTGTATTGTGAAAAAACTTTTAATTTTGTATTTCTATCTCTTTGAGATAATTGTGGATCTACTTTTTCTGGCAGACTTTCACGAATATGACCTGCTAAAAAGTAATTTTCATCGGGTTCTACTTGTGCAAAACTTTCTCCAAGAAATGATGTGTCTATCCAAGGTAACAGTAAAGCTCTTCGTTTTTTTTGATCATTTGTTTGTCCTTCTACAAAATCTCTTGTAACTTCTTCATCATAATCAACATCTTTTATAGGAAACAAAAGTGTATAAGTAATACCTTCTGGTAAATATAGGAAAGGCACTGTTCTAAAATTAGGATCATCGCTATGATTTATTGCTGATCCCACTTCATCCATAATGTACCAAACTGGCATTCTATCTTCTATTGATCCGCTATTTAGAGAAAAAGATTGATTATATTTCCACATTTCATTCAATACAAAATCTATTTTTTCATCTTCTTCTGAATCAATGTCAAAACCCATTAAGGAACACATACGATCTAATAAACCTGGTATAGTTGATAAATTTTGTTTGGCATTTTTAATATCATATGTCCATGCATGATCTATTAAATAAATATTACTTGGATCTTGAACAGAAATGCCATTCTTATAAGAAACAAAAAGTTTCCAAATAGGATCTCTTGAACTTCTTTCAGCATCATCATAATCAATTCTTGCCAACTGAAATACCATGCCAGAATCAAAAGTTTGACATTGAAGTTTTTTAAATAGCACTTGCCAAAATATTTTAGGCACCCCAGACATTTCTAATTGAGGTCGATGCGATTGAAGAAAAGTATTAAATAATCCTATACCATCCATTGCCTATAAACGAAATAAGACAATAATCTGAAATATCACAAATATCATAAATTAATTTATAAAAGTTTTATAAAAAAAATTATTACCGAATATAATAAATATGATAAAAAATTATTTAAATTTTTTCCAGTTATCAATATTTTAATTTATGAAGTAAACTATTTACAAATCTAGAATCTTACGAGATCATAAGATGCTTTAAAACATAACCTCTTTTTTCATATCGAAAATTCGATTTAATATTGCAGCAATATATAATTACAATTTTATATTGCATTTATTTTTAACCTAATTATTTTTTCATAATAATTTCTTAAATATAATTTACGATTGTGGCGGTAATATTGTAAGTAATTGATTATAGGATCCATAGGGAAATTCGATTTAGGAATTGTTAAATTTAGCAAAGACTATCGCGTAGAAATAGTACAACCTATTCTTTCAAATAAATAATACAGATAATAGTATACTTTTTTTTTCTTTTTTTTTTTCATCTTTTTAACGACTGCAATTTTAATATTTTATAATTTCTATTTCTTTTTCTATACATTATTTTATACATTATCTTCTTTCATATTAATTTCACATTTTTCTCCCAGTTATACCAATCGAATAATTTTTTATAGATCTATTTACATAAATATTTTTCTTAGGGATTTTATAAAAATGTAGAGAATTTTGTTTCTTGCTAATACGTTATATTCAAAAGATACGGAACATTAATGGCTGGTTTCGTTCATCCTGTTGGCGCTTAAACTGTTTTCAGTTTGAGCCGGTATTGAGAAATAAATTATTCTTAGCGATTTTATTTGTGTATATATACTTGTAGTAAGTACTTAATATTGTTTGTTACCAAATAATATACATAGAACATTTATTTTTATTAATTCGCAATAATTTTTTGTATTAATCTGTCTTCGATTTAACCGCTATATAACGTATTACACGTGGAATAATAATTTTATTTATTACAAAAATGATATATTACAAAAATTAAATTATTTGAAATAGATTAAAAACGATATATATGTGAAATTTAATCATATTTGAATTTATAACAGGATAATTTTAATTTGAGACATTAAGTAAGATTTCTGAAAGATGGTTAAAGCAATATCGACGAAAAATAAAGATCTAATTTCTAAAAACTCTCTAAATTCACCAAAAGATGGATTTATACATAAAAAAAAGAATCAAAAATTTAAACAAACACCAATAGGCAGAGTCCCATTGATTAATGGATCAAAAGTTCAAAATAGTAGCATGAAGCAACAAATAGAGAAAAATAATTCACCTCAAAAGTCTCTGGAACAAAACAAAAAATTAAAAAAGAAAAATCAAGAAAAAAATGACAAAAAGCAAGAGTCTCTTAAGAAACAATCAATAAAGAAAAATGTGAAAGTTGAAGAAGTAGAATCTGATTCAGAAGATGATATTAACGAGGGTATTAAATTAGAAGAAAGCATAATGGAAAATAGTGATGATAATGAAAGTGATTCATTTGATGATGATGATGATGATGATGAGAGTGAAGAAGAAGAAGAAACTGTTAAAAATATTCTTGGAACTAGTCTAGCAGATGAAAGTGATGAAGATGATGAAGATTATGAGGAAAACAAAGACACAAAGGTAAATAAAGGAATAAAAATGTTTGATGGATCAAAATCAAGTGATAAAAGCACTGATTCCATTCAAGAGAGTTCTGAATTATCATCAGTTATGGAAGATTCTATGATTGATGATAGTGATGATGATATTGAAGAAGAAGAAGAAGAAGAAGATGATGAAGATGAAGATGAAGATGAAGATGAAAATGAAGATGAGGAAGAAGAAGTAGATGGAGAAGAGGCTGAAGAAGAGGAGGAAGAGGAGGAAGAAGATGATGATGATGAAGAATCAGAAAATGAAGAAGAGGGTGATGAATCCACTTTAGGTCTAAAAGCACTCTTGAGTAATAGTATTGCTGAGGATGATGATGATGATGAAGATTTTGTTGAACCAGATGAAAATGATGAAGATGATGATATAAGTGATGAAGAAGAGGAAGAAGAAGAAGAAGAAAATAAGGTACAAAAAAATTCTTCGTCAAATAAAAATAATAAAATAATGGACACTTCTTTAGAAGAAATAAAAGAAGATGAAAGAACAATTTTTGTTGGTAATCTTCCAAAAGATGTAACAAAGAAAAAATTGAGAAAATTATTTAAACAATTTGGAAAAATTGATACAATACGTTTAAGAGGTAAAATAGCAAAATCTGTAAATGTATCTAAAAGAGTTGCAGCTATTAAAAATGAGTTGCATCCTAAATTGAAATCAGTTTATGCATATATTAAATTTGTATCTAAAGAATCTGTTAAAGAATCTTTATCTATAAATGGAACAGAATTTGAAGGAAATTATTTAAGAGTAAATGCATCCAATAAAGCAGAGAATAAATTTGATTCAAAAAAAAGTATATTCCTAGGAAATTTACATTACAGTAAGTATAATATATGTAATAATATAATAAAAATAAGTAATAAAAATTAATCACAAGATTATATATTTATGTAATAATTATTATAATTTTCAGATATTGATGACAATACAATTATAAAACACTTTAAACAATGCGGTGAAATAGAATCTGTACGAGTGGTTAGAGATAATAAAACTGGAGTAGGCAAAGGATTTGGATATGTTAATTTTAAGAATGAAGATGCAGTGACATTAGCATTAGAACTTGATGGTACAACAATTTCAAATAGAGAAGTTAGAGTTAAACCAGTTATTGATCAATATAAAAAGAAGAAAGACAAATATAGAAAAAGATCACATTCTTCAGAAAATACCCGTACAGTTTCACATAAAAAATTAAAAAATGACATTGAAATACCAGCATCAGTATGTTATTTTATATGCTAAAAAATATTTGTTAAACATTTAAGCTATGTTGATATTGATAGAATATTAATAATTCATATTTTTTTTTTAGGTTCGTAATAAAGAAAATGCTATGAAAAGAATAAGTGAAAAGGGAAAAAATCTTGAAAAAAAACAAACTAATTCACAACAAGAAAATAAATTTCAGGGCCAAAAAGCTGATGCAAATAAAAAAAAGAAAAAACCTACTCAGTTTGAAAAAAAGAAAAAACTTTTGGCAGAAAAGCTTACAGCTAAATCTAAAAAGCCATCAAATTAAATAGCAGAGTAAGAAATATAATGATATCAAATGTTTTCATAAAAAATAATTTTAATTAATTTTAATACATATATGTAACTCATTGTAACTTATAACAATGATAAGTTGCAAGAGTATTATCTTATTGAATCAAAACAATTAAACAGTTTTTAAAACTTTCAGTATGTATTTCTCAAACGCGAAAGAGAAAAAAAGGACGTATTTAATGTTTAATAAAATATTATTTTTATGAATCTTTTTCTTTTATTAAATTTTTTATTTTAGAATGAAGTTGTGATGGTAAATTTTGTATATTATTTGATGCACATTTTAAACAAAATCTTTTTCCGAAATATATACTGCATCCTAAACATACAGATTTCTTACAAAAATTACAATCAGCACCTAATACTAAAACTTCTCCTTTGTTTGGTAAACTAAAAGGATCTTTCATAATATAACATTCTTCTAAATAGGTTAATTGTCGTGCAAATGGTGCTTTAATGCCTTTGAAATCAAATCGTTCTTCTAATGAACAGTAACAACATTTAAATATTCCAGTTACGGTTTCTTTAGAGTTCTGAACTTTGGATGTTAAATCTTGATTTTGCTCAATGATATGAATTTCTTCCGTAGATGTGCTAGCAATAGGTTCCATCCTATAACGTAAAATTCATGGAAAATAATATATAATTTTTTCTGATAATATATTTATTTTACATTTATACATTACAGTTTCATATTTAATTTAAAAAATGTTATTCATTCCGTTTTATTAATGGAAACAATTTGCTTCTGCAATTCTTGTGGCCACCAAATAGGTTTTGATACTTTTAACTTAATGTTTGATATAGTAAGTGATTGGGCATTCAGAGAATCAATGATTCGCATTAAACCTAATCCATACTGATTTTCAATTCCTCTAAATTTACCTACTACATTACCAGTTTCATTAATAATTTTTTCATCATATGAAAAAGATTTATTAGGAACTTCATTAAATAATAAAGGCATCAAACGTTTCCTTACAACACCAGTATGATAGGTACGTGCTGTAAGTTCTTGACCAATGTAACAACCTTTATGAAAACTAACACCATGCAAATAATCACAATTTACTTCTAATGGCAATGGTTTTCCTGGTGGCAAGTCTTCAATACCTTCTGGAACACCAAGTTTATAACGAAATGCTTTGTAACTTAAATGATTAGGAGAATCCAGTGCATTTGAGTTCAAATGTTTTATTATTTTATGTCTTTCAATTTTTGATGCTGCTAAAATTCTGATACCTAAATCAGATAATCTAGGATCTTCATAAATCATAATATTATCAACTATTTTGGTTACTTTATTATTAAGAGTACCACATGGAAATATTAAACCTTCAAGCTTTTGCCTATTATTAATATGTTTATTGTTCATATATTGAATAGGATCAAAGAATGCCCAAACATTTACACTATCTTCTAAATGATCTATATCTATTTTCCTTCTAACTCGATACATTTTTAAATGTTTTTGTAATGGTTCTGCAGCTTGTGAGTCACATTCAATATAATACACATTATCTTCTTGACTTCTATAGATAATAACATCATACATAACTCTACCCTTAGTATTTAGAAATAATGCATATAAATTTGCTGCCCCTTCTTCAAAATGTTTCATATCATTTGTAATCAATCCTTGTAAGAAAATTAAAACTTCATTCCCTCTAACCCGTAATAAGCTTTTATTTTTCAGTTGTTCTAAGATTCTGGGTGAAGATTGTGAAGAATTATATCTAACAAATTTTGCATGTACTTTTCCAAGATTATCCAGTTTGCAGAATGGTGGAATAAATTTTTTAAGATGAACGATCATTGTATTAAATATCATCAAAATAACAACCAATCTTTATACAAATTTCACCTTTGTGAAAAAAAATGCAGATAACCAATATAAAAATCTTCATTAAATTCTAACCTTAAATTATATTTATAATTTTATTCAAACAAATATGCATAATCTTACGTTTTTGTTTGTTTGTGTAATATTATAAGAAGTTTTTCTGCCAGACTTTATTACGAACTTTATTTTTAAAATTTATAAATATTAAATATTTGAAATATTATCATCTATACTTTTAGCTTCAATACATAACTATAGCAAAACACAGCTCATAGTGCATGTCGCAGAAATAGACATAGACAAGGAAAGCAAATAGTGAAAAAAGAATAGAGATAAAATAAAAATTAACTCTGTCTTTAAAATTGTAAATAAAATTAATATAGATAAAAGATTAAATATAGTATAAAAATAGAGATAGTAAGAATTGAATGTTAATGTCATCTTTTTGAATCCAAAAATATTCAAAAGGTGGATCTATTTTTCAATTCTTATCCTATCTTACCTATCTTATCCTATCTTTATAGAAATATTTTTGATACTCAAAAGATGGCGTTAATGATCAACTCTTATATTTATTCATCTATTAATTTTTTTTTTTTTATCTACATTTAATTTCGTTTATGGCATTCTAGAGATGGCGCTAATTACTTAATTTTTATTTTATCTCTATCCTCCTTCTATTTAATTAAATTTCTCTTGTCCTAGCAGCTCTAATGTTATTAATGGATTAAGATATAGACATACATATAAGAATTTCATAAACTGAATCTTTCTTTTTCACTGTAATTTTATCAAATAGTTTTAGACAATTGTTTTAAGATGTGTGTCGTCCATTTGATTTGTTACGATATTTATTCCTGCCAGAATGAACGTTCGGAATCCCGCCATAATCAGATTCTATATTCTGTTGGTAATGACGCGAGTGACATGAAAATGATAATAAGGTTCCAAAGCCTCAAGATTTAAGCCACAAAAATATGTCGCATGATTGGTCTACTCTATATTTAGTCTATGACAAAATATTCAACGATAATTTTATTAGATAATATATATATATATATAGCATCAAAATTTTAAATTCATTATGATGTTCAATCAAAATTGAATTTATAAATTTGCAAAGTTAAAATTAAAAACGTTTTAAAAAAACTTAAGAAAATGTTGTTGAAAATGTTCAAATATTTCAATATATTATCGCATAAATGATTAAAAATTTCACGAGAAACGTATATAGTTTTCGTGGTATAGAATTATTTTGAAGAATTATTTAGCTTAAAATCTTAACGTCATTTTAAAAAATCTTACGTCAATTTAAAAAATCATTAATACATTATCTTTGAAGCATTTAAAGCATACAGCATTTGGAAGAGTAAAATCTGCATAAAGTCTGGTAAATTCTCGGAGATACGGTGTACCAATATAGAGGAACAAGCGCATCACAGTAAAGAAAGAAGAGAGACAGAGAGTTGATACAAACACTAACCATGAGGAGATCGAGAAGGACAACGAGTACTCAAAGGCAATGAAATAGGAAAGGAAAAACGACAAAACAGCTTCGATGTCGGTAGACTGTCGGAGGGAAAGGAAACCAAGTTGTGTGACGGGTTACCGCGCGCGGGGCGCGACGCTTGATGGTAAAGAGGACGGGGGAGAGATCTGCGCGCGCATTCCAAGCGCGCGTCACTTGTAAATAGTTCTATTCTCGGCAAGAGTATAGCCGAGCCGAGAGTGCATGGTCGACACCAGTCGAGAAACCAGCTGGGACGTGAGACTGTCGACTGAAGCGCCTCTACATATTATTCGGAACGGATTCATGCGAGTCCGATCAAGGCAGCCAGTGTATCGCAAGTGCGCACACTTGACCGGGTCGAGTCGTTCGAAAAGTTGTGAGATTCCATCGTATAGTACTGTGGTACCAATTAATTAATACAATTTGTTTCTTATCAAGTGACGATTAACTGTAAAGGTGTATTCGCGGCGATGTCAAGTGCCGCGAAATCATGATTTCCGCGCCTTAAACAAACTTTTTTCTTGTACTCAAGTGTCTGGAACTGAAGGTGCATACGCGGCAAAGTACGTGTTTTTTTCATATTTTGTTTTTTGACGTACGATCATTCGATCGGGAAACATGTATTCCGATGGTCACGAGGTAGACGGCAGCTGGGTGCTGCGCGTTTACGTGACCGATCTTCAAGTAGAGAGGAGCTTACGAGTAAAAGGAGAACTTCATATTGGCGGTGTCATGCTCCGACTGGTTGAAGATCTCGGTGAGTCTACATTCCGTTTCTTTTAATATATCGCTTACGACTGACATATTGTATTTCTTAACGTCGAACAATTGAAAAGAACGTGCACAAATTGAAAATTCGAACGATCACGATTGTTCACGATTTATTTATGACACGTGATAAACAGAATCGTCACGTGATAACCTGCATGCAGATCCATATTGAAAATTCAAATAAAAAAAGACATCTCGCGAGAATAATATTTTTAAGAAAAAGGGCTGGTTTGTCCGTTATTTCTGAAAAATGAATATCGAATGAAATTTCTGTTAGAATGATCGATAGATGTTAATGTGACGGAATAGCAACAAGTTGTGGGATTAGCGTGTCGTTGCGAGGAACGCGATTGCTCGAGATGTGGTCTCCCACCATCGAAGAGAGCACGACTGAAGCGTGCACGGGAGTGGAAAAACTGGATGGGCGAACTAGTTTCGCCATGACGACGGACGTATGGACGCGATCACCGACTCCTTTATATGCTAAAGGAGCTCCCACAGCTCCGTAGAAAGACGAGAGACACGTGAGACCGGCAACCGATTCCTATGTCTCGTCGCACGTAAAACGGATACCATACGGTCACTTTCGTCGTAGATAAGCATAACCTATTTGATATCCGATTCTCTCCTGAATTGCTACAAGAGGACTAATTCTACGGATATCTTGCTCTTCTTTTTACTGTTTAATTACTTTGTAATTTACACTTATTCTACAATTAAGGATCTTTACATTGGAATTTCTCACTTTGACCTATACGACATGAGAACTACTGCCGGTCAATACACCGGATAATTAGCCAGGTTGGGAGTAGGATAGTTTCAGCCTCGACGAATTAGCCAATTTCGATCAATTGAGCGTATACCGTAACCCACGTATACACGGTCGAATAGGCAAGTGAATATATCGCAAGCCAGCCTTGGTTTCAACTGTCTTAAAAAGTGACCCGATACAATTCTTTGCAAATTGTCCGTGAAATTCAGCAAGGCTAAGTTCTATCTACGATCGATCTCGATGATAATTTATATGCTTGATATTATGTTCGAAAAAACGTAATTCTTCGGAATGAAGTTAGCAATTTAAGAAAATTTGCTTAATATTGACAAATATCTCTCTTAATTCCTCTATATAGTTAAAATAAAATTATTTTTATCCTCGTTTTTTATTGGTTTATTTTCTTAGATTTCGTTTACAAGCCACTGTAATTTACACCTACAGAAAGATCTCGGTCTCCCTTTTTCACCCGTTTGTTTAGAAACGAGCGTATAAACTCGGTGGTGCGCGGCAGCTCTTTTTCTATTAAGCTTTTGGTATATTTTCGGTGGAGTCTTATGAAGACGACATTTCCGTCTCGTTTCTTTCTCCGATCGCACGACAGAGAACGAGTCAGAGGCTTATTTTAACTCGGTGTTTCCACCATCCGATTTTTCGAAGCCGGCTTTCTACTTCCACGTATACAACCTCTGATCTCTCTGATCTTAAAAAAGGATCTCTCGAGTATTCTACTCTCGCCCGACCCTCTATATACCTTCATTAAATCTCGTCCTATAATCCCCAACTAAATTAGTTCTTTTTATATCGGTGTTAAGTCGGAGTAAAGTTTTTCTTTCAAATATTATTCAATCATTAATTATAATTAAAAACAATCTTTCAATACGAACGATTTCTTCGTGCGCACAATGTGCATATACCATCGAAATGCAATTTTGTGCATCGAACAATCGTTTTTCTCTAGAGAATCGCCATTCGGGAACGAACATAACAGAAGGCTACTTCCGGTGAAAGAAGATTTTTAACTTACTCGTTGCTCGTGCGACAACGCGATAACTCGTATCTAGAAGATATGCCCCTTCTGTGTTGACGATAATTTCATACGAGTACCGATATATATATACACACCTACACTTTGGTCAACGTAATTTTCTGTCTCGACAGGTACAGAACACGATTCGATATCGATCGAGTGAAAAAAAAACTTCTATCTTAAACTATTCCTCGAATTCGTGAACGTTGTTCGAAAAAATTCGGCCGTAGCTCCAGGTACGTAAAAATCGAAGACTCATCCAAGAGAAGGTGGGAAACAGGTAAAGAAAAATCCCGCGACGGAGAGGCCCTTTTGTCGGAGATGGAGCCCTTTCTTTGCCCTTCCAGTTTGACAGGTTACCGTGGACGAGTACAGGTGCTCGAACAGCATTTCGGTTCTGTACGAAAAAAATAAATACGTACCGGGTGTCTCGAAAAGCATATATCATCTCGAATCACACTCGGTTGAATAACATCGGCAGGGGCGAAAGGTCGGCATTCTACCGACCGAAGTAAGTGAAATGCATTGCGACGCCTGCGTACACGCGACAACGCTCGCCGCTTAAACGGATGCGAGCGCTTATAAATGGCGCGTTTAACCACAATACAGATACATCAGCGTTACGAGACACTTCCCGTGGATATCTTACGATCGCATCGGGCCCCCCGACTCTGTTTAGAGGCGGCATTACGCAAAAACCGGGTAAAATTTATATTCTCTCTGTCCGGAACGAGCGCCGTATATATCTCCGCGTGGCGTTTCGGACAACGCGGAGCGAGACACGTTCTATCCGCGGTTTTTATCTTCGCAACGAGAGATTTAACCGCTGTTTTGCATGTGGGAAACACCGGTGTTGGAATGGCACGACGCATAGTCAACGCGGGGACGGCTGTCGCGCGATTGTGATTTCTAAATTGCGTCGCAACGAATATACGTATGCATGTATTATACAGGATGCAGGGTATTGGATTTATAAGTGAGAGGTAAAAGGAACGAAAGGAAAGCCGTCGAGCTGTACGCTCGCATAATTAACGTTCATCAGATGGACACGTGCGTGTACGCGAGCAAGGGAAGAGGCGCGGAAAAAAGTGGAGAACTCGAAAGTACCGTACATCAGCGAGCCGATGACAAGACTACATTCTTCTTGCGCCGCTTCTACGAAATCGAAACAGACCCTCGGCGACACCATCGCGGCATCGTTTCCCTCAACCCTTCTATTTTCAATTAACGATAAACTTGGTGTCGTTTTGCGAATATTGCGCTCGATCCCACGCTCGTTTCCCTTCCCACCACGGCATTTGTTATTTTTTTCTTAGTATGGAACTCGCCGCAGCGGGAAGCCTAAGAAAATTCCTTTTCGTCCACCGATCTGTACACGATATTTTCACAGAGAAGCGATATCGGGTAGAAGGAAAGGTGACAGGCCCGCAGGTGCCGATGTTTATAGTTGGTTACGACACGTACCATTCCGTAGGAGTCTGGCCGCGCGGTAGGAAGAAGAGAAACGTGGAAGAGGTCGGAGAGGAGAGAGCGAGAGAGCGGCCGGTAAGCGCGTGGGCACCGCACGAACACGTCTCTCGACATTTTTCTTAACATCCACCACCCCGTGATCGGAGTCACCAAGGCACGCAAAATCAGGAACAACGAGACTTATCCCACTTAACTCGAATTATCTGCTCGGTTTACAGCTTCGGATTACCCGGCTCGTAATTTTATATTACCCGGCTACCTCGTATAGGATAGGATGCTTCTTCGTAAAATGGGGGTAGGTAACAAGGGCGGGACGAGCTGGTTCTGACTCTTTCTTTCTTCTTTTTTTTCATTGTGTTTCGCGCGAATGGTAATTTAATCGGTATTTGTCGATTTCTGAATCGGATTTCCTGGTAAATTGGAAACGCGGATGAGATAATTTCTTTGTTAAATCGAGTCGTCATCGCAATTTCCTGCTCTGATCTCTCGAGAACACGCGAGCAGTTACGTACTATTATGAAAGATTTCGATGACATTGTGAAACATCATGAGCGTGGCCGGTTAAAATGGGGATGATTTAATATCTAGACTGCGTATAAACCGTTAACAAAACGTGTCATAATTATTGATTAGGAGCTCGTTTACGATCTAATTGGATTTGTTTGGAATTAACGCGAATTGTGGCACGTAAAGAAAAAGACAGGTTTCGTTAGGATCCGTTCCTTGGCCGAAAATGTGGCGTCCTCGTCCTCGATTTCTCTCTCTCTCTCTCTCTCTCTCTCTTCTTTCTCGTGAGAGAGGCACCAGGTGCAAAAGAATCGAAGGCATTTATTGTAGTGCACCAGGACCGTTTCACCATTTCGAGGCAAGGTCGCTCTTACGGTACTTGAACGAGGTGTGCGTTCTTTTGCCTCGATACGAGCCTTGATACGACCGACAATTACGTTAACAGACAATTATTGCTGTATACCGCTTTTAATCGATCATCCCGCTTTGCTATTTTATCATCACGAATCAAATTATGCCAATTTAGAAGATCCAAGTTTAACACGTTTGCTATCACACATCGTATATACATGCCACGATGAACATTAATTTTGTTGTTCATCATCAAAGAAGGTAATTATATTAAAAAGAGTGATTAAAGAGCTACATTCAATTTTTTTTGTTTTCATATCGCGTAAAATTAATATGATCAAAGTATTTATACTTTAAATAGCAAACATGTTAAACGCGGGCGTCTTGTTTTGCAACGTCAGTGTAGAAGTTTCCATTATAATCTATCCGATTACAATGCTAGTTCATTCACAAGCGTTATACAAATGCGGTGGACGTCTTAATCGCGTTATAATATGAAGACGCTATAAACGCGAACGATGATGCAAGAAATAACATATGGATTACGATATCGTATCATACCGCGCTCGAATATTTAAACATTGCGTTTCGTTACCAAACGCCTTGTTCCTCACGGCCGTCGAGATACCTAGTTTCTATCTCAGGCACGTTTCTATGCAAAATCATTTCCGCTAATCTCACGCTATGCGCCGTATCTCTCCATTCCATTCCCCAGAACTAACCCGCAAAAATAATCTTTCTCGTTTATCATTTGGCTCGGCTTAAGCGACGACTCACCCATATATATATATATATATCCCAAAAGTGTCCAATCTATCTGTTTGATTATGGAAAGGAAGAAAGTGCGAAAGATTCATCGCTTCTCGGTTCCTCGGTGTTAATCTTATTTGCTCGTGATATAGGATCGGGGCGATATCGCAGGGACAAAACCCACTTACTTCCTCGGAAGAAACTTAAGAAGATTAGTCGTTATACGCTTCTCTACACTGGAATTAGGGATGGTCGTAGCCGGAATACTCGACGAAACGAAACGAATTCACACGAGTCACGATGGACGTGTATCTATCAACAATAATTCTTTTCTACCTTCGCCTCTAATTACCTCTCTCTCTCTCTTTCTCTCGTAGCCTCGATTTGTTGAGAGCGAGATGAAGATGGATAGAGGAGAGGAGAAACACGATAATTGCCTGTGAATACCATCGATCATCCTTCAACCGTTAAGCAGATATGCTAATAAGTTGGACGTCGCTACTTCACTCGTCGTAATAAGTGGTCGACGATACTCATCGATCTCGATGCCCGGATCGAGAAGTATAATCGTCGAATAATTTCTGCGATTGCACGTTCTTCGAGGCTAGCATTATACGATGGAATAGGAGAACGAAGAGAAGAGAGAAGGCTAACTTATCGCGGGGACAACTCGCGCGCACTCGATTTCCGCTCGAGCAAACTTTTCTTTTCGCTCTTTTCCCCGCATTCGAGGATGACTCACGCGTATGATGCACGTGTATCCTTATTCCAGTTTTAAGTTACACGATGGGTAACTCCCCGCCCCGCCGCGAACCAACGTTTCTCTCCACGATTATGAATAAATTCCCTATGGGAGCGAGCGCGCAACAGTCAGTTTTTAGAGAGTTTCACGGGAACCGTGCTCGACGGGTTTTGTAATTGGCGGCGGGCTGAATCATCCGCGAGGACGAGAGGAATCCTTTTAAATAAATTGAGAACGAAGGGATCCGCCGCCGACTAATTATTCGAGGAACGTTGCCCACCACTCCAGAATGGATAATTGCGTTTAATGCGAAACGATTCAAAAAAAAAAGAAAAAGAAGAGAAAAGAAATCGAATCCTCGACTCGTAAACGAGATTCAAACGAATGGCATTAAATCGATTCCGAATTTCGTCGTAACGCAAGTTCAATGTTAAGAGTATATATATATATATATATATACACGACGGTTAAGCGTGGTGGGTAATGGGTTTTCGTCTGGAAACGTTCTTTTCTTCCGTCCTTTTCTTCTTCTGGCCCGGCTGGGTGAATAACACACTCGCGAGGGAGAGAGACTGTTGTACATAAGGTAAATCGCGACGAAAGTTTCGCAAGTTCAATAGTAGATGGTTACGTAGCACGTCTAGGGAGATACAGTTTCCGATGGAGTTTGTTCACCAGCCAGTTGGCGATGCTCCAACAGAAACGGAGGTAAGGGCAAAAAAGTTGAGCCAGCACTGACTCATCGGACAGCTGTTGATTCACGATTATTTACCATTATTTTCCATGATTGTTGAAAAAATCTTATTGGTCGTTTGTTGTAAAAAAATATCATTTTGTATTTGGATATTTTACTGGAAATGTAATTGCGCGAGAGACGTATACACACACACGCACACACACACACATATATATATAATACGTAAGCGCGTGTCGAGGAAAAATCGTAAAACGAAATTACTTGGCAGTCGTATTGCGGTATTTGCGATTATATCTTAATAGTCGGTAAATTATTCGTTGTATTTTAAACAACGCCTCGGGATAATCTGTTACGTAATATAAAAATGGCCAGAGCAATAAAAGCTAATATTACGTAAGAAATATGTTTTCTCGAATTGTTAGCGAATCAATGAACTAAACTTTGACAAGAGAAAACGTCGTAAAGGGTGGAAATATGTGAAGAGAAGAAATAACGCTGCCTCCGAAACGCTTTCCTCGGGATAAGATAACCACTGTTTCGATATTGTTTCGCGTCAGGAGTGGAAGTCAGGAATGGATTCCGAGCATTGATATCATACCGTAACCTAAGACACGGGATATAGCATAGACCTAACACCCAATACGTATCTTTGTGTCACGTTGTTTAAACTTTGTTTGCTTTCGAATAGACGCTATCGCGTGGAGAATAAAATTGCAATTGTTATTAATAACGACGCTGACTCTAACCTTTGAAGAGAGAGAAAAACGAAAAATTAAATTCGATCGTCCGTGATTCATCGCGTACAACAAATTGGACAGTCGACCACCACGACGATCCAACTAGGGAAAGAACCGAAGAAGAAAATGATAATCTCTCGCAATCTTGAGAGAAACCTTGACTGAGTGACTTCATTATTGTGGTTTAACGGCACGAACCACGGCAACTTATATGGCTGCAAAATCGGTTCAACGAATTTGTCACGATCAAGAATAAAGTGCGCAAGCAGAAGATAAATATTGCACGCGTGCAATCTCACTTTTACGAAAAAGTGAGTGTCAAACAACATTTCCACCCAGAATTTCATCGCCAAAGCCATCATTTTATCTCGTTAAGACGATTGCTTCAGACACGCCTTCGAACACCTGGTCAAGGTCGTTCCTTTCCTCATAGAAGAGAACACCGAGGGAAGGAAATTTCCTCCAAGGCGGTAAGATGCAGTCCTCGAGGATGACGAGATCAAACAAACCACACCTCTATTAATAGAAGATTGGTAAGGTAATATTTTAGAGAGCGGTCCTCCCGGATGGCTCAACGCGATCGTGATGTCACGCACGCGAGGCAAACACGAAATATCTACGAGCTATAACGCGTTCCTCCTCCTTTTCTTTGCCAACGATATTTCCACTCGCGAGATCATCAGGGAATTTCCGTCAGAAGAATCGTTAAAATTATTTCCCTTTATAAATTCTTTTCTATGCCTGCTCACGATTGGCCCACAAACACGGGAGTATTTCATTCATTTTATCTGCTCGATGCCAGCGGCATAGGCTTTCGTGCGTCTTCCTCTTCTCTGGCTGCTTCCTTTCGATGGCGCCTCGAGAATCATATCTCGAAAATAAAGCAAAGAAGATCGGACGAGCGCTACGTCCGGTCGTTCAAAGAGAGAGAGAGAGAGAGAGAGAGAAAAAAACGAGACGAATACTTTATTGCGATACCGGCTTCTATCGACTATTAAGTTATATCAGAAAGGTCGGCCGATCTCTTCGCAGAAACGATTTCTCGCTGCACCGATTAGCGAGAAGAGCTCCGATGGACGTAATCGGAGTGCACCATTCTTGAATAAGCTACAATGGTTTTAAATGACAATTCATTCGTAATCGAGCATGAATGATTAATATTAAAACAGCGATTAATTTTCTTCGACGAGCGAGCCGATCGCGAAACAGAGTCAGAAAACGCGCGCTAAGAAAACGAAGTTAATAATTTTTAATCACGGCCCCTTTGAATCGAAATGATGAATAAACGAAGCACGTAACAAAATAAATGTTGTCACCGAAAGTTATCGCACGGCGAGCTACCCGATTTCGAAGGGTCTCGATACGAGGAATCTTAGCGCACACGTTGTCCCGATCCACTATCTCTACTTTTTTCCCCACTCGGTCTGAACTTCGCTTAGACGCGCTCCTTTTTTTTTTTCTTTAACTGTCGGACGGAAAGGGTTCCAAGAACTACTTTCACGTTCTCGTAAAATTTTTGACGTTCCTTTAAAGAAAGAGAACGCAGTCTTCTCGACTCGGAAGTAAAGGAACGTTGTACATTCTCTAAAATAATTTTCCTCTTATATTCCACGTTTAATCATTTTTCCCTTTCCAATCTCTTCATCCATCGTGCTATACCAGCTTTACGATCTGTTCCAAATAGAAATCTTCCTTTCAGAAGTTACACAATAATCATTTTTATTCAGTCTATCTCTCGTTTTCATGATTCCCTCCCTGTTCGTTATCCGAGGATCCTCGATGCGTTTCCTCGTCTCGAAGGTTCCTCACGTCGGGGAGACGTGAAATGTCAATGCGTGGGCGGTAGCCGCCTTTTCGACGTTTCAGCAGGAAACCTCGAGCGCGCCTCTTTCCTATATACGGGGCTATATAAGGCGAGCTTTCTCCGACTTGTTCACCGAGTTGCAACTCGATGATTTCACTGGCAACAACACAATACGATACACGAGCGAGAGGCCATCCCGCCGATTCGAGGAGTGAACGGAAATCTCGAGTGGCCGTTGATTGGCGCAAGGACGCGGCACGTGCAATATTCACGAAGGAAACACGCACACCAGCGAGCACGAGCACGAGAGAGAGAGAGACCGAGTGGAAAAGTTGATTGGGAGCGCGAGGCCAATGGAATAACCGCCGACATCCCTGCGTAATTCTCTTCAATATTTGAAGAGAGGTGGTCGTTTAGGTTTTCGGGTCGCGACCGCGAGCAAATTGGAGCGGCCAATGGAGGATGGGAGTGTTTGCGGCGAATTGCGGGCGCGATTCTTGGACGGATCTCCCGAGAGAATTTCGACTTTGTCTACGTGTTTTGGAAGGTGGCCATCGGCTCGGTCCCTCTAACGTGGAAATAACGAGGATTACGTAAATCCGTTGGAAGGCTGCGCTCGATCAATGGAAACGTCTCGTTTTAAAATTTATTCACGTAAACGAATTGCCTCCGTAGAGGCAATAAACGGTGATTTAATTGAGGCCTCGTCCAACCCGTCTTTCCCTGGCCATCGAGTGAAATACGCGAAACATATATCGATCCTGACGGGGTATAAAAGCGACTCTCGATCGTCGTTTATAACGTATGCGTTCTCCATCGCACGCATTACGACCGACATTTGACACCCGGCCAAACATATCGAACGCGTACCGTGCGTATTTACCAGTGCGCTCCAGGACCGTATCTACGTCCACTCTTTTACACCTCGGTTCCAAGGAAAGCGAGAAATTTTGAAAAAATTTTTCATCTCGTACATGTTTGAAATATTTCAGAAATTCCAATTAATAATAATCTCTGAATAATATCGAGTTAATCAACGATACGAGCTACAATATTTCGCCCAGGAAGGAATTCATTTCAATAAATTCATTGTACGTTTCTTTTTTTTTTCTTTTAAAGCGACTCGTGATTCATCGAGATCTACGCATCCTCGTAGAAGAAGAGGGTTAGAAAGTCACGTGCAATCCGGTCGATCGGTTTTACTCGATGAGCCAACGGAACGAATCCATATGAACGGATATCTTTGTCCACTCCACTTCCTCTTCTCCCCGCTCTATGCTAAATATACGCACGAATATATCGTTCCTCCCAGCAAAGATCGCGAATCGAATATCCTCGATCGGTGCATTGCGACACTCCTCGGTCTGTTTCGATTCGAAGCATTGCTCGCTCGTGCGAGACGATATTTCAATTTCGTTCCTCTCTCTCTCTCTCTCTCTCTCTCTCTCTCTCTCTCTCTCCGAGATATGCCAACTTAATTTCGCTGCCTCGACACCGGTGGTCCGACAGGATCCGAGGAGAACCGGTCGATGTCCAACCGAACGCTACCGATTATCCCGAATCGAACATTACGCGCCCGGCCGGATCCCATTAATGGCAGGAAGAACGATGATTCACACGCACGCGGTTCCATCTTTTCCACCCTGTTCGTCGCGTGTCTTTGACGCTTGTCACGGCTTTTGCCGCGAAATCGCATTATTCCGGCCCTCCCTCTATCAAATTGCGTCCACCATTAAGCCTGCTCCTCATCCTCATCCTACCACGTCCTTTGATCCTCCTCGTAATTGGAACGAGCGAGAAACAATATACGATTCGAGTAATTCCTATTCTTATCAAAATTGGCAAAATTAATCGTATATTTGATATCCAACTGTTTATTGTATATATATATATATATGGACAAATTCGGCATAAAAATATTTCTCTTAGAGGTTCTCGCACGCGTCCGCAGACTTATCGTATATACTCAGCGTTATCTGGCCGTGAACTTCGGAACCGCTCCCGTTTCTTCGAATGCGAAAAACGGTGTCCTTTTATTTCGCTCGGAAAGCAGCTTGACCGTGGTGGGAAATAAAAGCGGCCGGTGACGGAGAAAGGCGCAGGGCGCGAAAGAGGAAGAGACAATGGTGTATTGTGCGGCAGGAACACGGTGCGGCGGCCTGGTGCACGCATCGCATCCGTTTCTGATCTGACGCACACGCGAAACCGGGCCTCCACGTCTGTGCAGACTCGCAAGTTTAAACATAGACCGTGACGTCAGTGTGCCGGCTGCCGTCCCGTCACATTTCGTTTCGTAACTTTTCGACACTGTCTGTGTCCGCCTTGGATCCACGCGACCGCCAGCCATCCGCGAGCTTTCAAAATTCGTTCGTTGGATATTGTACGTATCGATATATCGATCGATGGACTTCAAGCGGGATTTGAAGATTTTCTACAGAAGATTTAAATTTACGAGAGACGACGATACGTTTTGTACATTCACATTGGACGGAGTATAGCATATACTGGTGCGAATAACTTTTAATTTGAATTAAATTTTGTGTCAAAAAAGATGTAATTGTATCACTGCGATGTGTACTTATATAAATCGGTTACTAAACAAAGTTGAGTGAACTATAACGGATTAAACTTGCGAAAGAAAGTCAAGTTGCGGAAGAAAAGAATTTTGAAAAGAAATAAAACGATATTAAATTAACACTCACAGAATTTCATTCTCTATATAAATGGAACCGAACCAACTTTCGATTTTTTTCGAGAACGAGACACGAAAGGGTTGATTTCACCTAGGATTTCGTCATTGCACGTTCTCTTTTTTCGGCACTCGTGACTCACTGTGTTAGCCGCGCATCGATCAGTCGCTCGTGCTCGCTCCAATCTCAATTTCTTTCCCCTTTGATCGTGCTTCGAAAAGAGTTTATCAATCCAGCGGCGATCTGTACGTGAGGCAAAGCAGTAATTGACCCGATCGGTTGAATTTCCTTCCGTAAGAAGATCTAGAAAGTTGCGCAACGGATGTTCACTTTTCCTCGTGAAAATATCCGATGGGTCCGACGAACAAGGCTCGCGACACGGACTAATCTCTCGTCTCAGTGGCTCTCAAACGAGGCTGTTCGAAAATTAAAGGTCAAAGTACAGCATAGTCTAATTAAGAAATTGCGAGAGCTCAGATCTCACTCTGATTCCATGCTTTTCGTAGCAATTCACAATGCCAGCCGATGTTTTCCACGAGATGAGAGGAAAGAAGATCTATGAAGAGGGTCGTAACTTGATTCACCGATAATATCCGACGTGGACAAGCGCGATGTAGTAAAAGGTGTAATGAAATTCTGTAATGCAGTGCGGGAGAATCGGTAGCCAAGAAGGGAGCACTTTGTGCCAGGCATAAAGCGATCTCGAGTATACACGATTTGAATAGGACGGCCGGTCGCGAGATTCCTTCAAAGAGAGACGGCCTTCCAGTACGCCTTACACGGGCGGAGAGGATACGTTCAACCCGTTACGCGTCTTCAAAATCCGCGTTGGATAAGACAAAGAGAGAGAGAGAGAGAGGAGAGTAGATATCAGCGAATGCCACGGAATATTTATTTTCCTCGAAAATATACAGGCGAGCCTTGAAACACGTGGCTCAACTGGATCGTCGAGGTCTCGGCCGTGGCACAATTATCGGTGGGAAAAGTAAGCGCGTTCCATTTTAATCGAGATAAAACTGATGGAGCGTTGTCACGCGAAAAATTTTATACCGCTCGTGTAAAAGATCCGTGGCGCGGTTTTTTAAAAGCCAGCGGTAATTCTCACATTTAAAGAGGCAGTTTTGTGCATTCCGCCTTCTTTTATTCAGTCGCTCGGCATGCTTCGAGAGCATCAACGTCGAAATTTTCTCTCTCTCTCTGGCGGTGGGCTCTCTCGCAATTTCGCTGAGTGCATACTCGTGTACTCATATGCGCCGATCGAGCCCACCGGTCGTGGATGCGCACCGCGTTCCTAGCAATGTCTTGGCAACGTGCCCGAGTGCATACCTGGATTACAAGCCGTTGATTTTACCTTTTCTGTTTCTTCCACTCGCCTTTTCCCTCGCAATCTCGCCGTTTATCTCGACGTTGATACGATGCGCGCCAAGTCGTTGCACCCTCGAATCGGTTCGCTTCTTTCTTCCTCCGTCAACTTCTGTTTCTTTTTTTCGCTCCCTCGAAAAAAATTATTCGATGCCTCTCGAAGTATTCGATGGTTGATATAGGTTGATATCTCCACTGTCGTTCAATTATAGAAACGAATTATAGGCAATTAAACCTCCTTCCTCTCCGCCTTGGCGCTTGTTTATTCATCTCACGGATTATCTAAATACGTCCGCGCACACGTCCCCCTTTCATAGGCCTCGCGTATCGATAAATCGATTCGATCTTAAGCGAGCGAAAAATATAACGGGCCCGGTTTTTTAACGTCTTCGAACGATCTCTGGAAACGTTATCACCTTGTGTCAATATTATGCTTTGTGTATATCGCGAACAATTTGCTCTTATCTCCCTGAATTCTTCCTAGCCTGGCTTGTTGTTCACATGGAGGAGCATGCGATAAAATTAATGAGAAATATTGTAGAAAATCTTCGTCGATCGAGAATCGATCCACAAATTTCGGATCGCTTGATTAAGAGACGAAGAAGGATATGTCATAAAAGAATACACGTTTGATCAGCCTCTACATTCTGCCTCTCCACGTATCCGCGTATAGATACACGCAGGACCTGTCCTCCGTCTGTAAGAACGCGTAGGCGAAACTTGGTTTCCATTCACCCGAACGCCTTCGTGTCCATTCATGGTGTTTAACAGTGTAGTATGTCGACTCTTGTCACGCGTACCGCTTCACATGTTTATGTGATAGATTAGAGGCGAAATTGGCTTCCCGGTGTCTCTATCTCGTCCTCGTCGGAGAGGACTAAGAATCGATAACGGATACGATACAAAGATACGATACGGCGCGTGTTACGTACGATTCGATCGATACATAATCGTACGCGTAATCGTACGATTAAATAGACGGAGAGAAAAATTTGAGAACCGGTCGTCTAGGATCGTCTATTATTAATTTATTTATAGCGCGGGATATTCGCGGGATATCGTTTCCAGCATGCCGTGGCTCACGTACACAAAGCCTATTATATGAAATTATCGAAACAGCGTTACGCGGTTGGTGTATTTATAGTGGACGATAATTAAGCGTTCTTTTATGGAAAAAAAAGAAGAGGGGGGAGGGAAAAAAGAAGCCTGAATGGCGTATGAAAGGCTAACGGCTGACAATGATACATAGCGAAGACAAGGAGGGTATAATAATAGCCGATAAGTTGACTCGAGTTGCAGTCGATCGGCGGCGATGTCTACGCCGTTGCATCATTGCTGATCGTTCCAACCGCCGATAAAATCGAGAATTTTTCACGTGCAAATCGATTCGACCATCTACGAGGATCTACGTGATCCCCCCTCTCCTCCTCTATATCCTGCTATATCGATCGCTCGTTATTTTGTTGTCCTGTCAACGTATCGCGCACGGCCAGTGTGTGTCGGCGCCTATTTTATGATTTACCGCGATCGATAACATCGATAACGCCTATCTATACCGCGTTTTATATACCTTATCTGCCCACGCAAGTCGCGGAGCGTGGCTCCCCCCCGCGTGCGCCCTTCGACGATGTCTCCATTGAAGCCCTACACCCCTCCTTCCCTCCCTCGATGCCCATTCAACTCATTCTCACGCGCGCGTTCGCACACCTCCTTTCGTCCGATCTTATCGTGGTCCCAAGGTGACGCGATCTTCGAGATCACGCTCGAAGGATAGACGCCCTCGTATGGAGGATTGCAAATCCAACCAACGTCGCTGGAATAACAACTAGCCGAGAGATCCGACCTCCCCCTTGCTGTGGATCATTTACAGGGTCCTCGCGTAGGCCGTTCGAAGCGGCCTGCACAGGGAAAGATAAACGTCTCGAAAGATTTAAAGGAGTATGGTACGTGTCGTAAGTGCGCGTACGTGCCGCGTACCCGTCCGAGTATCGAGGTAATTACTCACGATCGAACACCGTACACGAAAAGCTCGAACTCGAGCTCTTCGAAACGAGATTCACGCTGCGTCAACTCGATCCCTGCATCGCCGATTATTCGTACAGGCAACGTGTAAATGCACGCGAAACAATGTATTTCACAACGTGAAAGCGTGTAAATACGCTTTTGGTCGACGCGATTAAAAATCGAGTTTTTTCTTCACCCTTTTTTCACCCTGATCCCTGATGTTTCTTCTTCTCTCGCGAAACGCTTGGGAAATTAATGAACCTTCGCGGAGGGGGAGGGGGAGAGGGGGGCAAAGCGCGTGAAACCTTGTGTCCGAAGGCGGTGACACACGGCGAGCGCGGTTCGCTACACGCGGAGCGATCGCAAGAAGCGCGTGGCTCTCGCGATGAATGGATCCCTTTCATTGCGATAGCAGAGCGAAAGAATGCTAACGAGATTGTATAATTGCACCATGTATCGATGCGCGACCAAAGCTGACCCCCGATCGAGCGAATGCAACGACCGTACGAGGAAAAATACGGAATCGCGAGAATTAACGCGGCTTCCGGAAAGAGGCGAGCAACGACCGCTATCTCTACCGCCTTCTTTTTTCTTTCCTTTTGCCTTCCTTCTTTTCTTTCATCTATCGTTACACTTTCCATCTAAATATATTTATAACTCTTCAGAGACAGAGAGAGAGAGAGTAACAAGTAGCGTTCAAAACAGGTGTACCATTTACCCAAGCTGGGTAGCATGTTACATCCGTTCAGAACCACGTATGCAGACCATTTCCATACCAACTGTACAACAAGCGCACAGAGGCGGATCTTGACCAATAAAATTTCCTCTATCTTCGCGATAGCGTGCCAAGCACGGGACGTCGAACCTTTGACCAGACACGTTCTCGCTCTCGGTCTATATCTCGGATATTAACTTGGGTACATTTCGTATCTTCCTTTGTATCTCCCGCAATAAACTTCGATCTAACTAGTTCGGGAAAAAGAATCCCTCCTCGAGGAAAATCCTTCTTCGCGAGGAGAAGGTATGACTCGTACGGTGTGTGGTCGTTGATCGGTTAGTCGGTAGTTAGCGGATTCGTTCTCTGTGCGTTATACCGGAAACGGTGTTACAGGGAAAGGGGAGAGCTGACGTCAGCGGAAGTCGATGATACTCGACTGAATGTGCGAGAGTTAAGGATGTGCAGCGACGATAAGGCGACCGGAATCCTTGGCGAAGCAATGTGAACGACGGTGATACGAGGCCTGATGCCTTCCTCTTTCTTTCGCTTCAACGACGCTTATGCTCGTTTAAACGGAAGCGGCAATCTGCTTCGAACGCGTCGAAGAGATTTTAACTCGGCTCGATTATGCGAGGCACGCGGGGACATTTTTCTTTTTTGTTTTTCTCCTTTCCACGCGACGATTATTCGCGGAATACGTATGATCGCCTATCGTAAAACCATTCTTCGAGACTTTCACGCACGAGCTTGTACCACGGCTCGATCGAGACGCTCGTAAAATTTTGCGTAAAGTCTCTACGAGGCGATAGCTCGTCGGTCGGGAAGTGCTCGAGGGAGAGGTTGTTACAGCGATAGCGAGAGCTTTCATAAAATTTTATTCCTCCAAGGTCATTCGGCGCGAAAGTAAAGCGCCCGCTCCAGCAGAGCCGAGGCTTTTCCCGCCGATCGATCCGGCCGGCTCCTCCCACGTTATTCCGATATTCGTGTGGGACCTCGCGTACAGAGCCACCCCTTCGAGGGACGCGACGCGGTTGGAAAAAAAAAATTATAGACGTCTACGTCTTGGTTGGTCGCAAGGTCGAGGAGAAAAGCGGCCAATGTGTGGTTTCGCGATCGAGCTTGCTCTCTTCTCGTCTCTTTTGTCGGCCGACGATCGAGCCGCCGACGGTGTAGCGAAGATAAATTGCTCCGAGGGAGCTCGATCGCAAGAACCGACTTCTTTCCTCTCCCCTCCCCTCCAGATGTATCACCAGAAATAGTTAATGTATCGAGGAAACTATATATATATATTTCTTCGCGCGTTTTCTTTCGATGCTTCCCGAGAAACTGGGCCTCTGGAAATTAACCATCACGATTTATGACGAGTATCACGGACAGTGCTGAATTTACATTAATAAGGGAACGCTTTTGACAGCCTCTCGCGAGCAAATGAATCAACAGGGATTAAAGCGGGTTTGACTATTTTCAAACTTGTTAACCATCTGTTGAAATCTGTACGTAGGTTGCGATTTAACGTAATGGATAGAAATACTTCTGTCGAAATTATTACATCGCGCTTGATAAATGTCGTTGGACGATATCGAGAATGGTAATTCCGGCTCATCCGGAATTCTTTTACACGTAGCCACGGAATAAGCTGTTACGAGCAGTCAGCACGGCAGTATTTTCGTCGCGTTTACGTTTCACCAACTCGATTCGACGAAACGATATATATATATATGCCCGCGTGTATGTGCCTCCTAAAGATACGAGGACGCATTTTACTGGCCATTGCGAAATGCAAATCCGTGGCGCCAGTTTGCATGGCCGCTCGGCCGCATTACGTCATCCGACGGCCGAACAATTTTTTTCTTTCCTCGATCGTATATTTCGATAATCCTTTTAATTATCGCCGCACGATCAAATTTCTACGAGTCGATGCATAAAATCGGAAAACTCGTTTCCTCGAATGCAAGATCCTCGATCGATTCGAGAAACCAAGATTCGCATTCGTGCGCGATTATAGCGATATCTTGAACCGGAAACGTCGGCAGGCATATCAATCCAAGAGTCGTTGGCGCATCCATTCATGAACGTGGAAGCGCCACCCGATCAACCGACCAGACGATAGCTTCCAAGACTCTGAGGATAGTGCGAACGTTTTAATTAGCCATCTTAGCTCCCTCGATTTACAAGAAATCGTTCGTACTTACTCGTTGAAATTTCTCGAGTCGAATCCAAGCGTGTATGCGATATAAAATTTTACAATTTGTGGCGGATGATTAATAATAACGGCTGTGCAATATCGTGTAAAACCGTATCGATCGAGACTGGCTTCGCCATATTCCTCGATCACATTTCAATATATATATATATATGGAGAGAGAGAGAGATCGTAGAAAAAGAAATTTTCTTTGCTCGTTCGCCAGGTATAAAATTGAGGGATAAAAGTCATTTAGCACAGTTAAAGCGGCATCCTTTCACGCAACGACGATTTCGAAGAGGTATTATCGTCGAATAATCAGAGCGAGTCGTCGCTTTCCGATGCGACCGAGTGCAACGACAAAAAAGCAGATTCGTCCACAATGGCCCGGGGCGACGAAACAATCGTGCCACCGTTCTCCCCCGGTTCCCTCGAGAAAGCGAGGAAGTTGCGCACAATGAAACGAAAAAAAGAGGAACAACCTCTCTCGCGGCCGTAGAAACGTCCACGTCCCGGAAGTGCGAGCCGGTCGTGCCTCATTACCGCGTGCGTTTCCCGTGCAACGACTAATTGCGACTCTCCTCCCTGTTTCTCTCACGCGCCACCTTCTCAACCATCGCGGAATCTCTCTTCCCTTCCCTCCTCCCCTATTCTTCCCCCTCCTCCCTCCATTCTTCCGCCGTCGCCGTTTTCCGCTCGTTTTCCCTTTCACGGAGCGGCGGGAGGCGAATCGTGCATTCGCAACGGACGATTCGGCCATGGGTGAAATCGATCCAAGGAATCCTCCTCGTCGACTCGATCAAAAGCGAGAAGAAGGGGATAGAATAGAAATGGCGCGATTATGAGGGGTGTTTTAATCTCAGGTGCAGGTTAGGATTAGGGAAGGATGAAGGAAGCGGACGATTCCAATAATAGTTTTTCTCCAGCCGACCTCCTCTCCCGCTCTTTCTGCAACAAGCAGCCCCTTTCCAAAGCCTCTATAAATACCTTGGCTTGACCCAGTTTCTTTTGGGGATAAGGAACCGGAGATGTTGCCATAAACCAAAATTATCGTGTGACGCCATGGCTCCGGAGCGGGAGTAGAATAAACTGCGGAGTGTTCGCAGATTTCGCGAAGGTCGTTCTCTCTCTCTCTCGAGAGAGAGAGAGAGTTTCAGTTTTTAAAGCTGACGCGAGCGTATTTAATAGAGAATAGAGTTTCTTCCGATGATTCCACTTGCAAATGAATCTTGGATGACAGCGTAACGTTTGATCGCGTCACTGGTGATTTCCATAACTCGAGTTTAGCGAATTTCTATTTATATTTCGATATAATTCGTGTACATCATTGTATTTCAAAAAATGTATACCTTTCTAGGAAAAAGGTAAGAACGATTCGTGAGCTAATTTTCTATTCTTCTATAGTCCTTGAAATACCTCTTCTCCTGAATTAAGAAGCGTGAAACGAGCGATTCTTTCAAATATAGATAATTTAGAGATAATTACGCTTCCTTGCTTAATTAACCTGACGAATGTCAAAATTACCATAGAACGCCAACTATAGAATTCCAAGATTGCTTCGAGGCGCCGCACGTAGCGAAGCTCGAGCCCCCGGACGAAGTTATTTCGATCCTGCCGGAAGTTCCACGTCCTCGATCCTTTCTTCGATCGGCCATCGATCGCGGCCGACACCTCCGGCATTGCAATTCACCACCCGTGATGGCCCATTGTGCGCTCCATAACCTTCGCCTTCTGTCCCATCCGATTCGGAACCAGTGATCGAGCCTAGTTCTCGGGGGAAGATTTTTGGAAGGAAACGATTGGCTAATATTTCGTAGGAAACGATCCGTCTGGTCGGGGACAGCCATCGCGGGGTCGTTGTTCCGACGTTTATTGCGCTCCCTCTCTCTCTTTTCTCTCTCTTCCTTTAGTTCCACCGTGTCTCTTACTCTTTTTTTTCTCCCTCGTCCTCTCTCTCTCTCTCGCAAACACGCTCCCTCCTTCTTCGTCTATGTAATTGCGCGTGCAGCGTCACTCGCGAGATCGTTGTCGCGACGCTATAACTTTTATTTGCGCTCGTAATGGAGCGAGGGAGATCAATTTGGCAGAAAGAAAAATAGAGAAACAGAGAGAGAGAGAGAGATTGTTACTTTGGGAGGATTATCAAGTTTTTATCTATACGATTCGATGAAAGGGAAAAATTCGAGCGAAATAGTTCTTAATAATAACGATTGGTTACTTTCATCTCGGCGTGACTTCCTTTGACCTTTCTCTCTCTCTCTCTCTCTGCGTGGGCAGTCGCGCATCTTTCGATTCCATCCGAGATATATATATATATTCTGTTTAGTACGTACGAGACGAGGAAGCGCACTTTTGTTACCGAGTTAGCGGCCACGTTTATGGGAACGTAGGTGGAAAATCGCGGAGCGAGTCGTATTGTGCGCAAATAATGTAAATCGGCTTACCGTTACGGGTAATACAAGAGCCGGAAAGAGTTGGAAGAAAAAATAAGAGAGATGGCGAATGGACGAGTATCGAAGTTGGGAGAAATTTCGTCGACGCGTGTTTGATCGAATGTAATCGTTTATGTAACGATTCCTTCGTTTAAAAACGCGATCGTAAATCGAAGGCTCGATGAAAAGAGACGATTGGAAGAGAGCGCGATTTAATTTGGTCGATTGAATTCCAACGACCGTCTAGCCCGTATGGATTCCTCCAGTTAAAAAGTGGTTCAACTCATTAGGCACGCCCGTATATACGTATATCTGCTCGTAAAAGGTCAACGAAATCGATAAGTCTCGCAAATCGTTGTCTCTTTCCTTTATCATTTTTATGTATATATATATATATTTTTTTCGAAGCCTCGTTAAAATAAAAGCCTGGATTCTTCAAATTGCAAATCTTCGATTCTGTACATATCTGTCGAACGAGGCACGTTCAAATTGTTAGTCTCGAGAGTTGAAACGGCATGGAACAGCGACAGAGATCGAATCGAGATTGCTCATCCTGCGAGACTTTCGTACTTATCGATCTCTCCGGATAGATACGAGATATCGAACGAAGGGAGTGCTGACCCGATTCTATCAGAAGACCCGAACAAAGACGGGAACCACCCACACTTATGGAATTCCGCCACAATCTGTGTCGAACAGCTGGTCGAACGTTTCCTGCGATTCGCTTGTCCCGAAACAAAATTCGAAATTATTTATCGCTTCGTGAGGAACACGATTTTTTTTTTTTTTTTACATATCTCTATCGAATAAACTTGGACGACCGATATTTTCGCGATCCAATCGTTTAACCCCTTCGCTATTACGGGTGACTATAGTCGCTCTGCATAAGATGCCGCGTATCGATACGAGTTTGGAGTTATCGCGCGTCGAGTATCTTTCTCTGGAAACGTAACATCGATATTTTCTTTTTATCGTCAATTTTTTTTTCAATAAATACCAATCAAAACAATCGTGAGGCGTAAACGCGGCCGCTGACGATCTTTCTCGAGCACATTTTTGGTGCGGCGGCTCGTAGCGGTTAATAACAAGATAAAACGTTTTAATGAGATGCTAGCTGGACCACGCGCTCGTAAAGAACGTCACGTAAAATTAATAGCATTGTTTGTTTCGTAACAGGTTCTTCCTCCTGTTACAAAATTGCAAAATCATCCACAAAGGAGAGGAGGGAGGAGGAGGAAAACATTATACAGGGAAAAGTGTGGGAAAAGTGTGGAACGAAAACTCGAAAGCAGGGAGCGTGGAGCGTGCGTAACGGAAACAGTGACGGCCTTGACTCGTTAATTAAATTCAGCATACATATTCATTCATTGGCTCGGAGGAAGTCCATACAGGTAGCGTCATCGTTGGTGCTACCAAGTTGCTAGTTTGGACGATGAGAGGCGGAGAAAACGCGTTTTGACGTGGTGGCGAACACGTTTTCGTACGAGACGTTTATCGTTTTCTATTCGGTCAGAATCGAACGTCCATATAGGACGATTTCGTCGGCGCGTTTCTAAAAACGGTGGACAATCCGATGCCCGTAGACGCCCACCCTTTTATGGTCGAGTTTACGCTTACGTTTCCCTTCCTTCGAGCTCAACGCTTTCCGAGAATAAAATATCAGACGATCGATCACAACGACAGCGCGACATTTTTAACCGGGCACCTGTTGCATACGTCGAGGAATTTTCTTCAGAGGAAAGAAAGTTTTCCTCTCTGCTCTCCTCGTCGAGTATCTTTATACGCGAAGTGAAAAAAGTAGTATAAGCGTGTAAAATGATTCTGAAATTTGAAAATGTGACAGATTATTCAGAAGAATTAAGTTCTGTTGATGAAAACAAATTTTCACATAGCTTTATCAATTCGCCGAGCAACTTGTTCTTTCGAATAATCAATATTATTATATAGTTGATAAATTATATAATACATTTTATCAAACATTGCGATAGAAACGGAGTAAAATAACACGCATCTTCGTTTTTCTTTCTTTCCTTTTTTTTTTAATCTCTAAGCAAATCTCTAGGCCTTCGTATGACGAATTTTGAAACGCTGAAATTGGCTGGACCCGTTCCAGAGTAGAACAGAATAATAGAGAGCATAGATTCGATGACTCCAACGAGGTCACCGATAGTCGGTTGATGGCAAAAGTGGATCGAAAAGGGGGACACACGCGATAGACGATACGCATCTACGCGTGTACGCGCGTTGCGTGCGTAATTACGAGTACACACGCCCCCCAGAACCGTCAGATAAAGCGTAATCGCTCGAGTTATTTAAAGTGTAGCTCGGCTACACTTAACTCGAATTTCGAGGCCTGATTTTAGACGCGACGTCTTTTCGTCTTCCGTGGAAAAGATGACTGGCACGCCACGTGACCGAGACGCCATGTGACTCTTTACCATCCCCGGCACGCAATCGACGAATATGCGATAATTTTCACGTTTCATCGTGACCACCAATTATTCCAACTGTGATGTTCGTAACGAAATATCAAAGTTCGATCGATTAAACTGGCGTGCCGCGCCAGTTATCTTTACATTGTCTTCGTTTCCCTAATTTGTCGAACCGGTTGCGTAATAATTACGAAGACTAATCACGTGGTACAATTTCGCTATGCGTCCTAGTAAAAGAAAGGTCAACCGCGCCATACGAACGAATTAACCTCCATTGTTGCCGCGCAAAATGCACGACGTTACACCGCTTGGGGAAGAACCGTACTCGTTACGGTAAGACATACGCGATAACACCAGAACGGTTTAACGAGCGTTTAAAACGTTCATTTTATTACACCACCGGTTTTCTTCTCACGGATCATCTAACTGTTCCATTCTCAGCCGCGTGAGACGATCGGCCGATCGTTCGACGACCCCGGATTGTTCATTGAATGCGTAACGGTTAATTATCGTCGGGCGATCAGCCGAGGGAAACGGCTGTTCAGAAAAAATCATCATCAGAGAGATACATCGAATCTCGATGGCAGATCGAAGCTTCGATCGATTTCTCGCTCGAACCGAGCGGAATCGGTGTTGCGCTCTGGATCGTGGACCATACAAACGGATTAAACTCGGTTAAACGCGTCCCGGCCTGAGTCAGTGCTTATTTTAGAACAATTAAGGGCCGGCAATAGCTCGAGCGAACCAACTCCACGACGAAAGATTTCAGCTTTGACAACTGCACTTGCGGCTGCTGCTCATGCGCCGTTGCGTAATTCCGATAATTATTTCGAAGGCGATTATTCTTATTGCGGGTAAGGGGGTGAAAGTGGATCGAAGGCGAGGACACTATCTGGACAACTGGAGTGTTTAAATAGAACGCAACAGGTAGAGGCCGGTCGATTTGCATATCTCTTACACCGTCGCGGTGCCGCATTGCGGGCACCGTGAAAGGAAATAAATTCGTGTCGGGAATTACCTGTATGCAGTTTCTTACTTTTACGTTACGGCACTCCGAGATAAGTTCCACTCCGCTTTCGTTACATTTCCATTTCGTTTCCTCTTCGTCACGACATTATATGCTACGAGACTGGTAGATCAATTTCGGTGTAAAGAAAGCGGAACTTTTAAATTTAATGCTCGATGTTCAATTGATTCGGAGGAACAGGTTTTAAACAAATGGATAGAAGGATTAGAGGGACGACTTTCGGACGGATAGAATCGCAGACGAGGGCGGTTCTCGCCAATCGAATCGATAGAAGTAGCGGAGATTTCTTCCAGAAAAAAAAAAGTAGTCGTGGCTTTGATTTTTACGTAACATTCGTCTCGAGAGAAGAAGCGGCGCCACGCTTAATCGACCGAGAAATCAAAGGGGCGTTGGTACCAAGCTAGGACTTTCTTCTGACTCGACTGACTCCCTACGCGAGTTTCCACGAGTTTCGTCTTTGTGCCTCGTTTGTCGAGGGTAACTCGACAATGCTCCATCTCTTCAAACAGAGTTAAAGGGAGAAGGAGATCGGCGAAAAACCGCGAGGGGTTGCACGATGATTTTATGCAGGCACGGATGCATCAGAAAATTCGTCGTTAACGAGTCCATCGTCGACTAAATATTCCTACTCATCCTGTGATCCTGTGAAATTGTACAAAGCCACGATATCGACACACCGTCTTTCGTATAATATAATAAAAATTCGGCGACGTTCGAAGACGTATCTGGATTCTTTTTATTATTTTTTTTTTCTTTCCAAACACCGCGCGTTAAATCCACCCCTGAGCTCGTCCTTGCTGTTGACAGAATTGCTGGCGTTCTTCTAACCCTCTCTTTCTTCCCTCTCAATGGCCCACATTTCTTTGCACAATCGCGGACCCACAGAGGGTCGTGGCTGTTCCCTGGAACCCCTCGGTTTTTCGCGCAGGAACTCGGATGGTTGGGGAAGGGGTTGCCATTGTCACCGCTCCTTCTCGTGCCTCCATTATTATATCATAATATTATATCGCGACTTCCGCCGAGGATCGTTTGTTCCTGCGGAAAGGGGTGTTATGTGTAGCCACGTGCGCCACTGGTTTTGCCCCTTTATTAAGCGTGCATGCTCCGGATTCCTCTCTCTCTCTCTCTCTCTCTCCACTCCGTGTTTGCGTTTACACAAACGTCGTGGCACGTGGTTCCTGTGCTTTTTAATATTTACGTGTGCGTATATACTAGATATAATCCTGCCTAGGTCGAGGAGCTGGAGTATTTTAAAAGAAAACATTTCGTTACGCGACAAAACGATGATGCCACGCGCCGTTGAAAGAATTATGCGCCGCCGTGGAAAGGAGAGAGGAATGGAAGAGTTGTTGTCCATCGTCCGGGGATCGTGGAGAACGTTTAACGAGGTTTACGTTACGGGCCTCGTTATACAGGGACCCGCTACGAATCGCTTGGTCAGCTGTTGACACTGTACCTTGTGCTCGAGAAGGCTTGTGACACGAACAGACACGAACGTTTGATAACGAATACGATAACGAGCCTTGTATACATACGGTGTCGTGTGCAACGCGATGCGTGCTTCTACTTGCGCAATTCAATCGAAAACGATCGTTTCGATCCAAGTATTCGAGAATGTCGAGAGAATCATATATATATATATATACTCGACCCAGTTACCTCGTTATACTTTCCTCGATTGTTTCCTCCAAAGAATTAAACTTACTGCCTCGAAAAGCTCCCACTAACGAAACAACTTCAGTTGCTCTAATTTATAACCATCTCGAGTTATAATATTTGTCCATTCTCTTTACACACGGAGAGTTCCAAGATTAAACGAAAGAATAAACTTACAGAGGGAAAGGGGTTATAAATGGTGAGTGAGACGAATTATCGGCACTCGAAGGAGTGCTTGAAAGTTCATCCATGTTGTTTTTTGATCGACACGGTCGCAAATTTTTCAGCAAAGAAGTCGCCCAGGGCGGTGATAAATTTTCGGCCGAGAGAAGCGGGCTTATAATGACGGTGGCTCGGCCGGAGTGGAGCAATTTCGCCGTTCTCTCGAAGGGAGTAACGCAATCGATACGATCGAGGAGCGTTCCACGAAGCGGTGCCGCGTGCAATATCAATGCGATTCCGCGGCTAATTATTCAAATTACTTCTCCGCTTTACGGAATTCTTGATCAACGCTCGTTTCGCAGCCGTGATTTACGCCCTGTTCAGCCTCGCCTCGGCTCCCTTTGCCTTTCAAATCCATCCTCGAACGAAACGCTTTATTCCGCTCGGCGCGTTCTTCTCGAAACTTTATCGTATTTTTTGTAGAAACTTGAGATTCGCGAAACGGACTCGATTCCAACAGTGTTCCGTAAATCGTTGCCAAGATACGTACGTTTCTATGGAATCTCACGCGCGAAACACGCGCCTTTCATTGGAATCATTCCGCTACGTTGGTTCCTCGATTTACACCCGGCTGTATTTACTCGGCCGCTCCAAACGTGGCCCTACCGAAATAGATCGACTCGAGACGGTAGGAGAACCGAGTCTGCTTCTAATTCCATTATCAAAAACACTTTACTCGTTTTTCAGTCACGTTGCGAGAAAAATTCGTTCATCCTCGCCTTCGAGAAAATCATATCGCGATGAAATGAATGTTGCAATCAACAGTTGGACGCGAAATAAAAAGTTTGTGTAATTTAACATCGACGCAATTGTTAGATCCGCGAGCCACGATGTTCTCAAGAAGGTTGATCTCCGCATGGGATTCGCTTGTTCGAAGAGATGTTTTCGTACGGCGCGTTTCCGGTCACTGGCACGAGCAACAAAGCGACCTGGAAGAGACGTCGTTTTTCTCTTTAGTGTGTCACGGTGCCACTCCTAGCGGTACACCGCATACACACATCGATCCCTCGTTGTTATGCAAAGAACATTTTCTCGTCGACGAATCACCACGGTTTCCTCTCCACCTTCGATTCCAGCTTGCTTATTTCCTCTGTCGCCCATTGTCCACTCCGCTCGATCGATCGTCATTTTCGAGAAACGTCGCCGCTTACGAAAGGAAGTTCAACACTCGACCGCTTTTTAAACGATGACAGTTCAGCCTGAGTTTGATATTCCGCCAAGTGCATCGTTCGTTGCACTTTTCACGGTTGAACTTCCTTGCACGAGGCGTAACGTCTACCGTCCGTTATTCTAAATGTCGTCCTCGCAAATGCGAGCGATTAACCTACTACGCTATTGTTCAAACGTGCCGCGCACAATCATTGTGTCGTAAAACGATAAATGGAAGAGGCATTTCATAAAGTTTACAAGAAAGCCCGTTTCATTGCGAAGGAAACAGTTGATCCAACACAAGAAAACAATAACGACGAGAAATTAGCCCGTGCGTCGTTCATTCTCTTTTTTCCGTTTCTCATTTCCTCCTTACCCATCACAATGACCCTTGTTCCACGGGAAAATTTATAAATCGAGCACTCATTTCCAATATTGTTTATACACGCGTGATAAAGCGGTTAATTCTGAATCGAGGTTCAAGGCTCGAGAGGTAAACGAACTATATAATATTTCGTAATTTTTTCCCTTCAGGAACGGTCCATCCAACAAATGACCGATTCGCATACGAACTTTCGAATTATTCGCGGCGCAACATCCATCTAATTGAATATTTTATATCGAGGCAACGCGTCGGTTAATATCTCGTAAGTGCTCGCGACCCGACCGCAATGATTCCGCTTCGCGGTACTCGTAACGAAAGACAATGCATACTAAACGCGTCGTCGTAGGTAGCTGTAACCAGCGTGTCGTAACATGGCTGCTAGTCGACGAGCCGGTCGGAATGCGATTTCAAAGTCGTTCTCTCTCATTCTTTCTGCAACATGGGGCCTCCTCGCGCGCCATTTCGCGAGTAGAGATCGCGAAGAGTCCCTCGAAAAATGTTGCCTCGATCGACGAGAGCGGGTGCTAAAATTCGCGAAATATTTATAGACCGCAGCTGCACACGCAGTTCTCCCCTGGGTCGGGCGCCACCACGCGTCGACCCGTGGCCGTCGTCGTTGCAACGTAACGGCGCGTGAAAACTGCGATGGGTCAACAGAGATCATCCCGTTAACGGTACACCCGCGACGTCCTTTGAATTCGTCGCGCGCCTCGCGACGCCTCTCGCGCATAGAAAACACTCTCGACTTGGATGAGGGAAGTCCGACGACGAAATCGCTCGTCCCTTTGGAACGATTCCAAATGATCTCGATCAAGATCGATTTTCCGTAAAAATACTCTACCATATGTATTTTTCAATTATTTTCGTAGACAAGTTGAGGAAAGGTGGTTGACATCGGTATATATTGTTCTAGGCCGCAGCAAGAGCGGTTGCTTCTCTCAACGATGCGAAGAAACTTTCCTATATCACTTTCTATAGCACGCACATAGAAAAATGCTAGTAGACGGCGTGAAAAATGGATGGAACGGTCTCGCCCACTCGAAGAATTTGAGAAGCACGCGCTGCTACCGGGATCCGATTCACACCCTCGATGGAACGACCACCCTCCTCCCCCCGTCCGTGTCGAGATTTCGTCCCGTCGACCATGTGGTAATAGCCGCTTTAAACGATGTTCGGTCGGATTTTCGGGATTTCGAGTCGTTAAATCGACGCGGAGCGGGACAGCTGTGAAAATTTGTTTTTCTCGGCGACACGTGTGCACGATGTATCTGTCCTGCGTGTTTCCCCGAGAAACGGACCGGTTTTCCGTCCCGAGTTTCGAGAGGCGGCGAGGGATGAAACCCTTGAGCCAGCCGACAACCCTTGTCGACGTCTTCCCGTGTACAAGGGGTTGTGTCCCTGACTCGCTGTTTTTTCTCTCCCTCTCTTTATCTCGCTGCCTCCTTGTCTCCTTCTCTCCTTCTCTTTGTTTTTTCTTCTCTCGTGCGAAAGAATGGACGCGAAAGGGGGGTGCAAATATCTTCGGCCGCTCGAGCGCGTGAGTGAGATGTTTGCGAAAAACCTTGCGTTCCCGATTCTCAAAGGTCCGTTGTAACTACTGTTTCTCGACGACGCCGTTCCTTGTGCGAGGGAAAGAATCGAAGGGAAAGAAAAGAGGAGGCCGGCCCACTCGACGAGAGGCGTGCTCGAATTGTGCCGTGGACTTTTGTAGAAACAAACGTGCGAGGAAGTCTTTTGAAGCGTAGCAAGACGCGCCAAGACCTCCCCTCCGGGCCCCTTTCATGTCGCACCCCGTCAGATTTTATCTTCGCAACAGTTACCACGGACACTCGAGGGAGCTCGTAATTAGTGGATCGTGACGGGGATACCTTGACTCTCGGCAATTAGAGGGCTCTTCGACATTGCGGGGAATAATAGCATTCCGATTCGAAGGGAGGGAGTGAATTCGGAGGAGGTTGGGAATACTGGAGGCGATCTGTTTCTCGCTCGATTGACCCATCCAAATTCCGATGTATCGCGACGAAAGATCGGGAATCTAGGGTTGGAAACGATTGATTTATCTCCAATTGAACTATTTGCTTCTTGTCGTTCTTAACAATCGAGTTATCCGAATTATCCGATTCAGAATGTTGAAAGATCGGGAATGAAATCGAGTCGGCCGATCTTCTAGCTGAATTCAAATGTCCAAATTCTACAATTAGTTTAAAATGGGAGGAAGCGTTGCGTAATCGTATATTAAAGAATCGTAGAATATTCGAAACGTGGAATCTTAGAAATGAATCGATAACCGTTTTCTACATTATTCCCACATGGCGATAACAGGACGCGCGGTAGGACTTCGACCACGTGGTTGTAAAGCCCGATATATATGTGTATGTGTGTAAATCATCGAACGAGGGCCGGATAGGAAGCGTCATGAAACTCTGACGCACATGTCCCGGATACGGGGCCCGGGTGGAAAGAAAAACACAAAGACACTGTCCACCGTGCCAAAGTATCGTGACGAGGATGAGGGTTTAAGACTTGCGGTCGGAGACTTGGGAAGTCGTACATTTGCAACCGCAAGAGAAATTAAATCTATGGAGTTATTGCGTGGAATGTACAAAGTCGTCTTGTAAGGCTAACACCTTACCACCACCAACCATTGTTGGACGAAGAGGTACAAGGATAAAGGCGTACCGGGACAAATTCGTTTCAATTTCTCCTTTCGATTCGGATCGAATCTCTGAATAGATTCTTGCGCCATCTATTTCGATAGATCAATTCGAGAGATAAGTTGCCAAGTTGGCTCCATCCTACACATCGTTTCGAGTCCCCGACACATCCGGACAATAACCCCTGATACGTTTCTCTTCAACGACGAATTAGGGATGTTTTCTGTTTCCGGAATCGCGAAACGGTCAAAGGGGCCGACGATGAAGGCAATAAACACGCGCGTCCACGACGGCCATCTCGTTGGATCTTCATTGGTAAATTGACGGTTGGCTTACCTCCCTTTAAGAAGCATTAAACAATCTCCCCTCTCCAAAGCCAATCAACCGCGTCCATCTTCGTAAACGCCGTGGAATCGACACGTCCTCGACCGATAAGAACGATATTTTCAATATGATTCCATTTCGTTCGCAGACATCGCCATGGACTGGTCGGATCACGCGTTATGGTGGCCGGACAGGAATCACTGGTTGACGAGAACGAGAAGCACTCTGGACCAGTACGGAGTCGCTGCCGATGCCCTCCTGCACTTCACACCGATGCACAAAACTCTGAGAGTCCAACTGCCCGATATGCGCTGCCTCGATTGCAAGGTCGACTTCTCTGTGAAAACGTTCAACGCAGTGATTAATCTGTGCAAGGAATTAGGTGAGACGATCTTTTCTCCTTAAAGATTTTTCGTTGTAATATATGCGGATCGAATAATATCGGATAAGGTTAAACGAACCCGATTCACTTTGAATCGAGCCAAGATTCGAGCCGGTTAATGCGAATCGGGATTATAGGCGGTTAGTTCGCACGAGATGTTGTCGCGACGGTGTTAATTAGTCCCGATAATGAAATAAAATTGTTAAATTCCCAGTCACGCGAAGGTCAAGCGGGGACTCTTCGTGCGAACTCAAGTCGAGCGTCGGCTATTCTAACGGCCAGCTTTTTTAATCAAGGAAGTGGTTCGCCGCGATAATGAAGGCATTGTATCGCGCCGTAACTTGCTTTTGTAACTCGGAAAAATACCGGTTGAGAATATATTCTTTGGTCGAGTAGCGCGATCTGGAAAGGATAATTAATAAATGATTTTCGTGATGTAATCAACTTATTATTAAACGTTATAAGAGAGAAAGAGAATGATAGATAGATATTTCAAACACGTCGAGTCAATTTATTTGCGTTGATGTAACCGTTATTACGTCTCCTTACTTGTTTTTTGTCCATACTGTCGCGGACAGATGACCTCGTCGATAGCCCGACTCGTGTCATACTTGTAAATAGACATGGTAACGAACAACCATTTAGTTATTTCTTTGAAACAAACAAATTACCGTAAAAAAAAAAAAAAAAAAAAAGAAAAGAAAAAAAAGCATGTAAATTTCATCAAACCGTGCATTATATAGCGAAACGGTATATTCGAACGAGTCGATTAACCGATCGAAGATTGAAACTACGAGTATAAAACGAAATTCTTCCCATCCTGAAAATTTTAGGTATCAGACATCCGGAGGAGTTATCGTTCTGCAAACCGCTCGAGCCGAATCATTTGAAATACAATTTGAAAGATCTGCCGGCGAAGAAGAAGATCGAGAACCAGAAGAACGGGCACTGGAACGTTCCAGCGGACACGAACACGTTCATACCGGTGAGCCAAAGTCCCAGGGGATCGACGGGTAGCCTGGATCAGAGCAGCCCTTTCATGTGCGCGCCGGTCACACCCAACAACAGAAATCACAGCACGCCGATCAGCTCGCCCGTCTCGGTGAGTACGACGACCAATCTCTGGATTTGAACAACACCGTCGTCGATCGGAAGATAGAGGATCGAAAGTATCTAGAGAGAGACCTGTTATGGTAATAAATAATCCCCCGACCGGCCTGATTGCCGTGCCTATGATTTATCGATATTGGCCTATCATTACCGCTTACGGAATCGTTCAGAAAACTAATTTGCTTCTCGCTCGTTTTTCCAACCAGCGGTGGTCATTACGGTGTATTTATTGCTCGGTTACGAGCACAATCTTGCCCAACGTGTCGACTCCAGCGTGGACTCACGTTTCCCCAGCTTGTTTGATTGCGTTTCTTCCAGCAAACCGGTACCTGGAAGAGGAACAACAACTCGTCAGGTTTTGGTAGCACCGGCTCCTTCAACGCGAACAACAGTACCATGAGTTTGGAAGTGTTGAACGGTGGACTGTCCGAGTCGTTGGCCCAGAGTCCTGCCACGATCTCGCCAGAGGTGAGGGCAAAGTTGATCAGGCCTAAGAATCTTGTGGAGCGCGCAAGAATGAACGTTGCCTGGCTCGATTCATCCTTGTCGATCATGGAGCAAGGGATACGCGAATTCGACACCCTCAGGTTGAAGTTCAAGTTCTATTCGTTCTACGACCTGAACCCGAAAACCGACGCTGTCAGGATCAACATGATTTACGAGCAGGCCAAATGGCAGCTGCTCGCCGAGGAGATCGACTGCACCGAGGAGGAGATGCTCATGTTCGCTGCGTTGCAGGTATGTTATATACACATACCTCTCAGCTTTCAGATGTAACAGTTCAGATTAACCCTTCCCGGTCGCGCGGGATTCGCGCGGTGTTACGCTAGGATGGGCCAGCTGCGCCACTGTTTACGCGGCTAAAGTTTTCACGATCCAAACATCCGGCCCTCGCCGACCGGTTCGATCTATATATACGTCCAGAATTGGTCTCGGTGAATGGATGGACGGAAATAGTTGGCGATGACACGAGAGCTCGCAGCTTTGGGAGAACTGAAAATTGAGGAAAGATTATCGTGGGTAAAAGTAAAAGACGATAGAAAGTAAACTTGCGACGGAGCAAGCTCGATCGGCACGGAACTTGGCCAATTAAAGACATTCTACGCCCATTCTACGGTAAATCGCCTCCGCGCACAGTTTATTTCTCGTATGCAAATCTCGTTTCCTTAAATCGAATCGAGAAAACATTCGCGTCGTTTTTCCGATACACGGCCGCCTACACGGTTTCTCGATTAATCGCGTCACGGTTATTGGATAAAAAAAAAAAAAAGAGAAGAAGCCTATAACCCAAGCAAGTAGAAGCAAGATGGGCGTCGGTCACATTTGTATTCCGTGTCGCAGGTGCAAGTGAATCTTCAGGCAAGTGTACCGCAGCCGAGTTACGACAGCAATGGCGCCGCCTCCCCGATCGAGGATGACATTGACGCAGCCTTGACGGATCTCCAAGTGACCCTCGAGGGCAGTAACATCAGTAACGGGCCCAGCGACATCACTCAAGTGCCCGAGTTGTGCGACTACCTGCGTTTCTTGAAGCCCAAACGTTTCACCTTGAAGGCGTTTAAACGCTATTGGGTCACGTGCAGGGACCTTCAGTTGAGACTGTACAAGAGCCGGGAGGAGACGAACGGTACCGAGTCGCCTGCCCACGTGATCAATTTGCGTGGATGCGAGGTCACGCCCGATGTCCATCTCTCGCAAGGTCGCTATGGAATCAGGTTGGAGGTGCCCAGTGCCGAGGGCATGACCGAGATGTGGATCAGATGCGACAACGTGAGTCTATCATTTAGCCCCGCCCTCGTCTAACGCCAACACTCGCGATTGAAATTTAATTAAATTCTTCTCTGGCGACTAGTTGAAATTAATTATCGATTACTGTCACCGGATGAAAATTATTATTAAATTCTCTGCTTCTCTGTTGCACAGGAACAGCAATATGCCAAATGGATGGCAGCGTGTAGATTGGCAGCCAAGGGTCGCTCCCTCGCGGACGCTTCTTACGAAAGCGAGGTAAACAGTATCATTGCCTTCTTGCAATTGCAGAGGCCCGCCCCTGCACCTGCGATCAATCCAAACGCTCTTGATATCGTGCCCGAGGATTATGTTGCTCCTAGATTCGTGAAGAAGTTCAAAGGAAAGGTAGGTTTCATATATATATTTATACGATCCTTTTCGCATCGGTTCGTAAATTCGTCTTTCGTTTCTCGTAGTTGGTCCAAAGGATTTTAGAAGCACACGCCAACGTCAAGGATCTACCTTTGATCGAGGCCAAATTGAATTACATCAAAGCCTGGCAATCTCTTCCCGAGTATGGGATCTCTCTTTTCGTAGTCAGATTCACTGCGAAGAGCAAGGACGAACTGTTGGGTATTGCTAATAATAGGCTGATGCGAATGGAGCTGCACAGTGGTGATCACTTGAAAACTTGGAGATACAACACGATGAAGGTAAGTGGATCGATCTGGTGTATAAACAGTTAAGAAATTTTTTTTTTTCTTAATCTTTGCAAAGATTTTCTATTATCGATATCTTATTTGTACAGGCATGGAACGTAAACTGGGAAGTGAAGCATATGATGGTCCAATTCGAGGAAGAGAATATTATCTTTGAGTGTCAGTCCGCAGACTGTAAAGTTGTTCACGAGTTCATCGGAGGATATATATTTTTGTCGATGCGATCGAAAGAGGCAAATCAAACGTTGAATGAAGAGATGTTTCATAAATTAACTGGTGGATGGGTTTAACGGGTCGTGAGAAATTTGTGAGGTGATATTTCTTTAAAAAAAAAAAAAAAAACTTACATTTATCGAAGCATAATTTGTTGTCATAAATGTGGAATTGGAAAGCTCTGATCTGAGAAACAACGAGACACGTTGGTTGACATTTGTAAAAAAATACTTAAATATAACTTTAGATGATTTTTGTTAAAGTATTTGTAAATAGAGAAATTGTATCGTTTATATACAATTGCCGCGCTCATTAAGAGCGTAATTTTTATTTCACATAGGAAATTAATCATTTTTAGCGAATTAATCGTTCACCTGAAGTACGAGGAGGTCGAACCATTGTAACCTGAAGACAAAAAAAGTTTGTAAAGCAATTTAGCGGGTTAATAGCGAATTTTGTATATGATCACAAAATAATATTTACTGATGTCTTGTTGACGTAGAACATAAATGTAAAACACGCACAAGATTCGATCAGACTAAACCGCGCCCTTTTCTACACGCAATGTTGTTGAAGATCACGAACTAATTAATGTCTTTACAGATAAGCATGTTATATTCGAGCTGCCCTCAACCTCACTAGATAATATTCTTTATTCTAATTTTTTTTTTCTCGCCAAGTCAACCTCTTTCAGGCAAAATATACGTGTAGTTTTAACATCAGGGGTGCTATGCTGAGCGAGATTGACTTAGACGCGAAGATATATTAAATTGTGTAAATTATTTGTTGTTTTAATGTAAACTATATATATTAAAAATATTTACTTGTACCGTTACATATTATCTTCTTATATTAATATCACGTTTTCGAACGTGTAAAAATTATAGTTTTGTATATTGATAGATGCTAGTTGTACAATAAATTTAATTATTATCATTTTTTTAGATTTATTTCCGATTTATGGTAAATTGTTGTTCACATAATTTTAGCCACGATTAAAATTGATAGTGATATTTTTTTATTAAAAGAATGCGTTATTAAAAACCATGTATAGATCAACAATAATCAGGAAAGTAAAAAAATATATTATAAACATTCGTGTATTCGTCGACGTTCGACGTACGAACGACGCTGGTTCATCCTTGTCGGTCCCATGTTTCTTCACTCAATGGCGGACAATTGTGTATCTTTACCCGGATTGTCCGTAGACTTTACGGCATTACCATGATTTTGATTGTCAGCATTCTTGAACGAAGGTAGACCTCTTAATACCACGGGTACGTTACCTGCAGCTCCTGCCCCGACTAAATTTCCTCCACCTCCACAAGTCTAATATAAATTAAAAGAATCGAAAAACATGGGAACGCAAAATAAATAAAAATTTTTTTTTCTTGTAATGTAAATGTAAATAATCAACCACCTGTGCGTGAATAGGCGGTGCTGAATGTACTAATCGACCGGTAAGAGATCCAGGCTTCTCCTTTTTAGTGCGTACCCACTCGTGGCCTAGAACCCTTTCCAATGTTAACCTTAAAGTAATATCTGGTTCTAGGATATGTTTAACAATGCTCTTTGCAAGCGCAGAAACTGTTTCCCGCACTCGCGATCGAAACATCCAGTTCCTCGACATTTGATCTTTCAACAGCTTCTTCAAGTTCGAATCGTCAAAAGGCATGGAGGCATTTAACATGATAAATAGGATTATCCCAAGCGACCAGACGTCGGCCAGTTTCGGGTTATAGGGGGTACCGGAAACAACTTCCGGCGCTGCATATGCCGCGGAGCCACAATAGGTCTCGCTAAGAACGCGCCTTCCCTCATGATCAACGCAGAATCTCGCGAAACCAAAGTCTGCAAGCTTCACATTGAACTTCCTGGATAACAAAATGTTCTCGCATTTAAGATCACGATGGGCGATATTTTTTCCATGAAGATAGTGCAGACCGGAAGCCATCTGTCTGAACCAGAGCTTTGATTGTTGTTCCGGTACAACACCATTCCGTTTTACAAAGTCCAGGAGATCACCATTGTCCGCATAACGCATAAATATGAAGACTCTTGGACCACGCTGTAATATACTGTGCACCTGTAATTTTTTTTTATCGAATGTTAAGTAACGTATTCTTCTCTTTGTATGGACATCTTACTTGAATGATATGGGGATTTTCGATCTTTGTAAGGATTTCGAGTTCACGAGGAAAGAACTTGTTGAGGAAATCAAGCGGTGCTTTCTCTTTGTCGAATATCTTACAGGCTAATCGTAATTTCTTTGAGCTCGTCCCGTCCACATATTCGGCCAGGTGTACGGTCGCATACGAGCCCTAAAAATTCCAGTTTGCCTTCAAGAGTAATTATTTGGTAAAAATAAAAACAATTCATGTTATAAAAAGTAAAAAATATAAAGTATAAAAAAAAAAAAAAAAAAAAAGAAGTAATCGTTCAACGAAAGAAATGAAAACACGAGAGTAATTGAGAGAGAATCTACAGTTTAAAAAGAAACAAACGACGCAATATTGCAGAGGGAATGTAAGAAGCAGGTAGAGGGGAAATGAAAGAGGTTAACGAACAGGTAGGGAATACAGGATTGGAGGTAAATAACCTGTCCGATTTTTTTGCCAATAAGATAGCCCCGCTGCTCAAGAGCGTTCACCTCCGAATTTCGGGGGCTGAGTTGCGTGGCCATGCCAGTGGATCTTCATTGGACTTCGGATCCTGATAACAGATAACTGATTCTTTTTTTCTTTCTTCTTCTTTGCACACTCTTTCTTCTTCTTCCGTTCCTTTATACCTAAAACTTACTTCTTTTTTATTCTATATCGTTGACAAGTTTTTCCCCCTTTGAAATGTCTACCCGCACCTTCCTTGAATGTGATTTGATCAATTTTGTTGTTAGAGATCTGCAATTCGCGCTCCGTAAGGAGCCGAAGGACGCCTCGCTGAATATCACGTCGATGAACCCGAGTCGGGGAACCGTTCTGTCATTTCAAATGGCTGCGTGCACTAGAATTTTGAGCGACACCAGCTTGTACCTGGTACGGAACGGGGCAGAGGAAAAGATCCGTGTCTCATTCGAACACAGCCATTATATTTAAAAACAACAAACGATCGATTCGCGAGTGCGATTTCGCCATACTTAGATTCGATTTTAAAGCATATTCACGTCGTATATAATATATTTAAAAACACACGATATATTTTATAAATATATTACATATATATTTTTTCTAATTCAATTAATAGGTTAAGACATGATTAAAAATTAAGATACCTTTTATTTTTGTGACGTGTCATTCATATTTTTGATTTGAAATAAATCAATATTTATATTTATAGATGTTTTTTATTAAATGGTATTATACATTGCGTAAAAACAAATTACGCAGCTGGATCGTCACCCTTAGTAGTACGTGTGTAAATTAACTGTGCATGATGCTGTACAACTTGTTTAATAAGTCCCTTTTGTTGCAATTCAATCAATGCCCTCCTTGCAAGTGACCCACGAATCTTTAACCTTTCACTAACAATGGATGGCGTGATCAATTTGTATTGTGGTACTTCCTTCAGCAATTTTTCATATGTACTTTTATCAAACAATACTTGATTGTTTAACTTGTCACGTACTTTTCCTTTGGACCACTTCTACGATAAAAAAAATAAATAAAAAATGTAAAATATATCTATTCATGTTCATCTACTTAAATTTATTTATTATAATATATATATCAGGCTCATTAAATCAGCTTTTTAGCTTCCATGAGTTATCAAGCTTGTAAATATTCATCATATGATATTTTATTTTATAAATTATAAGTTATTATTCTGATAAATAAATATCTATGATAAATATCTATAATAACTATGATACTAACCTTTTTCTTGGCTTTGCCACCAGATCCTCCCTCTTTTTTCTTTTGTGTTTTTTGTGGTTGTTTTGAAGATCCTTTTGTGTCCTTTTTAGGCGGCTGAAACATTAAATGAAATTAGAACAAATATTTACAAAAAAATAAATATTATAATCGAATAGTATATATTATTGTACTATAGTATATAATCAGGCTCATTTAATCAATATTATACTATCATGAATTTAATCAAGAATAAGTTTTTCATCACAATAATTAATTAAAGAAAATATTAATTCGTAAATAATTATTTTATTTAATATAATTCTTCACAATGTCAACAAAACATTGAGACAACAAGAGAAGTTATGATTTCTTAATGAAAACATAATATTTTTTATCATATATAATGCATCAAAATTAGTAAAATTCTATAAAACTAACGAAAACATACTTTAATTGAATATAATGATATTCAAATAAAATGTGTTTTTTGCATTACGCGTATACACCATGTGGATGAAATTATCGAGAAAGGTTATCTACTTAGGCATATATAAAATTTGTATAAAACTTGTAAATTAATTCTTGAAATAATATCACTGCACTATATAGAAAAGTAATTTTTACGAAATTTTTAAGATAAATATTAAAACATGATTAAAACATTTCTTTCACAAATACTCACCATGATGGCTGTCGACTATGAAAGAAAAGGGAAGTGCGTACATCGCCATTTTGAATGCTCGTTACATTCAGCGCTATCTACAATTCACTACATTAATAAATATTATTTTTAAAAGAATAAAAAATTTAAAAAATGACATATTAATAATTAAATAATTTAGTTATTTAACTAAAATTATTTTTTTTATTATAAAATTGTTGAGATGAATTCATACAACGCAGTACACGTGTTTCGAGTAACCACGAATCAGACTGTCAGTCACTCAGGAGTGGCTGTAGCGTGTGAAGCATGGCGCTACGCTGTGTGTTTTCGAGTCCCGGTTTTTCACATCTTTGACCCATTTATAAAATGTATTCACGTTAAGAATATCGTTCGGTATAATTTAATCAATCATAAACATCCCTTTATATTTAGTTTTATACGAAAAGGTAATTTATTTTTTTTTGATCATTACTTTTATATAAGGTTAAGATACCTTTCACTTGCGACGTGTCATATGTGTTTTTACTCTACGTGTATTAACATTGAACGAATTGATAAAATAATTTAACAACGTGACAATTAATCTCAGATTAAAACTGATTTATAATATCTATATACAGTAGTTACTGATTAACAGATATTAACAGATAAGTGAGGTTATCGTTAAACAGTTCTATGTTTGTTATATGCTTAACATATTTTTGGTCTTATAATATGAATATTTTTCTTGATATACAAGATTAATATTTAAATGTTTGTATTAATATGGAAATATAAATATAATTAAAATTTTCATTTATGAAAATTAAATTTTTGATAAACATATGAAAAGTTTTAATATAATAAAAAATTATTTTTTATTTTTAGGATAAACTTCATTACTGAAACCACCTTGTGCTTATGAAAATGCTTCCACTTTCACATAAAGATTCAAGAAACCTTGGCAGTAGAATAAAGGAGAAATTATTAGGATGGAAACGTTTGATATTTTCTGACAAAAATACTAGAAATTTGTTTTTATTTCTTTTATTGAATTTATCCTTTGCCTGCATTGAATTAATGTATGGAATATGGACAAACAGCTTGGGTTTAATATCAGATAGTTTCCATATGTTCTTTGATTGTACTGGCTTATTATTTGGTTTGGCTGCATCAGTTATTACAAAGTGGAGAGCAAATGAACGATATTCTTATGGTTATGTCAGAGCAGAAGTTTTGGGAGGATTTGTCAACGCTCTGCTTTTATTCTTTATTGCTCTCTTCATTATGTCTGAAGCTGTGGAAAGAGCTATTGAACCTCCAGAGATTAAACACGAAAGACTTTTGGTTGTGTCCATCATGGGATTAATAGTCAATTTAGTAGGAATGTATGTATTTCGTCATGGACATGGACATAGTCATGGAATGGGACATGGTCATTCCCATTCCCATTCTCATGGAAGTCATACACAATCTCATTTAAACCACAGTCATAGTCATGATCATCATGATATCGAAATTGATCCTTCCTTCAGTGGTACAAATTCTCAGATTATGAAAGGAGTTTTTTTACATATCTTAGCAGACACTCTTGGATCTGTAGGTGTAATTATATCAGCAGTACTGATGCGTTTATTTGGTTGGTTTATAGCTGATCCAATTTGTTCCATGCTGATATCAGTATTGATAGTTTTAAGTGTGCTTTCTTTAATGAAAGATTCATGGGAAATTTTAATGCAAAGACAACCAGCTGCATTGGATCATATTTTACCACAGTGTTATAACAAAGTGACACAATTAGCTGGAGTATATAGTGTGCAAGAACCACATTTTTGGACACTTTGTTCAGATGTATACGTCGGGTGCTTGAAATTGGAAGTTGCCAGAACAGTAGAGCCTAAATATGTTGTAGCACACACTCAGATGATTTTTCAAGCTGCTGGAGTAAGGCATTTAACTGTTCAATTAGATTACGCACCTATGTGATCTATGAAAACTATGCATGTCATTAAGTGTTCATACAAGTGCTCCAAAACTGTATTTATTTGTGGAGTTTGTCAGAAACAAGCAAGAAATATTGCACTCGTGCAAAATATTTTTGCCATTTTAAAATTGTGCAGATATTTTGTCCTAAGTAACAGTGAATATCATCTTGGGTTGCAGATTATTTAAAAATCTGTTCAAATCTAAAAAAAAAAAAAGTGAAAAGATATACCAGAACTTATGTGACATAGAATCCTATTAAGAGAATAGGTCTTGTGGTCAAGCTAATGCATTTTTGACTTGTCCATTGCAAATAAAAATCATTGATTTCATTTCTTTCTAATCTTATTGTTGTAAATATAGATATTTGTTCATCTATAATTAATGATATATATATTTCATGAAATTGTAGCTTATTTTTATTTACAATAACTCTGATCCTGTACTATTGTATAAAATCTTAAATAACGTTTTATATTATCTATAGAAATCTTTATATTATAACATTTGCATTTAACATTTTAAAAACATTTGAAAATACATCAAATTACATTTTTTATCTTTATAGGGTTAATTGAAGCCACAATTATAAAAATGTTTTTACCTCACCTTTATTACTGCATTATTTTTTTGTATAAAATATCTATTTACAAAAAAATTCAAACTTCATGGTCAAATGTGTGCAAAATAAAAGGAAATCATCAAATCCGCACTTAATTATAATGGCCATAATTATATTATAAGCAGCTGTAGACTGCTAGTCATTATTATACAAAAAGTGTGAAATATACGTTATATATAAATATAACTTTATAAAGTGTAATATATAAAACAATATTCTTATGTTTAAATTGAAATGAAATTGTGCTTTCCTTAAATAAATTGTACTTTTGACGTGCTGTCCACATTAAGTGGATTTATCTAATCGATATTAAATAAATAATTAATACGTACAAGATCATTTTGTGGCAATATACATATATTTATATTAACGAAACATCATTGATGTTATCATTGATGAATATTCTTTAAACAAATTGCGAATGATGTCAAAATAGGAAATACTTTTTTAAAAGTAAAATTTTAATAGCAATGGCATTTTCTCACTTCATTTAAAATAGGAAGCGATTGAAATGAAATAAAATATTTCATAGAGAAAGCATGGTGTAACATATGCAGTTAGTGCAAAATGTCAAATTTTTCATCGTTTTTTTATTAATGCAGTAATACATTGTTCAAGACAAATTACGAAATTAGAATTAACAACAGATTTATAAACATAAATTTTAAGCACGACCAGGACATTCCATTATAGTCAAGATATATTACTTGTATATTTGAGATTGTGATGATATAGGCCAAAATGTAGATATCGGTAGAATGAAATGAAACAATTAGAATATTTAGTGATAATGTAGAGTAATTTTTCTATCGAATTGCTGTACCATCGTACACTGAAATGACCGAATTATTTGCAGTTCTATCCGATGCAATTACTTCTACGAAGAGCAATGTAATTTCCGAGATGAAAGTCAACGTTGTTATGTTTTATTAACATAATTGTATAAATAAAAAATTTAGAAGAGTATATCTTCTAAAATGTAAATAATAAAGAAAAGTGCTTATAATAATTTTCGACTTCCATATTCACACAAAGCCCTCTTGTTAAGATAACATCTTTTTATAAAATAGAAAATTTAATCAAAGGAAAATTTATCAAGACTATACATATGTAATTTTTATCGATATGGGAAATCATCTTTACAACAAATTTTCAAACACATATTACATTTATTTGAAGGATATGTATACACATATAAATACATAAATATTTATAATAAAATTACTGAAGCTGATTCCAGACGATAAAGCGATCTTGAACGCGTTGGACAATGTACTTTAGGCGCGTATGGTGTCAGCTTCAGTCTCTCACCGCTTGAATTAGTAGTTTAAATGGCCTCACAAAATTTGCAGATCGTACCTTTGATGCCTTTTATCTTTTGCGGTGTCTTATGTACATAGCAAACTATCAAAAATGAAAAATCGTGTGGAACTCTTGTCCCTGCGAGGCTATACCTGCCTATCTAAAATGGACCGTAAAAGGGAATCAAAAATTTTGTCACTAATAGTACAAAAAATCGAACGAACATCGTGGAATTGCTTTTTTGCAAAAAGCTGAACAAAAGCTGATCGAACTTACTCGTTGCTTTGTTTCACGTATTTTTTTTCTTGCTTTTTTTTTTTTTTTTTTTAATCATTATTTTCATTTTTTCAAGGTATATGGCAGTATCGTATTTCTGCTTTTTTATTGGCAAAGGGACAGCAGAAAATCACACATTGCGTTCTAATTCGGCGATAGATGGATAGAAATCGTCGTGTCGTATCTTATTCTAGAAAATAAGAAATTCCTGATATAATATCGATATCGCGAATAAAATCTACAATTACGATTTGGCAGTTGAATGTTGCACGTTCTCTTTTACTCGCAAAAAGTAAGTGTTTTTGTTGCTATTTTATTTCATTCTTCATTCCTTATTATACAATAGCCATCATTTTCTATTTAATGTGTACAATAGAATTCAAAATCCGAGGACGTCTCTCTTTTACTCTCTGGATACATATTTTTTTTTTTTTATCTACCCACTACTATAGAATATAATTTATAAAATTTCTTCAAATTTCCAACAACACGCCATCCGGTAAAGCCATTTCACTCATGGATCGTCGATTGCAATTCAATCGATCGTAACATTTAATAATCATGATCAGAATATACTAGTAATCGTAGGAATAATAATAATAATAATAATCGCAATAATGACAATAATAATAATATATTACTCTGAATCATATTTTACAGTCCATCTAACAACAACGAACGTATCTAGTTGCAACAGCCTCTTTTTTTATTATTATTATTTTTTTCCTTTTTTTATTTTTTAAATATCTTTCGATAATACGTATGCGTATGTGTGATTGGTCTTGCTAAAATTTTTATCTCGTTTTATTTATTCTTTCTCATTGAAAGAATATATATATATTTTATCCATTCTTCTTCTATACGATTTCGACATTTTTCTGCGTGTAACGGACCATCGAGAATAATGCTCGAGCTAATAATGCTACGATCTATAGATCTATATTCGTTAGGAAAATGATAACACGCAGAAAAGGAAATCACAGTAAGACGAAAATCCACAAAGTGTTGGCTTCATTCCTCTCCTTCTTTCCCCTTTCTTTCTCATGTGAATACTCTTCTTATTCTACATGCCTCTTACGGCTAACACCGTCGATCTCGTATCTTTCTAAAACTACATTATTCTCATCCTAAAACATCCTCTCAGCCTCCCTCTTTCCAAGATCCGTTTCACCGGATCATTTACGGATTATCCTGGAATCACGTGCAACCAATCACCCCTCCCTCCCACGTTCGAGCATTTTCCATCATCTACATTTTCATTCATCTACGAATCAAATTCCAATCGTTATTTTTCTACGGCCACATTCTTTCATTGATCGAACAATTACGAAATTTCCACGTCGTTGACAACCAAGAATTCTCCAACCGAGATCCCTCACTTCTTTTTACCTTTGCTACTCTTCTGGACCTTAGTGATCTTCAGTCTGCAGTTCGAGCCACCGGTATACACGACTTCCGCCCTTCCACCCTCCTCTATCGCGGCGACCAAAGCTTTCACCGACTTTACGTGCACGTCTTTGGCACTGATCTCCAACGAGGTGCCCGGAAACCGATCTCTAACACATTTCCCGATACTGGAAGCCTGCGATTCCGTGAGATCCACTCCATCCAGACAGAGCCACGTCAAGTACTGTAGATGCGTCAGGATCGTTTGCACGAATACGTGTTCCATTTGCACCTTCTTCGCGCTGTCGGTCACGATCAATCCGTTCGCCTTTAAGAAGCTCAGGTTGCACAGCTTCAGATACTTGGCGATCTGTCTCATGGTTTTCTCGCTGTCCTCCAACGTGATCCGCCAAAAGTTAATCCTCAGGGATTGTAGATTCTTGAAGTGAGAGGAGAAGCAGGCGAAGAACTGTTGGAGGATTTTGTCATCGATGAACAGCAACGATCCGCTACTGCCTCCTATCGTCGATTTGTCCAACGAGAGATCGAGCTCGCTGAGGGCTGTGAAACCGGCGAGGAATGGCAAAAGAAGCGGCCCTCGAAGCGCCAAGCGATCGTTCACTGTCACCTGGAATCCAAAATAATGACGCCATTATAAATAATATCGCCTTCTTTCTTTCGTACTTCTCTTTCGACCGAGATCAAAGAAGATCGAAACGAGAATTTGGTGGATCGAATTCGTCGAATAGAAGAGGCGAGCAGAAAATTCACAGGATCCGCCTTAAGGAAGTGTTGTTTACCAAGTGGTTTTACGTAACGAATCGAAGAGCGTAATATCGATAGTCGGATTTACTTCGTAATCGAGCACTCGAGACCGGTTTCCCCAACAGGACGAATAATCTATCGCGGTTTGGACGGCCGGTGGTCGCAAACCGCAAACGAATCATCGTCGGCCTCGAATTACGAATCGACCGATTCCGATCCGCTGTGGAGCGGAGTGTCTCGAATGTGTCGTGTTGCGTCGAATCCTTCGGGAACTCGATACCGTCGACACGACTTCTCGTTCACGTGACGCATCGTTACCTCGCATCGTTCCACCAGGCACACGAGTATTTATCGGCGAGATCCTCGAAAGATCCCCTTTGAGAATGGAATTGGAATAGTCGCTTTCGAGATACCTTAGGTAAGTTGCGTTTCGATATATACGGCCCAATTAGCCTCTCTATTTACGGCACAAAGGGAGCCACTTGGTTTTGACTCTCATCGTCAAACACGAACGGTCGCTGATCTAATTCGTAGTAGTGAAAACTCGCGGAGAAAGTCGGCTAGGATAGTTCTCATTTGCAGGGAAAGGACAGTGAAAGAAGATTACTTACTTGAAAACCGGCCAGCCTGAGAAATACAATGGCGGGACAGGCGGGAGGAGGGGCGGCTCTGAGCAACTCGGCTCCTGCATCGTCCCTGCGACCTAATCTCGCCAAAGGACCCTCGTGGACGGCCAGATGTAGCCGGGCGTTGCACAGGCTCAACTCGCGGACGCTCGTGTATCTGAGTAACTCGGAAAACACCGCCAGACTGTCCGATTCCTGGAACATTCGCATGGTATTTTTACCAGTTTACTTTACGCGTGGAGAAATTCAACGCATTCGATAGGTGATATTTAGTAATATTTATAGAAAATTTGAATATACAGAGATTTATCGAAAAGGATAGAAAAATCCAGGATAGTTCTCTGTTACTCAAGCTCCATTTTCTTTAGTGATATTCATAAGAATCTGATTTTGCATAAAGATAGTTATGTATAGAGGGAATATCGTTTCTTAAATAATTTCTTGACAGGAAAGTTTAAGAGATATTTAATATATATAATATATAAAAGGTTCGCATTCTTGGAAAATGAGTTACATAGTTCAAAATTCTCTTTATTCAAATTCCCAGTTGATGAATCAATTCGAAAATTTAAGCAGTAAAGTTTTTTGAAGAATTAAATCATTATCGGAAAATGTGTAAAATTAATCGGTTTTCCACGCAGACAACGAGTTGCAAATGAATTTTAAATAATATCGTTTATAAATTAATGACACGGTGAAATAAATTCGCACGGCTAAAAGATTACATTTAAAAAAATCTAGATAAAATTTGTTAATAACGTTACCAATTAATTTATCGCATTACGGATTTAATCCAATAAATTAACCCCAACATTTAATCATCCGGAGAATATCTAAGTCAGATCTCGAAGATCCTTTGATCACTTCTCCCTCCATTATTAACGCGCGTTTCCCGCGCTAAAGCGAAGAAAGTGGTTCTCCCGAGCGTCGCGACGTCGAAATCGCTCGCGGTATTGCATTATCCCTGCAATGAGACGGGAACAAAGCGACGTGTACGGGAACAATGGATGGTGGCGAGGATTACAGGATCGCGTGCGTCGAAGCTGCATCGATAAAGCCAAAGCTAACAAGGCTACGACTAATCTCGAAATCGAGTTTGCGGAGTCGCTTTGCCTCCGTAAACCATTCGTTTGCCTCGAATGGAACGCATAATGCGATCAGTCCACGAAAGGCGAGAGTAACCGCGACGGGATGAGGACGGCCGCCTGCTCCAAGATGGAAGCCCTAGTAATAAAATCTCGAGAGCGACGATCCTCTCGTTTCCTTTGAAACGTGAGCACAGGAAGTTTCCAAGGGATCTACGATATCGAAATAGCGTGACCCAATTAGAATCGTCACGGATCCGGATAGTCGAGCGATATCGATTTCTCCTTTAAATCGATCGCAAAAGCGAGATTCGCAAGCCTTTGCCTCTCCCCTCGTTTCTACTTACGGAGTGCCTGTTCCATCGCGATGGAGACACGGATGTGCGTAACGGAATCGTGATCACCCCTCTGGGATCTCGCGTGATTCGTGGAAACCTGGGGCGAGCAACGAGAAAGGCAGTTTTGATGGAAAATTGCGTTCCACCAGAATCAGGAGGGGATCGTGGGAATTCACGATTGAAACAATCCACGTTCCACCAGAGATTTGGGGTTACGAAGTTCGTAGTACGTTTATTCCGTAGATAGAGAGATAAAACGGGGTATCGATCAGGAGGAATATATATTTTATTTATGAAGGTTACACCGCCGTTTCAAATACTCGCATATTCGACTCGTCGTTTAAAAATGTTTGCTACGATAATCGGCGCAACAAGTAGCCGCACGCTATTTTAATCGGTCTCTTCTATTTTGTCGCTTTTCCGCCGAAATTAATTCCAGACCGCAAAAAGAAAGGTGTCGTTGTCTTTTTACCACGAAACGTATTACGAGGACGCTTTCTCTCTCTTTCCGTCTCGCAGCTAATCCTTTCGGTATCTTGCGAGGTATCTTTTTTGCCAGCCAGGTGGTCGGTTTATAGGATTCGAGGTTTTGCGAGGATCGAGGCGGTCGGAGAGCCAGGGGAGGTGCGAATTTAAATTTTTTCGGGGGAATTTTTTACCTCTACCGCCCGATTCCAGAGGCATTCAGCCCTTTTTTCCGCATGAAATAATTTCAACGACGGATCGTGTGATTTACGAAGGCAGTTTTCGTGGCCCGGCTTGAATAACGTTGAGAAAATTGGTCAAAATTACGGACGTGGCGTGGACCAACCAAATGCAGCAGGAATGCACGATTACGATCCTCGCTTCCCAACCAATGCAACGAATCTTCCTTTATTTTTATCGACGCGAAAGAGAATTTTTTTTTTTTTGCCCTCCTCCTTCTCAACGAGACACAAAAATCTTTCAAGAATGGAACAATCAACGACGATTAACATTTTTAATATCAGAGACATTTACCTCTTTTCGATAGTTTCTTCTCTATTAAACTTTACAAAGCTCGAAGTGCAAAGGTTATCCACGAAATTCAGAGCAAACGTTTCACGAAACGTCGAAACTTCCCGGACGAAGTTAATTATTCCGCACAACGAAGGACGAATCACCTCTACCGTTTCTGCGGCGTTATATCAATGATTAACATCGAGTTCTCGAAATTGTAACAAACTCTCTCGGTTCGGTTTCAACGTCTGGAGAATCGGGGCGAAAACATTGGCTAGGACACCGTTCGTTGAATGGAAGAATGGGATGGCCGACGAGCGCGTCGTGTTTGAAAATTGTTTTTCGCCCAGGAGATCGTTGATACTGTGCCCCCGTGCTACGGTCAGGTCGATGAAAAATAGCGGAGTGGCCTTATAAATTCAATGAATCGGCAGCCGTGGCACGATTCTTTTTAAATGGAAATCATCCCGGATCGTGACAGGCCGAACAATAATGTCGCACAGTCGGGGCAGAAGTGGAGTGAGGGAAGGGGAGGGGTAGGGAGGAGGGAGGAGGAGGAGGAGGGTGAATGGAGAGAGCTGGGTCGCTCGAGAGAGTGGAACTCGAACGAGCTGCATTGTTTATAATCATTCTCGTGCGTTAAATTAAATCTGGCCGGGGCTCGTCCCGGCTTCATTGTTTTCCGACGCGTGATGTCGTCGTGTCATCGGTAGGATTTTACGGTCGCACAATTTATCCTGGATTATTCCACTGGAATTCTGCTACGCTTCTCGAGATCTTCGCCTTTTCAGGGAGGAAACGATTGTTGACGAAAGCATCAAGAATAAAATCAAATAAGGGGGATAACGTTTATTCTCAAACGTAGCCAACGTTTTCATTTAGTTATTTTTCTGCAAACGAATATTGCGAGAGTAACACAGTTCTTCATTGAAGAGAGCAAATTTACTTTTAAACTACGTCTCTTTTTCTACTTTACCGTATTCGCACCTTTACAGAACGTAGAATCACGACATTGAATTATGCAAATTCCTTTTCCTACCACCTTTAATTTCGCCAAGAATATTTTCTTTGGTCGCGGTTCAACCGCGGAGCACTGCTGTACTCGATAATAGCACGGGTTAAGAGGCGAAGATAAAGAAGGCAGTATCGCCGCGACGATTGATCCTCGGCCAAGTTCCTCCAGAGATAATTTCCTTGTTATCGAGGAAATTTCCAGGTTGTTTTGAATAAACGTTTCATAGCAATCGGTTTGCATAATGGAGCGGCGATATTTCCATGGAAATTTCTCAACGAGGCTCATAGACGATGGTCAGGATCGTGGAAAAAGGATGTTGGAGGTCGCTGGAACATCGGGGATGCCGTGTAATTTATCGCGAGCAATATTACCGGCGACGTTGAGCGGCCTGGAAAACCTCGGGACCGCCTAGCATCGGTGTTTTATGGCTGCCGAGAATCCCATATTTCGGCTTCCACTCTTTGCTCTCGAGAGTTTAAACGAATTTATGATCGTATCGACGATTATTCCACGCCACGGCCGAACGACATCGATAAATTTTCAAAATAATTACGATCGTATAATTATTAAAGAATTAAACTGCTTCGGATATTTATGAAAAATTTTACATTTCCAAGATAAAACGAGTCTAAATTCTCTCTCTCTCTCTCTCTCTCTCTCTAATTTTTTTTAATAAGAATTTAAATTTGTACGAACATCCGCAGGTTATGATTCGATTATAAAGTTTTTTAATTAATTCATAGAATTTCACACAGTTTGTGTAAATTATCCAGCCTCATTTGTATCACACGCGGATAATGAACAGGGAAATGGACGAAGAAGTGTTTCCATGTAATGGCCGGGTCGTTCCGCTCGCTGGCCGATGATCGATTCGTCCACTTAATGCGCCATTTCTCCTGTATTCTATTTCCCGGGGAAATTGGTTACGGAACAATGTAGCTGCGTCGGTGATGCAGCGACGCCTAAAGGGTTGCCAACTCTTGCAGATTTAAGTAAATTGAATCATACGGAGCGAGCGAGTGGCGGAATTTTTATTAATAAATAGAGAATCCTTTTGATCCATTTGCAAACATGCGTATATAATTAATCGCAAAAATATTTGTAGGATTCTCTCTCGTTTTTAACGACGTAATTTTAATTAGTTGAATTCGCCATATACACTGAGATCGTGTATTTTAGATATCATTAATTTTATTTTACGGAATCTCGCCTTTGAATAAATCAAACGCGCGATTTCGTTAATTTCGTAAATTGTTCCGGGAGAAGAGGAAAAAAATTTCTCGAAGAGATTAATTAGCTCAATTGATTTCGATATCTTAGTAGAATTGTCGTGAGTATTCCCCGACCGATTCGTTTCGTCCATCCCACGCAGCCATTAGCGGTGGTCTTTCGACAAGAGATGGATTCGAATAAATTGACTGCATCGTACTCGAGACACATTCTGAATAACGAAGCACCCAGTGAGAACATAAATCTCTCAGGGTAGGACGCGTTGGACGTGTTTTTGATGAGGACGGATGAACTGTGATCCGTCTTATGGAAGAAATTTTCATTTACTTCCATTTCGTTTTCTTCCTATTCGTGCCGGCTCTATTTTACGTTAGATACACAATTTCATCATGGTGAAAAAGAACGGAAAAAGAATAAAACTCAAATCATACAGAGTGAAAAATTTCTCTCAAAAGGGGAAACAGGAAATAAGGATAAGCTAAAGAAATAATTTTCCCTTTTCTTTCGAAATGTACTTATTTTACGCGACACGTACTTCCGGTGGTATTGTTTTACGACTGATCATACGGCATTTGAAATATCCTATTTTTCTTCTTCTCATTTACCCGGTTCGATTCCCCTTCCCAACGAGAAAGAGGATACGAGACGGTTGTTTTCTTTCTCTTCGTTCTTCTCTGGTTTTATTACTCTGGTACGTTTGCGACAAGTGGAATGGCGTTTTATACGAGAAGGCGACGGAGAAAAGGAACAAAAGAACTCGTTGGTTCGCGAATCGGCAGTGGAAACAAGCTTTAATGTTCAGTCAGTAGAAAAGGAGCGAGACTTGGTAGACGCCGATCGAATAATTTCTACAAAGGGAATTTTTACGGTATATTAATTCTTCTTTCTCGTTCCACTAGATATTTAGAAGCCAATTTTATTTTCAACATATCAAAACGTTAAGGATCCAATTAAAGTGGAAAAGTTAATATCGTGAAAATTAGATCGATTCGATTTAAGTTTGGTCAGATTGTTAACAGTTTGGCTTTTCGAAAAACAAATATTATCCTCTATTACGGTGATAAAATATCGTTTATTTTTAAATTTGCATTAAAAATAAAACGCACAATGTTTGTCAGATCAACGTTTTTTCTATTTTAAAAACTAACGTGAAAGTGCATATCACGTTCAAACCGGGTTTCTACTTAAACATTTCTCTCGACAGAGCAACAACGAGATCATGTTTGAGGGAAACGCGATAAAATAGGTCATCCTGTATTATTCATGAAGACGTTACTGACGACCGAAGTGGCTTGATACGGTAACTGCTCGCTAATTAGGGAAACATGGTGCGCCCACAACTATCTACGATGAGCTTGTAAGCTATTTCCGCGTTCCTGTACGTTCGCATTAATTAACAAAGTTGGGAGTCGAAGCAAAGGTAAACAGGATCCGCTGTAAATCGACGACGTAACATTCCTATAGGCAAGATAAAACGTTGATACAATGCGTGGTTACGATTGTCCACGTCGATAAAGCAGTTTTGAGATCAAAGTTAGTAATTACCGACCGGTCGGTTGCAACGAAATCTCGAAATCACTCTCGTTCTTTCTTATCTCCTCTGTTTTCCACGGTGTTGGCATGGTGTTGGTCGGCGTCACGGATAATTAATTACCCACTTTTAGCTTAATCCAAGAGTGTACCTGGTGGGATTATATCGCGGTCGTGTTCTCTTTCTCCTTTGTCGCTTTTCGACCGCCTTTCCTCCCATTCGTGGCCACGACTCGTACTTCACTGAAAACAATGGCTCGTCGCCAACAATGGCTTACGGAGAGATAGAGAAAGGGAAGAAGGTTAAGAGGTTCAACGGAAGAGGCTAGGAAGATATATTTATATCGTGTGCTCGAAAGATATATACGCGACCGATATCACTGATTAGGTGCGACTACGTGCATCAAGTGTTTCGTGAACTAGGAAGCGGAACGAGCAGAGAGGTTAGTTTTCTAATTGACGATCGATTATCTAATTACCTTTGTCATTGGCTCCGTTTTAAACAAACGATCGATGTTCGTTTTCGTGAAAACATCGTGAAAGGAATAATTGCTATTGAAGATACTTGTTGCCTTTGACTGGGATTTTACGAGGGTTGCTTTAAAAGCGTAACTCTTCGATTTTAATAAAGTTTCGCATACGTTTATATGTACGATGAATGTATCAAAATTTTATTTATAGACGGTCAAAAATTAGAAATTATAATTAATTTCGTCATATACAAGATCGCAATTAGAGTTGTAAAGTTAATTTGTATATGATAACATTAACATTTGTCTATAAAAATTTTCCCAAACTTTACGCGTATTTTATTTATAACCGACCGATCATTTACGACTAAAATTTCGACTGCAATTACTATATATATATATATATACCCTCGCCATCAATGTGCCAAATTTCATCAAAATAGGATCAAAATGACAGTTCTGAAGCAGCCCTCGTTAGTCAAACCTTTCAGAGGTGTTTCATCGATGTGGCACTCGTCGAACGATTCAGAGGCGGAGAAGAACGACGGGGCAATGGGCAATGAAATTGCAGTAATCGAGGTAGAATTGCGTCGCGTCCCCAGTGGGCCGTGACGTTAATCAAAGCGCGGTGTGAAAATAATGCGCATCAGGGACACCTGTCGCCCCGGTAGCCGCTCGTTTCGAAATCTCGGCGTCATAAATCTGATTAGGCGGCGCGTTTAGGGAGAGCCGGCCCGTGTAATCGTTCGTGGAACGTTCAATTTCGTCCGCGTTTCCGCTGGTTTGCGAGGGAAATCGTTTCGTTCGACGGTGGTCGCTGGATTTCGACGAAAATTCGGGCGTGAAAATGGGGTGAATTTCCTGTTTGCGGAACACGCGACGCTTCTCGTGCTCGTTTCCGCTTTCGATCCTTTGTACGGGGCAGGTGCACGATTGGAACGAGGCAGAAAACTCGATGGAATTTCCACAAGCCCTCCCCGATTTATCTTGCGGTGTTGTTAAAAATTCCAAAAGGAGAAGAGCGCAGATACTGGCGCAAATGCCGGTGACTTCGGTCCCACGGCTCCGGAAACCGCAGCTTTTTCGATTGATTCTTTTTACGAGCCAAGTTACTCTTGGATTTCTTCGTCGCTTTCTTTTTATCGATCCTGGACCGAGTTCGTAACTCTGTTCAGAAACCTCGAGAATGTAATCGAAGAAGTATATATACGAATATTCGTTGCATCGATCATTTGATCAATTTTTTAATTTGTTTCTTCGAAAGCAAAATAAAAATAAAGAAAGGTTTTTGAAAAAAATAGAATCCTTTTCGTGAAATTTGACTCGATAACATTCGTAGCGAAATGTTAAAAATTTTGTATTCAGAAGAGGAATCTCGCAAGTTCGTATTCCCAAGATTTCAATATTCGCAGAGCGAATATTCTCATCAAGGTGAAAATTTCACGATCTCGAATTCACCTTCGGTCGCCTACATCTTTTTATCAACAGATTTTCACATTTACGAACGAAAAGGGATAAACCGTTGAAATTATACCGATTCGATTTACTTGGAAAATCGGTTCTCGTTTACGGGAAACGTTCGTTCCGATATAAAGTTTGATCGACGCATGAAATCGAATTTCTCGTGCATTTCCTACCTTCCAGTTTAAAACGGTAAGCAACTTTTCGGCGTTTCTTCGTTATCAAATCGGTGATCGGCGAAATAAAAGAATGTTTGGCGGCATGTTCGTGGCTGGTATTTCAAATTGAAGAAGCTTTCACCAATGTCGCGCACGCTTCGAGCTTATACCAACTTTTCAGACATTGTTATCGAGACAACTAGTTTGGATTCTGCTTTCTCTCTCTCTCTCTCTGTTTCGTGGGAATTGTTATGCAACTTTGTGTTGCATAGCTTCCAGCTGCCGAGAGGAATATTACCAGGGAGCACTTTCGGAATTGCAAGCCACCGGGAAAACGAGGAAGCTCCAACGATTCTTGCTCGACGCCCAACTCTTTATTTTTTCTCTCTTTTATGACTTTGCATAGAGCTCGAGAAATACAAATCAGTTCCTTCTGTTTTTTAGATAAAATTACACAATATCAGTAGCCTTCGTCACATACGATTTTGACCATTCGTCTGATCATCGAAGTTCAATAATGAATAAAAATAACTATTTATTGATCTGGATATCTCTATAAATACACTTAATACTAACTTTGATAAAAATGAAGAAACCAATTTGTAATCTTTTCCCTGGAGAGACGAATAAATTAAAATATATATTTTTTTTTTGAATATACTCGTATAAAGATCAAATAAAGAAAGTAAAAAGTTGTCAATGAATGTACGTGCGAAGTATCGTCTCCTTTTTTGCAAAATGTGTATTGCTGATCATTTGATAACGATTATAACAATGAATCGAACGAGCAAATATGGATAATAATCGAATTAAGCACTCACCTCTATTCTAAACGTCCATCCCTCCAGGCTGAGTAGCTTAAGGGTGGTATTTCTGGCGAGAGCGTGACAGAGTAATCTGGAAGGGTGGTCGTCGAGGGCGAGTCTTGGACTTGCTAGATCTAGAAGTTGAAGACACGGTGCCTCTGTCAGCGCCAGAACTAATGGCATCACATCCGCCGGTCTGGATGCACCGGCCGCCCTCAGAGCGTCCAAATTGCGCGCTCTTCTGATGGTCTCTCCCAAGCAGCCCGCGTCCAATCCGCCCAGTAAACACTTGGACACGTTCAGGGACCTCAGCTTGCAGTTCGGCTCTCTGGAGCATTGAGCGAATCATTCTCATATTAGCCTATTCGTTATAATTTGATGAAGACGAGTATTTATATATACGAGAGAAGAATTTTGTCGAAGAAAAAGAAAGCGAAGAATTAAATAAAAAAAAAAAAGGAAAGAAACGCAGCGGAGGAAGATCTAGAAATCTAGATGCGATGAGAAATTGTGTTGAAAAGGGGCGGAGTGAAAGAAAAGAGACTCTTCACGGTATTCAGTGACACAATTGTATTCAAATCTTAACGAGGATCCACTCGAGTATTAATAATGGTATCGGTAATTGGAAGAATCTTGAACTCTCCTCGATATCGGAAGAAATAGAAAATTAGCATAGGAAAAGTGGGGCAATAATAATACGGGAGGGATTGACGAGAGTTTTCGTTAACCTGACGATATAAATTCCAATACGAATAACGACGATATAATCGACATTAAAAAAAAAAATAATAATAATAATAATCTAGCATAACTCGAACGAAAGTTGAGCAGATTTACCTGGTTCGAGGTGGAGAAGAGCAGACCGGAGAGCAAAGAGACGGAAGGATTTAATCAAAGCAACTGACAAGTCCAGTAATTACGCAAGATCGATGATTATACCGGTTGTAAGGTGGCGAGGATAGCCGTATCTTTATTAATTGAACGCAGATAGACTTTTAATTAAATCTCGTTCCCGACAGATGAAGGGGCGGCGAAAGAAAGAAAAAAAAAAAGTAAAAAGAAAAAAAAATTGAACGAGGGAAATTAAGATTGTTACAAAAATGGAGATCTGAGGTAAACGTAATTACGGGTACGGATAGTGAAATAACGGCGGCGGTCTCTGTTTAACGAGATCGATTCCGGGGAGTTGATTATTCGGCGGGTCGGTTGTAAATTGAACAGTCCCTCGATAAATCAGATCACCCATTAACACGTGTTTGCAATCCTTTACGCGATATTTGCTTAATTAACCGATACGTTTCATCATATTGTAAATGTATATCGATAAAATTGAGTCGTTGAAAGCACGAGAATCGATAAATCCACAAATGGAAAGGGATCGTGTTCCACAAAGAATTCTACCATTCGATTTTTAGACTTCGAGTAGACTCGAAATCACATTGTATTAAAAAAAATGGAATATTGGAAATCAAAAATATTGAAAATATACAAGTAATGGGAATCGCAGATATTAAAAGTAGAATATTGGATCAAGCATTGGTAAAGTATTGAAAATCGCAAGGATTGGAAAGGACATAGCGTGATTGCAAATATTGGAAATATCGCAGCTAGTAGAAATCAATATTGCAAATTACAGAATATAAAGCCAGATATCCAAAAATCAACAAATTTTTGCCATTAAAAACTCCAATGCTCTTGTGCATAAAGTATAAGAATCTTTTCTTCATTATCCATCTATTTTAATTTTCATCCATAAGGGATGCGTGTTTGACAGATACGATCGAAGAAGTTCAGGATCAGAATTGCGGGTCTATTTAAAGGTATCCACTTCTCAGAGGATATTTACTCGGGCTATTAACGTGGTACAATATGGCAGGGACGGGGGTGCAGCTAATGGCGCGCCTTTAATGGCGCCCGGGCTACGAGGAGTAAATCCGAGTGGGTTGGACGTATCTATCGCGGGGAAAAAAAATATAGCTCGCGAAACGGTACGTGCCGGCCGTGCTTTGAATCTTTCTCCGAGAAATAAACATTTTATTCAGACCGTTCACCGGTCGGATAAGCTATTCGCCCAATAAAAGTGATACTTTAAATCAAAGCGTATCGGTTCTCTCCTCTTCGTTTCAACCGTGTATAATTCTTAAACGCTCGTACTTGGTGAAAATGAACGGCCAATCGATCACTTCCACGACGTATTTCGGGTGTATCCCGCTTTTTCTTTTCTTCTTTATTTTTCTCTCCTTTCGTTCCTTCTCGCGCCAATTGATTCCCCTTTTCGAGCAGCGCAGCGTGTTCGATACGCGTTTGTAATTTCGCGGACGCGAAAACATTCGGATGAATCGGGGAAGAATGGAAACGGGGAGATTTTTAAACGGTTGGAACGAGTCTGGGTCGCGAGTCGAAATTGGAACGCTTGGTAAATGAAATTTATTCAAATTACGGGGTAATCTTATCCAAACGAAGCTACGAATAATCCGGAATGAAAACTGGAAGCAGCCCGGTTGTGAGGCGAGAGAGGAGAACTCCTCCTCCTCGCGAAGGAGATTTCTCTGGGGTAAGGAGGGAGGGAAAGGGAGCAGGAATCGATGGACACACGTAGCCCATTGTAACTCGTAAACAAGTTAATTGCACGCCAACTCAGAAACTTGCTGTCCTCTCGCAGTTTCCTTTCAACTTCGTTCAAAGAAGATTGTCCGAAGTTGCTCTCGGCTCGCGTACATCCAATACGGACGCTTTAACGACGTTAACCGTTGCCGCGTTTCGTGCGATATATCTCCTGCCGTTTTCTCTTCCTCTTCCATGAAATCCATGGAAACGAATCGAACTTCGTTACGAATTCAAATTTCGATCGGGCTTCGAAATATATTTCGCGATCGAACATTTCGAAAAGTTGGAACAAGAGTGATCTTCTTTTTTTTCTCCTTTTTTTGTAAATCTAAAAAAAGAGAAAGAAGAATTATTATTTCGTCTTTTGAGTTATTTTCTTTTTTTCTTTTTTTTTAGTCGCTTTTTTCGTCACGGTCGTATCAGTCGTCGACTCGCAGTCGCAGAATTCTTCGAGTAACTCTTTGAGCTCGCCACGCTCGAGTTATAGCGAATCGGAAATGCGAGTGGAGAAACGCCACGCGAAAGGACGTTTGCTAGACGCGCGTATGAATGAGTTGACGATATTTTTAATTAAAAACACAGAGCGGACCGTCAGACGCGAGTAAATTGGACCTCGCCGAGAAAAATATTTCCGAGATTATTTCTCCGTGCTTCCGCACCGACTCGTTTGCCTTTTGAAAAATATATACATTTTCGTTAAATTCCATCGCCCACCTTTATACACCGTTGGAAATTATCAAACCGTGTATTAACGTCGATAAATACTAAATGGACAATTGTATTGGCGTGAAATTGATATTCGAATAATTTTGATAAGAAAAAAAAAAAAAAAATATTGAAATACTTATCAATTTTCTTCGACAAATCTTAAAAACTCATTCTTAATCGAGAATTTAAGATTAAAACAGTGGAATTTTTCCTCGCCAACCCAAATTAAGTACAACAATCGACAAATTGGCGTTAATTACGTTTGAACAATTTTTTTAAAAAATTACGAACAAAGATCTCGGATAAATTTTCGGGGAGCGTGGAGACGAAACAAAAACAAAATTCCACGGGGTCGCTGTTATAATCTTCGAAAAAAGAAAGAAAGAAAGAAAAAGCCACGCTGACAAAAAGGGAAAGAACAAAGGGAGCAAGCAGGGGGTGTAAATTATTTCTCGCGTTTCAGGGTTGACGCGTGATAGTTTGTTCGTAAATGGAGAAACAATGAGACTAAGGGCACACCCGGTCGACTTCCGTTTCGCCGCGGCACGTATCGCGGCGAGGCTCGCGCGCTCGTAAACGGATTCATAAAGGAGGGTGAGGAGTGCTTTCTTTTCTGGCTGCCTTTTCATCAACCACGGAACAAATGGTCCAGACCGCGGCCAATAATGGAAAAACACGCCTGTCGTCCCTTCTTTTTTTTCACAACAACGACATTTCTGTTGGTCCCGCTTCCTACTTCCTCTTTTTACGATCGCTTCGTGTTCGAATCTCGATGACACGCGCGAAATCCGAATCTAAAGCGTTCAATTGTTGTTCTTGTTTGACAGGACCTTCGCTTCTTTATAGAGAAGAATGTCTGTCGCTTAGAAAACTACACGAAGATTATTAATATGGAATTTGTAAGTGAAACTATCGATGTAATTGCGCATGATCATTCAATATTGTTGAAATTATCTCGTTCACATTCGAAAATCGGGACAGGAGAAAAAATGTTAATCCTCGTATCGCAGTAGAAAAATTCAACAGAATCGAGATAACTGGAGAATCTTATCGAATTGTTGTTTAAATTATACGATATTTGATATACGACTCGTAATCAGAGGAGATAGAAATAATAAGCGTATAATACGAAAAATTATCGTTATAACGAGGTTAAACTGGGAGATTAAAAAATACGTGGGTTCAAAAATTTCTCTTGGTCGTCCGTAACACAGCAGTTATCCGCGGGCATGCTCGATATTCGAAAAATCTTTGGTATCCGGTTTATAACGTTGCGCAAGGAAAACTGGCGACCGCGGGATTATTCGACGCGGTAACACCGGGAATTCCCATGAAATTTCCTCTCGCAGCTGGTCTGTTCGAATTATGATGCGAAACGTAGATGAAAGAATTCCATTGCGGGCCATGTAATGGAAATGCAAAGGCTGAAAGGGATTTTTGCGTGGTCGCATGTGCGTGAACAATGGACGATATCCAGGTGACGTGCAGGTGAGACTTGAAATTAACGCCCGACGAATGCCGTGGGCAGGTGACAGAATTTTATTTTGAAATTCCATGGTCTCGATAAAACTCCATAAAGCTCGAACCAACCAAGCGAAAACAGACATACGAGACAATCCTTTGTCGATCGATTATTCCACGTCTATTGTTCGTAATTCTGAGAGACGGAATTTTTGGGGAATTTTTAGTGAAAAGAAAAAAAAGAAAATTTTCATCGAAGAAATGGAGAGGAAAAAAATTTTTGCGATCCGACGATCGTTTTGCAAAAAAACGATGTTGATGAAATCTATTTTTCGACATCCTTAAATTTTACGTCTAACAATCGTTCACCCTGAAAGGTAGCGCGCCCCCTTCACGGAAACTTTCCAACAAGTTTTTATAATTTCTTGAATGGCCACTCTCCTCCGTCTCTTTAATTTCCATAACTCATTTACCGGATGTTCGAGAACCAAATCTCGAAAACTTTCTTCAAGAGAACTACTCGTTGCAGCGGTTTCTATCAACAAACTTGTCCGATGATTAGGGCCGAACTAACTATTTTCGGCTAAATGAAAATTTATTTTCCTCTTTGCTTAAATATCAATAACTCCACCTTTTAAACTAAATCCTTATCCGTAGCATTAATCACTCTTCCAATGTATGATTTAAATTTATATTCATATATACATAAAACAAAGCACATTTTATTACGAATATAAACATATAACGGCGCTAATTCTGAATCTCATAGTGTTAATAATACTTAAAATCTTAGGCAAGCTTGTGATCCATCTCGTAGAATATATAATCCCCTCACCTGATGGCGTTGAAGATCTCGTGGAAGCCAGTTCCTTGATGGCTACTGACGTCGCAAGTGGGCAACGGGTGCAGAAGCGGCAACCGGTGACAAAGTACGCTATCGCTGTTCCTCTTGCTGCTTCCGTTGCTGTCTCTGTCCCTGTCGTTCTGCGGCAGCGGTCCGTTTCCGGTGGTGGGCGCGGGACCAAGGCCAAGCCCGAGGGGGAGCCGCGGAAGGGTGGCTGGCCTCGTTAAGCTGCCGTAGGCTGCCAATGCGCCCCTCGGCAGGGACGAGTAACACCGATTTAAGGGTAGCGTGCCAAGGGTACTGGACGCGCATCCGCTGCTTCCGGATCCGGATCCCGAACCTGCGATGCAATTGTACGACGAATCACTGATTATGGATTAACGTATTTGACAAATTTCTGAAAGTGGTGCATTCTACGATGGACCTGCCATGATGATGTAGATTTAAAAATTTGGACAAATATTATTGGAAAAGGAGATTAAAGAGGATTGGAATTTTAAGTCTTAAGGGTTGGATATTCTTCCAGAAAGTGTAAAAGTTTTTTTTATTTTTTCCAAGATTCAAGGAATGTAGAAGATATTTATGTTTAAAAATTTATAGCAATTCTTGGTTAATGGACGAGCAATCGTTAAAACTGTGGAATCTTGTACTTTAAAACTTTATCTCTTTCATTTATCCCGATACGATACTTCCGCTTCTTGAGATATTATCCGATAACTTTTAATCGTTTACTTTACTTCGTTACAAATTAGGAAAAATTTAAATCGTTGTGACTTCAAGGATAATTAATCCCTCCAACGAATGGAGGATTATTGGAACGATTAAAGAAATCGTATCCTTTAAAACATTTTTTTGATTTATCTCGATACAACTTCCTGCTCCCGAGATATCATCGTGTCAAGAGAAAGATAATTTTTAAATCGTTTACTATTTTTCTTATTCTCTTGTCTCGTTGATCTATCCAAGATTCGTAGAAAAAATTCATGCAATTCTTGGAAGATTTCAATATTAATCTCTGCACTATATTAAATGAAACGTTAAACGAAAACCCCTTATATCTCAATGATACGAGATTCTTCTATTCCCCGAGTAGATTTTGATCATAAAATTTTTATATTCCGCTCACGTTTTTCATATAAAGAAAAACGGGATGTTTCACGAATGTTGTTCACAGCCGCATTTAACATTAATATTTTACAACATAATGTTATACAACCCCTTTTCTCATAGTCCGGATGACAAGTTTTTAAATGCGTGGTGTCTTTGACACGTAGACGATATTACAATCTTCCGGAATCGGGACAACCAACCGTTTCCAGCTTTAAATTTCAGCCTTCAAAGCGACGCTGAAGTAATTTGTACTTAAATTAGTCTCGCGAGAAAACTCGTAAGATTGCGTGACTCTGCATAAACCCTCGCGACGACTGGATTAAACGAGACACATTGGGTGGCGGGTGTTTAAGCGAGTTCTGGCCCGAGTTTACTGGCAGTAAAGCTTCTGGCCCCGTGGAATTAATATAAACGAAGCGTATAAGCGAGAAGGGTAACGTTGGTTGGCTGGTGTATTGCCGGTTCGTAAAGTAAGCGACAGACTCAGATCCGGACAGGAAGTGGTTACGAAGGGAACTTTATTAAGGGCTCTCCTCCTCCGCCTCGTGCTCGAACGCTTCGTAAGATAATGGCTTCAATGACGAACGATGCGTCACACGAGTGCAATGCACTGCTAAATAAACCGCGATGCAAGTGTGACACGAATTATTAGGAAGAGGCAAATCGACCGATTTCGTCGCACTTACAGATACTGCACACCTCTTTTCTAAATTTAGAAAAAAAGTTTCGACACAGAATGTCGGTGAAAATAATTAATCCTAATATTCCGTTGTATTATTTTTCAGATTAAGGAAACCTGCATCTCATTCTTGTATTCATTCTTGTATGCAGGCACCTCTTTTCTAAATTTAGAAAAAAAGTTTCGACACAGAATGTCGGTGAAAATAATTAATCCTAATATTCCGTATTCCGTATTATTTTTCAGATTAAGAATCCCATTCTTGTATTCCGTGGATCTCCGCCGCTAACACATGTGTTAGCATCGCGAGTTGCATGTAGCGCGGTGTGTTGGTAATAAAAGTATATTCCGGTTTATAAGCGGTCGGACGTGTGTTTTACGGCAACCTCATCCCGCTGATCGTATTATCACGAATGGTGGAGAAACTTTATCGCGAACGAGATACGCAACAGCTCGTGCTTGGAAAAAATATAAAACGTTTACGAGCAAGGAAAAACCCGCATCTCGAAAGAATTTATAAAGTCTCTACCGTCGAGCGATAAAATTTTTACAGAATTTGCAATTTGTTATATGTATCCGAATCTCGATGCGATACTCGAGATAAATACGTTTCGAAGGCAAGGGTCTACGTTTAATCTCGTCGAAGACGAGAATTCAAGGGATGGAATCGTGGCCGTGCGTTTACTAAATTACTAAATTCCTGTTTGAAAACTCTTGTTCAAAAACCTAACCTAACCCAACATAGCTAACTGCTACTTTATTAATTCTTCATCTGAGAAATATATACATGATAATTTTACGATTGAATCGGGAATTATATCGCAGAGTAGAATTTTACAGAAATCTACTCTTTGCCCATTACCCGATATTTAATTGGCTGAAGAATAACTGAAAATCGAGGCAATATTTCCCTTTATGAGAACACGCCTGGTGTTCTGTTTGGCGCGAAGGGAAATGGAAAGCGCCGCTTCGAGCCAGGAAATGAAACTCGTCGCTAGGGAAACTTCTACCTAGGAATTGCAGCGACTGTCATCCCGACTATCGCTCCACGGTGGAACAATTAGCAAAGGACAGGAGCGGTAAGTAGCCCAGGCAATAAGCAACCGCGAAACACCGATGGGATTCGTTATTCTTTTAACAATTTGCGAGCGAACGTTGCGCGCTAGATCATTCGTACGACGTCTCAGAAAAACTAAATGAGCTGGATTATATATTTTCGAGAATGAACTCGTAAACTCGAAGCCTTAGACATAATAGCGCGTTTCGAAGGGAATGCGAGTCTGATCTTATTATTTTCCATTTTTCTATTGGGGAAATAAAAATAATTTTTTTCTAGAATTCGTACGGGTTTTGCAATTTTATTTAACGCATTCGGGTGATACCGAAATGGAATAATATGGGAAAAGGCGATACGAAAAATTTGTCGGATATCCAGGCTTTTCATTCGCATAAATGTTCATCCGGTATCGGTGTCGCCATATATTTCTTAATTTTTCATCAATTTTACAATTACTTTCTGCGCTTATCAAAAATCTATCAGAGGATTTTTATCTCGATTTTTTAAGTCGCATCGAAAAAAGAAATGTTTAGAATTCGAAATAGAGAGAGCATTTCAGAAATCGATCGAGAGTCAACTCTCTTGTTCCCGTGAATTCAAAGAGAATTCTTCTTGTTCACGCATGACGAAACTATCGACGTACGTTTACGAGTCGTACGAGTCGAGAAGCGCTTTCTTTCTCGCGATCCGGGATCTAAATCGAGGCAACGGCCTTTTTTCCCCAAGATTTTCCAGGATGGCAGTACTCAGTTTTAGCCAGAAAGACACCTTTTTACCTCTTGACGAATCGTTTTAACACGGCGACAATCGCCGTGCTCGTATCGTATCGAGCCCGCTGTTTTTATCGCGAGATAAACGACGACGACGAATTTACGCTGGCTCGCGCGCCAAACCCTCCCCCCTCCCCCCGTGCAAAAACCATTTCCCGTTCCGAAGCATCGTAATGGCCGTTTCCATCGGCCACGGTACATTGGATACGAACGTTCCTCCCTCGTTCAGAGCCGATTTAATTCCGCTTCGAATCTCCTAGGCACGATCGAATCCGCTCGAATACTCATTTCTCGGGAGTTCGTTTAAACCCCACTTGCTCCCAGATAGACTTATTATTTCAGGGAACCGATTCCTATTTCTATTCCAGACTCTTTCTTTCCTTTATTTCCTTTTTCCTTAATTTCTTTCTTCTTCTTCTTCTTTTTTTTTGGATTACCTCTTTTTTTTTACACATTCATTGTTTCGTATTCCCTTTATCAAGCTCGATTTAAAAAAAAAAAAAAATCCATCCATCAAAAGGGAAATTATTAAGAAGACCTTACGTCCTTTCTCTTCGGAATCTTCCTTCGTTATCGATTCATCAAGAAAAATGGAACGTGGAACGTTTTGAATAATCGAACGCGAGGAGGAGAAACGAGCTCGGTTAGGTTTCACGTCGACAACCTTCTCTGTCTTTATTCCAGTTTTCTCTCTCTCTCTTTTTTTTTTTTTTGCTCGCCCGCGTCTCTGGTTACGCGCGTTCGAGACGCGTGCAGACGCGGATACGGTCGCGTGTCCCTCGCAAGGATTAATTACACGCGGAGAACCCGTTGAAATTGCGCGAGAATCAGTCACCACCACTATCTACCACCACAGTCACGAATCACGAGATGGCCGAAGATTAAAAGTAAATCGAAACTGTGGAATATGGATCGCTGACAAGTTTTCTAGAAGAGAATACGAAGAGAGAAGTTGCGTAACAACACTTTCGCTCGACGGGTATTCCAACGAGTATCGAGATAAAGCGGAATAAAGGAGGACGTAGAAGTAAGCGGCAACCGTAAATCTGATACCGTTGCACTTTTAAAAGATCGTGTCTAGCCACTCGCGAAAGAAACGAAAGCAAAAATCGACTGGAAAAAAGAAAGAAAGAAAAACTAGTCAAAATAGACGGACAATGAGTTCTTCTCGCAATATTTTGCAAATTGAAGAATGAAAGCAGAGCTGCATAAATCGTAAATTTGAGTCTCTCGTTAGAAAAGAAGCCGTGTCGTTTCCAGTATCGTTCGATCAAACGATGGAGGCCGAGAGTCGCGAGCATCGACATCCAACTATCCTATCCTCCTTAACATGAGGGGAAGGAAAGCGAGGGATGCAGAAACGGTGTGCTGTTGTTCTTCGACGATGCGGAGTGTTAACAGTTCCGACCGAGGAGCTCCAAGTTCTTCGAGTTACCAACTGTTTATAGTATAGCCTGGTAGCTCTGGCGGCCAGGATCGATCCGCAGCGAATTCGTTACGTTGGAAGAGGTCACGTTTTCCCGATAACGGTGGTGCTTTATTAACTTTTCGAGTTTCGTTTCACGTTTAATATATTCGAAGGATCGTAAATCTACTCTCCCCTCTTCTTCTCTCTCTCTCTCTCTCTCTCCGCTCGAGAGATAGACTCGAATTTCTGGCTGGACAATCGGAAAGTTGCGAATCGAGAGTTGGAGTTTTCAACAACTTTTCGGTTGGGAGAGTTTTCGCGCGAAGCAGGGTTGGACGTGGCGGGGAGAGATCCGATTTCCAAGTGGAGTAGGAGCGCGCTTTCCGCGCGGCGTCGCCACTATTTCGCTAAATAACCACTTAAGACGGATAATGGAGGAGCCACGCGCGTATTAAGGGCCCCCAGGGGAGGGGAGCTTGACCCAAATTATCAAAGAACATTATGGGTTGCATCTAAATTCATTCGAGCGCGCTCGTGCCGCGCTGAACAAGCGGAATGGCAAAGGGAATAATAAAAAAGGCGCATCTTCTTCCCCCGGCCGAGTTTCATTCTTTCCCTCCTTGGATTTCATTAAAGAGCGGAGAGAATAGGTCGCCGCGACCCGGTCAGGATAATAATTACGTAATTCGTTGAAAAAAAGAAAGGAGAAGGGAGAGAAATTTAGAAAAGAAGGGAGCCACGCTTCCGGGAAACGAAGATATCTTTTTCCTTGTATATGTCATTTTCTCGCCTTCGATTCGTGGAAATTATTATTTCTCTGTAACAAGTCGACGACGAACAGATTCAATCTCTTCGAATCGAGCGAGCTCGATTTCGTTTCTTCCGCTCGAAAACGAATTACGTTTCGTAACCTTCCCATTGGAGGAACCACGGTCACTATTCCTACGTAGACCAGAGTTGCAGAGATCTATTTTCCCGATCGGGTCGATCGACCAGACTTTTCTAATTACGTTACGAGACGAAAAATCTTCTCTTCTCTTCGGGATTCGAATCGATCGATCCTCTCTCCAACGTAGAAAAATACGAGAAATCTGGAAGTAGAAATCGCACGGACTTTTTCTAAGGACTTAGCCTTCTCCGATCTTCTATTGGATATCCATTCACAATTTTATCTAGATAAGAGAATTGGAACGAAATTTCGAAATTCATCGATCCTTGGACACCGTCCATGATCGAATTCGAAAAGTAATTTCTTTTTTTTTTTCTTCTTTTTCTCGCCTCGACGCAAATTATTCCTAAATATTTCCAGCTCACGTAGCGGGGATCTTTCTCGTTCGTTGCCCGTTATCGGGCGTTGGAGCATCGAGTTAGGGAAGCGGACAGAAGCGGATTGATTAGAATCCCGTAACGGAAGCAAATAGGCGTGCTCGGCTCGAGGCCAGCCTTTATTGAGATCCGAGTGGCCGAAGAGAGATTGGCGCCCGCTTCGTGCGGACGTGTGCCCGCCGGCGATTCGCTCCTCTCGCTCGAAGAGATCTGCGAACAGACGGTTGATACTTGCGCCGATACACACACACAAGCGCAATTTTGAATCGGAAAGGAATCCTCGAAGGGGGGTTAATCGTGTCTTGAATCGCTGTGAGAACGGCTGATAAAAACGGTTGATATCGCGAATTCACGTTTCGAATTGCAAGCTGAAATTGTTCATCCGAAGAGAGAGAGAGAGAGAGAGAGAGAGAGAATTGGAAAATGAATGGATTGTGAACACGCGAGATGGTTTATGTAACGGAGATTGGATTATCATAATTGTCTCTGAACCGCGGGATGGAATTATGCAATATCATTTACCAAGGTTTCTGGTGGGTATCTGATGTATCTGATTATCGGGGATCGATTGGCTTTTACGAGAATGGATTCGAAAGCTAGTCGTCGTATTGAAATTGCATCGCAATTTGCAATCCATCGTTTCCAATTTTTCCACCGCGTGTAAACACGATTCTCTATTCACGATTATTTCTTTTTTTTATACTATATACATTTTGACGAGTACACGGTGATCGTTCATCCGGAAATGATATGCACCGATTCCTTTTGGATAGCACGAGGCGCGAGCAAAACGAAATATTTTCCCTTCGGTGAACCGTTTCGGTGTCGTTTCTCGCGTATTTTCCCTTTCGCATCCGGTTCGCGCATCGTAGCTATCGAAAAAAGGAGGGGAAAACAGGAGGGGGAAGAAAAGGATAAATCGACGAATCCTCTGGAGGAAGCGTGGGGCGAAAGATTTGATTTGTCTATGGGGTTGGTTATAGACACGGCGTCGCCGCCTCGGGAAAAAGATTGCCTTCGATTCGACCTCGATGCGGGATCTTGAGGGACTGCTTTCAGACCAGTCAGAAGTAAACTCGATCTTCCTGTTATCCGTTTAAAGAAAGTGGGGGGAGGGGGGATGATCGAAAGACTTGGAGCGTCTTCTGTGGAGTGAAAAAAGATTCTCCCTCGAAACCTTTACTTTTCCTTGTCGAAATTCTACTGCTATGCTGGATTCGTAATGGATCGAACAACGAGGAAGGAACACGACTACAATCGTCGTCTTCAAGAGACGATCGATCGATAATTTCCTCGAGATCTCGTTTCTTCGTCGTCGTCGAGATAGGGCCGCTCTCTATCTCCTCGTCCTCCGGCGACGAGAGGTTGCCCTCGGTTGTTTGTAATTACCGTAGCCGCGAAGGAGTAACACACCGTATATACAGCGTGTACACGGGCCGGGTGTTTGCCGATACCGGTCGTGACGATAACATCAACCGCGAGACGAGCGTTTGTCTGAGACACGACGACGAGATAGGTGGCGAGAATCGTTTCGAGGGCGTGCGAAACGAGGGAGCACGGTGTTGCCTCCAAGCCAAATGTTTGCTTTGTGCGTTTATAGCGGGATTATGCGCGCCTCGGGGAATTACGAGGATAAGGAGGAATCGCGGGAGAATGGATGGAATTTCTTCGGGTGGACGATTTTTCACGGATATTTGATATCCGCGTGGAATATGTTCGTGAAATTTAAAATCTTTTTTTATCCTTTAGTCTCATCAACAGATTCTTATCGCTATACGATCCTTACACGAGGAGCGTGTATCGACACGACACAATTCAGAGAACAATTCAATAATGCAAAGTGAAATCTATATGTATCCTTGCGGAGCCTCCTTCGAGGCGCGAGCAACTATTCCGATACGGGATACGACAGTAAAGGTATTCCCAAAATGGGGATCTCATCGAGGCTATTCATGCATGTGCATGAGAGAGAGAGAGAAAGAGATAGAGATAGTGGAGAAGATCGAGGGGATGGAAAGGCGTTGGAGGAAGACGTTAAGGGGCTGTTAAGGGAGAAGGTTTGGACAGGGCGTAACAAAGGGGCAGATGATTAATACGTTATTTGGGAGCGGAAATTCACTTGGAAAGTGTCGTTTGCACGGTGCTCCGCGTATAAACGGAGCGAGGAAGGGCCGCTGTTCATCTTCCTCGAGAGGGAGGATTGTTATCATTCCTGGGGAAACGGATTCACCCCGATTCAAGCCTCGTGCAAACTGTCGTGCTGATTTTTCCTTTCTTTCCTTTTTTTTCTTTCCTTTCTCCTCCTAGTTGTGCAAACACCAGAGAATATCTGCGTCGAAGAGGAAGGAGACTCGAGACGAATTCGTGGAGGGATCAGGTTCTCTCTCTCTCTCTCTCCCTTGGAAAGTTTATTCTAGCCCAATCGTTTACTTTTTACATAGAGAATTTCGCCGCAATGTACCCTTCCGCCCTTTTGCCCGATATCCCCTCCCTTCTTCTCTTTTCATTCTCGAGAATGCTCGTTACTCCGTCCTTTTAATCGAATCGTCGCGACCGAGAATTTTTATATCATTCCTCGCTCGTTGTGTTTGCAGATGGAATCCGATGGGACAAGGCAAACCGATCTTTCAGAAGGCTCGAGAAGAATTTCGAGAAGGACGAAACTAATTCCAACGCGAATTAGAATAGCCGTCGTAGTAGCAGTGCTAGTAATCCGAGATAAATCGTGATATAAGAGAAGCTCTCTCTCTCTCTCTCTCTCTCTCTCTCTCTCGGCTTATGAGAAGAGAATAGTTGAAAGTTGATCTCACACGTGTACTAGGTGCAAAATGGCGCTTGTGAAGTTTGTATAAAAGGGTTGTGAAGTTTCAGTTCTCAAGTTCGATGGAAAACACCGCTGGAATTTGCGATTTGCCTGTTCTAATTCCAACTTTCTAGCGGGCACTCGCGGACAATTAACTCGTTTCTGGCTCGCGTTCACGCGTCCTGGGAAAGGATTTTCTGCCACTTTCATTATAACCTCGATGATTTTTTTTTTTTTTTTTAGAAAACGGGGTCAAAAATTCTGGAACGAATCAATCTCGATAGAGTGGCACTTTGCCCGGCAAGCAATGTTATCGTACTCTACACTTTATGTCGATCTTCGCCGATGTTGCTCGCTCTCTTCTCGACAACCCTTGTTGAGCCAATATTCGAGTTCCCATTTTAGATCAATGGTACGTACTATCTTCGTATCTGTCATTACCTTTAAACCCGGCTATTTTTATACAAATTGAACGTAATACGAGGAAATTTAATATCTTCAACTTATGATACGACATCTGATTTATTTCGAAGAAACGAAATAATCCGTCCAATACGATATTACAAATATATCGCATAAGAAGAACGGGCAATTTAAAATCTATGTAACAGAATTACCGATATATATTTGTAAATACTACATTTTTCTTAGTTGCAATTTGACCTCTTCCCGATTCTGTCTCGTTATGAAGATTTCGACCCAAACATGAATAGCACGAGTGGGATTCGTGGAATGAATTTTTTCAATCGAGAATGCTTTAATTTTTACCAGTACGATCCACGAGAAAATCACGATTCTTAAAATCTACGTTGCAAAGTGCCCTACCGCCCGAATTTCGTCGAAGCTAAATGATACGGTTAATTATCGAATCCGGCCAAGAGCATTCGCATTCGTTTTCAATAATTGCGAAATTGATCGATTCTGACAAAGACCTTAACTCTGTTCTCCTGAATCCATCGAATTTCCAACATTTGGCGTTTAGGCGTTTCCAGCTCGACAGAGTTAGGTTTCATCCAAGTGCGTCGCAATAAATCTCGATGCAGCGTGTTGGCGCGCTATCATGCAGATTGGCCTTAATGGCGGCCGATAGTGGATCGCGTTTAACGGCGCGTATCGACATTTTAAAATAGCATCCAACACCGTTCGTTTTTTTTTTTTTCAACGGGCGAGAATCGGTCGATTAAACAACGATGGGAAACGTTTAACCCGCGTGATCGTTAATTCGGCTCGTCTTAAGCCACAGAACTTTGTTAAGCTCACGCTCGTTGATCGAGCGACGTAAGAACCATGCTTCGTCAACTTTCCAAGCTCGAGCTTGTTCGAGCTCGAAGGGTAAGTCGAGATCGATATAATACGAGAATCTATGCGAGATTTTTAGATTCTTTTTAGACACTTATTATTAATAATGCTCGACCGTATTATTAAGTGTGCAAATAAGTTCCTTCCCTCTTTTTTTCTACGATCATAACTTTTGACCGAATTCGTATTACTTTACCGTTTGTGTTGCCGTTTAAAACAGCGTTCTTTCGTTTTTAAGAAGAGTCGTGATGAACGCTCTAAGAGTTTCCAGTCCTGTGCATTTATCTTTTGCATTTCAGCTTAGGAAATCAGGTGAAGCTAGTGAAACGGTTTGTGAGAGAGAATACTTATCTTACAGAACGTGCAAAAAGTGATATCAAAGATTTAGAGGCGGAAATTTTAATTTGGAAGACGACGAAAATTGGCAGAAAGATTGGGAGTCACCAGACAAGCAATCTTGTATCTATCCGAACAATTGGATGATCTTGAGTATTTAATTTATGTAATAAAATTTTGAATGTGGAAAAGAAAAGAGAAAAAAACTTATTTGCACACGTAATATCGCGGATGAATGATGTCGGGTCAATATAGATTTCTATTTATTTTTTTTTTTTTTATATTCCGAGTTTTGTCGATCCTTTCAGTTTGCCGAAGCTTGTGCAAACGAACCGTCGAATGTTGGAAATTAAAAGAGACAGACGAAACGAAACGCTCGACCGAGTAAGCATTCCCGCTATTTTTGGAATTTCACGATTTACAACGATTTACAACTGTGTGTAATAACAGTTGAGAATGGGAACGAATCGTCAAAAGTAGAAAAAAACAAAACGAAGCAAAAAAATAAACAAATAAACAAAACAGAAGAGAAATAAAATAAAACGAGGCAAGGTTTTACCCATACTGATTCCAGAGCTGGACGGATCCTCGTTCTTGGCGCCCCAACTTCCGGCCAAATTGAGCGCGAGCAAAGGCCTCTCCTTGAGGAGCTCCGCGACCGAGGCCAGTCCCTCGCATCCGCATCCCAAATGGGGCAAGTGAAGCGCCTGCACTTGAACGCAGTCACGAAGAGCATCGCAGACCCTGGACACTTGCTCGCCGGACAGATTCATGTCGAGGACCAACCGTGCCAGGCTGGTCGACGCGTGACTCAGCCCACGGCAAAGGGCGTTCACCACGCACTCCAATCTGGAACACAAGCAAAACGGTGGGGATAAATTCGCCTCTGCTCGCTACGTACGAATTCGTTCAGGCCGAAACCTCCCCATTCGAAACACCGGGGATTGGCCTCGAATCATTTGCTCATTCGATTCACCCTCTGTTTGTGACCCGAAATCATTCTCATTTACCCACGGACGTGGAAACGTGGATTCGAATGGGGGGATTAAACAGCCGTGTTACGGTCACTTGGCCACCAGGGATAATCGAAACGTGTCCCGATGTTTATCCCCTCGATATATATATATATATACACACGCACCACACACACACACACACACACACATATTTTTTATTTTTTAAAAGACTTATTCGATTGTGTTAAGGAAACGTTGCAGTTTTCGTGCCAACGTTTCGCAAGCATTGCAGTTTCCTTCATCAGTGGCTGCTTGACACACTGCTACCAATACACTGCCGGCAACTGCAGTGTTTGCGAAATGTCAGCAAAGAAGCCGAAAATGTGGCCTCGAGTGGGGGATACCCCGTTCCAGTTTTTCAACCGGAGCCGGAGTAATTAAAAGTCAACAGAGCAACGTCGAATTTTTAAAAAGTGTATCTTCTCGAAAAGTAGCGATGTTTCCTTGCGCGATTCGATAAATTGGACGCGAAAACTTAAGCGGTGGTGAGATCGATCGATCGATCGATTTCAGCCTCGCGTTGTTTATGGATTCGTGCATGCGTTGTGCACGCCTCGCTTCCTCCGTTATACGTCCGCCCATTATTTCGAGAGACTGTGTGCACACACACACACATACACGCAACAGTTATGCGAAAGCTATCGATTCTTCTAGTCGAAGGGGAGAACTTGAAACGAAACTGTTCGGATTTCCTTCAAAATTGCACAGTCGCGGGGAAAAAAATGTAAGGATTTTTACGAGAAGCGATACAACTGAACGAGACGCGTTTTCTGAATCTAAAAAAAAAAAAAGAAGAGGAATTTTATCTCGCTTGATGTTTCCATTTACGAACGATCGATATGGATGAGAGAAAGCAGTGATGGATCGATGTAAATAAGGCGGGCTGAGAACGTATGTACATATTCATGAACAATTATTTGGCAAACAAAGCTTCGTTTTTAATTACGCGAGATATATGGAATTAAAATAAAGTGCTCTGTGTTTTCTAAGTTAATTAAAATCATCCAACGCTACATTACTGCTCTCGAGTAATTCTGTTTAATGATCAAATAAAATCTGATAATTACGCGACGCGTATATTAAAATGTAAATAGAATATTAAAATTAAATAAACGAAAAAGAAAAAAAGAAATGAACGTAAAAAAGGACGAACAAATTTACTTTTTACTCATCGATGATAAATTAGTTAATTAATAAAAATGACCTTTACTTTTAATTCGCCGAATTTACGAGTATTCGGTGGATCGAGAGCGTGCCTGACCAATCATACGTGCTATCACTTGCAGCTATTGATAGCTCCAAATATTCCGACAGCTGTCAGTCATCGTTATCGCAGATCGTGCACCTGATCTCGGCCGAAATTTTACGAGATATTCGTTAACGTCATCCAAAGCTAGATTGCTAGATTTTCAGCAATTTATCGAGAACAATATCACTTAATATTCAAAATGGCATCAAAATGGAAAAAAAAAAAAAAAAAGAATTCCAAGAATTATTTCAACCCAGCTTTTCCATTCGTTATTCATCATCGAATCTACGCAATCTCGATTTCTCGACGTTAAGAAAAAAAAAAAAAAAAAAAAGACACGCTAATTTAAGCGTATATATATCCTGGAAAAGCAGAAATTAATTCCTCGAGCTGAATCGAAATATTCTTCTTTGTAAATTTTGTTCGATTGTATCCGAGCGAAGGAGCAAAACCGCTCGAAATGGTGGAGAAGCGGCGAAAATTGCACGGCAATCGAGAGAGAATGGAACAAGCCGTGAAGCGTGTTGCGGCCTCTTTCGAGCACGGACTCGCGTTTCCTTTCCGCTCGATGCACTTGACGCCGCTGAATAACCGGATGACTCCTCGTCGCCGACTCGGCGGTATCTCTTCGATCTATCGATCGATTGCCGTTCTTTGTCGCGGCCTCCTTCGAGATTCCTGCCCAATTTTCAGCGCTCCTGCTTCGATATCGAGATGGTGACGACGAAAAAAGGAGGGAACGAGAGAAAACACTTTCTCGGCAATGAGCTCGAAAATGTCCCGCCTCCGGGCAAATGGTGGCTAAGAACGTCTCTCTGCAGAAGGCGTAGTTTTTCACGTTGGAATTTTTCTTCGGTATTTCGGTTTGGAAACAATCTGCAAAGTGGAGAGAAGAAAGAGAGAGAGAGAGAGATGAAGAATGCGATGCGGCGAGAGTCGAAAATGAAAATTAGAAACAAGAATGAGATAGGGGAGAGTCGAGGATGGAATGGAACCTCGAACAAGACTTTGTTCAGGGAGTAAGAATCGGAGAAATTGGACGAAATGAAACGAGATCAAGGGGAGCCAGGAGCTTTGATTGCGTCTTGTCAAGTTGTAGCCAAGTTTTTCACGTCAAAGCGTTTCGTCGTTCGGCTAAGTTTTTCCTCTTTACGGGGGGGGAAAAAAATTATGAATCGGCGCAAACTCTCGCGAAAAAGAAACTCTTCGAGAAGTTTCAAAGAGCGGAGACAAAGGGGGAAAGTAGAAGGAATCGCGAGGGGGGCAGCTCAAGAGGAAGAGCAGGTTCTCCGCGATCTCCGTGGTCGAGATTGAAAAGAACGGAGGAGAAACGGTACGCGATCCGTAATGCGATCCAGACGATGGGGGGAGGAGAGGCAGAATCCGAAAGAAAGAAGTTCAAAGGAAGAGAGATTCGAGGAGCGATAAACAGAGAGAGAAAGAGAGAATAAAGCGAAAGAAGAGAAAATTCTTTAATTCTTCGCCACGGGCCACGAAAACCGAACAACCTTCGCGAAAAGGGGGGAGGGAGAGAGAAAAATCCGCCCCATTCTTGGCCCCGGCATATTGTTCCGCCACTTTCTCGACTTTTTCTCCGCCGCGACTTTATGCAGTCATGATTCAACCCCTCAGCCGCCGCTCATTGTTACACCGCTCTTGTTGCCGCGTTTGCTCGCGGCCCGATGGCGTGCTTTGAATATCGAGTGCCGTTGCCCTTTTCGCAACGGGGCCACGCGTGAAAAACCCCGTCTCTTCAAAGAGGGGTAGATGTGTCGCTCGCGGAAGAACATGCTCGAGAATTTCATTGCTCTCGAGTTCTTTTGCTTTCGGGGAGATGAGGAACATGCCGGAGAATTGATAATTTCCCAAGAGCCGCGTCACGGAACGGAAAAACGTTATTCATCTTTCTCGAAAGATGTGGTGGTTCGTTGCTACGCTCCACGCGCAATTTTTCAGAATCATCCGTCAGGTCTCTCCTGTTCGACCTTTGCCGACGATTGAAAGGGAAAACGGATTGCAAACAGCTTTTCGAGTCGAGGGGACGCGAAGCGAAGGTTATTCGAGAATTTATCGTTGCGATTGCTTTTCATCGGTTCTCGATCTTTTTTCAACCGAGTGCTCGTTTTCCCTTGCAAAAAGAATGCGAGAAAGCAGGCCACCTGGCCTCGTATAAACCGTGCGCACGGAGGAGAAAGCAGAACGGTTATGCAAATGGGGGGGGAGGACTCGAAGCATCGACACCCTCCGCGTATACTCATCCGTGCTCGGCTCGTTGGATAAACACGTTCTTTTTCCCACCCTCGAAAACCACCACCAGGGTAAATGTCTTCCTCGCCGTTCCACGCGAGAGCAAAGTAAACTTTTTAATTTATCTTGCCGACCTTACACGCCGTACGGGAGAGAAATTTTACCGAGAGAAATTAACCGAGAAGAGTGGAGACGTTCGACTAGCAACCGTAAAGAAGCGTAAATTGGTGGCCGAGCTTGTTCTTTTAAAAGCTGTAGTTTATCATCGATGAGAAAATATTCGTGCTCCTGGGGAATTTTTTAAATTTCCCCAACATGACAAATATAGCTTCTTCCAACTTTTCGCGTTCCAGAGTAAATATATTATTATTAATAGTTCGTTATTAATAGTTAGTAAATATTTCTCCTTGTTTATTCAGACAGTCTCTTGCCCTCCCCCGAGTCTTAAAAAGCGATCTATTCGTTCGTCCACGTCCTCGACTTCTCTTCTCGAAACTTTTTTAATCCACTTTCTGACGTTGCTCGACGTTCACGCAAACAACCCGACGTTCCCCCCCCCCCTCCCGTCATCTTAACGAATATTCCACCGCTGTTCCCCCTCAGGAACTTTTCTTCTTTCTTCTTCTTATCGCGTCTCGCATACGTTCTCCTTCGAGAACTCGCGTGCCTCCGGAAAAATTTTATAAAATATATCCATCTCCAATTTCTCGCGTAAATTAATAATAATAATAATAAGAAGAAGAAGAAGAAGAAGAAGAAAAAGAAGAAGGAATTAACGGTACTCACCTATCGTGGGCAGCTTCCTCGAGACAAGTTATAACCAGTTCGAAGTCGTTCAATTTCTTCTTGCCGAGGACGCTCTTCAAATGGCCGGCCAATTTTTGCGCCTCGTCCGCGGGGAACTCTTGGCCAAGAAGGGACGTGATCCTGACGAGCTTCACGCTCTCGTTCCCGGCCAAGGCCTCGAAAAAGTCGTCGAGGTATCTCGGATCGGAGCCCCTCTCCACTTGGAACACAACCTCGAGGGCTTCGAGGGTGCACGCCGCGCTCTCGAGGATCCTCGCCCACCCTTCCAGCTCGAGGGGGGATGTGTGGACCAGAGGGGCGGGAGGCCTCTCGTTGGGCGCAGGGCCGAAGCCGGGTCCAGCGCCGACCAATCTGCACACGGCGGATATATTGCCGTCCGAGGCGCCGGCTGCCTTCAACAGCGAGAACACCGCCCTTGGCGGCACCTCCAACGGGCACAACTGATTCAATATCAGATGCGTCTTGGGTCCCAGCAGGCCGGCCAAGTGGCTGATGATCCCCGACGGCAGCCCTTCCAACTCTCTTCGAAGTATGTTGGCGTACTGGGCCACGGAGGTCAAGTAGTAGGCAGCCAGGAATTCGGCCACCGCCATGTGGATGGGCGTGTACAGGTCCGGTTTCCGCCGTTGGCCGAACGTCAATCCTTTGGTGAGGAAGCCCAACCTGGTCACCTCGATCCCTCCGCCCCGTGCGCGAAGCTCGGCCTCCGTGTAGCAACACCTGCCCTCCCTGAGCGCGGCCAACGACACCTTTCCAAAGTCTTCCAATCGTTTCCTGCAATGGCCCGGGATCTCCTCGTTGTGAGGGACAGGCGGATCCAGACTTCGCTTCACGATGCACTTGACCGCGGCTTGAACCAGCGCGCTCGTCTCAGTTGGCAAGCTTCCAGAGTCCTGGGGAGAACGAATCGTAATAAAACAAATGTAATAAAAAAAGAGACATCGATAACTCTGGTCTGGTGTACACGAAATAGTACCTGGTAGAGGCAGCAGAGCATAATCCAACCAAGAGGGTGCTGACCGAGCTGCTTTACGGTCTGGGGCTGCACGTTTAACGCCTCGAGGAACTCGCAAGCCTTCTCCGCGATGTCGTTGTGGATGAAATAAGCGACGCACAGCCTCTCGACGTGGGGCCACTCCAGCCCGGCCAAATGGATCCTTCTTTGGACGAGGGGCGAGAGCATGGCCGAGTTGCCGGCCGAGCATGTGACCAGGATCCTCGCGTCCGGGAACAACCGCCCCTCCAGAAGGTCTACGGCGTCGGCGAGGGACGCCCTGCCGCCCACGCACTCGTCGTATCCGTCCAGGATGAACAGCACGCGATCCTCCATCAGGTGGAGCGTGCGCCACACTTGAGCTATCGCGTCGCCGATTGCGGCCGTCCTCGGGAACAGCTCGCGCGCCAGGTAATTGAGCACGGGGCTGCCGCGTAGCTCGCGCAGCGGGACGATGAAAGCCAGTGCCGGGCCATCGCCTTGGATCGCCCACTGGTGAAGCAGGCGGAGGCAGAGGGTCGTTCTCCCGCTCCCGGGGCCACCCTCGATGGCCACGCGGCGAGGCGCCTCCGAGACCGTGCCGTCGCTCAACTGTGCGTGCGAGATCGAGGTCGAGATCGAGCGGAAAGGAAAATATAATTTCGTTCCTTTTTTGCGGGCAAATTGAGCGTAACAATTGGGCGTAATTGGTCGTTTATAGATAGGCGAGGGTCGATGATCGTGGGTAGGTAAGGAGTAGGGGAGGGAGAAACGGTGATCGAATGGGATTAGCGGTTCGCGCGAGAGCGGTTCAAAGTTCTCTAATTAGCAACCGGACTGGGATCGTGAAACCAAGGAGTATCCGAGAAACTAGTCACGAAGCATCTAACTTTTCTTCTTACCGCTGCCCCACTTGTGTCTGTGTACTCTGGGCAAACCAACTTCCGGTATACGAGTTGTTCGTGATTCCAGCCTGCTTTTCGTTTCGTTCTCTTTAACTTCTATCTCCGACGCGAGGTATATAACAGGTCGAACTTATCTATCCGTAACCCGCGTTGATCTTCGCCTACACTTTTCGACCGGATCGACGTGCCACGATTAACGGGAGAACCTTCGAATTTCGTCTCTTCTCTCTCTCTTTCTTCGAGTTTTATTCGAGCTCCTCTTCTAATAACGAGAATTTAGCGGACGATTGTTTCGTATCGATTCTTTGGAAAAGCGAGAGGGAAAAATTTTCTCTTATGTTCGTACGAAAAAAAAAAAAGAAAAAGAAAAACAGATTTAATCAGTGCATCGATGAGACTCTTTTCCTTCTTCTTTTTTTTCACGTAATGCTTTGTACACGCGCCCATTGTTCCCGAGATGCAATACGCGTGTGCTGCGGCAATAAAGGGAGAAAGTCGTTTGTTCCATCATGCTGGTAACTATTGCTAGTTCCCGATCGATTACGCGATAAGCCGTCCTTTGCGGAATAGAAACTTGCTTACGGAATCGATTATGAGAGGACGTGTTTCCGATTCCATCCATCTCGAGCATCGAATTATCGATTGGAAATCGATTGTTCATCGATCTTTGCCTAATCATCGCGGCACACGAGTACTCTTTGTACAAATATATATTAAATACACAAGTGTTGATGATAAGTGATGATAAATTGAGCGAATCTAAATAATCGATCGAACGAACGGAAAAGTTGTTCGTATCGTGCAAATATTTTCACATTATATTTATTATGTTATATCGTTAAATTTTTATATCCGTATCGAATATAATCCGATCGAATTAAATTAGAAATCCATCCTGGAAAAATGTTTCGTAAATACGCTATTTGTGTCACGCGTTATCGCGCGTTTTAAAATACGAAAGATAATTTTGGACGAAGATAATTGCTGTGAATGATCGTCGTCTTTGTGCTCCGTATTCCTTATCACGAGGGTTGTCTCGGCTAGACCTAGATTATAAAGGGCTCAACCATCACAAAAGTCTTATTATCCAGCTTCTTCGTTAGAGGCTGTCGGCCCAACCCATTATCCCCGTGGATCTAGTCCATTTACGGTCTGTTGCTTATCCTCCTCGAACTAGATCAAACTACGATCCGCTGTATATTAATAATTTGATTTTCTCCTAGGTTCCGGCAGACCAACCTGCCTATATTCTAATATCCGTTTCATCCGTCTGCACACGTTCGATCGAACCTGTGATTTCAAGCCTTCGATGTTCCAGTTTGACAGGAAGTTATTCATCCGTATCTCCTCTTTATCGTTACGATCTTTACGACTCTGGATCTCTCGTGAATCTCTCCGTTGCTGTTAATTTCTCACGATTCTTTTTACTTTTGCGCGATGAATATCAATATTGAAAAAAAAAAAAAAAAAAAAGAAAAAATAGAAAAATAATGGAATGGAATTTTCTTCTGGAACAGAGAATGAAAATTACATTCCCAATCCTCTTATTTTAATAAGTCGAGTGTAATTAGAATGACACGAATTTTCATTATTCGAATTTCATATCAGATTTTTGTGATATTTATTAAACAATCATTTTACATTTTAACTTTTTATTTCGGCAAATTCATCAATCGTCCTTTATGTTATTTGCGAAACGCTGATATCAAGTTTTCATCGATACGGTGCATAGATACCATGCCGATGTTTCAATTTTCATTCTATATCGAATGAAAGCGATTCGAAAAATAAATAAATAAAATAAATAAATAAAAGAAAAAAAAGGATATATCCGCTCTGACGATTATTTTCACGTGCATGCTTTTATCCATTATTCTTCGTGAAGAATACGCATCGAAATGGTGGCACGGATGGCAAGCAGTCTCTTTTTTTCGAGAGAGGGGAAGGAGGAGGAGACGGTGTCCGCGCGCGAGACGAAGCATCGCAGCACAGGCGCGCGTTTCAGAGGCGTCCGTGGCGAGACAAGCATAGAGACAAAGAAATTACTTCCAGCTGGACAGATTGGAGAACGCTCGTCGCTGGGGTGCACCCGTGTTCCGGGAAAATGGAAATGATATTCCAACGAACGTCGACGCCTTGGAACGTCGTCGTTGATCCGGAAAAACGTCCACTCGAGACGGCCGTCTCGCGATGTAAACGCGCTCATTATCGCGCTGCGCATTCTTCTCGCGACAGTGCACGCGATAAATTCCACTCCCTCGTGGAATGTATTGATTCCACCATTCTTTTCGTCTATTGTTTATCGAGTGGACGAAGCGTCGATCGAATGGGAAAGGGTATGAAAAATTTATATCGATCGATCGTTGGAATTTAGTTTTATTATAACGCATTCGATTCGATATCGATAAAAAAAAATCGAAGGGAATGTTTTAAAAAAGGTGGATATTGATTTTTCGAAATAAGAAATAAAATTTCGATAATTCTCTTCATTTAAATCTAACTTCGAGAAGTGTAAATGTGTAGTGCAGCAATTTTGGAAAATGAAAATTCTCCTTCTCTTTTATTGTTATTGATTTTTGAAGGATACAAAAATTAATTGCGAAACCAAAATATCAAACTATCGTATAATAGGAAATTTATGTAATACGTTCGGCATGGAATACGATATGATCCAACGCTGAAATCGTTCCTCTTGCTCCAAACATCAGGGAGGACAAATCGTCGAGCAATTTTCGATACCGCGGGAAGTGAAATTTTCTCGATCCACGAGTGTTGTCTGGACAATGAGGCGAAACGAAGCACAGGGAAAGGGAAGAAGAGTCGCAAGAGTAAGAGGAGATCGACGTTACAGACGTCGAATTAAAGCGGTCCATTTACCTCGATCACCACCAGCTCGTTCTCAGCGGATACAAAGAAACGGTCGTGCATTGTGCGAGAAGTTATCACCGTGGCGCTATTAAAAAAGGCTTTCGAGAACCGTTAACGAAGCGAAGCTTCGGCCGGCCATCCGAGATCAGGCGAAGCCACGACAGAACAATACCTCGTTACGCCGGAATCGAACCGAGTGCTCCCTCGATTCCTCTCTCGTCGCATCTTCGCGACCCACGATTAAAACCTTCCTCCATCGAAAGTATTACGTGCGACGATATAATACCCTCGATTCGACTTCGATTCGACCACATAGCGGCCCCTTCCCTAGATGACCATCTCCTCTCTTCCTTTTCTAAAGGAGTGAAGGAATTGTCTCAACTTCTCTCTTTCCTCTTTTCTTTGATCGCATCGCGGGAAACACGGTTCGGGCATATTTGTGCGACGATAACATCCCCGATTCGATGCCAGAAACTGCATCGTTTCGAAGGTTTCTAAACGACCATCTCATCCAGTTTCGAACTCTTAACACGTTTTCAACCGAGCTCGATCGAATTTTCCAGTTTCTCTTTTCCTTTACCGATTCGGACATATTCGTGCGACGATTCAATGATATCGTGAAGACGATGACCACAGGATCATCTCGCTATTCCTCTTCTCAATTTCAAATTTTCGATACTTTTCCTTCGAATGTAAGATCGATATAATCGTCTAATTTCTTTTTCTTTCCTCTTTTTTCCCGTCGCATCGAGGAAAATAATGCTCTCGATTCGATGCTAGAAAGAGATAAAGATTTCCCGATGAATCTTTCTTTTTCTTCTTTGCTCTGTTTCTTAATACCTTTCGTTCGAGTAAAAATCGATAGAATTGTCTCTTTTCCCGTTTTCCTTCATCGTATCGAGAAAATCGGTTCAACGTTAGAAATAATGTCGTGAAGAATTCCAGATGACCATCTCCTCTTCTCAATTTCAAATTCTCGATACTTTTCCTTCAATTATAAGGTCGATATAATCATTTAATTTCTCTTTCTTTCCTCTTTCTTTTCATTCTCGCAAAACAATGCTCTCGATTCGATGCTAGAAACGACACGAGATAAAAGATTTCCAGATCAATCTTTCTTTTCCTCCTCTGCCCTGTCTCTTAACTCTTCCTTTTCTCCGAGGAAAAAAAATTGAATCGTCTAATTTCTCTTTTCCTCTTTTCTTTCATTACACGAACGTGAGAATATTTGTTCCTCCGATCGCATCCTCCTTCCTCTCGAGAATCCTTTTTATCATCCTCGTTTGCACTCGTCGAGAGGAGGAAAGTTTTAAGATCCTCTCTAATTGCCAACCTTTTCGCTTTCTCCGCGCGAATAACGCGCTCGATCCCCACCCCCATAAGAAGTGTGTGGATCAACATGGAGGAGCGTCGTTCGAATACTCGACTTGTAAATTCAGTTTGGAGGCAAAGGTTAGAAGCAAAGTTTGGGGAAACAACTCGCTGTTCGAAGAATTTCTCTTGATCGGAAGACGAAACGCATCGAAACTTGTTACGCGATTCACACGACTTTGCCCGGAGAGAATCATCTATCATGGCAACAAACATCGACAGACGGTTCACGCAACGGTGAATGAAAATCTTGTAACTCTTAACAGTCGAGAATCCCTCTTCCATCCATCCTATTCTTTTTTCGATAAGTTTAACACGATTCGTTGGCTCGATACGATCTTTCGAAGATGGATTTCAATGGATAAACGTTTCAACGAATCGCCCGTCGAACATATTTTTGCCATTCTACTTCGATCCTTCTTCAAACATTATACACTGTTCATATTTTAATATCGCGATTCAATTTTTATTTGTTTATTTTATTTCGACAACCGAGGACGATTTATCGAAATTATCACGCTCTTTCGAGTATGAGATCAATTACGAATCCATGATTATTGTGCGGCATTCAAAACTCTACGCGAAATTGCGTAGAACAAGACGAACGAATTCGAGATTCTGTTCTAACAAATTCAACGGTACGAGAAAGTAGGGACGAGAAGGAACTTTGCTTTCACACGTCGCCAAGTTGCCGTGGCAAGTTTTAGCATTCGTCGAGGGGAGATTCGTACAGTAGCATCTGTCCGGGGTAAACTTGACTTTTCCAATTACGTAGTCGATATCGTGCAAATCTGGTATAAACCGGCGACAAATTTCCCCTGTTGTTACAATTGGACGGAGAGGTGTAACGCACTCGAAAAAAAAACTTGTTCACGCAACCGCGAGATAATTGCAAGCAGATTCGTTCTCCTTTCCTTTCTTATAAGATGCAAAAATTTCAACTCGACGTTTACATCCTCTCGTCGAACCTTTTGAATCCCTTTGAATCTTTGAGAAAGATCGAACGAAAATTTCTAATCTACAATCTAACAATGAAATAAATCGACAAAGTGCCTACAAATAGATTAAATTAACACAATCGTACGTTCCATCTCTCCCAAATAATTTACCTGGCATCTCGTTCCATAATCAGAGAATTCGAGGTAAAAACTTTGGGAAGGGGAGGGGAAGAAAGTTGTTATCGCGGCGAGAAGATATTCTCGAAAATCGGAAGCGACCTCTTAGAATTCCTCCGCTCTCTCGAAAACCGAACATCCGTTGTGTAACCGCTGTGTGGGAGGAGGAGGAGGAAGAGGTTGTTGCAGGGAAGTTTTACGAGCGACGTCAACAAGCGGCACGTCGCACGGGGCGACCAAGTAGTTTCCGCGGGATGATTTATAACACTCACCCTGACGGGGGCGAAGATCTGGTCGGGCTTGATGTTCTCGAGCCTGTGCTCCTGCTCGCCTTTGTGGAGCAGCTGCAGGTGCGGCTGGAAATGCGCCGGACAAAGGGTGCCAAGTGGAAGTGGCGACGCCCACGCCGGCAAATGGGGTGGGTCGCGAGTGCCTAGCTCCCTGTAGAAGGACTTGAGGAATCTGCAATTGCCAAAGTGTTTGCGGTGTTTAGACGGACACACAGTTTCCCCAATTTCCACGAATCGCTCCACGACGAAAAATGGAAATCGACCGTGTCGTGTTCAAATGTTTCGTTAGGAAATTTCGTTGACGACGAAGCAACACGAGCGTCGCTTTTTGAAAGAAATTTTCAGGAGGGAAATTGTAAGTGAACGGACGGAGAAAGAAAAAGAAAAAAGAAAATCGAAGTGTTTGAATTGTTTATGTAATGAACGAACGAAGAATAGTGGAAGTGAAGAGTAAAATGAGAAAAATATGAAGCGGAATTGTTGCTTTTGTGATTTTTAAAATGATGCGAAGAGAAAAAGAAGCTGGAACGTTGACTTATTACACGAAGAGACGAATGAAAAAAGGAAAAGGAATTATGAAGTTATATTTTAAGTTATTTTCATAAGCTCACTTCGAAAGAAAATAGAAAAAATTCGGAGAAATCTTTATAAAAAAAGATGCAAACATTTCGTGACTCAATCTCGATCTTTTAATCGTTTATCGATCAAATTTGCTACCCCCTTTTTCTTTTTCATCGTTAAGATTCTAATTAATTCGCGTCAACGGCGCTCTGCAACGGATCGCTGATCGTCGATTTGACTGGTTAATTTCCCAGGCGACGAGGCCGTAGCCGTGCTAAGTGGTAACTTCGCGTTGAATGATGCATTCGTCGTACCCTTCGCGCGCGTTAAGATTGATGATCTTAGACAGAGCGTGGAAAAGAAGGAGGGGAGTTTCGTCCGCTTCCGGACGATTGGCCAGACAGGAGCAGGGATACAATTTTAACCCTTTTCCTACTGCAGGAACGACTATCTCTCTGCATAAGATGCCACTGAGATACTATGGACGACTATAGTCGCTCTGCATAAGATGTCACTGAAATACTACAGTCGACTATAGTCTGCATAAGATTGAGGTACTATGGACGACTATAGTCGCTCTGCATAAGAAGCCACTGAGATACTACGACTATAATTGCTCTATATAAGAAGCCACTGAGATACTACATTCGACTATAATCTGCATAAGAAGTCACTGAGATACTACGAGCGATTACAGTCGCTCTGCATAAGAAGCCACTGAGATACTACATTCGACTATAGTCTGCATAAGAAGTCACTGAAATACTACAAGCGATTATAGTCGCTCTGCATAAGAAGCCCCTGAGATACTATGACTATAGTCGCTCTGTATAAGAAGCCACTGAGATACATTCGACTATAGTCTGCATAAGAAGTCACTGAGATACTACGAGCGATTACAGTCGCTCTGCATAAGAAGCCACTGAGATACTACGACTATAGTCGCTCTGTATAAGAAGCCACTGAGATACTACAGTCGACTATAGTCTGCATAAGAAGTCACTGAGATACTACGACGTACAGTCGCTCTGCATAAGAAGCCACTGAGATACTACAGTTGACTATAGTCTGCATAAGAAATCACTGAGATACTACGAGCGATTACAGTCGCTCTGCATAAGAAGCCATTGAGATACTATGGACGACTATAGTCGCTCTGTATAAGAAGCCACTGAGATATTACATTCGACTATAGTCTGCATAAGAAGTCACTGAGATACTACGAGCGATTACAGTCGCTCTGCATAAGAAGTCATTGAAGTCACGGCCGACTATAATCTGTATAAAATATCACATATTTAAGATACTATGAGCGATTACAGTCGCTCTATATAAAATGTCATTGAGATACTATGAGCGACTATAGTCGCTCTGCATAAGATGCCACATATTATACGACGAGCGATTGGAATTATCGCACATCGAGTATTTTTCTCTAGAAACGTAGCATCGATATTTTATTCTTATCATCAATTTTTTTTTTTTTTTCAATAAACATCATCAAAACTACTCGAATTGTGAGGCGTAAACGCAGCCGCGTAAACGATCTTTCTCTAACGAAAGAGTTAAAGGATTCGGGCTGTTTCGACGACGATTAACTTCCTTTATTTCGTATTTACTGCTCGTTCTTTGTTTACAACTCGCTGTGGTAAACCTCGGTTTAAACCTTGGTGGAACAACGTCTGGGATAAAAAAAAAAAAGAAAAACTGAACGAGCTCTCGGGGCATCTACTTATATTCGATCCCAACGGAATGCACGGAATGCCACGTACATGGAGAAGACAGAGGCGTTTCCCTGAAAATTCTCCTCGGGAGAGTCGATGGTCAGCGACTCGTGGAGCAAACATTTTTCACGTTTCGCCGTAAGGTTAAGACGAGACCGCGCGAGGGAAGGAGGGGAGAGCGAACTGACCTTAACAGCCTTCCCAAGGGGTCCCTTTCCGGTGACGGCGGTCCTCCGCTTCCGGCGCCGAGTCTCCGCGAGGACGCACGTGCGCTCGATATGTATGCGGCCGGCGCAGGGGGCGGGCTGCAAGGCGGACAGCAAACGGGGCTGCTACCCCCTGGGGTCGAGAGGGTATAACTTCTCTCCAATTCCTGAAACAAAAGAAGAGAAAAGCCGCTTTAGCTGGGTTCCACCACGATTGTTATACTACTTCCACTTCCCCTTTCCCCCTTTCGATGCCCGTGTCGTTTCAATACGACTGCCCCTCCTCCCCTCTCCTATCGCGTGCATTCTCGTTGCATCGCTCGATGCCTCCTTGTTGCTGGGATGGATCATTATCGATTATTATTTTTTCTTTCTTTCTTTCTGCGGGATATCCGGGGATAAATAAACGTCGTTTTCGAAGTTTATCTCCCCCGAGGCGATAACTTCTCTTCCACGGGATCATAGATCCCCGTCGTTTTATAAAAAAAACCTCTTTATAAGTAAGAAAATAAGATCAAAGGCGTCCGGTTACCTTTTATTATTCTATTATATCTTCTTTTTTTCCTCCCCTTCTTTTTTACTACTTTTTGCGATTTATAAAAAGGTTTTTTTATAAAACGCAGGCGCAACACGAGATGATCTAAATATAAATAAAATAGAAATGGTTTTTTTGAATCGAACAATATAAATTATGACGATCCGTAAAGATTATTGAAAACGGATATACCAGAAGGGAATTAACGAAATTCAAGTTTCGATATGATATAATCTCGTTTATCTTTAAAGATTAAGAGACGGATACGATGTTGGATTGGAAACATCGGAAAGGTCAAGGATGAGCGAAATTTCCCTCTCGAAATCGGGGAGATTAATGGTGGAAGCTTACCGGCAAGTCAACACGTGGCTCATCTCTGACCGAACGCAGTCGATTACCCAACTGTGCTGAATCATCATCAGAGTGAAAGCGGCTCGATTAACGATCTCCCGAATCGACTGCTGTTAACAGGTTAACGATCGCAAAAGTGTCAAAAAAAGTTCGTCCTTTTGAAGAATCGGTGAAGAATTTCGAAAAGCTGCCTTTTTCGAGGGAAACGAATTCTTTTCGTGAGTGAACTAATTCTCTCTTCGATACGTGTTCGCTCTCTCGCGAGATCAGTGGAGAGAAAATCACGTGGCGGTCACGTCGGTGATCAGCGCAAAGGGGGAAAAAAGAAAAAGGAGCTTACGGTCAGCGATAGCCGGCCGCCTTTCAATCGTAACGCTTCTCGTCTCGGCCACTACGTGATCGAGGATAAGTTGATCAGAGGGAAGGAAAGCGAAGACTACGTTCCGCTTTTTCCTATCGAACCTTTTATCCCGAGACACGCGTATTCTCTACCTTTCGAATCTTGTCTCTCTTTTCTTTTCTTTTTTTTCTCCTCTCTTGCTTTTGATTGGGAAACAGACAAAGTTCGTGGGGTAGATTCGTTTGATCGGTATTTGAGAGTGATTTTTCTCGATAGGCAATTTTCCATTGTGAAAAAGGAAAAATAGCTCTATAAAAAGAAGACTTTTGCTTTTGAAAAAAAAAAAAAAATGCTTTTAACTCATAAGTAATAAATTTATTTCTAATTATTTAACATGGAAATAAATACCAAGCTTATTAGGAAATTGCTCGTAAAATTGAATGGGCAAATAGAAAGTATCATTTAAGTATCGGGTTTAATACGAGTAGATATATTTATTGGATTATCTGGATCACCTAAATGATAAGGATATTGGAAATTAATAAATATAAAAAAATGAATAAAACAATCCTGATAAATCTTTAACAGAATGGAACGAAATTTTATATTCATTAAAATTTGACCCAGTTAAATGTAATGAAAACGTAAGTTAAGCAAAATTATCATAAATAAAATAACTAACGATAAAATAAAACGAGGTGAAAAAAATCGCATTATTAATTGAAAAAAACCTGCCTCAAATTCGTAGAACGAAATTTGTCTTCGATGCATGGAATTGTGCCGATTTTCATCGGAACCAAAAATAATATTAATTGCACGTTACGTTCCATGAACGACATTCCATGCTTCTTCGAAACGCTCGTTCATCAATCGCGTGGACAATGTTGACATTTCCTTCGAGCAAATTCCGCGCGCAAAAAGCCCTTGCCGAGGGTGGTTCTCGGGCAGGAAGCAAATAATTAAACGCTGGAACAGCGTGGAATGGAAGATCGAGGGGTTGGCTCGAGATGGCGAAAAGAGCGCGTGGTATATATAGAGAACATGAGCGGCTAAAGAAAAGGAATTGGCAAAAAAAAAGAAAGAAAGAAAAAAAAGGAATCGAATCAGCGTGAAACGACCGTGTTCCATCGGTTAATTGGAGCGTGTCGGGGCCGATGACGCGGATTAACCGTTTCGTGTTTCTCCAGTTCGATCGTGGACTTACTTTTCCGCTCGTCCATGGACCGAAATAAAGCCATTTTAATAAAAATGCGAACGACAGGATGCAAGTTTCGATCCAAAGCGTATATATATACAATTGTGTATCGAGCATGCACATTTCATTGGGATTTCTATTTATAAAAGAAAATTGCTTTTAATTCGATCATAAAAGTCCCTCTCTCTTTCTCTCTTGTGCACGAGCGTGGCGCAGCGAGGACAATTAAATAAAAAAATATTCCCCTTTCCCCCCGATTCGGATTCGCCCGATTATCGAGGATGATCAACGTCGATGATCGACGTTGAGGACACGATAGCGCACACGCTCGGTAATTAAACCCTTTAATCGCATTACTCTTGGTTATTAATCCCGCTTAGCGCGGTGGCTTTCTGTAACGACTTCCGCCGACGAGCCGCAGCCATTGATCGATCCGACTAAATAACGAAGCTTTGTTTGTGGGGATCAGACTTTGTGGGGTGATCCCTCGATACGATACGAGATCGATGAAAATCCGATTTTCGAGAAAATCGATCGTATTATCGTGATTATATTAACAATTAACAAAGATTTTTCAAGAGGAGAGAAATTTCAAATTTTCACATTACATTATCGCTCTATCACGTTGTAGTTCACGGATCAATTGTCCCTTTCGCCGATTCACCCCCCCAGCCATGCTCGTATCGTATCCGTTCGCTCTCTGCCAAAAGTCGGACTCTTTCCTCCGATTCATCGCGGCTCGAGCTTTCCTTCCTCCTCCTGACCTCGATATCCCCCCCCTCGACTTTTCCTTTCAGACTTATCTCTCCGAAACTTTAGTTTATTCCCCGAATAATCCGTCCCCCGGATCTCTGGTCGACAACAACCAGTGAAAAATTGCGCCCATCCTTATCCACCATCCTCGAAACCGCCCACCATCCCCGCTCCTCCTTCCCCCCGCCCCGCAAATTCCATTAACTTTCCAACCAACGATCGTTCAAAACATCCCACGTATCGAGAATTCCCTCCCCTATTTACCACGGAGAATCCCCCTATTTTTCGCTCCCGAACATTATAATACCCTTCGAGGAAAATATCAACGGCCACCAACCCTCGTGGGGGAGTGGAGGGGAGGGGAACGTCAGGAGCAGACAACGTACGGCCTGTTTCCGGGACAATGGATTCAAGAACCGATGGAAGCTCGACGGAAGCGGCAAGAGGGGAGGGGATTGGTTGAAGACGGTCGGAGAAAGCCGGCGGCATTAATTCGAGGTAATTTCTGGCGCAGACGACAAAGGGCTTCCGCGGCGTTCGACGACAAGACACGCGTCGCGTTGGCTGGGCGCGGACAAAGGGTTTCCCTTCGAGGATTACGGGAATCACGCGTCTTCGCTGCGCTTGTTGAGGCGCGGCGCGCCTTACACCGCCCGTGTAACACGTAGGGAGTAGAGGGCAAATACCCGTCGCCATCTATACCCGAGGAACGAGTGCTCCTGATGGATCCACCGATTTTCCTCGTCCCAGCATTTCCAGCAATTTACGATTAAAATCGTGGAGGAAGGGAGATTTCTCTCTCTCTCCATTTCAATATCTCCTATATTTTTTTTCGTATGGGAAATTGATCAAAATGCGTATTTTTGACAAACTTGCTCGAGAAGAGAAAAGATCTGAAAGTTGAATCTTATTTTTTTTTTTTTTTTTAGAATGCTCATAGCGTTGCTGCGCATCGTGTGCATTTGGACACGAACGAGATTCATGGGAGGAAGAGATCGAATACGAGAGACGAAGTTTGAAAGAAAGAAATCGCGACAAATTGGAGAAATCGATTAAAATCGTTCTCGTCATTTCGAGTCGAAGCACCGAGGTAAATTGAACCAGCAGGGTTTGGCTCCCTGCACCACACAGGGGTTTGCTCGTTTCGCCCTTGGGCGGGCGTTTAAGAGCTTTCTTCGCGGGGTTACGAGCGCACGATCGCTTCGGGGAAACGATTAAACCCCCGGTCAGGCTGCGAGGGCGTCCACAAATACGTTGGGATTAATTAATTTACGAGGGCGGTCCAATAAAATTTAAGCAAATTTGAACCACCCTTGTATCAACTCGGGCGTCCCCAAAGTAAATAGTTACGTTGCAAGGAATGTTACAAATGTCGGACGAAATGTCGGACATCCAACGCGGGAAATGGAAATTTTCTCAGTCGCAGGGAAACGGAAACTTCCCTCCACTTGGAAATTGTTTCGTTTAAAAAAAAAAAAATTTTTCACGAGCTATCGAGGATCGATATTATTCGTTCCGCTTGGAGAATAATTTCGAAATCGGTGATTAATAACCGGGCCGTAATTTTTCATTTCCGTTCAAATAATGGCGGCAGCTATTTCGTACGTTGTTGGCGCATGGAAAATTGAATTACGACTGAAATTGTAATTTTCACCCGGTGAAAATCCCGGCGAAACGAAATCGTTCCGTGAAATCGGCGCGGATGAAATAAAGATCGCAGCTAATTAACATCGCTTTGATCGCGGCACGAGTACGGAAACACCGCCGATTAATTAGCCGGAACGATTCGAATCCGATCAACGCGTAATCCTCGGTTAAAAATTTAACAAGTGTTTTCGATCGTGGATTATTACGTTGTTGTTTCCAACTTTTCCGAGTCTCCCTCCTTCTATTGCCAACTTGAAAACTTTCCCCGCTTCCGTCCACGAGTTAAATTACTTTTGTTTACGGGACGATCCAGAGAATCGAATGGTTTACGAATTTACGTTCCATTCGAGATTAAAGAGAGCGATCTCGCGATGGAAATTTAAAACCGTATCGTTCGAGGAGAAAGAAACAAGAATTCTTTATGATCAATCGAGAGGAGGAAGAATTGCAAATTAACTTGACGAGAATATATAAATTTTTCCTCTCTCTTGGAAAAAGAACAAAATTATTTCGAGCAAGCAGAATCGAAGAGAATATCGGGACGGGAGATTACGGGAACAGCCGAACGAACCCCCGTGAATTTCGCCCATCAAAATCGGGGAACAAAGGAGGGGCCAAAGTTGGAATCCAAGTGAGGAGGAGGGGGGGAGGGAGGATAAGGGTTGAAATCGATGGACGGACGGGGGGGAGAGAAGGGCACACGGAGAATTTCGGATCCCCAGGAATCTCTCCTCCCGCGCGTTAAAGTTCCATCACCGGCGGAAGTTAATTTAATCCTGATCCAATTAAACCGGATATAACGGCTAAGCCTGTTGGTGGGTGCAGTTGGCCGTGTGCAGTTAACGTGGCGATGCAGCCCGTGCCAGTTAACCACTGCGTAAATTGGAAATTGGCCCCGCCGTCCAATAAATATCGGATTAGCTAATAAATCGGACGGAAAACGGCGATGCGTTATATCCGCGGGACAAAACCAGGGGGGTGGATCGTGGGGGCGGAATTAATGTTTCTGCCGTTTCGCCTCCGCGATCTCCACTCTTGCCGAGTAATCGTCGAGAGACTCGGTTCTTGTCCTCTTGAACGTTTGAAAATTGGAAACAGATAGGATAGATAGATGTTTGGCAAGGGGGGGAGGAAACTTACGTTAGCAATTTTTTGATTCGTTAGAAAAAAGGGGTTCGTTTGCTCTTGCCGAGTAATCGTCGAGAGATTCGGTTCTTAACTCTTTTGAAAATTGGAAAAAAGTGGAATAGATGTTTGGCAAGGGGGGAGGAAATTTAAAATTTCGAAGAAAATTCCGCAAATTCGAATAGTTTTATTGTTGGCAATTTTTTGATTCGTTAAAAGAAAAGGGTTCGTTTGCTCTTGTTAAATAATCGTCGAGAGACTCGGTTCTTGTTCTCTTAAAGTTTGAAAATTGGAAAAAGATGGGATAGATAGATGTTTGGCAAGGGGGGGAGGAAACTTACAACTTGAAAGAAAACATTAGCAAAATTGGGAAGAGGGAAAATGGTTGGTATCGGTGTTTCTTCTTCTTCAACTTCTCGAGAGGATTAGTTTGAAGGTAACTATAGTGACATTGATGATCAGAGAGCTATCATAGCAAGATAGGAGAACTTGGCGTGAAATTTCGTGATGAAGTTGGAAGATAATTTGGTGATATCAAGAATAATGATGGTAATTTTGAACGGGAATTACTTTTGAAAGGCGAGTAAGATGGGTTGGTATTGATGTGTAACTTCTCAAGGGAATTACTTGGAACTTAATTAGCGAAGCGAATAAATCAGCACGTAGATAATTTTATCGCCAACTTATCGTCGTACTTTGAATTTAAGGATATGGATTGTACGTTCGACAATACATATCGATATCCAGGCTCCCTCCTAAAACTGCTTCGAATCTTCGAGAAATCGAATTTTATAACCTTCTTTCAGCGGGGAAATATTCACAAGCACTCCCGAAGGAGTACGGTATTTGGATAAGGATCGCGATAAGAAGATGCGAAAATCCGACTCATAAAAATCTGTTTCATAAAATTTTCTTCCCTAGATCCTTTCCCGTGTGATAGCTGATCGTCGATCGTGGAAAAGATTACCGATATTTTCGCTCATTTATTAATTGAGCTCCGTCGATTCTTTTTCGACGAGATCTCGTTCTTCTTTGATTTCAAATATTTTTCCGATTCGTACGAATCGATAGAAGTTACGATTCATCTCACGCAATACTTAATAAACACAGAGTTGTAACAAAGTTGCGCCATCCTGAGAGAGCTTTATGAAGTTTCGTGTTTTTATGAGGGCAACGCGACGCGACATTTGCTTCGTGGTGTCACGTAATCCCGGTGCTACGTGCTCATTTCTACGACTACGCACGAGCGCTTAATCAAACGTCTCTCGTTTTAATTGTACTCGAGGTCAGTTTCCCAATTGACTGCCAATTACGAGGCTAATTTATCCTCGAAACGTTGGATATTTTTCTAAAATTTTTTTTCTTCCGTCCATATTTACGAGGAACTGAAATAATTAGATATTTACAAGATACAATTTTGCATCACAAATAGGTTTTACGATCGTAGAATTCTTCAGATTTTTGATTTTCTACGAGTGTTTACGTACTTGTAACAAAGTAGACATTATTATTCAATTCTCGAGGGAAAAATTCCTTTTCCAAGAGTCGATCGATGGTTTCCAAGATGTCTTTGTCACCAAGTCTCGCGTATTGTTCCTCGAACGCGAAGAATTCTCTATTTGTTGAATTCCGTGTATACATGCGTCCGCACACGTGGCAAGAATTTTCCAACAGAATGATGCATGATTTAGAAACACTCGGTATTTATGTACCGTCGAGACATTGACCCACCCGGCCAACCTGAAAGAAACCGCATTTTTCAACGTCGCGGAAACAAATGGGCCGCGATACAGGCCCACCTACGCTCCCCTGTCACGAACCAGCAGTCGTGCAAGCTCGAAAAGCACCGCTCTCCACGTGAAGGATAGCTCTCGTTATAATACGAGAATCGATTTCTTCCTTTTTATTTCTAATTTATTTCCTCCATCCGCTGTCGTATCGCGCGAGGATGAAAAACACGCTATTACATATGCGCGCATACACTGTTACACTGTTTAAGAACCCGTGTCTTCTTCGACGAGAACGGGTTCAAGAGCGAGGAGAAACGAAGAGGAAAACAAGGACTGCGTGTATGGAAGGCATACCTGATTGCTGATACATAGTAATTACTTATGTAGCGTCCTTCGTATACACCAATGATCCTCGTTTAATTCCTCACGAGCAATACCGAGGACAAAGGTAAAGGAAGAAAGGGAACTGGAGAGAGGGACTTTAAACATGTGCTCGTCGTGTTATCTATGGGAGCAATGCTCGGAGCAAAGCTAAAGGAAAATTAACGGAAGGGACAGTCAGGATACAAACAACGTTGAGACAACAATGTTGAGGATACAAATGCTAAAGGAAAACGATGTGAACTTTGAAGGTTTAACTTTGAATCAATGTTTGAGTTTGGCAAAGTAAAAAAAATTAACAGAGTGCAAATTAGAGGGCAAAGCTAAACGATAGAGGTTTGAGATGTCGAGATGTGTTCAAGTTTGACAAAGCGAAGCATGACGATAATTAGCAGAGAGATTCATATATCTAAAGACACGCTTGAAGGTAGGAATAAAAGCAACGAAATTAACGTAGTTGAGAAATTTGAATAATGAACGAATGATGTTCAATCAAAATTATTAGAATATTTCGAGTGCAAATCGAAATCATAATTCGAAGAAGAGAGAATCTGGACGGTTATCTCGAAAATGCCGCCAGAAAATGAAAGAGAGAGAAACAAAAAATCTCCCTTCGATCGCACAGAATTTCACGGAATTTAAATTAGTTTGCGGATCTACTTGATAAATAATAACAGACGAGGTAAAAAAGCGCGGGGATGAAAAATCGAGCGGATATCCCTGCAGAGTAAACATGGAAAATGAGAGGGAAAATACCGAGGTACGGTCTCTTTGCAAGAGGGTGTGACGCGTCACGTACCAACGATCTAACCGGAAAGATCGTTTACTCGTTACACAATCCTCCTCGATTCACGAGCTATTCGAGAGAAGAAGGGTGGAGGAGGTTAGAATCCGACATAATTTCGGAGCAGCTGAGCACGCGGTCGTAAATATCGCTTGAAACGCGGCAGGAATCTATTCCGCTATCGGAAAATTGGGGCAAAGTCGTTGAAATAATTTTTCAACGACGGGAAGATGCATCACCATCGTCCCACTTATAAAATTGTCCCACATCCTTTTCGAATTAAACATCTTCTCGCTTCGGGGGAAGTCAGTCTCTCCAACGATTCGTCGTCGTTGATGGAAAATGTACTTGTATCGTGAAATAACTCGTTTCCTATATTTGGGAACAGGGAACGAAACGAAAGATAAGGACAGTAAAAGGAATAATTAAAGAAAAAAAAAAATATATGGAATATATTCTTGGATCGTGGAAATTTTTTAATAAAAAACGGTATGTTTTTTTGGCTTGAACGTAAAATTGATAAAAAAAGCGAATAAAGATATATCACGCAAATTATTTTAATAAGTCAAGCTTGAAATAAATAAAAGAAAGATTCAATGTTAGAAAAGATTATTAAAATATCGTACAAAAAAGAAAAGGCAATAATATATTCTTCACAAGTAACATATTAATTAAGGGAGAAAATGAATCATAACGTGATCGATTGTAACTTCGTTATTCGACAGAGAAAGAGAGAGAGAGAAAAATCGAATCGGATGAAAATTCGCGAAAAGTGGAAGAAGCGCAAGGGAATAATTAGAAAGAAAGATCGAAGATGAGGTTATTACATTCGATTAAGCAACTCGAGCTCGTTCCTCCGAGATAAAAGCCTTGGGAAATTAGCCTTAACGAGTACGACAATAAGACGATTTTAATTATATCCGAAGAAATCACGGTCGACCAATCCTCGCGATCGAGTCGTCGAGATAATAAAGTATCCCTCCCCCTCTTTTCTTTGAATCGTTCCAAGATTTATCAGCTCGATTCTTTCGCCCCCCGCTTATTTTAACGAAGATTTTCGCGAGAGGAGGAGTAACACAGAGTCAACTTGCGAAGAGTTAATCAGATGCGAAGAAACGAAAGATCGATAAATTATCGACGAGAAATCAGCGGAGATTAGATCGTTGTTTCTTCTGAAAAAGAAAAGAAGAGCTGTGGTTCTTCGAAGGAATTCTACCAATCCGCTCGTATCACTTTACAGATTTCATCGCGATACAGGTTTAATCGTGGAATTAATACGCGTCGGGGGAGCCAGCTTCGAGCACAGCGCAACGTGACGCAATAATAGGAAAGGAACGAGGGGAACAAAGAACTCGTAGCGGGGCCGATTTCCATCGATTCGATCGAGATTTACAAGGGGAGCGGCGATTTTCGAAATGATAAAAAATATTAACCGGAATTGCTCCGTTGCACGATTCGAATAACGGGTCATAAAACGATCAGAAACAACGACAGAACCGTGCCGATTTCACCGTTCGATCCTTTTTTTATTATCCGCGAATTTGCTGCTCGTTGTCTTCCAAATTCGAAGATCGTTGAAAACAGAGGGCATCGTTCCATTCATCGCCTCTCTCTTTCTCTCGTCATCGCGAAATCTGTCCGCGTCCCGACGATATTTCGAGACTCGTTCGGTGTGGAAACCAACCATCCCTCCCTCTCCGCCGCTTTCTAAATATTCATGAACAATCTTGCGGTAATCCGCTTCGTTGTGACGCGATTCGATGCATATCCGGGACACGTGTAGCGATCCTCGCGCATCGACGCCCTCCCTCGTAATTGGCCGTGGGACGTGATCGAAAAAGTGCGTTCAACCGTCGAGGAGAATTCGATACGATATTTCGAAAAAATATATTTCGAAAACAAAAAGGCGCCGATTTTTCGCCTCCGGGACGAGAAGTCGACAGACGATTTACGCGTAATGGAGGATACACCTCGTGGACGTTTCGTTGCGTTTCGTAGTCGAGCTCTTTCTTTATTATCCGTATAAAAGCTCACAGTTCGAGTACCTTTCCAAGCTTCGATGTTTGCTCTTTTTACAGAAAGCTTCTTGCCGCGCGCCGATGTAATAACCCTTTGCAACCGGGTCACGGAATTTCCCTTCCTCTCCCTTCCCCTCTCCTATACACACACACATACTATCCCGTTTACAACGAAGCCGTACATTATACACCGGAGGGAAGGAGCTTCATATTTTCCGCCAGACGTCTTCTCTCGTGAATCTCGCCTCGAGGAAGAGAAGGAGCTAACCTAATGGACGAGAGCTTGCGAGAGAGTATTTTCATGGGGAACGCAGATTACGCGTACGCGTGGGATGATTGAACGCGAATCTTGATCTTCCACCACCGCGTGTCGAGAAATGGAGGAGGCGATCTCTCCTCGCCGCTCTTTATTATTCATTATGTAAAGAGGAATTTCGCGTGATAGATGCGCGATAGACAAAAGTGTCGGCAGGGAGAATGAAATGCATTCCAGCTCGAGAAGAATCTTTTCAGATTCTCGACTCGAAACTTTCTTGGTCGTTGGCGAAACCGGGCCAACTTTCTGTAAGTAGAGAACTGCTTACTTGGATTCAATGCGCGAGCTATGACTAGTTTCGTGAAATATACGAAGATCGAGAGTTGCAACAAAATATTGGACAGGTTGCAATAACCCAAAAGCTTCTTAGAAGAATCTTAAATTCTCGAAAACTTGCATTCTCGCTTTTTTTTTTTTACTTTATCTTCCGACGATCGACACGTATCGCCCTTTACTCGTCATTCGAACTTCGATGTTTTCGTTACGAAGGACGAACGTGAAAACGAACGAAGATTCCTCGGATAAGATAAACCCAATTTCTGTATAACTTGGAAAAGCATGTTGAAACGACTAATAATAATCTGGCGTAATTGTCCTGGATCCAGAACGGACCAATCAACGCGTGTGGCGGCGCGCCACGAGCACGCGGGATGGTTTTTCAAGGAAGCCGACCTCTTCGAGAATTTTCTCGAAGATTCCTCGAGTTACGACTTCCCGGAGGAGTTTAATCCCCCGGATGGAAAGGAAGTTGCGAGGGTAAATACCGGCGTGTACCAACCATTCTCTCTCTTTCTCTATCCGCGTTTTGCGCCGTTTTCTTTTCATCCGATTCAAATAGAGAGAGGAGAGGAAGAACTGCTCGAACCTATTTCCTTTAACGTATCTTTATTCCCTCAGGGCGAGTCGATTTTTTCTTTTCCTTTTTTTTTTTTTTTTGGAGAAAATCGTTTTAATAATTTCGTTCGTAGTTTTGATACGCGAACGTTACGAAAATTGGATACTTTTTCTCTTTGAGATGAAGAATTGGGAATTTTTGCGTATTTAAAAACGTGCGTTTTATTCCTCGCAAATATGGAATATTTGTATGCAGCAACTTTTGACCGTGGCTGAAACGTTAAATTTTAGGAAAAATTCGTAGGAACGTTTGCCTCTTTACGCAGAGCTAACGCTGGAGAACTCGAGCGTCTAATAAATTTCTTTGGAAATAGCGTATATATATATCTCGCTACGATTTTATTCATTTTTTTACATTCACTTCTCGAGCACGATAAATCGAGTCAAACTTCACTTGTAAAATTTACTGCGGGGCGAGAAATAAATGATCGAATGAAAAATTTTCCTTTCCTGTTTTCGATGCATATCGATGTCCTTTCGTTATCGAGAACCCACGCTCGCTCTATGATAATGATCTTTCGTTACCCTTTCCATGCATATTCATCCAGCATACGTGAAAAGAATGTTTTCCAATCCAGAAAATTTTTCAACTATCCATTGAGTCGTAAAAGCAAAAAAAAAAAAAAAAAAAAAATAAAAATATCACGTAGCTGTCAGCAATTAGTCATCGAGTCAGTCGAGATTTCAGATAACCGAAGGATCGTACTTACTTTGTTCCTCGTCGCGTCGCTTATCAAAGTCGCTTAAAGTATTTTTTTTTAAAATACTTTAAAACACCGAAAGGAGTTTGTTTGACGTCGGTCGTTTACCTCTCGTTACCGCGTTTGCTCGGCTTTAAATGTCAAGAGGTTGCCGACTGATGGCTAGGAACACGACGCCACGTAACACGGCATGCCGCAACGCGAGCAGCAACGTCTGGTTGACGTTCGCCAACGAGAGAGCTTCAACCTTCCGCCACGTTTTCACCGGAAACGTCTCTGGACCGCCTCTTTCCACGTCAAATAGTTCTCCTCCCGGCGGCGTACAGCGAGATTACATCGGACGAGTAGTCCATTTTATATAACCTTCCCACGTCTTTTCGAGTCTTAAATTTGAAAAATTTAAGGAGAATTTAAGGAAACTTCTTCTTCATCGTTTCTTTCGACCCTCTTCCTCTTAGGAATCCGAGAAGAAGAGATTCTCGATTTATATCGTTGTAGATCGCCGGATAATCATACGTTCGACGAAATCTTCTCGAGGAAAGGATTTCGAACGATTGCTTCGCATTCATTCGGTCGGAATTGCAAATACAAACAGACTTGTCTAAAAATATCGAGATCGAAAGAAGCTAACCTTTTCATTTTCAAAAAAGAAGAAGAGAGCACTAATTGCTCGGCCAAGCGAATCCTTCCATCTTGTGATATACGAGAGTCGGCTACGACAGCAAGAAGAGATCTACGGTTTATACGAGATATAGCCGCGATTGTTGTCCAACGTTGGACAAATAATTGGAAGACGATATTGCGAAGAATCCCCCTAAATCAAAGTGAGCCGGTCGAATCCGACGTGTTCCAGTTCCGTCCAAGTTAAAACTCGAGCACGCGTTACGTAAAAGGGAATCGGATATCGGCTCTGCGGTCCGTACATAAATGGCAATATTATTGCGGATCACTGCGGAAAAATATGAGCCCCTCCCCCCCTCTTCGCCGATCGATACAGCCGGCCGTCGTCGTCTCGTATATCGAAATCGTAGACGGTTGCTCGCGGTCTCTCCGAGTATCGATATCCCCTCGCTTTTTCCTTTCCCGTCCAAAAATCCGCCCGATTTTCACCGAAAATTTCATCTCGACTCAAAGCATCCACGATTTCTGGCTAGCTCTCTCTTTCAAATTTCGACCGGAGTCGACGGGGGAGTGTCCACACCAGAGAACAACTTTGTCGGTACAAAGTTTGCGCCGCCTCGATTGTTGTACACCGTTGGTAAAGGGTCCCAATTAATCGACACTTTGCTGCCCACAAACGCCACAAACGCTTCCTGCTCTCGAACAGTGATTTCCAACCGAGCGTGGCTCGGATTCACCGGCTCTGTGTTTGTGAATCAATTCGATTAAACGGTGATTATATATCCTCGCTCGCTTACTTTCTTCTTTTTTCAATCGAATGATTGAAACGAACGTTTTCTTCGTTCTGTTTGCCTCTACTACTCGAAATTGTTCAAACTTGAAATTACTCGTTCGATTGGTAATTTAATTACGTAATTTCGAATACACGTCGTATTCGTATCGTAATTTTGGACGAAGAACGGATACAGGATGATCGGGTTTGCATGCCGGTCCCGTTCCATTCGCCTAAACGTTCGTAAACTAATAATGCACGCGAGCAACGACGCGCAACAACAACTCGTGACACCGCGATTCTACGTGATCGTACTTAACATCGTTCGTCACGGTTTCCTGATTGCGCCGCACGAAACGATACGAAGAATTAACTCGAATTCCATCGGTGCCGCCACGTCGAATCTCGTTCCTTTTTTCCCTTTCTTTTTTCTCTTACCTCGAAGTTGCGTCTTACCGAATACCTTATGCATTATTTATCAAGTGTCTCTCTCTCGTTGCGCGCGTTAAGTGTTAAGTTTCCTCTTCGACGTTCTCCCGCGCTCGTGTCCTCGTGACACGCTACACTGTTATTGAAAGCGGAAAAATACGCGTCCTCGAGGACTCGCTTCCTCGGCCGACTCGTTAATCATTCGACGAGATAAATAGCACGGCCCTCCCTCCTACGAATAATACGTATTATTTGCGCGATTATTCGTTGGATTTCGAATATCCGAAATAATTGCCAATAGCCTGCGGTTGTTACAAAGGGATCGCCGCTGTCATTTTTAATCAACGCTCGTTCATTTTGGTATTAATAAATCCCGGATTTTCGCGAAAATTCACGGATATTAATTCGCGCGTTCAGCACGTGGATTTTGCTTGAATGACGTAAATATACAAGTGTTTATCCGTCGAAATCGATCGATTGAAATCTTATTAAAAGTTAAAAAGAAAAAACAAATCGCTGTAATCGAAAGATAGATGATTCTCGATTTAACGTTAACACGAGAAAAGCGAAATCTTTAAAATGCTTCTTCCGGTTCTTTCTGAAATTGTGCACTTTTAATTAAATTTGAACCGTTTTTGGTTCGCGAATGAACGATCGTTGGAAGCAATTTGATTCTTCTTTTTCATTTATCTCGATACCGCTGTCGCGTAAAGAAAATGTATCAGGATCATTTATATTTATTCTGTCATTTTCGTTTACTCTCGTTCCCATTAATGATTTCTGGATGGAAAAGCATAGTGCGCGTTTCCAATTAAAAAATATAGGTGAAATTTTGAGTTCTTACGTTTCGATTGAAACATTGAAACAAATAAAAAAAAAGTAGCTTCAATGGCACCGTTTTCCTCTGTATTCCCTGAATAGAGTTTAATGGCGAAATTTTTCTCGTGTTTTTCACATAAAAAATTCAAAGCTTCGTGAATGCAATGCTTTAATAATTATCATTATATTTAGTAAAAAAAAAGTTAGAAGTTTTTTTTCTTTTTTTAAATTTTCCTCACAGAGAGGAAAGTATCTGAACAAATCGTTTTCCAACGATCGGTAAACAAGCAAGCGATTCATGACCGAATTTTTTATTCACTTTCGCCCGTCGGCCATCGAACCGTTCCAGGATCTCATTTTCAGATAGCGAAACTTTCCGTTTTCGTATTGGATCGCTTAACGAAGCCTGGAACGGCTCGCCCCCCCCGAATCCTTCACCCCTTTGGAAAACTTTCCAATCGCTTAGGGTCCCATCGCCATTTCATGCCGTTAAAACGCCTAATCGAATCCATTCGTCTTCCGCCCTGATCGATTTCGCTTTCTATTTCCGTTTCAGAAAGTTCACTGGAAATCTTCAATTTCTGTTATGAATACAACGGGTGCAACAGATTTTCGGAAAACTATTTTACAAATTCTCGACGAAGACAGCGATTGCTTAGATCGATGTTTCGGGATATTCATCGTTTTTAGATAATCGAGAATTGTTCCTCCCCCAGAATCAAGCACCGGGACGAGTCGTTAGCCTATGTACAGGCTACGTAATTAGGCCCCAGCTAGTGGCTTCGAAATTCATCACTGGCTCGAATCTTACACCGTCCCTGAATCCCTTGGAGGCTTGTAAAGGAACAACCCCTGCCGGTTTTCGGCTTTAGCCCAAACTCGAACACATCCCTCCTTAAACGGGGAGGGAAGCAAGACCATCCCGTTTCTCAAACTTGCCAACTATATACTCCCCCCAAATTGCACGGATACACGTTTCCCTTACTTTCTCTAAACCGATTCCGTAGTAAATATTCTCGCTGCACTTCTTCGAAATTCGAATCTTGGTTAAACGCGAGAGTTGGTTATTAATTATTCGAAGGAATGATCGTTTTCTATTTTCTCTTTCCCCCTCGACTTTTCGAATCGAATCAGCTTCCTGTCCGCGCGTTTCCACGAATGCGGATTCCGTTACGCGGCAAACTCGTTACGCGAAGTATACAATTTAAACTCTCGGTACGGGAACAATCCGCGCGAAACTTTACGCGTTACGCAACGAGATCGAGTCGTGTGTTATTGAAACGCGCGAACAACAAACCGTTGATCGCCAATTCGTCTTCGTATCGCTCGAAAAATTGGAAAAAATTGGACGAATTCTGGCGAATCTCACCTGCAATAAACGAATCTTCTTTATCTTTATCTTTCCAAAGCTCTCTCAACGTTCGAATCTATTCAACGATCGAGGAATACGCGACTCGAATCCCGCGTTCCTTCCTTATTTTCCCCGAATTTAACCCTTTCGCTTTACTCCCGCTTTTGCCACGCCAAAGATGTGAAAGCGGCCACGTTTACGCAATTCAAGTTGCTTTGACAGTTTATCGAAGAAAAAAATTGACGATAAAAACGAAATATCGATACTCATCGTACAATATATCTTATAGGTAGAGCGTAGTAGCGAAAGGGTTAATCCACGGGGCTGGAAAGCGTCAAGGTTGAAACATTCTCGTTGTAACGAAACGCCGTTGCCAGGGAGCGAGCAATACAAGAGTTGGAACTCGATTCCGGCGGGGCGAAACACTATTTCGAGGGAAACGGCGACGGAACGGATCTCTTCGGGTCACGCGGGTTCGGGGAGGAGAAAAACGAATCGAACCGTTTCGCTTCGTTCCCCTTTCCCTCTCTTTCTTTCTCTCTCCACCACCCCGACAAACCGTTTCATCGAGTTATGCGGCCCCGGCTCACAATCGGAGTAAAACGTTCTGTCATGCGGCACTCGATAAGCTCGCGAGCGAGCGCGCTATTTACGCTCCGCCTTTGTCGCCGTTTCAACGACACGCTTTTACCTCTCTCTGGTTTGTTTAATCGGCCGATACCGATCGGAGCCAGCCTTCCAATGGGTGTAAGCGTTTTTTTTCTTCTCTCTCTCGTCTCGTTTGAAATTGATTCTTTCGGTTCGATCGTTCGCTTCCTCCGAACTTCTTTCCAAACGGTAGGTTTTCGTAGGTTTAATTTAAGAAGATCGCGGTTTAAAAAGTGGGAATTACTTTGCAAAGTTTCCTCCCCTCCTCTCAATTATCCGAAAAGTTATAAGGATATGGGAGAGGAGGGGTTACGAGTTTTGCTCGATAAGAGTTTCAGAATTTGGATTAACGTGGAGGAAACGATTTCGCCCGTGTTCAGATGGAAACACGCACTTGTGACAGCAATTAAAACAATTTCCCTCGAATTAATCCGTAGTTGCGTGCGCGAAATCATTAATTTTCTCGGCCGGACATTAACGAGATCGTATTTTCTTTTTCTTTTTCCTTCTTCTTCTTTTCTCGCGTTTCGAACGAGCCACTTTTTCCTTTCTCTTCTCGCGATTCTTTCCGCGCTATTATCGCCATTCTCGCGATTCCTTTTCTCGATATTGCTGATAACGGATTAAAAGTAAAATGATGTTGGAGCAGAAACCTGTTCCGCTCCAAGTCTGGAAGGAGGAAACCTAAGGAGGATAGAGACGTGAGAAACCTTACTGGGGTATTTAATCCCTGTTGAAACTGCTTCGCGAGATCGTCGGTGTTATCGGATACTGATAGCTCTTATTATACCTTGATTCAATTTAAAATTACCCTACAACATTATCCTCGCGCCGCCGCTTCAACATTTTATTCAACGGAATTCCGAGTATCGTTAAATTTTCTATACACAGAACAAATCGAGCGAATTTTCCTGAATAAAATTTAGTTCACGTTTCGATCCGCCATCCTCTCGTCCCGTTCATCCGACAACAAGACCAAGACTCTTACCTTGCCGTCCAACTTTCCATTCCCCTCCTCTTCTCCCTTCCTCTCCTTTCCACCATCCTGCTTCCTCCTTCTGTCCCTCTCTCTGACCAGGCCGTTCAGACTTTTGTAAGACAAGAGGCGACACATGTCGGTGGTCAGGTCGGGCAGACGATTCTTGCAATCGCCGCATTGCAACCTCTGCTGCGGCATCTCGCAAGGCGGGCCCCCGCCCACGTCGCCCCGGAAAACCGGAACTTCCCGCTCCCTCCCCCACTGCGCATCGTCATCCTCGTGGCTGGCCCGCGCTCGAAACACCTTCGAGCGCCGGCCACTCGCGTTTCCACGCAGATTACACGCGGATCTCGTTCCCCTTTCAATCTTCCGATCGAAAATCCCAATACAATATGCACGTATATACACGTGTCTTTTCCTCTCGATATATTTTCCAACGATAATCGCTCGAACGAAACTTGGACGTCACTCGATAATCGAACGCGAACTGGAACGAAACTTGGATACCGGTCAATAACGGTAAAATTATCGCATCGCGGAAATTCGGTTGCTCGAAAGGGTATGTTGTTGGTATCCTGCTGCAAGAGAAGGGGGAGGGAATGATTGGACAAAGTTTGACACGTGACGAGCATCACCAGGGTGAGGAAAGTCCCGTGCGTATATAGGCTTTTAAAGGATGTAAGACGAGTTTTTCGAGAGAGAGAGAGAGAGAGAGAGAGAGAGAGAGAAGTTTTATTCCGGTATGGAAGTGGCGCGAAAGTTCTCTGAGGCATCGTAGGCAGATAGGTGATCCTCCAGGGACGTTTCCCTATCGTGCTCCGTTTCTTAGACGTCGAACAACTGACTCCTCCCTAACTTTTTAATCGAAAGGTGATCAAGTATGCACGGTGGAAGCTGATTATCCCGGGATAACGCTTTATCCTTATATCGAGAATTTGTTGTTTTCCATTAGATCCCGCGAGAAGAAGAGACGCTCCTCCCAGCTTGAAGAAATCTCTTTCGGGTCGGGCAGGAAATTCGAAGAACCCCCGCGATCTTCCGTCAAAAGAGAGCACCAGTGGTGAATCTTTTCGAAACAACTGTAATTCAAGAAAGAAGAAGAAGAAGAAGAAGAAGTAGAGGGGGAAACACGATCGTGCCAAACCCAAGCATTACAGAAGAACTCTCTTCTAAGCGCAAGCTTGCCACGACTCGGTCGAAGAACCATTTTCAAACTCGCGTTCGACCAACTTTTCCTCCCTTCCCTAACCGTGTAAAACTGTCCACAAGGAGAGAAAGAGAAGTAACGAAGGAATGATGGAAGGAGGGGGGGGAAGAGGATCGATCATACGTTCAATCTCGAGAAGTTGTTTCGTCGTCGCGTAATAAGAGCGGCTCGGTGAAATTGGGGCGATCGAAAGAAGCTCCTTGGCACAGTTTCACCACCGTGGACATCGTCGCGGTCAGGGGACAAGTTTTTTTTTCAACTTCCTTCGTTCGCGCGGTGTACACAGACCTGTTTTCTTTTCCGAAAGCCTAAACTGGCCGGCTTTCAAACCCCTTTCTCACCCTTCGAGACCCTTCCTCCTCTTCTCTCTTTCTCCTGCGCCGGCGGAGGAATGGAAAATGAAGTTGACCGCGTTCGCGCGGGTATTTTAAGAAATCGGGGACGCGACGCTTCGAGCAAGACACTTCCCAAACTCGAACGATCGAGCACACCTTCGCGATCTCCTCGCGTTCGAGAAAAATCGAACGGCGATCGACCAACGACTGAGAGAGCGGCTTCGAGTCTGGGAACTCCGTCGTTCTCGCCGAAACGTTTAAAAATATCCAAGAGGAGAAGGTGGACGAGGTCACTCGGCCGAGACGACACGCGAGGCTTGAAAAAATTTTAAGAATCTGTCGCGGTAAAAAAAAAAAAATCCCTCATTTTGTAGTAGAAAAATTCGTTAATCGATTAAATTTATTATTCGTTTTCTCTCTCTCTCTCTCTCTTAATGAAGTGGAATTGAGACGATATTTATCGTTATATATATATATATATAAGCTGTCGAAAGTGATCCGATTATTGTCGGTACAGGGGAATAACGAGCTGGTGATTTATTGATAATTTAATTCCACGATTAGCAGTCCGTCCTAATTACGGGAATAATTCATTCGAAATGTGTAAGCTTCTCCCTCGAATCAATTATCGATATTTTCCGCTTACATCGGTAGTTCGGATCCTCGTTATTGCGATATTTATTTATTGTTTTCCGTGATAAATAGAGTTGTTTCTTTATCGCGATCCGTAAGGCAACGGCCGATTTTAATTACGAAAATTTTCGACGCTTCGAAAACTCGTATGCACAATTCCAGTTTGGATAAACGAATCGAGAATTCTGAACACGGGCTCGAATACACGGAGGACGAGGGGAAGGTGCAAAGATATCTCTCCCTGCGATCTCACATTTAACGTCGACTAATTGTTAAAACATTTTATGAACCGGTTTTATGCTCGGAAAAAGAAGAAAGGGAAATAAACGGCCCCAAAGTTTTTGCCCGCAATTCGACGATAATCGAACGATTGTTCCACGCCTCCGAGAACAATTCCTTCCTTCGTTAAACTCATCTCGAGGACTTTTATCTTCCATCTAACATTTCCTTCCATTTTATTCCATTTTTCCCACGAAAATTCAAAGTCTGAAGTCTTTCCGGAAAACAGAAACGGAAAATTTCAATCCATAAGATTTATATTCACCGCAGAAAAAAGGAAGAAACGAAGGAGGCCGAAACAAACGTTATTGTCTCGAGGCTATGATCATTGTCGTAGACGGCAGGCAATGTCGTAACACAGGCGTAGAGTTTATCGTTATTAGCACGATCTCGAGAGGGAAAATACGGTCTCGAAGGAGCGAGAGAGAGCTAACTTTATTCGGCCAACCCGATACTAATTACTCGCGAAGAAACTTGTTCCCCACGGCTAATTGAATGCGGTCCACGGCGATTTCTGGCCCGGATACGCGCCCCTTGTTTCCTTCCTTCCCCTTCGTTTCTTCTTTTTCGGCGAAGAGTCGAGGGAGAGGAGAGCCCCGTCGTAATTGGATTCGCCGTCAATTAAGAGAGCCTCCCTCCTCTCCTCTCCCTCCACAGAGTTTATAGATTATACAATCGAGAAGGGGAAAAAAACGCGCAATTAATGTCGAATTAGCCCCGAAGGAGCAAGCTTCTCGATCTTTCCTCGAGTTGGTCTTGGCATGCTCGGTTTCCAAGAGGGGGGTGGTGGTAAGCGATGGAAGTAATTTGAAGAATTGGCTCGTTTGGTGGTGACGGGGGTGAATGGAGTGGCGCGATAACGAGGGCGTTCGTGTTTGGGGAAGAATCGAGCGAATCGAGGGAGGGGGATTAGGCGAGGCACGTGTGCTTGGTGCGATAATTTTTCGACGGTGGAATTAATTTTTTCGCGAGATCGAAGGATTTCGAATGCGTGAGAGAACACTTTTGATGTTAAAATTAATCGAATCGAACGAATTCGTTTCCGATTCTTTTTTTTTTTTTTGCAGTCTTTCGATATTATTAAAAAAACGCGCGAATTTTGAATTCGCTTAGGTTTTTTATTCGAAAGGAAAGATAATTCGCGATTGTTTTCATAATGGTCTCGTATAGTTATTTGTGCGCGATACGCGCGTGTTGGTGATTTTAATTTTGCGAAAGTAGTGGAATGAATTTTAATAAGTTTCACGTGGTACAGTTATATCCGTGTAATGCATACGTTGATAATTTTAATTTTGTAAAAGCGTAGAATGAATTTTAATAAGTTTCGTATCATTCATTTTGATAATTGGATTACACTTCTTTGTTAACTCTCTTTCGTTTTCTGGTTGAAAAAAAAAAAAAAGAAAGAGAATAATTAAAAAGAAATTAGTAGATTATGCCGCAAAGTGACCATTTTGATCGCGTTACAAAGCAAATCGTATTTCAACGTGCTTTATTACGAAATAATGGTTAACCTTCCATTAACGGAGCGTACAGTAGTCATCCACGATGCTTAAATATAAATTTTTGAAAAAAGCCAAAGTAGCCTATCATCACGAATAATTAATTCCAAAGTGCGAAAAGATCAATATTAAAGATCGAGAAAGACCGTAACGACGAGATTGATGAGAAATTTCCGTTTAAAATTAGACAAAGTTGCTCGTCCTATAAAGAAACTTTGTGCCCGCTATCTATGTGTGCGCGCGCGTGTGTCGAGGAAGCGTTTCGCAATATCAAGCCGAGAAAAACGAAATTGAGCGCGTCACCGAGGAACAAGGGCGTCGGCAGCTGTCCCTGAAGGGAGAGAGACCGTCGAGGCGTCGTCGTAGCGTGTCAGGTATAATGCAATCTCTCGTCTCATCCGCGAGAATACGACGAGTCTAAGCTTATTAGAGAAGGCCGGGATAAAAGGATTCGAAGTGGAGGGGAGCTGCTACCGGAGAGGAATAAAAAAACATTCTCGATGATAAATCACGAAAAGTTTCATTCGTGCAATTACGCGATTTGGATTTCATCCGATCGTAATTTTAATTGGGAGGAAACGCGTGGATCGAATGGATTCTTGTGTTAATTCCGTTCAAGATTTTAAACGAAACAATGGACTCCTCTTTGAAACTTGTTAATTGAATTTATTAGAGAAGCAAAAGAAAGTTTATCATTATACCATGAATTTATTTCACATTGCTCAAATTCTCTAATTGCTCTCGTGATCCCGATAAATATTCGTGAGCTCTCTCGAGACGTATCTGTCTTATCTCTTGTGCTCTTTCTTTTGATTATGAATCGATTATTAACAGCCTTATTAATAAAACGAGCTACATCATTGTTATACACGTAGATCCACGATTGCAAAAATGACGCGATGGAAGGACCGGTGTTCCGGTGAAACGGAGCATAATACGAACGACGAGTTAATAAATTTAGGTAATTGGGAGTAGTGGTAGCAGGACGCGCGTCAACAAAGGGTCGTCAACTGTCCAACGTTTCCCCCGGGACTCGTATAAAATTTTGCAACCGGCACGAGTCGAACGGCACCGATGTTGCCATAGAATCCACGTGAAATAAAATTTTTAAATTGCTAAATCTCCACTGCTGAAATTTCTCTTAGAATTGCGGCGAACAAAAAATGTTGGCGATGCGTTTTCCTCGAGATATTCGTTTCTAGAGCGGAATAACGTTCGATACTCTATTAGGAAAAAATAAAACGAGATAATTGTCGAAGAAATGGAGGGAGAGAGAAATTGTTAGCATTTCGATAAGAAAGAGAAAATCCGGTTGTAACAAGGATTTGCGAATATCATGTGGTTTGCATTAGAGGGAACCGCTATAATTCTGTCGCGAGATATTGTTCAAACAACTTTCCATTTCTTTTCTCCATAAGATTCGTTAATGAATAACAAATCTGAATTAAAATCACAGCTTATAAATCGTCGAAACTTCTACTTTCTACTTATTATTCAAGGATATTTATTTATGTTCACCTTTTACACAAATTCCCTGTGCGAATTTCTTATTTCTTGCTTCGTTTTCCAAATAAGAAAGAAAAAAATATGGCGAATTCTTCGACGACGCTTTCTTTCATTTTCCAATTGAAAGAAGAAAAAAGAATTTTACTTCTCTCGCAAGTTTCTTTACAAATTTCTTCAATGAATTTTTTTTAAAAAAACTTCACTTTTTTCTTTTTAATAAATTTCTTTAATTTATTAATCACTCTTTCTTCATTTCCTTCAATTAGGGAGGGAAAAAAAAATTTCACCTTTTTTCTTCGCAAATTCTTTAATAAAATAATTAATTTTTCAATTAAAGAAGTAAAAGTGATTAAAAAGTGATTAAAAGGAATCTTTTAGGAAAGCGTGCAATTTTCCAATTTTCCTCGAGGTCCACAGATTCACGATGAAACCGATCGATAAACGGTTCCCGCAATCGCGATAAAATTTACGGCCGGGCTCGGGTCGTAAATACATCGCGAAAACTTGGCCGCAAAAGTTCAACCGGCTGCGAAACGAACTCTGTTCGAAGCCGGCCGACTTACACGCACGCGTCGCCAATTAATCGGCCGATTATCACCGAGGAACCCTTGCCTCGATTAGTCGCGGATGGAGTGGCACGCGTGGAACTTGGATGCATTACCACGCAAGATTGCAACGCAAGAGTTCGTGAAATTCTCCAATTTATCGAGAACAAAACCGTTCTTTCGTAATTTTACAACGAACCGGTTTTATGTTTCGTAATTTCGACATTTGTTACATAAAAAAGAAAAAAAAATTCGATATTACCAAGATATTAAATTTCGATTAATATTCGAGAACGTTTTATATATGTGTATGAAAAAATAGTTTGGAACTATACTTTATTCTAAACATGATCTTAACGGCGCATCATTATATATTTATGACAATTAGTAAGTTAACTTTTATCGCATTTTGTGGTTCGTGGATCGCACATGGTTAAAACCTGTACGAAGAATTAAATATATCAGATTTTAGTCAGAGTTTTATCGGAGTTAATTTAAAATTTCAGCGAGTTATTGATTATTAATTTTGATTCGTGAAATTTTGTACCAAATAATCATGCATCGGAAAAACAATGATTATCAATTTTATTATTATGCGATATTTTCGATTATTTATTTTTCATGAAATTTTAAATAATCATGCGGTAATTAAAAATCACCGATTATTTGTTTATCCACGCTTTCATTTATTTATCTTTTTCATTTTATATTTTTCATATCGCGTAAAATTAATATAATCAAAGTGTTCCTCTTTAAACAGGGAACGCGAATGTCAAATAACGCCTCATAGAGACGCGTCATAACAACAATTTCATCTCGTTTTATATTTCGTTCCCTCGTCTTCCGACGAGAGATATTTCTTTTCCTGTTCAAATTATTACAACTAGTAAAAACGCTCGCTCCGCGTCGCGAGAGAAGAAACGGAAAAAGATAGCCAGATCCAAATATCGGCCGACATCTCGCGATTATGGCGAAACTTCTACGCGGAAACACCTCGGTGCGGAGTTTTATTTGAGCTTGAAGGTGTTCAGGTCCGTGTTTACAGCGTCCGCTTGGCGCGAGATTCTCAGAAAATAAATGAAGAAAGATGCGAGATACGTGGAAAAGTTGGGAGAACGGCGAAAGATTATCTTTGAGACGCGTTTGTTTAAGAAAAAAAGCGGGTAACGATTTGTTAAGAGAGCCGTGTTACCGTGTTAATTGGTTGTGAAAAAACCGATTACCGATTTCGAGAGATCCGAGCGTCACGCGAGCTTGGATCCGTGGCTCGTGATTTCGAAAGAAAGCGACCGTGATTTTGCTCGAGAAATTAAGACGAAGAAACGAAGAGATGAATTTTAATATAAATTTTCTTTCTTTTGTTTTGCGATAAACGAGCGGAACGTTGTAAAACATTACGGGCGATAATCCTTTAAGATTAAACGAAATTTAAAATTTGAATTTTTTTCCATCAGCCTGTAGATAAGAAGAGTTTCTATTTCGTTTTAATTTTTAATCTTCCACACAGTTCCATTTTCTAATCATTTCTGAAACACGATCTCTTATGTATAATCATAAAAAAATTGCAATTTCTCTCGCCTAATAATATTTTATATATAATATTTTATATTTATGGACGAATCGTAAGATCCAGCGAAATATTAAATGAAATTTTCGATTCAAATAATTTCGTTTTACATTTTTTTTTTTTTCTTCTTCAAAAAGAGAGAATTAATGTTATTTACACGAAATACTATACCATTTTCTTTTACCAATATTTATAATTACGATGAATTTTTAATATTTTTTTCAGCGCAATGATAAACCGCCTTCATTTATATTTCCACGTTAAATACCTTAAATAACCATCGAAAATTCTCGTCGAACAATATTTCGTATAAATAATCGTCGAATAATAACAAGCAACATTTGCAAACAACAATTCGATTGTCGACATTCGTTTCGCGATAAAATGATCGCGGCAATTACGTTTGTATCCCTTTCCCACCGCGATCATCACGACAGATTTTTACTGGAAATCGTTCGGGAACGTTACCGAGAAACGTTACGATCGCAAACCGATTTCTCGTCTTTCACGACTTCTATAAACGTCCGTCGATCTCTCGCGGTTCGATCTCCAATTCGATTCACTACGCTCGATGACGATTTTTCCGCCGTGTGAAAATAGGTCGCGCGCGCGACTCGAGAAAACTTGACACCAGGCATTCGCTGACGTAACCCTTGAAACATGTTTGACCACGTCGCGCAAAACGATTCCAACGTTCACCGACGTTGTCGGAATCGCGATTCGGAATCGATAATTCGACATCGATAAATTCGCCACGTGACACTTTTGCAATTGAGCAGGGAACTACGGAGAAACTACTAATTTTTTTTCGAATCACGATTCTTTTCGACTCGAAATGTATTTTCACTTCGACAGACAGAATACTTTATTCCCATTTGTTTTTTCGTAAATCGGTTTAATTACTCAAATATTATTTATTCGAAGGAACTTAATTCTCTGTAAATAAAGTATTTAAGTTTTGTATTAAGTTACGTTTACGATCACAGACTATTTTCGACTATTTTTCGTTTTCCTTCTCTCATCGATAAACATCGAGCCGGAAAAGATTTATCAGATCTTCTTTGCTCTTCCACGAATTTTGAACGACGTTTTTCCACGGAAATGTCGATTTTTATTACGACTCGAAAAAAAGAAAAATTTATCTCACATCGGGATATGAGAAATCGGATCCTCACCGGACGATTGATGAAACGACAGTGCGGGATCGATGTCCGGGGATCGGACAAAACGGGGAATCACGTAATAACATGGTCGGACATCGGGGAAACGATTCGATCGACGACGATTTTATTTACGACGTCGTTCCGCGGTCTTCTCACGCGGTAAAAATTTTTACTTACATTTTACGGTGGGTCGATTTCACCGCCGCGCGAGATCGATTTTATACAAGGCCCTTTCCCCCTTCCAAGGCGAAATTTATTTCACCAACACAACGTACGTAACGAGACTAAGTTCGACTTCTCTGATAAAACCGCGATTCGTTAGAATACTCCCGGCCCCGTAAATTTGTTTAATCAACAAAATCAAGATTCAAAACTCGAAGAGCAAAGAAAGCCGCGCTCTCCTTCTTCTCCCTCCACCTTTTTTTTTAATCTTTTCCCTCCAAGACCTCTCGTTGGAGGAAAAACTTGGAAATTTACAATTCAAACCGGATAAGTAAGAGGAAGGTGAAGTAGAGCGGGTTCGAAAATTCGCCCGAAACGTCCCAATCAAGCCTCCCCCCAAAGCCTGTTTCGCGTACGGGAGCCACGTTATCATCCGGAGGGATCGCGCGTCCATCCAGGACTTAATAATCCCCCTCGTGCGGTGCATCGTCCCCGAAGGGTTTAAATCGCGGTGAAAATTTTCGCGGAAATATCGTTTCCATCGTGGATTAACGAACAACGAACTCTTCGAGAACAACAACGTGTTTCTTTGAAATAAAATTTAAAGAAAGACGCGGAAGAGGAAGGCGTTTCTCGATGTAATTCGTCTCGAGAGCGAATTGGCGGGTCTCCTCGTTGACGAATCACGCCACAAGGACGACGAAATTAGGGGCAAAATTAAAGACTGGAGGGAAGAGGGAGCAGCAGTTGGCTACAAGTTAAAGTTAAAGTTAAGGAATAAACGTTGGCGGAGACATTAGGTCAGCAGTTGTCAAAGTTAAGGATGATATGATAGAAGTGTAAGAAGCAAAGTTGAGGGCAGACTTTTTTGGTGGGAAGAGGCCGCTATTGCGCAGCAGTTGGCTGTGTCAAAGCTAGGGATAGGAAAAATAATGAAGGCCCGGGGGCAAGAAGACGGACAAGAAGACAAAGCTAATGGCTGAGCGGAACAGGAGGAAAGGAGGCTCGAGGAGAGGCTTCAAATCTCGTAGCCATTCATTTTTCTGAAAGCGGACCTAAAGGCAGCGAAACCGGCGGAAAAGGGCTCGAGATTTTTAAACACAAGCGGCTGTTCAACGTTGTAATACCAAAAGCTGGGGGAAGAACAACTTGAAGGTAACGAAACTAACGAAATTGGAACTCGAGGATTTTGGGTAAGTGCTGTTCAGCATTTGCTTTGTCGAGAGCAAAGGGCTAAGAGCGGCTAAGAGGAATTAATGGAAATGGAGGGGGGGACTCGAGACTTTTAGCTAAGCATTCCGGCTCGGCCAACCGCTCGAGAGCAAAGTTAAGGTCAAGCGAGATTAGCTGGAATGGAAAATTGAGATTTTATATCGTATCGCCTGCTTCATCCGCTGTTCATAATTAACACGTTCGTCATCGTTTTTTAACTTTTTGCAGCACTCGTATTTATATTTAAAAATGCTACCAATCAAGTAACAAGAGTCCTCTAGAATGTAATTATATTATATTACAGCGACGCACGAGTGGAATTTTGAAAGAAATTTAATGGAATAAGCACTGGGATATAAAATATACATTCGAATCATAGAATTTGAAATTTAAGAACAATGGAAACAGAAAAAAGAGACAAGTATGATCTGTTAACGAACCACTCTGCATCTTTATACAATTTTAAATCTAAAATTATACCATATGTGGTAACGTAGGAGGATAATTGTTACGAATTTCCACCGATAATACAGAACTGAGTTGAAGCCAATTAAAGAATATTTAAGATCGACTTTGAAAAGTTTCCGAACGGTCTTGAAAAGTCTTGAAACGGACGAAATAGGAAGCGAAGAAGTAGATGTAGATGCACTGAAAACAACTAATTCAAAATCGATATGTATATATATATATATAAGTATACCCCAACAAAATTTTGAAATATACAAAATAAAGATATTGAAACTACTTCCGTTCACGTTCTGGCTGTTCCTACAGTGTAACATTCGAGAGAAACTGAAATGGAACCACGCTGGAACGTGTTCAACATTGGAAAAATAAAATTACCGCGGCAGCGTTTAGGCGACCGGGTTATATCGAGTTACTATTCGCTCCTCCATTTGCTGCCAGTCTTTATCCTCAAATTTCATGGGACCTGTTAGTCGGAGCACGAACGAGAAACGAACGAGGATTTATCACCCCTCGGAGACGAGTGGGTGGTTAAAATGCAACCGGAAAATATTTCACCGTGGAAACCACGGCGCATCGCGCTAATGCTGATAAAATGAACGTCACCGCCGCGTCTTTTATATTTGATAGAGGATAATAACGCGGCGGCGTTATTAGAGGGGAGCGGGCGGCAAGAAAACACGGCGCAAAATCGCGGGTGAATAATTAACAAGGAACGGCCGGCTAACGAGAAACTTGGACAGAAAATTGCGCGCCAACCCCGCCCCTCCTCCTCGCCGAAATTCTCTCGCCAATTGCACCCTGGGGTGCATAATGCGGGGAAGTTGTTGGAATCCGCGTTTAAGATTTCCTGAAATTTCGCTATTTTTTGCTTTTGCCACTCGCTCCATCCAAATATTTACAAATGTGTTTATTCGAATATCAGTCGAAAATAGAGCAGGGTTTGGCAAATAACGTCGGGCGGATCCACTCACGATCCGGGAACTCGTTAACAGGCTCGCTGTTCTTGTCTTATCCGACGGACGGATGCGAGCGAGAGAAACCCATCCCGATTAAATCCGTATGGGAGAAGTCGTAAATTTCACGAGCGAAACAGATGAAAATTAAACTTCGATACTTTCTATTCCACGAATTTATACGTTCTTATATCTGGCCGGCCTTCTATTCGAGCGGAGCGTGAACTCGATTACCGGACTGGAATTATTCCATTCTGATTTTGCGGGAGAACTCGAAAGATCAATCCGATTTTAATTTTGCATCCGAGACCGTGGCGCTCCGCTTGGCAAATTAAACGGCTCGGGGATTAGAGGTCGAAGCAAGAATTGAAAACTTCAGAACGAAACGGAGGGGAGGGGAGAAACGAAAGTTGTTTACTCTTGTTCGGAAGGATAATCCACACAGAGGACGGAATTTTTCTCGTCTCGTCGAAATGAAGGAAATATAAGCTGTGCTCTCCATTCTGAGAGAGAGGATCTCAACGTGTAAGACGAACAGAGGATATATATATATATATTTTTTCAGGAAGCGCGATTTTCGAAGCGGTCATACACGGTTGCGCCGAGCCGACCGCTTGCGGCGTAATTATTCCGCCTGTGAGTCGAGAGTACGAGGAAAATGGAAGGTGACGAAACCCGCCTAACTTTCGAATCGCGGAGAGGGGGGACCGAGGATGAAACGTTGAAAATGGATGGAAATGGAAAAGGACGAGACGCGATTTCGAGTTTCACAGAAAGGAACGCACGATCAACGATGGAGGAGACTGGGACTTTTTCAACCGCGTTTCACTTTCAAATACCACGGATTCCTGAATCGCGCGATACGGTTTTTTCCTTTCGGCTTTACTTACGAGCAAAAACTTCACGTATCGGTCAAATATTATTCCATATCCTTGCACGCTCGATGGAATCTTCACGATTGGCAGGATACTCGAACAAAGAGAACTCGTCGCGCACCAGAAGAAGAAGAAGAAGAAGAAGAAGCAGAACGACGCACTGTTCGATCCTCTCCTTCTTTCACCGCGAGATCACACTGAATGCACTTTAGAAGATATCCACTCGGGATTAATCGCTGGGTGAAAGAGGAATCGCGAACGTTGGACGATTCGAAACTCGGTGGAACGATGGATTATCGTTGGAGAGAAAGAGGTCGATCTCGACGATGGGACTCGCGTCCGCCTCGAACGTTGTCCAACGCCTCTCTCTCTTCGCTCGCTGCCCGATCGCAATCTGTTCGCGAGTAAAAGCGCTCGCGTTGCGTGCCAACGGTCGGCGAGCACTGGCGTGTGCCGCGGCACACGAGCACCGGAGGGACAAGTTTTCGCCGCGCACGTGTACCGAATGCGAGACGATGACACATCGATGAATCATACGCCGAGTTTCGTCCGTTTCACGCCCGCCCCTTCCTCTCCAGGAATTTCCAGTTTTTCCGGGGAAAAAAAAAATTCCGGAAAATGCGTGTCCTCTCAATTCGATTCCTCTCTCTTCTCAGTTTCCAACCGATGCAAGTCGATTTATCCTCTAACTGGTTAACACTTTGATCCCTTCTCGGTTTAGAGATTAAAGGACGTAATTCAATTAAAATTCGGTATTTTTCGATCGAAAGAGATTTTTTTTTTGAATATCGCGACTTTGATCTCTTTTCAATTCCGGAATGTCGATAAGTCAATTAAAATTTGGCGTTTTTTAATCGAAACAGATTTTTTCGTATGTTTAAAAATTGGTTTTCCGAAAATTTATTTGGGAAAATGTGAATTTCCTATCGCGAAATCGTGATTAAGATTTCTTGGACTTCGATCGAAAGGTTTTCCAATGTTGAATTAGATCATTGCTGTTTTTCGCATATGTGTCTTTTATTGATTCGAATTCCAAGATTGGAATATTGTATCATTGAAATCAAAAGGAATGGAACGATGCAAGAAATTTCGAGCAATAAACGTAAGAATTAAAATGGAATTATTCGCTACATCGTATTATTTTAAGGAAGAGGAGGATCAAATTAATCGATCACATTCTTTGAAAGTGGTTCGCGTATTAAAAATTAAATCTCCTTATTTAATCGTTCACCGAGTATCGGTTAACAAAATATTCGAACGAAAGAGATTCTTCAAAAATCATTTTCACAGAGCACGACTTACACCGACTGCCTTCCCTCAATTCTCTTGCGTTCAATCTTGCTTGTATCGAATATCCGATAACGTCAGAAAAAAAGAAAAAAATAGGAAAGAAAGTCAAAACGCTTTCAAACAAAAGCGCAATACTATCCTCGTGAAAAAGTAGCGTCTCTTCTCGCCCGAACACGAATTATTCCCGACCACGAGCGAGCGAAACGCTTACGAAAATTCCGTCCCATCACACTCGAAATAATTCTCGCGTTCTTCGCACGAGAATCCCTCGCGACGAAATTCGACCGGCACAAACGTTCAATCGCGAACGATACTCCTCATCAAATGGATAAGAAGGCAAGGCTCTCGAGGGAATGGAAGCTCTTCAACCTCTTCCAAGTTCACCGGTGAAGACGTGGGCGAATCGAGCGGCCTACTGCCTACTTTGGACGGCGGTCTCTCGCCGACCTAGGCCAACCTCGCGAGAGGAGGGAAGCAGAGGCGTGGTGCACACGCACCTCGAAATACAGGAGGACGATTTGTACGCGTCGACGTCCGCCTCGTGCGCAAAATGTTTGAACGATGTCCAACCGTCGGTGAAATATCGAGAGTATTCCCTTCGATACGAGGGGACGAGTTAACGAGGGTTTGGAATTTTCGGGTGAACGGTCGGCAGGATTTGCCGAGATTTATGGTGCACGCGGTGCTCTCTCTCTCTCTTTCTCACCCTGTGTGTTTAGATTTTACCGTCGATCGAGAGTCAGTTCGAGTGGTTGATTGATAACGTTCTTATTTTGAAAGGAGTTTGTTATTGGAAACGATGTGAAGCGAAAAAAAAAAAAAATTGATGTATATCTATATATATATATCTCGAGTGAAGATTTTTATCGAAATTCGATGCGTGTTTTTTGAAAGCGTTTTTTTCAAATACGACGTATATTGGAAAGTAAAAAAAAAAGTTCTTCGGTTATTGAGAATGGATGCTTGTACGACACGAGAGTTAATTTGTTTGGGCGTGTAAAATTTGTTATTACGTTGTTCCTCCTGATTCTCGTGTCTTATAAATCGCGGAATGGAGAATAATTCGAGGTGAAATGTACGTATTCGTGGAACGAAACTAAAACGACGGGGAACGAGGTGTCGATATCAATCGCATAAAAATCCTGAATTTTTATAAAGAATGATGGACACGCGCGGATCAATTCATATTTTTACGGATTTAAAGAATTGGAGAATTCTCGCAGCGAATCGTTATCACAGCAGATCGATGTTTCATTTTTTATCGATACAATTTAATCGTAGATTCAAACGCGTCCGTTTAAACGACTTTTTAAAAGAAACTCAATAAAATCTGCAAATGGAACGCGAACAAAGTCGCGTTCCGTTCAATCCTCATCCCAAACGTAAATTTATCTTGACGCGTCTTCGCGATGTTTACACATCTGCCGCCGGAAGTTCCGTTATTGACGGACGTGGGAAGCGTTCCCTTCCTCTTTCGCTCCATTTTTCTCCACTTATTCTCTTTTTTCAAAAAGAAAGAAAGAGAGAAAGAGAGAGCGAGCAAACAGTAATAACGAGCCACCACGACTTGGCAATGGACACCGGACTTTTACTCAGATCCCGCTCTTTCCGTCTCTGTATACGATTATCGTCCCCTGTTCGATTATAAAACGTTCGAAAGATCGAACCATGATTCCAAATGGAACGAAAATTGAGCTAATTGTATCGTAATATTTTACGTTTCATTTACGATATCTCGTCAAAGCCGATGGAACGGGAATACGAGATCGAAACGAGATATATCGGTTCTAAACGAGATAATACAAAATCGATATGGGAAAAGGCGCGATAAAATTCGAACGAAACTTAAAAGTGAAGCGAATTTGAAGCGCGAGTGCATTAAGCGGGATTACAACAATGTTGAAACTGCGTTATCTGAAAGCGGGATTTTTAAAGACCGGTGGAACATGATATCCAAGCCTCGCTTCCGTGAACTATTAAACAAGAATACGCGAGACGACGACGGCGGCGGGAGCAGCGTCTAGTTCTATTAAAAGCGACATTTTACAGCGGGCCACGTGATTCACAATGCTCCCGGAAATAAAGGTGATATGCAAATGCGGGAATAGCGTAGTTATTCTCGCGCACGGCCGCGCCCCTTCCTTCCTCCCTCCCCCCCTCGCCTCTACTCCTCGTCTGCCCCGCGATAAATGCTTCCGCGAGTTCCGCGAGAAAGTTCGACGTGTCGTATGTATCGACACCAGAAATTGAACGTTTTCGACGAGGGGAAAGGAACGTTAGTAAATTAGATAAATGAGTAAATCTCGATCGATCATTTTTTTTCCCTTAAAAAGGAACGTCTTACGAATAATATATTCTTAACATTTAAATCGATCGTTTAATCGTTCGACGTAAAACGATTCGAGGAAAGATTGATTTCACTTTTGTTGCGGGTTATTTTTAACGTATTCTCTCTCTCTCTCTCTCTCTCTCTCTCCCTCTCTCTCTTGAAATTCTTCGTAAAAATGGATACCGGGATAAAGGTAAGGCTGTGTAATTGTGTCGTTCTTAATTCAACGTACAAGGAGAGGATTCTACTCTCGACAAGCTGGGACGTTCACTCTTGGACGTGAAAACGCTTCGTAAAAATTTCCAGTAAGCCGGTAAGCCGGACAACTTGCTGCTCGTCGGCTTCAGCTTTGAATCTTTCCACCCGCTTCCAATTCCCGTGAAAGTATCCGGTTGTTACGCCACGACCGCGATAGTAGAGCCTCGAAAATCCGCGAAACTTCTCTCTCAGAGCGGAGAGTTTATTGCGCGCATCTTTACTCGATGCGACACGCGCGCCTCGTAGAGATCCCCTTTCGGTGCGAGCAATAATATTTCGAGGACATAGTCGGAAAGAAGGCGAGCGAAATTATAAATTTTCAAGAAGAATTTTCATTTCTCGTTGCAGTGGCGCATGCAACGTTCGGAGAGGAGTTTTGAATTTCGTTAACGACATCGATAGGCCGGCCCCTCCAATCGACACCCTTTGACCTCGTATTTATGCAAATGAACCGTGAGAGGAGGGCTTCCAAGCGGGAGAAAATTATCGACGGCTTCGTTTCCGCCGCTGGGAAATTATCTTGACCGCTGGACCATCGCTCGGGTTCGATGAACGCAATATTCCCCAACGATCGTTCAACCCTCCTTCTTTATCATCGATCCAAGTTAAACCGGGAAATATTCGTTTCAAAATATCCTTCGAAAATTTGTCCAATCGTTTCACACATCCTTCAAATTTTAAAGAAAACTTACTTTCCTGCCTTCTATATTATTTTCCTCCTTCAAAAGGATCTAATAATAATTTAATAAAAACTTGATAACGATGCCCTATCGTAGAATAATCGCAGGATCATCGGGAACAACAGTTATTGGAACAGGTTATGGCCGATTGTCCGCCTCGATTGTCGTTCACTCGTTTCGGAGATGCTCGTTACGAAATACTCGGCACGATAATATCGAGGCGGAGGGTCGAAACGCTACACGATTTCTCGCGTAGCATGCGCGCGCGTTTCCAATTAAGCGTAGATCAATTTTGATGCTGGAGGCTACGTAATTGATATAACGGGCGGATTCGCTATATATCGCGCCGGCCATTCGTACTTATCGGCCGCTGCCAATCACCACTTTCATCCGATTTCTGTCACCTGTCCGATTTTCCATCCGCTCCAATTCCCAGAGATCTTTCCGCGCTCCTACTCCTCCATATTTCGGTCGATAATTCGATATTCTATCTTCCTTTTCTCTCTCTCTCTCTCTCTCTCTCTCTCTCCGTCTCTGTTGAAGGAATTTATCAATCGTCAATCAATGGACGATCGAACGAATATTTTTTTTCCCCTCCCGTATTTGGCGTATTATAAATATTTGCAGCGCGTATCTTTTTAAATTAAGCGAAAAAAGGTGTCGAAAAATTTTTTTTTTCTTCTCCTCCGTGTATATAATATATATATATAAATATTCGCTAAATATCGAATGGAAAATGGAAACGAGACGGGGAATCTCGTTCGACCGATTAAATGGCGCGCGGCTTTGATTGTAAATTCAATCAACCGGTTGAAATTGGAAATTAAAATTGATAAGCTTCTTTCTTTCCTCCCTTCGACAACAAGGGGGATTCGATTGGAACGCGTTTGAAAAAAAGGAAGGGGAGGGAAAAACGCTTCGTCTCGTATTATGAAAGTAATTACGAACGAGATGAACGATCGTGGACGCGAATCGAATACGTTGTTTCGTCGGAGAACACCTTTTGTTTCCGAGTGAAATGAAACGATCGATACAGGGGGAGGAGAGGGGGAGGATGGTTATCTACGATCATTATCGGTGCAATCGTTGCGCTCCTCTGTCGCCTACGGTACGGAGATTACCTGTTCGAACAACAGGTGGTTCTGAAAACGGCAATTAATCGAAGAAGGCTGCAATTTACGTCCGTCGAACGCTTTTTCCTCCCCCTTTCCTCTTACTTATCTCGCGCGAGAAAGAGAAAATTAATAATCGGATCTCCGATAATTCACCATCTTCGGATCGGATGGATGGAAAGACGAGCGATCGGTCTTTCGAAAATCTTGAATCATTCGAAGATTAAAAAAGAGAGATTCGAAGAGAGTGGGAGAACAAGTAAATCAGGCATCGACAATTTTTATAAGCTTCTTCCGTATTTTCGTTTGATCGAAAATTCTTTAATTATTACATCAATCGCATCAACACATTTGTCGTTCGTGACTCATCGACGTATTCATTGCTTCTTAAGAGAATCGTTAAAAATAGAATTTCTCGATCATTCATATCCATCGCTCGAGACACGGAGTTCTCCGCATACAAAGATTCAAGCGATATCCCTCTAAAGAGAGGAGCAAGTATTGAAAATAACGCGTGTATCGATTCGACGACAGAGAATAAATCTGTCAACGAAAGAGCGAGCGAAACGCGTTTCCTTTGAAATCCGTGAGAAGAGGGAGGTGCGGTAAAATAGAAGAAAATTCTCAAACGTATCGGAAGGGATCCGAGTTGCGGGTGAATCGATGTGCCCCGGCGAAATCGAGTTATACACGGTGAAAACGACACGAGTCGTTTACCGGCGCGACAATTGAAATTCCAAAGTGGTGGATCGTATCGCACACGCGTATCTCCTCGAGGAAATTCGTGAGAAACGTGATGGTCGAGATAAAAACTCGCGTCTAATTTTGAAACGTCCCTCGCGACGAGATAGAGGGAACGTCTGACGAAAGATCTCGAGCATCGAACTCTCTTACCATCTTTTCTTAAAATAACGCGCGAAAATTCCATTCTCCTCTCTTTTCCCCTCCTATTTTCGAGACATCTAACCACCGTTCTTGTCCGCAACTTGTCTTCTGAAATGGATTGTCGCTCCGAACGAATAAAGTCATCGATTTCGAGTCGAGAAATTTTTATGAATAATAAATTTTAAAATTATAAATCTACCAACATTTGTTGCTCTGATCGTAAACGCTTTTTACAAATAATGGAAAGAATTCACGTAGAAGGTTTTTTCTCCTCTCAACGCAAGTGGTAGATCGTGGCATCGAATGAAAAGGTAACAAGAGGAAGAAAGAGAGAATATGTTGATCGATCGAGAGAAGCAAACCAGGATTTTGCAGTCTTCCAAGAACATTTTATCACTTTAGCCGACGGAGATTGCGGCTCGATTATCGATTCGAAGTGGCTCTCGTCAAGTAATCAACCGTTTCGAGGGATTCGTGGCTACCCTTTCGTTTACACTTCCTGTCACCGTTTCCTGCCACGAATCGCTCTAACGAAACGTAAATTCCCCTCTTGCGCCTTTATCGATATCAATCCTTATTAATTTTGTATCGGCAATCAATAAAATAAATAAACTACGTATTTTTGATTATTCACAGTGAACGATGACAACGATAGGAATAATGAATAATGCAATTGAGATTAAAAAATGTGGCACACGAGTATCGAAATAATGATGCTAAAACTCGGCCAGTATAATCTTTTCCCGAAAAGCAAAATAATATACTTTCATTATCGATCATTATCATTACATTTCACGAATCATTCGCGATATTTCGCGCACAAAGAACAACGAGAAAAACAAGCAAACGACTAAAACGCACGTAATCTAATTAAAAAAAAAAAAAAAAATAAACAAGAAATTCTTTCTCTCCTTTCAAAGTGTCTCTCCAAATTGAACCGGACGAAAGGAGCGAGCGTTCGTAATTATTCCCTCGATCCGTACGTACGAATTTTTCAGAAGCGCGAAACGAGTGGCGGGAAAAAACGTGGCGGAACGCGGGGCGATAATTAGTCAGGTATTTCGAGCGAAACGGGGTATTCGAATGATAAATGGATTTTAATCAAACGCGTTCCTTCGACCAGTCAGTCCATCACGTCCAAGGGAGGTGGTGCTTTCCACCTGTCGTTCCAGCGCATCGTTCACCGGGCTAATTAAATCCTGGATGCGCCACACGATCTCGCCTCGTTTCGTACGGAGAGGAACAGGGCTGATCATCTCTCTTCCAATCGAGCAAGTTTTGCAACTAGTATTACAGGGATACGTTAACGAGGCAGGATCGAGCACGTTTGCTCTCTCTCTCTCTCTCTCTCTCTCCGTTTGTTTCGTTGCGAACGAGTGGAAAGCAACCCCCTCCGAGTTGCAAAGAAAGCGGCAACAGCCCTGGAGGGGTGTAGCGAAACTCGATGGTTGGCAACCGTAGTAATACACTTTTAACTGCGTCGTTTGCTTTGCACAACCGTCGCGCAAAAGAACAATGCACTCTCCTCAACAAGGAGGGGAAATATGGGAAACGTTAACAACAAGGGAGGGAACAATAACGCAAACTGTGTGTATGTAAAGTAGCTGTTCAGATTGGTCTTTTGTAAATTTGTTTAAACGACTTGTTTGGAAGAAACTTTTCTCCCCACTGGATGGAAGAATTTTTTTACACGATCGACGAAGGGTTAATCGAAGGTGGGGAAAAAAGGGAATAATACTCGTAGTACTTTTGTTTCAGAATTTAAAAGAAGATTTTGAGAGAAGAGTTAATTGGCTTCAATTCGATAATAACACGTTGATGAATTTGTCGCGGAAAGGGGACATCGATCGCGAAAAATCTTTGAATAAATATTTCTCGTAAGGGCAACGAAATTATACGAAATTGTTTGTGAAATTTATACGACAGCGGAGAAAACTTGAGATTCGTTAAAATTCACTTCCGCTTCAATTTGGAAAATTAAAGAGAGAAGGTAGACAAGTTTGATTCTCGACCTTCAAAAGAGTAGCGCGTGTCTCTCATTCAAAGTGTTAATTACGTTTCCCTCTCCTTCGATCCAGCGAAGCGCGCGTACTTCAATATTCGCTATATTATTCTTGATATTATTCCGTAAGAACAAGCTTTATTGCGCGTATTAAAATAACATGGACGAAGGGGAGACATTGTTTTTTATTTATTTCGAAGCACGAGCCAGGAATATCTATCTCTCCGTGCGGGGATCGCCCTCGCGAAATTTTAAAATTGTTCGAAAGTAGAGCAAAAGGGGAGGATGACGATTCGGAGACGAAGCTCAAGAACGAATCGGGTCGATTTCGCTTGCGTTACATCGACACGTAACTTCGAACATTGAGCGAATGGAAACCAACGTGCATCGATCGAGGAGATCCTCGAAATAGAAAATATGAAACGAATGAATCGAACACTTTCGTTTATCCGAAATGAATCACACATCCCTTCGTCGTATATCGCAGAGAAAGGCTCGTGTTCTAATAACAGTCCTTCGCCGTTGTTTTCCAACGGCGTTAATTAATAATCGCGATTAATATCACGGCGTTCTGTGGTCGATGGCCAAACCGCATTCGTAAAATGGCGCGCATCCGGCACGGATTGCCACGACCCGATTAATCGATCGTGCACGTTGTAATTGGATCGAAACACCGGCCAACTTGATTTTCTCGCGACTGTACCTCCATTTAACAAGGATTACAGTAATCAGAGTAATTGGAGGCAACGTTGAAGAGAAAAAAAATTAGATACTCTCCTCTCTTAAATATTCTCCAACGCGTAAAAACGTATAAAAACGGAAAGGGGGAGGGGAGGGGAAATTCTCTGTTCGAAAGAGACGAGTATCATCTACTTCTCTGACTCGTGTTTAAACGATACGTACTCTTGGAATAAGCATGTGATACCAAGTGTAATTAGAATGGGAAAAGTGTAAGGGAGAGAAAGAGAGAGAGAGAGAGAGAGAGAAAATAGAGAGAAGTGCACACCTTCGGTTAAAATTCATGCGAGGCGATAATTCGAGGCAACAGGTTGGCAGCATTGATTTTTCAGCCGCAGCCGTCGAAGCTCGTTGGTTTCGGGGTCATTCTCGCCTCTGACTCGAGGTGACAGCTGGTCCACATTTCAACCCGAATCGAGGACGTTCCAATGATCAGCAAATTATCGGCTTTCTCGCGTTAAACGGTTACTATACGTAATAACGGTTCCTCGATGTTGATCGAGTTTGTCGAAATAATTGTTTGACAGACGTAAATAATAATATTAATAATAATAAAAAGAGATCGGGGAGATATTTTTTTCTCCAAACCGAATCACGATTCTGGATCGCGAATGGCGGACGCGTGGGCATTGGAGACGATTGTCGCCCATTATGATAAGTAGATCTTTATTGAGATCAGTTTCCAGCTCCGTTTCGCGCAGCCGGTAATTGATTAGGCGAGCGGATTAAACGGGACGAGTCCGTTCATCGCGAACAATTTCTTCGTCGGGCGAGGTGCAACGAGAGAATTTTCGATTTCTTTCTTCCGTAAAAAACGGAATATTCTGAGAACGCGCGATGCAAAGAGAGAAAAAATTCGCTCGAATTTTTTAAACTTTCCAACGATTAGTCTAATCTGGTTATCGAGCTATCCGTTATCGATTCTTCCTCTTCTAACGCGTACAATAACATACGCGTAACACGACAGATGCGAACGTAAATAGAAACGGAACGTTTCGCCTCGTACGAAAATAAACATTGGATGGGGCGACGCGCGTACGAAATTATAAACGGAATAGTCGTAGTTTCTGTAGGCATTCTAGCGGCACAACATCGAGAGACAACATCGAGAGAGGAGCGAGAGAAACTCACCAGAAACTCGCCGCTGCCGAGGCTCTGCTGCGACCCGTCCGGCGTCACGGCAAGATCGGCCACGATCGACGTGGAGAAGCTTCGCCTCGTCTGATGGTGACACTTGTGCGGCCCGTTCATCATCCTCTGGGTCGCGTACGTGGACACGTTGCTCTCGTTCAACTTGGACGTCCATATCTCCTCCTCCCTTTGAGGCGATGATTGACCGATGGTCCGATGCTTGGTGAACCTCGAGATCCTCTCGGTCTTCACCCAGTCGTGATTAGGCCGCGGTTGCCGGGTGATCGTCTGCAGTGATTTCATCGCGTTGAACCTCGAGAAACCGTCCTCCATAGCCGCCGCCCACAGGTGGTCGGGCAGATCCTTGGACCCCGGCCGAGTTTCCACCGACTGTCTGTCCGAGGAGGAGCCTAAACCGGACGTGGTCGGGGTGTTGGGAAAGAATCTTCGATAGGTGTCCTTCGAGTCCTCGATGTCCGTCGAGTAGAAGTCGGTGTCCCTCGACTCCAACGACCGATTGTTCTCGTGGTTGAGGTTGAGCGACGATCCGATACCCGTCGACGTGGTCGAGGTGCGGAAGAACTTTGCCTCGTTCGCGGACGTCCATATCTCGTCGGTGATGGACGAGTCGATTCCGGTCGAAGTGGTTGGAGTTCTGGGGAGGATGGTATTTGCAATTTCCCTTGCGTTTTCGTTCCACGCTCGGTCGCGATACGTTTCGTTGACGAAACGGAGAAAAAAAAAAAGAAAAAGAAAGGATAGGACTCACGATTCTCCGCCTTCACTTTTCGTAACGCGCTATTGTTATATTATTATTATTATTATTATTAATTCTCGGGAGGTCTACCTGTAAGAGAGGTTCCTCTCCTTCCAGAGCTCTTCGGGGTTGGTGGTCGTGTGGCCCGTGGCAGTATTGGCGAGCGTGGTGTGATGATTGGCGTAGGAACATCTTTGGGGGAAGCCCATACCCTCGTCGAGGCCGGCCGCCCAGAGTGACTCGAGGGGCAGATCTTGGGTGCCGACCGAGGTCCCCATGCCCCCCCTGTTGCTCCCCGCCCCAGACCCGTGCTTCCCCCCATTCGAGGGGAACACTCTCTCGGCACCCTGAAGGACGCAGCACATGCTCGTGCCACCTCCTCCACCACCGCCCACCGCGCCTCCACCACCCTCCTCCGCCTCCGACCCCCTGGAACCTGAGCTTTGCAGGCAACCTATTGTGACCGAGCTTTTAACCTGCTCGCAGGCCTCCACCCCTTTCTCACGGGGCTGACGACCTTTTCTCCCCTAACCCTCTCGCCCCGCACTCTGGCCTTGCCGGCCCCTCAGGGTCGACCCTTCATCCTTTCCTCTCCTCCCCTCCACCCCCTCCTTTGTCCTTTCTCCTCTTTCTTTCTTCCCCCTTTGATTCTTTGCTCGTCTAATGGATCAAGCGACCCGCTTCTTCTATTTCTCTCTCTCTCTCTCTCTCGCTCGTTATATCTCTTCGCGTATTTTAGCTCGAGTCGAGATGCAGCGGCGTGTATCTAAAGAAATACGGGATACGGTCGTTGCAGAGATTTCTTTTCTCCTTTTTTTAAGGTGGAAATACGAATTCGAACGAATTCCAAACGATGGCTGGCTCATCGTCTCAACGAGGCGAGGGTTAACGAAGAGGCGATCGATCGATCATCGACCCGAATTTCCCAATCGATTCCCGACCCTACGTGCGAGAGCAAATTGAAAGCCCGCGTGATTCGTTATTTACCGACCTTGTTGCCCCTTGCAATTGATCCGAAACCGCGGGATGATTTATCGACTCTCTCTCTCTCTCTCTCTCTCTCCTCTCTCCCCTCACCCGCCGACAACACGCGGCGACCTGTCTCTCGGCAAAGGATTTACGACTGATGGCGCGCTCGAGACTCGGGCCACGAGGTCGAACTACCTGTTTTCGTCCCCATCGAGGGGCGGAGATGTTGATATCGAAAGGTGTTTCCTCTTGTCGATTCGAAGGGGGAACATGGGTCGACGGCCTGGAGGGTTTTGATGATAGTGTTTGCGAACACGCCCACTGTTTTCACTGAGGAGAATGGAAGAGGTTAATGTTTGCTAATGCTTTTCTAAAATAAACTCGCGACGATTCTCTCTCTCTCTCTCTTTCCTTCTTTAATACCCTCTCGGGATTATCGAAGAGATGTTTTTTAAATATAAATATTACTCGTTCGATTTGTAATCTCGTAGAAAATATTTCGCACTTGTCGATGAGAATTAGAGAAGACTAAATTGTCCCCATCTCACAGGGAAGAAAATTATTAAATCGCAATTCATCTCATCAAATGTTACGAATATTTCACACTTGTTCTGTTCATAAATTTACGATCGATTTGAAGATTTCGCGACAAATGTTTTGCATCGTTTTCGGTGCAAACCGGATAAAATATCAGAGAAACGAACATTCGCGTGATCGGACGGGATTGGTGATTTATACATATAGAGAGAGCGCGCGAAATCCCGCTTTTACCGTGTCTGGCCAGGTTGATGAGGATTTACGAGGCAAAAATGGTGGGCGTGCGAATAAGGAAGAGGACGGGCGCGAGGAAACGAGAACTAATGGGCTCGATGCTCGAAAAGTCGGATAATACAGCGGATATTCCGCGTTAATAACGCGTTACGCCGTTAATTTGTCACGCGATCTCGGTATGAATTGCGCCGTTATCCAGCAAACCGAATTTGCATCTCTCGACGTCGAAAACTAGGAGAGGTTCCTTTCGATAGACAGAATTTTTTCGCGCCCAATCAGGATCGTTCGTGATTTGCATGCCGGCCGCGAGAAAGGAAGATGCAGATATTGGATACCCGTACGAGCTGTATCCGTGACCGAGTTACACGTGAATCGATAACGGATGATAATATGTATATTAGGTAATTTCATACGCGGCCCATTGACGTCTCCCGTATTGCGATGCAACAATCTTGTGTGATTTTTAACTTATTCGACTTATCAACACCGTGTATTAAAAGAGCAAGAGTAAGAAGAAGTCGATCGAATTTATTCGATCGAAAAATTTGTTCGGGTTACGGATTTACAGACTCGTTCTACCAACTCGATACCTAATATCGCGCTCACACGTATATATATATATATATCAGACGAATGCTCGACGATATAATCCTTCTTCATGCGTTGGTCGCATCTCTTTCACAGATTTTCACCGGAATTCCCGGGGGAGTGGAAGCTTGATAACTCCGATACTATGGTAAATTTTCCACGATCTTTCATCAAGGATATCCCTCCTCCCATCCTGGATTTTCAATATTCGAGGAATCGTTTCGAAAACGGGGAACCGAGTCGGATACATCATCGTCCATTGTCGATTCGTGGGCATACACACGACGCGATGGCATCGAGAGCTTTGACTTGGACGAATATCGACGTAATATCGACCGTTACTGTCGACCAACAACGAGCAGGAGCAGCTTGTTGTACGGCCGTTCTTCCGTGAAATAATGGAATCTCGAGAAGCTACACTCTGGTTTACATACTCTGATAGCGTCCCGTGATTTCAGTTACGATATTTCGTCTTTCGAATTTCGTTTCTCCTCGAATACAAAATCATACTTTTTCCCTTTTCGAACATCCATTATTATTCTTCAAGTTCAACGCGACTGTTAATCAAAGCGCAAACAACAAGAAGCAACCTTTCTCGAGACATTTTCGTGGCGAAAATAAGGTGAAAAAAAAAAAAATAAATAAAAATAAGAACTCGTTCGCGCGATGTTCCAATAAGTTGGAAGGGTAAGGAGAAAGTATGGTAAAGCATAGTCGTTAAATATTTATAAAATGGTGGCTGGTTATAAGTAAAACGACGTATCGGGTAACTCCGTGTAGCTGGTGGCTCTCGCGCGTAAAGTCATCATTTCCATTTAATGCCCCCATGAATATCTTCTCCCACGGAGAGGAGAGAGAAGAAGAAGAGGAAGAAGACCCGGCTGGAACACGGGATTCCGCAGCTCTAACTTTTGCACGAGGAGGACGGGGGGAGGATGTAGATCACGCGCGTACACGTCGGCCATGTATCGCGGTGAGATGGGCGTAAATCGGCCGAGATCGATGAAACCCTCCAGCGGAGGATAAACGAGGATCCATCGTGATCTCGCCGATTTTCATTCTCATCCCAACCATGGGATGAGAAACGATGAATTTTCGACGACGAGATTCAATGTATAAAATGTATAAAACACGTTTCGCTTCGAACAATCGACGACGAAAGAAACGTTGCGTAATTCGAGATGAACGAACGTCGTATCTCATAGGAGGAGAGGGAAGAGAGTTTGAATTTTCGAATTGCAGGGAAGGGTTCGTGCGAAGTATTTTGCTCGGTAATTAAAAAAAAAAAAGAGTTGCAAAGTAATTCGTTGAAATGGATACTCGTTTGTCGGACCATGCGTTTGATCTCCGCGGCACGATTATACGCGCAATGGAATGCCGTGCTTTTCCGTTAAATCGAACGGAATGTTCGCGGAGGATAAACGGGAGAGGATAATCCGGCATAATCCCCTTCTCCAGAGGGGAAAATAGAATTTTTCCTGATTTACGACTCGAAGGAAATTTCAATTTTCGATTAACGGGAAGATTTAAAGCGAGATATAAATATCTGTGTTGGGCAATTAAAAGGGAGACGTCGAGAAGTAATTCGCTGGAACGCGACAAATACAATAGGGACGTTTTTCGATGAATATCGAGATCAAATCGGATTTAAAATGGAGAATATCCCGAATTTCTTTTAACTTTTCGACGGGAACTTTATTTAGAAGAAACGATTTATACAGGATAAGTCGATTAGAAAGGGTGAATCAAAGTAATTCCACGGAAAACGGAAAACAGGAAACGGAATAATTCATTTGCTAAAACGCATTCCACGATTGTTTCGTTCTGTTCAGGACACAATGGAGAGCCAGGCACAAAGGAGATACTAAGCTTCTGTTCAAATCGAGATCAATGGAATGTCCATGGAGGATAAACGAAGGGGATAGAAGCGTAATCCTTCCGATGGATTACGAAAAGCATTGAATTATTTTCGATGACAGAAATATATAATTCGAAGTGCGAACCGTTGAATGAATGAAGATTCGGCTTCGAGCGAGGCAACAACAAAATGATGAAATAAATTGAATTTGTAGCGCATCTGGGAAACGTTTAACGGAGGGGGAAGGATTTGTGCGCGGAGATGCATTTTAAAAATTCATAATATCCCCGCGATAAATATTCTCGCGCGGCATCGCTTAATCACTGCGACGGGTGTCGTCGGTTGGCCGCGTTTTCAATTTCGACGAGCGACGCCCGTTTATTTATAACCCCTCCCCTCCTCTCTAATCGCTCGCAAAACATGATCGATGCCCTCTTCCGCGTCGTGCCCCTCGAAATAAAATCCAGATGATTCTGTCCCGCAAAAAAGAAAAAAAAAAAACGCGAATTATTTTTAAACGAAGAGAAGATCCTCCCGAGATTCAGCCGTCAATTTCGTCGACGAACACGTTGTGTTAAGAGACAAAAGGCAAAAAAAGAAGTTGGAGGTTCGAATAGAAAGAAATAGAAAGAAAATAATACGAGAAAAATGGGTGTCGATCTATAAATACCATTTCTTTTTTTTTTTTTTTTTTATATATTAATGGCAAACACGATTTATTATAAGATTGGTATGATAAAATGAAATTTCGCTGCAATATCAGTGAAAGAGTGTGTAAAAAAGTACAGAAAGAGGAGATTCTTCGTCGAATATCAATCTTTAAATATAATTTCACTCGTATCCACCATTTATCCAATCTCCAATTTCAATCGTCAACCTAAATTCGATTTGCAAAATTTCTGGAAGAGTATATCTATAGAGATTCGCGGAGAAATTTCTCGAAAAGTTGGCTAGCGAGACGGTGTTCCCATAATAAAAGCAATTTCCACAAAAGGAATATCGTGGAAGCGAGTGTGCACGCGGGTGCCTCGGGTAATTTAAATCCTTCGAGTCCAGCTCGTGGGCTTCATGCATAATATTTCAAGAGAGGAGGAAAGACGTGTCGCGAGCGAAGATTCTGCGAGAGAGAAGACGTCCCAGAAAAAGGAACAAAATCCGCGACGACACCGCGCATCTTTCTCTATCTCCAACTTTCTCTCTCTCTCTCTCTTCATCGTCCACTTGTTCCGTTTCGCGGGCAACGAGGACATTTGTTTTCGCGTTTTAGACCCGACTGGAAGGTGTTTGGACGGCGGCGTGGCGAAAAATACTAGGCGGAATATTCCACCATCTCTTTTTCATTCTCCTCGCGCATTTTATCTCCCTCCTCTTACCTCCTCTTTCCATCTCTCTCTCTCTCTCTTCGCTCGGATCCCAGGTGGAGCGCTTTCGAGAATAACGTTTAACGCGCGAATTCTCGAACGAAATTTCGTTACAGAATTTTGGTTACACCGCGGCATACCGCGGCCAGAGTTTGAAAACCGTTGGCGAAATTCTCCGGCTTTGTACGAAAATTATTTTTTCCAGCCAACGGCGGAAGTGGTCCTCGACAATGCTCGGAAAATTAAACGCTCGAGACGTGTCACGCGTCAAATACTTGGTTCGAGAGTGGAGAGGAGAAATTTTTTCGACGACCGTCCCCAGCCACGTGGACGACTGAAATACACCGAGGAGGACCTTGGAATTCTTGGCAAACCTTAGTTGAAACGCGAGAGCGGATTTTTCTCGTGGGGCAGAGACGATCCTCCCGTAAGATGGAGGAATTTTTTTTCTTTCTTTTCTCTCTTTCTTCCATCCGTTTAATCGGTGCAAGCATCCCCGTCGGTCCAATTTATTCTCGAGAGAGAAGCGCGTTATCCTGGGACAACGCGTGCAATTGAAATCGCTTTAAATCGCTTTAATTGCTCGGTTTTCCCAATATAATCGGAGAGCGAGAGATATACAGCCGATGAAATTGCGCCGGACACGCACGATCCACGCGGCCATTAAATTCTTTCTCGAGAAGAAACGCGATATTCGATTTATTTATTCATAAGAATTCTCGCGTTTCGTAAAAATTGAAAAATGTTCAATTTATATGAAAAAAAAAAAAAAAAGAATTCCACTTTCTATAAAGAATGAATCGTACAATTCGAAGAGAAACAAGATTTCGATTCTTCGAGTAAAATCGATATTCGATTTATTTATTCGTAAGAATTCTCACTGTTTCGTAAAAATTGAAAAATTTATTATTCAACTTTAATACAAAAAAAAAAAAAAAACCCACTTAAAGAATTCCACTCTCAATAAAGAATTCTTCTCGACTCTCACAATCCTCACAAATTGTTGTTGCAACGAATGGATCGTTGCACAATTTTAAAGAGAAACAAGATTTCGATTCAAAAATCGTTTATCCACCGTTAGAATAGAATGTTCCATGCGCCACCTACACATCTCTCGACCGAGTGTTTGGACGGTATAATTTGTTACGCTGTCCGCGATACTAGAGATCTCACCAACGTATCGATAATTTATCTGCAAACATTTCGAATAAATAGGAATCCACGAATCTACGTAAAGTAAATATTTACGACCCCGTGTCTACATTTTACAATTTTAACACCCGCGATAAATGGTTCTCGAACATCTTCCTTATGACAAATAGCAAACGACGAGGCGAGCTATCGAGCAACGAAATATTTTTCACCCATCTTCCTTATCCCTCAGCTACCACGACCGAGCACAGTGAAAACGACGACTCGACGAGCTATAAATACCCATTACTGGATCCTGGGGATCGGCGAGCATCCTCGTGTCCTCCGCGCAGCGGAGGAACCGCGTAGGTGGAAGCGCTCCCGTAAGACCTTTATCGGGGCAATAGTCGGGGCAACAACTCGCGGTTATCGTCGATTGTGTACGCGCGAGAGCGAGAGGGAGAGAAGAAGGCGTTCGAGCGAGGAAGGAAATCGGTGAAGGAGATCGCCACGATTTGTCTTCGATTCACGGGACAGGTGAAGTTGAGTTAAGAATAAAGTTTACTTTTAAAATAATTGAAATGCTCGAATACGAGCGTTTATTCTATAATAGATTTTCATGTAATCACGATTATTATCGCGTATAAATTATCGAGGCAACTTCGGCTATTATCGATATAGAATCGTAATAGGAGGAAAAATAATAGTGTCGGGAATAACGATTAATATTGAATCGCGCGAAATCGCGATGTGATATATTTAAAACAATTGGAAATCAAATCTCGCGGCATCTCTGATCGAGAACGGAACATATGTTTTTCGAATCGAAAAACAAAGGCGAAAAATAATTATACGTATGCGAGAGTAGCGCACCGTCAAACATTATATTTGCACAGAGATCGAAGTTTGGGTGGTCCGCAATCCCTGTTTAAAATTTGCACGGATATTCCACGACGACAATAGTAGAAATTCAGAAGCGCGAGAAATCAACGGCACGTGTATTTGTTCGCGGCTTAATTCCAATCGCGAGCTAGGCTGCTCCTCGAGCAAAGTTACAAGCTTCCGCCTCCACCCGGAATTGCCGATACAACTATTACAATATCCAAGTCGTGATGGTTACGGCAGCGCCACAAATTTCGGTTAATAGCTGCTTCGGGTGTAAAGGTGGGGGGGGGGAGGGAGGAAGGAGGGGGGTGGAAATGGTGAGATCGCGGTTGCCATGCGCCACGTGTTGCGCACTGGTGGAAAACCTCGTTAACGACGAAACATCGTGAAACTGTTAATTGCGAGCGACTATTCGATCGAAAGATATTTCTCTCCTTTATTGTCTTATTAAAATTACCCGAAAGATAATTCGAACTTTGGGAAAGAACGTTTTCGAAGGAGGAATAGAAAAAATTGTCGTACAGGCGATGACGAAAACAGGACGAGACGCAATCCATGGTTAGGATCGATGGTCCATTTTCGATGATCGATGGGAGGAAGAGGCTCGAAGGGGTTGAGCGATTGGAGGATCGATAGGAAGGGAGGATAACAAGTGAGCGAGAGTTATGGTTTTCGCGTCACCTTGGCTATCGTTCCTCCCGAAGCATCTCGTAAAGTGTATCGTGGCGTACAACCGGTGTACACGCGATAACGATAACCCCACGCCTGTCCTCCCTCTATCGTCGGTTAGATACGGTTAATCGTTCTTCTTAACCGTCTCCAAGGATGATACATTTGCGAGCGAGCGAGATTCGAACGAGTGTAGTTTCGTCGCTCTCGGAATGAATTCATCGTCGAGGATGTTCGTAAATAAGTTTTGTCGTTTAATTTGAGGGAGAGAGAGAGAGAGAGAGGAAGGGAGAATTGGTTTTTTTTTTTCCTTTCAAAAATATTTCAAAGGTGAAGTTTGGAACGATAATAATCGGTACGATCGGTGAAAAGGTTAGAAGGGTGAGAAGAAAAGTAAGAAGAGAGAAGGATGGAGTTGTTGGAGCGGGGAGGAGAGAGGGGATGGGTTGGCACTTGAACGAGGAGAGGTGGAAGGAATACAAGGGGCATCTTGTAAAATTCGAAGTAGTCCAAGCGCTTTAATTGCACGCGAAAGTTGGCACTCGGGCAAGTTTTGAGCGTAGCCTCGAGGAGTAATTACGTTCGGTTCGCGGGGAAGTGGCTTTTACTTTTAACGGGATCGATAAAGCGCTCGGCGACCTTTGTGCACCGATTAGTCGCAACTGAGTAATCAATTAGCCATTTAACGCAGCGGATGGTTGGGGTGGAAAAGGTCGACGGTTGGAAAAATGGATGAAGAGAAAGACGACGCAACGACGAGTTCTTCTAAAAATATACGCAGATTGGTGTGAAATCATCGTATAGATCGAATAAAACCGTAAGAGTATAATAATTTTTCCAATTCAAAGGATAAAGAGAAGATCACTTTTACCGATTTGTCTCGATGTTTAACGCAGATTATAAACTGAGAGCAGATTAAATCTTTTCTCTTTTTTTTTTCTTTTTTTTTTTTACAAGTTAATATCTCGAAAAGCAAAAGTCGTATCGAAATAAATAAGGGAAGAACGTTTTAAAGAAAGTCACAGAGTTACGCAAGTTCGAATTCTTCTCTAATTTCAACAAGTCGAAGGATAAATAAATACGAAAGAAATATTTCTCGCCAGTCGACGAGATTCCATCGCACGATCCGTGTAACGCAGAGTTTACAAACTCTGGAAAAGAAACACGCCCGGTTCGCATCGTAATTTTTCCGCGTTTTGCCCGGTGGATGCGCAAAGTTTTGGAAAAATATCGCGTAACGGTAGAGAAAATAGAGGCCCGTGTATTTTTTGAAACGAACCTTCCCCGTATTCGGGCTTTCCCCGATTTTATGGAAAATTGAAACACGAATTCGACGACATCGGATCCTATTCAATTTTTCACCGCGCGAATATATCGAAAATACCGGTCGATCCATCCTCCTCCTCCTCCTCCTCCTCCTCCTCCTCCTCCTCCTCCTCCTCCTCTTCCCGTCCTAGTCGCCTTGTTTTTCATTCGTATCGCCGCCGCACTTGTTTTTTCTTTTCCTTTTTTTTTTTTTCCACCTGCGAAAGCCCCCGGCGAAATACGAGCCTTCCCTGCGAGAATCCGCGATTCTTATTATACTTCTCCTGTTCCCCCCTCCCCGTCTCCCGCTCTTCTTCCCGTTTTCATTCTACTCCTCGCCATTTTAACCACGATCACGCCGCATCGACCTTACGTCTCGCTCAATGCATTCTCCGTTTAAATTTTTACCTTCGCTCCTCCTCCACTTCCTCCCCGACCATTAACATTTCGAAGATTTCGTGCCGCTCGATAAAACGGAGCACGAGAAAGGAAGAAACTCGTCGGGATCGGTGTGAAACAATGTCGCTTGATCATTCGATTAGAAAGATCGAATCGCGTTGCTCGGTTGGGGAAATAGAGGAGGGAATAATTCTAAGAGCGCGCGGATGCAATTTTCCGAGGTTTTAACGCGTCACCGATAAATAATCGAGAATCTCGTGGCGTATCGTGCGTCTGCAAATCCGGGAAGAGGGTACAACACCCTCTCGCGATCCAATTTCCCCGGGTTTCGCTCCCCGCTTTCTTGTTTTTCCGGCCGCCGCTCGAATTTCCAGCCAAAAATCCGGCGAGGAAACGCGGCTCGATCGAAAAATCCGCGGAGTCGGCCGCGGATTTATCAGAGCAGAGAGCGGAAACGTGGAGGAAACGTGGCCGCGCTGGTGCTCCATTAGGATTGGAGGAAAATTGTGGGATCGATCGGTGGGACGAAGCGATAAAAACCTCGCGTTTCCAAAGTTGCGAGAAAATAAATAGCGAGGGATAAATTCGAATCGAAGAATACAAACGAAGAGGTTTTTACGAAACGGGGCGGCGCAAAACGAAAGAGTGTAAAGAGAGGCAAATAAACGCGGAACTCGGCCATCTCTCCAAAACTTGGGACAACTTTTCTTTAAAACCGTACGTAATCGAGGAAAGAGAATTTTCATTTTCTTTCTTCCTTTTTTAGAAAAAGTTCACACGAAAGAGAGTTCGAAAGATCAAAATTCACGAAGCGCGGCGGTAACGAGCTATCGTTTAAAAGAGTTAAAGGAATAATAGGAAAGAAGCCGAGCGGAAATCGGAAAAAGCGTACAAACAAAAGGAACCCCACAAGTTGCCCCATCCAAGAACGGGGGGTAATAACGGTAGGAATATTACAAGGTAATTCGCAATCTCGCCAGCACAATTACCTACTAACGATTGCTAATTTTCCTTGAACCAATTAGAATCCCCTCGTTTCACGTAATCGCTCAACGCGACCAGCAAACCGAAGTAAGTAGATGAAAGTAGTTTCGGATGGGCCGTGACTTCGCGACTTCGAGTGGTTGGGAGTAGAACTCGGAAGATTGGGTATAATCGGGAAACGTCGATCAGGCAGACGTACGAATTAAAAGTTGGATGGAACGACGGCAGTTCCCTTTACATCGTTTACCTCCGCCGCTATACAATAACCGAATCCCGAATTTCAATCTCCTCCTTCGTTCCACGGTTAAGCGAGTGAAAAATAATATTCCTTGTCTATGCTCCCGTGTCCATCGAGTCAAGTTCAAGTTTCTCGTTTTACTTCTCTCTCAAAACGTTGAAAGAAAGCTTATCTTTCCGTTGATCGACGCAGTAAACAAAAAAAAAAAAAAAAAAAAGAGAGAGAGAAATAATTCTCGAGAGAGGGAATGTGAGAAAGACGCATCGAGACGCATGCGTGTTTGTTGGTTGTTAAAGCTGTCAATCGCACGTCTCTTTCGTGTACCTCGCAAAAAGAAAATATTCTTCGAACGTTCAGCTGGACGGCCAACCTCGACACGGTGGAGAAATTTTAATCGTTCTTCGACGAGGAGGAGTTTTGCAAAACCTTCCCCCTCCCTCGATGGAAAGGTGGAAAAATAGCAGGGAAGCAGGGCGATAAATCTTTCTCCTCCCCTTCCCTGTTGCGCGAAACTTTAAATTCTCGTTCGATCTGGCGACGAGCGTTTGACGCAACTCGCCCTCCTTCACTCTTCCCTCCCCGGCCCGCGTTCTCGAACGCGTATCGGGATTATTTCGAAATTGAACGATTTGGTAATTTATGGGATTCCCTGGGAACGTGGATTTCGAGAATCGCGTATCAACGATCTTGAACCTTGGTAGAGGAACGTTTTCGAAGAGATTCATCGATATCTGGAGGCGTTAAGGAACAAGGAAGATTCGAGTTTATCCGATCTCTGATATCTCGCTCGATAATGAACGTAATCAATCCGTAACTCGTGGGATCGTCTGTCGTTCACTTCGTTAAATTTTCATCCGGAATTGTTGTCAAATCAAGTTGTTTCAACTTCATATCCGGAAATTTTATACTACGAATCGTGCAGATCAACCGAGAAAAAGGAAATAACCGAACTCGAATCGTGTTTGAATAAGCTCGAACGAGTGGTGATAATTGGTGCTATTTTTTAAAGGAAAGGGAAAAAACAGGCGATCGCGCAGAAATGAGGAATCGAGCGTGAGGAAATACGATTTCCAAACGAATCGAAATTGGAATAGACGAATATTCGCAAATTTCGCGAGTATCGATGACGAGGCGAGAGTCGAAACGAAGGAAAAAAAAAAAAAAAAAAAAATTCCCTTCCATTTTCACAGAGGAGGGACTCGACCGACAAAACAAACCATGATTGTGTTTCCATCGCGACAGAGAAACCTCGTTTTCGGTGTGTTTTCACGAGTCCCGTGTGGGTAGGGAAGGCAGGGAAATTGCTGGCCTGGGAAACAGAACCCGCGTTGTATCGCCGCGATTGAAAACCGTTCGATCCACACTTTTACCTTTTTTTCACCGTGGAATCCAGCCACGCGATCCCATCTAGCCACGGAACACTCGATTCCGTCGTCCATTATGGATCTATCTTCTTGTCGTCACGAAAGAACACCTCCCTCATTGTTCTCGTCTCGTCTTTTTCCTTTTTCTTCATCCCCTCTTCCCGCCTCCCCCTCTTTCTTTTCTTTCCCTCCACTTCCGTCCATTTCATTTTTCCTCCCCCCTTTTTTCCCTTTTTTTTCGAGCGTTGGACGAAGCACCGCTTGCATTTGGCGTGTGATAGATAGCACGAGCGACTCTATTAAACGAGAAAACGCTTTGTCGGCACAAAGACGACACGGCTTTCGACGATTGATCCTCCCCAATTGGACTAACCACGGTTGATCGTGGTTTTTTTCTTTTTTTTTTTTTTTTTTTTTTTTGGAAAAATTACCGCGACTCGAACGAACGGAAGAAAAAAAAATATCTGGATTTATACGCGTCATTTTCTTTTTTCTTTCCTTCCTTCCTTTCTTTCTATCCATAAATCAAAGCGGAATTCTTTTTACCTCGACGCGCGTTTAAAAAAAAAGAAAACGAGGAACAATCCATTTGCAAAGAGCAAGTAAATGTTTAACTCGATTATCGGACGAGCGAGATTCTCGCGCGTTCCTTGATTCGGTAAACATTCGACATCGTTTTCAATCATCGACTCGTCTGTTTTTATCCCGATGAGCGCTCGTATATTCGTCCATCCGCCCGTGTTTTAATTTTTGTTTTCTCCGTTAATCATCGGGTGCAAATACACGGCGAGCCATGCTTATTACGATTTTCGAGGCGAGGCGCGAAAAAAGGTTTTCCGATATCGATCGTTATCGCGCCACTTCCAAAGTGTTATTCCAGCCGCTGTTTAAAACTGTGTCTGTCGTTCGTTATCCGCATAGAGATCAAAGCCTCGTCGAAGATACAAAATCCGTAGATGGAAGAAGAAGAAGAAGAAGAAGAAAACTTTTTCATTTCCATCGACTGACCAAGATAACACGCGACGATAAATTTTTCCCCTGCCGAAAATGCAAGTTTGGAGAAAATGTTACAGCTTCGAACGGAGTGATAAATTAATCCGTGTAAATAACTCGTGTTGTACACTTTGGATAAAAGCAGGAGGAGATTGGGACATGTTGAAATGGATATGCTACACAGGTTTGAACCTCCGAAATCCGTGTTCTCCAAACTTTCCCCTCTTCAATTGATGGGAGAGTAATGAAACGAATTCATTTGGAACGCAATTATGGAGATGCGGACTTTTTTTTAAAATCGAACCCGTTAATCCCTCGAATTTTGATTGCAGATCCAAAGTGATCGTCACTTTTAAAACCGATTTATTACGGATATCGAGAATAATAATATGAATCCCCTTGGTCAGACGAGGCAACGTTGAGAGAAACGATGGACGTAATCATATTTCGAAGGCGAGAAAGCGACATTCGTGATTCTCGGCATCCATGAATCCGCGTCGGGCGGAAAATCAATCCAAAATCTTGTTGTTTAGCGTGCGGCTCGTAACGAGAAGGACGATCTGCCGTGGTTGAACAGAATAGATGCCCCGCCTCGCGGGCTAATCTCGAAGAACGACGTTCATCCTGGGAGGGGTGAGTAATGGTGGCCACGCGGGCGGAGTTAGATTAGATGGAATATAGACCGAACGAGGATCCATCTCCTTAGTGGATCATTTGTCCAAACTCCGAAATTCCTTCCTCTCCTTCTCTATTACCCTTCCCCCGTTACTTACCCCCCATTTATCGTTAATTTTAATCACTCGTCCCCCCCTCCCTGGAGTACACATCCCCGCGTACACGAAAATTAATCGTCGCAAGCAAGAGGAGGAGGAGGAGGAGGAGGAGGAGGAGAATCCTCTCCCCTTCGTTATTAATTCGCCGAGCAGAGCTCGTTCCATTCCAACGTGCGTCACGTTGCGTAAACCGTGGAACAATCGTCGTTGAATCGATATTGATAATCGGCCTCGATCGATATCGAATCCGATATGGAATGAGAGAGAATATAAATTACGTCGTTATAAATTACATCGATAATTTGCGAAGAGATCGGGGCGAGTGTTAAAAACTCGGTCGATTAATACCCTCTGTAAAAGCAGTAAAAGTACCTTCTCCTCTTAGAGGGTTATAAAGATACGAGAAATGTTTGATCGCCGCGACGAATCACCGGGCGATATTTCATCGAATGGAACTGGTTCGTCCACCGAGAGGGAAGGATCGATCTCGATCGGCTGCAAGCGCGCAGAAGAGGAGGAAAGAAACGGGAAGGACGGTATAATCCGTCGAATTGGTTGTTCGCTTCATTAAATTACGTTATATTGCGAATTCCACGCGAAGCTAGAAACTCTGGCTATAAAGGAAAATCCGTCGGTGGTTGTGTGTAGTACGTGAGAACGCTCGTCTCCTTTTACTTTGTCGTCCATCGATTCCAATCGTATCCGATCGCTGAACGCCGGTCGACATTCGTCGCTATACCTGGATGGAAAATTACTGGGATGGAGGCAAGCGGATCATTGGCCGTTTAATTCGCTTTCCAGAGCCGTATCCGCGTAACAAAGCGCCTCCGCGGTGCCTAATTTGCGGCCCAACTCTCTTATCGAGCGAAACAAGAAAACCACGGTTTATCGTTTATCGAAGCCGAGCTGGCTGGCCTTTCGTTCGACAAAGCCCTTCTCATTTGACTTCGGCCTTATTGCCAGGAACCGAGGAAAAACGAGACAATCCTCTCTCACGGGATTCCGTGGCCGGCGACCCCTGATCCGGGGTCTACACGCCTCTCGCCAAAGCGAATCTTCCCTCGCTGATTATATTGCTTCTTTCCATTGATTTGAAAGAAAGGCGCGCAAAGTAGACTCGTGGATCTGCTTATCTCGACAATATAGTTTACTTACTTTCCGATAACGAGAGAGCTTTATCGAAATTCGTCGTCGTATAAATACGACGGTTAAAATTCAATTTCCCTCGAGCTTATTTCGAAGTACCCGTTGCACAGTTTCAGTGAATCGGACAACCTCAACGACGCGATTCTTGGCCACAACCATTGCCACCGTTAATTAACAGGGTTGCAAGGCAATTGACCAAAGCGAGCCGGTGGATGTGCATTTACGAAATGAATTCTACGTCCGATATTGTTTCGACAGCCGTGGGAGTGCTCGTCGTGTATCTGAAACTATTCGCAGAGGAACGCCGGCTAAAACCAGAGCCTTCCGCCAAACCAGATTCCTGATAGCCGCGAACCATTGACGGCTCTCCGAGAGACGTCACAGTTCGAGTTTACTCTCGCTACTACTCTTGCTTGGTGTGCGCGAATCACGCGACCGCGGCCATATTTGCGACGCGGCTGTTAAATATTAACGCCGTTTGTTTCCGTTTGTCTGGTCGGGGAGAGTTGCGTTAAAAGCTGACGAATCGAGGCAAAGGGTTGTTTAATCGATCGATCCTTGTCTTTGAACACACGGCGAGGAAGTTGGCACTCTGTGAAAGGATAAAACGACGGAGCGATTTGTTTGAGCGGCGGTCATAATTAACGAGGAAACACGAGGCACAAAGGGCCGTGCATTCGATACACCGGTAAAATCGACTGTATACAGCGTGTGATGGAAGAGAGGAAAATGGTGTGTGTGTGTGTGTGTAAAACAGAGGGCACGAGTGAAAAATATCGGTTCTCTTAATGCAGCGGGCCGATTTCTGCCGCCTCGGTGTTAGATTAATTATTGTTACCCGACGAGAAGGGAAGTACGTTGTGTAAATTACTAGGTCGCTCGAGCTCAGGAATGAACCGACCTCGATCCATCCGTGCGCTAAGACTGCGGATCAACAAATCCGAATCTCCCGTCTTATTCTCGAGCAAACTAAATATAAAGTTATTATCGCGACGCTTCTCCAACACTTTGCTCGTTCCAATCCGGGATCGATTCGAAACTTAAAACCGTGCATACGATGCTCTGCCCTCCCAACTCGAAACGGATCTTTTGTAACCGATCTACTCAAAAAGTGAATATCTCATTTATATATACGGGTCGAATGATAAGAGATTACTCTATACATAAAATGTAGAATTAATTATTTAAACAATGCGAAAATTTGAGAAGAGAAGAAACAAGAATTTCGCTGGTATCCAATTCGAAAATTGGCCGATCGAACGAATATCCATTCCCTTTCCTTTCCTTCCTATTCTTCCATAACGAATCGCTCTACGCTTCGTTTCGAAAGAAGAAAAGAAGAGAAAACCGAGCGAAACGAGATAAATCGAGAATCCCTCCTTTTTTCGGTTAAAACGATATTGCAAAAAAAAGAGCACGCGTCTTCCCTCGAGATGCAATTTCGAAGGGGGAAGAGAAGGAAGCGAGGGTTCGATGTTATCGGTGAATTTACGAGATGTATCGTACGAAAATGCGAGAGCAACAGTTATCTGGGTGGCCACCTCGCGAGCCAGACACGCGAAGGTTCGTCGAGAAGAAAGAACACAGAGGGGATGGCGAAACCGCGATCCGCCCCGCGGCAGGAGCAGGCCGCAAAAATAGGCAGCGGACAGCTTTTGTGGACGGGCGGCGGTGGAGGATCGATCGCCTTTTTGCGGTTTTACGCCTCGCGGGGCGGAAAATTCGCGACTGGCTGGCGGCGGTCAGAAACGCGACGAGTGGACGAGATGCGAGTCGAGTTGACCGGAGGCATTCCGCAGGCCTGGGGGAACCCAGAATTCCTGCGATTACGATCGTTCTTGTCCAACAATCGTGGTATCGACGTTGTTGACAAACTCTGATCCCGTCCCAATATGGGGACTCGAAGTGGAAAAGTATAAAAGTTTAGTTAGCTTCTCTCGAATGAGCGAGTAGATATATTTGGAAGGTTCCATGGATTAAAAAAAATGTTGGTACTTTGCTAAATAAGATTAAATTCCGAAATTGATGCACATTGCGTACATTGAAAGTAAATGCTTAGAACTTTGTTTCGTGGATTCCCTTTCTTTCTACGATTAAAAACGAACGAAAAAAAAAAAAAAAAAAAAGAGAGACATCGTACGAATAAATCTACACTCGAAAAAAGAAACGCGCAAAAAGAGGATCTTCCTTCCAACGGCCTACGAATCTCGATTCGAACATCCCACCCATTGCATAAACGATTCTTTTCTTCTTTTTCCCCTCCCTGTAGCAACGATAATTCCCGTTTCATCGGCATCCATATTCACCGACGCGATCGTACTCCTCGATACTCGTCAAACGAGCAAGTTACGCGGCGAAATGGCACATTTAAGCGTCGATCAATCGGTGGTCCCGTCGAGAAAGAAAGCCCCTATTCTCCTCCCCTGTGCGGGAATTACGAGGCCGATATTCGAAGCACACCGAATTACCATTTGAATTGCAAAAAGCCGATACGTGTATATAACAGTGGCGAGCTATTCGGAGTTGGCTCGCATAAATTTGCAAATTGTTGGAGCGCCGTGAGAGACGGATCGGGTTCGCGATCGCGCGAGATTAATCCAGGAAACGGCCTCTACAGTTTCGCCAACTGCATTAACGTATCATTGTCCCGCGGCGGCATCGCCTCCAGGAATACGTTCCCTCTTCTTCTTCGCGTCCCCTCCCCGAAAAGGGGAAAACCCCCCAACCCCCTTCGTCATTGCCTCTGCTGCTAGGAGTCGAACAAGTTTGGCAGAGGCCAAGTTTTCCATGGAATTTCGACGTTTCGAGTAACAGGAGTCCCCGTGGATCGGGTGGCTGCTCGTCAAAGCGTTCCAACTAATCGAATTTTCCACCCCAATTGGGAAATCCTCGAATCTTAAGCCTGGGTCGGAATTAAGAGAATCGGTGGGATGTAAAATAATACGAACGACAATGGAATTTTGGAATGGAATTTTTGCGCAGGACACGAAATGTTGAGGAGAGTTGATTGCGCACGCGATTGGTTAAATGTTCGTTCAAGAATCGAAATTTTCGAAATTCGACTAGAAAGTTGACGAATTCAATTTGATCGAGCAGACAGATCGTCAGAACTCCAATTTCGAATCGAACGAGCAGGAAGAAATTGTCCAGGAAACGAGGTTGCTTCCGGGCCGGCCGATTCTTCCCGTTGACCTGACAACAAACAAACAAACAGGGAGCTCGCCTCCGCGCGAGATCTGGCCACGCGGCACACGTGCTCTTGCTTAATTTTAAATCGCAAACTCTCTGTCGCACGAAAGGAATCGACTAAGTGTCGCCGCCAGTCGAGTGGTTGCAGCCTCGCTAAACAAGAGCTCCCTCGAGCTTTCTTCCGTTCTCTTCTTTTTAACGTCTTTCTTCTCCTCTCCCTGAATCGTCTCGAGATTTTGGGGAGAGTCCACGTCCTCGACTCGAGGATCTTATTAACCGCGGAAACGAAAAAATTCGTGTGGACCAAGTTTTAATTAAAAAAGAAAGGAACGATCGAGAAGTGAGCATTGGAAGAGATCTTGGATGGACAGAAATATCGACAGGCGCCGCGACGCGTTTACGTTTTACATTACGCGCCATTAACCAGCGGCGAAGTTAGGATACTCCTCTAACGAACCGGCGCCAACGCTTGAAAAAGTGCGGCAGAATTTTTCAGGGTGGAAAAAGTTCCTTCGAGAAAGTTTGGAGGGCGGATGGGCTGGATAAGGAGGGAAAGGAAACGGGTACGCAATCGATTGCGATTGAAAAATTGAGCAGCTCGAAAGGTGTTTGAAAGCTTGGATCGAGTTCGTGTATCGTTTCTCTTCGTTAAAGAACGCGTCGAAGATATCGTTGAAATTGAAACTTTTCTCGCTTCGCGTATTTCAACGCGAATCTTTATTAACAGCGCGTATAAACGTGCGCGCATTCCTTCTTCTGCAAAAAAGGAGATCGAGGAGGTCGTGGATGAGGAACGAGATGTCGACGTACAGCGGAAGATTACACATGGTTGTCGTCACGCTACTGAGTGAACGTTTCCCACGGAATGTAAAACTACGTCGTTTCACAAACTACGGACATATATATATACATAATTCGCAAGCATAGAAAATAAAAAAAGGAAACTTCGTACGAAATAAATATTGCATAGGAGATTTCATTCCGTTCAAATGAAACTTGGAGGAAAGGAAATGTTCACCCAGGAGAAGAAATCATAAATAATTCGTCCGTAACTTTAAAGTAAAAAGTTTATAATAGATAAGCTTCTTTTTTTCTTCTTCGACTAGCGGAGTACGTTCTTACAGTTTAGCGCGTAAAAGCGCGAAACACTCTGTGTATACGTGCAAGCAAAGCGTCTACGATAATATATATATATGCACGGTGAATAACGGTTGCAGATACAAAGGGGTATCGAACGCTCGGTATCAAGTTAATCTCCCTCCCTCGAAAAGTATATTTCGCGCGATTCATCCCGCAAAAATAATCGACCCTTTCGAAAATCTCCGGAAGAGTAAACTCTTATCTTTACCTCCGGTTTTTTCTCTGATAGGTTAGAAATTAGCAGTTGGAACGATGCGTTTCGTCAGAAGAAACTTGGCGGCCAGCTGGCGAGGAGATGGAAAGAAACTTTGGTTAATGGACCGGTTCGCGCGACCGTTTCCAAGCCTCGCTATTCCTTAACGATATCGCCGCCGATCAAAAGGAGGTAGGGAAGAAGAGAGGGTGTAGGCGATTTGACCGGTTGAAAGTGGAGAACGCGAGGAGGAAAAGTTCCCGTGGACTAATCTCGGTCTTAATTGAATTTCTCGACAGGATTCGGCCCACGTCGGGCTACTTAATACTTATGGATTTTCTTATGGAGGGGTGGCTAGGAAAACGGAGGAAAATGGAAAGAACGGAGGAAGGAAACGTTAACCTCGTCACGAACTTCGTCTAATAACAATTTTCCTTCTCCTCCCTCGATGATAATGATTCCGGTGTAGTTTAACGATGGACGGTTATTTAACAAATTCTGGCCAACCTCTTGGCCGGCGCGGCGCAGTTTCGCAGGATTTGTTCGAGAAGAAGTGGTTCCTAGGAGTGGAAACAGCCGCTGTTTAATCGAAACAACGTTACAACGGGAGGAGTTCGAGGGAAAATTAAAGGCAGCGAGGGAGTGGTTTCGAGAGGAGGGAGCGCGTAAAATAAATCTTCTTTGGTAAACAAGGGGCTAATCGGGAATGGAAAGAGAGAGGAATACCCGTTTGGGGGAAAAGATCCTCGGACGATGTACAACGGTTGGTGATCTTTCTTCGCCTCGAAATCAAGGAGGGGCACATGCATCGAAAATTTTTCGCGATTTTTTCCATATTTTTGCCACTTAGAGAAAGATTAGAAACTCTGTTTTAATTACTAGGCAAAATTATCCAGAATTTAAATATAAAAGAACGAACGGACAGGATAATATTTTACAATGTTTTACAATTTTGCAAATATAAGTAAGCATCGATTCGAGAAATTTGAAATATTTCAGAAAAAAAAAAGGAAGCAACGCTGAATAAATAATAATTCTCGCTCTATATCCACGAATATAATTTTTTGTATAGAGTCGAATTAAAAAAAAAAAAAAAAGGATCGTAGAATAAAAAGAGAAATAGAGGAGGTAAAAGAGTTTTTTTTTCAAAAAACGTCGAGGAGAAGGAAAAAGGTTTCTCTTCGGGAACGGCGATGTGCGAAATCGTGAAAATAAAAGCGATCAGGCCGGAACCCGTGCTATTTTGTTTTCAACCGGGATACCGGCCTCTGCCATTTATTTGAATAACAGACGGATTTTATACATTTTTACAGACAGGACCAGTTGCCGTGGATACGCTCGGGGAGGGAAGAGGGGAAAAAAAATGAACCACTTGGTGCGTTAACGACGAAATGGCACGCGAAAGGGGCGACGTTCAACCACCGTGGAATACAAAATACGGACGTGGCACGTCAAAAGAATTAATTTAATGCCGGGTCAGGGATGGAACGATGCTCTCCCAAACAAATTGTCACGCGGTTCTCCTTCCTAAAACTCATCGTGTCGAACGATCGTTATTTTTAATCACTCTTTGTACAGAAATTGTTCTAATTCTTTTTCAGAAAAAGAAAAAAGAGATGCGATGCGACACGCATCGTTTAGCTCATCAAATCAAAGAACGTACGTATTTTGAAATTGAGAATCCTTCGACGAATCTTTCGAAAGCGCTAAGGGCGTTATTAATTGACAAGCGACAAAATCGCGATCCAGGAACGGTGGATTTTGCCAATCGCCAGAGATTCGATATCGAGACACCGTATCAGAAACGACTCGATCGCTGTCGACGGCATCCTTCTTCCTGCCGCGAGCATAATTATCGAGATTGATGTCCATCGAACCTCGCGTTTGCTCGAGCGTCGTAGAGGGTCGACCAGCCTGTATCGATTCCTCGATACCGTAGAAATACCAGATTGGAAAGCTTGTCATTATGCAAATTGCAATTTTAAGATTGGAATACAAAGATTAATGGAAAAGAAAAATTGGACACGATCGAGGCGATGCCCGATCAAGAGAAGGGTGGTAGTAGTTGGACTTTTTCGAGTGGTTTTCTCCTTTTTTTTTAAAACGAGTTTGAAAGCGCGAGCTTGGCTCGACAACGACATTCCATCCTGTTTCGCAAGGAGAGGTTGATACGAATGCTTGTTCGTAACAGGGCGCGGATATCAACGTCATTCGCGGCTGGTAGCAATTAAGAGCGACAAAGTCCTGCGTCGACGATCCCACCAACGACAAATTGTTCTGGCAGCGGAATAACCGACTAACGAAAAGTCGTCCAACTCGAATAGAAATAAACGAACCAAAAATCAAACGGGGAGGGGGAAAAAATGAAATAAAAATAAAACAAAAATAAAAAACGGGAGAAGGAAAATAGGGGAAGGAATAAAAAGGATGAATCGATCTGATTCGCGCGGAACAAATGGGTGTAAATGCGTAACGAAGCGTGTATTCCGCGCACGTCTATCACATTAATGGGACACGCTCGTTTGTGAATGTCGCTCGATCGACGTAAAAAAAAAAAAAAAAAGAAAAAAAAAGGGAAGAAAGACAGAAACAAAAGTGTACGGGTAGTCACGATTTATTAATCGGGAATGAACGAATGATGCAAGTTTGTCGGGCTCGAGCACGTACACTGACGCGTAGTCGATCGATAATCGCCGTGTACATGGCGTTAATACGATCTTTCTCGATCGAGAACGAATATGTAAAAATTTCGCGCGAGTAAAAAAAATATATCCGTTATTTTGCCGCGTCTATGGAAAGCGAGATTAAATTTTATACAATTTGCGCTTAAAATCTCGATCCATGGAAATCTATGGAACGCGCGTGTAATAAAAGAGACGAAGCGCATTACGAGGAATGAAACAAATCTCTATTTAAACCTTAATTTCTTTAATCGTATTCGAAAATTCGAACTCGCACGCAAACAATATTTCAAGTAGAAATCTAAAATCTTCAAATTCAGATTCGCCATTGGAATATATGAAAGCATAATGGAACGAGCTGTAGAAAATGTTAATCCAGCTAAACACGATTACACACGGATATCTGAAAATAAAAAAGAGTATCGTCGCGTCAAGACTAACGAACGCTGTTTATGTTTTTTGTCAAATGTGATTGTTTTAAATAGAAGAAGGGGGGGGGGGGGAAATGTATCGTAGAAAAAAAAACAAACAAAATAATCGCGCCACCATGCCGCTACAATTTCGCTCGTCCACCCGCGTTATTGATTATCTCCACGATAAATAAATTTACGGGGGTAGATGACCTGCGTGGAAATTCGCAATCGTGTAAATCGAGCGCGTCCAAAATATCCAAATTGTCCGAAATCCGATCAAAATATTCCACCACGTTCCATCCCTTTATAGTCGAAAAACATCCAATTGCAAAACGTACATATATACAGTGTCTCTTCGAAAACGAAAATTATCTTCTCCAAACGATTACAATTGCTCCATTGATTCTCCAAGATTCCAAACGCGCGTTGTCGTGATCACGAACGATTTTTATTCTTTCGTTAGAATCAGCAGTTAATCGAAGAATTTGAAGAAAAGAGATTAGTTAATCATCAAGTTTATCAATTAACATTTCGATAACGTAACACAGATAGCACAATGGTGGTCAACGTGGAGCAGGATAAGAAGAGTTAAAAGTTGTCGATTTCTCCCCCGGTTAGAATATCTGGTTTCGGTTGGAAACGCGGCATTAGGCCGCGGGCCAACAGGGACGCGAAAATCCATATGCCAGAAGGGTAATATTCGATCGTATAAATACCAAATACCACGATGCTTAATTCGCTCGCGATGTTTGACCGCGTTTATTCATTTAACCCGACTGATGATCGGCTTAAGAGCCTTATGCCCTCCTATTTGCGAATGACAAACTGTTTTGGGGATCCACGATGAAGAACCGAGAAGAGGGGAGAAGGAAATCGATCGTTCGAAAACTTTGGTTAACGAGTTGAGAAAAATGCACGGTCGTATTGCAGATTGTTCCTTTTTTTTCTTTCTTTCTTTTTTTTGCGCAAGCTGTTACAACACAGCGAGGGGAGGGGAGGGAAAGAATAAATAAATAAATAAATAAACGATCAGCGGCACATTGATCGGGTAACTCGCCGCGTTGGCGGCGCCTGTGGCAACAACATTTTATGCGATTGCTTCGCGAAAAATATAGAAAATTTCAACTGCTTTCTCTCCACCCCTCCCTCCCTTTCGCTCGCATTTTTATTCGCGCGAAATCTCTTTGAAAAAAAAAAATGTTTCACCGAATATATCGTGAATATACAACGTGCAAACGCAAGAAATGGTGAAAGATATTCCCCCCGAATCTAGAAAAGGATCGAGGGAAAAAATGGTGGAAAGGGGAGGACAAATTCGTTCCGGCTGCTCTCTCCACGAGAGATTTTAATGGAATCGTTAATTCAATCGTCCCCGAACAACTTTGATCAATATTTACCAACCCCTTTCTCCAGCGACCGTGTCCTTTTTTCACCCTTGATCTAACGTTCGACCCGTTTTCTCCTTCGACGCCTAAGGTAAACTCCTCCCTTTCCTTATCTCTCTCTTTCTCCCTTTTCTGGCCGGAATTTCGCGACGATTCGAAGAGATAACTGTCCTTTCGATCCTCCCCTCCGCAAATTCGATAAATTCGTCGAGTCTGGTGGAGGATTTTTATTGGAGATCTCTCGGTGGTCATCCGTGCGCTTTGCATACGGAACGAGTTTCTGCTCGGAGGGAAAGGAGAGGGGGAGAAAAAGCGAGGAGAAAGGAGTTGCGTTTGGACGAGGTTGTTCTCCCTGGAGAACACTCCGAGCTCTCTTTGCCGGGATCTCGAAGCCCCCGTTTTGCTCGTCGAGGTCATCATCCGCCGAGGGTGTTATTTCCATGGGCCGCGATAACGCCAACTGTCATCCTCCTTTATTTCGCGGCCCATTTGTTTCCCTCGCCCCGCGAACCGAGAGAATATTTTACGCGCGCTATTTGCGCGGCTCCTTGCAAAATGCGGCGGCACAATCGCGCCCCCCGGGGTATTGTCTCTCCTTTGTCTCGCTGAAAAGGAGGATCCGTGTAAAGACTCCTGTTCCGTTTTAAACATCCATGAATTTCCCGCAATGGAGCAATCGCGGAATCGAGTGGAGAGTGTTTAATAATTCCCTTATCGGCCGTTGTCGCGAGCCTTAAAAATTAGAAACGATTTTAAACGCGAACGAACAACGCTCTCCTCCTCGTTGATTTAACTTGAAAGATCTGGCCCCGTCGTCGAGGCGTCTACTAATCTCGAATAGGGATGAGAATAGCACGAGAAACAGGGGTAATAAAATAAAAATTCATTTTCGAGTTTGTAAACACGTGTCCATCGAAAATCTATCTCGAATCGCACGTTGCAGCTTTCGCACGGGGAGAAATATCAAGCTGCACGATCAGGGCGGTGGTAACGATAAATCAGCGCGAAAACAAAAAGCAATTGCGGGAGAAAATTGCAGCGTCCGTAAATCAACGGACGGGACGGAGGACGATTTTCAACGAATTTATTTCCGGCGGATGTGCGGATAGCCGGCGGATGGAAGCTTATTCGAGGATTCGACTGTAAGCCGATTCGAGGATTCGTAATCTGGGCGTCTCGCCCGCGTCAATCGAATCGTTGCCTCCGACTACTAATTTTCAAACCTGCCTTTAATCCTGCCACCTGTTCACCGACCTGTTTCGCGAGCCCTTCGTAACGACGAAACGAAGATGACGAAACGAAATCCCTCTCGATTCTGGGGTGGATCGATCGAAGCGGTCTAACTTCTTGTGCAACGCGAGATAAAATCGTGTATCCTCCACGAACCGTGAGGAATATAGGTCAGGTGTACGCGAACTTTATACAATCGAACTGGTCGCTTTCCTTCCTCGCGAATGTAAATAGCGAGAGAGAGAGAGAGAGAGAGAGAGAGAGAGAGAGAGGAGAGCTCCATAACCGAGCTGGAAACTTTCGCATTAGCCCGCCCCGGGTCCAGCCCAGTTTGATCTTCCCCGGCTAACCGTTCTCCTTTATTTTCTTTGCCGATTCTCTGATTTCCGTAACGGGTTCGTTTTGCAGCTCGAATGGAGCTCGGTGGACGAGCGAGGGCGAAATTATTATTTAAACGTTCCACTCGTACATATATATATATATATATATACACACTTTGCTACGTAGTCTTTCTCGTTGCTATGCGCACGTTGCAGGAGAATGCATAATGAAACAGTATGCAAAGTACGAAAGTATAAAGAAAAAAAAAAAAAAATACGTTCAAGTTTTTTCGGAGGAAGAGACGTATCACATCCGATGATGCAAAGTTTACAAAGCGCGAAGAGGATAAATCCTTCCCCCCCCACCCACGGGGAGAAAATTTTAATTACGATACCGATTTTCGTCGTTCGTATATTTCCGCGGTCGATCTCTCTCTCTGTCCCTTGTATAAAGGGATTCTATCCTTCTCCCTTCGTATTTACGCTCGATACGTGTAAACGAATTCGAATTCGCGTTTACGCGTATCCCAGGGAAAAATAAACGCGGAGAAGATGAAGGGAGATGAAAAATTTTCACCGATATCCTTCGCTATTTATGTTTGCATTACACACGCGTATAGATTTCGATATTTTCAGATTAATCGAGCACGCAGGCTTCTCTCTCGTTTCGTTCGATTTTCAACCCGCTCATTGCCATTCGAGGGAAGAAAGTTGGCGAAGACTTACGGTTTAGTTGCTTATCTCGAGCTCACGGCCCATCGAACCTCGCTTTCTGAGAAATCCTTTCACCCCCCTTTCTTCGTTTGTTCTTCGCGAATCAATTTGGATATAAATGAAAACGAAGAGGGAGCCGTGCGAAACTTTTCGAAAGAGAAATAGTCTTATAGAGTCTTCTAGATTAAAACTAGAGCCAAAAGTAATCTCTCTCTCTCTCTCTTTCTCTCTCTCTGGCTTTAATTAAAATTTTTCAACCGATCCGATTTTTTCGAGTATACAGACACGCGTGGAAATACTCTACGATCCATCCTGCCTGTTCGCTGTGTGCACGGCAGGAAATTGCGATTTCATCGTGCCACGCTTTGCTCCGAGACAGAGTTTATCCTGGAACCGTCTCACCTACGCCTCTAGATATACGCTATTCCATATACCCTGTCAGCAACGATGAACGCATCGAACTTATCTTCGTGAACGAAAATGGAACGAGAGGAATCCTGAGAATTTTATCGTTACGTACACCAAGCGCAGCAAGCGTCCAATTCCAATTTTTCCACCATTATCCTCGTGGCGGCCGAATTATGGCCGTAAATTATGATTTCGGGCGACCACCGCCGTTCACGAGATTTCTATCTCGAAAATATTAAATCGACCGTGTGATTATTCGAGCCTCGTTTAACTTAATTCTTGTTAATTATTACTCGAATCGAAGTTAACCTTTCGATACGTCCGTTTCGGGGAGGAGGGCAGGCAGGCTCGTTCAACTCGAAGTTTGGGCGGGGAAAGTTTTGGTTTCGGGGGAAACCGTGGAGAGGAGTAAGTTGGAAAAAGCGTGGTTGATCGGGCGGGATCGATGTCGTGGAAAGGATCGAGGGGATCGAGGACAATGGCGTTGGGGAAACAATAGGACCGCTTTCGGTAAGCTCCCCTCCTCCCCTCCTTCGACGTGTCGCCCACGAGCTCACCGTGGCCAGTTTAACGGGCGGTTAATCGCGTGCAATTAACTCGTTACTTGACCTTTTAATCAAATTTTAGCACCCCCGTCGATTTTCCAATTTACTCGTCCCTATTATCTCCCCGCCGAGACTTGGACTTTGCGCGCAAAATATCGTCCCCTTTCAAAAATTCTTTTCAACTATTGCAAACGAGAATATTTACAATTTTACAGATGCAATTAATATCAAATTCGTATATCGAACTATTTTGCAAATAGTCAAAGTTATTATAAAAATTTTCCAGAGAGAGAGAGAAAAGACGAAAAGAATTTTTAGAACAACGCCATCTTCGAGACGATTCTTCCAACGCTTCCACCTTGTATCTATCATTTCGAATCTAATTTCCTTTTTTTTTTCTTTTTTCTTTTTTTCATTTCAATATCCACCCGACTCGATCCCGTGGAATTTTTCCGTAATATCCTATCGACTGTGAAATTCCAATTACATTTTTTCGGCAACCCTGTCCCGCTCAAGATAACCAAAGCTTGTATCCGCTATATTGAAATTCGTGAACGGAATAATATTTCGAGTTTCGTAATAGAAAAATTCGTTGCACGGAGCAAGTTCGGTCATCGCGATCGTTGCTCGTGCCGAACAACCATGACGACGATCGAACTGGCCGAGATTTAATAAAAAAAAAAAAAACGAGGGGCGAGAAGGAAGGAATATTCGAAAGGACAAACCAAAAAAACAGGGAAACAAGATCGTCGATCCGACGTTGCGTGTGCAATCTCGTTCGAAACTTTAACAAGTTCTCGGAAGTAGCTTACGAAAATACGCATACTCTTCTCGCGCGAGTGAATCGTTACAGGCAGATTTAATTTATGGCCGCCAATTTTGCCTCGTGCCTTTGCCTCGGTGTCGCCGGCATCGAGAGTGAGAGGAGGAAGAGGAGGAGGGAGAGAGAAGAGGGAGCGAACGTCGAATAAAAGTAATTACGGGACATTCTTTCCTTTCGAGGCGAGGGTTTTCATTAGTTTCAAAGCGATCCTTTCTCCGCGGTGGATCTAGAAATCGGTCGAATTTTCTTCCGACTTCAATTTTCACGCTTCCAACTTCTCTCACGCTTGATACTCCTTTCTTTTCAACCTTTTAATTCCCCTCGATTGGAAGGGATGGGAGGGAAAACAAGCGTATATGATAGTAAATTTTTGGGACCGATCGAGTTTTGAAAAATTGTTAAAAGGAATGGCGTTGACTGTTGGCGTCACTCGTGCAAATCTCGCGGATAATCGTATCCATTGATTGTACAATTTATATCGTTGTCTCGTTGAGCCCAGGACGAGTAGTCTGATTATTCCAGGCTACGAGAATAAATTCGAGGCCAATCGACTGAAAATGAAACAATAAACCGAAAAAGAAGAAGAGAGGGAGTCGATTCTCAAAGTCTCGAACCAGCGCGTGAAAAACTCTGCAACGACTCGTTACCGCCGACTTACGATCGGCGAGCTCCTCCTCCGATGGATCCTCCTCGGTCCTCCAAGCGTTCCACGAGAATGAACGGCGACAAAATAAACGTCACTCGCGATGTTCACTGCTCTCTCTCTGTGCACAACTTTATTACTTATCTCGCGGTGCTCTGCAACTGTCGCGATCAATTATGATCGGCCAACCGGCCGCGTGTCACGATCACGGCTCGTCCAATTCTTCTCACACGACACGCACACGTCGATAATTTTTCGATCGATCGCTAATCTGATTCCCCGTTCGCGCGCATCCTCGCTCGATCGTGTACGATCACTCGTCGATTAATCGACGTCCATATATATATATATATTTTTTCCTTTCCTAATGCGTTAATCGCCTCGACCCTGCTCGATCGATCGGTCGAAATATGGAAAAAGGGAGGGAAATATCAACGTTTTCAACTCGTCGTATCCTTAACTCGTTCAATCTCTCCGTTACTCTTCATCCTCGAATATTAATATGGGAGTTTCAACAACGATCCTCTCGTGTCGAGGACGGAAGAAGTTTCAAAGAAGTTTTCGAAGCGAGAGGAAGGGACAAGAAGCGACGTGGACGCGTTACGCTCTTTCCAATTAGTTTAACATCACTCGAGCGCGCACCACCATCACTCGCTCTCCAATTATTCCCCCTTAACCGTTGACAAGGGAATAATCACTTTCGACACCGATTTCTCCAAATACTTTATACCCGATCCGAAAGATTCTCGGTCGATCGTTTTCACCCGTACTTTCTCGCGAACTCCGAAATTATACGTCAATTGTCTCTGGGACAAACTTTATAAACACCGTTTCTGAACAACAAAACCTGTTTTCATCAAACTCTTCGACATTTGAACAAAACAAATGAGCAGGGTCGAGGTCCTGCCGCGATCATCGTTGAAACAGGCAGGATCAAACTTTCACCTTATATAAATAATAATCCTCCCAATTATCCTCTCCTATTTTCCTCACTCTTTCGAAAGGAGAGAGAGAGAGAGAGAGAGAGGGAGAGAGAGAGAGAAAGAGAGAGAGGGAAAAAAAGGAATTCCAGCCGTTGGCACTTGATTCGAGGGGTGATCGTGGCTCGATCGAGGAAGACGACGGATGATTGAGAGCGTCGATCGATCGGTGGATCGCGATCTAAGAGCGGGGCTCGTCGCGCGACGCTTACACCGGGTTGTACGTGGTCAGTTGAGCGTCGTGGAGCGCACTGAGAGTCTAACAGCCCCACCCGCTACGAGGAAACTCGACGCCGGGCGTCGCGTAGATTCATCCCCATCGGTTGCCCGGAGCAACGCCGGCGTACGAGGGAAGCGTCGCGACGCAAGCGTCCCAGACAACCCCGAGAGGGCCCAGACGACGCGCCGCAACCGGTGCGTACACCTAACTACCCACGCCAATCCTTGCTTTCCTTTTCGTCGCTTCATTCCTCTATATTCCTTTAATACACCCGTCATCTTTGATTCTCTCGCGAGTGAAGCTTGTTTTTCGAATTCAATGGAATCGATAATTCGTCCGGTTTTAATGTAATAGTTTCGAATATGATGGAACGATACACAAAGAATTTCTCTCAAATCGATTTCCTAACCGAAACTGCGAAGACAAAACTGTTTTTTCACGTTCCTTTTCGTGAAGGATGCGTGCGTGGCCCGCAATACGTTCAATCTAGTAATAGTTTTTATTGAAATTATAACGTCCTTGTTTTTCGAATTCAATGAAATCGAGATCGATGATACATTTTGTTTCAAACATATAGTTTCGAATATGATGGAACGATACACAAAGAAAGCAAGAATTTCTTTCAAATCCTAATCCTTTTCATCACTTCTCTATATTCCTTTAATAACTCGTCATCTTTGATTCTCTGGCGAGCGAAGGACGTACTAATCTAACGATCGCTTTTATTGAAATTGCAACGTCCTTGTTTTTCGAATTCAATGAAATCGAGATCGATGATACATTTTGTTTCAAATATAATATAGTTTCGAATATGATGGAACGATACACAAAGAAAGCAAGAATTTCTCTCAAATCGGTTTTCCTAACCGCGCAGGCACAAAGCTGTTTTTTCACTCGACAATCGAGCGAAACGTCGTCGTTTCACCTATCGCATCGGATGCAGGGGGACAGACACGCAGAGCGATTTCCCAGCAATTGCTCCACGCCTGTATCCGGATCGCGCCATCTGCCGTGAGATGAATCGTCGATTCGCATCGCGGAAACTGGTCGAGCTTCTTCTTCTTTCCTTAACGACGTCCGCCTCTCTCTCTCTCTCTCTCTCTCTCACCGTTCGTTCCTTCGTCGAAAGTATTCGACGAGAGAGAGAGAGAGAGGAAACCTCGAAATTGCCTGCCGCGCGGCTAAATTATTCCACTATATTTCGAGACAAAAGGTATTTCACCGCGGTGTCGAAATTTCTATAACGGAACCGAAACAATTCCCTTTACAAGGGTGTCGTGGAGGATAGCTGCGGCCAAGACTCGAGGACGATCGGCCGGTGTCAGACACGGCGATATTAATGGGGGCTCGAGTGCACTCGCGTGAGGTATGGGTGTGCTGCTCCCGGCAGAAACGTTGCCGGGGACCGAGCAACCTCCCGTGTTTTGACGCGGCACGGCCGGCCGCAATTCAATTATCGATCTCTGACTTTGCAACCGAGATCGAATTCGCCGCCGCTTCTCTTCCTCGCATCGATCATCGTCCGCGCAGTGATCGCCGCTGTGCCTAATTGGCCGGGCCGAGAATTTCTCGCGGCGTTTCTCCCCTCCCTGGATGCCAATCGCCTCCACGAACAGGGGAACAGGAAGAGTTAGTTGGATGGGAAACTCGTACCTGCACAGAGACGAAGATCGTATCTCCTCTCGTCTCTTACGTTTAGAGGGAGGTGGTAAGAGGAGAGGACTCCTTTTGCGTAATTTAAGGAAAGGATTCGACGAATTCGAGAGGTAAACGAAGGAGCGGCGTTTATTGGAGGGGAGAGTCGTTGAACGAGCCGGTGTTAACCGATCGCGTCTGAAAAGAAGAGTTTGCAGATACCGCCAGGTTTCTTCTTAAGGATCTCCTTCCGATTCTCCTCCCCCTCGATGGTGGAGGAGGAACGCCTTTTCCTTTCCGCGATTCACCCTAATTAAACGTATTCTCTCCGGCGGAGGAATTATGGAAAATACTCTCAAGTTTCGCCTCCATTGTTCTTTATCGCCGTTTCCAAAGGGAGCGCCGCGGCTCTCGCCCTCGAGTTTCACGGGGGAGGGAAGAAGAACAAACTGGCGTAAATACACGTGGAGGGGGGGAGTTTTATGGATGGAAAGCGGCGCGTGTTAACGATGACTAAAGGGGGTGAAGAAAGAGCGGCGGCGCTCATCCTTTCGAGAGAAACTTGGCCATTAATCGAACGCGGTTAATACCATCCTCGTTAAACGACGAAAGGCGAGAATGCGGGATTAATTTTCGCTTGAATTTTTGCTCGGGTCTCCTCGGATTTCTTGTTTATTTTCAAATACCGATCCGTTGGGAATTTCGAATATATACGTCCTTCTTATTGGCGGGCGATTATTTTTGAAATGGAATCAATCGGCATCGAATTGTTCTTTAACCGTTTCGATAATGCATAAGATCGATATGCCGCCTATCGTACGATACGACGAGTGATTCGAGTTATCGCGCATCGATATTCTCTTTTTATCATCAATTTCTTTCTTTTTTTTCAATAAACACCTTCGAAGCAATTGGTCGAGGCGTAAATGAGGCCACTGACGATATCTTCGCCGTGCACATTTTTGCGGCGAAGAAGCCCGTGGGATTGAAAGAGAGCACCGCGACGGTATAATGAAAGAATACTTGTATCAAGTTTTATTAAAGAACTAAAACTACGACACAAGACGATAGCGAACGTTAAGGATCGAAGGACGTGGAAATAAACGTTACTCGCTGGTAACGGCGAGCAGCAGTGAAAGTTGAATTTACGTAGCGCTCGAAGACAAATGACAGTGATTATACCGTAATCGGCGTAATCAATCTCGGTTGTGTACGGCGCTTGATATCGCGCGCGAAACCATCCAACTTTTCTCCCGATAAACGACGAATTGTCCCGGAGAAGAGAAGCGCCGTAACGAATCTCGCTCAATCTCGTCGATCGAAACGCGCAAATAATTTTTACGACCGTGGAAGAGGGGGGGGGGGAAGGGAGGGGGTAATCCAGGAATGAACGTAGGAGACGCGCACCAAGAACGAGAAAGAAAGAGAAAGGAGAGAAGGAGGGGGAATCTCTTATTGCCTCTCGTTCGAGTGTTTTTAACATGCGCCGCTCGCTTCCACGAAGATAAATACCCGGCTCCGTGACTCCGTTTCGTAAATAAACTTCGTCGCGTATATTATAATTATAGGAATAAACGTGTAAGACAAACGACGCCCCATTCCATTGATAATCCCTTTCAAATCGATCTCGAATATTTATAATAAATAAAAAGGCAAAAATTCGTTGCAAGATCGTGGTGGCACAGCGATCGATATCGCGCGCGTTACGTACGAGGTAGCTCATAAGGGGCAATTTTCAATTTCACCAGACTCGTCCTCCTCGTCGATGCATCTCCCCCTCGTAGGAAGATAACTTTTAGACGGGTTCGCTGAACAACCTTGCTCCATCCTCCCTTATCTCTAACTCGGGGCGCACGCCCTATGAATACAAAACGGTCCCATCTAAAAAACAGTTTGCTCGAGAGGAGGCTCCTATCCATCCACGTAGGAAGGATCCAGGTAGGAAGGACACCGAAGAACACACTGGAAAGGTAAGAAGGGCGAGGAGGGTCCCGCATCCCGGGAGCGTGAATTATAGGGGCGCAGGATGCAACGTTTACGCGCGCATGCCTGCGTAAATACATCGTACAATTACCCCCCCGGCAACGCGCACCTGCTCTTTATTTACCCGCGGCTCGTTTCTTGCCGCCGTGACATCCGATCGCGATCATCTCTCCGCCATCCGGCCCGAGATTCCCCTCCTCTTTTCATTTCCTATCGAGCCGTCACGCGATCAAACAGAAATTCCACCAACAGGTTGCAACATTGTCGACTAATAATTTCCGTTCCCCTTCGTGTCGATGCACGGGAAAAAGGTTCCAAGTAATTTCGATATTTCGGTGAATGATGGAGAGGGGCAAGTGCAAGGTGGAAAGAAAGTATTTGTATTGTATTCTAATCACAAATAGTTCTCATTCCACGCCTTGGGTATTTGGTTTTTTGGTTATTCGATTCGTCTCGTTGACGAGAAACTTTGGAAATGTAATGGCAGCTGGAGTTTTCTTTTTTTTTTTTTTTCGAAGCGTCGAATTTTGATGGATCCATCCTTTCGCTCGACTCGGCGTAATTTTTGTTTTCCACGGGTTTACGAATCTGGCGGGCCGTCGGTCGCAGGAAATTAAACCGGTGACGTTTCGTCGATCGTTCGGTCGATCGGTCTTCTCTTCCAACCAGTCGCAATTTTCTGATCCAAACGAACGACCCTTTCTGCGACTCGCATTCCTCGATCGCCAATTTCCTTATAACTTGCGAAGCTTAACTCGGCTGTCTCGAGGAGCCAGATTGTGCTCTTAGCTTTAAACTGGGTTAAACTCTCCTCCCCCCGCTCGAAAGTTTATCCTATTCGTTAAATGGAGCACGATTGTACGAATGTTTCGTAATTTGCCCTTTGATTTATTCGAACGTATTAGTTTACACGCCCCCTCTTCCTCCAATATGATCTTCGTGCAAACTTGAAGTTTTGTCTTTGCATACCTTCTCTCTACATCTCTGCTGTTACTCAAAAAACGAATATTCCTTGAACGTATATATCTCAGGAAATATTGGGGGAAATACGATAACGGATATATTTTTTGTAACGTAATAAGGCATGTTTCTTCAACTTAGGATATTTCGCAAGATTTTACACGAACGACGACTCACTCGCTCGGGTGGATCCTTTGTTGACGAAACTGCGGTAAGGAAAGGTAATGGATCCTCGTAAAAGTGTGCTGCTCTTCGAAAAAGTAAAAAGTTTTTGCGCACAGTCGAATCCTGGAAACACCGCGTTTTTTTTTTTTCCCCTCCCCTTTACACAACATACACGCACGAGAAGCAAGAAACTCGATGACGAAGATGGATGCGTTTAGAGCTAAACTGTGCACAAGTACCGTTGCCCAATAGAAGTTGGCCGATCGATTTTCGATTATCCTCCCCGCGTACGTGGAACAAGAGACAGAGGAAATTTTGAAACGAAGCCCCATTGCATCGAAGCCGGGCTTTGCTTCGTTCGGATTAATAAAAAAAATGGTAAAGGTGTTTTTGCAAAATGTTGAACGTGCTTTGTACTTGATATATTTGTACTTTGTTCCAAATCCAACAAATTTTTGGTAAGATTTACGCGTTTATCGCGTAATTTATCTTAAAGCTCGATAAAAATTTTTGAATTTTTATAGGTTCGGAGACAGTGAGTTGCGGTCAAACAGCGAACGATCGCTCTTTAAAACGTTTTCTGATTTATCTCGATACGACTTCCGGTTACCGAGATATCATCGGGTAGAAAGAAAACGGTAATTTTTAATTCTAAATGACGGACAAAGAAAAAGAATAGGTCAACGAGCCCGTTTCGAAATCTTAAACGCCATGGAAACCTTAACCTTTTCCATATTTTTTATATAGAATCGAGATTTCACATTCGTGTCGTCGAAATAAAATATACGAGATTGGATATTACAACGAAGTGAAAATCCACGCTCGAACAATGATGATTCAAGCGAAAACTGTTTAAACCCAATTACGAGGATTCTCACAGATAGACAGATAAATAGAAACAATTAGCTTTACACGACAGATCGATGCGCATACGCATCCTGTTGATGGAATCTGATACTCGTTCGAGCGGCTGACGCTCGGCTTATTGTTTCCAATTGCGGATCGGCCGACTTCCTGCGACCGGTCTACAGTTTCACGAAGCGTCGCGAAACCCACGCGCGTGGCTTTTAGACACTGCATTCCCGAGCAATGCGGGGATCGATAAATTTTCCAACGGCGCTAGAGTCAAAGTCCAGTCTTTGTCTTAGTTTGTGTAAACGTGACACAAAGAGAAAATTCGAGAGATGTAGAAAATTTCCTGCCCTCCACGCGTTCACATTCTTGGTAGTTAACATTTTCCTCCAAGGAGGAAGCTTCCCTTGAAGAAGAGACACGCCTTAAAGGAGAGGAGTGATGATCGTGGGGGGAAAAAACTCGATAAGTTCGTCTCGAATTTTGCAGCGTTGCAACTACTACTGCTACTGCGTTCAATGGGACGAGGAACCGCATAAAGAGGGACGTTTAATGGAAGGAACGTCAACGAAGGGGCGGAGGTATGCCGTTGGAAAATAGTACACAGCGAAGGAAGAAATAGCGATCTGGAATGGAACGGACACCTACAAAGGAGTTGCGATTTAGTCGAAGCCGCGCGCGGTGACAAATTTTGCGGAAAAGTTATTCTCACCCTCGCACAGGGTTGAAAGGTGAAAGGCGCAGCATTTCGCTTCGTTGTTATTGAATCAAGTTCTGATATTAATACGCCCGATAATCGGGTGGAAAACTTCGAAAGTTGTTTCAACGCGTGCAATTCGATGGAATCGTTGTTATTCGTATATTTATAGAAGTTGAATCGCGTTGAAAGCGCGAAGATATTGCGTGTTTTCATGTACCGTTATCGATCTGCCAGTGAGTCGTCTTCTCGTATTTTTGTAAAAAAAAAAAAAAGAGGAGGAGGAAAAATATTGCATTTCCTGTTTGGAAAAGAAAGAGCGGAACAAATTATGGATTAAAAATGAGCGTAACTAACATTTTCCCTTGTTAAAGGATAGGCTTTTAAAAACGGACCGTGTCGGTTACGGGAGTAACGTAAATGAAATATACGGGGACTCTTTGAATCTTGTCTTTGAGGGAATTTATTTCCATACCGTTCGCCATTTTCCACAAAGAATGGTCGTCGGTCACCGGTGATGGAAAAAGTGTGGTATTCCGTCGGATTACGTTTGGCCGAGTATAAAATTATCATACTTTATACCGCTTCCGGTATAAACAATAATACGAGGAAGGTTGGCGCTTTAATTAAGAGAAAATACATACATCGTTCGCGCAATTGTTCCTACGAACCGTTTCAAAATAATAAACGTTATCCCAAACTCGTATATAATTATAATATAATTATAACGACATTTAATATGCAGCTAATTAATGATACGCGATACATTATACCCGTAATTATCAATATTTCTATTTACGATTCTCGAGCAAGCATCTCGAGATAAATTCTCCTTCCTGAAATTCGCGTGTAAAAAAAAAAAAAAAATATCCGTCGATCTCCCGTGATTTGGAGGACATAACTTTCCTCGAATTCGTACAGAGAGTCAAGCGTTCGTTGCGTATTATCCTCCTCTCTGGTAAAGAGAGAAGGAAACGACGGTGCGTAAATAGGAAGACGAATGGTGGGCTCGTAAAGATGGAAAAGTAAATAAGTCTGGCGGAACGATTGCGAGACTCTCTCTCGCGCCAATCTTTCCAACGATCCCCTCGAATCGGTGAAAATATCGCGCGCCCCGTCTTTCTTCCTTTCCTTTTTTTCTTCTCCTCGATTAACAAAATCAAGCGGGATCACGAGGCAGAGGAGAAAAAGTGGCGGGGATAAAGAAATCAATCTCGCCAACACCGTTTATTAGAACCGTCGAGTAAAAATTGTGCGTTCTAATGGTCGTCGTGGAAACGAAGGAAGGAAGGAAGGAAGGAAGGAACAAGAAGGAGAGGAAGTATTATTATTGTCATCGATTCGGCCCGATCCGGCGGTGGCCAGAGCGTCGTCTAGACGCCATCTCCTCTCTCGTGTCCCTCGAGGGACACGAGCTGCTCAATATTTAGCTCCCCCGCCTCGAAATTTCTCTTCGAAAAACTCGTGACTTTGGATCAACGTCGACCGATCGATTCACGCGGGTTCGGCAAACGTTTGCCGATGTCGATGATCGAATTGGCGATTAATAGGAGGCTGGAGGGGGATAATGTCCCTGCTGTTTGGCGGCAGGTAACGAAACACGACACGCGTCGTGGGAAATAGTATGGAAATTGTAAATGTTTGCTTAATAACGGAATCGAGGCACGGAGCAAGATCAACGAATAAACGAGGGATGGATGGATGGATCCGTCGTCCCGTTATTCGATGCGGGTGCAAATATTTGTTCGTACGTTGCATTTTTTTTTCTTTCTTTCTTTCTTTCTTTCTTTTTTTTTTTCTTTTTTTTTTTTTTACGCTTGTAACATCGGCGGCCACCGCGCCAATGCAAATTTTCACCCGTTCGTTCCGGTAGCCCATAATCCGTTGAAAAGGGGTGGGAGGGAGAACGGTTACGAGTTGATTGGATCGAGACGAAAGCATCGATAATTCGCGATTATCCCCGCATGCGGAAAATTTTCACAAAGAATCGGGGCGCAACGGGAATTTCGACTGGCTGAAAACCCGTGTTTTTCGAGGGTTCGTTTTTAATATTAATCGGGGATGAAGTTTGTTAAAAAAAGGAAAAAATGCGGACAAAAAATTTTTTTAAAAAGCGATCGAAATGTTTCGGTAAGGGTAGCTTTGCCGATATTTTTCCCAAACAGAACGGTGGTTTTGTCCATTTTTTTTTTTTTTTTTTTTTTTTACATTTTATATTTCGTCGAAGAGATTTCAATAACCCGGTTTACTATTATATCGCCCGTTTCAGGTCGCAATTATTGCCTGAAAACAACAATTTTAGGGGAAACGAGTCCGAATATTTCCAATCCAAAATATGAAGAAAGCATAAAAATATTACAGGTTGAAATTTCAAAGTGTCAGAATTTTTAAATTTGTGTCGCTCTGCTACAGCATGCTCTGCGTACCAGAGCATACATTTTGAGCATACGCTAACGATCTCGATGCCTCAACTCGAGATTATTATCGTACAGAAACGCGTCTCGGCCGCATTCCAGATCGCGTGTTTCGATCGTGTATCTCGTTGTATCGAAATATGTAACCGCGAGCCTCGTTGCATAGCGTCAAAAAAAAAAAAAAATACTTTCATCCTTTATCATCAGAATACGCCCCTTCGACGAGTCCATTTCTCTTTCTCGCGAGCGATCAAATTTCAAATGTAAATTTCGCGACAGAGAGCGCAGCAAGGGATCGTGAAGAGGGGGGAGGGATGAAAGAGACGGAGGGAGATGTGTATAACGATCGAATACGCGCCACGTGCCAGGAAATAATTCAACCACTTTCGACAACCGGCGGTTCGTACAAATCCGCATACGTCATTTCGACGCTCTCGGCGCAATGATCCAGTCTACGCCGTCACATCGCCTCGCGGATCATATACAACGTCGCTAGGTATGCATAATGCCGCCGCTGTTGGCGCCCCAAATCCCCCGTGGGCATGGTAGCTACCTCCTGTCAATGTGGCCACGAAAATACACCGTGCATGAAATTGGCGCGTCTCTAACAACTCGCATGCAATTCGAATGACCCTTGAGGATTGCTTAGGTTATTGAAGCAGGCTTGAAAAAAAAAGAAAAATCTCGGGGAATCCTGTGAAAATTTCGGTTATAATTTTCTTCCCTCCCCAAGTACTACTGTTCCTGGGAATTTACGTATTTCTTTCCTCTTTCTTTCCTTTTCCGCGAGAAAAAAAGAAAGGCATAAATACTTTTTTTTTTTTTTCGACCCATCTCGTTGATTATGAAAAATCTCCACTTTATTTCTTGTTGTTTGCGCGAACATCAAGCTCCCCTGTTTACACTGTTAACTCGACCCTACTTAACACACGCGTGCTAACGGGATGCTAATTATTTCGTTCGAAGCAGCGACGCGTGCATACGTGTCGCGCCGTATCCGCCACCTTTTTGCGATCAACCACGCCGGAATGTTGGGGGATAACTCGTTGCACGTGACGGGGCCGTATTATCGCATAACTCTGCGCGGCCGAGGGGCTTTTGCCAGAAATTCCGGGATACACGCGGCTACAGATAAGCGTGATAATTCACCGTCGTCGGCAAGGAATCCTATTTTCCCTTTCTACTTTTTTCCCCCCTCTTTTCTTTTTTCTTCTATTTCTCTCTCTCTCTCTCTCTCTCTCTCTCTCTCCTCTGCCACTGGGTTCGCCACGCCTGACGAAACCAGAAATTGCACGTAAACCGTGGATATTGCGCGTGTGCACCGCCGCCAGACAAATATATATCCTCCCCCCTCCTCCACGATTTTTCCCTTGTTATTCGACCGGTGGTGGTGGAAAACGCCGACCTCCCCGCTCGAATGATTTAAATTGCGCAAATGAAGCGGAACCGCCCGATCCAAAATCATCCAATTAAAACGGATAAATGATAGATTCCTGTATTGAATTTTCCGAAATATAGTTGTTTCTTTTTTTTTTTTTTTTTTTTTCCGAGTTTTGAGCGAAACGAAATTAAAATCTTCGTAAGAGAGATAAGATAGGAAGGAAGAGAGGATGGAAAAATATATTTGGATCGAATAATTATTATTTCTCCGATCGAAAGGATCCATCGTTTTTTTTTTTTTTCGTAATTTCTCCTCTCCCTTTTTCCGCTTTATCTCAAAAGCAGTTTTTCCGCTTTCTCTTTCTCTCTTTCTCTCTGTTAAAAGCGAAACAATTTTACGTAACAATTTCGAAACGTTTCAACGTGACCTGGTTCCATGGCCACGGCGAAATGAAACGTAAACTCGGCTCCAATTCGCCATCCTCTTCCCCCCTCCCGATCATCGTTATTTAATGAAAATAGCGAAACGAGGCATATCGCGAAAATGATTCGATAAACAGTTACTATCACCCGATTTTCCCTGCTCGTCTATATTAATATTATCGTGAAAACATATATATGCCCGCGTCACTGACGAACTTCCGTTTCGTCCACGTTAATCCGCGTTATATATAATACATCACGATGACGGAATAATCGAATAATTATCGATAATATATATCGTTCGAAACAATTATTCTTTTCTGCATTTTGTTCTACGAGGAGAAAGAAAGAAAAAAAAAAAAAAATTCGCAAATTGATTAAATTTACAATAAATCTCGACTCTTCGCGTTAATAATTCTTTGTGGTGAGGAAAATTCGAAATTTTACTCTTCAAAATATGATAAACGGATTCCAGAAAAATTCTGAGCCGCATGCACACAGGTTAAATTAATCTGGAAATAATTAGAAACGCGACTGCGTGTAAAAAACAAACTCTAATTCTCCTTCTCGCCCGGCAAGGGATGGAATTTCCTCTGTTCTCAACCTCGTCCCCTCGATGGAAGAACGATCGACTTGGAACGGTTGCTGCTTGGAACGAGACCGAGAACGACGAAGAAGTCGTAAACCTTGCGATCGGCTTGCTTATCGACGAGTTCGAATCAATCACCTCCTCTCTGAACTTGGAATTTCGCATAATCTTGTAATCTTCTTACAAATCCGCAAGAGAGCTGTCTTACAAAGGGAGGGATCCTTTCGAAAATGGTCCAATATTCGAAGGAGCCACTTTCGAGACGTCGATATCGCATCGTCACTCGTGATCGCGTTAAACTACGCAGAAATTTCTCAGGGAGGGGCTTCGATACAGCCTGTCCCTCTATCATCTCGTATATATATATATCCTCTATCGAGATTACTAGCCTAACTTTCACGGGAGGAAAGCGCGCATGAAAAGGATCACCTTGTTCGCCTTCGACATCGATGCGTCCTCCCCTCCTTCTGACAACTGATTGATAGCGTATCGAAATAATCTTTGCCAGGAAATTACCTTCCGAGACGACGAATAAATCGAATGCCGAGACCCTGTTGACATTTATTAGCATATCGCGCCGGATATATCCCCCTCCCTGGACGGGCAAATTTCAATCCATCAGAAATTTTCTGCCGAGCTATCTTCTCCTCCAAGATCGCTACGCCTCGTCCCGTATTTTATCCTATCCATTTTTTGTTCCATCGATTGAAAGTATCCATCCAAAGGAAACTCGTGAAACAAAGGAAACTCCTCTCCTTCGAGGTGATTCCGATACGGATGCTAATAAAACGCTTAGCTTCAATTGCGGCCGGCTTAATTACAGAAACTGATTAATTTCACCGCGCGGAGAAGACCTCGCGGGTGTTAAAAATATTGGATCGAAAGAACGATTCGTTCGTGGTTCAATTCGAATTCGTTCGATTGAGAAAATTCGGGAAGAATGAATATGGCCACGAATATAGTATCCCGATATCGAATCCGATCGCAAACGAAGAAAATTCCTTAGAAACGAGACGAGTTCCTTAAAAAGAAAGAAAAGGAAAAAATATTGTTACGATAAGATGGAAATTTCGAGGAATTCGAATTTCTTAGAAAGAGAGATGCATCTCTCGATTCGATGCAAGTTTGGCGGGAATTGCAGCTAATATCGCGGTGTCTTCAATTAGAAGAGAGAGAGAGAGTCACGACTGGACGGAAAGTCTTGTTGTTGCTTCGTAAGTCGAGAGAGTCCAAGACGAAAAGAGAGAAGGGAGGGAGTTTGGAGCAGCACGAGCCACGAGCTAATTAAGTCTGGTCGAAAGCAGAGGAAGCTTTATTAAGCAGCCGCCAGATGCTTGCACGTAAATTCTGCGCGGAGCAAGCACAATCCCAATTTCCGAATTGGTTCACGATGCGGATCAGCTATGCAACTGGTGTAAAACTCTTTGCTTCTCCATCTTCCTCTTCTCTTCTCGGACGGAGTTGAATTTCGTTCCATTTTTTTTTTATTTGATCGATCGATTGATCGAGCAGATAATGCGCGTGATTTCGTTTATTAATTTATCGGGTTCTTTTTTTTTTTTTTTTTTTTTGAAAATATTTTGTATCGTAAATATTCGAATCGCTGTACCATTGTGAAAATGGTAATATTTTCGCGTCGCGCGACGGATAGTTAAGAAATTTTTAATTGACTGCTGGAAATATTCGCTCGAATACGCTTTATTTATATTTATATTTATTTATATTCCGCGGGGACTTTAATTTGCCAGGTTTTTGAAAATTTTACATCGTAAACATTTTGAATGGCGGAGTAATAATCTCGCGACGGAAAGTTAAGAAATTTTTAATTGATCGTCGGAAATTCGAAATACGCGTCCCCGAATACGTACAATTTTATTCGTATTGACTTTACAATTCAACAGGTTTTTATTTACTACTTTATTTAACTATGCATTTATAATGGTGTTGGAATCGTAATCGCGTGTCGACAGCCGTGTTTCGTTCGAAACACGCGTTTCGTCGTAAATATCGACAACGATTTAAGGGTAATTAAATGATCACTGAACAAAATTTACTCAATAATATATAGCTTCAACTTGCAAGCTATTGAAATTCTTTGACTTTTACATTCGCTCCTCCTTTCGAAACGATCTCTGTTTCAACGATAATTTGAATTTTTTTATTCTTTCGGATTAATGAGATGGAAAATTGAGGTGGGAAAAGTGAGATTTATGACAACAAATTTAGGACCCCCTTATCCCTTTTTCGTTTCGTCCCACGAATTCCTTAACTATCCATCGAATAGATTACGATGAATGGCCACGAATACAGTATCCCTATATCGAATCCGATCGCAGACGAAGAAAGTTCCTTTGAAACGAGACACAAAAAGGAAAAAAGAAAAAAATATTGTTGTACGATAAGATGGAAATTTCGAGGAATTTCTTAGAGAGAGAGAGAGAGAGAGATGCATCTCTCGATTCGATGCAAGTTTGTCCGGCCAAGGCTTTGAATCTCATCGTCTCGGCCCAGATATCTTTATAATACAATAATTCAAACTATTGCTCTCCACGGACAAGCATCGAATCTGGATAGAATTGGTATATCGAATCTCATCGATATTGCTACTATTCGTTGAACATTGTTGTCTCCACGCAAATTGAAAATTTCCATGAAATTTCCTCGATACAGATCGATTTAATTTTCCCAATTAACTAAAAAAAAATATGACTGTTGTTTTAAACAAACAAACGAACAAACGAACAAAATATACAAATTTATACGACGAAGAACGATACGTTTACGATACGAAATCTGTATCTCGGATTTACAAACTCCGTGCGAAAATACTATCTCTGTTATTTCGGGAAGAAAAAAAGAGAGAAAGAAACATCAGAACCATAACAATGTCCAGCGTGCATTGGAGCATCGAGCGAGAGGCGAAAAATAAAGGCGAAAACGCGCGAAAGAAAAAGGATGAGGGGCAGGCAACGTGTCGCGTTAGCGCGATAACGATCGTTAAAAACGTGGCGGATATTCTCCCCTCCCCCTTCCCCCCCCCTCTCCCCCGGGCGTCAACTTTCCCTATCGTAATCCGCGATGAATCGAGAACGTATTTTCGAAAAATTTTCCACCTACGACCAGACCATTGAACGACCTGTGCTCGCCGATACACACAAAGCTCCGCCATTCCCAATTTATCACTCGATATTCCGGCCAAGATTCCTTTTTTCCCTTTCTCTTTTTCTCTCTTCGAATAATTCCATACACGTAGAGCGTTACACGCGATAAAGATTTGGTCGAGGATCGCTTTCATTTCGCGGTTTATGAACGCGCTATGAAGATTAATGATTCGCGCCATTGTTCGCGCCGCGAAGAGAACTCCTCTTTCGTTTCCCAAGTTCGGGGAGGAAGGACGAGAAATATAATAGTAGGGGAGAGCGAGAAGAATGAGAGATGAGGATGTTTAAGCTCGACTTTTCCAACGTGGTGGAAAGAAAAATACACCTTTCTGCCTTCCCCCTACTGAGAATTAAAACACAGATTGTTCCCGTTCCTCGTTTCAAGGCCGCCCATTTTCACGGAATACACGGTTTAGAGAGAAAAGAAATCTTTCAAAAAGGGGAAAAAGAAAAAGAAAAGATGCGGAGGAATAAATCAAACGCAGATGCGTCGACGAGTTTCATAAATCATCGATCTTTCGGAGAATCGGTGACGTAGGAAAACGATAAATGGCAGAAACGATGAAACTAAACGCTTCCGCGAATTTTCCGCCGATACTCGTAAATCACCCCCTGTCCTCGTCGCATCTCTCCCTGCAAAGTTTTCGATTTGCGCGTGAATCAAGAGAGAGGAACAGAGGGAGGGGAGGAACAAAGATGCCGCCTCCAGATTCTACTCGTCGTAATTCTTAGGAAAATGCAAGCCTGTGAAATATACGTGTCGCTATACGGGACGAGATAAAGTTGGGTCGGAAAGTTGGACGATAAAATTCATCCCCCAAGATTCCACTCGAGAGAGCGGGTATAGCAAGGCCACTGGCCAATCTCCCGGCTTATTCCTGCGATAAATACTAATTAACTCCGTGCCCTCCGTCCCACCTATGCAATTCCCCGACCGCCAGATAAGAATTTCCCTTATTCGCTTCTTATAGACTCTTTATTCTCTCTGCCCCTCCGGCTACCGGATAAAATTTAACACCGTGCAGAATCGCGACCTTTTATTTCCGTCACTCTCGTCCTCTTTAATCCAGGGATAAATTAGGAGAGGGAGGTAGGTTTCGTATCGTTCTTCCGATTTAATTTTTAACACCGAAGAAACGGGCCGTTTTGGGCTGATCGATTGTCTCTCTCGAGAATTGGTGTTTACGAATATCTTTCGTGTTTTCTCGAAATATGAAATATCATTAAGTGGAGATACCAGAGACGGAGGAATAACGCGATTCAGATGTTTGTGTTGTGTTAGATTAGATTAGAGTATCGTTAAAAAAGATTTTAATGTTTGAATGTTAATCTATTTAATTTATTATTCTCTGTTATTCTGTTGATAGATTTTATATAAAAGAGATTCTGTACTCGAAAAGTATGACAAATGACAAAAAGAGAATCTTTGTGATCAAGCCGATAAATAAATATCTCGAGATATGTCAATCATTGTTTAATCATTGATCAATATTAATAACAAAGTCCACGTTATTCTAAAAAATATCAAACGATCTACTATTTGCTACCTTTTGCAATTAAAAGTTAACAATTGAGAAGAGGGATCGTCTAATTCTTGTTATACGCCCTCGAATAAGATTCTGTTCCTTTTTTCCCTTCCTTTTACGCAGTTTTATCTAACTGCACGCGAAGACCAGGCCGCAAAGTTCGTGTTCTAATAAACTTCGGGTACCAGAGGCAAGTGTGCAGCCAAGTGTGGCAGCTGCACACAGAAGCCCGGGGAATACACGAGGGACGAGCGCCACTTCAGGAAATTGCGAACCCTTTTTAAACAGGCTCTTTCATCGTCGCCGCATTTTCCTTCTGATCCATTATCCACCATGCATTATTCATTATTAAACAACTGCTTACTGCGGATCGGATGAAACAAAACAAAACTGGTGGTGGTTTAAAAAGAGAGAAAAGAAAGAAGAAGAAGAAAAAAGGAAAAGGCTCCAGGACGAGACAGGAGCCACTTCACGGGGGAAAATATAGGGTCGTCTTGACCCCCTCCCTCGTGTCTCGACCCCCTTTGCCTTCCATCCGTGTGATGTAACGGATCAACGCCTTGAATTCAGATGAATCCGCGACATCCACGGGAGGATCTTTGGAAATTATTTAGTGCCCTGTTGGAGATCGTTCGCCGAATGGAATTTCCTTGTTCCTCGCCTTGTGTCTATGCGTTCTCGAGACGAGATTTAGAGGCGGTTCTTACGTAAACCCATCTCCATCGAAGATCTCGTTTGTGTTATTTTATATTTCCCTTTTATAAAGCTTCTTCTTCGAAAATAGGATTTAATCTCGATTCGTTACGCGGATTTCCCCGACGGTGTTTCCTTTCTCTGGAGAAACTTTCTTTTTCTTTTTTTCGTTTTTCCTTGGGCATTGATTATTGGGCAAGAACGATTAGAAGGGGCAGCATATGGCGAGGTAACGATGCGCGTAACGCGACAGATGTCACGAACCGCGTCATTCCTTTTCCATCCGTGTAAACCATTAGTACGTACATGCGCACATATTACGTCTCTTTATTTATCTCAATTTCCTTCCTCGATAATCCGTTAAATTGCCGCAAGTCGGATTCGTTGATATTTAAGAATCCATTCGCGAACACAATAACATAACAAAATACCAGGGATCGCATCTCCTCGGTATAATAATAAAATTACCTCGCGTTTGAGAGAAGAATTTGAAGATTTCACCACTGCTAATAACTGGTACACTTTCGTTTCGAGAAGGAAGAAACCGGGGTTTCCTGAAGAAAAGTTTTCGAACTCTAAAACTCTCTAAATCCTGCTCGACGACGGGCTACTATTTAATTTTCTCTTTCTCCGCGTTTCCATCCTCAACTCCGGTTGATGGAAATCGTCGCGCTGCTCCCTTTTCGCGTAATCAGCTAAAGTTGAATAAAAGTGACGGCGCAAAGTGGCCCGTTGTCTCGCGCGGAAAATTTCGATCGACACACGCGCGCGCAACGCTTCGTCGCGGAAAATTTCATTTTACGGCGAGCAAAGGCCACCGCGCGGCCTTGTTCCACCCCTTTATCGCTACCCGCCATGCGCCTCGATCGTAAAATATCGAGGACCGTTGGTTGGATCGCGAAAATACGAGCGAAAGGTGGAACGAACTGTCTGGCTATGCTCGTCTCCTACGATGTGTGTATATGTGTGTATATACTTACTCCCCATAACTCGATCCCTCTATGATCGTTTTACGAGGTTGCATAGAGAACGATCCGTGTGTGTATACGTGGAACTCTACTACTTATCGAGAATCAACCGGTCCAACTCGTAATTCTCACAGCAGTGTCTTCTGTTTTTAATGGAGATGCTGCTCGTGTATGTACGAATCGTGAAGTGAAATCGGTGACACGATTCAATAGATATTATACATTTGGAAACAATATTTCAAACAACGAAATATACAAGAAACTCTTTTGAATCGAGATGATGGCAAAATCAATTTAGAATTTCGTTGATTAAGTTTGGAATCGACGAGACTTTTTAACGAAATGACAAAGATTGTGCTTAAAGGGATAAGAGAGAAAGAGAGAGAGAGAGAGAGAGAGAGAGAGAGAGATCTCGGTCCCTTTGATCGACCAGTCGGAAACGAGACGTACACCATATGGCAATTTCAACCGCGTATGTCTCCTCCTGGAAGGCTTACTATTTTTAGGGGATCGGCCTCTCACGAAGAAATCGACTTCACGTGGCCGCGTTGATAATCTCGTTATACATGGCTGTGTGAACCCTGACTCTTCTTTCTAAGACGGCTGATAAATTTAAATAGGTGACGAGGAGGAATGAAAGATCGATTCAAGAGGCAGATATATAACATGGTAGACGTTGTTAAAAAATTTGAAATCACTTTGATCCAATCGAATATATTTTTCTTCGAATTTTGTTAATAATTCGAATTTAATATTATATTTAAGAGAGCGTTGTATGGAAGTAGAAATAGGTATAATTATAGTCCAAAATATCTTCGTGTTGTGTTCTTTCTCTTAAAAATTTTGATCAGAGTTTTGATCACCTTGCAGAGCGCAGACGTTGCGTCATTTCTAGAAATTGGTTGCGCGCGATCCTCCAAAATCTGGAAATTTTTCTCGAAAAAAAGCGAAGATAGCTTTCCGCAAAAATTTTCTCCAACTTCTGGGGATCTGGCGAATTTCAGTTTCACGCTGAGCTTGCTTCCGTCTTTTCCCTGTTACGAGGGCTACCTATTCCGTCCGGATCGAGGGTTAAGCTCGCGCCAGATGGAACGTTGTGAAATTTATTATTCCGCATCGATGTAACCGAACCGCGTTGCTGGTTACCGCCAATAAACTGAATATTCTTTGCACGCGATGGCTTTGACGGAAATTGGGTTTCGATGCTAACGAAAGTAATTACGTTAATGTACGTTCAATAATTGAAAATACTCGCCGAGCCCTGAAAATATTATTAAGCCAAATTTGGAATCGGGGGCGGTATCAAATTTATCGATACGACGAATTAATTAAATTTCGCAAATAATAACGATAAACTGGGCAAAAAAGAAGGAAAAGAAGGGGAGGGGGGGAAGAAAAAACTCGATTCGAGAGGATACAAGTTCGAAATAATCGCGCCGCTCAAACACGTTGGAAGAAAAATTAGAGGATGTTATTAAACCCGTATCTCGATACGGTTCAAAAACGTAATTCTTGTATCTCGTTCCGCGAGAACAAGCTCTCGTTTCCTGTAAACTCGTTACAAAAACCTGCTGTTATATCTTGAACAGGTTCTTGAAGAGGTTCTTCGGTGTTTCGAGAACTTCCGCTCCTCCGACGCGACCAAAAGAAACCGTAAATATTTTCGAAAGAACGGACGGAAAGAGAAATACTCGCGATATTCGCGCAGTTCTTAAACAGGAAAGAAAGAAAGAAAAACTTGCTAACCTCCTTCTATGACTCATTATACTCCTTTAGGGAGTATAAAATTATCCCTATCTACGAACAAAATCTCAAAATTCAAATTATCAGAGTTGGTCGCTGCTATTCTATTATATATTATTATTATTATTTCCAACCCGAAACGGAAATTCTTCGATTCCCTTTGCGATTTCGACGAGATCAACTCCGACATTCTCGAAGCGAGAAACTGGGAGAGATCTCTGAAGAGAAACACTGATATCACCAAGGTATAATACGATCGCAGAGCGATTCATCGGAAACTGGAGCATCTCAAAAAAGCGAGGAGAGCGACGTCTATGACGATAACCGTGCAGCTTAATCCTCTTGAGAGATTTCGAAACTGAATAGCAAGTGTGTGCACATTTATAGACACGTATCCTAGATTTGCCATTAAAGGGATTTCCATAATCAGCCGAGATACGTATCGTCGCGAGTTGACTTAACGTGGCGACAGATTCGACCTGGGAACAAATATATATATATAAAGAGAGAGAGAGAGAGAGAGAGAGGTATGTATCGGATAATGAGAGACACGGTTTCATCGAAGCCATAATTTCGAATATTCGAAACTGTGTCGAACCCGATGTCGAACGGATCGCTGGCAAAGCCCCTCGAGTCTTGTGGCATTTGGCCACAACAAGCACCGCGTAATACGAGGCGGGCAAACCATCGGAACAGGATAGCGGGGGGGCTTTAGATACACCGTAAACACAGCTGTTAGCGGAGGGTATACCTAGGCAGGGAACACGCGTAGATCAGGCCAAAGTTCTGGTTAAGTCACGTTTCAATTTTGGTGAACGTCTGTGTTTAGGACGGAGGGAGATAACGAAACGAGAAAACAGAAATCGATACGTGAATACCTCCTCTTTCTAAGGAGAGGTTCGCTGATGAAATTGCGATGTGAAGTCGTTTATGCGAAGTCAGATTTTTTTTTTTTTCTACGAGCGCGACTGAAGAAAGGATGTTTAATTTAATAAAGTTGATAAGTGAAATAACGAAGTAGTTGTTTATAGTAGGGATGAAAACAAGTTTTATCAATATACATCAATAAATTTTGTATTTCCTTCCTTTGCTTTAATTATAACAATTGTATGATAGTTCTGGGAATTAATAATTAAAAATTGTAAGAATCGATCAATAAAATCTCAAGCCTGAATGAAATCGTTCTAAAAAAATATTGAAAATTTGCGTGCATCTATTCGCACTTTAATTTCACCCAAGATCCCCTGATATTCGAGCGTACCTTCGGACACAACGTTCGAATTCAACGCGAGAATCTTCATCCAAACCAAATTTGACGAAATCGTATTTTAGAAGAAGATTCGTTAGCTAGCCGAATTTAGAGGGGCAATTTCAGTCTATACCGCGATATTATTCCAATCGATTCTTATCGCCGACAAGCGAGCGAATTGTTGCCACCGCCACGGTTTACGACTCTAATAAACTACGCGAAACTGATACAGCCCGACGATGGCCGTTCGTACTTTCGTGTATCGAGCAGTATCGATGCAATTTATACCCCGTTGCTGTTCGTTAGCCTGTACACGCGCCAACCATCATAAGTCTTCGTCCGTGGAAATCGATACATCGCCGGGGAATACGAGAGGATCGTGTGTGCTCCCCTCCCTCTCTCTCGCTCCCTCTGCGTCTTAATATCGCCTATATCGCGGCGACAAAAGCGTGCGAATCGATCCTCGCGATCACGAGATGATGGTCGAATGGCGGATAATTTTACAACAAGTTTGCGCAATCGATCGAATTCGAATTTTCCATCTTGTCGCCCCCTGTTTCCTCCCTTCCTTCGAGAAAACACCGCGTCAAAGGTGCGACACACCCTTCGATCGAGAGCAACGAGGCTCGCCCATTGAAATCCAACGAAGCGAGGAAGCGTCGCGACGTTCGTACGAAGAAGAGCGCACTCGAAACACAGTGCGGGTGTCATCCCCTTTGTCCTGGATAGTCGATTTCTAAATAAGTTCGCGCCCTTTGCGCCTCGAGGACCTCTTCCTCTTCCTCGATCACGTCTACGCATCGACGCCAGACCGTGCCAACTTTAATCGATAATTCATTGTTGAGCGCGACGAGCGGGAGAAAATTGGAAATTGGAAAATTGATGGGGGGAGGGGGGGGGAGGGGGGAATTTTTTCAAACGGCGCCGTTTTTTCTTTTTTTCTGAAAATTTACTGCGAATGGATATGTTATTCGGGATGGCGAAAAAAAAAATGATAAAGTTGCGAAACTATTATTCTCTTTTGCAGGAACGAGCGTTTCTTTATCGCTCGATTATAGTTGAATCGCTAACTATCGAATTTTTAATTAACACGTTGAATTCTGATGCGATTAGTTAGTTCGGGCAAAGCGGTTGCTTTATCCAGCGTGTAGAAAATAAATATCAATACGAGTGTTAAATACCGTGAATCGATAATAACTTTTTGATTGGAAGGTAAAAAAAAAAATTCGCAAGAAAATAATATCCTCGCGATATCGTTTTCCTTTCTTCGACTTCTCTTCATCGTCGTGCGAAATGCGGTCATTATATCTTCGAGAGATACAGATGAGGAAACTCTGCCCATCGAAACGAGGAGAAACGAATTGGAAAATAAAGGATGATAAATTTCACGGACGAACGTGAGCGTTTGCGAACAAGCGGGGAAGATTAAAGGAGGTTTCCAGGGGAAAATATAAATTTGATAATAGAACATTTTATCGGGAGTTCAGCCGAGTAATTTTAATTTTCTCCAACTGCGCCCTCCCGGGTAACAGGGGCGAAATATTTAAAAGGATTATCTATTATGAACGTTTAATGGCCTGGACGAGAATTTTTTTTTTTCTCTTTTATTTTTTTTTTTTTTTTCCCATCCCTCGTGAAACATAAAATGTTTCCACTTTTCAGTCGCGAGTAATTTATAATGAATTTCGCGTAACGTGTTTAACAGCGTGGTTCATAGACTTCAAAGAGACTGAGACTAATAATTTTCGATAGAGACGTAGGAGGGGGGCAAAAATACAAGGTCTTGAAATTATCACCGCCAACGATACAAATTTTACACAGTACAAGAGGGAAAAATTCGAACTGTCCAACTAATCCAAATAATAATAATAATAATAAAACGAAAGGCAAGTATAATATTAAGAGATAGCGATTCGAGACACGATTCCTCCACTTTCCACACCTGTCTCCCCTTTCACCGGTGAAGAACGCCTTTATCCTCTAACCGTGAATTCTTTCACGCTCCATTGGTATTCGATGTATCACCTCCGAATGCCTGCCGACTCGCGATATTTGCTCTCCGCGTTAACACTTATATTCGCATAAAATTAGACACGGCCATTTTATGCCACGACGACTCGATGAGGAGTCGGATCGACACTGGCCGCGTACACAGGCAGTCGAACGGTTTTCACGTACAACGCGAATCGCTACACGAACGACTCGCTTTCATCCAAAATGCATCGCGAAACCGTCTCAATTAAACGATCAATCCGTGTTTTCATCGCAATATACGTAACCGTATATCCATCCGGTGTATGTTTTTGTAACCGGATCCCTGTCGCCAATTAATTCGAGCCGGGGATATACGTGCATCTGCATACATAATTTTGGCCGCAATACATCAAAATCAAGCGAAGATTAATCGAGATGCGCACTGTCAGGGGCAGCAGGTGGCCATACGTGTACACAGCGTATCCCGATCGATCGCTACAGTTGGATCGATTCGTTCGATTTTGCGATTCCGTAAGTCGCAAAAAAAAAAAAAAAAAAAAGGAAATTTCGGGCTTGGAAAGGACGTGAATCGAGGATATGCACGTCGCTTTGTAAGGGCGCATGTACAATTTAGAAAATATTGATGTTCGAAGGGGTGAGTGTATTGTTCTCGAGTTTTGATTTTTTCGGTGAAAATTATGCAAAAATTAAATTAAGACATGTTATTTCTTAAATAGAATTCATCTAGAATTTTTCTTTCAGGATTATTTTCAATCGAATTGGAGATCTATTCGTTAGATCTAAACGTTCTAACTTACATTGCATTCTTGGTGACACCGAGCTTGTATATCCTCAACAAAAAACGAGTCAATCGAATATTTTTGCTTCCTTTTAATCGTTTTAAAACCTGATATATGAACAACCTACGTCTCCATATTACGAATGAAAACATTTCGCAAGATAGAGACCGTAACTAATAAACAGCATCCCCTCGAACGAATCTCGCCGAATTTCCTCGACCATCGAATTATTGTATCAAAAGCAACATTTCCCCTTCCCTGGAGCGTTCGAAACCGTGGGTTAATCGAATTCTCATCGAATTCTGGCTCCCATTTCCGCGCGATATCCGGTGTCCTGCGAGATGTCCTGGGGCAATCTAGGGGTCGCGAGGATTAGGGACACCGCGCGAGAATCACAACTCGGAATTAATCGAGTCATAATTCGTGGGTTGCGTATCGCCGTGCGGACAATGGGGGGTTGCGCGCGTGCATCCACCCAGATATGCACGGCTCGACAGAGAGAGAGAGAGAGAGAAAGGGAGAGGGCTCATCGATATGCAAACGCGCGCGCGCACACGCGCGTACGTGCAGAAATGCATACGCACACCGCCGTTGTCGCGCGTACGCGAGCGCTTCCGCGCATACGGACGATGCTCTCCTCTGCTCCCTCTCTCACTCTTCTGCTCGATCGCGGAAATTTACGAGGTGAACCTCGTGAGCGAATTCGAGGCGGAAACGGTATTTTCTCGATCGACGCGCCGCGCCTTAACCGCCGACTTTACTTTTCCACCCCGTCGTGCGCTGCTGTTTGTCGTCGGGATTCTTGTCGAGAATCGTGGAATCGAGTTTTTTTTGGAAAATTTTCTTGATTTTTCGTTTGATTAAAATTTTGCATATTAATTTGGTTTTGTGTATGGTGGTGGAATTTGGTTGGCTTGGAGAGGTTTTTTTGCGATATTGTCACGTTGGAGCGGGAGAGATTGGATGTTGTTGTCCGGATGGAAAAGTGTTTTCGTTATTATACTTATAGATTTTATAATTTCTTCTCGCGTATAATATTTTTTTTTTTTTTTTTTTTTTATATCGTATCAAAAAGAACCTCATTTTCGGTAATCGAGAAATTTGGAAGGAATAATCTCTAAAATATTCGATCGACCGTATAATTTCGGGTAAATTGATAAAGAAATCGTTTTTAATAATACCGTCATTTTTACCGTTATTATCATCTCGTTACATCGCTTATACCCTGTCCAGAGTAACAATGGGCAAATAATCCGCTATTTGCATCTGGAGCAGAATGGAAGAAAAAAAAAAAGAGGAAGAAATAAACGAGAGTTGCGAAACAAGCTGTACGCCATTAGTTCCATGAAAATCCTTTTGTTATCTTTTTTTTCTCTCTCTCCCCCCTCTCCCCTAATCCCTCTTCCTTCCCTTCGTTGCGATAATACATAACATGGTTTTAATTACTGTTTGCTCGAGCTGCCAGCATTCCCAGATTTATCGCGATACACATTGTCCGTAAATCGATCAATTATTCCCCGAACAATGCAAGAATACGACGTTAATTGCGACTCCCATCGGAATAACATGTCACGGGATGGACATTCACGAATCGGTAACCGGTAATTGAGGAGTCCTTTAAAAACGACCGATAAAAAAAAGAATACGAAGGCAATTTATCGAACGTCTGGTGATGACAGGCCGCGAGAGTTAATTGAGCTCGAATCGGATACACGGAGCCACCAGTTAATGTCGTCCCGTGGCCGAACTTTTGAAAAATTTCTTATTAATCCGATCCATTAAACGCCCGATCCTGAACGCCGTCTTAACGCGCCGCGAAATTCGGGAGACGCAGTTTTTTTTCTTCTTTTTTTTTTCTCGAGATTCCTCATGGTTTCTATGGATGGATACCGATAAACCTACTCGCGTATATATATATATATATACACGGGAACAGTTAAAAGAGTTGGGTGTGAAATTTCGCATTGCCGTTGCGGGAAACCGATTACAACGACGACACGATTACTCGTTGAATGGACGGCAGCGAGAATTAATTCGCGACGTCCTTGAAACGAGGCGAGGGGAGAAGAAAAAGTCGAAAACGAAACCTCGTTAAGGGCGAGCGCGTACTAGCACGCGTGCTACAATTTATTGCGTCTTTCTTGCGCGTTAAAGCGTACTATGAACCGCATACCTAATGCTCGGTTCCCAGCTCGGTTGGATCATAAATCGTACGAGTCTCTCCCTCTTCTCTCCGCCAGTTTCTTACGCGGAGTCTCGAGATCGTGCACCGCGAGACGCGATGCTACGCCACCCTCTCCACGATAATTTCCCTTATTCTCGGTTCTCCAAACCATCTCTGCCAAATTCTTCCCGCCCGAATTTTCAATTGGATTACTTTTTTTTTTGTAGGAAGGAAGTACAATTTACATCGCGTTTACATCGAATGTTTCGACTCGGTTACACGGAAAATCATTACATCGTTCATTTCCGAGAGTAATCGAGGAAAGGAATCCTGCAACTCCGTTCGACCGTTCGATAATTAGAGACGTAGGATGAACGCGAGAACACGAGAAGCTGGCAACTATTTTCTATCTCGGCTCGCCAATTATATAACACGGTCTGTTTACACGGTTCGTGGAAATTCGCCGAGGGCGAAAATTTGTGAAGTTGGGAATCGCCGGTTTAAGCGAGATTATGGAAGCGGCAAATGGAATACCGTAGCAACGAAACACCATTGGAAACGAGTGAAAGAGGCTTTCCCCGTAATGGTGATTCGGTGTATACGCGATCGAGATAAAGAGGAAATCGAACGTATCTCGGTTAATTCCGACTTGTAATTATTGGAAGAACCACTGACTCGACACGCGGAGCACAATATATATATATATATATACATACATACATACATACAAACGTATCGAACGGCAAATGTAATTATTGGTTTGCCGTCAACCGTATCTCTCCAATGAAGCTTATCTCGGATCGAATTAAAACGGCCTGGTTACCGCTATCGAAACGCGATCGCGATATTTATGAAAACGATTCCCAACGACATCGTCGATCCGCCAAAATCCTGCCTGCACCGGGTCGGATTCGAATCACGATCGAGATGTTGGAATCGATAAGACGAAGCGCGAATAAAGCTCACTTTCAACTGCTCGATTCAATTTACTTTATCACGCGTGGTGGTGTGACAGATCGCTGGGAGACAAAACAGACGGAGAAATGAGCGATTAACCGCGTAAAGCAATGACCAACCGCGTGAGTAAAGTGGGAAGAAAGTAATAAAAGTCGTTTTGTCATCACTCACCGCTTTCGCTAGCTCGTAATCCCCCTTCCTTAGCAGCTCCATCAGCCTCTGCCGCTCCATCTCCTCTTTCGTCACGTACACCTTGCTCTCCTTATACCTCGCGTTCTGCACGTTCTCGTAATTGTCGCACAAAACGTTGTGGTACCCGATCGCTCTCTGCTGACCGACATGCTCGATGATCTTTCCAAACGTGTCACTACAACCACCACCACCACCACCACCACCACCACCATTATGCTCCACCGAATCCTTGGGCAAATCTTGCTCGAACTGAAGATTCTTCACCAACACTTCGTTCACCACAGACCCACGCTCCTCCATCTCCCTCGAGCTCGCCCTCTCCTTCTCGCTCTCCCATCTATCCAACTTCTGGCAACCGACCTCGTTGGCATCCTCCTTTTGAAATCTCGCCTCCATTGTCCGATGATCGGACATCTCGTTCGATCGAAGACACGCGTCTTCGACCTTGAACTTTGCCGCCTGCCTTTCACTCTCAAGCTCGTCCACGGGGATAGTGGAGGTCGATAGATTGCTGTTCTCCCGCGTGTGACACGGTTCGCCCGTGTCGGCCGGGTTCCCGGAATCGTAAGGGATCTCCGACGGGTCGTCGACGATCGCGATCGGCAGCTCGTCCGCGACCTCCCGTTTTTCCTCCTGTTCGTTGCACTCCGACAAACCAGTCGCGGCGGGTCGAGATTGCAGGCTCGCCTTAATGCCCTGAGGGGAGCTGGACGAGCGAAACGTGACGAACGTCCTGCCAGCTTCGTTCGCTTGATCCGAACGCGGCGTCGAACCTTCTTCCTTCTTCTTCCTCTTCTTCCTCTTCTCCTGCGATCTACCGTTCGGCAGATTTCGCTGAATCTTCGAGCATCGACTCGATCCGATCTCCGGGTATCTGCGAACGGACGCTTCGCTCCTCTGATCGTCTTCCTCGATAGTCTCCAGGTGTTCGTACCGCAACTCACCGACCCGTTCGTAAACCTCCGCTTCTTCTTCTTCTTCTTCTTCCTCCTCCTCCTCCTCCACCTCCTCTTCCCCCTCATCCTCCTCCTCCTCTTCCTCCTCGTCCTCCTTTTCGTTTCGTTGGCCGAGCATAACCACTTCTTTGGGAGGCGAGTCGCGATCGGATCGACCACCACTCGTCCCTCCTCCTTCGCCGTAAGCAGAAACCTGCAAAGAAGGTCGAAGGATCGATTGGAGGTCATCCACGTGAATCACCTGAGGCTGAAGACTGCGCTCGTAAATCTTCTCCACGGCGTGATTCGGCGAGGAATAGCGAGATCTCGCGGGTGACTTCTCAACGGGACTGTTCGCGCTCGTGCTCGTCGACCTGCACTTGGCCGAATTCTGCTCGTTCAATTGTTGCAACGCCGCGTAAACCCGACTGTTCGGTTTAAACGTGGATCGAGGGGAACCGATCGGCGAACGTTTCATCGGCGATGCACGATCCTCCTTCTTCCCCTCTTGGCTCGGATAAGGAATCTGATCCCTCCTCGGGAGAACAGGCGGCTTTCTAGCTTCCGAGGGAGCGAACGAGCCGGCTTGGAGATTTCTCGGAGGTTTCGTGACGCGGGATTCCTGGTGACCTTGAAGTGTCCGGACACGGGCACCAACCGCGCCGTAAACCACCTCCCCCTGCCTCCTCTCCTCCATCTTGTCCTCGTTGCCCCTGTTGCCGCTATCCTGCACCACCTGACACCTCCTAGACTCGGCCGATTCGGCCTGGATCCTGTTGTGGGTATCCCGCGTGGGTCGGTCGGCGGCGCTGCACCTCGAAACCTCGATCGATTTACAGGCAACGTTGGCTGCTTTATCACCGGCCGCTCGCGATGAATCGGTCGTGAGAGCCGGCCGCCTACTTTCTCCCTCCTTATTTGGCGACGAGATCGGCTCGCCTTGGTCACCAAGGTTGGCCGGGCCCTTCGAGACGCCGCTCCCTCCCCACACCCCCCTACCCTTCTGCCCTGTCTCTTCCTTAACGAGCGGCCGCGTCGCGCCGGCCCCGCTTTGATCGTGACTCTGCGACCGCTTGAACGACGCTTTCCTGCACGGGATAACCGAGCACGACGACGACGACGACAACGACGACGACGCGACGACACTCGTGGTCGCCGATGTCGTCGAACCGCTGCTCGCCACCACCACCCCCCCAGATATCCTCCCGTGATCGGACTCGTTTCTGGTCTTTACCAAATTCGTCGGCCTCGCGGTGTCGCCGCCCGTCGCCGCGTTTCTCGCGCGACAGCTCTTTTCGCCCTGCGAAAATTGCTGCTCCCCCCCGCCGTTGTCGTCCGCCTGGCTCGCCTCGTTCCACGACTCCAATCCCCCCCGCCTCGAGGATCTGAAGCTCGAGCCCAACGGCCCTCTCTGCGGAATCCTGGAGCCGATGGTGGCGGAAGAAGGGCTCATGTCCCTCGATCTACCGCCGCCGCCGCCGCCGCCGCCGCTACTCGACGCGCTGAAACCGTAATCCTGTTGCTTGCCGCTCCTCCCGCTCTTCGAGGCGAGATACTCCTTGTACGTCCCTCTGCTCGTGTTCACGCCAACGTTCACCTTGTCCACCACCGCCTTGCGCTCCGCCACCCTCTTGTCCGCCCTGAGGCTAAGATCGTCGTAACTCGACGAGGTCCCGTTCGACTTGTCCACCCTGCTACCCTCGTCTATCGATCTGGACCTCGAGTCCTGCCTGTACCGAGCCCTCTGACTCTTCTGCTCCGCGCTGCTGTTCGACCTGGTCAACGCCTTCTCCCGCGCCCCGACCAAATTCTGCCTCTGCGTCTGATTCAACCACTCGTCCACCCTCTTCTGCACCTCGCCCTTGCGAAGCAACACCTCCGGCACTCTGGCCGCCGCGCAAGAGGAGGGACGGGCCCCGCCGTCCTCGAGCGGAATCCCCGCGTGCCTCGCCGATTCCCCTTTCTGCCTCTCGCGAGACCTCTGCCTCGCCTGCATCTGTTGCCCGCCCCCCTTCGCTTGCGACTTGTCCCGCCACCTGCCACCCTCTGGCACGCTCCTCTGACACGCCAACGCTCTCGACCTGCTCTCCTCCTGCTGCTTCTTCCGCTGCTTGTCCATCATCACCGCCTCGAAGTTGGACACGCTGATGCTCCCGACGTCGCTCAAATCCGACGATCTCCCGTAATCACCCAGATCCTCGTACTCGTCCAAGATGTTGTTCACCGATTGCGTGTCGATCGAGCTGATGCTCTTCGACTTGTTCCTGGCCACGCTCTCGTCGCTGCTCGAGCAACCGTGGTTCTGCCGGTCCCCGCTGCCCCGCTCTTGCCTCTCGCTCGCCGCCGCCGCCGCCGCCCTCCGATACTTCAACACCGCGTTCTCGTATCGTTGCAGAGGATTCTCGCCCCCCTCGACCCCCTCCTCCCTCGGCGAGGCTAGCCTCCTCGGGCCGGGCGATCGCTTGTACTGCCTCCCAAACAACATCGCGTTCCGTTCGAGCATCGAGGACGAGCTTCTTCCCTCTTGATCGATTTTCGCCTCGCCCGTCCAACGGAACGTCGTCAGAGTCCGCGCTTCCTTCCGCGTCACCTCTCTTGGCGCGCCGCGGCGATCATCCATCCCCCCCACCGTCCCATCCTCGTCCGCGAACGGGATATTACCGTTACCACCGGTCAAAGTCTTCCCGATTATTTCATCGGTCATTTTTCGGATCGAAAAATTTCGCGTCCTCGCATTTTCGCCCCTTCTTCTTCTTCTTCTTCTTCTTCTTCTTCTTCCAAGTTTCTTCTCCTGTTTATCCTGCGACCAACAGACAACGTCATCATCGTGAATAACGGCACGATACAGAAAAGAAAATTCTCGCGATCGATCGTATCAATTGGTGATCTTTGGGATAAATTGGATCGATAGGAATCGTAGAAGAAAATTCTCGCGATCGATCGTATCAATTGGTGATCTTTGGGATAAATTGGATCGATGGGAATCGTAGAAGAAAATTCTCGCGATCGATCGTATCAATTAGTGATATTTGGGATAAATTGGATCGATGGGAATCGTATCTACGAATTCTTTTTTTTTTTTTTTTTCAGATCTTTGCAATCGTAACGGATGATTTTTGTCGTGATAATTATAAAGTGGACGAGATTTCTGGAAAAATTCGAAAGACGCGCGCTTCCGTAAAACGGAAGGTCCTCCCGTTTTAGGTTTCCGGTTAAAAGCGGCGGGGCGCACGTTCCGCCAATGAGGAGGTATCCGGTAGTTGACCGATATCCGGTCGGAATTAATTCGGTTTTCGAAGCTTGGGACGCATTAGATATTGTAATGGCCGGCCACGTGCTCGTGCGTCGAATCGTTAAAGACCATAACGGCCGCTTGGAATTCAATATGCCCGGCCGACCGTTGCACCGTGAATATTGACTATCGATAGAAGTATATTTGCGCCCGTCTCGAATATTTATATCGTGGATTAAATTTGTGGATTATACGCGCGATTCACGGGCGCGGTGAAAATAAACCTTGCTAATCGGCTAAATCGATTCGTTTCGTAATGATTCTTACTTCGATCTTACTTGTGGATGTTAAAGTCTACGTTATTCCGTTTTCAACGATTTGTTTCATTTTCATCTCGTGTCGTGCAACTCGTTATACTCGTAGCGAAATAAAATTTTCCCTCCGGTTAGAGGAATAATATACGAAAGATATTCTTATTCCAAGAAATAATTTTATCGAAAGATTCGCTATATTTCCGTATATGTTCGATAAAAATTCTTCCTTCTCGAATTTATACTTGCTCGAAAATATCGACAAATATCGCATCGATATACCCTTCGTACGTTACGAACGTTCGAATTACAAATCATTTAATACAATTCCTGAGATTTTGTAATCATAGGGTTGATGAAAAAACCCTCGATCTACCAATGCAAACAAATTTCCAATTATCTTATCAATAATAACCGCGTACCGAGATTATTGCCAAATTCATTTCCACGAATTGCATTCCACGAAGATTTCTGGCCGTTGTTTCTCGATTGTCACGGAATTGTCGTGGCAATTACGAACGAATTAAACGGAGATAGATACGAAAGATCTAAAAGAATATTCGGGGATAAATATCGAAACGTGGATTATTGGCCGCGTCCTCCCCCGAGATATAAGTTTCAATTCAGAAGATGACGTGCAGCGTAAATTGAATTAAAGCAACGTCCCATCAGAGTATTAGAGGAGCGCTCCACGCGATTCTAACGTTTCCCACGCGGCCTCGCCTCAAGGATCTCTCGGCCAGAGTTCTACTTTTAGATCTGTTCATCGAGATATCGGCCACCGCGTAGCCGCGAGATTCGTGCGTCGAGAGAGATTCCTGCTGTGCTCGCCCATGGCCTCCTTCTCTCTCTCTCTCTCTGAAATTGACCCACAATTAAGATGTCGGCCGCGTGCTGGCTCGAAAATGTGAACGTTAGTGTACGCGGTGATACAGAAATAAGCGTCGATACTTGGATTTTTTAAATTGAGAAAATTGGGAAAATCTCTCGATTTCGAGACGTTTATAATATTTTTTTAACGTTGAAAAACGTTATGATTTCGTGAAACGAAACGGATTTGATGAGAGATTATTCGACAAGTTAAGGGGAATTTGGAACATTTTTTGAAATCGTTCACAATCTTTGATTGTGGGTAATTCTCCAAAGTAATAGAACAGCAACTTCAGAGTCCGAATCAATAACAAATGTAACGATCGTTTGTTTAAATTTACACATGGAAAATGTTCGAACCAACACAGAGTTGGAAAAAAACTAATAATAACAAAATACCCATTAAAAGTTAAAATTACGAATAATTACTTTAAAATGCTTTAAACTAACATTTGTTCACAGCTATTACAGTTAATCCACTCTTCGTATAACAACTTGGTGTTGCAGTAATTTACTGTTCCACGCTTTTGAATAATAAATCATTAAAGCAACTTTATTCTCAACCGTAACAATTTTTCTTTTCGATCGAATACAAACGTGTATAATAATCAATCATTCATAACTTAAGAAATTAAGGAGGAGGACATCATGTTCGTACGATACTTCTTGCACAACTTGTTTCTTTATATTTCCTCCGCCTCTGTCTAAATATATTTCTGAATCATCCTATATGTAACACTCTCTCTCCCTCTCTCCCTCCTCATCCAGGACCGCTAAACGAGCAACAAAAGCGTTTCTTTCGAGACAATGCGGTTCCAACGGGGCACAATGGCCGGTAAATAAAAGAAAGGAAGGGGAAAGAACGAAAAGACAGAAGGTTCGCTCGTAATTATCATCTCGAAAAAATACATTTCGCGCGGGTGGAGCGCGACACGTCGAATGGCAGCGTTCCATCGCCACCAAGGCGAGAGAGAGAGAGAGAGAGAGAGAGAGAGAGAAAACCTATTTTTCGGATGCACTGACCCGAATCTTAAATCTGCCTCTCTGGAACAGAGATTGCACGCGTCGCAACGAAATCGGCATTTCCGTTTCGTTAACGAAATTCTTCACCCTCGTTCCTAATCGTCGTTTTATGGAAAAAACGTTTCGAGAGTCGGGAGTAACGGGATTAGGAAATCTAACATGATGTTCAACCGCGATGGATCGAACTCGCCACGAGATGAAGTTAGCCGATCGTGTTAACAAGCGGTATTCGTTATTAATTCTTCGACAGTGCAGCAATAATATATAGAAAGCATCCTTTTTATCAGGTTTTATTATTCCTAGTTGTATCATGAAAATGCTATTGAACGAGAGAGAAAAATTAAAGATAATATAAGAATCGAAGTATAAAGTTGAATAAACCTGTTTCCAAGTTTCGCTACACTCGTTTTTGCGAAGGAACGGATATTGAACATTGCGACGTAAGAAAGTTAAAAGTATAATTAGTTCGAGGAAGGAGAAAGGAAGAGAGGCAAGCACGACATATGGGTTCTTCGATTAGGCTTGGCATAATTTCGGTCCCAATTGATATCTACCAGACCCGGGCCGGATCTCGATTGGGGTCTGTCGGAATCGAACAGTTAAATCGCGATTCTCCTCGATCACCGGCTGCCATTAAAAGAAAAAAAAAAAAAAAAAATCCATGGATCTCGTGGCATGCATTAGCATAAATTTCATACATCATCCGGACGTAGAAATCCGCTAGACAATTTCAGTACATATATAAACGAAGATATTCGGCTAACTCGACCGTGACTCGGTTCTCCTCAGATTCTGACCGCGTAAAAAAGAAAAAAAAATTTTTTTTTAATCCAACGTTCACGAGCTGAACATTGAAAATATATACACATAGCTGTCTCGAGTTGTAATCGTTCGTATCCAATCGAACGATACAGCGAGGGCTCGAGTCGACGAATCGTGTGGCAGCCGCCTGTGTACACAGGGACCACACACGAGTCCACGACTCGTGTTTCCCCTCTTGTGCGTTGCTCTCCCTCACGGCGCGTACACGCGAATACTAATTACACGCGTGGTCTCGATACACTTTCTTTGCGATCTTTACCGATCGATTCCCCGAAAACGATCGTAATGTTATGGATGTGCGCACCAATGTGCACGTAGATAAGTATCGATCTTGGCTTCTTCGATTAATTAATTAGGAAAGGGAGGAATGATTAATCTTTATTATCGATGATGGACGAATCGAATCGAAATTAACGATAGAAGAGAGAAACGGCGAGAGTGAGAAACTGTGTCGAGAGAAAGGATTCTGGAGATTAGAAGGGATGAGGGGGAGGGTGGTATGAATAAAGACGTCTTTATCCAATGTTATCGTCGTGACGCTTCGCTGTTCTTTAAACAGAGGGTTTTTGGACCGGTGCCAATAACAGTGGGACAGCCACCACGAAGAGGATGCGACGTGGAGCGGCTATCTCTCCTCGATTCGTCGGCAACAATGTTAAAGAAAAAAGAAGAAATGTTTTTGAACGGAGAGAGGCGTGGCCAGAACGACTCTGGCAATTCCGTTCCGAATGAATGAGTTAATAATCGTTGCACGCATCAATCGCGAAAAGAAACACTCGTATTAGCGATGGCTCGTTAAAAGTAAAACCTCGCTCGAGAGAGGCTTGTGCTTAAACCCCTTTTGACCCCTTGATTGATCAAACGACGAGACCTTTAATCTCTCGTTCGTTATTCTCTTTAACGGGTTACTCTTTTTCCCCCTATTTGTTCCTATATTTTCTTCCTTCCTTACTTCCTTCTCCACTGACCTGAATTTGTTTTCAGGATGTAAAAGAAAAAAAAAAAAAAAAGAAGGAAGACATTATGAATTTCGAAATTGATCAAAGAGCAATTCCCTTATTTTTCCTGTATCGAATTATTTTTTTTTTCGCTAGAATAATTGCGGCAGACGATAAAAAAAGTATGAAGGAGGAAAAACGTGCACACGGAGGTGATCGCGGTTTTGTCCGGGCGCGTGATAAACGAATTTTCGGCACACGTCAAATGAAGACTTGTGAAAAACCTACAGATTAACCCCACTGTATCCGCTTGATAATGCTGGACCATTAATCTTTCTCACGGATTGACGCTCACCTCTCCACCACTAGAGATAACGGTGCCTCTTACACGCCACTTAATCGAGCACATATTTGTGCATACAGGCTATTGCCCGTAATTGGCCTCGGCCAATTTTTCAACCAATAATTCCACGCGACGAGTTTAACACAATTGAAACCGTAAATATCGTTACAGGGATTTCCTTTATTTCGAGAGTTTCCCGTATTTATTACGAATAATTTTGCATAGACATTTGGAATAAGGTCACCGATCGGAACACGAAGCGAGAGATAAATACAAGCACCAACCAAAAATGTGTGGCCCTTCATTCATATATATTTATCTTTTCATTCGTTCGGCCAATCTCTTTTATGAAACCGTTTCGATGTTATCGGCGAGATCAACATCACGAGAGATCCTCACTCGGATGGATAAGATCGTATCTGCGCAACGGTGGATATATTTTATCATGTGGCGTTAATTAAAATTATTATATCAGCCTGAATTTCCACGGGAGATTTCAAAAGGATTGAAATTTTCACGTTTTGAATTTGCGAACGTTGAAAACGCGAAAAGGAGCACGTTTCGAATATCAATCACATGACAAAGAACCGCGATGTAACCGAGCTACTATCGTACCGAAGTACGTGATACGGATATTAATGAAAGAGAGGGGTGGAGAAGGAAAAAATATCGCCTCGAGGATATTAAAAATCGCACAGGTTTCAAAGTTCCAACATATTCCCTCTTCGATGCTCGAAGATTTCAATTTATAATGAGATGCAAAAATCTCCAACGTTGATAAGCGTATCGATCTTTCTCGAAAAACGATGATCGGATATTTTTCCGGCATTACGTTTCTCAACCAAACGTGAAAATTGTATACGGGGTATACGGAGTTTTAAAACAGCGTTTCAAAAATTCGTTCGAGAACTTGTTGGACGCATTAACGGAAGCCTGCTGAAACGAAGGCGAGGTTCGAGAGGATCTCAATTTCTTGGAAAATCGCTTCTTCCAAAAAAAAAAAAAAAAAAAAAACGAAAGAAAGGAAAAAAAATCCCATCTCAATAGATGTATCGTTTCTGGACCGGCGATCTATACCTCGTGGATGGTATTCCAGTGGTTCTCGAGTGTGCAGTACCTTCTGAAAACACTCGATGCCCTTTCACGATGTTCTTCTTCCCTACCCCCCACCACGTCCCTAAGCCGATGGGGCTATTCATGGCCCTGACAAGGCTAGCCTTTGAGGTGCATGACCTGTGCAACTGCACCACGACCGAGCCACGCATAGAAATGCCCCGTGAAACGATCGCTATTTCTGTTCATATTGCGTGCTCCCTTTGATCGTTACTCCCTATTTATCATACGCCACGCGCTCACACTGTTACGCGCCTGCCTCTTGCAATTAAGAAAAAAATATTCTCTCTTCTGCGCTTTGAGAACGCCTCTTCGCGATTCAATCTCGCGACACACCCGACCGTAGATGATCTCGCTCCATTCTTTCCATTCTACTTTAAGTCGAGTACTTTAATGCGTTGTAAGATCGGAAGTGCTGGATACCGTACTCTTCAATGTTTTGTATGATATATAAAATATCCGTTCCTTTAAATTTTCCGTATAAATAATTTCTAAATGAATATTTTTCACGAGTCGAAGTCGAACACCCTTTTTCATTTCTTTTTTTCTTTTCTTTTCTTTCAGCTCATTTTGGCCAAGGTTCTGGCCACGTGGGGGCCCGCAGATGGTCCACGGCTCCCCCTTTCTTCTTCTTCCCCCTTCTATTTTTCTCCGTATACCACGACTCTACGGAGAAGCGCGTCATTTTTTTCGCTCGCGAATAAACCACGTGCTCGGTTCTGGCAAGTGTTGCCAACTCGGCCGAGATATCGTGCCACCGCGATGCGAAACGAGTTCTTTCTTCCAAGGGATCCTCGCTTATTTATATCCTCTCGAATTCGGACAGCGAATCGTTACGAGAAAAGAAAATAGATTTATCCTCGTGAGAATTGTTTCGTAACGAAGGATGCAAGCAGTTTTGAAACGAACAGATGTTTAGAGCAGAATTTAAGGAACGTTTCCGTGGTCGTGATCGTTGCTACCTCCATAAATGGGATACCTCCATTGGGAACGATTTTGAAACGATCGTCGTGGATCGTGTGGGATACGAATTTTCAGGGATCGGAGAGAATTATCAGTCTCACGGCGGGAGCCCATTGTAATCGATCGGATTTCTTCGCCGCACCTTCCATTCCGTTAAATATCTTAACTGTAAAGAGATCTCGGGGAGAGATAAAAATTGAATTTCGAAATTAAGAAGAGATCGTAATCGAGTCCTCGTGCAAGATTTCGTACGAAATCTCTACAAGGTGTGATTCGATGATATCGAAGATGAATAGATGGACTCGATTTAACAAATTTTAATTCAGATTTATCTGCCTCCCTCTACGCTTCTCGCCGATATAATAAACGCTCGCACTGCTCAACCATTGATCTAATTTTTAGATTAAACGAGAAAAATGACCCGAGTCTCAGAATTCTTGCATTCTGTTCGAATATCACAAAGAGATACGTTTTGCGATATCCACTCGTTGTCTAAAAACAAATATTCTATTTACTTTTCGAGCCAATTCGCCAAAAAAAAAAAAACACTATCTTCTCTTTTAACGCCGCGCAATTAACGAACGAAGAAATTTTCGATTTCTCGCGGCAGAAGCGCACCATTCTCTCGGCCATCCGCTCGTCTTTGATCTCGCTATTGTACCGGATACACTCGTTACGAGGCGGCTCTTTTCGAAACTCCGAGCGGCAAGTGCATTCACACGAAGATAACCAACACACGGGCGACGATCGTGGTTGGCCATCCTCGCCGCCATTGTCCGGCTCGTTCGATAATCGCGGAGAATATGAATCGAGCTGCCGCCGCCGCGGTGAATGTTTGCCGAGCTTTATCGTAATACGCACGCTGCCGATGCTGCACTGAGAGGAGGGGGGGGGAGGGGGGGGGAGCTGTTCAGGAGGGCACCAAAGCACAGTTGGTAATTCGCGAATTTATTCCAGGAATGAAATCATGGACGGAAAATGTTGACCGATTTATCGTTTGAAAACAAACGCCCTCGAATAAACGCTTTCGAATTTGTGGGCAGGGATTCGCTCGAACGAAATTGAGATCCGTTAAACGGTAGAGGATCGTGTTACGATTTCCTTTATCGTGTTATGTCTATCGTTAAATCGAAATCTCGAATCAATTTCCTTTTTTTGAAAAGGATAAATAAATCGACGAGGATATTGTAAAAATGTTATGCCGCTTTATCGTGTTGCGTATTGTAACGTTTATCATACGAATTCCAAAAAGCGGGACGGAATCAGAAACTTTATAGCTTGCCTACGAGTGGAATTTCTTGTTCCAGACAATATTTATGCGCGTGTTACGTTGCGAATGTACTTGATAAAACGTAAAAACGTAATCTTATTACTATTCCTATAAACTTGTAAGACGCACATGGCACGCAAAAGGACGATCCAATGTATATACGATAGTGTATACACGTTTGATATATATATATATATTCGAGAAACGAAGAAAACTTGATTTTACAAAATAATCAATAGTTTCGATACAAGAAATATACGATCATCGGCCAGATAAATGCCAATTTGATCGAATCAAGTCAAGAAAGAAATTTTCACCGTTCGTTAATTACGTCGTAATATCGTTAACTTTCAACACGACGCGTGACGATCCTCACTTACATCCGAAAGGCGAGCTCGCGATAACTCATCACCGCGCCCATGAAACTTTTCTTTGTCCGCGTTTCACCGGGGTGACCGGCCGCCCTCGTACGCCGATCTTACGAGCGTAGTACACCCACGCCTCCCGCCTTGTCATTCGATCTTCGCCGGAGGAGGGGGATCCTCTCCTCCGGCGAAGCGTAGGTTTGCGCGAACGATAACCGTAGAAACGTCGAGAACGCTGCCTGTATCTTTTCGTATTAATCGCATCAAGTTCAATCTAGACAAATTTTACACCGAATCTAAACGAAAATTTATTCGTTACAAGTGAGAACGAATATCGACTGTGCCATCGGAAGAATTTTATTTACGGTTTTTCCTATATTCTCGAAACTGAGGTAACGATCGTGGTGTATTAATTAAAGCGTTAAAAATGCAGGCCGCTTAGACGAAAGGCCTCGATTAATCGGAAGGACGGCGAATCAACTTCCTGGCATTATCGCGACCACGTGTAAACGCACGCGTACATACCTATAACGCAGCCAGCGGATCTCTGTTGCGCCCGGTAATCGACCGTGGCCACGTTATCCTGCCAATTTCTGGCTACACTTGGCGCAGCGTAATTTCGTCGTCGTGGCCGGTATTAACCGGTGTAGCACGTTGCCAACCACTCTCGATCCCAACCACTCGTCCCATCGATGATTCCTGATTGCGCGACGAATACGATCCTCCTCTATCGGCCCGTCCTGTTATCAGCGGAATCATTCAGCGCTACGATCAAAGCAATATTTCCTCGAGTTTGGAAATATTCTCTCGTATAACACGTAGCACTACACCGTGGACACTGTTCACACTGAGAAAATTCACTAAATTCCCATTTCCAGAAGAGGGGGATCGTGCCTAACGCACCGTAACACACCGCGCAGCACTCCTATAGAGATTCACCGCGCGCATTCCTTTCGTGAGACCCGCACGATCAATCACCTTCTATTTTTGCGTTGCTGAGCAATCGTCTGGACGGTTAGATACCGAGAGAAAGAACTCGAGCATCGTTCGTGGAACACTCGTTATTTATCGCGCCTCGCCTTCCAGAATAATTTCTTTTCCACCGGTGGCAGTGGCGTTTATTTCAGCGGGGCGTGCGTGCGTTTCGACGGGCCTCGATACACCGCGATTTCTTTTATCTCGCCGCCCCGAGCCTCGTTGAAATATCGCCACTAACTCTCGTCCTCGTAACTCTCTCTCCTTTCCGGGTTTCGAAACTCCCCACGATTAATCACGACGACGAGCCGAGCTCGAACCTTTTCACGGGCTTCTCTAATTGTGAAACACCGACTCGGTATCACCGACGACTGACAGTTCAAACACTGTTATCAGCCGAAGCGGTGCGTGGCCGGCTATCGCTCGATGCCACGCACGAAACGACGCGCCTTCCGTGGAAACGATCGTCCAGCCATTAATCACATCGCGTTTTCGGATCCACGCGTGCCAGACTTTCCCTGCCCCCGCTTTTTCGCGCCTTCCTCGCTCGGCGGATCCTCACCCGATTCACCCAGGGACGCGATTCGAGGAGAAACGAACGAAGGACGAGCTGTGACCAGGAAGAGGATCGTAAAGTACGATAATTTATCGATGCGAGGCTGCCGTATAACTTAATGAGAAAGGGTGAATTTTTTTCTTATTGGGTCGTTAAGCGATGGATCGCTGCTTGTAAACGATGATAGGCTGTAATTTCTTTCTCAAAAGTCAGTCGAGTATGAATGTATCGGGTTCCATCGTCGAGGGAAATTTCGAGAAAGCCGAGCAAGTTAAGAAATAATGAATTTATTCTGCGGATCTTGCGGATGCTACGCTCGACAATTGTCTATCTGGTCTAGAAAAAGCGTGATCGATAATTAATTAACGCGTTGCCTCCAACGATACCTGCGTGCGAATAGTGAGAACGGATAAATTAATATTAATCCCTATTCAAATTAAGAGAAAAATTAAAAAGAATCTTATTCGCGTACAATATTAATCGAAACAATTCCAATATTTTTCACAAAGAAAATTCCTCGAGGATCGACGACTTGGAATAAATTTCCTTAATTTTTTTTCTTCTTCCCCTTTTTTTTTTTTTTTATTTCCGAATGAATGGATGACGTCGAGAACGGCGATAAAATTAACGGCGACAACGAGAATTAGAGGAGTAGAGGACAGAAAACGGAAGGGGCCGGATAAGATTTGACAGCGTTACGATAAAAAAGGGTGGAGAGAGACGGGCGACCGAGTTGAAACTCCGGGGAAGGGGGAGACAATGAATTTTAGATTATGCCGGTGCACTGTTAAAAGACGACAGAGAGATTAAATAAGCTTAAGAAGCGGCGGGTATATACCCCCTTCTTAAGAAATTACCCAAGAAAGATCTTGTAAGCGGGGGGTGCGATCCGAAAGGGCGTTAATACAATTGTCCCTTAACACTCCCCCGTCACGCTGCTCGTAGCTTCTCCGTATTTTTCATCCAGAGACGACGGCTGTGAAAAATCCACTGTGGAAAACACGGGCTCGTGGTTCGACAACACGGTGTTCCACGAGAAAAAAAACAAAAAACGTTCAAAGACACACACACACATACACACACCAACAAACCTTGCTCGAGAGAGTCGAGAAAGAATTTGAACGGAAAAAAAAAAAAAAAAAGATTAGAAGATGCGTGGAAAAGGAAAATCAATTTGATGCAACCGAGAAACATATAATATCGCTGTATTATTTTTTCAGATTTTTCATATCTCTCGATACGACGGTTTCCATACGACGATAGACGATGTTTATTTCACTGTGCACCCACTGTGCGCGATATCGCGGGAAATTGAAATTTGCGGTTTGATATTTCGAAACGATGGTGACGCGGCCGCGCGATGCACATCGATCCTTTCGATCGCGCTGGCGCGGCAAGACTGGCCGCGTGGATCGGGATCGTGATCGAGGGACGACAAACAGGAGCGGACCAACCGGTGGTCCGGTTTCTTAAGGGCCCTGGCGCACAGAAACGTATTTTCGCAAAGATGATACACTCAATCGAAGATCCTTATGCGAATAACGTAAATAAAGGTAACGAAAGGAGGAGGAATAATTTTCGAGAGAATGATCGTGAAAGGAAGATGGTAAGGAAGATTTCGAAGGAGATATTTCTCTCGCGCGATTCTCAATATTATTCTCCCTCCTTCATAAATCGCACTTTCCTCGATCTCGCGAACGAAACTCGAATCCAACGAACACCCCTCTCTCCATCCTGTATACCCGGGGAAAAGACGAATGAGTTCGGGGATGAAAAGATCACGCAACGCGCACAGCGTTCAATTAAATTAATGAAACGTCACAATTCCCATCCCCGCATCGATACCGTCCAATCGAATAAAATTCCGCTCGATGTTTTAACGAAATTAAACTATCGCCGCTTGAGAACCATATAAATCAACCATATTCCCCGATATCGATATCTATCCACACCGTCCCGATGAACGCGCGCACAAAATAGAGGAGGGGGGAGGGGAGGGGGAGGGGGGGGAGGGGGGGGAACCAAAAAAAAAAAAAAAAAAAAAACTATAAAAATTCACCACTGAACGTCTACGAATTCCTATTCCTCTTGCGTCCACGTGTGTGTACGCGCGCCGTTGTGTGTGCCGTTCGCTCGCATCGGGCCGAAATTCCACGGTCGAAAATCAAGTTTTGGCCACGCGGCCTCGAATCCCTCCCCTCCGATAGGATAGTGACGAGGAGGAGGCTCGTGACGAAACACCGAGTTCCCAGGTAGTCGGGCGAGGGAATGTGGCGAAGCTGGTTCCGATAGAAGACGGTACCCCAGCTGCGTACCACATGGCCACGTAGGTTGCAGGTATGCGTGCGCTCATACACCAAGGTGCGCCACACGCACACACTCGCCACGACGCTCTCGCAAACGTCTCCCTCATTAAGAAACTCGACCGGTCGGTCTGGCGTGTACCATGTTTTTCGCACACGGGGAGCGCACGATCGAGTCGAAGGGCATCGTATAAGGTACGAGGAGCGACGATACGAGGTCCCATGTGGTTTCTCTCCTATTCAATCTCGAGATTTCCACCGTTAACCACCGCGTCGAGCCATCCTGAATTTCGAACCTCTTTTTTTTTTTTTTTTTTATGGGGTAAAAAGCGTTGAAGCGAGGATTTATCGGGTTCATTTTTTAAGGCAAAGATGTTAGATTACGGGGGAATCTTTGGGGGATTTATCGATGCATCGCGAGACGAGGAGGAAAGAGGAGGTTAGCAGAGGCGTGGAATAACGATGGATTTTAGCCTATTCACAAGCTTGCTCCTCGTACAAGCTGTGCTCTTTCGTGAATCGAATTGTGAGCTCGCTGGGTGTAATATCCGAGTTTAACTTCATCGTCTCTCTCTAAACGCTCGCCCTTCTTAATTAACTTCTCGCTTTCCCTCGGCAGATCTTGACCCTCTCCCGTGTCCATTTCGAGAAACATCGATGAAGAAGAAGGAAATTTTACTGAGAGAAAGAGAGAGAGGAAACAGCTGTCACAGAGAAGCATCAGTTACAAGGAAAGATTCATCTTCCTCCGAACTTTTTCCCGCAATTTTATATATTCGTATATATACACGCGAAAAAGGCAAGAAGAGATGACGGCAAGAGAATTTAAGGAGAGAGAGAGAGAGAGAGAGAGGACTCGCAAAAACGGAAGTTAATCCCAACGAAGAACTTTATATACCCGTTGTTGCCTCAACTTCTTTCCCTCCGAGTCCCTGGTCGGTAAACAGATTTTTACAAAGCTCGAGAGCACAATTTTCCTCTCTAGCGTGTGTACACGTTAATATTTCCCGGTGTGGGAGAGCGCGCAAAAAAAGCAGATGCCCTTCATCCGCCCGGGTAAATCGCGGGTAGCTTTCTCCTCTCGCGAAAGGGATTCTCAACCACGAGCGTGGAATTGTTCACGAGAGAGAGAGAGAGAGAGAGAGTTTAAAGATCGACGAGATGGCGGCGGAGCAAACCGCGAGGACAAGTTTCCTGTTACTTGCGCGAAACAAGCTTTCCACGCGTGTAGCTCGCCTCTTTTGTGAGAGAGATTGGAAGATCGCCGTGGAGGATAGCTCGGAAAATTCGAAAGGGAATCGGAGGAAGAGAATTTGAGATTGCGAGGCGAAAAGTTTTGCAGGTTTGCCTTCCGGAATTGGCGCAACCACTTCGTAAGCGAGCTTTTAACCGCGGAGTTGCCTCGAGTTTGCGCATTAACACGTTAACCACTCCGCAAATACGTGAAACTTTGCCTCGTGTCCGGCGACACTCCGGCAAATAAGCATCTCGAGACCCCTTTCGCGGGAAAACGTTGTTGCTTAGATATGCAAACCGATGCACGTAGGGAACGATACATAGAAAGCGCATTTCGTGCAGAAGAGGGAGGAGGGGAATAAGAAAAAGAAAAAAGGATGGGAGAAGAGGAGGAAGCCCGCCGGAGACCGCCGGAGTCGATGCTTGAGAAAACTCTTCTGGCAAAAGTTTCGCCATACCCATTCCGTGCTAAGGGATTCCGTTTGTCCCGCTTTCTCATTCTAACGTCTCAAGTTTCTCGCTACGAAACTTCCGCGAATTCCGGTGGAACGCCAATAACTGCAAACTTCCCCATCCCATCTCTAATTAGGTAACAAAATATATTTTCGCTAATTGCCAGCTGCTGCGTCGTGGCAACGTAAACACGGCTACGAATGAATCATCCTGTGTCGCTACAGTCGTTTCGAAGTAAACGCACAAAGGGAGGAAAGAAGAATTGAGAGAGCGAGGAGGGGGGGAACACGACGTACGACGATGTTTGTCTGTTGCGCTCTCGGCCATCTTTCGGTATATAACTCGAAAGTCTCGACCGTTCCAAGTTTGCCCCGCGTGGATTAGAGTCGATTCGAGGGAAGGTTGGCGCGTTGGTGTGCGGCTATTATCAGGTTTCGCGAGAACGATCCGGTGTTGTGCGAATCGCGTTGCTCGAGGCGTTAATGCGGAATTCACGTCGGCAGCTGTGCGCAACGATCCTAGTGGTAGTTGGGAGGGAACGTTAACTGGGGCCCATTGCGCGACACGAATGCAAATGCGGCAAATTCTCGATTGTGTGCCGGAAGTCAACCGGTCTCGATCGTGGATGAACTTGAAAATTTCCCGAGAAGCTTTTTTTAAGAAGCTCGCGGAATATGCCTCGACGATATCAACGATATCAACCAGGTGTATCTTAGGTGTATGGATTACTACTCGGATATGTGATTAATCCGAATATGCGAGTTAAAATTGTGCAATTTGCGAAGAAACTTTCTCACGGTAACGAATTATAGTTTCGCGCAATTAGGAGTCGATCTGTCGTGATACGTTATACACGTGTGATTTTATTTCGAACTTATCCCGAAAATGGAGAATATTGCGTTGAAACACAGACGAAAGAGAAAAATCAAAAGTAAAAGATTCGCAAACCTCAATTCTTCGTAATTCCAATTCGACTCGAGATTTTTCTTAAGATACTCGCGAAACTCAATAACGACAATATCAACAATATCTTAGGTCTCATGATGCAAATTGGTATAGTGACTCGAATCCTAAGTTTCAACGTGAATTTAGAAATCGTTAGAATCCTTTGCAATTTGCAAAAGGTGTTGCGAAGAAACTTTCCTTGTCTCGAGTAACGAATTACATACAATTTCAATTGCAATTAGGAGTCGATCTATTCGCGATATATTATACGCGTGTTTTATCTGCAAATAAGTACCTAAATGCGAAAAGGCAAAAAAAGCGTTATAAAATTTAATTAATTCTCGCGAAACATTGGATTTTATTCCCGGAAACGAGGAGAATACCTATCGTGTAATTGAAACACGTGAAGGGGAAATTAGAAGTACAGATTCGCAACTTCAAATTCGTAATTCCAATTCGTTCGTTTCCCCCGCGAAATTATTCGAAAAGTTTCCGAAAAGCGAACCGATCCATTCCAGCCCGCCGTCTATCGTCGAAACTTCTATTACAAAGCGCATTGACCGTCGAATGGAACGGCTAATATCTAGATAAATGTGCGGTTTCGAACGTGAAATTATAGGGGACGGATCGGCCAATGACGCGTATTCACTGGAACCGGTTTCCGGATGCGAAACAGAATCTTTTCGGTCGAGCGAAGGGCCTCGCCTCGCTGAGAAAGATTAACCCTGCTGCTGTTCTCTTCGTTATTAATACATACTCTTAACCGTCCGTATTTATTCGACAAATAAACGAAATTACGCGAGCAAATTTAAAATCTTTCCTTGTAACGTGTAGCGCGATCTTATCCGATCTAATTTCATTTCTGCGAAATAAATTTTAATTTGTGATTGTGATAGACAAACAACGCAAAGATGTACAGATAGATCTATTGGAAATTTTAACGTTTTCGATTCTTCTAATTATTGTAGAATATTATTTCGAGTAGAAATAATAATGCATGTAGAAGAGAGTCACAAGAAGCAGCAAATAAAATTTGAGATCAGATAGACCCGAACGGAACGACAAGGTTAAAACGAGCGCAACCATTGAGAGTTTGGAATTTCAATGTTTTCACGCCGTTGAATCTTGCGATACTGTTAACCTCGAATCCCCTCATTAAGCAAAGACTTAGGCGCGGATGGAAAAACGACCACGACTTATTAGATCCGCCAAGTTTTTCCTTCCGCCTGGCAAACCGTTACGAGGCCGTGCAATTGCGATTCGGTTTTACAGTTCGAATTTCTTCGAAAGTCTCGTCACAGACATCTCTTCCCCGTCGCGTTGAGGCCATTTCGCCACGGAGGACCCAGATATCTTTTTTAAATACCGTGACGAATCGCACGAAATTGATCTCTGTCTGGTTTATTAAAGATTAGACCGATTGGACGATAACGGTGAAATGGAGGTAGGCGCGGTGTTTAAAGTGGAGCAAAGGCGCAAAAAGCGCGATCGAAACGAACGATGGAATTTTGCGAGAGGGAATCAATTCTTCGTGGACGAGCGTCGAAATGCCGGAATACGTTTTCGAAACGTGTCGCGATAATTATTCGTGTTCCCCAGAAACGAGAGAAAGGAGAAATTAGGGGAAATTTAAATAAATATCTCACGTTGAAGTACAATGCGTGTATTCATAGCACGTTAAATCTATTTGGTTCTGGTTAATTAGCATTTAAATGCTGTAATAAGCATAACAGTGTGCAAATACTTTCCCCGGCCACTGTATTTCCTTCTACGGAAGAATGGCCATAAATGGTAGAGAAACGCGAACCAGTCTATTGGAATTACAGGTTAAATTTCACAAAAGCCACGTGCTCTCGATAGGTACGTGGCAGGTAATACATCGAATTCTTCGGCGGTAAATAACGATGAAGGAACGCCAATAAAATACGATAGTAAATAACTAATCGAGGATGTACAACCGATCCCCGTGGAACTGTTATATGTTAATTCAGCTTGGATCAAAACTCGTTCGAAACTATTCCCGATACGAAGAAAGTGAAAAGCGGTAGAAAAGCGGCTGGTGATTGATTTTCACCGATTGTTCGTGTAGAGATCGAACGGTGTGTGCACAATGACGGTGTACGACATGGACGAGGGGTGCGTGCACGTTCGAGGCAGGAACTTCGAAACTTAAATTCCGAGCCTTTGTCCCTGCGTGGGCGGAATTTCGAGTGGCTGTATTTTAGGGTACGATCGGAACAATAAGCCGCTTGACGGACAGAGGGAGCGGAAAAATTGCGTGAAAAGAGAGGAAGACACGGTTTGGAGGGGATGAAAAATGAATAAGGCGAGAGAAAGAGAAGGAGAGGATGGTAAGACAAAGACGTAGCAGAGCACCTACTAAAGATATATTCATGGTGTTCCGCCTTTTGTCCCCTAATCACTATTGTACGCTTGGATTCCGTATATACCGAATGGGACACCAGATGTGCACCATTGCACAGAGAATACAACGTAGCGTTTCATCGATTCAGCTAATTTCGCGAATACGATCAACGAGAATAGTGGAACCGAAGTAGCTTTGCAATAGCAATTGTGATACGGTGTTTTAAATTAAGTTATGCACTTATTCGATATGTTCGTATTACGTAAAATTGCGTAAAATTAAATTCGAAATAAGATAGAATGTCGCAACTTGTACAACGTACGCTAACGCCATCTGTTTGTCATTTTCATCGTGCTCGAAATAAAATCGCCATTTATATTATCGCCATTACACATACACGATAGAAAGATATTAGATATTCTCTATCCACGTAAAAGTTTTGTGGTCACGGTAGATTCATCGAGATCCATTTATAAATTAAAAACGCAATCCGTTTTGTTGGGGATAAAATAGATGTGGATATAATATGCGATGCATAGACATGGTTGCGTGCAATGGAGTAGATACGGCCCTGTGCACGCTAGCCGCGTGTACTCGCGGTATTTATCATTCGAACGTGACTTACCTTTGCCGACGACATAGAGAAGGAGGTAACTGCCTCTACGGCTCATCCTGATGCGTTTCCGGGAGAAAGGGCCGAGAACAGGGCTTATTGGTCACGGATACGATCTCTCGGTGTGTGGAAGCTCGACGATATCTCGATCTACGAACATACGGTGACCATTGTTAGAGAGAAAAAACTGGCGAGAAATCGACGATTAGAACACACATACACATACACACACACACATACACACATAAGTAGAGAACAGACGAGTTTATTCCCATTTGAATGAATATTTCGCAATGGTTTCACTGGCAAAAACGGCTCCTTTGATCGAAAGCAGAATAGAATCAAGGTTAATTCGAGGCAATGAGTGACGCCACTACCACCAGTTACATAAATGGTTATATTGTTAGCTTATTACGGTTACGATCAAAGTCAGACGTTTTTACGTAGGTTGCAAGAAAGATTACCACGTAAAGCAAATAATGTTACCTTTATGCGTTGGATTATACGTCGATTGCATTGATTTCTTCTTGAAATTCACACACGCGAAATCTCACTGTGACACTCCATCGCGACCGCGCAAATTAACTAACTTTAAATCAATATTTTCGCTAGTGACCACCAGATGGTACTCTTAAACTTGCATCAACCAATAGCGTACGTAGATTGTGTCAAAGATGCGATATAGGTCGCAAATCGATCAATCGATATATTTTTTATTCTATGACTCACTTCGCACACCTTCTATATCAAATCGAGTGAGAATTGTACCTAACGTTTGTTCGGTTTAAAATAATATTAGTAATAATTAGAATTGAAATTAGAAGTATATACTTAATATAATTGTGAAATTGCATCATAGACATCTTTCAACAAGTTAGAGATATATTTATATTTGTGTTTGTGTATTTATTTAGTGTAAATTTTTGCAATGCAAAAATATTTTTTCTGCGATAGAATATTTCTTCGAAACTTCAGGTATGTGTTACAATAATTTATAATCATTATTAATTGTTGCTCTTAATCGAAAAACAAAAGAAAACATGCTTTTAAAAATTTTCGTAAACGAAAGATTCTTTTATCCTTTCTTCGGCTTTAAAAGTTTTCTTTCGTTTTGAAAATATCAATCAATTCGTCGTCTTTATCCGAAATGGCAAATCTATTTTCCTTATCTTCTATCGATCAGTGAAAATATCGAGTTTATTTATTTTTCTTTGACCGCTTATTCGAGTAGACATTCCCGGGATAACTTTCTTTCGTTCTTTAAATCTGACCGTTTTTCAATATATCCAATGAAAAACACAAATATTTAACTTTTATTCGATAGCCTCAAGGCTAAAAAATTTTCTATCTTCGTATCACATAACCTTCGGAAATATTGCATTAATCTTTTCGCTCTGTCCGTGCAAATAGTCGTAACGACCGATGATTCGTTTAAGAAATCTCTTCGTGTTTCGTTCAATTCGTTGCTTCGTATACACTAGTGGTTAAATTATATAATCGAGACGAGGTAATTCTTTTTTCGCGTATCGTGTAAATGAGAACTATAACGAGAATATAATGCTCTCTTCCGCCGTCGAGTCAGCTGGATGCTCGTTAGGTTAGGTTAGCATTTAAATAAGAACATATAGGTATAGGTTTCGCTACGATCAGGTATCGTGGTAATTGGTAGAAAAGCCGTGGTCTGACCCGGAAGTCACACGATCTCTTATCCTCGTCTTGACATTTCGAACGCCCCGTAAGCGGAAAATATTTCACGAAAAGAAATGCATACGCCATGCTCTTTTGCGAAGCCGACGTGACGACCATTGTTCCGTTTCGCGCACTCGTTGCCCCAAGCCTCTCTATGGTCAGTTGAGTGCAGTCAATCTGAAGTGGCCCGAGGCTACCGAATTACAATGGAGAAAGAACAGCCTTTCTCCAGCCGTGGTCGGCCACAAACAGGCAGCCAAGTTGGACACAGGTGCATGCAGATAACCGTACAATGCGCCGAGTACAACCTCCACAACTTACGGAGATCGTCTTTTTCTCCGCCGCACACATCGTTATCTTAAAAGTGAACTCGTTGAACGAACAAAGAAGATTTTAAATATTTTATAGAATATCTGTAAATAACGAATAAAATAAATATCGTGATTATTGGAGACGAGGTAACTGGAGATGAAAATTTTTTTGATAAGTTTACTTGTAATTTTTATAAAAAAAAAAAAAAGTTAGAAGACACGAATGAACGAAAAATTGATAATTTTATCTAATATACGTATAATCTTATGAAACTAGGCAGGGGACAATAAACAGGAACATATTCGTACATATTTGCATTGTAAATTTCGCGTGTTCAACACTGTCGTCGATAATATACGTAGATAAAAAATACGAGCTACGAGAAAAGTTGGAATAACAAAATGTTACGTTGAGCGTTTTTATTTTAAAACAATACGTGGATGGTCGAGCGTTTAGCTCTTAGCAAAACATCGTTCTATTTACACACGTTTTTAAAAATAGGCGTCCATTATCAATTATTCGATATAGTGTATATCAAAGATAAAAAAAAAAAAAAAAAAAAAAAATGACGAGTGTATTTTCGAAATATACTCGAAGGTAGCTGGAAAAATGCAACTTGATTAAATTTTGGAAAAATGTGTGAGAACAGGGAGGAAAGGTGGTCGATCGAATGAATAATAAAAAATGGTGTTTGATGAAATTTCAAAATTTCATTTCGATGCATTTTGCCAGCGAGCTTGGTGTAACAAAATATTAACAACAGGGCGACAGGGACGTATTACCGGTTTATTCAAGGGAAAGTATCGGCGGTATCATTAAGGAAATATGATTCACAGACGAAATAGCGGTTTAAACGCGGTTTTGACGAACAATAAGGATAACAACCAACGTCTGGTTTGTCGTTCGCATATAACAATAACCCCTCGTAAAATCCCAGTTACGTGTATGTGACGAGGAAACGGAAAATAAACGAAACCGACAGGGAATCGAGATCCCTCTCGTTGTTGAGACGTGTAGTGCAACGGGTCGACGTATGAAGGTGGTAGCCATGGCTACCTGTCGCCAGAGAAATTGCACGTTTATGCAGATGTTCCAGACACCGGGAAAAAAGAGCGACGTGGTAAGGATATCCGTGAATCGGAGAATGCGTCATGATTTTATCGATCTCCTTCCGACGATCGATCAATTCTGTCGTGTTGAGAATGAAAACCGAGGCGGTTGTCAGATGTTTTCCTTACTTCTCTAAAAAAAAAAAAAAAAAAAAATTGGCCGAATCGATAAAAATCACCGTACACCGGGCTAACCGTAAAAGGAATACGAATACGAATTCGAGGATAGAATCGTGTTTCTCTTACTCCATTTCGCGAATGATCTAATTGACTCGAATTAACGCGAAAACGGTATTGTTAACTCGATTAGGGACTCCTCTTGTTTCGTTGTTGTCGTGTAAAAAAAAAAAAAAAAAAAAAAAATTACTTCGTTTGAAGTAAGTTAAAAAAGGAAAAGCAGAGCGAGGGATAGAGAGAAGGGTGAAACGCGAATAAAGCTGGGAACAAAAGGGATGGGGGGAAAAATCAATCGAATTGTCCATTTCTCGAGCGTGATTAGCGCGCACACGGTTTAACCTTATGCTCTTGCATCGAAGCAGGCCGATGAATGTCGCAACACTGAAACACCCCCCGGTGTAACGGGCATTTATTTTTATTCGCCGTGATTAAACGCGATGCGCAAGAAATACTCTCGCGCTGTATGAATATTTACATTCCACCGCTGCGTATAAATAGCACTCGACTCGAGGGGAGGGGAAAAAAAAAAAAAAAAAAAAAAAAAAAAATAGGTTGAAGTGGGGACACACACACCCCGGCCATAGATATCAACCGGAAGCGGTTCATCCACAAATTCCCTCTCCCGTGTGTTCCGCATTGCGTATAATTCCTGTCGAGCTTAGCACGGTAAATCGTGTATTTCTCTCAAATCGGTGAACATCGACGTATCCGCATTGTGAAAACACCGTTTGTCCCTCCTTCTCCTCCGCCCTCCCCTCCCCTCCCCTCTCCCCGTAAATGGTTCGACACATTTGATTTTCGATTAATCGGATGAGCTTTGCTGCCTTAGAGTATGCTCCCTCTGAAAACGACGGATCGTGTCGTGTTGAAAAGGTTTCCCATGAATTTTATCAGTAGTGGTAGTGGTAGCAATCGATGCCTACCTTGTATCTGTTTTGCAACGATTCTTGAGATTTCTTCAATTCGTCTATCACGTATTTCGTGTCCTCCTCTTCCATCTTGGAGTTTATAGTGTCGCCGTACGTGATTACGCGTATCATCGTCGAGCTCTCTTCCTTTTCGGATAGCAAACTCGCCTAAACACGTTTTTTTTTTTTCGTGTCACAAAAGGAGTCTTGGAAATATAAAGGATTGGGAATCGCTTACGTATCGTTTCTTTTTTTTTTTTTCACCTTTGATTCTTTTGTACTTGTAGTGGTGTTCGTGGTGCTGGTGGTGCTAATTTGATGGTTAGGTGATGATTGAGGTTTCGCACGAGGTTGAAAGAGAGCCATGAACGGATAGACGAAGAAAAACGAAAGGTTCAGAATAAATTCTGATATCCTGAAAAAGAAGAAGGGGTTGAATGATCGAATAATGAAAAATTGATCGCGTAAAAAAGAAGAAAAAAAATTTCGTTTCGTGGTTTGAAATAATTTTTTTTCTACTCACCTATTGCACACTCTGACAGACTTTTGACACGTATCTGGATGCACAGGTTGCCCTAATTCGTTAAATACAACGCTTCTTGATCTTAAATCTTTCTCATAATATCTCTCCATCTTGTCGGTATTGATCAAAGTGTCCAATCCCCAACGACTTACTGTCGGCAGGCATAAGCCAAACATCCATTTAAAGAAACCTAGTAAAAAATTCCCCTTTAATTCCCGTTTCTCGAAAGGGATCTCAAATTGCTTTCTAGATTACCTAGAAGAAGTAGAAATAACAGCAAAATGGTCAAAACAGAGCAAACAATTGTTATAACGTTAGGCCAAGAAATTGTCATAACACCGGGCCAAATCGTAGGCAAAATCGTAGGCTCTTCTGGAATTTTTGCAACCGGCTTCTTTTCTTGAAGACCGGCGACACGATAATCTTTAACCTTAACAGGCTTATGTCTTGTTTTTGTATCGTCCTGACATTTTTTATCGATTTTATCACTGACACACGTGCACTCGGAATTTTTCACGCAAGAGCAACGACTCGCTTTTCGTACATTTATCCTTCGTCGTGCCACCACCTCGTTGTAACGGTTCATAAGTATCGCTGGAAAAAAAGAAAAAGAAGAGAGGGGAAAAAAAAAAAAAAAAAAGAAACGAAACGATGAAATCGTCAAAAAACGAAGGCAATTTCTTTTCTTCCAATGATTCTTCGTTCAGTTGTTGAACGAAGGGAACGAAATCTTGGGAAGGGAGAGAGGGAAGGGAAATCGACCAACGCGAGTTCTCACGACATTTACCGGAACAGGAGAATTCTTCTAAAGGGAGTTTGCCGTACAAATTCAGAATTATTTCATGATCATGATGGGGCGAGATAATCTTGGTCTCTTTCTCGACGTTCAACCACGATGGCGGAAGTCCTTGGGGACACTCCGTGATCCGGACTCGGTAAGAGGACGGAGATGGGCCTTTGTTGGTGATGAGCATTGTTATCACCGTGTTATCAATTTTAGTATTATCTATATGGACCTCGTTTATTTGACCAAGCGACCTGAAATTTAACGAACATCGTATTTCGAACAAACTTCGTTAAAACGTGAAAATTAATCGTATCGACTAAAATGATGTTTCAAAGGCAATACGATACGCAATGTAATCATTATATTTGCTTAGAATTCGTTACTATCCCAATCTCCAACATCGCAGTTAGCTTGATCAATATTCGTCGTACGAAAGCGTGAAAAAAGCTAGCTGCAATGTCGAAAACGAAATTTCTACCGAACGAATGTTTCACGATCAAAACTCGTGTATGGCAGTGTTGCATAAATTCTTGAACGTATTATGTGCAACGGTAATAAAATGAACGCCATTATCCGGATACCGTTATCCACGAGAAATGTGTTTCTAGATCACATTCCGCCCGACACGTTGATCGTTTTTCTTTTCTTTCTTTCTTTCTTTCTTTTTTTTTTTTTCTTTTTTTTAAGTTGTCGTAGAGCAGACAAACGAGTAGAATACGAAGGGGAAACGTATCCCCGAAAACGATCATCACCTCTCTGGAACTCACCCGGGTTTGAGAAGGCTATTGTAGTCCTCCCTGAGTTCGACGTCGATCACAGACACGTGCATCGAATGGTACTCCAGAGCGAGGAACTCGTGGCTTCCGGTTCCGTTCACATTGTACTTGATGGCTTCGCTCGGCACCCGGGCGAAATTGCTCAAGAAGTAGCAACCGGCCCGCCCAGACTTCCGTGCTTCCTACCACCACGTCACATTAGATCGAACGTGTAACGATTCGATAACACCCACCAGTTTACGGAAATGTTGCCGCCACCTCGGCAAATATTCGGCCCACCCATCCGTTCCTGATCCATTTATATAAATATAAGACGGCAGAGCTCTCGTACAGCTCTCGTCCAATTGATACGCACACAATCATGATATCGCGCAAATTGATCACGTAAAAATTAAAAAATTTTTCGTTTTATTCGCCATTCTCACCATTCGCTGTGCCGCTCTGCCCGGCATCGTCAAAGATAATTTTCACGCGTGCAATGCGTGCAATTTTTATTATCGGGATGGAATGTCGGTTTCGCGCAACAGTCGCATAGCGTTCCACATGCAATCATACGAATCATGTTTATTTAGATGAAATTACACGTACTTGGTATGCAGTTGCCACAATGAATTCACTCACGTATCACCGCCTCGCAGCTCGTATATAGCGTTTTACGAACGAACCCATTATTAAATACTTAATAAAATTACATTAGCGTAACAAGTGATGTACACGTTATGCGTGTGAAATGTGTCCCTCTTACATGTCACGTACACCACCGCCATTGCGAATTAGCAAACGTCGCCGGTTTAAATCTAATTTCACTTTCTCGACTCGGTATAATAATAATCGTGTGTAAACAGCAAATGTTCAATAATAATAATCGGTTACATTATTATCATTATTATCAAAGTGTAATCGATAATAACTCTAATTATCAATAATTATTAATAATAAAGGAATTGCATGGTGCATCGCAGGTAACCTATGGGAATTACCGTCCACAAAAAATATCCGTGCGATTGAAAATTATCGGGGGGAGAGAATAAAAGCACGGTGGACAGGTTGATCTCGCTATCGCTTCGTTTATTGCGCTTGTCATACGTACGATGTCGTGCCTCCAGTAGTCGAGTGGCTGATTTTTCAAACAGGTTCCACTGACATGCTCGCACCGATCCGGTTGGCCAGCGAATGCCGTGAATCCTACACCAGCTTTATCACACTCCTCTACATCCCCACTGATCTTGTTCGCTTCCACAACTAGGTATTCGCTTGACCATCCTATACAACGTATATCGAAACTTTCTCTTTTACATTATAATGGCTGATATAAGTTTTTGATCTTTTCGTTTACGATATTATTTTCAAAACCTTTAGCCTCTGAATACTTTGCTCTTTCCTCAGAAAGCTTCGATGGTACCAATAAGCGATCTCTCGTTGGATCCAAATTGTATTCGATGCCCGACGGCGATCTCATTTCGTTATACTTAAGAGCCACCGTATTTCCTTTATTTCGATAGTATTTATCGAAGGTACCCAATCTGATGAGATAAACGTCCTGTGTAGCGTGAATTTAGTGACTCCAAGATCTCAAACTTGCTTAATCGCTACGCTTCCGATTGAGCCTTACCTTATGATCGAACCGTTCGACAAATCCTTCCACAGGATCGATCCATCGGGCAACGTGTGTTTCACGTAGAGCCGTAGATCCACCTTGTGAACTATTATGGGCTCTTCCAATTGATACACCGAGTACCTGAAAAGTTTCGCGTCGTCGTGTTCGAAAAAAAAAAAAAAACGAAAAAGGAAAAGAAAGAAAAAGAAATCGAAAGAAAAGGAGGAAAACGTACCATAAATCGCTGAAGCGTAGACAATGAGCGGATTCTAAATATTTTAACGCGTCTACGTTAGGAGGATGCCTGCGATCCGAGCAATCTTGGCCGCCCCGAATTTGCCGCCGTTCCTTCGCCCTACTTTCGTCGTTCGCCGTTCCTTTCGCCGTGGTGCGCATATTTTTGCTCCTTTGTTCGCGCGGGGAAAATTTATCGCGATCCCTCCACTTGATTCCATAATCAAGATTCGACGGTTGAATCTGCTGCTCCTCCTCCTCCTCCTCCTCCTCCTCCGCCTTCTCCACCCCCTCCCCCTCCTCCCCCTCGTCCGACAGCATAAGTAAGTTCCTCTTGAAAGGCCACTTGCTCTTTTTGTTGTTCTTCTTATTCCTATCCCCCTTCCCCTTCTTCCTTTTCCGCTTTCTTCGCCGCTTCTTTTTCACGTGCTTCGCATTCTTCTTCTTGCCACCGTGCTCCCCGTGTTCATTCGTCAACCGCGCGTTATCCACCACCGCGGTCTCCCTTTTTCCCAACTCGTTCGATTTATCTCCCGCGCAAACACCATTGTTCTTTTTCGACGTCCTCCTCCCCCCCTCGAGGCTCGACTCGAGGAATTGCGACTCGTCCACGCTCTTGCCCACGTCCCGCGGATAAGCCTCCTCCTTGAACGGGCCCGTCTCCTCTCGCACGCTCGCCAAATCGCCGATCCTCTCCACCTCCAGATCTATACTACCCTCCTCGCCATCCTCCAATTCGTCGTCCTCGCCCGCCTCGATCGTTCGCCTCCCAATCTTCCGTTTCGTGTCCCGTTTCAGATCCTCGCCCCTTATCACGGACTCGATTATCTCCTTGATCAAATTGCGATCCTCCTTCGAGCTGTCCTCGTCCACCCCACCGGAGTACTCTTTGCTCTTGACGGAGCGCGGATTGTTCTTGGAGCGTGCCTCGTCCCCGAGCATGACCACGGTCTCGGTCGAGCCCAGGTCCTGGTATCCGGGAGCGGCGAATTGCTTCAAACTCCAGAACGTTCGATTGTTGGGAACGATGATAAATTTCTTCAGGTGTATTAGGGTACGGCCCGGCGCGTCGCTCGACGTCACGTTGTCCGTAACGAGTTTCTCCAATTTCTTCACGAATTCCGAAATGGCGAGCATGTTCTTCCTCTCTATCGACTGGTCGTTGGTGAAACCGTAATCGGGTTTCACCTTCTTGGCGGCCTCGGGCCTCCCCTTCTGCTTGGGAAAGCTCAATTCCGCCTTTATCACGGTCTCGTTCATACGCGATAATATGGTGGTGGTCGCCAGAGTCGTGCTCGTCGTTGGCGGCTTCGTCCTCGCCCGAGGGGTGGTGGTGGTCACCGTTTGAACGGTGGTGGTCACCGCTTGGACGGCCGGTCGACCGATCATGACCGGTCGGCAGATGGTGGTCGGTATGCACGTGGTCGTCTGGGCGACGGTCGTGGTCGTGGTGACGAAGGGGGTCGTGATTGGCGTTGCCTCGGTCGTGGTCAGGGTTGTCTCGGTCGTGGTCGTCGGCGTCGTGGTGGTCGGCTGACACGTGGTCGTCGTCGGCTCGCACGTGGTCGTCGTCCCTGGCTCAAACGTGGTCGTCATCCCCGTGATGTTCTTCAAATACGTGCGCTCCTCTTTCTCCGGATACGTGAGCTCCGCTTGCAGAACGGTCTCGTTCGCGCTGCTTATTATCGTGGTCGTCTCGACCGGTAACACCGTTCCCAACGCCGCCTTCTCCTGCTTCGTCTCCACCTCCATCGCGGCGGAGATGTTCTTAGGCGCCACGTGCTCCGGATAGGACAGCTCCGCCTGTATAACGGTCTCGTTCGTCTTGCTTATTATCGTGGTCGTCTCGATCGTGGGCGCCGAGACGTTTTTCGCCCGTTGCTCCTGCGCCCTGGTCGCGTTCATCGAGGCGGCCATTTTCACGTCGTGGATGCTTAGGTCGCCGTCCGACGCCAACACGCCGAGACGTTTGTCCGTGAACGTGATGTTTATGGGCAATTGGATGCTTATCGTGGTGAAGTTGGGCGCGAAACAACGCTCCGTCTGCTCCATGTTGCTCAGGCTGTCCTCTATAACGGCGTCGCGGCTCCCCAGGCTGTCCGGGTTGAGGAAAGAACTCTCGGGCAGGTCGGACAAGTCGAGGGAAACTTGGGGCAAATTGTCGAGGAACTCGTCGTTCACCTTCATCGATTCCTCGTCGCTCAACGCGATCTTGTTCAGATCCGTGTCCATGTTGAGGGGATCGTCGCGGTTCGTGTCGGGCGACTCCTCCTGCTCCTCCACTTCCTCCGTCTCCCGCGGAAGATTGTCGAGATTCTCGAGCGAGGAGAACCTCGACGAGTCGGAATCCTCCTTCATCGAACGTTTAAGGATCCTTTTCCAATCGTCGTTGTCACTTTTCTCCACGAGGTTGGACGACGAAAGTTGCCCGTCCAACGACGCGGCCACGACGTTGTCGTCGTCGTCGTCGTCGTCGTCGTCGTCGTCGTCGTCCCCCCCCTCGTTCGAGGTGACAACGTCGTCCACGGATTTCTTCTGCAGGTAGAGCAACCTCTGCCGCGGATCCGAGTCCCCCCTGTATTTGCCCGTGTTCCGATTCTTGGCGCGCATCGTGTCGAGTAAATATTCCCTGGCCACCGTTCGATCGTCGATCTGATCGAGGGGGGCGTTGGCCGAGGGGGCGGCGTCGAAAACGTCGGACAAAAAGGCGTTGGCATTGTCCGCCTCGCCGGAGACGAGGGCGTCCGACGAGTCGGCGAAAGAATTGGGCGACTCCAACGGGAACCGATTCCCGTAATTGTTCGTCTTCCCATCGTCGATCGAGTTCTCCTTGAAAAATTCGGGCTCCGCGTTGAAACTGATGGACACGGGCCGCCCGTACGAATCGCTCTCCAAGTGAATTTTCCCCGTGAGAGAGATCTCGAAATTTTTCCCGTGCTCGTCGCTCTGATCTTGAAGATCGTTGTTCTCCAACTTGTTCTCACCCTCGTTCTCCGCGGATCGTATCTGATTCGTCCCGCTCTTGAAATCGTTGGAATATTTATCGAACTCGTTCGACGTATCGGAGGATACGTCGTTGATCAATTGATTGTAAGAATCGTCGGTCTGCTCCTCCTCCGAGATCTTGGAACCCTCGTCCGACTCCTTCTCCAAAAGATTCTCCAACGTCGGATTCGTGTCGAAATTTTCCACTGACTCCTCATTCTCCGCATTCTCCGCACCTTTATCGTTCTCGTCCTTCTTCGCCCCCTCCTGATCCTGCACCCTTTTCTCATCCCCGTCCATCTGCTCCTCGGACTCGTTGTAATCGTCCTCGTCCGGCAACTCTTGCGACGACGAGGAGACCAATCCCTGCTTCTTGTTCTCGTTCTTGGTCTTCTTCTTCCGTTTCACCCTCGCCGTGTCGTCCTTCTTCGTCTTCTCCCGATTTTTATCGTGAATCGATTTCAAGCGTTTCCGATGCCCGGACGACGACGCGTCGTCGTAATCGATGTCGGACGAGCCATCGTCGCTGATGAAATTGTTCTCCTGGTGCTCCTCGATTTTCTTCCTATCCTTGCTCGACCGGTGATCGGCTTCCCTCTTCTCCTTCTCCTTCTCCTTCTCCTTCTCCTTCTCCTTCTCCCCCAACGTCTGAACGGACAGCAATCGCCTCCCCTTCCGATTCGTCCTCCCCGCGTCGCCCTCGTGGCAATTCGTGATCCTCGCCTCGTGATCCGCGCCTAGGCGACGATGCCTGTCCTTGCACGGGGGGAGTATCCTCCCCGGGACCACCTCCATCGTCGGATTAACGGAGTTGCGTTTCTTCGACGTGTCTTTGCTCTTCACATTCGTGCCCTTGCCGAATCCGAACGGGCTTTTGTTGGGAGACAAAACGGGCTGGTTGTAACTGTCCTTGCTCCCTTTCCTGATGGTGTACTCCGAGGTATCGGTGGTCGCGAACCACGGATGGTGGATCCACTTGATCCCGTGAGACGCTTTGTCCTGCGACTTGTCCACCTCCTTCTCACCTTTCACACGATCAGAATCGATTAGGTTATCGGGCCTCGCTCGCCGCCTCTTATCCTCTCCCGTTCCCCCACACTCTCCTATCGTGCTATCCTCGTACAGCTTACCTGGACCACCGACACTCGCCCGTATCCGCATGAAATTCTGCTGCTCGTGCGAGAATTTCGACCCGGACTTCTTCTTTACGAAATCCACGTTCGTCGCCTTGTACGAGAACTTCAACAGCGAGTCCATCAAACGCTTCTCCTTCCCGCAATCCCTCCGACTCTGCCTCGCCTCTTTCTCGCGCGCCATCTTCGCGCCACCCTTCTCGTCCCCTTTGGTCGTCGGCGAGGCGGTGCGTTTTTTTTTCCGCCTTCGATCCCCGAGCCAAAGCTTTCGTTGATCGCCGGCTAACTTGACCGGCGCCACGGTCGCGTAGATCGACTCGAGATCGGTGAATCCTCGCTCGAGCGAGGACTCGGTGGTGAGCACCAGCACGGTGTGCCGTTCAGGGATCGTTATCCCCTCGATCCCGATCTCCTCGTGAAAGTCGGCGCCTCCGACCGAGGTGTGGCCGGGTTGCGGCGTTTTGAAGCCGGGCCGGATCATCTGGTCCGTGATAGTGGTCATTTGAATTGTCTCGGTTGTCTCGGTCGTTTCGTTCATCATGTACGTGGTCGTGATCGTGGTCGTCGTCCCATCCCTGTAGCTCGGCACCAGTTGCCCGATTCCTTCCTCAATGTTTTTTTTTACCCCGACGAGAGGAGACTCGGGCATCCTCAACGACTCGGGCATCCTCAACGACTCGGGACTCATGTCGGGGACGACCTTGAAAAAGTCCACCACGACCAGCGCCCTCGTCAAATCGGATTTTTCCGTGGTAAATACGGGATTCGGGTTTAACAGAAGGAGGTCGTTCTTGGCCAAGTCTAGCGGGAGAGCTTCGCCCTCGGGCGCAAACACGTTCGGTAAAATTTGATTGTTCGGTTGCTGGTTGTTGACGGGCGAGGCCAACGGCGGAGGGATAACCAGATCGGAATTCGGGGTCGAACTTTTGTAATTGTTGAACAATTGATTCAGCTTCGACAATTCTTTGCTCGTTTTCTCGTTCTCTTTGTACCCGATCCCTGCATCTTGAAATTCCTTGTTCCGAGAACCCGTGTCGGGACTCTGATTCAGGTTAAACTCGGCCGTTTGATAAGAGGGGATCTTTTTAACCGACAGTCCTTGGTCCTGAGGATTCGCGAAAGGATTTTGGTTGAAATCAGCCGATTGATACGAAGGAAACTTTTTATTATTCCCCGATTCTTGCTCGTTGAGATCCTGAGAAACTATTACGTAAGGATTTTGATTCGTGTCGGGCGAAGATTGATAGAAAAAGATCTTTTTGTTGTCCCGAGAACCGGTGTCCAGATTTTCGTTCACGTTCAAATCGGCCGAAGGAATCTTTTTGTTACTCGCCGATTCTTTATTTTGAGAATCGATATCAGGATTTTGATACAGATTGAACTCGGCCGGTTGGTACGAAGGGATCTTTTTACTCCAAAATTCGAATTCTTTGTTCTGAGAGGCGATGTCAGGATTCTGGTTAGCGTTAAAATCGGCGGCCGATTGGTAGAAAGGAAGCTTTTTATTTCCGAATCCTAGTTCTTTATTGAACTCTTTACTCTGAGAAACGATATCGGGATTTTGATTCACGTTAAACTCGACCGGTTGGTACGAGGGAATCTTTTTATTTCCGAACCCTAATTCTTTATTGAATTCCTTATTCTGAGAACCGATGTCAGGATTCTGGTTCGCGTTAAATTCAGGTGATGATTGATAGAAAAGAATCTTTTTATTTCCGAATTCCAGTTCCTTGTTCTGAGGACCGATGTCAGGATTCTGGTTCGCGTTAAATTCGGGTGATGATTGATAGAAAGGAATCTTTTTATTTCCGATTTCTAGTTCCTTGTTCTGAGGATCGATATCGGGATTCGCGCTAAATTCGGGTGATTGATAATAAGGAATCTTTTTATTTCCGAATCCTAATTCCTTAAACCCTTTATTTTGAGAATCGGATATATCAGGATTTTGGTATACGATAAACTCGACCGGTTGATACGAGGGAATCTTTCTATTTCCAAATCCTAATTCTTTATTGAATTCTTTACCCTGAGAACCGATATCAGGATTTTGGTTCGCGTTAAACTCGATCGGTTGATACGAGGGAATCTTTTTATTTCCAAATTCTAATTCCTTGTTGAATTCTTTACTCTGAGAACCGATATCAGGATTTTGGTTCACGTTAAACTCGGCCGGTTGATAGGAAGGAATCTTTTTATTTCCGAATCCCAATTCCTTGAATTCTTTGATCTGAGAACCAGTATCGGGATTTTGGTTCACGTTGAACTCGGCTGATTGATAAGAAGGAATTTCTTTATTCCCCAATCCTTGCTCTTTAAACTCTTTACCTTGAGAGCCTATATCACTTTGAATCGTGTCAGCCGATTGATAGAAAGAGATCTTTTTATTCGCGAATTCCTCGTTCTTAAACTCTTTATCCTGAGAAGTGAAGTCAGGATTTTGATTCGTGTCACCCGATTCGTAGGGAGGAATTTCTTTATTCGCGAACTCTTGGCTTTTAAACACTTTATCCTGAGAACTCGTGTCAGGATTTTGATTCGCGTTAAAATCAACCGATTGGTAGGAAGGAATATCTTTATTCGAGAATTCTTGCTCCTTGAACTTTTTATCTTGAGAACCCATGTCGGGGCTTTGATTCGCGTCAGCCGATTGATAAGAAAGAATTTCTTTGTTCGGGAATTCTTCCCCTTTAAACTCTTTATCTTGAGAACCCATGTCAGGATTTTGATTCGCGTCAATTGATTGAGATGGGATTTCTTTATTCGCGAATTCCTCGTTCTTAAACTCTTTATCTTGAGAACCGATGTCGGCTGAAGAAATTTCTTTGTTCGACAATTCTTGCTCCTTAAACTCTTTCCCTTGAGAGCCCATATCGAGACTTTGATTCGCGTCAACCGATTGATCGGAAGATATTTCTTTGTTTTCAAATCCTTGTTCTTTGAACTGTTTATCAGGGCTTTGATTCGCGTCAACCGATTGATCGGAAGATATTTCTTTGTTTTCAAATCCTTGTTCTTTGAACTGTTTATCAGGGCTTTGATTCACGTCGACCGATTGATCGGAAGAAGAAACTTCTTTACTCGAGAATTCCTCGTTTTTAAACTCTTTGTCTCGAGAACCCGTATCAGGGCTTTGATTCGTGTCGGCCGATTGATCGGAAGGAATTTCCTTATTCGACAATTCCTCCCCTTTAAACTCTTTATCTTGAGAACTCGAATCAGAACTTTGATTCGTGTCGATTGATTGGTCGGAAGGTCCGATTTCTTTATTCGGGAATTCTTCCCCTTTAAACTCTTTATTTTGAGGACCGATGTCAGGGCTTTGATTCGCGTTAAAATCAGCCGGTTGATAGGAAGGAATTTCTTTGTTCGAGAATCCTTGCTCTTTACTTTGAGTGCCCATATCGGGGCTTTGATTCACATTGAATTCAATCGATTGGTAGGAAGGAATTATTTTATTCGCGAACTCTTGTTCCTTGAGCTCTTTATTCTGAGAATCCACCATATCGGAATTGATGTCGAAGCCGATCGATTGATAAGAGGGAATTTTCTTGTTAAAATCGAAATCATTTATCTTTTCGTTGAAAACAGATCCTATTAGCTTTTTTATATCAGGAATTTCATCGATCGGTTGATTCGACAATTCCGCGTTTATCTCTTTCCCTTGTACGCCTTCTTTTCCTTCCTTACCTGTATCTGTCACTTCTTTGTTCACCGTCTCTTGCTTCTCTTTGTTTTGCACCTTGTCGAAATCGTTCGAAGACTCGTCGTTACGCATTTTTGGCACAACCTCCTTCCTCTGTGACGGTTTCAACCCCATCGTGTCCTCCTTGAGCGTGTCGCTTATACGGCTGAATTTCTCCTCGATCTTTTTGTCCAAGTTGTCCGAGTCCTTTGAACTCGATTCATCGTTCTTCTCCTCCTCCTTCTTCTCCTCCTCCTCCTTCTTCTCCTCTTCTTTCTTCTTCTTCTTCTCCTCCTTTTTCTCGCTCCTACTCCTCTCTTCCGAGTCTTTTTTATCGTTGTATTCGTTCGACATCTTGACGAACTTTGCCGGCTTCCTTATCGACTTGGCGTTATCTATATATATTTGCATACCTTTACCGTAATTCGGCTCCGCGAATCTTTCCCCGTCGTCCGCTCTTTCGCTTCTCTTTTGCCGACCTCGTTTCCGAAATTTTCGTTTCCCGATCGACTCCTCCGTGTCGAGTATGGGATGCTGGTTTTTCTTACTCTTTACATATCTGCGGGATCTAAAGTTGGCTTTGTCCTCCTTGTAACCGGCGAAATGTTCCCTCGACTTCTTCTTACCGTGATGACCGTAGTTGTTCCTCAACGACACGTCCTTCAACGTTCTCTTTTGGGGCGTATAATTCTCAATCGTCTCTTCCCTAGGACGCTTTTTCCTCTCGCGCGTGTAAAAATCATCATTCCGCAACGCGGTTCCCTCTTTCGCGCTCGAAATCACGCGCTTCTCCCTCCCGTAAATTTCGCCCGAAATTTCCTTCTTCTTCTTCTTCTTCTTCTTCTTCGATCGAAAATGTCCCGATCTTCTTTCCGCTCTACGTCTCTCGTTGAAACCGTCGGCTTCGTTCCACGCCGATGTACTTCCTACCACCTCGTTTAAATTATCGTCCACGATCTCTTTTGCCGGGACCGTCCATCGCGTCCCGGACCTGTTCAACACACCTGTCTGAAAGTGTCTGAGACGGCCGGTCGAATGCATAGGGGGCCGAATCGCGGCCAGATCGATGGCGGAGAACGCGTTGCTCCTCTTCCTTTCGCGCTTCAAAGTCCAATCCTTGTTCGCGTAGAAAGATTCGATCTGGCATTTCTTCCGTCCATCGTCCACCGCGTTATCCTCCGCGTTAACCTCCTTCGATCTTCGTTCCGGTATCAATTTCTTCGACTCGTATTCCACCGAGTAAAACGAGAGCTCAGGGCAAGTGACGCCGCGGAACGAGCCCTCTCGCCCGCCCGATCCTTCGCTCATCGAATTTCCCTCCACTTCCGACAACTTTTTCCCCTCCTCTTTCGAGCCGATCGAGTGGAATCCGCGATTTCTCCAACCCTCCTCCCGATTTCCCGCATCCTCCATCGCCGATCCTGAATTTTTCCCCGCTATCGTCGATCTCGAATCGCCGATCGAGTGGAACTCGCGATTGCTCGAAACATCCTCCCGTTTTCCCCCGTTCTCTTTCGCCGATCTTGAATTTTTCCCGGCTATCGCCGATCCCCTGTGCCTCGAATCGCCGACCGACTGGAATTCGCGATTGCTCGAAGCCTCGTGCACTTTTCCTCCGCTCTCTTTCGCCAATCCCGAATTTTTCTCCATCGAGCTTTCGGCCATCGATTCGACGTGTTTCGAATCACGGAATTCGCGATTATTCGAGGCTTCGTCTCGATTTTTCGTCACCGTTATCGATTCGCCGTGTTTCGAATTATGGAATTCGCGATTATTCGAAGCTTCGTACAGTTTTTCTTCATTTCCTTTCGCCAATCCTGAATTTTTCCCCACTGCCATCGATTCGCCGTGTTTGGAATCGTGGAATTCGCGATTGTTCGAAGCTTCGTCTCGATTTTTCATCATTGTCATCGATTCTCCGGGTTTGGAATCATGGAATTCGCGATTATTCGAAGCTTTGTCTCGATTTTTCGCCATTGTTATCGATTCGCCGTGTTTCGAATTATATAATTCGCGATTGCTCGAAGATTCGTATAGTTTTCCTTCATTTTCTTTCGCCAATCCCGAATTTTTAACCATGGCCATCGATTCGTCGTGTTTGGAATTATGGAATTCCCGATTATTCGAAACTTCTTCTGGATTTTTCGCTACTGTCATAGATTCGCGGTGTTTTGAATCATGGAATTCTCGATTGTTCGAAATTTCGTACAGTTTTCCTCCACTTTCTTTCGCCAATCCTGAATTTTTCCCCACTGTCATAGATTCACCGTGTTTGGAATCGTAGAATTTGCGATTGTTCAAACCTTCGTCCAGTTTTCCTCCACTTTCTTTCGCGAATCCCGAATTTTTCCCCACCATCATCGATTCACCGTGTTTGGAGTTATGGATTGACTGGAATTCTCGATTATTCGTAATTTCGTAACGTTTTCCTTCATTTTCTTTCCTCAATCCTGAATTTTTCCTCATTGCCATCGACTCGCCGTATTTGATGTTATGGAATTCCCGATTATTCAAAGCTTCGTCTCGATTTTTCGCCATTAACGATTCGTCGTGTTTCGAATCGTGGAATTCGCGATTGTTCGAAGCTTGGTACAGTTTTCCTCCATTTTCTTTTGCCAATCCTAAATTTTTCCCCATTGTCATAGATTCACCGTATTTGGAATCATGGAATTCACGATTGTTCGAAACTTCGTCTCGATTTTTCGCCATTGTCATCGATTCTCCGGGTTTAAAATTCTGGAATTCGCGATTGTTCGAAGCTTGGTACAGTTTTCCTCCACTTTCTTTTGCCAATCCTAAATTTTTCCCCATTGTCATAGATTCGCCGTATTTGGAATCATGGAATTCACGATTGTTCGAAACTTCGTCTCGATTTTTCGTCATTGTCATCGATTCTCCGGGTTTAAAATTCTGGAATTCGCGATTGTTCGAAGCTTGGTACAGTTTTCCTCCACTTTCTTTCACGAATCCTGAATTTTTCCCCATTGTCATAGATTCGCCGTATTTGGAATCATGGAATTCACGATTGTTCGAAACTTCGTCTCGATTTTTCGCCATTGTCATCGATTCTCCGGGTTTAAAATTCTGGAATTCGCGATTGTTCGAAACTTGGTACAGTTTTCCTCCACTTTCTTTTGCCAATCCTAAATTTTTCCCCATTGTCATAGATTCGTCGTATTTGGAATCATGGAATTCACGATTGTTCGAAACTTCGTCTCGATTTTTCGCCATTGTCATCGATTCTCCGGGTTTAAAATTCTGGAATTCGCGATTGTTCGAAGCTTGGTACAGGTTTCCTCCACTTTCTTTTGCCAATCCTGAATTTTTCCCCACTGTCATAGATTCGCCGTATTTGGAATCATAGAATTTGCGATTATTCGAAACTTCGTCTCGATTTTTCGCCATTGTCATCGATTCTCCGGGTTTAAAATTCTGGAATTCGCGATTGTTCGAAGCTTGGTACAGGTTTCCTCCACTTTCTTTTGCCAATCCTGAATTTTTCCCCACTGTCATAGATTCGCCGTATTTGGAATCATAGAATTTGCGATTATTCGAAACTTCGTCTCGATTTTTCATCATTGTCATCGATTCTCCGGGTTTAAAATTCTGGAATTCGCGATTGTTCGAAGCTTGGTACAGTTTTCCTCCACTTTCTTTCACGAATTCTGAATTCTTCCCCACTGTCATAGATTCGCCGTGTTTGGAATCGTGGAATTCACGATTGTTCGAAACTTCGTCTCGATTTTTCGCCATTGTCATCGATTCTCCGTGTTTAAAATCATTGAATTCGCGATTGTTCGAAGCTTGGTACAGTTTTCCTCCACTTTCTTTTGCCAATGCTAAATTTTTCCCCACTGTCATAGATTCGCCGTGTTTGGAATCGTGGAATTCGCGATTGTTCGAAATTTCGTCTCGATTTTTCGCCATTGTCATCGATTCTCCGGGTTTAAAATCATTGATTTCGCGATTGTTCGAAGCTTGGTACAGTTTTCCTCCACTTTCTTTCACGAATCCTGAATTCTTCCCCACTGTCATCGACTCGCCGTGTTTGGAATCACGGATCGACTGGAATTCTCGATTGTTCGAAGCTTGGTACCGATTTTCTCCATTTTCTTTCGGCAATCCTGAATTTTTCCCCACCATCATCGATTCGCCGTGTTTCGAATTACGCATCGATTGAAATTCACGAATGCTCGAAGCTTCGTCTCGATTTTTCGCCACTGTCATCGACCCGCCGTGTCTCGAATTATACAATTCGCGTCCGCTCGAAACTTCGTCTCGATTTCTTCCACCATCTTCCATCGCGAGTTCCGAATTTTTAACGATTGTCACCGATCCCCTGTGCTTCGAATTACCGATCGGCTGGGATCCTCGATTATTCGAAGCCTCGTACCGATTTCCTCCATTCGGAAGGAATCGGACTGAATTTTCGCCCAATTTCGTGATCGATTCGCCATGTTTCGAATTATGGAATTGGCTCGAACCTTCTCCGTATCGATCGCTTCCGTTCTCTTCCGCCAATCCTGAACTCTTCCCCACCGTCATCGATCCCCTGTGCTTAGAATCGCCGATCGACTGGAACCCGCGACCGTTCGAGGCCTCGTACCCTCCTTTCCCCCCATCCTCCTTCGTGCCCCAACTTTTGTGGACCACGGCCTCCGTGCTCGATTGGCTCTGTTTCAAATCTCCCTCCTTCCCCGTCGCTTTTCCACGCGTCAACGCCCGATCTCGTCCAACCCCCAACGTCGTTACGTCCACCAGCTCGCCAACGATCACCTCGAGAAACGAGCTCGTCGACGTTTCCAATCGCTTCCCGTCGTAGCACCTGTCCTGTCCTTTTTTCACCTGGGTCGTGGTGGTGGGAAGATGGGCCGGCTCGCCTTTCCTCGACTCGTTACTCACCGTTTCCTTATTTGCAACCGGTTTCTTCGACAATATTATTTGGATTCCGTTCCGCGTGTCGTACAAAGTTCCGAACTCGATTGTCTCGTTGCCAGGTAGACACGAGTGAGACGCGTTTGCACGGAGCGGAGCCTCGCCCCTCGTCGGCTGGCCTCGTGCCACCGAATTATCCTCCCTGCACCCGCTCTCGCTCTGAAACCTGTTGCAAGATTTGTTCGAAGCGGCCCCGTAGCTCGACTTGGCCTTGCCGCTGCAACTTGCCGCCGGCTGCCCCGACAAATCCTGTCTCTCGAACGTCGAATTGCAGGAACAACAGAAACCCTGCAACCGTTTCGTCCCGGATTATCCTCGATATAAGAGGGAGGAGGGACGTTTTACTCGTACGCGGATAAATCGAGGGAGAAACCGAAGTGAATCATTAAATATTCAGAGTTCTTCTTCTCGGATTTCTGAATCTAATTCTGATCGATGATTATTAACGCGTATATGATCGTATTGAAATGTATCTCGTTTGGAGTAACATACGGATAAACGTAAATCCCTTAACGGAGAAAAGATATTCCTCGCCAAGCTTTCGTATTTGTTACCGATTTATCGAGCAATATTAATCAGAGAAATCGGTGCTTATTTTCTACGCTTATTATTCTAACGTGGATGATAAAATCGATGGAGGATAAAAGAGTGCCGTTTACCTCGCTGAACGGAACAGGTTTCCCGTGTATGAAGGATCGGCCGCAAGTGGGATGCTCGGTAACGCTGCACCCCGTGAAATTCGGGCTCCGGTTGTTAATCACCTCTTCCCTCGCCTCTGCGTTAACAACCTTGTTCAAAGCCGCGCGATCAATAAGATTGCCCGCGAGATCTCGTCGACTAGCTCCGCTAGCAGCAGTTACCAACGATCGGTAAAATGAACGCCCCGCGAAAACTCGTTGGATAAAGTGTGTCATTTATCGGGATCCGATAATAAGGATCGAGGGAAATTTTTCGCGAAATCCGAGGGTAACCGGCCAGCAGAGTCGTCGACCGATGATGGAAAGTTTGATTTCTTTTTTTTTTTTTCCTTTCTTTCTTTCTCTCTCTCCTCTCTCACGAGGAGAAAGATTTCTCCTCGTATGAGATACTCACACTTTGAAATTTCAACCCGTAAAACTGCAGTATAGTATCTTGGCGAACTTTGATCACGTAGGGATTTTGGAGGGGGATCTTTTCCATCGTGAACGGGTCCAGCACGTGATCGATCACTACGAATTTCTCCTCGATCTCGGTCTGCCAATTTTTTTCCCTTGTTATTCGTGGGAATGTAAGGAAGAGAGGGGAAATGTTAAATCTGTAGGAATCAGAACCTTGCCGATATTGTTGAACCTCATGCTGATAATGATCTTCCGCGTGCAGTTTCTCATCGTCACTGGATTCTGTTCCTCGTCGTATCTACGTTTTCGACGAACGTGAACGCCTTGCCTCGTTCTACGAAATCGGTTCCCAACGAAATCGAACAATCAGATCTCTCTCCCTTTCTCTCTAAAGAGAACTTACTTCTCGTTTTGAAGGAGGGGGCAGTGCGAGAGCACAGCCCTGATCTCGATCAACGGTCGATCCCATTCGTCCGTGTCTTCTCTGATTTGCCTGTCACTGATGAACCGGGACGGGCAATCGGGATTTCTGGAAGGGTGAAGCCGAGGAACGTACTCGAATTCGGACACGTATGGTGTACGTGTCGCGCTCATTCTGCCATAAGAGACGAGTGTCATCTGCGGATACACGGATCACACGTGAGAGCGAAGAAAATGGATTATTGGGCGAAACGGGTCTCGTTGTATTTTCGCGTATTTTCTCGGGAAAATTTCCGATTTCCGCCCTTACCCAGAGGATCAGGAGATGCGAGATAGCCGGTGACATGTTAGGTCATCTGTCATGGAACTCATCCTCGGGTACAGGCGTGCGGCCTCGAATTTTCCCTCATGTAAGAAATTTCGTGAACGCGAATTTGAATGTGAAATAGGATTTATATATTTCGGTTGCCCTCTGGACACTGATACTTTCTGACAGGTTTCGATTATGCTTTTTTCTAGGATATTCTGTGGGGTTAGAAGCAGAGGAACGTCGAGACACTCGTCTGTTTCCTCATCGAACTCGCCGCAAACTTTGAAACCACTTTGATCTGTATTCAAGTGTTATACGCGTTCTAAATCCTCCATTTTCATTGGATACTCTTTCCAATTATCGTATAAATTTTAATGCTATACGATACATTCGTTATTTCGCGTATAACGAGGAGAAGAACGAAACTGTATAGCCTCGAATTTTCTAATACGTTTTTTTCTTTTTTCTCTCTCTCTCTCTTTTCTCTTTTACATTCGAATTCGCAATTCTTTCGAATTCCAGATATCGTTTCCACGACGGAATATCGTAGAGCGGCGTTCGATTCTGAAAATTTTGTTTTTTTAAATTTTTCCCATGTCCCGCACCATACAACGAAGTTGTATTCGAAAAACAAAAAAGCACTAAAAATTTTATTTCATTTTCTCGAAGTGGGATAGATTTCGATAGATTGGAAAAAATTCGTATCCATACATCGTTTAAAAATATTTCATCGAAAAGAATGTTGCAACGATAATACAATGTGTAATACAACTTTTATCAAGAAACGTGTATAAACTCTTTTTGGGGGAATTGATGTGACGCACACTTGTATATAAACCATATTTATTTGCCATACGAGTTTTCAGCCATTTTACATTTACAATAACGTGACTTTATGCTTTCGATTCGAGCGAGGGATCCGAGCGCGCCGTTTCGAGCCCTCCTCGCCACATTCTTCCACAATCTCTTATCGAAGAGAACGTGTTATATCACAATCGATCCCATCGAGGAGGAGACGAACGCTTCCTCGAACGATCCCTCGAATTGCTTAAGTAACGCTTAAGAATATCACAGATCGCGATTCTTGCGTAAACGCACTACAAAATTGTAACAACCTTCGCTACCCTTTGGCCCGCGACAATCCAATTTCCCTTTGTTCGTGGCGGCCACGATTCGGAATTGCGAGCGCATCCACATTCTTTTCACTCTTCTTTCAAGGGGGAGAATTAAGAGCGTCGCGACCAACAGCTCACCGATAACGTTTCCGGAAAATAAGAGAAAGGATCGGGGTGACGTAACAACAATCACGTTTCACAATGAAAGAAAATTGCGCGCGAGCGAAACGAATATTGCGAAAGATGTGTTTTTTGTGCAAGGAATACAGGTTTATTTAGGGATTCATTCAACGTTGTGAAACATTGTTTTTTATTTTTTTTTTTTTTTTTTTTTACGAAAGAATCGTTCGACATGTTGCAATTCGTCGACTCTTATCTTAACTTGACAGCGTGATGAACAATTGTCACTCCGAGATTAATTAATATCGGAGCGAAAAGAGGGAGACGGATGTCAGAAATCGTGGGACTGGTCAAAAGTTGAGGTGAAAGTCGAGTGAGCTGTTCGTCGAGCTGGATCGGCCAAGAGTCAACTGAAACCCGTTTTTTTTCTCTCTCTTTTTTTTCCCTTTCCTTTCTTTTCTTTTCTTTTTTTCTCTCTCTCTCTTTCTCTCTCTCTCCATCGAGAACCGAGCGAAACGGTGTCACGAATAAAAGCGAAGCGTCAATCGAAATTTGTGAAATTTCCGAAGAGTACGAAGATAGAACCGAGCGAAATACACGGGTGAAGATAGAAAGCGCGCTCTAACCAGCCTGGTTATCTCTCTAAAGCCCTTCTCAGCGTTAACGTGGATCTATCCGAAAGTTTGATCGTGTCGATCGACGAGTTTTCTTTTCTTCCTTTTTCTCCTCCTAATTTTCTTCAACTCGACGATTTTTACTTCATTACGCCGCTCCTCTAATCAACTAAACTAAACCGAAAAAGATCAGGGGTGGGAGGCACGACTTATTTACAAACTTTTTAACTTTTAGGGCTAAGACAAGAGGCGAAGACAACGCGCGAGAAACTAAACGAATCCGCGACTCGTGGACGATTTTTCGCCAATCCGCCTCGTCTCCTTTGCTCGACTCCTCTCGAGATTCCGTACGATCGTATACGCTCGTACGAGGTGTGTCGTGAACGAGATCGTTCGATCGAACGATTTCTACGATTTCTGCTCGGATAGGCGAAGGCGTGGAGATTATAATAAACCGTGATCGATCGTCTAACGTGATCGACCCTCGTGTCGATCAAATACCAAATGTACGATCGTATACTTTTTTTTTTCTTTTTTATCTGGTCTATCTGGTGCAATACTCGTCCCGACTAATGGACGAATGATTATATCATCGTTCTCTAATGCCACCACCGATCGTTGTTGCAAAATCGAGAACGCTTTGATAAATTTATCTTCTCTCTCGTTCACTCGCCTGTTTTTGTTCCTTTTTTTTTTTTTGTTCGTCACACACAGACACGCACACACACGCACGCACGCACACATATTCTGTCTCTCTCTCTCTCTCTCTCTCTCTCTCTCTCGTTCGTTTAACAATTTATTGCTTTCGCTATAATAATAAATCTCTAAAATCCTCTAAAGCGTCGTAAGGAGAGATATTAACGTTAATGGCGCGTTCGAACCGAGAGGGAAGGATTGGAGATCCTCCTCCACCGCCGGTTCCTTAGAAAACTCTGAAAACGCTGTAACAAGCTTGTCGTCCATCGATCGATCCTCCGCGTCCTTGGCGAATCGAGCGATCGCTCTCTTCGATCCGTCCAATTTTTCGAATCGAATCTCTGAAAATACGAATTAAAATTAATTTATCCTTGCAAACTGTCAGGGATAAGGAAGAATTTTTTTTATTTTTTTTTTTTATATATTTTTTTTTTTTTTTTGACCAAGTCGATGATTTCTATTACCCGAATCGATTCTCTCCGACGCAAGATCGCTCGACAATTGTTGAAAAAAACAATCAAGCCCTCGCCGCTTTTTCTTTTCTCCGCTGTTCCTTCCGTCACGTCCAATGATCGCCATATTCCAATGATCGAGTTTTTTTTTTTTTTATCAAAGAGACGAAACCTTACGCTGCCGGCGAACGATCGTCCAAGCCTGACCGTCATCACCAGGTGGTGCACTTGTTGGGGGGGTTCATTTTCGTTCCGAGGGGGCAACGGAACGCGTCCGCGAACGCTTGGGAGTTCATCATTATACCGTTGACTCTGATGTTGACCGTTTTCGGAAAGAAGGGAAAAAAATCACGAGAGCTTTGATATCATCGAGTCTTTCGTTCGATCGGGAATGAAATGTGTCGCGGATCGTTTTTAATCGCAATCGATACCTTTCGGGCTGCGGTGTGTGGTAATCGAGCTCAACGGAAAGAATGTAGGCCTCGGCAGTCATATTGGAACAGTAGGTCTGGAAAGGAAGAAATAAGAAGTTGACGTGACGTTCGAAACGCCAATCGTGTTCGCCTATTTTTTAAAACAACAAAAAGAATTCGTGGATCTTCTTCTAACTTCGAAGAAAGTTTCCCTGCGTGACGAATATCGATTTTCCATAAAGCAACAAAAAAAAAAAAAAAGAAGAACGAAAATGAAATGTGTGGTAAAAATGGAAGGAAATCCAAAATTTCGATTCATGCAACGCTCGGATATTGGACGCGAATTAAACGAAAAACGGAAAATTCTTTTTGGAAAAAAGCCACGTCAACCGTCGTGTAATAGGAAATCGAACGTGACGCGCACAACGCGCGAAACGACACGTTTAAAATACATCTTCGAAGGATGAAGAAAATAATAAAAATTTGAGGGAAGGAAAGTGGCCAATCTCGAATCGATGAAATACGGGGCCGGTCTGTTTACCTGGGCGGCGCTTATGAAGAAAAGCTGGCTCGCGCGAAGTCCCTCCAATCCGGGAAGACTTCGATCCTTGCCGTTCGTCAAAGTGTGCCAAGTTTTATACGAAATCTGCAAGGCTCCGATATCGGCGACGTTCTCGTTCCTCGTCACGTTCCAATCAAACTGGAAACACGTTTTCACCGCCACAACCTCGCGCGACAAATTTACAAAGGATATATGTGTATATTATATTTTTTCCCAACCTGTACAGCGACGTCGTTCCCGTAAAATTGAACCTTCCTCCAGAAACTCCTGGCGTAAAGCCTGGCCACGCATTCGATCCTCGCCTCCAACCTCTTCCAAGACTCGGGCGTGATCCAGAGCCATTGATCGACGTTCATATCGGGATCCAATGGCAGTCGGCGTCGATGAAGGTCGAAGGCGTGGAGAATCTCGTGGCCGATCACCGATCCGAGAGTCGCGTGCGCGGCATACGCTGGTCCACCGTCCCAGGACCAGGACCAGGCCGTCATCATCGCCAGTGGGATGCCTGAAATCGACGAGCTACGTTTTCTCTCCTCGAACAACGATCGAAAAGAACGGTTCGAAAGTTTCTCGTTTTTACCAATCGTGTTCGTCGACGATTCGTAGTAGGCGTTCACGCTGTAGGGATGACGACGCCTGCGAAAGTAAATTTAATTTCAAATATGAGATATTTATAGCAAAAGTCAAAGTATTCGCGCGTTGATTTTTTCTTTGAGTCGAGGAACGAAGGAAAAACGACCGGTTTTTGATCCGGATCGGGCGGTTTCTTACTTCTCGGTCACGTTTCTCCTCAAAACCTTGTCGTCGACGGTGCGAATCTGTTGGAATCGTTTCAACACGGTGTGGAAAAAGTCGTCTGGATCGATCTCCACCTGTCGAAAGTAACAGAAAGGGGGGAAGGTTTTAAGGTGATATAAATACATCGCGAGACGCGTTTGGAATGCGAAGAAGAAGGCGCTCACCTCGGCCATTTCTCGGGCCAGTAAGCTCTCGTTGTAGAAACCAGGCCACACGTGAAATCTTCCCCGCAACGAGTTGAGCTTCAACAACGCCTGCGTCCTCGTCTCCTCGTCTAGCCAAGATTTCACCAGAATACGCTCGGCTACCGTCTCTTTCACGCGCTCGAACAGCCCCCCCACCTGTTCGCCGCACCAATGCAATTTGTCTCGATTGCGTTTCGATAGAGGAAAAAGGAAATATTCGAAACGAGAGAGGCTATTTTTTTCTCGTCCTAACACTAAAATTTCTAAGACAACTTTCTAAGCTTTCTAAGGTAGAGCATCGTCGTGTTCGTGCAAATTATTTTTCACATTACCCTGTTCGCTAGGGTTTCTAGATACTGAGGCGTGTACTGTTGCACGTAGAGAGCGCCCACGACTTCACCGAACACCTCCTTGGTCAGCTTGAAACAAGAAAGCTTCCAGTCCTTGCTCCCGGTCACGTTCACGATGTCGTGCAGGGTGTCAGTCGCGTACAGCAGCAACAATCCATTGTGAATGATCCTTGGTAACAAGATGCCCTCGTGAGTATATTATTCTATCTGCATTAAAACTTTATTTACGTTTACCATCCCTCTCTCTCTCTCTCTGTTTCGATCGATCTAGCATTGGCCATAACTTTCTTTAAGGATGAAATAATTAAAAGTCTGTGAGAATAGGCATCGAAAATATGTATATAAGCATAATGGCCTCGTTGCTGTAATAATAACGAACAGTTGGCATCGAGAACTTAACGTTATCGATTCTATCGAGGCTCTCTATGTCACGCTACCATAAATACGAACCCATTTAAACGAATTCGAGGATATTCTTTATGCTGCTTAACTTTTACGTCGCGATTCCTTTAACTGAGTTCTTTTCTTTTCGTGTATTTTGTATATATATCGAGATCGTGCTTTCACAGTCGTTCCATGATGAAATGTTTTCAAGTTTTTCTTATTGAGATGTATACGTGGAAGGCAATGGTGGGCAAAATTACGAATAAAGTTACTTGGATTTAATTTATCGTTCATAAACGTAATAATAATCGCAAATTATACCATCGAACGGTCGAGGTTATTGCTAAGAGCGAATCAACTATAATAGCTATATGATAAGTGTTATTCGAGCATTTTAATTGCCCGAAATTTTCAACGAGTTTCAATTCTGGAATTAATAATTGCAAAGAGATTGGAAAAAATTTTTTTTCCTTTTTTAATGTACGGTATGGAGGTATGGAAGGCAATGATGGGCAAAATTACGAATAAAGTTGGACTTGGACAATTTATCGTTCATAAACGTAATAATAATCGCGAATAATTATACCGTCGAACGATCGAGGGTTAATCAACTAAGAGCGAATCAACTATAATAGCTATATGATAAGTGTTATTCGAGCATTTTAATTACTCGAAATTTTCAACGAGTTTCAATTCTGGAATTAATAATTGCAAAGAGGTTGGAAAAAATTTTTTTTCCTTTTTTTACAACGATAAAAATCTTTTTAGATCGGGAACAGCGATAATTTCCGCAGATGCGCCGAAATTTCCTGACGAAGTGTAATGGACGAATTAGGCGCCGATTTACGATGCATGCTCTGGTATCAAAATTTATGGTCGTGCCGTACGTTTATTAACCGCGTGCGTACGAAATTCTCTCCTCGTAAATGTTACGCCGACACTACGATCGGCCACCTACTAAACAAATCCTTAAAGCCGCGCTTTAACCTTACCTTTCATTTCCAGCCACCATTTCCAAAACGATTATTCCAAATATATAAAAACGTGACGATTTAAAACGTGATTATTTCGGTTATTTCGAAATTCTTCTTCATACGTAATCGGAACAACGGTGGAAAGAAAATTGGAAAAGTTTAGATTAAAATTCACGAGACGTTGCGAGAAAAGCGAGATTTCGAAATGGCGGGATAGATGGTTCGAATACAAATTGGCGAATGTCTCGTTCCGCGAAATTACCTTCGCCGGTAATTATCGCTGTGGCTGTATTCATCCCTCCATTTGCATAGCGTCTGTCTAAGAGAGATAATAGCGGAGAGGAACGAGCGTAGGCTGCCAAGAGTGGCGTTTTCGAATTCTCGAACGTTTGCTCCCCTATCGGTACGCTCTGATATTAGGGCTAAACTGGGAAGTTGACGATTTGTCGCCTCGTCGTCCATTTAAATAGGAAATGAGAAAATTACGCGAAAAACTATTGTTACTATATTGTAATTGTGCCACAATTATTTGGTTTTGACTCGACGTTATAAAATGTTATACTCTGTCGCTTCGTGCTTTACACCGACCAAAGAATTTCACCTTCGGATCTTTCCACCGAAATAATCCGAATAAACTCGAGTCGAGCCGTCTTCCAGCTCGAATACCACCACAATCACTTATTCCTTTTTTCCTCTTTTTTCATTTTTTATTGTTGAACAGATATTAACGATTCGATCAAGCAAATCGATTTGCCAATTAAATTCGACGTCTCGTCGTCGGAACGAGATATTTCTCTCACACGCAAATTTACTCTTCTAAGCTCGTTGACAGCTTCTATCGAAATTTTTCGACGAAGCTCGAGTTACCATTTTACACTCGCTCGCTCGAGGAAAAGTATCATTTTTCACCCCGTGAAATTGTATTTTCTGTCGCCCTTTCTTGAAACTGTCACGCGTAACTTCCATCGAATTCTGACCGGAACTTGAGGGGAACTTGCGTTATACGCATTATGCAAATGCGAATGCCAGTGTCATCAAAGTGAAATTCGGCTCACACGGAGCGTGAAACTCAACGAAGCGTGGTGAGAACCTCGGCGATCGGTACGATTCGCGGTAATCGATGTTCACAGCGTTGCTTCCTCGTCCAGAATTATCGGGGAAAAAATGTCCGCAATCGTGCGGCTAAGTAGAGGAATTTGAAAGAAATGAAACGCGTATTTTTAATCTTAAAATCGATCTCGCTTCTCTTCGTTTTTCTGCTCTTTTTTTTATAATTAATAACATTTCAAACGGTCAATAGATTATATCAGAGTTAGCCCTGTCCTGAATTCGATAATTAATTATGTCCGTTCGAATTATTAATTTTGGAAATTGTCGAGTCATCGACCGTTATCCTCAAAGACCCTGCTTTTGTTCCATTCGACAAAAGAGAAATTATGGGAGGATTAATTGGTCGGACGAAAGGCGAATTAATCGTGTTTCGATTGCTCTTTGTTCCTATAAAGTGGCTCGATTATCGAGCCAACGAATACGCGACACGGTATATCAATTTTCCTCCGGCCAAAGAATTCTTGCGGCGAGAATCGAAATTTTCCCCTGGATCGTCGAATCGAGCACGAATTTCTCCCTTTTTTCAAACCCTTTTACACGAGGATCGGGCGAAAATTTCATGATAATTCTCTCACCTGTTTTCGAATTATTCTCGAAATAACTGCGAAGAAAATTATTTTCACGACAATTTTCCAATTTTTCTCGCTGAAAATTCATCGTCACGGTTTCCAAGTAATCGAAAAGAAGAATCATCCCAATGACACCACGTTTCCTAATGCGAATCCTCGTTCGTTCGACAACGATTCGTATTTCCTTCGTACGTTCCTTCCTCGAATGTGTCCAACGAAAGTAAACGCGATTCGACGCAATAATGCAGTTCTTCCGACTGACCTCATTTACGTTCCATTAATATCCATAATTCGATTCATTGGCCGAATGGCCGATATTTACTCGAATCTTCGACTTCCGGATTATCGATCGCTCGTTATCAATAATATATATATATATATTTTGAACAACAGCCAGCCAAAACTTTTGTAGAGCATAACAATTATTTACCCGGGGAAAACAGGGCAGAACTAACAGTTTAGCTTCGTGTTTATAAAATTATCATTAGCTGTATTGTAGCTTAATATAATATTTTCCTGTAACTGTTGACGAATGTGCGGCAAGGAGAGCGGATGATAGGTTGAACATTTCAATCCATATCGGTAAATCCATATCGATAATTCGAAACGCGATCTCAACGCGCCCATTTTTGCGTCGTCGTGTAAACTGTTTAACGTTTAACGAAGAATCCATTGCGAAATCGGGTAAAAATGTCCACATAAAGGGAATTGGCCCATAAAGGGAAAAAATTATCGAAGAGATTTGATATCGAAATTTCGTAATTTCGATAGGAGGAGCGATCGTAAAAATTGCAGGTGCAGTTACCTTCCATCGTTATTTTTAATATCGCACACAGATGATTCGGTTAATAAATAGCGACTGGCTGCGCCATCGTAAAAAAAAAAAAAAAAAGAACGCCGTTTTTCCGCTCGTATTTCCGCTTCATCTTCGAAAATAATTCTTCACGCTCGATCGATAATATTTTTGTCGCGAAATAGAAAGTGTAATTACACTCGATTTCTCTCTCGATTCGTTTAATTAAAAATCGCTGACCCAACACTTGTTATTTTTTCCTCTAAAAATTAGATTTAAATTTCAAATCTTTTATCCGTCTCGTTTAATATTCACTCGGATTTGGAATAATGGTTCCGTTCACGGATTTGGGTAATCAAGTCAGAGATTCGATTAAAGCTCGCGAACAGGCCGAGTCAATGCTGCGAAAAGAAGAATGGAATTTCGTGGCGAAAATACGAGCCAACGGACGTATTTTCGATAAATTGCTCCTCTCCGATCTTTCCAGAAATCTAAATTTGCACGAAAATAAAGAACGTCCATTCGTTAAAATTTCCCGAAAAGAAATTCGCAAATTGCCTGAAAGTAGAAGGAAAAAAATAATCGAAAAAATTTCCTCTTCGATCCTCTCCAAAGCTCGGGCGGAAAGAGAGCAGGATGGATGTTTCCAGAGGGGGGGATTCGTAATCGCACGCGCTTACCTTCTGGAAAAGCGATTCAGCAGTTTGCCAAGGCTGCGGAAGTAGCGCGGGGCGGTAACGTAAACGTAGACCAGCTGATCCTCGTAGCCGTGAGGGCTACGATCCCGATTGCGGCTGCTGTGATTGTAAAGATCGGCAGTGGCAGCGCCTAGAGTGGCGTTCAGCAGCGTCCCCCACCTTATCTAACCCGGGTGAAAACGGGACCAAGTCACTTTTCCTATCCAAAAATTGCCTACGTGACACGTAATAACGTTCGACCTTTTACTCACATAACCGAAACTCTCCTGGAGATAGGACATGTTGAACGGCACGTACACCCTTTGGTCCACGTCCACCCAATTGTACAGATCCTTGTGCTTCGGATATATCTGCCGATAAATCAACATTTATTTATTTTATCTCGAATGAAAATTCGAGAAGAACCTTCCTTTTGCTTCTTTTTTTTTTTTTTTTAATCGAACGATGGCTCGATGACCATCGTTCGGGTAAAGAAAGAAAGTTTGTTTGTTTGTCCTCACCTTGCTGAGAGACAGACAGAATTGTAACAGCAGATCGATCTCCGATGCGCGATCCTTCGGATCCATAGTCTTCGGTAGAAAACCCTCCACGATTCTGTGAATCCTTCTCGATCTTAGCTCCTCCATCTTACTCTGTAAAATAATAACCGTTTGATATCGTTCGATCAACGACAAACGCGCGTGTAAACCGTGCTCAGAGAAAAAGGGGGATGAAGATGTTCGCTCGAAAGGATCGTGAAAGGGAGAGGAAAGGTGTCGTATACACGTCATCCGCGAATGAAGAAGAAGAAGATCGATCGTCGTCGAAAAGGCGAACGGTCGAAGAAGCCACGAACGTGTTCAACAAAACTTTCGGGATCGAAACTTCGATCCGTTTCGAGAAATACAACGAGAATAAAATTTTAAAAGAATGGAAAAATTAAATCAAATCGTATTTTCTGAAAATACGATTGGGGGCGGTGAGAGTCGTTCGATCCGTTTCGACGAGTCGGGCGATCCAGAAAGAGAATCAAACTTTAATAAAAATTAATCGAACACGATGCGAAGTTTTCGAAGAAGAAAACTTTCTCCGTGAGAAATTAAATCGTCGTAAATTGAAGATACAATTCCACGATGATTCTTCTTTGTTCGAACGCTCTTCCTCGTCTCGAGATATCATCGATCGAGAAATTTTTAAACGCGGGAGGAATTATTCGAGCGCGAATAATTTCGATGAACGGTTCCGGGTGTTGCGACTCTCGAGAACGAAAACGAGAGGGGTGTAAAAGAAAGAAAAAAAGAAGAAAGGAAAAACGATGGAAAGGAACGTCGATAAGGGGAGCGAAGGCTGCGCTCCTCTATCTTTGGCACGCTCTTCTCACACCGGCAACTTTTCCGCTCGAGGAAAGCTTTAGCCCACCCGCGGGAATTCGCCCCTCTGTCGGATGAACTTCTCGAAATGCTTCTCGTATATGCAACGTAACGGCGCGACTATCGAGCAGATTTTTTTCTCTCCTTCTCTCTTCCTCCGTTTATTCCTCCTGAGAGGGAACAAGTTTTCACGCGTCGTCCCCCTGAGAAACGTGGAAACACAGAGCGCGCCGAAATATCTTCCGCCGAGAGATCGTTCCTCGCCGTTTTCCTCCCAAAATCTCGTACACCTCTTTTCACAAAGATGATACGATGATTCCTTGGAATTTCCATATATTCTCTATCATATCACGAGTCAGAATCGTTTATCGTTTCTTTTACAATCAAACAGGTTGAAATAAGAGGGGAGCATTGCGGTAACTTTTCTTCTCGAACGAATCCTCAGAATCGTTCCTTTAAAGGGCGATCGTGTACGAGGGATGCATGGAACAAAGAAAAATATCGTAATTTTTTTACCTCCAACAGAGTATAGAGAGATTCACCAAGTCGGATTCTCGAAATTCCATCTCGATTTTCAATAATTCGCCACGATTCTCCTCCCGTTTCCTTTGATCCCTTCGATCAAAGAGCGTTTCACTCGTTCTTTCTTTCGCTCGTCGACTGACTCGAGAGACTCTAACTCTTTTTAGCCGTCTGAATTAACGTGTGTTTCGATCGAATTAAAAGCTGCCAACCTTCCTTGCCACCTCGGCTACCAACCTCTTCTCTGCGTTCTGTTCAGTCGGCCATTTCCTTTCGCAAAAGAAAAAATAGAAACGCGATCCAATTTCTTTCCATCGATCCCGATCGACGTTCGACCACATTCCTTCCAATAATAAATGAAGCCGTGGGGGGAAGGGCACAATGGTATGATAACTAAAGCAATATCCGCTTGTTCGTGTTTTATTCGCGCGGAGAGGAATTGGAAAGCGCGATCGAGCGCGATTCCGTGAGGAGAGGATCCCGAAATGAGGCGAAGGAAGGCCCTGTCTCGAGGAAAAATTCGTTCGAGAGAAAAGGGGGGGATACGTCTCAGTTACGTGGAGATTGGCAATCGGATATTCCGGATATCCATTGGAAACTCGGCCCACTTTCTTCTCTGCTGATGGAAATTTTTGAAAAAGCAATTTTGCCGATCTCCACTTTTGGAAGTAAGGGAGAAGGTGAGGAGAATGAGGGGGAAGTTGAAGAAACAGGAGATTCGAAATGTAAACGAACGGAGGCAAATTAATTGGCTTAGCTAGCTCGATTGCTCATAATGCAGAAATGTATTAGCGCGGCAAACTTTTCCAGGATCGCGTTTCTAGGAAATTTTCACTGAATCGATCGAACAAATACAAAGTATTCTGCGACGAGAATATTATATTTCGTTAATTTGTAAAATTGGCGCTTTCACTCGGTGTTGACGAATTCTTGAAAATTTTGCTTGAATCGAAGGAATAAAAAACGGAAGGAATAATAAACCTTTAAAATCTTTCACTCGACGATAATTTCGCGCTCGATGAAATTAATGAGCATCGTGGAACGAGACTTGCATCCTTTTCTTTTATGCAAATTTTAAAATTGATCCAGAAAAGAACGTTCGTTCGATGTCTAAAAAAATTTATAATTAAAAGAATCTGATTTCACATCTGATGACATTGAAATTCTCATCGTCGTTTAACAATTTTTACGAATGTTTTATATATATATATATTCCAATTTAATCGCGTTTTCATTCGTAAAAATTGTTAAACGACGACGAGAATTTCAATATCATCAGATGTGAAATCAGATTCTTTTAATTATAAATTTTTTAAACATCGAACGAACGTTTTTCATTATATATATAAATAAATTAATAAGACGAATCCAATAATTCTCAGCAGCAAACCGGCCGCTTTATTCTTCGCCGGCTTAACTTGCTTACTTATCCTTTCAGGAGGATGTAGAGGGAACTTGGTAAAAATACACGTAAAACACAGCTTACACGCCGGTGAATATATATAAAAGCGGCGAAACGGTGAATTTATTAAATCCACGCTGCGACAAAGCCGGCGGCCGCTTCGCGTGGCCGCTCATCGTTTTCAGGAATTAAGCGGAATGGGCTCTGGGTTCGTTTGCTGTAATTAGCGGGACAAAGAGCTCGGCGAAAATTGCGTCCGGTTTGGTTTCCATAAACTGGCTTAATGTAATTGCCACGCGGGAGAAACGTAAGGATATACGTTTCTACTTTGAGGAAGCGAATATCGTTTCTCCCTGAACAAATTTTCTGTCTTTCCTCGCGAATCCTTGAAACATTGTCACTTGGACGAAGTTGGAGAGTTTTTTTTTTTTTTTTTTAGAAAAATAAAAGAAAAATATCTTTTCTTTCTTTTAGAAAGATCTTGCAAATATCGATTCAAGCAGATTTCTTTCTTTTTGGACAGGGATTCACCGTGTGCGGTATAGAAGCAAATTATCAAAGATGAAAATTAACGCGATATCGAGGCGAGTCCCGGAGGGTTCGAAGGGGCAGCGCAGAGGGATCATTAATTTAAATTTCAATTCGATTTGCATGTAAACGCGTCCCCCAAGCAAGCGTCGGGGGAAGAAGTGGTGGTGGACGAGAGGAACGGGTCGGATCTGAATCCACGAGCATTTGAACGGGGGGTGGATGCATTTAGTCGAATTTCCAGCCTTAATTAGAGTGACGGTGACGAAATGGTGGAACACGGTGCCGGATATGAAAGCGAGCCGAGCGAGAGGTCGAGAATAAATCGAGGGTGAATAGTTTTGAACGTTAGTTCTCGTCCACGAACCAGGCTCGTCTCGTCGCCACACTGTTGATGCCACGTCTTTGGAGAATTAATTCTGCACGTTAAAACGTTACAAGTTTTAACACGCTCGCTCTATTCTTCGTCCAATCCGACGAATAATAAACAAATCCATTTGGTCGTCGAATAAAATTTTCGCGTATCCTTGTGTGGGTTTGTGCGTTCTCCAGAATCCACTGTGAATATATCGCGTATATCGGAATATTCCACGAGGGAAAACGTTTCCTCGAGGGAAAATATCGCGTATTTAAACTTTTTTAAAAAGTTAATCCGAATTTCTTCAAAGCTATCGATGTATCGGTATTTCGCGTTAATACCTTCTTATTTAACTGGTAGAAAGGACATAGAAGAAAAGGGAGGAGAGAATTTAAAATCTAAATATATAAAAAAGTGACGAGTTTAAATCCATCGCGCCAATTTCCCGTTTATGTTTAAATATCTTCCGTGCAACGTTTGCTTTCCGCGAGATGGTTTCATTTGCGGGGATTCTGGCAGAAGCGACAGTCATATTTACCGCGATAAATCGGGGGAAAAAACTGCTTATTGCGCAGATTTATCCAGGAGCAAAGTTTTTAATCCTCTGTTTACCCGGTGATCTCGAGAGTTGAACGTGAAAACGTCGCTTTGCTCGCTCGGATATCTTGACCGCGCATCGATACTCCCTTTCTCTCTCTCTCTCTCTTTCGAGCATAAAAAGAGAAGAACGACCTTTGCGTGCAAATGATCGCGAATAAAATATATAAAATTGGAAAGTTAAATTAACCGCACGAATTGGAAAATATTCGAGGCGAAAGCATTGCGTGGAAAACGTATCCGGTCAGAATTTCCACGCGTTTATTCCCCGAGAAGCGCGACTTTTAATTACCGTCGTCGTCGTCAACGTCGATTCGTAAACATTGCGGGAAATTTCATTAAAAGCGGGGACGGCTTTATTAATCGAAATGGTCGCGCAACACCCTCTCTGCGTCCAGGGACTTTGTCGTCGCCTCGATTCGATCGATCCACCGAATTGAATCGGCGCGACGCACCGGGCCAGGAATCGTGGAGAGTCCGGAAGGAAGGAAGTCCTATCGAAAATTAACGAATTTTTCGATAGGAGAAAAGAAAAGGAGATCCAATTTTCATCCTCCTCGTGTGAATCGCAAAGAATGAAAAGGTTTTCGCGAAACGAGAACGAGCAAGGTTCGATTTTTGGGGGGGAAAAAAAAGAACGAGGGGATATCTCGGCAAGTGAGTAACTATGGCTATTAATATTCATCGCGCGAATTAATATCGATGCTGGCCACAATTCGAAAATTTATCAGGCTTTATTAAATTTAATCGAGCATCCGTGTATCTGTGAACGTTCTCGCGCCCGATGAAATCGAGAATCGAGAACGACGATCGAGTTTTTTTTCGATCCATTTAACCTTAATCTTTTCGATTAATTGAATAATTTATATCAATTGTTAAGAATTATCGAATTTCGAGTGGATTCGAGCGAATCGGTGTTTAGACGCACGCGCGCGTGTAATATTTATGGACTAATCGTAGCGGTTGTGGTGGTGGTGATGGTCGTAAATTATACGTATTATAGAGCTTTTAAGAGAGCCACGAAAAGGATGCGCGTAGAAAATTAAACGAAGCATCCGAAATACGCGAGATGAAATTGGACGCGGACGAAAATTTTTGGGCGATGATTTATGAAAACGTAGATCAATCCGTGGAATAAATACAACGATAAGCGAAGTTAAAACACAGGGGAGAGAGAGAGAGAGAGAAAAGAATAAGAAACGGTTGAGAGATTATTAATTAATTTGAAATTTTATATTATCGAAACTTTCCTCGTTTCTCGTACGTATAACAATAATAAACCTTCATTTTTCAAACGATCGCTCTCTCTCTCTCGTTTCCTTGTGATTAAAAAGATCAAGATGAAGAACGTAAGATCGTTGCGTAGTATATATAAACAATCAAGAAATATAGCTCGTATAGTTATCGTGCGGCTGCAAGTGTCTCTTAATTAATCTCTCGAGACTGCTCGAGCGGTCTATACCCTTTCCTCCCTCTTATCCTATATTTCTACAGCGCAGGCACGGTTGATTGTGAACTCGGAACGAAGGAAAGAGCTCGCACGCGAGCCATTTCCCTTTCGAGCTCGACGATACGCCGAGTTCTCGATTTCCATTCGAGAGGATCCGAGAGGGGTAAAGTCGAGAGGGCGGCTCGAGAGGGCAGCAGCAGCAGATCGGTGATGTGATCCGCCGCGTGTATACACCGATTGCCGTGGAGAGGCAGCAACGAATCCGGCTATTTATTCGGCCGATCTTTATCCGATCTCTCGAAATTTCGTCGGTGAACAAAGTCGAGTTTAAAATTATTTAGGGGAGGAGAGAGAATGGAGTCTTCGTTAAAAATTTAAAAGGGGGGAGGGAACAAAGGAGATTGGAAACGGTGCCGAATTGGAAAAAAACGACGTGTAATCATTTATTAAACGTCACGGTTTAAATAGACTCGCGACGACGGTTCTCCATTCAGCCTCGTGATGGCTGGATTAATGTTCACGCGCTAAAGACCGTGAAAAATGGCAAATGGATTTACTTTCTGTGTTCCTATTCTTCTTTTTCGTCTTTTTTTTTTTTTTTCGAATAGATTTCTCTCGCTCGATCTCGAATATCGATTCGAACTTCTAGCGCAGAACAACATCGATCGGGACGATGATTAATCGGTGAATCGTCCGTTTAACGCCAAGCGTAGTAAAAACAATAATTTCCTTCTCTAAACTCGAGTTGCCGCGAACTCTCGCAAAATTAAATTGATACGACTTTTAATTGTCCATCCGCAAGTTTTAACGACTTGAAATCCGATCGAGAAGTTATTCGATGTAAACGTAACTTCGCCGTATAAGATAAATTGACAAAACTCTTTTTTCCCCCCCCCCCCCCCCCTTTCTCCATAAAACTCGTCCACGATACGAACGACACAAAAGTAGAATATTAATATATCGATATAATTACGAATTGTATTAAGGCGCGTCATAGACTCGCGGAGCATTGTTGAATTTGCTAATTCAGACTCGACGTTTTGAGGGAACGAGTCCCTGGTTAATTAAGCTCGCTTGTTTCCGCGTTACAATTGGCCGAGTTTCGGTTTCGCCGTTTCTTTCGAGTATATTTTTTTCAAAACAACACACAACCTCTTGCGCCGTGAAAGAGAAACATTCTTTTAGGGTCTCGGCGGAGGAGTTTCTGCCGGGAGTCGTACTTCATTTACGCCGCCGTTGAATTCGCAATTTCGTTTCGGCCTCGGCCTTTGTTTAATTTGCCGGCCTAGGAAAAAAAATTGTTATCCCGAGGCTGACCAAAAAGGAAAAAAAAAAAAAGTTAAATTTTGTTTAACGCGATGCATTTCAACGATGCGGAGAGGGAAACGTTGGTTTGAGCGCGAAATCATTCGACTTGTAACGTCGCCGGGTGAATGAATCAATTACGAAGATTAAATTCGTCGGAAGCGGGCGAGAATCCGGACGTTTTACCCGCCAAGAAAGATTATTCTGGCGGATATATCCCCGTCAAATTTACGAGGAAACGCTCCGCCATAATTCACCAGCTCTCATAATCATTATGCCCGATGCGTCTCCCCTCGGCCGCCATCCTTTCCTTTAAAATCCTTCCATCGAGGAATTAATTATCCCGAAACTCGTGTCGCTCTTCCATCGACCAGATTACGACGATTTTCGACAGTCGAACGACACCCCTCCAGAGAGTAGTTCGTAATCTATTTATCGTGTCTGATAAATTCGAAAAATTAGAATTTTGCGATCGAAACGAAACGAAAGCGAATCGAAAGCGGGATTGGAACCAAGATTTCGTCACCGAGATTTTGCGAGAAACGAATTTCAGAATCTCCTCCTCAGACGCCATCGATCTTTTTCTCCGCCCCATATTTTTCTTTTCTAAGCCGTAAGATCCTGTTTCCCTTCCTTCCGTTCCAGTGGAAGGCTGCTCTTCATTTATCGAGATTCATATTGCGAGATCAAGCGGAATATCTCCTCTTTCTGAATCTCGCGTGTAATCGTTTCGAATTTCTTCCATTCTCGGCGGGCTAAATTGATGGAAACCACGTTGCTAATACGTTCGGGGAAATCTCTGCCCGCTTGAATCTTCTACCGCGGAGAAGATTTTCCTCATCTCGAGAGACGCTGTTCGATTTCATCGATTTTTCGACCGACTCGAATATCCCAATGTGCTCGAAACCGCTGGATGTGAAAACTGTACGCTCAATCACAATCGTCGAGTCTTTCTTGAATCATGAAAGAAAATAATATAATAAAACGAAAGTAAAATTTTAATTTAAACTTTGGTATTTCGTAGAATGAAATGTAAACGTAACCGTTGAAATGGAAGATGCTTAAGAAAGATCGATGACAGTGCTGCACTCTCGTTCATCAATTGGCCACTACAAAGTATCCAACAAAGTTGAAAAATCCCTAGAAGCGTGGAATTAAAAATATCTATATCTAATTTCGCAACGAAAGAGATTTTATTCTGCTTGACGATGGAATCGAGCAACATCTGTTTGGAAAAGTAGTTTCGTTTTACAATTCGACAATCGAAACGTCAAAATGTTTTGGGGACATCGCCTGCAATAATTCCCTTCCCTTATGATAGCGTCGTTATTTGGCATTATGCCTAGACTCCACCGGCCTAGGTATACACTGGCGGATACGATCTTAGCAAATCACTTGCAATATTACCACCGCGAGAATTAATTCTGAGCGTTGCACCGCGAGACAGTTATGACTCGCCGCGGTAAACTGAACCCAAGGTAGCTTGTGCCAACTTCTTCATTTGGTATGTAGCGCTCGTTGATAAGGTCGAATTCGCGAAACTGTATTAAGGGCGGCCATCTTTACATACGTGGAGGAAAGGAAATTCGAACGAGTTCGTTTTTCGTTTGCCAAGCGACGCGCACATTTTTGTGCACAATCATTATTATTACATTTAAACGAAAAGGAAAGGACGAGGAAATGATTGGTTTATGATGAGGGAAAATTTAACAGTTGAAGTTACGAATAAAGTTACTTAAAATAATTTATCGTTCGAAACGTAATACCGTAATTGGAAATAATTAAGTGCCTTAATAAATAATTAGTTGAAGCAACTTTATTCAAGAAATTTTTAAGTTAGTTACTTTTTCAACAGTTTAATTCTGATTTGTGATATCGAACGAAGAATCGTTCTCTGTGTTTGATAAAATTATCCGAGAAATTGTTAATCAAATCGCAGGCAGTTAGAATTTTTATTACTCGTTACGAGAGAGGCGGATAAATTTTAATCGAATCGAATCTTTTCGGATCTTTGAATCGCTCGCAATCTTTTCACAATCATTTGCACGGCAATGGATTCCAAAGTCGTACTTTGGAAAACACGTGCTCGATTGTCCTTCATCATCGGTCGATTATCGATCACGAGAATCTTGCATCTAAGCGTGTATTCTATAAACCCGTGTATTCGTGCATGTGCACATATTTATTTTGTTACGTCATTTTGCGCAATGCTAAGGCTTCGTGAATTATATACCACGAATTGGTTCGCAGAACGAACGGAGGCAAGCAAATAAATGTGCCGATCGTTTCGAATTGATCGCGCGTATCGTTTCCCCTCTGAAAACTGAAAGAAAGAAGGAAAGAAATTGAAACGAGGAGGAAATTACTGGGATTCGCGGAGAGAAACGAATATCTTGGGGAAAACGGCGAGAATGGGAAACTCTCGCCGGAAGAGGAGCGGCCAAGAAGCGAGCTGGGGGCCGCCAAGAGTTGCTGGGGACTTTCGAGTTGCTCGTAGTTGCACGACAAGGAGTCCACATTTCATCTTAATTCACTTCCTTGTTTCCATCCCCCGGGGGAGGAAGGGCGTGAATCAGAGAAGATGGAAGCATAACTCGTCCACGAGATAAATTTCAATTTAACCGTTCGAGAAAAATTCGCCTCTCTCTCTCTCTCTCTCTCTCTCTCTCCTTCGAGCGGATCGATCTCGATTCCTTTGCTCGATGATGCACGGAGAAAGCAGGATCTGTGTTGAAAGCAGATCTTGGATAAAAGTGTCGTAAGAGATGGGTGGTTAATCGTGACGGATAGTTATTTCAATTGTTGTCCTCGATTGTGCTGCGAGTATTTGATTCGAGATCGGTTGATTTCGGTGAGTTAGAACCGTGTCGCGGGGACATTGCGACCACTTAGAAAACCATATTCGAGAAACGAGACTGGCGTAATGTCCTCGAACGAGACGTCGATAACGAGAGCAGAAATAAAAATCGTACGTTTCCACTATGTAAGCTTTATAGTTCCATATACGGGTATATGTGTTCCCATTTCCTTTTGACTTTTCGAATGGTTGTATATATATATATCTAATAGTATACACAAGATTAAACTTAATGGTATCGATAAAAGCTATTCACGTCGTTTCGCGAATCGATTTACGTTTGTATGAATAAACTGCAAAAAGACGATTTTATCTTCCATTAATGTCAAAGCTTGTGATTTTTGACCGTCCTTCGAAGAGAGAGGTTTCTAAAATTTCTTAAATCCTTCTTTTATTTCGTAATTCGAAATGTCGAGATCTTCAAAAAGGAGAAGATCAGACATTTGCTTTTTATTCCTTCCCCATTTTCTCCTTTTTTCCCCTCCAACATTTTGAAATTAACATCTTTAAGATTTTGTCTCCTAATTTTCCTTTTTCTTTTTATTCATTTTATCTTTCAAAATGTTAATCTTCAAAGCAGCTGTGATCACAATTTTTTTTTTTTTCATTCCTCAATTTCTCTTTTTCTCTTGCACATCTAGCCTCAAAGAAACTTACGATCAGAATTTGCCTCTTAACTCTCTCCATTCTAATTCCTTTCGATACAATAAATTTACTTTTCCTTTTCCCGTACATTATTCAATTTCAAAAGATCAACGAAATCAACTTTCCAAAAAATCTTTCGTCTCCTTTTTCGATTGGTGTCTCGTCATCCTTTGACGAAAAAAATCCATGCTTGAAATTAAGATCTTCAAAGAATCGGATTTCGCCTCCTCCTAATAAATTTCCAACCTTTCCTTTTTCCTTTTCATTTACTTTACTTTTCAAAATATTATTATCCTTCGAATTTACTTTTTTCAATTCCTCAAGATCAACGAAATCAGTTTTCTTCAAAAAATCATTCGTCTCCTTTCATTGGTGTCTCGTTATCCTCTGACGAAAAAACAAAAAATCAAAAAAAAAAAAAAAAAATCTATGCAGGCAACAAGATCGTTGTAACGGAGGATCTACAATGGAGGACGTTTTGCTCGAAACGTGATTCCCACGAGACGATCGGCCGCCACAAATTCGCGCGAGATTTATCGCGTCGTGGTGGAAAAAGTACACCAGTAATAAAACACGGCATCTTTCACGGGGACCGAATGGCCGCGTTGAGATATGTCTTTCTCCTTCCCCGTGTAAAGCGAGACCGTTGTCTTTAATTCGGGACGAACTCGTGGAAATACCGATCGTCCACAACGACGCTTCGTTGCATCAAGTCGTATATCTGAAAAGTATTCGAGCTATGTCTTTCTTTCATTTCTCTTGATTCTCACGTCGATAAAAGTTTTCAGTAATTTTCAGGTTGGAACGAGGTTCGTACGTGATGCAAGGAGGGATGCAATTTTATGATAATATAGCGAAAGGATATTCGATAAATACGAGGCATAATCGAAAAGCAGTTCAACGAAACTTCTCAAATTTAGCCTTCCCCTTGGATTAAGCGAAGTAGAACGAATCGTTTCTCGTCTTTCCATTTTTCTTCCATTTCGTTTCCCATTGCTCGTTTCATTGCCGCCCCAATTCTGTTTCACTGAAACGATTCTCCACTCCAACCTAGAGATAGATAACGAAACTTTTCAAACGCACGATCTAACGCAACGTTTACCCTCTCTCTCTTTTATGCGAAACTAACCAATCGAATCGAAATTCATTTAATAGAATTCTTGTTAGGGATGTTTTTGATATAAACTTTTCACGCGAACAACACGTGAACGATTTACCCTTCTATTTATTCGAACAAACTATTCTATTGGAAGCCGCTCTCTCTCTCTCTCTCTCCATCCTTGCTCTCTATCGAAATAATATTTCAAATAAATACACGCATCTTTGAATTCTTTCGGGCAACAAGTGACGCGATGTTATTCGAACAAACATTTTAACCAAATCAAATATATCCCGAGTTGTAGATAGAAATATCTTCAATTCGCAAAAAAAAAAAAAAAAAAATATTCATTCATGGATAACATTCGGTAGAAATTTCGACTCAACGAGCGATTTCGTTGTCAAATCATCACCACCTGTCTTTTGCATGCGGGCGAAACTCGCGTTGAATCTCGAAAAGATCGGGCAAAAAGACAATTAATCCCCCAAAGTTGCGCGAATTTCTTGCTTTCGCAAGCGAGGTTTGTGCAGAGAGACGTGGAGACTATTTTTAGAAGTTGAATCCCGTGATGTTCTATCACGGGGAAGCCTCGTTTCATACCCTTTGGTTTTCTCGCTCGTCACGCACTATTCACACTCACTTTTAAGAGATTCCATCAACGTTTATGTACACACGGCCTGTATCGTGCATGCACGCACGTGCACACGGCTTTCTTCTTACAAATCTCTCTTACAAATCCACGATATTTAAACCGCGAATCATTTATAAACCCTTCCAAGTCGACGCCAAGTATTCAAGCGTATTCAAGCTTCCTCCTTTCCTTTTAAGAGATCGAAACGACACGAGAAAGGATCGAGACTAGACTGGTGAATGGGACGTGGTGAATTTATCTTGATCGGAATCTCCTCCGATGTTTTGCTGATCCACACATTTGCGAGGCTTTCTTTTTTTTTTTTTTGTGAAAAGTGGCTCGTCGAAAGTGTTGGAAGGTTATTATTTGGCAATTGGGGAATTGGAAAAATCTCTTTTAAAGGAAAATCCATTTTAAAGTTTCCGCGTTTCTTTCGTGTTTTGAACACGTTTTGCCTTCCTAGAAATCGACGAAGAGTAACAGTCCTAACAGTCTTATTATTAATTGAAAGCAATTACTTTCGAGAATTTAACACGCATATTTCTATGGTTTTAACAATTTTATTTAACTCTCGAATACTTTCTTTTCACAAATAACAAGTTGCAAGTATCGGCAACGTTGTATAAATTATTCCCAAAGCAAGTAGAGTAAGCAAGTATAAATGACTTTTCGAGAATGTTGCTTCTCCCTTTTCTCGCTATTTTTTATCGAGATAACGAGGCAGCAGATATCCGGCTACGATGGCTTTATTCGACGGTATACAGCCAACCCAATTAGCCCGCCGACGTTCCATCGATCACGTCGGGCCGCGAATACTTATGGATTAAATCGGCACGATCACGGTTAATATCGGGATTGAGATTTCGACAGAATCGACAAGTAGGTCAAGTGTACCCGACGTCTCGGGGCCACGTCTCTTTCGGACGCATTTTTCGTTCCGCGAAAAAATGAGAAAAATCCGCACGACTCGATCCCCGACACCTTATTATCTTCCCTCTATCTATCTCTCTTCCTTTCCTCCTCATCTCTCTGGGCGTTAAGAAAGTACACTTGCAAAGATATTTGTCCAATTCTTCCTATTGATTTATATTTGTATACAATTTGTATTCTTTCCTTAATCAATTTCCACGTGCAAGAATAAAAGTCAGATTCATTAGAAAATACACTTGCAAAAATATTTAATTTATACGTACAATTTGTATTTTTTTCCTTAATTAATTTTCACGTGGAAGATAAAAGTCATTCAATGATTGAAAGTACACTTGCAAAAATATTTGTTCAATCCTTCCTATTATTAATTTATATTTGTATATAATTATTCTTCTATTCTTTCCTTAATTAATTTTCACGTGGAAGATAAAAGTCAGGTTCATTCAATAAATTCCTTTACTTTCAAGATGTATATCCCGTTCATCTTTCGAGGCATCGAAACTACACTTGCAAAGATATTTGTTCAATACTTCCTATTAATGTATATTTGTATATAATTTCTATGCTTTCCTTAATCAATTTCCACGTGCAAGATAAAAGTCAGATTAATTAGAAAGTACACTTGAGATGAGAAGCAGAAATATTTATTCAATTGTACTCCTCCCTATTAATTTATATTCGTACATATAATTTCTACATTTTCCTTAATTAATTCTCACATTCCAAGATAAAAGTCAAGTTCATCCAATAACTTATTTTCGAAATGTATATCCTGCTCATCTTTCGAAGCATCGAAACTACACTTGCAAAGATATTTGTTCAATTCTTCCTATTAATGTATATTTGTATATAATTTCTATGCTTTCCTAATAATCAATTATTATATTCTTTCCTATTAATTTCTATTTCCATATATATATATATATAATTTGTATTTTTTTCATTAATTAATTTCCAAGATAAAAGTCAGATTCGTTAAACAAATTTCCTTCCTCAAGATGTACACCCTCTCAGGATCTGATCGCCGTCGAAAAACGATGTCAACGATCGATCCACCTTCAAAAACAATTTTTCTCGTCCGATTAATCATGGACGGACGGGGAATCCGGAAGATCCTCGCCGTGAATCCAAACAAACGTTTAATCCTCGAACTTCAGTCACCACAGTTGTGGAGGGACTCGAACAATACGTCTTTCGAATGCAAACATAATTTGTACTCATCCGTTATGTCGAAGGAAGGGGGACGAAGCGCAAGGCCGGGTCGATCAGTCATCGCGGCGAAACGGTGGATCGCAACCCCCCTCACCTCCTCTCCCCCTCTCTCCGTGCTTCGAACCGAGTTTCGAAACGTATTAATTGATATTCGAGAGGGGTCCCAAGTGCTCGGCCTCGCTTCATTCTCCAAGACGAGGGCTCGATTCCAGCGAAATTAATAATAATTTCGATCGTATCGGCGCCGGTTTCATTCCCATCGATCGATCGGTACGTCGCGTTCCAATTTCGCATAGCTCGTCGAAGGAGAGAGGGCGCAATTATCCGCCGCCTGCTCGGACGAAAGTCGCGACGAAAATGATGCACGAATCGTGGAGACTCGACATAACGCTTGCGTGTTATTCGTAATGCGTTCCCATGCGTTTTTCATTATTGTCATTGATAAAATCCTCGCGAATAGATACGAAACGATAGAAGAAATTCTTCATGAAAGAAATATATATCTTTGATATAATAACATCGAAGAAGAAATAATAAGAATTATTTTTATTATAGTTATTGGATTGTTTGTATTCATCGATCACAATATCGATAATTTAACGGAGAGGTGGATGTTTCGTCGATTCCATTAGGTGGAACAGGAAGAGAGAAGTTTATTAGTGAGGAGGATTTAGTGGTGACGAAACATACAATACGTGATGTATTACGCACACACACAATTACGCAAAAAAAAAAAAAAAAATAAATAAATAAAAATGAACGAAAACGTACGAGTAAAATATCGTTCGAAGAAAGAAATCCTCGATAATTTTCTCGTTCGAAATCTTTGCCATCGAAATTGCCGTTTAATCGAATAACCGAAAGAAATGGCGCATCGATATTTTATTTCGAGCGAGAGTCAAAAGCAAGAAATTTATTTATCGCTTAGAAGAAAATTGGATTGGAAAAATTATACAAAAAAATACACGAATCTAAAGTCAATAGTTGTCTATGATATTTAACACGTTACATTTCTCGATCTTTAATTTATCCTTGCAGCAAAGGTATTTGCAACAAGGTATTACGATCGATACTTACGCGTTCAGATGATAGAAGCTTATCGATTCGGTTAATCATTATCGCGTTCGTTTCCACCGCGATAATGAAAAATGTCGAGGACCGTAACATCCCGTTTGATCTTTCCCACTCGATAATATTAAAGATTGATATAATCGGTGTTCAGTCACTTTTGATTCTCGCTTCGTGCAAAGGATAGCGCAATTGGACATCGAAGCTCGTGTATCAAAAGGAATTTTCCAAAGGTTGTCAGGATACAATTACTCACGTACCTTGATCATGGTATAAGCTCGGCTTTCCTCGTGCACCGCCCTCTTTTCCTGCTTCTCCATCATCGAGTACGCCTTGGCCCATCGTAATCCTTCTTCCTGTGACACGACACACACACCACGTTCAGCTAATCGTTCGATAATCTATCGTTCGTGCTTACTACAAAACTATCCTCCGCGTCCAAACATCCCCCGCTTCGCTTACACACACACACACACACATATATACATACATAGGTATATATTAAATCGCAATACCAGACTTTGATCCTTTCGAGCCAAATATTTACCCTCGTTCCGACCTTCGATTCCGTGCTAAGCGTACATTTGAACGGAATCGAAAACGGATACACCGCATTGAACGGATCACGCATCGTTGTATTCGCGCGCGTAAACCTGTGTGTGCAGAGTGGAACAGGAACGCGATTATCCCAACAACAGTTGGCCGAGCCTCTGCTCTACTTGTTGGTAACATAAAAATGATATTTTATCAACCGATCATTCTGCTCTCGATTATCGAACGTTAAATCAGATTATTAAAAGACTTTCGTATTTTTATAATTCTAACGAACTGTCCTCTTATATCTACTCGATTTCGACTCGATTTCGTCGCGGTGATTACGCAAAACTCAAACACGATTTCCAATAACAACCGCGCAGAATTCTGCATCACGATTTCAACACTACGGCTACACTCAATCGAAAATGATTTTATTAAAATATTCGAATCTCTATCAAGTTGTGTACAGCGATCGTCGGATCTATTATTCTATATTGAAAAATACGCTTCGTTTTAATAATTTTCCGAACGCATTGCGGGGCCATTTAACGTTCCCAACGACGGTTAATTAGCCGAGAAGAATTAGCCGAGCTAATTTCACCTCTTTATCGCGCACTTCCAGTTTTTAACCTTAGAGAGATGCAGACTACTTTTTTTTTTTTTTCCTCTCCCCTTCTTTTTTCCTTTGCTACTTTAAATTGCGCAAACATCCGACAATGGAGAATGCTCTTTCTCGGTTCCCCGATTCGTAGAGTTCATTTTTCCGCCCCCTCTCCGTTTAATAAAAATCTCTAAACAGAACGATATTATTATCATCACGAGCGGAGCGAAACGACGAATTGTTTTCGACGATTGATCGGATGTAATCTCGAATATCCCTCATCCCTCTTGTAATTAATTCACGTTACGAGCGCGAAAGAACTTTTTGTTGAACAATAGAATACGAACGAGAGAATTAATAGCTATTACGTATAATCGCAGCATCGATTATTCGATTTCGTTAATGACTCGTAACGTGGATGAAATGCGTTAGTCTGGAACGGTTTCCAAATTAATCACGAATCGCCTCGTTAGATCGATGACAGTACGCGAAATTGTTGCCGAGAACACGATATATATTTATTTCAATCGTGCACGATTGAAAAATAAATAAAGAGAAGAAAAATAGAAGAGAGGAGAAAAAAAAAAAGAAAAGAAAGTTCTCCATCACAACCGACAATCATCGTTCCAAGGATCGTGTTTATTACGTGATTCTTTTTAACCGGTTGTCATATAACGAAGATAAACATTTTTAAGATCGAACTTGTATTTGCGCACGACAATCTGAAAAAAAGGAAAAAAAAAATTGCGTGGAAGAAACGCGCGTTAGAAACGTGCCGCGACGAGGTCGATCGCGTATCATCCTTGTCGTACAACAATAATATCACGCAGTCCAATCGGATGCATTATCATAATCGATATTTCGTTAGCATAATGAAACGATACTCTCTTTCTCTCTCTCTCTCTCTCTCTCTCCGTTACGAAATGGAACGTCCACACGACACATCTACACGTACGTAATGCGACCATCGAAACAGGAACAGTCGCGCGATTAAAATTCTCTCCGCTTCGAGACCCGATGTGGTTCGTTTGTTTCATGTAGTTAATCGCACACAAAATTCACGTATACACGCCTATTTGTTTGTCGCTTGTTAAAAAAAAGGAAAAAAAAAAAGAACGAATCGTTTTCCATTCTTCCCTTCCTCTCTCTCTCTCTCTCTCTCTCTATTTTTTTTTGTCTTTCATTCACATTTTACACGTGTACGATGTAAATTCTTTCCCAATCGAGGTTCCCCGGTGTTATTTTCAAATAATTTTCGAAACTCGATCATCTATTAACTGCGAACAGATTAAATTCATGCAAATTCGTCTGCAAACGATGAACAGTGTTCTCTAGGGAAGGTGTGTATACATCTACTGTACTGGGTTTTCGCTAATTGTTCGTTCTAGTATTCGATATTTTTGCTGTTTTGCAAACAGGCCTGGCCTCACCGCAGCGTAAGATTGGATCGAAGCGCGTCTCTTGGATCGCAGGCACAGTTTTAATGTAAACAACGTGCTACGAATCGGCTAGCGAATACAGAGTCGAGACGCTCGTAGATAAAACGAATGATCAAACTATACGCTATACATGCTTTGTACATTATACGTGTATATGTATATATATACACGAGAGAAACATACGAAACGAGCAAACGCGGGCTTTAAAAATTTTTATCTCGCTCGATTCAAAAAATTGGACGATGATTTAAAAAAAAAAAAGAAAAAGAAAAACAGGGAAAGCGGATGGAAGGTCAAAAGAAATGGAAAAATTAGGAAAATAGTTGTCCGATGTGAGCCGAGAACTCTGGCGGCCGGCCAACCAACCCCCGACTATTTCGCCTACACCTCGCCTGTTAAAATTCCTGGCTCCAGCGTGTCCACCCCACCCCACCCTCTGGGGTCCAGTCCGATCTGCCATCCGCACAAACACCGCGGCCGACCTCCTCTTCGTTTCCAGCCTTCTCTCCTCCAGTCCCCTCCCCCACGATTTTTCCACGATTTATGTTATTTTTGCGGCCAAAGTTTATCGCCCCTCTCCTCGTATCTCTTGTTCCGCACGCCTTCCGGGGACATTGAGAAAATTATGTGTAAAGAAACGCGCGTGCTGGAAATTGGGCAAAAGAGAGAAGAAATTCGGACGAATTTTCCACGAATATTTTAAGTGTGGAGGATTGGAAAGAAATGGCCTCTGATAAATTCCATAAATCTGTAACGGTAGATACGGAATTTTTATTATTACGGGTAACAACTCGGAAATCTTCCTTTTTATCCCTTCCTCCTTCGAAGGAAGATGGTCTCGCAAGGTTGATTCGGTTGGACAATCTCGTGGACAATCTCGTCAATTTATCTCGATCAACTTATCTCCCACTTAAGAATCCGTATATCGATCCGTGCAACGATACGTTCACGCTACATTTAGCACGTGGATCAAGGAACGGCCATTATTCATCCGCAACGAGCTCGTCACGAGCGCCCTACCAGTTTGATTGAAATTCACCAGCAGCGCTGCTACTCCTTCCTAATATTCAATTCGTGGCTCGAACATTATCGAACACGTGCTCTCCAACCTCGTGACACTCGGATGATTTTCGCCGATACTCCGGCTAATAAGATAAACGAACTTCACGATCCATTTGAACGGTCGATCCCTCGTCGAACCCTCTCGAAAATCGTGTCCCTCTCGAACGTTCGCAACATTTTGAAATCGTCTTTATTCTCGATTCAAGAGCCGTTCCAGGATAATATATCGACCCTTTTCACTCTGAGCAATTTTTAACATAATCTACCAACAACCATCGAGTGATTTTTTACTACGAGCAACCAACTGGACTTCCAGGACTATTTGCATACAGGCGCCTCTGCGGAAGATTGAAAATCTTGCTTTGTCATAAAAACAAAATAAAAAAACATTGCAAAAATTTTGAATAATAATTTCAATTATACGGGCAACGCGAACTGTTGAGGCCTCGCGAAAAATTGAAGAATATTCTACATTTCAAAGTTATAAAGATACACAAGGCTGCTTTTAGATCTCGCCGTTGTCGCCTCACCTATCGAAACGCAAAGGGTTAATGTATCGTTAACTCGATGCAAGAAGAAAAGAATTTATACGACACTCGCAACTCGGTCTCCCCTGCCAAAGACTCGTGAATTACGGTGTCGTTAGGTGAAACACCGATGGAACTGCAGCCAAGCTCGTGTCGACGAGAGCGCGAAAAAGAAAGAAGGGAATAATACTCTCTCCCCCCGATGCGGCAGTCGGCCATTCTTTTCAACCGGTCCACTAACGGGCGAGTTAAAGTGTCGTCACGACGTGAACCCTTTTGTCGAGCTTAAGTATTAAAATCCTCTCGGCTCTTAAACTCTTATCACAATCGCAAGGAGGGACAAAAGAGGTGGACGGCGTCGAGATGGGAGCCGTGTACATCCCTCCGCCCCTTTCCAATACATCGTCGAGGCCTCTTTCATCAAGAAGAAAAAAGGAAACTTTATTCTCCGCGGTTAACGCGTCACCGCCGCTCCCTTCATTTATCGCCCCCGTAATTAATCCCCTCCGCGCCTGGAACTCTTGGAAACGAGTTCATCTCTTTGAACGTATTCGAGGGTATACATTGGGGAATCCCATACGGCTCTTTCTCTGTTTTGGGGGAGGAAGGATTTTTCACAATTCGAGTTGGTTGAAAAGTTGCTTTGGTATTTATCGAAGAGAAAGAAGATTGATTCGTGATACATTTGCAGAGAAAGATTATTGCTTCAAGATGTGCAATAATCGTCATATCGCGGCATGTTGTGCAGAGCGTAGTAGCGAAAGGGTTAAAAGAAAGAGTAGACGAAGATGGAGATCTCGTTTGGAGGAAAGTTAAAGCACTCGAGGCGAAGGAGCATCGAGAGACACGCTCGAAGAGGTCTCGTTTCCACTTATACGTGCTTACAATCGACTTCTGTGCGGTCCACAGAGGTGTTTCCAGAGGGAAAGAGATTCTCGAAGATCTTCACCGGTCGACGATTTAACCGATGATGAAATTACGGCCTTGTCTTGCTTCCAAGTAGCCTGGAACAATGCGCAAGTTGGAAAGTATCGCGAAACTTGAACGAGAAACTTAATCACAACGTCTCTCCCTGATCTCAGCTTGGAGGACTGTTTAACCTAAAAAGCGGCCTCGCTCTCTTCCGGCCCAATAAGTTTCCCCGATGCAATTTCGTCTCCCCTCCTTGTAATTAGCATCCAAAATTCGACGGATAATCCGATTCCGGTCAGATCGAAAATTTCCTCGTCGAGCCGCCATCTCCCTCCTCGAATCTCTTCGAGACTCTTTCTCGATACTTTGTCGTTCGATCTCAAATCTATATTCTACATTCTGGAAACGATCGATATCGTTGAGAAAATATTTTTTCGAGAGGAAGGGAAAGAGGAGGAAAGAATCAAATGATTTTAAATTTATATCGTATGTACATCTGTTTAAATGGTATACTTCTTTCAAGGAGTGGAATCGTGTTCCACGAAGAAAGAAAGGAGGAAGACGCGATCATCGACCGTTGGAAAAACAGTTGAAAGAACGGGCGTAATAATTAATGCCCGACACGTTCTCCTGTTTGAAACGAGGCTCGATACACCCACCAACACCCATCCAACTCCCATCGCTGTTGGCCGTGATAAGTTGCAAACTTTTCTGGCCAACGTCTTTACGCCTCAACTTTTTACGATCTCCTTCGATATCGATCCTCTCTCAACTTAAGATTAAGCAAACGACGAGAATTATGATTAATCTCTCCCTTTTATGGGTGGAATATGATCCTGGGATCGATATTTTTTTTTTTTTTTTTTTGGATCTTTTGGAAACTTGGTTAAACAAACGACGAGAATTATGATCATCTCTCTGTCTTTTATGGGATCGATATTTATCTTTGAAATCGTTGATGGAAGAAGAAGATGGTCAATTCTACGAAAAAACTGAGACAAAATTAATTCTAAACCTGACGAATAAATATTAAAATATACGTATATCATCGAAGGACTGACATCTAAGAAACTTCTTGATTTTCATATAACGTTAAAACACAATATCCTTCGATGGATCCGTAAATATACGCTTGCTTGAGCTAAATCGTGATTAAACCTGATATTAACCGATTGAATGTGACGAAGAATGTGACAAGCGAAATGATAGAAACGGCGAATCGAGCTCGAGCTTACCAGATTTAGGAAAATTCTCTGAAAACCGCGCAGCCACGATTTATGCCCGCGTGTCGAAACTCGCCACACATTTGCTTGAGGAATTAACCGAGGCTCCTCCGTTTAATCGTGCTATCTATTAGTAGCCGAGAAGTATTCATCCTGAATCTCGATAACGGATGCAAACGCGGCCGTTAATTTCCTCGAAAATCGATGAACGCCGCCGAGATTCAGAAATTTCGTTGTGCACGCTTGCACGGAAAATTCGAGATGGAATATTGAAAATTGCTTATACAGAGAGATAAAAAAGTATATTAAAAAAAAATAAAAGAAAGGAAAAGATGGTGGTACAAGACGAAATGGTGCGGAAGTGTGTGAAAAAAGCGTGTGTCGAATTTTTGTTTTCGAAAAAATATCGAACGATTTTATGCACGTGCACTTGAGGAGGTAGAATGTAGAGTAGAGTCGTGTTAAGTGCCGCTTCGCTCAAGTGCTCAAGTGCACCGGCTTTGTGGAAGAAAGATCTTTATAATCGATTTTCCAAAAAAAAAAAAAAAAAAAAGAAATCGAACAACATTCCGTCAAAAATTCTTACTCTACTATTCTCATTTCTCCATCGATTCGTTGTAATTTTCGATACGTCGTTTTTACATATATATATATATATATATCGATGAACAGCAATGAGTAATGTTCTTTGCCTCGACCCCGAGAGTCTCGAGATAGGAGATTTAATCGTGTTAAACGGTCGTGCATTCGACGTGGAAAAGCATACCGAGCGATCAAAAGTCAATTTTCAATCTTTAAACGGAGGGATAAGGAGCAATATTTTTCTATAGTGGAAAATTAAGATTACATTTATAGACTAAAATAAATAAATATAGGATCTACTCTGTGCGTGTGTGAAGAGATTGTGTTGTGGAGGGGATACACTCACCGGATTCTCCGCGAAGAAAGCGTCTTCTTGACGTTTCGTAGGCAGATCCAAGAAGACGGACGATCTAGACCGGTCGTAAAGATCCACGTCGACGAAGAAGTCGAAGAGGGGTGCGCCGTTCACCCTCAACAACCTCGAAACTAGGGGTGTTATGTCGGCCGGTGCAATGCTCTTCGGCGGTAGATAGCCCCCGAGTTCGCGTAAAAGCTCGTAAACTGAAAACAATCGTGATCGTGAACAACGATTTCTTTCTTTCTTTCTTTCCTTTTTTTAACGAAGTTTCGCGAAAGTGGAACGATAGAATAATGCGTCGAACGCGAATTCATCGCGAGAAGAGGCGTAGGATGGGGTGGAGAAAAGAATGGGGTGGAAAAATAATCGAAACTCGCAAACGTGGAAGAGGTTTTTCATCATAAAAATCGATTCGACGAGCACGGACAATGAGCAGGATTCCGATATCCGGAACAAGGTGGAACAAGGTTCGAATACATTCATCTTCCTGTTTAACGAGCGACTTTTCATCATCGAACTTCGCGTCCATTCTCTTCTTTATCGACGCGACCGCGGCCCATCGTGGATGGCAACGTGAATAAAAGGCGAGCACGTCGGTTGGCCGTATGCGAGATCAACAACGATCTTATCGAGGTTTACGATCGCGTCCTCTCGTTCGGGGAGAATCAAGCAACGACCTTCGTTGCTATCGAGAACCTGTCACGCTATTTCGCTATGCTTGACGATCATCGTCATCGATCGATATTTCCGAATCCACGTCACGAGTCGAACGGGACGAAATAAGAGAAAACTAGGTAATTTAAGAGGTTCGGTCGATCGACGGCCGAGTTGGAAAAGTCGGATTGGCGAGAAAGAATTTAACAGTGACACGTTACCGTCACTCTCGCGATAGTATAATATCGTCTCTACTCGTAATATCATTGGCCAAGGTTATCCGCCTATGAGATCGCATACTTCATATCTGATACAATATTTATTATTCATTATTTATAAAAACTTGTTTCTCTTGTCTTTTAAAGCTCGATATAATGTTTTTCATATTCGAATCAAATCTCCTTTCCATCAATTATCACTCACGATTAAATGACACAATTTTCCTCAACACTTGTTCTTCTCTCGCCAAAAATTATCAACAAATCGAACAATCGTCCCTGTTTCCTTCCCTTTCCTTTCATATTTGTTGTAAACGATGTCGATTTCATCCGGGGAAAGCGTTACACAAACGATCGGTGAAGAATTTCCATTAGAAACTCGCCCCTTTAAGAGGAAAGGTCTGAAGGGGCAAAGCTTAGAGCTCGATAAAGATGGCATCTTGGAATATATCCACGCTCTCGAAATTCTGGCAAGTTCGCCGTTAAGTAAAGGTTCGCGTGATTTCAATCGCGGCGAACAATCGCCCGCGCCTCCTCCCCCCTCCTCTTGCACCTACGAAATCGACATCAACCACCTCGTCCTCCACCCTCTCCTCTCCTCGATCTCCTTGTGCTCGTCTGTATGTTTGCATGACGCAAGCAGCGACGTACACCGATCGCTTTCGATCGACGCCCGAAATTTCTCCTCCTTTGTTTCACCTCACCTCCCGTCTCCCCTTCGTCTCGCCCTTCAAATTCATACGTTACAATCAGATAATATAACAACAACAACAACGAAATCATCGTCGAAATTGAAATGCATTATCTTCGATCATGTAACTGTCCCAAAAGAATTACAAAAGATGTTAATAAATAATTATCCAACCCGGTCTCTTTTCAATTCTCTTTTCAATAATACAAAATATAACACAAAAACACAATCTTCGATAATTCGACCGTCGAGGAAACAAAGAAGTTAACAATTATCCGGCCAGCTACTCCCTACTCCAAGATTCTCCAAGATGAAAATCTCTCTTTCAATAATTAGAAACTTGTACATACACGCGCGTTACAACAATATAATATAACAACGCAATCTTCGCACACTGCGAACGCTCGAGGAACAAAGAAGTGGAACAACCGATAGTCCTCCGAACCGATTTCTCCTTCTCTTCGATGAAAATTAAAATCGCGGGAACGCATTCGATAATTGAAACTTCGTTATCGTCCACAACAACGACGTTTCGTGACGAACAGAAAAACGCGCGGTTGGAAAACTAATTTAGAAATCCGCAATTTCTCCCTCGATGCGCGTATACCCTCCACCCCTCCCCCAACGAGATCCCGCTAACGAGATAATTTTCCCCGCGTTCCTCGAGCAACGGGTCGGCGGTTGATTTCACTGGCTGCTTCGTAATTAGAGGCGTCCTAACGAAACGCGTATAACGCGCGAGACGGTTGAATCGAGAACGCGTTCGGAATAGGTGGAGGAGGGAGCCACGATGGAGGGAACAATCCGGAAGTTCCATTTCCGCAACCCACAATCTTCCCCGATTTCCTCGGCATGGAAATTCAATCGGGATACGGCCAGCTACGGGCTTTGAAATTAACCGTGCCTCCGACCGGCTTAATTCATCCCTCCCCATCCTCGAGAATCGACCATTTTCCCAACACCCATGATATATATATATATCATTCGTGTACGCGTATATCGTGTCACAATAAAACGAACGAGATGTGGACGATGGCGTTCGTTTCTTCGTGCTCGTTCGAAGATTTCGCGTGGGTGGAGAGAAAGAGAGAGATAGAATGGATGTTGTTTTTACTATCGTTTAAGAATCACGGTATCGGAGGAGCCGAATTTAGTGAATCGATATCTATTCCATGCTCGAGGTCGCTATTATTACAAAATTATCGAATCGGAGAGAAGGAAGGAAAAGGATCCATCTCTGTTGGGTGGAGAGAGCAAGATCGAACAAGATCGAGAGGTTCAAAGGGCAATCCAAATGTGAAATCAATTGCGCGTTCAGTAAAAAGAAAGAAAAAGACGGAAGAAGAGGAACGGCGGGGGAGGTTTGTCGCGCTGCTTAAACCCTTCCATTCAGTTCTGGGGAGACGCGAACTTCCGGCTTTCAGCCAGGAGAGTGCACTCCTCCGCGTCGAGAACGAACTTTGACGAACTCGACTCCGTGAAACGTCGTCCACCTGTCTCTCTCCTCACCCTCGAGTTTCCATCGATGGATAAAATTATCGTGTTCTCTTCTCCCCCAATCTTCCTTCAATCCTCCCACGAAAATCCCACGAACCTCCACGTTTCCAATGAAGAAAGTTACGGAAGTGTCGAGTTACGACGATCGAGATTGTCCTTGACACGGTTTCCGAGTCGAGCATTAACATCGGAGGGGAGGGGGGGGGAGGGTTAAAAAAAGCTTCTCGTCATCAACTGCCAACCCTCTAACGTGCCTCGATGCAATCTATATATAGAACTACTTTGGTACTACCTTGCTTCCCTCCCCCCCCCCCCTCCACCGTGCCACAGCCGTGTCGAGTATTCCTCGAGAATTCTACACCTCCCCTCAGAGCGAGCAAAACTCACGAACCGATTCTTTACGAACACTATTCGCGCTGTTTCCCGAGTTAAAAAGTTATTTTAAGATATCGATCACGAAACAACACTGTTTCTCTTATATAATTTCTATATCCGATAAATTCTAAAATACCCCTGATAAATAAAGAATAAACTCGCGCAGGGGGAAAAATTTCGAGGTTCCAAGTTTTTTACGGATCGAAGCATCGGGCATGGAATTTCGTATTTTCCGTAGTACGAGGAACAGTTTTCTCTCGGGGTAGAGCCGAGTAAATCATCCGACCGTAGTAGCTCGAGGCCAAATTGTCCAACCTTGACACCCTTGGCGACTTTCGTTTCGTCGTTTTCTTATTTGCCAACGGCTTATAATCCCGACGCTCGCTTCCACGATTAATCTTCCCCCGTTAATTGGGTAATGGATCGTTGCACGAAACGTGTCGGCATGGTACAGGTGCCGGCCCGTGATAATCGATTCCTCGTGCGTTCCACGTATATTCCGCGCGTGGAGGGGAAAACGCTCGATTGTCTCTCCTCGGACCGAGGAGACGCGTAACCATCGTCCATCTCGAAACGGTCACGGTCTGGCGAGTAGAATGGAGCGTAGTAGCTCTATAGGACGAGACAGATCCGATGATAAAGTAGATTATGGTTCATGGCCAGACTTCGAGGCGAGGATACGTCGATCGTGATGAGTGGAATGAACAGTTATAGAGGAAGATTAAGTAGATCAAGTATAGTTACGGTCGGACGAGTAGAGTAGATCTAGTAAACGGGATAATGTCGCGATATAGACAAGTGGAATAAAGTATTCACGGCCACAGTGGAGAGACAAGTGGAACGAATTGGTTATATAGGCAGGCGAGGAGAATGGGCTAATAATAATGGTCGAACAAGTGGAGTAAAATTGTCCTGGCTCGGCAAGTAGAGCGGGATAATCGTTGTCGCGACAGCTTGTTCGTTTTAGAAAGTTAAAATAATACGTGATATTAGAACATCATAAAGAAAACATATATATATTTGCAATATATATTTACGCGTCGTGTTTTTCTCTCCCTTTTCTCCGTTGATTAAAATATAGAAATCGACTTGTTCGAGACAATATCAGCCGCTGTGAACTACTTTGAAAGTTTGCAAGTTTCGCTATGGTAACTGTACGCCTTATACAAAGGCGAATCATAAATGAGTCTTTTGTGATGTCATATATAAATAGAATAGCAGGATTTAACGTGGATAGAAGCATGAGCAGCAATCTTGACCGTGAAAATCAATCCCCATCTCTTATCCTTGATTGTTTACAATTAATCCAAAATGGAATAAAATATCGATCGATTCTAACGAGAACGAATATCTTTCTCTCCCTCTCTCGTTCAGATTTCAAGTAAAAGATAGGGGAATATCGAGCCTTCCTCCTCGAAGGGAAGGACTTCGAAATGAAATTTGCAGAGGAGGGGAGGGGGGGAGGGAGAAGTTATCGCGTTACCAACCAGCCATTGTAACGCCCGAAGCAAGAGCAATTCTATAGCAAATTGCAGAAGGGTGGCGAAAGTCGTTCGCGATAGCGCCGCCGCAACGGGCCACAATAACGAAAGCATCGTCTATCCCTGGAACGATGATGAGAAAATGTGGAAAAGCTTGTCTTGTCGCGGGGACGCTTGCTCGATCTTCGACGTGGATAATCGTGGATAATGAGAGGTTGGACACGAACAGGGACACGAATATCTCGACCTTGGACGGGGATCGAAAGTACGATCGACATTCGACTCGACTCGGAAGCAGAGTCAGTCAGGGGAAAAAGTGGGTCACAGTGGATCGTGACCCGCGCCTGCCAACACGCACGCGAACCTACGTTATTCCCCTGTTCTGCGTGTACGCTTTTTCACCGCTCGTGTCGTATCGTACGCACGCGATCAGCTCCGCTGCGCAAAAAGAACCCACCTCCTTCTCTCCGCCTCAAGGACCCGATCACGCACCCCGATGAACGCTCGCCCGCATAATTACGCATAATCGTGGTTGGCAACCGAGGTCCAACACCGATTAAAAAAAAAAAAAAAAAAACGAAAAACACGAGGAGGAAAGACGAGGTTTGTGCGAAAATGATCTTGAAACGATCTGAGAAACCGGCGTCTTGCAACAACAGCGAGATTTTCGAGGGGGAGAAAGAAGGCTATGGTTTATTGCTTTATTATTCCGTTCCGTTTTATTATACCTTCGAGGCTGGTGGATACCGATGGGACCTCAACCCGTTCTCAAAAGTTTCAAGGTTTTTCTAGAATTATTAAGAGCGATACCAGTCAAGCTTTTAAACCGCTTAAATGGTTTATTTCAAGAGCCACCTCTGCGCATCGTCCCCGAACATGGTGCGCGAAAACGAGCGTGATTCTTGGAAAACAATTTGCGGTCGAATACGAAACAGAAGACGAGCCAACTCGTTTTCCCAACTCCGTTTCCTTCTTGTCGCGTGATCGATGATCCGCCTAACTATTTTTGTCTACCGGAACAAAAGGCGGTCGTCCAAGCTTGTTCGAGAGGATGTTCACGTGTGTGTAATCCGCAAGAGGCACGCGGAGAGACTCGATTCCGAGGGATTGGCAAACGAGCCGCGGCGACCACACACGCGACCACCCCTAATATCCACTAATTGTTCCCCGATTAATTACGCGCACACAGTCGAGCTAATCCGCCGCTGACATTATTATCCGGTTGATTGTCGGCTACGTTATCGAGCCTTGCGTCGATCAGCGACCATTTACGGCGACCGGTATCGTCGAATCTCGGTATCGCGTCGTTCGAGTCTCGTTTCTAGGGGGTGAATTGCTCGATCACGAATTGGTCCGATTTTACTTTTCGTATCGATGTTGTTTCGCTCGTTGTTGTTTCGATCGCGCGTGAAACCATTACAGCCGAATTTCACATTGAATTTTTTATTCGTGGTTGAAGGAAGCAATCGTTGATTCGTATCATGAATTCGAGTCGCGTTTGAATCGTCATTATCAAGTTCAAATGCACTCGAATTTCTTGTGAAAATTATTCGTAGAAAGAAGTAATCGATTCGTATCACTGAGCTTGCCTCGTGTTCGAATCGTCATTATTTTGATTGCACTTCGAGTCGTTTGAAGGCGGTTGAAAAGAAAGTAATCACGGTTGAATTTACTTGACTCTAGCCTCGTGGTTCGATGTCGGTCGTGTAATTCGATTCGTCATGCCACTGGCATCATTGAAACTTTAATGCTAATTGGAAGAGCGGAAAGTTACCCCCGTCATGGTCAATGGATTTTCTCACGGTTTTCAGATATAAATTATTCACCAGCGATATTCATGACGTTAGACGCGTTTTAACCATCGAAAGGATTTTATTGTAATATAGCGATACAAAAGAGCGAGAAAAAACCGTTCAGCCTCTTTTAATACTCGTTTAAATACCACACATTGTGCATCTCTCTCGATTGGAAACTCGATCTTTGCCCTTCTTATTTACGGCATAAAATATCAAAATGTTGTGATATTAACGAGGGATAACTATCGCGAGGAAAAATCGCGACGTCTTTCTATTCTGCAAACTTGAATAATAATGTAACAATCCACCTCTATCGTGCAACTGGCGATATTTTAATCCATTCTGATCTCTCCTATCGATAAAAATATCCCGACAGATCCTCCTCCCCCCTCTTCACATTCGTATCAATTCGCGAGTCACGATCTCCTCATATTTCTTCGACCGGGTCGAGATCGATCCGCCCATAAATAAACGCACGGACGAATAAAAATTCTTTTTCAAAGAGGCAAGATGAAGAAAGAAAGAAAGAAAAAAAAAGAAACGTCTCTCGCCATAAATCACGAAAACTGGTCGAATCGCAGCCAGGATCACTGTTATCGGGGGAGGAGAGATGGATCTGATCCGATGGAGAAAGAAGAGTTTGGAAATAGCCGCGGGTTAGGAGAGAGAGAGAGAGAGAAAGAATTGTTTCATGCATTGGAGCGCGATGTTATCCCTTCTCCAGCCTGAATGCAAATCGCGGCGAGATAAAAAAGGCAACGGGCTGACCGCCAGCAAACTGTCCATCCCAAACGTGGCATACGCTTCGAGAGTGCTCGCGGAACATAATCCGCGAATCAACCCCCGAAAAACTAGCCTCTCTGGCTTCTGTGGTGGAGGGGAGGGGAGAAAAAAAGCGACGCGTGTGTGTGTATGCGCGCCATCGAGACGAGCTAATCGATCGACGTCGTGTTTTTCCCCAACCTTCTTTTTCTTCTTTTTCCTCCTTCTGTTTCTTTCTCTCTTCTCCCGCCAATTTCAATTACGCGTCGAAAGAATTTTTTTCCCACCCGGGTTGTTGTTGACCCGCTCGAGGTCTCTCGCTTTAAAAACGAACCGCAGCAGGCCAACGCCACGCTAAAACCACGGGTATGAAATTCTACCGTTCAATTAAATCCGCGTTGACAACGCGGTCAGAGACGAAAAAACATCGGCAAACTTTCGACGTCCCTCTCGCAAATTTTTTTCGCGAATTTTATAACTCTATCCATCCATACTGGATCTCTTCTTTTTTTCTTTCTTCCTTTTTTCTTCTTTTTATAGACCAGTTGGTGAAAATTTTAATTCAATTAACCCAGAAACGGGTTGTACGTATGTGGGTTAACAACCACGGGATCCAGCGGAATGGATAACGCACGGAAAGATTTTCAGGAGGAGACAGATCCATCGACGAGCGGCTTAACAGTCAATTAACGTCGAATGAACTTGATGCGCCGAGGGAGGAGGCCGTTTTTCCCCGCAACAAAGCGCGCTTTCTCTTTTTCCCCGCTCGACCAACTTCCAAGGCCCGTGTCGTATCGTGTCGCGATCGCAGCGCGGCCTTGAGCCGCGTTTCCATTCCACGTGCACCGCTCGCGACAAATTCTTTTTTAACCAACGGGAGTCGAGGAGAAGAACGAATGCGAAAAAGGAAGAAATAGGCAAAGAGTAAAAGGGGAAAGAGAGGACGTCTCCTGAACAGGACTTCTCTTTATCCTCGGCTTAACGCGTGGCCAATCGCCACAGTTTCGTCCCTTGCATTGATCAATTGGATCTCCGCTCGGCTAGTTTCGCTTTTGCACGGTTGAATCGGTCTAAAGTCTCAAATCTCCAATCCATCAATCTCCCTCTCGCCCTCTCTGCATTGTTCACGAAGCTTCCAGCTCGACTGCTTTCGCTGCCCTTAGCCTCGCGATCGTATTTTCGAAATGGCATTAAACAGCCATTCCAGAATATCGTGGAATAATATTCGAAAACCACGAACTTTCCAATTTATGAAGCGTGTCGTTTCTTTCGAACATATTCGAAACGTAAGTCAGAATCATGGAGGGGAGGGGGAGGGGGATATAGAGAGCGAAGGGATGAAGAATAGGGATGAAGAAGTTGGGTTTTTCATCGAACTTGTGGCGCACATGCAAACGGATAACGAGATTGCCAGAGCCAAGGACAATCCCGCTATAAATTTCTCTTTTAAACTTTCTTCGAATCGCGGCTACTTCGAATCCATTTCTAGCGAAGGTGGACAGAGAGAGAGAGAGAGAGAGAGAGAGGAAGAGAATCGTCGATTCTTCTCGGACAAGCGTGGTCAAGCGAAGAGTATATATCGATGATCGATCGTATATATACTTGGTATCGATCCAACTTTAAGAAGCTAACGTCGAATTGAACGATAGGCCGGCAAAGGATTTCTCGGGGGAGGGAAGCCACGTGATCGTTGCGAAGCGGTAAGAGGATTCTCTCCTCCTCTTTCTCTCGAACTCTTCGATTATTCCATTCATTGATCGATCGATCCCTTTCTTCTTCTTCTTCGAGGCTAATAAGTATCGTATTTTATTTCGAATTCGTAAATTTTCGTGGAAATTTTCGTTATAAGCGCGATGTAAACGAGCCGAATGAATTTGGGCGGAATGCAACAGCGGTCGCTTTAATCACGGTTTAATCAAACATTCCACGGTTCGATCGATCCCGTCCCTGTATTTTCACCAATCAAGCGACAAGTTTCTCCACGAGACCAACAGGTTCTCGTCATCGAACGAACCGCGTTTTTTTTCACCGAAAAATTCGAACGAAATTTGCGAGCGAAGATAAATGTTATCGAGTATTCGAGCACGAGGTCGAAACGATATTTCGACGAAACCTGGTTCCCGCTTCGATTCATCTCTGATTAATGCCACCGTCCGACGATTTGGCGCCGATACTGATTGATTAATCGCACCGTCGGCCGTATATCGGCTCCACAACCGACATTGCCTCGCTTCTATTCTTAGACCGCCTACATTGACTTTCTGGGTTAAAGCGTGCTGGGTCCTATGACGTGAGAGTTGCGACAGCCAACCAATCCTTTCTTCTTTCGAATCACGGATATTTCTCCTTCTCTCTCTCTCTCTCTCTCTCTCTCTCTCTCTCTCTCTCTCTCTCTCTCTCCTTCTCGAAAATTTTCAGCCCAGTGTTTCCGGACGGAAATTCGGCCGCGAGATAAGTTTTCGGTTCGACGAAACGACCTGTTCGTCGTCGTTCGCAATTAACCTTTCCTTTCGGATGAAATTAATTCGCCGAGGAAGGTGGAGGAAGAGGAAGTGGTTCCCGAATTTGTTGGAAAAATATTTCAGCGTAAATAATAGGGAATCCGAGGGATCGCCCACTCCCAAGACGTTGGCGGCCAATATCTTCGAAAGTTTTACTCGACTCGACGCGTATCGTTAGCGCGAATATCTTTCGACGCGAGGGATTGTTTTGTTCCCAGTGATCGAGTTTCGATCGTTGCGGAGATTGGGGCGGACGTGGTTGTATGTCGTGTTGGAACACGAGCTCCAGTTTCTCCGAGTTTTTACCCGTCGAGAGGAATTTTCCTAGAAAAATTTTTGAAAGGGGACGAGTCCAAAATGTTATATAATTGTATAACGTATAAATTTAGCGTATAAAATCTATCTCATCTTTGTGTACGAATGTATTCACGAATTTTCTATATAAATTTTCTATTCCTAACGAATTTAGCGGTGTAGAAAGGAAAGAAGGAAAAGATTGCATCAAACTCCATTATTATATCGAGGATTCCGATTGTCACAGATTTTAACGAAACAATTCCAACAAGCCGAACGGCATCGAATAATCTCGCACAGGTTGCTCTCTTTCACTTTTCGCCCGAATTCTCCTCCATGCCGCTCGTTTTTCCCAGTTTCCCTGCAATCCTCTCCCCCCCCCTCACTCTTAGCCTTCGACGGCTTTTCATCGCTCGAGCCGACCGCAATCCCATCCTGTAATTCGTTTCTTTCACCATCTACTACACACCGCCACCACCACCAACAACACCGTCTTCCGTCACCGCTTCTCTCTCTCTCCACTTCGTACTTTTTTCCTTTCCTTTTCTTTTTCTCTTCTTTTTTTTCCCAACGAGAGACGTATAACGTCTCCTCCTCGTCGTTCAGGGCGCACAATGCAAGCGAGAAAGCATTTAGCGATCGGAAAATGCCCTCTTCCCTTTCACGCCGATCCTCCCTCGCTTCTCTTCGTCTCTCCGTTCCAACAAATTCTTCGTTATTATTTGCGCGATGGAGTCGCGTATCCCGCTCCATCCATTGTGTCGTTTCGCGTCTTCTCGATCTTTACGTTAAAACCTGCATCGACCTTTTCCGACAAATGCGTTCTTTTTTTTTTTTTTTGTTTCTTTCAACGTGCGTATCATCGAGAAGCAACGATTATTTCTAACGTTTGAATCTTTGCCAGAGTATACGATATTGAAATTAAGAATAAATTTTTAACTCGATTGTAGCAGTTCGAAGTGAATCGTGGTTATATATAATTCCAAACGATCGAAGTTGTACGATTACATAATTGTAGCTATAACGAATAAATGTTACTTACCTTTTCTCGTATAAATAAAATTTTGCGTTTAGATCGAATAAAATCCATTCTCGTATTTATTTTCGACAATCGTTAACCAATTCTAATTCACGGACTTTTTTTTTTAATATCTACATTTGTGTAAACGTGCGATTTTCAACGACGAGATCGGAACAATCTATATTCATTTTTCGAAGAATGGAAAGGAATTTCGGAACGTTCGATAAATCGGCGCCAACTTTTCCCAAGTACACCGTATATAAAAGCACGAAGCGTTTGTCCGCAATGTTGCACGTGTTGCGTTCGTTTCGCATCGCGGGGATTCATTCATATATTCAATCGGCTGCGCAGATGTTTCGCCCCCCTTTTTCTCTCCTCCTCTGCGGAGGATTCAGTCGCTTTCACTCGCCCGATCGATTATTCATACACCCGCGGAAATCACGAAACTCGCGTGGCCAATAAAAACCAACAATTTTCGATCGAGGGGATCGAGCACGTCCCGAAGCACGCTCGCCGATGCAACGCCGTTATACATCGTATTTACGAACGCCGTGATATTTTTATTTCGTTCGTGGCCTACCTTCCTTTCGGCTGGATAAATATTTCGTCGACGGACGATTCTTGTTTCTCTTCTTCTTCTTCTTTCTCTTCCTCTAAATACAACGTGAAATGAATTCTGGACGTGGGATATAACATGAATTAAGAATTACTCTCGCGTCGCAAGATCGACGTTTGTACATTTATTCTGAGAAATTCGTCAGAAATTGTTGTTTGCGCCTTCTTCTCGTTCGAGAGACGAGAAATTGGAGACATCGATCGATGTCGCCGGTTTCTTTTAAAATTTATCAACCCGTATTTATTGCGTACGAGTTGGAATCGAACAGACCGATTCCATTGTGCTCGCTCTTTCGTGCTTAAATTTCGATCCAATCGCGAAAGAGTGGAGGGAGAAATTGTGTCTCGAATATCGCGAGAATTTCCTTCTCTTACCTTCTCCTCGCGCGGTACAATATCCGAATACAAATACGTATCGCATAAAATAAATCTGTCTGCAATAATATCTTGTTAAATCGCAAACTTGAAAAGAAATTGCGATCCGTCGAATCCGTCGCGAACGAATATCGTAATTACGATCGTGATTTCGATCGAAAATTCCTTGGAGAAGGAGAAAAATTTCGCGAAAAAGCGCGAAGAAGGAATCGTAAACAACAGGATTTCGCGATCGTTTAAGCTCGAGACTCGAGAGAAAGAGAGAGAGAGAGAAAGCCGCGAACGTGACGCATCGTCGGCGGAAACGGCGTCGTTTAGCGTGCGCCGACGTTATTTCCGGCAACGACACACCGCATTTGTCCGTCACGATACCGCCTTGGATCCGCAAGGATCGAGTTTAAATATCTGACTTACCGGGTGTAAAATTCACCGGTTTCTCCCTGAATTTCAAGCATCCGTTGTAAAACTGGCCCAACTTCTCGAACTCGCCCACCATGTGACCGCTCTTGTTCGCCATTAGCTCTGGACAGAAATTAATTTAAACATGTATTAATCTTTACAAATACCTTCCTACTTGTTCAAGATAATGTCCAAGTATAAGATTCGAAAAAAGATCGTTGAAAGATCCGAGAGGAGAAATATATTTATTTTTTCGTTAAAATATTCTTTACAAGACATTCGTAAAAGTGGTAGAACAGTAAATAATTCATGATGATGAGAATGATACGAAGGGTTGGTTTATGGCTGTCGAGCCATAAAAATGATCAACGATTATTCGGGAACAAAACGCAGCACGGAAGAAGACGAAATAAGCGCATGCGAACTCTCGCTCTTTGGTGAAATATTTTTCGTCCCCTTTAAATATACCACGGTCGCACGAGGGAGCATAAATCACGGATTCGTCGCTCTATAAAAAGATGAGCCGGAATCTCGAAGCTAAAACTTGCCGAATATAGGATCGCCGTTCTGCGCCATTCGAAAATGGCAAAGGTTCGTTTGGATGCCGATCGAAGGGGTGACTTATTCACCCGAATAGATCGAAACGTGGATTCCTCCTCCGACAAGACAGAGCCGTGTTTCAAAGTACTCCACTGGCGGTACTACTATGGCCAGACTATCGCAAAAACTCGAGTATTTGGCCGAGTGTTTGTACCGAGAGCGAAAATTCGCGTTTCAACGGTGAAAAGATCGGCGAGCTTTGGATGATCGAAGTTGGAGAAAGCGATAATGTAATTTCAAGTTTTTTAATCAGAAGATTGAAATTTTAGTTCAAAATTTCGTTAGCTCGGCGAATAATTGGGGCATCGGCCATTTTTGAGTAAGATAAATTTGAATTAAATTCCACGCCTTCTAAATTTTATCTTACTAAAATTGACGATGTTTTACAACATATTCTTGCAACTCTCGAGTCCAATATTTTCAATTCAAGTATGAGAGCAATCTAATTTATGGCAGAATATCAAGATTCAAAATTTCTCCTTCTCCTCCTCCTCCTCCTTATTCCAATATTATTTGAATCCGTTTATTTCGATTCGACTAAACGAGTAACTTCCGCTTTCATTTTATTTTAAATCGCAAGAAATTTCGAAAATTTCGATTTGAGATATGACGCGTTCGAATTTTTACCTCATCTTTTTTTACTTCAAACCGGATCGTTTTTAATTCGAATCGATTTCAGGATCGATCAGCAACGGGATGGAAAAAAGGGGAAAGATGGCATGATGCGAAACGTTGTTCGACTTCCTCCTCCTTTTCCCTCGTCGAGGTCGTTCGTCGAACGATCGGAGCCCGTATGTGGAGCATTGTGTCGAGTCATAGGACAACGTGCATGACACACTTCCGTGTGCACGTATATCGATTAACATGAAATATTTATAGTACGGCTAACCGAGTACAACCCAATCCGCCGCCCTTCCGTCAGCCTTTTGCCGACCTCCCGGCGGATCGTCCTCGACATCCACGTTTCCTCTTTCCACCTATCCCACATTATTTTCCGCAATATCTACATATTCGTCGTACAATCGTTACCGGCCGCTTCGAGCGCTTCTTCAAAAATTTTACCCTTCGATTTCTTATCTTTTCCTCCGCCCTCCTCCCTCATCAAGTTTCTCGCCGGATTTTCGTGGAAGATAAGAGTTTCGGGAGAAGAATAGCTTTTATTGTTGCGCGGAGAAGTTGTTCGCAACAATAAGGATAACAGGGTGATAAACTTTTCTCGGATAACTGTACTTTGATTTTCGATATCCAACGATTGTGACGAGGGATAAAAATATTTCGAGCGTCATTTTTCATTAATCCGAATTTATTCGAGAAATAAAGCTACGATCGGAGGTTTCGATCAATAATAAACTATACTCTTCCTCTCTCTCTCTCTCTCTCTCTCTGCTGCGCGATCGTAAAAGGAATTAGAATTTAATGCAATGAAGGGTGATGCGGCCACAGCCACTCTGCCACGCTGCCGACCAATTTACAGAGAAAGAAACACCTGGATCCTCGTCTCTTTACTGCCCGTTACGGAAATCGAATAAAAACTCGATTCCGTTCCAAATTATTCATACTTTTCATACCCGGAATAAACTCTCAACCGTAGGCTGTCGACGATTTATAGAAATTTTGCTTCTTTTATCGATCGTTGCATGTGCGCTTCCATGCGTTTAACGTCACGATTTACCTTTTTTCGCTTTGCCTTTTTGAAGGTGGCACAACGAACGAGGGAGGAAACGAACACTTTTCACGAACGAATTTCACGTCACGAAAGAATGAACAGCGAAAGGATCCGTGCACGTGTCAAAAGTTCGATCGATTCGCTTCGATGATCCTCGAATCGCCGACATTCCTCGACGATTCGGGCGGCAACAGTTATTTCTTTATCCAACGACAAAACTGGGCTCGACGCGTCATCGATATACCATTCGAAACTAATTCGAAATTATAGAATCTAAAGGCGGAAAGAAAGAAGGCTGAGCGAGGTTTCGAATCGTTATATTATCCGGAAACTCGTTACACGCGATTCGAAAGTAGGAGCGGAAATCCGCACTCTTCTTCTTTCGTTTCCACTTTCGTTCGTTCCCCACCCTTTCCTGCCTTTGTCCTCGCTGCTTTCCCGCGGTTAAATGGAAACTCGAAATTTCGGCCTACTGCAGCCTCTCTCTTCTCTTTGCCGGAGAGACCAGCAGTGGTGGGTGGCCAGCTTTTTGTCGAGACGCCCTCCTCTCTTCTTTCACTTTCCCTTCAATTCATCCTTCCCTTCTCTATCCTCGAGATAGCTGCGGTACGTGAATTTTTTTTTCTTTTCTTTCCTCTCTCCTCCTTTTGGTTTCTCTCTGGAGTGAGAGAGAGAGAGAGAGAAGAAGCGCGAATATTTTCAACCACGAATCGAAGCTCGCGAAAAGATTCGATTTCTCTATTTTTCGTGGAGAGGAGGGAAACATGAAAGTTTTCGCGGGATCGAATTCGTTTGCTCGAAAAAAAAGTAGTTAAACGGTGGAGTGAATATTCGAGGTGGGAGGCGAGGAGATTTCGAGATTTCTTCTTTGGTAACTTTTTCCTAACCCTCCTCCCCTTGAATGAAAATCTCGCGGAAGAAGAAGTTTTCAAAACGAAGGCGGCACTTTTCCAGACCATTGCGACTTTTCCTTTCTCTTTCTCCCTCCTTTTTTTTTCTTCTTTTGTAAGAAAGATTTTAAAAGCGATTAAAAGAAAACGTTTAAACGATCGAGATCTCTTCTTGAATTCCGATTTAAATATTTCCTCTCTCTATCTTCGACGTGCGCGGAATTTTTTTCACGAGCAACACAAAAAGTTGGGAGAAACGTTGATGCGTATTTCAGGGTAAATGCGAGCGGACATAATGGCGAGGTAACGTATTTCCATGAAAAAAAAAAAAGTAGATATTAAACGCTGGTTGAAAATGCAAACTTGCCGACTCGATAATCTTGCGCCTCTCTCTTTCTCTCTCTCTCTCTCTCATCTTTATTTCTTTGATAGTTAATAATCCTCGCGATCGATGATTATCTCGCTCGTTCGAGGCAAAAATTGATTCGTAATGGAAATTTCGATGCGCACCGTTTAGAAGGATAATAATCGGGACGATACGTGCAATCGTGGTATCTCTTCTGCTAAGATCTAAGCTTTCCTCTGTTCGAAATTGGCGGCCATCTTGATACGAAGATTGATTTCGAGTAAGATCACGTCGATGTTAAAATTCATCACTTTTTGTTTTAAACAATGATAAAAGGACGCGATGGTATTGCAATGATGTTTCGATGGAGGAGAAACAAGGTAAAAAACGCAAAATCTTCGAAATAACCAAAGCAAAAATTCCATTATCGATCATTCCTGTGCATCCCTCAATTTCTTATCGATCTATCCTATCGTTAACAAAGCAAAAATTCCATCCCTGGTGTATCACAATTCTTGTCAATGTATCGATCGATCTTTTCTCATCAACGAGGCAAAAATGCATCCATCATCGACTATCCTCCATCTTTCTTTCATGCCCGGATCGATCGTACATCTTTTTATCGAGCAAAAGGAAAAATTTCTCCATAGCAAAAACGCAATCCATGCGACAATTCCTTGTATCCATCCCCATAATACAGATCTATCTATCTCTTTTCTTTTTTATTAACGAAACGATCGACGATGTACATCCCCAATTCCCGATGGTGATTATTGCACGCGGCCAATCGAGGGTGAATTACTCTTGGTTGTGATCGAAACCGATTTCAAGGGAATTGATATCGGTTACGTGCCATTAATAACGTCCACGCGTCGACAAACAGAGGCGGAATTGAGGATATCCGGCCTGGCGTCGGCCAATTCCTTGACCGGAACTACACACATGTCGGTACAATTTGCGAACAACATCGGGGAAGGATCCTCCGTGACGCATGAGCTTGGACCGTCCTCGTCTTTGGACTGGTTTCGAGGTCGTGTTCCATCTCCAACATCGTCAATTTCCTCCACGAGCATTTCGTGGAATTAATGTTTCTATTTATTGGCTCGTGAAGCCTCTGAGGGCTTGTTGAGTGCACAGCGATACATGGTAAAAAAGTGGAATTCAAAGTTTGAGGTTTTTTATTATTATTATTATCGCAGATCGAAAGAGTTTGCTTTGACCAATGTTGAGCCAATCTTGGAGAATCGTATCGCGTGTTCAATTATTTTTATAAGTCGATCTTATTCGAATCGTACGACGTTTCTAAACTGAACTCGTCGGGAAAGATTTCGACAACTTTGGAAAATAAAGAACTGATTTTTACTATTTATCGTTTGGCTCATCGATCGTTTCTCTAAAAATATCCCCCTCGCTTCGTTTATTGAATACTTGCCTCGATGGTTTAACATCGCGGCCAAAGAGAAAGAAAGAAGAACAGTCAACAATATTTCGTTAAATTGAAAGCTTCCGTTTTATTGGCCGACGGATCTAGCTATTCGCCAATCGTTTCCAACTCGCAAATCGTTTCGAAACGAATCTCGAATTATTCTCGACTGTGCGGCACAAACGTTGCCGATTCCAAAGCTCACGACTTTTCCCAATTTATAGACGAGCTGCAAACGAGCAATCGAAATTAGTGGAAAGTGAAGGCTGTGAACTGTGCAGAATTATCCAAATGGTTGGTACGATATGTTACAATAGCATAAATTTATCGGGAAAGTTGCGATAGTTTAAATAGAGCTTTTTACGAAAATTTATCGTCGACGAAATTAATCGTCGAAAAGATCGGCTTCGATCTATCGAATATCAGCTGGAATTGTTGCTCGATCAAACTGTTGCCGGTTCGAAAAAACAGCGCGAATCGAGGGAATGAAGATCGATAGAGTTCGTCGGATAAAAACGCATCGGTCGAGGATTTTCGAGAAGGCAATTTTCCTTCCAATTATCGGTGGAAAAGAAAAATCGATGCAAATTGTGTGAGATTCGTGTGGAAACGAAACGATTTTTTCGAAAAATCATCGAACGAGAAAGAAGGGCCAATTGAAGGAACTCTGTGTCCATTTTGCAATCTAGCAGACTAAGCTGTCCAGAGGCAAAACCTGGCTGGCTCCTGGTCGTTTCGTCGCCTAAGAGTAATTGATTATTCCCGATCAAACGTTTGGCTTTCTTCCGAATTTGGAAAGTGGATGCCAGACGTTTTGCGCGTATTGGCCAAAGTAGAGTAATCGCGCTGCCAAATTTTGTACAACGTGAAATGGATCTATGTACTTTGGGGGATGAATTTTTAACCTTGACCTTTTTTTTTTTTCATATATTTTTGCTTGATCGAAATTTAATTTCGAAAATCGACGAATTAGACGAAATTGAATTTTATCAAAAGTTCGGAAAAAAATTCTTGACTTGATATCTCTCTTTCGTAATTTGATAAAAGATTTGCGAAAAATTCGCGTGTTCGCGACGAATGTTACGACGATCTCGGTTTCGCTCTTATTTCGAAAATAAGAAAGGAATTGTATCCCAATTTGCAGCTTCGAAACTGCAGCGTGCAGCTATGCAGCGTTCTATTTATGGAAATGGATAGACTTCATAAATAGTTAGAATTGCATAAGAAGAGGGGAGGGAGGGGGGAGGGGGAAAGGGGGAGAGAGTCTCGATATTTTTTATCATCTCGTTGCTCGGGATTCTCGATAGCGCGGACTTATAAAGTCTGAATTTGCCCAGAAATTCTAGTCGAGTCGCCGTTGCGGTTATAAACAAAACTTCCGTGAAACAGTAACTAGGCGACTCGAATTCCGCTTAAGACCTACTTGCAATTTGCATTCTGGATTAACAACGAAATTTTATACGAAGGCAATATTGCCGGGAAAACTTCAATCTCGTCTCTCTCTCTCTCTCTCTCCATTTCAACTATATTTTTCAATGTACAAACAAACGTTCGTAAAAGAATCTTCTCCTAGGGAGAGAATTCTCTTTTTATTTGCTTATTAAAATTTTTAACATCTTTTCACTTTTCTTCCTTTCGAAACAACGAGTGCAATTTAACGCATTAAGTTTTAAGAAGAAATAAATACAATTTTATTTATATATATATAAACGTGTGTGTCTATACGTATGCTATAAATAATAAATTCTCTCAAATAACTTACTTGACTTACGCAAGCAAGAAAATGATACGAACGTACAATAGTATAAACTTCTAAACGTATCCCGTTTTAAAAATTGGTTGGAGAAAGATAAACATGCATTTGTTCGTACGGAAGTATGTCGATAAACCCATACGTCAAGCACCAATAAACGTAAAGTCTACGATAAATCTTATGCTGACGCGCATCAAGGAACAAACGAAACATCGATATATTTACGTAAAGAAAAGTATTACGGCGAAAATATTACGTATTCCATTGTATACGTTGAAATAGATGGAGCGGGCCACCGATACGATAAAGTTAATTTCGCTTTCGGATCGAGAGATTATCGAATTTGCGGTCAGAGTGTGTTGCCGCGTATCGCGTTGAATCTGCGAAATACGAAACCAACTTTCCCGCTTAATCGGTACGTCTCCCTTCCAGATAAAGGGGAAACGAACCGCTTGCGGCTGAGACAAGAACAATGGCGGATTAAGCGAACCCTAAAACCAAGTAAAAGGAAACGGTATTCTTCTTTAATCGTATCATATCAGAATTCGAAACAGATTATCGATTTCTCGAACTACAAGAATCAGAGTTGTAAAACGTTGCACGAAATCCAAATGATAATACTATACGCCGTAACGTACGTCTCTGAAAGGATTGTATGACGAAAAAGTAATGAAAAAATGAAATAGATCTTTAAAATTAGGACAAGATTCTTTTTTCTGAGCTGAGCAGAACAAGAACAATGGCGGGTTAAGCGAATCGTGTTTTATTCTAAAACCGAGTAAAAAGAATAAACAATATTCTCCTTTAATATCTCCTTTACATATCAGAAACAGATTTTTCGAATCGAGAACTACAAGAATCAGAGTTGCAAAATGTTGCACGAAATAATAATACTATACGCCGTAGGATCGTCTCTGAAAGGATTGTATAACAAAAAAAGTAATGAAAAAAATTAGGACAAGATTTCTTTCCTTTTTTCGAAATTTTGAGAACGTGGAATGAAAGATCCCTATGAGATACGTTCACGTCACCCGCCACGGGATATGGAAAAAGTGTGCGATTGATCGATCTCTGCGACGTTTAGATTTCATTAGATATGTATAATTGGAAAATCGTAAAATCGAATCGATTTATAGGAGGAACCTTCGACGTGACTCTAGCTTAACGGGACGAGCTTGATCCATTAAGCAGGTTGGATTAATCAAGTTTGTAACCCTCTTCTTTGTTCTTACGTAAATTCTACATAAGGCACTAAGGCTTCGCCAATATTCCAGGAACGAAGATACGTACGAGACGATTTCGAACCGATACAGGTTTCCATTGGTATCGTATCGTTGATGGAGGAACAGAATATTCCATCTTTCTACGCGTCTTTCCAACGCGTCATTCATTCGCTTATTTGAAAGTAGACGCGAGCAAAGGATATTGCAGTAAGTGTATTTAATATATGTATTTAAGTTTATTGCAGTTACAATTACTGCCTCTACGTTTGGAATAGAACTTTGTGCGACGTGCACAAACGGAAAACGATAAATATAGGAGTTGTGTTAAGAACACCTGCTATTTCAATTTCAATCGATCGATTGGTAAAATATTATTGCAAAGAATCTGAAAAAGGGACGTATCTTGTTTAAAAATCTTTAAGATAAAAGTGTTTTGCAAGAAACATCCATCGAGGACGATCCCCGGGAAAAAAAATTTGGCCAAAGGAATGCTCGACTCGACATTTTGATTGATTGATTCAACGCGATTCCTGAGCAAGAGGAATCGAGATGAAAAAAGCGTGTTTCCAAGACGAGAGCCAAAGGAGATTTCTGGTTGATGAGAAATTTGGAAAAAATGGTGGCGCCAACCGGTCGTGTACGTGTACGCGAAGAAGTTGATTTTTAAACTCTTGTCAAACTTTCTCGATTCCGTTCTCCCGTCCTTCTTTTTGTTGCTCGAAATGTCGGATGGCATCTCTCTCTCTCTCTCTCTCTCTCTCTCTCTCTCTCTCTCTGTGTTTCTGGTCGAAATAAAAATGATAAGCGACGAGGAGAAAATGGCCGCGTGACGAGCGGTTGTCCAAGTGTTTCTATTCTTAGAGGGACATTTTTGTCGGTCGAGAACAATTTCATAAAATGTATATTCGTTTCGCTTTGGAGAGATAAAAAGAAAAAAAGAAAGAGAAAAGAAGCAGAAGTCGTATCGAAAAAATACACAATGGGGTGATCCTTTCTTTCGCGTTGATCTCCATTCGTATGCTGGACGGAGAAAGATTTACAAGCTCGAATGAGTGCTTCGTTCGCGCGAAAAAAATGAGAAGCGATGAATTATTACGCGGAACGTCCATGTGTCATTCTTTGAGCACGCCGCGCCTTTTTTTCATAGACTCTCCGTCCCTGTAAATCTTCATTTCCGTCGACCTTTTTCTCCCTCTTTCATCCAAAACGAAGGGGCAAAAAAAAAGAAACACCCTTCGAGTTTAGGGAAGCAGATTCTCTTTCTTTAAAGAGAGGAAACCTTCAACCAAAGAATTCTACGAAACGACCTAGCGAAAGATGGAATATTATTCGTGGAAACGAATTTTCTTTCCAACGTTTAAATTTGCAATCTCGAATAAAAACTTCAACAACTCGACATTAAGTTTATCAAATTTTTTCCGAGCAAAGCAGTGAAAATTCTTACCGCGATGGCGATGAACGTACGTAATCACGATCGTCGCTATGTTATCTGATCGAAAATCCAAGTCGTCGATGGATAGATTTTTCCAAAATTGATGGTTTTTCCAAAATTTCGGGTGAAATTATTATATCTGGACACAATTTGTACAATTTGTCGAGCGAAACGATTCGAACTTTTTTCCACAATGTTGTTTCGTCAGAGTGGGCACCCGGTTGTTTTTCATCCCCTACGTCAGCGCATCGTGACGTATGCACGTCCAGCTCTTTTAATCGCGTATGACCTACATATCCCCCCGATTCTTCTGTCTCTTCTGTTTACTCGCACGTACTCGCCGCGAAATATATTGGAATCTCGATAATTCGTCTCGTTTAACGAACGCGAATTTTCGATCGAGAGCGAAAACGAATGGATATTTTAACGATACGTCTGGGAATTAATTTTAATTCCATATCGTAGTGAATACTTTTAAAATATTTTTAATCCTTCAGAATGGACAATCGTTTATTTCCGGGGCGAAAATTTCATTTTCGAAAGTATTTTAATATCCCGCTTTTAAATATTTGATTGGATTTGGAAACGATTGCATAATGGAATTAGAGACCTCGTATAAATATCCCGGAATTCCATTTCTCTATCTCTTCGAGAGAATTTTAATTTCTTTTTTTTTTTTTTTTTTCAAATATTATACCCGATGAACTCGATCGAGTATAATGAAGCGAATACTTGAAAAGTAATCCCAACAATATCTTCAGGAATAGCGAAGAAAAAATAATCGTGGACGTAAGTAAGACTAGATTTTGTCCAAACACATAATATCGATAAATTTAAACATGCTCAATTTCAACTCTCTCTTTCTCGAGATTCGTTCGGTTAACCCACGTGGTGGAAGCCATAAAAAAAAAAAAAATAGGATAGTTGAGGCAACAGATTACGTAAGAGATCCAAGATGATACGATTGGAAAGGAGCGGATTGAAAAAGCAAGGAAATTTTTAAACGACGGCCGACATTTCGTCGCATTTCGTGATCGTAGGACGAGGATCGAAGGGAAAAGTAGAAATGAATCGATCTTGAAGAATGTTGGCGGAAAGAGCGGAGGGGATGTGTCTCGACGAGTAAGAGTTTCGCGATGATGATGCGAATTGATTCGAAAGCAGGGGCCGATCAAGAAAGTTTCGTCTCGAATACGCTCCTGAGCGTTTGGTTAATTGAAAGTTTAAATGACGGAGGGAAAATTTGCCCACGCTTCTGAATCAATTATCCCTTCCTCGAGTGCTCGAGTTGGAAGTTGGTGGGAAAGCTTCGCTCTTCTCCCCTTTTTTTTCAATAATTAATTGGCAAGAAATTAATTTCGACATTCAAATTTTGGTTTTATCGATCGACGAACGAAATGTCGTGAAAAAAATCTTGTATCTCTGCTTAACTTGTTGTTAACATTGTAAAAATGTTTGCGATTCATCCACAATTCTAAAACTCTTACTCCATTTACTCATTAATTTACTCCATCTTTTCTTTTCTGTTTAATTGTAAGTTAACGTAAACAAGCTCGTGAAAGCTCGTTAACAAAGAAGTATCATTATTATTATTATCTTAAACGTGGATGGATATCACGTAACATATATATATATATTCACGTAACTATTTTCCTTCGTTCGGAAAAGAGGTTCGCAAACAGAGTTCTCGAATAACTTTCCAAGGGTGTCTTAATGGAAAAAAAGAAGAAGAAGAAGAAGAAGAAGAAAGGAAGGAGAATGGGTTGACTCACTGTGAAGATGATCGTCAACCTTCGCCTGGAGCATGTTGAAGCTCGAGCTAGGTTGATACGGCTGCTGATCGCGGATACCGCCGCACGCGAACTGATAAAAGTCCTTGCAAGGATCCATCCCCTTCCTCATGAACGCCACCATCCGCTTCGAGGCTTCCTCGCAGGCTTTCGAGTCGCACAAACCCTCCTGGCCATCCCTCTCTCTGATACAGGCCTCGTCCTGCAATCAAAATCGTATTCTCTCTCTTTCTTCTTTTTTTTTCATATCGTTAGCCTCCAACTTAATCCAGAAGGACTGGGAGGAAACGATTCTCGACTTGGATCCCCCTTATGGGCGGTCGTTAATCGATACAAAAGAAATTAGAGGGGGGGTTAATATGTATTATATTGCACGAAGGTGAAGGCGAGGCGGGTGCAATAACGAGGATGAAAGGAATAAAGTTTGAGAAATAACGTTGAGAATCATTTTGCTAATGCAAGAGGTCAAGGATACGTTTCTTAGGCAGGACGGTTCAAATGTTCCGTCGTAAAATTTTTATCGCGCAGGAACACTGTTCTCTTTTCTTAATTTAATTTATTTAGCGCGATACGATACGTAGAGTGTAATTGAAACCGACACGCCGCTTTATTTGCCCATTCCACATTTGCTCCTCCTCGTCTAATATCGCGTGTAACATTTTTACGAATCGAAGAGAACAAGTACAGTTTTCTTCGATTTATTCTCTTCCCTTCTTCGGGACGATTGGAGAAAGATTTGAGAAAAAAGAAAAACACACGACGAATTCTAACGAGGAATCTTGGTTGATCTTCTTTTATTTCCGCGAGTGGATGGAAAAAAAAAAGAAAGAAACTCGTTCGATTCGTCTTCAAATATAAAGATCACGCGCCTTTGTTCCTTAATGCGTCGGGGGAGCGCTCGCGAAGCGAAATCATACGTCTTTCTTGAAAAAGACGAATGGTTTGACGCGAACTCGGAGACTCGGTCGAAGATAAATAAGAGGGAAAGAAAGGCGTGGAGGAAAGGGGAAGTGAAGGATCGGTCTCGACTTATTTCCTGGAAAACCTGTCCAAAGAGTTAACCTAAAAATTTGAGGGGCCTAACGAAAGGGGCTGCGCAACTACACGTCGACGATTTTCATTGTCGTCAATTGCCTGGATGCGCCTTTTCTTGACAGAGACGGATGATGATCCTTTCGCCAACGATGACGTTGGATCTCGTCCGGACGTGGTTGCGTGAAATTAACCAGGGTTCTGACCCAGTTCTCGAGAATTTTTCACCCGTGAAAAAGTAGAAGGATCGAGATCTAAATCGTAAGAAAATCTATGCAGGTAGCTATCTGTAATCGAGTCGAAACAAGTACGATCTCGCAAATATCGTTTCACCACAACTCATTACACCATTCGTGCACTCGATCACCGTTCCCCTCTCCCCTCCAAACCAACTATATTTTTTTGCATATATATATATATATATATATGTTCCTCTACATCGTCCATGAAAATATTCTCTGATGAAAATTCTTCGAGACTGAGCAGGCATCCGGCTAGATGACCCAGCTTTCGCGATTCAAAGATTTCAGCTTTCGGAAATTCTTCGCCAAGTCGTCCGTGAATTTCGGATTCTTTAACAGGAAACCGAAAAAGGAAAGGAAAGCTCTCGAAGGGGATTGGATACGCAAAGGAAACAGCTTCTTTGACACGGTTTTCGACACGAGAATGAATTCGGCTTAGATGGGATGAAATTAGGCCCGGAAAAACTTTTCGATTTCGTATTCCACGTGCTTCGACGCGCACAAAGTGTTCTCTGCTCCGCCATAAGGTGGAGATGATAATTTATCCTCGCCTCGATTCGGAACGTATGGGCTCAAGTATGCGGAGAGAATTTCTCGGGATTGAAGCTCGGTTACGCGTAAGGAAGCGTGCCAAATGGCGTGGAGAATGCGAGCGAGAAACTTTGGCACGCCTTTGATGACGCGCTTCGATACGAATTTCTAATACTTTTCTCGTAATATATCTCCACGACAAAGAATATTCTTCTTTCGCGAAAGTTTCGAACAAGGTTTTTACATCGTGCGCATTACATCGAACAAAAGAATAAGCATTGTTCTTATATAAAATGTTTCTTCTTAATAACGAATCTATCTATCTAAAGTAGAATTAATTTCTTTTCTCGCTCAGCGGCTCGAAAAGCATCACTATACGCGTGTTGATTGGACCGTGCGTTGCAATTCGCGCACCCCGTGTTAACTTTCAATAAAACACACGCCAATCCACGTATAAACAACAGACTATATATACACACATCTATAGAAATACACCGATAATACTCTCTTTTTTTTCTCTTCGATTTTCACGCACACGTGAAAAAAATGAGAGACGAAGTTGAAGGAAAGTTGGAAGGAAGATGGAGGGATTTCCCATCGGGGGTCAAAAGTGTCCGAGCGGTGAAAGATAAAGGTCAGGATGAAGGGTGAAACCCTGACCTCGCGTAGGGTTGACATTTGCCTCGAAACCTTACCGCATAGTATGGCTTCGCGCATACCTCTCTCTAACGACCCGTGGTCGAACTTGGCGAATCCTCCACGGGAATAGCATTCGAATCCATCATTTGTCGTCCACGCTGAATATCAAACGTCGAATAAATCTAGCGAGGCCCTCTTTCTCCGCCATCTTTTCTCCGCATTCTGCCTAATCCTCGTTTCGTCGACGAACGTTTCGAGAGGGACACTCGGGGGAAAAACTCGGTGAATATTTCAGATTGCGCGCACGGTGCAAAAATGGCGTCAGGATTTACAGGATTTTTGTTTTTGAATAATCGAAATCTTTGTAAATATAAATGTTCCGTGTCGCGTTATTACGAACGTATTCGCTGAAATTTCTCCAATTGTTCAACGATTTATAAATTTCATAAATTTTAATAATTTCTTAAGTAATATACGTTGAATATATACATATATTCGTCGTGACTAAAGGCATTAAAGGTTCAAGTAAAATATATGTTACAATTCAATGCGATTATTCTTCCATATTACTTTATTCAATGTCAGAATAACGTAATATAATGCGGATTTTCGTGTATATATATATATATACCTTTCACGTTATACGTGTATAATTATATATAAATTACAAATACGTTATTACGCATATCTTTCTTCTCGCGTTTAATACGCGTATTTTAATATTTATAAAGTTAATATCACGTCCCCACACGTTCTTGCAAGGGATTAAAAATACTCGAATATTCTCGTTCTTTTTTTTCCCTCTCCTCTTCCCCCCCCCCATTATGGTGGCAAACGAACGATATATTCGACACGTAGAACTTAAGGCAATTAAGAGACACAGCTTAAGATGAAGGAAACGCGAGCGGTATATTACATCGATATAACCAATCCCTTAACTACATCCGGAATATTCGAGCGGCAATCTGCTTCGAATCCCACTAACTACCCCTTGCAGCTGTAATTACAATCTGCAATCTACTTATTAACAGGCTGAAGCCGAGGGAAGACGCGGCCGAAAAGAACCGGTTAATTGATCACGGATTACGTCCAACGCTTTTCTACTGCTCGTTAACAATCCCTCGAAATGGGTGTTCGACAAAGAGGGGATTCTCCAATTCGAGCGAAATTCGTACGCGATATATCATGATTCCGATCTGATCTCGTTTCGAATAGCGAGTAAGAATCGATCCGTTGAAAATTTGATTTCATTGAGGAGGAAAATAAAATTGCCTGGTTTGGTTTTCAAATTGTTGGAACTCGAGGAATTCGGGAAAAATCAATTTTGAATTAATAAGAGCAATTTCGACGAGCCGTTGAAAAATTTAAATCGATACGCGGTTAAGGAAAATTGGTTTGGTCGGCCCGCTTTCGCATGCACGACAGCATTGGATAAAAGCGCGAATAGAATAAAATTCCCCAAATCTTGGCGGATATCATCGCTTGCAAATTTAATCGTGTATTTGCAAGCAGTTGATTACAAAGCGATGACAAAGAGGTGTCTCTGTGTTAATTAAACCAAGCAAAATTGATAAACGTTATCCTTGAAATTTTGGATGGGACGTTAATGATAATTATACACCGTCGTCCAGGCGTCGAAATTCAAACACGAATTTCCAAACCGATTCCACGCTCTATCATTAACCTTACCTCGTCCCCCTACCTTTCACTCCCCAATTTACTCGAGCAGAGGAGTGGAATGAAATAATTTTAAAAGTCGCGACCTTCTTCTTTTTTCTCCCCTCCCTCCGCCAATAATACCTCGCCACTGGAATTAATAAATTTCCGTGGAAGAGGCCGCTCGTTCGATGCGATCTATTTTTATGTTTCACAGTTTATTCTCGCCTCTCCGCGAGACAATCGATCGATCCCACGTTAACGATTATACTCACCGGCCTTTAACCCCCTTTTTTTTCTCGAATTCGCAAACGTAGCTTTGTCTCGCTTTGATCCACCGTCGATGGCCTGCGAATATTTTTTTTTTTTTTTTTTTTTTTTATTTGCACGACCACGAGCACGCACGCAACGTAAATAGTGAAGTAAGATTAATGTTGACTGTGAAAACGGAGAAATTTTTAATAGCTCGGCTCTAATTACTGTACTCGGTCACACAACGTGTGAGCGAATTATTTCTCGTTAAACGAGTTGTATCGAAGTTTTTTCCTTCCTATTTTTTTTTTTTCTTCTAAATTCGAACAAATCCAAAATTCCAAAAAATAAACTCGAAACGGGTGTACAGAATCGAGGCTGTCAGAATATCGAATTACGATCGTCGTATTCAAGGATCTTTAACTGAATTATAGACTTGCTTAATGTTAATTGGGAAACCTTATAAGGATAACTGCGAACTGATACCAATTATACGGCTATTATTCGTGCGAGAATAACATCGGATGCAACGCGTTTAGCCTCGTTGAAGGTTTCCACCAACAGCGATCGCGTCAAATCCAATTGAGATTTACATCGCGCTCTCCATCTATCGATGGAAAAAGTTTCGCGTATGTTTCGCATACACGGAAATCGAGAATTAGAAGATCTCTTCGCTCTTACGAAGAGAGAGCGAGTAGAGATCTTAAAGTTAAAAGCAAACTTGATAAAGTAGAGCGATTCTCCAAGGTTATTTTTTTCCTATTCCAAGAGTCGATGGCAATATTGTTCTCAAAGCAAGCGTAAAAAACAATCGTTCAGAAAGCTCTCGAATCAGTCATCGTTACTCCTCGCTATATAATCTTATTTTACTCGTCAAAGTAAAATGTTAAAATTGCTGTTGTCGAGGAACAACTGTCTCCGGGAAGAGTTTTATTTTATTTTTCGACAATAGAAGGAATTTTATTCTCCAAATCGTTTATTATCTTACTCGTTTAATCTCGAGAATTATAACCACTCTTGCGAGAGTATACATATTTCCTAATAACATTTCTACAAAATCCGCTGAACTCGCCTCTCAATAATAACGAACACCGGGCTAGGAGAAGATTTTACTTTATCGGGCAAGAGTTACTTATTACCCCCGCTTCACGAAAAAATAAAAAGAAATCTCGAATCAACGACTGTGAAATATTCCTTCTCCGTATTTATATCTGGCAAACGTTCCCTCCAACTCGCCTCGGAACGAGCAAGGAAGTAAGGAAGCGAAAAATCGCCTTTGGGGAATTTTCTTTCATTTTCCTTTTTTTTTCCACGGATTCCCGCTCGTCGCGACTCTAACAGCTTTGCCGACGCGATGTAAGCGCTTCAGGGAGGACGCGAACTGTTCGACTCTCGAAACCTGTTACACTAACTATTACGGGAATCGTTCTTATTCGTCGATCGCAAGAAGAACAAAAATAAATCTGTAACGTGTTTTGCCGAAAGTCTCGTATTTTTTTTTTTTTTTTTGTTTTTTTGAGGAGGAGGAAACAACGTTTGTTCTGCAAAAGTATAATCGTTGCTTTGATTCAGAAATATCACGACAATTATGAACGATCGAAATTCATTTCATGTATTATGAAATCTACAAATTAGAGTTAATTTCGAGACGAATTGGTGCAATGAATAATATAATAATAATAGTAATAGTAATAGAGCGTGTCTGAAGGAATAAGAGCCGAAACACGAGTGGCATGGCACGATAAAGTTGCAATAAAGGAAGCGAGGAATCGATGCGCCGCTTAAAAGAACGGGGCAGGCAACGATATTTTAGCGTTCGAAGGGAGCCATATTTCAGAAGAATACAACAACGAGAAGAAGAAGGATGACGCGACGGATCCGTATACATCGCTTTACGATCCAACTTTCGTTTTACGAGATTTTACATCTCGGATCGTCTCTCAGCCGAAATAAATATCGTTCAAGAATTTCCGTCTGATCTTATTTTTCGGCAAACCGCGTCACGCCTCGAAATTTTCATCTTCTATCCATCTAAGCACGCGATTTAGAGAAATAAACGCTGATCTCTCCCTTTCGAAACATTCTATATTCTATATGATTTTCTCGAAAAGCACATATGTTTCCGTATAAACAACGCATGGACCAACCCCGCATCTAATGATGAAGAAAACTGAAACCAGCGTTCCCGATCAATCAACTCCTCTCCTCTGTTCACAATAGATACAGAACTCGTGTAATGTTCAGAGAGAGAGAGAGAGAGAGAGAGAGAGAGAAAGAAAGAAAGAAAGAAGGGAAGAAAGAAAGAAAACAAGTGTAACTTTTGGGGAGGGAATAACAGTTGGCGCGATATCCTAATTCCAACAAAGAAAGAAAAGGGACAAAGGGGGAAGGAGGCGTTGAAAAGGTGAAGAGGTCTCGCCTGGGATCGTGGAAACAATCGTTTCGGGGGGATTAAAGGGTAGAGTCGTCGCTCACCAACGGCAGGCATTCACGCGGCTGCTCCCCCTCGGGCAGCGTGGTGATGAGGAAGAGGACCGGACTGGTGACGAGCAGGCTGGTGACGAGCAGCATCGCGAACGTGAGCAGCGCCTTGTGCACGGCCTTACTTCGTCGGAGCCAGTAACACGGCACGCAGCATATCCAGGTACCTTGCTGCGCGGCCCTCTCCACGTGCACCTATACATTTCAACGATCGAGTATAAATCGAATAAAAATCTTCCTTGAGGGAAGAAAAGAATAAGAAAGGAAATAATAATCGATATGCACGCACGTTTCTTCGATCAGATTGTGTGCGATTCGATAAATAAATGCAACGAAAGAAATGCCACCCAAAGTTGAACCCGTGGAAGAGCGCGGTTGAGAAGAAAGTTGTGTTGAAATTGCTTTAATACGGGAGAAGCCTTCGAGAGTCGTTTCTATTAGCAAGAGAATCGGGAAAACACAGGGGGAATGGAAAAGGAATGTCGAGGGAAATGGAACGTCAACACTATGCCGGATTATAGACGTTAAGACGTCGGGGATGAGCGAGGTGAAACCGAAGGAGGATCGAACGGGAGAAAATTAATTCGATCGAACAAATTTTCGTGAATAAGAAAACTAAAGAAAGAAAGAAAGACAGATGGATTATGGGCTCACCATCGGCTCGTCCGGAAGGCCGGATCCCTCCTCGGTGGCGGGATTATTTCCGGGTCCAGTCCCCTGTACGTGGACATGTGCGCCACCTCCGGCCCCAGGGGCGCACAGGGTGCGAGGGCTGAGGGGTAGCCTCACGCTTGCCTCGCCACGGGATCTGCCCCCGCCGCCACGGGCCCCACGGCCCCCGTAACCCCGGCTCACCGTGCACAAAGCCACATTTGCCGGGTCCCGCGGAACTCCCTAGCTCTTCAAAACTTCTCCACCCGCCGATGGACGGCAATGGACGGATCAAACCACCGGCCGGATCCACCCCTCTCCCTTCCACTCCTCTTCCATCTTCCCGTTCTTCTGTCGCCAATCTGTGCAAGGAGACAGAGAAATTTATCGTTTCCTTTTTTTCCTCGATAAAGAATTTTGAACACGGTGGAAATACCTTTTTCGAAATAATCGATATAAGAGGAATTTTTATCGTGGTAATTCGTTCCTTGTACGCGATAATTCGATCGAACGTGCGTGACGCGCAATCTCTGCGAAAAGTGTTCTTTTTTTTCCACCACAGATAGAAAACTGGTGGGTTCGCAAAGGGATATATTGGAAATCTAGCGCGAATTAGACTTAAATGATTTGAGTTTCGTGCGCGTAGACGATCGTTCGACACACGTTTCGACACGACACGCGAGCGTAATAATAAGTTTAATCGCGGCCCACGCCGTGACTCATTCGAGGCGGCAGAAAGAAATTCAGAATAAGTAGCCGGGACTCGGATGTAGATGAAGGGAGATTTATAAAAGCCAAGGTTACGCACGAATTAAGTCGTTCTCCGTATCGTAAAAAGCGATCTTGGAGTCTACTAAATCGCCTTCACGAGAAGCCTCGGTTTAATCTCGATTACTTCCAAGCTGTTTCCACCGTGGGATTTCTAATTTATGCGCATTTCTTTGTCGCGGCAAAACGCACCATTCCATCGACCGAGTCCAAACCGTTTCTTCTCTCTTCTCAAGAAAACCAAAACGAACGAAGATATAATCGACCAAAGAAGAATAATCTCGACGAAAAGTTTCTTCTGGATCCTATCTGTTCACCTGGACGACGAACGATGATCGATTTAATCGCTTTTCTTTTTTTATCAATTTTTCTTATCAATCCAATCGAATCGGCAGCTTTCTCTTATCTTGCGTAACAATTCTATCTGCTTGGCGAATTAGTTAGTCGAATCATGCGTAACAACAAATATCGGCGAGAAATTTCTGAAATTTTACAGCACGAAATATAAATATTTCAATCTTGTCTCTTTTCAACATCTCAAGCTTCATCATCAAAACTGTTTCTTCGCGAATAAATAAACAACTTTTTACGAAAAGTCGCTCGTCTAATGATAAGAAAAGCGCGATGCGTCCCCTAAACCGACGCCATTCACCCGCTATCCTCGCAGGGATAACAAATTTCCGTTTCGTTAAGGAAGGAAGAAAAACGTACGTTTTTGTTGCACGATCATTATTTATTGTTTCGCCGCTTAAAATAAAATAATCGATCCGTATTTGAAATTCTAAACTAAACTTTGAGTTAACTAAAAAAAAAAAAAAAAAAAAAAATGAATCCTTCACCTTCGAGAGAAAGGTTTTTATTTGGTCAGAAGTTCATCCGAGGAGGAGGAGATGAAAATTATTATTGGTGTCGGTATTTTCAAAGCGCGAAAACGTCATAAAGATAATAGGAGGAGGAGGAGAGTAAAAATCGATCGATTAATAAAGATTTATTAACACGAGGCCGGCCGATGATTATTCTGACCAAGATTTACGACGGTGTGTACGAGTGAACGGGGGCGATCGCCCGTCCAAATTGATGAGAACAGGCGCGGCAGACGGGATATTTATTCATAGGAGTAACACGTAAGCGAGGTGATATATTCGCCGATTATTTTTTGCATCGGGTTAAAAATATTCAGGGCCGATGGGAGATCAGATTTTCCAGTCAATGGAGTACGTGATCGAGGCCTGGGAGGAGGACGGCGGCGGTGAAAAGAAAAATGTAAACGAACCGAGGGGAGGGGAAAGCGATGGATCGAGGGGCGAAGCATGAATCGAAAGAAAAGAACCGGACATCCAGAAACACGTCATTTCTTGCTTTCTCTTTATCTCGCGAGAATACCGCGTTTCTTTTCCTTCTTTTTTTTTTTTTTGTTTTCCAAAGATTGGACGGAGTCGAATCGATTGGAATGCACGAGAGAGCCGAGATCGATCTCGGCGAAATGTTTGCGCGCGGCCACTAAAACTTTTCGAGCGGAAGGGGGATTTCGTGTGGCGGAAACTGTCGCTCGCTTCTCTTGCCACGACCAGAACGCAACGGGGGGAGACGAATCGTCTCGAATCGAAAAAGTTGCGACCTGTTCCGGTTGATCGAATCGGCGCGAAATTTCTTTTCCTCGGTATTTTTAGCGTCCCCGTCGAAATCTAGCGCGGATAAATTCGAAGATCGAAACTCTTGGGAGGATCGATGTCGAGGATCGATCGAGCTCTTCTTTCGAAAAAATTTATATACATCGAGGAGGAAGAATATGATGATCGTTTTCGAAAAGGTGAAGAAAGAATATTTTTCTCGCGTCTAGGAAGAAGAATGTCAAACATTACGCGTAAACAGTTGCCTGTGCCTGATTCAGCTCGTTAGCAGAGCCTCATTAACGAAAGCAAACCGGCGTCTGGTACAAAAGTTTCTGCGATTATTTTTTTTTAATCTTGAAATTTTTTTCTGACCAAGTATTCAAAATGATATTTTTGTGCAACGGTATCCGTGTATCGACTTTGGAAAATAGATTTATTATTCGAAACTTTTCAACTCAATTTTCAAGTAAACTTAACCGCTTCCACTAACAAATCTACGAAAGAATTTTATCACTCTCGACTTTAAGAAATAATAACTCTTCCCTATTCTTCCTTTCTTCTTCTTTTAAATCTCTCAATTCGTTCACAGATAAAGATCGAGAAACTGGTCGACCAGTTCACCAAAAGGAATATTAAAAATTAACCGGATCATCAATTCTCAATTTTCTATTCTCGCCATTGTTATCGCCTTCGTTCCGTTAAAAGATAGTAAGAGGGAAAGAGAGAGAAACGATCGATCGACTCACCTTCACGAGATCGAAAAAATTTTGTCGGGCGATCTCTGGATTATTTCGAGGATCTCACTTTGTCGAGCGTTCACTTCCGGTTCACTATAGATCCGCGGGGAACGAAGGGATGACCGAAGCGCGGGCTCGCGTATCACCCGAAACTCCTTCGTTCGGGAACTGTTTCTGCGTCTGGGCTGGCACGAGATAACCGGAAGTCGAGAAAACGCGGCCCTGCTTTACGGCTGGGGGTAACACGCGGACTGTCGGACCGGACTCAACCACCGTACCGCCTCTCTCTCCCGCACACACGCTTCGCCCACCTCCCTCCTCCGCTCCATTTCTCCCTCTCTATCTCTCGCCCCCTTCTCTCCCTCCCTCTCTCTCTCTCTCTCTCTTCGCTCGTCCTTCTCAGTCCCCCAGTCCTTCCACTTCATTTCTTATTTTTCACGTATATTTTTATAATTATCCTCTCGTATCTTTCCTCCTCTTTTCTCTCTCTTTTTTTCTTTTTTTTTTTTTTATTTATCGATAAGCGTTATGGAATTTAGGTAGACGACGACAATAGACGAGGTTACTTCGATTCATCGATTTATTTGTCGGGATTTTATTTTCTCCGATTTATTTCGAACACCTTTTTTCGTACCCTCTTCTCTCTTCCTTCCCCGTCTTCTCCTCCTTCCCTCCCCGTGGTCGCAACGCGCAAGCCCTCGATATTCAAACGTTAGGAGAGAGTCGGTCGGAGTCAGAGCAAACTGGGAGAACTCGGAGCGCGTTCGTCTCGCTCGCCGTGGAAACTTTCGTCGGCTAGGATAAAGCGTATATGAATGGAATGGAATTCTCTTCCCGCGAAGATAATTCTGAAGTAAAGTTGTTGCGCGATAGATCGAATCTCTTTCGCTTCTTCTTCTTTTTTTTTTTCTTATCCTTTGAAAGAATCGTTGTTTGTTCCAACGTTTATTCGATCGTCAAGATAAAATGGATCGTCAAGGAAAAATGGAAAATCCATCGAACGTTGTTACTTAATCGACGGTTTAAGAGTTGATTAAATATCCCTTTCGATTGAAATCTTGAGCTTTTTCATTGATATAATTTACGAATTAAACCGGTGTAATTTTAACGTATTTACGGGTATATTTTTAAAGTATTATTAAGTACAAGATATAATGTACTTGGTCGAATTAATTAATGCTAGATTGGAAATATATTTTTCAATTATGTTTTACAATAAATGATAATTATATATCTGATTTATTTCGAGTCCTTTTATCTTGGCAACCGATTGTGATGAAACGAAAAGCGACCATCAATTTTCTCTATTTCTTGATTTTCGTCACGAGATCTTTCAACAAAAAAAGTCAAAATTTTATTTCACACTTTACGCGAATGTAATTTCAATTTTTACATATCATCGGTTCTTTCTGTACGAATCTGAAGAATAAATCTAATCGAATAAACTACTCCCAATAGAAACTTCAGCCTCGTCGAAATGTATTAGATTAAATCGGCGTATGAGCAATTAAAAGTGTTTGATGCGTTCTATCGAATGCGGGACGAGCTCAAACTTGTATATCGTTTCAAGGAACGACGAGATATCAGTTCGTTAAATTCAGATTCGCTACGAAATCGATGGATTACGTTATATCCACGTCCACGCAAAACTCGGCGATATCGGCGCCAAAACCCCGACAAATCCGGGGCCGAAATTAACACGATTAATAAACGTCGACCAAGATGTTGCGATATCCAACCATCGAATGTAACCACGAACATGCGATCATCGAATAAAAACTCTCGAAATAACAAAGGTGAACCCCTCCATTGCGAGCGAGTTCGAAATTTCGCTGCCCATTGGTTTACCGCCTTCGACATTTCGACAGATACGATAACAAACGTTAAGCTGCGTGCACAGACCGACGTATAGGAATCGCAAAGAGTCGAGGAATGGAACGAAGGTAGAGAGACGCGTTTTATTCAACTTTTTAGAAATCGCCGGATCCTAAAAGTATTTAAGTATTTCGTACTTTCCAACTTTTAATTTCATATAGCTGAAATGACAAACAATATTCCATCCATGATGTGCTTGCAGTTTTGCTATGATACGACATCGAAAGAAATCACCAGTTAATCTTGCTCGTCCGTTCGAATTAATGAAATGCCTGTGAAATCTTATTTTTCCGCGTGTACCACTTTCTCTTTCGTTATCCTGATCCTGCACACATCCGTTTAAATATCTTCCCCCGAGTTTATGTGGAACTAAACTAGCGTGTATTTTCCCATTTATAGGAAAAGCTCTCCTTCCTATCGTAGAAGCATCGCATTGAATAACCGCGTTGCGAATAATTCCCTGCTAAATTGCTCTCGATACGCTTGTAACCGGTTCAACAACAATACCTTGAAGCCCGATCCTGTAAAGTGATTTCATCATCTGTGTCCACGGATCAGCGAGGAAAAAGAAGTGTATTACATATTATTGTATCGGTGAAGTTTTCGATTTGCACAACTCCTACGTGAAAAGATTTCTTGGGGGCTCGAAATTTTAAACACTTCTCCTCCCCGTTTCGTATCTTCTAGGGAGAGAAGGGAGTACACATACTAATCCTCGCTTCGATTTATGAACCCGCGTAAATAACGTTTTAACAACGGCGACCCAATTATGCAAATTGGCAGTGCTCACGATCCGTTCCTCAGAGCGGTTAATTACGTTGATCGATCGCCAATCTGTCAATCCTGGGAAGAAAAAAAAAGAAATGGAGAAACCGCGTTGAACTCTCGGACTCTCGTCGTCGTCGTCGTCGTCGTCGTCGGTGGCAACGTTCGTATCCCATCCTCTTCAACAACGGAACTCTGTTTTCCTTACCGGTAATTGGAGCACGACTGAAACAAGTGAAAATTATTTTCAGGTCAGGGCTGATCGTGTTTAACTATCGATTTCGAAAAAAAAAAGAGAGAAAAAGAAAAACGCAAGTGGGGAGGGGAGAAGGGTTCTATGTCGTCGCGACATCGAGAGCGAAAAACAATCCATTAAAATATTTCTCGACTTCTCGAGTTCGACGATGTTTCAGAGTCATCCACGTTTTTCTTTCTTTTTTTCTTTCTTTTTTTATTATTAATGAATTATTATATTTGTTTGTTACATATATGTTTCGAGGAAATCGTTTTTTATTTTTCTCGTCGAATTTCAAATTTCAACGATTTTTTTCATCGTTCTATCAGAAAAATCTTGGTTGAAACTTCGATTTGAACGAGATAACGTGCTCTTCATCCCGATGAGAATTATTGTTAACGAGAGAGAGAGAGAGAGAGACAAAAGAGCAATGGACAAATGACTCGTGATATTCGTTCTTTGTACAACTGATCCGTTTTTCGACGGTCGATTGCTTTGTATTTCCTCCATCCTATCGGCCCAATAAAATACGCTAAACGCGTTACCAGCGAAGCGTGATGTATGGAAATTTTAACTTCGTTACGCGACACATCCCTGCTTTCAGATTTAACCCTCCCTCCCTCTCTCTCTTTCTCTCGATATTATTCCCTCTACGATGCAAATTTCTATAGCGTTCTGTTCACGGTAACGCGTTTAAAATAATTCCACTACATCGCCATACGTTCGACGAATTTCACTCAGCTACGCTCAGTTATTCGTTTCAACTATCCGAAACGAATCTAGAATATTCCTCGATCTTGGTTCGAGGATTCTGTATAATTCTGAGAATTAGATGAAAAATAGATAGAATCGGGACTTTTTTGAAAATGGATGCGTGAACAGCTATATAATCGTTCTTAAAGCAAAATAATAAAATTTCGATTCGCTATATAATGCAACTTGCGTAAAATAAAATAATTCTGGAGAAGGGGAATTTTTTCGAGAGTTTTTATTTTTTTAAACGGATTCGCATTTTTTCAGAGGAAAAAAACAGTAGCCTTCGTTTCGATCAACGATATCCAAGAATATGAAAAGAATATACAACACCGTTCGACAAAGAACCGGAAGGATTTGTAAAAGAATGAAACAAATCGATATGGATCTGAACGAAGCCGTAAAGAAACTGTTTTAGTAACGAAGCTTTACTACGTTGATATGAAACATCTATTTACTCCTAATATAATTAGAATGTATTATCCTTCTTTACCCAATCTTATTTTGCTTATAGCATATTCGTCTCGATTTGAGGAGGTGGAGATAAAAAAAAAATGAAATCGACCATTTCCTTCGTTCTTCGATTTCTCGATCGATAATTCAACGCCTTTAATTCGAATTAACGTGACGAATAATTATTTACGAATCGATCCGTTTCGAAGGGGGGAGGCGGTGACGTGAATGGATCGCAGGTACAGCATATAAAAACGATGCAGGCCAAAAAATAAAGATTTTATTCATCCACGTACATCACGTACAGAATAAGGTTGATTAAATTCACTTCAACTATATATATATAATATGTATATTTTCTGTTGATCTTCCTCTTCTTCTTCTTTCTCTCAATGTTTAATGCGCATATCTCTCTGACCTCTAGAATATCTAGTATCTAGAATATCTACACGTCTTTATCTTTTCTTTCTTTTTTTTTTTTCATATATATATATATATTTTTCTCTCTCTCTATTTTTGGTTCCTATAATATACTCTTCTTTCTATCCCCCTTTGCTCTACTCTCCTCTACCATCCGCAAGATCGAGAAATCTAAAATTTTTCTTCTTCGAGTAGAATATAATTAATATGCAGCGTGGCGGCATGGCCAAATATCCTCCCGTATTTCTCGAAAATAATCCATTTTTTATCGTGCAAATGTTACGATTACAGCCTCGCTAAAAAAAATTCGCTCGTTGACAACAGGAAAACCAATTTCCATTTACGTTTCACTCTCGATTAGTCTCATTCTACGCGTCAATCGATCAATTTACTAAAAAATACATTATTCTTCCTAGATAAAAGAAAGGGCATTCTCGAGCGCACACACAGGGATCATTGTAATATAGACGATGTATAGATAGCGAAATAATCTTACAATTAATCGATTTAATCAAATAATAATAATAATAATAATAATAATAATAATAATGGAAACTTCTCGAGTGGAAGTTCCTTCGGTCAATCAATCGTCTAATAATCGGATAATGGATCTAGGTCGTTGGTTATCATTTATTTGAGACACGTGAAGCCACGAAATATCTGTCTGCAACTGGAGGGAACATCCCGTGGGTTTATATTCACTTTTCCGGCGAAATAATCTCTTTACTCGCATTTTTTTTTCTCCTTTCTTTTTTTTTTTTTTTTTTTTTTTTCCTTACAAAAGCACATGGACTAACGATTAGATTACGAGACAACGAGTACAGCGAGCGAGCAATGCAAGCGAAAAAACTAAGGGGAAACTAAGTCGCCCCTCGATAAATATATCTGTTTATTTATTCGAGCTCTGTCCTCGTATAATAAGATAAGAGGTGTACAAAACCGAGATACGATATGGAAATCAAAGAGAGAACACGCGCGACGAAGGGCGTGTGATCGATCGCATGCCTCGAATCGAACTAGTCCATGCGTGCGAACGTCGATTGAATTTACGTGTTTTTACTCTTGATTCTACACGCACACGCGCGCACACACGCGTGTTTTCCTTTTAAAAATTTTGAATTTTTATTTTAATTAACTATCGGGGGAGAGGAAAGTCTTCGACTTTGTCTCGCTACTGTTGTACATATGTATTTCATCGTGGTCGTTTTGTTTTATTTATTTATATATATATATATTTTTTTTTCCTTTTTTTTTTTTCTTTTCTTTTTTTTTCCTTTTTCTTTTGACGCGGTCACGCGAATCAACAAATTTTGGTAAAAAATCGTCCTTATTATCTGAAATACAATTGTGCGTCGTGTTGAGGGATCATCGTGGATACGCGTGGATATGTAAGTTCAAGGGTGGATAATACAGATTTTTGCGGGAAAAGTATTATACGCTTGACGAAGGGATTCTTTAAGAGAGACAGAAAACATGCGTTCAGCGATCGGTGAACGTACACAGGTTAGGTTACCAACAACGCGTAAATCGTGTTACGAAAGTGTTACGACATCTGATAAAAAGAATGGGAAAAATTTTCGTATAAAAAAGAGAAAGATCCAAAGGAAACGAAAATTGATAAAATCATACGACGATTACCTCGAATTCTTTGCCTTTGTTGGAAAATTTTGGTCGAATCGAGAAGATTAATCGATGATTCATAATATAATTTGAATAATTCCTTTTTTAATTCCTCCCTTAAAACTGGACACGGAAATTGGACAATTTGGAAAGGTTGTTTGCAAATTCCTTCGAGAAATCCATGCATGTGTAATATACGTATAATCGAACATCTAAGGATCTAATAACGATCTATATCGAATCGATATTTATATTATATATATATATATATATTGTTAAAAAAAGTTCGTCGTATCCTTTTTTCGCGAAACTTTCGAAACGATTCCTCGAAAATATCTTCCATGATGAATCACAAACGTTGGCACGCGTGGACTACCGTCAAACTACGTACTCCTTGTCCTCCGTTTTGATAATCCCCTCCCAACTCGACACGCGTTAAAAAAACTCAGCTATACGAATTGAATGGTTAATTGGTACGAGACGGACGGGCTCGTCGTCGAGTTGTGAGAATAATTCCGAATGATCATTGTTCCCAACTGAGGCTGACTCTGTTTTGGCGTTAGTTAACATTTCTTAGATCCGATGTCTATCTCGTTTCAACGAGTTTTCCTCTTCAACCATACCTCTTCTTTCTCTCTGTTTACATTCATCGATAGGAGTTGTCGCGTGGAATAAAACTGAATGAAATCGTCAGTTTCCCTTCAAACTTCAACGAATGCTCACGCGAATCGCGTAGATTCTGTTTTTTTTTTTTTTCTGAGATTAAGATTTTCATGCTCAATGAAAATCGGATTGATCGTAAATTAAAGTTAAAAATTAATTCGAGAAAAATTATCGAACGCGACATGCGAGAATAAAAACACGATTCTTTTTTCTCTGATAAGAAGTCGACGATGTTTCTTACAAATCATATAAATACTATAATTTATCGTAAAAACGAGAAAATTAACAATACAGGTAAGCTAGAAAAAAAGAAAAATAGTACGAAAAAAATGATATCACAGGAATGTACGTAAAGAATGCAGCAGTCTGCAAAACATTCGAATGCTAAACTATACAGGAATTATCCAGGAGATGAGAATTGTCGAGCGTCATACATAAAGCTTCTTCTTCTTCTTCTTCTTCTTCTACGGGTTTATCAGCGAACGATTGCGAAAAGACATATTCGAATATTTCGCTCGTAAAAATGAGATCCTTAAACAATAAGACTAGTAGACGCGTGAACATCTCTCGATATGAATGTATCTAGGGTCTTCTTCTTCTTCAGGGTCGTCGTTACATAGCCGACGATCGTTCCTCGTGTGCTTTCTTCACGATCGCCAATTTCGAATGTGGATCCGCTGCCGGAAGGCCGGTGTAAGGCGGCTCTCTGGTGCCGTGCAGCATCAGGGTCCACTCCCTGATCCATCCGTGTTGAGGTGTTTGAGTATTGAAGCTCACCTTACGAACGAAATTTAATCGATTACGATATTTCGAATGCTCGATTTTCTACGAGAAAGAGAAAAAGAGAGAGAGAGAGAGAGAAAAGAAACTACTCGATTCGATACCTCCAACAACCAATTCCCTTGAGGATACTCTCCCCAAGTATGAGTGGTCATGAAAGGCCATTTTGTAAAACCGTCTCTGTGGTCGTCGTCGTTTATTCTCCGGCTCAGAATCATCGATCTGAAGAATAAATTCAGTTCGAACGGATAGATACGATAAAATACGATCTGAAACGTAATTGAAAAACCGATGAAATTAATCATCGAGAAACGTACCTGGTACCCATGGGGGAGGTTAGAAACAGTTCCAAATCACCACGCCGCGTGGCGTTCACGGAAATGACGGCCTGTACGTGTTCCAGATAGTTCACAGCGTAATCGGTCCCCGCGCAGGCATCGGTCTTTATTTTCAACAGGATCGATCGATCACTCGTCACTTCCCTGAAAAAGGAAAATTGTTTATCCGCTGGCTCTTCGAAAAAGGGGGCTTCAACATACAATTCGAATTCCTCGAGAAAAGATGTCGATATGTCAAAAATAGGATAGAAAGAAAATGGAACAGGCCATCGATCGACAGACTTCGCTCGTCCACCAATCGTGATTTGGTAAGCGTGTTCGGCGTCTTCTGTTTTAGACGCGATTCTCGACGATTCGTGAACGAGGAAGAAGAAGAATAGGGCTGTTTCTCGCCGCCCCTTCGGGGTGGCAAACGCCCTCGAGATTGAATCGTAGAGGAATGGAAGTACACTCACTGAGTTTCGAGCACGGAACCAGCCTCGCAGTGATACCGCGGTGGCACAGTTTTCCACTTCTTCGCCAAAGCAACCATTGCACCGGCGTCCAATACGCCGTAACCGAACAGATGATTGAACTCGAGACCGACCCCGTTCATCGTCCAATGAAATCTTCCTTTCGCGTCGAACAACGAATTCCTCTTCGAAGTTAGAACCGTCAGATGCTGTATATCACGCCAGGTCAATTGTGGGCTGAAAATCGAAATCGAAGATTCTGTAACGTGGCTCTTATGTAAAAAAGAACGTTGAATGATCAACACACCTTCTTCTATCCATTTCGAACATCAAATAAATTAACACGTTAAACAATGTTATATTAAAAAAATATGTATATTGAATAAACGAGATTCGTTCGAGCTTCAGCCAGAGAATCTTTATCGCAGAGTGATATTGATTCTCTCGAGTTCACGGAAAGGGGGAAGAGCATTTTTCGCATTCTCGTTTTTCAACGGAGAGCGTTCAATATTTGCCGATACCGTATCAACGGAACGATCAAAGAAACTGGGACGAGAAAACGCAGAGGGGCCGGAAAGTCACCAAAGAGACAGTGTCGTGCATTAAACCTCGGTCTTTTAATGTTACATCCTTGTTACTGGGTCGCGTTTCAACGGCGATAGCGCTCGATCGAACACGAGGCCTCCATTAGCCTTTCACCCTCCTGTAACCCGTCATACTCTTTCTTAATTTTCGGCATTTTCCCGGCGACCGACGTATCCGTTTCAATCGTGGAATCAAATTATCTTTGAATACTTTCGAATATTTATCTTTTCCATCTCGAGTTATTGCCAACCAATCCACTCGTTTCGAGTTTTGATAAAGATAATATCTAATAATATGATAACGAATCCATGATAATTTGCCAATAAAATGATGGATGAATAATTCGTTCGAGATGTATTTGTCATACTTTTTTTTTTTTTTTTTTTTCGAGAAAAAAATTCGTCGCCTTAATTGGTTCGGTGGATCGATGTGTTATTCGTGATATTTCCAGTAGAATAGGTCAACGAAATTTCGCACCGAGTCGTTAAACCACGCAATATGACACGTTCGCTATCATCGTTCGGACCGTGTCGTCGACAATAACGGTTATAACGATATTCGAAATTCGTGTTTCTAAAATTTTAACATGATCATTAATAATCAGTAGAAATTCGAATTCATATAATCAATTTTCATCAACTTCGATCTTAAATATTCGATGAGAGATAATACAATACGTGGTAACGTTTATTTCACAATTATTATTACAATTATTCAATTTGCAATATCATTTATTATTAAACGAACGATAAAACTATAAATTGGATCGTATTTTAGATCGTAGTTGATAACCGAATTGCTTTTTACTGCTCTTGAATAATAATTCTTTATCTCGTTTCGCTATAAAATTAATTTGACATTTTATAATCGTTTATATGGCAAGTGTTTCTGCACACGTACAGAGATCTCGAGATTTCGATTTCGAAAGCATATAATATGCGGCTAGCGTATAATATATTTATTCGTGGAATATAACTTTTTATTAAATTGTATTTTATCGGGGAAAGAATTAAGCGTTCGAAGAAAGATGTTTAACTTATATTTTTAAGTGTAATTCATTTATCTTTCTACGTTATTTCCTTTATTTTTTCAATTCGTTTTTATTTCTTTCTAATTCCTTTTTCCTTTTTATACGCCATTTGATATTATTACTTTTCTACCTTTATAAAACTTCGATTTTTTTATTTTCTTTTCTCTCTCTTTCTCTCTCTCTCTGTTACTTTTAAACGACGTTTCTTTAGCTTTTTCCAATTTTTTTTTATTTTACGTTTCTTTTATTTTCCTCTTGTTTTAATAACCCCCTTTTCTTGTTCTTCTTTTTTTATCGTTGAATTCAATTTTTATGCTTCTCGTTTAACATTTCTCCTTTTCTTTTCTTTTTTTTTTTTCTTATCAGATTTACGAATCTACTCCATTACAACAGAATTTTACAACAATTTAAAAATTTCCTTTTTATCTTCCATCATCTTTATCTGCGAACGTTTTTCACAATGATATTACGTTCGTGAAAATTTGTATTCGCGAAACTCATTTTTTGTAATTAATCGACACCGTGATATATGCAAAATGAATTCGTTATTACGAATTATATTTTCCAATTTATATTTTACGGCTCGTGATAAGACGGAAAAATATTTACACGATCTAATAACATTTTCGACTCTAATTCGCATCGTTGCAAAAACTATTTATACAAAATTCATCCGCTCGATCTTCGTTTATTTCCATTTACAGAATGCATATCGTGAAAGTATCGCGTTTAATCGTTCAGCCAAAATCGTTCGACCGTTTATCGACGCTAAGTTTTTTCCTTCGACAACGAGTGGAAACATTCTACGCGCAAAAATTGAACGTTAAAAATAAACGATTGGAAAATGTTTCGAAAGCTTTTCACTTCCAACCGCATCTGATAATTCGATATTTATCGATATGGCTTTAAGCTTCTGCTCGACGTAAAAGCTGGAGGGCCATCCTTACCATCGAAAAAGCACCATTTTCACGACAGCATTCTGCCTGTTTTAAGCAACGTTTTAACACTTTTTCAAAAAAGATCTACGAATTACCTCGAATTTAGAAAAGAAAAAACGATGAAAGGTGTTCGAGGGAATAAGGATTATCTCGTCGAAAATATCTAGAACAACGAAATGATGTTTGAATTGTTGAAAGAATTAATAAAACACGAATGAAAGGTCGAAAAGTCGCGATCGTTTCGTTTATAAACATTAAAAATTATCAGAGAATTAAAAATTTGCCACGAACTCGATATCGTGGATAATCATCTGCGCGGGAAGATCAAAGAGGAGTGGTTCGTGGAGAATCGTATTAAAATTCCATTTGCACACTCACTTGGCCTCGAGGGCGAGGGCAAACACTCCTGCAGCTTCCGGTGCGGCGGCTGACGTTCCACTGTGCGTGGTCGTGCATTTGCCGTAGAGATCGGTGGTGGCCTGGAAAAGGGAAAAAAAGAAAAAGTAGAAAAAAAGACCGAGAACGCAAAGAAGAATCTTCTCTCCTTCTGAATTAAAATTAAAATTTATATTTTAACCGCACTCGACTTCTTCTACCGCGGTTCATTACGAGGATGTATGCACGTTATATTTGCATTTTAACGACACCACGGAACGAAAGAGCGTTTGTACTCTTCGTTGGTTGGTTGGCAACCGCGTGTCACCCGCCGCAAATTTTAAATGGGAAAATTCTGAATGCTCTTTCAACTCGTCCTACCCATAATCAAACACAATGATTCTATCTTCGAGAGTGAAGGTTGAATCGCGCGCAGAAACGATATTTCAGCCGAGAATAGTTTCGACTCGAGACGATCGTGAAAGAAAAAGCAGGAATCGTTCGTGAGCCGTTGAACGCGATAACTCGGGGTGGAACGGATTAAACGTTCCGTTTCTAAACGTTGTAATTTCCCCTATAACAACGCGCCTGTTCCCTGGATATCGAGAAAGTTTTCGTATTAAAAGTTCGCATCCGCGCATAGTTGGTGTAACCGCGATAAAGCCGCGATCAACATCGCGTTTTAATCGATCTTCCCTTCCCCTAATGTTTACAAAATATGAACGGTAGTCACGGTATGGAAAAAAGAGGAAAAAATCGGTCGAGTTATCGTTATCACAGAGAATGTTCAATAATTTTAAATTAATCGTCAAATTAAGTCTCGAAGACTCTTTGTTCAACATGATGTTTCGAGCCACGAGTTTTTTCGAAGGATAATGATAAAGTTAAAAAAAGAAGAAAAGAAAATACGTAAAGTCCCCTTTTTTCACTTAACGCACCGAACGATGGAAATGTATATATTTTATTTGACGATAGCCGCGTCTCTAATCTGTGCCACGAGTTCAAACCCCGTCTTTCTCCTTTATTTTTCCCCTTCGTTCAGCCGTGAAATTTTTCGTGGAGCGGAGAGAACGGTGGAAAATCGGAGGGAATCGTGTTCATCCATAAAATCCCGGTTATCGAGCGCAAAAACGGTCCAGGAACGAGGGCAGAATCTATTCAGGAATGTGTGTACATCGCTCGATTGTAAATGGATGCGGTGTAACACGGTGTTAACAGTCAGGTGTTATGGAACATTATCGAAAAACATCCTCTCCTGCGAATTGCGAATTCCTTTCTTCTTTTTCTTTTTCTCTATTCTTTTTTTTTTTTTTTTTTTTTTTTTGGAAGTTTGCATTTTTTTTTTTTTCATTACCGTCGAACGATGATTTTCTCGCTCATTTCGTAACATGGAGCAATTAGAGTCAGAGAAAACATATTATATTCTTTTTCCCGATCTGTTCGTTCGCTCTGTTTGTCTTTATGGAACCGTTGCTCGTCGTTAAAAAAGCTCATAAAAAGAAAAAGAAAAGAGGAACCACGAATAACAGTGGCAATTTTTCTTTAACGCGTGGAGAAGCTTCCATATCAGGAGTATCGATCAATGATAAGCGTCCATAAAACCACGGTAAAAAAAGTTTACGAGCAGTTTACTAAGCTTTCGTGAGCTAAGAACGCTTCCTCGCGTTAATCTTGGGCAATGAGGACGATCCTCTCGTGAACGATACTTTCACGAACATATTTCTTCGCTAACGATACACCATATATGTACATATACATGGAAATGTATTTTCTTTATTGTTAAAATTTATTTTATTCGCGTAAGATGTCGCGAATTTACACGGATATTAACGCAGATTTTTGTCTGAAACAAAACGCACGCGTGCATTTCTCTAATTTATACAACTTTCCTAAGTTTATTCGAAAAACGTTCAAAAAGAAAGATTTGGTATGCGGTGTTTCTCGATTCGTCGTCATTTATTGGCTATTGAAATCCGATTTTCTCTTTCACCCTTTGAACTTTAAATACTGCTTTTGCGAGTGAAAAATATTTTTTATTATTAAAATTTCGACAAACATCAATTTTCCAAATATCGAATCACAATCTTTCCCACTCGTCGAATATTCTCTTCTCGATCGTATCTTCTGGAATATGTTACCGAGCAATTTCATAAAATGTTCACGTTGATCGACAATTTTCGACCATCCTATAAGCATGGTTCGGTAATCTCGCGTATGGCGAATGCAACTCGTCCCGACAGACCAGAATCTAATCTCATCTTGGTTGAACAAATAATAAGGAGCCATTTTGGTGAATATTTCATTCCAATTTACGATCATCTCATCTATCTCTTCTGAACCTGATTAAAAACCATCAGTAACAACAACTTCTCTATACGAAATGAATACGATAAAATCTAATCTGATACAAATGAAAATTTTCATCGATCTTCCATACGGCGCGCTCTTTCTTCCCATTTTATTTAAACGAAGACCAATTTACTAGATTAAACATGCTCCCGCTGAGTTCTCGTATTTCGCTTACATCATACAAGATTCGAATTCTTGCAAATCGTTAAGTTTGAATAATTTTCCATTATATCGATAACAATCTATAGCGAAAGCTGTAATAAACATCTAAAAGATTCTCTGATTTTCCATGATGCGCTTGTGAGTACTCGTTATTTTTTTGTTGAATATAAACCAATACTGCCCTATCTATCTATATTTTAAGTAAAAAAAATTAAAAAGCTCGTAATATAAATTTTACAGAGATCTAGATTATATCCAAAAAAAAAAAGAGAGAAGAATAGAAATTTCTGCCAAACGTAGCACTTTTATGATACTTATCTTCACTCGTGTGCATCACGAACCGGAATAAAAAAAAAAATAAATTAATTTTCGCAATTATATGATTAACACCACACCTTGGTTTCGCGAAATTTTATATCTCACCACGCGATATTCCATCCCAATTCTTGCAGTCGCGAATCCGATTTCTTACAAGTCGTAGGGAGAAGGATCGTATCGCGATCGTCGCTCGCCATCAATAATCGAAACACGATACTCGTTTCGCAACCGGTGCAGCATGTGCTCGATCGCCAATCACGTTCTAATAAATCAACGCGTTAATGGCGCGGGAGAAGAAAAAACGGAATATTTATGTCGCGAAATATATTTGTCGCGATTCATTTCTACCCCTACATTCGATTTTCTTCCCCGTTTCCAACGTGTTAATAACTTTTGCCCGGAGACATTTCCGCCTCGTGAAATCGGGGAAACTTATGTGAACACCGGTTGACCTGGAATCCACGTGGAATCCACTCTAATTAGAGAATGGCCGACCATTAACCGGCCGGCAACAAACCGTTCATCATTCGGCGCGTGGAAAAATAAAAATCATTTATTCGAAAATAATTGCGCGAATATCTGTGATCAAGAATATATATTCGATTCGTAGGAGAAATTCTTTTGCAAAAAATTGCACGATTTATTCAGATTATATTTATTCAGATATGCACTGAGAAATAGCCATACCCTTTTGATTTATAATTGCTTGGGTTTGTTTGTTTGATTCCAACTTTGCGTATTTAACCAACGAAATTGGAATTCCCTCGAAATACTTGGATAACTGTTATCGTAACACAACTCATCATCAAATTCCTCGAGCGCAACTTATTATTTTGTGTACAATAAAGTAGCGCATAGCAACATTTTACAAGTTTTCCACTTGTAATAAGTATCTTGGAAAAGTTAAACAATTTGTTTCGTTATGATTAATCTTCTTGTTCAACTGCCCTATTTCTCTTGAAAATAGCTAATATATTAAGAGGGACGTTAAAGTCAATCTTTATCTTTGAACAATCTCTGATAGCAATCTACCTGATATCCAACATTTACCAGCAAAGTTTCCAGACTAATTGTATCGAAGATCTTTTCCGGAAAATCCGTACACCGTTCAAGCGTGGCGAATTCATTAAAATCGAATTACATCTCGAGAGAAGAAAGAACGCGAATGTTGTTCGAGGCCACTTACCACTCCAATATTGGGATCCTTGGCACCGTTGCTGAACGTCGAAGCCAGAGTGCTCGAACAGCTCTCGTCGTAATGAGCGTTTTGCCCATCGTTGATGGCGCTATTAATACTGACGGTCCACATACTGGCCGCATAACCGTCGCAATTGCAATCGTCCTCCTCACCACCGTCACCAGAGGCCCACACGTAAATGTTGCCCAGTCCTCTCCGACCCTGGAAACAGATACGTTTAATTCAATTCTGGACGCAATGCATACTCCTCTCCTACTTGGATTCTGCTTGAAAATAATTCTTTTTCAAATGTTCTCTCGAAAACGTGTGAAACGAAATATATAACGTGTTTTTTTTTTTTTCTTTTAATTTATTTATTTCTTCGCCGACAATTTCATCCTCGAATTGAATTTCATCCCGATTGGCTGAGTCTCGGAACGTAACGATCTGTCATAAGTTGTGTGTGTGTGTGTGTGTGTGTGTGTGTGACGACTAGTTATTAAGGAGAAATTCCGAAACGAGAGGCGTTTCTCTCGAACTCGGGAAATATCCGAGAGCTGATCTTGACACTTATCGATTGGTCTCTCCGCCACTGCGAGGGGAAACATGGTCGCAGCACCGCATAATTAGAAGATGGAGAAAGTTTCCGAGGAATTCGAAATGAGGATTAATTAAAAATTAACGCTTCATCCGTTTCTCGAACGAGAAAATATTGGATATATTGGATAGAAATAATTGGGAAGAAGGAATGAAATTAATTAATTAGTCGATTAATCACTCGTGTGCAGAGAGTATAATCAACATATCTCACGTAAATCTCGTTTCGATCTCGGATACTTCCAACTACTGCGATCCTCGGATAACTCGATCAGATTCTCGTAATCGCATTTCCAATTAACCGATAATAAACGAACTAACGAGAGAAATAAACGCTTTTCTTCCGTTCCATCTATCTATCTATCTATCTACTCCTCGTAAATTGTTAAAAACAATCGTTGTAACGAGCAACAAACATGCGTCTAATTCCCATGCACCCTTTACGCGTCCATCCGATTTGATTATCTTCACTCGAGTTAATAAAAATCTAAAAAGAATCATCGACCTCCTCCTCTTGAAAGAAAGCGTGCTTCGATCGAATTTCGAAGCAATTATTTCGAAAATTTCCTTGAAAAAATATTCGATCACCGCGGTCTATCTCCTCTCCTCTTTAATATCCCAGCCACGCGAGATTCCATTCCATTCCTTCGTTACACGGATGACATTCTTTTGTAAAATTCTCCTAAAAACGTTACCTTCAACTCGTTCCAACTCGACTCGAATTTTTATCCTCTTTGATTAAAATTTTAATTTCAAAGCCTCGTCGAGATCGTAGGAGAAAAAAATTCTTCTCGTACGACGGGAAAGAGAGGAGGAGTATTGATCGAGGGTTGATGGAAGGAAACGATCAAAGGGGTGGATCGATGGGATGGTAGTCTCGAAGGGGTAGATACTTTGTTTACACGTGGCTTAAGAGCGACGTGGGACGACTTCCGTCGATGTAACGACCGTCAGAAATTCGCGGCGCAATCACGAAGTTAATTAGGACATCGCTTCACCGTGACGTTAAGCACCAAGTTGGCGAATTACCTTTATCATCCTTCTCTCTCCCGTGGGAAAAAAAAATGGGAAGATTTTTCTCCGCTTCGAGAATTGAAAATTTGAAACGAATTCGATTCGCGAAGCTCGCGTGTGATTGAAATTTATAATTCGCGTTCGAAATTACCATTCGAAATGATGAAAATATAACGAAATGAGAACGAGTAGAGGTTAGGCACGTGAAAAATAAAAATTTGCGTGGTTGCTGGGATGTAATGTGTGGATGAAGATGCGAGGGGGGGGAAATCTCTGAAAATACAGGGAAAATAGCAAACGCGAATATACCGAGGATACGTGACTTGAACTATTCAAGCAATTTCAACAAACTGAGAGCACGTTCTCCAATTTTGGCTGGAGATATCAATAGATCGTAGAAACGTATTTCAAAATATTGTGTACAACTGTTACGCTGATGAATCAAAACAATAGCAGAAACGAACGTTTCGATTCGACTTAAAGTCTCGCGAGACGAGACGAGGAGGGGGAAGTTGGCTTTACGACTTGGTTAGGCCAAGTTTTATCGCGCGAAATCTCATTAGAATCTCTCTCGATAAATTTTCACAGACGGTTCGTGTTAAAACTCTTAAGTAAAAAGTTGACAAGAGGGACAAACTTTCTAAGAAAATAATACGTGGCTCCAAGATAAATCAGTCGAGTCGAAAAGTTCGTCGTCGAGCAACCGACGACAAAACGACACCAATTCCACCGTGAAACCCGATTCCCCGTTGCTTCGCTGATTTTCCCATTTGCCAATATCTCGCTTCGAAACTTTCGAGATAGCACCGGTCCCAGAAACTATCGGCAGTATCGGGAACAGATCGCCACGATCGATTCGTCCTCTGTGAGATCGTGGAATACGAGCGAAAGATGGATGGCAAGTATCAGCATAAAAATCTATTGTTTCTATTAAATTATCGCCACGCAGAACATCCAAGGGGGGCTTAGATACATTTTTAACTTTCTTTACATCCAACCGCTAATTACTTCTAAATTTGATCGATTCAGTAGACCCAACCCGCAATAATTTACTATTTTATTATTAATCTTTATTAAATTAATACCCGATTCAACTTGAATTTTTAATTTATTTATCATAGTAACGGAAAATTCCTGTTGGAAAGGAAGGAGATAGATAAACGTGGCGAGGGTGGTTTCAAGGATGAATCCTTCCAAAGAAGGACGAGGAGGTAAGAGGATAGGGGTGGTAAGGTGACGCGCCAATACACACCTCGTTAACGCCGCGCACGATGGCCCTCATGGTCGCATTTCGCGGCCCGTCCACGGTTTTCCCGTCGTCCGTCGGCCCCCATGAGGCGCTATAAATGTCTATGAGGTCAGGTTCGTGGCCCATGCTGTTCGCCTCGATCAGGTCGGTCATGTAAGGCTGATCCAACATTCGGATCCCGGCTACCTTCGAGTCGTAAGCTACGCCCACGCCGCACACGCCGTTGTCCCGGGCCGCCGCTACCTCGCCGGCGCATCTCGTTCCGTGGCTTTTTCGAGAAAAAGAAAAACAAAACTGTCGATTAGATGGCCGTTGGGTAAATATTTTCGCGCCCACCCCTGCAAATCTGGCTGTTCGTTGTCGGCTGCTTTAATTGAAAGATGTAGAAAAAGTAGTTTAGTCTGTTGTAGTTGTTTCGTTTCGTTCTCAATTTTAATTATTTATAATTATTAATGAATAAAATTTAATCGATATTTTTGTACATCAACTTTTCTAATTTTGTTTTTTTTTTTTTTTTTTTTTTTTTGGTCTCTGAAATCTTGGCCTGGAAAGCTTGTCTTGTATGTGATCGATCGCTGTGTGGAAAATTTCTTTGAGTATCTAATACGTGAAATCAACCCTTCAAATTTCTATCATCTTTTCATTTTTCAAATGGGAATATTTTCTACAAAGTGGGAATAAATTCGATAAAGTAATAAAATAGCCTGACACGGTTTTACTCTATCCAATACGAACAGAAATATATTCACCAGCATCATACTTTGTAATATAAAGTTAATTAGTAATTTTGATAACATCTCGTCAATCGAGCTTCTATAAGGTTTATTTTTGACCGATTATAAATATATTCCATCGAATAAGATTTTAAAAAAGTGAAAGATGGAAAAGTATTTTTCCTTCGAAGCATTTATGTTCTCTTTCCCTTTGCGCTTAATCGTTTGTACAATTCTAAAAGCTAGATAAATTGATTGAGAAACGAAACGATATTCGAAAAATTATATCTATAAAATAGAATAATAAGAATAAATAGTACAACTTGAATTTATAAATATCCACAGTTTCGACGTATTCTCTTCCCCTCCTGTTTAATAAAATAAATAGAGAAATAGATATACATACGTTGGAGAATATTTAATGAAAATTCATTTCACGACGAATCAACCCGGTTAAAAAATTTCGACTTAATTAAATTTGTTAAATTTCTGTTCGTTGCTAGATGCCAAACACACTCACCCAGACCCCTAATTAATCGTGTCCATTTCGTGTTCCCTTCTGAATTTTAATTAATTTCCAAAAATAAATAATCGCATTTCAACTATAATGTACAGTTATGCTTTGTGAAATACAAAGCATAGATGTATGCTCATCGTTTCCAATTACACGTAAACGATGTAGAGACCTGTTGTTCCACCTGTACTTTCGTTAATTACCATTCAACTTCATTGTCATTTAACGATTACGACGATGACGATGACGACGACGACGACGATGATGATGGCGATAATCGGATCGAACGTTTAACCTTCGAATGCGATAGAATGATCGAGCGAAAATTAATTACGTAATTTTGTTTACAGAGAACAGGATAATGTCACAATAGTATCGGCAGACACGATTCTATCCTGTCTTGGATGGAGATTGCATAATAAAATCGTATTTATCGTGGCCTATTTGCGGTATCTGAAAGTGGCACCAGATGCGTTGCGGAGCTTGCAATTGTTCCAAGCCGTGGCGTACAAGGCAGGCAATAAGGGTGGTTAATAAACGTCTTCGATAATTTTCTAGCTCGGGCTTGATTCGTCGCAATGAAATTTCCATTAAACGTTCTCCAAGGATATATCTATTTCCCGTGCGTAAAAAAAAGAATATTTTCGATAAAAATTAATATTTTTCAACGTTTATGAAGAGCACAAATATGTCGACGACGCATTCTTTAGAAATTCCTTTCATTTTCCTTTTTTTTTTTTTTTTTTAAATAAAAATTTAAATCAGTCAGTTAAATAGAACTCGGCAAAAATTCGAAATATTCTTACTGGAAAAAGTGAAGTAAGTTTCTCAAAGGAATACCACGTGACTATTGGCTGCCGCGTGACGACAAATGGAGGACATTACGTTTGAAAAGTTGGCGGTGTAAACGGAGCGTTCAGAAGGTACGAAGCGAACTGCTAAAAGTTTCGAGATGTTCCCAAGGAACGGTGAAAATGCTCGGTAAAAGGATTGGAATCTCGATCCTAAGTCTAAGCGGGACAAGTTTCAGCAAATTTTCTCTTTTCTCCGTCACGTTTCTTTCGTCACGTTCCTCCTTTGAACGTTCCATACGTTTTTAACGTCCATCTTTATTGCCGCGTCCTGATTGAACCAATAAAATCGAGAAACGCGTGTCGTAAAAATGATATAATTCGACTTGCTCGAAGACGTATTAAAGCCGCCGAACTTCTGTCATCATTTCTCCCTCTCTCTCTCTCTCTCTCTTCATCGAGAGTTTTTCCACGTACGAAAGCGACGTACGAACAAATCGTATCAACACGATCGCGTGATCGTGTAATATCACGGATTAAGAGATAACTCGTGAACCACGAAGCGAAGAAGAGTTTTAATCAATTTTACGGTCATCCGTTGGATAAACTCGTTTTTCCTCGATTAATTGAAAGATCGAGTTGTAATTGGTTGGCCGAGCATAAAAAACTTAAAAGGATTCGTTCAACTGTTCCGGTGAAAAATTCAACGATTTTCAGTTCCTTGGACTGTGAATGATCACAATCGAAACGATCCTTGTTTTTTCCTTTTCTTTTCTTTCGACTCGTTGAAAGAAATATCGAGATGGAAATTGAAATATGGCTGCTTTGAAACGCTTTGAAAAGAAGAAACGCTTTGAAAGTGTTCGGTCGAAGAAGAACTGGAGGAAAATGGAATTTCTTTCAATTCGATAATAATTGAAAAAAATATGAACGTTCCTCCATTGAAAACTTGACTTGAGAAAAGTTGAAAATCTTGATCTTGGTGGAGGAGAAGTAATGAAAAATAGAGTACCGAGATGACAAATTTTCCCTGTTACCAATACAACAAGAAAATATGTTGGGAAATGCTTTTCAAGATGAAATTGTTCGATTATTGCGTTAGACGTTCTATTTCCGTATTCCGGAAAAATTCGTCAATGGCACAAAATTGCCCAACTTCCCTCTCTCGAGGGATTTACGTAAGACGAGTACGAAAAATAAATGGAACAATTTTTTTTACGTAAGAAGCTACTCGACAACAAAGTGGCACGACGATTATTTTCCACAATTCCACTCTTCATTCGAATTATTCGACGAAAACGAAAATCTTTCCACCCAAACTTTAAACCCAAAGACGGGTTCATCCCGATTCTCCAACTCGGAAAGTCGATTTTTCATTAATAGGATAAAAAGTTTCGATTCGATTCATTGCCGAGCATGGAAACGTTATTATCCTCTGGCATGGCTTCATCTCGAAGCCATGTGTCACCTTCGATGGAAAAACGATATAAAGTCGAAATAAGAAGAAGATCGAAACAAGTTTTCCAAGTTTAATCACCATCGTGCTAATTACCAGCCGGTAATCATTAACTAACGCGTCGAGCATTTCTCCAAGCAAGCTCCTATTACACAAGACCAACCCCTTTCTAATCTCGTTACTTCGAATACCGGGCTTTATGTAACAAATAACCGTCTTATAACCTTTATTATTCTCCCAGACGAAGAAGAGAGAAACGTTTCGAGATTTTTTTAACTTGTTTCAGTTTAATTAATTCTAAGGTAAAAACAGATACTCGATCGTTTTACTCACCTATTGAACCAGTCATCGGTATATCTCGGATAAGGGTAGGGGTCGTTGCTGCTGAAGTCGTAAGAAGCTTTCGTGTTCTGAAACGAAACGAACAATTTCCTTTATTTCTTCTTCGTCGTCGCGTCCCTTCGTTAGAAAGACAAAAGTTCGAAAAGCTGATAGAAGGATTTCGTTAAGGATTTCCTTCCAATTTCTTTTCTCTTTCTTGTTAAGAGATCGTGGAACAAGAACACGTTACAATCGAACAACGCACCGGGGAAACAAAGCTACTCTCGGCCGTGTGACAGTCATCAGAATGAAAGCTCCCTCGAGTCGTTCGAATGGACGAGAGACGAGAGACAAGTATTTGAATATTAAGTATAATAATGTTTTTCTTCCACGTGATTTTTACGCGAGCTGTTATATGGTCTTCTTTACAACTCGTGATATGCCGTATATCGATGTATATACATTTTCAATTGTACAACTGTATTCCATCGTACGCTGGAAAAATCGCATTTCTGATAAAATTGAATATCAAGTTTTGTATGGAGAATCATATTTTTCTTTTATAAAACGAAAAATATTTTATTTTATGGAAGAATCGAATTCGGATTTCCTGAGTGGCAGACGAGAATTCTATTGACATTTATATCAGTGGTTTTCTTTCTCGGCGTCAATCTTTACTCTCCGTGTATTTTTAGAAGAAAATTCTTCTTGCGGCTTCTACCACAATAAAACCTGGCAACGGTATTTTACGCGTTATTTCTTCGCTTGTATCGTATTTTATACAAGGAATACATTCCTCGCACGTAAAGAAATAAATTTGATAAATTTGTATAATAAATCAAAATAAATCTTATGTACAAAAATGACGAGACTTCTCGGCGTCGTTAATTAATCGAACAAGGATTTGTCTTTTCTATTAATTTTCTTCCCCCATAAATTCTTTATACCCACACACAACAGTCGCCAACAGACTATTAATCTTCGTCTTGAAAACTACCCCTTCAACTCTCGTTGCATCCATTCTCGTTCCTTACCTGCATCTCCTCTCCCCTCGTGCCACCCCATTTTTCACCTTCTAATTGAATGACACTGAAAAATTCCATAATCTCTGGATGTTTTAGCATAATGGCCAAATGACCGATCGTCTGGAATATTTTACCGTCATTTCTCTCGGAAAGAAAAAAAAACTCAAATTTGCTTTATTAAATTCACTTCGTCGAATGAAGTTCCTCTCTCTCCTCCTCTTCTTCTTCTTCTTCTTCTTCTTCTTCTTCTTTTTCTTTTTTGAAATTTATTCCACGCTGGATGACACGAAGAACATTGCACCGGAATAAAATTGTTATCCAAGAATTCTTCATTGGAGAATCTTCCCTCTTGCAATTTTAATACTCGACCAATTTTCCCTCTTTTCGTTCTTCTTAAAGTTTATTATATTACAACACGTGAGTTATATTATCTTTCCACTTTTTCTATCCTGATCCTTTAGAAGAACTTTTGCAAGAACTTCGTTTCTCCATTATTTTTTTCCTTTTTTCCTCCGTGCAATATTACTGATTTCTTATTCATGAAACGTCACAACTTTTGGCTTTTTTGTTTTGACAGTACCGCGTCGAGAAAATAGGTCGAGGATGCATTATCATCCTGCGAAACAAAATAATTCGACTTTCCCCTCCCCTCTCCCTCAAATGATATTTGTCGTTCTTTCGAAAATTTTTCAACTCCTTCCCTTTTTCAACAGATCCAATTACTTTATTCGACGCACGTCACCCTCAAGTTTAACTAACCACGCTTAATGCGTTTCACTTCCTTGTTTCTCCAGGACATTAAGTGGATCTTGAGGATCTGGCTGGTAGTGTACGTGATCCGAATCATTCTGGCCATCCCTCTCTTCCAAGAAAAATCACTCAGTCGATGGAACAAATTTTTTTCCTTCATCAAGAATGGAAATCGTATTCTTTCTTTTCTTTTTTTTTTTTTTTTTTTTTTTTTTATTTATTACATATCCTTATTCCTTTCGAATGAAAAATCGAGATAAATCAGCTCAGCTACTTTTCTAACAAATGAAAAAAAAGTTTGGTTTACAAACTTGTTCCAGAATAAATTCCATCTCGATACAGGAGGAAAATTCCGAGCCGAGAGATTCAGGGAAACACGTAATTGAATACGTAATTGAACGCTAATAATTGGCACTGATAGATCTCAAAGCAGCATTATTCGATATTCTATGATTTTCCAATTTCACCGCGTACCCCGTCGACGAGAACATTTCTCGTTAATTAACGTTTAATTACCGAACAACAATTCGATCATTTGTTCGAGTAGATCCTGGATGAGAATCGTCAAAATCTACACGCAAAATGCGATATCTCAAAATGCGATTCTCATCCCCTCGATCTCATTCGTCTCGATGAATGCGCGCTCCAGATTTCAATTTCAATCGGATATTATGCCAATGATAATCCCATGAATTACGAATTCTTTTCGTGAAACTCATCGAGGCGCAAAAGCGAGCGACACGAGGCGAGAAGAAGCCGGACCGGATGATATTCTTTGTGTTATTCAACTTTCAATTGTTTTCGATGGAAAATAAAGAATAACGAAGCTGTCGAATTTAGTCGAGTCACGTGGAATAAATCTGTACGTTTATTAATACTTACGTAATTATATTTCAAATCCGGATGCATGTAATCGACCCCTGGAACAGAGGAGAAGAAACGGTGTTTTCACAATGGGAACTGCGGACTGGAAGCACAGCGGATGTTTCGAGATTCAATCGAAATCAAATAATCGTGTAACGATGAAAGTTCGAAGTGAAATTCTTCTCGGAGATTGCCCGTTTGCTAATGAAATTGATCGATATGAATATATGAAGAATATTCGAAGAATAATTTGAACTTCTATTGTTGTATAGACGCTATCAATTTCAAAAGAAGATACAATTTCTTTTAGATAGGTAAATCTTGCGCTTTACTCGTCGTACTTCAAACGAGATTGCCACGGAGAATTGCAAAGTCGATCGAGGTCGATTAAATAATGGAGAAATTTGTTTATCCCCGGGGATCGATAAACTCCACTTAAATTTGTTAAATTCGTAACAGTCCTCGATCGACTAATGCTAACCGATACGGTATCATCGCCGATACTTAACCAACATAAATCATCGACAAATTGTATACTTGACTATACAGTTTTAACGATAGATACCGAGATTCCGGGCGTAATAAACGACAGAAAACGAGCATCGGTTATATATCACGATATTCGTGTTTATGAAACGAGAATTATGGAACTTAATCACGTATTTCAAGGTAAAATGATATCATTTGTGAGAAACGTTACGTAACAATCCTCTCGTAGCCAAGCACGTGCAGCAGCAGCTAACTTTGAAACAAAATTATTACCAACAAAGTTTCATACGATCACATCGAATCGACAATTCAGACAATGTGTAAAATTTTCAAATAGTAATCCTGCTTTTCAGTGATAAATTCAATATTAATTTTTCTTTTTTTTTTTTTTTTCTTTTAATTTAAACGTATATTTTCCATGATTTAATGACACGTTGATGAAAAGGATTTAAAGTATTTTATCAAAATTATTTGACGTTAATAATTTTTTAGGTATAAATTATTTTAATAATTTCGAGGTGTAAAATATTTTTCAAGAATTCGTCGAAAATTGATTTTCGTTTTCGAAACAATGTTCAAAAATTTCGGCCAAGCTGTATTGATCAAAGATATAAACGTCATTCGCGATGGAGTCGGCGGGTTAGCTGTCAATGTATCATCGTAAAGCTGGGTCTGGTCACATCGATTTTGATTCACTGGCTAGTTGGCTATCGTTGAAAACTTTGTATGAAATAGGTGTGCACGAATTTAATCAATTCTCGAGATTTCATTTTGTATTTGGTTCTATTGATGTGACGTATTTTTTTTTTTGAACGAATCGTGTCGTAATAATCGTGAAAATGTGTAAAAAAGTTTATATAAAAGTTTGCTACGCGTCTTCTTGTTTAAGCGACCATTTAATACGAACTCCTCCACGAATTTTTCTAAAATTTGGCATTCTGGATATAGTTAAAAATATTAATGCTGATCAATATTGAAAAATTATAACACACAAAAGGAAATCAATGAAATGTTCAATTGTGAAGAGAGTTAAGTTATTTGAAATTTTGAAGGATTGAAATGGACATTAAGATATGTGACACGTGGTATCGATAATTAATTATGATAATAAATTAAAACGAGAAATTAATACGAACTTTAAACGAGACATTCATGTGTCATATAATCTAAAGTCAAAAAAATTGTAAAATTCAATTCTCTTTTAAATTATTTAAATTATTGGAATCTCACCATCATCCATTATAGCCGTGGTCACATTTTTCCCTGTAACACCTTGGGCCCAAGCTGCCTTTACGTTCAAGTCCAACTTCGGTTTCCCGCCATTTTGACCGGTGTTTTTCAAGTACCATTGATACTGAAAGTAAGGATCAGACGGGTCTCTGTTGCCAGGATTCGATGGATTTTTAATTTGATAGAGGGGCACCAGATTATCCACGCTGAGAGGCTTATAACCTCTCTTCACCCTCTTGAATCCAGCCTGCTGCACGGCTGTGTGCACCTGAAACATTTTTAAACGAGTTCTCTCTTGCACCCTCAGCGCAACCCTTCTCTCCTCCTCCACGAATAACAATCTCTACAATACCTACCTCTTTTGTATTCGTCGAAATCGATTAATTAAAATGCGTATATACATTATAGATTGAAAAAGAAAAGTTGAACAAGAGTTTCGCATAATAACATAATTTCAAATATTTCCGCGAAAACGGAGAACATCATTGGAAGGAATCAATTGAAGAAATTCGAGAGAGAAATTGAATCAGAAATATCTTGCTTCGTTTCATTCGATATCGCGTGGGCGTGACAAACGATGGAAAAATAATGGATATTTGGGTTAAAGCTTCTCGCGATTCTCAGAATGGAGGGAGGGGAAAAATGGTGGACCGACGAATACACATTGTGATAATGGTGCAAAAATATTCATCGAGCATCGATGACAAGTTTCGCGAAAGCAAACGCGACAATTTCGTAATTTTATGCCGACAATTTATCCCGGATCCAATTATTTTCCTCGTTTGGAAATTACGCGTTCATTTACATTTATATCGTCCACCCACGAGCGAGATAATTTCTTTCTTCCAATTGTGCTTTATACCTTTTATACCTTCGAAATTTATTATCCGCGCAACGCGCGGAAGAAAGCGTTCGCTCGCTCGTGAAATATTCTGCTTGCAAGCAGAAGATGGGTAGATTGGAAATTTTTAAATGTGACAATTATCGACCAGTTATCGAAAGGGAGTGTTTCGAAATTCGAGAGTTTCGAAATTTCATCCTTGCTTGACGCTATAATTTCTTTCCCCCTCCCCCTCCGTTTAAATAATAAATTCGACGGTGCAAAACAATCGATTTTTGAACGGTTTGAAACGAAAAAATTCCATTCTCGCGAAAACACGGGAAGAGATGGTCCCAACGATTCGAGAGAGGACGAATGAATTTACTTACCAAAGGATCCACTTTCAATCTCCTCATGTGGGGCACGGATCTCTTGCTCCGTGCGTGCGGCAGAGCTTTGTGCACGAAGTGATATTCCGTCTGACTGCCCAATATCTAAACAGACAGGGAAAAAAGCAATTTATATTCAACCTTGTTCGACCGTTTCGCGTCGTTCGTACGTCAGTTTGATAAAATACTTGCAAGAATAATAGAATAAAATTCTTATTTCCTTACGCAACAAGAATTCATTCGCGGGATTATTTTCTCGTTGGGAAAAGTGAAGAAGAAAAAAAAGTCATTTCTGAAGCGAGTTAACGCCCGAATATCTATCGATCGTTTTGGATTGGACGAGGAAACAAAAAAAAAAGAGCGTCCAAGCGTTGGGATAAATTCAATTTTTTTCCCCCTCCTCGAAACACTTGAGAGATCCGACCGGATACGTGTGGTAACAGGAGAATCCTTTCAAGAGTTCGATTCACTTAGGATATTGGAGGATACATAGGTAAATAACGTTCGTGTTTGATCGAATTATACGGAAACGAGTTAACGATCGGCCGGCGAGCCGACTATTTCGAGGATCCATACGAACCAATTACGGAAAATAGATAAAGTCCATCTCCATCACCTATGCTACAGAATGTTATCGGATTAATAAGTTATTATTTATCCCCAACGCCTGTTAATTTATCTGATCGGGGGAGAGGAAACGTTGGGAAAGCGATCGTAAGTGGCACGTGGATCGATCATAGTATCAAAGTGCATCGAAATCGGGGCAACTTTGTATCCGGGATATTTCCTTTTTTTTTTTTTTCGAAGACTGAAAGAAAGAAAGAAAAAAAAAAGAAATCTCGTCTCGTGCAAAGCGAATTCCTGATGACTCGTTCGACGACGAGTGTTTCGAGAGCGCTTACGAGAGGAGTGGCGCATTCCACTCCCTCAGAAATCGAGAAACAACACGCGTTCATCGCATTCTGGCGATGCCGTTCTTGGCACTGGAGAAGGTCTGCGACACGCCTGCTTCCGCTTGCATTCATACCGGCCAGTTTCGTCACGAAAAAAAAAAAGATACCATAATTGTAGAAATGTTACGATCAATTGGATTCAAACATGGATTTGAATGCGAGAGAAAAAAAATTCGCACGCGTTGTATGTCGCAGGTTGAAATTTTAATCTCCATAGGAATAAACTTGGGATACGTTGTTGTGCGGAACTCGATTGTTTCTCGATAGTTCGACATAAAGGAGAACGTCTTGTCGAGCTTCGAAACTTTAACCGGAGGGGGGGAAAAAAATAAGAAGATGGTAACACGTGGAGGGTTATCGATGCTGGGATGCACGCGAAAGAAATCTCATTATTGATGATATTGGAATCTCTGTGCTTGGAGTCAGCGTTCCTCATTTCGTCCTATCGCACGCACGCAGCTATCTTCCAACTTCTATTTATCTATCCACCAGACTTATGGCCGTAACCCGAGGATTGATGCAATTTTCTGCAAAACGATCGCGCAAGGTCGAGGCTCTCTCTTTCTCCTCGGTTACGCCATAGACCAGACTTTCTGTCGTTTCGACGTTAATGAAATTTGTTCCTCTGACGATAAATGAAATTTCAAATATCCTGAAATTCTCTGTTTACTTAGATGCTTGTTAAATAACTTGAATACCGCATTGTATTTTTGTCGTTCCTTTTCCTCTAAATGTAATAACAAAGCAGACACGTTTAATATAGGATAGAAATTAATAATACGATTCGATAGCTTTTCTGCTCGGTGTTTGTATATCAAATTTTTCCATCATTAATTTTCCAGATCACGATTCTTGCGCGTTGTGCAAAAAATGACAATCGATCATTTTCGATAATTGATTCCTGTAAAACTTTGAGCATGTGTCGTCGACATTCCGATGATACGCAGATGATACGAAGAAAGAAGATTGGATCAACATGTTCCAACTTTTCTGTGTATCTCGTTACAAAGTTATTCGCAGAGGGGAAAATTATTAAATTTCTTCAAGGAGGAGATCAAAGGCGATCGATATTTAATATCGCGAAATTGCGAGAAGATGAACGATAAATAATAAAAACTCGTATGAAGTATCATCTAGAACAAATCGGGACAAATCTGTCGCGTTTTCTGATGAATTGTTTACCATGAATTCCAACACCGATGATATAAATACACATCGCGAATACACGGCTGAGAAAGAATTTTCTCGTTTCATTTCGCCACTCTGATACTACCTCCTCTTCCTTTCCTCTCGAATCCCATAAAACCGTATTGTTGATAGAAAATTTTACGATACTTACGATGGAAAGCTTTAAACCGTTTTAAAATTTTACGTTTCGATAAAATTCCCTGAGAAGAAAAGATTTATTTCTCTCCTTTTTAAAACTTATATTATCTTGTTTCTTCGAGAATTTTTCACGAATACTTGCCCGACAAGATTAATTTCACTTTGGTTCCTCATTTTCCCTCGAAGATCGATAGGATGGACACGCGTTTGTTCGATACGTATCCAGTAACCAGGATGCTAACGCAATATCTTTGAACTTCAAAATGAAGTTTTTAACACGAGATCGTGTAACACGATACGGCTTCGTTGCTAATGATGAAACGAATATTCCAAGTGTATAGGAGATTTTCATTCAAAGCGTTATATTATTTAACCATGCCTCGTTTCCGATCAAACAGAACGAGCCGTATGACTAATAATCCTCGGTGAAATTTATTTTCATACACGCATATCCGATTGGATTAACCGTTTCCATTAATTTGCGTGAAGAACGATCGTGTAAATATCAATAAAAAAGCATAAATAAGCTCTTAAATACGGCTACAAGAAACATTTGCAGATCGTTATACTATTAACATTTAAATATTACTTAATAAGTCGAGATAAATTAAATCTCGTATCATTTATTGGCCAATTTTACCAATCAATTTTAGAACGAAACGTAGGATATTTGAAAAAAATACTTTATCGTACGAATTCCTGTTTCATCCCTTCAAAAAAAGTCTCTCCATATTTCACTAAACGAAGAGATAAAGAAATACGTTCTTTTCTAGAGAAACATGGAGCGTCCTTCGTTAAGCTATTCACCTCGTGATGCAGTTTCGATCTACACGTGTCGCGTAAATCCAATTAGTAACCGTTCAACCAAGTACATAACATCGAACGCGGTATTACAACGTACATGCGTTGTCCAACGGATAAACACGAATTTGCAGGTTTATCGTTCTTTACCCTACAGATTTAGATCTATTTCGATGCATGCGAACGCGAGTTTATCGTGGCCACGTGGTGTCGAAAGGATCGATCAGAAGAGGAAGAGGAAAATGTGCAAGTTGTGGTGGCCATGTTTAATCTTCCATCTTAAGATTTATCAGAAAACCTTTTATACGTTAATTGAAAGATAGCGGGTAAAATTAAAAATCCGAGCAAACTTTGCCCGACTTAATCCGGTTATGGATAGAAGTGAAGAATCAATTTCTCTGGCTTATTACGTAATACATAAATCATCTGCATATCTTTGAAACCGTGGGAAAATAAATGAATAAGTAAATTGGAAAAAATTCATGAAGTATGTTTCCATATTGCGTGTGGATGTTGAATTTAACGGATAATTAAAAATATCTCTTCGGCAAAAATATACAGATACAGAGGATATGTAATCCAAAATAGTTGGATCGTATAATTTGTAAAAAAAAATGAAGGTAAGTAAGAAAACACGAAGTTTACGCGTCGAGATGTTTATTGTTGAACAATCGATCTTCCATTTTCTGCACAATTCATATACTTGCACTTGTATAAGTGTAAGAGAATGGAAAGAGAGGGTGAAATCTGCATGTCGAGTGAATGCATGGTCAAGTAAGCGTGATAAAGGCCTGTGTGACATTATGATGCGTACAAAACACGTGCCAAGCCCAGATTATTAATATAACAATAGCGTAGTTGCATTTTCGATATTATTCATCTTCAATTTTCCTTACAGATACAATTCTTACGTGTTCCTTCAATGAATACAATGGAGAAACGTTTACACTTTTCTCACGTTTATTAATATTTTTTCAATCGACAAAGAAATAAAAATATAAGAAATATTTCGTGTAAAATTAATTAATCGTCCTTCGATTAAAATTTATTTAAAATCAGCTCATTCCAATTGACGTGTTTTAACTCGGTAAATTAACTAACTGTGCACGAGTTTCTGCTCGTTAAAGTTTAATCTTTCGACACCGACGTCGTATGATCGAATGCTAGGGTGCTCGTTACTTTCCACGCAAGTTTATTCCTTTATATCATCCACGAAAATAATCGAGAATAGTAATTTAATTAACAACTTCTAAAAACGGCTATTAGCTCAACTGAAAGACGCGTAGTCATACGCGGGATGTATGTTATTACGTAGAAAATTTTACCTAGAAAAATTAAAGGGGGAGGGAAGGAAGAGACTAAAGGATTTTTTCCAATGGTTAAAAATAAACTAAATACGCAATTTAGAAGATTAAAATAGATTGGCTTGCTATAACCTGCATACGAATAATAATAATAATAATAATAATAATAATAATAATCATCGTTAACTTCTAAAAGTTTGAACTTTTACAGTTGCCTTTAAATCGAAATCAATTTAAAACTCGAATTTTTATATTTATTTTAATCAGACGAGATTACTTAATTGACCAATAAAAATGATTGATCTCTCGATTAATATTTAAAACGTGACCGATTAATAAAGAGATAAATTCAATTAAATTTTCCAATTCCGTGTTCTGTTAATAAATCGATATTTTAATTAAATCCGCCCAATAAAATTTCCCTCGGCTTGAGAACGACGCGCTTACGTAAAGAAAATTCGCAGAGTTTATGGCCCGCGTTAAAACGTAAAACTTTTTTTTTCTTTTTTTTTTTTTTCTATATTCTCCTCCGTCCTTCAAACGAGAAAGAAAAACAAAGAAAAAGAGCAAGGGTTTTCACCCCTTGCTCAACTTATACAACGACGAATCGAAAGGTTAGCGGCATTACCGCAACATTTCAATCGATCGACCTATTTAACATGATTATTCCACGCGGCTTCCCCACGACTAATCTTTTTATTATTATTATTCGCGGACGAAAATCACTTTCGGATGGATCTTCTCGATTTTTCTTTTTTTTTTTTCTCCCCCCCACTTTTTCTCCTTCATTCGACATTCATTTTGAAAAAGACGTTCATATTTAGCGACGAGCCATAAATATATACGTGAGCCGAAAACGTGATGCCCTTTTATTTCCCTCGTCGTAATGGAAATCCGCCGTTATCGACCATGACAGTTCTAATCGGTGGTCGTGGTGGTGGCGTTCGATCATCGTGATAATCCAACGAGTACGTCACGGGGCGATTAATCGTGTGAGACGGGTGAGAAACCCAACGATCGGATAAAACAACGTCACAAATCGGTGTAAATATGGCGTTCAAGAAGAGATCGATTCCCTGAAAAACCGATAAATAACCATAACTCCTGCATGACTCTCTAAACGACGCATCGTTTCCCAATCTCTTCACCCTTCCGGCCAATTGACTTTACAACCCCCACGAGTTAACCCCCAGAATAAACTTTCCATTCGGCTGATTTTAAAAATAATCGAAAATCACTTTCATCGAATTGTTCTTAATACTCGATCATCTTTTGAAACTCGAGTTTTTCCGAGAATTCGTGTACAAGCTTTCTAGCTTTATTTAAAAAATAACTTGGAGCGTTTATTTTCCATATATCTTGAAAAATAAAGAGATGCTAGATATTTGATTAACTGACAGTAAGAGGAACAAAGATCCATCCATTAATAATAATAAAAGTTCCCTCTGGTTTATCTAAGATAAAATAATAATATCTTTAATGAATTTACATGGAATATCTGATCCATTATTGTTGTTAGAATAGAATTCCTGTATTGCGTAGGTAGAGGAAGATTATATACGTAAATCTGATATGATAAAATTTACTCGACTACGACACACGGTCGTAACCCAAATGGTGCAGAAATTAAACAAACGTGACGAATGATGCGGGTCCATTAAGTATGCCCAACAAACTTACAATTGCAAATCTGTCGTATTTCGAGATAAGATAATGATATTCGAGATATATTTGCCGTGCACATATCCATCGACCTTTCTCTTAAACGGCCATTACATCTATTTCGTACGAGCACAAGTTAAACAATGAAACATTTCTCTCAATTTGAATAATGGATATTTCAAGCTAAAGAAATTTCTAAGTAAATCTCCTTTAAATAAAGTCTCTCTGCTCAGCTGGACGAAAGAGGAAAAGTTTCGAGCTAAAAATAATCGCGACGTGAAGTTTAAGCTTCTCGATTATTGGAGAATACGTAAAATATGCAAAAGACAATTTCTCGTTTCTTCAATATTCGTTTGTTGAACGAAAATGATGAGAGAATTACTCTCACGGACGGCGAGAATAATATAAAAGTATCGCAAGATGCAAAAAAAAGAATGGAGCACGTAATTATCGGTGAAAAGTAATGAAGGCAAAAAAATAAAGTTTTGTAAAGACAAAAAGGTAAGGTAAGTTTCGGCTAGTGAACCTAATAAAGGGAAATAAACTCGAGCAACGACTAACGCAATTTGTTCGACGAAACGGATAGTTCCTCCAAGCGTTTCAATTAGAATTTGTGCTTTCGAGAGGCACGAAAATTTCAAATGTTTCTTCACCAATTACCAGCTGTTCACGGTAGCTTTCATTTCAATGAAACTGCAAGAAACACTTGCATCGTTGTAAAATGCCAGGAACAAACGTTCAACGTTTTCCTCATCTCGGCCTTTACAAAGATATCTTTATTGTTCCTCAACTTCATTTTGGTAATCGAGGTGGTAGTCGAGGCGAATCTTTGTCAGGCAAAGTTTTCCCACAAAGTTTTCGTACGAATTAGCCTCGCGGATACGTTTTAATCGATTTGTTTGTTTTAATATTCTTTTTTATTTAAATTATCCTCAACTCGATGGAGAAAAATTTCCAGAAACTCGTTTAACGAGATTACACGATCCGAATCAGTATATATGTGCGGTACTTTGAACGAAACAAAATTGCTCGAAATAAACAATCGCAAAATTGGTTTCCCAGAAAAAGTATTCTAATATCTCGGATGCAAAAACGTATAATAAAATAATAAAATTCGCACAATGAAACAATATTGTTTTATTCGCAATTGAAATTTATAAACAATTATTCGTTATTATCTCTATAAATTAAGTTTGAAAATATTTATCAGTTTCCTTGTAAAAGGACATTTTTCACAATATATCGATAGGAAAATAGAGGAAAAGTCGAGTATATTAGACAATGCCTACGCAATATTTGACTCGTAGGCGTCTGATCATACCGCGTCGCTTTCACTGTTGCACCGTCTGATCAGTGATTGATATTTTCATTTCGATTAAAGAAAATTAGAAATCGAGACGCGTGAAATGAAATAACCGATATTTCAGTAAATATAATAAAAATAAACTAATCTATGGCAACGCGTGTCCCTTACATAATATATAAATTATGCCAATAACATTTCCAAAAATACCATAAAAAAAGAAATGAATGGCGCGATTCTAGATAAATCTCTATCCTCGTATTACGAGATGGTTAAGTTTATCTTATCGTTAATACGTATCCTACATTTATGACGTCGATCAATTGTTTCGAACGTGTTTTTTCGCGATAATGCGGGTATTCGTGACAACGGCAACGAAATCAATGCCTCCGCTAAATCCTGCATACCTGCGATGAATATCGGTCGATCGTGAGACGAAGCGATAACAAGTTGGTCCTTGATATAAATCAATAAGCGAATCGAAAAAATATATGACCAACACCAGATTTTCCAACGAATTGCGCAAACAATACGTATTCGAAGATTTATCGATCCATACGCGCGATGTGTTGGAGATTTAAACGAAGAATATTGTTTAAAAATATATATACATATATATAAAAAAAAAATCGAAATTATATTTTCATTCGTTATATTTAAAATTGTAAGAGGTATAAATTCTATGTATTTGTTAATTTTAAATAGATATCTTAGTTCGAAGAATTTTATGTTCATTATTGTATCTTGAATTTTTTATCCAAATCCGAAAAATAATATATAAATAATTGCGTTTTATTCAAAGTATCTTTTCTCAGCAAAGTTCGTATCGATCGTTCAAGAAAAATTTCATTCTGATCCTAGCGTATTCACCCCATCCGCACCCTAAGCCACACTCTATTTCATCTCAGATAAGCAATTTCTTTAGCATGTCGTATGATAATATTGCTAAATTTAATGATACGTGTTAGTATCAAGAATTATATATATTAATATTACAATGCAGTTTAAAATCTTACGGATATAATTTTATTTTCTATCGTTCTCTTTATTTTAATCGCATCAAATAATATTCGCGTATAATTAATAAATACTTTAAAAAGAAATAGTTCGTATATTTTATGTTCATATATCAATATAATGTAGATTATCTTAAAAGTTAATGAAATTCTTTCATCTCATAACATTATATTACAATAATCTATTTCATCAAAAAGAAAAAATTAATTTTTATTAATAAAAGATAAATTTACCGGTCCAAGATTAACGAATCCATTTCTAGCAGCCACGCGATCTGCGACGTGTCTTTCCGCGGGCTGCCTCATCTTCACGAGGAACGTGTTAGTGAACACCTCGGCACTGCTACCGGCACAAAGGAGCGCGATCACCGCGAGTAGCATCGTAACAGGCCGACGGCGTACGCTGATGTATTTAGCATTCGCGGGCACTATACTCGGTGTACGCGATGGTACTACAATTTTCGAATTATCAACCACCTCTATAGAAGAAGAAACTGATGTCTTTTTCTTGGTGGTTGTTACAACGCTAGTGGCGTTACCGACTACGTTCATTTCACTAGTGGTGAAAAAGTCGGTAGGGGTGGTGGTATAATCGTGCGAGTCGACGTATGAGCTTGCCGAGTTGTGCGCAACAATATAAATGACACGTGCTCTCCCCATGCTTGTCGCTGGTCGACTGGCTCAGTGTCGTTTCTCGATCGAATCGTTCAACCAATCAGAAAAAGATTTGCGAGGTAGATATCTGTCTCGATTCGTTAGCATTTATGGTGGGGATGGTCAATGACATGCTGCAATGATATGATCATTAAGAATAAATCCAAATATCATGTTTAAATATTTTCAAATTTTTAATGCATACAAATTGTACGTATTTTTAAAAAAAAATTTGTTACTGTTCATATATTTTTTAACGTTCGTAAAATAAAAATACCATTATGAGCTCGAAACTGACGTCACGTGATGTATCGATTGAACATGTCGAGTAATGGCGCTCGTTTACTAAACATGCGCGGATTTGGAAACATAAAAAATTTTTCTAAATATTTTATAGAATATTTATATTTATATATATTACTATATAAATTTATTTAACAAAAGATTTTCATTTACTGTTATTTATTATTATAAATTAGTTACTTTAGTGCTTTTTTAATAGTTGTGTTAATGCTGTTGTTTTCTAAGTATTTTTATTCTATTTCAAATAATAATACTTATTTAATTCATATGATAGAAGATTTTTTCGATATTTTTATTTCTTGGAAGTAATAATTTATTTAAATATATATGATAACTAATAATAATTTTCATATAAAAAAATTTATAAAATGTAGACTATCTAAAATTTAAATATTATGTACTTTTTAAAATGTAGATTGCAAAATATATTCATTTTTAGTATATAATTGATTAAATTAAATAATATTGTAATATGTGGATTTAACGTATATTTATACAAAAAATAAACAAATTTAAACAAATTTGTCTAATATTTATTCTGAAATTTACTTTCTAAATATAAAATTAATACATATTATAATACGTATTATAAACAAATAAATATGAAAATAAATATAATATTTTAATATTCTAATTATAATTCATCAATTATATGATTGAAAAATAATACTAATTGTTTTAAGAATATTTTTTTTAAACTACTAACAATAAATACAATAATAAATACAAAATTTAGGTAAAATTAGATTTTTAAATTATATCAAAAAAAAAAGGTAATTTTTTTATCAAATAATTATATATTTTTATACAATTAGAATCACAGAAATATAAAGAATAGATATGATAATTCTAAATAAAACATAGTATTGTAAAAGATGATTTTATATTTAAATGATTTATATATTTAAATAATACAGTCTATCACCTTTTTACATATTTCTTCCCTGGAGATCTTCTTTCTAATGAATTATCACTTGATTTTATATTTTTTTGCTGTAATTTACGTTTTGCTTCAAGTTTCATCTTTGCTTCCAATCGTTTTCTTTCTATTTCTTCTGGTGTACATCGTATAGATTGAGATTCTTTTATTTCTTTCATGCTAAGTAAATTATTAGTAGAATTGTATTTAACAATATGATTATCAGTTTCTTTCTTGTCTAATTTTTTAAATCTATGTGTATTTTCCATGCCATTAATTTGTAAAAAATTATTATTTTTACACGAATTCTGATTTTTTACAATGGAAAATTTAGTACTTACTGATTGAGTAACTGCATTTGATTTTAATACATTTGTTGTTTTATTATTTGTATTAGCATATTTACATTGATAAAAACATTGATCTGATAAACTCTTTGTTCTAAAGAATTTCCTGTTTTCTAAGGAATTTTTACTAGGAAAAGAATTTTGTAATGTTTCTATATCTGTTATAGTTTCAACTTCTTCTACTAAATCATCTGTAATAAGCTTATTTTTATTATTGATATTTTCTTTTACACCTGGTGTTGAAAGAAAATTATTTGGTATTTTTTTATTAGTTATTGCATTAGAAATAACAAGTTTGGGTATTTTTTTGGAAAGACTTGTGTTATGGCTTGAATTTGAAGGGCTAAAATCATATTCTGACAATTTAGATTCTAATTTATCATCTTCTATACAGGTTGCCAAACAATCATCAAAAGAATCATCTGGAAAATCTGATATATGTTTTTTTTTTAATGTTTGATTTTCATGTGATATATTTATATTATTGTTGTTGTTAAATTTTGAATTTGGCATTGAAATATTTGAGTTAGAATTTGTTCTATTCGACTTATTCGAATATGTTTTTAAATAACCACTTGTATTAGTTGAAGAATTTTTAGAAATATTAGAACTTTTAGAATATTCAGTAGAAGTATTAGATGTAGTTAAATAATAAGACTTTTCAGATGTAGAAGATAATTCTTTTATCTCACTTACTATAGATAATTCCATTATATCATTTCTTTTACTTTTACACAAATTCAATTTTTCTTCAATTTCTTGACTACATTTTACCATTGAATCATCAATTGAATCATCAAATAAATCTTCATAATTAGTAACGTTTTTATTATTACTATTAATAGTAATAGAATTCATTTTTGATTTATCATTATTAATAATTATTATTTCATCACTATTATCACTATCCAATTCTATCATCAACTTACTACTAACTTCACATTTTGTATCATTCTCTTTCTCAATAATATCATTATCATAATTTTTTTGTATGCTTTGCATCTTTTCATTTAAGGCTTTTAATTCAGCTGTTAGTTTTCCAATATTTTCTATATTTTCCATTTTCACTTGTTTCCTTTTAAGTGGCTTTTGCAATAAAGGAGAATTAGAATTTCGCTTCTTTTGCAATTGTTTGGTTCTTTTTGGAGTTTCAATAAGTTTATTTGATGATTTAGATTTATCATAAGAATTTTTATTAACAGGAGTTTGCCAATCCCAAGCAATTTCATTGCCTCCATCTTGAGTACAAGGCATTGAAATTGGACTACAACGATAATTTAATTCAGGAGAATCTTCTATATCAATAACATATTCCTTTTTTCGAATTGGTGTACTATGACCAGACACATGTGATTCATAGGAATGTTGAGGAGAATCATTTCCCAAATCATCTTTCATATTTTTTTTAACTGAAACTACAACACAAAATTTATATTATTAAAAATTATTAATCAATTGTTATATTTAAAGAAATTATATTAATTACCTTCTTGTATATTGTTTGTTGTACTATTTCCTTCTTGTACATTACATTTCTTTGTTGATTTTTTATTTTTATTCATAATTTTCATAAAATTAAAATAAAAAATTAATAATTAAAAATTGAATATAAATAAACTGGTATACTTTACATATGATTTCACATTAATTTTGAATAAATTATATTAATAGAAATATTTAGATGTTTTCAGTGCGTTTAGTTTTTTCTTTTTAAATTTTACTATTATATAAATTCTATTTTTTTTTTTAACAAAATAATTCAATAATTCGATATTCTATAAATTTTAGATTTAAAAATCCGAAATAAAATAACTTCTAAACTTTGCAATTCTTTAAACTTACTAACCTACAACTCTTCTTATATAAAGTGAAAGTAGCTACTAGCAACTTTTTAATGTATTCGTTTCCAATTTAGTTATTATTCTAAAATAAATTGTAGAAATATTAAATCATAATTTATGTTTTTAAAAATAAATGTAAAGTTTAATTATAAGTATTTTTATAATTTATTTCAAAAAAGAAAAAAAAATAATTAAAAAATTAAATTAATATTGATTCAAATAATTTAAATTTCCCTCAAAAATTGAATGAAAGGCAAACTTCAAATGAATGATCTGAAAGTATATGTATATATATCGACATAAATATAAATATTATATAGTAATAATGAATAAAAGTTAAATTGAATTTAAAGAAATTTATTTTGAATTTAAAATATAATAATCGAAAATGAAAGTTGAATTATATAATGATATAGTAACAACAATTCGAAAATTTCGAGGCTTATCAAAAGATTGTAGAGATGTTTTAAAAGAAAAATATAATGAGTAAGATTGTTTTATTAAAAACAATTCACTTTAGATTTGCTATGATAAAATATTTGTTTTTATTTTATTTAGCATTCCAGTATATACATTGTATAGTATATTATCTTTAGAAGTACAACATAAGATGAAAGTCAATCATAGCAAATTATTTGGTAATAATAAAAATTATTATGATACGTAAGTATCATATCAGTATATTAATATAAGATATAACTATATAATTAAATAATTTAAATAATAGTTATATAGAAGCTGTACAAAATGGAGAACCTGTTGGAATTTTATTGAAAATGGCAAAAGATATTGGTGCACCTCCTGCATTGTTAGCTAGAAATGTTCTTGAAAAACATTGTGGAAAAGATGAATTTAATGGTAATTTAAATACTATTATAAAAATATTTATAATTCTTATAATTCTTTTTGAACAATCATAAAAAAAAAATATATTTTTAGTCTCTAGGAATGAAGTTAGCAAATTATTTAAGGATACTACTCTTATACAGGACAAAGATCTTGCATATGAAGTCTATTTGGTAATTTAAAATTTATTAATATTATCTTTTTTTATCTTATTTTTTTTTATATTTTAAGAAGTAAAATAATTCTATATAACAGTTAAATAATGTTTTACAGTGCATATTATATGATAATTTGTATGGACCTATATCAGATGCTGTTGGAACGTATGTATTGTGTTATATATTAAAATAATCACATTTGTTATACATTTATATAAAATAATCATACTTATTTTATTCGTTGTTTTTATATATAAAATCTATAGTTCTGTAGGTCAGGAATATGAATTAAAATTACAAAATTACTTGACAGAACGAAATCTTGCATTTCGTAATGAGGAACACTTGAGATCAAGAGGATATGACAAAACTCCAGATTTTAAACTTGAAGTACCAATTGCAGTAAATGGCTTTGTAATTAACTGGATAGAATCTAAGGCAAGATTTGGAAATACAGAAATACATCAGAAGTATATTAAAGAACAATTTCTGAGTTACTGGAATAGATTTGGGCCAGGACTTGTTATTTATTGGTTTGGATTCTTGGATAATTTAAGTGAACCCAATGAAAAAAGATTTATTATTATGGATCATTTTCCAGAAGAAATTACATATATGGATCCCACTTGCATTAAATCTACTACTTTATAATCATAAAAGATATAATGTTTTATTTCATAACAATATTAGTGTTACATATATAATAAAAATTATTATCATTAATTCTAAAATGATAAAAATGATTTATTTTTATTATTTGAAATCTTTTAAAATTATTTTAAAAATTTTCACAACAAATATATATATATGTCATATTTTCCCCCTCTTCCTTTTTTTAACTAATCTATAACTATGAAAAATACTAAAAATTTCCCAATTAAATATATAACACATTACACAAGTAAATAATGTATATGTATGTATATATTTATATATTTATTTATATATCAAGTTCTATCTGGTTATAGACATCGCTAGTGTTATGATTTCAAATTCAGTATGCAGTGTCTCATAGAGCATTTAAGTACTTATTTATAAAATATTAAAATATTATATAAAATAATAAACTTAAAAAAATGAATCAATCAAAACATTTTGTATTCATGAATTGATAATAAACAGTAATAGTATTTAAAATAATTAATATAATAAATAGAATTTAATAATATTATGATAACAACAAACATTTTAAATCTAAAGAATATAGTTAAATTTATATATTTAATAATATTTGTCATTAAGAGTTGTTATATAAAAAATTATGTGAATTCCATTTCTCATTATATTTGATTTCAAATAATGTGAAACAGGAATAACATTCTAAAATTTTGTTAATTCATTTTAAAATAAGAATTTATCAAATATATTCTAACAAATATATATTTGAAAAATAATTCATATAAATTTACATTAAATTTGATAATGCATTTTTTTTTAACGATTTTTACATTCATAATTGATAAAATTTATTTGATAAACAAAGATAGTTTTATTTTTAATCAAACATTACAAAAATAATTAAATAAATAAATATTAACAAAATTGAAATTACATACATCCTTAAAATATGATTACGTTGATAAATTATCGAAACAAAATACTTTCAATAAATTTCAAATCATAATAACTTCAAGTAATCACAAATTATTTTCACTTATTGTGATATGTTACTTTAACCCGTTTCAGTCTTGTCCCAGATTTTTTCAGTTCAAGGACACGTCACATGCGTGCATTGAATTAAGTTAAACTTACAATTTGAAAAAATTTAGGGAATAATCACATTCAATTTTCTATTAATTTTTCATTTTTTCAAAAAGATAGAAAATAACATTAATCTTGAAAAAAAAACAATTATTATACTACTTTTATTATACTACGATTTATTATATAATAGTAATATTATAATATTAAATATATTCGTCATTTTCTAATATGTCAAGTTAAGAAATTATATTTTTATAATATCCTGATATATTTAATAGTAAGATGGCCAATACATACAAAACAACGAACAATCCAAAATTGCAACAGTCTATGAAAACTGCGATAAAATCTCAACTTGTTATTAAAATCAAAAAGAAGGTGAAGTAACAAATTCTATGAAATTTCTATTTAATAATTAGTTTAGAAAATAAGCGATCATTGATTGAATAAATCGAATTTCAATATTTCCAAAGGAAGAAGAAGAAGAAGAAGAAGTATGGATATCAGGAAAAGAATTGCACACGGAAGATAACAGCGATGAAGAAGAATTCAAAATGCAATCGCAATCGCATAAATTTGATAATCAATCATTGTCTTCGGTTAAATCTAATATTGAACAACAAAGTCATTCATTTATTTCAATTGAAAATAAAGCAAAATCAGAAAATTCTATACATACTTTTGAAAATAACAATAATGAAGATCAGTTTGTATTGAAAACTATTGAAAAATATGATAAAATATCATTTATAAATTTGACTCGGTCATCGTCAATAGAATCTCTAAAAACCGATCTCTCTGCATCGGAATCATCTCTGAATTCAATTACAAAGGATTTTTGTGATTTTTCAATTGTAGAAGATCAAATAAAAAAAATGAAAATTTCGTGGAAAGCGAAAAAAGGTACTTTTATTTAACTTATTTAATAACTTGAGTGACGATATCAAATAAAAGAACAAGCAAATGCAAATATATTGAGATAATTTTTATAATTAAATTGTATCATTATTGCATTTTTATAAAAAGAATATATTTATTTTATATGATCATTTTATTTATACTATGCATATTTATATAATTACATAAACTATTTAATCTGAGATAATTCTTTAAATATTCAATATAAAATTTCTTTTGTTGGATATCGTAGCATTTTTATTATTTTTATTTAATAATAGGCAATGTAAATATTTTTTTATGTAGATTTTAATAGATAAATCAAATTATTAATTAATTAATTAATTAGAGTTTCGATGTAATGAGGAGTTACTTAAAAGTGAATGGAAACATGACATTAATATTTTAAATGATACAAAAGATAAGAATATACAAAAAGAAATTTTAGAAGTGGAAAATCTTGATAATCTTATACATATAATGAACGATAAAATAAAAGTAAAGTTTTCGTATTATAAGATAAGAAAATAATTATTTTTACTCTTATAAATAAAATCATTTTAATTGTGATATAGGAAGCAATTGAAGAAACTTTAACTTATCAATGTGAGAACCGAAAAAGATTAGAAAAAATTTTAGCATCAAATCCATGTGAAACTGGCAAACTAGCAGAAAATACACGACAATTTTTTTACTTATGTCCAAAATATACTACACTAAATACAGGTATAATAATAAAAATAATGTATAAAAGAATTCAATAATAATTTTTAATATATTTTCATATAAACAAAAGCATCATTGCTGAATATTTTAGATAGCATATATTATATACATATATTTATTATATTTATTTATATAATTAAGAATCTAATAAAAATTGAATTCTAAAAAATTACAAAAATAGATTTTCCAAACACTAACAAATCATTCGAGATAAATAATTCTGAACAGCAATTATGTGAAAATGAAGATAAAACAAGTCTTTTAAATCTCGATAATGAAGTAAGTTATAAAAATAAGTTGAATTTTATAAAATTATTAATTATGATTAATTTTTTTCAAACTTTATTTCTTATCTAAAGGATGAATGGAAATTCGTTAATTCAACTTGTTATATTGAAAATATAAATAATACAATGGATAATTTCTATGTTAATCCATATATCATAAATACATGCAAAGATATAGAAACAACAGAAATGTTATTAAAAACAAATAAAAAAGTAAGTTAATAATAAAATTCATTAAAGTTTTTTAATTAACATTATTTTAATAAATAATAAATTTTTCAGCAAAACTTATCTGATAAACAAGAAGAATCTTTAAAAAAAAATGACAATATATTTAATATAAATAATGTAATTTCAATACATAATACTACATCAACAAAAAATTTACAAGATATTGATAATAATTTGATAAATCAAGATATAAAGGAAACTCAAATCTTGGATCCATTGTCAATTGTAAAATATAATTGAAAATGAATTAAATAAAGTGAAATAATTTTTCTTTTTCTATTAATATTAACTTTATATTATTATAAAGTTATTATTATATCGTTATAAAGTTATTTTATCAAATTATTAAATAAAATATTATTCGCTATAAATATGAAATATTTTTTTATAAAGTATTTTTATGAAATTTCTATACATTACTTTAAATATATAAGATATATAATATAATGTTCAGTTCGAAATTTAAATTGTATCAATCTTTACTTATAATTAAGTAATTGAAAATTATAAATTTCAATTGATTATAATATTATAATTGATTATAATATTAATATTTTTTGAATATATAGTATTTAACAAAATTGAAATTTATTCTAAAATTTAAATTTTCTTTACTGAACACAATATATATTGATAGGTTCTGTACAATTATTTCCTATACAATCTATTTTTCATTAAATTTTATCTTTTTTTCTATTTTTATCTGATACTGTATATTTATCATAACTTTTTGTTGGATCAAAAGGTTCCCACCTACTAGCAGGAAATATATGTTTATTTCTTTCATACCAAGATCTGAAATGAAATATAATTAATAATTTATATATAAAAATCATATATAATTTGATTGATTAATGAAAAATATAAAATACCTGAGCAATACTTTTCCAGCATGAGATTCTTCTGTTTCAACAGAGGCATCATGCATAACACGAATGTCATCATGAACATCGAAAGTAAAAAGTGGTCCACTTTTTCCTCTTGCCTGAAGTTAGCATAAGTAATGTGTTAATAACATCATGTAAATTTATAAAATAAAATTTATATGCTAAATTTACCTTTGTTACAATGAAATCATAAAATGTATAATGATGTGGCAAAATAAGATCTTCTTTAACATACATTAACTGATCAGCCATAATCGTTTTAAGTTCGCTAAATTCTCTTCTTAAAACTTCTAGGCATCTCTGAAGAAGCTGATAAATAGAATTACCTAAAATCAGTGCAAACTAATAACAATTAGCATATTATTCTTATAATAAATGAAAAAAATATCATAATTATAATAATAATTAAACCTTTACCTTTTTTCATAATAACACTTCTTCTATGGCCAGAACCATCCCAATAACTGAAAGTAATTTCAATCTCTTCCTCTTTTAATGCATTTTGTTTTCTAGCCCATTCTTGTCTTAATTCTTCTCTTAATCTGTTTTCTTCCTCTTCTCTTTCTCTATCAGGTAAGAAACTTGTATCTACATCTGGATTTTTTTTTATTTTTTTTATTATTGGTCCAATATCATTATCTTTTAATATATCAGATTTTTCTGTTTCTTCTTCTAAAAATTCTGTTTCATCTTCATCTAAATTAAATGATAAAGCTTGTATCTGCTTTTTTTGTTTATTTTTTTCAGCTTGTTTTGCAGCAAGTGCTCTTTCTTTTTCTTGTTCCTTTTCACGCTCTTTTTGTGCCAATTTTCTTTCGCGTTCTTTTACTATGTTCTCTTGTTTTGCTTTCATTTCATTTAAGGTAACTAAACCAATAGTAGATGTTTTTAATTGTTGTTCAACAGCGTTATAATGTGTTGCAAATTTGTTTTCTATATTATGAATTTTTAAGTCATCTTCAATTTTCTTTTTCCTTAATTCTATCTCTTGTTGTGCGATTTCTCTTTTTTTCATTAATTGCATTGCTCTCCCAGCTTCACTAGCTGCTCCTTTATAATGTGCCATTTTTTTAATAATATATCTTAAAAGAATATATTTTAAAAATTCTTAAATTGATGAAATAAAAAACTGTAATAAAAAAGATAATATTTAAATTAGAGATATATGCAGGTAACATGTAATATGTTTATAATTCGTTAAAAATAATAAAAATTAATATAAAATGAATAATTTTTGTGAAAAAAAACGGATATATGAAAAACTAAAATTATTTAATATTATTTAATAAAATTATTTAATAAAATAAAAAATATATATAATTTATTAAATTTTTAACAATTATTACTATTATTTGCAAATGATAAATATTTTATATAGTAAGAAAAATTTTAACATTAAGGAAAATAGACTCAGTAAGAAGTATCATATATTTTAATTTGAATCATAAACAAAACATAACATAACCTCTAATTTTTGTCATACTTATTTAATAAAATAGTTGAAATTTAATAATTTGCATACCTCCAATCTTTATATAAAATGTATACAAGTATACAAGTAAAAAGTATATAAGTAATGAAATCGTCAAAATTGAAAAATTAAATTATTCAACAGTTTCTAGATTAAATTTTTTTAACTTTTAAAAACAGTATTTTCTTCTTTGTAGTAAAACATACATGATGCACATGTACACAATGTATGTAACTCAGTATGAAGATTTCCTTTTGTTCTCCTTTTATATTCTTTGTCTTAATTTTAGTACCAATCTAACTATTGCATTATTCCTAAGAAGTTGTAACTATATACACTAAACTAGGGAATTATTAACTTAATTGTTTGTTTTAAAATAGGGAATTTTTTGATTGTATAATGCTACTACAAAATATTGAAATCAGCGTCATTTCTAAAATGTCGTAAATAAAACAAAAAAAAATATATATTAAAATAAAAAGGATAAAGATAGAGTAAAAATTGTCATCAGCGCCATCTGTAAAAATTATTTTTTGAAAGTATTTAAAAAATGACACTGATCTTTACTTACACTTTGCCTTTGATATTTAAGAAATAATAATGATGGTCAATTCTTACTTTATTTATATTCTTGTCTTTTGATTGATCTTATTTATATTAATTTTATTTCTAGCATTTTGGAGCATTTATTCTCATATTTTTATCTTATATTATCTGATTTTTTTCCATTATTTATTCTTTTTGTTCATTTTACTTTTGGCATCTGAACAAAGAGAAGAGATAATATCAAACACTGATGTTGCGTATCATTATATTTCATCATTTAATTTATACTATATAAAAATGATTTTTAAATTTTTGAATATGTTGCAAATATTATATTAGTAAATATAATTTAATGAAAAAGTATTTTATTTTTAAATGCTCAATATATTATATAATACAATATATTAATTTTCATCACGAAACAAATTTATAAATTAATAGTGTATTAGTTCAAAATGAAAATTGATTCTAAATAAAATAAGTTATAAGTAAAAATCTAATAAAATAAAAAATAAATTATAAATAATATGTATAAAATGTTTTTTTCTAATTTTTTCTTAAACTTTTTCTAATATTTTGAAATAATTGCAAAATAAAAACTTATTTGTAATCGCCGCTAAAAATAAATTTTTGTAATTGTAAAAAAGATATACATAATAACATAGAATCACCAATTTGTTTCATAATAATTTACATAAATACATTTATAAAATAAAGTATTACATATACGCTTATAAAATATTTATTTTATTTCTTGTTTATAATTTTATATTGAAATTTAATTTTAATTTTAACTATTATGAACATTAGAATCTTATTCTGCAATCTAATCGGTAACATTAAGGATGATACTAAAATATATGATCTTAATACTTCGAGTATGGAATAAAAAATTGAATGTTAGATCTATTCTGTATCTTGTCTATGGTAATATCATGTCGGAAAGAGTTATATGAAATTTGAGATACTGCAATTATAAAATAAATATCTTATTTAATAAAATAGTTTAAAATAAATTATATATTTTATATGTATATAACGATATTCTTTTGTCTATTTTTTTTTGTATAGTGCAACAAATCGGCGCGAAAATGTCATGTAAAGAGTTAAAACTTTGTAAAGATTTATGACAGTGATTATTAATTAAAAAAATTTGATAAATTTTTTAGTTTTTTAAGTGATTCAAAATGAAAAAATAATAAATTGGAATAATGTATTGAATGGTTTGATAAATATCCTATATATGGATGAAGAAAAATTTTAAGGATGAAGAAATTTTAACAAAAACGAAACTTAATTTAAAATTTCTGTTACTTTAATCGTGTATGCAAAGTGTGAAAAGCACTTTTTATATTTTTATAACAATTAATTTTTTTGTAAGCTCATATCTTTATAGAATTTTAAAACAATATAATTATGTAATATAATTACATTTTTAATTAATCACTAATCTAATTTTTGCATTCAATATCATAGATATAATGGAATCTGAAAATCCTGTTATATTAGAACCGTGTGAAGAACATTCAATTTTAATTCAAACTGTAAAAAACATGGTTAATGAAAATACACGTACTGAATTAGAAAGTGAAGAAGAAGGATTCTTTGTAGTAACTGATGTTCAAGCTGAACAGCAAAATGTAATAGAAGTTTCAAATGAAGAATCAACAATAACTCAATGTGATGAACAATTTTCTTGGTCTAATTTATGCAGAATATGTGCTAATAACAATGATCATTTAATCCCAATATTTGAAGGAGAAGGTTTACAACATGATCTATGTAATAAAATACATAAATATTTACCAATATGTGTATGTATTTATTTTTTATTTTATATATAATTTTTATTCACATATAAATTATTCATATATTAAATTTATATAAAATATCTTTCATAGATAACTGAAAATGATACACTTCCATTACAATTATGTTATCACTGTGCTGCTACATTATTAGCATGGCATGAATTATTAGAAGGATGTTTGAGTGCAGAAAGAAGATTATTAGAAATGCAAGATACTTTACAAGAAAAACAGGTATATATAAAAATAATTATATATTATTTTTTAACTATTTTAGAAATGATTTAAAAAATATGTATTTTATAGGGAACAGAAGGATTAGAAACTTCTACACAAGATACAACATCTATATCTAATATAACAGAATCAGTTGTAAGTATAAAAATAATATAAATAATTTTCTTATATGTCTCAAATTATAATTTTTTTTAATTATAGCATCAGCAGCAAGAAATTGTGAAAAATGAAGTTTCAAGAGATTTAGCTATTACTGATTCAGACAGGTAATGATTTTTTTTATTTAAAAAAAGAAAAAATAAAGTTAAATAATAAGTAATAAATTAATATATTGAAGTTTATGCAGCATGTATAATGAACGTGCAGAAAATATGCCCAATATAAATAATATTAAATTTAATAAATATAATTTTCATAATATCAATTTTAATAATTATTATGTAATGAATAAAAAAATTTTTAATACATGAAACAAATATTGTTAAAAAATATTTTACATATTGACTATTTTTAATTTGAAGTATGAAACTTGGATTATTATGATTTCTTTCAATCAAAATATTTATATATAATTATACAAAAACAAGCAATTTTATAAATCTATTTATACAAATAATGAGAAAATGATATATGACTATGAAATTAAGGATTATCAAGAAAAATAATCTTAATTTTCTGAAATACCATTGATAATTGGATTAAACAAGAACAACCTTGTACATCATATAGCTGCAAATTCGAAGTCAAGTATTGACTGTTTTGCAGGTCCAGTAATATGCGAACACCATTTAGAGTGTTCCTAGATATGCAGAATATATTTTGGAAGCCATACAGAAAAAAGTTCCAGTTACAAGAAAGAAAGCCTGCAGACAATGGAGATTGCGATTCGGTATGGATTACTGTCATGAATTCAACACTTGATCAACCTAATATAATGTCTGATCAACTACAAGACAACAATGATATTATTGTAAAAGAAGAGCTTTCTCAAATATATAGTTCAAATAATTTAGAAAAATTAAAATTACATAATGAAACATATAAACCAACAGATTCTTTAAATATAAAAAATAAAAATAAAAAATTAAAAGGAAAATGTAAAATTTGTTCTAATAATACAAAAGATTTAAAGGATTCTTGTGAACATATGAAGAACAAAACTACTATCAATGTTCAAGAATCTTATCAATGCATTGAATGTGGAAAATGTTTTAAGTTAAAAGACTCCTTTCTCAGACACATGAGAATACATACAGACGAAAGACCGTTTACTTGTCATGTGTGTGGAAAACAATTTAGAGATTCTGGTGGTCTTTCTAGGCATCTAAAGGATGTACATGCAAAATTAAAAAATTTTACTTGCGATATATGTGGCAAATCTTTCGCATCGAAAGCTACGAGAGAAGATCATCGACGAACACATACTGGAGAAAGACCTTACATATGTGATTCATGCGGAAAAACATTTAAATCAAAAGCTTCTTTATATATTCATAGTAAATTGCACACAGATGAATTTCCACATCCATGTACTTATTGTAATAAGAAATTTCGTAGAAGACAGGAAATGTTAGCTCATATAACTACTCATACAGGAGAAAAAAATTATGGTTGTGACATATGTTCGAAAAGATTTCGAGTAAAATCAGAACTTGTTAGACATAAACTAATTCATTCTGAAACAAAACCTTTCATTTGTGTAGAATGTGGACTTGCTTTTCGACAAAAACGTTATTTGAATAATCATATTAAAAGCAGACATATTGAAACTTTACAATCATGCTAATATGCTATTTTATCATTTTGCTCTGCATAAATATTTCTTCGAATTTATATAAGCAGCAAACATTCAAATCTGTACATTTATTAGTTTTCCAGACAATCAGAAATATTTTTTTTATTGTATTGTAAATTGTTCATAACAGTAAATATTTAATAAATTGTAAAAAGTTTAATTACAATGAAGATAGCGATATTGATAATTGTTATAAACAGATTTAAATAGCATATTAAATGTAAAAGATTTGAATAAAATAAAGATATGCAGGATGAAAATAAAAAAATTTTTTAATTTTTTTCAGAAATGTAAAAAAATAATATATTTATGTATATAGTGTGATAACACAATCAAACAAAAATAATTACAAAGTTGCATTTAATAAATAATTCCCATTCAAAGTTTACTAAAAACAATAAAACAACAAAATTAGTTTACTAAAATCAAAAAATCAAATATCAATCAAGAAATAATAAAATGGAAAGAAATAATGAATGTGTTAAAATGGAAATTTAATTTAGTTTAGTCTTCAAAAACGAGCACAAAAAAATTCATATAAGAAAAAAATATGCGAAAAACTTGCGAAAAGTCATTTAAAAAAGTTGTTTAAATATGTAAAAGGCATCTCTGCACGTTCACGAATCATTTTATTTAAAAATCTCATAAATGTTTTTTATTTAATCAAAATTTAAAAAAAAAAAACAAGAATTAAATAACTACATTTTTGTTCATATCAAATGAAAATCCTATTCTTGCAATATCTGTGACAAATAATTTCATAGTAAAAACTACATTAATCGAATAAATGTTCATAATAATCAATACAAGATTCAATCAAGAACATTACTTGAAGAGTTACAGAAAGAATTTAACACATAAAATTTCGCATTCGATATAACATGATATCAGAATGTTTATTTTGCAGGTGGAAGGCTGAATCTGATGCTGTTATGCAAATATCAACGATCGAAAGCGAAAGTATAAACGCAGAGGAGATAGAATATATTCAATGTGCTCAATGTGATATTGTCTTCGTAAATATGAAGTACCTTATAGATCATATGAACGGCGAGCATGAAGCTCAAATGTATTATTGTCAGTATTGTAAGCTAGTGTATCATGGTCAAGAAAAAGATTTTGAATATCACGTATCGATGCATAGTAATAATTATAATAAATTAAAAAATATAGAAAATGAAATTTTAGAATGTACAAATGACACAAAAAAAGAAAATAGAGATAATGAACAAATTTCTAATATAGATGTTGAAAAGCCTTTATGTTATACTTGTAATTTATGCGAAAGAAATTTCACAAAAAAATCTGAATTAAAAAAGCATATAAACAGACATTCTGATGTCAATCGAATTCAAAATCCAGACGAGACAGAACTTGTAAATAAAGCAAAGCAAATAATTAATGATCGAATTTCTTATAAATGTGACACGTGTAAAAAGATTATATTTACAAAACGGGGATTTCTACGCCATATTCGTGTCCATTCTGATAAACGACCTTGCAAATGCGATTTATGTGGAAAGTCTTATCGTATCGAACAAGATCTCGCTAGACATATAAGAGATGTACACGAAGGATTAAAAAAATATGCTTGCGATATTTGTGGTCGTGCGTTTGCAAACAAAGGAACAAAAGATGATCATCGGAGGATTCACACCGGTGAACGTCCATACGCCTGTGAACATTGTCCAAAAATGTTTCGAACTCTGAATTCTGTTTACATTCATAATCGCGTACATACAGATTATAAACCTCATAAATGTACATATTGTGAAAAATATTTTAGAAGCAGACAAAGATTAACTCATCATGAAACTACACATACAGGTATTAAAGCTTTTGCTTGTGAAATTTGCGGTAAAACATTTTCTGTTAAAGGAGAAGTTGTGCGACACCGTGCAATACATAATGGAAAACCTTTTGACTGTAAATGCGGCATGAAATTTGGTCAAAAAAGATATTTGCGAAACCATATAAAACAACATCATAAAGAATCGTCTTCATGGTTATTAGCAGAATTATTAGGAAATAATCGAAACATAAGTTGAAAATAAAATTATATTTTAAAGAAATTTTATACAAATATCATATACGATAAAATATAAAACCAATTGATATGTTTATTTTATTTTATTATTATATAATAAATATAATTTTGTATAATTTCTAAAGATCAATTTAAAATTTAAAATCAATAATATACTTATTTCTTTTATATCTACGAAGAATCAAACTATTTTAAATTAGTTTATTATAAATGAGTTAAAATTAAGAATTTTAATAAAAAAAAAAAATTCATAGAGAATAAATATATATAATATAAAACATAGATTACATTATTATAGTTTGATTCTAAGTTAAACATTTTTTTATTGTTTAATGTATCAACAATTATACAATATTATAAAATATTAAATTATTATGAAATATTTTATTACTGTGATACGATTTCAAATTATAAATTTGTATATATGTATATCATATATAAAGTAAAATACATAAATATTATAAATGTAAATTCTAAAATAGAATAATTTTTATAATGAATATCTCAGAAAAGACACACACACACACACACACACACACACACACACACATATATATATATAAAGAAAAAGCATGCTTTTTATCTTATTATTAATTTAACAATATGTATTTTTTTTAAACTCAATAATAATAGTAAAGAATTAATATAAAAATATATATCTTTCTATAATATATAAAAATATATAGTAATATATAATATATATATATTTTTATATATTATAGATATATATATTTATATATAAAAAATATATATATATATAAAAATATACCTTTCTATAATATATAAAAATATATTGTAATATATAATATATATATTTTTATATATTATAGATATATATACATATATCTATACTATAATATTTTGTTTTAAAAGTAATGAAAATTTTGAAAACATTTAATCATCCAATAATATGTGTAATATTTCTATTTTTAATTTCTTTTTGAAAAGTTTATTTTTGCAAGTGATTAAGCATCAACTTTTTAAATTTATGTATCAACATCTGCAACATTTTACATATATATATTTTTTAATGTAATTTTTGTTACACTTAATATATATTTATTTTACCTCGTCAATAGTTTCTTGTGTATATTTTTTTTTTATGAAGGTATTTTTATTAGATTCGCTTATAAATAATTTACTCATATCAATATTTTTTATTAAAGTGTCAATATCACCTAAATTTAATTTTTTCAAATTTTTAATAAGTTGCGAGATATTTATTTTATGTTTCTAGAAATAAAAATATAACAAAAATTATTTATACATTTTTAATAAAATAATTGAATTTATATTTTTATAAATTAAAAACTTACAAAATTATTTTTTAGATTTAACTCACATTCTTTTAGAAGATTCGACATTCTTTGTCTTTCAGCTAGTTGGAATTTCTTCTTCGTTGTTTTTGTACCTCCTATTAAGCATCGTATAATGTTTTTCTTTTCAGTACTTTTCCAAGGATCATAGGCTGGTACATCTTCCTTCAATATTAAAATGTATATATAATTATATATAAATGTTCAAAATTATATAGTCAATATATACATCATGCATAGATATTCAAAATTAATATATAGAGTTAAATAGCATGCATAGTTAAATATTCAAAATAAAAAATATTTAATAATTAAAAACCTCTTTCCAGTCTGTCGTCATAGGTGCATGTAAATTTTGAACACTTTCAAGCGGAACAGTGCCTAATTGACTGGATTGAAAATTTGATGTATCAAAATTGCATGGTTTTTTTTTAATATTTCTTTTTTTTCTATAATTCTGCAATTTCATTTCTTATTATTTTTAAGTACACATAATTTTGATTAATTTTAATTATTATTATACTTTAAAACATACCTTATTAGCTGATTCATTATTTATGTCAATTGGGCATGATAGCATCGACATATTTATATTCTAAATTAATTTATTAAATGATATTTATTATTAGTAAATTTAATATTTAATAAAATATAATAATATAAAAAATTAGAGAAGAATAATTAATGAAAAAAACTTACATTTTTAATAAATCCTAAACTTTACTGAAGAGTACTTACACGTGTTCTAACTGAACGCGGAATCAATTATGGATGCTTCCTCTTCGGAAAAATATTTACACAACGCTTCCGCTAGAGGGATTTCAATTGTAACTGTAAAAAATTATAAGCATGCGCAGTTTTAGAAAATAATTATACAAAAAGAAATCATTTTTTTATTATTTTTTACATTACATTTTTTATAAAAAAATATTGTAAATTTTGTGTATCAATTTTATTATATATTTTTTGTCAATTGATTATAAATTCTGCAAATAATAATAAAATGAATAATTTGTAATGTCTGTCCATTCTCAACAAAAAATATAAATATTTTATTTATAAATATTTTATTGTAATATTTTATTTTTTATTTTTTTTTAAATAAATAAAAGAATTTTTTAATGAATAAAAGAATATATTAAATCGATAAATGTTTTTATATAGTTTGAAATAGCATATCTATAGTTAAACAACCTTGTATACATATAATATATCAAAAACTATTTATAAATGAAATACCGTCATCATTACTAAAATAAGTTGCTGGACGCAAATATTGTGATCATAATATTACGATTATAAATATCATTTAAAATACAATTCATTTTATTTTAATATTTTAATAAAAAAAAAAAATTTAAATGTATAAAAAATACTCAAACATATTTCTATGAGAAATCTTTTATCTAATTATTAATATTATGCGTGTAAATATTTTAATTAAATAACGTAAAGTTAATATAAAAATTAATAATTAAATATTTATTAATATTTATAAAATATTTATAAGCACATTTGCACTAAAAATTGTTTTTTTTTATTTTATGCATATATATATTTAATATATATATATTATATATATATTAAATAAAAAAATATATTTTTGTAAATATAAAAGTTTAATAAGTAAATGCAATATAAATATATGCATCATTTATATGTATGCAACATTTTATTATCGTTAACTTACTTTCAATTTTATTTAAATACGTCTATTGAAAATATAATAATCGAAATGTTAGTAAAGGGGTGGAAAGTCGACTAGACGAACTGACAAATATATCAGTCTTATCCCACGCAGTGTTAAAGTAAGTGGTCTACTGAAGACAACAAATCAGTCATAATATTTGCATTTATTGAATATTGAATTTATTGAATTATATCTTTTGCGTACTTTATTTTGAAATGAACTTTAAATTATATTTAAATTTATTATTATTTTTATAATTTCTTAATATAAAAAAATTATTTTCAACATTGTTTTTTGTAAAACATTAATTTTTTTATTTGAATTAATTTAATTTTTATTAAATTAATTAATAATATATTTTAATTAATTTAAATAATATAAATTTTGCCTTTTTAATAATATAATATTTTGTCTTTTTCATCATTTAATAAAAAATGATAATTTATGTTTCTTAATACTTTTTCCGATAAATAAATTATCATTTAACATTGTGGAAAAAAACTTGAAAAAACTAAAGTATGACAGTTAATAGCTATTGAATTATTTAAAAGTGTGTTCAAGATTGTCAATATGCAACGAGTTCTTAGCTTTCAAATGGCTCGTGATCTTAGCGAGTCTAGCGAATTTGTTACAAAACGTATGTGCTTTTCGTTAATATTTTCTGTCGGTTTTCTTTCTTTATTGTGCGGATTTTTACTTGGCCGCTTTGCCACGCAAAGGGCTATAGAATTTCGTGCAGAAAAGAAGCGTCTTGAATTAGCGGGAAATGGCTTAGAAAATACTGAATATCTTCAACGTTTAGTACTCGAACAATTAGAAAGAGCGCCTCTTGATACTGATTTTGAAAGGTATATTTATTCTTTTTTTTTTTTTAAATACTTAAATCTCATTGTTTATTATTTTTAAATATTTATAAAATAGGAAATGGGAATCTTTCAATTTAAAAGAAGATGATATAAGTCAAGTGAATGATATTTTATCGAATTTATCGCTTATTGAAAAAGTTGTTAAACATCAATCGTATATTATGGCTACTATTAGAGGATCTAGAGAATCAGGTAAGTTAATTTTTTTTATATTAATTTTATATAGATATAAAAGTATAAATTGTATATATTACTCACTATTAAATATTCAGATAGGTATATAATTTTATCAGTCAGTTGCGAAGGCGTCGGTGTTGCTTTGGAATTGGCAAAAATTTTTAATCAAATTCAAAAAGAATATAAATGGAAACCTCGTAGATCTCTTATTTTTTGTTTATTTTCGGGATCTTCTAACTCTTGTACAGAAATATTATCTAATTTTATGCCTCATAAAATTGTGGCTTATATTGTAGTACACCATCAAGCTTTGCAAGGTTTGTTATGATAAATAAATTAAGGATTATTAATTTTTAACATATTTCAACAAATTTCAGGTAAAGGTCATTTTATTGTATCTGGATCAGATATAGTACAATCTATGGTTCTAGAATCTGCTAATATTGTAAAAAAATGGTTTTCTTATAACAATCAATTATTGTCTTTAAATAATATACCTTATAATATTACAACTTCCCGACTAGCTTTAGATATACCTCATGCAGTATTATCTTTTATGGTAAATAATAGCATTAAATACAAAATTTAAGAAAGAATTTTTATTACATTTTTTTATATTTCTAGAATAATGATATTACATATAATGAAAATCATCATGAAAGAGAAATACGTAAAATAATAATAGCACAAATACTTGCTCAAACTATTTGGAGATTCTCTGAATGTTTAATAATAAAATGGAACCCAAATTATTTCAATGAAACTGCCTTTAAAGCATTAGAATCTATAAACCATATTGATTTGTTAGAACATAAAGGTACGAAATATATCAATACTTCATGTTTTATAATTTTAAATAAAAATTTTTTTTTTAGAAAAAGTACAAAAAACCTTGGATAAATTGTTAATTAATATTAAAATTTTAAATGAAAAGATTGATACAATTGACAACATTAAGTATGTAATATATTCACAAATTATTATATAAAATTTCTATATGTTTATATGTATATTAACATTTCAGAAACATAAAGAATCTATCCTTTTTTTTTGTTATAGCACTCTTGACACAAGAATATTAAATGATTTATTGATGGATTTGGATAGAATTCTTCTATGTCCTGATAAACAGTATCAATCTAAAACTGATTGGATAAAATTCTTTAAATTGAATCATGAGCCTTTTAACATAATCCTAATGCATATTAATGAGATCATAAAATGTTATGAAAATGCTATACAATTTTTACAAGATCAATAGAAAAAATATAAAAATATAAAAGCTTAGACTTGAAATTTTTTTTACAATGACTGTGGTAATATTCAATAATTATCACTGATATTTTTTAACATGTTTATCTTATATAGTTTAATTTTTTTGTTTACAAGTTCTTATTTTTTTCATTTTTATATTATTACAAATGATATATTAATATTTATACATATATAAGTACAAAACATATATTATTTTTGCCTGTGATAAATTAGATTATTTTAAATTAATGTATGTTTCCTATACCATATCTTATTTCTCTTTCGAATTGTGAAGCATCAAGTGTTCCTTCAATAGCTTTACAGTTTGGATTAAATACAGAATAAGCACTAATTTCACCTGGTTTTTTTGGTCTGGATCGAGTATTTAAACAAATAAATATTAATGTAGATACAATAAAATATATTGCTCCAAATTCATATTCAATTGCAATTATATATAAGATAGCCCATAGAAGAAAATACAGTAGATATGTTACTATTCTTAATATTGTACATTGTGATTGGTTTTCAGAATCATCTGAATAAGTACTTTCCATATCTTGATTCTCCTGCAAGAATTTAATTATATTGATCTATTGTATAAATTACGCAATAAATATTATTTTAATTATTTTTTATATAATAAACATATTTTTTGTAGTATTATTTGATATTATTGACATATAAAAATATGTTCAATTATCGTAATAATATTTAAAGAACTGTATACGTCATGAATAACATAACCTTACTTTAATATCATTTAATGGTGTTGTTGCCAAAATATCTTCAGCTGATTTATTTCCATTCCACGGTAAGATAGTTTGTATCACATTCTTAATAGATTTTGTCATTTGTTCTCTATATTTCTGGCGTCTGTAAATGTCAAGTCTATCTCTTATGTTACTTCCAACCATGTTAAATACAGTGATTTTTTTCTATCCAATACATAACTTTATGTTAATTCGCAATTCGATATATAATATACATTATTTTACAAAATGATTGGTTGCTTATTATAATTGCATTAAACATTATTTTTGGTCCATATATAGAAAGATTTCTTTGGAATGTAACTATTATTGCGATATGGACTAAAGTTGATTAAACGAAGTTTGTCTAATATATATTTGAATTTATTGAATTTGTCTAATATATATTTGTCTGTAATATATATTTGAATTTATTTTGCAAAATAGAATGAGTTAATATTATATTAAACAAATAAGATTTAATAAGTCTTTTAAGTTGAAAAATCTTTTTAAATATCTTTTTAAGTAGTATCAATGGAGAACCGAGATAAACATACAACACAATCTGATTCTAAGATTAATGTTAAACTATTGAATGGACTAGATACTCGGTTATATGTCGCAATTGATTTCGGAGCTTCTTTCATTATTTCCGGAATTTTGGCAATCATATTTAGAAGTATGACTGCGCCGCTAGAAAGGATTAAATTGATTTTACAAACACAGGCGAGTAGCTGTCAAATAGGAATTCAGAAACGAGCTCCATATACTGGTGTTTTAAATGCATTTATTAGAATACCTAAGGAACAAGGATTCTTATCTTTATGGCGCGGAAATCTCCTCAATGTTTGTCGATATTTTCCAGCTCAAGCGATTCATTTTTCCTTTTATAACATATATTACGAAATTTTTCGAAGAGTTCGTTCAAAAGATTATTAATAAAATTTATTTTTTTACCAATTTTTTTTTAATATTACATCTGTAAATTAGATAATATTACGCAGATAATTCCATCGGGGACTTACAGTCACATCATTTTGCCATTTTTGACCGGTGGTTCTGTCGGTGCCACTTCCACCATGATACTCTATCCCCTTAATTTCTGCAATACACGAATAAGCGTAGATGTCGGCGATGACAAGATTATTAAGAGGGAATTTTTCAATCTAAAAGATTGCTTAACGAAAGTTTATAAGAACGATGGTTATAGAGGTTTTTATCAAGGATCGTTCTACATGGCGATCGCGCACTCCTCGTACAGGTTTTATAGTAGTAATACTTAAGAATATTAAGTAAAAGTATGTTATTAAGTAAAACTAAAATAATACTTAACAATAGTACTTAATTTTATTATCAATTGTGAATTCAAATATATTAATATGTTTATTGAATGAATTTGTTTTAATTTAATTTCTTATATCTTTTAATTTAATATCTTTTGAATTATTGTTATAACTATTTTAAAAGAATTCGATCGATATTTTTGATTTTATTAAATAATTGTTCAAATAAATAAATACAATAGAATGAAATAACAATAGCAATAAATTAGCAATAAATATAATTCTATTCTTATAATTTGACAATTTAGATTAAAAATTTAGACTAAACTTTGTAGGTCTGTTTACTTTGGTGGTTATACAATTGGTAAACGAATATATTTGAGTAATTCTTTACAAGATGATAAAAGTTCTCATACAGTAACTGTACCATTCTTAGTATCCTTGTTACTTGCACAATTATCATCTTGGTGCGCGATAGTTGTAGCTTATCCTTTTGATACATTGGCCAGACAAAAAATGCTTTGGAGCGGACGTAGTGCAATTGAATATCCGCCAATGCGACATGTGGTTAGTAGAAAATTGTAAAATAATTTTAACGAATATTTTATTTAATAAATAAGATTCTTTCGTATTTTATTAGATGAATAATATTATAGCAAAAGATGGCCTATTTGGTTTTTATAAAGGCGTACAAGCTAATTTAATGACAACTATTTGCGGATCTTCAGTATTGGTTACATATGATATTATTAAGTTCCGCTTTGATAAGCTAATGGAGTCGTATTCCAAAGGTACATTGCACATTATTAATAATTTCAATAAGATTACTCTTTAAAAATTATATTTTTTAGGATAAATTCAAGATTTGAAAATGATTAAGAAAGTTGGATATATAAAAAGATATGAAAGATAAATTTGAAATTATAAATTATTGCATTCTATATATATTTAAAATAAGCTTAACCAGCTTTACATAAATACATAATTGTGGAAAAAAATAAATAATTATATAAGATTATTTATGTTTATATAAATTTTATAAGATTATATAATATATTTATACAATCAATTGTATTTTCATTTAAAATTATTTTAATATTTTTATATATTGACTTGATATCATATAGTATATATGTTTGAAAAAAATGTTAAAAAATAAAGAATTTTTTATAAATGATAATTAAAAAATTTATAAAAAAAATTACAATGACAATACAATATCAATTTAATGTTGTAAATTCAATGATATCTTTATTTTGTTAGACACTATCTAAGGCCAATAAGCATGCGTATCATTTTCTAGAACTTTGATATATGATGAAATTTAGTCTGAATATATAGTTATGTCATATTTATTTATTGTATCAAATATTTTCGAATTAGAAACAATATAATGTGGAACATCAAAGAATTTTTTTTTTTCTCATTTAATCTTTATTTTTATGTTTTAATAATCTTTCACATTCTGTCTTATATTATGAAACATGTATTTTTGTAACTAATTGTTTCCCAGAGATTTTTGCCATATCTATATTATATATCAATATTATGTATCAATTAGAAAAATATATATGTATGTTTCAGACCTTGATTCAACGTTTACGTTCAGTGACAGAAATAGTATAACAAATCATTCTCAATAGAAATCTCGCACTGATAACATCGTACTGTGACACGTGGAGCGCTCAATTTTAAATATGCTGCACGTGGAAAATCATATTGATAATCATAAGGAAAGTGGCATGGATCACTTAAGAAATAACATTTGTAACAATTGTATAACCACTGAAAATGTTCGTGAAAGTCATGTACTTGTTCTTTATACTGGCGGTACTATTGGCATGATTAGAAATGAAAATGGAGGTAATACTTTTTTCTTTCCTATATAAAATTAAAATTGAAACCATCTAATTAGAAATACGAAGGTAACACGATTTTTTTTTACAGTTCTTGTACCTAAACCAAACGCTTTTGTGAAAAAATTACGAAATTATCCACATATGTACGATCGAGAATACACGGAAAAACGATTTGGATCGATGGGACCGCTGGTACTTCCGTAAGTATAAAACCAATCAATAATAAATTTCAATATATATTTCGAATTATAATGTATATATATCTATATATATATTTTAAGAATGACTGCAACGGATAGTAGACGTGTCATTTATAATGTATTAGAATATTCACCACTCTGTGATTCTAGTAACATGACTATGGACGATTGGATACACATTGCTAATGATATTAAGGTAAAATATAAATTATATATATATGTACATAAGTTATATACATATATAAAAAGCAGAAACTATAAATATGGCCTAATCAGAAGCCATATAATGTATATGTATCTATAGTATACATACATATACATATACATATATTAAAATGGAAAACTCGTTTCGGGAATGTATGTAAATGAATGAAAAAAATGTGAACGTCCATAAACGAAATTAGAATATATATGTAAAGTCTTTGATATTGTAAATTAAGTTTTTTAAGTTATTATTTTTTAATTTTTTAATAATTTAAAAAAAAATTTACGTTTAATATAATTTTCATCGTTTTAGCAATCTTACGAATATTTTGATGGATTCATTGTTCTACATGGAACGGACACATTAAGTTATACAGCATCTGCTTTATCTTTTATGCTTGAATCTCTGGGTAAAATAGTTATTTTAACTGGCTCTCAAGTTCCAATTTTTGACAGCAGAAGCGATGGTTTGGACAACTTCCTTTCATCTCTAATAATAGCCGCAAATCATAACATACCGGAAGTATGCGTATTCTTCGGAACGAATTTGATGAGAGGAAATCGTACTTGCAAAATATCGGCCACCTCATTCGAAGCGTTCGATTCACCGAATTTCCCACTTTTGGCCAAGGCCAACATCAATATAGAAGGTTAGCAGCTGACCCAATTACAGGATGCAATTCACTTAATTGACTGTGGTTTTATTTTCGAGTGGATCGTTTGCTTTCATGAAATATTCTCTCATCCATTAAGTAGAAGTGTAAATGCAAAGAAATAGTTATCAAAATATTTAAAAAGTGAGAGTAAGTAGTACTTATGTATACGTACTACTGATTGTATGCAGTAATATTAACATGTTTATGTGTATGTGTTAATTTATTGCGGCATGCACGTTTTGCTACAAACTATCATTAAAGTGCTAATGTAACTGCTGTTGTTATAAAGCAAATACATTAGCGTATATGTAATATATGCCGTATACGAATGTAGTTTAAGAATGTCTTTAATATCGTTTACGTGTATTTTATCAATGTCATTATAATGAATGTCTGCATTACAGTGAATTATCGAACAATATTTCGACCGTGTACATTAGAAAAGTTTTATGTACATACATCTTTGAATAGAAATGTTGGATTGATTCGAATATTTCCAAGTATGACCACGGATTTGGTAAAAACATTTTTACAACCCCCTATTGAAGGTGTTGTGTTGCAATCTTATGGAACAGGAAATGTTCCTTCAAATCGAGAAGATATAATTAAAGAATTGTCCGCAGCTACGAAACGCGGAGTTATCATCGTTAATATTACACAATGTTCAACGGGCCATGTTTCAAATTTGTATGAACCTTCCAAATTTCTTTACGATGCTGGTACAGTATACGGTTGAAATTAAATATATAAAAAAATTAATGAATTAATTATATTAAAAAAAAAAAAATGTATAGTTCAAAATTGAGAAACGAATAAAAAAGAAATTATTTCATATTTGAAAAAAACTCTAAAAAAATTTTTAGGTATAATATCAGGTTTCGATATGACACCTGAAGCTGCGTTGACTAAACTCGCTTACGTACTGTCAAAGGAAGAATGGGATATGCAAACGAAACTCGAAATGATGCAAACGAATCTACGCGGAGAATTAACTGCAGGACGACCTCCACATCTCGAAGATTTAGATCTAGTGGAGGCCGTTGCAAGATCTTTAAAAATCTCTTCGACGGCAGAATATCAAGAATTGGGATCAATTCTTTTTCCTGCGATGTTAAATGCCGCCGTGCGAAGTCGCGACATAATAAAACTCGAAGCCTTGAAAACATATGTAAATATATATAATTGGCATATTTTTTTCTACAAAAATTTGATTTTTTTTTTAAAAAATCAGTATATACGTACATATAATATTATTTCTTAGGGCGCAGATATTTCGCAACAAAATGCAGACGGTCGCACAGCTTTACATATTGCTTGTTGTGAAGGTGATTTAAATATTGTTCGCTGTCTTTTACGAATGGGTGCAAACGTTCATATCAAAGATCGATTTAATCGCACTCCTCTTACTGATGCGATAGAATTTGATCATCATGAGGTACAATATCATTCCAACGTTATACTTTTTGTTCGAAAAAAGAATTTCAACGGATTTTTTATTTTAATTTTCTAGATTATTAAAATTCTAATGCAGTGCGGTGCACATTTACACGGAAACGCATGCATAATAGGGGAGAAAATGTGTATTGCGGCAACCACTGGAAACGTGAAACGTTTAAAATCGTATCAATTGGCAAACGCGCTACTCTCGCAGAAAGATTTTTCTGGAAGAACCCCATTACATTTCGCAGCGCTGCATAATAGAACACAAGTTATCAAATTCTTAATGGAATACAACGTAGATATGATATGTTTTGATAAAATGAATCAATCGCCGTATGATCTCGCCATAGCAGCTGGTTCCACAGAAGCAGCGATATTGTTATCTCCTCCGAAATTATCTGACGAATTGAATTCACCGAATTAATTATAATTACCAACTATAGTTGTACAGTATATAACTATAGTTACTAATTATAGTAAAAAAATCTCGAAATGAAAGTAAAATAATTGCTAGCTCGTAGTTCGCTATAATACATAAATAGTATAAAATGAATATCTATTTTTGTATTTGTATTCGCGTTCTAATTCAAATAATACGATGACAATTCTATGACGAGCAGCAATATTTTTTTATACTATAATTGCAAAAACAACATACCACGAAAATACGTTAATTTGTCACAAAAGCATCGTTAAGCATTAAGCATACAATAGTTTAACAAAAAGTGAAAGTTTCAAAATAATGATGATTACAGCTGGATCGCGTAGCAGTGCACGCGAAGATATTTCATAGTAGGTGAGTTAAAATAATAACGTATTTCCTTATATTATGAACTAGAGGAGTAAAAATCTCTGAAAAATTTTTTAAATTATAAACAAAAATATTTTTTTTTATATTTATCCAACAATAAAATATATTTTATATCATTATACTATTCCAAACTCGTCCATGATAGTTTTTAGAAATTTTGGTGTTATTAAACACTCCTTATAAGTATAAGCACAATCATGATTTCCTTTCCGTCCGGTAATCACAGCATCTTGAATAATTGTACCATTTGTGATGTCTTTGAACCAATTATGACTGTATGAATATTAAAATATTTTCATAATATTAAATTTTTTACTTTTTTTTCTTTCCAATTTTAATAATACCTTGATAATCCATCAATTATTTTGTCCGCACTTGTTGGATTCTCTGAATGCGTAGCCACTGAAACGATCGAACAAACAATACGTTGCATACACGGAGCCACATAATTGTTGCCAAAAATCATTTCGTTAATAGTGTTTCCCATTTCTAACCATTGGCCATTATCCATTGATCCTTTTGGGCATAAAAATAAAATATGAAAACAAATAAAGAAAGTAAATTTAAATATAGGGAATCGATATCATTTACTTACGGTAATTAAATTCTGGATGCGGTTTTGAGAATAATGGCGAAACTACGCTAAACAGAGTGGTAATTAATCCAACGATTCCAAGAGATTTCGTATTAACATTGAGCAATGACGGAATTTCACCGTTCTCCTTTATTTTGTGTTCAAAAGGTATCGAAATAAAAGGAATAGTTACCGTCCAATCAATCTTTAGCAATTATAAAGAAAAGAAACAATAATTTTTATTTATTTGGATAAAATTATTAAAATTATTAACAATTGTTTATTAAATCTTACACTGAGTTTCTCTTGATCTGAATCGAAAGATATCAATCCACCACTTGGATATTTTCCAAATTTACTATTACCATGAGTTCTTGAACTTTTTACCTTTCTATTAACGTTCTCCTTCGAGATAGAAAAATGTAAAAGACACAATAACAACGCAATAGCATGATTAAACGAATTTTTCATGATTATCCCACTAAAAATAATTTGATATCAACTACAGATAATTCAAAAAAATTATTAGAAGTAAAAATTTTTTGTTATACTTACCGTAGAGTTGGTAAATCAACTAATTGAAGTGCACACAGGAATACGTATGACGATTGCTTGATCCTTGCTGGCAGTTTTTGTATAAGAGTCAGCCCCTCTTGTCAAGTAGGAAATTCTATTTTCACGAGTAGAATTAACGAACCTAAAAGAAACTTCTAAGTTAAATTACTGTCACATAGTCATAGCTGTTATACTGGTCATCGTCACGCCTAATTCCGCAAATTCGCGCATACGTGTAATTACATTTGCACTTACGATTCATCATTCTCACAAAAGTCATTTCATGTAAATTCAATGAAAATTCAATGAAAATTTTCACTCTCTCTATATATATATATATATAGAAATATTTTCATTCATGGATTGCTATTTGATTAAAATTAAAGTGAAAGTTAGTATCATATAACGATTGAGAAACACTGGAAACATTTTTTAATTTATGTGTGCATTCATATGTGAGGTTTGTTAGTGTATGCATACAACTTTCGTGAATTTTCCAGAGCAACGTGCAGAACGAATTCCTTGTCTCAAAATCAAATGGACGACGAATGCATAGCCGCGAGACTGACATATGATATCCCAATTTCCCGAAGTTTCTGCGATTTTTAATAAACAAAATATCAAAAGATATTCTTTTTTTTATTATTGAAATTTAAATATATATTGCAAATATCACAAAAATTAGAACGATAACATATTGTATAATATCTTGTCCTTTTTTTTTTTCATAACAATAATGTCGTGTGGTCGTTTTTCAAGAAATCTAAAAATTATGAATCTAGAAAAAAGTAAACAAAAATACGTTAAAAGATCCTTATCGATCTTGCGAAAGATAAATTATTTCGGGCTCAGACAATAACGTCCGTCGCAAGTGATTCACAGCGACAGTTTAACGTCCTGCTGCTTTTTCAGAAGAGACGAGCAAGTCACGGACCGTAAGAGTGTCCTATGGAAATCTAACAATGAAAGCGAAACCACCGGTTCCAATTATGTCCATGGTTTGTCATGTCGTGACGATTCGGAGTAGGTGCATGGCTATATATGCTACGAACAATGTTAATATTCTTCAGTTTCTTCAAAACGAAACATTACGATACGCCCTCAAGAATTGCTCTCCTTTGATAATTCTAATTTCTACGAAGGTATGTTTCTTTCAAAGGAGATAAAATCATAAAAAAATAAATGTTCTTAATGTTTTTTTTTTCAAATTTTATTTTCATAGATGCTATTTAATCTTCAAAATCTCATCTTATTTTGTTCAATGGCAATTGTTAGAAGCAGTCCGAAATTTGATGATGGAGGGTAAGATTCTTTTCCAGATCTGATTAGTGATTGTAAAAATAACATTTTTATTTATAAGATACAATTGATTTTTTTTTATTTTTTTATTTTTTTTTTCTAAATAATGAGCTCTCTATTTTATTTATCTCTCTAAATTTTAAGTAATAAGTCCTCTATTTATAAGTAAAAGTCTCTTTCTTTAAGCGAAATAAATTGTAAACAGATTTATACCGAGTTCCATGATTTATATGGATAAAAGTGCAAAGTCCCAGGATCAACTTGCTATGCCTTCTCAAGCAGAGCTTCGCAATGAGACTTCAGCGAAACGGAATGACATGGACAGTAACGATATCACGGATCGCAGTCAAGAGCCTCGATTCAGTTTCACAAATCTTGGTAGCACAGGAAGCGTAAGTCATTTTCCTTCTCGTTTTTTTAAACAATAATTAAGTAATTGTAGAAATTGATGCAGGGTTACGGAATATCAACATATGCTCCGGCAAAAATAGATTTGGGAGGATTGTTCTTGGGCGCTATTATAGGAATAGGTTCCATCCTCATTATTCCTAAACTGCTTTATGTCCTTTCTGGTACTTATGGTCATTATGCAAGAAGTAAGTTACTTTAAATTTCATTTTAATAATTAGTGATTAATTCTGCATTGATATAGAATCAAAATTTTTATCATTTTATCAATTTTCTAACAAAATATATTTATTTTAGGCGAAGAAAGCGGCTTCACTCAAATGATGACAAAAATGGACGATGTCCTGGCCCATCATGGTATCGATACAACATCCTGTATGCAACGAATCGTGTGTACTTATTCGCAACAAGCTTCTTCATCTGTTAAAGAGGCTAATAAATTAAATAACGATGAAAAGATTTCGTCCTTCGACCATGTGGTTGATACGATTACGACGAATCAAATTTTCCGTACAACTATGGAGGGAACCGCGATACAGGAGGCAGTGGAAGCAGGGAGAGCTGGTCGAAACTGTTCGCGAATTTATCCTCATTGCGGATTCTCCATGGAAACTATGTTATCCCTTTTATCAAACGTAATTACCGCAATCGCCGCAATTAACACAGGAAATTCCACGCCTACAGGAACTGGGAGTTTATAATAATGTCAGAGGTCAAAGATTTTGATGACATAAGTGAATATTCTGATTCGATTAAAATATAATGAATTCTCGTATCTTTTTAAACGAATAGAATGATAATGAAAATTAATGCTATATTACAAAAGATATTATATAAAAATGTTTTTATATAGTTCCATTTTATTAAATAATTTATAGATTTATCACAAATATCAATTTCCCATCGAGAAATTTATATCTTATGTAAGTAATACAAGTAAAATAATAATTACAGGCAATTTTTAATAGATTAAAAAGGACAAATAGTAACGATTTCCTTTCACATTTATTTGATCTTGTATGTATGAAGTGAAAAGTGAAATTGTTTCCAGGTAAAATGATGGAATCGTTGGTTCGCGCGCTTTAGCGTGTAACGTGACTACAACTTTCCTAATAGAGACACGTGTTCTTTATACAATCTTTAAGTAAGGCAAATAAGACCGTATAGAGTTAAATGGTATAACGATTTATCTTTTAATATGAACACAATGTTTGTTATATACATTGTTCTGATCATTCAATATAGATATAATAATTTCTTTTACAATGTATATAAATATATAATCATTTCTATTAATGTATGAATCGCGTGCGAGGTTTTGATTCCTAAGAGAAATGAAACAAAATTTTACAAGATTAACATCGATAAAAATAAATGTCAAATACTAAACAAACGATATTAGAATTTAAACTTCAAAATACTTCTTGAGGAATTCATAATCAATGATAGATTATAAAGTATTGTGATACATTTAGATTAATAAATTGTAATCTTATTTTTACAAAAAAATATTGAACATTCTTTATTATATTTTATACGTGTAATTATCTATGCTTATCCTAGAAATTCTTTGGTCCTTAGCGAAAACTTTTGTTGAACGCATTATTAAGCAATATAATTTAACTAATATTAATAAATTTAATAAACAAGCAATCAAGCATAATGCCATTCGAGCGATTCTATCTTAAGATAATTATACAAATGATAGACAACATCAGAGCAATTAATGAATAATGTAATAAAATTCATATTACTTAATAATATGCATTTAGATAGAGAACAACTATTTTATAAACATTATTTAATTTTTATAAGAATAAAATCTTTGGTAATTGTAATATTGTTCGATGTACCGTATGAGCACCGTTAATTGCTAGAAATATTTTTGTACCTTTTTTTTTTTTCATTAAATTGGCAACAAGTTTTTTTTTTCAATATAATACAATATAACTTTTCAATAACTTTCATTTTACAGAAGAACAATTATTTCATGTACTTTCGCTTTGGTAGAAGGAGTATAGCTCCTATAGCGACACACACGTGCCACAAACTGTGCACAATATAGTAATTACTTCTTGTCTGCAGAAATGCGTAACAAATGAGGCCGACGGAAACTAATAGAAGACCAGCCGGAAAATAAATGTTTCTGTGAATATAAATAAATTTCACTTTATATAATACAAATAATATTGGCATTTATGAATTCCTAAAGAAAAATAGCTTACCTATAAGGACGTGATGGATAACGAATCGTACCTCTTCTCTTGCATCTTATACCCCAAGAAAAACCAATCAATGCAGAACCCGTTATGGCTGGCAGAAGAAATACCCAGAGGGCTGTACGATCCATTTCAGCACTCATAGCGAGTATAACAGCTCCAGTTATTTGACAAAAAGCAGTAAGTTTCGGTCCGAACGAAGCCATTGCTACTAATGTTATCCAAATAGATAAAAGAGCATTGAAGAAGTCGCAGAATTGCAACACACTCAGTCTCATAATGCATACGCTGTATACGTCCTCTCCAGCTTCACAGGCATGATAAAATGTTGAAAAGAATAACACAGCAGCGTAAACTATAGCTTCTGTGAAATATTGTCGACGTACTGCCACGTAAACAGAAGCAATGAAAGCCAGATTGCTGCATGTTAACATTAATACTCGGACTATTATGTCGCTATTGCTGAGTACATAAGTGTCATCCGCACAATCAAAACCTCGGTAAGCACCTGAACAATGGCATGCGGCAAATACAAAACCACCACTCATATAATGCATACATTTCCCGCGAGAATTGCAGCGACCTTCGATGCAAGGTAATGAAGAAATACGACTCTCTACTCTGGCATCACAGGGATTCATGCAATCACAGTCTTCACATATAGTATTATTCAGACAAGTTCCGATACAACGGCAATTTTCCTCTACACAAAATGCTTTCAAACTTATATGCCAGATTCCTGGTTCTGGAAATGGAATGTGAAGAGTAGCTGGCTCCGTGGAATTCACATAAATGTCCGCGATTGTTGTATTTTCCATACGTGTACAACTTCCACCGGCAGTGATATTCGAATAATAACCTAATAGAACAGGAATTACTTGAATAATAGAATTTCTTTTTCATTTAATTTTCAATTGCTCACCTAATGAAATGCAAGCGATCACAATAATATTCTTTTTTTCTTTATCTTTCACGTCAACTATTTTCAATCCTATAGTTAATGTACCACCAACATCATATACTCTACCGATTTCGAAGCTAAGGACGGATAAAGTATTTGAAGTTAAATTAAAGGCTGATGGTTTTATACTGTTTCCTTGCAGATGTTCATAATCAAAGAGAAAAAAATCAGGTAAGGATTTCCTCATTAAATCCACCAACTTCACTTGATCCAAGTCATAAGTAGACGAATTATCGAATAACTGCAAGGATACATTCGAAGAGTTTCCAGAAAGCAAACGAAGAGTTACATAATGAAACGCATCTGAATAAGGCTTAAAGAATACAGTGCCATTTGTAGTATTCAATATCATTCCTGTCAAATAATCTTCCGCGGTCACGTAAACCGCGATCATGCATTCTTCGCCGCAACTTGATGTAAATAATAAATTAGACTCCACGAATTCATCGGGAATTAATAATTGTATTACAGCCGAATCCATGCTTTCATTCATATGCACCTCATATTTCCATTTTGGATCCATAGACGAAACTATAGAAGCAGATTCTAATAGTAATTCTGCATCCAATATAGTATCACACGATGCTCCAAGTCCTATAAAAATATGTAATAATATATACAGTATATATTATTACTTCATTAACATCAACTCTTCTTTATTTGTAATTTATTTATCAATTTGGTAATTAACCTTGTTGCGTAATCTTTCCATTATCAGGATCGCTCCAAGATCGAAACGCAATGGCATACCAATCGCCCGGTGAAGGTGCATCGATTCTTATCGAATCATTATATCCATTACTTTCCATATCTAGAGAATAATATCGACGTCTTTCTTTCATAAGTTTTGCTGCTATCTTCGATCCATCAGGTCGTACGAATGGTAGACTGCCAGATTTCAAAAATATAGAGACATTTCGAGCCGAACATCCACCTATTCCACCAATTTTTTCTTCTTTTACAGTGAACCTAAGATACATGAATTATACTTATTTATTTTTTACAATAAAAATAAAGGAATTGAATTTTTTTTATATTCAATTTCAATCAAAGTTTACTTGAATTTTGCAGCGACCGTGCAATCCGGAACGTTGAAGTGGATAATAGAGATGTGACGATAGGCATAATAATCGTCGAGAACATTGTTGGGTCGATGAGCAACTCGCTCGAGTTTGCCGCACAGACCTTGTTCTATCACGAAAATCCATGCCAATGAAATGACTAGTACGTCTCGCATATTATAGATCCTACGATTCGCCACATAACAAACTACTTCTACGACTAATCGGAGAAGATGTGTTTTAACAATCTACACAGATAAAATATATTTATAAAATATATCTTTGATCTTCTTTTTCTTTTATTTAATAAATAAAAAAATTTTTTGCTTTTTATTGTGAGATCAATTCGAAATTTAAAAAATTCGAGTCATGATATAATCATTTTAAATTGTGTGCTATTATTTAAGATTACCATGTAATTTTGCAACATAAATGAGGAAATATTCCAATTTATGATAATTCTTAAGAAGGAAATGATATAATAGGAGTTACACCTTCGCAGTAGATTTTTTCGTTTTAAGTTCTAACGAAGATTCGCGCGATATATACGATCAAGTAAATAGGTCAAATTTACCAATTCCCGCGTTTCCTGCGTTTGCAAAACATGATAGTTTAATTTCTTCGCGATATGGAATATTGGATTGTTATTTGTTCGAAATCGTAAATATAGATACTTCAATTCGAGTTCAATAAAAATTAAGAAATAAAATAATGATAATTTAAGGATTTAAATTAAATTAAATTTATAATTAATCAAAAGAAAATTTTATTTAATAATTAAAAAAATGATTTCAAATAATAAGATTGTAATAACGAGGAAAAAATATAAAAGTTATCTGATGATCTACAAATTAATTGATTATAAATAAAAATTGAAAAACAAGAGAAAAATAATTCTTCGAGTTCTATAAGTTCTCTTGAAATAAATTATCCAAGCATTATGCATTAAATTATGCATAAAAAATTGATTTCCTATAATACTAATCAATTGAAGTTTAATAGTTAATTGATGTTTTGTTTGCGAGCTCATTTTTGTAATCTATACAGTTATCAGCTAACACATTAATTAATGTCCGATTTCGCATGTATAATTTAATACATAATATATAATATAATTATATTTCAATTAAAGTTATTTAACATTTAAACAAATATTTTTTAGAATAATATATAAAAAATGCTAAGTACTCATTTAAAAAAATGAAACGATAAAATTAATTATCATGAACTTAATATACATTTAATTGATTTATACTTGATTAATTTAAATACCTTGTTAATGTGAGAGCAACGTGGCAATTTGTATCTTCGTATTAATATATATACACATTGATATCCGATTAACGTTGTTACACATGTTCATAATGTTCTATGCTTCACATGCAATCGAAGATTAGGTTTTTTAAACGATATTGCTTGATAACTATGACAAATAAAGTTAACTGTTCCGATTATCTTTGCTCGGTATAGCAACAAGTGTCTTTAAACAATAGTCATTTTAAATCTTCATCGTCAAACAAGTTTCTCAACCAATCTAAATTAGCGCGCGAATTATTGATAATTCTATGAATTTTATTATTGTTAATTAAATAGTTTTACCGATGTTAAAAGAATGGCGACTAATCAAGTATGTGATTGTCGATCAAATTTAATACATATTATTAATATACACTGTTACAATTTTTTACTAAAATTTTCAAACTCATACACAGTTTAATTTGTGTTTCTAGGAAGAAATAACACTCTAGTAATCCAAGCAAAAACCTCACTAGTCTTGGTATATCTTTCTATAGACCGATCATCGATAATAATAATCATGCGATTTTGTACGTACATATAGGCGCGAGAATACGTACCGGAAATTCATAAGAACACGTGGTCACTTTGACAACTATTCACGTGAGAGTGCGTTCGTAGTCGCTCGACAGACTAAAAATCCCCGGGAGTTGTTTATTGATCGTTAAAAATTCGTGCTATTATTCACCGGTTAAGTGCACTAATAATAGAGAGATTTGGTGTAAATGAAGACTCGATATATTAAATAAATCGATGTCTATAACTGATTGGATTAACTAAACTTAAAAGTTAAAAAAAGATTCACAATGATTCGAGATTTCTTTTTGATCGGGCGGTTAATAGACAATTGAGACTGTGTCGCGTTGTCGAGGCGCAACTCCAACACGTGGGTCGATCAGCTGAGCAGCTACGCTCACTCGAAACTTTTTAACGTGATCAGTATCGTAGGTTTTTGTATAATGTTATTTTTATCTCTCATTGTATAATTTCTCATAATCTCTTTTCTTTATGAAATTTGTTGTTATTGTATAATTTTATAGTTATTTTTTTCATAAATAAAACTATGAAAAAATATTATATTTATGAAAAATAAATCATATGGTTTTTGTAATTAAGAATAAAAATTGGCACAATTTTGTAAAATATCTTTTATATTTATATAAAAATTTAATGATATATATGTTTAAATTTTAATAATTTTTATAAATAAATATATTTATATTTTTTTTTATGAATTTAAAATAGGAGAATAATTTTCATTAAAATTCCCAAGTATCCATCCATCTTAAAGAATGCATTGGACTTTCAGGATCTAATGAAGAAGGACCAATCATACCATAAGCTAATGGAGAAAACAAATAAAAACTGTAAATAAATAAATTAATTAATAAATATATATATATATATTCATTATATATTCATTACTTAATTGCATTTTTTATATTTACCTATATATAATACTTGAAATAACAATAGCCATTATTGTATGATATATAACATATCCAAGTTTGTTTGGAAATAAAATAATTAAACTTTCAAGAATATAATTTAAAGTTGTTCCACTTAACATTGAACTATATAATAGAGCTGGGAAGTAATGATGAAAATATAAAACTCTAGTCATTGCCCAAAATGGTGCATAATGCAATATCCAACCAATAAAAAGCCATTTTCCTGCATTTAATATTTTATTTCTTTGTTCAAGGATAGCAGAACTTTCTATACAACCACGTTGTTGCCTTATGCAAGCATCAATGTATAATATAATAAAAAGTATTAAAAATATAATATTGCCCCACCAAATAATAGGATTTCCAAGTAAATATATTCTTAAACTATTACCAGAAAAAAATTGACCCTGAAAAATTTACTATTTAATTATATTTTCTTATTTTTTTATAATTATATAACCTACTCTATAATTAATAGGCCACTGCCAAGGACGTGATGATACTTCTCCTTCTTTAACTTTCAAATCAGAATTTCCTTGTAACATTACTGCATGTGATTCCAAAAACCTATCTAAAAATCTAGGTGCATATACTTGAAAGCTGACATTTGGTACTGTAAAAATCATTATTAAAAACATTGGTAAAATGCTATATGCTATTAAATATTATATATTTAATTATTTAATATTTATTGTAATAATATTGAATATACTAACATTTTGCATAATTATTATCTTCAATATTCCATAATGCATTTTTGTCTCTCATATTTGGATTACATGAAACTTCTTGTTGACTATAAGCCCTAAAAAATTATAATTTTTGCATATGTAAAATTTTTTTCCAATTTTATTACTTGAAAATATATTAAATCTTGTAACTAACCATTTTGGTAATGTTTTACCACTGCATGTTAAAACACAGTGGTATAGATAGTGCACAAATTTTAGTTTACTCGTTACCGTTTCGACTATGTCACCATCTTTACCATTTGCTATTAAAACTTTCCATACATCATTAGCATCACCAGTACCATTCTATAAAAATAAAGATATGTCATTTTTAAATTATTATAAATAAAAAATTAATATAAATTAAATTATTATAAAAAATAATTACTTCACCATATCCTGTAACTTGATAATGTTTTTTAGAAATAGGTGCAATCTCTTTATGTGAATGCAAATTTCGATGAGTAATAACATGTTCTAAGCGTATAAGATCGCCGTGCTTTACTAATATTGGTTCCGACGGTATATCGTCAGTATCAAACATTTTTATAAGCCACAAATTATTATCATCTTTATGCGAGTAAGTCGTAATCTGATAAAAAACATATTAAAAAGAAAAGAAAAAGAAAAAATATACTAGAAATATATAATTATATAATACAATAAGATTAATACTTGTTGTTGTCTAGCTCCAATGCCTTCTGGATAAAGATGCCAATGAGAATGTAAATATCCCCCACCAGTTCTATGGTTTTTTAAAGTAATCGTAGCTCCATATGCTAATTGTCGTGGCATTGTTGCATTATACAAGGAATTTCCTTCTAATAATGACTGAAATTCAGAACTATAAAATCCATCTCCACTTCCACTATAATTAAATATTTCAAATTATATTCATTATTTATATTATATTTATATTATATATTTATATATATTAATATTATTATATTATTTTATTAAAAATTTGTATATATATATAATAAAGAAAATTTTTACCTTTTATTTAAAACAGTAAGATGAATATAAAAGAATAACATGTACAAAAATATTGGTATAAAAATTAAACAAATACATCGTGCTAATAAATGTTTTCCTACATTTATCTGTAAAAATTGAATAAATAAATTAAAATAATCTTTTGATGATTAAATATATATTTATAAAATATTAAATTTATATAACTTACTATAGGTTTTGTGAGATCTCCTAATTCTCTCCATAATTCAAAAGCAGTGTTAAATCCAACTAACAAAACAACAAACAAACCAACAAACTTTACACTAATTGTACAAGCAAGAGAAATTCCTGTGAATAATAACCAACTCCACCATTTCCATGTAAATGGTTCATTATAAAGAGAACCTACACGAGTCATGCCCCAAATTGCACACATCATAAAACATAATAATATAGGATCCAATAAAATATATTGATTTAATGTCAATAACCCCACATCTAAAATATATAAATTATGAAACAATATACTTATTTTACTTATTATACATTATATATATTAAATAAACACAATAGCATATATAAATACAATGCATACCAAACAATATAAATAATGCAGAAAATGTTGCTGCTTGAATAGATTTTGTTAAATCCCATATAATGAGATATGATAAAGGAACTATAGTTGCACCTAAAAATGTACAAAACTGAAACATGGAATATATTTATTTTATTATTAAATATTTTATGTTTATAATCTTTATATAATGAATACTTACAATTCTCATACCAACATATTTAACATTTTCAAATTTATCTCCTGGTTTTTCAAAGGGAAATGTTCCATCATATCCAGTTACATATCCAGATAATGCTATTAACATCTAAAATATAATATTTTATAATATATATATAACAAAACAATTTATGTATATAAAATTTACCTTTCCAAGAGGTGGATGAACATCAAAAAAAAATGTTCTATTTATATACCAACTTCCCATTTTACCAAAATGAGTCTCATCCCAACTAAAATATTCAATATTTATATAAATTTTATTAAATATAAATTTAATGTAACAATATTTCTTTACAAATAACTTACCAAACATGTTGTGGTTCTGTAACTTTATAAAATCTTGTTCCTGCTGTGAGTATTATAATAATTCCAAATAAAAGCCACCAATTCCTATGATTATATTATGAAAATATATAAAAAAAAAAAAACAATTTAAAAAATTCAAAACAAATTAGAATATAAAGAAAAATGTTTAAAAATTCAAAACAAATTAGAATATAAAGCTACGTACAAATCGGTTGTTTCCCTTTTTTCTGTAACTTTAGATATCTTATGTAAATTTTTTATTTTGTGTGTACATTCAGAATTACTTATATTCTTCATGTTACTATTATTAATTATTATAATAGTTCATAGAAGCCACGAATGTGATTCAGAGAGGTAAATTGAATTTCGGGAGTTAACAACTATTCTTCGCTTTACTTAGATCAATTTTGAATAGATTGGCAAGTATGTATAAATAAAGTTAAAATAACATTGAATGCAAATGAAATAAATACATAGAAAGTTTATTGAATATAATAATTATTATAATATAATATTATTATACAGTCAATAATGTTTAGATTTTGATACATGTATCTTACTATATACATAATGTATATAGTGTATATGAATTCAAATGTATGCTAACAAAATAAAAATGCATACTGTATTTTTCGTTTGTATAATAATTTAAATTAGTTTTATATATAATATTCAATTACAAAAAATTTTGAAAATTTAGAATAGTTAAATTATTTATTTCAATGTAAATTTATTTTATTTTAAAATTTTTATTTTCTTTAAGAACACCTTAAAAGTACCGCTATGTTTTGTAGAGAAGTAGGATTATAAAAATGGATCTTCATTATTTCATTTTATTATTGATTTTTTTAAATTAAAAAATTGAATATATTTCAAAGTTATATAAAATTCATTTATTTTTAATTATTAATAGATAAAGGTTATAGAAATATTTTAAATATTTCAATTATTGATGAATATTTTGACTAACTAAAACGATTCATTGTCTTTGGTATAAATTATATTTATTTAAGTAGATTATTTTAACTCAAATCATTGATTATTGTACATATGTAAATAAATATTTTAATAAATAAAAATAATATCATTATATAAAATTATATACAAATATGTATATATTTTATAAAATGTATTCCAATATATTTTATAAAACTATTTTAATACAGGTCTTGAATATCTTTAATATAAAATGGATGTATTGAACATGTATAATCAAAAAATAATATTACCTGGTCCATCAAGCCGAAAACGATTACTCGATAAGTCTTTATTAGATGTACAAAAATTAAATACAACTACACATAAAGAAAAAGGAACAGATTATATAGCAGAATATGTACAAAAAGAAGAAAATAAACTTTTACAGGTATGTAATTTATTTAAGCATTATTTAGTATCTTATTTATTCATAATATTTTTAGACTGCAAATTATTATAATGCAAATAAAGGAAATTTTGATGATGTATCACAAGGGACAGATGCTACACAAAATATACAAAATGAAGAAACAATGAATATTTACAAAACATATCAATTTGTTTATCATACAAAACCTAATTTAGTAGTTACTTCTAAAAGAGATCAAATAGTATCTATGATTGAAACTAATTCAGTTGTAGTAATTCAAGGACCAACTGGTTGTGGTAAAACTACACAAGTACCTCAATTTATTTTAGATTCCTGTTATAAAAAAAAACTTCATTGCAATATCATAGGTAATTTTATTTTATTTTGAAATAATATTTAATTTATTTTAAATAAAATTTTTTATATTTTTATAGTTACACAGCCTAGAAGAATTGCTGCTATAAGCATTGCAAAACGTGTCAGTAAAGAAAGAGATTGGCCAGTAGGTACTCTTGTTGGTTATCAAGTAGGTCTAATAAATCATACCTCCAGAGATACACGTTTGACATATTGCACTACTGGAGTTCTCTTACATAAATTAATTAATAGCAAAAATATGTTGGAATATACACATGTCATATTAGATGAAGTTCATGAAAGAGATCAAGATATGGATTTCCTTCTTCTTGTTGTTCGAAAACTTTTACATACAAATTCACGTTCAGTAAAAGTTATTTTAATGTCTGCTACATTTGAAGTAGAAAAATTTGCTAAATATTTTTCTTCTCCTGTGGGAAATAAACTTGTTCCTGCACCTATTATTGATATTCCAAAAAAAACTTTGTTTAATGTTGGTATTTATTATCTTTGTCAGATGACTGTATTAGGACCGGTAAATGTTTTATATTGCTAAAATAATTCAAAATAAAATAATATTTGATTTATTTAAATGTAATATATTTATTATATTATATTTTTCATTTTATTATAGATACCTGAAATTAATGCTACTAAACCAAATATTACAAAAAAAATGATAGATTTCTGTGTTAATCTTATAAAAATTCTTGATGATGTAGATATGAAAGCTGATGATGCAAATTATGATCCAGAAACAAATGTTTATGAAAGACATGTGATTCTTGTATTTTTACCAGGAATTAATGAAATTGAAGAAATGAATAATTTGTTATCTTTACCAAAACATGAACAAGCTAAATGGGATATAGTAATTTTACATTCGTCAATTACAAACGAAGAACAACAGCGGATTTTTCAAAAACCACCTCATGGTTATCGTCGCATTATTTTATCTACAAATATTGCCGAAAGTAGTGTTACTGTTCCTGACGTAAAATATGGTTTGTTTATTTAATTATAATAAGACATATAAAAGATTTTGTATAAAACAATATTTAATTTTATATTCTTTTTAGTAATTGACTTCTGTTTAATAAGACAACTTGTTACGGATCCACAAACAAATTTTCAATGTTTAGAATTAAAATGGGCAAGTAAGGTAAATTGTGAACAAAGGGCAGGTCGTACTGGTCGAGTAATGGATGGTAGGGTATATCGATTAGTGCCACGAGCATTTTATGAGGTAATTTCTATTAATAATTTAAAAGTAATTTAAGTAGCTTTATTTAATAATTTAAAAATTGTTAAAATAAAATAAAAATTCAAAATTACAGAGTGTTCTACCTCAAGAAGTATCACCCGAAATATTACGATCTCCATTAGAAAATGTAATTCTCAAGTCAAAATTATTAGACATGGGTGAACCTAAAGCTATTTTGGCGCTTTCTCTTGATCCACCTAATCTTGGAAATTTGGAAAGAACAATATTATTATTAAAGGAAGCAGGAGCATTATTAAATAAAGGCAGTGAAATACAACCTCTTGATGGAGAACTAACAGATCTTGGTCGAGTTATGGCTAATTTACCTCTGGATATTCATCTATCGAAATTAATAATGTTAGGACATGTATTTAGTGTCTTAAAAGATACAATCATTATTGCAGCTAGTCTATCTGTTAAAGATATGTTTAGTAATCCATTTCAACAAAAAATGTTAGCCTATAACATTAGACTTAGTTGGGCAGCCAATTCTTGCAGTGATTGTGTTGCTTTTATGAATGTATATAAAGTATGGATTACTGAAAAAGCTAATCGTCGACTCAATAACGATATTGAAGAAAAAGCATGGGCACTGAGGAATTTTGTACAGATTAGAGTGTTACGTGAAGTTAAAGCTATGGTAACAGAATTAACTAATAGATTAGAAAAATTAGGTATACAAGAAAGTGCTGGAGTTAATAAAGTTGTATGGAAAGAAGATGAACGACCATTTGTTTTAAAAATTGCAATTGCTGGTGCATTTTATCCAAATTATTTTGTTAGAAGCATACCAATATCAGAAAATCAATTTAATGAACATGCTGGAGTGAAATTGTTAGGAGGTTTAGATCCATCAAAGACTGTATATTTACAAGGATGGCCTATGAGACAACCTGGACTTTTGTATGCTCGAAGATTTCAAGATATTTTTAAAGAGCATTTAACAACTTCTATTGGAAAAATAAATGTATCTTTTGATAATTCTTCGCGTGTTTATATACAATTTTCTAAAGAAATATCTGAAAAAGAATATAATTATACATCAAGAAAAATATGTCCTTCTGTTTATAAAGCAGTCAGAATGAGACAATGTAATATTCCTATAGAAATACCGATTTTAACTGAATCTATAGCTATTCAACGAGCAGATGAAATGAATTTGAATAGAAAGTCATTTTTTCTTACTCCTGAAAATATAATAAAAGATAAAATTAAATCCGAATTACCTAGCTTACGAGTAACGCGTATTCCTTTAACAATACAAAATGTACGTATATCTAATGAAGTTATAAATTATGATAATAATCTTAATAAATTTAAATTTTCAGGTTAAAAATCCAGGTCGTTTCTGGGTTCAAATACGTAATCCTGTAACTAGAGAAAGATTGAAAAAAATAGAATCAACTATTGAAAAAATGAAAGATCAATTCAAAACATTTAAAGTAGCTCCAGAAACTGGTACGTTAGTAATTGCACCATACGAAGAAAATAATTTCAAAACATATTTTCGAGCAATAGTGAAAGGCCATAGATCATTAATACCAGAGATATTAGTACAAGTTTTCTTTATGGATTATGGTTATTCAAGCGAATGTCGATTATGTGATTTGAAATATCTAGAATGTAATAACGATATTTCTAATATTCCTGCATTGGCTTTTGAATGCAAATTAGCAAAAATTCGACCATCTATAGCACATAGTTTTAATGACGATTGGTCACAAGCTGCATTTGATTTATTTTGGACATTAATTAATAAATCTGGTTTACTTTTTGGTGAAATTTATTCTATTGTCAATAGCGTTGTTACAATAGAATTAATTCACAAAAACGGAGAAGAAGAAATTAATATAAATCATAATCTTGTTGAAAAAAGATTGGCAATAAAAAAAGAAGAAGATTATTTTTCACGCTTTAATCATAATTTAAGATTACAACAATCAGAATTATCAGACGAGCAATGTTATCATTATGAAATGTTACAATATAATCAAGATTATATGCCTGATATCTATCCAGATCCACCTGCAGATAATGAATGCAATACAACGGTAACTTTACGGGGACCGTTTTCACCATTAGAAATTGAATTAAGTCATCTTATTATGGCTGGAAGGGATAAAAATGTAAAAATAGCTCCCAGTTCGGTGAATTCTGTTCTCTTAGATACTGAACTTGAAGATTCTTCTGTACGACTTTTAGTAGCAGGATCTGTTTCACAAAATATATCTGGGCATCATTTAACATTATATAATACAACATTAATGCCACGTCTTCCTGGATTAACTGCTTTAATTATATTAATTTTTACACCATATATGGAATTACGACGCAATAATTTTGGAAGCTATTATATTGGCGCATTATGTGGATTGGGTTTTGATCCTCTTACTAAAAAAAGTATTTTTCCAGAACATGATCTAGAACTTCATTTTGATGCTGAAATTACTATAGATGATTTGCAATTTGTAAGTATATTGTTGATAAAATTTTTTTTGGCTGCAATATATTTATTTTTCTCATTTATAACAGATAAATAGACTGCGTCATTGGATGAATATTGGAATGCAAGTTTCTTATCAATTTGAAAGCAGAAATAACATGGAAGAAGTTATTATTTGTCAAAATAGAATAAAAGATGCATTGTTGAAATTAATTGATAAAGAAAGAAAAATTCGCACTATTGAATTTATTAATAATTTTGATAAGTGGGGTTTATATAATGAAAGTTTATTACTTCATCCTAATAAGCCATCCATGATTACAAATAGTATATATAAATTGCATAATGCATTAGAATTGGAAGATGAAAATGAATTACAAGAAATTACAGAACATGTAAAAAAATTACGAATATTAGCAACTGAGTAAGTAAATTACTAAAAAATTTATTAAGTATTATTAATTTATTTCAATTATTTCATTTTTTTTACTAATATTTTGTTAATATATAGGGATCCAAAAAAACCTGAAAATACAAATATTCTTTGTAAATTGTGTAATCTTACGTTAACCGATATATTTGATCTTCGCAGTCATTTGTATACAATGAGACACAGACAAAATGAAGAAATATTAGGAATTAAACTTTAAGTTATAACAAGATAGAAAATATATAGTTCTATCAATTTTATTTTATGTAAAACATTATTTGTTACATATGTTAATATTTCGTCGATAATTTGTTATTCTATTTTAACAATATAACATATTTTTATTTCAATCCTATCTTTAAGAAGCATAATGATTTTATTTTTTTATAACTTTACAAAATTATTGCTATTTGTTTTTTTATGTAACTACATATTTTTCATTGCATTATGTAAAAAAATCTTTAATATAAAATAAAATATATATACAAATAAAAGTGCTTTATCTATTATTCAAAACATATCTACAGATCTTGTATTTATATATCTTATATGCAATATGGCGTCTAAATAATGGCATATAAAATACATCCTTTTTACAATTTTTTTTACGATATTGATAAATATTATCCAATTTAAATATTATCCAATGTTATCATATGGTGACTATAAAGCGTATACACAATATGAACAAGTACCTTAATTCAAGCACTCGTGAATTAATATTCTAAACTTCTCTTTGGAGATATCGAGCACCGGGCTGAGTATATAATAACCGTCCAGGAACATTAGCACCAGAAGCACTAACGTAAGTACCTGGTGGTGGTGGAGGATATGGAGCTGGTGGAGGTTGTGGTGCTCTTACTGGATATCCTGATGTAATTCCTCCAGTTTTTGCACCCTATTTATGAATTATATATCATGTATTTATATGTTATATGAGAATATCATAATATTTAAATATAAGAAAAAACCTGTGGAGGTTGTTGAATTGGAATAGCTCCACCATGAACAGTAACATGGCTACTTGGCCTCAAATAATATTTATCTTCTGCATAGGCACCTTTATGATCCAATGAATGCAAACTTGTAACATAAGCTAATAAATAAAAAATATTGCAAATCTCTTATTAATATATATGATTTAAAAAGATTAAAATGAAATATTATAAACTTTAATATACCAGTTTGGTGTGTTGATAATGTTGCTCTATTGCTTGAAAGATATACAGATTTGGTTGGTTCAGGTTCTCGAGATGGTTGTGAAGTTGGTGCAGAATAACTATAAACACTTTGACCAGTAGGTGCTGAGTAAAAATTGGAGGCAGAATATTGATTGTTCTCTGCAAGAAAATATATTATAACAAAATTAAAAATGTGAAATGCAGAAATAATTGTTGATGGTTTTTTAAAAAAAGAACATGGAAATTAAAGAAGGTTTATATTCACTCACTGTTCCAGAGAACAGCTCGGGAATCGCCAGATCTCCTAGCTGCTTCTTCAGATTCTATACAGGCACAAATATCTACTTTTAATATTCTTTTTTTGTCTTTTTTTTATATTTCTTTTAACACGAAATTATAGCTATTATATTTTTATGTACTTACTGGAAGGTGGAGGATTATAACTTGGTATTGAAGGTGTTGGTTTATATCCATAACCAGTATGGTAGGGAGAGGCTGTTGGAGGTGGTGAAGGACTATGTGTTCTCTTTAATGGTCCCTAAAAAAAAATCTATAAGTAAATTAATTTTTTATAAATAAATAAATTTTTCATACATTTACAGTTGGTAATAAAGTATGTGTTGGTGCACCAACAGCTACTTTGTAAAGAGGACTACTGCTTCTTGGTAATGGAAGAAACAATTGTGGATGAACTACTCTAGGACCTGTTCCAGGATATCCTACTGCAGTTAAAACTTCAGTGCATACACTATATAATAAAAATATTTAATTATAATATATTATTAAATTAAATTATATATCTGTTAAGAAATATGATATAAACCTTGTTTCTTTAATTAATTGTCGTCTTCTATTATCATCTTCATTTAAAACTTTTTTTAATTGTAAGAACAATTGATGTTTCTCATCTTTTAATTGTGAAAGTTCATTTTCTAAATTTGATATTTGTTCTCTGGTTTCACCTAAAGTCATTACATCTTGCTTTTGCTGACGTTCTCTTTCTTTTCTTTGGCGTTCCTCTTCTGCATCTGCTTCTTGTTCTACATAATTAAAATAAAAAAATAATAATAGCAAAAGTTTAATGAAAATTTCCTGTAAAAAAGGTTACCTTGTTTTTTTCGTTGTCTTTCTCTTGTAATATGAGTCTTTAATGCCTGCCACATTTGTTCACTACGTTGAGGAGGACCCACAATTACTGCTGGCATTGTTAATTAATTCTTTCTCGATTTTAAAATAATACAATTCTATTAAAATAAGATAAAAAATTGTCAAGATGTACTTTTTGTATACATTATTAGGAATAATATAAGTAACTTAGTCACAGACAAAATATAAAATAGATATAATTTCTTATGAGTTTTTGCGTCACGTCAACTGTAATACCGACCTTAAAAAATTTTCATCACAGACGAATAAATCTAATATTGAATGCATTTCTTTATTCGATGCTTTTAGGATTTTCTTACTATTTTAGTATCATTCTCAATATTATCGATTTGGATCAGAATAAGATTGCAACGTTAATGATTAAAATTAAAAGCTAAATTTTAAAATAAAAAATAGAACAAATATTTTGTTACAAAATATCTGCATGAAATACATGAATACATTGAAATATATGGAACCCATATATTTAATTGAAATCTTTTCTCTGTGATGTGTCAAATGTAAATATGAATAAGAAGAAAAAAAATAAGAAAAGAACAGAAATAAATAAAAATATAAGAATTAAGATCATCTTCAGAAAAAATGAAACTAATATAAGTAAGATCACAGATTAGATATAAGAGACTACATCTAGTTTCCTATATCTAGTCTATGGTATGATTAAATAGTAATATAGTAAAAAATGAATAAAGATAGAATAAGAATTGATTGTCAATATTATTTCTTGAATATTAAAAATATTTCTTTAAAATTAATTCTTTAAAAAATCATGTTTCTAAAATCATTCAAAAATTAGCGTTAATTTTCAATTTTTAATCTACTTTTAAAAAGATTTTGATCAAAAGATGACACTGATGGTTAATTCTTACCATCGTTTTTCTTTATCTTTCTTTTACTTTAGTTTTAGTAAAAGAATTTTGATAAAGACTTCTATATCTAATATATTGTTATTAGTTTCGTTTGCAGCATTCTGGAAATAATTCTGATTTCCATATTTTTATCTTGTCTTTATTCTTTTTCCATCTATTTCGTTGTTTTGTTACATAAATTTTATGCGCTCAAAAAATGGTTCCGATATCTAATTGATATTATCATGTTTATTATTAGCAATCGAAAAATCTATAAATACAATTCAATATAACATATAATGTATGGAAATATTTATAAAAAAATATATTTATGAAAAACAAAGGAATTATTTTTAAAATTTGTCAATTTTATTAATTTTTATGATTAAATTTGTAATTAAAATTATAATTGAATGTAATTCCTCAAGTCATGTCATAAATATTTCAATTTTTTACATTATTCAATATTTCAAAATAAAACACACCAAATTGCATTAATTATAAATATTAATTCTATAAATGTTAAGTCTATTTCATCTGTTTTGTAATAGCAAAATATAAGTAAAATTTTATGAATAAATAAGCGGAAATTTTATTTTACACTTTTATTATAATATTTATTATTTTAATTTTTAGAAATGAACATGAAAAAATATATACGATTTTAAATAGCAACTAGTACTAAAATAATGAAATTAGAACATTTACATATGATATATATACAAATAGTATATTTAATTAAGATATATATAATTCATTTTAAATTATTATTCATTAAAACGCGAATATTCCGAATTATTACATTTTATTTTAAATATTTGAATTTGAATATATAATTTTACAATGCGAAAATATGCTTATACATATAATCGATATCTTTCGATATCATTTAAATATTAAGAAGGCTATACGTACTCGGCTATATAACAATCAACATAATAATAGATTTTTAATAATGATAAATTTGCTTAATTGGAATCTTTTGTATTTGATATTTTTTGATGATATTTTGTTATATTTCCGAGTAACTATTTTATGTTTGATGATTATAATAAAATAGCTATACATAGCGATTATGTGAATGTGTATGTGTATTTTTTTATAATATTTTATTTATATTAATAAATGCAGTAAGCTGACTAGTAAATTTTACAAATCACAGGTAGGAAGGGAGTGTTACATACACAATATAGAGGTAATAACAATTCTCTTTTTATATACATCTATTACTTTTACCGATTTTCATCACTTTTCTTCAATTATTACAATTTTATTATTGTTTGTTCTTTTGTAATTATAATTTATAAATAATCATTCTTAAAGTTTTTTTTTTTTTTAATAAACTTACTGCATAATTTTGGTTGATAGATAAGAAAAAATTTTTCATCAAATATTTTACATATGAATTGATATTTATATTTTTCAAGAATTTTTTAATCAAGTTATTATAATAAATAATTTGCATCACAAAATATATAAATACAGAAAGCATTTGATTTAATAGATTACGAACATTTAAGTACAAGAACAATACGTTAATTATATATTTGCAATATATTAAAAAGTTTCCTAAATTTTCGTGTCTTCCTTTGATTTCTTGATACAATTCTTGGTATAATTTTAATTTCAATAATTCTTTCTCTGTTAAAACTTTACACTTACTGCTAGAACTTTACGAACTTAAAAAATATTTAACTTAGGTATGAACATTATTATTTTTCAATAAAATAATTATAACTAGTAACCTTAAAAAAATAAATGAAACTATTGTGCATCTTTTACTTTACACAATTTACATGTTTTGAATACATAAAATACATCTATTCAAATAAAATTTCTCATGATATAAAAAATACATTACAGTTATAAAGAAAAGATATGTTTATAAAATAATGGCAGTATATATGTGTGTAATAATCTTGATTTAAGACATCAATATTTTATAATATTTAAGATAGATGCAAATAGTGGACATGAAACCGATATATTTTGTTATGACATAAGATAGATATAAATTTGGGCAATGAAATATAATGATATATACATAAAAGATAATATTATTGCATGATTAATATCTTCGATTTAGATAAATATATTATTATATTATTATATTAGATATATTATTTAAAGCAATAGAAAATAATATTTCGCAAACTTATATGAATAAAATAATATATGATACAAATAAAAATGAATAGGACAAAAATATAATTCCCGAGATTATGATAAAATAAACGTGATTAAAAATGTATTTAAAAACACGTTTTTATATCTATTCGTTGTATAAGTTTTTTTTTTTTAAGTAGATGCTTTAAATTTTGAAATAATTATTGATAATGTATTACTTAATTGATTAAAATGTGTCAAATTATGAATACAATTATGCAATAACAATATTCTTTCATGTTATAATAAAAGTAATATTAGGTTCCTTTGTGCTTAGCAAGGCATAATGATAAGAAATTTGTTTCACGTGAGATCAACCCACTGAAATAACATGTTATAACATATTAAAAGCGATTGAGTCAAAGATATTGATTCCTGTGTCGTCGCATGCAATTGTATCACAGCAAATGAGTTGAATTCATGTATACCAATATTTCATATTTCAATCTAATAACGCAAATGGAAAAATACAATGTTTCTTTCTGTTTCATCGCGTGCAATGTTATAAAGCTTTTTATAGTGTAAATGACATATTTCTTGGAAGAATAAGCTGTAAATCCTTGTATTAAATACTGACGGCATTATATGGATGGATAAGATCTATACGATTTTTTATCTAACGGATTGGTACCTGCCAATCATATCGATAAACATTCCTCAAAGTATGGTATATATTTCTTTTAAACTGAATATATGTAATTTAATATGTATTATCAGATGATAATACGAGTCACAATTCAAAACCATTATTATATATGTTACTATAACTATACAAAGTGCTTTATATCTTATAACGAATCTAATATGAGAATTTATTAATTATTAATTTTTTATTGCACTTCGAAAAATTGATCTCGAAAAATTCTTAAATTTTTTTTTATGAACTATATGCTCGCAAATATTTAATTCGTTGAATCTTTTTATGTTTTACTTTTTTAATTACTATATCTTATGTTTATCTCTAAGTTTTTTATGAAAAAAATTGAAATTGTCAGATACGCGTGATATTGTTAATAAAAGAACAATAATGCGTAACCATAAAAGAAAAAAAAATCTTATGTTAAATTTTTTCATGTATGCCTTCAATTTGACTAGATATAAAAAGGCATCAATATAAATTCATAAAAATGTTGGTTTTAATTGGACAGAAATGTAACTTAAATAGGAACATTTTTGATAAAACTATTAAAAATAGTAATTAATTACTTAAACTTCTACTTAAATTTTTAATAAAAAAAATTTATAATTTAGCTACATTGCTATATATAAAATTAATTGTTGATTTGATAAATAAACATATATATATATATATATATATATATACATATATATATATATATACATGTATATTAAAAATTACATACTTAAATGATATTGTATATACTTAAATATGTATTGAAGAAATGAAAAATATATTTTTGTAAAAGATTTTTCATCATTAAATTTGCTACAATTTAATTTCAAAAGTAAATTAATCGCCTACTTAGGCCGATGACATATTTTCATTAAAATTTATTATTGAATTATTTATTTTTTAAGATTTCTATTTTACCTTAAAACGATTCACTTTTAATTGGCCACGTGTTTTATACGATAAAATTTGCAAAACCTAAATCCTTAAGTATTTAAAAATTCTTATTTTAAAATAATTCTCTATCTATCTATCTTCATCGATTTTTTAATGTTAAAGACTAATTTTAAGATAAAATTGTAATTTAAGAATATGAACTTGTTTAGAGAGACCAAGAAAATTTTTTTAAAAAGGCTTAAGATATATGTAGTTCATTACAATAATATCATATAATGAACTTTTTTCTTCTATCTTATAATAAATAAGCGAATATTAAAGCGCTTTTCAAGCGTATCCAAAATATTTGTTTTGTGATGATTCTCTGTGCTATATTAATATGGGAAACGTTAGGATTATATATACGTGGATGATTGTCCACTTGTACTGGGAAGTTCTAGAGCAGCCGTACATAGTACTTTTAACAAGCAAATGTATCTATAACAAATATTCACATTATGTAACTAAGTACGTGCAGCTTTTATAGGCCTAGTGATTGATGATTGATTACATTTGCATTGTTCACTAGTTGCAGCGTTGGAATATACACGAGATGTAATATGAGGCAAAGAACCCAACAAATTAGGACCAGGTAGACTTCCTGCAAAACCGCTTCTTCCCAAAAAACTATGGGCGCATTTGTATAGCCTCGTTTGTAAACTTAATATATCGTCTAGATCTTGTTCACTATTTAATAATTAGATTATATATTAGATATTATATATTAAAAATATATGTCATATAATAATAAAATATAAATGAAAGAAAAATTAAATATAGACTTACTTTGCCGCAGCTAAAAATTTTTGGAAAAGTCGATTCGGAACAGTACGTGGACGGTCAACTGTATCCGCGTAAAGATCTGTTTCTCGATTATATAAATGTAAAAAGTCTGAGAGTTGTTTAGCCGTAACTGCAGCCCGATCTTTCTCGCTCAATTTACTACTTGGTAACTGTAATAAAAAAAAAATAAATAAATAAATAAATAAATAAAATAAAAAACATGTAAAATTCTAAATAACATAATTTACACAACTTACCGTGAAAAAGAATGGTGTTCTTAAATTACTAGCTGATTGTTGAAGAAATTTCATCACAAGATCGCAACATGCTGGATCCGCATTAGGCTGTGATATTTTACGCAAAATATGTCCTAAATATAAACCGAAGGCTTTTCTAGCTTCTCCAGGACTGAAAATTTTGTTAATTATGTGATATATAAAGTTTTTTGTATATTTGATTGGAAATATTGATACAATCATATAACCAACCTAAGCTTATTTCCTTCATGCATAGACTGCACCACTTGACTTTTATATTTATGCTTATCCGTATCTATATTCTCTTTACTATGACCACGATCTAAACTTTGTTTGTGCCCTTTTACCAACGCTCTCTCATATCTTTCATATCTGTAATAAGTTGTACCAATTTGTATACTATTATTTAAGAAATGGATTTTTTAATTTTTTATTATTTTCACAAAAGTACCTAGACAATCTGTCCAAGGTAACTTCGGGAATGATAAAATCAGTAGTACGACTAGCTGCGGGAAATAATTGTTCGTGTAACATTAAATTATGATTCGTATTAATTTGGTGTGGAACTCTGCCGGGTCCTAAGGGATCCGAAACTATTGGTATTCCAGTGGTTGGATCTATATATAAAAAAATAATATTAAATATAATATCATTTACAATTTATGATAAAAATTATTTTAAATATTGTACCTAAATATTGTGAATACATTTCCCATGATTTTGGACTAGGGAATATACGAACAAATCCTCCTCGTCGTTCGAATTGGGCTTTTGCGGATGCAACTATTCGTTGTTGTTCAATTGTTAATCCTGATTTATTGATATTACTTTTGCTCGCATTCTTTTTTCTTTGCGACAATGTTTCCGCCGAATGTACTCTTCTATACTAAAAATAACAAAATAAACCTAATATGTTTAATCATGATTCGTTATTCAATTAAAAACTCACATCAAAGAACTTACGTTAACTATTCTTTTAGTAGAAGTAATTGCGGATCGATTTAGTTGTGTACTTTGGGGTCGTAACATTGGATCAATCGCAGGTATTCCAACCAGGGTAAGCAAATCAGCTATTAATGCCGATTTCAATCTAACATCGAGCGGTGAATCGCAACCTAATGATGGCGTTAAATTGACTTCCAACAACCATGGTTTCAACGTATCATCAATTAAAATATCAAATCCAAATAATTCTAGAATAAAATATATAATTTATCAAAATATCTTTACCATCTTATCTATTTGACAAAATAATAAATCCAAAATTACCGAAACATGCCTCTGGATATTTCACAAATTGCTTGATACCACTGACAATTCCAGAGGCAGTTGCGAGAATCGACTTTATGATAATATCCTCTATTCGTTGCATGAGCAATTCCGTGTCCTGTCCCATTGATCGTAAATGTCTAAGTAATGCGGATAAGGTCCATTTATGGCCTACATCCTCCGCATCTGGATCTTCGCTCCTACAACACAGATAATTTATAGTAATGGAGTAATCTATCTTCAGACGTATAGCGATAAAAACGATTTTACTTACTTTACGTAATCCACATGGAATTTGTTAATACTATAATTGCACAAATGCATGCAGGGATTCCAAATATATTGGTTGCCACCATCGTACTTCACCGTGGCGAATCTCACTAAGCCCTCTTCATACAAATAGATCAATAGTGGGTCGTAATTTGTGACGGCTACATACAACCGTAAATCACATTTGTGCCCATCGACGAGTAGCGGATTATTTATGTATTGTGCAACGATTACAGATTCATCCGTAAGGATCTTTTCGGGCTACGAACACAAAAGATGCATAGTTCGAAATCAATACTTGTACATAAATTATATATATATTTAGCAAATACAGAAACAAAATTTCTATGTTCTTTGATATATATTTTTTCGAGTTAATAAAAAAAAAAAAAAAGCTAATAATGCTTTCAATGTGATATTGGCGCTATACGAAAACAAGCATGCAGGTGCAGGCCACGTTATCTATATTCATACCTAGAAATTATTATGCTCACACTGTTAACAATATAAATCCCACGTCCACGAGAACTGGCTTTGGGTTTGACAATCCAGGGCCCGCGATACCTGAAATGCGCAGTGAGTAATTCTCTCGATTCGCTGGGCAGCAGAAACGTCTGGGGTATAAAATCCAGATTTCGTAAACCCTTGCTGCGTTGCATTGCCTCGATGTTCTTGTACAATCGATCCTTGCGCGTTATTTCATACGATCTAAAGACAGAACGATAGATCTTTCAAATTTTCACTTTTAATTCCATTAATTGAAATTAGTTAAATTTCTTTTTTTTTTTTTTCAATCGATCTATTATTTTGAGCAGCATAAATAAATAATACATGCCTCACTGTGTTCCTCACTATTTAATATATTCTTTCGTGTGTTCTAAAATTAACTTTGATTTCCTTGGAATTATCTGTTAATTTCCTTGAGCAAATATCCGAAGATATTTATGTATCTTGGAAAATGATTTACATACCTTGGAAAATGATTTACTTTTTGATAAGGCATTAAATTTCGTAGAATATCCGGTTTTGGATGATTTCCCATCCACAAAATGTTAAAATCCATCTCATTCATAGAAACCTGAAAAAAGAAGTGTCTGTATCAATAAATGCCTCAATTTTTATTCTTTTAAGGATAAATCAACGAAAAATTAATCAGGCGATAAAACCTGATTAATTAAGCCTCGCTTAATAAATAATGCATGAGATAAGTTTAACAAAATGTGTCTATCATTGTCACATTGACACTTTTTAATATTCATGCCGCATTGTCATTCATATATATAGTATATATATATATCGTTTTCGTCGACCTTGTTGTCATCTTTCATAGAGACATGTATGTATATTTACGTGAACAAATTATTAATTATAGTATTTAGTGAATGCAGCAATGTGATAAGGTCAACGTGATTACGATAATTTTCGTATCTATGATCTTGTCTATAATTATATTTTCATTTTCACCTTTTTATATTATAGTTATAGTATATTATAGTTTATTATTAGTTGAATGTTAATGAACGCGATTTATTAGCGAAGAATTATTTATAGTATGAATATGATAAAAAAAAAAAAATATCATACGAGAAGACAAGGAAGTTATTTTAGACATTCAAGAATAATTGGGTAAAATTAAAATTACTTCATTTTATTTAATTCCATTAAATTTCATTTCTATCGATATATTGATAAGAAAAGATAAAGATAAATCAATTTATACAAATTATGCTAGGAGTGTGCAGGATTATTTCGTCATCATACAAATTTCAATCGATCTCACGCGGAAGAATAATTAATCCTTTTAATTATCTTAACCATTAATCTTCTAAGCCTATATATATATATAGTTTTTACGTGTATAATTGCGATAATTTTACCACGGTGTTTGATATTAACGAGATTTAAACAATATTTATTTCAGATCGCGTTGAACGAGCTTAATTAATGACTTGATTATTAATGACTCTAATTAATGACTCTAATTAAGATCAAACAATCGACCGGAATAAAAGATGATATCTATTCACGGACGATATAATCGTTATTGAAAGTAGCGAATTAAGTCTCGCACCAATTGTGTTATGATTTGTAAAATTATCAGTGTTAAATTATCGTATCTATATTACATTCTTAATTTTGAAAAAAATTAAATTTTTTGACTTGTACAATTTTTAAAATGAACCTTGATTATAAAATATCGAAAGAAAAATGCAAAAAGTAATTATAAGGATAAACGGAAAATAATAAATTTATGTACGAATTCAATCGATCGAAGAAAAACGAGTGAAAAACAGTTGTTTCCAAACTTTTTTCGAATTATGACTTTTCTTTTTTCGTAATTTCCTAATATCGTTATTGATTAATTGATTGAGAACCGCTGAGTTAAAGAGTAAGTTATTATCGTTCCTAATGCTTGAATCGCAATCATTTTTGACAATCATAAATCCACGCAAAAAATGTTCAAATGAGTCAGATAGCAATGGTCTGCGTATCTGAAAACTTTATGACCAATTGTATCGATGCTTTTAAAGTTCTATTGTTCTCCAAATATCGAAACTATCGAGTCGAACGATCCTTTACGATCGTTTTGCAAGGTCCTTCCTTTCGATTCAACGATCGATCGCAGAACTTCCTGGTTTTTGTCGAAGAATAAGCGTTGCTTCTTGTACAGTTAAATTACGCGTACAGGTGTTAACACGGTAACCTGTCCGAATTGGAGTAGTGCCTAGACTCTTTAAGGCAATAATTTATGCAAATTAATTGAATTTCAGCGATAGCCTTCTTACATTACCATCGAGACTTGGCAATGACGGTTAATGGTATGATTTCCTTTTAAAACAGTCAGGTATACAGGGTGTCCCGTTTCATCACGTAGTAGAAAGTTTACCGATCTAACAATAAGTTTAATGTAAATGCAGTATTATAACACCACGCGCATTTGCTATACGATGACCTAAGCTCGATAAAGAGCACCGATGATTGCGAGCACGTGATCTAGCGCGAATGTAGATCATATCAATTGACTCTAATAAGGATGGACCTCATCGTAATTCGATAACGTCCTCTTCGAGCCGTTCGGTGTCGACGAGCCATAATATAGCTCGTAAAGTAAAATTTGATGCGAACTTCTGCTGTTTCCATGAAATCCAATGGTGACGTTTCTCGATTTTTCGTTAGGAAAAAAAAAAAAAAAAAAGAAAAAGAAGAGGATAAAATATTTTTAAATTGTAATTATTATGGACGATAACTAATCGAACAGAAGCGGGCAGAAGATAAGAGGATTACTAATTTTGTTTACGAACTTCCAAGATGGATTCTTTGGGTAGAGCAGAACAGAAGACACGGATACAATAGAAAAAAAGATACAATGAAGAATCTGACGCGCAATAACTTCACTATAGACTACGTGACCATGGTCACGGCGACCAAGCTCATTGACTTTTCATTTATTGTTTTGTTTGCACATTCAAAATTTTTCATTCGTTACGTGTAACTGATACTTTTGATTTTACCGCGCGTTTGATTTCCAATAACAAATAATAACGATGATGAAATAAATACGAATGAAATAAATGAAGATCATCAAATCACTATTATCTTTTACAAGGATTTTGTATAATATTTTGTCGCATAATTGTTTCGAGCCATAGTTTTAGATATAATTTTCAATTTTATCCTTCGACTGTTTATTTCATCGGGTTTTAAGTGAACTGTTTTGATATCCGACTATTTAACTTGAGAAATTCGGCCGAGGTAGTTCTAGCGTGGGCAGAGAGCTAATATTGATAACTGAAAGAGTCATAAACAGCTTGAAGATTGAGTTAGGTTAGTCATCCCGATATAATGGATTTACTTTCGGGTTACGAGCGCAAAGGAAACAAGATCGTTAAACGATCAAACACTCCGACTGCAATACGTTCCACGGTGAATCCTTTCCTCTTACGATGTTCCCTCCTCCTCTCTATCCGACGCGAGGAAAAAAAAGAAAAAAAAAAACAAAACCGAAAATACACAGTCGAACTTGAGTTAAAGTTCCATGAAGCCGTTGAACCCTCTTAAATATCTTACGAACAAAGCCAAAGCCAGACGAACTTTATAAAGAATATAATCTTAAAGAGCCTCGTTACTGCCTTCCTTATTTAAAAAGTCCTACTTACCATTTTGAAAAGTCCGAGTAAATCTAAAGTTTTATCACTTTCTTTACGCGTTATCCTTCTTAGGATAAATAAATTAGACTCCTTTAAAGTTTGCACGTGCTTTCTAATTTTACTTGAAAAGGTGAAAGAAATGCAGAAATATAGCGACACATCTTGGGAAAAATGTTTGATAGAGAATATTTCAACTAAGAGGAGCGATATGCCTAGCAAAGGAAACGAGTTGGCCAGGATACATATTCGAGGCATTCGACGCTAATAGTATACCATATACCTCTCAAGGACCGTCTCCTCGTCTCGATTCGAAGGTCTCTGTCCCCAGTCACCGTGTTTCGATCTCAATAACGAGCGATCGACGTCGTGAATCGAACGGAAGGAACAGGCGATCGAGCAATGCGGAAATTTAGGAGGAACACCGGTGGCCAGGGACGTGGTACACATTATATATGTTTTCTACGAGAGTGATAGACGTACAGGACCGGTTAGCTTTTCAGTCACGGACCTTCCAAGGCGGCGCGTGACCCTCAAACCTTATCCCACCAGATCTGCCCGTGTCCTCACCTGTTGTCCGCCATAATCGCTGTACGAATATACCCGACGGTGAAATATACTACCTACCGAGTGTCACGAATTATTACACGACCGTTTTATCACTGCGTGTATAATTGTCGCGAACTCTTCCCCGTCCTTTTCGTTTCAACTTCTTTTTAACATATTTAACATATTTTTTTAACATTCGCGACACATTTCAACATATTATCCTTAACCTCGTGGCGATCTTTTTAACTTTCGACCAAAGTGGGAAAGCCTAGAAACAATTGTGTTGGTCGATAAAAACAATTTTTTCGAAATTAAAGAAATTATTTATCCGTTTGGCGATTATTCGTCGAATCGGAGAATCCAAATGCTTCGAGTATGCACTCTGGAATGAATGCAATTATAATTTTAGCAGTAGCATTGTTGTCACGAGTCTGAATAAAAAATTAAATGGAAATAATTATTGAATTATTCTACATGTATAATTTCCATCGATGTTTTTCTTTTCTTTTTTTTTTTTTTTTTTTTTTTTTTAATATAAACAAGTTTATTCTCGCTTTATACGTTTTTACTTTAAACGCGTCATAGGATAATGGATAATGGAACTAATTCGATGAATATTGCATATCCCGATCAATTCGAGATCTCCATCGTTAACTCGTACATTCCATGACGATATAAGCAAAAGGATCTGCGAAGCGAGAGTGGCACGAGTCGAGAGCAACATTCTTTGCTTCTGACTTTGCTCGCTTTTTTGCCATCGGGTTTGTCATCGAGAGGACATCTCTGATCGTCCGCTGGAGATCTGCGTCGTCGAGACCATCTCCCGAGTGTTGCAACCGCGCAAGAAAAATGAATCCGCGAAACGTAATTGCTCCAGGGAAAAATTCAGAGCGAGGCCCCCATCGTACGGAAACGCTGCGCGACACTTCACAGTCGGCGAACAGCGTTAAACCGGCGCATCAAGCGTTTTAAGGGGGACTTAATTGGAACGAAGAGACCGAGCGAAGAGATTCTCCACTTGTAGACACCACTGTCGTATCTCATCCTACCTTCCTCTTTTTTTTTTTTTTACTTTACCGCTCGAGGTTTGCTTTCACCTCGTATCGATCCCCTGTAATTGCGCGAGAACCATGAAACGCGACACCGTGAACTACTCCGGTAGTTTGCCTAGCTCGAATTTTCTCGGATCCGAAAACCGATTGTTATCGGGGGGGAGAGGAGGGAGAGGGGAGGGGGGAGAGAAAAAGACGAGGGCATCGAAAAAAATAGTCGCGGAAACAGAATAGTTGCGGTGAATTTACATTTGTTGTTTGCAAAAAGTTTCTGCAATTCAATAATGTGTATGAATTTAAAAAAAAAAAAATTTAACACATAATAAAAAAAATAACACATAGATAGCTAACACATAGAATTTTACGTATATTTGCATAATCATATGTAAATTAAAAACGTTAATTTCTAAGGTTGAATTTCATATTAGTATCATTAATGCGTCCATAATTAATTTCTCATAATTACGAATTTTAGAATCGCAAGATTTAATCGTCGTTTTTCTTTTTTTTTTTTTCTTTTTCTTTTTTCGTATTTCTAATATATGAGCGAACGTTGTTGCGAAATGCTCAATTGATGTTGAGGAAAAAAAGAGGCGTCCGTGTTTCAGCAGGGAATGTATAATACGTGTTATTGATATTGATTCACAAGTTCATAGACGATGATTAACGAACGTCTGCGTCAGCAATATCGAAGGTGACGATTAGAAGAAGATTCTGTTACGATCTATCGAAGAAAGGTATCAAAACAGAAGATGCGATGTACCTTACACGCGCGACAAGAAGGCAAACACATGGTCGCGCTTTTGCTCGCCGCTTTTACGTGAGCCACATATTGCGTTACCGATCAAGGATAACGAGCTGGTGTATGTACTCAACGATCCACAAAGACGGAGACGAACCACTGAAATTCTCTCTTCTTATCCTTCTCCTATTGATTTAAAAAGAATTGCACAGAAAAAAAAAACTCTTTGTCGGTAGACGACAAAGAAGGAAGCAATTAAGGTTTCCCTAACTCAATTCGCTCGAGTCTTAGAAAATTGTACTGAGTAGTACGAGTAAACGAAATTTGAAGGAGTAACAGGGTGTTATGAACGCAAAGAGACGAGAAAACGTATTCGATCCCTTTGAGAATGTAAACAGACGAAAATAGAGTGGAAACTTGCGAGGGTCGAGAGACCTCGCTACCAAATCCCGAAATAGTCGAATAATTCTCGAAATTTTGAGCCCTGCTATATCGAGATGCCCTACAACTTCGATACGCCAAAAATATTTCAATGGCACCTGAGCTTTTACAGAGACAAGAATATCGAGCCGGCGATTGTCCTCACATTCGCGAGACATCGTTGACCTCGTGCTTTCGATCTTTAAAATAAAATTTCAAGATAGTAGAGAAAGAAAGAAAGAAACATCTAAAACTTCAAAAGATCTAAAAGGAAATTTTGCGAGATGTTTCGAGCAATGTGAATGTGAATAATTAATTGTCTCGGCATAATTTATGATCCTCGATTAAACAAATATACGCGTCTCTATCTTCGTTGCAACAAATTACGTTTCAAGGCACATGTGTTTCGGTTGAAGAGCAATTGATCCGGATCGAACGATCATGAGACGATCCTCTGGAACGTCGATGACACCGACACCGCGTGTAATACCTCGGGAGGAGGGTATGGGGCGAGATCGCCCGATGACCCGCAGCGCAGAGGCGAATGACTGGCAATTAACGCGCTTTCCAATCACCAATTACAAATCGCAACGAATTTGCCAACGATTAAAATGAATGTTACTTTGAAAAAAATTATTTGATATTATGAAATTATATATTTCCTCGATCGTTTCATAATCTTTCGTGAAAAAGTACGAATTAATAATATTTTCTTTTGCGTTCCGTATCTTTGACATGTATATAATATCGATGTGAAGTCCAACGCGATTTCATACCAACCACGCAACACGAAATTGTGTTTCAAAGAGGATGAAAGATGATAGAACAACGTGCTTTCCTCCGGAAAATCGATATTTTTCACGATAACGCGAGGCATATCGCTGGGAGAGCGTAATGCACGCAACGGCGAGATATCCTGTAATCATTATCCGATAAATAAATAAAGAAGCATATTTTAAGGCAACTATGAAACGACGAGGGACCGAGAGTTGGCGGCTCGACTACTCAGCCCCAGAATGGATGGAGAAGTGTGTAGCATCGTGAGTGTAGTGGGCAAGCGAAAAGCCGGACGACGAGGTCGCGGGCCGAGCCGAGTCGAGAACCGAGTCCGCATCAGCCAGCAGACGCATGCGATTTCGTAGCGGCGGCAGTCTAGCACGAGCCGCCGCTCAGGAGACACCCGTAGGGGACTTGCTTGTTTCAAGGTAGGCACCTGACGCGATACCATTCTTTTCCTTTTCTTTCTCTCTCTAGACTATGATCAATCTCTCGCCGTTTCTTATTAACAACATACCGACCTAACTTTTCGATCACTTTTTATTTTCGACTTGAAATTTCGTCGCAAAACAGAGCTTAATTTTCACGAAGAATCGAGTGCGAACAGAAGAGATAAACAGGGAATTACGATCGATACTTTACGAGCTCGGAGTTATTTGCTTCTTTCATGAATTATAATATTTCGAGGGGCGATGAGCATCGTGGCGTTATTCGATACTGTTGCGAAGAATATATTCCGCTCTTTTTCTCGTTCTTTCTTTATGATTTTCTTTACTAATGTTTATCTAGTTAAAATACTACTTTTAATTCGGTTCGTTCGTATTGAGAAAATTGAGAGGAGTGTTATTAAAAAGTATTTGATGGTTTCGTGAAAGATATAGTTAAAGCCGTGTTATATGAGTAAAAGGGCAACCTATGCCAGAGATTTTGCGCTGCTTTTAGAAACATATACGCAACTGTTGAACACTGAATTTGGATCGGTTGGGAATACGAAATAGGAAAAGATTCGATCGAAATTTCAATTTAAAAATATTTACTTGAAATAAACGATCATTTTTTTCCTATTACTCGAAGAAAAGCGTTCTTTTAAAATGTACACGATTTATAGTTGAAAGAGTTTGAAAGTTTTGTTTAGATCTTATTGATACAGTGACACGTGGGTAACATATACTCAATGTATCTCGAGTATGCGTTACTTACTAGTTACTTATTTGTGCAACACGGTGTTTAAATCGATTAAAAAATATTGTATTGAATCAAGAAAATCAATGATCGAATATCATTAAGTATAAGTATATTTCCAATTAGTTCCAGTGATGTAGAAATGTGAACATTGAGTGTCAAGCCGTTTTAATACCGTTACTAGAAAGTAGCGTCGATTGCTCGCAAGTAGAATGAACGAAAAAAAAAAATGGTCCAGTGAAAGTGTCGCAGCAGTATGTCAGATTCGGTCGTGTTTGCCTTTATGTAACCGAACGTGTGAACGACACACTGTATTTACATATTGTTCGGATTTCGATGTTAATCGCGTCATGTGCATCACGCGAATTTCTATCTGGTTGTCCGATTGCGGCTTCTACGGAATCGATTTGAAACTTTGAAGATAACATTCATATTACCGAAATATGTGACCTACGACGCAATAATAAAGAATAAAATATCGAAGAAACCGATTAGATTTCAATAATTCAATCTCAAGTATTATCCAATCAGAACTGAATGCGATTTGCATATGTTTCTATTTGCATGAGTAATTATTTCCATGTAAAATCTAAGATATGCTTTTGCCGCGTGATTTAGTCTAAATCAAACAGTAGCTAGGTCTAGGTCAAGTTTAAATACAATTGCAATATTTACTTTTAATCTAAATCTAATATTTTTTTCAAGTCAAGTTAATAGCGATTATGTTTTCTAATCTTTTTTTTTTATTTGTGATTTTTCGTAATCGTTTTCATCATAATATTTATTCTATAAATTTAACGTTTAATATATTTCTTCTGATTTCGTTTGTGCGTGCATATAGATAGCTATCTGTGACGACTCGCAAAATTGCATTACGGTACACGAGGCGTTAGTTAATTAACAAGAGGTCGCGTGAAACCTTGCTGTTCGCGGACCGTTCTCCAACGTTTTCGCAATTATAGCATGCATCGATGCCACCTTTCTGTCACTCTCGCAACAGGTCTTTGATAATTGCTTAGACGAACATCGTTTATGTACAGAATAGAAATCGATTGAAATAAAGACGTTAGTGTGATAATAGCAGAGAAAAATAATCTTATGAATGATGTATTACTGTATTACTAATGTAGAAATCATTTTATCGATGATTTAGTTTTACGATATTATTTATTTATATAATGAATTAAAATTCGAATTTGAATTAAATTCGTATTTCATCTTGTCTATGCAATGTAAAAGAAAAGCCAATTTCAACGAAAGAATGATATATTAAATTATAATTTAATTAATTATATTGCCAATAACGAATAATCACTTAAGCAATGAATTAATATTCTTTCTAAATTAATAGAAAAAATTGATGATGAAGCTTGAAAATAATGATAATCGATTTGTTCACGATACATAATGATACATAAAAAAATATATACATATATATAACTTATAATATATAAATATAATATGGTGTAATATTTTTAGAACAAAACACATTTTTTAATTTTTCTGATTGATATATCATGACGCATAGAATCGTAAAAGAAAGACAAATACAAGTATATCAAATTTTATTTAGTTTATTAAATATAAAATAAAATACTTATTTTTCTTTTACTATTAAATTAAAAATTTGTAAAAATTTATTTTTACTTTGATAATAACTCAATTAAAGAATCATTTATTTAAACGTTTTGATTAGCTATTCTTTTTTCAAATACAAAACTAGAAAATTGTAAATTAAAGTTATATATTCATTTGTTATCAAAAAAAAAAAAAATAATAATAATAAAAAATAGTAGGAGTGTAAAAACATCTTTTATAATTACAAATTTAAAATATTTAGATTTATCAAAAAATAAAAAAATGATGATTTTTTGAATTTATGATAGTTTCAATAAACAATAGTTAAACAATGTGAAGAAAAAGCGTCGGCGCGTTCTGCCATGAAAGTTTGTGAGGATAGTAGCAACGATTTTTCGCTGCTCATAATTATACAGGAAAGTTGTTTATATAGAATGTTTTCTTCAGATGATTTTGTCATGATAATATGATTACGATATTCATATTAAAGTAGGAACTTGTAAAGCAAAAAAACAATTATTATACTGTGATTTAAACGTAGTTAACCTCAAAATTATAACATTGATCTTATTTCGTCTATCAGTATATGCAATTAATATTTAGTATTTAAAAAAAATAATTTTTTATACGCATATTTTTTTATAACTTTATAATTAAATCTATTTGAATACTTAATTTTTACGATTAAAATACTTCATAATACACAAGAAAAGAGTTGTAATAAATTTCATATATTAATTATCATGTGTTAAATTTTGTTAGCAAATTCTAGTAATTCCAAACTTTAATATTGTATATATATAATTAATAATATATAATTGTTCTTACTTAAAATATAAATATTGAAATAATTTTTATGTCATTATATTATATTAAATAATGTATATAATATTATAGTGAATGAACAAGAGAAGATGCCTGGCCACCGTCAGCCTAATTCCCTAGAGGGGCTTAGTTTGGGACGTGTGTGTCAACAACTCGACGGGACGTGCCGAAGGCTGCAGGTGCTTTCACAAGAATCATCCGCTGCACAAGTATTGGCATATGCAAAGCAGACCATAAGACCATATTATATTAATGCCTTGCCAGCACGTTTAAGATCTCAAGTTATTGAAGAAACTTCAAAAATGTTATATGGACCTGCATCTGATGGATCAACTTTAATTTCTGGCCCAGCTCCTTTATATCTTTTAGCCCTTCTTCTTGGGCATGATATAAAGCAATTAAAAGTGAATCTCTGTTGTTATTATGGATGTAGTCATCAAACATCATTATTAAAACTGCTTGCATCAGAAGGAATTGGACTTGAATCTTTAGAATTGGCTCGTTCTGCTTTATTAAGATTAGATTGCAAATTATTAAGATGTGCACTTTTAAATATGAAAAATTTAATGAGTTTAACTCTGCGTAATATAGCCAGTGATGCAGTGCTTCAAGTGGTGGGAAAAGCCTGTCCAAAACTTGTGCATTTGGATGTAGCTTGTTCAAGACAAGTAACAGATATAGGATTGAAACAATTACTGTTACAAGTAGAACTTCGAGATAAAGTACCTCATACTGCTATGCAAGAACCTACTAGTTGGTCTCGTTTAAAAACATTACTTTCAAAATTGAAAATGAAAAATTCTAAATCAGAAAAGAAGGAAAAACAAGGGGTATTATTAGAATATTATGAAAGCAGAAACTTTCTCTGTGACACACTTAGAGTACTTAATGTTGCTAATACTGGTGTTACCAGTGCAGGAGTACTTTTAGCTTTGGTACATGTCCCACGATTGGAATCTTTAGCAGAATATAGTCACATGGGAAGAGTAGTGGAAATAATGAATAAAGGACTTATTGGATTTAAAACTCCATTTAGTCTAACTCAAGCAAGAAGTAGCAGAACTACTCCAGTTCGTTTGGAACTTCTGGCGCAGGCTTGTCCAAGAGTAGAAAAATTACATATTTCTGAGCCTCATCATCCTCCTGAAGCTTTGAGACTATTTCCCTATGTTACTTCCTTGAGTGTGCACAGTATACCACCTCAAAGAGAATGGTTAGATGGTTTTTATGATTATCTTCGTACTAATGGTCATAATTTACGTGAACTTAATCTCAGAATAACTCAAAATGAAAATCCTATTCAAGTTGATTTGAAAGAAGTTCTTAGTAGTTGTTCTAATCTTAGAACATTTACTAATGATGGGTCAAATATAATTTGGACAGAAGGTGTCGACCCTCCTCCATTAAAATATTTGAAAAAAATTCAATTAGGACGTATAGTGAGTGCTATTGCTATAACAAAACTTCTTTCATTAGCACCAGAATTAACAGCATTACATGTTCATAGTTGTTTTGATCTCACTAATGAACACTTGGAAAAATTATTGAGTGTATCAAACAAGCATAGAAATCCAAGAAAGTCTGATAAATGTGAAAATAGTTTAGTACAAAATCTAACGTGTTTTTATATATATGAGGCCAGTAAAGTATCTGCAACTACTGTCCTTAACATGTTTAAAAATTGTAAAAGACTGAAAAAGATTGGAAATTTGGCAAATTGGGGTTTAGATTGTGAAGGTGTAAGGATGTTAAGAACAACACTTACTCGCGCAAATTTAGATGTAGATTTATGTCCAGGAGCTCATTGGTTTTGTGGTAATTGTATTCAGTAACAGATTTTTAAAAAATTTTTTAAAAATTTTGTCCATGACACAATTGGCTACTGTTTAAATCTGTTATACTTTAATAGACTGTAAAATTGTCAGTATTAAAAATAATTTTAATAAATATAAGACAATTTATATTTGGATAAATGGGAAGAAATGTTTATTATATAATTAAATGAATGTAAATTTAAATGCAACTCGTAACAGTAATTGGTCATCTTAGAATTTTTTTAAAAATACATTTTTGTTTTATTTACTGAATTCTGATTTGATTTTCTTGTATAATTATATACTTCGTTACAACGATAAGTACTAAAGTAATATTGAATAATAACATATTAAATATTAAATAAAGAAAACTATATGTAGAAAACTATTTCATATTATATATAGTAACTTACATTACAGTAATATTATTAACAAATAAATCAAAATATATAATACGAAATATACGATTTTTTTTATATCACAAAATATAATTATTAAATTAAAAATTCAGTTAAAAAAAATTATGCCAGTAAACAAGTGTCATGATAAAATATATAAAAAATGTATTTGTCTTAAATATAAGTTGTATCACTATTCTCGCAACTTGTATATTAATGAGTACTTAAAAATAGAAAAAAAAAATAAATAAATAAATAAAAATAAAAATAAAATAAAAAAATAAAAAAAAAAGAAAGAAAAAAACAAAAAATTAATTTCTGTTATGAACGAATGATTTGATTTTCTTAGTACATATGTACTGAAAATAAATAATTTTTTGAAAATAAATTTGAATTGTTTTTTTAATAACTTACCTCTGTTAAGCCGTGTGATTGCAGCAAAAGATTAATAAGTTTAGTGTCCGTTTGAAAAATTTTATAGGTCATGTGCAATATTTTCGCGGGAGGTTCTTTCGGAGGAGTTGCTAATGCGGAACATCTAAGAAAACAGTAAAAAAAAAAAAAAATATCAAAGATTACATTATTCTGCAATATAATTTATTGCATTGTATAATTTATTGTATTTTGCATATTATATGTAAATCATAAAGGAATAAGACGTTAAACTTACTTGAAACGTAAAATAGACTTGTTCCCACTTGGTCCACTTAATAGCCATTCGTTGTTTTGCGGACTTGCGTCTTTCGTTGTGCTATAAAATATATTTTACAAACTATTGCATGTATAATTTAATTATTATTAATATAAGTATTTTAATTTAATTAGATATTTTTAAATATTAAAATATTAAAAATATTAATAAAATCGATAAAAACTTCAAGTAACAGATACAATTTATATTATTCCTGTATCATTACTGCAAAAATTTCTCTCTTAGAATATAGCGCCCTCGAGTTTATCAGATGTCGGTAAAATAGAAATCGGATAATCTATTTTAGTATGTTTAAAATCATTAAAGTTAAATCTAATTTTTCATGAATTATGTTAATGAATTTTATTTTTTTTATCATTATATATTTTATAAAAAATATGAAATAATTTCCAATTAAAAGTTTAATTAAAATATATATCAAATTTTGACAAGAAAAGAATATTATATTTTTTTAACAAAACATTTAAATTTTTAGGCTGACTTACCTTTCTGTCGTTTCCAATTTGTGCGGCTTATGCACAAGAGGTTCCAAAGTCTCTTCACTGCTGTTCGATAATTGTGACATACCGGAAAGACTGGAAGACGACATTAGTTCTTTCGGTCGTTTTCCTTCCAGCTTTCTAGTAGAATTGCTTTTCATTTGAGACAACATAATATCTGTAATTTTCAAGCAAGAACTTATTTTATTTTCAATCGTAAACTCGAAATAAAATTTAATAAAAAGCATTTTCATCCATATCAAGATAGATAATGTCAGTCTCGTTAGTGGCGCGTAAAAAGATAACATGTTAAGGAGAGAGTATTCACGTAGTTTCTCATTGTTTCGTTTCGTGGGATTCACGAATGTGTTATCGCGCGTATTGACAGAAACGTCAATAGATTGTGTGGAAACGAGCGTGAAAGCCAACGAGACAAACTTTTACGGTCACGTTAACTGACATTCAACAAACCGACAGAATGGATGAACGAGTGAGTCGAAGGACAGTTAGTATATATACTATATGGATAGTTTATTCATCTTATTTTAATATTATCAAGTGTATAAATCTGTCGTATAAAATTTGCGTTAATTCTAACACGATGATAGAGAAGATTATTTTTTAAATAAAGAATTACACTTATTATATTCATTTGAAAGTTTAGTGCTTATAGATAGACAATCGATTTTTAAGATTCCTGCGTTACCATGCACTTTGCACTTCTACCACCTGGAATGTCAATGGGCAACAAATATAAACCGCAATATAGCTTGTACCTTGACTCTTGCCAGATTTGCTTACTTTATGTAGGTAATCAGATCAAGGTACGCTGAATGAAAAAAAATTAAAGACGAAGAAACGATTCGGGTCTATTCGACATTACAACTATTTGTCAAGTTATGCGATGTCGACGTTATATGTCGTAATTATATCTCAAAAATAACGTGTCGTCCTACGCTTTGAATAGCGTTGACGTTATATCTGTGAAATGTTCGAATGCCACCCCGATCAATTCGATCGATCTTTCTTCGAATGCGTTCATCGTTTTATAAATGAATTCGTTTATTATTTAAAGAGCCGATGACTGCCTAGAGATGTTTCTTTGAATAACTCCCGCCTCTTCTTCTTGTATTTTTATTAAAGTATAACAAGATACAAGATAAATGTTCGAAATCATTTTATTATGCTATTCGGATCTCGAGTGATCTCGAGTTTGCGAGACGTTGAACTCGTTTCAAAACCGGTTATAATGGTTACATCGAATAAAAAATGTAACATCCAATGAGAAGAAAAATTTAATTGACCTTGATTTTTTTTTATCAAATTTTGAATTACATTTCGTTATTGTATATCTTATAATATATAACAAACTTTTTCTATTAATATATATATATATATATATATACATTAGTTTTTTAAAAGTCCTTAACAATTCAACGCAAGAAAAAAAGTAATTGAAACCGATCTTTAAATAGAACGTTATCATCAAAGACAAAATCCTCAGACATATGTTTCGTGTATTACATATGCACGACATGTGGTCATTAAAAGCACGCACGTATATACTCGTGACTTCTTACCAAAAAAAAAAAATTGAAATTTATCGCTTTATTACGGTATCCCTTGCCATTAACTGGAATGAAAAGCAGGTGACAGAGGCATGGTCGCTGCATGAGTCACTATCATGATTTTCGTGATCGGCGTGGTGGGCATAACAACGAAGACGGAATTTTATTCCTTTTCCAAGTACGTTCATTCGTTCATCTACAGAAAAAGGATAAAATGATAAAAATGATTAGAAAATAATGTAGATTCATCCCCAAATTCGTCTATCCATTGCGCAGCAAGTGGGAGAAGGATAAAAAAGAAAATACGAAATTTGCAACGAGCCGCGTTCGATAACCACAAATATAATTTGTTGGGAACAAAACAAAAGCGACAGGACGTATCTGACAGATGTCAAAATTCCTAGTCTTTTTCATACGGCGTCTTAATGCGGTAACCTTCGCAAAAGAAATAAAATTAGCAATAAACGATAACTATTGATCATCGTGCCCGGAGAAATTATTCACGACAGCCTATCGAGAGACAATGTGAGAGCACGCGCGCGTACCAATGCCAGAAATGGAAACGCAACGAGAATGGACGAGCTTGCAATTACTCGAGAGCCCATTAGGAAGCGTACCAGGATTGGTAACAAGTGCGACTCACAGACCGTGGTTCCGATATCGTTTCCGATCCCAAGAATCGTGTCCTTACCGGTGGAGATCATCTTCGAAATTTTCTCCTATCTCTCCTACAAGGACCTTTACGCCATCAGTCACGTGTCCCTGTTTTTCAACCGGCTCGCATACGATCCATTTTTATGGCGAACTTACGAGGTATATACGTCAATCGATTTAATTGCACAGCTTTAAAGGGAAGAGAAAAGGATGAATCTTAAAAATTTTTAAAACCATTCTTATTTATTAATTATCCGTATCCTTATTTTCAGGTGACGAACAACGAACAAGATACAGCCGAGGTGATTAAGGAGCTGAAGAGGATGCCGCTGCTGAAGAAGTTCAGTATAAGTGTCAGAGCGGATTGCGACGAGATCTTGCGGCAGATCTCGCTGACGAACAAAAAATTAGAGGAACTCCACGTTTCTAATTGCACAGGTTTTATATTCCCCTCTATCTCATCGTCAGCTCTTTTTTTTTTTCTCTCTTTCTTTTAATTAAGTTTTTCCTCGTCTCTCGACCTCATGCGGACCGGTATCGACAAAGCTAAGAGTGCGGAGGACCTTTGGCTTGGGTTCAAAAAACTCTGCCCGGCTGAAATCTTTTTATCCGTTTCTTTCTTTCTTTCTTTTTTTTTTTTTCATCTTGCACTCGTTTTCTTCTTCCTATCTGTCTTTCCTATATCCTTCAAATATCCCGAGTTCGTCATTATCAAAATTGGAAAAAATACGGTGGAAAAATGGAGAAAATAGTTTTGGCTACGTGTCAAGCAAAAAAAAAAAAACAAAAAAAGAGAACGCGTCTCTGTAGTTACTATTTCCTAATGGTGCATTCCAGCCTTCTTTTGCCGCGTCCCGCACTGCAAAGTAAGCACCCCCTCCCTTTGTCATCCATTTCGTTGCCCCTTTATCTTCTTCTTGGTCGGACGATGACTATCACGCAGTCACAAGGGGGTAGAAAATTTCGATCGATTCGCAGGGTGTTCGCGTATGATTCACACGAGATAGAATGCGCTGTTTGACCTGGCAACCGTGTTTACCGCGGCTTTGACGTAATTAGTATTCCAAACACGTTTCATTGCATTCGTCTGCAGTGCGGGAGAAAAAAGATGGGCTCGGACGATATATTTATACATATCGTTTAAATAAATCGCACGCCTTATATTTCTCTTCTTCTCGCGTCGAAGCGCGTCAAGCTTCCCCGACGATTCGAATAAATCGATCCTAACTAAGATATGTACGAATTCCTCTCACGCGGAATGCAATCCATGTTTTTCACAATCAGTCTCTCTTTTAACATTCCATCGATCCGCTTTAATCGATTCCGCGACGATAAATTTCTAAGCAACAACATTTAACGCCGAGGATACCGTTCACCGGTATGTTTGCATACTATTTTAATGGCCGACGAAGTGGGGCGCGAAACACAACGTGTACAATTTTTGCATACATCTACATACGTTCTGACGTACAAACGAAACGCTTTACTTAAGAGAGAATTAAAACAGGGAAGAAAAACGAGAAGAAAAATACGTATTTAAACGGAATGACACGTCAGTATCATAATGATGGAGCAGAGGAAACTTTCTGCCACAGGTTCCACGTCGAAATTGTATCTACGCTCGGGCTACCTGATCCGCATACTGGAGAGGTGCCGTAATTTGCACACGATCAATATACTGGGGAGCAGATTCCGCGGCCGGAAGTTCTATCGGCTGTTGGGCGACATAGGGCCGCGTCTCAGATCCGTGTACGCCCCAGCGACCAAGTCGCAGTTCTGCACGTTCATCAAGTACGCAAGGCAGATCAGCGAGACTGATCGGGAGACGATCTGCTCGATGTACATCGGCGTGAAGAGTTGGGCGCCCTTGTACTACTTCGTCACGAAACGGGCGGATCGGGTCTGCACGGCCCTGATCAGCTATCTCCACAACGACATCCTGCTGATCGATGCGAATCGATCGATTCACAAACTTTCCATCACCGATAGAAGGAACACTTAATCGAGAGGTGTTGAGAGGCTGAGGTCCCTTTTCTTCTCTCTACGACGCTTCGTCGAAATGTCGTTCGAGAAGAATAATACAAGCCCTCCTCCCCCCGAACATGAATATTCACGTTTTACGATATTCCTTCGAGAATGTATATGTAATCATGCCGTTCTATTGTACAAATACATGTATATATAAGTGTATTTGGTTACTTACTTGAAGAGTAGATTTTCTTTTTTTTTTTTTTTTTGATTTACCTTAATCGCTGTACAACAATCTAGGCCCAGAGTGTAATCTCGAGGCGATCTATGTGGGTCGATCCGTGTGCAAATGCCAGCCAACACGAGGGGTGGTAAGCTTCCGTGAGCTTTAAACGATAGATCAAATGGAAAGCTTGGAGCGTTAATACGAGGTTAATGAGTTCTGAATGACGGGCCAGACGTTTCGTCGGTGATCGTACGATCAACTTAATTCGACTTAATTATAACGTAAGTGCACCGGTGAAAATTAGAGAGAAGAAAGAACATTGCGTGTGTATGTGTGTGTGAGAGAGAGAGAAGTGTTTTCTTCGTTACGCTTCGTTTGGAAAATGCTCGTCGCGAATAAATCTCATCCGATCGATTCGCACCCAAGGCATAAATTTACCTCTTGAAAAAAGAAGAAGAAAAATATTGTTCACGCTTGTTCAAGCACGTATTAACTGGCTGGATATATTCAATTAAGCGAATCGTTAACGATACGAGAAATTCGCCGATTAATGGAAGTCGTTAGTCTCCATTTTCGACGGGTAATTAAAATCAAACTTTCTCTCAAATTCTCGCGAGACAACACGCGATGAACACACCGCGCGGGGAACGTGTCGATCGATTTCCATTACGCAAACGGTATAACAAGTTCCGCTAAAATGTTAGGGATCTTGGTTCGTCGACCCGTTACTTCCTGTTCTATAATCATTTGCATACAGCCTACTAAAACATAGCCCGTTAATGGTCACGGTTTATCGGGCGAGCGTTCGCGCGATCCACAATAATATTTTACAGGTAATTTGCGGAACTTCCGTCTACGTTTTCGCGAGGCAAGCCGTGAAGCATAGTGGTTTCTGAAGATGGCAATTTCTTAACAGTGAACTTTCTTTTGTTAACGACGCTGATCGCTCTACACCAGAATATATCATCGCACGATAATCGAGCTGGGAACGAGCAATTGAATATCCCACGGATCTTTCTTTTTTTCTTTTCTTTTCTTTTCTTTTCTTTTCTTTTCGATATTAAAACGGATAATTATCACTTAAACTTAGGCAAGAAAAGGCATGTCGAAGTTCCTTTGACATTTTCGTTTCAAACAAAAATTTTTATATCACGAAATGGAATATGCATATTTGATTTTCATGCAAATTTTATTACCTTGTTACCATACTTTTATTATCTCATTATGTATACCTTATCTTGTTATCTTGCACAAGCGCATGTTTCGTCATCGAAAAAAAAAAAAAAAAAAAAAAAACACGTTGGATCATCATAGAGAGCGATATATATGTGTGTGTGTATATATATATATATAACGATTGGTTAGCCAACTGCGGTTACTCTTAATCCGCATTGGTAACTTCCCTCATGATTTGAAGCAAAGAGAAGAGAGACATATCGATTGGACTGGTTTTTGATTTCCGGCGTGCACGCGGCAACACTCGAATGGCAACACGTATTGTTCACGCAGGAGGCGCGTATTAGGAAGTGGTTTCGTCCGTTGAAACGCGTACGACTTTCTTTTTGCCTTTTCCTCGCCTGTTCACGCAACCGTACACACATCAAAATCGTTAACGAGCGGCGATTTATTATGAGAAACTTTACATAAACCGTATGACACGCGAAATTGTTCGTTTGCACAAAGACTTCTTCACTGCACATAGAATATTCGCTCGAGCGAATATTAAAACTTTATTTCCACGTATTGATCAGTCATTGAAACCTGCCATTTTCATATTTATGAAGTGATAAAATAAACGATGAAAGTTTAAAATGATAAATACGTAACGCGAATTTTTCAATGGTTGCCACGAATGATTATAACACGATTAACCTTCTCTTTTAGCATCCTCATGGATTTTTCGAATACGAGATATAAAATACACGCAGATGTACATTCATAAAATCAAATCGTACTTAAACACAAATTTCGTACTTTTCCACTTGCTTTAAAATATAGAGAACTTATACCGAGATTTCGTTTATAAAACGCTTCACAGCCTATACGTATCTATAGATATTTATTGAATTTATTTACCATGCCATTATTTTTTTAAAGATAGATCGTAGAACGTATATTTATCTAAACTTTTTTTTTGTTTTAAAATACACGCAAAAGAAGTTATACCTAGATTTCGCCCGACCTTTAAACCTATAGCATTTGCCCTCATGGCCTTACACGTATTGTTGCATCCTTGAAATCCCTACTAATTTACTATGCTTTACTATGCCGATAACTTATAATACCTAGCGTGTTTTAAACGAAACAAGTGTATGCCTGTATAATACGTTACATCTAATATCGTTAATCCGACAGTTTCTTTCTTTCTTTTTTTTTTTTTTTTTCATTCGAAGATTCTCATGGTCCAATAAATTCGGCTCGGCCAAAGATCTACCTTTCTGGATAAAGTAAATAAGAGAGGAAGTGTAGGTCAAGCGTGATGCACTTTCAACTTTCGGATCGATGAAGTCACGACCTAAAAATTTACGCTCCCAAAAGAAAATGGGTAACGCGTGTTTAAATGTTGGACGAATTGCGCAATTAGCAACGAGCAACGAGCGCGCAATTAAGTTGCGAGGAGGTGCGAGACGTGCTTCTCTCGGTAATGACGCGATAACACAGAGTGTAGACTCCGGTCCTTGAATACAAGAATGAGCGTGGAAAATGTAGTTTCTTAAATAAAAGATTCGCATCGCCTTCCCGTGCTACTACGTATTTTTGGATCTACCCCGTAACTCCGATCCCTGTTGCGACGCGCCAATTGTTGAAAGATCGTCGAACAAAAGTATAGAGATTAAAGAGATTAAAAACGATTGATATCTGGGAATCGCGAATCTATAGTATGTTTCAATTGAGTAAACATAGATTCGATAATGACCGATACTTTTCCAATTCTTATCTTTCCAAATTTTTGCCACATCACTTTGCCACAATTCTGAAGGGGTTTGCACGCTATCAATAATATTATCATTACTTATCGATACGTTTTTGTCGATATTTCTTCATACAATTTGGGAAGTTTGCATACGACACAACAGTGACACGTATTGTCAATTTTATGAACACGCACAAGTTGAGTTTTGATTGAAATTGAACGAGTTGGGAAGATTGATTTATTTTTATGATCGATTCTTTTTTAGTATTCGAAACGCAATGGAAACAGTTATTGGACTAAAATAATAATAATTAATAACACAGGATAAAAATTTTTCTTTGAATTATATAAAATGATTATAGGAAATTATAGTAAAGGCGATCAAGTGTTGCGCCAGTAAGTAATAATTCTTTGAAATGGAATCTTCATTGAGTAGATGTAATTACATCTAAAATGGTAGGATGGATTAACCGCGGATGGACAACGTTTGATCGGGCTACAGGTGCTTGCGGGAAGAAATATTAATCAAATCATTGAATTGTCGCGTTCTACAACATTAAATCGCCGCTTTAAATGAGCTAATCAATCAGATCGAGTCGGATTCTTTAAAGGCGACTAGCCGGGCGGAACGATCGTTCCACGATTTGCAAAGATCGAATTGGTGGAATCATTTCCGGCACGATATGCTTTTACAAAAATTCCAACGATTCTCAATTGGTAGGCTCGGCTCGTTCTAAAGAGTTTCAATCTAGCCTGCCGTGATAATTTCGAACATCTATTGAACGAATCATCGATTTCCTATTCCCTTGTAAATAGAGGCAATCGAAGCTTTTGACATCGAAAAAATTTTTTATCGAAGTTATCAGTAGCAATTAACATTTTTTGCTTTCTTTGAGCAATATTATTCGATCAAGTTTACGAAGTATAAGAAGAAGAAGAAAAAAAAAAATAACAGAGAAAAGATACAATTTAATACTTACAGAAATCTTATTCACTTCACTGAATACGATCGTTATTTAGAAAAAGAAAAAAAAAATATTGCTTTCTATTCATCTATGTAAACCACTTCGATAAACCGATCATCCGATCCACGAAGCAAGAAAATCGAGAAAAGAAAACGCTTATATACGTTGATCAGTTCCTTTCACGACGACGTCGAACAACACACTATCGATCACACGCGAAATCAGACGAATCGCGATCGCGAGAAGGAATAGGCGGCCGTTTTCGAGCTTACGGATTATCTATGCAAATGTTGTGCATCCTGATCGCGGCCAGTGATCACGATAGGTCGTGCGATATAGACATGATCCACCCACTCATTCACGGGACCGCCAACAGGTATTTCCGATAGTTCAGGTAACAAAGTGCTCTGCGGACTAGGAATCGTGTAAACGGCCTATACCGTGTCCTCTCCATTTGGCCATCGACTGGCCCGGAAGTAACAAACGGTACCCGTTTCGTTATATCATCGAAGACATGATGAAACTATGCTTCTCACCGTTTAGGACAATTAACTGTACCGCTTAATACCGTTTCAATTCATCGATCATTATCGGCTGTCAATTTTTTCTTTTTTTTTTTTATTAATGCACGATGCGATTTATAAATTTAAAAAATTATAAATTAAATTTTAACTTTTAATTATATAACGTGGTGAATTCTAATAAGAAAAAATAAGAGTTGCAAGCGTACAGATCTTATGTTTAATCTTTGGCCGAACATTTGTAAGAATAAAGCAGTGTATGGATATTTTGCGACTATATTTTTTCTGTTCAAGTAGCGCATTTGAAGATAAACGATAACTACAAGTTGGAGTTCGAAATGCCGATTTCGAAAGATTTTCACTTGAAATTAAAGGTTAAGTTATTTCGAACTTCGAAAGCTTTTATGTTGAAAAGAGAAGAGCATAACTGTTCGAATAAACTCGAATTGTTCCTAAATTGCTTTGTTCTCTTCTATAGTAGTAGCAATTGAAATGATGTTCAAGGATATATAAGAATATACTATGTATATTCAGAATTTCGGAATATAGATAATTAGAAAGCTGTTTGTATATACTAAAGAAAATTGTTATGATGTTTTTTCATGTTTTACACTTTTTATAATGAAGGGTGACACTTGTTTTTTAAAATTTGTCAACTCGTGGAACTATACTAAGATAATAAACACGTAACGAAGTCACGTATGTATCATCATTTTTCATGATAAGATGAACATTTGAGATTGTTTCATCATATATATCTGATCATTGAGCGGTCATGATATGCATATAATCATGTATACAATATACACGTATGTATATATATTATAATTTTCTATATTATAACATGTATAGTTTTCTTTTTTTTTTTTTCTATAATCAAAATAATGATGATAATTATGATAAAAATTATTTCACGTATATACATAGGTACATATTTATATCTAAAACGAAATCATGAAATATCATCGATTATGTAAAACGATTGATCGTATCAAATTAATAATATCGATTTTAGTAATAAAATTATTATATATACATTTTGATGTTTAAACGATAATGATCTCGGAAATAACTTTCTTTTCATTATCCTTCTGAGTCATATCTAGTTACAAGACTGAAACGGGTTCGCGTGGAAATCAAAGAAAGAGTAAATCAACGAACCGCGTCAAAAGAAAAAACAAAAGTGTAACTTCTCCAAGTATTACAATTTCTTACTTAACCCCAATATCTTATTTAATCGTTCCAAATATTAAATTCCATTTAATTTTTTCAGAGTATTCTATTCTTAACAACGTTATTGAAATTCGGTTTATAACAGTTAAATGAAACGTGTTACGCCACTTATTTATTAAATAAGTATTATGTTTTCTTGCATACCGTGATTAAGAGAAATTATATTTCTTATTTTTCTGTATAATATTTACTTTCTCTATGTATAAACGAAAAATTGCACAGTACGATGTTGTATTGAAATCCACTTAAATTGCATTGTTTTGTTCCAATAAGTATCTACTTTTGAGAAAATTATATTCGCGCGTTAACATTCTAAATGTGATTGTATATGTATAGTGTAGAATAGTATGTGTACAGTTTCGAAATTTATGGGAATATGAAAAGATCAATCTAAGGAATTTTACCTGTGAAAGAAAGCTTCCTTACAAATTTAAGGTAGAAGTAAACGAGGTCTCCAATTGCCTCGGGTCATTTACTTTTGTCACTGCAAAGTCTTGAGATAAAAATTGCAGTAACGTACGTCAAAGAATCGGAAATTTTACGGGGATTCCTGTCTCCATGGATAATTTATTTAAAAATCGGCAAATTTTGTCGAGTCTGAAAAAATTATTGAATCTATGAAAAATTAATGACTTAAAAATTTATATTTATATATAAAAAAAGAAAAAAATATGATCCGCGCAAAATAATTTTTATCGAGATATATGGTAACAATCGAAATCTTGTTGCGCAAACAATTGTTTTGCGACGTTCGTTTCAATTAGAGTCGCTTAACCGTACGGTAAATTAGTTTGTGTCTTAACAGTGAATCTTCGCTAACAATTCAATATCAAGCATCTAACATTTGATTCCCATCGATTGTTGTTTTCATCGGTTTCAATGTAATCATGCTTCTATAAAGAGTTTCCTCGTGGCGAATCTTAAATAGGTTCGATTAAATTTTTTGAAAAACAAAGAAAGAAAAATCAAGATATCAAAACATAATAATACATAATTCGTTAAAACTAAGTTTTATGTTTCCGAATTTTATCTTTCCGTCCCGATTACGCTCTCGACACAATTTTCTCTTTTGAACTATTGCACGCTAGTAAAAATACAAATCTTATACACTTCTATGTATTTACACTATTCATAAACACTTTATAAAATCCTATATCATACTTTTTATTAATAATAATTTTATTAATAATAATAAGTAATAATAATAAGTAAAGAATATAAATTACTTATACATAAATTTTAAAAAATTATAATTATAGAATAATTTATTTATTTAATTTAATGCATATGAAAAATTTTTCTTCAAACCGATTAAATTAAATACTTCGAAGAAATAAACACTTTTTTTTAATACTTAGATTTAGTAAATAAATTTGATTTATCATTTCTATTCATTAATTTCTATTTTATTAAAACATTATTTAAAGAATTATATATCTTGTTTTAAAAATTTAATTATTTAAAATTGTTTGTTTTACAAATCAATAAGTATTCTAATTTGATTAATATTATTACTATAGTTTTAAATTTGCATTAGAAATGTTTTATCTCGATAACATTTAAGAAAACTATTAGAAGAAACCATGTGCCAGAACAAAAATAGATTGTGTAAAAATAAACGATATTTTCCGACAGAAAAAGTAAAGAAGTGAATGAAATTTAGACAAGTTTCATCGATTATCGTAAAGTGAAAAAATTATTCTATAATCCGAAAATCTTCAAGATGGCCAAAAATCAAAAAATTCATTGAAAAGTAAGAATGCTTATTTCTACATTCAAATTGTTCGATTTAACACGTAATTTGTTCGATTTAACACTATCGACCAATGTGACAATATGTAATACTAAAAAATGAAAAAAGTAATATGTCAAAACAAATAAAAATAGACAAAAACAAAAAATATAGAATCAACCAATGGTCCATAAACTCAGCTGAGAGGAAAAAGGATGCTTGTCACCCTGGCAGACGACGTGCTAGCCGCGTGTTCAACAAATATAATAAAATATATGTATTTTAAAAAATTGTATGATAGTACTCACTTAGCATTCAAAAATACAGCAATGTTTTTATGAACTTTTAAATGAATAACACATTACTATCAATAATTTAGTTCAAATATCGGAATAAAGAGAAAACTTCGACAAAGCGCAGCCATACCGTATGGCAGCACGACGAAGACTGCCTCTATTAACCGAAACACGAACTAATGTAAGTACATAGCCAAACAAAAGTTTCTATCTGATTGACAAAAGCTTAACCTCATTTTTTGACATGCCTGTACTTTTATGCACCAAACATAGAATTTATAATCGTTGGTGATTTAATTGCGGATGTAAATTATGGTTTGACGTTTATTAATTACTACTAATCATTCTTTATAGTAATAGAAATTAAATTATAAATTTTGCTTATATAAAGTACATTGTTTATTTTAAAAATATAATTATATGCAAATAAATAGTTATTATTATACAATTTTTATTTATAGTATATTATATTATAGTATATTATATTATATATAATAGTTATTATTATATATTTTTATTTATTTTATTTATTAAATGATTATTTTGCTCTTTTGGCATATTTATCTTCTAATTCATGCAATTTTGAGTCAAGTTCTGCCATGGAATATGTCTGAAATTATTTTATAGTAAATAGTTTTTGTGAAAAACTATGCAATTTGGAAGATAATATAAATACAATATAATATTTACCCTTTTCCTGATTGGTTTAAATGTTCCTTTAAGATTATTCATATCTTCTGTCTTCTATAATAGATTGAAAAAATTATTATTATTATTATTATTATTGTTACATGTTTCTAGAATTTAATGATATTTAGTTAAAATTTTACCCAAAGATTTTTATATTCAGGAGATATGCCTTCTAAATATAATATTCTATCTTCAATATTTTTAAGCCTTTCATAAACATCTTTAGGAACAGGTCGATTAATTCCAAGAATTTTTTCAGTAGTTGAAATTCTTTCATCTAATACTGATGAATAATTATTTATTTGATTTGCTCCCGACATTGTAACTTTATGCAAAATATGTTGATCTACCATTTGCGGTCCCCATGTATTAAGTACTCTATGCACTAAAAAGATTTTAAATTTAAAAATTATATTATTAATTGATATAAATACAAAAATTGCTTTACTTACCTTTTACATGACTTTTTGAATCTTTTCTTCTAATAAGAATGGCATCAACTCTTGCACAAGAATCTTCGTTCTCGTCATTTTGATCTCTAAAATATAATAAGATTAAATTATAATATCACGAAACATTTAATTTTTTTTATATTTTTTCGTGAATATTTTATAACTTACTAACCTGTGACAACAAAATTCTTGTACATTCACAATATTTACTTGTTGACGTTTTCGTTCAATAAAAGCTGATATTCTATGATTTAATTCATTCGACGAAGCGCGAATTTGAACAAGATTTGGATCAATTATTATTTTAGACTCTTCTTTTTCTTCTTCTTCTTCTTCGCTATCATATTCCACTGTTGTCTCTATTATTTCATTTGTTATTGTAATATTTTCCGATTCCTCAAAATCAATTGCATCATGAACTGTATAAAATAATACTCAATAAATAAATATATTTTTGAACATATATAAAAATATACAATTTTTTGATTTAATAAAGAAAAATCAAATTAGGTGGATAATTATAAAATTACAAATTATGATTAATAATTTATTAACATATTAATATATCTATATATCTAATATAAAACTTATTTTCCAATTTTTTACAAATTTTAACAATTTTGCAATATATTAAACATAATTTATATAAATTTTGTACAGCTTAATAAATTTATTTAAAATTTAAAAAAATTTTACAGAATTTTTGTTTGTATTTCTTATCTTAAAAAATGTTTTTTAAAAACATTATAACATGAAAATATCATTTACTATTTGACCAGGCACACTCTTTGTTTTCCTTCCATTGCATTTCTTGTGTGTCATATATTTCTTTTTTCCAAATTGGAACAGATGATTTTAATGCATTAATAGCATATTCAACAGCTTTTAATGATTCTTCTCTATGGGGAGATGAAATTGCAATTACTACACTTGCTTTAGATACTGGTACTTCTCCTAAACGATGATATATAGCAATATGATGAACATTCCATTGAGAACGAATTTTTGAACATATATTATTCATTTCTTTTAATGCCATTGGTTCATATGCTTCGTATTCTAATTTTAAAACCTGAAAAACATATATGAGTGAATAAAAACATATAGATATATTTCTAGATTTATAAATAAAAATTTAAGTAGATAAATACCTTTTTGTTATCAAAATTATCACGAGTAATACCAATAAAATTTGATACAGCTCCACAATTAGATGCAGTTACTAAATCAATTATATATCCAATATTTAACTCTTCTTGTTGCAATTTCACGATATCCTTTGTAGTATCCATTCTAACCTAAAAATATCAAATTTATTTTTTTTACACTAATTATATATAATATTAATTCATAACATATGGGAAACTCAAACCTCCACTAAGTGGTGGAATAACAGCAATTTCGTCTTTTTGCGAAAGTACTAATGTGCTATCTAAGGGAACAAATTCTTCGTTCACTGCTAGGACTAAGGTATCACGAATAGTTTCTAATTTAAAATGAGTTATTACTTTATCTATTAAATCAGTGTATGATAATTTTTGTGGAACAACAATATACCATTCCTTTTTCCCTGTTATTTCTCTTGCTTTAGCGAAAAATAAAACTTTAACTTGTATTTCGATAATACTGTTATCCATTATGAAGTATAAGCATAGAATAACAATATAAATTTATAAAATGCCTTAATATCTTATCATAAGATGTATAATTATAAAGATATCAAATCATATTACGTAATATGTAATTAATCCAAAGATAATATATGTCTTATTTAAAACTTGAAAAAAGGTTATGTTTTCATTAAATTACTTATCTAGTCAAACTAGTGTCTATATATATATAATATAAAAGACATATTAAAAAATATTAAGCATAAAATTAATAAAAAAATCAAAAATATAAATAAATAAATATAGTTTGTTATTAGAATTAAATATTTTAATATTTTTTATAATAAATTATGAATCTGAATATGATGTAAGTATGCAATATGCAATCTAAGCTATTAACTTTTAAGCGGTAGAATACAAAATAATTGAGTACGTAATTATAGTTAAAATAAAAACATTTTGCATTTGAATTATCATTTATTTGTATAAAAATGATAACAATTATAAATATATTTTATTTATATATATTACAGTTTTCAAAATATTTAATAGAATGGAAATATTCTATAGACTTCAAGTACCTTGTATGATATTAAGGTCAACTGAGAAATGAGGTCAACGTAGCAAGGAATCGTACTATTCTGCTTGTATAATATTCTATATGCACGAAAACTAATATATTTTTTAAATATATTTTTTATATTTAAAAAGTGTTAATTATGATTTATAATTATTTATTTTATTGGATATTTTGCAAAAATTTTATTTATGTAAATATAATTTCTGTCATTTTTAAACTTTAAAGTTTGAAACATAGAAATCTAATCTTATAGATATATTATGAATTAGAAATTTTATAAGACACATAACCTATTGTTTTAAAGTTATATGTTAACAGCAATATGTTGATGTGTCAGTAAGTAATGGCCTTGGATAAACATTTAAATGTATGCATCGTGCGTATAGCACAATGTGCGCTCACGCTTAAGTATAGATGGATAGCCTGTTAACCCGAAGTCTAGAAAAGTGCAGGGATCTAATTCGTTCACTCGAATTGCTGTCAAATAAGAATGATACAAAAAAAAATTTATTCTTTTAACATTTAATTAATTCTTCTAAAAATTATTGAAATATCATAATCAAGAATCATATAACACATTAAACAGATTGACAATAATTTTATATATATATATATATAAAAATACTATCTCATCCAAGATGCTGGATTGTGATGCAATAACATAAAAAATTCTAAGATGCTAAGTAAACATTAAAAACATAAATTTTTAATTAATAATTTTTAATTTTTGTCTAAAAAAAAAAATATTAATTAAAATTCTCTAAAACTTTCTATTGTAAATTTTTCCATTTATAAATTTTCATTATTTAATTTTATTATTTAACATTTAATATTAAATAATTATATTTAAAAAAAATTAATCAAATTTAAATACTGTATAATATAACTATTTTAATATATTAAGTAATTATTAAGTAAAAGTTTAAACTAGCCGAATTAGTAGCGAAATAGGATATGTGTATGAGAGAGAAGTGCAATTGAACGAAGTTTGATGACTATATACTGACTAATGGTACTAGTTTTATTGCTCAAAAAATTTATGACATATATAATCGGATCAGAGAACTGTATAAGTATCGTACATACGAGCGACAACTAATATGTTCGCGCCTTTAGTTCAAATAAATGCAATACGAATAGTCGTACAGAAAGTATCATGAGATATATTAATTTGTTTGTAGAAGTGAAATAGACATTTTGAAATGCCATATCCGCACGTGTTTAAATCTAGTTATTAGAATTATTAAGTGAAAGTACAAGTATTATTCAAAATCCACCAAATCATTTAAAATCAACATTTTGAAAAGAAGAACAACATGATTCACGAATTGTCGCTCTTGTCGTCTCAACGATGAGCTGCATTCACTAGTAACAGCATTGCGACACGCGACTGTGACAGAAAGCTTCTGTGTATAACATATAGCATCGTTTGCCAATAGATTCGTACGGCTATTTGTAATGTGAAATAAATTTTTATCTATACCTAATTAAATATTATTTAATATCATTATATCTTCGAACTTTATTCTTCTTGATAATGAATCGTTAGTTAAAAGAAAAATATGTATATTTTTGAAAAATAAATTTTTAAAGTGAACTGTTGTAAATCCGATTTGCAATGTATCAACAACTACATGAGCGCGCAATTGGTATTAGAAAACAATGCCCACGAGTTTCAACCATGACTGTATTGTTTCTGTTCGTTGCAAAAAATCTTTTGCGTTATAATAGAATACTTTGATCGTACTTATTGATAACGTAATATTATTAATTTAAATGGATAAAATATTCTGAAATAAAAAAAATAATAATATTTTTTAATTAATTTTTTAATTTTGAATATTTTTTAAACCATTTGATAAAATCGAATCGTATTTTGTATGGAATTTAAAACAAAAAGAATCACATTTTTAAACACGTGATTCATTACAAACCAATAGCGCACACTATCTACGTTCTTTCCCCAGATAAGACTCTTAAAAATATCTCTTTCTTTATGACTTTAACTTATGCATGGATAAAAATATTCGTAAAGAATACATGCATATTATTACGTACTTACATTGTGTACACGTGAACATGATATATTCTATGATTTCACTTTCAAAGAAAATGATTATAAAAAAATAATATTCTTTACAACTTTGTTAATATAATGAACGAAATTATTTTCATAATTTCATTTTCTGTAATATTAATAACTATTTTGACAATTAATTAAAGAGAAAATTAATTTTGAAGAATTTTGCGATATATCAATGATATCTTGTTATAATTTGTCGATCTATATTTGAATAATGAATGATGATATGTTAATATAAATCATCATATGATTCTATAATGATTCTAGAACATATGAATTTATTTATACTTATTAATAAAAAATGATCTAAATATCATATTTGATAAACGATCGTACTTTTAAAATCATCGTTAGGAAATCAAATGCATCTTATTCACTTGCTCATGAACTATGATGTCATACTGCAGTGCGCACCAACGACAACAAGATTAACGTCCTTGACAAGAAAAATATTTTTATAATATAAATATCTTTTTTTTATTAATAATAATATTTAATTGAGTATTATAAAATATGAAATTTAAATTAATATCTTTTACAAAGTGCTCGTATCACTTGAAGATACGTACGATAAGTGCAACATGCCACAGTAAGTTGCAACTGTAACTGTATGATGCTTAGCTGTAAAATCAATCGATAACAATTCATTCAGTTAACTTTGATTTACAATAAATCAGTTATGATATATATTAAAAATTATTTAATACGAAAATCATTTATTATAAAATGTTAAATCGATTAGAAGAACTTACAAAAATGGGAAAGAAATAAATTATGTAATATAATGCTAAATATTGTTATTGTCAATAGAAGAGACAATTATTCAAAATATAGGTCAATAAAATGGATAAGTGAAACATGAACGAATGAATGAGCAATAAATGTTCTTCGAATTCTAATATTCTATTGAAAAATAAAAAGTATACGCATGAATGTAAAGGCCCAAAGTAAGACGCCCCTAGTATAGGTTGAATAGTACGTTCCTGCACAACAGAGCCCGCGAGGGCTGGTGAGAAGGAGAGAGATATACTAATGATCAGAATTGATAGAAGAGTGACAGAGATAGCGAGGGCGAGAGAGGAACGCGAGGGCCGAGGCACACCATCGAGTATCAACCAGCTGGTTGGCAAGGCAGCCGCGAGCAGTCGCCAGTGAGACGCGGTACCCCGCGAGGGCTTTCGTCGTTTGTTCGTTCGTCTATACGTGTGTCTATATGTCCGTCATCTCCCTTCCGCTTAAACCTATCGTGGTCGTGCGTACGTTCATTCGTTCGTCCGGTCCGTGTGTGGTGCGTCTCCCTTCGCTTGCTTTCAACGACACTTGCCACCGGTCGCGACTATCGTCTCTGTGTCAAAGTACATCTCTGTCTTACTCTATCTCTCTCTCCTCGTTTCTCTTGGCGTGCCCGACTGAAAAGACAAGATGGCTGCCGACTCAGGAATGGAGACGTGTCCCTCCCCGGAGATTGCAGACTCCAGGAAGCGGCCGCTGGATTGTGACGCGGAAAATGGCGCGACGAAGAGGTCTCATTACGGATCAGGTATTTTAATTGCGTGTTGTCAATCAATTTTCTTGACTGTCGCATAAGTTTCTTTACATACCTTTACCGATGTTCCTATACATATACGAACGATAATGTACACTCACAATGATTTTCTCTCCTCCTTCACCTCTCTTTTTCTTTCTTTCTGCTCTCTTTTTCTTGCTTGGCGCTCTTTACTCTCTCACACGTCTTTGACAATCTTGTCGCTGCTGTTGACACAGCGATCGCTCGCTCGACCGTTCTCTTTCGTTTCCCACTTCGAAGCCTGGCGAACGTGTATACGAAGGCGAGAACGTGAACACGGTGCACCGCACAGCGGTTCGCGCATCCTCTCGTGCCACGTCTCCTTCTCTTTTCCGTTTCTCATCTCCTTATTTTCTCAATTTGTTCACTATCTTCTGTCTAATGTCATAAACGCGACTTCATACGTGTTATCTATAACGGTGTTTTTTCGTTGACGTTCATTTTATTATTGTCAACGTCAGCATTGTCACCATCGTTTTCGTCTTCGTTGTCACCCCCCACCCTTCTATCCTTCTTCATCATCGTAATCATCAACATTGTCCTTATTTTCCTGCTTATTTTCATCGTCGCTATTGCTGCTGTCATCGTCGTTATTCTTTCTACGTGGGCGACTGTGCCTGTGAACGTCGTTAATGGAGAATCGCTGCTGCGGTGGCTGTCGATTATGATCCGTGACTCTGCAACTTCGTCTCTGTCGCGCCCGTTTCATCATTTCAACCACTAGCTTCGCAGCAAGAAGTGGCCTATACCTCGTTCCATTTGTACGCATATTGTGTACTTTTCTGCCGCATTCTCATAGTGCAGTGCCGCTGTTGTCGCGAAAGTGGCATACTAAGGAACACGCTGCTACCCGTTGAGTGGCAGTTACTAGGATGTGGCGTATCGGTGAGTTGTCAGGCACACCGTTCCGCTGCCGAGGTTGCGGGTCAAGGTCGATGCGAAGCGAGTGAGCGCACAGGGCTTCCATCTGTCAAACAGCTGTTTGCCTTCAACGCATCGAAACTTTGTCATTCTACATTATACTTCCTTATTCTTCGTTCACCGATTACGCGACACTTTTTCGAAGCTCGTACTACGTGTTCATTGGTATCGGTCTTTCTGCGCTCGCGTGTCCGTGAGTACGCAAGATTTCGCGTTTCATCGTTTTAGAAACCAATCAGAAATCACAAGTTTTATAATGAATATCGGAATAACATGTTATTTGATAAAAGAATATTGTAAAGTTATATGTGAGCTTTAATAATTTAAATTCAATAGTAATGAATTTAAAAATTAATTACTTTATAAGGATTATGATCGTCATTAAAAAATTTAGTGTTTTTAAATGTGTGTGCATTTTAATGAAATTAATTTAATGTTTTTCTTTATTTGCTTATACTAATAAATTTTTTTGTTGAATTGTTTATATAACTTAAAAAAATATAATTTTCTAATGATCTTGTGTATTCTGTCATATATTAATCCATAATTTGTGTATAAATATTATTTTTCTTGCAATCAATACAATAATTATATAATTTTATATTTTACAGGGGGAGATGGAACATATCACCTCAAAGTATTGGTCCCTGGAGTGGCTGCTGGAGCAATCATTGGAAAAGGAGGAGATACAATTGCCCAATTACAAAAAGATACAGGAGCCAGAGTCAAAATGTCTAAATCCCATGATTTTTATCCAGGTATATTGAAAATATTTATTTCTGTTATATCATTACTAAAAGATAATATAATTTATTTATATATAATTATTTTATATGATCTATAGGAACCACAGAGAGAGTATGTTTAATTACGGGCAGTTTAGAAGCTATAATGGCTGTTATGGACTTCATTATGGATAAAATTCGTGAAAAACCAGATCTTACATTGAAAACAACAGTAGATTTTGAATCGGGAAAAACTACTGCAGAAAGGGATAAACAGGTATAAAATTTCTTATATGTTTTGATTTTTTATATGTATTTACATTAAATTAATTTTAAATTAATATTTAAATTTATATTAAATTTATATTAAATTAATATTTTCTATATTAATATTATAATAGTGTATTACTTGTAATGTTAGTAAATTTATATTATTAGTAAAATTTATATTATTAAATAACATCCTATTTTTGTTATCAATAATAATAAATCAAATATATTATATTTATTGGAAATGTATAATAAGAATTGTTCTTTCATGTACATATATTGTATATATTGCATATATCATGTATATATTTGATTGTAATCGGAAAGAATAGAATTTCTTCATTTTATATTATAATTAATGTAATATTTTAGGTAAAAATTTTAGTGCCTAATAGCACTGCAGGAATGATAATAGGTAAAGCAGGAAATTATATTAAACAAATAAAAGAAGAATGTGGTTCATATGTTCAAATAAGTCAGAAAGCAAAAGATGTATCTTTACAAGAAAGGTGTATAACAGTAATTGGAGAAAAAGAAAATAATCGTAATGCATTAATGATGATATTAGCAAAAGTGGCAGATGATCCACATAGTGGTACATGTCCAAATGTTAGTTATGCAGATGTTAGTGGTCCTGTAGCTAATTATAATCCTACAGGCAGTCCTTATGCTCAAGCACCTACAAGTACTCCTACATACACCTCTACAGCTGGCATTAATACAGGTAAGATAATAAAAAATAAAAAACGTAACAATTGTAAAATTAAAATGCGATGTTAATAAATTATAACTTTTATTCACAGTGAGTCTCTTGAATGGTGCTGGATTAAGTTTGAACTTGAATTTAGGAGCTGCTATTACAGCGGGTACAGCACCAGTGACAACGCAATTATTGGAACATATAAAATTAAATTTACGAACGGCAGGTTTTTCCGAACCAGCTGCTAGTGAAATTTTATCTGCTATTGCTACACTTGCTAAATACAATCTTCTTGGAATGGGAATTGGAATGCCTTCTAGTATGAGTTATCTTGGAAATCCTATGGACAGCACTACAACTGCAAATGGTTCGAATAATAATGGTGGTGTATTTGGGCCAATTGGAACAGTTCCTACTCTTGGATCTACGTCTCCTACACCACGTAATACACTTGACAGATACGAGCCCTTTGATCCATTCAGACAAAACAACACAGCTGCCAGTGCTATTCATCTAAACAACAATTCATTTGGCCTTGGCACTAACCAGTTATCACTTGTAAGTAAGAGTCCTACACAGGTAGATGCCAACAACAAGGAGACCAAGAAAGTAGACATAGAAATTGCAGAGGTTATAGTGGGAGCTATTCTGGGACCCGGTGGTCGTGCCCTCATTGAGATTCAGCACCTAAGTGGCGCCAACATACAAATCTCTAAGAAGGGCATGTTCGCTCCTGGTACCAGGAACCGCATAGTGACTATCACGGGTTATCCTAATGCAATTGGTACTGCTCAATATTTAATTGAGCAAAGGATCAGTGAAGAGGAAGCAAAACGAGCACGTCAGAATGCCCTCGCCAATATGATCCATTGATTTCAAGTACAGCACTTTTGTTCATCCCCATTATTGAGCTCCGTTATTCATCTTTCCACATCTTGAGATGATGTTTGCGGTAGCTCTCTCTTCCCTTCTTTAAACTCTCGTCCACTATCACCTACCACCCGTTGTCATCTGTCGCTACATCACTATAGCGCTTGCATTATCACATCACTATTCATGCATCCATCATAGTTCGTCAACATTTATCTATCTTTTAAGATTATTATGATATATAAATATTATATGTTATATGATAACTACTACAATTGTTCTGTGATACACCACGTTACGGGGCTTTATCACAAATAACACACGTACCACATCAGAGTCACATAATATATCTAGTTGTATGGTATAATAGGATATTGAAAGAAGCATGATAAAATTATAATTATATTAGAAACGAAATGGCACAATTTGGCCATAGTTGTTCTTGAAAAATCGAGACAACAATGTTATATGGGTAATTGTTTCGTTTCATAAAGATGAATCTATTTTTTTTTTTTTATATATATAGGAGCATAATCTTACTATTAATGCGAGAGATATTTTTAGTTAGAAGATCATACAGAACTCACAAATTGAATGACTTCGATCTGAAAGATTAATATCCTAATGTATCGCGCAAGTCAAATTCTATTCATTTCCACAAAATAATATTGCAATTATTGTATTGAACTGTTCCTTGAACTACGAAATGATTAGACTGTTTGAACGAGTTTTTACTCATAGTTAATAATATTGAGCGAGTTTTCTTAAGTACAGAGTAATACCTTGGCAAAACCAAAGATCTTACATTTGTAAAGCAGAAATAACTTGGCTGGAAGATAAATATACATACAAAGGGAGAGCTATTCTATATATAAACATATATTTATATATTTACAATGCTGGCTGGTCCAGCTAAATGATAAACATAATACTTTATTGCCAAGTTTTATTCTGAATCCCAAAGTCTTTATTTCTCAAAATCTTCATTCAATTATTACATCGTATAGTATTTAGATTAATATACTCAGAAATATATAAATATCGAGTCTCATTTTTCTTTATTCATATTTTAGGAACAGAGAATTCATTTTATTAAGATGTTAGGATAAGTATTACTCGATTTATCATTGGATCAAAACGATCTTTTCGAGTAATATTTCAGTATAATTGCAATGTGCTGCACATTAAAAGTTTTGTCTAATTATTTTTAGTTTCAAGGCATATCAGTTGAATACAATTTTATATTTCATGACACACTTCAAACTAAAAGTTGTGAACATGAAAAATTTTTTTTTGTCATTCCTTTATATTATAGTAGCATAAATATAATTATTTTTGTTACATAGAGATATTTATATTTATATACAACCATTTTCAATAATTTAATTGTGGAATATTGTTTGAAAAAAATATTCTATTCTCTTTTCTGTGTTTTCAATTCTTTTCTATGCAATGATTAAGTATCCTGATGAGAATGAAATAAATTACGATTTCTGCATATATATATATATTCACTTTTATATAAAAATTTATATAAAAGTTTATTATGGTCAGCATATGTCATACATCCTTGGGTTCTGTATGATACTGCTTTATGTGGAATTCTATTTAAGCCAACCAAATCTTTGACAGATTTTTAACAACTGCACTTTGACGTTGAATCAAATTTTTAGATAGGGAATGGATTTTAGCTAGAAACTTCGTTTATGTTGATAATTATCAATATCATAAGCAACAGAATAAATAAATAGCTTATATTTCATTGCTAGATAAAAAAGAGGATACAGCATCTACTAATAATAAATGTTTCAAATCATTGTTTTTCTTTTTGGGGGGGGTAGGTATTAGGAAAGGGTGATATAAGGGATAGGCGGTAATCAATAATGGGTTTAGTTAAAGTATCTGAAAACGTTAGCTGTAGCGTCAAATGAAATATATAAGTGTACATGAGTACAATTCATAGCTGGAGGCGCTGGCTCACCGCTCTTTAAAATAACTTGTATATTCATAAATATCGCATAACATGAGTAATAATATATTACACACAGAGAGAAAAAGAGTAAATATATATATTATATATTATATTATATATATAATATATATATGTATATAAAAAAGATGCATATATATATACATGAAAAGTTTGAATTAGATTATTAATAAAAGAGAATTCATATTATCTAAAATATAAATGACATATATGTGTATATTTATATGTATATATATATACACATATATATTCTATATATATATATAAATATATAAATATAATATATAAAAAATATAATATAAGTAATGAAATGATATTATAAACATTGTTGACAAAATATTTGCGTCCGCGTACGTAAAACATAATTTTATGTTTATTCATAAATTGTATGTGAACTATTATTGATTAAACTTCACTGTGTTGCCCAAATACATTGAAAAAGAAGTCACAGATACGATGAAGATGGAAACTATTATTATATTGCTGTAGATAGATCTATTCAAAGAAACTTTAATAGAACATGTTACGAACGTCACGTGTACCATTAATTTAATTTATAAATCACTTTTTAATAGCGATCGTGCTATTAATATTAATGGCAGCATAATATTTCTTTATTGCATCCGCATATGCAGTACTTTTCTTCGTTAATTAATACGCATCATCACATTAGATCTATCATTGGCGATTTATCGATTTTTATCCTATCGTCACTTTCTCTCTATTTCTATTTTATAATTCACATTTTCTGACTGCCGGTAGGCAGGTGTGTTCCAATTGATTTATATAGGTGAGGATTTTCAAAAAAAAAAAAAAAAAAATGGATTTTATATCTCGTTCATTTATAATACATCGATTCGTACATTTGTCATTTGTGATGCTCATTAAATATATTTGTACTAAGGTACCTAAATCTAGTATTGCACTAAACTCGTACAAGTAGGTGAATTAAAAATGAATTTACATTTGATTTCATTACAAAGATTTTGATATATTTTGTGCTTGTTACAAGTAACTTATTATAGTGAAGTGAATTAGATTTTTATCTCAAAAAATATTTCTTCTATTAACTTTTTCCTTTTTCTTTTTTTCTTTCTTTCTTTTTTTTTTTTTTTAATTTTTCTCTTTTTTTTTTTTATGAGAAGACAAATATTTTTTATCTTATGTTCTTAAAATTATAACGTTTCTAATGTTATCGATTGCATCAGAGAATAACAATTATCAAGACTTTTTTATTTTATTTTCTGTGATCAAAATCAAAAAGTTAAATTATCTTTTTTCGATTTAGAGTCTAAATTCTATTAAATTTGTAATATGCACGTTAAAGTAAAAGAAAAAAAGTGAAAATAAGAAAAATTAGAATATTTAAATAAATTTTATTCATAAATCTCTATACAAATAAACAACTTGTAGGTAGCAAGAAATAATTAGAATTAGGTTACAGTTTTTCTCAGCAAACACATTCCTTAGTAGAACAGATTATGTATAAGGCTAGCTGTGATGGAGTTATGAGTGAGAAAGAAAGAGAGAAAAGTAAGATGAGAGAAGGAGATATAAATATTCATCAGCTACCAGTACGTAAAAATTGCCACGATATGTTAATAGTGTGTAAAATATAAAATTTATTTGTGCAGGGAAAATAACTCGGTGATGTAAAGATTCATCAAGGCAAGGAAGATGGATGCGTTTTATTCGCAATGATAAATGACGATGTCGATGTTGAAATGTGCATTTCTATCAGAATCAAATGTCATAATATCAATTTTCCAATGTTATCACTTGGAACATTTGAAAAAAAAAAAAAAGAAAAAAAAACAACTCTCCTTGCATCAGCGGTAAGAAAATTAAGCGATAAATGTGTTATAAGCTAATAGAGATAAACCAATCTAATATAAGTACTATATTTCCTTTAGCGGTTAATATGCATCTATACAATATTACTATTTTATAAATATTAATGTTATGGGGCTATATGTACTGGTTCGTATGTGTTCAATGGTTAGAGGATGTATAACGCAATAGGATAAAATTAAATTATTCGGAATATTGAATCATAATTACGATTGATGCAAAAATTTCCATAAAAAAACGTCCAACGAGAAAAAGGATCGATCGTATATATGTTTGTTCTGATTGTTTCAATGTTGACAGATACCTTTATAGAGTTTACTTGTTATTATTGTGTTAAATTTTATTGTCGCATGTTGGACGATTGTTGTCTGAAAGAAAAGATACGCAAATACCTCCATATAAAGTGGCAAAACAGTATTGGTTGGCCAGTCTATGTTACCTACGAGTTGTTTAACAAGAGGAAGAATCGTTAGACAATTTAAAGCCGGCAGTCGCCACATATTTAGAAGAATCTTATTTCATATGACGCTTTGTTTTGTACAGTTCGAGATATTTCATTCGATCATTCTTCTAAAAAGGGTATAAACACGGCGCGAAAGAATGATCATTGCGCGCCATGGATAGTTGTACACGATTACTAAGTATAGATGTGTAGGTAGTGTCTTAAATCTCTTGTAAAAGTCGTCATTACAGGTTCAACGTTTTAAATCAATAATCGATCGATTAAAAAAAACAAAAAAAAAAAAACAAAAAAAAAAAAAAAAGAAAAAAAATATTTACAGAAATAGATAAAAAAAAAAAAAAAAAAATATAATTATACTCTCGCACGTGGAGACGTAGTGTAGTAATCAGGGAAACTGTAGGAATTGCATTGACTCGCCTCAATTCTAATATGAACTATTGTTACAGTAACTATAATTGAATTTGACACACGTTGCCACAATAGAGTGGCTTGCGTTGCGTGTCACGTTACTTGGCTGTGTGTGCTAGGCTACATCGTAATTCATGTTCCATCATCCATCACTCCACTCGCACAGACTCCATTTACCTGTATAGAATGCAAATAAAGGGGAGGGGGATAATGAAAAGGGAAAAAAAATGTAACGATAATTTAATCATTAATTACGTTCATTATATATACATATATGTATATATATATATATATATATGTGTGTGTGTGTGTATGTATGTATATATATAATATATATATTGAACAAAATAATGAAAAAAAGAAAGGAAGAATCGATATATACATATTTGATAACAGAGAAAATGAAAAAAATTAAAAAATTTTCTTCGCATGACATTCACATACTCCACCCAATCACTTTAGTGCCATATTGATATCCCATCAGCCACACTTGTTGACGTTTTGACGGTAGAACGTGTTGTTAAAGATGTGTATATTCTGCGATTATGCAGGTTGTTTTGAATAAAGTCGGAATACGTTTATTTCCCATTACATATATTAAATCGTTACAAAGTATTATGAAACACACCTGTATATGCTTATTTAGTTTCTGCAGTGTACAAAGAATCGTTTTACAATTATTGAAAGATTTTAACTATCAATTATCACAATGACGAGAAAGAGAGAGAGAGAGAGAGAGAAAGAGAGAGCGAGAGAGAGAGAGAGAGAGAGAGAGAGAGAGAGAGAGAGAACGAGCGAGCGAGAGAGAGATTTATATATGTATATATGTATATATATATATATATTAATATATACATATATATATATATATATATATGTATGTATATGTATATGTATTGATTGCAAACTCTAAGTTCGAACTTCTTATTTTACGAATAATATATATATTCTAGAAAACAAAATTTTGTAAAAAATGCAACAGTTTCTTAATCGAGAGCAATGTATTTTCCAAATTGTAATTATTGTTGACAAGACAGAAAAAAGCTATCTTTTATTTTATATCAATATTTTGGACATTTGGTGTTGAAGCAAGTGGAAAAAAATTGTCACAGGGAAAAATTCAAAAATTAGGAAACTGGAAAAAGTCTACGATGATGAAGTATAAATAATTTTTTCTTTTTTTTTTTTTTTTTTTTTTTTCGATTTTTAAACCATTGTTTCTAAAGAAACGTTGCATTTGGATGCTTTAAGGATGTTATATTCTCGGAAGATTCTTTTAACTGCCACTTGTTGCAATCGTTCGCTATAATCAAAGATTTAAACGATAGAACAAATTAACAATAGTCAAAGGAAATATAAAAATTGATGTAAAATAACATTATTAAGAAGTATTAATATATTAAGAGATACGATAATAGATGTCATAAAGAAATGATGAAAAAAAAAAAAAAAGATAAATTGACGAAGATAAAGAAATAATAATAATTGATTGCATTGCATTGATCGACAATAGAGCAGAATTAATTATTATAATATGTAGAGAACAAAGAAAGACAGGCTTTGTCTGTAACTAATGATTAAACAAATTCTCTTGAACATTTAACTTCTTCTTCGCCAGATGTTTCCACTTCAAATACTGTTGTATATTATGAAATTTTCAACCGCTGTATTGTTGCCGCTGTTTTGTATACAATCGTGTCGTATTATCCGCAAAATCGATTCGCGATATTTTTGCTTTTTTTTTTCTTCTTCCGTTAATGCTTCCTCTTCTGTTTTATTCGATTCATCTGATTAAAATTTCACGATATACCTGCATTGCAATGCCCTTAAACGAACGGAATAACAAAGGGGTAAGATACAACATAAAAATGAAAAGAATATAAAATGAAAAAAAAAATAAAGAAAATAACACGTGGCTGTAAATATTTTATATATATATACATATATATATAAAAAGAAAGAAATATATATATAGAGAGAAAAAAAGAGATCTATCTATTATAAAGATACGCGTGGAATTAATCGAAAAAAGGCTTTTATTTTTGTCTAAAAAATAAAAGATGGACGATAATTGAATATAGCGAGATGAGAATTATAATTGAACGAGTTCAAAAAAAAAAAAAAAAAAGAAAGAAATATCCTGACTTTAGTCGATTTTAGTGCATAGTATTTACCGATAAAGTATTAAATCTCGCGCCATTGATACGCAATACAAATTTCGATCGTTCAGCCCGCACTGTGTCTTCTTCTGCATAAATAAACAGACGCTAAATTCGCAATTTCTGATATCATTGTACAATCAAAAAAAGGATATCCCCATATAAAGCAAAATATAAAAAGACAAGAAAAATAAGAAAAGGGAAGTTTTTTTTCCGCGTATATAGAAATTGAACAGAAAGAAACGAGCCTCGTTAGTGTATTCAAAATAGCAATGCGTACCGGTATATAAATCTGTAAAAAAAATCATTTCATCGTGATTAATAATCGAATATCTGAAAAAAAAAAAAAATTAATTCGGAATATTTAGACGCAGAGTGAATATAACCGAGAAAGAATTTATCCGAAAGATAAACTATTATCAAAAAAAAAAAAAAAAAAAAAAAAAGCAGAAAAAAGGGAAAAAAAGTAACAAAAAGAAAAAAAACGAATTGTGGGACTGTAATAAAAGAGAGAGGCATATTTAAACGACTAGATCATTCGTTAAAATGTAATTAAGAGGGTTGTACAAAAATGTATGTAATGTTATTTTATTGGAAGTGAGACTTAGAGTTAGACTGTTAATACACGGTATATTATTTTGGGTAAGCATATGTAAAAAAGAAAATGATTAAAAAAATAATGAAGAATAATGACGAAGAACTTGAATGAGATCGTTATTGTTGAGATAGAAGTAGCACATAGCAGCTCGGGGATTATAATGATGAGGAAGAGGAAGGAAAAAAAAAAACTATTAAGTACCTTGTTGAATATAAGTAGATTAATAATCGCTAAGTCGCGAAGAAAAAAAGATAGTGCACCACGATGGTGCATGTGTGCACATTCATGTTCATTAAACAACTTGTCGTCATTTTACACACACAAACACATACTCATACGCATATGCATATGCATACATTGATACATACAGAGGGACATTGTACACTTGTATAACGCGAAATGTTGCATGCCTATACACGCAAAATGAAAGATTTAACAAAAAAAAAAAAAAAAAAAATGAAAATATTAATAGAGGGTTTTACGCGAAACGCAGTGCCGCGCGTTGTGCTTTACCTTTATAAGGATCGTATCCGAATTACGATACCGGTTACATTAGATGAAATAAATAGCATTATCTTCCACAAAATATTTCGAATTTCAAGAGCAGCTGGCTGCGAAAAAGGTACCATAGAGAGATTCGTTCGTCATTGATGGAACACGATCACAAGTATTGTACCTTACATTCCTTTGGCTATAAAATATAATAGTAAGAACACGACGACCGTGTGCATCGTGCGCTTTATGAATCACGATTATCGTACGGCAAAAAATAAAATAAGGATAAAACAAAAAGAGAGAGATGAAAAGATAGAGAAAAATATAGAAAATTGGGGAATTCATGCGATTAATTCATAATAATTACACGAAGAAAAAAATATTTTTCAATTCGATTTGTGAACATGATTCGAACATTCTAATTTCATTAATTGATGCACGCATTACACGGTCGATCATTCGTTTTGTTTTTTTTTTTTTTCTTGTTTGTTCATTTCGTCAGAATATATATTAAAAAGAGGAAACGGTAAAAAAAAAAAAAAATAGCGAGCGAAATTGTATTTTTAATATATATCTATATATAATCTGAATATATATATATATATATATTCTGACGTTTCGCCATCAAAAAGGGTATTGCGATTCAGCTTCGAATGTTCGCAAGGGATTTTAGATATAATTATCGAGAAGGTTATTATCATTATTATAATTATTATAACTATTATAATTATTATTATCATTATTATGAGAAGTATAGCGTGTTCTCTTAAAGTGAAAATTTATATATACATATGTATATATAATAGATATATATATATATATACATATATATATATATACACTTTTAAGCGAGTAAGAACGAATAAGAAAAAGAAAAACTACAGAGCTGTTATTGAGAATTATTGAGAATCATCTGAGCGATATATTAGAAAAGGAATATACACGTGTTTGAATACGTGTGTCGATGCGCATCGATTGTCCGTGAATTGTTTTGTCACAATCTCTTTTCAAAAAAAATTAAAAAAAAAAAAGTAAACAAAAATTAATAGGGAAATGTCGCGTGTAGCTCTGCATCCGATACTTGATGAAAAATGCAACAGGAAAATATTAGCTTAACAACAAAACACATTTTGTCCCTGTCTTAAAACTTCCTTCAAACAAACGAATGTCATATTGTATCGAGCACAAAAAGCTGCGTTACTTTCTTCTATAATTCTATGTTCAATTGTATTTTCGCGAAAGAATTTTTTCTTCAATTGTCACCTCGGATTTGTAAAAAAAAAAAAAAAAAAAAAAAAAAAAATACTTCGATTTTTCGACATATTGAAAGAAGCGACATTTTGAACTATTTCGATTTTTTTTACACGGACAAGCTCAAATTGGAAACGAAATGATTAAGAAAAATTTTATCAAGTCATCGAGCTCTTTTCGACTCGTATCGATAGGAAAGTGAGTTTTATATTTTCCTTGTCGATACAACAAGAATACGCTCGATAAATATTTCTTTCCTATAATTTAAAAAAAAAAAATATAAAAAAGAGTAGAAATAAAAACGTATATTTACGTTTATTACTATTATTCAAGGCAAAATTTAAATAACGAATCAACAATCGGAAAATCAAAGTGAATCCGAGATGTGCGGATCGATAAATGTAACAACAAGCGAGTATGCATCACGGCTTGTAAGCCTAAACGCGAGAAAAAAACAGTCTTAGTTTTTTTGATCGATCAACGTGAAATAATTACATTTTTTATTTAATAATTTTTTCTTGTTATTAAAAGTTTACTTAAAGTATACCCGAAACCGTGACCTCTTGGGCATCACTATGATTGTTACTGATGAAGTATATATTATACTATATATATATATATGCATATATAATATATATGTATATATATATACATATAATTAGTTCACAGCATTTGAATTTACTCTAAAATAATTACTTTACACTCTAACCACATTTATTTGCATCCATAAATTGTTATTCTTTCATCATCAGAGTTATTCCATTCAATGTTAAATAATTATAAATATTAAAAACATAATATATTAACTATTTTCACTCATGAAAAAGCATCGTTACCTGTATGACAAGTGACCATAAGAGCATAATAAACAATCGCTCATTAAATGCATTTTGTTGTTCTTCATTTCATGACCTGGCCACATGTTCCATCCATCTACTCCATTGATCCATCCATTTGTCCATTCAGTGTCGCTGTATGATCGTCATACGCATTCTCTTCTATTTTTTTCTTTCTTTCTCTTTCTCTTTCTCTTTCATTCACCCAAGACGTGATTATCCGAGTATCACGGAAACTTTTTACTATATTAAAATTACTTCTCTTTTTCTCTTTCTCTCTTTACCTCCGTTAATTTCTGACAATGGCATCCAATAAACTCCTGTGCAATTGTAATTTTGTCGAAATTAGGAAGGTTCCGATTCAATATCGCGACCTATCAACATATATTCATATTCTACTCGCGTTTGACCGAACACGGTCCAATTCTATTTGACTTACGATGAAGCCTTCCAAATTTTGATAGAAAGCTCACGAGAGATGAAACGCTCTTTATTAGGTGGTAGCATGCGTACCTGTAAATACAATGATGTACAATTTACGCGATCTCTAGGTAAGCTGTTCGATTAGTTTGTAAGTTTTTTTATAATGTATCTACGTACACGAACGGAAACAGGAAAAACAGGAAAACAGATGCGTTTGTATTGCGATGTTAAGTAACGTGTTAATCTCAGTTCTTTGGTTTATCTCGTGTTTTCTGCAAGGACGAGTTAAATCGAAGGATCGTGCGAGTATAATTCCATAGGTATTTTCAAAAAATATATATATACACACATATATATCGAATGACAAAAAAGCGCAAAGATATTATTAAAATCAAATTAATATCATCGTCGTTCTATTATACTCGTTTTAACTATGTGTCGATTCTATCGCGAACTTTGCTGTTGCTGTTGTTCTTGTTTAACGTATCTCACGTTCGGAATAGCATATCATTCTGAGTATATGGTACCAGAAGAATCGAAATTATGGTTCTCGGTGCATTTCGTCAGCGTACAAAACAGAAAAAGATGCTGTTCTTACTAGTCAGTATAGATAAGGGAATGTATTTTTTTACACGATTGATTTGTAATAAAGATATTGAAAACGAAAGAAAACTAATCCAGTTTAGATAGAGGAAATATGAGAACGCTTATGTTGTTTGAAAAAAAAAAAAAAGAGAGAACATAGCGATATCGATGAAACTTTTGTAAAGCAAATCAACAATTTTCCTTTTTTTTCATTTCTAGTTTATTTAGCTAAATTGTTTTCAATTTTAAATTTTCGTATTGATTGAAACATCTTGCAGTGGAACAAAATTCTTGAATATACAAAAATTCTTCTTCATCAGGTAAGTTGTATGTTCTATTTTTTCTCTTTATTTTTTTTTTTTTTGTACTCGTCCATCTTTTATTTTTTTTTTCTATTCTATGATATCTATTTTATATATCTTTTTTAATAAATCAATTATTAATTGATACAGTCAAAACATATTCTTTATTCGAATAATAAATGCACATTCACAAGTGTATTTATAGTCTGTTGACAGCGTTTCTTAGTTTCGCATCTACAAATTAATATACATACACTATGACACAGAATTTATTATTCTTCATAAGCAATGAACGTACATAATTCATTTTCACTTACAAAATATCTATATGCATATCATGCCGATGATTCGTTTTTGTTTAAATTTTCATGAAGTATCGTTTGCATTCGTTATTATTATACACACATACTCGCATTTGCTTCTTCTATAAAGTTTCTCACGCATCCTTTTATAAATGTGTACGTAGCTCTATCTAACTAAATTCTACTTAGGACCATCGGTAAAATGAACTTCTAAACATTATTGCCTTTAGTTCATCTCACTATACAATGATTCTATGTTGCGTTTTTTTTTTTATTAATTTGTTTGTAAAACAAATATTCATTATTATTACTATTATTATTAAGTACTTTCCTGCTTCTGACTCTCATATGTTCACAAACAAGCTAATAATGAAAAAGTGGTGTATACTAAAAGTAGAATTTTTAGTTTTATACATAAAAAAAAAAAAAACTATTCCTTAGAGAAATGGAGAATTAATTGCTATCGCATCAAAGATGAAATTATCATTCGATGCAACAATATTTGTACAATAATAATTCATCGAATTTTTTTATATATTATCCTATGTTAAAGATAGATTAATGATTTTTTCGCTTGAAACAATCATTCTCCACAATTCTCCACAAAAATTATCCATTTCTCTTTCTTGCTTCAATATGTAATTATTATAAGAATAATTACAAATATCACGAGGATTACAAAGAAAAATTAGATTCTTTTCATTATAATCACGACACTTCATTAATATTCATTATACGATTTTATATCGTATATTGATCAAGTGTTTCACGATACACTTTAATAATGGAAAAATCGATGAAGAAAACATTTTTTGTGCGATTACGCTTGAAGAGTAACGCTTGTTTGCATTCTTTCCTTATGCATTTTCTATAATCTCTATAAAAATGTAAAACTTACAATACTTATTGAAATGATACGAAGCCATCTCGAAAATCTAACAATCCGGTTTTCTGTATGGAATACTCGAATTTATATTATGTATAAAAATTATATACATTATTATCTAATCATATCACTTGTCATTTGTATAATGTATACAGTTAAATTTAAAATATGTTTCAGTTCTTATTTTTGCTTTATATTAGAATATAGAATATAAACGATTTTTGCATACAATTAAATGATTGCATGAAAAAGCATGCAAACAAACATCTCCTTCATTTTTATATAGTACGGTATTCAATATTTTAAATCAAGAATAATTTTTACTTTCGTAGAAAGTAATGATAAAAAGGAACCCGGCAATAAGGAACAATGCCGACATTATTGACAAGTTTACTACATGATTCTGTTTTGTCTTGACATTTTTGTTATATAATAAAAGTATTCTCCATGTATAAAACTACAAAATATATAGAAGTTATACATATAGATGATACAATAAAAAATGTATCTCTATATAAAGATTACTCTTTGCAAAAAATATATTGTAAAGTTTTAGTTGTGCTTAATATTAAAACATAAAAATATTTTAAATAATTTTATTAATTATCACTTTTTATCAATTAAATAAAAATCGCATCAAATCCTTCAAATATAATTTTCTTCATGGAATGTTTAAAAAATGATTATAACTTTGTATACGTTATAAGCGTGTATTATAAAATAAAATCGAGTACTACCATCCTACTTTTCAACGCTAAAAAAATATGTAAAATTCAAATTTAATTTCATTAAAATTTTTAAATGTTTACTTATGATATACTTTACAAAAAAAAAAAAAAACGAAACATATTCAAAAAGATATTTAAAGATAAAGCTTTAGAAAAAGAAATTTGATTTGTACTTTTTATTTCTCGATATTATTACGGAGTTTGAGCAGATTGCATTCCCTTATTACACGTTTCCTCTTCTATTTATTTAATGTGTGAGTATGTGTGTTTGCGATGTTAAATCTGCTACTTTATACTCGGTAAAGAATTTCAAGTTATATTTAATATTATTTAATAGCAACACTTTCCCTTAATCTAAGCAAGCTAAAAATAATTGAAAAATTATATCATTAAGAGTGTATAAAAAGTAAACTTTTGATTTCAGACAACAGAACCTATTTATAATAGGTCAGTACGTTTTACAAAGTAATATTGTAAGTATCGTACGAAGAAGAATTTTGTTAATTTTGATTTTGTATATATAAAAATTAATGAAAACATATAACAAAATTAAAAAGGCCAACATTTTTATCCTCTGAATAAGTACAGAAATGGAACAGTGTTTTTTATCTGAAAGAGATAGCATATCATGCAGTTTGATTTTGATAAACAACTAAAAGTTATTATAGAATTCAATTTTATTCTATTTTACACTGTTTACCATTTCAATACTTAAACGTAGTTCATAAGTGATAAAAGGTGTGTAATACAAAATATGTATATAATATAAAAAAGAAAAAAAAAAGGAAAGATAAATATTTATATAAAATATATGATAAATGTTTCTACAAAATTGAATAATAATTTCAATACATTAATATACAATGTATAATTATAAAAAAAGAATTAATATTTAAATCCTAAAGAATTGATATACATATTATCATCTTGTTTTATTATAATTATATATTAGTAACTTTTTTGAAAGTAAAGTTGCATCACCTTTTGCCACTATAGAACTACACCATATTAGACCACTTCTCTTCCTGCTTCCAATAAATTAAAAGAGGAAGAGGGTGGTCTGCCTTGCTTGCTACTTAGTTGCCTCTGGAGGACAATCAGGCTGATTATTTGGATGAGCAGCAGTAAAAGCTGGATGATTCTCTAAATGGCGGTCTACCCTTAATATTGTTGGAAAAGGTCGTAAATCGACAAGAAACCTTCTTGCATTAAATATCTGCGGTATTAAACAACAATCTGCTAATGTGATTTCGTCACCTACACAGTACTTTCCTGCACTTGATGACAATAATTTTTCTACAGCTGAAAAATAACAATATTATTGTTATATTTTATTATTATTATATTTATATTAATATATTATTGAAATTATTTTTGTTTCCATAATTTATATACCTGTTAAACCTCTAGTAATCCAATGTTGTGCCCATTCTTTCTTACGTTCTTCTCCAACATAAATCAATACAACTAAATTTTGTAATGGTTGAATACCACTAGCAATAACTTCACAAATTTCTCTGACACGTGCTCTTTTCACTGGATCTGCAGGCATTAAAGGTCGATGTGGTCTAGTTTCTTCCAAGTATTGTAAGATATTTAACTGTAATAAAAAAATTTTCATTCTTAATATAATCCTTAATATTAACTAAATAACATAAAGAAATGTACATAAATATTTATATACTTACAGATTCTATTAATGTGTGATTGTCAATATGAAGTGCAGGTACCTGCTCCATTGGATTAATCTCACGAAATTCATTAGAATGTTGTTCTCCACCACCTTTTATCAAGCTAACTGGTTTTATATCATATGGAATTTCTTTTAAATTCAATGCTGTTAAAAAAATACATATAATTTTATATAAACATCAGATATATGTGTTAAAAATAAAGAAACTAAAAAAATTTTATTTTATTTCTAATAAGAAACTTTTTATTTTATTTTTAAAAATAAAATATTATGAAATTTTGATAAATTCAGATTCTTTTATTTATTATTGTCAAAATTAAGCGAATATTTTTTACTTACCAATTCGTACTCTCCACGAACAAGAACTCCGCCAATAGGAGTAGAGTATTGGCTAAAAATTCAGAAAAAGAAACGAGATAAATACTGCAACACATTTTGCGATGTTTACTGGCTTCAAATGGCACGTTGACGGAAAGTATACATGCATTAGTTTATCTAAGACCGATGAAATATAATCAGATTTAAGGAAAGGATAAAATAATAAGGATAAGAAACTATAAATAAAATTAACTAATGATTAATAAAAAAATGTATTTAAAAAAAAAGAATTTTTTAATCGAACATTTAAAGAAATGATCTTACAAATAAAGGGTTGATAATATGAGTAAGATTCTGTAATAATGTCGGATTCAATACATTAAAATATTAATTTGCTTACCTTTCCCATAACGGACATCTCGTCAGGCTTTGATGGACGGATTCGCCTGCTTAATGATCTTTGTCCGATTACTCGAGACGACGCTGTGGCTCGCGAATCTCTTCGAAATTATTCGGTATCCGTTCAACGCGCGAAATCACTCCTCCCTCCTCTTTTATTCGATTGCCAGACATCCCATTCCACTGTCTCATTCCAGTCTGGGGTTCACACAACCAATCACAATCCACTTTCCGATAGGAAACAGTGCTGTATAACAGGAAAAACCTTGAAGATTGATGTATGCATAAAATTTTACAACTTTATATATTTCATGATTTTATATAAATTACTTTATCTTGGTCTGTATAAGAATTTAATTTATAATTTTTCAATTCAATTTAGCACGATGAAATATTTACATTCATAGTTTTCTTTATATAAGTGAAAATAAATAATCTAATCGTATCTAATTATTTAAAACTACAATCTTGTTTTCATCGTAGAATAACTTATCATATATATATTAATAAGAATATAAAATGTGAGATCTACACATATGCACATTAATGTCAAATTATAATTCCGGTTATGAAGGTTAATGTGAAAATACATGAGTTAATTTTTAATTATATTGTACACTTATTTTAAAGTATATATAATTATATATATATGTAATTTTTTTATATAAGAAATAATAAATCTTTGTTAATATTATATTATGATATAATTGCAAAAACTTAAAATAATAATAAAGACGTATAAAAATATTTTATAATGTTAAAGTTAAATTTTAAAAAAATAAATATTAAATATTAAATATTTTTTTATTAAAATTTAAATAGAATTTTTAAAAAATTAAAATATGTATATAAAATATTGATTTGCAGTCCTAATTAATAAGTATATTCTATTTTATTTTTGTATTTTATATTTTTGTATTTATATTTTTTATTTTGTTATTTTGTATTTTTACTTTGCTCATTTACAAAATACTCTTTCAGCAATAAAACATTTCTAATCATTTTACTTTTAATTTTAATGATGGAATTTAATATAATAATTTAATTAATAGTAAGTTTTATGTTCACTTTTTAATATTATACAATGTATTCGTAATATAATAACGTGTATTTTTTTAAAGTGCTATTATTAAGATTACATTAAAAAATATAAAAATATATAAAAAAATATACATATTTCATATAAAATTATAAAAATAATATAGAAAAACAAAAATATATATGCAATACATATAAAGATACAGAAATACATATTTTGTATATATAAAATATATGTATTACACATATTAAAAATATATAAATTATTATCTCTTTTTTATCTTTATTCAAAAGTTTTTATATTTCGGTTTATAGTATTTATTATTATAATTTGTATAGTAGATAAATGTAAAAAAGGAATAATAAAAGAAAAACAGAAATAGGTTAAAAATTATAAAATCAGCGCCATCTCTAGAATGTCGCAAATGAATTAAACATGATAAGAAGAGTAAATAATAAAAGAAGGATAATGTAGGAATTAATTATTAGTACCATCTCTTGAGTATCAAAGACATTTTAAGTTTGAACTTCTCCAAGAGATGGCAGTACTTGTTTATTATTTTTGAAAAAATATTTTTAATATTTAAATCTTAAAAGATTGCTTATTTTCGATTCTTATCTTTGTCTAATCAAAAAAATATTTGACATTCAAGGAATGCTGATGGTTAATTTTTATTACATTTTTAATCTCCGACTAATTTACTTTTCTTATCTTACACTAATTTCATTTGCGATACAGCAAAGATGGCGTTGATTTTTATTTTACTTTTGTCCTCTTACTATTTACTTTTTTTCCGTCTGTATTTATTCAATAATTGTAACAATAGAAATACTTGTTGCCACTTATAAGTCAAAAAATGAAAAAGATATAAGATTTTTTCTTTGTAATAAAAAAAAAATAACGATTTGTATATTTATATACATATATATATATATAAATTTCTGTATTTATTTATGTCACATATATAACAAATATATTAACACTAGGTAAGAAATATAAATTTATTTAATTTTATTTTTAAAAAGTATTAAATTTTTGTGAACATTATATATTGTCTATATATCATATATCTTATATATGCATGCTTACATAATTTTAAGTGATGTGATAGAGAAAAACTATAGTATATGATTAGAATAATATTTTGTCAAAAACAAATTTTTATTTTTAAAAATTAAGATCATTTTCGAATATAGCTCTATTAAAATATATAATTATGATTATTATAATAGTTAAAATATGCTGAAATTATTATTACGACGATATCTACCAAAAAAAGAAAATTATCCAAAAATTCACCATTATTTGGCTGGGATATATGCATTTACTGCATGGACTACTACTATATACGTGTTTTGTATATTATTAAAAGAATCTTTACCTACAACTCCAAAACAAAGTATAATATTTTTAAATAAAATAACTTAAATAATATTATTAAACAGTTTTATAAAATAATTTAAAGTTTAAATTTTTGTAGGGCAAACATTTATAGAAAATTTAGAAAAAGAAAATAAGAAAATACAACATATAAAAATTAATGGATTTAGGATAAATTCTGATGAATAATGAAAAAATATATCAATATGAAAATTCAAAGTGAATTTAGTTTTAATTTATAATAAAATAAATTTTTATCACAAAAATGTTTTTATTAAATTCAGTTTACTAACAGAGATCTATAAATATAGTTTAATAATTTCTTTTTATTTATAGAAATTATTTATAATATATAAACAGTTATTTAAGGTAGAGATTGTCGTAAGGCAATTGCTCCAGAAGTTTCTGGATTTAATTCCTTTAATCTTTGTTCCATTTCACATAATAAAGCTGACCTAAAAAATTATATAATTAAAAACTTTATAATATATTATGTATCAAAATAAAAAAAATAGAACTTAACAAACCTATATTCTTCATAACGCATGACAACTTCTTCTAATTCTTGTTTATATAATCTAGTAAGCATAGCATTAAAACAGTCAAGTTCTGGTAAACGAAAAAGTTCCCACCGTAATTTACGATCTAATGCTACTGATGCTCTACTGTATACATATAACCAATGAGGTATTTCTTCATTAAGGTATGGATTAGCTGGAACTAAAACACTGTGGGAGTGAAAATGTGTGTGACGTGGTGGTGATACAACGCGTACTGCTTGTATTTCATGAGGATAACATGGATGCTCATATTGTGCTTGCCGTGTAATATGACTATAAATAATATAATTTTTTTATAGAAATTATAATATATACTTCCAATTTTAAATTGCCATAAAACCTACTTAACATAATAAACACCATATTCTGGTGATTCTATTCTTTCCCAGCCTGTAGGTAAGCCTTCTTTTTCAAGAGGATGAGACCAATGAGTAGTTTTTGTATTGTGATCTATATAATATTTTCTACCTCTAAGAGTGAAGTCCACAGACCATCCAGGAGGTAAAGGAAGTTCTTCTTGCTGTTCATTCCTAGAACTTGATCTTTCTGAATGGCAACGACTATATCTTAAAAATAACATACATAAATAAAATATGCATACTTTTGATAATTCTATAAATCTTAAGTATAATACTTTTCTACCCTGTATTTTGACGATATGCAGAATGATTATATTCATCATAACCTGAATCAATGTCAAAAGATTTATAAGGTATTTGTGGTGTTTGAACCCGATCTAAATGATATTCAGATCCAGCATATTGATTAACATATGTATGAGATATAGCAGGTGAAAGTCCAGAATGATACATTGGAGTTGCAGTGCGAGATGAAATTCCATCTCTTGTACTAGTATTGACAGAAAGACTGGCAAATCTAAATGAATATATTGTAAATTTTATTTTAACTTTAAATTTATTAATATATTTTAAAAGATAAATTACCTTTGTGCTAAATCTGGTACAGAACTATTGGGAGTATATTTTCCTTCATGACTTCCTAAACCTACTGCACTCATTGTTGTCTTAGTATTTCCAAACTTTTGTACCATACTGGGTTGTTGTGGAATAGACTACATAAAAATTATTTGTCATTTATGTACAAATATTATGCACACAATTGTTATTTACCATAGATGTAGGGATAGTTGAATGATTATTACGATTTCTTGTTCTTCTATTTGGTTCAGTTGTCCATACATTAATAACTAAAAGTAAATAATAATTATAAAAATATAAGTATTTTATCATTTGATATAGTATAATAATAATAAAACAAGTAAAACAATAATAAAAAATAATAAATAAAAAAAAATATAAAAAGAATATAATTATCAATATAAAAATATTTTTTTATAAATTAAATTCTAAATATGACAATAGTATGTAATAACATCTTACTTGGCATTTCAGGTGGAGTTTCTTTCTTGACATATTTACCAACAACTCCTTCTTTAATTGTTCTTAAATCCTTATTTTTTCGAGACAACATAATGGAATAAATATTTGATCGAACGACAAACCAATAAATCTTCGATATTTATAACCTACAGTCACGATATTATATTCGTAAAATTAATGAAAGTGTATTCCAAACGTATAATGATGTGGTCAAAAATAACAAATTATTCATTTTATATATTTGTATAAATTTGTTTTAATAAAGACTCAAGATTATTAAAAATTGCTTAATTAAATTAACTATATTACTTGTCACATGCATATGTCTTTTCATAATATGAACGTTCGAAAAAAAACTGTTTCAATTGACGACGCTTTAGATATATCAACAATTTAATAAACTTCATTTAAATTTTTTTTGTTCAATCAAACAATTTTTTGTCAATTATTTGAAATTTAAAAATTAAAAAAAAATTAATTTCATGTACATACATTCAATATTTATAATAAACTATTTCATTTATGTGTCAATTTGACATTATGATATATAATTTTGTCAATATCACGAACTGTCAATTTGACATTATAATATATAAATTTTTTCGAAGAGAGTAAAAGTGAGTTAACTTTCATAAATTCATATATTAATAATACCAAAACTGATTTTTAATTCATTTAGTATATAGTTCAAAAAAAATTTTTTTTCATTATTTTCATATAGATATATATATAATGTATTATAGATGAAAATTGTATCTTATATTTCTCTTTCTTTATTTTATATTTGTTATATTTTATATTTTAAGGTTATTTCCATAACCTATCTCAATACGTCAATAGTTGATATATTGTGCATTAAAATAGCTTAATTCATATATTCATTTGTTTACAAGATTAATATTATACATTTTCACTATATAATGTATGTAGATATATATATATAATAAATATATTCTTTTAATTTTATTGTATCATTATTGTTTATATGGATGTTGCTTTTTTAAATGAAAATCTTACTATATAATAAAATAAGAATTTCTAATTTTGATATTAACTGAAAATATTTTTCATTTTTTATAATAAAGTACATATTATGAACGATTTGCAAATATTAAAAGATAAATATTTAAATATATTTTTGATAAACAAATATGTTTCATTATTATTTTAAAATAAATGAATGTGTTTTTGTTTAGCATTTTATATTTTTTTTTAAAGTCTTGTGATAATTTTGTTTCAAGCTAGAAAAAAAACATTGAGATACAGAATAGAATATTCTAGTTGTATATCTCCAACAGCTATTTTAGAGTATAAATAATTATTTAATCTTATTGAATTACTGCTCTTAAATTTATTATATGAATAGCTAACCATTCTTATGTGTAATATGACAAGGATAAATTAATCAACTTTCATTTATGTTACTCTTTTTACATTCTAAAATCAACTGTACAACTGTTATGTTTCTAACAGTGATTAATATGAGTATCTGAAGTATATATCTATTAAGTCTATTTACAATGAAATTATATCCGCTATAATTCGGACTAATCATATATATTGAGGTTGTTCACTTGTAATTTGCACGAGAAAAAAGAAAACTAATATAATCGCTAATGATTGCATTGTAACGATAAATATGTACGATAGACTATCACAGTGTAGCTCGCGTTTGTAATCGTAGAATCTCCTATTGTTCTAATCTTTTGATTATATTTGTTTTTCTTTTTGCCGCAAAATATGGAAGTACTTATTTGCAATTGTTTTGTATCCAATTCTGATAATCGTGCTGTCATACAAATGCAGTATTTACGATATAAAAAAATACTAATAGATACTATCATTAGAATTTCTTATTGTAGTATATTTGCAAGTGTATTAAAAACTAAGTTAGCCCAAATATAATAATTATCAAAATGCTTTATTATTGTTGAAAGAATAAATGAATACTTGCAAATCTATATTTAAAAAAAAAAAAAAAAATATATATAGGCCACGACAAATTTTAAGTAATCTAGTATTACAGATATTTGATAAAGCAGCATTAAAAAAAATTAGAGAGTAGAAATAAATTAGACATTCATTTAATAAAGTGTCTATTTATGCGTATAGAACTCTTATGAATTTATCCGTATTGTTTTTCTCGAGTCACATTACAGCATTTACAATAATTATATATTTCAATTTGTTTTTGAACTAATTTTCATGAAGTGGAGATAAATCGTGTACAATGTAAACAAAGTATGCTATGAGATGAGGTAAAACATATTTGACATAAAAAGAATGAAGAATAAAACATAACAAATATATTAGATATTTCTCAACTACTTCATGAAAATATGAGCAAGCTGTCACTCATTTGTTAACCATCTATTTATTAAGAACTACTATTGTTTATTATTATTATGCAATGGTAAGAAACTTTAAAAACGATCCCACGTCTTTGCGGTGGCCTGTGGGAGCACAGCTCCGAATAAATCTTATGCATTGTATCTCTATTATTTATTATATTTATAAGCAATGGATATTTTGGTACAATTAAATTTTTTTATTGTATATTTGCCCCTCGCATTTTTTATTTATTTTTTTTTATTTAAAAAACAACATATATTTTTTACGTTTTTTTGTTTCAATGGATTGAATCTTATTATTCAATATTATTCTCGATATACGACGAACAAATCGTCACGGCCTTTTTTCTTTGAAAAAATTTATTCCACTTGCTGCGGGCATGCAGTCAGCACAATGTTAGTATTTGTAGCACATCGGTCTGTACGTTACACGTATTTACCACAGTTTGGTGTATTCGTGTATGTGTGAATGTGTGACTTGTATCTCATCAATAGTACTATATTTTTATATAATATATTGTATTATATATATTTATATATTTACCTAATTTTATTATGTTTTGTTATAGTTATCATTATCATTAATACGAATATATGATACATTTCAAACAACGCCCCTGCTGGCTCTGTTGGAGGCGAGAATCAGAGTAAGGTGGGTCAGTCATGAAAGGACATTAGCCATTTAGAAACTGAAGCAAATGTCACATGCAAAAATTAATATTATAACAATATATTTTATCTATTTGAATTTACATCTTGATCGTCTCCTCCTAACCGAGCGCAGCTAAACTTTAGTTAAAGAAGGGACTAACATTCTCGTATTATGTGCTGACACTGAATAAATTGTACAAATTAAATCATTGCTATTAAAGAAAAAGGAAAAAAGAAAAGTAGAAATTAATGTACACAATAAAAATATTAGAACTCATCAATCATCATTGCGTCGAAGAAGAATGAAATTATGATTATTAATTCTTTCATTTTTCTCTTCTCCACTTCGCCCTTTAGGCTAGTAACTAATGAAAGAAATTACATTACGTCAAGAATGCCATTGTGAGACACTTTGCTCCACTAACAACAATAATTTTTGCATGTAGTGTATGGACAATCGACGTAAACTAAGGGCTAATGATTGGGCAGCTTGGGAGTATATTTCCACCTGTAATAATATTCACTATATATTATACATATATATATATATATACACACACACATATATAAATATAATGCATATTTAATTATTTACCAGTTCAAGGGCGGGCTCGTGTCGTAGGTGTTGTGGCAGGAACTGGATTATTGAAAGTAGCTGTAAGCGCATTACGTCGCTCTACCTCCAATTCAGTCAGTTTCCTCCACAATTCGTCTCTTTCCTTTTCTCTCTTCTTTTCTCTGACATTACAAAATATTTCTATAGATAATATAAAAGCTATCGACGAATTTCATTTTATTGTTTTTCAAAAAGAAGTTTTTAAATTTATAGAATTATTTTATATTATTTTTTTAAATAAAATAAAATATTACTTACTTTTGCCTTTCAGACTTATAGCTGGCAGTAAGTTCATCAAAGAGCTTGCTATTCATTTCCATAAATGTTTTTAAAACGTTATAAACAAGGGCTATAATTGTCTGATTCCAATGTTCCTTGCTAATTCTATACAATGCCGGGAACATAATTCCCATTATTACATGATTGTTTTCTTCAATTAGAGACATTATATATTCATTATTCCAAAAGAACAATGCTCTTTCGGCAACCTATGTAAAATAATTTTATCGTTAAAAATAATTTTTAATAATTTTTCTATATTTTAAGTAGTTATATTATTAATTATTAAAAATTAAATTCAAATACCTGAAAATGTGGTGAAGAAACACAACGTGCAATTTGCCTGAATAAAGGTTCTTGTATTTTAACAAATTGGCTAGGTTCTATCACGTCCAAAATTTCTTCAATTTCACCAAGGAACATTACCTCCTTCTGGCTACACGTTTTAGGCCAGAACTTAAGGAGGCCTCGTATAACAGGTTCTGTTAGAGTTGCATCCTTTTCAAGAAATTGTACCACACAATAAGCTAATTGTGCATGATATAATGATAAGCACTTTACTTTATGTAATGGTAGCAGCACCTGTAACAAGATAAAAAAAAGATGAATCAAATTTTAAAATATATTTTTGAAATTTAATATTTTTATATTTTTTTACCTTAACTAAAAATTGCTTGTGCTCAACTTTTAAAGGAAGAGCAAATCCATTTATAATGCTACCCAAAATTTCAAGAAGTTCACCAACTCCATTGAAATGCTCTGTTTCATATACAAACCTATAAAAATAACCAATTAAATATATATTGTATATACAATTGTATATATATTGTATAAACAAATATATAAATTTTAAATTATTTGAATTTTGTTAATTTATAGATATACCTCAAGAAAATGTTACTGATTTGTTTGCGTATGAAGGCTCTAAGACCAAGGAACTTCCCATAAATACGATGCAAAACAGTTTTCAAAAAATCTCTTTCCCTAGGATCCTCTGAATCAAACAATTCCAGTAACTATAAACATTAACAAATATATTAGATATTATTATATATTAAATCAATTAGATTATTATTTTATATAAAAATATTATTTTAAATTAATTTAAATTACAAATTATACCTGTAAAACAAATTTTTGGTCAATAACTTTTTTGCCAATTGTAGGTTGAAAATCTGAAGATTCAAGAAAGCGTAAAAAGAATTCATAAACCAACTGCAAATGAGGCCAGCTTGCCTCTAATGTTGGATCATCTTCTTCTGGATCAAAATCTGGAGTTTCACTAGGTGGTAATGTGCGAAACAGATTTGCAGAAATCTTAAAAAAAAAAAAAAAACATTAATATAATGAAAATATTTTTATGAATTAAGTTATAAATATATATAATAATATATATATATATATACATATATATAATAATATATATAATAATAATAATAATAATAATAATAATAATAATAAATATTATTTTCATATTATATTTACCATTTTTATGATTTCAGGATATACAGGTTCTGTGAGAACACCTCGTCCAGCTGTAATGTATTCAACCAATTCATTGAGTGTACTACGTTTAATTTCTTTTCCTTTAAGATCCGCCATTGGATCCATAAAATCAAAGGTCACACAACATTGCCGAAGTTTTCGGATGAATAAATCTTCTTGTTCTGATGGTGTGACATCTGTAACATTTCAATAATGATTTTTAAATTCAATATAATCTATTTTTCATAAAAAATTTTTGAGTTAATTACATTGTTACATATGTTATAATCTGTTAAATTTTATCATTAATCCATTAGTAATTCAATTACTAATTTTGTAGTTTGTAACATTCGTTCTAAATACATCAATTCTCATCAATATAACGGAATCAATAGATCGTGAAAAGTCATTTTTCATTTGTTTGTAGACTGCAGTATATCTTCGGAATCAATTTCGAGCATTTCAATCAAATAAAAATCGAAACACGCTAGTAATAGATTTTTTTCAAGTTGATTTAAATGACTGATGAAAAATATATCTTTTAAATTATATTTTTTTTCCTTTTTATTTTTTTTAAATAAACAAATTGATTTTTTTATAAATTTTAGCTTTTTATTATAAATATTTATGACCTATAAAATTTAAAATGAAAAAAAAAAATATAGAAGAAATAAAAAATAATTACATTGAAATTTATTCAATACATTTTTTATTATTTATAAATAAATATACAATTATAGAAATTTTTCTATTTTGTTTTGTATCGATAAATTGTACCGACATTTTAGTTGAGGTTATGTCAAGTGAGGTTATGATTCAAACGACATGCGCGCACCATGCGGCGTATATACACAGTTATATTGGCAACACTGTAAACAGAAGTAATAAATTTCTTTTAAGAACATTCATGCGCTACGATAATTACTCTATCGCTTTTAAACATTAGATGTTATTATTTTTCTTTATATAAAATATATATTCAATTCTTTTTACATAGATGTGTCAAATATATAAAATCAATAATGAAACAAAAGAATAAAAATATAATTATTATAATAATTGTTTGATAACAATACAATGTTTATATGATAAAATGACACAAAGTGATAGACAGTGCAGTTATTCTATTATTAATATAATATTGAAGGAGAATCTTAAATTATCAGCTTTGAGTGTTTCTGATTTTAGCAGAAATTTTTTTAAAAAATTTTTTTATTTCAATTTCTATTAATTTTTTTCATCTGATCTTCGCAAGGAATTTATTATTATTATAAAATTTGCATTATTGTAATTGATTTTATATTTCATCTCTGACCATTAATTATTCGTTTATCGATTTAAATGATTCTCTCTAATGATTAATTTACTCTACCTTGATGATTCGTTTGTCTCATGATTAAATCAACGCTTATTTTTAAAATATCTACAATAATTCTGATTTACAGTATATATATCTTTATGAAAAAACAAAATACAATTTGTAGATCTAATAGTTAGTATTTTCAATTTAATCTTATCTAATAATATACTAAAAAGCATTTTTTAATTATGGCTAATAATTTTTAAACATGAAAAAAAATTGATTTCTATCAAATACATTTCTATCAAGAAATAATAATATTTTATTTAACAATAGTAATAAAGTTATTATCTAATTTATGTTCATATATAATTGATATGCGATCATGATGAAGAAATATAAATTGATATTCAAAAAATTAATAAAAAAATATCTTTCTTTAACATAAAAAGTTCACATCGATATTCGATTTTGAAAAAATTAAGAAGAGAGTGTATTAACAGAAATGATATCTCATCATGATCATAATCAATTTTTAATGATAAAATAACTGTTAAATTATAAATTATTATCAGCATTAGTATACTTGAAAGAGAATTGAATGAAATTAGGTGGAATTTTTCATTTATTGATAGAAAAGAAAGATAAAAATTAGAAAGCACAGAAGATTTTTTCTAGCTTTTCTTTTTTTTTCATCCATCCATTAATCTCACTTTTTATTCATTTCTTCTTTGGTTTCTACCTTTTTTTGTTTATACTGATTTATTTAGATAATCACATCACTATTCTTTTTTTGATTTATCTTATAGCCCTTTATAATAAAAAAAAAAAGTCGCGACAAATTAACATGAATTTTTTCTAGAAGCTTTTTTTTTATTTTAAATGAAAATTATATTGTAATCCATGAATAAGATTGAAACAGAATGGTAAATTTATTTTGTATATTATGAAACATTTTATATGTGCAATTCCGATATATGATACATGATTTGCATTATAAGTTAGGAAGATATATCGAATCGATAATTAAAAATTAACGATCAACAACATATAAATATAATATATAATATATTCTTGTAACTTTTGAATTCTAAATTATGCTATCAAATAAGATAATTAACGTAGAAGGCCGTGATGTAAATCAATGTCGCTATTTGCTTATTAAAGCGAACTTCCGCGATGTGATACCCTATATCCGTTTATTACGGAATCTGTAATCCTCGAAACAATCAAAGATAAATTAATTTAATAATATCCATTTAGAATAATTGATTTATAAATATCGTATTATATTAATGGATCTTCTTTCTAATCTTTTTATTTTATAAAAAGATTTTTAAATAATTAAAACATGTGTATTATTTTTTTCTTTTTTCAAATTCTATCGCCATTCGATTATTTCACGCTCGACCGTTCCATCAAGATTCTTATGTCAAGAAGATCGCCAAGTAATTGAAAACGATCCAGAGCAGAGAGCAAAACGAATTAACGGTGTGCTTTCGTTCGACTCAATGGAAAAATGTGGATAGCAGATGGTAAAAAGCAAAATGAGAAAAAGAAAAAGAATAAAGGGAAATAAAAAGAAGAAAGCTACAGAGCACAAAGAGGGATAAAAAGAGTAAAAGAAAACAGGAGTAAAACTTTTCAACCGTTAAGGTTAGAATGATATTCACAGGCAAATATAAAGAATTACAAGACTAGTTGTATACCTAGTTCTATAAAAATTTCATGCGCACGCATGATCGTGATCATAACACACGAGACCGAATAGTAATGAGTTATTAAAAAACGTTCTATGATAGAGATCGTCTTAATTGTTAATCGGAAAACAAATGTTACGACAACACAGCTATATAAGCTTTTATTTAATAATGTTACTCTCTTCAATTAACCTGGCCTCATTTATATTGTCTCGATTTTACCAATTTACATAATTGCATTATATTACACTATGTGTAAGAGAGCGAAGAATAACTAATATATTATGTGTATACACGATAAATGAATGAAATTTTGAGGCAACAATTTGACCGCAATCACAATATTAGAATATCGTTAAAGTGGACAGTAAAAATAGGTTGATATGTGACGCACAGTCTATGAGCTTTGAATATCTCGATTTCCAATAGGAAAACTATATTTGATATTTTCCTCAGTTACACACATATATGTTAAAAAAAAAAAATGTATACATATGATCAGAATGTACAGAAGTAAAATAATGTAAATTTTGATTAAATTTTTCACGATCATATAATTACACGCTTATATTATACTCCAGAGACTGAGATACACTGACTTGAAATATATATTTCGTAATTCATGGTCACAGCCTATGCGTAACAGGTGACCTTTATTGCTGTAAATAAAAGGGAATATATTGATGATTTCTTTTGACAAAATATAGAGAATATTTGATTTTAATTTGATTCAAGTCAAAATTGTCTACGATTCTCGGATGATGAACACGGATACAACACAATCAATTACAATCTACTTATTGCGAACGCATAGCGTATAAAGTATAAGTGAAATCGTCAGCTGAATATTCCGGTTATGCGACCTTGCGAATACATTTAAGTAACGCGGGTAGTAGTTGTACAACGCGACCGATGTTTTTGGTATGACGAAAAAAGAAGGCGAAAACATAGAATTAGTTTGGCGCGACTAGTAACTTGCCGATTCGACATTTGATCGTATTGTGATGTGATGTTTCATTGATAAACTTTTTAAAAATATCAGTAGTTATGACTATGTGGTATACAAAACTGTGTATATTTTTTCTTCTTATTTTTTGTTATAATATGTATAGAAACCTTGACGCGTTCCATTGAAGGGAAAAAAAAAAGAGCAATGAAGAAAAGATAGATATAGAGGCGGCTGAAGAGCGAAGAAAAATACTCGAGCAAAAGAGTTTGTTTGGTTTATTTTCAAGTCAGTCAATGAGTCGCGAAGTAATAATCGTTGTTTTCTTTATGTAAGCGGACAGCTTCGATAATTTCGTATATTTCCATCCGTAGCCACGACAGGAAAGAGGACCTCGATTATTTCGTTTCATTTATTTTCGGCCTCGGCAAACGCCGACCGTTCCACTGGCAGGCATTCTCGGCGTAATTAAAAACAGGAAACTTTTCTAGAGAGCGATGATATATACACGTCGACTGCCGTGAAATTGCCGGACAGACGAAAATAATCGGAAGCGCTTCTTCATTCCTGTCTCTATCGTTCGTCGAACCTCAATCACGATTAATTGGTTTTGCTTTATCGATGTGCGCTGTCTGCACATAATAATTATCTTCGAGGAATGGATCGATATCGCAGATTCAAGTAACTTTGTTTTTTATCATATTAATAAATTTATCGAATTTTGCGATTGCCCTGCTCTTTTCTTTTCCATTCTATACGATATATATGAATACGATAGCGATAGCGCGCCAAAAGTACGCTTTTGTAACGTAATAGGAAGAAGAAAAGGAAGATCACTAAGAAGGAAGAACAAACGATCGCTAAGAAGTGCCAAAATACAGCACGTACCAGAAGCGAAAGAAGGAAGAAAATCGTCAAGATTATCGAGCGTCACGAATGACGACACCCGTGTCTGTTTGAAGAATTGACACGGTGCCCAGAATCAGCGGTTTGTGATTCGTCCAAAACATAATTAGGATTTCGGCAGCGCCACGATGACTCCGGCACGCGGCGGAGCCATGTCGGAAGTGCGATCTTATTATCTGTTATTAGCAGAGATCGGGTTTGCATAAACCAAGGTCATGGTCCTTATGCTCTAGATTAAATGAAAATATCCACCATCGTTTTTGAAACAACTCTTATTTTATTATAATTCTTTATCGCGAATAATTTTTTTTTTTAATTTAGAATCAATTGTGATATTTTTATCCTTGAAACCTAATAATCATTTTTATAAGTAATAAGATCAGTTTTAGTTAAGTAATGAGAAGTTTTATCTGATAATCTTAAAAGTTAAAAACTAATCTTAAAAAAAAAAAAAAAAAAAAAAAAAAATTAGGAATGTAGTAGAAAATTCAAAGTGCGAAAATAGTTGGTGCCAAAGGTTCCAAAGTTAGAATTATGCGTCGCCGAATTACGTGCACGATCATCTAGCATGTATGTATTTATAATTTCATTCATAACTCGGGGTACTTTCACATACTCTTGTCGTACTATACGTTCGTGGCCTTGCAACATGAACGTTGCTTTTACGACTATTCGCCCACCGCGCACGATTCTTTGATGTAACGAATGGACCACGAAGTATGAAAACGAGCTGATTCTACGCTTTTCTTCTTATTTCTTTCATTGAAAATTAAAATCGAGAATGGAAACTTAATTTCGGAATCGATAAATCAAAAAACGATCGTTTTGATGTCCATCAACGTCGTAATGAGTGTCGTCGTACGAAATGTGTCTCGATGAGAAAGAAAAATCGAAGAAAAGCAAACAAGAGAAGAGAGAAGGTCTTGAAATCGTGTCACGTGTGTACAACCGGTTCTTACTTCATCTAACTCCGTTCGTCTTACTCAAAGTTCACCAAGGTAAAGGAACAAAGGCGATCGTAGGTCACGGAACAAAAGAAAAGAACGTTAAAGGAATACCGAAGACGATCCATATACTCGATCCTCGTCTTCTCCCCTTTAACGATTGCCACCGAATACTATAACGTAATTCCGTAACTTGGAAGCGAATATTTTATTTACAAACGAAAAATATATATATATATATGTAAATTTATCCAAATTCGAATTAACACGAATCAAACGATTTTGAATTACAAAAATTTGTTTAAGGGCCATTTTACACTATTCGCTTAAACGCATTACAATCTAGTAGAAACATTTGCGGAAATGTTGACGCAATCGGGTTCCTCTTTGGATTAATTCGCGAACGCGAAAACACAAAAACATGTAATTGCTAGAGCGATGTACAAACACTACAGAGACAAATCACAAAATGTTAAAAGCAATGTTTTAGTCGAAAATGTCGCATCAGTTGTGGCGATTCAATAACTATTCTGGAACTGCCATAAACACGCAGATTCGATATGGAGACTACATTCGTATCAAGGAGATGGGTATAAAATAGAAGGATGGGGGAACAAAGTGAAGGAACGAACGTTCAAGGATCGGATGCCAAGAGAAAGCAAAGTGTCATGAACAGCGATGATCGAGAGAGGAAGAAACAGAAGGCAATCTCTTGGGGCGTTGTTTTAATATTCTCGAAGAATGGAAAGGGCGGCGCGTGAAATCGGAGGATCGTAGATCTGAAATCGAAGACGAAGCAAGAGGCAAACGAAGTAATTCGTGGTTTAGTTATGGTTTCAGGGATGGGGGTGAAGGTTGGATGCGAATACTTGGATTAAACGAAGAAGAAAAAGAGAAAGAAGGAAGAAGGGAAGGATGGAAAGAAAAGTTCGTGTACATAGGAAGAAAGGAAGGAAGGAAGGAAAAGAGATAGAGATAGGGGGAGAGAAGGTAAAGGAGAGCGTTCGAGGCAGCCGGTCGCCGGCATTCCGGATCAATACTCCCACCGCCGTCGCTTCTCTGGGGATTCGTTGGGTGGCCCGGCTCTTCTCTCTCTTTCTCTCCCTCTCCTTTTACCTTTCATCCTCCCTCTGTCTTTCCATCTCGTTCTCCTTTTCCTCCCATTTTCCGCCTCTACTTCCAATAAACGCGTATATCGGTGAATCTCTCATTCGATTCTCTATCTTTCTCCCCACCATTTTCACATTCGATTTTTTCTCCCCATCGCTCATCGATCAATTTATATATATGTTTTACATACTGTACATATCATCCCTTTCTTTCATCTCTCTCTCTCTTTTTTTTTTTTTTTTTTTACGGATCGAAAACAAAGTGATATTAAAAGAGTTATTAAAAATCAATGGAACAAATTTAACACGTATTTATAGTATCTATAATGCACTTATTATATACTTTCAGATTAAAGATGAAAAAAGATTGGCGCGTCTTTGAGCGATATTGTTTCTCCCTATCGGCTTTCTCCGTGTCAATCCGAGGGAACTCGATCCTCTGGTACACCACGGATGGGGGAGGGGGAGAGAGACCACTCCGGAAAGTGATTCCGGTACGCGAGAATGCGCCAGCCGGATTTGATGCGTGCCGTTGCGTAATTCTCATTAGCAGAACGAGACGACGTAACGCGAGACCGTATCCGAGATCGTTCAGAAAGGTCGACGTTCTGATGATGTCAACTGTGCGCCCTGCGCTCGGATACGCTACACGTTCCTCGATCGATTCCGCGATTCAACCCCCCCGCCAGGATCCGGCTTTGCCGCCACTTTATTGCTTCGGCACAGTTAACTACTGTGTCTCGTTTACGCGCGATACGTGATCTCTTGCGAACGGATAGAAAATAATAATTTTTTTCCAATCCGTTTCTGTTCAAAGATAGGCAGAATTTACTTTGGATTATGGATTTGGTGAATCCCATCGCTGACCGTCGTTCCTTCGCTGGATATCGAGTTTCACCTACTTCCAGAAACTTCTTCTCCTGGGAAATTGTTTGTATTGCTTGTTAATTCCGTTGGATCGTGGTATATAGAAGTCAAAGTTTGCTAACTTGTCTCTTAAAGAAGAACGTGAGACGACTATGTATGATATAAAGATTTGACATTTTTCACACGGTGTTATAGTTATATTCATTTCGAAACAAAAATTTTTACACACTCTGATAATCCAAATATTAATCTGTTACCTGGAAAATTCAATGAATTTCAATTAGTTTCGTCCAATCGTCGCGAATCATCGAGAGAAAAAAAAAAAGTATAAAATACGAAATGCCTAGCTTCGAGAAAGATGAAGCAACAAGGGCAGACAACAGTGGTTGGAAGGCGTCGTTGAAAGATATCAGAACAAAGAATTTCGCAAAGAATTTTCTCCGTCTGCACTTCTTTTTTTTCCCCCTCAAAGATCGTCGCGAAGGGAATCCCTGACCTTCTTTAATTAGAAAAGCAATGACAAAGTTAACAGGCGAGAATCAACGAGGCTTGGCCACGACGATTCTGAGAAACGGGATCGAGGAACGTGGCGTGCAACGTGGCGTCGATCACTCTATTAAGATTCTCCTCTATCAACGCTTCTTCTCCTTCCAACCTTCTTTTCTCCTCCTCCTCTCCACTTTTTTTCTCGAGGACAATTAACCATCGTCTGCGGTAGCGTAAACGCGACACGTAATTTCTTGATGTAACAATCGAACGATCCTCATTCAGATTCATTATTGGCTACGATCTACTCCCGATAATTGTTCGTAAGGACGATGATAATATATTGAAGGAACGTCGAACACGATTGTCGTCTCGTTTTCCGTTAACGAGCATCGTCTCATCCTCGTTTATCGATTATATATATATATCAATTTCATTCACCGACTTCAATATTTTCTGGGATATTGTTTAATCAATACCTTTTTAACTTTATTATTATTATTTTTTTTTTCGAAAGAAATTGATAAAAAGAAATCGTTCCAACGAGTTTCATTCAAATTCCTGGCTGATTAAGAAAGGCTTGAACAATCCTTGAGCACCGACGATTATCCCGTTTACCCCGAAACGAAGTATTCAGAATTATAACATGTTATGATTTTTTGACGGTGAAAAACATTGCTGGAAAAAAATCACGTTTTTCTACGACGATTCAATATTTATGGCGAATAAAACTATATAATCGTACCTTTTTGTTTGCTCAGAGAAAAAATTATTAAGAGCTACGAAATTGATCGATAATTATACCATGTATTTTTATAAAGATTTACTTCGAGACAAGTCTATCCATTTTTATTCCTCTTGTATTCCAGTATGTATTTCTCTTTAGAGGTAATAATATCGATACGAATCAAGGTGAAATCATTTTAAACCGGTCGAACTCTGTATTTCTGTATCCCTTTTGATGTTATTCTTCGAAGAACGATCAACCGCGATAATCGCATTTGCTGCATAATCGTAAAGGTGTAATGCTCTCTCTCTCTCTCTTTCCGATCATGGTGCGCCGAAGGGGACTCTCCTTGTTGAAGGAAGTGTCCCTCTCCCGTTGTCGTAACAAGCGTCATCACTGTTAAGACATTGCTCTTTCTCTTCGATTACATAATCCTTTGAATACGTCAAAACATTATGAAACAAAAGTATTTAGAAATTTGCTTCTTTTTTTTTTCAATCATTTTTGTGAATATGTATTGTATATAATATTATATAAAATAAAAGAAACTTAACAAAGCGTAAATATATTTTATCGTTTTCGTACATGTGACGAACACGGATAATCTGGAATTTCACGATAGAACATTATTGACCTCGTTGTTCCTAAAGAGATATTCTAGGAAAGGTACCACGAGGTGATTAATTAGCGAGCGTCGAAACATTAGGACTCGACACTCCGAACGATTTAAGCGATTTACTTTTGGAAAGCGAGCGAGATACTAATTAAAATTTCCTCGTCGAAATATCCTTCGAGACAAACGTTTCGTTGTAGATACGTTTATATAGCGGTTATCTGCAGTAATTGAATTTACGATGATATCTCGTAATCAGTGTGGTATCAGTCTCTTATCAGAACGGCTTATTTTATACCAAAGATTTTCGATACTTCACCGAGATAATAAAGTTAACTAATGTCTCGTTATCGACGCGTTATCGCTTCTTACGTCTCGTAATAGTCACATTTAACGAGATATTGATGAAAATTTTAACGATTTTCTTACGAAATAACGATTCATTTGCTACGTGAAATTCGAAGTTTAAAAAGTGATCGTAACTGCTTTGATACACACAAGCTTACAAAAATGATTTTCATTACAAGGAAAATTAAGAAATGGCCGTTAAAATCAGAAATCTTAAGGATTTCATCGATTTCATAATTGAAATGTTAAGAATTACGCGATTTTTCTTAAATTTTTTACGATTATAGCGAAGAAAAGGATCCTTGACCCTACGGTTAGTTCTGCTAGGCTTTTTCGAGTTGAGCATGTTGCTCGGCCAATAGACTTGGATCGAATCCAATCTTTGATTAAGGAAAAAGGTCTCGATCCTCTCTGTGAATAGTGTTTCACAGATGGACTGCTTCCAAGGAGGACCGCTACAATGGGCTGTGATTGCGGAAGAAACGGACTATCGGATCTACCTATGGTTCGATTTCACGAAGGATCGAGAACTGGATTACGCGTGAAAGATTCATTCTCGCGATAAAATCGCCGTTCTTTTAATTCGATCGATAAAAAATAAAAAAAAAAAGAATATGAAGGTCGACTCTCGAGTTGGACCAGCTTCAATCAGCGTTTTGATCGTGATCAACAAACATCTTGGAAACGATCACGTTTGATGTCTACAACGAGTCGAGTTCTCGGGACACAATTGTATTTCCTTGTAATGTATTCAATGAACTCGTTTCGTGTTCCAATTACTCAGCACCGGCACATCTACATTTACACCGCTTTAGTGATCCTCTTGTACTCTATTTAATACCAATTAAATTTCCTGCCAACTTTTTAGATGTAGAACTCGGTTTAATCCTATTCAAGGCACATATAAAAAGCACGTACAAAAGAACTTATTTGAATTATTTCAAGATACAGGTTATTACGCAAGGACACGATCGAGAATCACCTTGCCCCTAGCAAGTCAGCGCCCTCTACTCGGAGGAAGGGATTTACGAGCTCGAGGAACGTGAATCGGCTGCGCATACTCGCAAACTACCGCCAAGATCTATCGCCAAGACGATCTTCTCCATCTATTATTCCGCTTCGTTTTAATATGGTTTCAGATGCAGACCGGTTCATCGCCACGGATGAAGCCGTGCGTTTAATCCTTGAATAGACAAAGGCTCGATAAATCGTTCAAGGATCGAGATTTGTTTCTCAATTTTCCAAATCGGTCGCACGTGTTCACGGATAATTTAACACGGAGTAATTTACTTTTGAAAAAAAGATGAAAGCGATAATTCGTATTAACCGAAGATTACTTAACGATGCTCGATGATTTTCCGCCGTGAATCACGCGTGTCGTTAGTCCCTCGAGGAACATAATTAGCGCCTACATCCCGTCTTTGTTCGTGAATACGAGTTGCTAACAGATTTTTAATTGCTTCTCTTTACCGCCCCAACTATCGTTTTTACATTATTTTACAATATTTCGAGAAATGGAACGATGAAATGTAAAAATCAGGACAATCGACACAAGCGATAATTCTTAAACTTAATTTCTTATTGTCAAGAAAGAATACTCGTTCGAGTAACTGATAAGATGACGATAATTCGATAAACAATAAAACAATACGTAAAATGTAATGGTAAAAATGATCAATCAAGTTTGTTTCTTTCGAGACAAATATCAACGAAACCAAAGGTAAAAATTGAAAATCAAAATGCACGTTTCCAATCGTTTCAACCACTTAGAGATTAAAAATTCTATATCTAGTTGCTGTCTCTTTCCCTTTTTCTTTCATCGTGTTCTCTAAACGTGAGATTTTGCTGACGATTGCGCATAAACATGAACAGGGTGTCTGCCTACACCGACTCCGAGTCAAGTCGATGAGCGTGCAGTTGCAACTGCACTCCAACTCGACCAACAACTGTTGGATATCGGCTTGACCTCGACAATGACTCACCGTCAGGTCACCGTGCTCTGACCGTTTCTCCGTCACCTAGGATTTTCTTTCCGCTTCCTCTGCATATCTGCTCTTATGCACGTTCAAACGATACTCTTCTATCGATCTTTACTCTATGTACAATCCACATTTACGTATTTCTATATACCCAAGAATTTCAAGTCATTGACATGGCGTTAATTTACAATGATCTGTATACGCACATCGTCATAATGTACATGCGCATTTTAATTTGATTGGATCAAAGGAAAAGATCAAAAATAAAAACGTAACTCTTATTGATTAAATCTTGAACAAATATGTATTGGGAAATTTTAAATCTTTGGCCACGAGCAACGTACTATTGCGATTCTTTATTTAATTACTGATGCAATTATTTTTGCTTTTTAACTATAAATACAGACACATAGGTCACACAATTTGTTTTTTCTTTTTTTAATCTGTTTGTACAAAGTTCTGTATCTCGTCGATAATATCAATAAAACGAAGCAGATTCTGTGTCGATCGAGAAAGGATGATGCAAGAATAAGTGCAAATGCATACGAATGAATCAAGTTGATCGATAGAAGGAATGAATCAAATAATTATTTCGATTTTCCATCAACCAGTTTTTCAACAAGACAAGAATACAAAAATATTTACAAGAATATTTTTATATCAATGTTCTTTATTTTTTTGTGAAATAAAGCGAACAAACAATCCTTTTTCTCGAAAGAATCTTTTATTCCATTTTATTCTAATAAAAATAAATATACGTTAATCGTCACGATCCAATTCTAACGTTAAACCAAAATTTTGCCACACAATGAGCAGTCCCTCAAAGGTATAAAAACACGCGCATAGAATGTCGAACGAATCGAGTCCAATTAGCGGAATGGCAAAGAACGTTAAGCGCCGCGACACCATTCGTCGTCTCTCTATTCATGCGTTCCTCTCCTCGATGCCCCCTCGTGGATGCACTCGTCGCTTTTCGCGCGATACTATTCCCCTCTCTCCTCTGTTATTAGCGACAGCCTATTTTATAACTCTCGTCAATGTCAATGCCAGAAATGCATTCCGCAAGATTCTCTCGAGCGTTTACCGACCGAAACAAATAAGAAAGAAGAGGGCAAAGACGAGAGAGACATAAATACGCATCATACTATTAACATAATTATTGCGAAAGATTGATAGATATTCTCGTGTAAACTCGATGCAAATTGTTGTAGAGATTGCCGACACCGAGCGTATCGCCGAGATCGATCAATGAATAATATTATTACGTGGCCGTAATATCTACATTTTATTTGAAAATCCTGAATTTTTCGGAAGAAACGGGTTAAAATGGCGTGAACTTTCCACCAAAATGCAAATACCGATCATGTAATATGGCGAGGTAAAACCGAAGGTATGGGACTGCTCCAGATATTCGAACGAGGTTAAAAGGAATTTAGTATTTATGAACAACAATGTGCACGAAGGAAGCGGAGTCATCGATATACAAGAACGGACTCAAAAGGAAAAAATTTATGAGCGTGTTTTATGATTCAAGATTAAGAGGAAAGGAGACAAACAAACGAGAATTCGAGAACGTTTCACGTTCGAGGTACAACAGCCTCTTAATCGAATAACAGGTGTTCGAAATGGCCTCCAAGACTGGTTTACGTCGATATTCAGTATCGTCCGAATCCCAATCCACATCGAGTCTCGCGCATTTGTTTGCCATGTTAAAAAAAAAGAAAAAATATCGTAGTAAATATGATGTATTCAAGTTTATTCTCGTTTCTAGAAGAGCTTAAAACTTGTCTTGCATATAATTCATACTCGTAGATTTTAAAAGTGATTTGTGTATTTTAGAAACTTAGAACTGATATTTATTGCATTCTTATTTTCAATTTGTGACACAAGATACGCATATATATATATATATATATATATATATATATATATATTTAACAAGTTTTATTGCTTATCTCATATACGGAAACAAATATAATTGATCTTGAAGGCTTCTCATTGTTCTTTGTACACCGTAAGCGTCATGGCATTTTCATATTGACAACTTCATCGCATTTTTCACATTTTTGTATTTGAATGAAAAAATTGCTTTTCATTATTCGTAAACAATACCATTTATAAAATTCTTCTGCAACATCTGTCATCGATATAAATAAAAAAAAAAAGGAAATAATAAAAAAAAAATATAGTAAATATGTGGTAGAGAGGAGATAACAGGCAGCATGAAAAAACACGCCTACGATAATTAAAAGCTTAAATGCATCACTCAAATGTGTGTTCAAATTATACCATACATCGTCTTTTCTTTTTGTATCTCTATGCGATTCAAATGTTGCGCGTTACAAAATAAACAAAGGAGAAAAACAGAATAAAAGAGAGGGACAGGGGACAAAGAGAAAGAGGGAGCGAAGAGTCTGAAACAAGCAAATAAAATCCACGTTAAGACGTTAGGCAAACGAACCGCGTTTACGGTGTAAACGCAGCTTAACGATCGACGCCGCGCACGGAGCAAGCTCGCCCACTCTCATCGGCCGGAAAACTGCTTTATCATCCTCCTGCACGATGATCTTGACAGTGACCGTAGCGATCAATGGCGCCGTCAATTAGGCGAATCGCGTACTCGAATTTATGGCTCAGTGGACAACGATGTTTGAAAACGGCAAATCACGCGTGTTCCTGAAAATCTGTTAACCGTGATCTATCAATATTTTTTTGAATAATCCTTTCGTCCTATTTTGAATCTTCGTTCAAATATTTTATTCAACAAAAGTTAAAATTAAAGTTTATTAAACAACTGATGTAAATCATATTTGATTTGTGTTGCGTAAAAGTGAGAACGTGAAGAATTCATCGTGAAAAATTATGTGGAAGGCTTGAACAAGATTTTACTACGAACGTTTAAAAACAAAATTGACAAAATCGATATTAAGAATGTTTTTCGAAAATACAACATATTTTCCAAGAAACAAATTGAAATATTTCTTTTTAGAAAAACCTATTCGCGTTATAATAACTATATTCGTTAACTTTTGTAATCGAACTCTTTTATTTCTTTGAAACTTATCGGGAAGAGCAAGCCCGTTTACAATAAAGTTAATGCATGATTTTTATTTGATCTGCAAATAAAACAAGACTCGAAACCTTGAACATGATTGGAAACAAGGATGGATCAATTTATTGCAAATCTATCGAACTAAATTGCATTGAAGAAAGTAGAATGAAAAATGACAAATGCTCGTCGATAATCGTTAAATATAGTACTGTTTCAAATAGGTTTTGAAGTATAAAAGTTTCACAGGTTTATTGAACGATGCAAACCGAGTTTCGTCACGTCGAAGGAAGAAAGCGTAAACGTCGAATCGAACGATAGACAGGGCGTCACAACCCGTGAGAATCCCCCCAGGAAACCGGAAGTGTACGAAATTAGTCCAATTTTGTGCGCGACAAGTGGAAAAACGTTGGCCATTGGCGACTCCATCGTTGTTCTCGAGGGCACACGCGTGCCGCAACGAGAATCCGCTAGGTGACTCGCGTGTGTATTCATCGCTTGAACCCCGATTAGCCTGCTAGAGGGCCTAATAACGAGTAATACCCTAGTCGCGTCATCGAGCTTAAAGAGATTTCGCAACAGCTCGCGATCTCTTATATGTTCTAACTATTTGACTGTCTATTTGCCTGCTGATCTAACATCGGTGAATAGATTACAAACATCCACTGTAGATATTGATTATATATCGTTTCTCAGTTATTTTCAGACAAAATGTTCCGGTCAATAGAATTGCACAAAAAAATATCAGTTGAAATCAACGATAAACATTTATATGTACGTGACACGATGAAATGAAGAACGAGTAGCATATTTTCTACTGCGATAAATTTGTGGCTTCTTATCTGTCAACAGAAGATTACCACGATCGTCCGGCGATGTTGTAACAGCCTGACGGAATGAACGAACATTGCTAGACATTTCTCCGATGAACGAATATATCACGTGATCTAAACATATGCGTTCTCTGAACATCATTGCTTCGATTCATGACCTGTAGATGCATTCAGCGTGATGCTTTTCAATTTAACTGAGATTTAAATGTTCTTATATATATATATATATTATTCTCATACACGAATCTTAATTTAATATGACACGGTTGGTGTATGAGCCAGACTATGCTTGTAAATAAATACATAAATACATATAAATCAATAAGCGAATCTATTTTCATTTCGTTGATTTGTCACGAGTTAAATTGAAAGACTTACACAATTCTTGACGCACAAAAGAATATTTACACAAAATAATTCGTAATTAAAATGTACGAAAGAAACTTTTCTAAAGGTCATGTATTTTGATAGGTTTAGAAAGTTTATATAGGTTTAGAAGATTTATCAAGATTTCGATGAAAACCATCTCTATTTTTCGATCAATAAAAGCTGATTTAATTCATCCAAAAATTTCGAGATCGAAAGTATAATAAAAGTTTCCTCTTAAATGCCCCAGGTATCCTAATGATTGTAATTTTAAAATACTTCGGCTGTTGAACAACGCGAACTCGTAGGTAGACACATTGGCTGCACACCTACGTGTTTCTAAATAAGTCTTATTCGTAGGTTGGTTGCAGTATGGAAGCAAAATTCATATCTTCTCCGATCTATTCGACCATTAAACGATTATTATTTGTATTATTATCTGAATTCGAATCTTTATCAACAGAGAAGAATACAATATTTATAAGATGACGAATCATATGTTTCTATTAATCTTTTTTGCAATATTTATATATTTTACCTACATACACTTACATATACCAATATTACGAATAAAAACTGTACTTTTCATTATTAACAAATATTTACAATGAATATATATCAAATACTCTGTAGGATGCTCTTAAATACTGCAATCACTGGCAGAGTATATAATTTTCGAATATATTTGCCCGCTTTGGTCTTTGTCACAGACTTTATGCAGTACATAAATTTAGCATGAAACCGGACTATGGCTACAATCTTACTGTCAAAGTATACAAAGTATATTGCGATATAACACGTATTACATAGAGATAACTTTATGGTAGCACATATAATTTTAAATTAATAAAGATCATTTATTTGTTTTCAAAATAAATTAACCTTATTGACTATTGAATTCTCTTCTCTCAGATAATAGTACGTATGTATTCTTTATTTTGATTTTTGTTTTTTAACCGAAAATTACTCTTCCGTGAAACATGTGATATCGCGTGTATCGATACGTAAACGCATAGCACGTACGCATACAACACTCGAGCGGAAAACACGTGCATATAGGTTATGTACGCGGCATGCAAGAAAGAGATGGTAAGAGAAACCGCGTAGAAGTAAAGAGATAGGAACAAGTGTAAAGAGGAGGAAAAAAGCGGTGAAGACAGTGAAGCTAGTGAATGCGTAACAGAAAAGGAGAGACTATAAGGACTACTGCCGTTTTATTGGCAGAGGTGAACGACACTGCCTACTGCAAGGTGGATGCTTGTATTTCGCATAACCACTCGTCGTTGGAACGTGCCATGAGTTTATGGGTCACTACCTACTGTTTTCAAGCATCTTCTTACAAAAATAGTGTGAATTCGTTGAATTAAAATTGTATCGACATTAATACATAAACATAATATAAATTATATCGATGAAAACTATGAAAATTTATTTTTTCCTTTTTTGTGTTTTATTAATTTGTTTCTTTTGTTTAGAATAGAAAAGAAAAAATCTTATATATCTTGTTTATAGAAGAAATTTTTGAAATAATATAATTTCATTATTTGCAACATTTTTAATAAACGTCGACATTTTAAAAGCTAACCTTTATGCTAGTAAAGTACACTTAACATGAATTTCCTAATGACTGATTTACATTAAATCGTATACGTCTCAATTAATTAAAATGTATATATGGATTTTTTTTGAAATTATTTAAATAATACTTTCTGAAAATCAACAATTCATTCAATATGTAACTTCCAATTGCAGAAGATAATAAGCTTGTACAGGTTATGTAAGAGTAATTTGAAGGACGAACAGCAGGGGAACGGCCTAATCAACAAGAGTAGAGTCAGAATTTATGATTAATTTTATAGTTAACATTATAATTTTGTATAATAATTTCATGAAATAAAATCTCAAATAGAATAATAATATAAGAATACATAATGTAAGATGACATCCACATGGTGTCACAATTTATAAATTTCAATTTTCAATTCACATAAAATAATATAAAATTATGCTATGCATGATAATATCGACATTTCTAATTGAAAAAATTACTAATTGTATGATATAAAATTTCTCTTGTGGCTATCGACAATATACGAAATTTATATTGCAGGAAAATCGGTCGAGTAACGTGAACTGACCTCTGCTTTGCCGCTCCTCATCGATTTTCTGAACATACGTCAATACGAAGTACGCCAGACAAGTATTCACAGAATTAAATGCTATTACTTTTTAAATATTCGATAAATAAAGATTTCTATCACCTTATATATAATAATTGTATTAAATGTTTAAGAAATAAAGATGTATTTTTAATATAAATGTGCTTATCGCTAAATATTTTGAGGTTAACTACAGCAATTTCATATTATCTTTATATCGAATAATAATATATAATTATTAAAAAAACAATATTAAATTTGCATTATTTAATGTTTTATGTAACATTAATATTACATCATTAATATCATTAATATTAATATCATATCATTTTATTTTTAATATTATCATTTATAAAATTTATATCAACTAAAAGAAGAATTTAATTATTTCAATATACATAAACGTGGTACTTTGTAATTGTTTAATCATGCAATTAATAAAAACAAAAAATAAAAAATAAATAAAACAGAATATATTGAAATCATTAATTATATTCATTTTTAATATTTTTATTTATCATGAGAAAATATAATTTATTTATATATTAACTGCTCAATATTAAAAATTATAATAAAATATTTTGTTAGTTGTATAATTCCTTGATATCAAAAATATTTGGTTTTCATATATAATGCATAAATTAAGATCTATATTCATAATAATGAGAAGATTTAACAATATATATATATATAATAAATATGAATATTAAAGATATAAAATGAAAAATTATAAGAATATATAACTTGCATTTTCAATCAATATCATGAAGATAGATTCGTTTGATTGTAACACAAAAACTTTATATTAAATTAAGCAGACGTATTTATATTATTATGTAATATCATTTATATATAAATATTATAGTATTATATCTTACACTAATCATAATGTGAAAGATAATATTTGAAACTATAAATATATTAACTTTTTTGCTTTTCATTGTAAACATAATTACATATATATCTTTTATACCTTTAAATCTACAGATGATATAAAGCGGATAGCTTGTGTTATTACTTATAAATATTATTTAAATAGATCATGATGAAAAAAAATATAAATATATTTATTAGTTCCCATTCATAAATCTTATCAATATATCTTTGTGACATATAATGAAAATGCGAGAAATATATAAAGGAATAAAGTATAAGATCACAACTAACCTTTGAGCTGTGGTAACTGCTGAAGTTCAACATCTTGAGAGTTACGATAACGAGATGAACCCTGTGATTTCTTAGATTTCTTCTTAAGAGATCTCTTGGCAAAGGGATCTATCCGGTCCACAAAAGTCGCTGACGACATGTTGGGATTAGCAGAGGCACTATAAGAACTGGAGGGAAGTGGAACGCTGGAGGCACTTTCGTGCCTCGGCTGCACTTTTTCGGCGTTGGACGCGACTAAAGAAGATTGCATCCACCCCGAGGAGGTCGCATTCCGCGTCGAGGAAGATGAACTCACTACACACACAAGGATAAAGCAACACTACACGATTACCAAGCGCACGTGGTGTACCTGAACACGGTAACCTACTGGTTCAGACGTTCCTGAAGTAGAGAGGGATGAAAATTGATAGTAGTGCGTGCATAGCACGAGTTTTTCCGCGTAACAGAGCAACGTGTTAATCGACAAGGTTTGTCAATCGAAGAGATCCATTAAGTTCACAGTTCAATTAAAATTCAATGAAGAATTGTCAGCTCGTTTTTGTATCGGTTGAGAAAAGGGGCGCGATCGCTTGTTAGGCGTTGTCACACGCGAACGCACGCCCCGTCGTACGTCGAATCTCCCACCTACACCGTGCAACACAGAAGCGGCACCGTGTCTTTTCTCGATCGTATGTGGATTACGCGTTACCTGAAACCACGACCGATGATTTGGTCTATGGTTCAGTTCTTCGGTTTTTGCCGTTCGAACGAATATTTGATTTACGGCGCCGGAGACCGTGAACGGCTGGCAGGCTTACCGTACCGTGCCTGCGTGTCGGGTACCAAATCGCGAAAGAAGCACCGTTACGAAATAGCTTGTAGCTTGTCTACAAGCGGTTTTTCGTCGCGCGAAATCTATCTTCCACAAAATTATCTTCCTTCCGCACGCGGTAGCCGCACTCCGCTCGCGCAGCTAAACGCACACACTCACTTAAACGTTGCGATGGGGGACACTGAGGCTCGAACAGCACTCGGCCGCCATCAGCTGCTCGGACCGACGAGCTTCTTTCATTTTTGCCGGAACGACCGACAGACCGTCAGGCGCTAAGTCCTGCCGAGACGTCTTCCAACATCGTACGTTTTATTACGCGCACACAAGTTACTACAATTTCGGCATCTACCGCACGTAAAATTTAAATTAAAAAGAAAAAAGGATCCTTGCACCGTCGCCCTCTTCACTTATTGAAAACCCGTCAAGAGGTGCCTTGTGTGCCTGAAAATAGTAATGTGCACTCGACAATCATCGGCCGGAGATTCCCGATCAAACACGAATACCAGCGAATACCCTAGATTGCGCCACTTTACGAATCTTTACCGTTTTGCCATAGTACTATTGCTTTTTTTTACTAGGAACATTTAAATTTGCAATTAAATAACTACATTATTAACATCACTTGAAACTATTGGTTAAAAATTATATTTCTTTTTAATATTTTCTGATTGATGTTTATTGTCTATATTGATAATTTATTATCAATTGCTTCCGTTTCTATGAACTTAGCTTAATATAACTATACAATATATTTTATAGTTGGTACTTTTATGTTAGAAAAATAATAGAAAATAATTTATAAATTTGTTTCTAAGATTTTTTGATACATTGTTGTATTATATATTAATTTATATTTATAATGTATATAATATCTATATATATATGTATGTGTAAAGTTATATTTTATATATTATATATTTTTATTTATTTCACAATTTTAATATTTTTTTAAAATTATTTGCATTTATAAAGTCATTTTCTTATTTTATGTATTATGTTTGTTGTTATATTTTGTATTAATATATATTTGATATTACCGATCCATAATACATAATTGACAAATATCGTTACATACTTCATAGTTTACAAACTTTTACAAGTTATCATAACACATTGTTAAATTTTAAAAACAAAGTGCTTTCATAAAAATAGCGTATTTTTATTATTTAAAATAAATTTTGAAATTGATGACATATTATAAGATTATGTCATTATATTATATGGAATATAATTTGTTGTATTCGATATTTAACCTTTAAATACTTATATTATGCTGTTAAAAATAAAGTGTATTTGTTAATGTATATTTTAAAATTTAAAAAAACGCGTTATAAATTTCAGAAATATTAATAAATATTGTTTTTTCATCTAATTCTTCATGTGCTCAATACCAAAATCAAATGCATTAAATTTGTTTACTCGATGTCCTGGATTATATTGTGGAAGAGAATTATTATCAGATGGAAATTGGAGTGACTGTGGTGCATGTCCTCGAGGATTTAGAGCAAATGCCTCTTCAATATGTGTACCCTGTGATGATGAACCAATGCTTTATGATTGGCTCTATCTAGGATTTATGGCATTAGTAGCATTGGTACTACATTGGTTTTGTATTGATATGGTATCTAACCAGCGTAATATACCTAAGAAAGTGATTGCATTACATTTGTCTGCTTTATTGGAAGTTGTTTCTGCATCTCTAATTACTTTACAATTGACAGATCCTGTAGGTAGTTTTAAAGTTAGATCATGTAGAGCTATGAAACTTTCAGATTGGTATACATTATTACACAATCCTAGTCCAAATTATGAAGAAACTTTACATTGTACACAAGAAGCTGTTTATCCTTTGTTAGTAATTTTTTAATCATTAATTTATTTAACGTTATTCAATTTGAAAAATTAAATAATCATTTAATTCTTAGGTACACTATGGTGTTCATTTTTTATGCTCTAGGAACAGCTATTATGTTAATAATAAGACCAATTGTAGCCAAGAAATTTTTACCAAGACAAGGAAAATTTTCAATTTATGCTGCTCTTTATTTTTATCCTATTTTAGCATTACTACATGCAGTTGGTGGTGGTCTTATATGTAAGTGAAACAATTTGAGAAATGATATATTTCTATAAATTATTTAATTATTAAAATTATATGTAAATTATGTATCTCTATATTTCTAATAATTGTTTTTACAGATTATTCATTTCCATATATAACTATAATATTATCTGTATTATCTAATGCAGCACATTTTTCACTTAAATTAAATCAGGTAATATTTTTTTTTATTATTTATATTTAACTATATTTTTAAATTAATTAATATATTTAATATAATATAATCCACAATTCATGTTTTATTATTAATTTTTATTTTTTTTTCCAGTCAATGAAAGCATTATTATTAAGTTGTGTATCAGATATGAAAAATGCAATAGTTATTTTAGGTCATTGGCTTTTATATGGATATGGATTAATGGCTGCAGCAACTTTTCGTGGTTTTGGTATTCATCCAGCAATGCTTGCTTTAGTTCCTTTACCTGCATTGTTTTATATTCTTACAGCAAGATTTACAGACCCACATAAACTTCATATTGAATAAATATATATTGTGAAACTATTTATTGTTGATTTGATCATGATTAAAAAAACATTTTTTTCTTAAGTAATAAATGATGAGTTAATTATAGAATTTCCATATATATTTTTTTTTCATATTTAATTAATCATGCATCACATTTAATGATATTATTCATAAAAGCAGTACATAATTATTTATAATAAATGCTATAATATATAATAGTATAAGCATAATAAACATGAGATTAATATTAATCAATAATATTTTTTATCTCATAATTAATTTTTTGGAACAAATGTTAAAACAATTGTACTCTTGGCTGATATAGGAACCTTATTAGAAGGCAATTTTGTTCTGTAAAAAAAAAAGTTTTATTAAAATTTATATATATAATTTATAAAATAATTTTTTAATGTCTTATAAATAAATAAAAAAATAAAATAAATAATAATTATGAAATAATATTACCTTATTGTTTCACCATCTTGCACATAATTAGGACTATATGCAATTACACTAACTTCTTCAGAAATTTGTGGTATTATAGAAAAGTCCACGACAGTAGGTTCTTCTGCCGATTGATACGCTACTAAGTAACCAGGATTGCCGCTCTTTAACCTAAATAATTTATTTTTAATTCAATATTTTTATGTGCATAATAAGAAAAAATAATTGGCTCGGTTTTCAAAAATGATAAATAAATTAATATTTTATTATTTGTTAGTTAAAATCATTAATATTTGAAGTTATTTTTACAGAAAAATTTTTACAGGTTTCATGCTATATGTTAGTAACAGAACTCACCAGCTCCTGCGTTGCATAGAAGGAAGCGTGGAACAGGGTAAATTGATCTTTGGTTAGTAAATTATGTAGTACATTATTGTCAATAATGTGAAATGTATATGTATATAATGTGAGATGTATATAATGTATATGAACTATTTGAAGATTAAGTATAGTATTAAAGCATAATTAAGATAATTGATAGCAATTGTGATTGAACTCTTTTTAACATAAATAAATATTTCAATTAGTTAATTTTGTTTCTAAAAGATATAACTTTTATCAATTTTTATTATTATATTATTATTGTTATTGTTGTTGTTGTTATTGTTATAAAATTATAAAGATATATTATTCAGATGTATGAATGAAAAAAAAATATTGTCAATATTAAAAAAAAGAAAATACTTATATTACCTTGTGTATACAAATACACTTCCATTAATAGTCTTGAGCATTGTCTCTCCATAAAGGAATGTTAAGCTTTCTCGTGCTTTAGATAAAGTTGCAAAGGCATCTTTTGCAGATAAAGTATCATTCAATTTTAGCACAGGTGTTCCAGGTAAAAGTAATATCATGAGCGTTAAACTATCTGCTATATCTGCAGGCATTCTTTCTCTCAAACTATGTTTTTTACCATTGATCTAAAAAATAATATAATATATATAATATATAATATAATATAAATTTTATGAATATTTCATATTGACTTACATCCCAAGCAGGCCAAGAAGTGAAATTAAGCCAATGAGAAATACCACGCTGTAAGGTTGTGGCATTTATACTGCTATCTGCAGTTGTAAGGAATAATGAATTTTGTGGGGTATCAATTAGTCTTTTTTTCTCATTATAAACTTCAAGCATGTCAGTACCAATATCATCTTGAAGAGCAAAAAATCTGGAAAAATTTTTGTTTGAAATATATATATATATATACACTATATATACAATTATGAAGGATAACCAACCCTTTATTTTCTGTTTCATTATAAATTCTTTCTTGCCATTTTGTTAAGATACCAACATTTTCTGGACGATCTCTTGTATAAGCATGTACTAAAGAATTATAATTATCTGCTTCAGTAGGTATAACACTTCTGAATTCATCATGAAGATTTGGATCTTCAATTAAATATTGAATATTAGCTAAACGAAATCCACTTATTCCTAATTTTATCCAATGACTTAAAATATCCTAAGGATTAAGAATGAAGCATTATTAAGTACATTTTTGCATCTCTATATAAAAAAGAATAGAAAAATAACTTACAGAAAATTCTGCTACTACTGTTGGATTATTATAATTTAATTCAGGTTGTGTTTTATTGAATTGATGAAAATAATATTGTGCTCTTTGTTCATTCCATTCCCACGCTGATCCTCCATATACACTTAGCTAAAATAGTTTATATAATAATATATATAATAAAATGTATTTTTTAAGAATACAAATTAATTACAGTTTGAAAAATTATAACTAACCCAATTATTAGGTGGATTACGTCTTCCATCAGATGTTATTTTTGCATCAGCCCAAACATAATAAGATGAGAATGGTTCTTCTCTCTCAATAGAACGTTTAAACCAAGGATGTTCAATTGATGTATGACTTGGATCTAATTCTAAAATAATATATTGTTCTCTATCTTTTGCAGCTTTTATAAGAGTTTCCAAATCACTTAGAGTTCCCAATTCTGGTTTAATATTTTTGAAATCTTCTGTTCCTCCTATTTTTTAAAATGCCATGTTATCTGTTATTTATATTAATTATATGTAAAAATATGTAAAAATTATATATTTACCTGTTAAACTTTCTTTAACTATGGAAGCAAGAGAAATTGCATCTACGTTTTGCTCTTTCAATACATTTAACAAAGATTCTACACCTTTTAGATCATGAGTGTTTGTCTCAACAGGATCTAATTGAACAATAGAACTTCTCTCCCACCATTCTTTAGGTTTTGGTGCTGTACATTTTGGAGCCATTACCACAATAGCTATAGCACCAGCTAGCATAGCTACCCAAAGTAACCAGAAAGTAACAAATAAGAACCATCTTAATCGAATCCAAAATGGATCATTAGCAAATTTCATTAATTCTTCTTTTCCCATTCCAGACAGAGCTTGCTTAACTGTTTCAATATCAATTTTAGTATCTCCATTTTCGGAAATAAATTTTACCTATTTGAAATAATAATATATCATATAAGAAATTAATAAATTTGATATGCAATCAATCATGATTATTTCCCGAATTTTTTTATTCTAACTTTACTCTCTAGTTTTTGTAAAACATCTATACAAGATGATGTAATAACAAAAAATATTTACTTTCAAATAATAAATTTAGAATATTATAAAACATGGAACACATGAAACATATGAAAAAGGATTAGAAAGTTATTTAAAATTCGAAAGTAAATTGATTATTTCTTATTATTGAACAAAAAAAATGGCGAATAGATAAAATTAAAAACTATTGTAAAAAAAGGAATTTTTGTACAAAACAAAAATAATAATGATAATAATGATAAAAAAGAGAAAGATAATTTTTTAATTATATGAAAGTGGCACATTTTATTGATCGTGTAGATTAAGACATTTTTCAAGAATATGCTTATGAACATACCTCGGTCGTATCTTTTATAGGAGAAATTTTACTCTCATCCTTGAGCATTTTTTCGTGGACCCCATCATCAATCTCGTTTTCATTATTTGGTTTTCCCATTGTAATATTTTCTACTTTGTCTTGTCTAGCAGTATCGTCGTCCGGTAACGCCTTATATGTAGCAGTAGCGACAACTGCCGTTTCTTTCGCGTTCCCATTCGCTTCGACACTATCTAAATTCAACCTCCCACTCTCCATTATGATTATCGAACAAAACCAAGGTCGTGCTTGAATTATCTTATATGATGGGGATGTGCGAAAATTCTTTTTTTCTTAATAAACTTCTGATGAATCTTAGGCACCCTGAGCGTCAAGAATGACTGAACAAACGCGTTTTAAGCCATGAAGATGTCTGGTTGGTTCTTATTCTCTTTTTGTCACTACACCTATTTACTTTACTACTACAAACATCAGACACAAAGTAAAATCAGGGACGGCTATTCTTGCACCAAAATATCATAATTTCATAATTTCAAAGTAAATAATATTGAGATTTATAATATATTATAAAAATTAAAAAATGTCATAATTTTTTCATATATTAAATAAATAATTTTTATTTAAATAAAAGTAGATAATTATATTAATTTGATAAAGATGTTTTCATATATATTATATATTAAAATATATTAATAAATATAAAATAGTTAATTAAAAAAAATAAAAAAAAGTTAAAAAATATATAAAAAAATTTAGAATTAGAAATATTATTTTATATATAAAATTATTAAAAAAATTGTTGGAAGTAATCGTTTTGTATGGGGTTCTGTTTTTTTATAATCCAGTACTGATGTAAAGTCTCCCCTTTCGATTCAATGATTCCACCGACGAATAGAATACTTGCACGAAAGAACAGTGCAGAAGATATATCTATATATGGTATATATGTGTGTGTAATACTTCGTCGACAAAATTCGTTTTTATTGGATATTTCGAAATTACAATTGCAAAATATTTAAAGATATTATTTTGAAAATATTCTATATCTTTTTATAATTTCATTTAATAGTAATTCTATCGAAAATAAAGAACTAAATGATTATTTTATATCTTGTCAATAATACAAAAAATATACCATCTTTATAAATCGATTTTTTATTTATTGACTTATTCAGAAAGATTGGAAACAGGATTGTATATTATATTAATTCAAATTTGGAAAGTTTACTGAAACAAAATAAATTAAAATAATTATAAAACATGAGAGTAAAGATAAACAAAATTTATTACTTAAATAATTTAATACTTACTGTATTTGTTACATTTACAATAATTATATCCTCGGTATTGTGACATATTTTTGATATAAAGCAACAATGAGATAAAATGGATATAATAATTACTATTATTAACATCGCCCATAAAAACCAAAATATGCAGAGACGAATGTTCATACATATTGGATCAATTGTATAATATTTAAAATTATCGCTCACTAATTCTAGAAAAAAGATTTTCTTTATATGTATTTAAACAAATATTTTTTTGTTTTATTATTCTTTAAATTTAAATTTTAATTCATCAACAATTTAATATATTTTTTAAACTATGATTTAAATACGTACATTTTGTTTTATGTTTTTTAATTGTACGCATAAATTATAAGATATAATTTTAATTGATCGAATCTAGATTCAATATTTTAATTTATGAACTTCCGGTCTCGAATTGCACATGGCACATGAATGCGCGAGCATATATGTTATGATTGGTTGAATTTAAATTTGAGATTTCATTCAAATATCATTCTCTTACTGTACGCGTACTTTGCATGTTTTGTGTATAGTGATGTCAAACCTGTGTCTTTTTTCTGTTCGGATCCACCAAATTGTACACCTTCATAAATCGATTTGTCACAAAAAAGGTAAGTAGTTTCTGCAGATCCCATTGTTTTGTATTCCTTTTCGTATTCTTCGTATTTTTCACTATTGTAACGAGTGATTAACAGATTTCTTGAATTATCATTTCTTCCTTCGCACGTTCGTTTGCTTTCCGATTCAATAAAAATATTTGTGTTTACACTACTTAAGTATTTAGGCTGACTGTTAATGATCGGTATTACAAAACCAGACAATGAAGACGAATACGACATTTCTGTTCGCGATAAATATAGACATGAATAGATAGCAATTGAATGATAGATAGCAGTGAAATTTCTTTTGCTGCCCCTATTACTGTTTGTCTTTTGTGCTTATCTTACGAGAGATACGTTTATTGAATGTATTTGCGTTTATTTAAACCCTGTTTTTCTGCTTAAAAAGGAATCTATATATAAATGATTAACTGAATGACATAAATGTAATATTTTAAATTACAATGCACTATTTATAATCACAAATTCAATGAGGGATATGTTCTTACTGTTTACAAGACAATGAACTGTTTGAAATTTTTATTTTGCCTTACTTCACATTCGTTTGCATTTTAAACAATCAATAATACTTATATCGTTATTAGATGTATAATTATATAAACGCAAATAAGATTTATTTTTTATCATAATCTATAATTTATAATTTTAAATACAACTGATTTATAAACGACATATGCCACTACCTGAGACCATACTTAGTTTATTATGAGTCATTCAATTCATTGATTGTTTCGTGAACGTACTTGAATAGTACTTGTGTTGTTATTAATATAAATTATAGCAGTACTTTAGAACCAGAATATTAACGTTTGAGGCTGATGCCTCTGTTATCAAAAATAAATTTCATATCTCTAAGATATATTTAATATATATAAAATGGGATGGATTAATATAAAATTAAATATACATTCGTTATTTTTGTATTTATAAGCTCTTATTAATACAAAAATATTTCGTTTAACTATTATTATTTTAATTCTAACTAAATTTTTTATTCTATAAAATTTAAATTAGTAAAATGATGAAAAGTTAAATAATAATGTTACTGTAATACTTATACTTGTTATTATATGTATTATTGATGAACAAATAGCAGCTGAATTTTTTCTAGTTGTCGTCGATGTAGAAATTGTAGTTGTTTCACTTGTATTATTTCCTTCAGATGTATTACAATTGCATGTGTCAGCTTTTAATACTAATGCCGCATTTGCTGTGAGTATAATGTTTTTTGGTGAAATAGTTGATCTAATAAATAAATTATTCAATTATCTTTGTGAATAGTTAACAAAAAATAATCTTTTCTGATAGAAGAGATAATGCTTACGTAACGTGAACAGCATTACTAGAAGCGATAATAATATCCAGAGGATCTTCAAAATTCGGATATAGTGACATTAAATTAACTGTTTCATATCGTAGGCCCAAATTAATAACAATAAAATATGTAGGATTATTTTCTAAAGATCTAATAAAAAATAAAATTAAATACTTATTGAATATTTATTGAATATATGTAATATCATTACATACCTTTTAAAAATAAATATGCGACCATCATTTAAAGTTGCAAATTCATAATCTCCATGAGTAAATACTTTATCCTTCCTAAGAGCAGCAAGTAATTTATATGTATTCAAATTACTATGTGATTTATATTGCTGAGCTTCAACATTTCTTTCTATATAATCTGGATGAAGAGGAAGATATGTAGTTTCATTAGACGAAAATCCTGCTGAGATACTAGAGTTCCATTGCATTGGTGTCCTTGCAGGATCTCTGGAATAATTTGCATATGTTTCCTTCGTTCTTGAACAACCCATAGGATCGATTGTTTCATTCCATAACATTTTTCTATCTAACATAGCAATCTCTTCTCCATAATAAGTATATGCTTGACCAGGTAACAGTAAATTAAGCATATGAAGTCCATCTACGCGATTTAATCCGATCCTTGAGGCTGCTCTTGAATTATCATGATTGGAAAGCTAAAATTATATAGATCATCTTTTTAGATTCTCTTTTCAAAATTATTATTGCAGAAAATTATTATTGCAATATATGCATTCTTACCACCCAATTTGTGCTTGCTTTGTTAGGAATTTTTTTAAACCAATTTTCCAAAACATTTCTAATATGCTCAGCAGTACTTGTATTATGAACTGAAGTAATCAATCGGAAATTAAAAGGTGGAATTCCATTGTGTGTTGAATTACCATAAAGTGATATTAACACTTCATCAGAATCATAAGATTCAGCAATTAATAATCTGAAAATAGTTACGGCATTTTAATATGAAGACTATAAATTAAAATAAGACCTTTAATATTTCTATACATACTTTGAAGTTGCATTATTTTTCTTTACCCAATCATCAATATATGAGCGAAACTTATATACAAGAGCTGTGTTTTCTGGTAATCCAGTTGTTCCATTTCCTTTAAATTCATCTTTTAAATCTATATCTTCATAGAAATATGACACTGCACTGATTCGAAAACCATCAACATTTTTCTTTAACCAAAAGCTGAAAATATTCTGAAAACATAAGAAAATAAATTGTTATATATAATGTGTATATATATAAATTATGTATATAAAATTTATTTACTTATGTTATCATAATGAAAATGCTTTACCAGTAATTCTTGCAATACATTTTCATTTCTTAAATTCAGATCAGGTTGGGATTTATGAAATTTATGATAGTACCACTGCTTTCTATTATCGTGCCATGTCCATGCAGATCCCTTTTCATCATTGTAAGTGCTTACCTAAATTAAAAATAATATTAATTTATCAAGTATTAATTTCTCAAAATCATTTAATTAATTAAAAAAAAGTTACCCAATTATTAGGAGGATTATTTTTCTTCCTTTCATCTGTAAATCCATTTGCCCAAATGTAATAGTCATTATAAGGTTTAATATTTTTACTTGACAGTATAAACCATTCATGTTGATCGCTTGAATGATTTGGTACTATATCTAAAATTACCTTCAGATCTAAAATATTTTATTTTGTTAAAAAAAAATTGATATTTACATAATGGATAAATAAATTATATCAATTATATTATTGAGACATACCACGATTATGTGCTTCTCTTATAAGCTCATCAAAATCCTGGAGATTACCAAATAGAGGATGAATGTCAGTATAATTGGAAATATCGTATCCAGAATCTATAAGTGGTGATGAATAAATAGGGTTCAACCAAATTGCATCTATTCCAAGGCCTTTCAGATAATCGAGACGATTTATGATACCTGTATGACATTAGAGACTTATTTAAATTATATTTTTTTACATTAAATATTTGTACATACATTTTTTATAAATCATAAAATATTTATTTCCTCATATGTTTCTCGTCTATATTTCAAAAATATTAAAATTATAGCATTATATTCTTCATAATAATTTCTAGATCAATGAATAAAATAATTATTTCCATCGTATGATAACATAAAAATTTTATCTATGACATGTGAAAAATTTGAACTTCAGTTGGTACATATCATACATGACCAACGAATGATAATCGAGACCTACCCTAACACAATCCCGTGAGATTAATGTTTCGCGCATTTAACGTTTACAATACGTTCGCTATAATTTTCAAGAATAAATTTATGATAAATTTCATAAAATCACTATATTTATACTATCATATTTACATATAAATAACAATAAACGTTCTTATAAGAAGCATTATTTAAAATTTATTTCAAACAAATAAACTTCCAAATTTCCATCAGCTTTCTAAGATTCAAAATTAAATAAAATTTTATTGCTAACAATATCATGTTCCATTTTCATATGTACTCGCTATCCAATGAATTACTATCAAATACCATATTTTTCAATTAATTCGAAATCTCGATATTTATAATTTATTTACAACACATCTGTAGATTTACATTTATAACGTACCTTTTAAATCACCCTCGCCATTTCCATCACTGTCTTGAAATCCTCTCGGCCAAATTTGATAAATCAAAGCGGTTTCCCACCATTGCTTGTCGATCAATTTGGAATTGCTCGATCCCATAAGAAGAATACTCAGAATTAATCGTATAAAAACACAATAGTGATCCATTTCGTCAATTGTCGTTGAAACTTCGATCCATGATCCACGATTCGGCCCTATTATATATATTTTTGGCAGAAATCGGGTTATCGCTTTATCTATCGCTATCACGATGATTCCTATATCCTTATCGCTCTTATTCCTTGTTCTGTATAAGGTGTAGCCGTGTCATTATTTACGTGTTACGAATACCGAAATATTCCTTTAATCCCTATCGTCACGACGAGTCATCCATCGCGATAAATTTTTATTTGACCAGTGAAGAGGAAAATTTAATACCAGCTCCGTTGCGAAAGGGATATAATTATACAAATTGCTTGAAAAATGTGTCTGCGTTGAAGATACCAACTGATGATTTCAACTGAAAATAAAAAAGAGATAAAATTTTTTTGAGCTCTTTATATCTTTTTTCAAAGTAATAGATAGCCTAAGATTTAATCAACCTACGTTATGCAATTTTATCTTGCCATCTTTTTCGCGTTAAAACTTGCTGCTTTCGTATCGAGAATTACTCGTTCGAGAGATCATTGTCGTCATAGCTATTGACACGACACACAATGAATACTCAAGACGAAAACTTGGAACATCGTTGCCAAGAAGAAGATTTTTCTGGCATTCCTGGCGCTTATCCTAAATAAAGTTTTGTCAGGTAGATAGCATCGATTACTTCGAATTTTTTACTCGATCACATCTGTTAAAAATTCAAGTCCATCGATTCATTCGATAGCCGAGTATCGTGAATAAATTATCCGTCGTATTTTTAACACCAAGTTTCCTTTTTATCCTCTTTTGCCGCATCGAGCACCATCACCGTTTCTGCCAGCCAGAAATTGTACGCTCGCCGTAATTAATTCCATCGATTTCCGCTTAATTAAAACTCCGCCCGCAACTTGTAAAAACACGACGCGTCGCGGCACAGCATCGTTTTAATTCGGTCTGCGCGGCGAGTAAAAAGGCGAGCGGTGGCGTGCCATTCGAAAAATACATTATCTCCGTTCCTATTTCGTTCGTATTTCAACAAAATTCATCCGACCCTCGCCTCCTGGTAATTCATTCTCGCGGTTAACCCTTTCTCGGTTTCCGACCGAGCCAACTTTCGCACGTTCAACTGACCACGGAATGCCTTATTGCGTCATCTAATTCAACGTGTAAGCCTCTTACGATTCTGCGATTCGTTCCATCGTTATTCGTCGAGATGATTCGTAAATTCGCGATATATAGATTTAGGGATTGTACTCATAAAGAAGATTAAAATAAAATACATCGTATAAATGGCCCAGCATATCTCACACTGTGAATTATGAAAGATTAAAGAAAATGTGCTCCAAGTGTTTTATGTTATGTTTTTTCAAGCGTTCCTGAAATATAGTTGTCCATTGAATACACAATACGCACACTTTTGCATGCATTCGAACAAGACGAAGATCTTTAATTCTTTAATTTCTTGATCTGATATTTTTTACTCAATCTATTACTTGTACGTACGTACAAATTACTTTAAATTTAATTCAAACACAAAATCGATGGCGGTCCAAATACTTCCAAATAATTTGAAAGAGATTGGTTGTAGAATTGGTTGGTTATTTATCGTATGGACGAGTTGTTGGGACACGGTAAAACAACGAATTGACAGTATTGAAAATTCGATCATTTTGTTCTTCTTCATCGTTTCATCACGCATGGAACGAATTATTAATCGGCACACGCAGTTCACCATTTATTTGCGTACACCGTATTGACAATACAAATTATCACAAAGTCACACCACGCGTTAAATAATTTCTACGTATGTAAAAAATTTATTTACATTACATACGTGGTTTGCTTTACAAATAATCTTCCTTTTTTCATTTTCAATCCTCAATGGCTCTTTCATAACTCGTTTATAACACAAGTATTCGTCTTTTAAATAACTAATATCCACAATAATTCGAATAATGGCGATACGTTTTTCGTTCAGGGAAATATACACCGTTTTCCATCAGGAAACATATCCTCTCTCTACGTATATAGGATTCAGAGATAGATCTGTTCGCTTCTCGGCTGTTCATAATGGACAGTGAGATATCGTTTGTCCCCTCACGTCGAAAAGAAAAATAATGTAATTTGCATAGCGCCGTCAGATAACGATGACCCACCAGCTGATCGATTTCTTCCGCAGTTTTTTCGTTTGTCCAAATTATCCTTCTTTCTTATCGCAGATGGAATTATGAATGGGAAATTATTATATATCTGATTGTTTGGTTATTCCTATTTCCTATAAAATTTTTCAATAAGAAAAATCGATCCAGGGTTAGATTATATATATATATATATCGATAGCGGTGCATTTTCAAGTGCTTTAGTTTAAGAGGCGATATTAAATTCTGACGGGACGAGAGCAGCCATTTATGCGACAAGGCATTGAATTTATTCCGATTATCGTTTATTTTAAACTTTACTCGTCATTTATTTGCCCCCCTTTTTATCTCCGCTAATGCAATATCTCTCAAAATATTCACGGTTTAATTTTTCGTATCACAATTTCTATTCTTTTTACCAAAATAAAGAACGAGGTATTCCAGCAAAGATTTTAAAAAGGTGGTTCGATCGACGTCGAAAATTCTTCTTCACCAAGTATTTAACTATAATTCATTCTGAAGCTGAAAATTTAAAAAAAAAAAAAATTAATTGTTTGTGATACAATCTTATCTTAAAAGCATTAAGTGTATGTATAATATAATTTGTAAAAAAAAAAAATCACTTCCACGCGCGTATACAATTTTTGCGCTAACGCGTTCCCGATGAATCGAATTTCCTTTAATCCAACAATTTCTCTTCATCCTCAAAATAGATCCGCTTCCTGCGATCGAATTTGATTTATAAAAAATTATCTCAACAGGAAGTTATATCTCACCAACAAATCGAAAATTGTTAATCGTCGATCATTATAGTGGCGGGATTTACGAATCGGAAGTTAATTCGCGTTTTATCACGATATTTCGAGCGAAAACATTTATATCTTCTTCCCGTTGTATCTTCTCGCTCCATTGCTTTCCAATTAAAAAAAAAAAAAAAAAAAAGGAAAAGAAAAGAAGAAGCAATTACTCGGTTTATTTATCCGTTTCAAACTGCAGACGTTCAACTGGACTCCGCGTGTGGAATGTCTACGGCGAACAATCGAAGGAATTCCGAACGAAAATGTGTCGTTTCAGGAAGTGAATTACGCGAAATTGAATGCGGGGGGGCGAATGGCCACCTTAAATTATCGGCCAGTGGTGGACGCCATTAACGGATGCATTATTCCGGGAAACGTAATAAAAACCGATCGAGTACTCGTACGTTGAAACGTTGTTTCAGCGATGAAAATTAATTTGCGAATTGAGAGAGCGACGGGTTCTTCATCGATCGCGTATCGACGACTTTTCAGCGAAATTAATACCTCGGCGGAAAAGAAGGCGGCCGAGCTTCTTTTTTTTTTTTTTGAACGTGGACCGAATGTATCGAGGGGAACAGATTGGTTTTTCAGTTCAGTCGATGGAATTTATTCGGGTCGAAATATTCCATATTTCGTATATAGCTCGCCGATCAAACGAGAAAGAGAGCGGCAAAGAGAAGAGATTCAAAGAGAATTCTGTCACGTTTTCTTCCATCTTAATATTTATTCATAAACAGTCGTCGGAGAAACGATCACGTTGCACAATTTTAATTTAAATACACGTATGAGCCAGGATTCGGATTCTCGAAGAACCGGAAGAAACCAAAACAAAAAAAAAAAAAAAAAAGAAGAGCAACTCGTAATCCGGCCGAAAAACGATGACAGAAACGATGATTTTTTTCAATTGGTTTTTGGTTCACTCGGTGGAATTTATCCAGGTTTCACATCTCGTTAAATTTAACCCGATCAAAGGAAAAAAAATAATGCAATATCGAAGCAAAAAATATTGGAAGGAAATTTCTTCGTCACGTTCTTCTTATCTCTTTATTTATTTATAAATAAATCATCGGGCGAAGAATATAATCGTGTCGCTTCAACTTTAAAGTATATAAAAACCTTTCGAATTCTAAGAAGAAGAAATAATAGATTATTTCGTAATGCTGCCGTAAAGAGAGACGAAACGTTTGATACTTGTGCGCGATTCGTGAACAACACGGGAAACTACTTAACGATAAAACGAGGAAAAAGTTCTTGCCTCGTTAATCGTCGAATCTCTTATTATTTATCAAGCGGGCCGTTATAATAGGAGAACCGTGTCACTTTAGGCGTCGACGTCTCTCTAAAATCCCCTACAATATTATATCAGCAGCGGGAATGCAGCCGATTCATTCGAAGGAAGATCCATTGTTGGTTGCGGCACAATAGCGCCATTTCGAAGCCAATCAAGCTTCTGTGGAAAACAATTAGTACTTTCGCGTTTCCACAAACCGGCCGGTTAAATTCATAAACCGCTTATTGTAAAATACCCCGTCGTAACGATCACAATTTGGGCGCCGATTCACGCTTTCCATCATCCCTTTTTACTGCTCTTCCCTTTCACGACGATCCTCCTAACGAATCGTTGTTCGTTCCGAGCGCAACGAACGTTTCGCTCTTCCCAATTCGTTCCAAAAGAATGTTCCCGACCGGAACACCGACCTCGCTTTTTCAGGGGGTAATCACGCTTTTTCATCGTTCTCTCCCGAAATTTCGCGGAGCGGAAAAGGAGGAAAAGAAAAAAGGAGGAATGGGGGATGTAACGTCTTTGCAAAGGAGAAGAGACGAGTTAGCGAGAGTGATAAATGGTGATGAAAGAGTTTACCAACAATTACGACCCGTTAAAATTTCACGGCGATCACCGGATGAAAATTATTAAACAGTATTAAGCCACGTGTCGTTCTCTGAAAACGGGTCACTTAGCGAGGATCGTGAACGCCATTAAAGTTCAAGGTGGCGGTTAATGATTCAACGAATCCATCCAACGCTCGTTAAGATCGTTTTCGAGGAGGAAGGAAACTTGGTTCGATCGACATATCTCGTTTCGAAACTTTCTTCACGATTTATCGACGATTATTATTCGCGAACCATTCTTTCCTAAATGGATCATCTCGATCTAACTCGAGGGAGGCTAACTTGAGAAATCAAATCGACCAATGATGTAAATAACATTTAATGTCTGTATATTTTGCACTTTCGACTCAATTACAATTAATTGATTCTTAGTCGATCGCGTATTGTTTGTTTGTTTGTTTTCGGCACGCGTGATCCGCTTGCGATCAAGCAACGAGTTATTGTTACTATACAACAGGACAAATAAATATATAGATATATATAGTATTTTTCCTCGTGTGTGTATATTATATATAATATAATAGAACAGTTTGTCTTTTCTAAAATATCTTTTCTTAACTTCGCATTTTTTTTTTCTTTTCTTTTCCTTTTTAACATCCTACTTGCGATCTCGAATAGGCTCTTAATTTTTCTCGAGCTTTAAAAAGGAATTTATATATTTTTTTTTTTTTTTCGTTGCATCGAAGGCAAGCGGTTACCATCTTTTTTCCCTTGCTCTCTCTCTCTCTCTCTCTCTTTCTCTCCCTCTCTTTCTCTCTCTCACTCTCGCTCACATTCTCTTCTCGTTCTCGCAACGGGCTCCGTTTCTTTTTAAAGTTTTCTTTTTCCTCTTTTTTTTTTTTCCCTCAGGGGTTCTCAACGAGATCGTACATCAACAATTAACACGTTTATCCGCCCCCCTCGTCGTTTGCACGCCCATTGTTCTTGAATTTGAATTTTTTTCGTTCAAGAGCAACGCTCGAAGGGATGCAAACGACGAAAGTCGGATCGACAGTATAATAAATAATAATAATAATAGTAATAATAATAATAATAATAATAATGCCAATAATAATGAGCGTAGGCATAAAACGGCTTAACGTCTTACAACGATATTTTTCGAAGGAACCGGTCCTCCGGCCTTCTTTCTTTTTCTTTTCCTTTTCTTTTCTCTTCTGTACAATAGGAATCATACATAGAAGACGGAAGATAAAGCATTGTCGCTCCTCCATAGTTAGAAGAATCAAGCCGAAAGATCGATACTTTCGCATAAACGGGGATAGCACCACGTTTCTTCCCGTGTGCATCTTTTGAATCTCCATAGGGATATCTCTCGAATCGTATCTAAAGTCGTATCCCCCGCAGATAAACGCGGAAAATTTTTCTTCGATAAACCGTTTTGCATCTTCAATCAACCCTTTGTTCGATTTTACGCGGGAAATTCAGAAACGAAAATTCCAAAATGATTCGAATGGACGAAAATTTGCTTTGAATCTAAAAAGATAAATTCATATTTTTATCGTTCTATGGTACGATATGTAAAAAATGGGACGAAGATCGTATGTGAATAGTATAATCAGGTATTATTTGTAAAATAATATTCACAAACAGGATTCAAACCGTGTAGCAATTAAAAAATATAGTTCGTTCTAATCGAGGAGGAACGAAACGAATTGTGGTATGAAACGGTTGATCGGCACGCTGATCGCAAGACTTTCCTTCATTATCTCGTATAACTCGCGTTATCTAGGCGTGGGTTAATTGCTCGCGAACCTCTTCAAGAGAGGTACGCGATTACGCGATAAGTCTCGACCTTCCTGCAACGCGAGGCTGTCTCTAGATTAGTTAAATAGTTTCTTGATTCGAGCGATATACAATCATGCTTCGCCAACGCTTTTACGGGCGCAACGTAAACGTAATCACATTTCGTTGTATCGGCGCAGAGGTCGAGAAGATAAAAAAAAAAAAAAAAAAAAAAAAACGGAGGTTGGTGCGCAAAAGGATCGTTCTTTCGGAATTGGTATATAATCGAAAAAAAAAGATGAGTAAGAGAGAGAGAAAAAGAAGATAAGGAAGCGTGGAAAGAAGGGGTAAGAGTGATAATCAATTTATAGAGATCGAAACGTAACAATTCGAAGCGACGATCGTGGTTTCTTCTAGTTGGAGAAATTAGAAAAAAACGGGATAAAAAGGTCGACGAAAGATGGTGGATAGATAGAAGAAGAGTGGAGAATCCGTGTTTCAGGGCATTGAAATGAAGAATGTTTCCTCGTTTCTGCAGTATTCGTTATGTAAACTCATTTTTTTTTCTTCTTTTTCAATTTTTTTTTTTTTTTGTTTTACATTCAACTTCCCGATCCTTTTTTTTCTTTTTCGTTCTTCATCTTCGCTTAATTTCTATCTTCCTTACGTGCTAAAAGGGACGCGTGTCTTCGTCCACCGTGTATGGATCTTACGATTAACAATCGATCGAACAGCGAGAATTATTCGAGGCCTCTTAGCGACCTGCGAGGAAACGGTCAACGAAACGACGAATTTTTCCGTGTCATCGATGCGACCATCGGACGAATTCTTGCTCGACGAGCGCTAAAAATTATATTATTGATTATCTTTACAGTGTTCTATAATATACCCTAACTAAGCTAACCGGTGCTTGTAAATATATCGACCACGGTCGAACAGGAACTAAAACTGGAAAATATAACCGCGACGATATATCCGTCCGGTTGTCGAGCGATCGATCGTCCTAATGATTTCGCATCATGATGACACATAATAATGTAAATCTCATAAAATCAGTAATTTTCATCTTACTTATTTACAACGTTACGTAATTTTAATAGACGCGCAATACTCTACACTCATCCTAATCATCGGACAGATGCTCCTGACGGCAAGGAAGAAGAAAGTTTCTCTCTTTTTTTTTTTTTTTTTCTTTCAACATCTTGTACAATTCTCTCGATCGTGGTAACGCACCTGTCGTTTCTTTTTTTTTTTAACCGTTAGGCAATAATAACGCAACAATACATATATACATCGTTTAATAATCTCTACTGGCGAGCAGTACTTGTGTGTCTGTGTGTGTGTGTATGTGTGTATATATATTACGTTTTATATACGATATACAAAACTCGTGTATCCAATGTGCATCCCTCCTTCCGTTCCGTCCATTTTGTTTTCTTCTTCCATTAGCTCGAGTGGCGCCCTCGAAAGGCCACCTCCCCCCCCTCCCTCCTTTCGCGTTCCTTCCCCGCTTATGTCTCTTCTTCCCGCTATCTACTTTACAAAGTTTTCCCTATCTTACGGTGTAACTTTAGTTCTCGAAATGTTTCTAAGGAACATCCACGACCCGATCATCCCGCAACTATTTTCTTATTTATATCACCGCCGCGAATAGAGACCGTGTCGCGAGATATCGAGTCGCTCGACTCTCTTGAAGTCTCTTGAAGTATCGATGTTTCGTCTCCGTGTCGAATCTTTTATCTTTTTCTTTTTTTTTTCTCTCTCATCTCTTTTTTCTTTTTCTTTCCGATCCGTGTTTGTTTTGTTGCCGTCGGAAGTCGGGCCGTTCGATAACGCGTTTCGAACCTCTCGCGTTTCACGAGAGAATGATTCTAGCGAGCCGAAATGGTCCTACGTGTACTTTTAATAATAATAATAATAATAATAATTTTAATTTCTTTTTTTTTTTTATGTTTCTTTCTTCCTTCCTTCCTTCTCTACGAATCTATCGTGCAAGTGACGAGTAAAGACGGCGTGTAAAGACAAAGATAGAACAATAGAAGATCAAAGAGTTAGAGATCGTGTATAATAGGTATAGATAGGAATACATTTTTTTTTTTTTTTTTTTTTCATTTCAATTATATACTTATAGTATGTATAGTATTGGAGAAAGAGAGATAAGTGTATAAGTATAATAGGATTTCTTCGTGAGAGTAAAGTTTGAATAGAAATCTCGTTAGTAGTTTAGTAAATTTAGTAATATGTTTTAGTATTTCATAGAATGTTCATGGCCAGCCCCGGTTCACGCGCGCGCACGCTACTGATTAAAAAATTTGAAATCACTTTTTTTCAATAGTAATAGTTATATCGAATCCCTCGCTAATTTTATTATTAATTAAAATCTAGTACTACGGATAGATGTTTCACGAGAAAGAATTTTTTTTTTTTTTTTTGAGGTTACAAAATTCTAACCTAACTTTTGGTTAAATTCGCGAATTCTGATTAACGCGATTAGTGATTTCAAATTTTTCGCGGATATCGCTGTGTGTAGCTGTGCTTATATTTCTCACGAACGAAAACAGTTTAGAAAAGAAAATACGAGCGATTCGATAAGTTGCAAGAATCGAAAGTAGCGCGTGTTCGAATTTCTTGTTCACTTTATGGCTAATAACGTTTTGATAACGTTTTGATAACGTTTTTCACGCGCAGAGAAACGATTTTCCAAATGTTCGTTCCGATTTTGGTCCAAATCGAAAAATTCTCTCTAGTACATTGGTCGTTTCGCGTATACGGTTGACTAATCAATTGACGAAAGTCGAAACTAGCGTATACCGAATAAACTATAGAGAAAAGACGAGATTTTTTTAAAAATATTTTTCCTCAAATTTGAAATTACGTACTGGTCCTGGCTGTGCGTATGACCTTGAAGTTTGATTCCTCTTTTTTAATTTATTGGTAATGCAGATACCTTGTTTCAAAGCGATAATTTGCACAAGAATCGAATTATAACCAGAAACGAACTGGCTACCACTTTGTATCACGTGCGATTTCAATATACTTAAATCGAACTTAGTTTATCCTTGTACGAATGCTAATTAGACGATTGACTGGATAATATGTTTCTCGTTTTTTTTTTTTTTTTTTTTTCAAAATCACAACAAGCGAAGACGTTACAGAAGTGAAAGTATAGTACGTGGTAAGTTAATCAGTGGTAGCTGTCGACGTTAAATCAGTCTATTGTAATAATAAACTCTAACGTCGATCCTTGTATGATTGTCGTTAAGAAACAATAAAATTCTTCTTAAATATATAAAGTATCGAACGATTCATTGTCGCAACAAGAACGGAATCTACGAACGTTTCAGATATGACTCAAGTCGAAGAATGAAAATTGGTCGAGAATTCGATCAAGTCTTTTCACGAAAGTCTTTTAATATGTTTCAAGAATCTGCATTCATCATTTTGGTTCCTTTGTTTCCCAATAATAACTAAATCCTATCGATACCGATACATACATGAATCTATAAGAGCCAATTCTAAACTAAAACATTTCTTCCTAACCTCTATTCAACTAATCATCGTTGATCGCGCGAGATCGTATATAGAGAATACAAAACGTATAAATGTACACGTTGACCTAACAAAGATACTCGATATTAATCAACCTACGCGAACACACTTTGCGATACGTCTCTGTTAAAATTCACCTAATTCGTACCACGGTTTTACGTACCGTGCATTTCTGGCACAAATATTTTACGACAAAGTAAGAGGGAAAGAGATCGACGTCGAAAGAGACATTACTTTCGACGAGATATAAATATTTTGCTCGATCGGTAATACTTTTCATCCTTTGTGAAATATATTTGTCAATACCGATCGATGGTACGTGAAAACTTTTCGCGAATTTCTCACGATCTCTTGAAATTCTACGGTATTCGATTCGTTATGTCGATACGAATTGGGACTGGCCACGTGGAACGACGGTTTTAGATTCGAGCGGACATAATGTCCATTAAACAGTGAGCGTTTCTTCGCTCGCTCTCGTTCGATTCTAAGTATATATATATAGCTATGTATTTTAACAGCAAATGCACAGACCGATTAAACGGAGTCGAGTGCCGCGAGGGACTATTGCAATTATTATTTTTTCCCGTGCTTTTGTTTCGAGATTCTGACATGTTCGTTTAACTTATTCGTTCTGTAACTTCGTCCTCGTTCAATCAATTTTTGCCGGAGTTAGTTTATATCACGGTTTCAATTTCAAATTCGGAAAATTAGCTAGCCGTGTCGATGTTGTTCGTGTTGGTAGAATATTCGAATAGAGAATACGAAATTAAATTGGCACTTCGAACATTCCCTTTAATCCGCATCGTCTTAATCCTAAAACGTGTGAGAAATATTTATCCGCGAGCTGTCGTTCGTGATGAGGGGATCTTTCTCGAAATACCATCCCGTCGAAATGAAGCGAGAAAAGATAATAAAAAAAAAAAAAAAAAATAAAATTGACAAATCGAATAACAAAATGCGTCGCGATTCAGTAACGAAACGAAATTTTTCCGATCAGAATGAAACTCGTTTGTTCGTAAAAATAAACGGACGGTTTTGTTATAACGACGATACAAACAAAGCAAAGAAAGAAAGAAAGAAAAAAAAATTGGAAAAGAGAAGAAAGAAGGGAAGAGAAACAAAACGAGAATAATAGCGCCGATTTAAAAACGACGCTCCGCGAATAAAACGAGCGAATTCATTCGTGGCATAAACATGCACTCGATTGAACTCGTTTCGTAGCAGGTCCGTTTAACAGGAATTGAAAGGAGCCTGCGCGAGAGGCTGGGTGAAAGAGTAATTGGAATAAATGCACGAAGAAGAGAGATCGTCCGTTTCCATAAATTCTCGCCGATAATTCTGCTGGACGTATCCGATCGTCGAGATATACGCGCTTTAATACTTTTTTGACCGTGCCTGATCAGCCATTTCTCTACGGTAATTCCATTGCAACTTTGTAACTGTTATAAAACACCGTATCGATCTTGGAACGTCGCTTGAGCGGAATTCCGATTGGGAATTCGTGTATCGCGTAAATTTGGTCGCAGCAGTGACGAATTGGGTGAAGAAATCGCGAGAAACACGACGCGATCCGACATCAGTGAGGCGCGCGACTTCAACACGAAAGGGTCGAAAGAAGAAGAAGGTAAGAATACGATTCCATTTCCATCGATGGAGCGGTAGACACGAGTGAAGAAGGTGAAGCGGTTGAACACGTTACAGAGTGATGGTTTATGAGCAACGAACGTTGCTCGTTCGAAAGCAAATCGAAAGGGATGAATCTCAGGTACTCAGTAGCAGAATGTATTTTCGCGTGCATGCATCGTTTCGAGACGGTGGAACGCACGAAGGTCGCGACGAAGCACCTCGTTTCGAACAGAAATCGACGAACTTTGATTATTTTTTTTTTTTCTTTTCTTTTTTTCTTTTTTCCTCCTTTCTCTCTCCGGTCGTCCGCGTCGACGATTTTCGCGATCAAAAGGATTCGATTCGATCTTTTCTCTCTCTCGTATCATCCTGACGATCGTTTCGTCCAGCCATAGAAAAATCTCGAGAAATTGGTAACGTTTCGGATCCCGTTTACGGTTTATCACTTCAACGCTTTGCTATTGAGTGTCGTCTATATATCGTCCTACTGTATGTATATTTATACATGTATATATATATATATTATTATTATATTAAATCTCTTTGAACGGTATCTCTTATTAAAATATCTATGACGCTTGTTGTACACTATATACTTCTTTCCCCCCCTCCCCCTTTTTTTTAATACATACATATATGTATTTATATCTTTCGCTGATCTTTGGCTGACATCACATTGACGACGATGATGTCATCAATGTTTGCGCGAAACTCTCATCGCCGTTTTCTTTCTTTCTCCTTCTGTTTTTTTTTTTTTTTTTTTTTTTTTTTTTCTAAATTTTCTTCACAATTTTAATATCAATCCCCCGGAGCTTTTCGTAATGGAGCGAAATAAAACGCGAAACCTGATCGTGACTGGGATGCATGAATGGGTATACACGCGGTGCTACACTCGGATGTGAGTAGCTCGATGGTATCTCACGTAAATGACTAGGAGAGATCGCGTGTACTTTAACCCCCCTGGCCACACACATCGTTCCCAGGCAGAGGAAAAGGAAGAGATCCGATGGAGGTTCCAGCATTCGCACGATCTTGCTTTTGATTTATTTTTGATCTACTTTTCACGGAGGCGCGTTCAGAGATCCTCGAAATGGATGGTTAAAAGGCAAATTGGGACGAGTCGAGGCCACGTGATTCGTTCAATTAACAATCGTGAACGAGGCACTCGGTAATCTGCTTTCTCACTATTGACCCACGATTGTTTTCTGACTAAGCAATGTGGATAATTATGCATACCAAGTTCTTTTTTTTTTTTCATCGCAATTTCAATTTTAACGAGGATCTCGTTAAAATTTTTTTTATTATTTTTGTTTATTTTTATTGAAAATTTTAATCGTCTTATGTGCGTTTGCATTTAATCGATTATCTCTTGTAATCCGAGTAGATACAATATTTTTATAGAAATTGTCATTATGAATTGTAATCATTGGATTATATACACAACGATGTGCGTTGAATATCATTATATCAATACCGATGCATTTTTCCTGAAGAAATTTTCAAAGAATTTTCTTGACGTAATATTCGAAAAAATATTCGAACGAATTTCAAATAACGCGGCCTACAAACTCACTTTGTTCCTCAGAACGAATCTGCGCATCATTTATAGAAAAAAATCGTTTCGATTCTCTTGCCAATGATTTTTTTGTCGATCATCACGAAACGAAAAAGAAATCCTAAGTTCCGATTTTTCGAACGGATAACCTTTCTCTCTCTCTCTCTCTCTGCCGCGCACAGATTCGTTCTATTTCGATTGTCGATCTTTCCCAGAAGGAAAGGAGGATTGGTAACCGTCCATTCCGGACTTCCGTGACGCGGGTTCCGTTTGGCCATCGAAAGATCGTCTTTTCACGTTTTCCTTCGCGTTTCCCTCTGCCTGTAAAAACGACGTCGAGAATCGCCCCGATTCGTTCACTTCCCGTCCTTGCACGCGTCCCCCCAAGAGATTTCGCCTGAAATTTTCTTCCCCCCGTATCGGTCCCCGATTCCATTATATCGTCGGATGAAAAGGGAAGCTCGTATCAATTTCGAAACAAGTTAGAAGGGGGCCAGAGATTCTTCTCTCTGGATACAATCACGCGCGGCCGACCAACCTTGCTTCGAGAGCATCTTCTGATCCTTTATCTCTCTCTCCTTAATTACACGCGATTCCACGAAGAGAAGGTTGACTCGATGCGAAGGGGCAGCATGAATCGTTCATCAACCACGTCTGCCAACTTTAACGATAACGTAACGGGGGATCTTTTGGATCGTTCCACGGGGATTAGTCGCGACGAGACTTCTGCTTCTATATTTAAATCGACTACTAGAACGGCGGAACGTCGTTGGAGGACGAGTCGATCTTTATCATCGAGGCAGAACCGAGGTTTTCTTTTTCTTTTTTTTTCTTTTTTTTCTTTCAATCATCTCTCGTGAAAAGATGAAAAGTAATATATTTGGAATCAGTTGCACAACCTTTGCAGTGTCGATTAAATCTGTATGTATGTATGTATGTATGTATGTATGTATGTTCTTAGCTAAAGCTTTTAAACCACGCCTTCCTTCGTTTTTTTCTTTTTTTTCTTCTTTTTTTTAAGAACACGAATTAGATAACCACGGCCGATCGCGGCCGTATTCAACAACGGTTTCTCTAAAATTAATCGAACATTGTGTTCTCACTGAGAACGTTATTAAGTCACTGTGATTCTTCTGAGTATTCCTATATAGAGATATATTCGATATAAACGTTTCGGTGAACTTTGATCGCGGTTCCTTTTTTTTTTTTTCTTTCTTTTTTTCTTCTTCTTTTTTCCTTTTAAAAACGAGGCTTCCGGCTAGTTCGGAAAAGCTGTTTTTTTTTTTTTTTTTTTCTTCAACGCGTGCTAACTTTAATATTATTCGTTTATTACAGAGAGGCTTCTAATAACCTTTTATCAGCCCCGGATATTCGAAATTGCATTTTTTTTTCTTTCTTTATACATACATGTATACCTGATGCATGTTATCGTGCGTATTCTACGTTTGTCCTACCGATGTCCGTTTCGAAAACTTTTTTGAAAACTCGATCACGATTAAGCGACCCTCGGTCAAAGGCAGTGAACATCAACGAAAATTTTCAACATTCGAACGAAGGCCGCCCACTTTACCGCGAACGCATTGAAATATATTTTTATTTTTTATTCTTTTTTTTTTTCTTTTTTTTCTTTCTCGTCGCACTATCTAATTACTCTTATAATAAATAGCAAACATGTTTCATCGTGTTAACGAGTTAACGTTCTAAGCAATTATCGCAGCGAGCAAGGTTTCTTATTATTATTATTATCATCATCATCGAAATCGCGCGTTATTAAGATTAAGATTAAGATTCAAGATTTATTGCCGAATAAGAATGAACGGATGAACGGAATAAAAAAAAAAAAATAAAAGAAAGGTGGAAAAAAATCTTAATCGAAATCGTAAGTACTGTAGTATTGCAATGGAGAGAGAAAAAAAAAAAAAAAAAAAAAACGATGTTCGTTCGAATGGAATCTCGCAATTTCTAAACAAATCGAACCGTTTATCTTCTTTCCCTCCCCTTCGCGGGGGATGTAAATACGATTTCGCGCTTCCACAACTGTACAACTGCCTTGCTCTTACCGCGGCTACGTGTATGTATCCTCCTTATGTCTTATTTATTCCCTAATAAGTAAATATTCCTTCCTTAAGATCGCGATTTGGAATTTTTTTGCGATGAAAAAAATCTACGACCTCTTTCGATATATATATATATATATATGTGTGTGTGTGTGTATATAACACAATGCATACGAAACGCTCGAGAACGGTTTGTCGTCGAGGATCGCGAAAGCATCGAGGATCGTGTCCTTTCTTTTTTTTTTTTTTTTTTTTTTTTTTTAAAAGTAGTATCGTATGATAATATACGTTTATATAAAATTAGCGACATCGTTCTCTGGCGAAAGAGGAATGGCGACACAATCCGCTACTAAAATACCATAGAAACTTGTGTATGTGTATATGTATATATGCGTGTGTGTGTGTGTGTGTGTGTGTGTGTGTCCTGTTCATCGAACGATTAAATAAATACGCTATTTTATACATACGTGTGTCTGTATATATAATATATCCTTCTGTATTTTTCATCGATATATTTGATAACAGCCGTGAACACAGATTGATTCACGGGCCCACGGGATATTAGAACACGTTTCTTCTTTTTTTTTTTTTTTCTTTTCCACTTATATAACCTCTCGTTACATATGCGATCTATCCGTTAAATTATATTTTAAGGCAAACTCACTTTACTTCCTCGCACACGCAAGCTTCTCCTTTGTTCGCTCTTTGTCCTCTCCTCTTTTTGCCACCATTTCCTTTCCTCTTCTCGTTTTCTTCCCTCCAATTCTTCAACCTCTTCTTCGCTCGTTCTCAGATACATTCATTCTTTCACTCTCTCTCTTTCTCTCTCTCTCTCATTCTCACTCCCTCAGGTACCTCTAACGCACATGCACGCATTCGATAACGTCACGCGATCACGTTCGTTGTTAAATCAATCCCGGATGTGGGAGGGCGAAAGCTACCAGTAGTTTCCCGGCACAGAGTGTTCGTTCGCCAGCGAAATCGCACCCCTTCGATTCCACTTCCTTTTTGTCCTGGAAAAAAAAAAGAAAAAGAAAAGAAGGAAAGATAAATCGATAGGTTATAGATAAAAGAGTTTCTTGTCCAGCAACCTTGTTCTCTCTCTTTTTTCTTCGAAGGTGAAAAATTCGTTTGGTCGGAATTCGTGTGTATATGCATGTAGGTCTCTCGAAGACGAGTAAGCGAAGACAAAATTTTATTCCGCGCTATTTACATGGACCAACACGTCCTATATGCTATATTTACGCTTTTAGGTTTCTGAATGAGAATCGTGTCAACCGTAACACTGAACGTTCAACCTACGTTTCCATATTTCTTGCGAGCACACTTTTCCACTTTTTTTGATTTTTATCCTTTCTTCTCCTTTTGATATTTTCATTTATATCAGAGACGTATATAAATTTGTGAAAAAAATGGACGTTCGATTTTTATATTAATAAACTATAAACTTACCGAGAGAACGTTTCGTTGAGCACACGCCTTGGCGGACGCGACGAGTTTAAGATACACGCGGAGTAGGCCGACGTTTGCCGCTGAACGGGCTCCTTTTAGAAGCCCTCGATATAGCCGTAGGCCTCGAGGATCGACATAATGAGGTAGAACACCCAGAGGAAAAAAAGGATCAGCGACGTAATCACTTTTGGGACGAATGGCCCGCCGAGTTCGCCGCCAATGCTTTTCGTCCGCCTCAGTAGTAGAACTAATATTACCAGGCACGCTTCCGTGCAGAACAACGTCACGCAGAAGGCCAAGCTGTTGAGAACACGCCGTGTTATTTGTCTCTTAATACCATTTCTCAATTTCAGTTGTGACGTAATCTCTTACGATTACATTAACTTTTGCCCAATCGTATTATTTTTTCGTACACAACGATGGACAACCTGGGATTTTTTATTTTTCTTATATCTTTTGTCTTATATCCGACGAGTCGAGATCATCAAGTTTTCGAAATTGTTTCCAATTTAACGATGGAATATTTTTCTAACGATTAAACGTGAGTTGTGGTAGATCGTCAAGTCGAATAAATAAAAAATACGTTATATATTTAAAAATCATTTTACCTAATGCGTCGATAGTAAAACAAGTCTCGTATTTCATCGAGAGTACACCAATATGGAGAATCGAATCGATCGATACGAGCGCGATCGAGAGCATCATGGAGGGCCATCTGTGCGCGCATCGTGCAACTACTTCGATCCTCGGACCGTACGTCGCAGTATCTGTCAGCCAATCGAATTTATTTATGGGTTGGACAACAATCGGAGTCGATATCGGACGAATCTCGATCGAGAAGAATTCATTTATTTCGACGATCTCATCCAACCGTTTCGACACGGTTTTGTCGTTTGTTGCCGAGGAAGAAGAATTCGATATCACGGCCGTGAAATATTCTCGTTGGAGGAGCACAGCCCCAGAAATAAGACGCTCGGTTTTCCTCGCCGTTGAAATTCATGCGAGGCGGTATCGACAACCTCGCCTTACCAACCGGCGAAAATTGGGAGCAGCCAGAGAAACGTATTCGTGGCGTCTTGCACAGGGAATGCATGATTACGAGCGCGAGTAACGGCTCGACCCGGTGTGCACACTCTGTCGTGTAAATATTTCTTATCGAATGGGAGCGTTACATTTTTCAAAGAGGAAAAGAGACTCGAGTTTGGATCTTCAGATTTGATAAATGTGAAATTAAATTTTGTAATCGACAAAGAAAAGTTAGAGGAACGTTCCTTTCATGATTGTAAGCATAACAATTCGAACAATTAATTTCTTCAATCGAATAGAAATTGGAATTTCATTTTTCATGCGTGCAAAAAATTTCTATGCTTTCGATCTTTGTGTACAAAATTAAATTTTGTAATCGGCTTGCTGTACCTATTTTAAAGGATCGTTATGATTATATAACGATTTGAATTGAACACTGTGTATAAATATAACTTATATCGAATAGAATTTCACTTTTCACGCTTCACATCTTTGCAATTGTGCCATTTTTGAACATTCCGGAGAAACTGTTTCAAAATATTCTCGCACGAGAAAATGCACGATTACGAGTAACGATTCGAGAGTTGATCGAACTGCACGCCGTGTAAATATTTCTTATCAAACAGACGAGTGGCAGGAGTGTTTCGTTTTTCACGCGCGAAAGAGGCGCGCGTTCGATGTGCAAACTTTGCACGCTTTGCATCCCCGATGATAAATGCGGAATTAAATTTTCTAATCGACCGATCCGTCTAGAGAAACATCGTTCTGGACAAATTGTTCCAGAGAAATGGAGAATATTTTTTTTTTTTTTTTCAGAGGGAATACGCGAGCAACGGTTTGGAGGATTGATCGAATTGCGCACTCTGCACACCGTGTAAATATTTCTTATCGAATGGATAAACGAATGGTAGAAAATGTTTCATTTTTCACGCGGAAGGGACGTGCGCTTGACACGGTGTGCAAACTTTCCAACGCTTTAGGCCTTTGATGATAAATGTGGAATTAAATTTTGCAATCGATTTGCCCTACAGTTTCTCGATTTATCGCGTTAATCCTATAACGCGAAAAGTATACAGAATTTATTGGATTTATCGAGCGCGTGAAACGTATGATAATTTCACCGTGTAAAACGTTCATTCAGAATTTACCGATTTAAATGTACCGATTCGAATTATAATATTTCTTTGCACGTCGATTCGAAATTCGAACTTAAATAATCAAATACAAAACGGTAAATTGTGTATTCTCATTAAAATTTGCGACATTGATCCATCGCGAGTTCAAAAAATTTGTTCCACTCGTTTGAAGATCGAAATTGAAAACGAAGGACGAGGAAGAACTCGATCGAAAATCGAAAACAAATTTTTTTAATCATCGTTCAATCGATTCCGTTCCAATCCATTCGACAAATCTATAAAAACCTAATAATCTACAACAACCATTCCTCCTCTCCATTTCCAAATTTCCAAAAAAAAACAAATTTCGAAATTTATGCTTCCCATAAAAAAAACCGGCCGCCATTCTCGTTTCGTTGGTCTCTCGGAAATATCCTGAAGGATACGTCCCTGCCGACACGGGACAACAATTTTCTAGAGCACCGTGAGACACCGTGCCGAGTTCTGGTCACGTTTCAGCGCATAAATCGACGAGCACCGCCAGTTTCTCCCGCAATCTCTGACCGAATTTCTCGAGAGCATCGACTTCCCTCCACCGGCTCGAGAAATCGTAAACGGTGCCCTGATATCGAGGGGAGGATCTGTCTGACGGTCTCCTCGTCTTTCACCTGATATTGTTTCGTTTCTGTTCCACTCTTATCCAGTCCCGATGGCATGGACTGCTATCTTCCGCTTTAAATCGCGTTTACAACGAGGATTGCGAAACATCGTCCGGAATTCGTTTCGACAGTAAGCGATTTTTTTTTTACGACTGCGTGGAATGCCTCGAATTATTTAACAACAGTTACGATTTTTATTGCTCGTAAAAAAGAAAAAAAAAAGTGCAATTTGGATCTTTGGACGAAGATGGATGATTCTCCGCGAGGAGAAATGCCGAGTGGAGGAATTTCACGAGCGAAACGATTCTCTCATTTCCTATTCTCTCTGTCGAAACAGCCGCGATCTCGAAAGTTTTATCGTTTTCGTAAAAAGGTTCGTTTCGATACGATCGAATCGGCGAGCACGCTTTTCAATCATCAATGGAAAAAGAAGTTGAAAGCACCTCGTATCGATCTCTTTCATCGAGATCAATTTAAGAAGATTCTAATCTAATTTTTCCATCCTCGTGAAAAGAGATCCGATTAAATCCATCGTTATCCGAATAACAGATTATTACTCTCGAACAAGAGCGCAAATACATTTGAGATTGGATATTTTTTACAAACTTTTTTGAGAGTGACCCATAATTTCGTAATTTTCCAATGCGACTCTCCAACAAACAACAACGTTTGTTTCGCTCATTTATCCCAAGTTCTCCTCGAAAGAAAGAAAGAAAGAAAGAAAGAAAAAGCAACTACAAAGTTAAACGATATCATGAAAAAAGTAAGGATAAATCGATACTGACTTGCCCGGTTTTACTCTAAACTTGTCACCGTGCAACGCATGGTAAATGGCCGCGATGCTCCATGCAACGCCGATCCCCAGGAAGACGTTCACCGCGTTACTTCCGGTCACGTTCCCCACGCTCGCGTCGGCGTACTTGTCCTGGCATGCGGCCACCTTGCTCGCGAACGTGTCTGCAATAAAATCACACACTTGGATTTACCTCCTCCTCCTCCCTTTTCTCGCTCTTCTCTTCATCGCCCCTCCCCTTTCTTCCCTCCAATCAAATTTATCGATTTTCAATCATTCCTCGCTCGCACGAGCAACAATAGCTCGACGAGTAATCTTGTTCATCTTATACATATATATATATATATACATATGGGTACATATGGGAACAAGGAGGTTGTGCAGGATGGGTGCATATGTCTCGAGACCGAGCAAAAGCGGCAGAGCTTGCGGCGCACCGCGATTTGTGGCAACACCTTGCCACGTCGCCTATAATAGCAATTTGCAGTTTACGTGCTCGCTAAGATACCCTCGGCTACCTTATATAAAACCTGTGAATCTTGTACGAGATCAACGAGATCGTGGAGCGTTGATAAATATCGGGAAATTTTGTGAAATTCAACGACTCTTCTACGAGAGTCGATACGCGAGAGGAATCGTGCACACGTAGAGGTTGAAAAGTTTTTAACCCTCTGCGTCACCAACAATGGTGACTCTCAGGCACTATTTGGATCGATTCGAACGGCGACAATATTTATTTACGTTTGATTCTTTTTTAAATATCGCTTCGTGAATAAATTGCTTTGTAATCTTGTGAAGCGTGGAATGATATGCTATCGAATGGTTAGATTTCTTTTTTTATCTGAAATTAGATCGAATCACATTTTCGGCGTTGGTCCGAGTTTCATGGCGATAGAAATGTTACTTTCAAAGTTTCTGAGTTTGGTAAGCGTGGATGAATACGGTAATGAAATTAGTATTCGAGCAAAGATGAGTTTGATTTTTCGTTATTAAATAACGAAATTACTTCTATTCGTTAAAAAATTAACGATGAGAGAGAAGGAAAATAGTGATAGCGAAGTAGAGGTAATATATAATATATGAAAAATAAGAATAGCAACGGTTTGTAACGACATCGTGATATTTGCCAAACTTGACGAGGATGCACCTCGATAATTACTTTATTATCAAAATATCGCACAAAGCAACAATATAGATTTTTAACATTCGACAAATTTTCTTTCTTTACACGTAAAGATGCACAAAATATTAAAATATAAAAATTTTATACCTTAATTTGCGCGTGAAATCATTTTAAGTTAGCTAAGAAATTCACCGAATCGTCTCGAGTTGTTGATTCGCCCGAACGAAAAAGGCCTCAAAAAAGTTAAAGTTTAAAGGAAAACGATCGTGACCTTTTTTCGCCATCTCGATAAAGATGATCACGCGTGTGCATAAGTGTTTAAGAAATAATCGGGTTTGTCGAGTTTCCGGGTAAACCTTCCCGATTCGCAACTTTTCTACGTAAACGTGGGGATCATCGATGAGAGCGGAGGGAGAACAAATTTTCGAAAAAACTTTATCTCGAATTTTTTCATTTTCGGCTCGCGGAAAAAAAGGTAACTTCAACAATGCCCGAGCAAACACGCTCGTAGAGAGTTATGCAAAGCGTACACAACATCGTTCCAAAAACGGGATGGTATCCCTCCTCCATCCCCCTCCTCCTCGTCGACGTTTAATCGGCGAATATGTTTCGCCATATGCGTCGCCTACTACTTTCGTCAGTTCTTGTTATTGGTCGTCGCTCCTATCGCGTCGAGAACACTGTGCACAACAGCCAGCTGACGTGAATATAACCCAAGGTGTACGTAACCGTGCGTGCATGTATATACACTCGGATTAAATCCAGCCGCGTGGATTCATTTCAGCCACCAGTTTTATATATATATATATATGTTCCAACCGATCGTGCTTTCGACTGTGAAAAACTTTCACGCATACTTCGATACTGTAAACGATCGTGATTATTCGAGTCCCGATATCGGCTCGAATATTATCGAGTTTTGTTTGAAAAAGCAGAGAGAGAGAGAGAGAGAGAAGGAATTATTGGCAATCGTATTCCCCGTTTTTATCCAATGCACGTGCTTTTTCACGGTTACCTTGATACCATTCGTATACCATTTTTCCAATTGTAAAGCTTAAATCGAATAATTTAATTCGTTATTGTCCTTGCATAGATCTTTTTACGTGGCTGTTCTGGGTATAAAAGAGCAATCGAGAGAATAAGAAAATCGTGGAGGGATATTAAGTTTATCCATTTTTCGAGTCAAAAATTGAAGTATCGGTTTCCGTCCGTAATTCTTGTAAATCGCTGTGGCTCGTATTCGAATCGAAAATTCTGGATGGAAAGAACGATCGATGATGATTCGAAGATGTATCGATGATGATTAATCCACGATTCCTGTAAATCAATTTTTCAACGGGAACGTTGTTCTCGATCGAGAAAATTTGTATAATTCGCGGATTATTCGGCCGAAGGCTATTGGCTTTCCCTCGCCACGCGTTTCGCGTACTTTTACGATCGTTGCAAACTTCCTTCCTTTCGTAGAATCTCATCAATGTTTATGGCCACGAACCAAGGATTCGCTCGATCCTTCGCCACACTCTTCTTCACGAAGATCGAAATTCTCTCGTAGAATATGTCGGAGGTCCCCCTGTTCTCCCTGTGAAACATCTTATCTTATCTTATGGACTCTGAAACGACGTTCAACGACCACGGTTTCGAACACCGTTATGACGAAACTAGCCGCTTTCGTAGCCGCTTTGACTCCATTTCCTCGCTTTCCAGGAATTAGAATTCTCTCTGTTGCCGGATGGAGAGAGATTGATTCTCACTTTAATTGAACTTGAAATTATCAACCGAGTTTGATCTTTCAGCTGTATCTCGATTCACTCGCAATACAGTTTGTTCGGTGATATTATTCGTGGTCCATCTGATAAATTGAAAGATTAAATAGAAAGTTAAATTTATTTAACTTTCAAAGATTCGAGAGCTTTATATTTATATATATAAGTAGCTGGATCGACTCGATTTATATTTCGAGCTGAGAATTCAAACGGACTATTCAGACTTAAATAAATAAAACCAGGTTGGTGGAGGCTCGTTGCTGGGACGAGCCGACAATTGATCGAAATTTGCGTTCCACAAAATTGGTTAATATGATTAATGGCCGATCAAGGCCGATAATAAATTCGTGGCCTTGTAATAAAACTCGTCGAATTATCCATATTTCACTTCGATAACCGACGTTATCACGTCCACATCCCTTTGATTGTTTCGAAACGAATGAGGCAGATCGACGATTCGAGATTCGAACAATTCCAACGGATGGGGCGATTTTTCTCGGATATCTCGCGGGGGAGATTTGGAGGAAACGTTCTTTGCAGACGTTTGGATCGTGGTTAGGTACAATGGAGAGAGTTTTCACACGATAACGCGTGCAAGATTCATCCAACGATCTATCGGAGGGGATGGTATGGAGGACAGTAGGGGGTGGCCCGACCTCGAAGCGAGACCATTGTTCGAGCTCACAATGGCTAAACGCAATAAATTATCACCGACCTCTGCCGCATATCACTACCCACCTTATATAGTAACCCCTAAAATCCTCGTTGAATACGGAATACGCCGGTAAAGGCGGCCCGCTTGCGCCACCATTCCTCCATAAATTCGCGTTACCAGTGATAATCGTTCACCGTCTTTATCCATAATTTACACGATCCGTTCTTATTCCATTCATCGGTTTCATCTTGTTAAAAAGATATGCAACATTTTCAAAGCGTGATTCTTTTGCACAATTTATTCAATTAAGTTTAAGTTTAAAGTTGAATCCAACGATATTTGTCTCGTCTTCCCTGACGATTCACGACGAAGTGAAAGTTTTTCGAAACTCAAAAGAACGATCAACGTGGAGCAATTCTGAAAACAATCGACCTTTGAAATTTAATTTTTCGAACCGAACTCTTCGACAAAGTTTCTCTCGATCGAATTCGACATTTCGGGACCAAGTTAAACGAGAGAAGACGAAGAAGAGGTTGGAAAAAAATTTGAATACCGTCCGTTTGTCACTAACGGGGGTGGTAATTTTTCATATTCCCCCTCTTTCCCCCGAATTTCAAACCCCTCTTCTTCCTCGCCTCTTTCTTTATCCCTCCCCGAGGAAGTGCGGAGATGGAAGGAAACGGGATTGGCCGAACACACTGTAACCCCGCGATAAATCTTGCAAGAGATCGTGTCACTCGGCGAAACGTTCCCTCTGTCGTGGTCGAAATCGACGATCTCCCCACGGCCTCTTCCCGCCGACTCGAGAGTTCGAGTTCGAGTCGAGGAAGAAGACCGCAACGTCCGACGATTCTCCCCTGTGGCTACGTTCGTGAAGATCTTCTTGATCTTCTGAAAGTTAAACACAGAAAGGGAGAGGATGGGGGGAGAGAGGAGGAGGCAGAAACGGGTGCAATTTTTACGAGCTGCGTCAACCTTTGAAATTTTTCAAACGGTCCCCGTTTAAAAAACTATTCGAGCCACTTTGCGAAATACTTTCGCACGAACTCTATCTAAGATTCCTCTGATTATCGTTCTTTCTGCTAGCGTGATCGATTTGCGCGTGTTTAAAGATTCGATCTTTGTACACGTTTACACGTAAAGGATAATTTTTCTATTGCTATTCTTTTTAACCAATCGTTCCATAGATTCCTTTCCCTTTGGGAATATAGATCGTTTAACCATTATTCCATTTTATATACTCCTTCGAATGTATATTTTTCTTCTTCTTTCTACTCGATCTCCATCTCTTCTACGTTTTCATTTCCCCTTCGTGTCGACGATACGCTCATCGCCACGTTTTACGCGCATCTCTTGATCCAGTTTCCCTCTCCAGGATCTCCCTTTGTACCGGGAATAAACAAAAGTATCGACGAAAGAAAGAGAAAAAGAGAAAAATCCTAGCAACCCCTTTTTTCGAATTGAAATAAAAGAAAGGTAAATGGCTCGCGAGATTTTGAATTAAACGCGATAAGGTTAATTTCGCGGCACGTTTACCCTCTACGAATTGGCCGCATTCAGAGGGAGGAAGAAGGCTATTCAGGGTGGTGGTTTCGCTCGAACGCGCTTGTTCCATCCAAGGTTGGAAGGAGAGCGAAATTTGTAACGGCGCAGTCAAGACGCCCTTTTTCAGCGAACGGCAGCGGCGGAGGCGGCTTCTTTTGAATAAAATCAAGTATCGAGTTATTGTGGCGGAACGGAGGAAAGCCGCGATAAGAAGGTCTCTTTCAACGCTTTTCAAAACCAGCCTTCCCTTTTCTATTTTTCATCCTTCTTTTCAAGCCTCGTTTGCTCGGCCGGAAATTTCTTTCTCGCAGGGGTGGAGATGTTTTTCAACAGGCGGACCCCGCGTGTGCGGAATGCGTGCTCGTATAATGAATTTCTCTCGTCGCGGACAACGGGTTTCGACGATGCGGCGCTGCGTGTTTTTACACAGAAATTTTTTCCCCTCGTATCGTAAACGGCGAATGTTATAAAGTTCACTGAGATATCTATAATTTTATTATTGAACGTTGCTAGCAGTGTTGCTATTCCATAGTTGATAATCCTTTCGTTTATCTTCGATCTTCAGTTGTTGTTCAGTTGTTGTTCTGTGGCCAGACACGTGCATTCGCCAAAATATACCCATTCCAGCTAAATATTTTTATTTATTCTTCACCACCGCATAACCAGCCAACAGTGAAACATGGCGACATTGGTGCTATGCATAGGGGATGCAGTTTTAAAAAAAAAGGTTAGTCAGTTAGTTGGTGAAGAATGAAGAATTCGAACTTTGAGTGAATAAAATTATATTGGTATGGGAGTAGTTTTTGAATGAAGTGAAGGTGGTGGAACAAAAATTTACGCGATTGTACGTAAGAATATTATCACGAGTATAATTACGAAATATATTGATAATATACGTAGTAAAATGCAGCAATGGCGAAAAATTAATGTAATTGTGTTAACGTAATTGGTGTTTGTATTATCGCTCGATGGTGCTTTTTAGCATATCATTCATTTATTCTAGCACAGTTTATATTAAAATGCTCGCTGTGGGTTAAGTACCGTTCCAATTCGCAGACGAAATTTATCGCGTAACACTAATGCATATTACCGACCTATTTATATTCTTCTCATTTTTTAAAACACAGAAAATTAACGTTGAACAATTCTTCTAATTGCAAAGATCTAAAAAAAAAAAAAACGAAAATGACGACTAGCAATGACCGATTTAAATCCAAATATATCCCAAAATTTAATAGTTTGACAAAACAAAATAGCTGAAATTAAATTCGATTATTATTACCATATTACGTATCACTTTTCGATATGTACGAGCGATATTTCTAAAAGAAAAATTTCGTTTCTTCCAGAACGAACTAAACGAGTTCAAACTTTTCGAGGGGAAAAGTATCTAAATTTATTTTCCTCGGCGAACGTGTATCGAATCCCCTAAGCTCCGTTTCCAAGCCGTACCCTCGAGCCAACCCCCTGCGCCTCCCCCGACCGACGGTATATAAAGCCGGTATAATTGCAAACGTGGCGGCCAACGAATGGACCGCGAATATGCAAATGCGGCCGCGGGTGTTCCAATAATCGTACCTCGATAAAAGCACCGGCCGCTGATTTATTCCAATAATCGTAAACGAGCATGGGATGCCTGTTGACACGCCAACCCGCACGCACACCGGTGACAAACGCGTTTGCACACCGCTTCCCACCGTGCTTTTCACGGGGCAATGGTCGCCACCGCGGACGATTCTATTCGTTTCCCGGCCTCAACGCGAATAACCTACCATTCTCGCCGAGCAAACCGTGTGAAATTCATACCCCGTTTCGGATCTTTCGAAAATATATTCGTTTCGCGCGTAAAATGTTGAAGAAGAAAAAAAAAAAGAAAGAAAGACGAACGTGTCTGTTCTTTTTTTTGCTTACGAATTGATTTATCGTTCGTTATTTTACGTTTTCGAGTTATCTCGAAATAATAAGATTCGAAGAGGGTGTTTGCGAATACATACCCGTTTAAAAATGTAATTAAACACGAAGGATTTGATAATTAGATATCTCTTAGGAAAAATTAAATTTCGAAGTCGAGATCGTACGCACATTTAGTTTCGTCAATTTTCGAGGTCAAGGGGGTGAATTAACGCGCTAATTGTCCTTGAAACGCGCGCTTTCATAAAACGAAAAACCTCGCAATTCATCCCCCTAATTACACGTGATTGAGAGGTAATCTTATCTCGCTTGTTCGGATCTCGTCACCGTGGAAAATTCGTGAAAAGGAAAAAAAAAAAAAAAAAAATGAGGGGTATTCCTCCTGTTCCCCACCCAAAGAAAAAAATCGTTCAACTTACCGGGGATGCTGGTGCCGAGAGCGACGAAGGCAACCGCGGTGACCGAGTCCTTGATGCCCAGGGTGCAGCCAAAGTAGGATGCCACGTCTCCAATTACCGCCGTCACCACGCCGATCCCGAATATGCTGACGACAAAGCACAGGTAACCACCGGCGATATCTGAAAAATACGATACAATCCAGTTTAAATCGCATTGCTTGGCCGAACCTTGTCCTGTGATTTCTCGTTGGAAATTATTTCCACGGGCAGGGAGGAGGGAGGGGGAATAACGAATCTCTCGCTTCTGACCGAGAATCGTAGAGCGTAGTTGGAGATTTCGTATATTTTGGGAAGAGTATATTCGAAAATTGGACAGAGGAATTTTGTATCCACCTGGAATCGTGTTTGCCAACCAAGCATATATATAGCGTATAAATTGGATTAGTTACGTGGAAAATGTTACGTTCTTATTAACGTTCGAAATTAACGAGCTGTTTGAATTAAACAACGTTCTGTTTCCACGATGCATAACCAGGATTAAAGCGTTAATTAAGCACGCCAGGATCGTAATCTTTTTTTCCTTTGCCCCAATTTTTCCCCCCCTCCTTGTGCTTTGATCAAACCATCCCGCCATTAATCTTTGTCATCGTTTAACGAGATTGGAAATCGTGGTGCAAGAATCGAAGTATCGAGCGCATTATTATAAAGAACCAGAATGCTGTTTAACGCTTGTTTCAAATTTCAGGGATTTCGCATCCCTGTAGCATTCGAAGAAAATTGGCAAACACGTGGAATGCATCGGTTATTCGGGTATATTCGACAGCGATACGACACCGGTGTCGTGTCGCTTCCTTTAGCTTTGATTAGCGAGACTACAAACTCCGAGTGTGTTTACTAATCAGCATAAGCTCCTCAAGTTCGTGTTAAGTAAACGCGAGGGGATCGAGGATGTCTCGTCACCTGAGAATTACGTTCATCCGTTCAGAATCATGTCGGACGAGTAGATAACGATCAAATTAGTCGGTCGACGAAGTTTAATTTTTTTTTTTTTTCCCTTTTTCAAGAAAAGAAGTCTCTTTCGTGTGTATATTGTACGAATACAGAATACATTAGAATACATTACATCTGCTACAGTTCCAAGATAAACGTCACGTGTTTATATTCGAGAAAAATTACTTAACTTATCCTTTGCATCGCGGAACGAAACTTATAAAATCTTGTATATATAACAAAAAATTTTTCAATTTTTCGATAGGTTTATTTCCAACGAATATCTCGAATCTAAATCGTCGAAATTCGACTCGTCTCGATTTCCATTTGCTCCTGTTAGGGAATCGTTAAAGCCTCGATCGATATAGATACGGATTCCGCGAGGTAAATGGAAGCATCGCGTGCAATTTGCATTCCACGCATTCGCCCCTCCTCTTCCGATGCTTTTTTCCAACTCGAATTAATTCACGTCGACGTACGTACACCTCGTTCACACTTCATCAACTCCAAAGATGTACTACCTAATCGATTCTCGAGTAGATCGGAAAGGAATTTCGCCAAAATTCAACAATCCTCCCCTTTTTTGTTTTCCAAACGAAGAACAAGGTTGGAACAAAGGTGATTAAACCGATTCGTTAACGAGGAGTACTCTCTTTGAACGAAACAAAGCGGATGAAAATTACAAGGAAGTTGTACCGTTCAAGTAGGCGAGCGTTATCTGCAAGCGTTTCGGTAAATTCCAAATTGCGCCACGGTGGCGCAGTGGCTTAACTCCTCAACTTTAACGAGGAATGGCGGCTGCGGACGCATCAGCTGCACGAGAGTTTCTCGAGTGGCGAGCGTTAAATGCGACGAGTGAACTTTTCTTTTCTTTTTATTTATTGTCCTCGCGTTTATTTCGTATATCGTTGTCAAGGAGATCGAGGATCGTTCGAGATTCGAGAAGGTTCGCGCAACCGCGAGGATTAGAGAAGAAATCCTGGTGTAAACACGGCGTCTCCCCCCCACTCTAATCCTTCTCTCACCAGAGAGAATCACCTCCTTGGTGAAAGCGCGCTACGATACAAGGTTGAAACGGAGGGAAAACCTCTTTCCTCGTTACGAAACGAAGAAGATTTGGGGAAGAGGTAGGAAAAAATAATGAGAATTTTTTTTTTAGGTCGATTTCTTTCAAAATTATTGGATTATTCCATTCGGGATTGAAAATTTCCTCGATCCTTGAGGAATTTTGGCGCGGGGAAAAAATTTTAAAATAGAAAAAGTTTTTAAATTTCGGACGATGCAACATATTTTAATTTCGTATCATTCTACGAGGATCTAGGAAAGAATTTCGTATGGTCGAGGGATTTTGGCAAAGCACGCGAGAATTTTCTCTCGATTGGGAAAAGTTTTTCGTTCGTTAAAAAACTTATCTTTTGATGAAGTTTAATTTGTGCGCCTTTCGAATCCAAGTTCCGCAGAATGACTCTTCTTCTTCCGACTTTTGACTATTCTATTCGGAAAGAAAGAAAATTATGATCGAGGTTCAGTTTCGTTATCGGTAAGATCACGCCGACTTCATTACTTTTAAGAGATAGTTGGGAGTGGAGCGAGCTCGTTGATAGGAATTGCCACGGATGGAATTTTATTTTCGTTCGTTCGAAAGTTTTCTCCGAGCGTCTACGAACGTTCCCAAACTTCGTAAACAGGGTCGGTTAACCGCCACTGTTCTGGAATTTGTATCTGACGTCTGATCCTCCTCCGTCTCCTCCTTCTCCTCCTCGAGATCCTCGAAACCTATCCACCAACGAACTTCCCTCGTAGGATTTCCAAACTTCGTAACGATTGTAGTTCAACCTCAACCACGTGCGAATTCCTGCAGCTTCGCGAAACTGCTACGGCCATGCGCATACTTGACGAAGCAATTAATTCTCTTTTTTCACACGCCTTTTTCATTTTCAACATTCAAACTTTTCGATGAAAAGTTATAGAATTAACATTTCATTTTCATATTCTACGTTTCGGAATTTTTCAATTTTTTTTTTTTTTTCAATCTCTTTTGAATTCCCTTCCGCAAAAAATTAACAAAATTGCTTGGAGAACGATCAATGGACTCTCTTCTACTCCCGTAGAATACGTAGAATATTATTGAACAGGTCAAACGAGTAGAGATAAAGTCACATTGTACAAATAGAATTCCAAGCTTTATCGAGACCTTATCGTCGATGGAATGCCGATAATGGAGTCTTTCGAGGACAAATTCGGATGAGACGATGAGACTGGACACGAGGCGGAGTAACGCGGTTTGCCGATAAATCAAACCGCGGCCAGTCCATCGATGCGACCGATATTCAAGGATCGATAGCCACGAGGTGACCCGAGAACCGTAAATGAGATCAACCGACACGGATCGTCAATCGTTTCACCTTGCCCTCCATTTTCTCTTTTTTTTTTCTCGATCGATTCCTCGCCGATCGATCGTCGCGCGTTGATTCCCTAACTTCGACTTACGAAAAGTTAAATTCACCGATTTCATTTACGGTTGTCAAATATCCATTTAATTTCCTTCGTTCGTTCGAGAGGGAATATCACTGGTTCGTCGAATCAAACGTTGAAAACCGACGAGGCAGCGATCGGTAATTGAATCGACAAACTGAATTACCGACCGAAATCAACGTTAACTTTGATTATAAACACTTTCATCGTAAACTCGATTTAATTCAATCACGATCGTTTCAAAGGATAAAACATTCTCGATTCGTGGTTTCGATAATACGATTGCTCCATCTTCCGTTTTGTTCATCAAAGTTCAAACCGATCTTATTACAACATGTCCAACATGTTCACCGACCGATATACCTGGCTCTCTGTTGGCGATGACCAAGTCCCTCTCCCCGCCCATGAATTATGCGATATTATCCCTGCTAAATTCGGGGAAGCGCAATGCGGTCTCCGCGTTCCACACTGTGTCACACGAATCGTAAACTTTAACTAAACGTATTAACAGCGATCGGAATTACGAGAATTAATTTCCTTCCCTCGTGGTTTTGAATCTGGAAGAGATTCTTTTTTCTTTTTCTGCGCATGTCAAATACATATGTTGGTTGTTAAATGAACGTTGTCGTAAGATAAATCAAATATGTTTCGTTGTTTTTCGTTTCAGTGCAAAGAACTTGGTAATTCTACTTCTGGTAAAACATGAAAAGGATGAACGTGATTCGAATTTTAGTCTCCATAGTTTCGGCCATAGTTTTATATATCAGTGTTCTTGAGAATTGATCAAAAATAAATCGTGAAAATCTCTGCCCCTTGTCATTATCTCTCTGTCCAATTTATCTAGAATTACAAGCACTGTGCATCGCCTATCTCTCACCACGTACAAAGTACGAAATTAGTAAATCGCGAGTCGGCCAAAATCGAAACGAAACGATCACTTTTCATGTTAGAGATGTACTTACTCGTTCGAACTTTCGGCCGAAATCGGTAAATGTGTTTATGGTTCGTGTTCCACTAGAATCACCGGTATGCTTAGCAGATGCAGCCTCGTTAGTTTTGTTCGAACGTGACCCGATTACATCATATAAATTATACCTGCCACGCGTGACGCAAATCCTAATGTTCTGGTGATACCGATCCGCCTCCTCGTTTGAACTATATCTCGTTTCGTTTCTCCTATTTCTTTTCTTCTTCTTTGCGTTTCTTCGAAATCTACAGCATTACGAGAGAAGAACAAGAGTTGTTGAAATTACCATTTCGAAATATTTATTTCAAAAATGCTGCTATGCGCTTAAAACAATTTTGGAAACGATTTCTCATTCTTGATCTCGTTAATACCTTTCTTTCGATATTTTCTCTATTTTTGGGGATTGCATTTGAGGAGGAAATTCTCGACAAGTGAGAGTATTTTTCACAAACAGATATTCTTAACAATGAAATCAAATAAACTAAGCTTTAAAATTCGAAAGTTTTATTCTCAAAGATATTTAAATTCGATGCATACTCGAAGAATGTTCCAACGTTATTTCTTTCTAACATTTCCTTTTCTAACGTACTTTAAGCAGTAATTTTTACCACGAATTCGTCAACTTCGTTGTCAGAATCATATCTTCCCAAGAACAGATAAAAGATTCGAGAATTCTGCTCGAAGAATCTCGCGCAGGATTCGATCAGAGACCGACCCGAGAATTTCGCCCGATATTTTCTCACAGATTAAATTGTTTCGTAGATTTGACAGTACGACGAAACAGCTGGCAAAGACGGTGAATATGCATCGTTACGTCCAATGAGATCGGCTTCACAGATTGCGCGCTTTGTCAAAGTTTATCACGTTCTCGTTTTTCAGACAAAACGCGCTCGTCTCGGTAAATGATGAATCGTTTCTCTCTTGGCGAAAAAGATGGACCTATTCGGACAATCTTTTCTCTCGCGATATGATACACCAATCTCGATCCATCTCGATATATAAATATTGAATTTGCATGTTACACGAATTTTCTTGCAAACGACCGGACCTTTATTCCGCCATAAATCTTCATAAATCTCGTGACAATTGTTCGAAAAAGGGGCAGAAAGCGTCGAGGATGTCGTAATAAATCCGAGACAAATTTCGAAAGAAACGGAGGCTCGTGTTCACGTATATATTTCAAGGTTTCGAAAATAAAGGATATTCGATGCGATATCGTTCCCCTGAGCAAAATTTGATTCAGAACAAATTAAGAATAAGAGACACTTCGCGATAGAACTTGAAAATTACTTTCAACGCAGTATCCGTCAATGAAAAATTAGCAATTTCCAAAAATGGAAATACAATAATTCTCGATTCAACAATTTTTAAAAACTTTCAAATTTGCCTTGCCTAAGCAAGTATCTCGAGAATTTCAGAAACCAAAATTCAGAACGGAACAACAGATCCCAAAGACCGAGACATGCAATTTAATATCCCTGATAACAACATAAGAAAATAATTTCCAAGCGGCGGATCGTTTAATCGAGAGGATGCAGGACAGAACGAAGGACAAGCGTGGCTCATATTTTATCGTATCGTGTTTCGATTTTATTCCGCTCCTCACGGCATCATCCACCGAAGCATTCGCGACGTTGATTTATAGGCGAGCCACGGCCTCCGATACGCGAACAAGGGGAATAAACAAAGTCAAGCCCTCCCTCTGCCAGTTTGATACAGCGCTTTGGAGAGAGGGCTTTTGCCAATTCAGCGCTCTTGTGTCCGATTGTGCCCGGTAAAATAAAGCGCACACTTCTCCTCCCGCCTTCCCCCACCCCCTTGGCCAACTTCTCGCCGTTCCTTTCACCCTTTTCCAGCGCCCTCCCCTCCTTTTTCCCCTTCACACAACTCCGCGAGACAATGTATTATTCACCTTCGCATATGGCAGAAGAGACCCTTTTTTCTCACCCATCCTTTTCTCTTCGTTAATTCCTAGATCGAACCGTAGGAACGAAAACCGTGAGCTCGGGTGTGGCGCCCCTTTTTTAAAAATTCACGGATTAAACTGTGACACGGAGAAAGTGTTAAGAGAACGATCCTTCTGGATGGAATAATTGATGGGCGGATTCGAATGAATTCTTCGAATCGTTGAGAGAGATGTAGATATTTATTTCAACCGATATTTTGCAATGTGATTCGCGATTAAATTCAAAGAACGAAAGACGAGGGAAAATTTATATAAATTCTATTACTCGAAGCATCGGAACAACTGCAGATAATCGTAACTTTTTAAACGATCGAATATGAATGTAATAAATCGAGTATTTCAAATGAATTTACTTAAAGAGTAAAGTACTTTATTCCAAGTAAACTTAAATAATCTTTTCAACGAGAGTTGACTGTAACGTTTTATTTCCCTTATTGCGGCGCGCAAGTGGTACGACTACGTATCGCGTCAGACACGATGGATCGCATCGACTTCTTCTTTTGATATATATATATATATATTTTTCGAACCAAGTTTCATGGACCGAGAGAAGGAAAGTTTGGATGGCATAAAAAGACGGAAGAAGAGGGGAAAGAAATTTCGACGAAGCTTGGCTCAGACGAAAGTTAATGGTTTAACGAGACGATCGTTGGATAAAGTTGCCTCGATAGAGAATAAGGATAGCGAGAAAGCTACTACCATCTTCATTTTCCAGATATTTAAAAGTCGCAGTTGAAATCGCAGATTACAACCACCGACTCGATTCCAGACTCGAAACGAGATCTGCGATCAACTCGACAATTTTCCCCTTCCCCCTTTTACTTTCCTAACCAATCTTGGGTAAAAGTAATCTCTTTCCAAAATCAATTTTTTCTCTCTCTTTCTTCGTTTATAACACGTATATATATATATATTCGTTGCGCCGTTACGTTCAATATTCTCGATAAATCGATCGTATCAAGTGTGCCATACGCGATGTCCGCATACAACCGCGATAACACGATATTAGTTATTGCGCAATAGCAATGGTAATAGCATTGGAGGATACAATGCAGGGTGTGTCAGAGTGTGGGAGGAACTCGACGTATATGGAATATACACGGAGGTGTCCGCGCGGATTGTACAGAGTTCTCGAACGATGCTAATTGCACGGTACACAATGGACACACCGCTCCCTCCTCGTCCAACCACCTCCTCTACAGATCATTCTCTCTCTCTCTCTCTCTCTCTCTCTTCGTTACCTCCAGGCGGAGGAAATCGGACATTCGAGCCTTTAAATAATTTTCCACGTGGCGATCGCTCGTTTATCCCATCCCTCCTCCTCCAACAGCGAAGTAAACAGCTCGCGTTTTTCCTTTTCCCGGTTAGTCGGCCATTTCAACCGATTGAAAATCGGTCGAATCGATTGGAAGAATCGAGGGGGTGTGAAAAAAGATCGATTTGGGTGTGAAATGATTTGGAGGAATATTTAATATCAAGTTCGAATTTTAAGATTAATGGCAAGGTAAAATCTTCTCGTTTGTTTTCTTCTCTTGCTAATCGAGCGTGGGGTGTGTTGAGAGTCAACGATATTATGCATGCATTCAGCTCGTGTCTTTTGTCACGTTCGTTCGTTCGAAGAAAGAAAGTTTGGCCAAGATTTCCAGGATGCTGGCCTATTTTTCCTCCGCTGGTTATCCGATCCTTTCAGCCGCTCGTCGAAAGATTTACGATAAAACGCGTGACAGACGTATCTCGTCCTATCTGATGGATCATTCGCCTCTCCTCTCCAACCGTGGAGCATTTTTGGATATAACGGTCGGTCTCGGTACCGTTGATTTTCACAAGAGAAAGAAAGAAAGGGGGAGGAGTTTGATGAAAGAGTTAAAAATGAACTCTCTATAAGTGACGTTTATAATATTCTACGATTCGGATGTGGGTGAAAAAAGTGACCCATTTTTCCTAATTAGGTAGGATTAAAAATTACGAATTAGAAAAAAGCGATCGTTTCCATCGATCGACTCGATTCTATCTTCTTCGCTTCTCTTTCGTCAAAGAATATTTCATCTCTGTTGCTCGACGGGATATCTCATCAGAGAGCGAGTTTCCGTTTCATTCTTGAGGAAGAGTAAATAAAAAAGAACCACGATACCCGGTTGAATGACAATACTAAGCAGGAGAAGAAGAAGAAATTTAGCATCTCGTGCACGGATCGTTACATCGTTTCATCCATTTTCACGGCATTACCGGCTTGTTCTCGTTCAACGGGGTGAAATTCAATTTCTTCTCTCTCCCTGCGCCGGCATTACGCGATAAACAGGTAATAACGTTCGAAAAACGAGAGGATATAGCGCAATGTAGCTATACGTTGAAAATTTCCCCTACTCTATTCCTCGTTTTCGAAATAGGGGGTTAATAAAAACCCGTCTCGAGTTCGTAACCGTAATTCGTAAAAATCCGTCGCGAAGAAAATACAAGAAAATTCAAATTTCCGAAAACGCGAAAAATAAATCCTTGGATGTTCGAATACATATAATCCTCCATGCATTGAAAACGATTCATTACTGCTTGAAATTATATTGGAAATTGGAACCGTATCATACGCGTACAAACAACACCCGTTATTTACACGACAATTGAACGTGCAATCAAAATTTGCCATTTCTCCCCTAAAATACAAATACACTCTTAAATACAATTTATTCGTTTATTCGCATTCTCCATCGAGATGAAATGTTGCACTTGCTCGAGAACGAAGTTTCGTTGTTGTAATCGGCATTAATAAGAAGAAGAGGAAGAAGAAGGGAGGAGATCAGTCGTGTTCGCGGCCTGAATAAATTAAGAGGCGCCTTCGCCTCTCGCAACATCGTAATTGCACGGATATTTTTCTCAATTAAAACCGTAATTCCCGGCCAAGTTTCCGAGAGAGAGAGAGAGAGAGAGATGCGTTTACCGTAAAAATGAACACCGGTTAGTAATGTCGATCGATAACCTGCCTGCCTGCTGGGATTGCGGAGGCTGCGGAAATTACCTGCGGAAATTTCATTTCGTCGGGTTAGGCTCTAATACCGGTCGAGAGCTATTGCTACAGATCGTAATGCCGAGATACTTGTACACTCGTCCATTATAAACCTGCTGTTTATTCCTTTATAGATTTATTCTGATCCATTAAAGGTTCTCGATCGAATCAGATGATTTCTCATCGTTGGAACGAAAGAAAGAGTGACGGATAAAAAGAGATCGAGAATAAGGGATGATAGATTTAGAAGAATTTTGAAGAATTTATTCGTCAGTCTTGACAAATTAAATTTTGCCCCACATCCTTGACTTGCCCCAAAATTTCATTTAACATTGTTGAATAGAAAGATCTGGAGGGGGAGGGGGATGCTTTCTGGATAAACTTTAATCATCTTCAATTTTTTCCTTAGCTTTTCGTTACACTTCAACTTTAAGCTTGCCAACATTGTCGAAGTGAAAATTCGCGAATCTCGGGTAGAAATCGAGGAACAATTATATTCAAATTAAAAATTTCGAAGAAAGAAAATATTTGGAACGATCACTATCTATTCTTAATTAAGTCTCTTCCTCGATCGCTTCTCACGACTTTTTCCAGAATAATATGCGCCAAGTATTCGTACCGTTAAACGTTCCGATCTATCGAAAAAGCAATAAACTTTGGACGCGATAGAACAATTCCGTTCGACCTACTTCATTAAAATATAGCATAGGTGAGAGATGATTTCGGCAGTGTGCAACCCAGGATGAGTTTAATCAAGAACGCGGGTTATCTGGCCTCCCTTCCTTCCCCTACTTCAAGCCAGCTTTATCACCAACTGGTTTATCATGAGCTAGCTGGGATGGCTAATGAAGCCGAGAGGGTAAGTTACGAACAGCCGGGTGTTTCGCAAATTTATTATTCTTGAAAAATGCAAGCTGCCACCAACGCTTTATCTTCACGATTTTACCAACAGCTCCTTCAGCCGCCGATCATCGAATTTCTCGGGGATATCGGTTTTTGAAGAAGAAATTCCTCGCGACCCCGTTAATACGACTTTATCCATAGCTTTATGCATTATGTGTATACAAGCGAGCGCATGCACGTCCCACCGGCCGCGTATATTCCTCCCGCCACCAACGACGACACGATGTTCCATCAGAGTCCTTGGAGAGCCATCGGTTTCAGTTTACGAACCGAGACGAAGATCAAGGTTTTTCTTAATTTTCTATTTCAGATATATATATATAATTTCTTGACGTTCCTCTCTGTTAAAGAGATCGTGTACCTTTGCATATTCAACGAAGGAATATCGATGAGAGAAAGGAAAGAAGAAATTGAATATTTAATAAGTCGGTCGTCGATGCACCGATATCACGATTCCGCTTTATCTTTTGTTTCGTTCTGTTTTTCCTTTTCTACGTGACACACTAAGAGACACAGAAGTTTAAAAATAGTAATAAATACATCATCTCTTTTCTCGGATATTGTACGTACATCTGATTGTAATATCTTGAAAGAGGTATCAAGAAGAAACAATTTTTTCTTTTATCCACAAAAGATCGCGGTGAAAAGATTAATCCATTGCTCGCACGTTGACTTACGATTAGTAAGCGAGTCTCGTCGTAATGCTTTTTCTTTATAATTTGATCTCCACGAATGATCTCCACGATTGTCTTTTAAAACAAGACAAGGTAATTGTCGCGCATAAAGGATATAAATAATTCGTCGAGAATGTCCACGATCTCACTCTTAGGGATGACAAACGCTTCGTTTCGTCAGATTATAATTGCGAGTGCACAATTGCGACGCCAAGAAATTTGCATCGCGAATTATTCCATACACAACGATCCAAAAGCAACGGTGGAAAGCGGAGCCAAACAAGATCTGTAATTTTTGTTTTTTCGACCGTCGAAATTAGAATTTCATTGCGGCTTGGTCACAGCTGGAGACACGCTCGCGTTTCGAAACTTTTTGCAATCAAATTTTGGAACGGTCCCACCTCGCATAATCTGTAACCGATATAAAAATCCATCGGTTTACCATCCTCCTTCGGGACCAAATCCTCCTTGCACAAATTCGCGTGCAATTTTTTTTTTTTTTTACTTTTTTTTACCAATATCGCGTCTTTTTCAAACCAATTATCACCAATTGATGACATTTTCGTAAAATTTATCAATTTACACCCTCGAAATTATCATTAAGGAAACGTGAAATTTTTTGTTTTTGAACAGTATTTTCGTTCGTCTTTTCAATCGTTATTTTTCGTCAATATTTTTTCCATCATTGATATTGTTTTATCGAATCTTTGTTCCATCGGATGAATTTTATTCCATTATTCGGAAGGAGTAATCCACGCGTGGTTTGTAAACGTTCCAAATAATTTTGCAGGCCAAAATGGATAGGGGAAGGGGTAAAGTATCCGGCGAGCGGACAATGAAAGCCCACAAAATCCCTCTGGAGTTGCGATCTCTCCTGCAGGATAATATCATCCTATCGAGCTTCTTGTCTAGAGAGAGAGAGAGAGAGAGAGAGAGAGAGAGAGAGATTCTCACCGTCAGCCACATCGAAGACCATCCTTGTCGCTAGTTAGGAGGGTACTTATTTCGAGATAAAGCTCGTCACAGTTTCAGAAATATCGCGTACCGCCCGATCTCAAATTTAATTTTATTTCTCTCCTTATCTTTCTTGTTTTTATCCTTTGTCGTTTCACTTCCAATTTCATTTTTTTTTCTTTTTTAATCCCCTTCCTTCCTCGCGGTTAATCATCGCGGTGTTTTTAAAGTGCGACGCGTCTTATACTTTAAAAAATCTCAAAGAGTTGGACGATCCCACGCGTCGAACAATTCCTGCCTAGGGATTCGACCTTTACAACTCGATACGTCGTTTACCTCGCCATAAAGTTCTTCTCCCCCCCCCCCCTCCCGATCCTCTAACCATTATATTAGAACCGCCCCTTGGAACAAGTTATCCTCCTGGAAAGCGTAGTAGCTTTCTCTCTATCTGCGTTTTCGTTTCATTACCCTTTTCCCCATCAATTATACCATTGTTCCATCGCATAAACGCGTTTTCTTCTTCTTCTTTCCCTTCTTTCTTCGTAAATAGATTTGCAGAAAGCAATTTCCCGATCTTTCCCGACCTTTCTCCAATCCCCTTTGTTTTCTCTCTTTAAGTGTTTCCCTCTCTCTCTCTCTCTCTCTCTCTCTCTCTCTCTCTCTCTCTCTCTCTCCCCTCCCCGGTTGTTTCGTGTAACTCTATCTCCGGTGATTGATGGCCCCCGTCAACTCGTGATCTATCGCGTTAATCACGGGATACCTCGTTTTACGCTTTTATCTTTTTTCTTCTTCTTTTTCTTCTTTCCACCGGTCGTTAAACGGATTGCCGCTACTATATCGAAGAATCTCGTCGTTGTCTCAATCTTCTCCCCCGTTTTGATTTATCGTTCCTCCACTCTTCCCTCGTTTATCCTTATAACGAACGAATTCTCACCGCATTTTAACCTCTTCACCTCGACAAGCATTCCCTCTCATCGTTGTTGAATCAACAATTTTTATATTCTGATTTCTTAATCAATCTTTTCCATTCTTACTCTCTTTTCGTTTCTTTTCATCTTTATGTTATCTTTACGTTACGAATCCATACTTGCTATCTCCTTGTCAAAATGCAAAGGAAATACAAAAGCGAAAAGGAGGGTGAAACAGGGTAAGAAGGATGCGTTGTTGTCAATAATCGTGATGGGCGTGGCCGTGCATGCGATATTCCCTCTTCTTGCGTTTCATTCGATTCTTTCGAGATTGCGTTATTCCTGCGATATTTTCTAGGACACTGCAGCATCCACCCTCCGTTCCCGCGCCGAACCTCTTCACGGAGCTTTCTCTTCCCTTGCCACGTTCCCCCATTATCTCCACCGTTACCCCTATCTCGAAAATTTCTTCCACGATTCCTCGATCGATAAACGTGGCAGATGATATAATATTCAAACCGAATGTTTTTGAATTTTGGGGAATTGGAATTTTTGGTCGCACAGTTGGATTAACATTTAAATTTCGCCGTACTCGTTCAGAATACATTCGAGTTGAAATTGAAATAACATAATAACGTAATTATCCTCGTTCCACGAGTCGCATTTCTTCATTTTTATCGAAAAAGTATTTAACATCTAATTTCTCAGAGAATAACACTTTCATTTCTACAATTTATAACCGATCGAAAAATTTTCGCTTCATCTTCGTCAAATCGCCATCTCCTTCGTCTAATTTCAATCGCTTTTCAATTAAGCTAAAAAGCTTTAACATCTTCATAACACCAACAATACGTTTGTTACCTTGCAATATCTCCTCGATATAGAAACGATAGAAATTCGCTTGAATTTTAAAAAAAGAATTAATCCCTCGGCGCCAATTGCCGGCGAATTTATTCAATTAGCTAAAAAGCTTCAACCTGATCTTTATCAACGATACAATTTGTTTTTACCCTTACGACAACCTTATAATACCTCCTCGATAAAAAGATAGAAATTCGCGTGTAACTTCAATTTTAAGAATTAATCCCTCGAATGTCGTCGATCCCTCGGCTCGAATTGCCGCCGAATTTATTCGATTAGCTAAAAAGCCTCGACATATTTATAACATCAACAGTACGTTTGTTTTTTACCCTTGCAACATATACTTATAATACCTCCTCGATAAAAAGATAGAAATGCGCTGTGTAACTTGAATTTTTAAAAAAAAAATTAATCTCGAATCCCCTCGAATGTCGTCGATCCTTTGGCTGGCGAATTTATTCGATTAGCTAAAAAGCCTCGACATATTTATAACATCAACAGTACATTTATTTTTACCCTTGCGACATATACTTATAATACCTCCTCGATAAAAAGATAGAAATTCGCGTGTAACTTGAATTTTAAGAATTAATCCCTCGAATGTCGTCGATCCCTCGGCTCGAATTGCCGGCGAATTTATTCGATTAGCTAAAAAGCCTCGACATATTTATAACATCAACAGTACGTTTGTTTTTTACCCTTGCGACATATACTTATAATTACCTTCCTCGATAAAAAGATAGAAATGCGCTGTGTAACTTGAATTTTAAAAAAAGAATTAGTCCCTCGAACGGTCGAATTTTTCGCCTCGTAAGAAAAAGATAGGGGGAGGGAGGATTCCAGGTGTGAAAAAATATTCGTATTCCGGAAACGCGGATCGGGTCCATGTAAATTGGAAAAGTCTCGCGAATTATTACCTCGAGGGCGTGTCATGAACACTCTTCGCTCTGCCCCTCTCTCTTTCCCCGACGCTTTTATCGAGTGGCTGTCGACCTGGCGGCCGATCGAACCCCGATCGAACCTCACCCCTCCGGGCACGATCCACCCCTGGGGAAAAACCACTTTATAGCCACTCTAGATTTAGCTGAAGGATTCTTCGCACGAGCTGATCGCGGTCTACCGTCCTCTTCGCACGATGACGATGATTTAACCGCTCCTCGCCGCGCTTATCCAACTTCTTGCTTCCACCTAATTTGCTAACTTCTCTCCTCCGCCCTATTTTTAATTGCAAAACACGCTCGCAATTACAATTTTTTCGTCGCCGTGAGAATTTTCAATCGATGTTATTTCATCAATTTTAACTATCATATTTATAATTTCTGCTAAAATTGCGACTTCAAAAATTGATCGTCCAATTATCGAAATGGTTGTTAGTTGTTGTTCCATTGATTGTTCAATTCTTTCACGGCTGAGAGTCAAATTTCATTTGGTAAAATTTCCTTCCTCTACGAAGGTGATATTTTTTTTTTTTTCCCCCTTTGCAACCTGAAATATCCCACGACCATCGCGGTAATTTAATAACGTCCCTTGCATGAAAATGCCAAAACTTGCTCCGCGCGTCTTCCTTCTCGCCAGAGAGCCTCGATGAAAATTTAAAGAGTTCCTTTAAGAGAAGGAAGAAGATTCGTTGTGCCCCTTAAGCATCGAGCGGAGACATCGTCGTGCGGAGCGACACCGTGTTTCGAAAAAAAAAAGTCAATCATTCTCGAAACACGATCGCAACGTTTATTTATCAAAGAAAGGAAGAACTCGTAATTTTCATTCACCATTGTTTCACTTCACTCTTGTCCCATTCGCCCCATCGATCGATCGATCGATCTTTGGAACAACGATTTTTCCCCATTTTTCTCCACCCATTATCGCGAATCGAATCGAATCGAACGACACTTCACAACCATCCGTGCGCACCATTTAAACCGATTGAATTTTCATTTCTTTGCAAATTTTTCTTCCTCCTCCCAATGCGAACGCGCACGAAAAATGAAATTTCATAAATTAAAACGCAGCGTATCATACGCTTATATTTCGTTAAAAAAGGAACGCGCGGTGAAAAATTGGCCCATGTTTTTTCGTCCGTCTTTTTTTTACGAAATATCATTGGACCGCGGCGCGGGCTTTCGTGTTTTTCGCGTGGAAGGGGAAAATCGCGTTGACGCGATTCGTTTCGCTCGTTTTCGTACGCGAAAGTATGGGGGAGGAGGGGGCTTTTTATGGAAATTAATCGAACGCCTCCTCTTTATTCCATCGTAAAACGCCGATTTCGCGATTACCGGATCGCGACTCGATTATTTATCTGCAATTTGACAGGGAAGAGGAGGGAACAGAGAGAGAGAGAGAGAGAGAGAGACGGTGTTTAATTTGCCCTGGCTTTAAATAATTCTCGCATCCTCCCCCCCCCCACCCGGGCTCGTAAATTATGTTAACCTTTATTCGAGCGTTAGTCGCACGAATTTCTCCCAACATTTTGAAATATTATAAATCAGCAGCCTAAAAATGCGACGAAATATTCACTTTTTTGTATCGTTCGAAAACGCAAAGGGATCGATGCTGATTGGAACGAACGAAAATTTTCTGGCTACCTTTGAGAAAATTCTTCGAAATTCTTCCGTGGCTTGCCGTTAAAAAAAACTGAGCTACCTTTTTCAACTCCTAGTCGCGAGAGGAAACTGCTGATTAGTTCCATCCGGACGTGGTTAGAGAGGCGAACGATAATCGGACAACTTTTAATCAACCCTTATCCTTCCTTCTCTTCCTTTCTCTTCTCGATCGTTCGATTTTCAAAGCGAAACTCTTCCTTGCAACGTCAAAACGTTATGAGAGTCGTGTACGAGTCGACGAACGATGGAGGACGAGACAATGGCGTTAAAGGGAAGAAGAAGTTCCGGTGTTAGAATTTAACGGGTAAATACGGTCCACGGAGAGAACTCAATTTCCATTTCCCGCGGGAGTCCTTCTTCCGGCAAAAGTATCCTCTTCGCGCAGTCACGTTCAACGTCGTTGGCGCGGTACACGTCCCAGTAATTCGCTACCTGTCCGCGAGAACATCTTCTCTGGCGAGCGAAGAAATGGCTTCCTCCTCAGATTCTGCAACGATGAAAGATCGCGAGAACCTGCTCCCATCTGTTCGTATTTCACGCCTGATTTCTTCCATCGCAAATAGGATAATAGTTCGATAAGGAGTCGATACTCGCCAGAAATCAAATCGTAGTCAGTATTCCTTAGCCAATTATTTTAATCACTTACTTTCAAACTATTCTTGTTGGAGAGCTATAGCGAATATTGTTCATCTTTTGAAACGAATTTCAAAATGATAAATTTTATGGAAAAATCGTGTTATCCCCGATTTCGTCGCAATGTTATTAATTAAACGAACTTTGCTCCAACGATAATAACAATTATTCGTTGGCTCGATTCGGGATGAAAAAACGACATTTTTCGGCAAATTTCATCATCAAACGAGGTATCATCGATTTATATTCCCTTTGGAACCCACAAACCTCTATCCTACGCTTCCGTTTAACCATAAACAAGGTTAACCATGCCTTTTAATTTATAATTACCCGCGGGAGGGGACGCGGGTTACAACGAAAAATATTTCACCAACGAAACCCATTCCCTCGAGCGCTTAAGTGGGCCATCTCGCTCGCCTGTTGATGATGAACATAACTTATAAGCGTGCCAGATGCACTGCTACCGGAAACCACCCTCCTCCACCTATCTCGCCCCCTTTCTCGACAGCCGCCAACTCCTCGTTCGACGCCTCGAAACACTTACCCGTGGGCGGAACGAACGCGAACAACACCTTCCACAGTATCGTCAACCCGTGCATCAGATAGTCCAGGGTGGACGGCGCCGCCGGTTCCCCGCCACCCTCGTCGTCCTCGTCGCCGCCGCTCACCGTCAATGCCTCCGTGAACTGTTCCTTCCAGGAACTGGTGCCTGTCAACATTATATCGTTCTTATTATTATCGCTCGAGAATTCTTCCAATTTTCTCGAGATCATGTTTGAAAGAAAGAACGGGTTTGGGGGTGTAAAATTAGTAAGAGAAAGTTATAAGAACAAGCGGAAGAAAGAAAGAGGTCTTTGGCCTTTCGGAATCGCGTTGAATCGCAGCCAAGGGAGGGGAGTGAAAGAGGAATTTGGATGTTGGTTCCAGTCGATCAACTTTCGAACCTTTTTACGCGGGGTCCAAGTTTTGTCGGGGAGAGGGAATTTTTCTTATTTCTTCGGCTATAAATTAAACTTCGTGGATAAAGAGAAGGATGTTCTTTTAGGAGAAGAAGGATGTTTGTTAGATTCTTCCTCTTCCATGAAACGAGTTTCCCTGAATAATTTATACCCTTTCTCGATGGATAATTGGCAAGTTTCGATTACGAAGCCGTCGTAAAATAAATTCGTAACGAGGCCTGTACGCGATAAAACGTTCGAATACAGGTATCGATTTCGATTTTCGCCGGCGATAATTTCCACTTAGCCTTTCTTTCAAAGCGTTTACTTCGCTTAACGTAACGCAATTCTTTCTCGTTTCAAGATCGTTACGCCTCGATCAATTATTCCCGCTATCAAACGGGGAAGGGAGCTGGTTGAAATGGCCAGCCTCGAAATCACGAAGGATGGGCGGGAAACTATGAAAGCTTGGCTATAAACGAACAGGGGGTTGGTTCTTTTTAATAAAATAAAATTCCAGACGAGTTATGCAACTTTCCTCCCCTCGGCTATTTACGCTTCTTTTTTACCCTATTACCCCCGGTCGATACCTGGTTAAACGTTCGAAAAAGCTGCACGCCACTTACTCAACAAAGAATACTCCTCCCTAGTTTCCTCGTAACCTCGAATCGAGAGGCTTAACGAGATTTTAATAATTTTACGACGACGTTTTATTCTAGCTTCACCTCGTAAAAGTTTTCGTTATCTTCTTCCTTCCATATTTTCATCTTGGAGATCGTAAATTCAACGAACTGTCGAATCTCTTATTGTCGCAATTTACAGACAAATAAAACTCCTTCGAAAAATTTCGAATATCAATCTTCATCCAGAGATAGAAAGTTTAATTGCAAACGACGAATAATTCGTAATCGTTTAAAAAGACGCAACGAGTCGACAGTTAAAAGGGAAAAAGAAAAAAAAGGAGATGGGAGAAGAATGAAACGCGAGAAGGAAGAGAAACTATTAATTTCGAGCCGCGATGCGAAAAGAACGAGTTTCGAGGAAGAAGAAAAACGTTTCAACCGGTGTCAAACGAACTGGGATCTCGCAAGGACAGGTCTCGCAGGACTTTGGCCGCGGATGTGGGTCACCGTTTCTTGCGGAAACGCGAGACAACCTTGCCTCCTTCCCCCTCCTCTCTCGAAAGATTTAACGATTCGTTTCATCACGATGGAAATCCTCGCTCGAGGAGAAGCATTTCGAAAAGATTTCCTCGCTTGTTCATTGTTACGCGTGGATCCCCTCGCGCGAGATTACCAACGATGGCCAGCATTGCGAAACGGTTATTCCATCCATCCCGTTTTAAAAATCTTTCGTTCTCTGGAACGGAAGGAGAAACGAGTATCTACCGTAAGTGTTATGGAATTCTGCTCCACGATTTTAAGAGGAGCGTTTCGTTATTCGAGAATTCAACGTTAATTACTCGGAGTAGTTGTTGAAAAATTTTTTTAATTGAAAAATTTAATTATTCCATCCCACTTGAATTTTCTTTCTTTCTTTCTTTTTTTTAAATTATAACTCTTAATTTAATTGGTAATTTAATTACAATTTTGAATGGACGAATCCATTCACGGATTCTCGAGCCAAGCCATCAAAGGGCCCCCGGATCAAATGAATCTAATTCGTACGAAGCTCAAAGAGAACTGATTCGAAAATCGTCTATCGTAAAATAAATGGAATCGAACGCATTAAAGGCGGTAGACCGGCGGCTCGCACCTTTGAGCTTAAAATTACCTTGCCCGAGGGCAGGTTGGGGTGAGTGCACAAAGGATGCCAATTCTTTCCTTCTCCACCCTTTGTCTCTGTTTTATTTCTCGATTCGAATAAAAACCACCGCCACAAACGGTCATTCATTCGCAAAACTTCTTCCAGGAAGAAGTTCTCGCTAATCTTGGACGAATTCTAGCCGTTCGAATAACACGTATAAATAAATGCTCGAGGACGGATAATTCGATTGCTCGATGAACGAAATCTGAACGTGGTTGGATCCGAAAATTTGTTCTTTTTTTTTTTTTTCCAGTATCCGGCCAGTCGCGACGAGCGTAGAATTAGAAATAGAATTTTCCCAGATATTCCGACCTATTTTCCAGATATTTTTCCATTTTCGTTTTCTCCGTGTCACGCTTGATCTGAATTTCAATACGGAGAGAAAAATCGCAACGCAGGGTCCGTTTGAAAAACAAGATCAAGGTTTGAGAAAACAGGATGGATATACATACATACTCGGTCGAAATGATCCGTCGTTCACTTTTTCAACCGAGATAAACGACGAGCGAACGAAGAATTTCGACGCTTGTCAAAATTATGGTGGCACGATTCTCAAACAAGATTCAACAACTGGGGAGGAAAATGGAAATTCTGAAGGATCGAGATCGCGAAAAGACAGATTCCAGGAATCTACTTCCACGAGTGTGGATACGCTTTGCGAATTTACATTTCCAAAGCGGTCGAGTGCCGGGTGAAGTTCTCGATGGTAAGTCGCGTGGTTGCACCGAGTGCACAGTTTCGCGATATACTTGTCTTGAATCGAGAGGAAAGTTCGCTGTGTGAATCTCTTTATCGGATAATTTCATTAACGACACAAGTAAATTCGCCGTATCTTGCCATTATTGGAATTATCACTTACCATATATGTATGTATTATCGTTAAACATAGGGAATTTGGCAAACGGAGTTGTGAATTAGAATTTTGAACATCATTATTTTTTTTCTTTTTTCCTTTTTTGCCAAGAAAGATGGAATATAATTGTAATAAAATTATTCTAATTGTTAAAAGAAATTTCCCTCGTGTATTCCATCAACGACACAAGTAAATTCGCCGTATCTTGCCATTATTAGAATTATCACTTACCATATATGTATGTATTATCGTTAACATAGGGAATTTGGCAAACGGAGTTGTGAATTAGAATTTTGAACATCATTATTTTTTTTCTTTTTTCTTTTTTTGCCAAGAAAGATGGAATATAATTGTAATAAAATTATTCTAATTGTTAAAAGAAATTTCCCTCGTGTATTCCATCAAAATATGAATATATTCTGTTAAGAGAAATTCTTTCGTTCTTCTATTCCAATATAAAATAGTGGATAAATAAATATATTATCTCGATGAAATTGAGAAACACGAAACGCACACACATTAGTTTAGAAGAAATGGTTCAACACGCGAAGGTTAAATGATTTATTCGAGGGAAAATGTCTTGCAACTATTCCGTCCTTGTACACGCGCGTGTAGGGGAGGAGATCTGTGATGGTTGGTTCGTTTTACTGGACAGTTAGCTGGTATATCTGGAAACACGCGTTCTACTTTATGCTTGACCTAGCACGAGCATCGTTCGTCAATTACGACGCGTAATCGAATTTGTTACGTATGTATCGTTCGTTTCTTGACGGCCAGTTGATGAGAACAATATCGAGGACATTTTGCCGAGATGTAGCAAAATTAATGAAGCGGTGGTTTAAGACCAGTGCTTTAAGACCAGTGCTATTCAACAACTGTCTTTACGGGTAGAACAACGTTCGAGTAATTGCGTAATACACAACATCGTGTATTATCGGATATCGTCGGTTAACATCGGGTAACATCGGGTAATATCGGTTGATATCGGACAATATCGCACGATATCATAGTATTAGGTCTTCAATAAGATTTCGTTGCTGGTAACTTTGTTTTTAGCATTATTTGTGAGAAATTACATCATTGCATTGGAAAGTGATTTCTCTTTGAAAATTTACGACGCAAAAATCATCCTCTTAGTTATATTTCGATATTCTACGGATCGAAGTTAAAAAGAAAAATTGAACGATCTTAAACCAAATTCGAACGAGGTTAACGTTTGGAATTCCATTTGAATTTCGTTTTCATTTCAACTAGTAAGCGTAATGTTATCTTGCAAACGTTCCGCGCGATTATATAAACATTTCGGAATATGGTGGCCGCGACGGGTTAATAATACCTTGAAATTTATTTGAATATGTTAACGACCGTAACAAATTAACGGACCGTGGGAAAGGCTTAATTTCCCATTTTCCCGTTTTTTCTTTCATTTAACTTTTACCACATTACCCCATTCTTCCATTCTTCTTATCGATTCGATCCAGACGAAGGAATCGGATTGAAATGAAAATTCTTCCGTCCACGCTCCGCTTGCCTTCAACGATATCGTCGTAACGAAATATCTTGCACGAGTTGACAAATGCTCGGCGTGGCATCAAGGCTCAATCGCCTCGAACGGCAATGTCACGCTCGAGCGCAACTCCACTCGCGGAATTAGATCGGACAGAGCGAGGTGAGCTCGATTAACGAAGATGTCCCCCGGCTCGATAGACACATTGCCAGCCAATAAATCAATCGGACGCCTCGGAATTCCCTTTCTTTTCTTTGTCGACGACCCACCACTCGACAAAGGAGTGCGAAGATTCGATTCTCCTCATCTCGGCCTGGAGAATCCATTAATTTCGACCGTTCTCCCCTTGTTTCGTTTTTCCTTCCTCCTCTCCCTATTCTTTCCATCCGGATTTCCATCGGGCGGAACCTGAAATTCGGAGGTCTCGATCCCTCGAGACATGCTGAGATGAAGGCGCGTCGTCGTGGCGCAAAGAAGGCGTGTCTTTCCGGCGATTTTCTTCTCGCCAAGGGGGGAGGATGCAAACCGTGAAATGCAAAACGGGCGTCGAACAAAAGGAATCTCGCGCGCGAGATAGAAGGATGCCGATTTACCAACTTCCTACTCTCAACTTTCGGATTTACCGGACTTGGCGTTAACTCAACCCCTCCTCCTCGTCCCCTTTCTCCCTCTCTTGCTCGAGACAGGATCCAAGTTTGGAACTCAATATAACGGGACGGTGATCTCGAATGTAATATCAAGTGAAACGACGCAGAAACGAACTAACCCTTTCATTGTCATGTCCTCTGTTTACGCGTTGTAATAAATACACATGCAATGCGATACGAAGCTCGAGGATTAAGGATTAATTAAAGACTCAAAGAAGAAGGGGGCTGGGAGAGAAAATAATACGAATTCTCTCTTCATTCGCTCGAAAACTTCGTTGCTCGAATTTCATATCCCCGTAATCCAACTTCAAGATGGACTTTTAACGGAACAGAAGTTTGTGCGTGTTCCCTCACAGAGTGTTTAGATATTATTTAATTTCGTTTGAATATTTTCCCGTGTCTTCGGTTGTGAAATTTCGACAGAATGGATGGAGAGGTCCGTTTGTTTACGAATTAAAATGAACGAAAGATGGATAAAGATCATCTCTGGATAATAGTTAATCACAAACTGCGAATCGTGTTCAATCGAAATATTATAATTTTTAAAACGAGAATGGATCTTTTCTCTAATTCTTCGTTTCCATGTTCCATAATTTGTCCAATCGACAGATGTACACACTCACAAACACAAGGAGCGCGATCAGTGTCACGTATGGTTGTCCATCCCGACAGGCTGTGCAAATATTAGGATTAGGGAGAAGGCACATTCGCCAACGATGCGAATAACTCGATTGGCCACGGTAGTCTGATCCAGCTGACGGAAGAGGTTTTCTCAACCTTTTTCCGCTAGACCTTTGCGCCCGATTCTTTCTTCTCCAAAAGCAATAAGCCGTGCATTATTGGATTCTATTAACCGGGAAATGTATATAGATAATTTCTTATCGTCGTGCTCTCTTTCACTCCGTTCAATCGACAACATGGAGATAAAAAAAGATAAGAACGAAGATAAAAACCTTGAAGAGGAGGAGGAGGAGCAAATATTGAATAAAAATCTCATCCTCTTGTATATTAAACGTTTAACAAAATGTTTAAAAGAGAGAAATGAAATAAAGATCCGGGCGAAAAAAGCAAAAGATGGTAAAAATGGATGTATTCTTCCTTCTAATTGTTCTTCATCAGACGCAGTCTTAAGCGTGATTCCGTTTGTTTCGTCTCGCCGGTGGGACGGCTTAACAGTTTCTCAGCCTGTCCTGTTTTAATCAAGGCCTGTTCACGGGCAAATTTACACTCGAGTGGCACAATAAGGAGGATTTGAAGTGGTGGATAATGCAGGTGGAAAATAAGAGAAGACGAGGAACGAGGATGAAATGATAAAATGCTGGGGGATCGAGGAAGAAGCAGGCTGTTAGAGGGGAATAAGGTAGGGGCGGTGGGACAAGTTCTCGAGTGTTCCACCTTGTAAAACTTGTCCCTTTCAAAATAAGCGGAACGAGTTAAGTTAATTTCCAAAATTACGCAGAGACAAAGGTATATAAACGACGACGAAATTGGAAATCGTCGGCGAGAGAAGAGTTCGCAAGTAGCGAAGTCGAAGAGGAAGAAAAAAAAAAAGTACGTGAAAAATTGAAAAAGGGAGGGAAACTGTTCGAATTTCTTCTTCTTCGTCGCTCTGAGGAAAGTCTGGAGGGAATTTTTTAAATCGAAGAGAAAGAAAAGAAAAAAAAGTATCGACTCACCGAGCAGTATGGAGGCGTTGGCCCTTTGCACCAGTTTGTCCACGGTATTTTTGAACTCCTTCGACTCTTTGATCCGTATCTGTGCCCTGAACACCTCGCCCAACTTCGGTTTCCCGAGCAACGCCATTTTTTCCTCGGCGGTGCGCTCCTCTGGCTGTTTCATTTCCGCCGCCACTGCGATCCCTGCCTCGGCTGAAAACAGATCGCACGCGCTCGCTGATCAAACAGTTTCACCCGATCTTCCAGAAAAATTCTACCATTGCCGAATGTATGGTCGAAACTTACGGCGGAGGGGAAAAAAAGTAAACTCGAACGAGTGCATTCGTTCGTCGATTTAAAAAACAAGAGCGTAGAGCTTCGTCGAATACAGCAAGAAATGCAAAGAAGATCAATTTCTTCGATCACGATTATTTATAAATTATACCCGTGTGTAAAACACACCGGGCTCCAATGCTAATTCCGTTCGCCAAAGTCTGACCATATATCGGCTATCACCACTTGAGCGTCGATTTCTTATTAATACTTACTACTTATATATATATATACTCGTGGCTCTCTAACTGTCTAGCATAAACGAATCGTCAATTTTACATATCTCTGAAATTATATATTTCCCCTTCTTTCCAACTCTTCGCCTCATTTTCGTTTCGACCGAAAATATATTCGCACGCGTGAATAAATATCGCTCGAAGATATACATCGCGACTAAATCGATCGAACATTACAACGAAGAGAAGAAAAGAAGTGGGGATACAAATGGATACTTATCGGTGGGGAATGTGTTTCTAATCTAATCGAGCAACGCCGATTTTTGCGCTATGAAGAGAATTTCGAAGCAGGAGATTTCGATCTAAAGTTATTCCCAGTTGACCGAATTTTCGAAAACGAAAGAGCTGTAAATACTCTTCTCGTTAGCTTCTCGTTCGGGATGAGAACAAAATCATCCACGCGCGCGACCATCGAATTCCAATTTCTTCTTCTCCCTTTTTTTTTTTTTTTTTCCATTCCTTCGATCTCCGTTTCGCCGCTGCACCCATTCATCCCTTAATTCAATACAAGCTCCCCGATGCGACCGAACTCATTTCCTCCTCGTCACGTGAAATGCGATCGTTTGCGTGTTGTGTACACGCGTGCGAGGGTGAATGCATTTATCATCGGCCAGAATGCGCATCGGTTCGAAAGATTGTCGTATCGATTTCGACGCGTGTCGCGCCACGCTGGATTTTTCCCTCCTTCCTTCCCTGGGGAGAATCTGCGCGGAGAAAAATCGTAGAGAAGGGAAGAGAAGGTAAGGATGGAAACGAAGTTTGTTTTTGATTGAACGATTAAAAATTTTTTTAATCGTTTCGTATATATTATGTTAATTTATCGTTAGCAAGGAGATTTGAGACGTTTTATCGGCGAGGCAAAAGACGAGTTTGATTGAATAATTAAAAATCTATTGTATACGTTGTATAACTTGAATATCTATCTAAGGAAGAGATAGCGATCTGATGGCGTTTCATTTATTTATTTATTTTTTTTCACAGAAATTTATGTTTTATTTAGCAGCTCTGTGCATCCTTCCTCGTTTGTTTGGGTATTCCAAAGGTCCATATACGAGTAAAGGTGGTGAGCGAGTCATGATTTATGAATTTTACACTTGGAAATAAAGGAGTAGGTACGGAAAAACTTATTTGTGCTTGTGGAGATGTTGTACCGTACATTTATATATATTTATAAAAGATTGGAAAAGAATTGTAGAAACAAACAATTTTAAATGAAATACGAAATTTATTCGAATTCGTTTCGCCAATAAAAATCAGCGCGAACTCTCGAACTCTAATTTTTTTTTTAGATAGATTCGAAAAGATCGCGAAATTGCATCATCACAAAATTTGTCTGCAAAATTTCCCGTGTTCTATTTAAGTCGTTCCATAAACGGATCGCGAAAGAAAAATTGTATAAACTTGGCGATTTTACGGGCGATGTTTCTTGGAAACTTCCCAGAAACGAGGCTTTTCGTTCCACGTTAATTCGATTTACCTGTTGTAACTACTTGTTCTCTCGATTTCTATCTCCTTTATTTAAAGGCGGAACGCCTGTTCAGATGTTTGATATCGTAGATAACTGTTACACAACAAGCGGAAGTGCACGAAGGATCGAAGACTATCACGCAAATCCAGGATAATCGATGGAGAGTTTACCGAGCAAACAACCGACACGCGATTTACAAGACTGATTGTCCATTTTGCAACCTGATGTCGGACCGTCCGACATTTCTTCCACGCCGATCGTTCCGAATTTTTACCAACAAATGATAAAATAACACAACATTTCCACAATTTAACGAAATTCACCAATTCGATTCCATCGTTAAAAATATATATAACGCAATTATAAAATATCGGTTTAAAATGGAAATAGAGTCGAACGGACGAGTTGTAAAAATTTTACGAGTATCAAGACGATAAATTCGACTTTCTCTCGAGATGATTCTCGAACGAATGGAAACCAATTGTTAAATTTCGATTCCGACTCGATGTCGTTCCATCGTCGTCTACGTCCTTTTATCCATCTTCTTCATCCCCCGAACTCGATTTTTCGCCGCTCTCATCCCTCCGGAACGTCGTAATTCAGATAAAATTCATCAAATTCTCGTTCGTTCCATCGGTTATTCTATCCGGCTCCACTTTCTTCCTCGTCTATTCTTCCGAAATTAATATTTTCCTTTCGTCATCTTGTCGTCGGGGCAGATTAAAGACACGCATCGCGTTATTATATCGACGTTCCAGTCGAAAGATCGACTTTACGTCATCCGCAGACTACGCCGAAGGATTACATTTAGAAATTGTCTTTTCTTTTTTGTCCACAAATATCACGGTATATAAAGATAATACGAGCAGACACAAAAGGTGACTTGGTAAAAATGAATAAAAATTTATCGACTGAAGATCAAGTTTGAACAACTCTTCAAACGAATCTGATTAATATTATTAGTCAATATTATGATAACATGGAATAAAATTTTATTGCGTACAATCGATGAATTTTCAATATTTTCTCGCGCGAGAAAATTATTCCCTTTCCTTATTATTTATTTTTACACGAGAAAATTCACTTCTTTGTGAAACATTGTGCCACAACTACAAAGTTTCTACGTAAAACGATCATTACACGTGTCAATCTAACGTGTCGATCAATCCTGTCGAAATAATAATTATACGAGTAGTAAAGTTTTGTCCAGAAATAACAACCAATGTATATCCATCGAAATGTAATCCTCGAGGAAAGTTTACGATATTGAAAGAAACAAGAACGTGATATCTGTTCACATCGAGGCCTCTCTGATAAGACGGGTGTGCTTTTGCCAGTTATTTCTGGAAATGGGATTTCACGGAATTTACACATTTTCCTACACCAGGAAGGAAATACCGTCAAATCTCAGCCGAAATATTATTCCATTCGCGGCGGCTTTTAGCATCATCCCGCTCCTCCAAGAAAGAAGCTTCTTATCCCGTTGAAAAAGCTCGCGAGAAACCAATCTGATATCCTCGGATTCGATTTCTCGACACGCGTGTTTTTTTCGGTTCGACGAAACGAAACCTCCGAAACTTTCTTCCGAGATTCCATCGAGAGTTTCGCTGGAAGACGATTGATTTTAATCGAATCGTTGATTTCATTGCCCTTCCACAGCTCAACGATGGATCTCGTAAGAGGTAACGAACTAACGTCGTTGCACGTTAAAGATCTGCTCCCTTCCTCGATTATTACCATACGAAAAATAAAATTCTCGTTGCCCTTTCCGCCTCGACCTATGTCAATGATCCGTAGTCAATTGGCGATCAATTTCTTTCTTCTTTAAAGGTCACAACAGTTGTTCTCTCGGCTAGTTAATTTTTCTCTATTGTCGTAAAATCGAAAAAAAAAAAAAAAAGAAAATAAAAATCTTCTCGTTGACTTGGTCGAGATTCGAGATCAATCAACTTCGAGAGTAAAAACTCATTGCCACGTGAAAATGAGATTGTAAAAGAAAAGAAAAAAAGGAAAAAAATACAAGTTTCGATTCGTCGACAGAAATCATCCTCGTTATTTGATTGTTGTAAACTTTACATAGATCGGATAGGAAGTTTACAGTATTATTAAACGTCGATATTGCGCGTTTGTTCAAATATAATCGATAATTCAATTTCAACAAATTTACTACAACTGCCCGCTTTTTACAACATTTCCTTCCATTTGCAACACTCTCGCCGTTTAATATCGGTTCGAACCGCAACGACTTTTATCAATTTTTCTCTTATCGATCGAGTCGTCGATCATCCATCATTCTTGAAACGTGCCGATTTATTCCATCGCGACCATAATCCACCCGCGTCTCCCAATTTATCCCATTGAACCACGTACAGAGAGAGAACGTAACGCCTATTAGACGGAATAAGCTTGGAAAACAAAGCCCTGGCAGCACAAACATTCGCGGCAACGTTTGAAGCTCCGTTATTTACGAGCGAATGGTTGTAAACGCGTTTAATCGCGTTAGAAATGTCAGCAGCCTAACATCCGGCCTCCACGCGACCCAGAAACGCTTCTATTTATCATCCTTTTGGAACGTGCAACCCTCCCCCCTCTAGGGACAATTCTCCACCTTTCCTTGATAAAAACACAAAATCCCGCAATAATTCGGTTAAAATAGAACGTCGTCGAATAACGTCGAGAATTTTAAAACTTTCTTCCTGCGTCTCTCTCTCAATTACAGAGAAAATAAATAAACGGATAGAAGAAAAATCCATTTAACGAAATTTCAAGCCGATTTTTCTCATTAATTATATTCTCTTACGTTTATCATTTGTCAAAATGATTGATAACAATTTTCTCTTCAGAATAATTCGTCAATGCTTTTTGAAATTTTCCCCTTGACGCCCTTCTTGCATACAATTATTACTTCACCCATAATTTTTCGTTTAACGTAACCGGATTTAACACGGGATTCCAGAAACGAGTGGACTCTTGATCTCGATCAAGAACAAGTAGATTCGTTTGCAACCGACTTAGGATTATTTTTTTCACCGGATATCCGGGGTGAATCATTTGTATCATTCACGATATCTCGAATTTCCGGGGAACGAAACCGGCAGTGGCCGTAATTGGGAGAGGATTGGAGGGAGGGGGGAAGGGAGGTCCCGACCGCACCCTGATTCCGCCCTCCATCGGGTCACGGTCGTCCCTCCCCTCCCCTCCCCTCCCCCCTTTTTAATAGCGCCGCTTAATGAGAATCGCGGAAGAAGATTAAATCGAGGAAAGAACGAAGGAGAGAGGCGAACGACAATCCAACGCCGGAAACGAACGAAACAAAAATAGAGAAAACAAATTGCTTTATGTAAAAAATGTAGAAAAAATAGCGAGAGAGCGAGAACACCTGATAACGATCGAAAAATTAAACTTGAAATATGACATGGCTTTGTTTAATTTTATAAATAACGACACTTTCTACGAAACACTTTCTACTCATCAAATTTGTACAAGTTCCGTCAAATCGAAGAATAATATAATGTCCATGGAAAAAGCAATAAACGATTACACATATAAAAAACTCATCTCGTTTCATTTTCATTTTCAATAAGCTTCGATCGCCCCTTTACTTATTAATCCGACTAATTATACGAGAACCTTGATGTTTCTAGCATCGTTTCCAATTACATATCGGACGGATGAAAATAATCGAGCCGATTTCGAAAAACGATCGAGGTTGGTCGCGTCATCCCCCCCCCCCCCCCGCGAAGCGTATTAAAAAGGTGGTCAAACGTAACGAGCGGAACGATTTATCGCTCGGAACGAGATTAATAACGGGAACGAGAGAGAAAAGAAGAAATCGATTAATCGATCGAGAGACGAGAATTTATCGCCTTTCCTCATTTCGCGTCCTCCAACTTTCCTTATTACGAAAGAAAAATCGATCGAAAAAATTTCGACCCCTTCTACATACGTGCATACACACACGCACACACGCACATATATATATATGTATATATTGGTAAAGCGAATAAATTCCCCCGCCGCTGTTTGAAGCATTTAAAGGGTTAGTACGGTGTATCCGGCCTTTGAATAGACGGCCTCGCGGCTGCCGCATCCTAAGTGGATTACGAGATTAAACACGAACGTTGCTTCACTCCTCGGACTGATCTTTTCTATTTTAGGAACGCGCGCATTTACAAGCTTCCTAAAACTTTGGGAACAGACGCATGCGCTTTTACGGTTTCTCCCGTCCAATCATTGTTTCCCTCTTGTATCAATTGATGGATCTCTGCAACTATTCACATTATTTATTCACGTTCTTTTGCTTCTTTTAATCCGATTTCGAAGACAACGCGATGAAATTATAATTTGTTTCGCGGAAAATGAAGACGATCGTTGAAATGATGATTAATTACGTTTATATATATATATTTTATTAATGTAATCAAAGTATAAAAGTAAGTCCGTTTGATTATACGTTAATTTTGCGCGATATATAAAAAATAAAAGAAAATTGATCGTGCTTATTGAATTTACTACAAAATTTCATAAAAATTAACAAGCAACGGAATATATTACACAAATTGCAAAATCTAAAATCTTCCTCGTCGAGCTGGAAAACTGGTTATTTTCCAAAAAAAAAAGAAAAACAAAGGAATCGATCGACGAAGTTCGATTTATCTGCGAGTGACGAGGATATAATTTTTGGGACGATCGAGCGTTTTCGTTGCGCGGCAACTATAGAGAGGCGCTTATATGCACGTAAAATGACGTAAACGTATTAGGCGCATCGTGAAACCTAACCGCTACCGTGGCTAATTAGTTGCGCCATGAAAGCACTCGCACAACAACTAGGCGCTGCGAGTGCGCCAGCCAACACGCTTTTCCCTCCTTCCTTTCAATTATAAACGTTGCTTCGACCAGACAACGCTAAACGCCGCCGCTGCACTTTTCACCTGCGTGTAATTAATTAAACCCTCCTCCTCCACCCCCCCCTCCCCTCAACTTATCAGGTATTTATGCTCGTTAAAACACCGAGGGTGCAGGATGGAACACACCACATTGCTTTCTCCTCCATTATTTAACGACTGTGCTTTTGATTACGACGCACGCATCGTTGCACGATACATTCATCATCGAGGGTTTTTAGAATTTCATCGCGTCTCGAATTACATCGCGAATTCGACACTTTTGTCTCCTCCTCTGCGCGAAAATTTATCAGGGATATCGTTCCTAAAAGCGTTCAAACACGATCAATGAGAAAAGGATAAATTATTAATGATATAACTGTGATCGATTGGCAAGGTGAGCTTTCCGTCAAACAACCGAGAACGGATATCTATTATTCGCTCTTCAATCCCTATTCCTGCGAATCTTAATGCCAAGATCGGCTAATTTTTCCATCGACGTATAACTCAACGAAATCGAGTTTCCGAAATAATTTTCAATCTTTTCGCGATCCTACCTCGATAATCAGGCTATATATAAGATACAAAGAATTTTCGAATTTTCTCTAAATCTAAAAACTTTCCCCATATTCTCTCCCTGTTCGAGGGATCGTACAATCGAATAAATCGATCTGTGGACACGTGACGTCAATCACGTGATCAACGACTCGACGCTTTTCGCTTCTTCGACAATCGCGCCGCGATTCACAGATGATAATGAACAGAGATGGTTGTAAAAATTATTCGTTTCTTTCGAATCCTGATCCAGCGGCCGCGTTTACGCCTCACAATTCGGTGTTGAAAGAAAAAATTGACGATAAGAACAAAATATGAATGCTACGTTTCCAGAGAAAGATACTCGATAACTCACGATACGCAGCAGATCTTGTGCCAGACCGATTACGGTCGTGCATGAAAGCAATGAAAGGGTTAAGCAGGGATCGATCGAAATCGGGCACTGATTCGAAAGAGGGATAAAGGAACGTGCAACCTTTGCCGGGATCATTTTTCCTCCGTCGAAAGTCGTCACGATCCGATCGTTTATCTTCATTTCCCTCTGAAACCGCGCTCGAATATTTACCGACGAGGATGGGGGAAGGCGCAAAAGGCCGAGATATTAGCGTCCCTCGGTCCGACGATCAAAACGGTTTCGATTCAATTTCCCGGGGAAAGCTTTCAACCCCACCTCGTGAAAGCTGGAATCTCGAGGCCGAGCAATTAAGGGTGGGCACAATTGCTTCCAAGTTGTTGAAACTCTTGGACCGCGGAAAATCCTTTCGGAAACAGTTTTCCAACTCCGCACAACTCCCTCCCTACTTCCCGACTTGCGGAGATAAGCCGCAACGGTTAGAGAACGTATCGCAACGGCTGTGTATCGAGATCGTTGTAACGCCGCCATTTTAAGTGTACCGGGTGGTCGACGAGCAAAACTTCGTACGTTTTTTCTTTTTCTTTTTTCCATGGAATTTGATTCGAAAAGATCGTTTAATTTTGAACAATTTAATTCGGCAAATTAGAGAAGACGATTCGATTGATTCGTTCGAACGTTCAAGTGTTATATTCCTCCTGTTACGGATGATGAACGATCCGTCGTAATAATAAAGAATTTTCTACGAAAGGATTTTATCTCCGATTTATTTTTCAGATCGCATCGGATCATTTTCTCGAAACGAATTCCTCGTCGGGTTATCAATGCAGATGGATTTACGAGGAAAGTAAAGATTTCTCCGAGGAGAGCGAAGCTTTTAACCTACGAAAGATTTTATTTTATATATCTGATTTATTTTTAAATCGAACTCGTCCACTCGTTCAAATCGTATCATTATCTTTCCATCTGTCGCTATTTTAGATTCGTATTTTAAGTACAAAGATTTTATTTCGTTTCTTCCGGGTCATCCTCTTTTCGCTTGTGCCACCCTGTACATCGAACCGTTTCCACGCGTTCAAACAGAGAAAGAAGATCCCCTCGAAGAGGATCTCTTAATGGTGTCCGAGTTTCGCAGCTACTTTGCGAAATTAGTCCAACTTTGTCAACTCGCATCGTTCCGTTTCCCATTCGAAAGGAAAATAATATTCTCCCTCGACGATCGAGCAATAATTCATATTTGACGATCCTTTTGCAAAGAAAAGAGAAAAGAAAAAAAAAGGGGGGGAGGGGGGGGGGAAATAATTCATTAGAGAGGCAACAATGGCGCGCACGGTGTGGACTATCAATCGCGGGCAATCAGGCACCGCAACGTTCGCGATTCGATCATCGAAACGTTCGTCAAAGAGAGAATTCAATGGAATGGTAATAAAAACAATCCCGCCGAGGATGGATCCCTTCCCTCTCCCGCGACAGGGGGATGCTTTCATTCTCGAAATATCAATTTTTCGTGGCTGTCAATCTATCATCTCCACTGATAATTATACGATCCAAGCTCTTTTATTGTCCTAAAATTCACCTTTTTCTTTTTTTTTTTTTTTTGGAGAATCAATTTCATAAAAGTAAAATCATTTCGCGCAAATATTATACGTCCACTGTGTAAATTGTCGAAATATCTTTTGACCAGAAGATTCACGAGTATTGCGCGTAAAATAATCGTAATCAATTCGTTTAAAAAGTATCACCTCGAAAGAGTGTTAACGATTGAATCGGTTAGAATAGTGGAATAAACGTCTGGCATCGGGGAATCCATGCCATCATTCGTCGGCCAGAAAATAATTTTTAACAGTTTCAACGACCGATAAGAAAGCGGTGTCTTTCTTTTTAACATCGATTCGCCCCGTTTCGTAAATAAACGCGAAATGAAAATCTCGCATCCTTTCCAAGTCAAAGCCCTCTCCTCGTTTCGTGATCGAGGCACGACCCTTCCTCGTTAAAATAAAATACAGGAAAATTCACGAGGCGTGTTCCACGATCCACGAGGTGTATCGAGCATCCCAACAATTCCCAACGACGAGTCATTCGTTCCAAGGATCGACCACCCGTGTTTACACGCTCGATCCACCCTCAAAATTCCGGATTATCCCGTGCTCTCTATTTTTCTCCCTCGAATCTCTCTCTCTCTCAATCCCTTTGAATCCGGTTCGACAATCGGTCCCCGGAGAAAAAAGACTTTCATATTTTTCCCGCAGCCAAACATACATTTCCTTTCGTCTGAACGCGTTGCATGATTCTTATCACTCGCCACTCGGAGTCGATTTAAATTTAAAATTTCGTCACACCTTTCGAAACGGAGATACGAAAGCGAAGAGAGACAAAGGTTTCACGAAATATTCGTGCTTTTTATTTTTCGCGAAAAAAAAAAAAGATATCAGTCCTCCTAATAAAATAAACCGTAGCAGAAACCGTAGAATCGAAGGAGAACACGGGAGAAATTGACTTCCCTTTGGAAAAGATTTCGTTGGAATTTGCTGAATAAGATTATCCACGAGAATTGTACGATACCATACACGGAGGGTATTATCGTATTTATTTTTGCCCATCCAACGGATCCAACGGCGCGAAAATCCTCCAACCGCTAGTCCCGAGATCGCTTGAAACTCGTTTGTACACGTGATGATTGCTCGAGTGTTTTGCAAACGATGGAAGAGGTGGAATAAAATGGAGCGAAGATGGAATAAAATGGCACGAAGAAAGGAGAGGTGGAGAAACGCGGAAATAATAGACGAGGGGGTCGAGGAGCGTAGGCGGAAGAGACGGAGCCAAGGTCGTAGGAAGCCGAGGAGAGAGAAGTGGAGTGAAAAAAAAAAGTGAAATAATCGACGCTGGGGTACGTCAGCCGTTGCGTCTACTCCTTCTACTTTCGAAGCTTGACCAGAAGCTTGAGAAATCGTTCGTTTACCTCCCGCCACGATAAAGTTTCAACTCCGTTTCGATGCGTTCTCGATGCGTTCTCGACTCGAGCAACGAAAACGAAACGAAACGAAAATTTTAAAAAGTCGTTCGAACGTACGCTCGTAGCGTGCCTCTTTAATTTTTTACTCTTCGATTCTGACAAGCAAATTACTCGCTAATTAGAGCACGCGATATAACGCTACGAAAATCTTAATTTCCATCTCTGTAATAACGTCAGTCCTGTAGTAGTTGGAAAAAAATAAATTAAAAATATCATATTTCGAGTACTGCGTTTCTAATTTCGATTTTCGAAGAACGAATTCGCGTAAATATATTACGCGTAATTTTTCGACGAACGATCTTTCAGATACACATCTTCATCTCTCGTGAAATTTTCCACGTTAATAAAGTTTAATAATATTCCAAAAAAAAAAAAAAAAAAAAAATAGAAAAAAGGTTAAAAGATATCGCGTTGCGAAAGTTATATGTTTAATTATGTAAAAGAGAGTAAGAGAAAGTATATCTGGACGATTTTAAAATTCTTTTACCGTTGAATTATTAAAATTGCGAGTACGCGATACTCACGCAATCCTCCGATGAATGATCTCGAGACACGAAGTATACACAGCGCATACACGTACACATCCTCTCAATATTTCATCGCGTTTCTCATTTCTCGCGAGACCTTCGAATCTGCCAATACTCCTGCGTATAATTTTCCATCGGTTTCTCCGATTTTCCATTTTCAGTTACGATACGCTTCGAACGGTTGATCGACACATCCGCTTTAACAAGCCTTCCAACACCCCCTTCGTGTGTTCATTTAAGCCCTCGTGAAACCTGAGGGCTCTCTCCATTTACGAATAAATACCAGAGTTAAAGCGTAAATCGATTTCTCCAGATAATTCCCAATATCCGGATAATTAAGCACGTCTTTAATTTCACAATACGATTCGATATTCACTCGACTCGACATTTTCCATCGAGTCGATTCCATTCCTCCCGATTTATCGTTCATTTATCTTCAACGAAAAATCACCAAAATGATTCCATCGTACGTTGTCCTCGTATTTTCAACCAATTCAATCAACCACGCGATTTGGAAGAGAGACTCCTCCTCCTACTCGATTGATCAATCCCTTAATGAAAAATACACAAGTTCGAGCTAATTGCGCTCGTTTCAAACGGAATTTCACGAGACAGGGATAGAGAGGGAGAGAGAGAGAGAGAAGAGAGAGGGAGAGAAAAACTAGTGGATTTACTGCGAACCATCGTGTTTCCTTTTTCAACCGTGGTGGAAAAGCGGGTCTTAAGAAGGTTGGAGGCAAGGCTGGTTTGTACCGCGTATCGCACGTGCACCATATTTTTCACCGGCTTTGAGGCCGTGGCTATATTTCTTGGAAATTGTAACACGGGAAACGAAGAGAGACGTAAGAGAGGGAAAGAGGGGGGAAAAAAGTCACAAGGGAACACTTTAACGTAACGAAAAGGGAAGGTTTTAAACGTTGTCGGACGGTATTTTACCTCGTGAATTGTATCCAGTCGCGATTAAACCGGTCGTTAATAGTTCTACATCGCTACAGTTTATCCTTCTTTCGTCTTGACTCGTTCCGTTTAATGTTATTATTAACTGCGCGTGGACAGGTATATTAAAGACCGTTACGTTCATCCTTTTTCATTCGCGTCAAAAAGTTTTCCAATCTGGTTGGATATCTGAAATTATTGCTGTACTCGAAATTGAGGCTAAATTTGGAAATTGGCAGTATTGGAAATCGCTGATGTCGGAAATTATTGATATTGCGATCGTGATTGTATCGAGAATTGTAGATATTAAAAATCGTAGATATTCGAAATCGATGGCATTTAAAAAATAAAATTAAGTGTTCAAAATTTTGAACAGTTTCTCGAGTATCACGCATATGCATTCGAATCACGCAGATGTTTCGAATCTTAGGTATACAAAATCATAGAGTCCAAAATGTTGAAAAATTTCAAGTGTTGGAAATCATAGGTATTCGAAAACATTTGGGAGAATATTTATCGAAGCACACTTTTGTCGAGATTCGATTATAATTCTTCCTAATCCCCAACACTTGAACGATACCAATGGTGAATCTCAAGCAAAACTTTATTATTGATCCGCGAGAAATAATTTCATAAGAAATCTCACGGAACGGAGGAATAATAACTCTAAGCGCCAAGAAGGTGTCCGAAGAATTAATAAAAATCTTATTTTTCGACGTTTCATAAATAAAAAGACGCGAGGATCCATTGGATTTCTCGATTGTTCCCTCCGTTCCATTGTCCTTTTATTGGTTCCTTCCCTCCCGCGGAGGGAAAACAAACGGAACAATGAGGAGAAAGAAGTTGAGGAGGAGGAGGAGGAGGGCATTTCTCGCTCGATATTATTCCGCCTCCACGCCGCCAACGAATCGAAGAAGAAAAAGAAGAAGAAGAGGAGCCGGAGGAAAGGGCTCGATTCAAGGTGATCCGACGATCGATAAAGAGAAGAGAGGGGAAGGGAGATTCGTGTTTAATCGCGGTTACATTATTAGAAAACTTGGCCGAAGTTCCGTTCAATTTTGAATGGCGGTGTCTTACGGCGGATTCGATGGCCACGGTAAATCACACCGCCCCATAATGCACCGGCACAAATCGATCGGCTCTCCATTCCCTAAACTCTTAGGGGTCAATTAATTCGATTGAATTTCTACCGCCGCTTTTAATCAATCCCATTATTCCCGCATCTGTCCACCTCAAACTTTCCATCTTTCCCCCCATTTTTTCTTTTCCACAAATTGAGATCGTGATCGATTTTTTCGATCGACCGTTTCCTTTCCAAGGTTTTTCTTTCCAATCCTCGTAAAGTTAACGAACAATTGGCACGATCTTAACGAATTGGCAAATTGTTAAAGTTCGAGGTTAAAAACGCTCGCGAGTTTTAATTATTACGCGGAAGAGTAGGGAGAGAAACACGGAGAATGGCGTTGTAAGAATGGCGAGAAATGTTCTCTTTGCTTGCCGAAAGTCTGTTTGAAAGGGGCGAAGAATACGAGGAGGAATATTTTATACGCGTTTCTCGACGCGTCTCGAGGACGAAAAGAAAAAGAAGAAAAAAAGAGAGAGAGAAAGAATCGCAGGGCGGTTGAAATCCAAGTTGAAACACGGCCACGCCGAAACTTTTCCGCCCTTTTAATTAAACTTATCGAAAACTTCTCGTGAACTCTCGTCGCGCGAGATTATCTCCCCCGGCTCGGAATTAAGGTTTCCTCGTTAATTATCACGATCGTCGTGTTATGGTAACAAGGGGAAATTGACAAAGAGAAATTGACGAGATCGTTCGAGGGAGATGAAATACGAGTTTCCCTTGCAACACAAGGATTCGACCTTGAACGTTACGATCCTCGAGTATCCTTCGCTATCGTGTTATTGCATCACGTTCCTCCTCCTCCTCCGCGCAATTAAACGAGCTATAAACCAAGATTCTTACACCCACGCGAAATATATAAAGGCAAGAAGCAACCATCCTCCGACTGGAGCTGGCTTCCAACGATAAAAGCAGTGATAAAACCGGCATCTAATTCGATTCTGCGCCTACGCAACGCGACGAGAAACAGATTTTCTGGATCGCTAACTCGTAGACTGAACGCCTAAAAAAAAAAAAAATAAAAAATAAAGCAGCATAAGCTCTCATAAACTCGTATAGCAAGTTGGAGACGAAGAATTGTTAGCAATGATAGCAAACAGAAGAACAGTTTCGATTTGATCGTTTCCAGATGTACAGATTCTACTTGATCCTACAAGTTTGCGTAGATATTTACGATATTTGTCCCCTCCAAATACGTATTTTTCCAACATCCAGCGATTTTCAGATATCCAAAGCTGCTCGAAATCCAAGCAAGTGTCTAAAAAAAATCTTAATTTTCAAAAGTGGACTCGAAATATATTATCCAAAAAGCTCAGGTATTCACGTATCACCTTTTCTTCACCGTCGCATCACTTCAAATATACTATTCCTAGTTCATCTACGTGTCTCATCCGCGCGTTTCAAAACCGGCCATGATTTTCGATATTCGGACGCGATCTTTCCTTGCGAGAGTGCGTTTCTGGTTCGTGGCCATCGATGTCGACGACGACGAGAACGTGTGCATCGCTAAAAATATGGGTCACGCGGAAAGGGACCACCAGATAGCGAAGAGAACGATCTATTCTTGCAAAACAAAGTGGACGAAAAGCACGAAGCCGGAATCTCCCTCTCTCTCTCTCTCTCTCTCTCTCTCTTTCTGCCTCCATTCTCTTTTACGCGAAACGAAACGAAACTAATTCCCCAGATGACTGGCAGAAAAACCAGTGCGTCGTCATTCCACGCCGTTTTACCATGGACACTCGTCCTTACCCTTTCTCTTCCTCCTTTTTTTATCTTTATTTTTCTTTTTTCTTTTTTTTTTTTTATCTTCCGCTTCCACTTTTGTCCCGCCGTGCAGCACAAAGCAAGGATTCTCGATATTCGTAAAAAAAAGAAAAAAGAAAAAGAGAGAAAAAATGGAGGCAAGGACGCGACATTGGGTCGAGCATCGGCGACAAGGGTTTTCAAAAAGCGTGATGGACGGATTAATGGCCCCCACCCCGGTTCGGTGAACGTTCAGCGGTAAAAGCTTAAAATTACGATCTCTATTTCGTCCCGATGCGGTTAATTCGCGCCCGTTTTCGCGCTTTTCATACGTCAACCGTTTTTTTTTCTTTTTTTTTTTTCTTTTTTGATTTATGCCAACCGTTTCGAACGACAATCCCTGCCTCCTCCTCCTCCTCGATTTATTCAGCGAAATGATTCATAAATCGGTAAACACGCACGATTCCCTTGTCCCGATCTATCGAAAAGATATCGGATATTGGAAAAAGTTTGGCCAGTTTTCGACGTCCTTTCGAGTTTAAATTCGAGTTAGATCGAATTTTCATTTAAAAATTCACGAATCCAACGAGCGGTAACGGTTTATACTTTTAATCTTCCTCCTCTTTTTCGATGTTCTCTATATCTAAAACAGACATATAAGATAAATCAGCAATAAATCCGTACAAATCTTTGCATCTTCCTTGCATCCCCCTCCCCCCATCCCCACCGCCTAATTAAAAGCAACGGGAATAGAATAATCGAAAGTAATTGATAATCAAAGTGAATTGAAGAAGCAATGGGGAAAAAATATCGGGGTAGGAATCGTGTAGGAATTTCAACGCTGGCGCTGGCGCGAAAAAAAAAAGTGGAGCAAGGTTTTTCCGTTTCTGAAAGAAAAACGTTCGACGCACCCCTCCCCTCGATTAAAAAAACTCTCGATCCCCCTTTTCACTCGTCGCTGCACCAACAACTTTCTCGAATCGATAACCATCCCTATACACCATCTTCCTCGCCGTTCTTCCATCAATTTCACTTTCACTCCGGGATGCACGGGATTTATTAATATCCCTTAACGTCCAACCATCGTTTATGTAAGGTCGAGGCATCATTTCACGTGGGACGTTGATAATGACGCGCTGGATATTACGTCACCACTCTTGTTCTATTATTAATAATTGCACATTGCGATCGTCAATAATTACGAATTAGAAATTCTCTCGCGATAACTTTTTTTTTATTATACCTTCTCTCGCTTCATGGCGCTATTAACACGATATACGGCATTAAAAAGTGATAATCCCCACCATTTTGCGGTTATAGGTTATATTTTTTATCGGTGCAAAATATAATTGTAAAATGGAACGAAAGTACAAAAAAAATGGCCGTGCACAATGATGACGTGGAACGTAAATTCTTTTTCATTTTTTTTTTTACATTTTTTCTTTTCTTTTGGAAAACTTCGATCATAGAAAGAAAATATATATTATTAGTTACTTTTTCGATTTTTAGAAGATAAATAATTCGCGTCTCGAGTGTTTGCGAGTGCAAAATACTTTCGCAAATTGAAGCATCAGTCTCGAACGAGATACGATAAACACGCGTGCGTCGATTAGTATGTGTCACGAATCATGTTTATTTTACGAGGGCGGCAATTTATTTTGCCGCGTCCATAAATTAATTTTTAATACGAGACAGATATATATTAACCAGTTATCGATTTATTAATAATAGTAACGTAGCGTTGTTACAATTAATCGAATTACGTTTTTATCATCGCGAGAAAAAGAATGAATTCGTTCCTCGTCACTTCTGTAATCGCCCGCAAGAGAGATAAAATGTTTCAAGAACTTGTCCATCCAGCTTAACTCTCCCTCGCTTGATCATCCCGCTCGTAAATCGTATCGATCGAAACCTTTTATTTTAAATCGGTTGAAAAACATTTAAATTTTATGCGGTCGAAGATTGAAAAATTAACGATTGCACTTTGATATTGGATCATCGCTTTTTTTTTTTTTTTTTTTGTAGAATAACAGAGTTTAAATTTGTAATTATTTTGATGCAAGATGCAATTTCGATTCTTTTTACTTTCCTCAAATTTTTAAATCTTCTCGCGCGATCCTTTGAACCCTCTGTCACATTCTTCACTGATAAAATCCACTACGATATGTGTTCGTATATAAAATCAATCAGAATGATATCGATGGTGTTACTTGTTGTCGTCTACATTGCACTTGCAACGTTATCTTCGATATTTTCTCACCAGATCACTCGGTATTTTTCGCCTCGATACGATCTCGATGAACGAACGCTTCGAAATTTTATCCTCGTCGTTATCTCAACTATCAAACGTTTTCCAAATCGTGGCGAATGCGTGCGTTCCAACGTGTAATTTTCTCTTTGCAACGATTTGAGATAAAAACTTCTCTCGACTTTATCGAATATGAATGTATTTCGATCTACTTTTCAGTTCGAAACTTGGCCGTTACTTTGTGTAATTTTCTCAAAAGTGAGGGCAAAGTGTCGCAACGGAATATGTCAAAATCTCTTCTCAGAGCAACTCTTTACCGAAAATTAACGAGCGTAATTCCCACACGAGGCATAATTAATCGTAACGATCGTGTCGTTACCAGAGATGGTCAATTAGCAACGTTGTTACGCGGTCGTTGGATTCCTGCCCTCATATCTTCCTCCTCCCCCTCCTCTAATTACGCAACTTCGTCTTATCAACCTGCCTCAGAAGTCAGAAACCACTGTCGAGGCCGTTCGTAGACTCGTCGTCTATCAAACGATAAGAGAGCGTGTAACACTGTTACATAATTTTCCGTCTGATTCGTTATCTACGGGGTTCACGGGCGTCTATTGTCGCGTTGAATGCACGCGTTATCTACGTGATCGTTTAAATAAATTCCTGCATTCAACGTAAGATCGAGATAAGATCATTCACATAGGTAATTGCAGGAAAGGATAAACCGATTTCGATGATTTTTGAATGTGTGGTTGGATAGAGGACAAATTTGGATAGCAGATTCTGTGTAATTAAACTGGTGTCTAATTTTTTCTTGAAAATAAAATATCTCGAAAATTAATAATCGATGTTTAACAATTAATAATTGCATACGAAAAATTTTTCGCACGGGTAATTTAGACGTTACCGGTAGTATAGAAAAATTTATATAACTATACAATTCTGACGGATTACGCGATGGGGAAATCTGATCGAGCAGCGAAATTAGTTCTCGAAAGTTTCAGCATTTTTCCTCGGCAAGAAAAATTTCCTTTATAAAAAAAAAAAAAACTTTTACATCAGCTTTAAGAATCCTTGAAATAATTTTTAAACAACCTTCGTGATGGTATAAAATTTTCCTTCGATATAATTACTTTAGACTTAGAAGAGCAATTATTGCGTTGATGAATATCGGGGCAAAGGTCACCGAGAGAAAGTTATTTATTCCCATCGATACGTTTAATTTCGTGGCCACGATTATAAAAAAATCATATTCGCGTTAAGAGGAAAGCTCTTCTGTCAGTGCAATACGCGACGCGCCTTTCAAATTTGACTTTAATTTCAAAAAAAAAAAAAAAAAAAGAAAATATCTCGACAACTAGCAAGTAGATCGATCATTTATCGGTTAGAAATTCTAATTGTTTTTTTTTTTTTTTTTCTTTTTAAACTCGATCTAGAAACTCCATCGCTCTTATCGACGACAATATTTCGAATTGATTAATAAATTTATTCATCTCGATATTAATTTCGAAAATTAAAACTGTCAGTGACAAATTGTTAAATCGACTTAATTTAAGTAGGTGAGGCACGTAGCGAAAACAAATCAAATTTTACGGATCGATGGCGAAGCCTGGTGCTACTCGACGAGCCAGTTTTCCAGGGACTTCGACGACAAATTGTAAAATACATAACCGATTAAAGACGAAAGTGGAACGAAGATACCGTATATACCATCCACCGCTTAATCGTGAACGAAATTATATTCGAATCGGAACATTTCATCACGATTTAAAACCCGTCCCCCTTTTCACGATCGCGACCCGGAAGGCATTTACCAACAGGCCATTAAGCTCTCTTTCCTCCAGATCTCTTCTCTTCTCGAGAATTCTTGATCGACTTCCTTTCCGAGCTAACCGTCCGTTAATTAACCAATTAATTAATTCTGGAACAAGCGGTTATAAATACAACCCTCTCTCCATCTATTATCGAGAAATCGATCTTCACAAGACGCCTTTCAACGTCGCGTTATCAAATATCGCGATTCATCTTCCATCGAAAAGATGGGTGGACAAACCACAAACAACGAGTATGCACGAATAAAGTAACACGAAATAATGGTTTACCGCGAATTAAACGATATTAAACCGTATATCATCCGCGGCGAAACGCGTGTTAATCCATATTCATGAGTGGAGCGGCACATAACCGCGTACATGCTACGCGTAATATGCGATCGGGAAAGAAAGAAAACTCGAAAACCTACCGCAATATTTCGTTCCACCAAATCCGTCGTTCCACCTTATTCCGTTGTCTTTTTCAATTTTCACGGGATTTCGTTCGATTTTTAAGAATCCGCCCAGAGGCAATCCGTCGAAAATTCGCTCGTGATAGATAACGGGTTTTTCCTTTATCGTCATAAATCCGTTTCCAGGATCGTCCAAACCCTTCTCTCTCTCTTTCTCTGTCATCCGAAGAGGAACGAACGAAGGATGAATTCTGCGAGACGAGAAGCGCATTCCTTCGAAAGGGAGGGGGGGTTGTTTCGATCCACTCGACGTAACGATGATATCCGCGAGGATATCTTCCATTTTTTCTCGATGTTGGATTTTCGTTTCGCGTAGGATTGGAACGCAATCGGTGCCACGGGAATGCGGAGAATCGAGCGAATCGATGTCCTCCACCGCCACGCCACGCCACGCCCCGCTCGCTCCTGTTAACCGAACCTTCTTGCTGTATTATCGGATTCTCCGTGACAATTCTCCAAGGAATTCGCGTGTGCTCCATTGCTTCTCCAATAAGTATTTTTCACCGGTTAAGCTCTGCTCTCTTCGCGCACAAGTATTATTAATCCTTCGAATAGAAGCGTACCATCATCGTTATTTTTGTCAGAACGAAAGGAGGAGAGAAGTGTGATTCAAGATCGAAATTATAGAATTGCAAAGTGGTTTTTTTCGAGAAGCATCGTCCTTCCAAATTATTCGAACGAATAACAACTTTTTGAGTTCGTACAGGTGTAAAGAGAAATGATTCAAGATCGAAGTGTGCAAAGTGTTATACACGTGTAAAGATGTGGACTCTTATTTAGTATATTTACCCGCGAATTCTTCTTTTTAAATAATCGCCTTTTTTTAGGCGACATAGCAATGGAACAAAGGGGATCGGCACGAAATTTATTCCTATTTCCTTCGTTGAATATATTCTTCCGTGCTCTTTACTTTTCGATTCGAGGATAGCAACTTGAGAAATGATCGAAAATACATAAATCGTAATCGTCGTTCGAAAAACAAAGCGAAAGGGGCGGCGAAGATTCGTTCGTTCGTCTCCGCTCCACTTGAATGCGGAATGTTTACCAGATTCAAATCGAATTTCTAAAGTATTATACGTGATTTAGGATGGGCTGTAGGAAAATTGCTGTTTAAACCGTCGCTTATTTCGCGAGGATGTCAAGTGTAAACCAGGCTTAATGCGGCTGAACTAGCAATTCGAAACGAACGAGCAGAGTTACAATGGTACGTACAAAGCAACTACACTCTGTATCGGATTGGAGAGATTCTAATGTACGTGAGCCATTACTGAGTTGGTTTGCGTTTATAGATAGCACGTGCTGGTAACCGATTCTATGCCGTTTGTCACGGATTCAAACAGTTTGGAGAGAAGCTCCAACGAAAGGAATCGAATCCAGCTTCGAGTTAAATAAATAAAGAAAGAAAAAAAAAAAAATCAGACTTACGTCCATTCACATCGGATCCAGTTGCGACAAACGCAGTGAAGCAAATTACACATATAATTAACGATTTTATGCTTGTTTCTTTTCTTTTCTTTTTTTTTTTTTTTTTTTCGATGACGAAAATTCTCATTGGAAGATTTTTCTTCCTTTTTTTTTTTTTTTTTTTTTTAATTTTTGTTTCCATCAATTGGACATAAATCAATTCACGGAAAGGACGACACGTTTTCCCATTTTTCTTCCTCGATCAATAATTTCATTCCACACTCACGAGTTACAAAAAAACGACAAAGGACAAAATCCAATGGGAGAAGAGGGAGCTCGGTTAACCTTGTCCCGATCTATCGATCGATAAATGCTAATTTCACGGGAATTAAATACGTGGCGAAAGGAGAAAGGAATATCCGTGAATTCGAGAAACCGGTTGAATTAGAGAAGCTGCTAATTTTTCTCGAGTAACGCTCCATTTAATCTCGATCACTGATCCACTTATTTCGCGTCCCTCGAATTCGCCCCGTTTCAAACTCGAGATTTCGCGCGACTAACCAAATCGAAGGTCTTTTCTCGCGAAAGAAAAACTGCAATCAGCAAAAAATTCGCAACGATTCGAGCGTGCTTCGTCGGAAAAATTAAAAAAAAAAAAAAATGATCAAAATACAAAGTACAAAAAGTAAGGAAATATCGAGGACACCGAAATGTGCCCAATTCAGAGATCGTTTCTCGTCTTCGCTCTTAATCAAAAACAAGATTACTCGTCCCATCTCACGGACAATTACGATTGAAAAAAAAAATGTTAATTAAAAAGAAAAATTGTCAGCAAATTTTGCGGCCAATTTTCTGCCTCTTTTTTCTTCGCCTACGTTGGCAACGATCACTTTAGAGTCCTCTAATAATTTTAGATAGAACCACCCCTTTGACGTTCCCGTCTCAACAGAGCGTATTCGCTTTGAAAAATTCTTCAATTTCCACTTCTGGAAACCGTGAAAGAAAAATGGTTGTCGCGCGTCCCTTCCTTTGAAGTCCCCTCGCAGAGAAAGAAAAAAACTCATAGTTACGAATCTCCTTCTATTCTCATACGATACATTTAGAAAAAGACTACTCACCCCCTTGTAACTGTGGCTCACCAAGCTCGACGTAGAACAGGGCATCCTTCTCGTACGAATCTTCCTCGATGATCTCCAACGTGATCTCTTTTCTGGAAGAAATAAATAAATAAATAAATGAAAAAGAAAATAAAGAAAAGAAAACAAATACACCGCGAGATTATTAAATCCGCGAAGGCTCGAGATCACATCACATGATCCCGAGTTTCGAAAGAAAGTTCGAAGGTAAAGTTGGGCTAAACTTCCGGCTAAACGGCTAAAGAACCTCGCAGCAGCCTTAAAATAAGCGTCGATCTTTCCTTGCTGCCCGAGCAACTTCCGGTCCCAAGGCGTGCGACGCAACTTTTTCCACTCCATTGAATTTGTTTCGAGACGTCTCAATTTCATACGTCCGAGTTGCAAAATTAAACAGCTCCGTTTCTCGCTCTTTCTTGGATTTAATCCTTCCTAGGTTTCCAACGATTTATATTTAATAATTTAATATCTCGGAATAAGGTTCCGTCGTTAAAGATTCTTCGAAACGAATTTTTATTTGAAGAAAAAAAAAATGTTTCCAATATTTTTAACTCGACGATCATTTGTCATAAAAGAATCTTTTGTAAGAAGACTTACGATCGAATTTTTGTCACGCTTTTTCAACACGAACGAGTTAAAGGAAAGAGTAAAAAAAAAAAAAAAAACACATGGTATTCAAAAACAATACGATTGCTCGCAGAGGATTAATGGAGAGAGATTAATACATAAATACAAAGGGATTTATTATTTTTGTAATTACAGATCGCGTGATCTTCCAACGACCCGTTGTATTAATCCCGTTGAATTTAAGACGTATTTCACGTATTCTGCCGCCAGTATCCATTAAACGCAACGGATTAGAGAGATCCCGTTTCGATTGTCTCCTCGAATTAACAACGTGGAAATTCTGTATATCGCGATCATTACTCTAGATTGCTCCCAGTAATCGGACTCAGTAAGCGCGAGTTACGATAACATTACGCTAACTAACCGGTATCGATATCGTCATAAAGCGAGCAGGGAACGTGACACAATGTCAGCGTCGATAATTAATCGGGACGCGTCAATCGAACGACGAATGAACGCGCGATTAGCCAAGTTTCCCTTTCGAAATACCGTTGAAATATAAATTCAAGTGAAAAGGCTCCCAGAGTTTGAAATTTCGCCTCGAGTCCCCTTGGACAAAGGTATTAACGTCAATCTTGTTGCGTTTCAAAGAGTTTAGGGGCGCGACGAGTGGTGGACGAGAGATGGCAGGACGAGAGGTCGGTGGAGAATCGACGAGAGATTTCGGCGTTGTCGCAGCGAGACGGCACGGTAAATTGATTTGGCTGCCAGTCTGAATCGATTTGAATTTCAAATTTGAACGTCTAATTTGGCAAAAGCCGTCGGATCGTTCGTTCCATCGGCTGTTACTCGATTATGGGATCGTGTGTGCACAGACGCCTCAGAAGCTGATTGAAATGTGGCTAAATGGAAGATCTCTCTTACAACGATGATACGAATTTTATCCGTCGCTCTGTACAAAAAATATCTATCTGGAGCGGAAAAATTCTTGGAATATTTTCTCTCTCTCTCTCTCTCTTTTTCTCTTCAATAATAGTAGCAGCGATGGAGGAGGAACGGGTGTATTTTTCATTCGATATCCACGGCTCGTCGAAGGCAAAGTCTTCCCGAAATAACTCTGACCTTAGACTTGAAGCGACGATAACCCGTTGACTCGAAGTGTACGGACAGTTTGCGGCTACATACAACTATATCGCATCGATCGATGTACACTCGTTTCTGTGTACGCGCAGTGACCACACGACGAGGCGCCAAACAACTAGCTTTAAACCTAGACTATCCACCGTCGATTAGTCGAATCAACAATGATCGAACCTCGGTAAGAGGTGAAACCTCGATAATTAAGAACATTGTTGAATGTTCGTTTTGCGGAAAATTTCTCGACGAAAATTTCGCTAAAACTATTCTATTTTCTCTTCTCGAGAAAAATTGACAAAAAGATCGTTGCAAACTTGATAGAACAATTTTTCGATAATTTCGCTAAATTTTCCACTCTTGAAAACCTATTTCCAAACCTATTGAATCTATCGAAAGGAAAGAAAACCTTTGGAGCAAAGGTTTTCGAGGAAACTTGGCGGCGACTCTGCTCGTTCGAAGTGACTTCGTCACGATAATCGCACCGATTGTTACAACGTTTTCGTCACCACGAGATATTCAAGTTTTTCTTGGAGCCCGATCGGAGCCACTCTTTCACTCTTAATTTGCGTTACGAGGTATGTCATGAACGACACGTTCGAACGTTATTCGGAACTGCGCACGACGATGACCGGCGTTAATGCAAATGTGCATTAACCCAGTTAGGCCTGTTTACACCAACCGAGCCACGGTGCTCGGAATGTTATTCGCCATCCTCAAAATTGACTAAGGCCACTTCTCCTCTGTGCCAATGGTGCTCGAGCCGAATAATCTTCGGGATCGATATTTGCGGATCCGAGTATCGAATATTGAACCTCGTAAATGTCCTTTTTCACGATAATATTCCTTTACTTACCTTTACTCGAGTTTTATCGACTCGTGTTTTACGAATATAGCATGGAAGCATTATAATAAAAAAGAAAAATTAATCGAAATGAAATATAATTGTAAAGTATATTTCGTATCCCGGTGAAATCGGATTGGAAATAATAGGAATAAGCAATTATCATTTCCTGCCTCTGCGCAGAATTTTTAATATCTCGTATACTACTCGTTTCAGGCAAAGTATTTCGTACGAACAATGAATCGTCAACGAAATGGAAATTCACAAATGAATTAAACGAACTTCTGTATAATATAAACAGTCTAATTAAATTTGCTCGTTAATACGCGTATAATACAAGACTTCTAGATACATATTGAATTTTATCAAAAATTAAAATCGACGATAAGAAAAGTCATTCGCTCGAGAATCTAGCGATTTTTTTCGATATCGATATGCGAATTCCATATGGAAGCGCATTTTGGACGCCGCAATTCGCTGGGACGAGCGTTAAACCTCCACAGGAACGAATTCGTAATGGAAATGAAAGGAATAACTTTATACGCGGCCCCCGTGTAAACAAGATTCGCCCCGCCAGAAACGAGACGCGTGGCAATCTCGGCCATGCGAGAAATGGCGGTGGAATAAAATTCTTCCCTTCCAATCTTGTCACCGGGCAAAAACAGAGTTACATTTTACGAGGACGAACCCCTCCTCCTATTTACGGAGGCGGTGCAAGAATTCAATTTTCCTATCTCATCTCCTCTACCTTCGGCCAAGGTTGACCGATCCGTCGGCCTTGCCCTCGACAGAAACGACCATTTTCGTATCGTTTAACCGCGATAAAAATATCGTGACACGTTCTCTCTCCACCGATTGGTAACCATTTTTTTTTTCAAATCGCTTCTTTCCCCTCTTTGACCACGTGTCGCGTAATTATATCCTTCGATGGATCGTTGGATTCAACTTCTCGAAACAGTAATATAGAAACGAGATTACGAATTAGAAAGACTTGGATATTAGGATCAAGAAAAAAAATATGATACTTGGTTTCGGCTTAATGATTTACAAATTTACATACAGATATTGGGACATCGAAGATCGAGTAACGGATGGTTAATAATTTTGTTTATCGCGTCGATCTTCCAATTCTTCGCCTATCTTTAAAGCAATCGTGTCGTTTCTGAAAATTCATCGTGTGCACGGGCGAATATCGATACGTAACGTGTAAAAATATTTCTACCATCGCGAAAAACTGATTCACGCGGATTTTCGTTCAGATTCTCCTTTTTTTTCCCCCCCTCTCTCTCTCTCTCTCCTCTACGTCTACGCTCAATGAGTCGATCCATGGAGGATCCCGCTTCGAGTCCTCGAATCGAGGTCGAATCCAATCTATACGAAACTCGATTTTTTTTCACAAGCGAAATATGAGAAGCGGATACGAGTAGATAGAATGGGGATGCGCTGGACGGATAAAGAGACGGTTCTTCGATTTTTTTTCAACGTTCGTGAATCCTATCCTTTGTGGTAGCGCTTGTTTAGAGTTTTTCGCTATGGAAATATATGTAACTCGTATCTCTTGCAAAGGCTTTTTGAACGTTTCACGGGATCGCGTTAGATAAGCGTACGCGTTGGAAATCGATGATTTAAACTTGATTATATGTATAGCCAGAGAAGTTGAATATCTTCGTTCGACGAGTGGTTAAAATAAAATAAAGTAAGATAAAAAAATGGTAGATCCAAAATATACGTCCTTCGCCCAAGCAATAAATTCGACAGAGTCGATCTCTTGTAAGCACGCATCAAAAATTTAAGCTTAGTCCATCCTGGGTGTGGAATTCCATCGCGGTATAAGCATTTCGATCCTGTCTATCTTTAAAACCGATCCGATTTTAATCTCGATTTTATAATCTCGATTGGGAGAAGATTTCGTTGAAAACTTTTTTCCTACTGTTTTTCCACCATTATCCTCGCTCGTCCCTTCCTTCCATCGATACGAAAATTTAAACATTCCACGATTAAAAGATCGACAAAGAGAGGTAGAAATACAAGTTGGGGAAGTGTGACGAGCGACACGAGTCTATTCCTTCGTTTCGACCCGAACGTTTTTTCACCGAAGAAGCCTTTAACTCGCGCCACGAAGCACGTGTTGTAATGAGAAATCGATACGGCCTCGATCGAACCTCGAAACGTATGCGGAAAGAACTCGCGAGAGATCCCCCTTCTTCTATCTTCAATTTCTGCTACATTTGCGAGCAACAACGATAATATATTTCTCGTTGCCTCGAATGCACAATCCATTCCAACCGTATGCGTATGTTTTAGTAATAATTCTAAACGGAACGGTGTATCGCGAGTCGGTGTATTTCAGCCGCAACGTCCACCAAAAGGGCTCGTTAAAAGAAAACGCGCACCGAGATTTTTCGAGAATTACCATGGCCATGGATGGTTAATCAAAACGTTCCTCTCTCTTTCCCTTCCTTTTCTTTTTTCTTTCTTTCTTTCTTTCTTTTTTTTTTTTCAACGAGAACAACCGACGCTCTGAAATATCACTCGGATGGAAAGGGTAAATAATGCCCGATCTCCGTGTGCGAGTTTTCATGCGGCAAACGCGAATCCGCTTCGACGTCTCCTCGCATGTGCTGCTCTATTTTTTCTCTTCCCTTTTTTTTTTTTTTTTTTGCATCGCGGTCTTGCGTTGCGGAAACTTGCGTTTGAGAGTTGCGTCAACCTCGAAGCCAAGATCCACGCGAGCGTTCGTGCGAGCTTCAAACAATCTCGAACGAATCGCTCCCGAGAGGAAATCTAAATTCCGAGAGATTGAGAATATAACTTGAAGAGTATTAATTTATCGTTGGCATCTTCTTAACACTAAACCTATCGACATTTCGTATATACCTATTCCTACCATGAGCGGTCAAATGACCGCTGCAAAGAAATATTTGTATCTTAATATAGAAAGAGATTTTTAGCTAATTGGATTCGTGAAGTAAATAATACGGAATGTTAATATTGTGAATATTGAAAAATGGGTTGTATCCACATTATAGAAAAAGTCGATAAGTCATATGGCGATACAGTAAGTAGTTTGTATAAGAAGAAGTTCTAAACGAAATTTCAAAAACGAAATTTCATTTGACCGCGCGTGGTAGGTTTAGTGTTAATCGCGAACATCGTCTATTCTAAAATTTTTAAATCCTTCTATTCTTCGCATATCCTGAAGCGATGCATTTCTGTATATAGATAATTTTTTTTTTTCTTTCTTGTTTTTCACACATCGATCTTCGAATTTTCTTATCGAGTTAAACCAAAAAAAAAAAAAAAAAGGGGGGGGGAGATGATAATTGCAGAGAGAATTAAAATTACTCTCCCTCCTATATCTGGAAAATTAAGCGATGCGCACCGATAACGAGGGTAAAAGTTCAGTGTCGGTTGTCACGGAGTTAAAGCGAGTTCACGCGCGGTGCCTGTACTTGACATAATTCGAATCCCTCCAAATTCTTCGGGAGGGTGAACACGCCTCGATTCGAGCCCCCCTGCCCCCCCCCCTCTCTACGAGGCGCCTGTCTCTTGTTCAGATTTCGCATTCTACTTCCAACGCGAATTGTTCCAACGCGAAACAACACCAACAAACGTACATCATCAACGTACGCACAACACCCGGTGTGTCCTCTTTCCAAAACTCTTTCTCCAAAAGCTCGGAGAATTTGGCGTGGCACGAGCGAGTTTGCCAAGTTGGCGTGTAATAATTCGAGGATCCATCGAGCCATGAAGATTTATCGTTCCAAGATCCCGCGTTCGAGGGAATGAATGCCGAGGGATGAAAAGTAGCCAGGAAAGTTTTGGATGGCGCGATATGAGATTCGTGAGGAAAAGGGGGAGGGAAAAGCATTCGAGTCGAAGCTGGATTCGAATTGAAAGGAGAACGCGTCACTAACGGCCGGTAGGAGTCCAGACCTTTCTTCCGCTATCTATTTTTCCAACGATTTATGCTTCATTATTTAAAACTGGCCGATATGAATGGGTGAAGGTAAGGTTGGTGGTACATCCGTACAGTAGGATATCGAACGATGACGCAAAGGAAGTTTCGATTATTTTTAACCGAGAAATGTTATTTCATTTCTGCTCGTACGAAGATCTCGTACGGTGAAAAACGAATCCGTGCTTCTTAATTCTCTTTCGAATCGCAATTCCATTTCATAATATTATTGTTTCACGAGCTTGCAAAATCTTCTCAACTTAAAAAGTTCTTCTCGCGTTTAACGAGAAAAATTTTTTAAATTAACAAACATTCTGTTAAATCGTTTTATTGGCAAAGCTAGAAAATTGTCTTCTCTAATTGAATACAGCAATTCTAGTGGCAAAAGTTAACTAGAGATCCAGAGATGCAAAGCTCGACGAGAGAAACTCGAGATTTTTTTTCAAACAAATTCACGCGATATTTTTTCTCCCCATAATTTTTCATAACGAAAACTCTTCTCGCGGCAGTTTTTATCACCAAGTTTGACGCAAGTTTCGCGCATATCACGACGTTTCAAGACGTGAAAAACCATCTTCCCAGCCACCCTTGTCCATTGTCGCAGCTGCGAGCCCTGGCGCCTGTGGCACGTATATGCACTGCAGTTTGTCCGTCACACTGGTTGCCCGGTATACAGGGGTTTTAGAGCATCCCGTGTATGTATACGCGGGTATGCATAATATATGACCGTAACATCGCGGGGCTGTAGTTTCGCGCATGAACACGCGGTGCCTGTGTATCTCGCGCGGTATTTCCCACGGAAAAAAAAAGAAAAGGAAAGTAACCTCGCTCCTTTTTCCTTTTTTTCTTTCTTTCTTTCTTTCTTTTCTCCGTTGCAAACACAACATCGTAGTTTCAATTGGATTTCGCGCGAGAAAAAAGAAAGGAAGATCCTCTGCTCTTGTCCTCGCCTTTCTATCTTCACCAGCTCCAGTTGTTCTTACGTTGTGCTTCCTTTGGGGAAATTTTTCTAAGACGAATTTGATGAAAATTGACGGAAAAATATCAGGAGAAAGGAACAATCGCGATTTCGATAAAGAAATTCTTCTTCGTAAAAGACATTTTTCCTTCTTTCAATTAAAATTGTTTCATTATGCTAAATTGTTTGTTCCACGAGAATAGATATATATGTATATATAGAGATACCCTTGCTCAACGATAGGACGCAGGTGTGGATCGATCGGTCTACTAACTCACTCGCGCAGAGTTGCACTCGCTTTCTTATCGAACTTGCGCGATAAAACACCCTCGTTCGCGGGGGCAAGCGTAATGAAAAGAGCAACGGATAAATCTCGATGTCAAAGTTCCTTCGAGACGTCGAAGAGAAGGAACTCGAAGGAATTCGGTCGAAAATCGTTTTCATCGTTTTTTCCAACCTCCGATAGAGGGTTCGAGGTTCATCATGCGAAAAATCGCCTACAAGCCTTGCGATAAGCGTTCAAGACGGATCTCTCTCGTTGACGGAACGACCGAGATGTCGCGTCACGCTCACGTCTCATTCTCATTCGGTGATTTCGCTTAAATAAAATTCCAACGCTCCGCTTTAAAGTGGTTAATAAGAAGGAATGGAACAAGCTTGTGCCACGGTTAATTCTCTCGGTAATTTTCGAAAAACGACCTACATAGCGTGTATATTTACACGACACACGCGTGGCTTAAGCGAATTTAAAGGCCGAGACACAAACGTCGTACTCAACACGCTGACAATTATCGGGTTGATCTTGGCAACTTGATGACGATGACAAATGCGTGGTAAAACGGTACTTGCTTAGTTCGCCAACCTAAATTCCAGTCTTTACTAAATCTGTAACAACGGAATCTGCAGGCTAACCGTAATTTCGATCGTCTTCCGACGTTATCATACGAATACGTAAAACTTTTAAATTTATCATTTCAAATTATAAAAAGATTTTTATAAAAAAAAAAAAAAAAGAAAGAAAATACATAAATTGAGCCGTTTAAAGACAGTTCTCATAGTTGTTTTCAACAGTTTGCGGACACAACGTTGCGGCCAAACAACAGCTTTATTCGTATTTAGTCGATCTTTTCTAAATCGGACAAAGATTAATGTATCCGATGGGGGTTAGGGCGGACGTACATTGTTGCGTTTACGCTCGGTGATTAGTCGGACAATGGACGGTGTCTGGTCGCGGATTTGGTATTTATCCGTGGGCTCTTCTCTTGCCCTGTATGCGGGGGCGATAATTAATTTCCCGTTTAAATAAGCCCATCGTGCGGCGACTACCTAATTAATCAAGCTTCATACGTCAAACGACGCTAACGAACTCGTGCCACTGATGCACTTCGAAACGTCCACACGGGATGAAAAGTAATTGTCATTTCTATCTCCCTTCGCCGCCGTTAATTGATACCTCGTGTGATTAATGCCGTGGCATCGTTCGGAATGCTTTAATTAGGCGGCCGAATTTTCCATTCGCAAAGAATCCCTTCTTCTCTTCTGCTCGAGGAAAAATATCTCTCTGACCGATCAATTTTTCCCATTTTATTCGATTCAACATCTAATTTATATAAGAATTTGTTGGAAAAGTGGATATATATATATAAAATATTTAAGATGGAATTTTTCGTTACGTTCTCTCCAAGATAAGCATAATAATATAAATGTCGTAGCAACGCAAAAGAAGAAACGTTCTCCACGAAGGAAATAAAGGCTCAAAGTTAACACGAGGAGATCCCTTCCTTGTCACGGGAATTCGTAAAGTTTTAACGACGATCCCGTCCAATCGAGATCGAACAATGAACCATATTCCATTTTCTGGAGAAAAAGACGTGGAAAGAGGAGGGATTAATTAACACGGAGAATAATTCGAGGAAATTCGTTGAAATTTCGCGGCCAAGTTCGGTTTTCAGAAATTAACGAGTTTCCACAGTCGACACGAAAGGGGAAAGAGAGAATCCTCACAATGGCGATTGTAATTTATCCGCTTTGAGAACGGTGCATAAGTAGCAGCTGGTTCCACGCCTCCCTCCCCCTCCCGTCTGGCCTATCAGCTCGCCGCGAAATTTTGAAATTTTAAACGTGACTTCCAGCCAAGATCGGGATTACGGAAGACAAAGTTTCCACCCGAAATTATTCAACACCCAGCGAATCGCTCGCCCCCTGTGTTTCCATTCCGAAGAGACCTTCGCGTCAAAACCCTCCAGGATCTCCAACTCTTCGAACATTTTCTAAATATTTCAAACTCGTTCCCTCGAGCTTTCCTCTCTTTCTTTCTTTCTTTCTTTCTTTCTTTCTTTCTTTCTTTCTTTCTCACGATTGCGATTCCTTTTCACCCATGATCGAATGTCTCGCTCGTGAAAGTGTGGATGCATACTTGCCTTTGAACGAACGATCGACACGCGATTAAATCGTTGATTAATAAACGAATATGTCAACAAATTCTACTAACCGGATCTGGTATATTATAATAATAACATCGAATCGAATAATTCGATTTTTTTCAATCCTTTGAATAATTAATAAAGCTCGTTCGAAGCTCGATTGGGAGAAAAAAAAAAAAAAAAAGTATCATTATCGAACTACTTTCTGAAAAAAATTAATAAAAAGCCCGCAATGGCATAATAATACGATTATTTTGTTATCGTTATTGGCTACTTTGATACATTATCGACAAAATATAATTGAAACGCGATTAATCTCGTTATGTGCGATTTTTTTTTTAATACGTTTTCAAATAATTGCAAGGGGATGTTGATATAATTAGAGGGGGGGGGGAGAGGAAGTGCACACGTGTCGTGTCCTCTTCTTTAAAATCGTTCGTTAGCCGTGCGCTCGTCAACGAATCGCAACAATTACGATTAAACGACCGAATCCAATTAACGAGCTTTTATATTCATAACAGGATCACGGATAAACGATCACAGCGACACCACGCCCTTTTGAAGCGTGCAAACCCACCCTCCGGCAATCAAGTGCTTCCGAGGGGTTGTCACGGCATTTATAAAAGCACTTTCGCCTACGGAGACGCGACGAAAAGGTAAATACGTAATATCGCGATCCCTCTCTCCTCTCGACTCTGCGCTCCACCTCTCCTCTTCTCCGTCCGATTTCCAATTGCCAACTTGTGCATTATCGCTATTCCCACCACAAACGATTTTCGCGTCGTTATATTTTTATACGCGATGGAAAAACACAACTTTCCAATAGAAAATCTTCTTTCTCTCGTTTCCTTGTCTGTTTTTAAACGCGCAACGTTGCCGCTCGATCCTCGAGTAGCTTTTATCCCCGTCGTATAAACGATATACTCGTAATGACACGACGACTCGCTTCTGACAAGTTTAGTTGAAATTTCTAAAGGAATTCCCGTCACGAACAACCGCTCTTATAGCGAAACCCTCGAGAGTATTTTTGCCGCAGTTTGGAATAATCTTCGCTCCGAAAAGAGCGACGATATCTTCTCGAAACCGCGTTTAAAAACCGTGACGTCAGGAATTCGATGATCCTCGTCATTTTCGCGAGTGAAAAATACGAAATGGCTTGAATATACATCGGAGGGGAGACAACGATAACGCGGCATTCTAGGAGAAAGTGGTCGACGTTGAATATCGAAACGCCTGTCATCCGTGCATAAAAGTCCGTCCGGACTGTCGCTTTTTCACAGTATGGATTTATCAATCCGTACAAGCGACAGCCACCTACGCGGAACGCGTCATGTAACGTATTCGTTTCGCCTTCTTCGTTTTTTCGCTTGGAGAACCCGTCCGAAATTCTTCCACCGAGAACAGCTTCCGCTCAAACGAATCCGTTTCCGGACCCCTGGTGTTATATTTCGGCCGCGAGGACATCGAGATTCTCGAAAAGTTCGATTATGCAAATAGCGAGATTACCATGAAATATCCACGATAATCCGCGATTCGAAAAGGTGGAACTCGGGCGCATCGAGGGCGATAAATCCGGCAGAATTTGCAATAATCGTCCGTGTCTGGATACGCGGGGGTTGGAGAAGAGGGTTTGGCGACAACATGCACTCCTCTCATCCCCCCCTCTCGTTCGTACGATATCGATTTTCGCGGGAAAATTAGATCGTTGGACGGGAACAACCAGACTGACAACTGATATCCCAAAGAGACTAATTCCACGTGCAATCGGATATGCTTGCGAAAGTGCATAGCTTGTATATACGACCGTGTGTGTGTGTGTGTGTGTATCACTCCACAGAAGAAACGCAACTCGAGTTTTCGATATTACGAGAAAAATTGCAAATCGAGGGAAGAAGGAAACAATCGAAAGGGAAAAATTAAAAATCGTTCTAAGACTTGTTACTTAAGAGTATCTTGGCAGTATCGTTCGTTTTTTATTTTTTCTTCCTCGATCGAAGAACGCGTTTACTTTTTTTTCCTCGTATCGTGGAATTGATCCATGCAATCCAACGATTAAAATTAACGCCACGGCAATTACATCCGTCACGAGCGCCAATTCGTGCACCCATTTACCTTCGAGATATATACATATATTGTAGGATATTTCAATAACAGCCGCGACGTTTATCGCCCATATCGCCACATAACAAAATCCTAAAATATTTTTTACGAGCGATTGAAATTAATTTTCGCTCGTTCAACGCTTCTCATTCATCTCCTCCCCTTTTCGACGCGTTTACCCGGAATTATTCAATTGCTCAAAATTTTCACGATATCACAGGTGGGGAAAGAAAGGAAGGGAGGAGCAAATTTTAGCCGATCCCCTTCCATCCTCTCGATCATTATTCAACATCTCTAATAAAAATACGCGTGGGCCTGGAGAAGATAATCCCATCAGGATCCCGGCGGCGATATTACGTTCATTCTGCGAGCACACCGCGAGCTTGGTCATAGTTATTTCATATTTCCATCCGCAGGCCATCCTCTCTCGCAAGCCGCTTAAGTCAGCATTCACGCTGACGTTTTAAAGGTGGGTCGTTCGCTTTCATTTCTCTTCCTCGCTTCTTGCCCCTTTTACGAAACCTTTCGGCTTTAAAACTCGGCCCAAGATGGTTATGTAATACTTTCGAAAAATATACTTTCCCGTGTTTCCCGTTCGATTGGAAAACACTGATAATATATATAAAATATATTGTACGTTTCCTTGAAGTGGCTCAATCTTCCTCGTTCGACCGTGAAAAAATCCAATCGGAATAGAACTTCAATCCTTGAAAAGTACGAAAATTAGTAACGCGTTAAACTAATGAAAAACGTAATATTTAGAAACTTATGAAGTTCGACTCGAGTAATTTAAAAGTGAATTTTCATTTTTTTTTTTTTTTCAAGAAATAGGAGAATATTTCAAAGTTTTCCAAATTCTCAAAGTTTACCAAGGAATACTAAAACCGTTGCAAAACATTGCCCCAGCTTTTTGTTCGTGCCTCGTACATCAGGCTGATCTAACGTGAAAGTGGATCGAAAAGGATGTTTGGCCAGGCATGAAATATTTGTCTTCGATTAAAGAAATCCATCTTCTTCGATCAACGCGCATCTCAAGCGCGAATATCAATGAGTGAAAAAAAAAATAAATAAATAAATAAAGAAGGTAACCCGTCGATCTTTCTCCCTTGGAACACCCTTTAAAATTTCCGATCGAAAATCATGATTTGCAGCAACGAGAGACCGAGGACTTGTTCCCAAACGATCGAAGTCATTCCGCAAAACCGTGGAAAATTATGGTCGGGTCGCTCGTAAATTTGGGACGTGTGATCATGGAGGAGGGTGGGGAAGGGAGAGGAGAGAGATACGCATCCTGTACACGCAGCGTGTGAGAATCGTGGGCGTGGAATATCCGGTATGTGTGTGTTCATCGATCAATCTTAACAGAGCCGCGTGTATGATCCACAACCTCCCCTTTTTCAACCACGCACTTGGTATTCGAGCGCGCGAAGAATGTCGTTCCGTGTCACGAGGTCGGTCGAACAGTGGTGAACTATCTGCGAGAAATACGATTTGTGATGGATGATGATTCACTCGATCTTCCGATACTAGGAAATTTATGTAACCCTAGAAGACCACGGTTTTCTTCTACGCGACTCCACTTTTAAATTCGATTTCTCGATGAAAATCTTCGTCAATCGTGAAAATATTCCACTTTTACGTTTTGTTATAGGAATCTAGTCGAGCAATATTGTGTGTTGTCGATTGGAAATTTCCACTTTTTGAGTTAATTATAGAAAAAGATTGGTTGTCAGAGATTCGAGGATTTCAGGATCAGATGTTCGGAGTTACATGATTATTGTTAAAAGTTTTTAAAGACGCGAGTTGAGTTGAATCAATGTCTTTTAATTTGGTAAAATGAGTTGCAGTTAGAATCTTCGCTTTCTATTTGAAAGGATCAGCGGTAAAAAATTTCTTGATTGTTGTATTAATAGTTTCCATTTTAATGCTATAACCATTTATATACGCACTCTCGGGACGATCGAATTGACACACTTTTCTTAACCCTCCAATGTTCTATCTTTGCATCGTTATTAACGATCAATATTGCTCGATCAGATTCCTGTAACAAACACGTAAAAGTAGAAGATGGAACGCTTTCACGGTTGACGTGAATATTTCCATCGAGGAATCGAATTTAAAAATGGAAAAATAATCGGTCGACTCGAATCGAATTTTTCTAAATTCGCGTCGCATGGCGAATTATCCGCGCGGAGAGAAGGAGAGATAAGTTTAAAATCGATGAAAGACAGAGCGAGACAGAGTTCTCGCCACGGAAAAGTTGCTTCCATTCAATGGAATTTCTCAACTTCCGACTCTCGACTTCGGGACCTTCGAGTTTTTGGCCGAGTTTTCCTCCCGATCGACGGAAACGTCGACCGAAGTTCGCCGATTCCAAAGCCTCTTAACGAGCGTCGACGTCGTCCAAGAAGCTTCCTTCCTCCTGCCTTCTCGCCCGTTTCACGCTTCGTATCGTGAAACATCGGTCTCGCAATTTTCGCCACGTCGAACCGTTTCGTTGACTCGTTTCGACGCGCGAACGAATTTGACGTTGATCGCGAGTTGAACAACGAAGAAATGGATCCTCCTCTCTTTTCATCGATTTTTTTCAATCTCTTTCTCGATCGAGTCGCTTTCGATTGACATTGCATTGCAAATTTATCATTGCGAAACGATACGCGTGTCGGATACGTGTCTAATAATTCAGTAATAGCGGGGAATTAGGTAATTTAAATTATTGTGGGATCATTTAGATAATAACTATGAAATAATGAGACCAGTTATGAAGGCGCACGGTGATTATACAACGGCTACGAAAAGCATTTGCATATCGTTGCATACATGTCACGATTGATTAGGAGATATTACAATTCACATTTAATAACACCTTTACGTGGTTTTAATTTTATAAATATAATAAAAAAAAGTTTCGTTAAAAATTAATAGTACGTAAGCAAATAATAATTTCTTGACGGAAAAAAAAAATATTGGCAAATTTAATTCATTAATTTGTTTTAGAATTTTTTTTCCCCCTTTCTTTTAATCGTTTAACTGTTATTTATTGTTGTTGTTGTTGTTGTTGTGGTTGTCGTCTTGTATCTCATACAAGTTTTTTAATATATTATTCATTCGTATGCGCTATTTCGTCTCTTTGTATTATGCGATGTATTTGTTTTTTCTTTCTGTACATAATATTATACAATCTCTTTTAAACCACGAGACAAAATCAGTCTATGTTTTATTCTGTACTTTTAATTCTCACGCGTTCTACGGTTCATTGGTGTATTTTTTTTTTTTTTTTTCCTTTTTATCCAACGGGATAAAACTTTTTTTCCTCGATGCAACAACTGACGATCCTTTCCGCAAGAAACAACACTCTTTTCTCATCCAAGAATATTCGTCGTGATCGTTACCTCTTCCTCTTTCTATGCATATTCTTAATAATCACAATTGTATATCTCCACTAATATCTTATCCATTCATCCTTATCAAAGTTTGTAAAATAATTATATTCTTCAATTATATATTATGTAATTACACTACAATGGAAGAAGAGGAAGAGAAGCTATTCGATTAAAAAAAGACAATTACTCCGCTTATGTGTACATACAATTTACGCGATCTTTCATCGATTCCTATTCATCCAACGGTAATTCATATCACGCTCGCGTTCCCGGATAATTGCAAATTCCAGAAAGTCGTCGAATCCATCGGGGACGTCGCGTGGAGGAAAATTGGAATTGGTCCTGAGACGTTGATTTATCGCATCTGGAACAACAAAGCTGTTCCACGAACCACCACCAACTGTAGCACCTGGAGCCAATCCTTGCCGAAATCGACCGCACGTTCAATTTGACGCGGAATCCTTAACGCCGGTTTCGTTCGGTAAATATTTGAACGGTCGAGTAATTGCGTTTTTCCCCCGTCTATTCTCCTTCTGCCCTCGACGGATAAAAATCGAATGGCCGTTAAATGGATCAAAGTTACGAGGCATGGCCTCGTGTAACGCGATAGCGAGCAAGAGCTCGGTTCGAAAAATCGCGCGAAAAAATGGAGATGGAGAGACCGAGAGAAATTCATCCTCTTTTTCGATTCGCTTTCATCGATCTAAATATCGTCTCTCGTGGACGGTTTGAAATTTTGCGGAAATATAACCGGTATATTCGAGGATATCGATGTGTATCGAAGAAGAAAGAGTTATAATTAACGTCGATTCGAATTCTTCGAGTATTATTATCGAGGAACCGACTGGATCTATCAGTTTGAAAGATGCAAACTTATCGACAGATCCCCAATGAAAGATATAGATATAGTGCTTTTAAAGGCTCGTGCTTTCATCGGGATAATATAACATCGGTGGGGTCGTAAACTCGATTCGAGGGAGCGTACGTGACCATGAAACGCGTTCACGTTGGATACAACGTACCGTTTCATTTTTTAATTTTCTAGAAATTACGTATTGTGTTTGTGTACGAGTCGAGGATAATTCCCTTCGGGGAGGAAGAAAGGAAAAGGGAAAGAAAAATATAGAAATTTTCTTCCTCTCCGTCTCGAGGAAAAAATCGACTCGATTTTTCAGATACAAGGCAAACAAGGAGTATGTTTTTACGTGGAAAAAGATTGGAAGCAGCCGAGATACGAGGGTGTTTAGCACTTGAGAAGTTAACAGGCTTGCCAGGGGAACGAAGGGCGAGCAGGGGTGTAACATGCCGCATTTTACGGGCTTCCCGCCCCTCTATTAGTCCGCTTACAGGCTCGCGCTTTTTTTTTTATTTGTTCAATGGTTCTCCATGTTCCCTTCCTTTCTTGTATTATCAATATTATCGTCGTCTATCCACCACTCTGTAAAATACTCTAAAAACGTCGACGTATGGAATAATTATCATCGTCGTGTTTCCTTTCGATCCACCAGAATCGATTCGATTTGAAAGAATTTTCGCAAAAATTCGATTCTTCGTTCGAGGATCGTTTTCCTCCCGTCTCGAAAGATTCTTACAAAAATTTTTCCGAAATTCACGATCCAATTTTCGTTATAAATCCTTCTCTGCTAATATGTTTCGTGTGAATTATTATTTCGAGACGAATATAATCGCTAACCGAGTAACTCTACCACTTCTCACAAAGAAGAAACTTTTCTATCAACGCAAAACCCAAACAACCAATCTCGAGAGAGCGACAAGTTAGGGAAAAAGGGAAACACGATATCGAGAATAAGAAACCCTCCACTGTTCTGCTTCTTTCAGTGAGACTTTCCACTGCGTCTTCGAGGAAGAAACGAAAGTCATTTGTCCCGAACGGAAAATTTTATCTCGCGGCGACGGGCGATGACGAGTTTCGTGTTTCATCGCGCCACCCTCGAAAAACTGCGAGCGAAAGCTCGAGAAAACGCACGAAAATAAAACGAATCTTCGCAGTCATTCGCGGCTCTTCCACTTCCTCTTCCCCTTTTTATTCTGGAAATTCTCTCCGGATATTTTGTAAATACCGCTTCCTCGTTCTTCCTGTTCTTTCGATGCAGACTTCGTATTGTGCATCGAGATCACGATCGTCGAGGATCGGCCCAAACTCTTGTTAAAAGGAAAAACTTGTATCTCTGTTTTAAAGAACACGCGGGAAGATTCCTATCGACGTTCAATTGTAATTCAAAAAGTTGTGATATTTTGAATTACAACTCAAATAATTTTTAACGAAAGATTTAAGTGTTTACACTTGTTACATCGTGTTCCTGAATTCGGTGTTGAAAACAGGATTGTGATGTTTCGAATTATCCTCGAAAGTTTCCTTTCACTGTCAGATATACGAGAGTCATCATTACTATCGAAAGAAGCTCCTCTTGGACACAGTCCAATATTTCGCTCGACAAAAATTAAAATCAAATTTAAATCTCTTCGAATGTTCAACGACTCGATCTTGTTTGAACGAGATGTATCGATGGAATCTCCTTTACGAGCATTATCGAATTAAATAATGTTCAGTATGGCTAACGAGTTGCGAAAAATTCACCAACTTTTTTAAGTCAAAGGTTAGATTGAAAAAAATCCATCAATGGATAATTTTTAATCGATAAAAAATCTAACGAAAAATTCTACGAAGCTAAAAGGCCAATTCGTGTGACTTCGCGCTACGTCACACAATCCGGAAACGATTCGTTTCTGTGAGAAGTAGAAAAGCCACCTTCTTCCGGCAAGATAAGTAACGCCGGGTGTAGTTGTTGGCTTGAAAAGTAATTCGCCCATAGACGGGGCGGCCACTTGGTGGGCGGCCTCTATCGTGACTCTCGAATCTTCGCGTGGAAAGAGGTGGCGGAAAGGAGAGCAGCGATCGAAAGAACGCTCGCAAGAGAATTAATGGGGTCGTAAAAAGTGAGATGGGGTCGCGCGTGACCACGATTCAGCTAAAACCGATCCCTTATTATCGTTGCCTACTGGCCTCAATTTCTTCGTGTTTTCCCTCTCTAATTTTTCCCTCCTCGAAGGGCGGCGTTCGTTAAGCCGATCGACGAAACACCGAACAACGAAGTCGAATTCAGAAATTTCTCGAGAAAATTGTCGCGCCAGAGTTGAGCATTTTTCTCGATCTATTGTTTCTGCGAGTAATTCTGAATCGTCGAAGTAAATTTAGGAAGCATTGGAAGTTTTGGGGGAAACGTTTTTAGAGTCGGAATTACAAGTAGAATGGGGACGTCATAAGTCAGGCTCGAATCGATCGATGCTTACAAGAAAATATTTCATCGATAATTGATCGACGAAAGTGACGTTGAGTCGAAGAAATGAACTCGCTTGTAAAATATCTTCCCCTCGAAAATCCTTCCGCAAGAGAACTTTGCGAATCGAGCTTTTCGAAACTGTTATTCTCGAAAGTTGTAGTTGTTCCATTCGAAATAAATTTAGAAAGTTTTTGCAAACTGCTCTTGCGAATTTAGAAAAAACTTTCCAAGAATTGGGGGGGGATTTTTCTCGGGGATTACTGGAAATAGGCTATTGGAACGTAGAATCTCATTAGAAACGAGATCGCATATTCTACTCTGAAAATCAGATTTAACCTACATTTTCTTTTGATATCGCTGTTATGATATCGCATAGAAAAAAAAAAAGAAAAAAGAAAAAAATTTGTTTCGAAAGGATTAAGGAAAATGTCTCGACGACCAAGATATACCTCGTTATAACCGATATTTTTCATTCGTTCCAGTTAACACCGCAGTTATAATCGACAAAAACAAATCGAATAATTCGCAATATATTTCCCCACGGGAATTTCCTTACAATTATTCGAATGCGAGGCTCGCGTGTGGTGAATCGGTGCCCTTTTTAAAATGCAATAACGAGGCCTCGTTGCCCTTCGAGCGCCCTTCCACGCTCCAATTATTCGTTGAACGATTGATAATCGTCGAACCAGAATACGATAACAATCGATTCGAACGAAACACAGCCGCTCCTTGATATTATACATCGCCGCCCCGCGCTTAAATACCTCAACCCGTCGAGCTTCGGTTTAATTTATTCGATCGAGCCGGCCAACCAGCTTTAAATTCCATTAATCCGCGACTCGATGCATAATATTCGAGCGTTACTCGATTCTATAGGCTTATTGTTGCCTTCCGTGCACGATTATCGATCATCCTTTTGAATCGTTGTTTCCTTCCTCGATTATTCTTACGAGTATTCAATTCACCGATGCGTAAAAAAGTAACGCGATGGAAGAAAGCATACATGTATAATATACACGAACCGTTCTCTGCTCGTTCTTCTAATAACTCTTCCACAAGTTTCTACAAAACTGAACTTTCAAGTTTAGTCAGCACGCTCGACGTTACCACGTTCTCGTCAACTTTTATTCGTGTTTATCCCGAAGCATCACGGTTTTGAAACACCACACGAAAGCTCAAACGTGACAAATTTTCCGAGTTTCAGATACGGGACAAATAACAAGCGACGCTCGAAGATGAATAAGCGTGGAATAATTTTAAGTTGGAAACGCGTAATATGAAATGGTTACATCGAACAATGCCACCCCTCCGACCGAGAGTGTAGAAAATTCGATTAAGGCCAAAAGAATAAATTTCCCTATCTTTTCCCTATCTTTCTACGCGTTCATCGTTCCAAAAATGGAATGCCATTCCATCGTAAAAACGCAGGTTAATAACTGGCAATGGCCTATCCTACCCGAATTACCTAATCCAAAGCTCTTTAGAGGGCTACGCCGCTATCGTGAGAAACCAATTAAGGTCGCCGATAAATCTCCCTCGTGTCCACGAGGGGGGAAATTCGAAATTCATCCCCTAAACTTCGAGTCACGTTCTCTATCCTCGAGCCAGATGCGTGATGCATTAATTATCTATAAATATAAACCGTAAGGGTTTCACTTTGATCTCCTCTGCTTTGACAAATTTTCGTCTTGCGAATAGAGATTAAATATATACATATAACTCGAGGAAAGTTTAATAAATTCTTATATTAATTGCACTTACTCGGTCTGATTGTCCTCGAAGGTGAGAGAACTCTCGGTATGCATGTATTGCTTTCCAGGCTTAGCTGTACCCTCGATGGTGCGATAAGGGACGACCACGCGTCCCCTTGCCCCGCTGTATCTCATCACTCGCAAAGGATACTGGCCAACGCTTTCCACAAGCTCCATATCCCTTTCGGGGAACCCGAACACGCCGCTGTGATCGTCGTCGAGAATCATCACGGTCGCTAAACTAGGTGAAACTAGCATGGCTGGCTGGGACGCGTTGCTTAATCTGCAATAAATTGTATCCGTGTTATTAATTTAATCGTTACTTTACTACGATACCGTGTAAAATGATATTTCTTACGATGAATATTCTTGCGTTTTAGAATTAAATTAAGACATTAAACAATTTACATATTTATCAGTCTTATTTCTTTTCTTGGATCGGTCATACGATTGGGTTTCGAACGAAAGGCCTTTTCAATGGATTTAATGAAACGAAGTACGTTTTCACGTATTTTGTATAAAAAAATAAGTCACTTTAAGGTTCGTCACTTTACACCATTCCTGCGACGCAAGGTATATAGGAATATAATTTAGGATTTATACACATTTTACAATAAAAATTCGCAATCTATCGAGAATAAAGATCGATTGACCGACGATAGCGAATTTAAGAGAAAATGTTTCTCCGCGTCATAGCGATGCTAGCATGCACTCTGTGTCATAGCCGCAACGCAATGGAATACTTCCGCCGATCAAACCGGCCCATCTAACCTAATTGCTTTCCTTCCCAGTGTAAAGTTTGGATTAAGTCGGTCAGATAAGCATAATTGAAAGTAACTTGAGTAACTTGACTGCGCTTGCTTCAGCTTTCGATGTGTTTCTTCGCATCGGGAATTCGATTGAAATTCGAAATGAAAAAAATTTGACTTTTCTCTCTTTTTTAATCATTCCCTCCTCGACCTTCGTTCTAACGATCGAAAGAAAAACGCGAAATTGTTCTCCTCGTTATCGAAACCTTTCCATCTTGTTCGAAAGACCGGGAAAGACGATAAGAGAAGAAATTTATGCCGTGACTCGCAGAAAACTCGCGAGATCGACAGATTATGTTGCGTGGTTAAAAAGGAAACTAGTCTTGGAAAGATTAGTTCGTAAGATTTCTTGAAAATTGGGGGGAAAATATCTTCTTGGAAGATAATTTCAATTCTTGGAGATACTTTAACAACGGAACGAAACGTTGAATATTTCGCTTTTCGAAATTCGGTGAGAATATAATTTCACGAAACACTTATTTTCAGTAAGAAAGAATTCACGAGATTTTGGAAAAATTAATGGATAATCAAAAACTGGTCGATTAAAAAGTTCGAGAGAGAAAGAAACTTAAGCGCGATCTCCATTTCTCAGATCTTAAAACGAGAGAGATGTCATCACCGATAAAATTCAAAGAACTTTTTCAAACTTTTGCAAGATTTTCAGAAAATGAAATAATCAATCGTGTTGGATACGATGTCTCGAGCCGATATGCAAAAAACGTGAATTACGATATTATAATCTCGTGAACGATAGGATGGATTCGAGATACACGAGAAAGATGTCGAACAGGTAAGGAATCATCCTTCGTACGAACGCGATCATTGCAATTAAAATAACTCTTGGAGTGATTTTTCGAGTTAATTCGATATTGTCGGATATATTGGGACGATAAAACGATGGTAATAGACACGCATCAGTCTCGAGCGAAGCAAGTAACTTATACCCCTTTGTATACGCTCTAATTTAAACGATAATGAAATTGCGCGCGCCATCCGGCCCGAACTTAATTGAAAGATGCACTCCCCGACGATTTGTCAATCGTTATCAATTTGTTATCGTGGCCAGCTAGTCGGCGGCCACCAGACGCCCTCGAATTGGCGTCTCGAATCCGCTTCCTGCTTTTCAAAGGAGAACTCGGCTGTTGCTCATTCGCGAATGCTAATCGAGTCTAGTCACGATTCGATGAAAAAAGTACGGAGAGAAATGCACCTTGTGTGCAATGAATATTTTGTTGTCATCGATTCGTAAATACGTAATATTGAAAATCAAGGATGGATCTTCGTTCGTTGAAAAAAAAAACGAATATAACGTGATTTTAGAGGAGCAACAACAAATTCAAATGCTTCCAATTTCTACATAAATGCGTGGATAATGCTGGATAACAAAAAAAGTATTTCTCGATATTTATTGTATCGTGCAAATTTATTATACGACGTCCTTTCATTGATTGATTCATTCCTCTAATCCTCTCGTAAGAGGAAACTCAGATGTTCGATCAATTTGAACGCTCGTTATTCCTCGATTATCTTTGGAACAATGCACCACGATCAACCACGATTTCCTTTTTTTATTTATCTATATGTCGGTTGGATATTGTTCCTCGACCTCGACCTAGTTTCGTCTAGGGAGGAAAAAAGGAAACGATTTTCCAAGATGTCGCATTCAATATATCGCGAAACAATGAAACATTTCGTAATAATTCTCCGGCTCGTTTTTCCCCGCCACAACGATTTTTCAAGGTCCAACGTATTTGACAGAAATACCGCCGGTTACCCATTGTTCCTTTCCTTTGATTCCCCGTTCCCATCTCCGGAACGAACGCATTCAGCGTGGTTCAAGACAATTCGCCGTTGTATTACATCGACCAACGAAACGGTTTCACCCTTTCGCCAACACATGTTTCGACCCCCGACCGACGTATTATCTTTGAAATTTCCACTTAATATTACGTCGTTGAAAGAGAGGGAGCAATTTCAATGATACAAGCATTGAAAAGTACAAAGTTTGATTCGTTATTATCCATAAAAGTATTAGAGATCGGACGTTATTATCGGAATTAACTCCATTAGAATCAGAGCTTTCCATTCAGTTCAGTCGAGAGAGAGAGAGAGAGAGAGAGGGCGAAAAAAAAATTGTCTCTCGAAAGCTTGGTGCAATTTCGAATCGTTGATTCGTCTCTGGCTTTAATAGATGACTAACGTGCGCCAGAGAGGCGCTCGTTCGAGTTTCCGCGCCGTTATTGACCGTGGCAATAAAACTAGGGGGGTGCAACGTGCAACTCTGCAATCCGATCCCCCATGCGTCCTTGATCCTTTCCCTTGAATATCTTTTTCCGGAATTATCCTTTCCTTTTTTTTTTTTTCTAACGCGCCAGAATTATCATCGTCGAACGAAACGAGAGTTCAAAGATCGATTTTTATTCGATTTCGTGGATTAATCGGTTAATGTTGTGGATGGAATCAACGGAATTAATGAAAATCGGTCGTCGAACGAACGAACAAACAAATGACAGATTTTTAGAGAATGTTCGAGGAATATTTTGCAGATGGAGTGAGGCCAGTAGGCTATTTGCCATCGAGCGAACGCCCGAGCGAATAGAAAGATCGCGCGTGCCAAGTTCACGAAACTCGAAACTATTATTGCCGACAAGATGTTAACGTTTGCCAAACACATGATGATATTCGATTGTAAACTTTTTTACGCGATTTCCATTTAAAACGAGAGAACCGAGCGATTTCGAAACGATTGCGTTTTTTCTCGCGAAATGAGGAGGGAAAGCGGCGCGGGGAGAGAGCTCGATGATTAATTCGCGATCAAAGTCTCACCTAACGTAGAAATGCTCGTCCTCTTCGAACAGCTCGTCATCGATGACAGAGAGCTTGATGGTCTTCTTGGTCTCGCCCGAATCGAAGGTGAGGGTGCCCTTGGCGCTAATGTAATCGGAGCCAGCCTCGGCGGAGCCATCCTCGGTGCAATAGTCGACGGTGCACGGTTTGCTCAGATCACCACCGGCTCTGGTCACTCCCACTTCGAAACTGCCCACGTTCTCCATCACGGTGTAGTGGCCAGGCTCGAAGAAGATTCTCATCGCGTTCACGTTCTCGATCTCGATGCTCTCGGCTTCTTGCTTCTGCAGCTCGGCCTTCACCTCGCTCAAGTCGCTCTGGGCCCTTTCGCTGATCTTCTTGCTCAGATTCCCAGCACCGACCATCTTCCTCGTAGCCTGCACCCTGTAAAACGCTCTGCTCTTCGGCCCCTTGCCGAGCACCTCCTCGTGCGCCATCACTTCCAATTGTTCCAACGGCAAAGTAGGATATTTCTTCCTCAACTCTCTCAAAGTGTTGATGTAGTCTCTCCTCGTCTGCTCGAACTCCTTCGCCTCGGGCGTGTCGGCGTCCATCATGTTGTGAAAACTGTCCTGCTGCGGCTTGATCTCAAGCTCCACCCCGCCATCCGAGTCGCCCGCCTCGGCCTGCACGATCACACCCCTCTTGTTCATTCTGTAACCCTTGTGCAGATACTTGTAGATGAGCAGGCGGCGATCGGCCACGTAGGCCGTGAGCACGGTGGCCGGGAAGAAGGAGAAGGTGAGTATTCCCTCCCAAACTTCGAGCACGCCGGGGCTCGAGACAGCCAGGATCAAGTAGAGCCAAACGTAGGCGAATATGCTCCACGTGGCGGTGACGAAGAAAACTCTCAAATGTTTGATCTTCCTCGTTTCGCCGTTCGGTATCACGAACACGCACAGCGAGATGATGACGAAGAGATTGTACGCGGCCGAGCCAACGATCGTCCCTGGCCCTAATTCACCCGCCTCGAAGTTCTTCGCCCAGATCTCGATGATCGACAAAAGGATCTCGGGCGCGCTACTCCCCAAAGCCATTAACGTTAAGTTGGCCACAGTCTCGTTCCATACTCGCACCACCACGATCTGAGGCTCTTTACCCTGCCGGCGAACAACCAATTCCTTCTCCTTCGAGGTGATCACCTCGATCGCAGCCATGAAACGATCGCTGATAATCGACACGCCGATGAACAGGTACAACAACAGGGAGAAATAGACGAAGCCGCGGAAGATTATGTCGGACAAATTGAGATTCTCCTGCGGCCTCCATATCGGTACCACCAGGCCTGGCTCGCAACGGGTCGAATAATTTCCCGGCATCTTTCCTCCCCGATTTTCTCTCGCGCGCGCGTAACGTCGTAATCGTTTTCACCTTCTCGCCTCGATTCGAAGATTCTCGAATTGTCCGCGATATAATAACGGCTCCGACGATTCTATATTATACCTTCCAAAGGAGGATGAGAGACAAGATTCTAAAGGGAAATCGAATCTTGACGAAAACCTACAATTTTCGATTCCCTAACAGGATCGAATCGCGTTCGATCAAATTATCCGATCTTCCTTTTATCCTCGATGACTTTTTTCTTTTTTTAAACCGTTTTCGAAACATACGACGAACGTACGAACAACCCGCGTCTTCCTTCCTTCGTCCAGTCTTCTCACCACCGTTTCTTTCCCATAGATAACAATATTTTCAACAGTTCCTTCCTTCACGATTTCTACACTTTTATCTCTCTCCTTCTCCACGACACGCACTTTTCACCCTCTTCCTCCGTTTCCGTGTTTTCAAGTCCCCCCCCTTTATCTTCTCCCGGATGTTTATCTTCGAATTGTATGTGTATATAATATATATATATATGTGTGTGTGTGTGCCGATTAAACGGACCGCGAGCGAGAATCGCGCGTGTCACCCTGACGGGACGTGCGACATGGATGGGTCGGGGAATCGGCTACCGAGGGAACCTGCCGATACCACCGCGGCAACGAGCTCCCATCACGAAGAGAATCCTTCGAGCACGGGGCGACAGAACCGTACCGGGCCGTGTTCGAACGAACACTGAAAGAGAAGAGAGAGAAAGCGAGCAAGGAAGAGGAGAGCTAGGTGGGAGTAGACTCTCGGAGCTGCCTAGACGAGGCAGACCTCGCCGCTCTTCATCCCTCCTGTTCTAGCTATCGCTGCGCGCCGCCAACTTTCTCTCTCTGTCTCTTCTTCATTTTTACCTCCCCTCTTTCTCCAACTTTCGCGCACTCGATTCGCCTCTATCGTATTTCGACCATATCCTTTGGATCCTTGTCCTTTCTCTTTTTTATCTCGCCTTCTCTCTTTCTTTCGCGGTATTGTTTTCTCTCTCTCTCTCTCTCTTTCGCTATTCCATTTATTCCACAGCTATCCTTTTCCAGGGGTTTAGACTCGCTCTCGTTCTTCATCGAATCTCTGTCTCGCTCGTGGCCAAGCATCCCTGCCACCCGTACCGGCTAAAAGGTGCGCATGCGTTCCCATCCACCCTCTTCCTCCACCCCAACTGACACTCCTGATCAGCGGGGACACCTCCCACTCTCCGACATATCGCCTCTCTCTAGATGGCTTGGTCAACCTAGGCCAGATCTAACTGGATGGAACGCGGTGGTCGCGTAACACTTCCTTTTTCCACGCCGATTCCCATCCGTTTTCTTTTCTTCCTTTCTTCCCTCATCCCTCATCGCGCTTCATCCTGTCGCTCTTTTAACCCTTAACGATGAATGCATTTTTTATTAAAGAAAGTCAACTTTATTTTATTTATTTATTTCTTTCATTCGAAGAGTCTGCTACGTTATTCTCAGTAATTTAAAATATAAGTGGTATTTTTCTATAATCTCTTCCAATCGTTGCTTAATCTTTTAACAGTGCGAACAACATGAAAATATTCGTGTTAATTCGTTTTAATTACAATCATTTAAATTTAAAATTATTACGCGTCTAGTATTAATATTGTAATAATATATAAGATAAAATATAATAATTTAGTAATTTTTAATAACACGCTAAGATTGTTATTTATTATCATCGAAATTTAAATGAGTTAGAATTTCGTAAAAATACGAAATCTTTTTCTCCCTTCTTTTTCTGTCGTAGGAAGAACGAGGAGAAGAATGCGTAATTAAAGACAGATCTCGACAAATTTCTTCTTTTCATCGTTTTCTTTGTCATTTTGAAGAGGAAGGGAGAGAAAGATTCGCACGTTGTTGATCACCTATCAAACGAATAGCTCCTAAAGTGGAAAACATTCTTTTCGTTTGTCTACCCATCCTTCGCCTAACGAATCCTCGACATGTTTTGCTAGCCTAATGTATCTCGCCACGACAAAGGGGATATTCGATGACGATCCGATGTCGAAAATCCATGGGATTGCGAGTGATAAATACAACTGGATCTTATCCGATTGACTATTATCGATACTTATATCATCTTCAATTCACAATGATTCCTTAACGATCGAGATTTTGTTCCATATATGAAACGAAATATTTTTTCCTCCCAATTGTTCGAATTGAAACTTAAGACTATAGTTAAATTTTACAAGAATTAAATTTAAAAAATCGAATCGAATCATTTCTTTGTATCAAAGAAATGATAGATATGTGATTTAAAACGATCAACGAAATCATTTCGTTCCAAAAGGATCTGAACAAAATACCTAAGTAGTTGTACGTTCGTCGAACGAGTACTTCAACTTCTCGTTACAAAAATCAGACTCTTTGCAGTATCGTCGAGCTATCTCCGATCCAAGTGATCTCGTTATCCGTTAAGGGAGCATTTCAAATACTCGAACGATCTTGAAGATCGATAGTAATTTGATGACAAGCTCGTTAGAAGAATCCTCTTCGATCAATTCGAGAGTAACAAGCTGTTTTCGTTCAAGGATCATTTTAATTCTTTTTTATATAGAAAAAAAAAAAAATCGCAATCTGGCCATTTTAACGACTTCAATGAATGTAATTTATCGTAGATATTCTTAATTGTATCCTTTGCATTCGATGCCAAAGAGATCTAAAATTGTGACAAAAGCTTTAAATTAATGATTGAATATCGCTCTTAAACTCGTCTGTTTCAATATTAATATGTCTACATATGTAAACACATATTTATTGCAAAATTTTCATAGCAAATGTAATATAACGAAAAATTATCTTATAACATTATTATATATTAATATGTATTTATTGCAGAATTGAAAAAATGATTGACAAAACGGAAAAGAGATAAAAAAAAATATATCTAATCTAACAATTCGTAACATTTTTAACTAATATACATATTTGCGTAATGTTGGAAATATCGAAAATAACGAATTAAATCCGAATTCCTTTGCCTAATTAACTTTTTAATTCTGCATATTTCTATCTAAATAAATAGAATTCCTTACTAGTGAATGCAAATTCATAACTGTGTCGCCATCTAGAAATCTAAAATAAAAATACTTCCATTCATTTTTATCCAGTCGATAAGTCCGATATCTAATTACCTTAGATAACTCTATTCTACTGAAAACGAATTTAAAAAAAAAATAATAAAAAATACGTATTATATTATTATTTAAATTATAATTAGCGAATTTATAAACATTGAATCTACTTTCATGAAAGACTATAATAATTTAATTAAAACTATTATATTTTAAAAAATATTGAAAATAATATTACGAAACAAACACTGATTTTACTAATCGCATTATATGCAGTTACAAAAATTTTCTGAAAATAAAGCTATGTTAATAGAAAAGGATGATAATTAATAGAAAAAAAAGAAAAATATTTGTTCAATATTTTTTTTTTCTTTTTTTCTATCCAGCATTTCTTTAAAAAAATGTTATTTTTTTCAAACGATTATATATAATTGAAAGTTATATGATAAAAAGGATAAATTTAATTTATTTGAAGATAAAAAAAAGTATTCGAAATAAAAAATTTGATTTGGTTAATCTCTTTTTATAATATTCACTATTATTAAGGTATTAATATAGTATAAATTATTACACGAATCAAGAATAATCTAATAAAAAAAAAATAAAAATATATTTATTTTATATACAAAAGCAAATATTACCAATTCTTCTTCGTTATCATCTAATTCATCCTTGTGTCGAATAATTATTGCATGACGTCCATATTCTTTTTTCCCCGCTTTGAATTATTTCAGCAATCAACTATTAGACAAAAAAGAAAAGAAAACCAAATGTTTAAAATAAATATAATAAGAATATAAAATAACAATTAATTGTATTAAATCAAATTTTATTTTAAATGATCATTATATGATTTATCGGTAATTCTAAAAATCAAAGGTTTATTAAAGAAAAATTATTGATTATAATAATAATAAAAAAAATTAATAAAGACAAATAATTTAATATGCCTATTATTATTATAAATAATTTAAAACGCGTATTAAATAACGAATAATAAGCAAAGGATGAAAGAATAATTATTGAAATAAATACTACGTAATAGATAAATTATATACCTGCTACGAATTGAAACTTCTAATCGGCACGAATTTCGACGACATAATGACACATCGCGGCACAATTTCGATGTATGGAAAGGAATATAAATATCGATCGACGTTGAACGTATATAAACACAGACCTCCAATTTTCTAAGAATTATTCTAAGAAATATTGCTAGCAATGAACGAAACATAAACATAACGTACAACGAATATTTGAATAGACACATTTAAAAAGAAATACGTAAAAATATTCTAAATACATTTTTGTTAAAAGAAATAAAATCTTACTAGATTTTCATACATATAATTGAATTTTATTCCATTACATTTTTATAAATTTATTGATTAAATTTAATCAATAATCGAGTAATAATCTATGTAAATAAAAATCAAAATAACAAAATAAATGTATAAGATTAAAATATTAAAAGTAATGATTAAAATCAAATTTTGATTCAAGAAATGAGAAAATATTTTATGATACAAATACTGTCAAATAAGCATTGTAAAATGATAAAGAAGAATAAAAAAACTATCTAATTTTGGAATATTATTTAACAAATAATTAAACAAATACTAATTATATAATTAGATTATTGATAATTATCAATCGTATCACAATATCACTAAAAACTATATATATAATTACGCACAATTTTGCCGGTATAACACGCACTGTCACCACATGCTAATAACTGACGCCATGCAAACTAAATTTGTTAGCGGCTTTCTGATTGGCTGAAAAAGTGCTATTTTTTTTTCAAGCGCGCGAAAATTAAATATATATATATATATATTATATTATAAATTATATCATAATATAATATACTCTAATTAATAAAATATATTTTAAATTTCTATTATCAATTTTATGCAAAAATAAGTCTATTAAAAAATATAATAAGAATAAACTATTATAATTAATTTAATATAAAAATTTTCCAAATTAAAAAAACTGGAACTTAAAATTTAACATTTAAAATAAAAATTGATCAAATCTAAAAAAATATATAATATAAATCCATAGTATAAATTTATGCATCATATATAGAAAGAATACATATTTGACACATCATTTAACTTGTATGAATTGAATTTAACATTGAATTTAATAAATTTCTTTTATCTTTAACGATATATAAAAAAAATCTTATAAAGATTGTAAGTACAAAATGGATGAAATAAATATATATGTATATACATGATTAATGATGATATATTGATGACATTTTTTATTTTATTTTTTTCATTCTACGCTTCACATAATATCAAAGAAATTAAGATTAGTGATAGTCTTAATTATTAGTAGCAAAACTGATATTATTTCGATGCGCATGTGGTAATGAACGATTAGAATTAATAAAAATGACAAAAATAATAAAAAAATAATAAAAAAAAGGTTTAAAACAAAGCTGTATAAAAGTAAATTGAATGTAAGCAAATTGAAAAATTAAAAATACATAAAAATCTAAAAATAGCGATGACTGTTCTTCTAGATTCTTTATTATTGGCAGTATACTTCATTAAATATAATGTCTGCATTTTCTTCCAAAAATAATTCATTTCCAAATATTGCTCGACTTTTCAATTTATCGTGAAAAGGATCGTTTCTCGTCGAAAAACGAGAAAAAGACGTAAAAGTTCTGAAAAAGTATATTTTAATATAAATAATGAGATAAAAGAATGAAAAAAAATAATAGTAGATAAAGCAAAATCTTACCATTGAGACTATAAGTAGTCACTTTCATTGCTTTCGGTCAAAGAATTATCTTCTTCGATACTTTTATCTTGCTTTTTTAATATATCAGCAATTTCCATATCACAATTCTTGATTTCTCTATGTTCTTTCACGTATATCGTTGAATCGTTAAATCTCAGGGACAAAAACGGATTTTCTTCAAGATGTAGTTCCCGTAATGTTCTCAATTGCAAAGAAAACAGCTCGTCGATGTTCGTTATGCTATTATTCTTCAGCAAAAGAATTTCGAGAAATTGTGTCCTTTGAATCAACATTATCGGAAGTTTACTGATAAAATTGTTCGAAAGATCGAGTTTCTGCAACGTTTGCAGTTTATCGAAATTATTGTTGATATTCAAGATATGATTATTGGACAAATCTAGCGATACAATGAACGTCGTGAAACAGAAGCTGTCGCTGGTTATTTCCACGATTCGATTATGACTCAAATCCACGTGTTTTACCGAACGTAACGCGCATATATTCGGAATGGAAATAAATCGATTGTGGCTCATTCGAAGTTCCAACAGGGACTCTAAGCCTCTAAAAATGTTCTCTGGAAGCGATTCTATCTCGTTTCTGGATAGATCCAACGAGACAAGATTCGTCGTGTATCTAAACGCGTTCTCCGTAACAGTGTTGATACAGTTACCGGATACGTTCAGATTCAACAATTTTCTCATCTCTTCTAACGACAAGGAGGAATGCTGTTTGCAATTTACACTGCACAATTCCTTGATCTTATTGTTACTTACCGATAAACTTTCAATATTGTATAAAAAAGTTTTTTTTATATCCGAAAACAAGTTATTATGTAAATTCAGATAAGAGATGGTTTCCGGTAAATTAATAAAATCGATCGATTCAATATTATTTCCCGATAGATCCAACGACTTCAAAGAGGGTGCGAATTTTTTTAACGAGATATTCAACTTAGAAATTCCGTTGTTTTTTAAGGACAAACGTTTCAATTTCGGTAATGGATGGAATATTTTATCTATAACAGTTTCATTCCCATTATACTTGTTGTTATTTATAATCAAATCCCGCAAATTATCATGCTGGTTGAACCATAGCATTTTATCAATGGAAATGTTGTTGTTACTCAGGCTTAGAACATTCAGCTTGGTCAACGAGTCGAAAGCTTTAGTAGAGATTTCCGTGATCTCGTTGTCGTCGAGATACAGCTCTTTTACTTCTTCGCTATTAACGAAAAAGTCGCGAACTGTTTTTATACCAATGCGCTCAAAATGTAGTATCGAATTTGATTTACACTCCTCGTATTGTATTATTGGTGGTTCACATTTTTTACACGGAGGAATCGACATTTGGTACATTGGTGGTGCATTGGTGTGGGAAAATATGGGTTGATTATTGTCATCGTATGGATGATATTTGTCATATTGTGGCCGATATTGTCCACCATATACCAATCGCAAACGAAGAAGAATCGCGCCGAGTAACACTGGCCATGATCGCACGAACAACATCTGTAAATTCAAGAGATGTAAAGGATATAACGAAAATGTAAATTGACACATAAAATCGATCTTTCTTTTTTCTTTTTTTTTTTTTTTTTTTTTTCTGTATTTTAGTTAAGAAAGTTAAACTTACCTTAACGATCGTAAGGGATCCGTCGTGAAACACAGTTTTTTACTTCAACACGTATCGAACACTGTTCCGTTGCAAACTGCTTCATTTATCTTCTTATAGTACAACGATAATCCTAGCGAAATTTAACACTGGTGGATGGTCTCAGGAGTGTAACCTAGCGAGGATTGCCCTATAGTTCTAATTAATCGCATAATAATTTTCTTCTTTCCAATATATGTATTCGTTTCTAAGTAACATTGTCAACATCTATGGATAAGATTATAAAAAAGAAGGAGTATACATTTATTTGAACGAACGGATTCGATGATCCTTTTAAAACATATACGTATTAAATTCGTATTCCACTTTCAAGCAAATTTCTTTTCGTATTATGATACGTGTTTACTTTTTACTTTGATTTTCTACGTATACAAATATAGATATTTTCTTTCTCATTGAAAAAGAAAACGTACAGGGTGATAAATGTTATTCGTTCGCCACTTCGCTATATCGAATAATTGCTGAGGTGCATATATCAACTTTCTGCAAAAGTTATCTTTTCTAGCTCACGTTACAAAGTAGCAGAAACATTGTGGCATAATGATAACTTTTGTTTCTGTTAAGAATAAAGCTAAACCACACTGGCAGAGCGAAAAATTCAAACTCAACGAACTCAAATCATCGATAATCAAAATCCGAAAGTTTCTGATTCCGACATTTTTTAAATAAATAAAAAAAAAAAACAATGTTTTCACCACGAATTATAAGAGATATATGTGTATAAATGCGCATAGACATATAATGCATTCATCAGGAAAAATATTCGCATTCGAAGATAAGTATAAATCGAAAAAATTTCAAATGTTCTGTTAACTTATAAAAAATGAAAAATTTTTCGATTAAAATCACCATGAATGTTTTTAAAAAATTATTATATTTCTCGACATTATCTCGTTATTATTTGCTATAAAAATTTTTAATCTTTATCTATCTGTCTGAGTAGTAAGATTTTTAGTTCTTAGAAACGAATCTTATACTTGTAAAAAGATATCGTTCGCATATAACTGATATAAAACAATTCTATATTATTTTCGTTGTAAAAAAAATTTTTTGAAACATATGCATGACAAGGAAGAAAGAAAAAATGAATATTATCGTAAACTGAAATTGTAACGTTTTATTTTTATCTAAAACAACAATTAATAATAATGAATAATGACAGTTTAATAATAATGATAAGCGAGAAATTCAACATGCAAAGTGACAATCGAAATACATTTAATCTTTTAGATTTATTGTTTATCTCGTGTGTGATAATATTCAAAGCACATATACGGTACAATTTTGCGGTATAATTTTTAATATATCTAAATCTATCGACACGATATCATTATTTTTTATATAAAGTTTCTGTAAAGTAAATAATGAATTCAACATCATATCTTCTATTTTTAGAAAATAATTTGACTCTAAATTGAGATATTTCAACATTGACAAGTTTTTATTCCAAGCAAATGGTAATGATTGTAATTTATTTTCCGATAAGTCTAAAAATTCTAGTTCTGTAAACTTGGAAAATGCTTGTTTATCGATGTTATATATTTGATTGCCTCGTAGACTTAACATTTGTAAAGATTTCCCTACACTTATATCTTTTACATTGGTAATTACATTGTAAGCCAACGATAATTTTTTAAGATTATTTAAAGAAATTAAATTTGGAAATTTTTTAAATTCATTTTTACTTAAAATTAAATTTTCTAAAGATGTTGTATATTCAAAGATATCCTCTTCAAACAAAAATCTATTTTGAGACAAATCTAAGGTTATTAACGATGGAATGTTGAGTTTAGGAGGATTCCTCATAGTATTTGATAATGAGAGAATTTTTAGATTTGTAAATTTTGGATCGAACCAGATTGAATTATAAAGAGGATTATTATCCAAATATAATTCTTCCACATTTCTAAAATCGTGTCCAATTAACTCAGTGATCAAATTATTTTCTAAATGGATATTTTTCACATACGGGAATATCGTTCCTATATTACTACTTATATATTGTAAATTAGAATCGGATAAATAAATATTATTTATTCTCGGAAATGATGCTATTATGGAAGTTAAAATATCATTTGTGAAATTTTTCCAAGATAATGTTTTCAAATTTGGAAATTGCCCTTTTATTTTGACGGTATTTTGCGATAAAAGTATTTCATTTTTATTACTTTGTAAATTCTTTTGATAATCGAGAATTAACGTTTGCAAACGATTATGTTTCATTTCAAGATTATTCGGCAAAATTTTATTCCGTGACAGATCAAGACACTGTAAATTTGGAGTTTCGTAAAATATATGGCTAGGAACTATACTTATTTCATTATTTTGTAGTGAAATTGCTTCTATTGTTTTACTTTTAATTAATTCTGTTGGTATACTATTTAAATTTAATCCTTTTAAGTTTATAATTTCCTCTTGAGAACATGTTACAAAAGATTGTTTATCAAGTATTATTTTATCTAAATTTTGTTTTATAATATTTGGATCCCAAGATATTTTGGGGCTGCATTTACTTTTTACGATGGCCAATATCAAGATAAATAATACAGTTTTATATTGAATCTGAAAAAATGGAAAACAATTATAATATAATAGCAACAAATAAGAATATATCGTTATATATTTTGAATTACATCATGTGTCCATGATAATTAAAAAATGTAAATTAATATTTATTATTTATATTAATTTTTCAATTATTAATTTCATAAATCTTTAAAACAATGTGTTAAGTCGAAATAGAATTAAAAAATAATTGGTCGATACATACCATGTTAAACCAATAGATCAATTACTGATAAATATATCTTATTAGTAGCTAAAGACCAGCCAGTAAGGAATTAAAATGTGTTCTGTACAGTTATTCAAGTATTTATACTCAAAATGTAGCTTCTATCTCTTAAATTACATGAATTGGATAAGTTGCGACAAAATATACTTTATTTCCATTACCATGAATCAATTTTATTTATATATTCTAAGAATACCTATAATGCTTATTTATCTCTCGTTTAATTGCAAATGATTACCATGAAAGCATTTGATTGAACATACATGTTGCGCTCAAGTCATCGTGTCTGAGCAAAAAGTATATACAGAATACAAAGCACGTATATATTTAAAAGCTAAATTAATATGATTTTTGTAATATTTTTGCATATTTGTCTAAGTATCATGTCAAAAGAAGCGAAAAAATAAAGCAATATTCAATTTTAATGCATTCTGTATATATTTGTACAATAAAATTACAAGACAATTATATCTAATACAAATTACTGTTCTTCTGTAAAATTAAAAAATCGAGATTACCATCTTCTTGTTGTATACCACGGTATTGATGACTTCCACGAGTTTGTATACTGAGACGTTAATGGTAAATTTGTACTCGTTTCGGTATGCATAAAAGGTATGCATGACGTTCTGTTAGCTTCTGAACCAATCTTTAAATAAATTGTCATATTTTTTGGTATTATTTGCAATATACTTGACATATTAATAGATTGAACAGGATTGCGTTCCAAATATAATTGTTCTATGGGCAAAGTAGAACTATAAATCACCATCTCTAAAGAAGTGAATTTATTCCCTGACAGATTTAAATATCGAAGCTTCCTCATAAATTCACACCAATTTCTTGGCAAAAAACTTAAATAATTATCATCAAGATATAACTCCTCTAACAGCTTTTGAGTTTCAAATGTGTCTACATTGATGCTTGAAATTATATTTCTGCTAATGTGTAATTTTCTTAAATTCGGCATGTTGACGAGAGAGCTGTACGTTAGATACCTTAATTTGTTACAATTTAACGAGAGCGTAGTTATATTTAAAGGTATCGAAATCGGAACATTCTCGAGTGAATTATTATCTAATATAAGAGTCTCTAAAAATTTCAAAGGTTGAATTATATCGAAATTAAAAGTCGAAGAAGTATTACGTAGATTTAAATATCGAAGATTGGACACATATTGAAATGTATTATTGTCGAAAGAACTGATTTGATTGTTCGCCAATGATAAATTCTCCAATCTATACAATCTATTCAAAGTAATATCTTTTCCCATTCTGCTGATTTTATTATTATCTAAGGTTAACGACAACAGATTACTTAATCCATCGAATAAGAATTCGGAAATTCCATTATCGCTTAAATTAAGATATATTAATGTGTTAGGTAAGATATCATTCAGGGAAGACTGCTGAATCATATTCCCTGAAATATATAAATGTGTTAAGTTTGGGAATGGATTGTATAATTCACTATGTAATGAATAGATATTCGCATATTCTAAATCTAAATATCGAAGTTCAGGAAATACATTCCTTATTACTATTTTTCTGTTTTCTGTCTCTTGAAATTTGTTTCTGAAACTTGAACTTTGTTTTTGATAACCGAAACGTAATATTTCCACGTTTGAAAGATTACCAAAAGAAAAGAAGTTAATTGGATAAATATTATTTTCTCGGAGATCAAGATATTTTAAATTTGGCACGTTATCAAAGGTTCCTTCTTTAATCGTAACAACGCCTTTTATGTCAATACATCTTATATCGGGAGAAGCAATGAAATATCTGTCTATTGTTGTTAAAGTAGAAAATCTTAACATTACAGTTTTATTTGCACAGATAACTGATGCATTCGTAGTTATGTCGTATTCCTTTGGAATAATGTTTCCATGTATAATTAATGACGAAAAAGTTAAAACTATCACGAAGGTAATTAATAACTTCATGATTCCAAGATTTCTGAAAATGAAATATAAATTTTCAATTATTTGTTGTATATGGTTATTATTCTTAAAAAATTACTTGTTAATCAATAAATAAAAAAATATGAAAAAAAAAATAGAAAAAATAATATAATAATATCATATGTTAATTTTATAATGTTTCAACCTATATTAAAATAAACAATTTACGATATTTTCTTTAAAAATAAATCCGCATGTAAAAATACAAACAAAAAAAATCTATATAAATAATAATATCATCTTTTACTATATTACAAAATTTTTAATATTTTCTAATTTAATAAACTCTTATCTTTTTTATAAAAATTCATCTCTTCTCTTCTTCAGCTTCCATTTTCTATTTTATTTAACTTTAAGCTACAAAAGTCATTATTTGTCAATTGTCAATTTATACTTAAATTTTGTAAAATCTATAATAACACAAAATTCTAAGACTTATTAATCAATTATATATTTTATATAAATATGTTTAATATAAAACAAATTTTTTTTTAAATATGCCTACTACAAAATAATTTTCAATTGAAATCACATAGCCTTATCTTATTTATTAAATAACATAATTAATCGATTTAATATCACTATGTTATTTATATTTTAAAATAATAAATAAATCAAGTTAAGAATTATAGATTTAGCTTAAAACACAAAGCAATAGGTATCGTTTAAAATTAATTTCACATAAAAAAAACTTTTTCAAATTATGCATAACATTTTGATGATTTTTAAAATAATTTTTTAAAATAATTTAAAAATATTCAATAATTTTAATTTAATTATGTATCGCAAATTCTTTTTTAGAAGAGATTTTCTTCTTCTTTTCTTGTAAAATCAAATTATACATTATATTTGTTACTTAAAAAATGAATAGCAAGATTATTATTTTGAACTATTTACTTTCATTACATGTTTATATATTTTAATATAAAAAATAACAACAAAATTTTAATGCATCAATTTATATAAAAGATAATTTTCAAATTTATAAAAATTGATATCTTTCCACTAAAAAATATTTATATAATTTCAATAAATCATTGATTCGATAAAATTAAATAATACATACGTGTTAATATCAAAATGTTTAAAAATATTTACATAAATATAAATAATAATGTTAAATAATAAGTATAACTAACTTCATGTACATCGAAATATAACACTTTTTTTATATTGTCTTCCTGCACTTTTTCTATTAAATAAAAAAATAAAAAATAGTAAAACTCTTTATATATATAATCTTTAATAGTGTTATCTTTTTAATATCAACGCGAACAATATCAACTAATAGATAAGATATTGTATATCTCTAATTTTTTAAAAAAAAAGATTTAAAAAAATTGAAATAGAGGTTTTAAAAACATAAATTAAATTGATCATTATCATTACTTATCATTTTACAACTTACTTATTATTTAATAAAAAAACAAATCATATAAATCTAATTAATTGGTTTCTTCTTTTATGGAATTTATTTAACGAATTATCACATGTATATATTTAATAGATTTTAAAATATTGTGATATTAAAATTATTTTAAGATATTTATAAGCGATATATATATATATATAGATAAATATATACATACACATATATCCTTTCAGAACTTCGAGATCGTTCTTCTTCTCCTTTTAAATTGAATGAAATGTTTTTCATTCTAGAATTATAAAGAAGTTACTTTTCATTAATTTTTTTTTTCTTCCTTTCATTATTTTAATGAAAGACGAATTTTATGAGTCAAGATAAATAAAAAAAATAGACAAGATGGGTTTTTTTGACTAGACAAAAAATTACTTAGAACAATATACTCTTCATTTGATATTTAGTGGCTGTTAATGAGATTTTTATCATTTCCATTAAATAATTCTGATAATTGTGATATTTTTTATGAGTATATTAAGAAATTATATTATTCAATATTCCTGAATATAAGAAAAATAAGGTTTATTTTGAATACTTCTAAAGAATCGTTATTAAAAAACAATAAGAATTATAATATGCTTATAATATGCTTATATTTCTTTAATAACAACAATGCAAAAATATTAAATATCGCGATAGAAATGAAATTTAAGAACTCAAACATATTATCGTGAATGAAATAAATGAAAAAAAGCATATTAGAAAAAACTTTCTTACATTTTATTTAACAATAGAGTTTTTATTTTACAAAAAATTCAGTCTTTCTTTGCATCTTTATTGGACGCCTTTTCCAAATCAGATGTATTTTTTTCATCATGTTGATGAATCAACTGTGGTGTATTTTCGTATTTATGTTTTATGTGCGTCCAAAGTCTCTGTAGAAAAGATAATATTTGATAATTAAAAATTTGTAATTCAAAATTCATACAGGAATTACAATAAATATTTGGAAATATAAATAAATAATAATGCAAATTATACTATCATATTGTAAAATTTATTTATTTATCGCTAAAAATAACTTTAGCGTTCAACAAACATACTATTTTAGTACATGTTTAATTTCAAATAAAAAAATAGTTTCGAATAATTCATATGACATAATTAAAAGATTAATAGCATACTCCTTTATTTATCCATTCAAAAATATTTTCACAAGCGTGATCATAAGCTCTTTCAAAAAATACAGATGCGATAACGATACTAAGAACAAAACTAGATGTCCGTTTAAAAATGTAACGATAAATGAAACGTGAAATCATTTTTAATATTTTGATTTTAAATCACTTTTAATAAATATATTTGGATATATTAATTAGACGACTAACTTGAAACGAGCTACATATCCATTAGTCGATGTTATATTCATAGTAATCATCAATCATTGAATTATTAAATTTGTACATTATTTTAGATTAAAAAATTTAATAAGGATTTGAAAAAGGTTTATCCTGAATAAAAAAAAACGTGAATCGTCAAAATGAATTAGAAATATTTTAATCTAATTCATTATATAAACGATATTTAATATCACGTAAGAAAATATTATTTATATCTAATATTATTTTATATTATTTTAATATTATTTAATAAAAATCCGAATAAAAATTTTAACAAAGTAATTAATTATATTTTATAATATTATTGTTATTAATATACAATTATTACATTTGTCTTTTAAAAAAAATATAAAAAATATTTATAATGATTTTTTCTGCTAACCTTTAGCAGTATCGAAATTCGTTTGCATAGAAATTGGAATTTGCAATACTTTCCGAGATAATCTGATTCGTCCATTTATCGGATCTCGTCCAAAATACTTTACTTTTATTTCATCTCCGATATTTAATCCAAGTACACTAGGATGATGAATTTTACGTTGATCTAACTGTGAATTAGGTAATAAAGTTGGTATCATAGTCGGATATAATGTAACCATAACTCCAGTTTCACGAATTTCAGTTATTTTTGCTGTATAAATGTCACCAAATGTCAATGTGGGTTCTATTTCTTTTTGCAAAATTTTATCTATCATATATTTGGCTTCATTCATTGCATTTTGATTAGGCGCAAATATAGAAAATACTACATTATCTTCCGAATATATCTACAAAAAAAAATAAATGCTAAGTAATTTTCATTATTAAATTAGTCAATTTCTATTTTTTCTTTGAATTTACATTAACTCCAGTTTCATGTAATATCTTTTTTATATTTGATCCTCCGATTCCAAGAAATTTTCCTCTTTGATGCACAGGTATCTCTATAGTATCAAGTACAGGTTTATTCTCTTTTTTATCATTTGCTGGAGAAGATATTACTGCATTCATAATATTAATAATTCGACTTTTTGCTGTATGTGCATTTTCAATAGTTTTCATTATTATTTTTAAAGGAATTCCTGGTATTTTTACGTCAGCTTGGAAAGCAGTAAATCCTTTCTTTGTACCTGCAATTTTGAAATCCATGTCTCCAAGATGATCTTCTATACCCTATATAAGAAATCAAGAATTAATCTTTTTTTATTGAATTATAATTATATATCAATAATAATAAAATAAATTATTACAGATATGTCAGTTAAAATTTTATAATCTTTTTCTTTTAAATCAGCATTATCAGTATTATTGTATACTAATCCCATAGCTACACCAGCTACAGGAGATAATATTGGTACTCCTGCATCCATTAATGCTAAACTACCACCACAAATAGAAGCCATAGAAGATGAACCTTTACATAAAATAAGAAAAAATATTTAAATTTCTATATATATATATATACATATATAGAAATAAGATTTATTTTCATATTTGTACTACTTATTTGATTCTTTACCATTTGATTCTAATACTTCACTTGTTAATCTTATAGCAAATGGATAATTTTGAGGTATAACTGGTTGCAATCCTTTTTCTGCTAATGCTCCATGACCAATTTCTCTACGATCCATTCCGATAAGTTTACCCGTTTCGTTTACAGCATATGGAGGAAATTCATAATGTAAAAAAAAATTTTTCTCTTTCATACCACTGTAAATTGTAAAAAAATAATATTTATTCATTTATGTTACAAATATATATTTATGAATATTAATAAATAAAATATTTAAACTACCTAGAAAACATGGAAATAGTATCTAATTTAAGAGAAGTTTCTATACTATCAAGAGTTACTGTACATAAAACTTGAGTTTGTCCTCTTTGAAAGAAGGCAGAACCATGGAGAGGTTGAAATAAATCAACCTGACAATTTATATTTCTCAATTCATCTATTTCACGACCATCACATCTAAAATTGTTTAAATCTTTATAACTTTTCATTAATTGCCAGTTTCAATTAAATTTAAAAGTAAATAAAATACAATATTTTTTAATAAAAAATACCTTTTCTCTGTTTCAAATATTAAAGATCTGAAAATTTCTTTAGAAATATTGTTAAAAATTTTTGAAGCATTTTCAATAAATTTTGAATCACGATCTGTTATACTTTTTAACATTCTATCTCTCAAATTAAAAATAGCATTGTCTCGTGAAATTTTATCATAAGAATGACAATTAAAAATTTTACGTAATTCATCTGATGCAAATTCTCTTACAAACTCTTTCACATCATTGTTTGATTCATCATCACTGACAATATTTAATTTAGGTTTGCCAATTCGTTTTTGTAATTCTGATATAGAGTGTATAATTGTTTGACATTCTTTCGCACCTAATTTTATTGCTTTTCGAAGTTCTGGTTCTAAAATATCATTTGCTGATCCTTCTATCATAACAATTAAATTTTTTGATATACATGACAAAACAAGATTTAATTTACTTTGCTGAAGTTCACGTTTTGAAGGATTAATTATATATGTATTATCAATTAAACCAATTCTTACAGCTGCTACAGGTCCATTCCATGGAATATCCGAAATGCTTAAAGCTGCAGATGCAGCATTGATAGATAATATATCTGGATTATTAATTCCATCAATAGCTAATAAATTACATATTATCTGTGTTTCATATGAATATTTTGGTTGAAATAAAGGACGTAATGATCTATCTATTATTCTACTAATAAGAATTTCATGATCTGTGTAACCTAATTCTCTACGAAGAAAATTTGTTGGTATACGGCCTATTGCAGCCGCTTTTTGCCTATAATTTACAGTTAATGGAATTATAGAATTATTAGATGATACATTTTTTCTAACTACAGTTGTCATAATTGATGTATCGCCAACCGTAGCAATAATACTTCCACTTGTAAATCGTGCATATTTCCCAGTTGATAGTTTAATTTCCGACCTAAAGAAATATTTGAAATAAAAAATAGTAAATATAAAGTAAATGTAATTATAAATAATATATAACAAAATTTATTCATACTATTATACATTTTTATTATTATAATTATAAATATTTATATATAAATATATAATTTAATAACTATCACAGGTTAAAAAGCACGTGATATTCTTACCCATTAGATAACTTTATATTTATATTTTCTACAGTATTATTTGATATAAATTTAATGTGAAATGTATTTTCATTTTTATTATAATTTTTCAATCGCAAAAAAATTAAATTTTTATTATTTAATAACCTACAATATCTAAATAGCATCATTCTTGTACTAATTTCGTTTCAACATATTCATAGTTGCCATCTTTTACAAAGAAAAAATCCTATTATAAATTTTTTATCAAATATAAAAATACATACATAAAGGTTAAATTATATTTTATTTGACTAATAAATATTAATTTTTTCTTATTAGTAACAAGTATTTATAAAATTTATACTTTTAATTAATTTATATTACATTTTCGTATATCAAAATAATTAAGAAAATTAAAAAAAATTTTTAATATGTAATTATTAAAGAGAATAATAATGAAAAAAACTAATATATATAAAAATATAAAAACTAATCTTTAATCAAATTTAAAATTATATTTATATTATAATTCTTATACAAATTATATTGTAATAATCCTATCACACTGATCGAATTTTTCGTATATAATACATTGTAGCATGATCAACAAAGTTACAATATCAATCAAAAAAAAGTTATAATTTATAATTTAATCGTGTGAAAAAAAAGTATGGAAAAAAGTATTTTTCGTTTATTAAAATCATATTTTAGAAATTCTTTAGTCATTAAAAGAACATTTCATGGAGATTATAAATCGGATCAACCGGTGTACGATAGAATAATACATGATGATTTTAAAAATCTCAGCTTTTTCCAAAAAATAGAAAGAGTATGTCGTACATATAAAGATGAGTGTAAATTATTTATACAGGAAGCACTGCAGGGTTACTCAATATATCCACATAAATTTACAGTAAATGAAATTGATATTGTATGGAAGTTTGATGGAACTCAAAAGTCGATGGATCAATGGATTGTAAATTCTGACAGTGATTATAATCATGGTTATTCAAGTGCTAAGTAATTACATAGTATTTTATTTTATATGCTATCACATTTTGAAAAAAATGTAAGTAAATTAGTATAAAAAAATGCTTTTTTTGTTTTTAGGTTAGAATTGTCATCTTATGGTAGTGGAATATTTCATGGTATATTAAATACTTGTCCAATGAAAGATGGCAAAACAACAGATAGTGGTTACTGCAATATCACTACAATTCCAAAATTCAAATCTTTTCGTCGAATAGATACATATGATTGGACTCAATATAATGAAATTGTATTACGAATTAGAGGAGATGGTAGAACTTATATGTTAAATATTTTACAAAAAAACGAAAAATTAGATATAATTAAAAATTATATTTATCATTATTTTATGTATACAAGAGGTGGTCCACATTGGCAAATAGTTAGAATTCCTTTTTCAAAATTTGTGCTTTGTAAGAAAGGACAAATTAATGAAAATCAATATCCTTTAGTTGAAAATATTGTTACAAATTTTGGTATTACAATTGCTGATAAAATATCAGGTCCTTTTAAATTAGAAATTGATTATATTGGAGTTTGTTATAATACAAATATTTCTGAAAATTTTGCATATGAATTATACGATGTAAATAGAAATTAAATAATAATCTTTTTATTTATCAGATAATTATAAAATAAGAATAATTTTTTTTATTAATTTTATTTATGTAGTAAATATGTAATTTATTTAAATAAGTAAATACTTAATATTTAAATAAAGTAAATAATAAATTTATATACATTAGTTTATTGTTATGATTATTAACATATATGCTTAAAAAGATGTTTTTGATGAAGTTTTTTTTCTTAAGAATTTATATGTATTTTTTGATATTAAATAACTTAAACCTCCTGCTAATGTCGTTAATGCTGTTATGTAACAGGAAGCTATTAAAATTGGATGATTTACAAAATGAAATATAGGTGCAGCCAATGTTCCAGCAACAAAAGATAATTGAATAGCAGTATTGATTTTACTTATGGATGTTGGAGCTAATTGTGCTGTTGCATATGTAGGATTAAAATATCTTGCAAAAGTTTTCTGAAATATATTTTATAAATAAACAATCATTTAAATACTTATATATAATTTAACAATATATACATACTGGAGAAGGTAAAGATTTATATCTTATGTATGAAGCAGCAGATATCAAGACAATATCTCGTGTAATAACAAGACATGTTAAAGGAATAGGAACCAATCCTACCCAAGCCAAAGATAGGAATAGTGTACCTACAAGTAATTTATCTGCAACTGGATCTAGAAAAGTACCAAGCTTAGAAGCTTGTGATGACCATGTACGTGCAATCCATCCATCAGCTAGATCACTAAATCCTGCAAATACTAATAACCACAATGCTATCTGTAACAAACAAATCATAAATATAAAAAATAATAAACATATATTATATAAACATCATATAAACATATTTTACCTGATAATCTTGTGATAAAATTAAGTAACTTAAGTATGGGGATGTTAAAATTCTGCTCATACAAAGAAAATTTGGTACTGTCCAAATATTTTCTTTCTCAATAATTATTTCTACTTTGCGTTTAGTTTGTTTGATACCTTGAAGCATTGTTTTTGAAATATTATGTTTTTTTCTACTAATATTTTCCTTCTTAATATAATTTTTATGATAATTAGTAATTCCAGTAGAATATATTTTTGCATGATAAATTAAATATTGTTTTAAATATTTTTCCAACCAATATTTATTTGAAATTGTAGATTGTTTCAAGCATAATATTGTAAAGTAATTCATAATTATTTATTCCTAAGATAATTTAATGGAAAAGAAGATATTATAAATATTAATATGTTTATTTATATTTTATTAAAAAATGTAAATACATAATGTATAAGTATGAATAAATATTATATTATATTATATTAATAAATATTTTAATATAATAATATTATATAATATTATTTCTAATAAAATTATTTAAAAACAAGCTGTTAAATTAAAAGTTAATATATTATACATATAGTTAAATTAAAAATATTAAAATTAAAATTGTTAATAAAGAAATAAAATGAAGTACGTTATATATATATATATATATACATATATATATACATTACATATATCATATGTTAAAATATTTTATAATAAATTTTATAGTAAAAAATTTATTGAATATATAAAAATAAAATTCTATTTTCGAGGTTATGTTATTGAATAACATAAAACTTACCTGTCAAGTTAAATTTGTTATATTTTAATATGTACCGAAGAAAAATTAAAAGTATTGTTTTTCAAAAGATTAAAAAAAAATTAATTATGTGATTAATTCTATCATATTTAATCATAATTTTTCTATTTCATATTTAAGTCAAGTTAGTCTTGAACGAGTTAAATAATATTCATATTGGTTAACTAAAATTAATTTCATTAACAAATTGTTGTATTACAGTCTTATATTAATTCTAATTCAATTAATAGTATATGTATTAAAAAGTCAATGTGCCAATTATTTAAAATACATAATAACAAAAGGATAAGAAAAATAATTTCGTGAAGTGTTTCTGTTTTCTTAATAGACAAATTCTTATATGTTTATAATATATTGATTATTGATGATGAGAACCATCATTGTTTTTTAATATTTACGCTCAAATAATTCATATTATAAAATACAATAACTATAGACAATATTTATTATAATAAGATATAATTTATATTTTTTTTTAAAACTTTAAATTTTTTAAATTATTTTTGCAATTATTTTATAAACGATGTAATATTTAGTTTTTTTATAATTATCAGTTTACTTTTTAAATAACATATATGAATTTAATCATATATTGTACGATATGATTAAGAATATAATAAAAATATTTATTTAATAATTGATGAATAAGATTTATATATTAAAAGAAGTAAAATAAAAAAAATTTATTTCATTCAGAATTTTTTTATTTAAGATATATTAAATTCAGAATATAATATATTTTTTTTAAAATAAAAAATAGATATAATTTAAATATAATAATTATTGATAAATGTAATAATGTTTTAATTAAATATATAATATAAAAAAACTACAAACTTCATATTAAAGAAATTATTTCAAAATGAGAATCCCTGTCGAAAGAAATTTTCGTTGTAAGAATGTATGCCCGCGAAACGCATGCGTATAACTGGTCGAAGTATTGCAGGCGCACGACTCGACAAGCAACAGAGTGCTGTGTACATCTCCGCCTACGTATTATTATTCGTCTGTCTCATAACCACGCTTTTTGTTGATCGTGATCAACCATGAGTTCTAAATAGTTTCGAATCATATAGATAATGAATTCATCATTTGTAAAAGACGTACTATGGCTTGTCGACAAAACGACGTAAGAAGAGTTTAATGCGATATAAAGGCAAGCATGATTCTGGCAGGATCAGACCATTTTCTGGCGGGTAAGTCCACTATCTTCTATTTATTATCTACTATTCTTCCTGAATTTAATTGTTCAAATGTAAATTTTTATAATGAGATGTTAACCTCAAAATATTGATAATTGTGAAAAGAAATTGAATGATTGAATAAGTATTCATTCGCAATAAAAGTTAGCAAATTAAATGAAATGTGCTTTTCCTTTTATATTCTTTTTGTTGTATCTTTCTTAATTAAATATATACATGCATTATATACATTATATACATATTTCTAATAGACTTAAATTTTGATATATTTAATTTTTAATAAAAATTGATTATGATATAGCAACTATCTTTTAATATATTGTTAGATTCTGATAATAGAAAACGTTCTACATATGTAGAATATGTATATCTTTCACTTTGATTAATCGAAAATGATTCGAATGTGAATGTATGCCATGGCTTCCGCATTGCGCAAATTAAGATTATTTCAAAATTCACTATCTTGAATAATATTTTATTATTATTTATTCGCTTTTTTTCATGAAAGAAAATTAATGATAATTTTAATGATATGTAGAGATCGAAAATATGGTAATTTGGAAAACAATTTTTTAATAAATGTACATGAATTATTAATAAATAGTACAAGTATGTATAATTTTTTAATATTTATTTCTTTTAAATACAAGTTCTGATATTTTCGACAAAAATTATTAGAATCAAGAAATTTTATAAGATCTCGATATCGCGAATCATTATAGATATTCACTATTTAATATAGTAGTGGTTGCGTGATAAGTGAAGTGATAGTTAATTATTCCAGGTCATTACGACGTAATGTGTCGCTGCTGTTATAACGCGTTCGATACATCGACTACACGTACAATCGCCGGTCGGGAGAAAGATTTAATCGGTGTATGGGTGAACGCCTTTCTCTGTGGTCAATAAATAACTTTTGCTTTGAACGTGCCCTTTTTAATCATGTTTTTTACATCTATGAAATCTTTCTTCCGGTTCGTGCTGTCACATTTTTCTTTCAATGCGCGTTATGTCCGTTTTTTTCTTTCATTTCTTGTTTTTTTAACTTGTTTTCATGATCGTTTATGATCGATCATTTGTCAAACGATAAATAACCAATAATTTATATCAACTAGTTGTTCTCACAAATCGATCAACTTACAGTACCGGTGGAAGCAACAGCATTTCTGGGTGCTGTTGCTGGTTTTGTGGTTCTTCTGTTGGCTCTTTTCCTGTACCTATCACGCAAATGGTGCCTTATTCCGCCGTCCACGACCACACTTTTCGGCGGCGTTTGCGTGCCTCTTTGCGAATCTAATAATGGCTCCACTTCTCAAATTACAAAGAACATAGGTAGGTTAATGCATGACTGATCCTACGCTTTTAATGTTGACATTTTTTTGGAAAATATAACAATCCAGAACAGGCGCGATGATCCCAGTCCTTTCAAAGATCGTTATCAACTACTTTGTACCTGAAATTATACGAGCCTAAATGAATATTGGGTTTAATATTCGATTTGAAAATGAAACTCGGCAGGGAAGGCATTTTCCTATTCGGATCCAGAGACTAGTTCCGATTCGGAAGAGGATGTCCTTCGTCGGTTGAATTCTCATTCTCATCCACCGCCGGATACTTTAACTATCCAAGCAGAGGATGGACCGACTATCCTGGGTTAGTTTCCATCTTTTTTTTATTTTTTTCCTTTTTCATTTATTTTGTTCATTCCTAATTGATCATATATCAATATTTTAGATGCTGGCACCACTTCTAGCAGCTGCACAGAAGAACACTCGTCCAATGATCAACAACAAGTGAGTGAAAAAAGACATGTTTTATGTATGTTCGAATTTCATTTTTTTGATCTATGTAGTTGTCATACAAATAATCAATCGGAATTTGAATTTTCCGGATATCCTATCACACAATATTCTAAGCACATAAAATTTTTTGATGATTTATTTGTTTTTATATTTGTTTTTATATTAGCTCAATGTCTAAAATTTATTTAGTATGTTTTCCAAATAAATAATTTTTAAATAAGAAAGGAAAAATATAATAAAAAATTTAATAAATTTTTTAACTTGTTTATCTATTGTTTGTTATTGATTTTGATTTCTATGAAGCAATAATTTTGTTTGGCATATAGTGCGTGGTAGAAGTGGGAGCTTCCGGTCTTGACAGTAGAGAACAAGAAGTAGAAGTGGAGCAAAATGGTTCAACTACTAATGACGTTATTACAACAATGGGTACTATCACCGAAGAAGTGGGTAGTTTGGAAGTCGCTTTTCTATATGATGCACCGATGCGTGAGATGACGGTTTGTATGAATTTCATTTATAAAATTCATTTATAATTTGATGATAGCTGATAGATTTGTGTTTTCATAGGTTCATGTATTGCAAGGCCGAAATTATCCTGAAGGTATAGGAGGTAGTCAAGTTCGACTAGTATTATTACCATCGAAGAAACAACGACGCAAAACTCGGGTACGCCAGGGTACATCTCCACAATACATGGAGAGTTTTTTACTTCCACGAGTAAATCCGGAGGATGTAAATGCCATGGGTGTACGCTTAAGAGTATATTTATGGGGTGGAAGAATGCGTAGAGAGAGATTGCTAGGCGAAGCGAGAGTTTCTTTCGATCAAATTAATCTTCAGCTTGAAACTACACTTTGGTTAACGCTACAACCTCCACCTTTTTCTTCGGTAAAATACTTATATAATTGTCACATTTATATTATTTATACATATTAGTTATATTTTATTTTATCCATAAATTCTGAACAAAGTATATTAAAATAAATGTAATCTTTAAGGTTCAAGATTGGGGAACAACTAGTAGTTTGACTCGCAGCGATTCTACGGGATCACAACAATCAGTTCAATCATATGCATCACCTACTGCACGTGTACCAACTTACACATCGCATACTATACCTCCTTATGGCAGTAGTATGAAGGGTGGAAGTGTAGCGGAGATTTTAATAGGTTTGGCTTATAATGGAACGACCGGACGTTTATCGGTAGAGATAATCAAAGGATCTCATTTTCGTGGTGGTGGTGGGAATGACACGAAACCACCTGATACATATGTTAAACTTTCTCTTGTGGATAGTAATGGTCATGAAATGGAACGATCAAAAACTGGTTTGAAACGTGCTCAGCCGAATCCTCTTTATAAGGAAACATTTATATTTCAAGTATGTTTATTGCTAATTATTGCTATATTACATAATTAAATAAAAAAATTTATAAATATATTTTTTTCTTTTCTCGAAATTAATATAATTTAATATTTTGTTTAGGTTGCACTATTCCAACTTGGAGATGTAACACTCTTTTTATCGGTTTATAATCGACGAAGAGGCGGAATGGGAAGAAAAGGAAGAGAAATGATCGGTTGGCTCAGTTTGGGCTTAAACAGTTCCGGCTCGGAGGAGCTTCAACATTGGAATGATATGCGTGCAGCAAGGCAACCGACGCAAGTTCAACGTTGGCACTCGTTGCTACGTCCTTGAAACATACGATCACGAAAGAATTTTTGTTACAAAACAACATTCCATGTTAACGATAACGATATGGTTTGATCAATGGAACACGGTGCAGATTACGGTTATTCTTGCATACCGTGATATATGACTGATCGTGTAGCAAAGCAACTGAATTTTTCAAGATGAATGCGGCTGCGTTTTATTGGATGCCGTTTGTACTGCCCGAACAGAATAAAGAAGTCAATATATTGATCTGTTGATCCTGTGAATCAGAGCTGTCATAATTTAGCATGTGGTAACTCTGAGTTCAAAACTCTATCGATGTACCAAGTACATTCCTTTTTGATACGGCGGACGGAGTTGAGGGTGTTTCCAACATACATATTACGTATGTATATTACATATACAAACAGAGAAAGAACGCGACGCGTGTACATTCATACACTTACACGTATTTACCTACATATACGCACAATACATTTCAATTACACGCGCATACAAATATGCAAACATACATTTCGTCGGTCCCAAAAGTCGAATGTATACATTACCAGATGGACCGCGAAACTGACTTCGATTCGATATGTGCCTGAGCAACACCTTAATCGTTTATTTTTTACTTTGTGCCTTTCACCCTTTTTAGGCCGTGTGTCCATCGACGGAGAATCGTCGTGGGATACCCAGCCGAGTCGAGAGCCCATTATGAATCGCGATCCTCTAGTCGTTCTCCTTTGGACGAATTAAATTAAACTAACGTAACTTTTCCTCTCTCGACTCCGCGATACTTTCAACGGAATATTCGATTTGCAGTGCTTATTTGTTCGATACGTTCGATACTACGAATCTTGGTGTTTTGATCATATGGTTCGAGAATGGATTGATATGCAAAAAGAATTAACCCCTTGTTGCATTTGTTCGATTTTCGACTATTACTCTTTGTATGAAATAGAAAACAAATTCCCAAATAAACAAATAGGTTATATTAATTTCTTATATATTTATGTCTATTTATTTCTTTTCTATCTAATATTCTTCGTACATGTATATATTTATTTAATATTGAATAATATTAAAACAACAAAAAGTTACGTCAACAATGATAACTTTTCCAAGTTATTTGATATCAGTTAATCAATATATGTACTAACAACTATATTTATAATTATGTGTAAGCGCTACATTATGAATATTTCGTGTATGCAAGATATCGGTTAATCAATTAATAGCATCGAGGGGTTATAGTTAATCGATGAAATAAAAAGAATTATGTATTATGAGAACAGATTCACAATTCAACTACGCACAATAAACTCATAAAACACCTTGTAAATTCAGATGTGATCGTAGAGTTAATATTACTAATAAATTAGTAATATATATTATTGTGAGTATAGATTACATAGAAATGTTTTTTTTCACGCATTTATATTAGTGGGAATTGGTTACTGATGAAATGGGCGACTGATTAATGAATAAAAAATATCAGATACTATGAATAGTTTAATGCTTGACTTTTTCAAGCTTTATATAATATTTAGATGATTATCAATGATTAATCCATGCTCGAACTATTCTCTCGTTTACGTATTTAGATAATATATAACACGATTGCAAGGACTCAGAAGTTCTTTTGATACAAATATAAGTAAATAAATACTTATTATGAATTTTCTCTATAAAATATGCAAAAATTCTTTTTATGATGCTTTCTTCGAAAAAATATTTTTAGGGCTTTCAAATTTAGCATAATCATCAATAATCGATAATATTGTAGTGATGACCGTTTGTTGATACGTCTAACTTAACCTTTTTAGGAAGCGAGAAAAAAATAATGGAAGAAAAGAATATATAACAAAGTATACAATTGAATTATTCAAATTTCTACTTTGAGTAAAGTTTTAAGCGTAATAAGATTTTAGCTAGCATTATTAGGATACTTTTTTTACTTCTGAGTCCTGGTAAAATAAATCGTATATTGTACAGTCTGTTTATAAACAACACGATGTTGAACGGAGATGAGAGATTTGAGAAAAATGTAGAAAAAGCATATTCGGTCTCTCGTCACGGATAAAACGAATGTAACGTGGATAAAAACAGAATGTTTTCGAAATATTTATGACGATACTTAATTAATGAGTAAGGCTTTTTCAGGGTGATTTCTATGCCTTTGATTGTTCCCGATTTGTTACGATATAGTTGTAATTGCATCGAACTATTTTAGAGCAAATGACTGGCTTTTGCGAGATGATTCAATGATGATGAAATGCAGAATGCTTGATTAAAGATATTTAAGATATTGATTAGACAAAAAGAGTGTATGAAGTTAAATTTTATTTATCTAACTACTAATGTTCTACGAGCATGAATGTATGGAATGAAAAGATACTGACATTACAATCTTGTTCTCTGGTGTTTTATTCTATTGTGTCGCTTTCTCGAGTGTTCGGTGCTTATAATGTCGATACAAAAAAAAAAAAAAAAAAAATACAAAAAAATAAAAACTCAAGAATCGCGAGGATTATAAACAGACTAATGTTGGATTTTTATCTATATTTTATCTACAGCACTTTATCTCGATAAGTATTAATTGAAGTTTGAACGTCTACTGCACAAAATAATTATCTTAATCAATGTTATTACTTATAAATTAATAATGATTATTATTATATCTGTCGCGTTTTATAAAAATGTACTCTAATACAATTAAACAAATAAACTTATAAATAGTTGTTACTGAATACATTAAAAACTAAAAATAAAATCTATCAAAGTACATATTTCTCTAATAGTTCTTGTTTTTTTCTTGCAAGTAATGCTTCCTGAATATCTTGTTGCGATGGTATTGCTTTTTGAGCAGTTGTTTCGATTTCTTCTTCGATCTCTGTTTCTTTTTTATTTTGTGTTAGCCATTCTTGTACTGCTTTTTCTCGTGCTTCCTGTTCAGCTTTTTGTTCCAAAGGTAATAAAATTCCATCATCATCATCTCTGTATCCGTAATAATCGGCATCAATATCTTTCATTAATTCGGCGCGTGTTTTACGGGGCGGAGGTGGTGGTTCTTGCTCAAATAATTCTCTGACACCCGGTAATTCTTTTGCTGCTCCAAAATATTTGTAACCACGGTTTCCAGGTACCTAGGTGTTATAATTAATTTTTATTAAAGATAAATTCAATCAATTTATTAAGATAAAAATACACTATACCTCACGACCTTCATGATCTAACATACGTGGTCCGACTCTAGAATAATCAGGCCCACCTAATTCTTTGATTTGAGCTTCCCAATGTCGTTTTTCTCGTAATAATTTATTGATTTCATCATTTAAATCTCGAATACGAAATTCCCCTAAACCTGCATTTTGTATCTGTGCAACTTTTTTTGCAATTTCTCTAATTATTTGCATTCTCCATTTTTCTGCTTTTCGCAAATCTCTGCATTCAGATGCTAAATATGGTCTTCTTTCTTGCTCTTTCCTAGCTCCTTCATTACTTTGTGCAGCTCTCCATCGAGCAAGAGTGGTCCTATTAAAAAATGTATATTCAAAATAAATATATAAAAAAAATTTTTATAAAAATATTTTATAAAAATTCTATTGAAAAAAATGTTTTCTTTTTGACATACTTACATAGCTTTTTCTGCATTTCGTGCCTAAAAAAAAAAAAATAAATATATAATAATAAAAAAATATAATTAATTTTATATATGTAAAACTTACCATTTTTTTTACAAATTACTATTTAAATAACAATATTTAATAAAATAATTCACTATCTTTTCAATATTCACATATATACAATTTATGAAATATTTGCAATATTTCAAACAATATTATTATTTTTAATTTTATTAAATTTTATTAAATGTTTGCATTATGTATTGTATTATGTAAATATCAAATTTTATATTATTTTGTAATCGATGACAAATAAATAACATGATTTATAGGTTATGATCTTGTTGTACTATAAAGGTTATATTATGATACATAGCAACGAAATTATCACGTGTAGTTCTGTTTATAAGAATCAATAAAAATGAACTAATAAAATTCTAATGAACTGAATGACATAAATATTTTTATATATATATAAATGTATAATATATATATATGTAAATATTTAAATCATAATACACAAAAGCGCATAAAATTTATAGAATAGATAATGAAAACAAGGAGAAAGACAGAAATAGAAAAAAATATGAAAATCAACGCCATCTCTAGAGTGCCGCAAATTAAATACATAAAAAAAGATAGAAAATAGTAAGAGAATGATAAAAATAAAATAAAAATTAATCATTAGCGTCATCTTCTGAGTTTTGAATATATAATTTCAAAAAAATTATTTTATATTTTTAAATATATTCGAAAGATGGCGCTGATTCTCAATTCTTATTTTATTGTATGCTGCTTTTCAAAGGTAATACTAGCAATCAATTCTTATCCTAATTCTATTTCTTTCATATTATTTTTTGTCTTTTTTTATGTATATCATTTGCGGCACTCTGAAGATGGCGCTGATTCCCACGTTTTTTTCCTATCCTCTTTCTCTCATTATTCGCTCGATTATTTTGTATCTCGTTTGATATAATTCAGTAATATAATTCGCATGTTATGCGTTGTCGACCGATGGTATACTTAGTAAATATATTTTATGGTATGTGAATATAGAATAAAATTTAGTTGTTTTATTTTGTGACCATTCCAGAATCCTCGATGTCATAGATTCAAGGACAAAACTGGACAAAGGTTAGTGTGTTTCAATCTTAAAAATTCTAGACAAAGGAAAGAGCAACGTATTTGCGTTTGACGAGTTGAAACGTACAGACGTTAGCGCTTTATAAGTAAAAAGGTAATATTATATTTATTATATTTTCATTTGTTTTTTTTAATATTTTTTAAATAACATCTTTATTAATATATAATATAATAAAAATTAATAGAAATATTATTGATTAAAATTTTAGGATAATAATATTCATTGATTCAAAATGCAGAGTAAGTAGTTTTAATATTATTATAACATTTTAACTAAGAATAATATTGAAAATTAATCTTTTAGTCATAATTTCATGATATGCAATTAAATAATAAATATTTAATTTATAATAATATTAGCATTGTTTGATAACTAAGAATATAAAAACTTTTTTGTTAATTTTTTTTTATGCTTTTCTTTTGTTTCTTTTTTTCTTTCTTTTTTCATTTGTTTTTAATCAATTTTGACTTTAATTTTTTCAAATATTATGTAATATTACAAAATATTTTAATAGTATTTAATAGATATATGAATATTTAATAAATTATGATTTATAATTTTTTCTTTTATAGAATTGATATTTCTAACAGTTCTCTTCTTTTGTGGGGTCATAGCAGAAAATTGTGAAGATAATAGTAAGAAAGAAGAATGTGCTTTAGTAGCACCTTTAGATCAAGATGAAAATTGGAAATCAGCTTCTACTATTTATGATTTTCATGCTAAAGATATTCATGGAAATGATGTGTCACTCAATAAATATCGTGAACACGTTTGTATAATTGTTAATGTTGCTAGTAATTGTGGACTTACAGATACAAATTACAGAGAACTTGTACAATTATATGAAAAATATAATGAAAAAGAAGGTTTAAGGATTTTGGCATTTCCATCAAATGAATTTGGCGGTCAAGAACCAGGAACCTCTGCAGAAATTTTAGAATTTGTCAAAAAATATAATGTTACTTTTGATCTATTTGAAAAAATTAATGTTAATGGAAATAATGCACACCCATTATGGAAGTGGTTGAAGACACAAGCAAATGGATTCATAACTGATGATATTAAATGGAATTTTACTAAATTTATTATTAACAAAGAAGGAAAAGTTGTTTCTCGATTTGCACCAACTGTTGATCCTCTGCAAATGGAATCTGAGTTGAAGAAATATTTTTAATTGCACTTACAATACTCTTTTATTTGCTTGATTCAGTTTTAATCACCTGTAATACTCTTATTATATATTAATTGTTATTAAGATTATTTTTAAGATTGTTATAAGAATGAATTTTTAATATCTTTGCTGTTGTCTTCTTTACTTTATATGAACAGAATTTAAAATTATTTTCTATATAATGAAATTTTGATTGAAAGTTAAAAGATTATATACAAATAAATATTTCTGTTCATAATTTACAAACAGTTTTATTTATTTTGTATTTTAACACTTCTATATGACATATTACACCTTATTTGTAATATATATATATATATATATATATATATATATATATATATATATATATATATTTCTAACAATATAAATATAAACTGTACAAAACATGGTTCGGTCGTTGAGATTCGATAAAATTATATATAATATGTATTATGACTCAAATTTTAACATTAAATATATAGAAAGCAATTGTTATGCAATCTATGATATATGTAAGATTATAAACTTGCTTTCATATATATCTAAACAATATTTCTAATTATTTTAAAATTGCTATCTTATTATTTAATACGATATATAGTATTACTTGACATTGCTATTTACAATTTTTAATACAACGTAATGCAATTTCATTAATCGATTATTGAATTAAAGAAACTACTAAGAATTTAACGTTGTAGAATATCAAAATATGCGTATATAAAGTATACATCATAAGTATACATTTAAATATACATTTAAATTTTATTAATTCGTTATGTTTTAAGTTTCATTAGATCGAGAATTTCGACCAAGAATCTCTTATAATAACAATATGTAAAAATCGAACAAAAATATATAAATAAATATAATAATATAATAAATTACAAAACTTTAAACAGGTTCTTTTATGTTGCTATTGATCGTAGCCATTTCGTGATCGGTGCTTTTACTTCTACCGTTCGATATCGTAATGGTATCTTCACAAGTCTGAAAAATCGCAATATATTTTTAACTTGTCAGCAATTAACATTTATAAAATGTACAATGTATCAATATAACAAATGACACGAAGAAAGAAATAATGACCGCGATTATCGCATTAAAACAATGAGAGTGAATTACCCATAGTCTCTTGTTGTAATTCTACCTTGTAGGAGGGATTGTCGTATGCTGATGTGCTTTTACGGGAAGATATATCAGCCTTACTGCTAGTACGCCTTTTCATGAGCATCATTAAAAGAATTAAGGTTGACAGAATAGCGAGAGACGCGACGATGGCCACCACAACCAAAGGTCCGTAATAATCACCTTCGTGAAGAGGCAAGGAAGCAAGTTTTCCTGTTAAGAAAATAAAATATTTAACTGATTAAAAATTAATTAAATATTTGTCATTTATTTAAAGTTTCATCTGGTTTTTTAGTTTCATACCTTGTTGCGATACGGTAGCTGACAAAAGAACACCAGGCTTGGTAACAAAATCTTGTACGTTGCTTTTTTTTATTCTTCCATTAGTTAAATAAATTTCGAGCCATAAACGGTATCTAGTACCTGGTTTAAGATCAGTGATTATGGTTTTCGGATGAGAATCCCTTTTGGCGATTTTAAATGTACTTGTATCTTCTTTGCCACTATCACTTTGATAAATTGCTCTATAAATATTCACATATTTATCTTCCGGATAAGGTACACCAATCCAAGTCACTTCCACATCGGTCGATTTAATCGTCTTAATCTCCACTTTGACGTCGAACGAATATGGATCTGGTTCCATCAAGGTAGTTGCTTGAATCTTAGAAAAGTATAGATTTAATTATAAAAATAAAAGATATATTATTAGATATACTTTTTATCATTAGTAGTAATTTTATTGAAACCTACCATTTTTTCACTAATTAATTCTGTCAACTGTCCAGGAAATGGAACAAAGAAGATTCCAATCTCATAGATAGTTGATGATTGCAAATTTTCGATTAAATAATTTCTAACTGCTCTATGAATCAATGGTGAAGCGGTATAAACCTTGCTGTTGTGTTCCTTGTATCTCAATTGAACACCATCGATAAATTGTAATTCATACTCTGTGAATTTTCTCCACATCACGTTGATCCATGTGGTATTCGTCTCTGCGATTTGAAGTTCAGCATCGATTGGTATTTGTGGTGGCAAGGTTGTCGCATCAGCTCGCTTGTCCAGCGTTCTCACGCTATAAATTTTGCTCGTAGGACTATTGGTTAGATCTTTCAGTTTTACCGTGATCTTCACTTTGTATTCGGTCGAGGGCTTCAAATCACCCAGTTCAAATTCGAGCTGCGGTGTCGCGATTAAATCGTTTGGAGGAGCGAACACTTGTGACTTCCAAGTGGATACATCAAAATTTCTGTAAAAAAATATATAAATGACTAATTAATTTTCGTTTCCTTAATACGATATTTTAAGATGGAAAAGTTTAATTACAAACTATTGCAAAGTATAAGTTATTAGAAGAGAAGAAAAATTATTTTTCAAAATAGTAATATATGAGATTTCATAAATAATTATTCATAATAATTATTGAGATTTCATAAATAAATTATAAAAAAATATATATATATAAAATACGTTTTATCATTGGTGTAACGCAGCTCGACTCGTCCATGAAGTCCAACAAGAACTTGTGGTACTGTGAAAACAAGGCGAACAGTGTTCTCATCAAGAGCCTCGAGAACTTGTACGGTGACCTCGTCGGAAGAAGCAATAGGGAATCCAGGAATGGCACTAGGTAACGGGAAACCAGTCGCTATGTTGTGTTCCATACCTAAATTTTACGTACATAATTAATCATTTGAATTGATTAACGCAAAATAATAATGTTGTCATTAATGTCATTGATTTCAAGTAGCTTGATCAATTCGAGCAAATCGAATGTTATAAAAAAATTAATTATAAAATTCTTTCATCATTTATTCAAAGATCACTGATCCTTGAATATTTATATAGCTGAACTCTTTTTTTAAGATTATTCGCGCAATATCGGAATAAAAAAATTTTAGAAATAAAGAAAAAATAGAATCCGATTCAAACTATTTTCATTATTGACGAAAATAAAAGAATTTCTTGCTGATTTCAGGGACGAACCTGACTGGTTAGGCGTTTGTGCTGCGAACTGTGGATGATTCAAGTGCGTGAGTCCTGAATGCGGTATGTGAGCGTCAATGTGAAGAGGCAAAGTAGCTGTTGGGCCACTCGCCACGTTATGAGGTATGGCTGGCTGTCCGGGATAATGTTGGAACGGTCCAGGATTAGGATCGTGTTGACCGATATGGGCTAACAATTCCTCGATCTGCTGTGGTGAATTCGGTATATCTGATGTATGTATGTGATATGTCGTCTGGCCGTTTTCGCTCTTCTGCGTATAAATATGCGGCTTCGCCGGTTTTTTTATTACGCCACTTGCGGCGAAAAATCCACCCTGTAATTGATTGTTTGGCGTGTTCTTCTGTCCCGATATCTGTTGATGGATATCGTATAAACCAGGATGTCCTTCGGGCGGAGCGTGTTCCAATTGGACCAACCCTGGATGTTGAAGATTAATCAGATGATAGAGCTCTTCCGGTAGGATCTCTTGATTTGGATTTCGTTGGCCCTGTTTCGGCCGATTCGCCAATCCTGTCGGTGTTTTACCTTTCTCACCATCGAATGTATCGCTTGGTGGAGCTTTCTTCTTTGAATTTATAGGAACGATCACGTTCGGATCGAGATTATCAGGACCATTATGTCCCCTATAAGGCGAACCGATCGCTGAATTGTCGAGCTGCGTGTTGAAATTGACCTGAGGAATGCTTTGCTTATTATTGGTGTTCGCGATCGCGAATCCTGGGCCGAGCATCTCTCGGTGTGGATTCAATGGGACGAATTGCGGTTGATCAGTCGCGTGGCCAACTTTCTGCACAGGTGGCAATTTGTTGGGATTGACGGGGCCTGGGATAAATTGGTGATTTTCGTTCCCGTTCAGTGGACCATTCTTGTCCAAGAACTTGTCCGAAGTCAGCAGACCGGGAAAATAGTCATCTTTATGCGGTTTCACGACAGGCTCGACAGGTTTCTTAGTGTCTGTCTTCGACTTGATTGTCTTTTCTTTGAGACGTTCGCCAGGCGTTGGAGGTTTCTCGGTGTGGGGGGATAAATGGAATACATTCTCTATGGTAGGATGTGTGGGCTTATAGTCGGGATTGTACGGTCCGTTGTACGGTACGGTTGGATGTCCAGGATCCATGGGGTAATGAAATAGTCCATGAGTAATGGTGTCTGTGTGCGCGTCTTTCGAATCTTCCCGTAAGGAGGAAGTTCCAGGATCCGGTTGCTGGCTGGATTCGGCCGAATCCGACTTGTTATTCGGTCTTTTGTTATCGTCAATCGATTGCCGATTGAATGGATCTGTGGCCAAGGGGCCGAGAAACGTCGCGTTCGTTCCTGCAATAAGTAATAAAGTCGATTGTCATATGCATGCAGTTGTCGGATCGTAGGATGCCGACCAAGTTGTCCGAATTTCTCCATGCATATTTACAGCAAGAGGTCCAAAGGTACATATATGTACAAGCGTATCGTACAAAGCATGCATTTACAGTTTCTTCTTTCCTTGCTCGAATCACTATGATTGAGATTCGTTTCTTCCTATTTCTTTTCCCCTACATTAAGGAAGGATAGATTTTGGAAAAATCAATCAATACTTTTCGAAGCTATAATAATATGTATAATAAGAAAGAATATGGGGTATAAATAATGTACAGTGTTTCGATTACGTGTTAGGTTCGAGGTAAATAGGCATTGTCGATGAGAAAAATATTTTTGAATATGAAGAGAGTCCGGTCCGCTAATGAGAAGTGCAAAATATGCGTATGTACACATTTGCACTGAAAAGTTCCAGTCAGGTCCGCATGGTAGATAAGCATCACCCATAACCAAATTAACAGATCTTCTTTACGATAGCAATCGCTTGAAAGAAATATCGCTGATATTGATACGACCGCCACCAAGGAATCAATTGATCTCGATACTAATCATGTACAATAATCAAATTTCTACGATATTTCTCAAAATCATACCAGACAGATGTACAGGCTGGTTCTATCTTCGATTATCAAATATTCTTTCATCTATCTAACAACTTTGATTTTCAAACACAGCCTATACACCTGTAAAGAAGTCCATTTAATAAATTTGTTCAAACGAATCAATTCTATTAACAAAATAGTCATTTTATTAACACGCTTCTTTACGCTATTTTCACATTCTCTATTATAGAAGCTTACCTAGCAATTGGTTGGTCGGATGTCTGCAATTCCATTCCAAGCAACATTCGTCACCCGGTAGATGCATCAACGTGGCTTGATTAGGCGGGCAAGGTAAAATTGCAGGTGGTAAAGCAGGAACTGGTGGACAAGCTGCTTGACAGGATACGTTCCCCATCTCGCAATAACATCGTTTCTCGCATCCGGTTACGTTCGAGGGCAGCTCGCTCCAATTGTCGTACGTGTTACCCTCGTAATCGCACGAACCATTATTTCTGCACCGCACTTCCTGCGACCGTGATCAATATTATTATTAGACTTCCTATTATCGATCTTGTATCTACGTAAAATTAAGAAAGCAGTTTGCAAGGTATTGATTTGTGTACTCTCGTCTAAAATTAATACATTCGATGCATTAAAAATCAAAGAGAATGGTCTCGATGGCAAGTATCTATTTTCTACACGAAAAACAATAATATCAAAATGTATATATTGATGGCAACATTTGTATATGTGTGTATGTGTTTTTAATGAAAAGTTGGATATTTGAAACTCTTTTACATTTTTTACATTTCATAAAAGAAAATTCGTAACATTATATCTTTTCAATTTCTTTTAGATCTTCAATGAAAGAAAACGAAGGCCGATTTCTAAGCTGAGTTGTGTACCTGAGGACAGCAGTGAGGAGGTTTCGGGACGAAATTTGGAGGTACGGTTTCCCAGTCCAAACAATGAGGATCGAGAGCATCAAGACCAAAGTCCGTAGGACATTCGATCGTCAAGCATTCGGTTTTACCACCTTCGACGCAAGTGCAGAAAGAAATACACTCGTCGTACCATTCCGCTCCTATTTTATATGTTTTTCCCATATGGCTACAAGAGCTCTTATCCGTCATCTTGTCTGAGATATTCGTCTTGATCACTTCCGCGGGAAGAAAGACCTGTAGCGCTGGACTAGTTCGAGTTCCATCCGTCACTCGCACGTAATATGAATGCGCAGGATCCAGATTCGATATGATACCTTCTGTATTCAATTATCCTTTCATTCATAAAAAATTTTCTTGAAAAAGTATATTTACATTCTTAAATCTAATTCTCACCTTTGTCAGGTTTCTGCTGTCTCCATACGTGATTGTCATCGGATATTTCTACGGTCACATCTTGCGGATTCTTAGCCGACAATTTCAGCTTGATCGCCGTTGAGTTTAACACCTTTACGTCCGTAAGATTCACGGCCAGATCGGTCGAAGTTTCTGGTTTAATCTCGTGATCGCCCAAAGTAACATCGCAGAGCGTGATTGTGCAACACGAATCTCTAAAACAAGGAAGAAGCTGTAAGCGAACCAAGAAATAACTTTGAAATCTGGAAAAATTAGAAAGTTTTTTATACCTTGGATCGGAGAGTACGACGCAGCGATCGTGTTGATTCGTTGCTGAGATTGTGTCGTTTGGTGGACACCTTTGTTGACACTTCAAATTTCCTCCTGCTTCGCATATGCAAACTTTGGAACAACCATCCTCGACTCGTTGACCTCTCATTATCGTTTTATTTCCAAAAACGCAAGTCTCTTCTGGTTCAGGTGCTAAAGAAAATAAAATTCACAAAAGAATTTTTTTATCGTATTTCCACATCGATAAATTTTAACTTACCTGAATCAGCAGCGCAAATCAAAATAGCGCAGCACGGTTCCTCCTTGACGAGTTTTTCCTGACATAAGGGATCTTCAATTCCTCGATTGGCTCGAACATATGGCGAGGAACAAAGCGGTTTGCAATCTATGGCCACGCCATTCTCACCACATATACACTTTTCCTCGCAATTCCTGACAATTTTCTCTCCAATGGTGTACGTTCGGTTTCCTTCCACGCATACATCCACCGTTGGTAACAGAGTCGAGGAAATATTTACAGTCGTTTCGTTATGAGGCGCTACGTATTCGCCACCTGCATTAAAACATTAAAATATTAAAATTTGTTTCTTTTTTGTCAAACGATAATACGAACTATATAGCATATATTTATAAGACTTTTTTGAGGATCGATTCTTCAGATACAAAAATCTTCGTTTAGATTTATTTATTTAATTCTAAGCAATTTAAGTTTGCATTAGATAAAGCGAGATTTTCAATTATTTCTTGTTTCTTGTTCTTGCTTTGGCCTTTATTTTAAAAATTCCAACAGTGTTTCAATATATATTAATCACCTTCGACTTCCTTATCGTCATCATCCATGCTAACATCGCTCAAGTCGGTAATGTTTGGATGCAAAGAATTAGCCGGTTCTGATGCTGAAATGTTCAGTGCCCTTCCTCTGAATGACGTCTCCTCTGTCGTGCGAACATTCTCCGTGATATTTTTCGATGTTGATGAAGAATCATTATTTATCGATGACATTTGTCGATTTTCCATCAACATCGTGGAATTCGTCATAATAGGCTCGCCGTGAAATAGAAAGGGTATCGTGACTCCTAAAATTTCCATTGATCTCGTGGTTGCGTCTTCGACCGCCATTGTCGTGATAGTCGTTGCGCCGTTGCTTTCGCCGCGTTTCGAATCATCGTCCTTGAATGTTTTTTGATATTTTTGCTCGGTCTTGACCTTGAAATCGATCGGCTTTTTCTTTGGCTCGATCGTGGTCTTTGATTCCGATTTGCGTTCATTCGTCTGGTTTCTCGTTTCGCTACGAAGCGGTTCAACTCCTAGTATTTCTTCGCCAACGGCACCTGGAAATTCGAGATATATTTTTCATTAAGCGATCTATCTTCTGGAACGAAATTCAACGGGTTTAATGGAAGAACAGCGTAGTAGGAAAAGGTTTGCCTAACGGGAATAAGATAGTACAGGTATTGTTCATGAACTTGAACATCAAGATTGGAATCGTTATCGTTCGATCATCAGTTATAGACAATAGATCGTAATTAATTTAACTAAGTTAACTTGTGAACAAATATACTTACTTTTGTATTTTAATCAAATTTATCTTTAGAAAATATTAATGCTTATTGAATCGAAAAGTTTGGTTGTCTATGGAATCTTTCAGGAACTCCGCGATACATTTCTTGAGTTTTGTAATTGCAATTTGTATCGACCTCGCTTATTAAATGTTTGCGTTACTTTCTCCTCGATGGACGTATGTCCTCCATTTTATCCATCTCGACGTAATACACTCTGTATTACTATTATTAAGATTATATTCGCATTGAATTTTCCGGACTCTGATTATTTATAAAATTGAAACTGTAATAATCTATGTATGACCATAGATTCTCAAATGGAGGCTAATAATAGTCTATCTTTAATATTATCATATATATGCACCTGTTTCAATTTAGATTAACTACAAAATAGTCCAAATAAAATGTTACAAATTGCTTTCTCAGAAATCTATGAAAATATTCATATATTTATTATTTTTTCTTTTTCAATCAGTATATCTCAATTTGTTTTCATTATATCAATTTAGGAGATAATAAAATTTTGTATGAAATAAATTCTGAATTTCAATATACTTACGATATCTTGATGATATTGGAAGAATCGTCAGATGTATCTATTTTAGAATAATCACGAATTCATTTCCGACGTTATTGCAATTAGGGTTTACCGCACGATCGAGAGAAGCAGAGAATCGCCATTTCTATAGATCTTTCGCAATATTGGAGATTTGCCAGCGATATTATGACGAGAAACTTTCCATCCGGGGTTGAAAACGCGGGATGCACTATTACGTCAAACAAATTGGTCGATCTCATCGTTCCCATCGATTTCTTTCGTCTATTTATCTGCGATCAAGATCGAGTTTTTGCTATACAACGATCGGTTAAACCGTGCAAAAATAATGTAACAGTATCGGCAAGGCACGTTTCCGTGAATCTTCGTGCATCGATTGTTTGGACTGGTAGAGGTTCTCTTACATTTAGATCGAGTGATACATTAAGCTTTATTTAATATTTATTTATTTAATAAAGAATCATTATTATTCATAAAATCTCTCTACAATACTTGTGAATTTTTCTCAGGAAAAATATTAATCTTTGTATAAAGATTAATGTTAAATTTCTCTTACTTGAAAACTGGGACAAAGTCTTCGTAACTAGAAAATTTAAATTTTAGTTACTAAGATTATTGACTATATCGAATTAAATGAAGTTGATAATTTTAGAATTGAATATGTTTATATTTAACAGTATAGCCGAAAAATAATTATTTTGATTAATCACGTCATTCATACAATCGCAAAGTCTAGTGATAAATCAATTGCCAACTTTAGATATTTGAATTCAGTAATTGCAAAATCTAAATTCAACAACAGAATTAAAGTTTCGCCAAAATGGTTCCATCGACATCGATCACACTTTTTGGACCAAGCTTAAATGAACGAGATAATTTCGATTCTATTCTATAGTTTCGATCTTTTCCACGTTTGGAACATGATATTTTGATCAGTCGGGAATGAGAAGTCGCGTTGATTGGTTGATTTCTATCGAAAGTCGGATCCGGCCGTGACTTTTATCGCGGCATGAATGGGGAACCGTAACGGTGCGACCGGTTCACACGAGGCCACGTCTTGTCATTAGGAATCCACCTGATGTCGATGGCCGGTTCTTTCGAATACGTGTAACGATTTTACGCGTAAGTAGGTGATGGTCTCCTTTTCCGCGCGCATATGCATCGAAGCTGGTCCGAAGAGGAATTCAACTCTTTCTTCTTTGACATCAACATTGATATCTTGTTTTTTTCCGCTTTTTCCACGATAAGAAAAAGCAAATAATTCTAGAGAGTACGAGGAGAAAATAGAAAAAATTGTAAATGAAGGAAATTTGAAGATATTTTATTTTCTTTGAAAAGTTCTTCAAGATGAAAAGAGAAAGTATGGATGCTTCTCTCGCGTGTTTAAAACTATTATTTTTAATTTTATATATTTCATAAGATTAAGATCATTTTCAAAAGAATATTTTTAATTTTTGCTAAATTTCTAATCATCAATGATTAATTTAATCTGATTGAACATTGAATCAAAAAATTGTGTTTATCAGATGGAAAAGATCCATCGCATCGAAGGACGACCGGTGCAATGATACTTTATGTAAGTAGTACATTGCTGTGTTTTAAATTTAAATACGAAAAGTTATGATATATTTACATAATATTTATAAATTTTATTTTTTTTATCAATTATTAAATGAACCTCTCAATGATTCTCGAAAAAAATTTGATAATATTCGCTCATATTTTTTTCTATTTGGAAAAAAAGATAGAGAACAATTTAAATAATTTAAATGCTTTAAATATTATTATTATTATTATCTTTTTAGGGATTTCGATTCTGATGATCCCGTGGGCCAAGAAAGCAGGTCGTGGAACGCGGAATCGCTCATCGCGCATTAAGAGGATCTTCACTCGGTTTGCTCGTCGCCGGAAGTCGCACGTCGTCCATAAACCCAAGCCTAGAACGGGCGCATTCGACCACGTTTAATTGTTAACTCGACTGTCTTCGTGTACACCATTACGTAATTGAACTTGACAGAAGAAACTATTAAATCTGTAATTCGCGCTTATGATTTTCTTTCAAACAATGCTTTTTTAAATAAGTGAGTAATCTATATGACTTTATTTTTGTGTATTCTTTGTATAAATACAATTAGAATTAATTAATATTTATAGAATCAAATTATAAAAAATTGTGCTAACTGTAAGTTAATCAGGATCTAAGTTATTTAGAATTATATTCTTTGCAATTGATTACATCTTGTCGAATTCATTAAATTGTAATGAGTTTCTCCTATAAGATGAAAAAAAAATAATTGAAAAAGTTTGTTGTTTGTATCTCAATAGTTTTATAAAAAGAAAGAAAAGTAGTTTGCATTAAAGTAGAATTTGACGGAAAAAATGAAATTAAATTAAATATTATCTTTCAGTCAACTATGATAATATACATATTAATTTTCTTATATTTTTTGAAGGTCATTATCATTTAATCTCCAATTTCTAATTTTGTCATTTCTAATATCAAGAGCTTTCTACGGCCTCGATAAATTCATCGAATGAGTTGCTGCAAGTTTCAGTTTCAAGCAGACTAATCACATTACTGCTTACAGCATGTATGTCTTCTTCGCAGCGGGAATTATGTTCCGGTTTACGTTCACGGAACCATCGCTCGTAATCCATCCTGTAAAGTGGGTAGAGAAACTTCTGAAGCAGCTTCTGTCATTTCTCAGAGACCTTGAACTATGCTGCTTCTCGGTAGAAAAACAACTATTCGTATAGCTCGAAATAAATGCAACAACAAAGAAAGAATCTTACTCAAATGGAATAAAATTTATCTCTCAAAGATCAGAAATCGGAAACTTTAAAAAAAGAAGAGATTAAAAATATTTCGAGTTTCATTCGATTATATAAAGAAAAAAAGTTAAAGTTAAAAAAAAAAAAATGAAAAATAAGAGCGGATAACCAAAAGATAAAAAAACGAGTAAGAAGATGAGAGGTTAAAATAGTCGGTCACCAAACGTGCCTTTGACTATACGGTATTCTATCCTACTTGCTACTCGTTGCACGATCATTACTTCGTTCCATACATCACGTTTCGTCGATCATCATTTTTTTCTATTTTTCGAACGAACGATGAGTAGCTAATAAGTATGTTTCGATATTAATCACAGTTTCATCCTTCTTCTTTTCAACATAGAAAGGAAGGGAAATTCGTCTCGCTATTTTGAATTTTTTATATTCTATTTACTCAAGAATAATCTCGGTTCCTCTTTTAAATTATTAACTCTCTGCTATTGGCAATAGACAGTACGAAAAATTCATGAGAGAAAATTCGTAAAGGTTGCGTAAAGAAAATGTATAAAGAAACTCGGCTTCTGTGAATTATAATGTGCAATGGCAAAAGTGTTTTCAAAGATTTCGTTGCGGAATCTCTGCATGCTATCTGCATGCGCTACTTGCTCGACTATAGTTTTGCTCGATGTACTTACACGTTACATTTCACTTGCCAACTTGTTAGTTTTTTCTCCGAGAGACATTTTCCCTTCTACATTTTCTATGAACAATGTCTTTTGATATGGAAAAAATATTTTTTTCGAACATTTTTATATTCCTTATCATATTCAATAATTTAAGTTTTCTAAGTAGAGCTAAATACAAAAAGAAAAAAATTCATTTCTATGAATATTCCCTCATGATCTTTTCCGTTTTAATAGAGATCTATAATTGATTTTTTGTTGCACGATTATCTGCGAGCATAAGACGATCTATTGTAACGAATGGTTCTTTCTTGATCCATATGCTCCGTTTTTGTGCTCCAGTTAATCGACGCGCGATTAATCAATTCCACGGTTCGTCGATCATGTTGATTACGAGCGCGACTGGGATTTTCACCATTAGCGATCACACTCTTCGAGATCTATTTCATATTTTAATCCTTCTTAATATTTCACTTTCGCTGAAATGATTTAATCGCATTGAAATTAATTGCTTTTGTAGGAAACATATATCAATATATGTTTTCTATATATGTATATTGATATTTATATAATTATATAATTTTATAATTATTCTAGAAAACGTAATAAATATTATAATGGTTATAATGGTAAAATATTAAAATTGTTAATTGATTTAAGAGATATAATAGTAAACAAATTTTTGTTCGATCGATAATATATTTTAGAATTTGTTTCGTTGAAATATCACGAAAAAATAATACTTTTAATTTCTACATTTAACAAGGATGAATGAAAAATCAGTGGTGATTGGATAAGTAACATTTCGAAGACGGTAAATTGTTCCTCAAACAGTAATTCGTACATTACCTAAGACAAGTTTAAAATACAATATTTGTAAAAAAATATTTTTCTGAAAATGATTAAATTATGGACAGAAGAGCCATGATATATAATGAACGATTTTTTATCATTCAGTGATAGCTCGTTATTCAGCTGCTTATTTCATAATCTATAAGTTTTATTTTTTTCGATGTTCCACTTTTAATATTTCACAGCTTTTAATTTTTCTTTTTTTTCTCGTAAATGATTGTTGCACAAATTTCAAAATCTGTAGATTGAACTTCAAATCGTGGAATTATGAATAAACTCATAATTCATTATCATCGATTACTATGATACTGAATTCGATGTGCTATTTATTTATCATATTGTTAAATAATGGAAAATTTTCCAAAAAACATTAAAAAAAAATTTGTAAGATGAGATGATGAGATTTGATTCTGATTACCAGTATATATCTCGTTTAATACAGAATTATTTCTGTTTTTTCTTTTTTTTTTTTATCTTCATCGAACAACATAAACAAAATTAAATTAGCGCGGAATTTCTAAATTTCACCAGAAAAATTTCGGTCTTTTCTATGAAAAATTCTTTTCTAATTAGAAATCAAATTGTCGGTTTATCCATAGTTCGCAGTTATTGTTCACGCTATTGAAACTTGAAAACGATGCATTCAGTAAATAAATATCTATTTATATTTCTTGCTGTTACGCGTATAAACACATTCTTAACTCGTTGAAATCATTTTTGCGAAAGAAAAATATTTTTATTTTCACGTAGATTTGAATCGCATTTGTGCTTTCACTCTGTTGCCTCGCCCTTCCTTTAACACGAATAAATATAAAGATTGAATAATAGGATCAGCCGCAAATGTTTCGTGTTACAATCGATTCGTCTAATCTATTTTGCAGCATGTTTAGAGATACTATAATAATTCGATACTCTGATTTCTATATTTTTTTCAATTTGTTTATAACAAATCGTGAATTGATCCAAAGCACACTTTCAAAGGTTTAGAAAACATTAAATATACATAAAATAGTATCTCGAAGTAGGCGGATCTTTGCAATTTAATTTAAACATATTCATAATATACAAGACTACGTTTCTCTTTTTACGAAATTACTATTTCCTATACTATGACTGCACATTTCAAATAGAAATAAAATATAGTATAGTAATCTCGAACGATCGCTGTTATGCGGGCATCAAAGTCTCCAAGCGTCAACTAGTTATTTCCGTTAGAAACATGTTTTCACAACTTTAACAACAGTTCTATTATAATTTGCGTATAATTAAATAAATACCCGCAGTCATTTATATTACCATAGACGCGAATTTTATAACGACTTTCGATTTAAAATTGTTTATCCTAAAATTACTTTTCTCTGCAACCTCTTTCAACAAATATCTTCCATCGAAGAAGGAAATAGAATAATCGTCCGTGTTTTCTACTAAAAGTTCCTTCACCTACAAATCGACGTTTTCGAGTACTCAAACTGAAAAATGCACCATGTCGTTTTCGAACTGGCTCGCACGAGGAGAGAGTCACGAGACGTTTGTTTATCGTTGTTGTCGAAACGACAATTTCCACCGATGCATTCTTTCTTTTCTCGTTCGTCAAGCATCGAGTTTCGTTCCATTGTTCTTGCGTGGCCGAGAATAAGAAGGCAAGAAAGCCGATCGAGGGAAAGTTGGGCGAGCAGGTTGGAAAATGAAACGCTTTTGGCAAATAGAGCGGCGGTGCATCGATAACTTAATTAACGTGCCCCGCGGGACATCGGTGTCCAGTGACCATTAAGTGAAAGTCAAGAAACAATGAGGCGGGAAGCCTCTGTGACTCGGATTTAATCACGGTAATTACCATTAACGACGGTACTCCGCGTTTTTTTATCTGAACGCGTGGAACTTGAGGCGGAATTCGAAATGTGGACACGAAAGAGAAAAAGATGAAACGATCCACGAGCAGGAAGTTGAGATTTTAAATCGTACGCCGATCATTGTTTTTCGAGCACCGATGAACAGGTTATGTAGATGATACTGGGGGATAGCATTGTGATGTTGTTGTTGCCGTAACAAAGATATCAAGGGGACTGGGATCGCGTTAGGAATATAAAGGAAGGAATATACGTTCACTCGCATATTTATAGTACCGTTAACCAGGTTACTTCGCCAAGTACAGCGACCGTTTATAAGACTTTGGAGATCCCCATTAGCCTGCGGTTTACCTGTGCGGTAATTTCGCAACATGCACTTGCTTCCTTCGTTCTTAGACTCGGCTTGTACCATACTTTTATCGCGCGATAGTAATCGTGATAACACGCATCCGTGCTTCGTTATGTCGATGGAATGAATATCGTGGCAATTAGTTAATTGGTTACAAAGCAACTTTTCATCGTGACACCCGTTATACCCCGTCATGTTTGACCGTTTGACCAGATACACCGATACTTTCCTTTCCTTGGTAGTCGGGATTATTTCGTGAGCGGAATCGAGAATCTTGTACCAATTCATTTTTGATTTTTCTTTTCTTTTTGTTACGTGTATGTAAAAAAATATTGGCGCAATTAAGCGAATGAAAAATATTTTGATCGAAAGCAACTCCAAAAAATTATCAAAAATTGAAATAAAAAATCGATTTAAGAATTATTGCATAAAAATAAATTGTGTATCTTTTTAATTGTCGAATAAAAAAAATTTTATAATCAATCTTTTCATTAATTTCATTAAAATCTTTCAAGAATTCTCAATTATTCTTTGGTGTCAAGCGTGATCAATTTCCTGCAGAAATTAATACAAATCGATTCCTCAAGCGAGTATAACGGTATCGAAAAAAGCGTAGAACGAATGACCACGGTTCGAGCAAGATAATCCAGAAAAACGATACAATCACATATAACGACGTCGATCGAGGAGATCGAATAGAAACCGAGAAACTGAGATCGTTTCGTTCGATCGTTGGACGTGCGAACGCGCGAGATTGGAACGATTCTCGCGTGGGATTAATCATGCAATACGAAATAGAAAGTCTGAAGATGTTACGCGAATTGATTATACATACGTATCACAGAAGCGTAATCGTCGTTTAATTAACCTCCTCTTGTTGCAGGAGACAACATCCAGCAACACTTTTCCAAGATGGTGAAATATCTCGTCTACGCGCGAGAGGATACGAGCAAGCCTTTCCAAATCAGCCGAAGGACAAGTTTCTGCGATTACCTTGCTCGGGATGTAATTAAAAAATCTTTCGTTCTCGTTTTACGGGACGGAATGTGTACGGTTATGTTGATCGTTCAATTTAGATCAGATAAGTGCATTTCCATACTGTTCTTGATAAATGTATCATCGAGATGCATTAACTCTTCGTTTTTATGGTTTATTGAATAATATAATCTAGGATCTTTTCAGATTTGATCTTTATGTTCATATCATGCGAAAAACTTCTGAAAAAATTTATCGATATATTTATAAATAACTTTTAGTATATTTAGTATATAAATATTCGAAAATGAAATAATTTTCTGGTTTAATACGTTGTGTGTCGTGATCGTGTACGCGTTACAAGGATTTCCTGGTATTGCATCATGGATTTTCTTTTTAAAAATATAAAAGAGGTGCAAAAGAGTTTTCAGATATTCGAATTTCTCTTTGAATTTCGTTGCATTTTTCGCCAATTTTTGTTTTTTGTACGTAAGTCAAGAAAGTAGATATCCACAATTTTTGCCTATTGAATGTATCGATGAAAAAAATTGGTATAACAATAATATTGCAGGATTAAAAATCAATTTGCATCGCGAACTCGTTACTATCCGCATTCTTTCGCGCTTCTATAACTCAATTACTCAATCTTTATCAAATTTCATTCTTTATAAAATCTTTGACTTGAATGAACAATCGTCAACTTCACCAGAATAACCTACATACCGCGTGAAATTCGTCTCATTGTTTCGTTAATAATCTCGTCCATTGTGCGATCGCAGACAATCGGAAACGAACTCAACGGCCGTGCTCGATCAAGTTGAAAAAAGAAGAAAAACGTGACCGATGAGGAAAGAGGTCTTCTCCACGAGAGAAAGGTGGTACAAATTCCATTGGATCCGATCCATTTTTTCGGTCAAAATTACACCAAAAAGATAAACTCCAGTTAAATAATAAAACGTTCCTCTTCATCGTTCGATTTGTGCCATGGTTAGTCACCGTGTTTCGTTATTGACAAAACTATTTTCGACCGAGGAACTCGGCTGAATCACGCTTACCTGCCCATTACCTTCAATAGTTGGATTAGTATGCGTGACAAGCATCGTCAGTTGTACGATCGAGGGAACGATAACTCGAGAAGTCAACAGTTCGTACGTAAGGAATTTTTGTCTTCTACTAGTAGAAAATCCTTATTGTGAAAAATTTAGAAGAAAACATTTTACTGCGATTTACAAATATTAGAATTATGAAACGAGAATTTATTCGAACGTTAGAATTTATAAACGTTAGAATTGCGTAATTTATTCGATTCGCAATTAGTACAAAAAAAAAATTCCATTTGATTTACAAATAAAATTATGCAACGAAATTTGAAGGAATTCATTCGACTTGTAAATGTCAAAATTATGCAACGAGATATAATAAAAAATTCGTTCTACTTATAAATTTTATATCAATCGTTATAGTTGAAAATGCGATCGATCCATCTGTCATCGAAAACGCTCGATCCTCCTCGGCCGCTCGTGATCTTTCTCTTTTCGTGCTGCATCGATCGATTCGACTTTATTTTTTCCCAAGGCCGTTCATAGCGGCGAATACGTGTCGACCAGTTCACCAACTGGATCCAAAGCTACCGTTAACACGCATCGTGTCTCTGTCCCTCGTACATTACAGCCCCCTCTGGTCTGTTTACCTCCTCGATCGACGTGGAGGATGCACACGTGCAGTCGAGAATCGATGTAACGCGCGCCACTTTTAATCATTTCGTTCTATAAATGCAATTCCTTTTATTTTTACTTCTTTTTTTTTTTTCGACTTGCCGATCCATCGACTCAACGTAATATAAATACATTTAGGCGATCGAGAAGCCATTTTTCAATATTTACACGCTCTGAATTTGTTAGAGAGAAATCAAAACCGGTTTTACGTTTCGCAACATTGATGCTAATTTTATTCAACACGGATAGAGCAACGAATTCAAGAGAAAAATTCTTTCGCTATGAGATTGAATTTTTTGAAAATTTTCAAATTTTTTTTTTAGTCGAATAAAAATTTCTGATATTAAATCAAGTTTCTAATATTAAATCGATATAATTCAATTTCTACCAATATTCGTGTTAATGAATGATCTGAACAATTTCAAACGATTTCACGAATCGATACCCCTTCATGATCGGTAAAATCTGTTTTTCCTTTTGGAAAAAAAAACACTGTAATTATTTCTTCATTGATTTTATTCGCGAGAATGACATCAGTGTACTCGAACGAGGACGTGACAGAATTTTTCGTCAGTTTCACGTAGTATACCGTTACGAGAACACCGATCGGCCGTCTCGAAACGATGTTCTTCTCGTATGATTACGTTTCATGCCTGACTTCGGTATATTAACCTTCCTTTACGTAACAAACCTTCTCTCTTCTACCTACTTTTATACATTGTTTTATCAATTTTTGGATCAATCAAAGTTTCCCAAGAATTGTCATCGAATACTCGTAACTTCGAAAACATTCGAGGCCAATATAAATATATATATCTTCCTCGAATATAACCTTAAAAAAAAAACCTTAACTTTCGATTGAATTACAAACGATTGCGACTCGAGTTTCGTCTCGGTCGAGGTGGTTCGCGCTAAAAAAAGGTGGAGCGAATCGCGAAATATCATGGCTTCCGTGCCACGAGAGGCGAGAAAACACGGATCGAGTCGGGGTGGAAAAATGAAAGAGTGCGGGAAAAACTCACCGGTGGTGGTTTGCATCGATGGCTCGACGTCGAGTGGCGACGTCGAAGCGACGACGACCCCGCCTATCAGGCAAAGTCCTGCGACCGCGCGCAGAAAGCATCTTTCCTGGATACGCATCCTACCGCATTCTTGTGACCACGGTCCCTCTGAAACGCTGTTCGAACACCAACAATCGTGCACTCGCGATTAATCTTGCCACTCGATCGAATCGTGCGACACGATTCGAAACGAAACGCGCGAACAAAACACAGGACGGCCGGCGATCGATCGATCTCTGATCGATCAATGGACAACCGATAAATAGAAGCACAAACGAGGTATACACGGTGTCCACTTGGTCGGTTCACTTGGTCGGTCGCGATCCGTGCCGAGGCCGGAGGTGAAGTGCACCGGTGAGCGGGATTTACCTCCTCCTTGCCGGTGCTAGAGCGTTGTTGCCTCGCTTGCCTTTCATTCCTCCTCTCCGGCCAGCCGGAGAATTCTCCACGCTCACCTTGCTACAGGCTCGCCACGATGCGATTCTACAGGCTGTTCCTGATCAACCGGGCAGTATCGATATACTCGTCTTCGACTCGATTTGGTGCGCGCGCGGCTGGCCGGTTCGTTTTCAGGGGAAATCCATTTCCGGCCTTCTTCTCCTGTGTTTTAATCATCCATTCGAGAGGATCGTTCGTTCGTTCGTTCGTTTTAACGAGATCTTTTCGATTTTTTACGTCTCAGTGACGTCTGGTGTCATACATGTGATTGAATTAGGATTAAAATTGTTTATTTAGAAATTGTTTGTTCAATAGTGGATGGATTAATTAATTGCAGGAGAAAAGGAATGATCGGATAGAGAAATATGTTATGCATTATTAAACGTGCATTGTTTCAATACACAACATTTTCGGTCTTCTCAATTTTTTGAATAGATTTTGAAGAAGAGTGTAAAAAGTATAATATAGGTGGATATTTAGAATTTTTCTTTTTCTATTGTCCAATGATATAAAAATTAATATTCTTATACATGCATTAATATTCTTTTGTGTTTAAACAGATTACAGTAATGATTACACGACACAAAGTTAAAATAACAATACTATTTATTCATTTCGAATAACAAATGCGTCTATTTTCCTATAAAGAAATCGTGGAAAAAAAAATTTCATTAAAAATTTACCGGTATATTGAAGATCCTCATAAAATTTTATTTTTCGAAGCTATTTCTTTTTCAATTATATTCAATTATATTTCAATTTCGTCTCTCTTTTTTTTTCCTTCGAGGACTCATTTCAGCTCACGCTTGAGACAGAGAGAAAGAGAGAGAGAGAGAGATTCGCTTATAAAAAATTATACATATATTTTTTTTATATAAATCAAATTTCCTCAAAATTTCTTTTCCTCGGAAACGCGGTAAAAATTGAAATGGCTCGCCATTGAAAGTTTCACGCCAAATGCACGCATGTCTCTCCTCGTTACTTGCCGAGTCGACATTAGATCGTGCGTGGGCAATCGAAGGACAAATCGACCGATGTTCAAAGCATGGTGAAATCGAAAGTATTCTGCTATCCGCGTATTTTCATCGACTATCGATCGTCGTCCTACTTGTACGAACAAAATGTTGCGTATCGAAGATGTAATTTTAGAAACAGTTTCACCTTACTAAAAACGAGGTGACGATACGACCAATGACAACTGCGACGATCTTTCTCCTCCTCGTAGAAACTTTTTTTTCTTTTTCTTTTTCTTCTTCTTCTTTTTTTCACGAACCAATTAGCACACAATCGTTCGAGCTGTATCTTCATGGACATACACCTTGGAATTACCCAGTCGTATGCAACAGCTTGTTAAATTCATTTGAAATTCATTACACGTTCATCCCATTTTTGTGTGCGCGCTGAAAGAGATATTTTCATTTCTGAATGGCGACAACTCAATTATTCTGTGTATTTTTTTTTTTTTATATTATCATATTTCCATTGGTAATCATAATGGTTTCTGCGGCACAATCGCACAGACAAAATCAGTTGAAGATTGTCTAAGAATAAACAAACGAATAGCGTAAGAGGACACAATTTCAGATGTGTCCTCGTTTCTCAAGTTCCTCCAGTTGCATTGCCAGACTTGCATTTTTTCTCTCTTTGTTCTCTGCGAGAGATGCAGCGGATGGGATCTTAAGAAATCAGGATGATTTGTACACGAATAATTATCTTCGATATTTCGAATTGGAAGAATTCGAATTCTTTTCTCGCGAAATAATTTTTCTTTTTTGCACACAGTCGAACATCACACTTTTTTAAATTTTTAGCAAGTTCCTTGTTCCTTGAAGAGAAAGTTTTAGTGGGTCAGGGTGACGACTCATCGCAAGGCGGGTCTGTGACGAGGGAAGAACAGCCTCCAGTTCGTGCGAGTTGTCGCAGCAATCGCAGGATTCGAATTGTATTGCATGTGTGGAAATTTTTATTTCGATTCAATTATTCGAATTCTTATTCCTCCCTTAATGAACGCATGTCGACCTCTGTTGTGATAAAAGTAATTTCATCGTATTAAACACACGTGTATCAACTTTGACGTGACAATTATATCTTTATCGTGACGAAACTAAATATGTGAAATTTTTCGATTACAGAATGTACAAATTAAAGCAATGATCTAGAATCTATAACAAGTCAAGTGTGCCAAGCGAAGACTTAATTCCGATAAGGATTAAGCGGATGCTGAAACATTACAACACAGATATCGAGTCAAGTGATGGGTTTAAGTTAATTGTTCAAAACAGGTCTGGAAATGGTACAACGAATCATCAATAAATATTCTTACTATATCTTTACTATACACATCGATTTCCCATTTTTTTTAAGTATGAATGGCGAATAGCTGCGACAGCATTACTCTCTTTCGCGTTAAAATAAAAAGTCATTCGACTTTTTTTATTTCATTCGTTCGATCAAAGTTACAGGGATATTACTTACCTTTTCACCATTAAAAATAGCTCGATTTCTCCACGGCGAATTTCTATAGAAGGAGAATTCGTCACGTCACACTGTTATATTAGGCAAACTGACCAGGGTAAGCGCCTAAAGCAAGCGTGACGTGTCTCTGTATAATTTAGCAATGACAGTAGCACACAATGTGACGTCGCGTATTCTTCTCCAATTCACCGTAAGAGGAATCGAGCTACTTTTAATAATGCTCGTCAACTCCGTTGTTGACTCAAACCCATCGCTCGAATCTTAGCTACATCTGTGATTCTACCTCGGAATCAAACGTCAGACTCTACGCGTAGAACGTTGCCGCTCTTTTTTTAATCGAGTCACCCTATATAGAATCGAGTTCTTAGCTCTTCGATTAACGTATAACATTTGGTCGGAGAAATCTTTCGCGGGGAAAAAGCAAGTGGATACTTATCTAGCTTGCACGCACTCACTCGGCCTCACCTTCCTAATGATCTCTCCGCATTTGTGTATCCAAGTGTACGTGTCTTATGTCATGCAGCCGGTGAACTAGATTCCTCACGCTAGGCGTTTCAGAAAATCGTTCCCCGCGCTCTATTATCTTACGCGATTCCTCGGGTAATAACGTCTTTGAGCAATCTTTTAACAGTCGGGATTATATCACGTTAGATCGTCTACATATTGCACCAACGTAATACGGAGATCGTGTTGCGAGATTTCTGCTTCATGGTAACATTGAAAGCGAGACGGGAGAGACGATAGCCTTTGTACTCGAATGTCTCGATACATCGTCGAACGATGTTTCCATACTTTTCTCATTACCATTTTCGTAATATTTTTTTTCTAAAATCGGTAAAGATGTTGTAAAAAAAAAAAAAAAAAAGAAACTCCGTAGAATTATGTCGAAGAACTTTTATGATTCCAATTTCTTTTTTCTTATGAACTGTACATAATCGAAAATTCTCGTGGATAGGTGGCTTATCTTACTTTTACGCAATTAAAGGATATCATTTATCCAATATGCTACAAAGTATTCAAGGTTTTCGTTCGTAAATTAGACTGTTAATCATGGATATGCAGATTTTCTACGTGAAATAGGACTTCTACTCTCTTGTTCGAATCCCCCTAGTAAAATTAAATTATGGAACTTTCACGCAATTACGAGATTCCAAGTTGTTGTGCTATAACCGGGTTCACGTCATAAAATAGACGATTACTCATCGACACGCGTTCCGGATTTTCTATGAGGTCTGTCGATTTAGGGATCATCGCAGGTCGCAATCAATCTCTGATTATTCATAGCCGGGGACGTTATTGAATGCTAATTACACTTTGCACTAGCCGATCATGAGACGTTTAAAAAATCCGATAAAATCCTTGTTTTATATCGGATAATATCTTAACGATTGGATGCAAAGTTGTTGTCGAATAATATAATTAAAATATTCATTGCACGATATTGGCGAATATTAACGCGGGGAAGAAACGAGAAACGGCAACATGGAAAGTGTAACGCGGACGAAGGAGGACCTAAAACCAAAGAGAGACAGGGATTCGGTGAAAGCGTGCCGAATAATGTAATACACTTCCGTTAATTTGCCGCTCGTACTGCAACGCATTATCAACCAACTGTTTTATCTTCCTCCCCAATTATTTATTGCCAGCTGCATCACGTGCGCAAAACAATGAACCAAAGAAAACACGTTTAGAAAATCCGTCGCGATTCTCTGTTCAAGTTTCCTTTTCCAGCCTTTCTCTCGAGCTGTATTAGTGGCGCGTGAAACGAAAGGAAATAAAAGTGGAGGAATAACAATGTTATTCAGGAAGATGATTAACGTCCATCTTTCTGTTATGTAATTTAGATTGAGTGTATCATTCGAATAACAGTATATTGTTTTAGTAAGTACTCGTTAATCCATCGAGATCGAAAAAAAAAGAGAAAAAAAAAAATTATTATTATCGAAATTAATTATATAATGTCGAATATTCTGTATATATTCTGAATTATTTTCGATATTTCTATCGATATTTTTATCGAAATTATCGTGTTTCTATCTCGATTCTTAATTCTCAATTAATCGATTTTCGATCTTACTGTAAAATTCCATGGATAGATATCTGTATGGTATTTTAATCGTTCTCGCGAATCTTTCAAAGATTGGAATTGTTACAACACAATTTAATCAGATAATTATGTTTTTCGATTAAGCGAGTTTCTTCGCGAATTTTTATCAAGGTTCGATCGCAATGTCGGCGCAATTTCGGATAGTTTCTTGAGGACCGCATCCAATAGTGGGATTTCTTTCATTGTAACACCGGCCCAAATTGGTCCCAGCTTGGTACGTCCATCTGAATACGCATTGGTTGCACGTTATATTCGGCATAAGGACTGTTATGTTGAATTCTGTTTTCACGTTGGGCACTTGGAACTCGTAATTGTTATATTCATTGATCAATCTCAGCGGATACTGGTCAAAACATTCCTCGGTCTCGAGATTGAATGTCTCATTCAGAGGACACAAGTTGAATTTGAACGTTCCAAAACGATTGTCGGTCAGTTTCAGCTTTACATTTATGTTTTAACCTAGCTTGAATCTGTAACGACAGAACGGATATGTTAATTAACGAGGATTTTTGACAATTGATTGGATTTTATTTTGTGATAATGTATTTCACTTGTTTACTTGTGAAACATCAAAAGATCATAGAGATGATCATGATCATATCATGATAAGAGAGAAAAAATGTAGGAGATAGGATTTACCTTTTGACAATTACACCGGTTCCATAAAGACCACCGTTCTCGTTTGATCTTGGACGAGAAACAGCGTAATCGTCACCGCATTCGCCACATTTTCCTTTATTCTGTCCATATTGGATCTACGATGTAAAAATGTATCAATCGTAATCAATTAACGATTTTCTTTTCATTTACATTTCATTTTCATTACATTCATTTACATGATTTTCCTAAATTTTCCTCGCGATTAAAAATATTATTGATTCTTACATCTATTCCTCCGCAAAAGAGTTCATGATCGTTGTAATTCGGTTCAACAGGGAATCCTTTTCGCCAAGCACTGCTTCTGCTAATAGGATCGAGCATTATCCCTCGTCCTTGGATCTCCGAACAAGAAAATGATCGATAAAAATTTTTCAAATGTCATCTTCAACTTTTTTCCTTGTACTTTTTCTTTGATCAACACTGTTATAATATAATTTCATTGTTAAGTTTATTTTCTTATATAGGATAATTCGATAAATTATCTTGACATTTATCTTGTGTCACGAATCGATGTGGAATTAATAAATAGCTTATCAATTATCTTATCGTATTGAATTATATCGTACGAGCATTTGTGTTGAAAATTTATTTTCTTTTAGTAAAATAATAACATAAAAAAAATCATGATTTGCCAATTTCAATTTTTTTTTATATAATGGCAGCTTGAGTAAAAAAAGGATATAAAGCACGATAAAAGAATAAAAGATATCGAAAAAAAAAACGAATATATTTTTCATAAATTAATACAGCTTTATAAAAATAGCTTTATAATATAATAATTTATTATATCATTTTCGCTTTATTATATTTATTTCATAATTATTTAAATTTAAATAAATTTAATTAGATGACAGAGACAAGATATTTAAATTCTGAAATTATGAAATTTTAAAAGAAATTTTAAAGAAAAAAAAATATTATGATAGGAAATTAAATTTATAAAATTTATATATAATAAAAATACAAAAATATGTAATATCTGATATATAGTACTAATATATGTATAATATATAATATAGTACTTAATTTGTTGCGCCATCTCTTCGATAAACTCTCAAACTTGTCGCAAATTATTACCGATAATAAAGCGAACTGTAGATTTTTGCCCAGTGATATTATTTTAAGAAATATTTTTTTGTACATATTTATTGATAATAAAATGAATTGTTTTAAAAAATTGATATTTTATTTGAATTATAACTCTAAACTGATATTAAATAATAAAAAGAAACTTATTTTTATTAAATAATAGAAACTTAAATCAGAAAAATACCGATGTGTCGATAAATCGATTTCTAAGTATCGATGGTAAAATTGATATTTTCGATATATCGATGTCTTCGAAATATCCCTGTTACCATTTCTACATGTGCTTCATTGTTTGTAATATTATAACCTCTAAGTTACGTGTTTCCCGCCAAGTGCAATTAAACACTGTATACTTTTAAATTGTAAAAAGACATGTCTAAGGAAGAACCAAAAGAATCAGAAAATGAATTCGTATTAAGACCAATGAATTGTGAGTTAAATCAGCTATCTATGCCTGATGGATCAGCAATGCTAATGCAAGGTAGCTGTTAATTTTTATTATAATTTTTCATTATATCTACTACATTTTTATTATATAATATTAAATGTTATTTAATAATAATCTTTTATATAATTTAGGAAATACTGCTGTAGTTGCTGGAATATATGGACCAATAGAAGCAAAACCTCAAAAAATGATTTATGATAAAGCATCAATCGAGGTGTCATATATTCCAGTCAAAGGTCCAGCGAGTAAGTTAAACTATATTTCAAATGTAATTTAATTGTTTTATAAAGTATTAATGTGTATTAATTTTCCAAGAGATTGATGATAGAATGACAGAAATGTACATTAAAGAAACATGCGAAGCCGCAATAATTGTTACTTTTCATCCAGCAACTGCTATATGCATTAACATACAAGAAATGGAAGATTCTGGTGGGGTATGAATTTATTTCATATAGATTTGTATTGTAAAAATTTAAAATGTTAAGCTTTAAAGTAATAAATATTAATTAATTTTACAGATGTTAGCTTGTACAATTAATGCAGCTTGTTTAGCACTTATTAATGCTGGTATTCCAATGAAATTTACTATTGCAGCAGTTAATTGTATGATACAGGAAGGCACTAACAACATTATATTAGATCCTGATAGTACTCAGTTACAAGTATGATTATATCAATATATATTTATATATCTTAGAGATAAATTAATTAAAAAAAGATTCAAGATAAGTAAAACATTTCATTCGATTAATTTTTCAATTTTTATTAAATCTGTTTTAGGATGCTAAAGCAGAATTTACATATGCATTTGATAGTGTGAAAAAAGACATTATATGTTGTTATACTGCTGGTTGTTTTACAGAAGAAGAATTTTTAGAAACAATAGATAAATGTAAACAAGCTAGTCAATATGTGTTTGATTTTTATAGAAATCTTGTAAAAAAGTATGCAAATGTAATATAATATATACAAATATTTTTATGTATCTATTTTTTGATTTACCTGAAACAATAACTTGATATTTTATTATTTAATTTTTAAATATTTATAATGCACATGTGATACAGAATGATAAAGTTTATGAATTTCTATGATAAAAAAAATATCACTGGAGAATATATTATATGCATATTTAAAAAAATATGAAAATTGAATCAAATAAAATTTTAAGATTTTTAACCAATAGATTAGACAAAAGAAAAAAAAGACAAAATTAATTAGATATCGAAGCGGTGTTTTTAACGTACAAATATTATATAGTAAATATAAACAAAGAGAGCAAATATTAGAAAAAGGATAGAGATAGAATAAAAATATTGAAATCAGCGCCATCTCTAGAGTGCCGCAAATGAAACACAAAGAGAAAGGATAGAAAATAATAAGAAAAGGATAGAAATAGAGTAAGAATTAACTATTAGCGCCATCTCTCGAATAGCAAAGAAATGATTTAAAGAATTATTTCTTAAAAAATTCAAAAGATGGCGTTAGTAATAAATTCTTTTTTACCGTATCTTTAGAGAGATGTCTTTGAAACTCAAAAGATGGCAGTAATAGTCAATTCTTATCCTATTTCTATCCTTCTCTTATTATTTTCTGTCCTTTCTTTATGTGTTTCATTTGCGGCACTCTAGAGATGGCGCTGATTTCAATATTTTTATTCTATCTCTATCCTTCTTTCACAACTTTCTTTCCTTGTCTGTCTTGCTTTTAGCACGTGAGCTATTTACTAAATATCAATTGAACACATTTTCATCATTTCTCTTTTAAAACTGTAATACATCTAATTTTTTATGTAGAAAATATTATATTTTTGGCTTTATAATATATATTTAGATTGACAATTTCGCAAAAAATAGAATTTTTATTCTAATATATGACACGAATATTCTGATTCGAAGCATTGTTGCAACAGTAAAATTTGAAGAAATTTGAAGAAATTCAACAAGGTAAGAAGAAATTTTTGAAATATTTAATTAAAAATTATATTATATTTTTTGTTTATTGAACTTATTCTTTCGTTATTTATAATTTTGTAAAATATTTCTAAAATTATGTAATTAATTATCCACAAATATGTGTGTACACTTTCTAAGAAATATTACTAGATGGCAGCACATGACTCTCTGATCGTTACTGACCTCTGCCGGCGAAATCTGTAACTACTTTTAACCGGAAGAAATTGAACATGCGAAAAACAATTTGCACACGAATTTTTTAAACATTTTACTACATTAACAGTGAAAAATTAATTATTATCAAAAAGATATATAAAATATCTCATTATTATGATATATCTGTCTTGCTAATTTAATATTATCCTTCAATTAAAGATTAAAATTGTTAATTTATTATTATCTATTTCTTATTTTTTCCTCTTTCTCATCGCTCAAACAATAACTATAATTGTCCAAACGATTGATTTTACTAATTTTCACACTCGTTCACACGTCAATCAATTATGCAATATCAAAAACAATGTTAAAACGTTAAAACAAATTCCACGGGGGGAAAAAACGAGTCTCCCCATTTATGTGTAGTTAATCTCAACTATTTCTTGAATCTTTAGCGAAAAAAAAAAAAAAAAAAAACAGAAGAAGAAGAAAAAAAGAAAAACGACGAAAAAGGGTAGAGAAGGAGGGAAAGCCGGAACGTGTCCTCGAATTCAGCGACGTTTAAAAAGAAGCAGGATATCTGTCGGTGGGACCACGCCCGGTCGCCAATCACAGCCAGTACCGAAGCTTCGACGTCGATCCTTTGTGTCCCTCCGGACCCTTTTAAGTCCCTCTTTCTGGTTCTCGGGAGCCGAGGGACTCGGTGGCCATCTCTGGACGTCCATTAAATACAGAAATGAGCCTTCGAAGAGCGCCACGAACGGGTCGGACCAGATCTTCTCCGGTCTTGGGCCCCGACCATCCTACGAAAGAACGAAGCGGTGGAATACAAGAGCGAGAGAGGAAACGAATGGAGGGAAAGAAAAAGAGAGAGAGAGAGAGAGAGAGAGAGAGGGATAGAGCCGGGTCAGACCGGGCCACGTTTAGCTGAGGTCGCCCCGGGGCCCCAGACCATTAACAAGGAGCGGAGCAATTTATGGACCGGCTCGCTCATTTCCACTTTATTATTATTTTCTCATCTCATAGATGGTCTTCTGCATCGTTTTGTTACGTTCGTTCCCTCGCCCTGCCTCTCCACGCCGAGTCGCGGCCGCTCCTTCCCTCCTCCGTTCCCTCCCTCCCTCCCGGAATTAATACCCACGGCGGAACCGGGAGAGCCGGTGGCGCAACACCGAAGTCGTCGATGAGCCCGGAATGGAACTCACGGTCGGGCAAAAAATTGCGGAACGCGAAATATTATTGCCCGGGACCCGCCTCCATGCCCTCACTCGCCCTACCAACAGTCGATAATACCCCTCTTCCTCTCTTTCGCCAACTTCGCCAACTCTGCCAACCGGAAGTCCTCCATTTTTCGTCCGAAAACTTCGAAAACATTGGGATCATCGCCTCGATACATCGTAACAATCGATCGATCCAAGTTTGATATAATTATTAAACCTTTTATCTCGATCATTATACACACACACGTTATATACACGTTAGTATAGTTTATATCGATTTATACCGATTTATTAAAATTATCCGCTTGTCCAGCTCGTGGATGTCGAAGGGACGAATTTCATTCTCGCCGGGGTGGATTCGATCGTCGAAGGCCGAGTTGACGAGGAACAAGGGGGTGTCAACTCGTGCACGTCGCTCCAAGTAAGTAACGTTTCTGGGTGACATAACCTCGCGTGACGGTGCGCCGCATGTTCGCCCCGATAAATCCTCGGCGCGCGAGTTAATTTTAAACGGTCACGATTCCCAACGGCGATGACAACACGGCCAACCTTTCCCTACCGATAGCTCGCCGCCAGCGAATCACCCCCCCCCTCCCCTCACCCCTTTAAAATCGGCCCCAAACCTCGAAGATGAGCACTCCATTTTACGACGTGCGGCCAAGTTGAACGCGCGGACGCACGGTTGCCGAACGAAATAGGCGGCTTTCGTTGCCTCTTCACCGCATGCTCGATGGACCAGACTCTCGCTAAGCCCTTTGGAGAGTCTTCTTTTTTGCTTTTTTTTTCCTCTCCTTTCTTTTCTTCTCTTCCTCTCCTCATTTTTTATTTCGGTTCCTCGCGGCCACTCGTCGTTTTCGCTCTTTTCTACGGCTGGCTCGCCCATTGGCGCAAGGGTAGTTGTTATGAAATTAGCATGAGCGATCTGGCCGAGGTAATCGCTTCGACGAGGGCACCACGTCGGGATTGGACAAGCCGGTTGGAACCGGATGCTTTGCACGGTGCCGCCAATAGTGGGCCGAGGCCGTGGCATCGCCACGTCCCATTGGCTTGCCACGATTTACGAGCCTTTTGCGCCGAACGTCGATGATCCTCTTCCACTCGCTTAGCGGCGCAGCAACCCCCCTTCGAGGCACCAACCCTCGAGTACGTCTCGGTCACTTCTTCGTGGTACGCAATTAAGAGTTGCGATGTCTCAATGGGAGCCGAGAGGAGAGATTACCGCCAAGGTGTGCTGTGCATCTTCGAACGGTCGAGTCGTTCGGTTAAATGATTCGCTTCATTAGGGGACGCCACTCATGGAGGATTCTTCAGATTCTGCGCGTTGCTGATATTTCTGCTCGGCAGATTCCTATCGCACACGTGATATTTTGTTTGATATTCGGTCAAGCTTGGACAAATCGATTTTCATCATTGCAAGTAGCTCAATATATTGTTTAACATTAATTACCCGTCAATTTTTTTCGCTTTTGGATTGATAACGCTCTGGGTTACCAAAAGTAATTTTGTACGTCTTACATTTATTATGATAATGGAAACGTAGTTGAGTATCAAAGTGAGCAAAAATGAATATCGAATTATAATTGAATTAGGATACAAATCAGTATTAAACTGATATTTAACTTATTTTCAATTCTTGTTAGAACGCAAATTTTCAGCTTCGAGCAAGATTTTTTGAAGTTGTTTGCATAAATTTGCGCACGATGCGAAATACTCTATTATCTGAATAAAAAAACTGATGGAGAAGGAATTGAATCCTCTCTTTCTTATTGCATCGATCAAACCTTCGCTTTTCAAAAATCTTCGACGTCAAACTTTTCACTTTGCCCCCTTGCCATTCGCACTTATTACACTCCAAAATTAAAGTGGAACTTCAATTCTCCCCTTTCTATGGTGCCAAACTTTAAAAAATCTCCACTCCTCTCCGTCGCTTCGCTAAACAATTAAAATTAAAAAGCAATTACAAAATCAGAGAGAAACTTTCACCCCTTCCACTCACTACATATACGTATATCAATAATTAGCAATTACAGCCCAAAATTACAGAGTAACTTGAATCCTCTCCTTTCCATGGCGCCAAACTTTCAAAAATCTCCACTCCTCTTCGAAACCATCGCTTCGTTAATTTCTAAGCAATTAAAACTACAAAATCAGGGTGAAACTTTCACCCTCCCTTCCGCTCGTATTTAATTACACACATATCAATAATTAGAGGGCAGGGGGACGCGCGACGCCCGATATCTGGCCGCGAATCGGCCCCTATATCGCCCGATATTATCATATCGAATCGAAACTAATTACACGCGCCGTAGCCCGCAATTAATACGCGTCGCGAGCCTCGCGGTTCCTCCCGTCGGAATTGAGTCGTCGGCCCTGAACGGATTCGTTCCACGACTCTCTCTCTCTCTCGTCGAAGAAAGTGTGCGCTTCGGGGATAGGTTCGACCGTGAGGCTCCGTTTCGGCCTTTTTTTGCGCCCCGCCGGTGAAATTTCGTGGCGAGGCCCTTGAATGGAATCCAGGACCCCGAATCGGGGCGACCGGTAGCCGCCTCGTTTCGAGCGACGTTGAGATGGCCGTTTGACGTTTGACATGACTCGAATTGACAGCCGGCTTGTGTAAGACAGGAATCGCGCGTCGTGAAACCGACACTCGCATCGGGCCCGCGCGTCAGGGGACCGAAACGCGGTTCTGGGTCCGTTGGGGATGATGGATTCGCGTCGTCCGTTTGATACTTATTGCGGGAACAGCGTTGGAAACCCTCTCCGTTGAATTATGTACGTTTGGTTTGGATAGTGTCTCGTTCTATGTAGATATATTTTTTTTAATAGTAATTGCTTTTTTCAGGAATTTTTTCAGGATGTTGTTGGACTTGCCTTTTGTTGAAATAGATACACGATAATCTTTGTTGCAGGTTAATTAGATGAGGGTTTAAGGTTTGATACTAAGATGGGATGGAGATATGCGAAGGAAAAATATTTTTGCATTTATTTCTTATCTCTTTTTTATTAATTGCATTTCTCATTTCTTTTATATCGATGTCGCCTCGTTTGCAAAAGTAATTCAATTTTTCATCAATCAATGATTCGAGGATTAATCGGAGAGAATGATGGAGAGATAGAAAGCGTAACGAGAAAGGTGTACGATAGTTACGGAAAAATCTTACGATAAATGTAATAAATTAAATTAAAGAAATAATGGGGAAAAACGCGATTAATAAATTCAGTAGGTACTTGATTTATCCGTACGATAATATCAAATTTAATAAACGTAATCCCTTCTCATAATTTCATATATATATATATATATATATATATATATATATATATACATATGCAAATGCAATCGTTCCTCGTGCCAATCGTATCTCGATCACGATCACGACAGGTGTTTATAAAATTCGCTCGATCATCGGCTCTTGCGCAAAAACTGTTTTGTAACATTCACACCAACCGTTTAGTAGGGTACGTATAATTTCTAGCGAAACCGGGGATTCTGTGACGTTATCTGCTTGCGGATCGATTAATTTCGTGGTACAAGTTCTACGTTTGACAGGTGACACGACTGGAAGTGACACCCGTTCCTGGCTGCACGCGTACGCGTGTACGCGTTCACGCAACAAGCTCGAGGAACAGAGATAAACAGACGACGAGAGACAGAGAGACAGAGTCAGAGAGAGAGAGAGAGAGAGAGAGAGAGAGAGATGGTTTTTTTTTTCGAGCCGTTTGGGACCTCAAGTCGGAACAAGGCCCCCTCGAAGGCCCTCGAATGATGGATTCCCGTCACGTATCCCACTCGCTAAACGTTCTCTCGAGAAATTCCCTCGGTGCATTCGATACAAGCGTACGTGCCGCTATAAACGACGTTATTATCGATAATCTTTTATGTCGTACCTTGAATCGTCGACGAATGGCCGACAACCTTGAGCAATCCTGTCACCTCGACGCGCGTTTTCGATCGGGGGATACCTCTTAAGGGGTTTTCTTTTTTCTTCTTCTTTTTCTTGTTTTTCGATTTCCCCAAAGCAAGATTTACTTTTGATCGAGGGAAACGAGCAAGCTAAGTATAAGAATATTTAATCGGAGAGGTAAAATCAACTGTACTATTGAATTCTTGAGTTTGTACTATCAATTGTTTTGATTTGTACAATTTTGAAAGTTGATAAAAATGATGTATATTGTATTTAAAGGATTAAGGAGGATCAATCATTGATTTATATTTGTTGTTTAAATTTTCGAGTGACGGATCAATTGAAGCCGTATATTAAGTCAAATTAAAAACAATAAAGAGACATTTTTAACTGTTAACTAAATCGCTTTCAGAGAATGAAAGTCACTTGCACTTGGTCGATTGCCAATAACACATCTAATAATTTTCAAATATAATACAATTTAAACGTAAAAAAGAAATTTAAATTACACGATAAATACTGTGATCAATACTGGTTTCAAGCCACTGGTATCTTTAAGATAATCGTGACACGAAACTACCCCAAGAAGTCTGTTCACGCCCTGCAACGCCTTCCAACCCTAATCCTCGATCCTTTCGACAAGCCTTCGAAGAGTATCAAGATCACGATTCCCAAACAGGTCCTCCTCGAACATCGTTCAACTCCTGTCCAAGGGGATCCACGTTGAATCCACGGTTGATCCTCGGAACAGGACACGGATGGAAGCGGATGTTTACACAGGAGACAAAAAGCCGGGGTACAATGATGACGTTACGGTTCCGTTGTCGATCTGTCAGCCTCGCTTACAACCCATAACGTTCTCTCCCTTCTCGAATGATTAACCGGTCTCCGGTGATCCGATCGACCGGCCGGATGAAGATCCAGTTGGTAAAAAGGAGGATCTGATGTGAAAGAGGAAGAGAGTAAGAGAGAGAGAGAGAAAGGAAGGAGGAAGAGAGAAAAAAGGTCGAGGAGGGGGTGAAACGGGACCCGAGCGGCTCTCGTGGCGAGGATAAAGCTCGAATAGACGGTGTTTCTGGTACGTGTAAGCATAACGCGGGGAGGAAAGGGCAACGAACGGAGGAGGAACACGATCAGAACCCTGTGGCGCGATCCAATCGGTCGACAAGATTGATGGTTTCTTAATAACCGAGAAAAACTGGCGAAACGATCGGTGCAACGTTGCACCCCAGGTGGTCACAATACGCGACGTGGTTTTTCGTTGCTCGACACGCGCCATTTTCTCTGCCCACATCTCCTAGTCTGGACGCTACTTTCATTAATAATAGTTGTAACCGCGCTTCGTTACTTTGGTTTGCAGTTTCGGTCAATGAATGGTCGTGATCGTGTTCACGGAGGAATGGTTTGTAATCTGACTATATTCCAATGAGGCAAAAATTAAAAAATTCTGACGCGAGTATCAAGATGCGCTGTCATGTTCCCTGACAAATGTACACGAGAGATATCATCTTCTCGTGTTAAATTCATCGCGCAAACTTCGAACTTCACCTGCTGTCAATTCGATGCCTCGCCATTAAAATTAAAAAGCACGAGTGCGTATTTTTTTTTCTTTCCTTCGAATCTTGCATTCAGATACTTTACAATATTTGCAATATTTAATTTCTAAATCCTTTTCTTCGTTAAATTTTCCAATTAATTATCGATCTTTTACTTTTACTTTAAAACGTACAAAAATTCAAATATCACGACAATTGTCGTTTCTCCCAAACAAATATCTCATCTTCGAGAGACTTGTTTCAGAAGAATATTCAGAGAAAGGAGCATCAGCATCTGTGAGATCGGTGGCGGGGATCGTGCGAATAATTCGTGGCGCTGGAACACCACGTATCCAGTCCGCCGTGTTTCCCCTTTTTTCTCCACGGGCGCCGGGGGAATAAGAAGAACGAGCAATTTCGGCGAGGCCGCCGCCTACGTCGAGCGCTCGAAACGAGCGGGACAGCGAAGTCAGTTTGGTTCTTGTCACATTCTTGTCAACCGAGACAGCGTGCCACGTCAATCTCTCGCTTCGCCACGATGTCCGCCTTCCCCGTCTTCGTGCTGCTCCTGTAAAGAGCAGGGGAGGGGAAAGAGAGGTTGGATCCCTGCCACGAAGCCCCTCCGATCTGGATGGATGGACGGACAGTCGGACAAGCGCTTCGATGCGTCAAAGAAAAATATAACCGGCGCCCCCTGACGCAGCCAAACTGCCTCATTAGCCCGGTTTACCCGCGAAAGCGTATCGTTCTGGGACGCCTGGATCGACACTGAACACCTCTCGATACCTCCATTTCCATTGGTTCTCAATCGTTCCCGGGGATCGATCCCGTGCCACATCTGTTCTTGGAAAATTAATTTTCAAATGGAACTTTCTGATATTTTGAAAAAAATATCAAAAATATTTTGTCCATCTTTACGAGGCGATCTAATCTAGAATTGACCCGAAATTTTAAATTAGATACGAATGCTGCGACGAAATACTATTAGAAAATATAATTATGGGTATTAATTTACTCGTTGTACCACATTTTCGATCTGATGGAAAGGAACGACGAAATATCATAGACGAGTCATCTAGTTGGCGTCGAGAAATTCGAGATGCGGTAGCGGAGGACAACCTTCATCGAGGAGTGGTCCGTGTTCGAAGGGTTCGCCGAAAAATACTGCGGCGACGGGGCCCAATTCATCGCGGGCACCGTGGCCATCGATCAATCCACGGCGGAGGGTTTAAGGGGAAGCCGTTGGAGGAGGCGGTTGGAAGAAGGAAGCTACGCTTGCGAAGGTAGCCGTGCAAACGTTGTACGAAGAGGGACATTAATTGACACGAGTCGAAGGCGGGGTGGGACAGAGGGCAGGACATGGGCCTGAATGCTAGCGAAACGAGGGGGACCGCATTCTCTTCGCGTGATGAGAGGAAGAATACTACTACTACTACTACTACTACTACTACTACTACTGGAACTGGGAAGAGAGAACAACGGGTGGCGACTGTCCACCGAAGCAGCAACAGCAACAACAACCGTGAAGGAGAAGAGGGCGAGCAACGACGTAGGCGGAGCTCTGAAGCTTTTGTGGATCGGCCTCGCCGCCAGGTTCGCATTGGTCGCGTTCTGGAACGAACTTCCGAGCGCCAGAGGTCGCCTTCCGTCAGCCACGTGATCGTCGATTGTATTCCTCGATCGAGCTACTGCCGTGAATTCCATGCCTGTCTCTTCTCCTTCTTCTTCTTTCTCCTCGTCTACTGGTTCTGGCTGTACGTTGTCGTCGTCGTTCACGTTGCTTCTCAGGCACTGGCTCCTCCGAGGCTGAACCAAGATTTATGCCTGCCGCCAGTTGAGACGTTTGCGCGAAGAGATTGGACGAGATACAGGGGAGGGCCGCTACGCCGTGTGCGCACAAGAGACACCGCCGGTAACTGGACGATGATAGTGAAATATGTACGGGATCCGTTCGCCGAGGGAATCGCTTCTGTACACCTGTAACGCTTTGTAATCGAACCAGTCGAACCGTTCCCTTGCCTCGATCCTTGCCTCGAGGTATCGATGCGAGACGTTGATCGCCGATAGCGAAATTTTGACGTACGATCGGTTTGCGGTTTTTCAACGAAAGGGAGGAGGGATCTGTTTGTTGAGGATGGCCGAGTTGCCAAAGGATTTCCGCTCCCATGAGAATTATCGAATCGCGCGTCTGTTTTCCGAATATATATTGATTTATCTTCGATTCGAACAGTTTGAAGTCTATTACTATTTCGTTCGAATTGAAGTAAATTTCGAACGAAATCGAGATTCCTTTTTTGAAGAAGAAAATACTAATAAAATTATTCGACTCGTTTTTCCTAAGTTAAATTAACTTTTTCTGAATTTCATACGTGATATTTATATTGTTTTTAACATACAAGATTAAGTATTAGCTTGAACTCAAAGTAGTTTGATTCGAACAAGATTGCAATGGTCATTTTATGAGACGATATTTTTTTCTACCACAATTTTTCTACTTAAATTTGAAACATGTAAATTGCATGTCATTTGACTAATTTATTAAACGAGATAGATAAAAACAGGATTTAATTATACACGGCGATGAAAATAGAAATCTCGGTTTTCTAGTAACGCAACTTTTCATCGTACGTTGCTAGAAAATATTAAAGGATTATGTATGATCGCCCAGGGCGATCATCGGTACCCGCCGCGTCTGTCAGAACCATCCAAATAACACGTTCCCGTTTAATTTCACTTTACTACTGTAAAATTGGCCGGCAATAACGAAAATGAAACTGTTTCTGCCGAACCCACTAATAACGGTGATCCATCTGCTCCAGTAGCTCACTGTCAGAGTCCTACTTCTCGGTTGCGGTTTCTAAAAACCCTACCTTCTGAGGAAACGGGATACCCTTTCAAAATACCCTCACCTTCTTGTATATATAACACTCTCCGATTTAAGTCCATCATTTCCTTTCCGTAATACCATTTATTCCTCGAGAATTAATAATTTTCAAATTATCCGCCACATCGGAATAATTCCTCCGGATTTTTCCGAAAAGAACAAGCTGATCCTCGATTGTCCTCCTTTGCCCGCGAAAATTGATAACTTTCAAAATTTCTATCGCAATCTCTCAATCTCAATTAAACTCGCATTAAAAAAAATATTCGTCCAAGATCGATCCACGAGGATTCTCAACGAGAACGAGACGTGACGAGCTGCCAGCATTCATCAGCGTCCTGTTTCCGCTCGGAACGGCGCGATTTTCATTAAGATCCGCGCGTGGCGTCGCCTTTCCTCCTCTCGGCGTAACGAACTACACGCTGCCTACACGAGCGCTTATTAAATCAGATCCACGGTAAATAACGCATCCCATCGTTTTTCCCTTTCCGATTCTCCTCCTCCTCCTCCTCCTCTCTCTCCATAGTATCCATTCGTCTCGATCTCTTTCCCCCCGTATCTGTATCTATAATCGCGGCGAGTGAACTCGGTCTCGTTCGTTTCGTCGCTAATTATTTTAATTGGCCGGCGCACATTCAAAAGAGATACCGAGAAGCGGAGAAGGTGGAAGGTTCCCCGGCGGCGAGTCCGCTTCGATTACCGATCAGCCTCTCCTCCACCCGTTTCTTTCCTCCGCTCTTCCTACCCTTCTTCCTACCCACCTCCTCTGCCCATCTCACCCTCTTCTAGGCCACCAAATCGCTCGTTAGCATATTGATTGATCCGATGACGGGATATCTCGCGCTGCGGTGGCTCCGCCACGAGAAAATTAAAATGGAATCGCGAGTTAATATCGCTGGTCTAGTCACCTTGTCCTTGGATAATCCGATTTAACGGCCTCGGCGACAACCGGGTAGCGAGCAATCGAGAATCTTACAAAGGAAGGCAGACGTTGTTATGATATATCTGAAAAGAATTTATACAAATATGGATGATTAATAAAATTGTTACAATTGTTGGATACGATTTGTCTTATTTAAAAGGTTTGAACACTGATGAAAATTCTCTTGGACTTTTCGTATCTACGATTACAACAAGTGGAAGAATTTTAAAAAATTTGTACTTTACGAAATTAATCGCAAAGAAGAGAAACGTAAAAGAAAAGAGGCAAGCTGTATAAAGAAAGATGAAAATAAAGAATACTTTAATTTTAATAATTCGTAATCAACCGATTGAACCAAGCTACCGCGCGAAAGTCTTCTCTCGATCTTAATTACTCGTTGAGCACGCTTCACCGGTGCGAGTGGCCGTCACGTCACTGTCCATCGATCGAAATCGATCCGGAGAGTCACCTGAGAGCTGTAGAGGAGATAGGAAAAAAAGAAGGAGAAGAAGAAGGGAAAAAAAGAAAGAAAGGGAGAAGGAGAAAACGAATGGGCGAGTTGCGAAAGAGGAGGGAAGGGTGAAAAGCGGCGAGCTCCCTTTAGGCTTCGTTAGTCAGGCCAGCGACTTATCAAAGGGCAGGCCTCGGCCGATACAATGGCTGAAAATCCTGCAGCGTTGCTCTTCTGTAAAAGATGGCCCGGCTGTCTCGTAAATTCACCAAGGACCCGCACGGTCTGTTTCTACTTTGACAGGCAGCGCGGCCTCTATACGTAAATCTGGCGCTGCAAACTTCCACGCTATTATGTTTGGACAGGCTTCGACAGTAATCGATTACGCAAGCACCAGACACGATTATCGCGTTTCTTTGTTTCGCCTCTTGCCTATCCACCACGGCGAGAAACGATGCCTCCTGTTCGTTGATTGCGCGTTTCGCATGTGTGCGATTGAGATATGAATTTTACCATCTCTAATTAGCGTAATTCGCGTAGCGTTTTTGCGCAAAAATTATATTTTTATGGACGCGAGTCTTTTTTTCGCATGTCACATTTAAATTTTATTTGAATGCATAAACGCGTAATTAATACATATTCAGCAGTTGTTTGCAAAGTATTCAACAAGATAAGTTAATTCAATTATAAGATATATGAAGACTATAGGTAGGGAATATAAGTCAACGATAATAATAAATTCATTCGATGATTCAATTTATTGATGCGTAAGTGGACAACATATCATTATCGTTTCCTTTATAATAATACACGTGTACGAGCGCGAAGGTTTTAATCTACTTACTAGCGACTCGTATTAATATATTCAGACAACGCGATGTGCCCATAGATTATTGTCCTCCATTACATTTCCTTACGTAATAATGTAATCGAATCGATCACGCATTTTTTTTTTCTTTCGATATTCCGAATATCTTATTTAACGTAGAGATCGAACGAAAAACGACGATCCAATGGTAAAAAAATACGAAGAAATAAGGAAATAAAAAATACATCGTAATAATAAAAATTTCCATCGATCCTCCGCTCGGACGTGGAGATCCAGAAGAGAAACTGTCGCCGCTGAGGCGGTGTCCGGTCGCTACGTTATAAGGGGATATCCTAGATCGGGCACGACGTTGACAGGGCCCGTAGGGCGGCTGGTATCGGGAGGCGTCGTCGTTTATTTTGGCGAAACGCTTAAAACATTGTCCCGTTGAAGGACTGCTGCCGCTGCTCGTCCGGCGAAACCTGACTCGCGTTCGGAACGGCCGCTCGCGCGGCGTTTCATTTATTCAAAGTAAGTTATTGCGATCGGCCGGGCTACTATATTACAGGCCGAAGACTCCTCTCCGCCATTTCTCTTTCCGCCGTTTCCGTCTCTGTCCGACAGCCGATCCGGCGCGCTCGCGTTCACGGTCGGCCTCCTGATTTCCAGCTAAGATATTCATCTAATTCCCCTCCCGATTAGCCCGCGGACGACCGAATGGCCGATCCTTGGGCCGCCGCCTATATAAGCTTCTCAACCGTTTGGACAGCGACCACTAACTTCTCCGTGCCCGGTCGATCCGTTATATCCACGCACACACGCGAGACCTAGATGTTCTAGGACAGCGTCCCCTTCGCGGCTTCGATGGATTGGATGCCCGTTTTTCTGCACGCGCTTCGTTAGCCTCCCCCTCTTTTTTTCCTCTCTTGCACAGGTTGATCGATCCGTGGATGGATTTGTCCTCGCAGCTTGTAATTTCTGGATTCCCTTGGATGATGCTCTCTCTCTCTCTCTCTCGGGAAGGAGATGTATAGGTTTCGAATTCGTGGGAAGATGTCGATGGAGGTGCGGATAAAGGGTTTCAACGGTGATCGATAGAACAAAGAACGTTCTCAACGTTTTCTCTTACATTTTCGGTGTCTCTTTAAGCCAACTCCTTTCGAATTCGAGAGCTCTCAACGCCTTCGTTTCTCCAATTCCAAAATTTTTCCTAACTTCTACGATCTACGACTTCTTCTAGCGAACGAAACATCGAAAGATTCTCCAGAATTCTCCTCTCTTTCCTCCATTTTCCAACTTCGAGTGAAATTTTTCTATAGTCTCCAGGATTCTGCGCATTTCTCAACGCAGTCTTCTTTCCAATCCAAATTTCTCCGACTAAGATCGAACTCAGGCCTTCGAACGAGAGCGCAATGAACAGACTCGTTGGAAGTTGTCGGATCTGGTCGCTCAGTATGCCGGTGCGCATCGGTGAAGGTCCCCTGGGAAATTTCTTGACAACGGCTGCCGTGCAACGTGGGAACAATTTGCAAGCCCGTGGCGGTTCCAAGCCACGGTTCGTAACATTCCTAAGCTGAACGGTAAACGGTTATTCGGGACGCGTCCTCGTACGTGCATGTATATTGCAGAGAGAAAGAGAGAGAGAGAGAGGATCGTATCCCTCGTGCGACGCCGAAGACGCCGGCTGGAATTCCGGAATTCGTCGGCGAAATTCCATTCCTCGCCCTCCTCGGCCCCCTCGTTCGTCCTTCATCAAGGAAGACGCTTCTCTCTTTTGTCCTCACCTCGCGTTACGGAACTATGCTGACGTACTCGGAAGAAGAATTCTACTGGCCCGTTTCCCCCGAACCCGGTAAAATGGCCGTCGTGGCCCGCGCTTGGCCCCCGCTTTTTGGAGTTTCTGCGTGATTGCTGTCAGGGAAGGCGGTGGAAAGAGGAATGGCGTTTGGTACGAGTGTGCACGGGCGAATATGAGTTCGGTGAGCGAGCTTTTCACTCGATGGTATGCCGTTTCGTATGGATGATTTCGCTCGTGGGTAGAAGGATTGAAAGGTAAGAACGATTGAGAATCTGTCTGGGTATATGGAAGGGGTATTATGTTGTAGTAGTTCGGCGAAATGAAGAGGTGATCAGTGGACGTGAATAGATTGGTAGATAGAGGATGGATAAACCTTCTTTTTGGAGAATTTTAGTAGTCTCTTTAAAAAATCTCTCTCACTTTTTCATATTTTTCTTTTCGATAACACCAAGTTGCATAATAAAACGTTATAGAATTTAAAGTTCACTGAAATTTTATTTATCTATTTGTTTTTCTTCGATACGCATACTTCAAATGTTTTGTAAACAGATACGCGCAATTACGTATAATTAAATATATTCATTCAGCCAAATCCGTATATTTTATTTATTGTGTTTCACCGCTCAGTCAACATAAAATATATCAATATCTTCATTTAATTAACTATCTATCTAATTTACTTTTCAATTTTACTCATTTTGTATACTGTTATCACTAAAAATGAACCAATTAATTTTTTTTTTGATCGATCGATATACGTCCACTATTTTTCCCGTCTTTCACTACCTTATTTTCATCTAATTTTCAGACAACGCAACACAAATATCCCGACGACAACGAGATCATCGTTCACACGACGCGTAACACAGCGCGATTCCTCCTCCTCCTCGTCAACACCGGAAATACGATCTTTGATTCGCCGTTTATCCGTGGAAAAGGGGCAAATCTTAGGAGTGACGGTTATGCATGAAGGTGGGAAGGGAGGGGAAGGGAAAAAGAGAGGAGTGAGACGTCGTTCTCGGGCGGCTAGGAGAATTGTAAACGTCGGCGCGGGTGACACGCGTATTTCGAGCACGCGGCAACGAAAATCCCGTCGGTTCTATTTGTGGGGTGGCACCGGTGATGTTTCACATTGACGGGACGACGAGTCTGTTCGGCTGTGCACGAGGCTGAATCTTCATAGCCGAGGAAAACTCTCTCTCTCTCCCCTTTTTGCCCGCTCGAACGTCTCCCGCCTTTAGACGTCCCGCGAATTTATTCCGGATCCGCGCGATCTATCGCCCTGCTTTCTCGTAAATTTCGTCCCCGTCGTAGGGGGAAATCACCGCCTGATACGATCCTGTTATCGCGGTGATTAAGCGCTCGTCGTGTCTTTTCCGTTCTCGATCCTCTCGATTCCAGGTGGAACCAAGCCCCGATGTGTTTCCGCACACCGGAATATTTAAATCGGCATTGGATAAAACGCAACTTGTCTTGGAACGATTGGATGAGTTTTTGAAACGAACCATCACATTTCTGGATCGGAACGTATTTTTGAGACGTTGTACGAGATGTAAATTCGACACGTGTTTCGAAATGGAGGGTTAATCGTTTTATGACTTGTTATTATTTTCGAGTTGAGGAGGATCGTAAAATAATAATAAAATAACAATAGCAATTTGATTTATGCGACTCGAGGAGAGAATCTAACATAATTTTTTTTATTTCTCGAGATTAATTAGATTGAAGATAGTACTACGAAGACGTTATCACCTTATTATTTTCACGCTCTGGGAAAGCTCGTAAAACCGGATAACCTTGCAATCTTGAGTATCAAGTGGAACGATAAATCTCACTCCAAGAGACACGTTTTTTCAAAACAGACTTTAATTGTTTTTCAAACATTCTTTAATTGAAAGAGATATCGAGAAGATTATCACCCGGATAGACTTTTTTTTTTTTTAAAGAGGTGTGTCGATTAGTTTCTGAGGGGATCGGGATCGTCGTCGACCAACCAGAGCAATCATACCCTCGTTACCATGCTCATGGTGGGAAGCCATGGTGAATTCACCGTTTGTATACATCGTACACGTGTGAGTGACGGATAATGCACACCACCTGCGTGGCCGCTACGTACACGGTTAGTTCAAGATGGCGATCGTCAGCCCTCTCGTGCCACGAGCCAGTTCATTATAGCGACTGTCTTGTTATGCGAAAAAAATAACACGCGAATATAATAATCTCCCGTCGTTTCTACGCGTGAAAGTGCTCTATCCTTTGAACGCTAATTACGCTATATCTCCCGTGATTGTTAAGTTAAATTCAACTTTGTAGATTCGTGAAAAAAAATTTACGATGTTCTGCTCTCAAAGAATATTAAAAAGTTTTATATTTTAAGTGATTTCGATAAATCGTCTTAGAGTTTGATCGAATAAGTGTGAGACTAAGATAAGAGAGGGAAAGAAAATTGGATAGTTTTCTCTACCATTGTACCTTCCTCTTTAGGCTCTATAGCTTTTCAAAAAGCTTCTCCTGTATTAAAATTCTATGGTATACAATGATAACGAAATAACTTAATTGCAATTTAACATAGAACAAGTTTTTTATGCAAGTTTTATCTTTCAGTTATTTTATTTCCGTATTATATCCTCAACATGTATTTATTTATTTGAAGAATTATAAAAAGATAATGTTAAACAATTCATTTTCATTAACGCCAATTATCATCACGATTCTCTAAAAGTGGAAACTTAATCCGATTTTAGACAGACGAACAAATTGCAATGAAACATCGAGGGGTGTTTAAACCGATTTCCATGGCGAGGCGAAGCATCGATCACGCGAATGATCACGCGAACGTTTTAGGTGGGGTTTTGGAGAAAATTGGCCGATTCTTCGTAACCAATGCGTTGCTACCATACCTCGAATCCACGACCATTATGGTCATCGAATGAAATGTTTGTGAGGATTCGTGGTGTCCCAGTTCAGATGTTGCTCGATACAAAAATTTATGGGGATTGATGCACCGGATGAGAGAAATGGGAGGTGGAATTGTCACCGGTTGACGCTGGAAATCTGGAAAACATCGTTGTAAAGTGCCGTTCGAATAAAGGGTTGTCAGTTTTTCGATGCCTCGATTGAATTTTCGTAATCGAACGGGCCTGCGTTATTTATTAGTTTTTGATTCAGTTCCACTCGCTCGTTTTCCTCGGAGATATTTCGAACGATTTTTACTCCCTCTTATTAAACGAATTTTATCGAAAGTTATTAATTACGTTATAAAAAATTTTTATTATCAGCGATAAATTTCGTAGTTAGTCGAAATTTTTACACATCGTTTTATTATCACTTTATAACACTTTATAACATTCCTCATCCATAAGTTTCAGAGTGAGAAACAGTTAAATAAAATATAAAATGAACAGAATCGACGGGTCCAAGGTTCTCGAGGATTAATGTCGACCGGCAAACCATCCTCATCGAGGTAAAATTATCGTGGGACCATTAAACGAACTTTAGCAGCGGCTTATTTTCACGAATAATCGTGGCGCGTGCGAAGAAGGGTAACGGTGCTTCATAAATCCGCCCTTTTTTCATCACGCCGCCGCCATCTTAATTTCGCGGGAAGGGTGTGCGGGAAGGGGGGATGAGAGAGAGGGAGAGAGGAAGAGGAAGAAAAATTCGGGCGGATGCTTGCACGTGCCTCTCCCGTTGAATGGTGGCCCTTTCGTTTCGCGAGTTTCTTCTTCGGCCGCCATCGGTTCGTGGAAGAAGGTGGAGAAGGGGCGCCGGCAGAAAGGGAAACGGCGAAAGGGCGAGGGTGTAAGTAACGAGTTCAGAATTTCATTAGTGGACGAGCGGCGAGATTATTTTAAAGAGATACGGAATTACCTGATTAGCGGGGAAAAAGTCATTAACTCGGGCGAAACTAATTAACGCTAGGCCCGAGAACTCGACTCCTCGAAGGGCAATGCCGAACCTTTCACGAGCGTTCCCCTCTCCCCCATCTTTTTTCCGTCTTTGATCCGTACGAAATTTTGATTCTCTTGAAACCTGCGAGTTTCTTCGAATGATGAAATACTATTTTGCTTAAATGTCTTCAACCTTTTCTAAATGTATCATTTTCGAGACAGATCTTCGATTCTTTTTCCCTGATAAATACACTATCTAGTATATATCTAGTATGTATGTATAGTATATGTGCATTACGATATTTGATTAATAAAATAAAGAAAACCTGTTTTCGTTTAAATTTCATTACTCCATAAAAATTCACTATAATGAAATATCACTGTAATGTATCAAAGATAGAATAGTTTAGATAAAAGAAATACAGGAGGGTAATATAATAAGAAATTTTGAAAGGCAAAATTACAAGGAGAAAGATATATAGGATCATATATAAAAAAACTTGTATTAAGATGTAACCTGTCCTGTTACTTTGTCGAAAGATTTTATATACGCGTTGACTTAATACTTCCTAAACATTGTCCTCGATATTTATGTACTCGAGAAATACAATTTTTCAAGCATAAATAAATAATTAATTTGCCTCAAGTCTCAAGATCGGAGAAACGATTTATTTCCACACAGGGATAGACCCTTATCATCATATTATTACACTTACGTACATCGCCGAATTAATTCGAGTGTTAGAAATAAGAAGCTTCGAAGCTTCCTAGGTGGTCTAACGTCTGGTGGATATCGTTTCAACCGTGACGTATTAAGAAACACACGCGGAATGTTTACCAGATCCCGGGGTGAATCCCGTGGAACGATCCGTTTGCTCGAACGGAAACGTTACGAGTCTATTATCTCAACTCCGGTGTGAATTGCGAGAGAACGGACGATTTCGTGCGCTCACCGTGAACTCGAAAAAGTCTCACCTCGTTACACTCTGTGGCGTACCGATCGTGGCACGGTACTCCTCGTATTCGTTCGATGCCGATCGGCCCTAATTTCCTGCCCCCTGCTTTATGATTTCCCGATGGGTATAGATAATCGAAAACTGTAAACGATGTATTCACGCCTCGATGATCCAATTACCGGTAAAACAAACACGTTATACACACGTTTGCGATTCGTGACTCGTATCGCGGGATATTTTTCAATCCTCGCGTATCATCGGAACGATCGTCGACGATTTTACTGGAAATAGAAATTCCAAGCGACGATGGTATTATTTTAAATTAATTATTAAAGGGGATTTTTAAGTATTAAAGCGAATTAGAGAGGGGGAAAGAGAGAGAGAGAGAGAGAGAGAACAAGAGAAAGCTTCATCGGTGGAGGCGAGAATAGAATTAAAGCGCGTCCCTGACTAGATATTATCACGAACACGAGCGATTCATAACTGTAACAAGATTAGCTCCGAGCTCAATCCGTACCATCCGGATTTTATTTGTTTACACTTCCCTTCTTATTCTTACACTTCCGCGTATACGCCTTGGTTTCTGTATCCGCCCGCCTGTAAGTAAAGGATACTGATATCGAGTTGAGAATTAAGAGAAATGATCGTGCACATGGATCATGTGTTCGTGTAGACGTGTAGCATCATGGAGATTGATTAGGAGGCTTAACGTACAATGAGGATGGGAATATACGGTGAGTGAAATTATTATCTTAAATTTATTTATTTTTGACGCATCGAACATGTAATACGTTCATTCGTTCATTGTCTTTTCGTCATGTTTGGCGAAAGGAAATTTTGAAATTTTTTTTAAGAGTTGAAAAATTAAAAAATCAAAGAAAGAAATCTATTATATGTTTTTACGTAATAAAAATTTGCGTTGAAGACGGCCGATTAAACGTACAGCAACACTTTTGTAAACAAGAGTACATAAAGAGTACATAAAGTTGCATCTAGAAAAATAATTTATTAATATAGCGGATATCTGCGATAAGAAGTTTCTAAGGAATTTAAACAGAACGTGTATAAACAAGTTTGAATAAACCTTGTAACAAATTACACACCATATATGCTTTATCAATTCTTGTTTCCGTCTGTTAATAGTGGAAATATGTAGATCTTTAATGATCTCTAATTCCACGAGCGTTAATAAGATATTCATGAACTCTTAAGACTGAGTGATTCCAGACGTTCGAGCATTGCCAGCGGTTCATTTCCATAAATTGTGATAATATTGCATAGGTATCTGATCCTAAGTGAGAGGAATAATTAATCAGTTCCCTTCTTACCTTCTAATTACCAGTCCATTTTTGAGGAAAAGGAAATTAAAAAATTAAACAAAAAAAGAAAAAAAGAAAAGAGAAAAACAGGCAAGTCGAGAGTTACACGATACCCTAGATCTTTCAACATTCTTGTCTCTCAACATCTTCCACTAATTAAGTCTTAATCGTATTTCGAAACGAAACGATCGCTAACATCCATCTCCTGCCTCGTAAAACAAAATTAAGACGATCTCACGATCATTGTTTCCAATTAAAGTATAAATTTCAAACAAACCGGGTTAAATACCGTAAATTTCCTTTAACAAGAATCCGTTTTCCAAGATTGTCTGGTGAACAATAATAAATGTATGTTACGGTGTTGTATTATTGTTTTGCCGATTTTCATACGATTACAATCGACTCGTGAAATTGTATTTTCACACAATGGATAGTTAAAATAGTTCCAAGCCGTGGTATTTAATCCACACATACACACACGATTATTTAAAAAAAGAAAGAAAGAAAATAATGGCTTTGTTTTTCGGCTTCGCAAAACAATGCTAAGCGCATATATAAATCCACGTGTCGTCGAAAAGTATGTTATTATACCTCCTCTATCTCGCAGTTCCCAGAAACGAATCGCTTTCAAATTCATTTATTTGTTTTGCAAATATCAGAATACATTATTGAACTCAGACTTCTGTGATACGCGAACAGAAAGAGAGAGAAAGAGAGAGAGTAAGAAGCATTCCCCACTCATAATTCTTCGACCAGTCGCATCCGTTTCGTATAAATATCTCGTTATCTGATCGAAAAAAACGACCGTTTCCATTGCTTCGGGACGCGTGTAATTCGCTAATTAAATAAAAATACGGGCCGCCGCTCGTGCCGGGGAATTGCACAATTTCGCCACGCTCGCGCTGATAAAAGCAACGCTGATAACACTGGTTACGGACATCATGGCTGACACTCTCTAACAGGCGCACGTAATCGGGGCCGTCTCAATTTTTATTGGACTGTTTTCGCGATTGTTTGCCTTTCTTGTTCTTTCAACATCCTGGTTGGAGCTCTCCCTTGCCTGCCTCCTTTTGCAATGAATTAAGATTCACACAGGTGTGAAAATAAAATTAAGCGCATACTTGCTTGCGAAAGTTGGATGAAGGAGAATGATTATTTCCTTGGATCGGCAAATTTCTATTCATTATATTTCTATCTGGGAAAAAGTAAGAAATTATTTCGTCGCCGTTATCACGATCGGTCGTGCTCTATCTATCCGCCTCTCTCTCTCTCTCTCTCTCTCTCTATATATATATATATATATATACAAGTTTCGTTAATTGTACTTATGACATTAATGAATCGCGGGATGTGGAGATGCGTTCGTTAGCGTAACGAAAAGAGCCACTTTGCGAGAGGCAATTATCATGTTAATAATTTATCCGGCTGAAATATTCATAAAGTCGACGCGAGAGGCCTTGACTCGAGATCCGTGAAAATCACGAATCACGAGGGTGAGTTTCGCAATTTCTCCCTTTTCTCAAGATTTTACAAAAAGATCCTCTTTTTATCGGAATAAAAATTTCGAGAGTAAAATTTTTATTCACCAACTATTACCGATCTTCTCATGGGTGTTCGTTGTTAAGCATACCCCCAGTAGAATTTCTCGAGTCCCTCGTAAAATTTCCAACTAAAGCCGGCGACAAAAATCCTGGGGAGTTATTATGGGTGAACCGTTTTAACGTGCAAAGCATGCAACTCGTTTTTAGCCTCGTTCGTGGAAGCTCGAGAGGATTGTTCCTCCATCTCATCCTTGTTCCACCCTCTTGTCTACCGAATTTTTTTTCCTGTCTATTCTACACGCCGCTCCTCTTCCCATGGAATTCACCCTCTTTCTCGCGGCCACCACGCTTCCTCCCGCGCATGCAATTCCCATGCATATTTGCGCCGTTCTTTACGAGCCACATTTTTCCCTCCTGTCATCGTCTTGCCGGTTATTCGGCCGGGAAAGCGCCAAGAAACGCATCTACCTCTTCCACGCCTCTTAATCGTGTTGGGTCTTACGAGAGAGGCGGAGGGTAAAGCGCGGTGATTATTATTTGAAATTGAGCGAGAGAATTTAATAGTCGTGAAGGGGGATTGTGTGGCTGTTTGCTTTGTGTGCACGTTTCATCAAGTGCGTTGGCTTTGTATTATTTGGATGGTAAATTAGAGCCGATTGAAAATTTTTGATGTTTCTTTTCTTTTTCTTTTATTATCGTGATAAGCACGATAATAATAATAACAATATTTGATTCGCACGGTGTCGTGTATCAATCTATTAATTACATATTAAATCTAACACACTGTATTTTAACACGGATTAGATATGAAGCTTTTTATTAGCAATGAAAAAAAAAAAAAAAAAAAGAAAGAAAGAAAGAAAAAAGAGAAGAAGAAAATCTCGTGCATAAATTATCATAATGGCGTTAACACGAAAACTATTTATTAGTTAGAATAACACATATATGTGTATCTATCAATTAAACGCAATGAAAATCTCGAATAAACGACTTATAAATCAAAACACGACCGATTTCTCGTATCAACGGTAACGAATATAATTAACACGATATCAGGTTCAATTACGTCGTTCGTCATAAATTATCGACATTCATCCCGAAGAAATCTGCTCACGCTCCTCATCGAGGACTTTCATAAGCCTGCCTCCCCGATCCTTCTTTCGTCTATCGATGATGATCGCGATAGTTTACCGTTCAGCGTTATGCATCGATGAATACGAGAATGCAACTTCATCGCGGCATGCCGGCAGCTGGAGCCGCGTTCCGAACCGGTTTCGCTTTACGATATAACTTACGACGTCAAGAAACGGACGGTCGATAAGCTGATAAACAAATCTGCCCGCTACCGAAGGAACGATCATTCTTCCACCACGTTCCACGCTCGAAAACGGCCTTTTAATCGTTGCCTATTTATTGGCCAAGCGTGCTCCACTTTCATCGAAATAAAAATCCTTGATTCCTCTCCCGAAAATCGTTGAAACGAGAGGAGCGAGGGAAAGGAGTGCGAAACAATTTCGTCCAATCGTGTTCCTATCCGTAATCCGGCTTGGTGGCGGGGATTAATTAAAAAGGGATTAACCGATGCCTCGCGAATTCGCGAATTCAACGAGCCGCGATGGCGGACGCCGATGTTTCCGCTGGTTATCCGTGGCAACAGCTGGATACGTATCCTGGCAATTATATTCGAGTATAAACGTTAATGTTTAGACCGGATATTGGTATTCTGCTACGAAATAAGCAAGTGAAATTTTGTCCATTTTGCCACGGAATTTCGTAATTGGTACTTAGTTAGTTCCAGAGAAAAATCTACATAGTGATCGATGCGAAGTTTAAAAGCGTTTCTCGTACGCGAATTAATAATTCGCAATAATCGTGCACAACTTATTCGAATTACATTCTCTAAAAATCCTTTTCCTCCTTTTCTCTATCGTGTCTTAGTTTCACATCTCTCTTTCATACACACAATGATTTCTCGACACAATCTTCTTACAAAGTTTGCAAGATCGACACCGTTATTGAAGTCGAGATTCCAGATCGATACACGTAAGCGAGCGAAGAAGCTCGTTACGTCGAAGCCACAAAAATGGAGAAAAATCGGCGCGAGGAAAGCGGACTACGTCCGGCGGAGGGTTAAGGGCCGGTAAATATCTGGTCCGCGTCGGGTGCAAGAAACACGATGCAAGTTTACGCCAAAGTCATATACGAGGCCAGGCACGTGGTAACAGGAAACTTACCTTAACCTCTTCACCCTGCCACACTTATTTCGTGGCCGCAGCCGTTTTCATGGTCTGGCTAGTAAGCGATTTCGAGAGAGAGAGAGAGAGAGAGAGAGAGTAGCGTGGAAGGGTGGCGCACGAGGTACATAGTCACGAGCCACGTGAGCACTCAGAAATAGAAGCCGCCGCCGCTGTCACTGTCAACGCCTAATGAACAATATATATATATAAGGCGGGCGAACACCCTGGGCTAAGAATCCAAGATGGCCACCTGCATCCCGAAGGATCGCTAGGGAATCCTGTGATTACATTCCACGGGGCTCTCTCTCTCTCTCTCTGTCTGTGCACGGGTTCGCCACCGCCTCTCACGCCTCCACTTCCTTCGAAACCTCTTCCTCCTCCTCCTCCTCCTCCTTCTCCTCAACCGTAAGAGCTTTGGATCTCCCTGGGACGTTATTTCAAGGGAGCCGAGCGTCTTGGATAGTTTTAGAACATCCTCGAATGACGCAGAGCTCGGGAAAGAGAGAGAGGGGAGGGTAGGAGGGAGGTTTAATAAGGCTCGATTTTACGTAGAATGCGATGGAGGGTCGGTTATGTTCTAATCGGGGATAAGATGCGAGAGAATTGTGATTAATAGACGATTCAACGTGTTACTTGCTTTGAACGTTTTGTTTAAAAGTATTTTCTATAAATGCGCAAATATTTCTAGTAGTTTTAACGATTTAACAGTTGGATTTAGCGAAATAATATAGTTACAGTTGGAAACGAAAGATTTTTCGAATGCTTCTCGCGCAGGTATCTGTGAAATTTCATATTTTAATTATATATTTATTAATTCTATATTAATTCTACAAATTGCTTAATTTTTAATGCTATGATATTATTAATACTTGAATCTCGTGACACTTTTTAATAAGCGTAAAATTTTAATTATTGGAGAAAATTGAAGATAGTATAAACAATACTGTTAGTAATTAAAGATTTCGTTTAAAGATGTTCCAAAAATGTTTTCCATCCAAGTCTCGTGAAATAACATTTTTAATTGCATTTTTATCGCGCAGTTACACATAGAATTATACCTGTCACGAACGATCGCGGCCTACAGATAGAAACCTCGTCGCACGAACTGTATGACAACGCCGAGCTCGAGGATCCATCGATCATCGGGGATATTACGATTATTTCAACGTTTCTGTCTCACGTTTTGCCGCGACGAACGATTTATCCGCCGATATGTACCTTATTCGACCACGACTCTCGTCATTGATCGTAAATCGCACTTGTTAATTGCGACACTTTTTAAACTCTTACGTTAACAACCTCTTTACTCTTGGACAAAATTTCTTACCGTTCTATTTCTTTTTTAAAAGAAACTGCATCGTCATCGTTATTCTCACGTTTCTTATCGATTCGTTCGTTCCAAATATAGGATTTCATCGTTTTAGAAAATTAACGAAATCTGAGAAATTGGGTGATAAATTTTGAATATTGACAAAAGGATCAACCTCTGACAAAGTCAATTTTACAATTATACTCTTAAATCTTAGTTTACAATATTGTGTATCTCTTAAATTCGATAATCTTCGATTATAAAATTTTAATATCGACAATCATCCATCGAATAATTTTTTGTACCATTGATGTTTATTAAGATATTAAATAGGAGGACAGTTTCACATCTGATAGAATGTTCGTGAGTATAAAAAACGAGTATAATCGGGAGTATACGTAGATAAAGCGTCACGTGAATCTGATAATTACATCGCGAATCAAATTTTTTAAACCGTCTGATAATGCACAAAATGACACGATGAGATAGAAAGATGAAGAAATCAAGGCGAGCGGTTTGAAACACAGATCAAACACTGGCATGGAAGGCACGAGCAGTATTTCCAACTACTGAAATAATAATCGATTTCAATTTTTCCGTTGGTTGGACGGAGAAAGAAAGAGAGAAAGAGAAAGAGAGCGCGCGCGTAAGAAACGTTATTGCGTAATTTAAGTCGAATCTATTTCGCGTTTTATTGACATTTCACGTCGATTCCCGTTCCCGCGTAACGTTTAATTTAATGAACTGTCAATATAACCGAGTCAAATCGACAGCCACCGTGGCTCTTTTCTCTCTTTTTTTCCAACCCCATCCCTCCTCCCATCCTCTCCCCTTCCCCCCCTCCCCCTCCTCTCCTCTCCCCATGGAATCCGCGCGTTTCGAGCGTGTTGTTTATAAAACCATCGACCAGTAGATTACATCTGTAAATGGAAAAAGATATTCGAAGCTGCAAATTACGTGTCAATGCGGGCAATAATTACGATTTGATGTGTTCACATCGTTCCAATTGCGTTTTATTTCCCGGCAAGAGAGATTATTATTATCGTATCTCGCCGGCAACTGTTAAACAATCGATACAATGTACTTAAAAACGTCGTTCCGTTTTTAATTCAACGGCCCCTCGTGGGCCGTTAATTGATTATCAAATTTTATACATGTATATATATATATATATATGGCGGAGAAAAATTTTTCCATGTTCGTTCCATTAAGGGGGGGAGGGGAGGGAGGAGAGGGGAGGAGAGGGGCATATCCCGCGTTCGATTTACGGGGAGGGGAGGGATTCGTGTCACGAGGATAGGTTCGATATTTAATTTCGCGTGTATAATAATAAATATAAAGATCGATCGCGGTTTCGTTGCCACTGTCACGCATGATGAAGCTTTTCAATTTCACTCAACAGATAACACCGCTATAAATATCACTCGCTGCCGATTAAAATTGGGAGGATGGAAAACTGCGATTGGAACAAAAAAAAAAAAAAAAAAAATCAAAAAGAAAAGAGAAAGAGGAAAATAATAATGATGTCGAGAAAAAAGAAATACATCTGTATATATATATATATACATATACGTACATTGCTCATTGTAATCACGGTCGTATGGACGCACCACTTTGCAAATTGCGTTCATAAATATTCATCGATAACGTTGGGCCCCATAACGAAAGCGGGAACCGTCGAAAGCGTACGAAATTTATCGATCGGCCCCGCTCGATCTCGAATCGATTCGAGATCGAAACGCTTTATCCGCTCCTTTCTTAATGCAACCGAGATTAATATCGGGACAGTAGAATGGAGGGAAATTTTCATCGTTCGAATAATTCAGATCGAGTAAGGTTTAATAACTTAATAACCGTACAATTTTATAAATCGAAAGATATAATAAGGAATAAAGGATTGTCGAACAATAATTAGCTGTAACAAAGACGCATAACTCCTTATCCTTATTCGTGTATCTTTAAAAATTATTATTTTTATCTCGAATAATTTATTATTCTTTCAATTTCAATCAAACTAATTTTTCCAGTTCTTTGATCTTAGAAATTCTGAATCAGACGCATTTCTGACATATTTTTTCGTGAATCAGAATACGTAAAAGAATCGAATTTTTCTTTCCCGCTTTCATCAACTCGAACGAGAGAAAAAAAAAAAGAAACTATATCGCAAAATTACAAAAATCATATCGACGTCCTCGAGTTTTTCATCCATCAAAACGACACATCGCCACATCGCATCGACCATTCTCGATTTTTGCGAATAATCATTTCGCACGAAGTACACAGAGAGGGGAAGATATACCGAGAAAGGGAGGAAGGAGGGGGAAAAAGAGAGAAAAAAAGAAAGAAAAAAAGAAAGAAAGAAAAAATAAAACTCGATTGCGCAAAGAATCCGTTCGCCGTTGCATCGGTTGAATGCGAAAGTCCCTTTGCCTCGAACTGTCCGCGCGTTTTACGCAATACTAATTATGCAAACGAGAAAGGAACTCGCTGGAAAAATGCACGCTGGGAATAATAATGCTGTCGATCATGCTAATGGCGGAAGTGAAGGCGAGGATAATCGTGGAGGTAATAACAATGGCGTACGCGTCTCGCCGCGACCGCTGACTGAGAGCGTGGAGGTGATAAGGTTGACGTTAATGCATTGCGATCGGAACGGTACACGATCGTGAACAGTTTCGTCGTCTTTTCCAGAGCTTGGCCTCCATTTCGTAATTTTGAACCGCAGAGAAATTGTTGTGCAGCCGCATTGTTAACCACAGCTGAGCGTGACACTGTGCGACACCGTTAAATGGAAAATTAACCATTAACCACCGTTAATTCGTCGTTTTCAATCGTGGAAATATAATATAATCGATGGTATCAATCATTCGTATACGATTATTCGTATTCGTGATTCTCGATATTTTTTTTTTTTTCTTTTCTTCGAAGAGGAATGTGGTTGAAAAGGAATGTAGCAGGCAATTTCAAGGAAGTTTTTATCGAGGAATACCAGAAACTCTATACCTGTATACCTGAGGTTATTAAACTCAAGGATTACGATGGATTTTGAATAGGGAATGTTCAAAGAAATGTGAATTTTTGTGCGAAACAGGAAATCACTATCTTTAATTAACCTTCCGATCTCTGTACGATCGAAGAACGTGGCTGTTGAAATATAAAATTTCGTTTATATCGTGTATTATCGTTTCGTATAATATACATTAAATTAAGTCGTAACAAAATACGTCATTCTGATCTTACATCTTATTCAATTTCTCAAATTTATATCGGCAATTAAGTAACTGATTAAAGAAACAGGAAACCTCATTTGAAATTTTCTAATAACGCAACAATAAGAAGATATTCCTTCGCACAATCTTTACAAAATCTCAACGCTACCATATTTCTCTCCTAAATAATTAGTTAACACGATTCGCACTTCGTTCAAATAATATAAACGTTTCAATTTCGTTTTACCATAAAAAATAAAAAAAAAAAGAAAATAAATCTTCTCGCTCGTCCAATGAAACACGATCGTTCAAACGTCGCGAAAAACTTCGCGTTCAAAATTAATCACGTTCTTTTTTTTTTCTTTTTTTTACTTGGCCGTTATTAGAAAATTCGAAACAACGATTGGCGTTGTTTTTGCAACGACCGGCCAAGATTAAAGCTCGACTTTACGAGGGAACTTTCGAGGCTGAACCCTCGGTGAAGTTCATCATCATCAAGTCGCGGTGCGTGACCAGCGCGGGACACGAAAAGTAAAGCGGATTTATACCTTTTACGGCTACCGCTCGTTAGGTCAGCCATTCAACCACCGCCGTTCCTTTCGAAACCACGTGGAAAATCTCATTGCCTCGTATTCTCGGTTGCTCGAGAATATTTTTTTTAAACGATTTGCTTAGAGACTTGTCTCGATCTCGATCAGTTTGATAAAACTCGAATACTCGCGTGAGTTTCTTTAAGGAGAGGAAAGTTTATTCTCTTGGATAATATATAGTTTAATCTATAGGATGCTTATTATGGCTACTGTATCTTTGAAAAAAATGATGGATTTTATTTTATTTTTTGTTTCGTAATTATTGAAAGTATATTAAATTATTTAAAGCTGATTACTTCAAGTGTTTTTGTTTTATTAAATGGTCGATGAAAGAGGAAAAAGGGTAAATGAAATTTTCATCGATGAAATGAATTGGCTTTAAGTTATTGCATTTATAATCCGTTCGTATTATATACGTCACATCTCGTATGGATTAATTTATACTTTTATGAGATCTTTGGAAACACAACAAGATTCTTCGAATTCGACGTGTAACTCACGTCAATGGAGATCGCTTAATATCGTATAATTCAATAACTTTGAGTGGCTATATTTCAAACATGAAAGCTTTGTGAATCCCTGTTTATCAAAACATCGTACGAGCATAAATCTCCAAAATATATATACTGTCGAATCATTCGACATATATTTCCTTTGACGTTAATTTTTCCACGTTTATTAGCATTCTTAAATATTTCATATATTTAATAACTTTTCCTTTTTGCAATTTAAGCCGCCGTTTTCCTCCTAATTCAATCACAAACTTAACGTTGATCAATTTTCTTTTCCAAGATAAATTCACATCACATTTCTATTTATGAAAATCTCTTTTTAATGCTCCGACAATGAAAATTTTCTTCTACATTGTCCAACATTGGTCGTCTCGATCTCAGCGTCGTCGCTAATCAATTTTGATCAAAAATTAATTTTATTCCAACGTATTCCGTGCACGAACAATCATTCATAACGATTGTTTTAATTTCCTGAGGCTTTATTCAACAATATTCATCGTCATTCATTGTTAGAATATTCCATTTTCCTTCAAATCCTTCTCATACAATTTCCATAAATAAATTCATCCAATAATGAAAATCTTCTAATATACTATATAATATAGTATCGAACTTCGACGAGGCTAATTTTTTTATTTAAAAAAATTGAAAAGAAACATCGTTCTTAAGAAAGGAGGCAGCACTGCGCCTCGACACGGATGCTAACGGTAACTTATCCCCCCTTTCATACTTAAATACAGCAATTTTTGAGTTTCTTCGACGCGTTGTTTATGGTAATTCATCGGTACCGCTATAAATATTCCCGCAAATACAAAAATTGCAAGGCTCGCCCGCGCCGCGATGGCCGCCGCTCACGCCACCAGGAAATCACCTGTGGACGTTAAAAAAGAAAAAAGGGGAAAAGAAAGAAAGAAAGAGAGAATGAAAGAAAAGGACGAGGGCCCGGTGAAACTCGGTGAAATATATTTTCGACAAGCGATCGTTAAGGGTTTCGCGCGACTATTTTTACCTTGGGCCAACGTATGCATCGTGTGAAGGATCGATGAGAAACGGAAGTGGAGGCACGATCGACTCGCGATATTCGCGGCGCCATATGCTAATTATCGAAATATAATTGGACTTATTGCGCTGTCTGCCAATTAAGGAAGTCGTTTCCTAATTGTAATTTAAATCGATTTGAGCAGCGCTCCAGTATAAGCTCGTGCACGTTTCGTACGTGGAGTGAAGATCGTGGACGACGATATCGCGATATGTTGCAAAAATGAATTCCTTTCGTAGAAAGTTTCGCCGAATAGGAGTTAAGTTTAAAATTAACATTAACAGTTACCTAGTATCTAACATTTTTTTGGATCTGCGTGTGTTACGATGTCAAATTATATCAATTAAATCATTTTTTTTTTCTTGTTCGCCTTTCATCAAGCATGAAATTCGAGGAAAACATACTTAAGCGACATTAAGACCGAACTAGATTCGAAAAAAAAAAAAAAAAATACGGAGATTACTGTCTGTCTCGAGCACTGAAAAGTTGTTCGAAAGTGAACTTGCCAAGCAATATGATTTCCAATAAAAATGATTGGATATTAAGTAAGAGCCACGAGTATTTAAACGGGCTTCCAATTTGCATCTGTAACTGCTTTCTACGAAAAAGAATTCGCGGCGATACTTGCGTCCGCTAATCTCGTACAAAAACTCGATTTCCCTTTCTCCAATTTTAATCCTCCCTCCTCCTTGCATTCTACGACAAGGATACTGGAATTAGGGTTAAAAATACAAAAATTGATTCGATAAATTGATTCAATTCAACGTTAAAAACTCGATATATTCGTAGAATAATACCGTACGATAATTAGAAGAGCCGGTAACCGACTAATCGCTCGCGCAACGGAATCCCTCATCCCACATGAAGGCGCGCAACAACAACATCCTCTCTTGCACCACATTCTGCCGCGCGTGACTGTTAAACTAATCAAGAGGAACGAACGGAGCGCGGAGTTAGGGAGGAGCTAGGAGTTGGCGAGCAATGCAAATTACAATCCCTCTTTTCATTCGTTCCAGGTACCGATCGTCATTTCGCTTTCCCATTTCGCCCAGGCCGGATTCATACTCACGACTCCAATCCGGGACGTCGGTAAATACGTTCGTGCTCGCACGATATTTGCGATAGACAGTCCCTAACGAACAGCCAGGCGAGAAGACAAACGAGTTATCCAGTCGATTATTGTCTCCGCCCACGCCGTGGGCTCGATCCTCTCTCCTCGTCGCACCACAGCAACCAGACCCCTCTCTCTTTCTCCCGCCCGCTATCGTTGCCAGCCAGCTTATCGACCGGCTAGATGTTAATGTTAGATGAGCGGGGGGCACGCTCGCGTTGTAGTTATTGTCACGAGTCGCTGAAACTTTAATCGGCCTCCTCACCTGCCCTTCCTCACCTTTCTCCTATTTTTCTTGGAAGAACGCGCCCTTCGACACGGGGCCGGCCCAGTTGTATTTTTAGGCCGATGCGTTGGCCGTCGTGAATTTTAGGCTCGTTGTTGGGCGAGGGTTGGTTAAAAGCGAAAAGGGTTAACTCGCGACGAGATAAAGAAACAACGGAAGATGGAAGGTGGATCGTAATTTTTGCAAATCGAAAATTACTTTTGTTCGTGGTATTTTGTAAGCTAATCGAATGTCGTCTGTTCAAATCAAGAATGGAAAAATTCGTGGTGGAAAATTTTCTTAATTACTCATTTTTCGAATTTTATATATATATATATATATGTTTTTTTTCTTGAATTACATGATGGCGTCTCTAGTTTAATCACTTATCCAATAAGGAGGATATATGGAATATAATGAAATTTTAATTCATAACAACGAATGATTAAAAGTTAAAAATCGTGGTATCGTTACTTCTTTTCCTTTGAATTTTTTAACAATTGATAATAATTGTTCTATGAACGGAAGAATTCATTTCTAGTTTCCGATTATTATTTCACGAAATCAGATAGTTACACCGACGAATCCTCTTACACGGGTGTCAGTCTCCTCGTGTCAGATTCCGTTCCAATTCTCATTTCTTCCATTACCGTTCACATCACGCTTTCCAATATTAAAACACGGTACATTCCAACCGAGCCAAATTCTGCCAAACGAGCTTAGCAGTATCATCCTTCTGACTATTTCATCATCCCTTAATGTAACAACTTTCTCATTTTCTTAAGAGCTTCCACCTTTCCAACAAAATTTCCCCCTTTGAAAAATTCACGTATACCTCGACCGCATACCTCTCTCCACAGAGAGGTAAATTAAAATACCATACGTACGCGCGTACGAAACCAATAAATTAAATAAATTACAAGATTACAAGGAATTCGCAAATTGCAGGATTACAAGAAACCTGTCATGCCCAACCATATCCTTATCTCTCGTTCCCCGAATTTTTAATCTCTCGTCTCTCCCTTTATCAATCGTTCCTCCAATATCTTTTTCGTATCTCGGGCTCGTGGATGCGGGGAACTCTCGTGTCAAACGCTAATTATTCGCCCGGATATCAAGCATTCCGTACCAATTTACCCGACACAGTCGACACAATCGCCTCCCGATGCCGGGTTAAGTAATCGCGCGTATTACGGATAATTATTGGCCAGTGGTATCGTCGATTTATCGGCAAAGAATTTTCAGAGGGTACCGCTTAAATTAGCCTCTCGCATAATGAGATAACGGGGCGGTATCATTTGTCTCGATCTTGCAGAAGGAACCGATGCGAGATCGTGCACGCGCGCTTATCGTCGCGGTTGTATCGTGTTCTAGTGAGTTGTTATTGGGTTATCCTTCTTGGGACGAGCTCTTTCGTGCATCGTTGTGATTAATAGCTGCTCTCATAGCCGGTGCACAATTCTGCCCGATGTCGGTCCCCGGATCCACATCTTTCTCTGCCTCGAAATTTTATTGGATTATTGGGGAGAGGAGAAAAATTTGTTGTGAGTCAAGTTTAGAAGTTAACGAAAAAAAGGAACAATTATTTTAGTATTAGTAGTAGGTAGGAAATCTTCATAATCTATATACGAATATTTAAACTGGTTTCTTCAAAATCAACACCTACGAACAACCCTCCTCGACTAGCAATTCGCTCGTAAACCCTAGAGTCATAAAAGCGAGGCAAGAAGGCCTTGGTTGTTTCATCCCTTCCGTAAAAGTTACCCGACCCTTTCTTTCGCTTCATTCTTCTCCCCCAATTAAACCTTCCCTGATCGGAAAAAAAGAAAAAATATGAAAAGTGAGCTCGAACGTTGTTTCAATTCCATCGAAAATACGAATATCTGATCAAGATCAGCGCTCGATTTTATAAATATTTTCGCGAGAACGTAGACGCGGCTCAAAAAAAAAGAAGGGGGACTCGAATTTTCATCAACAATCGAGACTCGTTCGAGCGGCGATTTTCCAATTACGATCCATTAATCAAAATTAGGTGAAAATCGGTGGAAAAAGAGGCGGTGGTGGAAGCCAAGCTGCTCGCATTTTTCCGCTTAATCGGTGCACGTACAAGGGGTGTATCTCGTGATACGGTGGCGCGAGAGAGCTGGTTCCTGGGATAGGAGGGGAGGGCGGAGGAAGGGACTGTTCGAGCTGGCGAGAATGTAATTATGAAGCGGAGATCTACGGGAGGAGATAAGGCCCCACGAGCGTGATGGATGTTTTCAGCGTCTGCTACGCGTCTGCTCCGTATTACTGACTTACGAGCAAGGCAACACCGTTGTCCTTTTCCATCTCCCCACTTATCTTCTTCCTTTTCAACCACCATCTTCCTCGTCTCTTCCGTTCCGTTCTTCTTTCGTTCTTTCTTTCCTCTTCCTTTTCTTCTTCTTCTTCTTCTTCTTCTTCTTCTTGGAGACTCTAATGCCGCCGATATACGCCCCGGCAGTCGGCCATTCTATGTAAATCACGTCGTAAAAGACCCGACACCACCACTGGGCCTTGAGGAGGCCCTACACGTCCTACGGTCCTCCTCCAAAGGACGACGTCGTGGCACGACATTAAAACGGACGACCGCTTTGATCGCGAGGGAAATTAGAGTGGCGCGGCCCGTTCCCGGGGTGTGCACTTTGAATATCGATTTCTTTTTCGTTTCGAACCGATTCCTTCGTATTATCCTCTTCCCCCCTCCCCCCTCCCCCCGTTTCTCTTTCTCCCTTTTGTTTCTTCGTTTTTTTCCCCTTCCTTCCTCTCGGTTCCCTCAGCCGTCTTTTTTCGCTCCCTTTATCGGCCCCTTTGGCATTGTTGCCCTCCTCGATGGTATTGATATTGCGGTCGAGACGCGCGCGAGCACGTTAGAAACCCTCGATGGCGGCCCTTTATTGATAAGCACCACCGTTCAGAGCAGAAGCCGCCGCGGGAAGATTTATGGAAATTGGATATTAATGTAGCGTTCCCGGCGTTCGTTACGTTCGAGGAACGATCACTGGGAATTCTGACACTGTAAAATTGTCTCGTGCACGATCCAGGGGATACGTTAAACGAAAGTTTAACGATTAAGTCGAACAAGTCGATCGATTAGATATTAATTAACAAAATGTCGTTATATCAAAGTGAAACTTTCTTGCCTATTCTATTTCGAATATTTCTTTTTCCTGATACGTTATCAAAGAAATTTAGAACCGAAAGAAAATATCCCTTATAGATATAGATCTTCGAAATCGTTCCACGTAAGATCGATCACAATCGTTATAAATTGAAATAAAATATCGACTCGGCTAATCTTCAACGATAAAATTTCTTTTCGTTCTTCTGTGTAAACAGAACGCGGTCTGCCTATCGAGATTCCGTATCTATTCAACGCGCATCCCTAGCAAAGATCGGAGAAGAGGGAAGGAAATATTGCTCGAGGCTCGATCCCTCGAGTCTGCCCCACATACGCTCGGCCGTGCACGAGCGGACAAGTTCTCCGGGTCCCGCCCAGGTCTGCCGGCCAATAGTCATTAGCTGGGCCCATTAAACCCCCGGACGTGCACGCACGCACGCACGAGGTCCGCGAGGGCCACACGGCGAAGCGGGTACGCGAGTTTGCACGCGGTGGAAGGCGGTTTCGAGCGAATGGAAGGACGGAGGGATCCTGCCAACGGGAACGATCGACAGGGATGGAAGAGAAGGGCGAGCGAGGAGGGAGCGTGGGGAGGGTGGAGGAGGGCAGAGAGAGAGAAAGAGAGAGAGAGAGGGATGGTCGGTCGTGGAAGAAGGGTAGGAAACGGTGGAATTGCGGGAGGAGAAGGAGGATTTTGGACAGGTGGTGGAAATGGTACGATTGCTAGAGAGATTTTTTTACTACTTTCTCGTGCAAAAGAATGTTTCAAATTATCGGTTAGATTCTTGAGCTCGAGTTTTGTATTAAATTGTCGTTGAGGATATATCGATTTACGTGTTATTACGTACTTATTAAATAAATATTCGTTCTTGCGTCGGATAATAATCTCTTTCAGGTTCTTCGTTTTGAAAAATATTCTATCGTCAGATCGTACGTCTTAAATTGTCGAATTCGCATCGAGCTATTTTTTTATTATTTAAGAATATCGTATCGTAAGACAGAGAAAATATTCTTACGAGTGTAAACATCGACTCGACTCAATTCCCTAAATTCAAGAATGATTTCAAGAGAACGAGGCGAGTAGAAGAGTGCTAATTAAAAGAAAAATCGAAAGGATCGATAAAGCGAAAGGAAGGGGGGAAGGGATATCGATACGGGGAGCGAAAGAGCAGAGGCGTAGTGTCGGTGGAATGGCGTGTTACGTGGCCGTTGGCTCTCGATCGTCCGCCAGTTCCGGCGAGGCGAAACGCCAGGTTGGCGGCCAACTTCATGGCTAGCGGCAGGTCTGGTAGCGTCTCCCGGTGAGAGACGGCGAAAACGGTGGGGGATCGTGCACAGGAGGTAGAGGCGGGCCCGAGGAGGCGGCTTTAACGCCCGCCTTCCATCCACTTTATAGCGGCTGATAGCGGGCAGCGTAATCAAACGGCACTTGCCGCGACGACGTCCAGCGTTATCGTACGGCTCGCGTACGCGCGCCACCGTGCTCGCTCTACTACCGCTACTACCGAGCGGAGGGGAAGCGGTCGTCGACGTGTAAAACGAGCATAATAATGGCCGAAACTGTACGCGGCCGGAATCGTTGCGCCACCGGTTACTTGCCGCTTTACAAGCGGAGTTATATGTTTACCGTAGGCGAGGGCCTCGTAACTCGTTTCGCGTATGGAGCGATCGAGTATCGCCGATCTTCTCGACCAGATTTTACGATCGTTTTTGGGGCGTGCTTGCTTCCTCGGCTTCTTCTTCTTTTTTCCTTTTTTTTTTTTTTTCTCTTTCACCACGACTTCCATCTCGATCGAGAACGAGACGATCCTACTTTCGATTTTTTCACTTCGATCGACACATTCGACACGGGCACTCGTATATTCAACACTGTCACCGAGTGGAGTAATATTTTCTCTCTTTCGGAGTAAATTTTTGGAGCACCAACGCGCTTTCAGACACACTTTCACCCCGGTAAGGATAGGCGGATTACACGAGGCGAGGCGAGGACCACTTCCGCGGCGAGGAACGTCGCCTCCTGGCATCGTGCGAGGAACTGCCGCCGCCAGGCCGTGGCAGGCGCGAGGCAGAGGAGGCAGAGCAACGAGCGGATATTTCAGCTGCCGGCTCCTGCTGAGATGCGGCGATTATGTTTGTCCATTAATATGCGCCGAGACAAGGCAGCTTGGTCCTTTATCCGCTCAGTGGGTCTCTGGGTCTGCGGGTCTTCTAGGGCCTCCCGGTATGCTCTATCATTTATCACCGGGGGCTTTCACGCACACTTTTCGCCCTGCCCTCCTCTCGTTCCACGCGAGAACGGCCGTTACTCTTCGGACCGGCTTCGTTAATTCCGTGGGGATCTTTCAGCTTTCCGCCTCTCTCGAATAATTGGAGAATAATTTTCGTTTCGGTTGTCGTTTCCATCGAGACAATTTCGATTCTTTCGATCGTTGGCTCGTCTCAGATTCGTATACGGACGAGTCAAATTATCGAGTTACGAGGCTAGCTCGCTTTAATGGACCGAACTTTCACCGAGTTCGGTAACGATATCGCAATAACAAGCGGATAACTCGACCCAGAAGCGACGCAAGGTGTCAGGAGCTGTCCTTCGTCTTCTGGGATGACGAGCGGATTTCGAGCAACCAGTTTGCAATTTGCAATCGAAATACTTTTAACAGATCCACCACCTTAGTTGACTGTTGCGATGATGATTGACTTCTTAAGCATCCTTCTTGTAAAAATTTGATTTTATTCGCGAAAGAATCCAATCTGTCCTATCGATGACGCGTACAACCTCCGTTCTACAAAAATGTCCAACATGCTTTCCATTTCAAGAATGATCGAAGGAACGATCGAAGGGGCGCCAATTTAGCCCGGTCGATCCCTCATTTTCTCCCTCAGCTGGCGCGCCACCAACGATTCTACGATTCTCTGTAAAAAAAAAAAAAAAAAAAAAAAAGAAAAAAAGAAAAGAAACGAACGCCCACGCCCCTCGAATCGATCCAATCAACGGCCAGTCGGGCAAAATTAGAAGAAGTTCTCGTCTCCTTAACGAGATTCTTTAGCGAGATCACGGAGATGCGGAGGCAGCCGGACTCGCATGTCTGTCAGCCGAATGAACGAAGCCCGGGTTGATACTACATCGGTATTAATAACAATTCCTCGGTTGAATAGTTTCGTGGCCCGGGCCCGGGTGATTTAGTAACTCGTTCCTTTTCCATCGCTCCCTCTTTTTTTTTTCGTGGATCCTCCTACGGAACACCGCGTCAATATGTTAATCCACGGTATATAATCCCCTTGCGATACGAGGCAGACAGACAGAGAGAGAGAGAGAGAGAGAGAGAGAGAGAGAGAGAGAGAGAGAGAGAGGAGGTGGAGGTGGAGAAGGGAGCCGAGAGGTTATTAAAGCACCGGGGAAGACCCCTGTCTCCTCGTCCATTGGATACACGTTATACCAACCGGTACGTCGTCGTAAATATGAAATATCGAAGGCCGGATCCACACGGAATCCTCCGCCACGAAATCGTGTCCGTGGCGACGATCCACAACGTTTCCACAACGGCTCCACCTCCTTTCGTCTCTCGGCCTCCCCCCCTCCCCCTCCATCCCTGATGCGCAACCCTTGCGACCGTGGCTCCCATTCGACTCCCTATGCCAATTAAAAATCTTCCTTTCGGCGATTTTATGAGGGGAGGGAGGGAAGAAGCGAGTCCGACTAGCGTGGGATCGAAGCCTCGATTCCTCTCCTCCACGCTTCCAACGGAATTAACGTCCGTGGACGAGGAAATAATGCGAGCCCCTCCGAGCTCTCCTCTTGTTGCACCACGGATCGGACCTCGGAACTCGAGGACTTTTGTCCTCGTTAATTCCGGATCGGGCTCGAGGACCCGTCTCTCCGAGGCGAGTGAGTTGGCGGCTTGGAAAAATGCCTTTTTTTTTTCTCCTTCTTCTTCTTCTTTTTTCTTTTTTTTTTCTTTTTTCTTTTTTGGACCGGTGCTGGACTTCGCTCTCGGAGGGCCCGCTATGGAAGGAGGGAGGGATTATGGTCTAGGAATATTAATGGGAGAGGACGGAATTTTGCCGAGAATCGTTCGAATTCTAGACTTGATTCTAGACTTTCGTTCACGACACGAACCAATAGATACTTTTAAATAGAATAATTGAGGATGAGAAATTTGTTGGGAAGAAAGAAGAAGCTCTGATTGAAGAGCTAATGATTGAATATATATTCGATTATTGAAAGAAATGGACAAATATTCGCTTCAAATATCGTGACGCGTTTTTAACGTGTATGCACGAATTGAAATGAAATTAAGAAAGATCGTTTCGTTTATCTTCTTCGTTAATTTTTCAACGATTCCACGGAACGAAAATTCAAAGAATCGCGAATCTTATCCCCATCGATACCGAATGAATGCTCAGTCCGTGTATATATCCTCGAAACATCGAAGGCAAGATCGAATTAAATCCGCTCCATTAGCGGCAGTATTTCCCGCGCGTTCCTATGTCCGTTCACGATCGTAATCGGCGGATTAAACAAGAAGAGGTCTCGCGCGATATCTTGCTACTTTGTGCATTGCGATCGCGATAAATTGCGCCGCGATGTAATTGCGCTTCGATTTTCTCGTTCGAGGAATCGAATATTATGGCGAGCGAGGTGGAAATGGAAGGTCGCGAGACGTAAATGGAAATAGGAAGGGGAAGGAAGAAGGAGTGGAAAATAATCGCGACGAAGGGATGGCGATAAATTGAAGTGCGTAAGGAATTTGATAAAGGAGAGCGAGGGGGGGGGGGAGGGAAGGAGAGGAAAAAAAAAACTGAAGCACCTTTGGTGGTTGAAGAGGCGATAAATTAAAACGTGGTAGGAATTTGAAGCTTCTAGGGGCGGGGGTTGAGGAAACGGTGGCAAGAAAAGGAATTAAATGGCGAAGAATCGCGGCGCGGAGAGGAGAAGCGGTAGGAATTTGTAACAAATTGATGTACAGGAAGAATTTAAAACGTCTGGATGGAGGGAAAGGGTTCGGAGTAACGGCTACTGAAAAAGTAAGTACATTAAATTTTATTATTCCTTTTTATACTCTTGACTTGATGAACGGCCTCACGCGTATTTCTAAAGATTTACCTCGAATGTAATTAAATTCGTATTTGACCGTTTTGATCGTTTCGTTCCTTTTTTTTATTTATGTTTTTTTAATTTTTGAAATATTAATACCGCGATACCGGGAGAAAGAAAGATTCTTAATTTTCACGGAGAAGAAAAGATATTATTAATTATTTGTGGAAGAAGGAGGGGAAATATTAGAAAGGGGTAATGAGGATCTACGCGTTCTTCGATGGTGCGAAGATCGAAGTGTACGAGGAAAGGAAAAAAGGGCGATTTGTCGGTGGAACAGTCGCAAATTTCAAGTGACGCGCAATAAAAGCGTCGTCGAGTGTATCTCTTGAACCGAGGAGGGTTATTTATCGTTCTGGAAATTGCGGAGTGCTTCTGCGGAGTTAATATCGTCAGAGTATAATTCTATCTTTATAATGACGACGATCTTTTCCCACGGACGAGTCCAGGCATATTACCGGTACTTTATTCTCCGCCCGGGAAATTTACACCCTCTGGTGTCCCCATGGTGCTCGCCCACTCCGTTGGAATTTTCGGTAAACAGCTTCTTGTTACATTTTAATTATTCTTCGCGCCCCCTTTATCGCTCCACTTCCTGCGTTCCAACTCTACAAATAGGTTTCTCGCCTCTCGAAACAAGCAACTCATTGTAACACTTCCTTCGAGCACTTTTATCAATGTACCACATTCACGATTGCAAAGAAACACACGACCGAATTATATTTTAAAACATCGGGTCAATCGATCCCTTGTCTGTGCACGCCTTCTCTTCGTATTTTCGAACAAACTTAAATTTAATTACTTATTAATAACGCGGAATTAAAATTGGAAAGATCCAAGTCGGAGATCCAGACGAGCAGAGAAACTGCGCAAAAAACCTACCAATGCGAAATCGAAATCGAAAGTTTTCTCTCTCGACGTCTCGAAATTAAAAGAAGGATTCACGCGTAGCATGGAGGAGGAAGGTTGGAGCATCCCCGCGAGACAATGCCAGTATCCGACAAAGAGCGGGCATCTAACGCGGCGGAACAAGCGTGTTCGCGATCTCTTAACGAGAAGCAACGTCCCCCGGAGCGGAGCGGAGGAGAAGAGGCGAGCCGCTTCGCTGGCACGATTTTATCTTCGAATTCCGTAACTCGATAAACAACGTCGAGATGTCACGGCAGGTCCCGTGCGCTTCTTCTGTTCGAGAGCGGGGCCCCGTGCAGCCCCGTGTCTCGTAAAGATCCCTCTTTATAGCCGCCCCTCCCGTTTCCAGTCCGCTTTTATAATTTCCTTTTTGAAAAATCTCTCCTCTCGGAGCCAACAACCTACGCCGCGCCTTCCTGCTCGCCTTTTTTCCTCCTTTCTCTCTCTCCGTCTCTCTCTCTCTCCTTATTTTTCTCCCCTTTTAGTATTTTTATCTCTTCTTTCTCGATTTCGCGATCGAGAGACTTCTTCCTTCTTTTTCTTCTTCTTCTTTTTCCTTTTCTCAACGGTCAGAGAGGAGAAACGAGGATTCTTTCAATCGAGGATTTCTCTCCATTCAGAAGATCCTTTCGCCCGAACTCTCGTCGTTCGTTCCTACGCTCGCGAGATCGTATTAAGATGCGAATTCGGAGACGGCTAGCCTCGTTGATCCGAATTTATTGCGACCGATCCACGCGGATAAATTCGAGTCTTATCGGTCGTGGTTGCAACACGGGCGAAGAGATTCCGTTTCTTAATCTTCGACCCATCCCTTCGTTTCCTACCTATCTCCTCGCCGAGAGTTTCGAAGCGGTTCCGATGCGTCTTGTCATTCACGATTTCCTTTTCCTTTTCGATACCGATTTTTTTTCATTCCCATTACGTGGATGTTTCCTGTAATTTTTTCTCCCCGATCGAATTTAAATCTTTTCGCGGAAAACGGAGAAACAACTCGAACAAGTTATATCAATTCTATATTTAATACGTAACTAATTATGCAACATAATTATTAAAATTCGTAGCTCGTGAAAAGTAGATATTTTCTTTTTTTTGTACCAGAAATTTCTTCAAATATATAATTTTTTTTGCCTTATTTCAATCTGCTATTTCAATTGTAAGTTATTTCTTCTGTATTTTGAATTAATTCAAAATCGAATATCGTAATTTTATTACAATACCAATAGGTTCGCAGAATAAATAAGCAATTATTCTTTGAATAAATTATCTTAAATTCCATTTTACTACATTGTGAAGTAAGTAATGATGCCAAGTTATCGTTACAGAAATAATATTTCCACCTAATTTCAGGCTAATCGTCTTTATAACTCGGTTTTTTAAAATAATTTTAGACACAATATCTTACCGCTCATTCGAGTCGTAATTCTCGTTTAATCCTTTATTCGAGGGTCGATCTTCAGCAATCCGCTTTCTACTCTCAGAGAATTTCCGCCGATTAACGAAGAGATACCCCGGCCAATAACAACACGTACAAATTGTAAACGGCGACATTATAATAATTCCTTCTAGTATATCACGAGTCCATAAACACGCGGGAGACCTGAATTTATCGAACGATCGCTCGAAACGCTTCTGCATTCCTCGTCTCCTCTTGAATTCCGCGGTTCAACCGGATGACCCGGCTCCTCTCTTTCTCTTATTTCTTCTTAATCCTCGATCGTGGCGTCCACGCGTCGAAGACAAGCGCCACGAGAGAAAATTTTCCTTCGCAATTAACATCTTCTTCTAATAATATTTTTCTTCTTTATTGTTTAATATTTGCGGAATTTATTCGATTATTTGATTAATGGAATAATAGTTATAACTAGACAAATTTTTAATCATCATATGAGTGTTTTTAATCTTCTCGCGATGAAAGTCGCGTTTTTCGATCAATCGATGTAGAATTCTTTAAAATTTATCATAATGATTGTTGATATAATCCACATTGCTTAATTAATTAGTAAATTATTTCACCGAGAAACGAATATTCTTTATTTGCAAAGAAGAAATACTTTTTTTTAATCAAGAAATTAATTCACAGTTTCCTAAAAAAGAAAAATATTTCTTAAAAAATAAAAAATTCAAGAAAACACTTTCACGTACATTTCAGAAAGCAAGAATTCTCAAAGAATATCAGTCGTCGTTTCCTTTTTTTCAATTCCCCTCCTTTTTTTAACACTAATCGACTCGTTATCCGGTTAAATTCGGTTCTTCAAATTTGTTGTTCCCTTGTACCCAATTCGAGCTCTCGCCAGTTACATTTAATCGAGCCCGAATTCGCCGACGAGCACGCATTCTGAGTGCAATTTGCATAATTCACGTATCAACGATTCCGCACGATTATCGGTGTGCGAAAGAAAGAAAGGAAGAAGGAAAAGAGGGTAAGAAGGAAAGGCCGAAACGACTGATACTCGAGCTTGTTATTCCCCGTATGAACGGGGATCCCGAAAGAACGTGCGGGCAAATATTTAAAGCGCGGTGATATTCCGCGCGGCGCACGCACCGAATCGCACGAGGAATAATAAAAAGATACCCATGTATTTTCCGGTAGGAAAACATCGACACGCATCAGATGAAATTCGATTAAATTATTATTATTCCTTTCGATAATAAATATCGGATCGAATTTGACAGACTTCTTCGAAAAATTTCAAAGTATGACTTGCACGAACCGATTTCACGAGAATTATCAAATTTTCCACGTATTCGAATTTGCTTAAAAAACTCTCGAAATATTTTCTTTTCACACCTCCAGGAAGTAAGAAACGCAACAAACGTAAAATCCCGTCTTCATTATCCTCAAATAGAACTGGTTCCTCAAAAAGTAAGCAAAAAGCCTATCTCGACCTGTGTCCTCGCCCAATATCGAAAATCAATTAACCCGTACGCCCACGCGAAACCGTCTCCTTATCCCATTTCATCCTCATTCTCGAAAAAATCTTTCACCGACAGAGGTGCGTGTCGCAACGCTTATACAGCCTCACGCTCGGTACACGTGCACGCGTGATCGAGGCAAGGGGCGCACGTCAGTTGATTTAGCGTCAGATTGGTCACGCGGGTTGTCGCCTCATCCTCCCCTCGTCTCATCTTCCTCTCTCACTTTCTTCCACCTCGAAGCCGCCTTCTCCCACACCACGGCGATATTTTTTCCATTTTTCTCCCCTTCCTCTCCTTCTTTTGGTCCCTTTCTCGGCCGGTTGGTTCGTAAGGGCGCAGGCTGGGATCTTTGATCACCCCGCCGACCATCAACAGCGACCTGATCATCCGCGGCCTCGCGTCGAAAAGAAACCGATCCCTCGCCCTTTCTCTTCCTTTTCTTCCATTTCTCCTACGAGCTTCTTCTTCTTCTTCTTCTTCTTCTTCTTCTTCTTCTTCTTCTTCTTTCTGGTGTCTCGAATCGTGGTGCTCGAATCGGGCCCTGGATCATTAGTCGAGCTTATTTCTGCTTCGTCAGAGGATTCGGCGACGGAATTTTTAGAATTGTCCCGATCCTCCGTTTGTTTACGTTATTTCGCGTGGGAATTGATCGGATGGAATGGTTTGCGCATGGTTTGTAAGTAGGAAATGAATATGGGATTTCTTTTTTTTAAATTACGCGAGAGGAGGGATCGATTGTGTTTGTTCAAATTGTGTTATGTATTTGTCGTTGTTTTTTCTTTTCGTTATAAATAATAACCCTTTTTATTAGAATGCTACTAGAAAATCATAATTATATCGAATCGCTGTAAATTTATTAACACATCAATAACAATGTAATAAGATTTCGTCGACAATTTAATTATTAATTCAGTCATATATTCGTTCATAATCGTATATATGTTCCACGAAATTTGGGAATTAACATCATCCAAGAAGTGCTAAAAAAATTCTCTCTTCAAAGAAAAAAATGAGAAGGTAGAAAACGGTAGCGTAATATCTCGAAGCAACCGTCCGGAGAGACGAAGCCCTTGTTCACGACACCCATAATCAGACGACGTTCCCAAGTGACACCGACAAATATAACAAGCGTTCGCCGACTTTTATTCCCCGCTTCGTTCGCGGGATCATCGTAATCTTCCGTGCAAGTTTGTTCCGTATACGCGCGGCCTGCCCATTATCGCGATTAAACGGTCGAAAACGGTTCGTGGCCGCCTCGCACGCTGCAATTTTCGTGGTGCACAGCTGTGATCACGAACGAGCAGGCTGCTCGTGCCGCTCGTGTTCTCCCTTCCTCTCGTCTCGTTTCGAGGGCCACCACCCGTTTCTCTCGCTGCCTCCTAATTCCTAGGTGTGGAAATGACTTGTGGGATCGGGCTGGTAACGGAATGGCAGAAAAGTGGTACTTTCGAGACGATACCCTAAATCATGGAATCGAGAAACACCCGTTTCCCTCGCATCGAATCGTTTCGCTCCGTTCTCTGTGAATCTTTTTTTTCCCTTTCTTTCGTCTTCTTGCGATTCGACGCTGGATGAGAAAAAATTTGAGAGAATATTATCAATGAAATGAATTTTTTAAAGTATGCGCTTTTTCTAGATACAAAGATAATTTTATTGATCGATTATCGACAGAAGTAGGAATCGCGAGAAAAGAATATTCTTTTATTTCTTTCAAATTTAGATGATAAGAGATGCTAATGTAGATAAGTAAGATTATTCGTGTATTTTGATTAATTAAAGAGGGGCTGGATGGCGGGCATACGCTTTGAATACGCTTTTGTTGGCGGGCAAACGCAGGTTGAATGGCTGATGAATTTTTGAAAAGCGAGAAACGCGGCTAACGGTACGGATGGTTCGTTTAAAAGGATGAAAAGGAGATGCGCAAACACGTTTATTAAAATTAAACACTTTTTTAAAATTAAAATACTAATTCCACGATACGTAAAAATGAAATTTATAGATTGATTACAAAATTAAAACGATTGTTTAATTCATTCGAAAGAAGTCTTGCAACTATAATTGTTAATTTCCTGATTTTGTGAGATCGTAACTTTTAACCTTTTCTCCATTTCGAATCTTCTTTCTTTCGCTTTCCTCCTCCTTCGTTCCATCCTCCCCTGGATTTTTAATGCCAGACTCGGTTCTCGAACAGCAGAAAATCAGCGAAAGACGTCGATTGATCAAAAGATAGCCGACGTTTCGTCAATTGTAATTATGTCCAGGTAGGTAGACGTTCACGAAAAATGTCGGGGCACGCGGTGGGGAATAAAACGGAAAGAAGGGGGATGACGGCGTGACGGACAGGAGGCGTTTCAGGGCGGGGAAGGCGTGTTCCTCCCGTGTTCACTTCGTTCACCGGCTGTTCCACTCGCTTCCTTTTTTCTCCATCCATCGAACTGACCGCGAATTTGACTTTTTTCCCCTCGAAAAAGCGAAAGATAATCGAACGTCCGACTCTCCAACAACTTGAAAACCCTTCGTTCGTAAACTATTCGCTCTCTGCCATTCGATTCGTTTCGAGAATCTCGTTTTCTTCCCTCTTTGAAACCGTGTTCACCATTTTTTATAATCTGCCTGTAATCTTTCTTTTATTATCCAATTATTACGAGATAAAGTAAACTACGTACGTAACAACGCTCTTCTTCTTTTTTTGGAACGAGTCAAGCTGGATATTAAATAATATCCATTTAATTTATTGCATTATAATTGTTTTTCTCCAGGATTCTAGACATGTCACGCACAAATTGTTAATACAATAAATCCATAATATTCAATGCATAGCTTTATATACGAACGGTTAACGGATACAAATAATCTTCTAAGAAAAAATCATTTTGCAACTAATAAGAAATTCATCGTCCGGAAAAATCGCAAATAATAAAGAGATGTCGTGCTAATCTGTGTGAATCGTGTCTGGGTCGTTGATCCGCCCGATTCGTTTCATCGTCGTAATATGCGGGTAAAGAAAAAAAAAAAAAAAAAAAAAGAAAGAAAAGAAAAGAAAAGAAAGAAGAAAGGAACGCGTGACGACAAAATCTGGCAGAAGTTCCGTAGGAATAACGGTCCTCGCAGCGAGATGAAGGATGGATGGGCCGCGGTCGAGGATCGCGTGACAAATTATCAATAACTCGAACTCGTGGAGTCTCTCTAGCAAGAAGACACTCGGGCAAGAAGCGAGCGAGGAAAAGGAAGACTAATGACGAGATTGATGCCGGGGCCGTGGCGTACGAGCGTTGTAAAAGAGTGGCCGACGACAACCGACGACGACCGGATGAAAAGGATCCCCGTATCATCTTGCCAAACAACTGTATATCATTTCGGCGTCTTCCTCTCGCCTCTGCTCGGAAAAAATTACCACCACCCCCTCTTCTCCTCCCCTCCCTCGTGCTCGCGCCATTCCACCTCCTCGCGCGGATCTATCTTTGGAATTGCATCGCAAGAGATTTTCCGCCCGTGTATCGATCTCGAATGTGAAATTTTCTCGAAAAAATTGACGAGATTTAGATAAAATGGAAAATTTTTAAATTCCTAAGAGTAATCCCCCCCCTTTTTTTCAAGAATTTATTGTAATTCGAGGGCTTAGAAAGGTGTTTTAGATGTATTAATAAACAACGTACGAAAAATGTTAAATTATTAAATTAGAAATACATTCTTTTTAATACTTCCTTCATCTTAACTAGAAAATTTACTCGCGAAAATCGTTCGAACTTTGGATTATCTGTGAAAAGTATTGGTGATCGACGCCTTCGATTCGCCACGGGAATCGTTTCCTCGAAAGGTTAAGAGTAAGGCAAAGTAGTTAGAGGCGGTTAGAGTTTCACTTAAACGAGGAGTTTATCCGAAACGAGCTCGTTCCGCGGATTAAAGCGTAACGCCGCTGTCTGCGGGGGCCGCGAACAGATGGCAGGAGACGAGGCCGCGACCAAATTGGCCGGTAACGGAGCCACGCAAAGCGCGTATAACGAGTATGCTCGAACCGTGAAATAATAAGGCCGGTTACATGCACGAGGAAACGTCCGTGCTGCGATTCGACGAAGATTTATACACGGAGAAAAGAGAGAGAGAGAGAGAGACGTTCGTGGTCCAGATTTCAATCGAGTCGGTTAAATAGGTAGAATCCTTTGGGGTGAGCGGTGATAAATCATTTGGCGGATATCTGAAAATTTGCGTAGAATCGAGGATTCGAAGTTTGCAGGGATGATTTATTCGTCGTTCGATCGTGGATGCTGAACATCATCGCTGAATGTTAATTCGATTGAAATTTTGATAAAAGAAAGGAATTCTCTCTCGGATGAAAGTTGAAGAAATTTTCGATATTTCTCTGTTGAAAGGATTCGAACTGTTCTCATCATCGAACTCGACTTTTACTATCCCCCCTCTCCTCGTTTCGTTTCTATCCTCCTTCGAAAGGAACCTTTCGTTCCTTTTTTTCTCTTGCTCGCGTAAAAATTCTCGTTCCTAAAAGGGAATAGCAGAAACGATCAGAGGCTACGCAGCGAGACGAGAGTGGTTGAAGGGGGCTGAAGCGGTGGGCCGTCCACCGCGGTTCTTCTTCTTTTGTTTCTTCGCGTTTCGGCGGTATACCACGGGTTGCCTGCGAAACCAGAAGAGGCCGACTGAGGCCACGGGGATAGTGCAGAGGAGAGCGAACGATAACTCTGCGGGAGAAAGGAAGAAAGGAAGAGAGAGAGAGAGAGAGAGAGAGAGGGCCAACGAGATTGGATGAGGCTCTCGCGCAGCCTGCGGTATAATTAAAATACAGCCGAGCACCAACTGTTGGCCCGTGCTGCTGTTGTTGCTCTGCCTTCTTCCTCTTCTCTTCCATCATCCTCCTCTTTCCTCCGTTGCTTTATCCAACCTGTGCTCCAGCTTCAATTTCCACTCCTCTCTCTCTCTCTCTCTCTCTTCCTCCTCGTCGTCTTCTCCCGCAGCCTGTTACTTCTTCTTCTTCCCTTGAGTGGAGCCTCCGGTTCAGTGATTAGTATTTAGGAGCTCAGGTATTGGTGTCGAGATGTGTGTGACTACGAAGGCGAGCTTCGTACCGTGGTCTTTATTTTTTTTCTTCTCCCTCCCTTTTTTCTTTTCTTTTTTTTTAATGAAAATTCGTCAAATGGCGAGTTTGGAGAAATGGGTGGGAAAAATTGGTTAATTTAATCGATTGCAATCATTTTGGATCGAATGCGATTGAAACATAGAAAAATTGTATCGCTTATAAAATTACGCGGAATAAAAAGATGCGGAATTGAAAAGCGAAAAGTTCGAATAAAACGAATATAGAAATTTAAAAAAAAAAAAAAAAAACGATCGAGGTGCAAGAGGGAAAAATAAAATTCGGATCAATTCCAATCCAGTTCGTGCGACCGAAAATTTTTCATTCAGTCGCTGCATGGTCGTGCTGCACGGTTCATTACGCATAACGAAGCGATGCCTCATATCGATGCAAAGACCGCGTGGATACGCTTCACGCCGCCAGATTACAAATTACGATACCGTAGGCCGCCTTCTTCGCCCCCTCCCTGACCTCCACCCCGTCTTGTCCCCGTCGTCCCGTTCGCCTCCGTTGGCAAATAATTAATATTCATTACATATTAACGAAGCTATCGCATAAATCGCGAGGCCCGCGGCAAAAATGGTGGCAAGGATAGCGGGCGAGTTGGCGGATGTTCCGATGGAGAACGGAACATAGTTCCCTTGAGCGCCGCGAGATGGAGCGGCGAGTATCGATTCGAATCGAGGCAAAGCGATTTCCATTGTGGATGGTGATGAGACGACGATGCTTGAAAAAATCATATTCGATGCAGTTGTTAAATATTTAGAAAAATGTAAATTTTGATGTAATTGGTCGCTGCTTGATCGAAAGAGTAAAGATAATAGTTTCGATATGGAATTTAACTATTGAGAAAGAACGAGTGATTGACAAATGATTCTTTGAACAAAGAAAATTCCGATATATTCTGATATTTTAAAATTATAGAAACATAGAATAATATATTCTACGAGGTAAAATATTAGAAACGAAGAATAGAAAATTTTAAAAATTCGAAGAATAATTAATTGGACGAGACGAGACAGATGTTTGAAATAGAGAGAGAGAGAGAGAGAGAGAAGGGGAGAGAAATTTGAAATATACCTATATTTGTAATACCTAAATGGAACACAATTCTGTTCCACCTGTTCGAACATCAGCAACGAACGCGAGAATAGGTACTTTGTGTGATTTAGAGCTGGAAGATTCACTCCATTTCCTTTCGGCTTCGTCAAACGGCAATCGTAAAACAAGGTTGTAGCACAGTTTCAACAGACCTCGCGTCCCGCAATATCGGGACAAAATACAAAGTACATAAATCACACGGAAGCCCAAACTTTTTTACAACGTCTAAACCATCCTTCACGGTTTCTCAACGCGGCGTGAAAAGGATCGAGGTCTTCTTCTTCTTCTTCTTCTTCTTCTTCTTCACCTGTCTTCCCAACTTTCCCTTCGAAACCGGCACAGTGAACCGCAACCAGGAGGTTTATTTTTTTTTTCTTTTTTCTCGACGCGATAAAGCGTCGTTTTATCGGCGCATTTAAGGGTTATCGTACAATAAAAAACGGCATTATTATCAGTTAGCCCGTGCGCGAGGTCAGAAGGCTTGGAAAGAATAGAAGAGGGAGTCCTACTCTTCGGAAGCGACTCGTGAGACGCACGAGTGACTTTATGACTCGTAAAAACCTTCAGACCTCTTCACCCTCTTTCTCCCTTCTCTTCCTCTACGATGACACGTTCGTTCGTACGACCTACTCGAGACTTAATTAACCATCTAAATCCTAAGATACGATCGAAAAGAAAGGCGAGGATTGATCTTTGATAAATCAATTTTCTGAATTTCATTCTTATTCGAAAATTAACTTTTCCACGTAGTAGGATCAAATATCGTGTTTCGAAAAGTACGAAAATATTTCGAATTTCGTCGCTTTTCAATCTAATTCGAGGTAGAATTCACAATCATAATCGATAGAATCTTTCTTTTGAATCTTTCTTTTTCATAAAAAAAAAAAAAGAGAGAAAGATCGATTCGGTAGAAATATAAAGAAGAAAACTTGTTAACAATATCAACTAATGAAAAATAAATTTATATCGAAATCCATAAAGATCGAATTTAGATTAATTCGAGAAGAAAATCTTTTTTTCATAAATACTCATAAATAATATCCACTTTCGAAGAGCATAGTTATTCCTCTTTGATCGCCAACCGGCGTGTAGCCAACTCGCTAATCTCGTTGCCTCCGAGACCTCGTCCAGAGGCTTATTTCGAGATTTTCAGATTAGATACGCGGCCAAGATCGCTGGATATGTCTCGCCGCGTGGCAACCTTTAATTAACTCTTCTGCGATTTTAACAGGAGGTTTCTCTCTCTCTCTCTCTCTTTCTTTCTCTCGAAACGAAAACGGATCGTATCTCCTCGGTAAATTCTGATGCGAAATAAATTCAGAGTCGAAAGATCGCAAGGTTTCTGAAGAATGTCGCGAAGATGGAAAATAAAGATTGCCTCGCTGCTCGCGATAATTGAGGCCTGGGAACGAGACTTGCCAACGAGTGACTTTGATGGGTTTATACGAAGAGACTCGAGCTCAGCCTCGATGCGTAAATTCTTCGTTTCTAACAGGGAGAATTAGGTTAATCGTGTGATCTACGTTAATTTGTACGAGATTGAGCGCGATTTTCTAAACCGCTCTTTCATTACGTTAATTTTATTTCATTTTTTGACCAAATTGTTTCTTGTTTCATATATCCTTTTTTTTGAAATTCGCACGGTTATTAGAACAATACGAAGATTGATTAAATCTAAAATGTTAAATTTAAGAACATTATATTTCATTATAATATCACAGAATTTTTAATTATATCAATCTTTATCAATAAAATTGTTATATCATAATTACGTTGAAATCAAAGTTAAAACGAGTTTTTTTCAATTGCAAATTATATGTAGAAATCCTAGAGATCTTTATTCAATTCTCTTTGATATTTAACGTTTTTCTTTACTAGCTTACAACCAGCTTATCAAAAAAAAAAAAAAAAAATAGAAAAAATCTTTCTTCGAATCTTCTCGACCAAATCACACGCACAAATTATCCTGAAAAATCCAGGTTGAAAATTTGGCGTTTAATATTTGCCTAGCTCATCGAGATTGAAATTGAATCTCTCAGCTTCGAACGCTCGAGAAAGAGGAATCGAAGAGGAGCGTTGAAACAGCTCGAAGACGGGGTCAAAGAGGATGGAACGAGTTGCGGAAGCGCGAAAGTGGAACGAATTAATCCGCGTGTAAGTGGAAACGCGTGTCCACGCCGTAAGAGGCACCGTTTCAGCATTGACCCTGAAGGATTTGACATTGATCGATCGATATATTTCCCGGACAGCCGGCTTATTTTCAAAATTCATAATTCATCTAGCCGGTGTGACACGTCAACGTTCGCTTTCACTCGCGCGATAAATAAAATCGGCAAGGATAACGTTGAATATGTATATATATATATATAACATGCATAAGTAGCGTGTCAATGGCAAAACAATTGACTAAGTCAACTGAACAACAATCTCGAAGATTTATTCCTTCGATTCGATCATTGTTCTCGCGTCGAGATAAATTTATACGTGTAAACACGATCAATTATCCTTTTCTCCTCCCTTTTTTCTTTTTTCGACGATTTCAGAAGCCGTGTCTCGTCTCACCTCGTCTTCTCCTCGTCTTAATCGAGGAAAGAGATTTATGGAGGGGATATCTTTGGATCGAAGATGATCTTCGCAATTAATTAAAATTGTGAAGCTTGATCGAGAAAGAATCGTATCGTTGGACGATTATTTGAACAAACTTTAAAATCTCATACTCTCCTTAAGATACGTAAATTTCAACTCGATCCATCTATCATTTGAGATATGTAAATAAACCACGTTTAATTTCATCGATTCTCGAGCTTAAACGAGTTTCACGAGCATCTTTGTCAAGTATGAGCCGCTTCCAGCAAATTGGATGAAGGGGCAAAAGAGAAAGAATTGGGAAAATTTCAGATTCGAAATTCATCGACTCGAAGGAGAGAAAAATTTCGAATTAAACTGGCTCTCGGAGGAGGAGAGATTGATCGAGATCGTTGGGAGATTGTTTCTTGCCGGCAACCTTTCCGTGCGATGGAAGCGCAAGCATCCGATGTTACATTCTTAATCACATCCACGTTTAACCTTCCCATCTGACATTTCGCCTAACCTCCACAGACGTTTCTCGGAATCTCGAACAACGCTTGCCTCGGCCGAAGGTTACGTCGCGAATGTTGAAACGAGCAAACGAGGGGGGCGGGGGAGGGGGAGTGCGCCTCCTGTTCGCCACGTATATATTGACGCGAGGAATGAACTACGATCCGAATAATTAAACGCGAAGACACGGTGGATATAAGTGGCGTTAAATATTACCCGACTTTAATTGAATATCAATTTTCGCCCGTAATTGAAACGTCCATCAAACTTATTGCGAGATGTTGCAACGCCGTTCTAGGCGAATAATTTCACTCCACTGGTCAACTGTGTTTCTGAGAAAGTGTCCCTTTGTATCGAAAGAGCACATGGATCGGAGAGATTGATAAGAAAATTTGATACGATTGCTCCAAAATTTCATTTAAAATGATGTAGAGAAAGAATGGAACATCGCCTCTCTATTAATTTCGTAATTAAGTCTTTCGAAATTCCTTTCGGGGAAAATTTCACGTCTTCGAGAAAGAAATTTGACGATGAAAAGAATAAGGTATCACATTGCGGAGAACACGGCGAGGGAGAAAGAAGAGGGTTCGGGATGAACGGGCATACGGAACGATATATTTTTCCGTCTCGCGTTTCGCGCGCGTTGCGTGCAGCCGCGGCGAACGAAAGCGTCTCCGCATTGGCGGAAGGGCTGTTTGAGATCCGAATGCGCGATACGTCCGCGATAACGTTTATGTAGCGTGGTTGGTACGAGCGTGGCCTGGCGCGAGCAAACTTCCTTCCAGGTTGTGCCGGAAACTCATTGTAAATCTCGGTAGTCGGCGAGGAGGAGCGACGGTTGCTCGACCCGCACGCGGACCCACGATTTCCGTGTGCCGGTGAACACGATAACGTGGCGGGATTCCACGGCCCTTTCTCAAATATTGAAGTTGGCCCCGATCTTCTCCTCCTGTACGACGACGACACCCTCAACCACCTCACGTGGATGGCGTCAACGCGATCGGGAAACACAGCTGGCGTGCCTGAATTAATCGCTGTAAATCTCGACCGGCCCTCGTCTTCCTCCTGGACACGGTTTAAATCGAGGGGGGGGGGGAGATATTTAACCGGTGTGATGCACGTTCACGAGGATCGACCACTTTCTTTCAGCTCTCGTTCGAGAGATGGTTTTGGAAGGGAAGCGAAGGATTAAATTATTGGTTTTTGTAAAGCGTGCACACTCGTTTCTCGTGTAGATAGATTTTAAAGATAATAAGATGTTCGTTTCGAGATCCTTCGAGGCTCGCACGAAGTCTTCGAAGTTTGGTATTTGCTTACGAATAGAACGTATTCCTCTCCAGTCGAAACGTGTTTAATCAAACGGGTATATCCCATCCAGTCAGACGCTGTTTAGTATGTCGTATCTCCGAGAATTTTTTCTAATAGGAACATGTCCCAGACAGTGATCAGGCATCAATAATTCATCGGCTCTAGGACAACAACTTTCTTCGCTCGACTCTCCCATCCGACTTCCAATACGGGGATAAAGAGAAAACAAAAAACCGAGGGAAAATAACTGAATCCAAGCTGATCCAATCGAATTTTCGAGTTTCAACCACGTTCGTCCGATCACGTTGCCGCGATAATTAACCGCCTTGTTCCATATACCAACCTCGGGGGGAGGGGAGGAGAGGAGCGCAGGAGAAAGAGAGAGAAAGAGAGAGGCAAGACATTGAAGAATGAAAAGACGGGCGTAACCGTATAAAGAAGGATTTTCGATTCAACTCGTAGGGAGAAATCCTTATAAGTTGACGCGTCTTGGATCGGTAATCCCTGGCTATCTTGGCAGAAGGACGACAGACCACGATGCGCCTATCCCGGCTGCTTTGCATACTGCATACTGTTCGCTTGACGCACACGGCCGTATGCAAACTTCTGACGAGAAACAAATACCAACTAGTCCGTGGAGGTTGGAGAAGGTGCGTGCACCTCATTATAAAGCAGCAGCCGGATCCGCGATGAGATGATTCGAATTTACGGTAGCGCGCCGTTTCTTCTTCGTTTTCTCCTTTTTCTTTCCTTTTTTTTCCCCTTTTTTTTCTTCCCCGCGCTGGAATCCGCGTCTTTTCCACGCGGACACTTTCGTGCCTTCCCTTCCCATTGTCGTTTGATTAACGTGCTCGGGATGCGCTCCTGAAACATGTCGAGGGCTAAATGTCGACCGAGTCGAGAATTCGTAACTCTAATTCTTGGATCTCTTCCTTTCGGTTCAATTACCTTTTCTCCACCTGTTTGGCCCGTTATACGATTCGTTTGTTGGATTTACTTGATGCTAGAAAAAGATTACAATTATATATAAAATCCAAAAATTTTACCACAGGATTCATCTCGATCTTTGTCTCAAACGCGACACAATATACTTTCAAAATCTATCGCGAAAATTCAATAGCGTTTCGTGCAATAATTACCAAAGCTAGGATCTAGAAAATTAACGCTAAAAAGCTTTGGAAAAATATTCGAAGAAATCGAGAAGAAAGGCTCCGGCTACCGGGACAGCTTCGTTCGTGCACGCGCGAGAAGGAGAGAGAGAGAGAGAGAGAGAGAGAGTTAACCTGCATCTTGTCGCTGGAGTCGGTCGCCTCTCGACCTCCTGCAACTCGATCTCGAAGAGGAGAGAAAGAGGCCCGGATAGATCTTATCGCGGGAAACGCAGCCGGTTCGACGTAGCAGAAAGATAAAAAGGAGAAGGAGCAGGGCCCCCTCGGGGGGGCCAGAGGGGCGAGAGGGATCCGCGACATCCCGGTAAATTAACTCCGTTTGCTTCGTTCTGCCCCCCTCCCCCCTTCGCGCCTCGTCTCTCGAATTCTCCACTCTCGTTTCGCCTGTTTCGCCCCTCCTTCTCCTTCCCTCCCTCCACTCTTGGACCCCCCCGGGCCGACCCACCCCCTCCATCGCACGCTCGTGTAATTACAGAACGCTTTAAATACTCGAAATGCCTGTGTACCGTTTGCGGCGGATTTTAAAAATTACGGGACACCGGGATCGATAAAACGCGCGATCCATAAATTTTCACCGAGGGGCGAGGATCCATACCTCTATCTTGTAGTTTATCGTGTATCGGAGGGGAGGGGGGCAGAAGTGAAGCGGGAGCAAAGGATACTACGGTTGACAGTTGATTTCGTCGTTGATTTATCGGTTTCCAATGTTTAATGACTTGTTTGGCTCGTTGGTTCGTTGTAAAAAAAGATGCGAGAAAGGAATGAATCGACTATTTGAAACACTCGTGACTTCTTTTCGGAATTTTAGAGAAGAATATCGAAATTTAATTTACGGTATATGTATGAACTTGAGTTGAGAATAAGTATAATTTGTTTTGTGAAATATAGACGTCATCGATCGAGCAACTATATAATGTTTCGTTCGAATGAAGATAGAATATGTATAAAAGTTCACTGAAATTCTATCTATAATTTTATTATTAAACGTTGCTAGCAGTGTCACTATTCTGTAGTTGGCATCCTTTTGTTTGTCTTCGATACGCGATCGTCAATTGTTCAATTACTGTTCTGTAGCCCGACACGTGCACTCACGTATAACCAAAATATATCCATTCAGTTAAATCACTATATTTCTTATTTATTGTTCACCACTGCATAACCAACCAACAGAATATTTTATAAAACAGATAGAGATAATAATCTGTGAGTCTAAATGGTCCATTTAAAAGTAATTTTCATTTGAGAAAAAACTATTTTCCTGTATAATATTAAAGAGTGAACATTAAAGTGAGAAACGAACAGCACGTCATTCGAATTTTATTCTTTTCTCGTGATCGTTATTAAACGAATTAATTCCTCTCCGGCGAGGAATAAAATAAAATCTCGACCACTGGATATACCCGGTCTCGAAGAAACATCGGTGGCCGCAATAGCGGTGAGCTGTAACTCAATGGCCTCTCGACCTAGCGACCGTGAACCAACTGCTGCCACGGCCCACGCCCACGAATATATATATATTTTAGGTTCTGTGGACCGATGCGGTGTCACACGGTAAACACGCTTGGGCCACACGGTTCCAGCCGAAATCCTGGAGAAATTCGCGTGATAAGACCGGCCACGGATTAATATATCGCCGGGTCAGTTCGATATTGCTTCCACCGGTGAACGATCGATACTCTCGGCCAAGTTTTTTGCGCTTTTCTGTGACTTTGTTCCTCGGAGAGTTTCCTCTCCGAACGAACGGTGGGATGGGCGCGGATGATGGAACGAGTTGCCGTTTTGGTCCCGCGAAACGAGAACTTGACAAAGGAACTTTGACTTGCAAGGTTTTACTTGCACTTGTTAGTTCTATCGTTCTGGGATCTTCGTGAATACGATGTCGCGAAAGGGCAACGACGGGATAATATAATTTTTCACGACTATCTTGGGTATTTGTGTTATAATATTAACAATTAATTTATATCTTTTATTATCCGTTTGTTCGGCGTATCGATACATTTTCTTGATTACTGATTTGAATTATCTACTTTAATTTTATAACGCGTCACAACGTGTTTATCAATCGAAATTATAAACGAAGAGATTATTGTTCCTTTCCATCGAGCAAACTGGAAAGAAATTCATTACGAAGAAGCTACGTTTAATTCGCGGAAAATGAACATAAAGTCTCCGAGCATCCAACCATTCCCCTTCGAAATTGGCTGCAATGAAAAGAAGCTTAAGGGTTGTCTCCAAACGCAGAGGAAATACTTCGGCAACCGTTTTCCCCCATACCTTTCACCGTGACCGCGAGTTAATGGAGTCTGAATATTTATTAAGATCCTTAATTCGAATTCTCCGGCTTCGTTCTCCCATTCGTTAATCGAGCTCCTTCCGTAACTGTTCGCCAAAAGTCATCGGGTTAAACCAGGAATTAGCAAACATTCGTTACGTCCCATCCCCGATTAAACGTTTGCTCGTTGGCCCTCGTCGACGATCGATGCCGGCTTATATTGCATACATCTTTCATCTACGAATAACAAGGAAATCAAAGAATCTTGGAATTTAGAAATGTCGACGAATTATATTATTCTTCATCAATGATTCGATAAAATACGGGAGGAAGAAAATTTCTTTGGAATTTATAGTTGGTTGGTAAAAAATCGGGAGAAGAGTCGAAGAAATTTTCTTCGCAAAATTCTTACGATCGTCCATAAAGCTGAAAGATTCAGAAAAATTTCTATCCCAAGCAGAATTTTTTTCATTCTACGAAAGTATCAAACTTGAAGTTTAAATAAAATTCCTATTTTCCTACACACATACAAACACACGTATAAAATCCTTTCCTCCGCTCCAACAATGGAGAGGAAGATATCGCGTTATCAGTCGACGCCGTGGGACATTCGAGTTTGCGAAACATCGGATGCAAAAATATTCAGCGGCGAGCCGAGCTGATCCGTGAATTCAATCTACCGAATGATTAAACATCTCACTCACCCCGTGGAGAGATCAACTCCCCCTCCCCCTCACTCTTGGTCGAGAGAGAGAGAGAGAGGAAAAGGCGGAGAGAGTAAAACGGAGCAACAGGGAGAAAGAAGGACGGCTCGTGGTTGCTCGTGGTGGAGGGATGGGGGATATAGGATGAGACAGGCGGAATGGCCGGGGTATTCCTCCGCTGAAACTTTTTCTTCTCTTCCCTTCCTTCTCTCCTCTTTCCTTTTTTCCCCCCCTTTATTTTTATCTCGGAAACCGACCGCGTCCCCGTACAAATTGCCTTTCGTCCCGCTTATCTCGCCGTGGCCCCTCGTGCGCACATATTTAATTAGAATTAATGCTCGAGCCGCGTGAAAATTAGCATCGTGCCCGGCTCCGCTCCTTCTCCTTCTCTCTCTCTCTCTCTCTCTCGATGTCGTTCCTCTCCCGTGTCTTGTCCCTCCGTCCTGCCTCTTACGTCATTACCGGAAATAACCTGGCCTCGCAAGGTGCGAAAACCCGAGTCCGAGTTCGTGCGAGTTCCACGGCCGACCAGGCCCTCGAGGAGTGGGCAGGGGTCGTTAAAACTTGGATCCCTTATCTGACCGGATCGCGGACCGGTGAACGCACCTTTGCCTCTCCATCTGCTTTGTCGTTTTGGGTTAAGGAGTGGCTTGGGTTACGGCGCCATCGTTAGTGGAAAATTCGACGGTTATCGAATGCTGCTTGCCACGATTCATTCCGGATGGATGTTCAACGCTGCATGTCACTTAAATCCAATTTAGATAGATGATTGACTCGATAATATATCCCCTTTTTATCCTCCTTTTTTATAGAAATATTTGTTTTATATTATTTTATATTGTTCGGTAGGGATAGTAGTAATTGGTATTTCGAATTTTTCCAGTATATTCAATTTTCAATTTAAAAAAAAAAAAAGATGTTTATTCGCTCACTCGAACGAATCAAGCTTCGCGAGTTTCAACATCACCTCATCCCCGATCCTCGATTATTCTTTATGTAATCCAAAAGAGAAAGAGAGAGAGAGAGAGAAAAGACGAAGGAGAAGAAGAGAGAAAGAAGGGAGAGAACTCATGTATCACGATCGAATTTCCAGCATGACACGTTACAATTCTCTGGTTACATTACGGGAAACTAACCGTTGGCATAAATCACGTGGAAAGTGGATGCGCGTGCATTCACGGGCGGCGTGGACGGCGAACTGTCGATCCCTCGTATCGCGATCGTGGATCCCCAAGGGGAAGGGAGCCGGGATTTCGCGGGAATATCTTTTCCTCCTTGCGTCCTACGATTTTCCAACGTCGGACATATATTATATTCGGCGTTCAGCTTTTCGCGCGAAAATATCATTCCTCCCTCGAGTCCAATACGATAACTCAAGCCTTGTTGGAACAACGTTATATAGGAAGGATGCTGCTTCTCCACACCGACCGACCGGTCAAAAGTCGATCGAGTATGCATCACTCGATTGCTCCTTGGTTCGCGTTATGGTCCTCCGGATTTGTCCGTCGTTCCCTATTTCTTCAACTTTTCAAGAGAACTTTTGAAGAATTCGCGCAGAATGGAAGAAACAAGATATCCCTTGTTTGATAGCGTGGATAGTTGTTGTTTGTGGATAATTTATATCGTGGATTAGTATATTTGGAGAGCCAAGTAGTTTAACAGTTTGATTTAATTGAAAGTGGATATTAGATTCGATGAATCTAAAGGGGATTGTGAGGACAAGATATATTTTAGAGCTCGAAATTGTAATCATAACAGATATCGACCGTATCGTAAAGTCAACCGATTTTTCCATTCCCATATTTTTCGAATAAGCGAACCAATCCAGAATTCGTAATCTGATCAACACGAATACTCGTTTTGCGCGTGAATCTTTTCGCGCATCAATGTTTGCTCCACTAGCGGATTTTTAAGCACAAACATGTAGAAGTGATCGATCGATCGAACATTATTGCCACGAAATCCTGATGAATTTTTCTGCAACTGTTTCTTTCCCCTTAATATCAATATTCTTGCCTAATACTTTCACGCGCGAATGGAAAACGAGATGCTTGACGCTTTAATTACTTTCCTTCTCGGGGCGTGGAATCGTCTGGAAACTGATGGAACGTCCCTCATCTTTCCACCGGTGACACACGAGCACGAAACTAGCTCTTTTGTTGGCCCATTGTCCGGCTTGGAAGTGGCACGATGGGTACCGATTCGCCGATCCAATTATCTACCGACAATGTCTCGCGCCGCATCCTGTAGGCGGAACACGGACTGACAATCACGTTTCTATCTGGTAACGGCGACGTTGCCTCTTCGCGCTGCCTCATCGGATCCGATCGAATTGTACGGGCTTTCAATTTCGTGCCTTAGTTCGATGGACAACTCGGTGAATGCGGTGGCTCGTTCAAAGCAATTCGTATTTTACGGAAATTCGCCCGATATTCTCTTGATTCGATTAAGAAACACTATTCGCCCAAATGATTTTCGTCTGATGCACGTAGGGAGCGATAAGAGTAATCGATGCCTTCGTTTCCAAATATTCAATCTCGAAGGTAATTTATTCTTGAAAGTTTTTTTTTTTTTTTTTTTTAGAATAGAAATTTTTCATCGATCTCATTCAATTTATACACTCGTTCCTCCCAACGCGTGTAGAACAACGAAAAGCTAAAATTCGATAAATTGTTCGAGATAGGTGATGTAATTAACGTAACTATTTCTCTTTTAGTTCGAGTTTACGAAAATCACGAATACATAAATCAACAACAAGGATTATCCAATTATCTCAAACTTCAATTCCACTATGAAATATCATTTTATCCTCGTTCAATTTCAATCGATCTCGTCCAATTTACTCGTGCCTCTTAATGCGCACGTAATGGAACAACGAAATTCGATAAATTACCGATAAATCCGTATAAAAAAGTACAACCTCTTCGGGGAGCATCAGTTCGAAGGATCGCGGGGGGAGGGGGGGCATTACTCTGAAACGCTATCCCATTAACACCGTCGTCCATTCCGTCACGGGGTCGTTCACCGTTCGATCCTTCGAAGAACGGGCCGATCAAAGTAACACCTTTCCCCCTGAACCGCATCGATCGGGACGTGACGTGGATCCGATCTAATTATCCCCCACACACCGTCTCAGCATCGTGGCTTGGCCAAGTGACAATCAGCTCTTCTATATCTGGCGAACGATATCGTTCCGGCCGCTGCTTCGTCGGATCCGTCAGGGAGCCAATCACGGCGTGGCCGTTCCCGTGCCGGAAACCGGAAGCGAAGGAATCTCCTCTCACGGTGTGTACGTGGCGTACGCGTGGTGTCCTCTCTCTCTCTCTCTCTCTCTCTCTCTCTCTCTTTCTCTTTCTCTCTCACTGTTGGCCCCCTTCGCAGCGGGAGGATATTGAGAGCGGGCTCGCATCGCGCTGGACATAATTTCCGCCCGACAAGATCGGAATTGCTAATGACGTCACTACCGCCTCCGCATCATTCAACTCGAAACCAGCCAGCCTGGCGCTTCCTCGCTTCCTCCAACGATCCTTGGACGACCAGGCTGCGTCTTCTTCGTCTTTCATCCCCGCTGAACGGTCAAACGGTAATCCGACTGTTCGTAATTTGTGTCCGAATGTGAAATAAAAACCTTGGATGGTATATGCACGCCACCGTCGTGTATACAGAGTTCTTTACGAGAATTTTGTATTTCCAATGATGAATACGCGTGTCCATCTATACGCGCGTTTGTCTTTGTCCCCTCCTAGGGGAGGGGGTAGTAGTGGTAGCTTCGGTTTTAAGCTTCTCTTATTATCCTCCAGGTGAATATACACCCCCTGGTCCCAACAAATCAGGCATCAACGAAACCGATCACCGATTCGGGGGGTGATAATCTACGTCCCCCTTCCCCCTCCCTTTATGTAACGCGGTTACGTCTAAATCACACGGCCGAACAAATATCCTTATTTTATTCAACTACATAAATCGGAGGGACGTCGAATCGGGTAGCGAGAGAACTCGACGAGCCAACAGATTAATGTCCCGAAAGTAGTCTATCCCCGTGTGTGGTATCCGGGGGAGGGGAGGGGGGGAAACAATGCCGCGGCGAATCGAGCGGCGCTGGATTAAATTCAATTGTTAAGCACGCAACGAGACGAGGTAGATTTACGATCGAGATGCCTCGATCTTACAAATTTCGAGCGAGTTCCCTCGCGACGCTACGCGCCACCCCTCGATAAATATTTCTCTTTAGATTTTGGATTATTGTCACGCCCGGCTGAACCGAGGGAGAGAAGACTCTCTCTCTCTCTCTCTCTCTCTCTCTCTCGTCACCGTTAGAGATTATATATCATAAAAACTGTCCACAGAGAGAAGCGTGTCGCCTCGTCGCCTTCGATTTATTCATCCGAAAATGGCGCTCGTTCCTTCGCGAATTTCAATCGGCCGCTGTCGTCCTCGCCGCCTGTCTTTCTCATTAGCGTCACACACACGCCGATGAGGTTTTTCATTAGTCCCGCCGATGCATTCCCGTTAGACAGCCCCGGCGGTGCCGCCTCGAAACCGGCCACGGCCGAGGGAGGGCGGAAGGGGTCGGGAGACATTTTTAATTACAAGCCGGAGGTAGCGGCCCCCCTCCTCCCCACTCTCCCCCTCCCCCGCGCCAACTACTCGCCATCAACTGCCAAATATTTCCGGCGTGTCATTGGACGACACCCCTGTCCGCGCCTCCCACCATTCCGCCACCCCCTCTCGAATCCTTCACGGTGACGAATTCGCCGAATTAGCGCGAGTTTTTGCCATTCCATCGTCTCGAGAAGGGTTCTTCCTCTTTCCTTTTCTTTTTTTTCTTTTTTTTTTTTTTTTTTTCCGGATCTAATCGGCGGTGGGAAGGATTCGAGTCCTCCTGCAGAGGACGCGCTCTTTCCAATTCGACGGAATTAATTGTAACAGTTTTAGGGGACGAACGAAGGGGGAATGAAATCGAAGAAGGATCTTTTCTTTTTCTTCTTTCTTCTTCTTCTTTCGAAGTGGTGAGAGAGAGCATGGAATATTTTCGAGGAGAGGAGAAGACTCTTTCGTTTATCGATGGATCGTTTAATGATGAATTAGCGAACCCTTTCGGAGGGCCGTTAAAAGCTGGCTCCCTTCTCCCCGGACACGTAAAAACCGAGTGTATCGACGGTGGAACGCAACTTTATCGGTCCTTTTTACATATTACACACATTGGAAACAGTTTCCATTTGATCGGCCCATAAACCCCGCATTCCGGCTTTTTATTCACACCTCCGTGACGTTTACGAATATCTGCCTAGGGTAATTCCCGCGATAATAATTCCCGAAAAAGCGAAACAAACGGGGACGTCATTCTCGAAAAACGGGTGGAGGAGTGACGAAAACAAGGAGGATGCTGGAAAAAAGGGTGGTGGATGAAGCGGTTAAAAACACGATTAAAAAAAAAAGAAAGAAAGAAAGAAAGAAAGAAAGAAAAGAGAATTGGAAAGAGAAAATATATATATGTGTGTGTGTGCGTATATCGAGGCTAACTTTCATATTCGTACTTTCGTATTCGTGTGAAGTGAGAACAGGGGTGTGAAGGGTAAAAGGCGTGTGTTTTCCCTTCCGCAGTGTGCAGTCTGTTGGCGAGTCTGTTCCTCGCGCGCTGGTAGGGACGATTTAATAACGACGCGGTAAATTAAAATGATAGACGTCATCCCTCCGACTGGCGGCCACTGAGAGCCCATCAATTAATGGAAGCCTCCACTTCATTTGCCTATAAATAAATAATCGTCGAGTGGCTCCGCTCTCTCGTACAAGAGGTGTCACTCCGCGTGGGACGGAGAACGTGGGGGTGGAAACGATGGAGGCGGAGGATGAGAAGGCAGCAGGAAGATGGCTTTCAAATATTAACGTCGTCTCGTGGACGTCACATACGTTACCCTTGCTCCGACGTTCCCGTGTTCGAACAGATGCGTACCGGTCTCCATGTAACGTTTTTTCTCGTCCCACGCGACGGGAAAATCGAAAAAATTCCCTCCTCCGTGTTCGACGAGCGCGGAGCAAAAAGGGTTGGAAATATCGGCGTGAAAATTGGAACTACGGTATCGTGGACTTATTTTAATTTGGGAAAAATTAAATTTCCTATTTCTTTCGACCGTTTATTCGAACGAATATCAGATAAAATAAAAACTTTTCTCTTTCATCGATTTATAAAGTTGCATCCCTAAATTTCACGAGATCACGCGTTCGTTCATTCAGCGTTCAAAAACATTGAAAAATCCAATTATCGCGATCTATGATCTATCAATTTCCAACTAAAACTCCCGTCTTTTAATAGCGGAGAAAAATTACACGCCGAATACCGATAAATTAAAATTTACCCTTCTTTAAAAACGAAAAAAAAACAACATCCAACGTTGCAAACTTTTTCAATACGATCCCCCAATTCGCTCACTCCTGTTTAAACATCTCCTCGTCTACTCCTCTCCGGTCGGGAGGAGAGGGGTTGTTTATTCGCCTGCTGGCCCAAGAAAAATCGTTGAATAGGAGAACGGGATGCGGGGCTGTTTTAATTAGTTTTTAATTTGTTTCGTAATGGCCAGGCGTGCCTTCATAATTCGAGGTATTTTTACCACCGCGACTCACCCCTTCTCGCCCGCTAGTTCGCGCTCCGTATCTCTACTCGTCCCGAATAATATCCAGACCGTGAATAGGTGGTGGATTCCGGGCTCTCCGGGGACGAGTACATCGCTGGAAACTTTCCACCAACGAAGGGATAGCCTGCTAACCAGGTAGATTTAGTTTACAGTTGAAAAAAAAAAAAAAAAAAAAAAAAGAACGCATCCTTATCCTTGGCTAGCATCGCAACCACTTTTCATCCCTTCGACCACTTATCTCCTGCTCGCGTTAAAAAAAAAAAAAGAAAAGGAAAAGAAAAGAAAAAGATTGTTCGATTAAATGTATGCATCGAATCATGGTTGTCTCGCGGATAGGCCAACATTGTCGCGACTCTTGTGGTTTATTGGTTTATTTGCAACCCTTTAAATTCGAAATTTTAATATGGAGAGATTATAATCGGCACGTAGTAAGTTAGGGACGGGGGTTCGTGTGAATGAAATTTTACCCGAAATCCCGGTTTTATATTTACGTACTCGATAAAAAGTGGCCGCACAGGATGCGCTTTCGGTTGGTATATTTTCGAATATACCATTGATGAAGTTCTCCCAATGCAATAATGTTTAATTGTATCGACGAGGTGGCTCGTTACTCGTTCGCGGTCCCACGTGAAAAATAATTCGATGGCTGCTCGATAGCGAAAGCAACGAGCACCTGTCACTCCGCGTAATTAACAATTATTATACCGTATTTTTGGCGCGCAGTGAATCATCGTAATAAACATACATCGTAATAAAGAAAACGTTTGGTTACCAGCAAGAAAATGGAAATTCGAAGGTAAAAGATAAGAATCAACGGTAGACACTACGTGTCTATTTATTATTACGGTTTCGTATTGTATCACGCGTCGTTAAATGAAGAATTATCATTTTAATTTGAACGATTCTCTTATTTCGACGGCAAAAATACGAAAAGTTTGTTCAAAATAGTTTTCGAAAACGAGAGCTGTCCATATCCACTCCATTTTGCTTTCACTTTACAAAACGTATTCCAAATTTTTTCCAAGAAAGCTCCAATCCAGAACGACTCTTCCCATTTCCTCAATAAAATTCTTAACGAACGCAAAAAAGAAAATTTTCCAAATTTTCTTCGAAATACCTCGAACGCCCTTCCAACGTTCGTTCTTCATCTTCGTTACATCTCCTCGCTTTTCCAACGAAATTTCTCTAATTTCCTTCCTCGCTCTGAATGAACGAAAAATCTCCTCCAAACTTTTCTCGAACGCAAAAAAAAAAAAAAAAAAAAGAAAGAAAGGAGGATCGAAGAAAGCTGGAAGCAAGGCGCAACAACGAAACCGTCTAGATCTGAGCCTCGTAAAATCTCGTGGAGGACGTGGTCGAAGTTTCGGAGCGGCCAGGAGTTAACCTTCCGCGACGACGAGCGAGTTGGTCGCTCGTAGTTTCGCGGCGTCGGCGAGACAGAGCGTCGCTCGTTCCGGAGGAGGCGAGGAGGCGCGCACACCCCCTGAAGAAGAAGAAGCAAGGACGCGCTCCGTCGGCGGGTAAGCTCGGGATTTATGGTAGCGTCGCGACGTCCGTCTTCACTCGCCGTGACGCCCTTCCACCACTCGAAAAGTCCAAGGTGAGAGCGCCACGGGAAACGACGTGGATCCTCTTCTTAGATTATACTCCTACGCTCGACCTACGAGGATACATCGCAAACAAAAGGATCGTCCTCCTTTTGTTACTGTGCTTCGCAATTTTTTTCTCTTTCTTTTCTTTTCTTTTCTTTTTTTTTGGTGTTGATTTGAGAGACGGTTCATGGTGTGTGAGTAATACGTGTGACTTGATTCGATTATTCGTCGAATCGTTTACGAATTTTATATTTCCTCAGACGAATAAGTTGGAAAAGTAAGTCTTTGAAATTGAGGAAAAAATATGATGAATTTTGAGCGAATGGATATTGAGTTGAGTATAAATTTGATTAAGAGATTAATCGGTTGTTTTTTTTTTTATCTCGAATTTGAAACTATGCAGCGTACGAAAGGATTTTATTTCACTCGTTTTTTGCATGGAAAATCTCATGGTTAGTTGTATCTGGCTCATTCTGCATAAAACACGAAATTTAAATTACACGCACTATAAATTAGCGAAGAAGTTTGTTAAAATTTGCTGTCATTAATCTTTTTCCCCACAAACGGTGTATAAATAATAATAATAGTCACGAAAGCATTATACAAAATTTGTTATAATAATACTCAACGAATGGGAAATGTTTTCATGCTTCAAACGTGAAAAATCTTCCAGTTTCGACCAGTTTCAATTGGTGGATACTTATTATCTTATTATATTATTCATATTTTTCATTGATCGACACCAAAAAATCTTTAAAAATCATCCGAACAAAGAAACGTATTCCATCTCTCACCCTTTGAACCGAGATTCTTTCGAGTTCAGAGAAAATACAGACAAATTACCTCCGGATGAAGAAACGTTTTCCATCTCTTATTCTTTGAATATATCTGATATATATATATATACCTGAAAATATATGAAAATCATCTTACATTGAATTCAATTCTTAAATGAAAAATCTTCCAGCTCCAAGTATTATTTTCAAATAATAATTTTGAAAATCATCCGGATAAAATATCAGAAAAATTTCTCACTCTCTGAACCTGCCATTCAGTACTCAATTTCCTATTAAATTCGACGAAGATATTTTCAAATCTTTCCTACCCTCATATTCAAATATCACAAAGTGACCGACGATTCTATCGAACAAATTCAAAGAGAAATAATCCTCGTCATCCAAGATTCTTCGAAAATCATTCGAATAAAATATCAGAAAAATTCCCTTTGAGCCTGCCATTAGTATTCAATTTCCTATTAAATTCGACGAAGATATTTTCAAATCTTTCCTATCCTAATATTCAAGTATCACGAACAAAGTCACCAATGATCACCGCGACTCGATCGACCAAAATTCAAAAAAAAAAAAAAAAAAAAAATAATCATCCTCCCCAGCCATCGATCGCCACCCAAGGATCTCCAAAAATGATCCGGATAAAGCGGCAGAAACGTTCTCTGCCTTACTCGTTCGGGCTTATCAGGGAGGGGGGGTTAATGGTAGGAGCGGCTCGCGTATTTCACGAGCACCTTTCGTGGCGCGGAGGAAGGTTATCCCGGTGTATATATATGCGCCACGAGTATCTGGACTTATGATGGAAACAATTTAGAGGCTTTGGCTGCGAGGCGGACATGTGTGGCGGGGACCCGGGTCTCTTCGAGCTCCGCGCGAGCTCGTAGCTCGGGGATGTGCTCAGGGTGCTAGCGACCGGTCACAGGGACGAATACGACGCCGTGTGTGCCAGTTGGAGGGAGTTAAGCCGCAATAAGTCGAGGGATGAGCGCGAGATGTGGCCGAATCGTAGCTCGCATACTGATACCGTTTTCCATGGATGTTCCACGGAGAGAGAGAGAGAGAGAGAGAGAGAGAGAGGCGTATCTCCTTTTTCCATCCCCTGCCTTCTTTCCTGGCTGTTCCATCGGCGGCGTGTCGCGGTCAGAATTTTCAAGTAATTTCACCAAAGGCCATCTCGGGTGTCAACGGTCCGCTCGTGCCTTTTTTTTCCCCCTCCCCCTTCCGTTCCAAGAGGGGACGAGAGGAGAAAATATATCGGCGAAAGCGATGGTTTCCCTCGCTCGCAACGAGATACGATACGACGCGTTTAAATCGTCGGAGTAATCGTGGGTAATTCGAAGTTTCGAGCTATTTCGTGATCGACTGCCTCGCGCGAGCAACAACCGGTTTCTTCGCCCTCCTCGCTTCGTGATTCCTGGTGACTTTTGCCTCGCGTACTGCACTACTGCTTGCTATATTTTCTACAATATCGTAGACGAGTTTAGAACGATTCTTAGATTATTGTCTCTTCTGTGTAATAATAATAATAATAATAATAACAATCGATTTTTTAACACGTTGTCATCGTTCATCAATCCCGAAGATTTTATTTAACAATCGTTGTTCCTTGTTAGCAAGAAACATTACTTCGGAACAGTCGAGTCGAGTCGACTTTCAATCAGGTTCGTTATATATTTAGACAGATGAATCGAATTTTCAATCAATTATCCTTTCCTTTTACTCAATATCGCATCTTTTACATACTCGATTTCCAAAACAAAAAAAAAAAAAAAAAAAAAAAAAGAAAAGGAAATCACCGAAATTCCCTCGATCCTCGAGACGAAAATACTGGGAAAATTTTCCAGCGAAACGGCAGACCAGAATGAATTCCAGCGTACCGTCCCCGTGGATAATAATTCATCGAATATCTCCAGAAGATGGGAGGCACGGATCTCGCGGGCAAAGGCGGCCCGCTCATTCCGATATACGTTTGCCAATAACCCCCGGGACCGTGTACATTTTTATCCTCTCGGTGGGGAGGAGGGGCGGGGGAGGAGGACCACCTACCGGCACTTTAATACCTTTGCATCGAAACCGGCAGACCGGATAAACGTCTCGATGCGAGGTCGAGAGTTATGGATCCGGTAGCCGCGCCGCGTGGATCTCTCCCCCTTCCCTCTACCCGATCCCTCAAACGATCGTGAAACGATCCGGTAACGACAGCGCCAGAAACAACCTTCCCGCTAACGAGTGCTTGAAACGAAATTGCTCCATCGCCGACGGTTCTTTTATAAATTTCGATCGGCGATACTTAATCGAACCACGGGCACGGCGCGGCGCGGCGAGGCGAGGCGAGGCGATGCTTTTATGCTTTCCGGCCGATAGGTATAGGGAGAGGTACACCGAAGAAAATTTATCAGGTGGACGTGTTTCGTTAATTTTATCGCGGATGGAACGGTGGTTTTGTAATTGAGCCGGTGTTTATTGGCTTGTTAAGCGCAGTTGAGAAATTTTTCTCCTTTTTCGAGCCGAGGGGAAAGCCGTGTTTTGGACTTTTTGGAACAACGTTTAAGTTGGGAGGGGGAGGGAGAGGGGCTACCGTGGTATTCGAGTAGAGCAGCGTGGGACACGGCACCTTTTTCATTCTTACGCGCAAATATACGTATATATATGTATAAAGGTTATTATTCTTGCAAGTGTTGCGTATATGTATATATATTTTTCAAGGTACGGCCGGTATCTTGATTTATGCTCTCTTCACTTTTCGTCGTTTTCTATTTATTACATCAACGTTATCGGTATCTACGCAACAAAGCGTATTACATATAAAGTCACGTGCAATAATTACATACTGCACTCGCGTGTACAAGTGTGTATATCTATGCGTACGAGTCGACGATTTATACCCGCGCAAAATATATATTTACCTGGAAACTTATCTTGTCGAGTTCTAATCTACTTTAAACTTCGGTAGAATCTCATCATTTTTCAACGAGCGCGTTGCCTCTTGATAAAGAATTCAAGCAGCTACTAAAAACTACCGCCTTGCTCGTATTTACGTATGATTGAAAATAAAGGAAAATATAGGTGGAAACACTTTTTTTGAAAAGCGGGTTGTTGGTGGGAAATTCACGCGTAACGCAGACATCGCCTCGGTCGGGGACGAGCGTGACCGCGCGAGATGGCCGAATTTAAATTCGAGTTCGAAACGGCGACCGTGGGACGAGCGGGTTGTGTGTTTCCAAGTCATACGTGCACGCGGTGAAGCCTCAAGAATCGTGGTAGATCGGGGTAGCGCAAACAATACACGTTGTAGGCAACCCGTGTCCATGCATAATTCAAATAGTCGCACAGCCGTCCGTGGAACCGCGGAACCGAGCGAATTTTCCCTTCCGTTTCTGCCTCCGTTCCTAGTAAATACGTAATCAGACCTCGCTATCATCCCGGTTTCCCTTCCCCCCCCCTCCCACTTCTCCTCCCCCGTGATCCACCCCCGTGAGCGTGTATATGCGCGCGCGCGCCCGTATTTCTCGTTTCACCTCGTCCCGTGGCGTGGAGCACACGGATCTCTCCATCGTCGTAGACGCGGTTTCATCCCATCGACCAGCCCTCCGCCACCCCTCCTCGATCCCTTCTCCACCGTTCATATACCGATACGGGAGGTTTACACAACAACGCCCATAAAACACGTATGAGATCTTCTGTACCGCATTGCGACACTTTGACGCTACCTGCTAGTCGCTTTGGGGGGGAAATGCCGTTTCGCGGCGCGGCCCCACCTGCTGCGTGCCACGCGGAAAATGGCAAAGTTTGCCTGGTCCCGATCCGCCGGGATCGAGGGGCCGATACCGAAAAGTCACCCGATCAACTTAGTCCCCCTCCACTTTGAGGGCTCTGTTGAGCGGAAAATTGTATCGCGTATTCGTCGTGATATTCTGGAAGGAAAGTGACGCTTTAAATCGTTCAACGAATTCTGAAAATTGCGAAAATCCGAACGGAAGATTCTTCTATGATCGTAAAATGCAACGTTGCGCGAATTATATATCATCCGTATAAATTTCCAAGCGGACGCTTCTCTCTCTTTCTCTCTTTTTCTTGAAAAGAGAAACACGCAAGAATTCCGCGACTTCCTTCGAGGGTGATACGCACCCCCTCGGTACGGCCGATTCTCGATGTTACTCTCCTCTCGCGCCAGTTCTCGCGCGGTTGATCGCCGCGGACGAGCGTACCTTTCCTTTTGTCAAGCCTCCGGTGAAAAACGTCGTCGCAGCTGCGGAATGCTAATGTACAACGCCATGGTTCTGTCTTGCGCTTTAAACTGTCGCCCCGCGGAAATTCTTCCCTCTGGAACACGGTGTGGAGAGGGTAGGAGAGGATGAAGGAGCGAGAGGAGGGGGGAGGGTGGGAGGCAAGGAGGAAAGCTCTCCACCAAAGCGATTCCAGCAAGCGGTGCACCGTGAAATTTCGAGGCAGTAAATTCCGATAGCAGGGTTCCAAGCTCCGGCTGGTGGCTGCCACCGCTACGCTGTTCCATTTCGGATTCGATATCGGCTATCGACGAGCATTGTTTCACGTTGCAACCGCGCCACGTTCCTCGGTATAAGTTAACGGCGACACGGGGGAGAAGAGTGGAACCGAAGTCGAAAATAACTGTGCCCACCGTTGTTTGGATACGTCGCCTCTGATCGATGATCTTCCTTCGTTTGGAAATTTCGATAGAATATTGGTGTCCTCCTGTTAATTGTTTTATATTCGATTTTTGTATCGTTTAAGATTTTAAAACGTATATGAATTTAGCAACAGAACGTTCAGGGACAAGCCAAGAATGTAACTTAACATTCGATTAAACCTTATTAAAATTCGGAAAACTTTAAACCTCTATAACTCCGAAGATAGTGACTTCCGGTCGATCAACGAGAGATCGTTAGAAGCGCGAAACCTTGCCCTTTAAAATGCTTTTTTATTCATCTCGATACGACTTCCGGTTCCCGAGATATCGTCGTGTAAAGAAAATGTAATTTTTAATCGTTTACTATCCCTTTTCTCGTCGCTTGCCGCCACCTCTCACTCGCGCCTCGTCTCACTGATCTCTCCCAAACCCTAAACAAGGCGAGAGACGCGATTCTTAGAAAAACGTAGTACGCGTTTCCAGGAAGAAAATATAGGTCACCGACTCGCGAACCCATTCATAATCCTCGCGCGATCTCGAGTATCATGGAAACTTTGAAACCTTATATCTCAGCAACCGATCAAGATATTGCGACGAAACAAAAAGGAACATGAATGCCACGATTTCCTCTATTTTCTCACTATATTTTGACGGCAAAAATTTTTTCGTTTCACCTTCCGTTTCTTTAAACGAAAAATCGAATCGTTATTGATTTTATACGAATGCGATATAATGTGAATATTTCTCTTCAATTTTAAAAATCTTCGTTCGCAACGTAAGAATTCATCCCATCACCTTCCTTCTCATCGCATCCCAAGACTTTAGCCAAGGTTCAATTAACCACGATACACATACGCCCTCGTCCTTTAATTTTCCTAATGGACGTTAAAGCGTGGCGGGGGCCACTTAGCGTGACATTTTCATCGGGAGATTTCGTGGGATAAACACGAGGCGGCCACGGGAGCCCCGGAGTAATGCCTGCGGTTCACGAGGCAGCCGCGCGGGGCTTCGTCCTCCGGTAATCCGACGTGACACATCGCCGATGCATCGAGCTGAACACCGCCTCCGAGGAGGGGGAGAGATGCATTTGCAGCCGATTGTCACGGCTCTGTGTTCCTGGCCGAGCACCAGACGGAGACGAAGAGCCGTGCCAGGACACGAGATGAAACGGAGAGAGATAGAGAGAGAGACACGGAGATGAGAATCCGTTGTCGCGGCGCGGTTGCCTTAAGTCGGTTGGTTGTTAAGCCGCGAGACGAATTCTCTTGGACGGGGAACGTTTCTTGCTAATGCCAACGCCGTACCTAATCTGCCTTTCGCCTTTCCTTTTCCACTCGCCTGGGAGGGCATCTCTTAGGGAATCTCCTTTCGCCTTTGATTCGCCAATCTTCGAATATTTTGACCACGGGCCCTCGTGGATTCTACATACACGGATGAAATTTTGACGTATCCAACGTGTCGATTATGAATTTTCAATTTCCATTCGATTTGAGAGGATACGATAGAAGAAAAAGTTATTAAGAGAAAGAGTGATTGATCGATATCGCAACTCTCTTACAACTCTATCTAACTATTCTTCGCTCGCCCCATATAAATTCCATGATTGTTACGTGTAAAATATACACGCAGGCACGTGTATATTCAGTAAATGGGAAGAGATATGGTTCGAAGTGTGTTCTTCATTTTCGAGTTTCGGCGCAGGCTGATTAATTATTAATGGGATCGTGAAACGTACACATTGAAGATGGTTATAGAACGAGCAACTTTATTACGGATGCATGGCGGCATTATTATTAAGTCATACGACTCGATGTTGGTGAATACCCTCGACCATACAGCAACCACTACGCGTTTGCCTGTTTTAGACTTGCGAAACGCGATATAGACGATTCCTCGCAACATCTGGCGCGGCATAGATTGTAAAACTTGGATGCTCGCGGTTCGACTCGTGAAACTGTGCATATGCCGATGACAACTGAATCATGAAATTTAACACCGAGGATAAACTGTGTGATTGCGCAATTCTCGAATCGTGATTCGCATTTGCGCAAAGATTGTTATTGCCACATCGTGGACATTCAAATCGCGATGTTCACGAAGCCAAGCAACCCAAATGCAAAAAAAATTCCTCGCGATTCTGAAAATATTTCGAACGGGCCGCCGCGTCTTCGTGAGGGGAGCCTTATGAAAATTTAGCCGGCAACAGAGTCTTAAATCTCATTAAAACGGGGAGCTCTCGCCTCCCCGTTGATCGAAGGAGGAGAGGGGGTGTGGAAGAAGAATGGATAACTCGCGCCGGTGTAAAGAGGGGTGGAGGGATCGTTTGGCTGACGACGACGAGGGAGTAGCGACTGCGTGGGAGGATGCCACCACCCTAATTACCCCTGGCTCGATGAAAAAAAAAAAAAACGAATTAAAGAAAAGAACGAGGCGGGGCAGGGCGAGGGTGGGCTGCTCGTGACAGCTAGCTAATCGGGGTGTTTAAGAGTCTACATTGATCGCCCGGGCCTCGTTAAAACCGGGCAGAGGAAAAGGCTCTCGCCGCCTTATTTTTGCCAGGCGTGATAATAGGGGGGTTGGTTCGAGTTGGAGCGAGGATGGGAGGGGGGCCGAACGAAAGAACGGTGAATCCGTATGGCCAGGCCGATGGTGATTTACGGGGGGGTAGGCTCGCGCCACTTTGCATACCGATCGACGAAATCGCGCCCTGGCCATTACGCGTCCCGATGGCCAATCAGAAGGCCGCGATGATTCATGCATTACGTGCAAAAAATTGCCGGATAATTTCGGCCGATAATTAAACGCGCCGTCGATTTTTTTCTTCTTCTCCTTCCTCTTTCTTCTCTTCCTTCCCCTTCACTTCGACCGAATCTTGAGAGAATAGATCGAGTTCTAGATCGTATTTCTAGATTGAGGAATTCTTTATTTTTGTTTCGTGTTTAATTAATATAATATTGTTGAATTGAAATGATATAAGTTATTATTGTTGCTTGCAATTACGATTACGATAATTCTTTTCTTCTAAATCAATTACGGAAGTAACAATGAGTTTTTCACGAAAGATGATGATCGATCAATTTGTTACCAAGCAAAACCAGAACCAGTTTTCCTGTAAAATCATAGAATTCTCGAGTTTGAAATATTGAACGTGCATTACGAAGAAGTTATATTTAAAATATCTGTACCAATATTACAATCTCTATCCTTTCCTCGTGAAAATTAAAAACAACACACAACGAAGTTGCACAAGCAGCAGAATCGTCTCGCGCGCCGCCAAAATCGGGGCGCTCTCATACATATTTCCCGACTGTTTCGAGTGTCGAGACGAGGCCAAGACGAGAGATCGTCGATTTCAACGTTAATAATGAAAAGAAACGAGATAACCACGCGTCCGTTTCCGGGGGCGACGCGCGGGACGGGGCGTAATTAAATAAAGTCAGCTTCTTCCGTTCTCCATTATCTCTTATCTCTGAGCGTCGCGATGCCGTTTCCATGATGCCCGACCGAGTCCGATATTTTATTTATTTAGATGGCCGAGATGAGAAAAAGTAATCAAGGGTGCGCTAATGGAAGGAGCCGGCCGGCTCCTCTCTCGTCTCTCGCTTTTTCTTTTTCTTCACCCTTGCCGGACCCATCATCCGCCATAATTAAGCGGCGGCGTAATTCAACTCGCTCGCTTCGAAGCGAATAACGCGTGTGAAAGTGCACGGACATCTCAAGATGCCAATCGCACGTGCTTGTGTTTGTTCCATTTCCTCTTGCAGCATAAGCGTTGCGATTAATTATTGCCGATCGAGGAAATTGGAGAATCGATGTCACTTTGAGAACTACTTTTTTCTTTCTTTCTTTTTTCTTTTTTCTTTTCTTTTTTTCGTGAATGAAGTATCTTGAAATTATATTGATGAAATTATGAGGAACGGTGTCGCCTTGAGAATTATACGTACGTAATATACGTAAAAGTGGCAAAAGTGGATTATGTAGATCAGGTATTTTTATGCTCCTTCGTATCGTTGAAACTCGTTGTAACTATTGCCGATAAAGAAAATTATAGAACGGTTGTTATCGTGAGAATTATGTATTTTGCACACCGTGTACGAGACAGTGTAATAATTTTCGCCTATCTTTTCGTTCTTCTTTCCCGTAGTTGAAACTTAAACTCTTAAGAGATATCTTCATTGTTCATGTTCGAATTCCACCTCAAATATAATCTAACGTAAACAGTCACGAAGAAATTAAGCCAAAGAAAAATTCTCCTCTTCCCCGCTCGCTTCGATCCTTGATTTTCTTTTCTTTTTTCTTTTTTTTTTTTTTTTTTTTTTTTTCACTTTCCGTTTCCTCCGTTCCCGCGGCCGGTGTAGAGACTATCAGATTGCGCCTCAAGGAAATTGAAACATCCACAGCCTCGAGGTGAATCGAGACCCATGATTTAGGGAACGGTTTTGAGTTATGCGTTCTCCTATATTAAAGTATTTCGAATGCAAAGCTATTTCGAGGCGGGTGCCCTTCTTCTTACACCCCCGCATTTCCACCACCGGCTATATACCCCTCCTCCTCCTCCTTCTTTTTCTTTCTTTCGTCCCACCCTTATGGAACGAAACGATTCCTCGTCGATTCTTCTCCTCGAGGAAATCGTCGTTTCACCGTCCAGAGTTATTAGAAAGCGTATTAAAGCGTTTCGATCGAGTTCGGGATCGGGGTCGTCGTTTTGAATCTTTCAGAGGAGTGCGATATTAATGTATCGAACACGCCGGTCGATATAAATCTATCAATGATTCAACGCGCGTCAATTTCGTATCGGGTCGAAGCCGTAACAGGATAAATGAAAATTGATCGAACCTCGGATTCTGATTTATAACGTGAGGAAAAGTCAAGAAGCTATTACTTTCCAACTTCCAACAACGGCTTCTTCCAACCTTGCTTTATTATTTTTTCGATACCTATCCAATTTATCCCTTAAATATTAGATCAGAACCTCGCACATCGTATACTCGTTCGACAACATCTGTTACAACCATTATAAAGAATTCAATTGAAATTTAAAGTTTTTCTATCATGCGAATCACTTCGATGAATCAATCATGCAAGCGACGCCTAAAACTCCTAAAAACGAAATCTCGTTTCCTCTTAAACACCCGAAATTAACCTCGACACTCTCCATCCACGGATATTCAACCAATACTTTCCCTCATTCTCGACAATCAAGGAACCCGGGAAGCGCCTTTTTATCCACTCTCCCTCTCCCCCTTCGTCAGAGGCCCATCGACGAAAATCAATCAAGTCCTCTCGATGACAAGGAGAAAGAGAGAGAGAGAGAGAGAAGAGGAGGCAGGTTCGAAACATCCACGCTCGTTTGTCCGCTCGTCTTTGCCCGCGAGATAGATCCGCAGGAACGCGAGCATCCGAAATCGAATTTGTCTCTCGCGACGATCCATTATCGTCCCCCCCCCCCTTATCCCCTCAGTCCTCTTACTGCCTCCTCGTGGTGTGCAGGAAAACCGGTGTGCTCGTGCACGTCGTGTACACACAGGTGGGATGAGCAGGGACGGGCCATGCATTATGTATAATACATCACGTTATTGGTTCTCTCAGTGATTCCACCCTTGCCAGCCTTATCGTGTACCGTGCCACGGACCGGCCTAGTAAAACATAAGCATCGGGAAACGATAAATAAGGGAAACGTGGGCCGCATGCCGCAGAAAGCGCGCGGGGTGGAAAATGCGACCCTCGACTCGGCACACCGCTACTTTTCGCGTGGTTACACTACGCGACAAAATGATATCGCGCCCTATGATTTTCGCGTTATCAGAGAAATTCTTTGAACGCAATTATTAAGAAATAAACGAGGGATAATGGAATAATGGCGAGAAAAAAATAAATCTCGATGAATTTTTAAATGGATTTTATCCGAAGGAAGGATGGGATTGAGAGAATTGTTAATGAAAATATGCAAGAAACAATTTTCGAAAACGATTCTCAATAAATAGCTCGTTGATTGTGAAAACGTGAACTGGCGATCGAGCGTTTCTTGCATTATTAAGAAAGGTATACTTTATGCATAAGTATAAATGATAATGGATTTGGATAAAGAGCGAGGCCGAGGTCGAGCAGCGGGCTTTCCTTCGATTTCTCTCGAAGGAACGATCGAAAATATAAGAAACGACCCCTACGACCTATCACGTATACCGCGCCACCCTCTTTGCGATGCGTCACGCGCTCTTTTCGATATTGCGCCAAGTTGTTCAGGTTATTTGTCCGTAACTTATCGTGGGAATTCTTGTGGACGCGGTGGGGACGATTTTGAAACGGGTGAACGCAGAGGGATGATACGTTATCGTTCGGTGTCACGTGAATTATCGGGATAATTGGTGGTGGTCGTTTCGTATTATCAGTTAGCGGTGCTGTTAATGAGAACGGTGTGGCCCGTTTGTGAATTATTGTTTCGTACGGTTTGCAGTTCGTTTTATATCGCCGCCGAATTCCCGATTAATCGCGTGAAATCGAATTTTCATACTGTTTAATACCGATTTTAATACATCTCCTCGGCTAGCTGTTAGTTTCGATTAGATTACGTAAATTAATTTAAAAATAACCGTTGATTCGATTTTTCGATATCGTTATTTGGCGATACGATTTTTCAAATTTTTTTTTCATCAAATTTACAAAGTTAATTTACTATTTCGTTCACGCGCATTTACATTTCGTTCGACGAAAACGTTTCTCGAACACGAAAGAATTAAATAACAAAGAAAGTACCGATAAGAAATAATCTCTCCACTCGTTTCGCTTAAAAACTCGGATGAAAATGAACATAGAGAGACAGAGAGAGAGGGAGAGAAAGAAAATTTTCGAAAAGGATAAACGATCATCTTTTATCCGAATATCCGATGGAACTGCATCAGTGACACGGTAACCCATATATATAAAAGAGGCCATGGCCCCGCGGATATTTTTCCAACGAGGTGTGCGTTTCCCTCGAGCCCCCAGTTCCCAGCCGATCGATCATCTCGTCAATGTCGTGACACGGTTGCTCGACACTCGATACTCGTCGTTCATCGCCACCAACGATGATACGGCGCAGGGGGAGGGGAGAGGAGGGGTTGAAAAGGGGGGTCGGTACACCGGTATTCGTCACGTTATCGAGTCGACCGCACACGGCCGGCCCTGTTGATACACAATTATGCGTAGCAACGCGCCACGGCACAAAGGAGAGGAAGGGGTAGGAGTCGCAGATCTCGTCGGAGGAGGCTCTTTGGTGGAAACAAGGGCTATCAGGCGTTTATCATACGACAACGAGTTGGCAGGGCGTCAAGGGTGATCCATGACTCCTTGGAGAACGCGAGTGAGAGGGGTTCTGGGAGCGGAAATAGGTTTGGGAACTTGTTTGCACCGTCCCACAGCGTCCAGCTTCTCCCTGGCAGGAATACGAAATCGCGTGAAACTGCGCGTGAATGGTCGGTACGTGAATTTTTTGCTTTGCTCTTCCAGCCTGAAATATAGAATTATATATATATATATGTGGAAAGTATTGAATTTTGTTTGAGAGTTTGAAGTAATTTTGGTTTTTTGATTATTAATTTTTCCTTTTTCTTTTTTTTTTTGAAATTTTGTAAATTATGAATTCCTTCCCGTAAGATATTGTTGGAGGATGAGATAGTGCTTAAGAAATTTGCTAACGTGCAGTCTGAAGTTGTATTTACAGTTGTATGTACAGTTGTATTATAAGATAGGAAAATAGATCTTCTGCAGATGGAAAGAATATCGACTAAAGTGTCCATGCACTTTCTACATCTTCTTCTTGGCTTGAAGTTTGCATGTACACTTTGTCATTGTCGATCTTGCGCTAGTACATCGTGTCACACTTTTACATCTGTAAGTTTATCCACTTCCACTCCATCTGAGACCTGTCGCTCTCAGATTTCTTCGTGTATTTTTATCAATCCTTTTCTCGTGTTCAACTCTCCCCAACTAAATGCAGTAACATTTTTACACCGAATAATAAAATATACTCCGATAATTAAAAAATTATTATATCGCATCTCGAAACGTTTTTGTATATAAATCATTTGAAATAGGTCGGTAAAAAAAAATCAACTCTTACCAATACTTTGTTGCGATCAATTTAGAAAATTCCATCTCATCATCATCTGTAAAGATACGCAACGCGATCTCAATTATTGAATCAAATATTCTCAAACCCTGCGATCATATTTAAAATCAGAAAGAAAAGGAAATAAGAAAAATCTCGAATACGCATCCGATATTATCCCACCACCCGGATAGAAATCTTCGAAATCTCTACTCTATATCAACCTACTCTCCCTCTCTCTCCCCCGTCCCAACGAAACGCGTCCCATTTAAGAATTCCGCAACAATCTTCCCCGTATACACGTATCCATATCCACGCAAGCAAACAGAGCGCAATATTCTTACCGATTCACGGTACGTTCTCCCGGGCACTTTACATTCTCGTGATTTCCTGCCGAGTTCGAGAACCGTCGTTCCCTGCATTCATCGACGGATCTCTTTCCACCGTTGGACTCCGGCCTCTCCCCTCGCTGACGAATTTATTGCATCCGAAACGGAGCGAGGAACTTCGCGGTCGACCGTGTGAAAGGCGAAAGCGACTCGCGAAAAAGAAGAGGGGCGAGAGGAGGAGGAGGTGGTGGGAGGGTCCCTTTTGGCCCGGGACGCGGAATCTCATTTAGAATTCATGCGGTACGGAACGGAGTAGATCGTTCTATCGCGGAGGAGGGAGGGGAAAGATCCTCGAGAGGAGGGAGGGGAGGGTCGCTGGTGACACTCTCATTTCGGGGAAAATTTACAGGCGGTTCCCTCGCGTGCCTCGCATAGTCAGACCTGGTGTCGACCTACTATGCGGATAGTATTCCGAGCGTAGCAGTCGACGGCCTGATGTAGCTTTAACGCGCTTCTGCTACCGAACGGCGGCACTTGCCGCCCTCGAGAATGAGGGGGAAGAAGAGGGGGTGAGATTCGAGTAAATAGAAAGGAATGAAATTGTGATTAGATGTTATGGTCGGATTTTATCGGTTGGAGATGATTCGAAGGGAATTTATTCGGAGGAATAGATGTCTTACATGCGTGTAGGGCAGTTTTCTTCTAGAAAAAGAAATGTATTATTATTGGCTTTATTCTATTTTGAGCGTATACGTCGATTATTTGAAATTTGAAACAGATAATTTCTAGAAATATTGTAGATACCACTAATTACTTACTGTTGACTTATTCTCAATATTGATCATATACAATATACAATTATCAATATATTAAAATCGGGAAAATTATGATTATTCTTGGTTGTATACTTTAATTGCTAGTAAATCCGACGCAATGAAAGTATCTTAGAACTATAGATTAATACCATCGCATATACCATCACTTTGTCTTTCATCCACTCGATGTTCGATCATCCAAGCACAGACTACTACCGGTCTACACGCAAAGATCGCGAGCCACCCCCGTGATTCCCTCACCTTTGGCCACGCCAATCGAATTATTGCGCCATTATGGAAGTTACGTGGGCGTGCATGGTCGCAATTCGCCGCTTGCCAACTTTATTTACGAATCGGCGCCGAAGAAGAAACCTGTTTTCTTCGTTGCCTCTTCCGCGAGCCGATCCTTCTGCGATACAAAAAATGGGAAAATGAACGACTCGCTAACGATTCGATATTTATTCGATCCTCCTGGTTTCAAACGATAGAACATTTGTTCCGATCGTTTCTCCGAGAACAGCGAGAGGAGAAGTGAAGGAAATCGTCCATGATTTGTCCCACGAATGTTTCTGTTGTGATTCCGTTCCTCGAACCGTGAGAAAACGAAGCGCGAACGTTGTAAACAATCCATTGTGTCGAAACGAATATCTGAAAGTAATCCATATGTATATACGAATATCGGATATAAACATCTCTTCGATCACCGTCCACATTCGTTTCCGATCCTTTTCTACGCTTTACGCATATATAACATTCCAAATTGAATATTTTGAATACGTCACGTTACGAAAGAAACGCAAGATCTATAATTGTTTAAAAAATTCATCGCATAAGCAGCAAGCGCAAAGCGCCCTTCTTATCCCTTGGAGCGGGCAGGATTCGAGGAGCGGAGACGTTGCGGATGGATGAGGATGCGATAGGAAGGATAGGATAGGAGCGTGAAAGGTAGGTGTCGCCGCGGGGGAAAACTTACATGCATATCCCGGGGGAGGGCACGCGGCGTCAGGTTGGCACAAGGGTGGCAGAAATTACGGCGTCTCGACGACGCCACTTCCTAAGTCTGGCCCCGGCATCGCATCGTCTAACCACCCCGCGTATCCGTGCCACCCCCGCCTCGAGCCGTCCTCCCCCTCCTCAACTCGCAGCATCCTCCTCGCGGTGGCCCAGGTGTTGCTCTCCACCCGTTTAAAGCCACTTCCACTTCGTTCCTCCGTCGCCTAGGCCTCGGCTACGAGATCGAGCCTACGAGAGAGAGAGGGAGAGAGAGAGAGGTTGGAGGAACACCTGGAACGCGGTGGAGGAAAACGACGACGACGAACTTGATGTGCCTTCCGGGCTGATGCAAGTTTCCACGGAAGTTTTCACGTGGCCGGTCTTCTCTCTCGAGTTGGGGGAGAAATTTTAACGAGTGGCCCTGGGAATATTAAATTTGTTTAACAAGCACCTCTCTCTCTCTCTCTCTCTCTCTCTCTCTATGCTTCTCTTCTGCTTCTCGACTCGACTCCCTCCCTTGGAGTTCGGTTCCCCGTAACTTTCGGCACTTCGTTCGTTCGGGTTTCCGAGAACTTAAGGGATCGCAAAGGCTGAAATTAAATTTTCGTCTAATTAACGACTGCAGACGGGAGGGGGCGGCTCCGGGTGATAATCTCTCCGCGGAGAACGTTATTGCCGTTCTGCGAATATTCGTGGAACTTTGGCTCGTGATTTTATTTCGAGCCCGAGCGATGGGTGATTATCGGAGACGCGTTCGTTCCTCTCGCGTTAATTAATTGTTGGGGAGGAGAAACGGTGCGGAGTCTTGGGCGCGAAAATCTTCTTTTATACGTGGTAGATATCGTTTATACGAATCTTTCTTTTTATCTCTGATGCGAACGAGGAAAAGAATAAATTTTTTATTTTCCACAAAATGTAGTTTGAGTTTCGCGATAAATTGTGGAAATATTTAGAAGAAACGTGAAGAAGAAGAAGAAAATAATTATCGGAAGAAACATCGAGGATATTCATTAATCGAAAGATCAGTGGAAGCGATAATAATATCCAATTACAATGGACGAATTACGATATAAATAATTCAGCAATTCCGAAGTAAACAATTTTGAGCGTCGGTATTAAGAATTAATTTTATTTCCAATGTTAAACATACAAACGTCCAAATATTCATTCTTAATTAACTGAGAAACAGGGATGTTTCTTAAATCATAATAAAAAAAAAAAATTCCCAATATTTCTCTACCTTACCTATCAATATTGAAACGATCACCTACACAACAAACATCCCCAAAACCGTGGACTCTCTTCTCTAGAATCCTCTTCCCCCATACATTATCGCGAACAATTCGCCAATCAATCCCTCTCCGCCTAATTACCAGCTTAGAATCCATCAATCGGCCTCCCCCATTCTTCGATCTCGCATAAAGAAGGAAACGTGGCGGCTAATCCGTGGGAAGAGAGGAGGAAGGGGCGCAGCGGACAAAAGGGAGTGGTTGGACGAAGATCGTGGCCGGGATATCTTCATCCATATCAATTACTCCGCGATTAGATGGATGAAGATACGGCCGCGGCTGCACGGACCCTCGCGGCGTGGGCCCTCCCCGTGGAGGGAGAGAGAAGGCCCCCCTCGTGATTGACAACACGAGGCTTGGACGGGCCTGATTCTTTGATTGAGCGCTGTCACTCGGCCGATAAGAAACGGCCCGTCGAATATCTTAATGAGAGTCGATCGTGGGGAGAGAGAGAGAGAGAGAGAGAGGGGGGCCTGGATAGGCGGGCCCAAGTTTCGCGTTTCATCGTGGCTAATTAACGTGGAGTCCGGATCTATTTACACCGCAGGGTATCGGCCTGCTCTTGGGTTGACGTCGCGAGTCGATGCCTGCCAATTAACGGTGGCCAATCGATCTTTGCGCGTGTACTTGCGCTACCAAGCCTCGTTATCGTGCAAACGGTGTGTCCTTTTTGCCTTGGAAACGGAAACCATGCGAATCGATCGCGGCAATTAAAGGCGAGCGCGTGTTAATTGATGTTGAATGATGGAAAAGGAGTAGGATCGATCTAGATGCTTTATTTTTGAAATACTATTTTTTTCTTCTTCTTTGAGGTAGAAATAATAATTCTGAGAATAGAGAATTCGCTCCATTTTTGCGATACAATTAACTCTCGCTTTAATTCTGCAAATATATTTCGAGGATAAAACATCTCGAGACGTTTACAAACGTATTGGACTTTGGCAGGCCTAAAAACTTTCCAATCTCGGTGAGCGGCGAGACAAAGGAAGAATAAGGTGGAGCGATCGGTCTAATCTACCGATCGATAAGGAGCGGACGATCGCGATATCGGTGCGCGAAGGCGGGTTTCCAAAGCGGGCCTCTCGAAGCCGGGGACAAGGAGGGGGGCACGGGGGGCAGAGTGGGAGTAAAGCCGTCGGAGGGAAGCGTGGAAGAGTTAAAGAGATGCGGTGCATGTAAGACGCGGTCGTTATCTTGTCGATCAAACAATTAACAATGCCGGCGAGGAAGCAAGAAGAAAGCAGCACACGCAGGAGGTGCACCTTGATCAAGGGTATCCACCGGGAGATACCGGCGCGGGAACAGATAGAAGAAGGGGACACAGGGGACCCGATGGCCCGTGTAGGGGAGCTCGTCGACGTCTCCTTTTCGCAGTGTTACCGTTAATTACCCATTAATTAGCCGTCCCTTAATTGCCAGTGACCGTGCACGGCCGCGTACTAGTCGAAGGACGAGGTCGAGGGGGCCTATATCTGACCCTCTTTGCGATCGGCCGATCGATGCGCCTTCCTTAGATTCGCCGACTTCGATTCACCTTTCTTCGCCCATTGAATCTTTTTTCTTTTTCTTTTTCCTCTGGATTGGAAATCCTATCGATTCGGATTAATCTCTTTTCTCTTCGTTTCATAGAAAGGTAAATATACGATCGTTTACGAATTATTAGACAATATTGGCAATTCTGCCTTATTATGTATGCAACAATTGTCTGCACAAAATCTTTTTTTATTCAATCGAACACGTTATTATAGATGCTATATCGTCTAACGAAATAATTATATTTTTCCAATATAATTCCTGGGAAAAATTGTCAACTAACTTTCTAACTAGCGAGAATCAAATAAACGTTATATGTAGAAAGGCTGGTTCGTTGGACGAGCGTATAGAGAAAGGCAGAGGGGAGGAACGGTCCCACGATGGCGGAGATAGTCTGAAACTGAAACGGCGAAAAGCGATCGCTTCATAAGTCAACGCCAATCAGGGAAACGGTTGCGGTTGGTGGAGGTTGGGCGCCCCGGGTAGAGAGGAAGAGAAAACGTGTGGGGGCCGCGAATCGCGGCGCAACAAGAAATATAGCACGGGGTCCGCTATTTCACCCGCTAAAAGAGAGCTGGCAGGGCGCCCAGCCAGCCGGGCGAAAGTGTGACGGAGAAACGGGCGAGGCAAAGGACGGGGATAGAGGGTGGAGGAGGACTGGCAGGATATAATGGCACAAAGCTTCTTTGAATCTTAGATCCTCGCCGCGCCGCGCTGCTCCTCGCTATCCGGCTCGCGATCTGCTGCATCGTATGCAAATCCTCCTCCTTATAAATACATCAGACTCCGCGGATCTTAGCTGCCTCTCTTTCAACCCGCCTCCTTTATCCCCCCCCCCGCGCTGTCGACGCATTGACAGTTGACTGGGAGGGACGACGGCGTCGCCGGCTATCGAATGAATATTCGGACCGGGCCGACTTTTGCGTCCACGGAGGAGATTGATGGCCGACTCGATTCGGTGGCGAGGGATGCGCGCGGAATGGCGCGAATGGATGAAAGCTTAGGGGGGGAGGAAGAATTCTATTCGCCGTGATTTTTTCGAATGTTCGAAGATAAAGGATTTTGCGGAACAAAATTTGCATCGATTAAGCGAATTTTTGAGAAGATTTGCATCGAAAGGAATGATATATCGTTTCGATTGCACGAACGAAAGAAAAGTAATCGTTTCGGCGATTGAATTTTTCTCGTTTCGTCAAGATTAAAATAGATTTTGTTTGAATGGGTGCGCTCGGTTTCGAACACGCTTTCAGCAAAACAAAATTCCACACAGCTCGAGAGGTTTAAATGTGCTCGTAACGTTCGCGTATTAAGAAAGCATCGTGCGCGTCGAATGGCCGATTACCCGTCGATCGACACCGAAATCGTCGTTGCCTGACGTGAATCGCGATTCCGCCGATTTTTCTGAGAAGCGGCGATTTGGCAATCCGGTCAGGCCTGCCCCCGCTGGTGCGAACAAATCGTTATAATCGACACGATGGCTCCGGTTCTCCGTGACAAGATGTGGCAGGATAAGGATGATACGTGTCTCATTGTGCGAGGCACACCGCCGCCGCCACGGGGGCCGGATGATCGGCCCCATCAAAATGCACCGCGCCTCTTCTCGGCCCTCGATTCTCCCCCATTGTGGGACACAGCCTTTCGAGCCGCGTGATAGCCGACCAGAGCCAGGCACACCTGCACACCGTTGCATTAAATCACCATCGAAACACACGTCGAGAAAAGGTTTCGCGTGGTCGCCTCACGGTGGTCCTCATCTCCATTTCGCCCTCGCCGTGAAAAGCGGACGGACACGCGCCTCCGACCCTCCCGATTTATCGCGAGGATGTCGATGAGAGATGTGGTGAAGAGACGAGGAAGACTTCTTCTTTTGTAGATTTTTAAACAATTTTCTGATACAAATACTTGATTTCATCGCGTAATTAATTTAATGTTGCGAAGAGATGATGTTTCGTGTTCGATTCGATCGATCTTTTCTCCTTTTGATTTAGAATTCTGTTAAATCTGTAATAGAAATATGGAATGGTGGAGTAGTGATCATAACGCGGCTTGGTTTTTGTACCTTGTAGAACAAGTGTAAATATAAGACGGAAAGCGAGAGGAGAAAGAGGATTGAGAATCGAAACAAACGAATCCTTCTTCAGTAGTGGGGACGAGTGATAGACACTCGTCATGAAACTTTTTCTGCGCTTGTTATTATATTTTCAATATGTTACGTTTCACGTATCGCTCACTTGTTTATGAAAAATTATACAAGTAACGAATTTGTATTTATCGAGATGTTGTTATAAAATATAAAGTCATCATTTACACTTTTATAATTTTTCTCTTAGTAAATAATATAACGTGTCCTCATTACACGATGTATTCTATATATATATATATATTCCGTTTGTCAATTTCATTAGGCAAACGGAGTGATGGCGCACTGGTCCTGTCAAGCTCAAGAGGTCCGGTGGATCGAACGCTAAAACGAAAAAAAGGAAGCGTGATTTTATACGTTTCTGTGAGATTCGAATTCTTTTCATCTCCATTCAACAAAATTCAAATAATTTTAGATTTACAAATTTCTCCGCAAAAATTCGAAATAAATAAAATTCGACCCAAGGCAGAGCGGAAAACCTGCAACATAAAAATTCACATGACGAATAGCAAAATAATTCTAAAAAAGAAAAAACCAATCCAAGCAATAATTTTCTTCGATGCAACAATACGGAACGCGCAATTAACAGAGAAGCACAATTTCCACGAACGGAAGAAACGTGGCCAGATCCCCGAAAGGAACGATCGAAAGACACGTTGAAATCCGGTCAAAGCGCCTTTCGCCCGTGCGTTCTCCTCTGTAAGAGAATTAATTACCCCGCTCATTGTCGGGATTGTTGAGCGCGGAAATTGCGCTCGAGTTACACCCACCATGGTATTTCCATATTTTTAATCCCGCCGCCGGGATGTTGTAACGAGAAAAATGTTACCTTTCGCAATTATAGATAACGAATGGTTTGTTTGGCGGCCGGCCCGGTTTTCGTTGATGGCCGCCTCCACGCGTGTTCGTGTGCACGTGCGCGCGTGTTTCGTACTTTGGGCGGCGGAAAAGGGGGACACGGGTGGCAATAATGCTGGCCTGGAAAAGCTGAAAAAGAGGGCCAGAAGGGCAGCCATTACTTCCGACGTTTCGCGTCCAAACGATCGCCATTTGTCTGGTCGCAGCCGGTGTTATGCAAAGAGCCCCCTCTGCCCGTGCTGCCAGTGAAAGTTATAAACAAACGGCTTGTCTCCGTTTTTCTTTTCCTGGCCCTCTCTCCTCCCTTCCCCTCCTTCCTTTGTATTCGGCCGCACCGGGTTTGGAACGCGGTGACGTGCTGCGAAAACAAGGTCAACTCTCATCCCACCGAATTTATGGATGTTTGAGAAATTTTTCACCACGCTGGAATTCGGGCCGGGGGTAGGAAACGCGTGAGGAGGAAATTACAATCGTTCATGCGGGGATGCGAAATTATGCAAATTCTTGGCTATCCTCGCAGAGATGAATGGGGGGAGAGGAGGGGGAGGGAGGGAGGTTTAAAGGGAAAAGCGAGTTTCGTTTCGTTTTATTTTCGAGCTTTCATTCGATTCTTAATTATTTTGTGGAGGGAGGATTCTTTTTCTTTTTTTTTTTTTTTCCATCCAGTTTTTGTATCGTTCGTATCTTTCGCTAGCGAGCGTGATCGTATGGAAACGTGGGTCAAGAGGTGGCCAGATGAAGGCGAAGACAATGTATGCCCACGGTGCCGGTGGACAGAGACATCACAACGCCTGGAAACGTGAGCATCCTCCGCGTAGGATCTTCGAGATACCTTCAATCACGATTTATCGCCCCCGATGTGTTCCATCCTCGGCTCTCTTATATTACTCGTTGCGTAAAATGTGTAGGTTATAACGTTTCCTACAGCCACGGCAAACACATTTCTCCTCTATTGTATAAAATATATTCTTACGTGTGAAACTAGTAGAAGCGATAAAAATTTATATGGAAACTGTGAAAGAGGTTGAATTTCGATGGAAAAATTTGCTATTTAAATTCGAACGAAGGAAAAATCGCTCTTTTTTTTTTTTTCTTTTGAGATACTCGTATTATTATTATTATTAAAATATAATATCTTAATCGATGCAAATTGCGCGCAACAACGAAGATTCGAAGGGGGATTTTAATACAAAATATTGTTTTCGAGAAACGAGATTCCCTCCCTCGTTGTGTTCGTTCACGAGTGGAGGTATAAAACGTGAAGGAACCGCAGTAGTGAGTCGGGTTACGTGGTAGACGATGGTCGATCCGACGGCCATTAGCTCCGGGTAAACAGAGCCATACTTTATTCGAGGGGCGTCACTCTTCCTCCAACGCGATTCCGCTCCTTTTTGCCCGAAGAAAACTCGTAACGTTCTCTGTCAGAAATACGCTCGAGATCGGGAACGGTGTTCGTTTTCGCCAGGTTTGAACCCAGAAAAATCCCAACCCATTCTTCCGAAAAGAAGTATCCTTTCTTTCAAACCCGATCGAACATTTCGTTTCCTTTCTTCTCTCGATCGAGCAGTCCCTGCAATCGTTGTTTAATCGTAATAGTAAAAGAGAAATTCTCTTATGCAATTGCAAAAAATCTTGTTTAACATGTATAAAAAATTGTTCCTTTCGAATTTGAGAAGTTGCAACAAATAAAATTTTCGAACTTTCAAATCCTTGCTTGAACATTGCTCGAGAATAAAAAAGGAGTATAGATTCGAACAATTACCCTTTGAATTTTCGCGGCCGAATAAAGTTATGTGGAGATTACACGAAAAATCTACAACGACAGCTACGAATAAATAATTGTTCGATCATTTTTAACGAGTTGATCGCTCAAGGTAATTTCACTCGAAATTGTTGAACCAGTTTCGCTTTTTCAACGATTGGCTGTCGAGCACGTCGCTCGTCATCGATTTCCAAATTCCGCGCACGGGGATCTCGTGAATTAAAAGCGGATAAGCAAAGGGTTGAACTCGTACATTGTCCCGAGCCGAGTGATTCACGCCTCTCCTCTCCCATCCGTAATTTTCCAACTCGTGAAGAAAACTCGCAGGTAGACGAGGAAGAGGGCGCGAGACGCGACGCGACAAGTGGACAAGAGGAGTGTTGATCGGATGACGGCCGTGTCTGCGCGGAAACGGAGGATCGAGAAATATTCGAGGAGCGGAAGCACAGCAGACGGCGGCGTCGGCGAGACACCGGGCGAAGAGGACGAGGCGAAGAGCGTGGATCGGCAAGGAACGACCTTGTCGATCGGCGACATGCAGACCGCGTCCTCCCTTTCGCGGAAACTTGGTGGCACGCGAGGAGACGGATTTTACGAGGGAGGCGGGCAAAGTAACGCGCGCAGGTTAATTGTCGGGAAGGGCAACGCACGGATAATGGCCGAATAGCAGGACGCGACGAACTTTCTTCGAGGGCGCCTTCTCATTGCGATCACGTCCCTCTGCTCGTCGCGTCTTATTATCCTCTCTCTTCTCTTTTTTTTTTTTTCGATTTACACTATTTATTCGATCGTAGAAATTCGATTGTCAGATTTGAAACAGGAGGGGGAAACGTTGTGAATATTTTTGTTAAGGGGTAAGGTTCCATCCACCAGTCATATCTTCTGCGTTATTCTACGTTTAAATCGTAGGGATGCGATTATAATTGTTGAAATGGAAGAATGAAATTATGATTCGTCTGTCAAATGGTAAAAATTTAGCTTCGAAGAGAAAGATAGATTTTTCTTTTCCAATTAAGAGGCAGTTTTCACGAATATTTTATTCAAATTTTCTTTATCATAATTAACTTTAATAAAAAAGTCAACGATTTAAACGGTTCAAAAGTGACGAATGCTTAGCTCACAAGATTCCTTTCTTAATACATCGTCACCTTGGAAATCGATAAAATTTCGAATGGAATCGAAACGACGTCGAAACGAAGCGCCCATTATTCGCCCGACCAACCCTCCGCACCCTTATTCGGCCCTCGAGCGTCCAAACGTTTCCTGTCGCGAAACGGCTCGTCGATACGTCTTGCCGCGAGTGACCGGCCCGATCCACGTCCACCAAATCACGAGCGAAACGGTCGATGCGGCCAGGGCCCGTTTAACCGGCGATAAATTCCCCGCCTCGTCTCGGCCCTCGCCACGGGGAAATACGAAAAAGTCGATCCGAACGTCGTATCGAACGAGTTCTCTCCGTGTTCTCTCCTCGAACGAGGCTCGAGGAGAGCTCGTAGGGCAGAGAAGGAAGCCGGTTCACGATCCACTAGCGCGCAAGATCCAACGAGTGGAAGAAGAAAACCAAGAAGAAGAAGGAGAAGTTTGCAGGAGGAGGAGGGTAGGTTGGAGTAGTTGGTTGGCGGAGAGAGAGAAAGAGAGAGAGAGGGTTCGTTAAATATACGAGTGTATTGAAATTCCGGCTGGAGACGCGATGGGACCCGGTCGTTGTGGAAGGACAAGATCGCATGACGGCTCGAGGGCTTGGGAGCCTCCCGCTGTTTTGAATACGATCCTCCGCAGTCCTCCGTGTGTGCAAGCGCACCGCACACACCCGGGACGACAACGACCCGACGCGACTCCCCTCTCTCTCTCTCTCTCTCTCTCTCTACGCATACCGTCGTCCACTCTAATTTGAATGTAACAACGTTCCGTTCGCCCGCGATCCGATACCATCTTCTCCTCCGCTCTGTCCTCCTTCCACCTCGGAGAGGAGGGTTGAGAGAGGAAGGAAGGAAGAAAGAGAGGGCCCCTCTGGGTTATTCCTTTTTCGTCCAGAAGGAGTCTCCTCCTCCGGAGGATCTCTCCGGACAAAGGGTATCATTACGGGATCGTGGATGATTCTGGGATGGTATCGATGTCGCGCACGATCCGCTTGATCGGCGCGAACTTACCAGGATTGGCGTTGGCGATAGGGAATTTTGTTAAGTTTAAACGTGTTTTTTTAAAATCGTGCTATGAGAATACGCGAATTATGAACGAGTTGATAGCATCTGCTTTACCTCAGTCTATCTACTTCTCCGATATTCGGTATAAATCGTCGATGTTTCAACTCCTCCTATTTATTACTTGGTTTACTTTTGAACCAGCCCCTTTGATCCGCAAAATATCAGCGCTCGAGGCGCGATTTCGCAAGATACGCAAACGTCGCTCGATCCTCACAGGCACAGAGGAATCGGCCAATCGTCCGTTTATAATGCAAGCCCTCCGAGCGTCTAAATAAAAGGGGCGTGATCGTATAATATATCGGATTACAGCGTGCAAATACGACAGGTACGGAATTAAATGCAATGTCGATTGTGTCAAGCGAGGAAGCCGGCGCCAACCGGTATAACCAGCCAACGAATTTACCGTAATGTTGCCTGTAGCGGATTCACGTCACCCGTTCAATCGGATCCGACAGTCTTCGTTCCTGCTACGTAGTTGCTGCTACGTAACGCGAGTGAAAAAAAGGAGAAAAAAAAGGAGAGGGAGAGAGAGAGAGAGAGAGAGAGAGAGAGAGAGAAAGGAGGAACGACGAAAAGGGTGAAACGCCACCCCGCCGGCTCGATCGTTCATGACAATATTCGGTTACACGTGGTCCCGTGTCGCCTGGCGAACGCTTGTTGTTTCCCATCGCGATGGAAAATTACCCGGAGCGTTGTACGTCACCTGCCTCGTCCTTTTTCATCCACGCCACCCCCGATCGGGCCAATAGACATGCACGCGTACACCGTTCTCGAAGCGGTGAAAATTCCACCACCTTCCTTTCTCGATCCCGGGTGACAGATACGCGCCGCGATTCGTATGGACAGTCGTAGGATAGCGATGGGATTAAAAGTCGGGGGGTGAAATGAGGGGGTGGTGTCGCCGATTAAATCGATTCGAGATACGTCTTGACGAGGCGTTCCTCCTTCCTCTCGATTCTTTCATAATTCGAATATGTTATATTTTACAAGCTTATATAAATTTATATAAATCGTCAAGCGTTTCCGCGTTCTTTGGATTAGCTGTCGTTGGATTTTTATTTCATAGTCAGTCCTGCTCTACGACGTCATTCCCCGGGAATACGATTCTCTTTATAAATTTAAGCGCACATTCTGCATTCCAACGAATTAATAATGAGATAAGAAGCCACGGGGAACCGCTGCCAAACCCGAAAAGCGTTCGCGTGTTCGGTTTCCAATAAACGCGAAAAAATTCGAGGGGGCGCGAGTGGAAACACGGATTGTTTACACGATCGAGGAGGCCGGGTCCCGGTGTTTGGTTATATTACATGCAGAGTGCGCGATGACGGGGACGTGTCTCTGGATGATTGACGGACGACGGTGCACCACGTCGCATCGCAATGCAGGACGTCGCCCGGCTTCCCGGTAGCCGCATGACGCGAATCCGCAAGTCCACGGTGTGTGCGTGGCCAGAACGCGCGGAGAAAGACACGGGCCCCGTGTGTGGGGGGCCCAAGCGTGGGACCAAGAGGGGGGGAGGAAGGAGAAAAATGAAGGGAAGGGAAAAAAAAAAAGAAAAAAAGGGAGGAGGGATTCATCGCGTACGATTGCGAATGCGTTCAACGTTGCGTTGCGAGGCAAGGACGATCCCTTATCTTCTGGCTGGCTCTCCTCTTCCAAGAAATCGAAGGCTCCGCGCCAAATTACTATAAATAGGCGTTAATCGATGCGGTGGGAAAAACGACTGGACGTGGATCGAATATTCACTAGTCGCTAGTTTGCCGAGGAGGAGGGAAGCGCGTTTCGGCTTTCGGAATTTGCGATGTTTCGACGCGAGCTCGAATCGATTTCGAAAAGGGGCGATTTTTTGATTGTTAACATTGGGTAATTTTGTAACGAGAGATTGTTCTTTATGTCACGATATTGCTTGAGAAATCAATCATTCGCATCAAAGATATAATAAAATTAAATTAAATTTTAATATTTATTTATACGTATTACGCTTCAAACCAAATTGCTCTTTTTTGATACGGATATTTGAGACTAAAATAACATTTATTTTGCAACATCTGCAACATCTAGATTAATGAGAATATTACAAGCAGATACAACTACAATTGCACAACTGTGAAAGCATCATGAAAATTACCGGGTGAAATTTTAACGATTGAAGAATAGAGTCACTTTAACAAATTACTCCAATAATTCATTACTCGAATGAAATAACTGTAAGTATCATTGCAGTCGTGAATAAATATAATATTTTTATCCAATTGCTTTTTCCCGGGCACAACAATCGCCCCGATAAATCCATACCAACGATAGGAATCTTCCGTTCGAGCAACACATGGAACCGTGACACATTCCTTTCCCGTGTAGAGAACCGTCTACCGTTAATTAGTTCCTGAAAAGAGAGCCGGTTCCCCCCCCCCCCCTTTAACCAACCCCCGAATTTCCCCTCCCTCCTCCTCCATGTAAACACGTGTCTGCGAATCGGTTTTTGTCGTTTGTAAAGTAACCGAAGCATACGTCAAGCGAGGCTGGTAGACAGGGAATGGGGAGGAGAGGGGATGGTCGATTGGTAGAAATGGAAAATACGTAATCCGCGGACAGCCGAGGACAGGGTTCGGAAAATGAGTTTGCCAGCGAGCGGTGTTGCATGTCCGTGTTCGTCGCGTGGCAACATCAAAAGAAGTCCGGCCTCGCTCGTTTTCGACGTGGCGGATCGTCGTCCACGCGGATCGTGCAGCCAGGGCTTCGTTATTCGATCGCGATGCGCGCGGGATCTGGTGTCGATTGGATGATACCGCGATGGTTCAGGCAACCCCCCCTCCCCCGTTACTTTGTCTCGAGGATAATAATTATTCCGCCTATTCTTTGCGGGGGCAACGAATTGCGCGAGTGTGTGCGGAGGACGGCCGTGTTGCATGGCGGAAGACAGGGTGAATTAAAATCGGTATCGGCTCGCCCGATTGCATTACAACGGCGACACTTGTGATCGGTTGTCACCGGTGCCTTTGTGTATCTTTTCAACGAACGAAGGCCGGCGTGCCTTTAATCGTAGGCGGATGTTCGTTTCTTTGTTTTTCTTTTTCTTTTTTTTTTTTTTTTATGGAAAAGGGAGAAGTCGTTATGGAGGATGGACTCGGAGTTAGTTTTTTTTTCGCCTCGGTTTTTCGTTCGTTAGATTGAAAACGAGTCGAGTCGATTATCGAGAATACGTAGAGAAAGAAGATGGGAGGATAAGAAGTAGAATGGAAGGACATTATATATGGATGTATTTAATTTTCGATGGGTGATGACGAGTGAGAACTGGAGGGAAAGGTGAAAAGATGTTTTTCACTTGTTTTGTATTTTGTGAAGTTTATAAATATGATATAACGGTGTAGAATGGATTGTATCATTTCTGAAATAATAAGGATTGCATAATTTGATTGTCAAGTTATTTGTCATGGTAATTGGATTTCTTACGCGGATCGAAGGCAAGTGACGTTGAGATGGGTAATTGCTCGAAAAATACTTTCGACGTTCTTTGTGAAAAGTGAATTATTATCTTCGAATAAAATCCAACTTCTCTTTCTCTTTCTCTCTCTGCTTTTTTATATTATATATTTTCGTAACGTTTCTACGTCTTACAATTAGACAGACGTATGTAAATTAGTTTTCGATTTAATTAATGTACATCCATCGGCGAATATTGCTCTTCGAATAATATTTTAAAATATTACTCGAATCGACAGGTGATAAGACGTCTAGAAGAGAGGACGAAATCTCCTCTTTTCAATTCAGAGCTATTCAAAGTCGATCGAAAAAGATTATAAATATTCATTTGAAATTGAAAATTGTATCAATTCGATAATCGCGTAATCACTTTAATAACGATAATTTTTGAGATACAGAACTCGATGACTATGATTTAGTACGGTTTCTAAGGGAAACAAGCGTTCCCTTTCGAACAGGTTAAAATAATTCGATACACCCGAAGAAATTCTATATGGACGACGACGAGATTTTTAGATTAGACGAATCACCTTCGATCTGAAAGGACTGTTCGTCTCACGAGGATAGGGTTTCTCGGGTCAAGAATTTTATATCTATTCGTTTAAGAAAGAATGCTTCTGTTACGAAATCAACGTGTATCTGTGTATCCAATAGATCGAATAATCTTCTGGTTGGAAATTCGTCAAATTTTTCTCTCTTCAGGTTCACGATTATTTATTTTTAAACGACTTAGGTAGGTAGAATACGTCGAATTTTTCAATGTTCAGAGAAAATTTAAAATTATTCCAATACCCAAATTATCTATTCCGACGATTTTTATTTATTAATCATTAATATAAAGAAATTAAATTTACAAAATTCGTTACCACTATCATCATCAAAAATAATTATGATTCACAATAAATTTTTACTTCTCGAAATTTTTCATCTTGCAGATGTAATCAATGTGATCAAATTAACATAACAACGTGTTAAATACGTTTAAAAATACCAACCTATGTACAATCATGTACATCATCGAAAATATTGCAAAGATAAAAACGAAATACTTAAAAAAAAGAAGAAAAAAAATTATAAAACAATATTTCTAAAGTAATTCAAATTGATCTACGCACGAGAAAATTGCCAATCCTTTCTCGCGATTTCGAAATTTCTCTATGGGGAGGGAAGGGGAGATCGCACGTAGAAAACCAGGATGGTGTTTAACCGAGCAGAACGTATAACAGCGTGGCGACCGGCTCCAAGGAAAATACAGCGTGCTCGAGATTTCTCGAGGATCCCCGCGAATGGAATACGTAAGGGCCTTGGCCATTGGCGGGCATTTATTTCCCTGGCGAACGTAAATTTGTTTAGGGGTGGACACCGAAGGGACGAGCGGTGGCGAACCGTCGTACGCCGTCACGGAACATTTGCCGCGAAAAGTGCTTTCAATGCGGCGGCCGCGGTTCTCGATCGCCTTTTCACTTCCGCTAATCCTGAATTTCGGCGGCGTTCACGAGAAAGAGAACTCCTCCGCCGTTCCCCGTCGATGGTTCCGCGATATTTCTCACCCTCTCAAACTCGATGAAACGAACCAGAGGAGGATGGAAGATATTCGACGGTACACCGTTGAATAAGACCGTGGAGAAGACTTTTGAGAGACGTTCGGATTAATCGTGTAGATATTCAGATTTTAAATGTTTATGTTAAGGGAAGATTGATTTATAAGCGAATTGGTACAAATTTTTGTTATGGAATCTTAACTTTTTTTCTTTTACGAAGAAACATCATTTTTCGAGTATCTTTTCGGATAGAACAATTCGTTATCAAAAAACGTAAGTTATAAAAAGAGTGTTTCGCCATTATTATCCATCTCTCACGAGATCATATCCCTAAAATTTTCTTTTCAACATAATCTGAGAGGAGAAAAAAAAAAAAGGAAGAAAAATAAAATCAAATTACAAATATCCTTAAATCCATCTTTCCTCCATGATGAATGAATCCCAGCGAAATTTCACGGCGACATAAAAAAAAAAAAAAAATAACGTCGTCGTCGGAGACACCATCGAAACGGGCATCTCAGTTTTATCAATCAGAGAGCCGTAAGGTCGCCGCCACGGGTTACGATATAATAAAAACGAAGCATCTCGACGCGCAACACAACCGGGTCGACACCGTATTTACGGTGGACATTTTCTGGTGTGGGCCTCCACGTAGCGGGCGTACACAAGGTGAGGGCGCGGGTCGTAAAACTCGGCCGTCCGGCCGACATAAGTTCGCGTTGTAACGTGACACGTGAACGAGGATCCCGCGTATTCGATGACGACCACGAGGCTTTGGCCCCACCCTTCCACCCTCTTGCGACACTTTTAGGACTGGAGGGACACTCTTCCTCCTCCACTGGAGCGCCCGTAAACGTGCTCGCTTTTACGAGCGCATCATCACGGATTTGTGCTTACTTAGAAACCCGGCTACCGTACACCGCCAGCTTAGAGATCTTAAACGACGCTCGCCCATTCTCCGCGATGAAATCGTCTTCTTCATCGTGGCGATTGTGATTTATAGGCTTCTCGGGCTAATGCTATGTACTACTTTTTGTACATCGAACGATGCATGGTGAGTAGAAGACAAGAGGGGGGCAGAGTTTGAGTAATCGTACTGTTAATTGAAGCTCTTCTTTTTTTTCATCATGGCTGTTTCATGTGATTTACTTTTTTTGAGGGATATCAGAGAGGGAAGTCAGAGAGGATATATCTTCCTTTTTTTTTTAAATATCGGAAAGGAATAAATTGGCACGATAAATGGAGGTGAAATTCAAATTGAATTGGACTAGATTTCTGTAATATCGGGCAATGATATGAGGTTTTCATATTGAAAAGTATCAATATTTCTTTCGAATTTCGAACTTTAATCTAAACCTTGTGAATTTCAATCTGTTTTAACTTACATATTGGATGGACTTCACATGTTTTTGGCATCGAGTAAAATATTTGAATATTTTAATTAAATTCTATTTTTTTTATAGATAGTCAATGTTGATCAACGAACACTTTAACTTTTCTTGAAATTACAATTTCCAAACGTGTCAAATTCTTTTCAAATTGTAAACGAAATTATCGATCAGAATTCAAGTATCCTTCTTCAATAATTTTGACAAAATACAACAAACATGTACAAACATGACTAAGAAATAAATCGTTTACTCGACGTTATTCGAACGTAACAAAGGGATCGAACAAAGATTCGCCTTTTGGATAACTCAACCCGACTTCTTCTTCTTCTTCTTCTTCTTCTTCTCCTAAAAAGAAAAAAAAGAAAAAACGAAAAAGTGATATTATCAAGAGATAAATCAAGGTTGGATGGGAAGGAGAGGACGAGACACGATTCATCGGCAATATTAAAGAAAAAGGGGAGAGGCATTCCGCGCAGATGTATCTCCCCGTGGAAAATAATAACCGTGTGGCGTTATCGCGTTTTTATCGCGCATCGACGCGCTCATCTTCAGCCAATAAAAAGTCAGCCGGGGCCCGTTCTATTAATCAACGTGGTCCACGCCCGGTTCCGGTCCTCTCGTTTTCCATAAAAACTTATCGCGCTGCGCCGTATAACGTTTGTTAAGTGATATCCGAGCAGCCTGTGGCACAATGCGCGCCGTGTAATATTTCCACCCCGTGCCAAACGCAATCCGCGCACGGTAAACATTCATCGGGCCATCGTTGCACTGCTCGCCTCGGACGAATCTATTTGATGGATTCCTCCCGAATTCCAGATTCGTCGATCGGATACCAATGTTTGCCAATTGTCCGAATTTTGGAATTTTTAATATTTTAGCCGTTAGATTAGCTTTTTCCCCTTCGTTTCAACCGTTTGTATTCTCAATTTTGAGAGTGGTTAATACAGGATTATCGGATTGAAATAATTTTAAAAAATTTGAAATTTTCGTTGCATTTTACGCGCTCTATCTTTTAAGAGATAAAAAGAAACCAGAGTACGCGTAAATTTGTTTGTCGCGAAATGAAAAACGAGGTAAAAGGTAACTCGTGTCGTTTACAAAAAAAAGAAAAAACAAAAAAAAAGAGTGAAAAAAATAAAAACTACACATTTTACATTCGCATCAACGCGTCAATTTGACGTGGTCGAGTCGAACGAGGATTAATCGCACGTGGATAGAATTATTATCGTAATTCGACCGCCCGTAACCGTCGATCGTAATTTTCACACACGGGGTCAGTTCTCGGGGAACGAAATCAAAATCAAACGCGAATCGACGCCGAATCCGAAAAACCGTCACGCCCCTCGCGAGAACGCAAACAACGCAAATATTTAACCAGAACCGGTGAATTTACACCCGCGGAAAATTTGAACCAAAGCTTGCGATCGACGACGACTAGAATTCATCATCGTCTTAAAAAAAAAAAAAAAAAATCTGAAACGAAACTAAAAATTTCTAAAAAATTTCGAATCGTGAAATCAAAAATACCGCGGACAGCGAGCGTTCGTCCGAAACGAGTCGGCGATCATTTAACATTCCCTCCCCCCCCCACCCCCGATCCCCTGTGGATGTGTGGATATATCTATGGAAAATAAGGTATCGATGGCGATCGGTTGGCCTCGGTGCGCCGATCGTTGTTCGGTTTATTCGTTGCCGCGGTGGAAATTTTGCATTTGTCCGGAATCCCTTCCGGCCTTTTTACGCTGGCCTTCCAACGTGTGCGGGATACGTGGGCAGGAGCGAGGTGGAAAGAGCGTAACGGCACCCATAGGTGCTACACACACTTTTGCCCGATTATACGCCGGACGCCCCCGAAATCGCGGGTCGGTCATTAATTTCGGCGCATAAAAATCAATGAACAGCCCATAAACAACGCCGCCCGCTGCTACGCGCTCTCCCATTTTCCAATTTGCAATTGCGAATCGCGTTTTTAATTATAACGAACACAATGGCACGGCCGAACGCGCCACGCAGCTCTGCAAAACTTTCGCGTATATCCTTTCCCCCCTCTCTCTCTCTCTCTCTCTCGAAAGGGGAGAAGGAGAGGGTCGATCCACCGATTTTTCGTCCTCCTCCCTTCCCAACCTTCTCTCCCTTTCGCGGATCCGTTTTACGCCGATTCTCTCTCTCTCTCTCTTCGCCGATCTTTCCATTTCTCTCGTTCCCTCGTGCCCCTCTTCTTCCCACGCGGTGCAAACGACGCGACCGGGAATGACATCCGGCTGGTCTGTCCCCTCTCTCCCCATCCACCTCCCCCCCCCACGCATCCCTTGCCCACCGAGATATTCCGTTTTCACGATAATTATTGTCGTTCGATTTCTCTCTGATTCCACCCTCTCTCCCTCCCTCTCCTCCACCCTGTGTTTTTCGCGGATCCTCTCCCCGTTTTCAACCCTCTCTCGCGTGCCCCTCGCCGATTTTCCAGCCTTCCACCACCACCACCACCACCACCAACACCGTGATCCGTGTACCAAAAATCGCAGCCAACGCGCGATAACCGTACGTCCGTCGCAACGGCAAACATTTTACGCGTTGATGTTCTCCGCCCTTTCTTTTTTTTTTTGGTTTTTCTTTTTTTTGTATTTCCTTTTTTTTGCCTCTCTCTCTCTCTCTCTCTCCTTTCCTCGTTTCGTTCCTCGTTCTCTTTTTCTTTTTTTTCTCTCTCTCTCTCTCTCTCCTCCATTTTTGCTTTTCCATTTTTATTTTCGGCGCTGTTCGATTGTTTGTTCGCTCGGTCTGTTCTCGTCGAAGCACACGCAGCTTTCTCTCTCTCTCTCTCTCCCTCTCTCTCTCTCTCCCTCGATTCTATCCACCCCGACCGAACCCCGCCATCCCCTCGCGATCGCTCTCTTTTATCCCATTCCGGGAGCGTTTTTACGAGCGGTAAGTGTTTCGAACGCGAGCGCAGAGTGAATTTTACAGTCCGGTAATTTTTCTGATAATGCCCGACGATTAATTCCACCCTCCCCCCACCGCTCTCTCGCGCTCTCCTCTCCTCTGCTCGTTTTCGGAAAAAAAAAAAAAAAAAAAAAAAAGAACAGAAGAAAAAAAGCGTGGTTCCAAACACAGAGACACAGGGATCACCGTACACCCTAGCTAAATACGTACGTACCACCTCGAATCGCTTCGATTCTCTCTTCGTGTTTCTGCCTCGAATCCAAAATTCATCCCCGTGCGTGTAAATAAAAGAAACGCGTATACGCATATCCCTGCCAACGTTGATGACCGTTTTACACAGGGATACGAACGATACGAATCGGTGATCCTTGGAAAACTCGCGGGGAAAATCGCGAAACCATTAATGACACGCACTGACGTCTATTCGAATGTATTATCGGCTGGCAATTGTTCGGTAATACGTTGCGCATTTTATATTCTACATACGTCATACGCATCACCGAGCGCGGAAATTTCAACGGTGCCACACCACCACCACCATCGCCATCGCCATCGCCATCGCCACCACCACCACTATTGCCGGTGGGCATCCAGCTCGAGGGGATGCGAGGCGCGCAGGGAGAGTCGGACGCGGCGGGCAGGTGGGGGGGGGGAGGAGGAGGAAGGGAGGATGGAGAGCGCAGCGGTGGACGGAAAAGCGAATCAGCTTTCAAATAAAAACGTCGAATTCACACGCGCGGCCGCGTCGAATGCATCCTCTATATAATTTAAAACGGCTACCGTGAGCGTTGAAGCATCAAATAAAAACAATCGCGTCGCGGGTATATGATGTAATGAACGATATCGGATTTTCAGCTAATTTTTAATCGCGCTCCGTTGCGCGCCGGATCGCGCGAGGCGAAAAATCCCACCCCCTGGAACAGTCGAACGGTGAATTTACATCGTATAGTCGTATCCGCCTCCCCCTCCCCCCATCCGCGTTTTGTTTTAAATATTTATGAAATTCTTTGTCGCGCCGCGCTGTTAATTCTTCGGCGTATCCCTCCGCCACCCCCTCTTTTATTATCGCGCTGTATTATCGTGTAAATTTCTTTAATGTATATATTCGCCATTGTTACCGATGCGGGGGAATCGGTTGTCGATGAACGTGTAAATTTCTCGGGTAAAAAACGCCGGACCCGCGATTTTTTATTCGCTTTGACGTGCATTGAAACGAGGGGGGGGGGAGGGAGGGAGGAAGGGGTAATTCTAATGAAATAGATGAGGGTTAAACGCGTGTGAATCGTGTTGATCGGATGCGAAGGATCGGGTTTAATGACGTTTATGACGAGGCTGCCTCCCTTTCTGTTGATTCGATTTAAATTTTATGAATATTTAAGTCGTTTGATTTTTATCTTCTTTAGTATTAGGTTTGTCGGGCACGATGAATAACGAAATTTGACGAGTTTATAAAATTATTGACAAAAAAATAAGCGAATGCGTGTGCTTGAATACGATTTTAATATCAATCCCATCGATCGTTGTGTATTGTAACGTCAAATTCGAATACTTTCTCGTACAATTCAAAATATAGTTCGACATATTGTGTGAAATACTACGTTATTGTGGTAACGTTAATAGGAAAACTTTCGAAAGGATAAAAGGAACAAATTAATAAAAAGAAATTGACAAATTTTGATTAATATTATACTCTCGACAAAGCTACAAATATCAAAATCTCGAAGAATTCAATATTTAATATATATATGTATAAAAAAAAAAAGAAACGTTAGATTGGATTAACAAATCCAAAAATATTATCTCCAACTTTTACAGCCTTCGATTATTCGTCAAAATTCGTATTCGACGAAGTTCGAGATCGGCGAACAATGGAAAAACAGAAAGAAAAAAATCGTGGAATATCGAGGTTTGATAGAAAATATCTGGGAGGAACAGTAAGAGGCTTTTCCCCATTCCTATTCTTTTTTTCCTTTTTCCCGCCATTCGAGGGGAGGGGTGCGCGGAATTGATTAGAGGGCCGCGTAAACGTCGCGCGTAATTGACGGTGAAAGAGAGGAAAACACTCTTTAGGGTGTTGGCACGACTGCTTCGACGCGACGCAATAAAACAAAATGCCGGGCCTCGGTTTTGCGACGGGAGTGGCGCGATGCCACAGGCTTACGCAGCCGTTAAGAGTTAACGACGTAACGATTATGTCGCCATCCGGGATAATCACTATCACCGATACGAATCTTTATAACTCGAAACGCTGTGGAAAACACGATCCTAAAGGCACGCCCTCCCACTGTCCATCACTTTCCCCGGAAATGACACCATTGTTCCGCTTCTCCTCTTCTCACTTGCGTCATTGCTCGTTTATCGTGCTCGTTCTTCGAGTAATTACTCGGTGGAAGAGTGTTTTGTAAGTACTTTGCGCAGAAACTGAGTTACAGTTACGAATGTTTTATATATATACTATTTTTCCCATATACGAAAGTACTTGAAATTTAATTTATTACGAACACTTTTCAATCTTTTTAATTTAAAATATAAACACACGAAACATTCGCGATTCTTGTGGAAAAAATTCGAGATGGTTTTCCCTATAAATCAACGAAAATAAAGTTATCGGCACGGTTCAGGTGGCGCCACCATCAGCGAGATCCCTAGACCCATCAGCCGTCGATTACCAGAGAGAGAGAGAGGGATCTCCGGACGTGAGCGTGAACCGTTGACTTCTCATTTGTTTTCTATTTCTAGCAACGGGTCCGCGTAGCAACGTAGCGACTTTTCTTCGCCGGTATAGGTCGGCCAGAGAGGTATAAGAGTAATCCCGTGGGGCGCTCCGGAGGGAGTTTCATATAGAGGGCCGCAGCGGTGCGGCCTCATATATAAGGATTTATCACGGCTAAGTCTCCCGTATATTGCTACGTACCGAACCCTGCTTCTTCGTCCACGAGCTACATCCCCTCTCCTCCTCACTCCGCTCTTGCTCGCTTTCGTCCAACCTTCTCTCTTCGTTCGACCAGTCCAACTGCCGGCCTGCCTGATCTTCGACCGCATCCTCGGCCACCGACCATCTTTCTCCTCTCATTCGTCTCTGTGACTTAATATTATAAATTTTTTATAATATAATTATTTATTTATCTTCGATATTTAAATTCAATCGTCTTCGCTATAGCGTTTGTTATAGCATAATAACGGGGAAAAGGTATCATCTAATTGGAATGCCACGCTCTGTGCTATGCTGTTAATACCGTGAAGAGTAATAGCACGATTTCTCGCGAATCCCATCGATCTACGAGAAGTTTGAATTTTTCTGAGATGATAAATACGAGGCCGCTCAAAACAGTTTCTCGCCGCTGTGTGTTTCTACCAGACTTTCTTAAAACTTTCCACGAAAGTGTGAATATTCTATGAATGGAAAAACATTTTCTCGTTTCTAATTCTTTACTCAACCATCACGCGAGATACAATTTCACCAGAGATAAAAATTCAAATAATAACTCGTGAAACACGAAGAAACGAATCCACGAAACAACGCACCCGACTGTGAAAATAAAGTTGTTTGGAAGCCGCAGAGGGAAAGAAAGAGAGGGGTGGCCACAAGTACAGGCCGATAAAAAGTTATTCCTTACCAGGCCAACCTCTTCGCGCGTGCGAGCAACCGAAATGTGTCCGCTCCTTTCTCCCTTCCTCCCTTTCTTTTTTCTCCTCGTGTCAGCCTCCGCAAAACGTCTCCTCGCGCCGTTTATTCCGAATCAGATTCCGGATCCACTCGTATGACGTCGCTTCCGCTTCCCCGAGGGATTAGAACGTTTCGCCTCCTTTTCGCCTCCTCGAGGAGATCCGCTGTCCTCTTCAAGCTCGCTTATTCGCACGTTCCTGTTCGAGGGGAGGATCGGCCGGAAAAGTAGGGTAGGTTATCGAGAATTTTCCGCTATTCCATTGCATCTCGCAGGGATACTTTCGCGATGTCGGCTTTTAGGAAACTGTTACTGTTCGGAGATTGGATTGCAGATTTTTTTCCTTTTGCTAAATGAATTTTGTTTGTCATGTAACGAATCCGGTTAATTTGATTTTAATTATAATCCGGTTAATTATAAATGTTGGTTACATCATATTTTGAAAATTTTTAATTGTTATAAATCGAATGATTCGTGAATAGTAAACGTTGCACGATGCCAGGCAATGTAAGATTTTGCGACTATTGTTTTCACGCAACGTGATTGAATCAACAACGTATACACGCTGTTTATTTTTAAAAATCTCTATCCTATCTATAACAAAGCGTAAAAGAAAATAAAAGATGATTACTCCGTTGCATTAATCTCGAACAAAATCTGAATCGAAATTTCGTCTCTCTTTTCTTGTAAAATAAATAAATCCACATCGCATCCTTCCGCAAATTCCGAACCGATACAACATCCACCTCGAAGGGAAAGAAGAAAGAAGAGAACCGTTGAATCAACTCATCCCCGTAGGTACGAGAGAAATTCCCTCACCCACCCCCGTTGGAAGCACGAACTCTCCCAATATCCGCTCCTCAGAAATAGCACGATCGTCTGAACGATTAAACGAAATAATCCGGCGGAAATTCCCTCCGTCATCCGGAGTTTAATCGCGTAAGCCCGCGTTCCACGGCTCGTTCCGACAGTTTCGGAATGTCTCGGCCGGTTGTGGCAGCCGACGGAATCGCGGAATTCCTCGTAGGTGCTCGGCCCAGGATGTTTCGCCGAACATCGTCCTCGTTCGTCGTCGTCGTCCTCCTCGTCCTCGTCGCATTAACTCGCGCGGCCACGGCATCGTTAGCGGCATACCTTATCGTTTGGAGCGCGGGCCCGGGCCGTTTGGAATGCGCGAACACCGTTTAGTTACTCGGCAGGGGTGGTTGTTCCTCCCTTCTCCAACTTGTGTTAAGCAGAAATGTTGCCTCTCCTTCCCGCCGAGTTTATACTCGAGGAGATTGACAATGGGTAGGGGGAGAGCGTGAATCATCTCGAGGTTTCGACGATTTATAGAACCGTATCGGATTGTTTCGGGAACGAGAAATCTCGAACGAAGATGTTCGAAGAGGATAGTATTTTTTTTCTTCTTTTGATATTTCGATTGCTGATATTTTTTTTTTTTTCAAGATTAAATTAGAAAAGGTTTGTTATATACTCCGTGGATTCGTTTCATATTGGAAAAATATATTTTAATTAAACTATCGTGTTGCGAAGAGACAACGATCGAAAAAATTTAATTTGGAAAAGGAATATAAAAAGGTTTATAATAATAAAAACAGCGAATGCGAGAGAATAAAAAGTAAATTCTAAACAACGCACGTTCATCTGTTTCTCCACTCCGCTCTTAACAGAGCAAAATAATTACTACGAGCCGGAAACAAAAAGTGGATACTACTTGACTCTGAAAGAAAAAAAAAAAAAAAAAAAAAAAAGAAAAAGGAAAAAATTAACAAACTAAAATTATCACCGACCATCCATAATAAAACGCATCGTTGAAATTTAATCAACCCTTGTTGAATACACAAGTATACTCCTAGTACGAATTTTATAATTCCTCGTGTGCACGAATTATCAAGCTTGAAAGAGAAAGAGAGAGAGAGAGAGAAAAGGGGAAATAGGAAGGGACAGGGAGAGATAGGTGAAAATATTAACGATGGGACGTGGGTGAAGAGGATGAAGTTACGACCTTGGGTAAGGTCGAATTGCCCTGCAACGGACGAAACATTTCCGTCCGAGCGTGTAAAGCGGCCTTTAGGCAGAAGCTGGGTTCTATCGCAGTTCGCGAATTCCGTCCTGTCATTTGTAACTGTCGGGCTGCTCATTACAATTCCCCATTCCTCGCCTCTGAACTAACCCCCCCTCGACCACCTCCCCAACTCCGCTCCTCCCTCCTACCCTCCAACGTCTCGTTCCGTGCAACGAAGGGGTCTGGCGTTTGTGCGCTTCCTCGCTCTCTCTCTCTCTCTCTCTCTCTCTCCACCCCCCGCCTCTCCCCCTACCCTCTCCCCGTTTATTACGCAAACGCAACCTCCCCGCTAATAATAATCAGCCTCGTGACGAAGAAGAAGAAGAAGAAGAAGAAGAAGAAGAAGAGAAGGAGGAGGAGAGAAATAGCGAAAACATTATTAATCGATCGTTTTAATCGTCCCTCAACTCGAGCATCGAGCAATTCGATCCACGTTACGATCGCGCGAAAGGAGATTGTTTAACCCTTTGTTTAACGCGATAGGATATAGAGTCGAGAGATAGTCGAGGGGAGGGGGGAGTTTTATTTATAAACGGTTCAGTGGGGGCGTGACGGATAATGTTTGGAGGTAAGTTGGTCGCCGATGGTGGATTTATCGCGGTCAAATATTGGCGCAAAATTTCGAAGGTTAGTTCGCAGGGCGGCCGGTGACACCCCCCTCGTAAATTATAAATATACGAGCGCGAACGATAAATATCGAGCGTTTATCCTACACCGAGCGCGGATACATCAAAATTCGATGACTGAGGTATGATATACGTATTCAATATCGATCGATCCACTGTCCTACCCACTTCGATAAACATTATCCACGCGCACATTTGGGGGAATAGATCGTTTCCTTTTTCCCTCGACTCGGCGAAAAGTCTCGAGTACAAATTCCTCGACCCTCTGGCAACTCCGTGAACCAGGCAAAGAAAGAAGGCAAAGAAAAAAAAAAAAAAAAAAAAAAAACACTCGAAACGGCTCTATTCACGGGCACAATGAGCGGGATTCATCCCCGGGAAAATATTCTTTGAAAAATCAAAGGCGATAGCTCGCCTTCTCTCGCGAGGAGAGAAGAAGAACCCCAGGATCGGCCATTTTCTTTATTACATTCCTTATTTCCTATCCACCAAGCCTCCGTAACTGTAATACAAATTCCTATTGTGATTTATGTTGATATCAATGGCAACCCCTCGTCGTGTCGTTGCTCGTCCTCCTCCACCCTTCTCCTCCCCCGTACCATCGAAAGGACACCCTCCTCGCTCCCACCCTTCCTCCTCCTCGTCCAGACATTATGCTTTATTGAATCAGAGTTGTCACCGTTATTGTTGCCTTCTCGCCATCGCCCTACCCCCTCCGTCCCCCGCATCGCTCGCTTCTTCGACTCGTTCTCGTTTTCGTTCCGGCTGCCAGACCGGCCCTCCTCGGCTGGTTTGGAAACCAGCACGGGGATCTCTATGAATTTTATTAATAAAACAACATAGGCGCGCCGACAAAGCGGCGACTGACAGGCGTGTATCTCTCTGTTCGGGGCCTGACGAGCGTGGAAAATCCGGCAGCCCTCTTCAACGAAGGGGGAAGGAATCGGATCGCAGTTTTTCCAAAACTGAAACGAGCGAAACCGAAACTTATTTGTTTTGCGAAGGAAGTTAAGTCAGTTAGTTCGTTATTTATGCTAAGATTTATGATAAGACGATCTTTGAGACGATCGAGGTATTGCAATTTGGATTCTTTTTTTTTTGAAATCCGTTCTCGATTTCGTTCTTGATCAAAAGTATCGCTCGAATGAATAGAAGAACGAAATATCGTTTCAATAGATGCTCACGATGCACGGAATTCCTCGCTCTTTGTCAGAGATGGAAGCAAGGAGGCATTATTACTTGCCGCGTCATCCATCCGCGCGCCTCTAAATGGATCTAAGAACCAATACTCCTATTAGCGGTCGATTGAAGCGGTGCTCGAACGCGGAAACGCGAGAGGAGAGAAGAAGAAAGAAAAGGGAACACGCGCAGGTTTACACAGTGTTCGCACACACGCGCGGTGACTTGCGTCAGTGGGCCGCTATAAAAGTGATTAATGGACACGACTCGTTTACCATTCTGATACTCTCTTCCCGCATTCGGAACAACAAAGTGCTTCTTCGACCCCCTCTTCGCCTTTCCATCTCGTGTATACACGAGTATCTTCTCCTTCTCTCCTCCCCCCCGTGAAGTTCGTTCAATGGGACGTTTTTGGAATCTTCGAATTCTAAGTAACTTAAATTGGGGATAGAAGAATTATTTTCCAAATATTATTCGGATTTTTGACATTAAAGTGTGTGTAAAGTAAGAATCTCGATATTATCCTTCTTTATTTTCTTCGTTCTCCATGGTTTAAATACAGGTACGTATAGCAATCGAACATCCCCTTTCGGCGACAAGTCGCACGTGTGGGAGTATTCTCTCTCGTGGAGGGACAGCGCAAACATTCTCGATTTACACGTTAGCCATTCCATTTGGCTCGAATCGGTTGGAAGCCATTAATATCGGACAGCGTGAAAGCCACTCAGGCTCTTGGCTCAGCGGCAAGACAGCCAACCCTTTCCTACCGATTCCCTAAACTAGGTAAACGTCTCCACCCCCTTTTTTTTTCGTCGTACATGCCTTTCCTTCTTTATTTTTCTTTTGCGTGTGTTTCTCATTCTTACATTTTCTTTTATTCTTTCTCACTGTTACTTCTTTTATCCCCTTCTTTCTCAAGATTTCTCATCTCCCTTCCTTCTTCTCGATCTTCCATTCCTTTGTACACCTTCTTCATCATCCCCTTCGTTCTCCCACTCTCTTTCGCTCTCCTTTCCCCAATTCACCCTTTCCCCCGAAACCGCCCCTCGAAATCAATAAATACATATTTGTTCGACACACATCGCATCAACTATCAATGACACTAATATCATTAGCCGAGAAAGAGAGAGAGAGAGAGAGAGAGAGAGGAACCTGACGCAGCACGCCATCGTGTGTACCAGTCGACTGTTTCGTCGACGAAAGACGAAGACAGACACTCGGCTGTATTAAACGGATGAAAGGGAGACAGGAGGACACGGGGATGAGAGAAAGCCCATCTCCCCCCTCTCCCTGTTACAGCGATTCCTCCCGCGTTCCCGTGATTTCCGCAGAGTCACGTTACAAATGACTGCGGCCGCCTTCCATCCTCGTTATCGAAGTGACATAATCGTCGGTTCGTAACGTATCCACGGGACTGGGCACGCAGAGAAAGCCGAGGCGCCACGCGTCGCAAGACCGGCGTCACGCAATGACGTACCACCGTTTAATAATCCTGTATCGTCGTCTCTGTCTATCAGGACGCGCGTTGTCGCCCGTTCATTAACCGGGAGATTACTGGCCTGTCCCGGTCAAAAGATATTCGACTACTTGCACCCAGATGGATCCGCGGCGCGTGCAATGCAATGGTCAAATGCTTGGCTCCCCTGACGCGCGTGATTTCGATGCAAACCGATATAACCCGTTTAGCGGAGGGCTGTCAAGTTTTCGTGAAATCGAGAAAGTGTTGTCGTTGAAGAAAGAAAGTAATTCGATTAATATCGTTTGAAATCTGGAAACATTTTTCCAGAGGATGTTCTAAACGAAAGGCATATATATGTTATTGGTGTATTATAAAAATGACAAGTGGAGGAATTTAAAATGAAATATCTATACTTTTTGCTACTGCTTGCTCGTCTGTTTTTCAATTTTCCAAGCTTGAAATGAATTTAAAATTCCAATTACTCTAATCGATTCTGGTCAAGATTAATTAATCCAATACTACGATCTCTCCTTTAATTCGAACGCTTTAATTATATCACTCCTCTCACTAACTAAACACTATATTCGATGCGATAATAAAATCGACTGTTACAAGTTTAATTTATCGGTTAACATCTATCTAAAAACGAGATACAGCCTCGTTGGAAATCGTAACGGTTCAGCAGGTAGCCACTGCGATCTGGATCCACGTGTTAATAGAAAACGTGGCCTGGAATCAGGTGCGAAAAATCGAGGAGTTACGAGGAGGACGATAGAAGGAGAAGCGATATCTTATCCTCGAGTTAATTTCTCTGCCGATTAATCGGGCGAGATTCGCTCGTATCGCGAGCGCGATCGAAATTAGAAGCGAAATCGTTCGTTCGTTTGAAACGTAATTGCGGCAATTAAAGGGAGAAAAGCGGAGGAGAATGTGGAAAAATATGATAGGAGGCAAGACTGCATAACGTAACAGAGCCGCTTTCGTTTTGCCACCGGTAATCCTGGAGGGGAATACACCGACCCCCGATAGGCTTTGATCATAATTTATGGTTATATAAGAATGCGAAAGGGAGTTCCCCGCCACTGTTTACTGTCCTATACAGGATTACACGTGATACCCGACCATTAATTTCGCCGGCCATCACCTGTCCCTTTTCCCTCTCCTTTCGATTCCGCCGCCTCGTTCGAGGCCGATCCTCGATTTCCCTGGGATCTAGCCTAATATCCTCCGAGATTGCACGAATTTTATGAAATTTTATTACACGCCCCTCCCTAATCGGGCCGGAATTTGGAAAAGTTGTTTATTAAAGGAAGAGAATTTGCCGAGAGGGGATTACTTTTGGAAATAAAAAAGTTAGACGGATCCCAGAATTTCTCGTAATGTTCGTAACAATACTTTACTGTTACATCAATTCTACCTGCTACTTGAATTTTCAAGAGGCAAGGGATTCGTTACTTAAAACGCCGAATCAAGCGAGCTTGCAAATAAATCATTCCGATATCCCTTGTTGCACATGTTCCTCCAATTTACGTTTCCCTTTGCCTTGGCTTTAAAATGCTAATTTCAAATCCGGCAATAAAAAGGGCCGGTTGATCCCGTTGATCAACAGGAAACGAAATATATATATATATATATATGTGTGTGTATCGAGCCGCGAGAAACACCTGCTGCTCCCGATCGGGAAAGAGTTCGAACTAAATTACCAGTGCGGCAGTTTTCGCGAAGGACGATGGTAAAGCTCGTGGAATAGGGCCGAAGGGCGGTGTGTCGTGCGCGTACACCTACACACACGCATACAGCGAGACCAGGATCACGCCATCTGCGCCAATCGCGGTTACTCCGTTACGTTAAAGCCCCTCAGCCAGTTTCCAGTTGGCAGTTCCAGCACGGTCGTTTCCAAAGGGTTTCACAGTCGTAGATTCACTCGGCCCGGCCAGCCCGCCATTACTCATTCCAGGGACGCGAATACACGCCATCCTAGACCGCGCAAACAATTTGTTTCGAGGGAGGAGAGGTTGCATCTCTCCGCCGTGTTCAAGTCGCGCGAAAGCGGCGACGAATCGCTGTGGAATTCGGTTGCAAGAAGGGGTCTGTTTCTGGAATTTTCGAGAGTCCTCCTCGAGAGTTCCGGATAAGGGCGAGAAACGGGGTGATTGCCCCACACGAGACTTTCGTGTTCGTATTAAGTGAGCTGCGTTTGCGATTTCGTTATTTTCTGTAGAATTTTTTGTAGGTGGTAAAATTGGATGTGGAAAGATGATTCTCTGTTCCGTTCAGGCTGGATGCGATAGGGAATCGAATGGAATGAATCATTTGGTATTTTATAATTTATCAATAATTTTATTAAAGATTGTATGCAATTTTTTTTTTGGAAATTGTGATCTATAAGTTAAAAAGAAATAACGAGTGTTTTACAACAACGAGTGCGTTTATAATTCTTTATTCCTGAAAACAAAAATTTACAATATAAAAATATAATATACGATTTTATAATAATATTCGATCAAAATTTTCTGTTACGAATTTTCTAATACGATTATATCGTATTCTCCGTGGAGCGAAGATTTGTATTGCTGAGTCACCTCTTGTAACGTAGCGATTGTTGTGTTTACATATAAGACGCGCAAAATCCGAGCTCGAGTTCATTTGTCGTTTCGACGTAGTATCGAATGGATACAAATCTGGAATGGAGACGATGGAGAGGCGATAATTATTGGCTGGCATTTTTCATGAAAAATGGAATATTGAAGGTAAATATTTTAATATAAATCGAATAAGATTTCGAATAATATTGTTACGATAAATCGATCATTAGTCTGCGTCGAATAATTCGATAGTTTTACGGAATAAAATTTACTGAAACAAAATTCCAATAATTTATTTTTATTTTACGATTACGTTAATGGAATTGGATTATTATTAAGAATATGAATAATTCGCATCGTCACCAAATATATTAAGGAAAATTTTCGCAATATCGAACATAAATTTTCGATGATTTATTCGTATAATATAATTAGTATCGAATATTATTATTACCGTTGAATTATTCATATCTTCTTTAAATATTTTTCAACATTAAAGAATGTAATTAACACAAGATTTTATATTCAGAAATCTTAATTTCTTATTCCATTAATTTTACACGAAATCGATTCGATCGAAGATTCGAAGATAATTTAGAATTTTTTTTTTTTTTTTTAGATTTTTGCTTCTCACCATTTCAAACACATAAATAATCGTAGTGGGATCCAATCCCGGAAGCGCAATGTGTCGAACGACACAAACATCCTCCGTGTCATGCAGCGAGATTCCTCCGGCAGTTTATCTCCCTTCCGCCCGATAGCCAAGGCGCTTCCGTTATCACCGGCCGCGTTGTTGGCAGCATAAATTGATACAGATGCGAGTTAGCCCGAGTTTTTCGCCCCTGCTATTCTGCTATAGGAATAGCTGATGGCGATTTCTGGATTTCGTCCCAGAACGAAAATCATTCGGTAAGATTTCAAAGGATCGAAAAAGGAATCGTGTGATATTTCTTCGCGAGCAAAGTGAGCGAGGATCGTTGACCCCCGATAATGGTAAACCGATAATGGTAAACTAATTGGATCTCGTGCGTCGATTTCGAGCAAAATAGCTTGGGAAAAGAAGGAGTGGCTTTCACAAATTATCGTTTGCCTCCACTAATAAGAATTTAACATCGAGAAGGTTGATCATCATGATTAATTTGTTCGAAAGGTATAAATTTAATTTTACACTCTCGATAAGAACGATTATCGTGAATTATTCCATCGATATTTATATTCCAATGTACTCTCGTATTTTTAAAGATTTTTAAATTTTTCGAAGAGAATGAAAAACTTTCTTGTTTCACGAATAATCAACTTTTTAAAGAAACAGCTCGAGAAGACGAGGTGTCAAAGTTTCGAATTACAACTGGGCCCCTTCCCCCCCTCATAATTAGGATCAGAATCTTGGATCCTCCGTGTTGTTTTCGAGTGTAGGCGTAGGCCGTTGGAGTGTCCCCGTGTAAACAGACAACAAATAGTCCAGGAAGGCCGGATAAGCCGCTAACATCGTGCGGTCTATGTTCAATGCGGTAATTAACGGCGCGATGTCACATAGGGCCTTTAATCTCCCGGTAACGATTCCCGTGGCCGCGAAGTTCCTTGAAAATTAGCATAATAATATATCGTCGTCTATCTCGGCCAATTAAACGGCCATAAAGCCGGCCGAGCTTTGGCGACGGTCCGGGGCTGCCACGACGTCGTACCAGGCTAACTCAGGGACTCAGCTATTAATGAATGGTGGTTCCTCGTCGAGGGTGACGGGGAACTATAAACTTGTCCCCTTGGCCGACTAGACGATCCTTTGATTTCTCTTTTCCTTCCGACCACCACGATCCTCGATCCGTTCGCCACGTTATGCTCCTTCAACTCGTACGGATTGCTTAATTCAAGGAGGAAGGGAAAGGCGCTTTGTTAAATTTTTCAATTATTTCTTTTCTTTTTTCTTTTTTTGTTCGATTGGATGAATTTTGAATTTTAGAGTGGAAAGAAAAATTTTTGAGTCTTTTTCTTCTTTCTTTTTTCAAATACAATTTGCGTTGTACAATTCGAACTAGAAATTGACGGTAATTCGGAAGGATAAGAGTTATTGTAGAATAAGAGAAAAGAAAGAAAAGGCTGGAGTAATTAATCTGAGATTAATTACGGAATAATGGTATTTTTTGAACCTAGCGATTATCGTTGAAAGATGTTACTCGACTCGAACAATTGAAGACAAATTTTCAATAATTATGCGAATTTTATTTACAGATACGCGAGATGGTTTCTCGATTCGAGATCCATCAAAGACGCGATAACTGTCTGGCTGCTCGTGGGACATTGCGGTTTTCTCGCTTGCCGTCGCACAATCGTCGGAACATTCGGACCACGGGCATCGTTAAACGATCGTTAACAAGGCCTCCTCGAAGCTCCTCGAACGCGGGACGGATGGGACGATTTGTCAAGATCTGTGTGACGCGGGTCCCTCGCGGGAGTTTCTCCGTCGAATAGCGTAAAGTATAGCGTTTAATCCCGTTAAATTCTAGTTTCTATCTGTCCATCTTTATCGTATAATTTTAAAAAGAAATTTATAGAAATCACTTTACTTACTTTTATTATAACAAAAAAAAAAAAAAAAAAAAAAAAAAGAAAATTCACAAATCCAAAAAAGATCATTGAAGAGCACATCTCTTATCAAAACCGAAAAAGAAAAAGCTCTCGACAACCCGTGCCTGATGAGAAATCGCAATTGGAAGCGGCCACCCTAGATATACTTCACGGTCGATTAGCCGGAAGCAACGCCAATCTTCCTCGTCGATTTTCAACTCTCGCCTCGGCGTGGCGAGGCGAGGCGAGGGAGCAAAAGTTCATTTGCGCTTAATGCCGCGCGATTAATTGCCCCCTCGGCCGGCCACTCGGCGAGAGGTTGTAAGGCCATTTACGGCGGTGGCTCGGGCCCGTGTTACCCCGCGTTGCCTACAAATTCGTTCGCACTCGAATTCCAGCGTGGTGGCCGCGCGAAGGACCGATTTATCGGCGGCTTCCGTGGCCGGGAACCGCGGAAACGGGTTTTGCACGACGACGATCCCGTGGACGACCCGGGGACACGAATACCTGGTGCGGAAACCGGCCTACGACGCGAGCAGACGAGCAGACCCGTCCATTCGCGACAACTCTTCTCCATTTCCGGCCGGCCGTGTTCGAGGATCGCAATTAGCAACGACCTCTGCTCCACTCCTCTGCACCTCCCCTCTCGATGAACCGGCACGGAAACGGCATTTGAATTGCATTCGGCCGTGAGAGCATTGCCTGATTCCGTGTCTTCGAGCCGAGAAATTGCGAGCTGGTGGATTAAAAGGGAGGAAGAGGTGGTTCGCGAACGGGTGTCGAACGAGGTGGTATGGAGGGGTGGATCGGGTGCCCTTTTCTCCCTTTTCGCGGGGACACGGAGTCGGGTGAAATGGGAAAAGGAGACCAATGGATTTTCTTTCTTCTTTTCTTTTCTGTTTCGGTTCGCGCGATTATTAAGAATTTCACGTATGGAATTATACGAGGAATCGTCATCATCATCGGTTAAGTGATATCCGCTTAACGTCTTTTGCTTTGAACGATCGATCACACGCGGTGGATTCAAATTATCGTTCTCGCGATAAATAAAAATTACAAGATTATTCTATTCAGGACGTTCGTAGCTACAAAGTGATTAAATTACAAATTATCGCCTCGAGAGATCATTTCTTTCCTCTCTTTCGATCTGACCACTTTCACCTCACCAATATTCGCTCGCCTGTGTTCGTTTATGTTTATGCACCCCGTATTCGACTCTCTCTCTCTCTCTCTCTCTCTCTCTCTCTCTCTCTCTTCCTTCCCCTCTCCCCGTATTCCATCACCGTTCTCGAGGAAACCGAGCGATAAAGAAATCGCTCGTTCCGAAAAAGCCACCTCCGATATCCAATCCTCCAGAATAACGCGAGAGAAAGAGAGAAGGGAACGCGAGGAGGAGAGAGAAAGAAAGAAGAAAAGGAAAGAAAAGAAACCGAAAAAGAAAGAAAAAAAAAGAAAGCAACGGGGAGAAAGGTTAGCCGTGGAAGAATATCGCGCGCAGACGCCCGGTAACGATCGAGCGGGGCGAGCTCTGCTCCTCTCTCCCTCTCCCTCTCCCTCTCCTCTCTCTCTCTCTCTCTCTCTCTCGGTTGCAAACATTGCATAGCCGCGTGTTTTACAGCCGGGCCCGTTTCGGCCTTAAATTTCTCGATCGTCGCGACGGTGGTCCGTGGGAAAATTGGCGTGTCCGTGCAACGCGGCAAAAAATTACATGAATTTCTAAAGGGCAAAGGACACGGGGAATTGTCGAACGGTTGTACCCCGCGGCCGCTGTAACGCGATCCTACCGTAATTCACGTTGGTTTTACGCTTTATGCGACACGCAGAACATTGCGCGCGGCTCGCGCGAATTTACGGGGGAGGCGCGCGCGTACCGAGGCGGACAAAACCTTTGCGACCACGGGGGCCACGGCTTGATGGACGCCTGGCCGGTATTGGATTAAACGACGGGGAGGGGAAAAAAAGAAAAAAAAAGGAGAGAGAGAGAGAGAGAGAGAGAGAGAGAGAGGGAATAACGCGTTGTGGACCGACGTTGTGTCCTTCTCTCTCTCTCTCTCTCTCTCTCTCTCTGTCTCTCTCTGTCGCTTTTTTCTGAGAGACTTTCCGCGCCGAGGCTCCGCGGACAAGGCGATCGCGATAGGCGGCCGGCCGGATGGAGGAATGGTAAAATATGCAGGCAAGCTTTGCACTGCCGTGCTCGAGCTCTCTGCGCTACGTGAATGGGCGGCCTTTTTTTCGAGAGATAGAGACGTGAATTTTTATTGTTTCGCGGGAGACGATTTGAAGATCGTTAAGGAGATTTTGGTTTTCGCGGGAGGGATGAATGAGATGATTGATCGTATGGCTATTGGTGAATGGTTTCGCTGAATGGGGTGATGGTCGGGGGCCAAGGTTTTGGAGTTTTATCGATTTCTCGTCGCGGCTTGTTTGTCTCAACAATGTTTTGAAACGCACGTTCAATTCTTTTCGAAATTTACATTATTCCAAGTAGAAGGGGAAAGAATTGAATCGATTAAAAACTTATGAAGTGTCTCTTCGATTATTCCATATAAATATAAAATTATCCTATCGATGAATCACATTCTTCGAGAAGAAGAAATCACCAAGTTGCATTCATTTTCAATTGGACGCATCAATGAATTCTCGTATCATTTCCGCGTAAACAACCATACGTTGCGTTGCGATCCTCGTTAAAAACCGGCGCCCAGAAATTTATCGCGAGCGATCATCAAGCATCGAGTTCGTTTTTCGCGTCGGATGCATAATTGTAAAAACGTGGGGGGGGGGGAGGGGAAGGACGGAGGGTGGTAAAAAGCGCGAATCCGCGGGATAACGCGCGCGACGATTTTAAACGAACGACGTTAATCCGTTCTGCAAACCGCGTTACGCGATCGCGTACTCGCGCCGATTTTATTATGTGAACGCGTTCATAGTTAAACGCTTGTAAATTTCTGTAATGCGGGGAGGGGGAGGAGGGTTGGTGGCGCGCGCACGCCGCGCTCTCGCGTCGAAAAGTTGCGAATAACCGTTTTTATATTTACACGGTAATCCGGCGATAAATTCGCCACTCCTTTCGCGCTGGTTCATCGCGGTATCGGCCGCGAGTTATTTTAAATTTTAATTTCGTGGACCGGGTCCACTCGCGGCGAGAGAGAGAGAGAGAGAGAGAGAGAGAGAGAGAGAGAGAGAGAGAGAGAGAGAGAATGGCGCATTGTAAATCCGTCGCCGATTTTTCATTAAGCTTTAAGCTCGGTTAACGCGACCGTTCGGTCGCGTTAAAAATCGTGTCTTTATCGCGTTGAATTTTTGTTTCTTTTTTCTTCTTTTTCTTTTCTTTTTTTTTTTTTTCTATAGATTTTTAATTTTGACGCGGAGAAGAGAAGGGAGAGAAGAGGCAGAGAGTGTATATTTATTCGATTGCTGCGAAATAATTTCGATGGAGAGAAGGGAGAATAAAAAGGGAGAATGTATAAGGGTGATTAAAATACTTGGGAGGCTCGTGTTGCGCAGCTTGGATCGCGGTTGTTACGAAGTTATCTTTCGTCAGAATCAATTGGCCGCTTTCTTCTTCGTATTATAAAGCGTTCCTTTGAAACGCCTCGTGGATCCATTTGATCCTCCTCCCCGTAATCATCCTCGAGGATAATAGAAGAAATTATTTAAAGCGAAGAAAAATAAAGCTTAAACATTCACAGAGAAACATTTATTTATCGTAACAATCGAAACTTCCTTTGAAACGCGATTTACAATTTAATCGAACGATCAACGGGGACAATAAACGTTACATCGTGTATAAACATATCTACTTTATCTACTTCGTCTCTCAATTCCAATCGAAAAATGAAAAAAAAAAAAGAAAAAAAGTCGAATAAACATCAACCTGCTCTTGTGAACACATGTTCAAAAACTTGCAATAACCGCCACTTGGAACTCCTTCCCCTTTCCCTCCACTCTGCGCAGGTAACACGCCTCGATACACCGGGCCGGCAAGTCGACCTTTAAAGATTCAATGGCCGAGCTATCTGCCGGCTTTTGTACGTATCCCGCACACGAGTGCTCGCAACACAGCGACCCAACGTTGCGCTGGAAAAAAAGGGTTGAAAGGGTAGCGATAAGGGAGGAGGATAGCCGGAGTGCTCGATCCGCGAAAGAAGAAAAGAGGAAAGGTTTGGTGGGGGTGGCCGAGGCAGGTGGGGTGAGATTCGGGCGGGGGTGGCAGTCGTGCATTGTATCGCGAGTTTTTTCGAGCGAGGCTGCTCCGGGGACGACGCCACGGCCGTGCTGGCGGAGGGTGTTTCGAGAGAGTGGGCGAGGGTGTACGGAGGGGGATGGAGAACGAGCCGGGAGGGGTGAGTCGGTCGGTCTGGTGGGCGAACGTCTGTCTGTTGGCTGCCAGCGAGCCAGTCAATCATTACGGGCTGCGCAAGCGCCCGCGACCCATCTTCGCTCTCCTCCAACCATCCTTTTCGCCCTTCAATCCCCTCACGACTCCCTCTTTCCAACCCAAGCTCCTCGACCGAGCGCGTCTCGCTTCTCCTTCGACTCGCCTCTCTCTCTCTCTCTTTCTCTCTCTCTCTTCTCTCGTTCCGTTCGACTCGTCCCTCTCTGTCGCCTTCTCCCGTTCATCCCCTTCGTTTCCCTCAGTAGCGAGTTCACCCCGTTGCGCCACAAGCACGCTACAATGCTGCCCGCCGCCGCCGCCCATCCTGCATATTTAAGCGAGCTGTCTTGCCATCCAGCCACCCGTACACCGACCGACGACCGTTCTCCACCATCGCCGACCGCGGGTTCCGTGTATATATGCGTATGCAGAGAAGAATCGCTTTGGTAAACGGATCTTACCGCCTACCCTTAACGCCCCGTGGAATTAAATGTTCGATCAAAGAGACATTACTTATATCATACACTTCGAAAATTAAATTACTTCTTCTCGAAGCAAACAGAAGAACGTATATAAAAGAAAAGGGATACGAATCTATCTCCGTCCGATAAGAAAAATCATGAAATTAAACTAAAACTAATTTATTTATTAATATCGCAAAACCAATCGATCGCGAATCGATTGCCTTTCCAATTTCGCTCGCTCGCTCGAGAGAAAACTAAACTCGTTCCGCGCAAAAGCTACGCGTCCTGAGGCGCCCCCATCGGCGAGGGTGGCGAAACGAGGAACCGTGGCGGGTCTCCCCGTGGGCATGCGCCGCGCGGGTGTCCGCGGGGGTGGGTGTCGGCGAAAGGGTGGTAGCCGGGCGGCTGAGTGGTGGTGGAAGCCCGGGGGTTGCGTTGTGCCGGCGGGGTGGTAGTCGCGCAAAACCGGAGGGTCGCCCACGGCTCCGCTCGGCTCGTTCACTCGCTCGTGCTCGCTCGCTCGCTTACGCCGCTGCCGGCTGGCCGGGGGTGTTTCCATGGATACGGCGCTCGCGCCTTGACATTGACAAATGGCTGACCGAGGGTGAGCCGAACACAGCGCCGCTTTTACATATGCAGGGACACCCATTTGTCCGCGCGGGGGTGGGATGGGGTGGGAAGCGGACGGTGGAGAAAGAAGGGGGAGTGGAAGGGGTGGCGACGACGACCGCCGGCCACGACCGTCGTATCGCCCGCGATATCCTAGCTCGATTCTCCCTTTTTCTTCGATCATCTGCCGATTAATCTCGATCGATCTCGTCGAAACTCGAAACGAAAATGTTTATGACAATCGTGATCCAACGCGTGAACGTACCACTGGTGGCCTATTTTGGATTTCGTTATCCATTTGAAATGACGAGAGCGTGAAATGATTTAATTGTTTGATCTTTTTGACGCAGCATCCGTCGAGAACTTTGATGCGAAGGAAGGGGAAGGAAGATCTTTTGTTACGATGAATTGGAAGATGCGAGAGAGTAATGAATTTGAGGGGATGAATTTAATCTTGAAATGGTCGGCTGACGACTAGTCGTGCTCGTGCGAATCGAATTTGTTTACCTCGTTATTTCTCGAGAAACGCGAGCGAGGATATTCGCTTTGTACTCGTCGATGGAGACTTTTCACAAAGGAGTAGCGCGCGCGCGTCGAGGACTTTGATGAAATTATATCTTCTATTTCATCGAATAGTCTGATTTATTCGAGGCGTATTGTGAAGTAGATGTGAAATTTTAATGCGTGTAATGTCCGCTCGACCCCAGGGGATCGTCGAAAGAGAAGAATGGAAGAATTGATGTTTATTGAAGGACGAATAAAACCGTCCATTGTTTCGCGCTTTCGGCTCTTCGGAAGGCGAACGCTGAAAAATAACGGCGTGGAAGCGAGAATATGCTCACCGATGAATATGCTGACTGAGTGGAAACGTCGGTTTAAGAGATGAACGTGTAGCTGGCTCTCGTTAATCCGATCCGTTTCGAAATGAAAGTTCTCGAGTTGTCGGTAATTTTTTTATCAGGAAAATAATGGAAAACGTATTTTCCAAGAATATTTCTTTTCTACTCTCACCTTTCGTTGTTACGAAATAAGACAAAGTTCTTGTTTGTTTCTTGAAAAATTTACATAGAACGTCGTACTTTTTAAGTCGTATATACTATATATATATATATATACATGATACATGATATCGTATGAGAATGCTGTTTTTTCAGGAACAAGAGGAGGACTTCTTGACTTGCACGGGCAACTGGGCAGAGGAAAACAACATCCTAATCGCGTCCCAGGAGAGAAAACGATACCAGCCCCTTAGCATCGCTCCCTAATAATGACCCTCGAGCTCGTACGGCATAAACGGCCGCCTATCGCGCATTACTACCCCGAAGTGGCCACTCCCTTCTGGCAGGCCAGTCTCGAGTCTAATATCTCATTACTGCGCCACCAGTCAGCCGTGCCGTGCTGCCATTACGAGATTGTTTGCTCGCGGGCCTCTCGTCTAATGTATTGCCGACTTCCTAACGCCGTTCAACCGTGTCTCTGACGAGAGAAGTAGCCTGTGTTTCGTACGACAAACTTTCCAACGCGTTCAAGCGTCCGCGATAATCAACCCTCCCTTCGAGAAGAAGAAAATTGCTGTCTGGCAATTTCCTCCCTCGAATGTATTTATAACGAAACGAGATTTATATCCGAATTAAAATTATTCCCTTTTTCCCAATCTTCGAAGTTTCGCGCGTCTCCCCCTACCACTGATCGCTCAGACTTCCACTGGTCGCGCTACTACCATTACTCGAGCCACGGTTCGCTCGAAACCACCCACGCGTTACTTCGATCCGCCTCGATGGTCTCGACCAACCCCCGCGGTAGGATGGAAAAGAAAAGAAGGAAAAAAAAAAAAAAAAAAACAATCGACGCAGCGAAACGAACTGTCGCGACGAAGAAGGGAGGGATGGGAAGAAAGGGGATATCCTGGCGAGGGGATATCAACGATTTGTCTCGTTATAAGGTGGAAAACGTCGACGACAGAGAGTCGAGTCGGCGTTTTCACGTCGCTGACGCCCGCCAAAAAGCATCGACGGCAGCGAAAATAATTGGTGCCTTCCCCTTGATTCCCGACACTCGCGTAACAAGGTCCATTTCCATGGAATAACCATCAACGGTAATTGGCACCTACGTGGTGGATACGCGGCCCCCTATCATATTTCAGAACCGGGCTTATATATATATATATATATATACGTAAGAGGGGTGTGGGTGGAGGTGTGGAGGGGGTTGAGGAGGAGCAGGGACCACCAGGGTCCAGGGGATGCGAACGTGGATCGCGAACGCGTGTTTTATACCATCGACGGCACCCTTTCGTTTTTTCAGTCTGACCGAGGGACGACCTTTGCCGGATAACAAAGCGGACCCATCGACAGCTCGCTAACGACTATTCGTCTACCTTGTCGTGCCAGGAGTCGAATCGTTTCGAATCGTGGAATCCAGGCATGGTGGAATCTCGCATTAATTGGTTCGCGAGACACGGGAACAGGCGAAAGTCAACCGGACGAAACTTTTTGATTTTTCACGACGCGAGAAACGTGAACGCGAAGGGGCGATCGATTGTTGGCCATACACAAGGATTCAAAGTTTCGAGATGGTGGAAGGGAAGATTAGGAACGGGTTTGAGACTCGGTGACCTATATTTTTCGAGAAAAAGCGTATTGAAAGCTCTTTTTCCAAGAAACGCGACTCTCGCTTCAACGAGTGAGTGAGTCAGTTTGGAATAGATCGGTGAAACGAAGCGCGAGGGAAATAGTTTGAATAATAGCAAGGAAGGAGATTAGTAAACGATCACTAAAAATTAATTTTTTCTTTACACGGTGTTTATCTCGGAAAGTGAAAGTCGTGTCGAGATGGAAAAAAAGCATTTTAGCAAAAGGTAAGCTTCTAATAATTTAATAATTTTCTTAATTTTTAATAGGATTTTTAATCGAGTTTTTAAAATAAATTACGCGGAAGTATTTATCCGATGTATTCTAATGAGATTTGAAAAAGCCTTTCGATTAAAATAATTTAGATTTTTATTTGATAGATTGATTCGAATTTGATTATATTATTTGATTAACGAAGCGGATTTTATGGATTTCGTAATTTTCGAGCATCAGCAATTATATAAAATATGCAAAAATATGCAAACATTATGAAAAATAAATGCATTCGCGTGAAAATCGCAGTCTAATAATAAAACTTACCTGCCTCGAGAGAAAGGAAGGTGAATTCTCAAAGGCTGTCGAAGTTAAAATACCCAGTGTAAAGTTGATTTTGCTTCTGTACAAATAATGAGAACTCGGCTATTTCTGAGAATAATGTGGAAGAATTCCACTGCGAAGGAATTGGATGTGAAGGTTTCATCGAATCCGGTGCAATTCGTTTCGAACAATAGCGGTTTCAATTTGGTTGAAATTACGAAATAGAATTAAACGAAAATTCCCATTTCAAATGTAATCGGTCTCGAGGCATCTCGAATCGGTTTTCGAAAGCGCAGAATTAACCGAGTTTCCGTAAATTTCTCGTAGGATGGGACGTAAGGAGGTGGAGTGCATGGGTTTGTCATCTCGCGATAAAACGCGACGCGCGCGTGATGCTCCAACAAAATCGAAGGACGATTTCTCTTTCGCGAGATCACCACCTTTCGTGAAAAAAAGAAAGAAAGAAAGAAAGAAAGGAAAGGAAAAAAAAACTTCATTTTCACGTCGAGCATCACTCGAGCGTCCACGCGTTTCCACGCGAGCTGATTCAAGAAATAAGAAATGATACACAAGAGGGCGTACACAAGATGTAGCATTTAATGCTCACGTTTCAAAAAAACACTATACAATGGACACTCTCTAACATAGACCACCTTTGACATCGTCCTTCCTTTCATCGTCATCACGTTGCGATCCGTGAGTGTTTTGAACACAATCGATCCGGGCCAATTTTCACGCGATTGATCGACTCTGTTCCCTCTTATATACGCCCGAGACGCCTGCGATACGCCTCTCACGCAAAGCCGGGGACGCGTGTACGCGCGTGTCCAGACACATTTTCTCTGTTAACGGATGGACGCGTGTGTGCACGTAATCCCACGTTACGTTAATACTAATATTTTACATCGACAGGTATCAGTTTCCGTTCACTGTGTTTTTCTTCCGTTTCTTTTTTCCCCTTTTTTCTTTTTTCGTTCGTTCTCTCTCTCTCTCTCTCTTTCTCTCTTTCTTTTTTTTGCTCGCCCTGTCCCATCGCTTCCATCCGCGTCGTCTCTCTCCAGAGGCGAGAATATTACGTGGATCGACGCGGGGGATCAAAACGAACATCCTCGCCCCCCCAACCGATCTTCTCGAGGGGTCGAAGGAGGAACGAACCCCCGTGCACGCGTATAATTTCCGCGTCGTCGCGTTATCACAATCATTGTGGAACAACGATCGAAGAAACGGTTGTTTTGTTCGACCGATTTTCACTGAAAACACACAGAACACAACGGTTCGATTCGATATATTTCATACTTAATTTTTTCTTTTTTCCGTTTCTCTCTTTTTTTCTTTTTATGATTCCTGTAATTTATTCGCCGTTCCTCCTTGTTCTTTTCTTTATTCCCCCCCTTTTTTTCCCTCTCTTTATATCTTCCTTTTTATCTCGCATTTTTTTTTTTTTTTTTTTTTTTTTACTTAAAGGGTGTCAATAGGTCGTCAATACGCAAACAGTTGAAAAAATCTGATTCCATACCGATATAATAAATTTTTAGCTTACTATACACATCATCGTCACCATCAGCATAATCATAATCATCATCGTATATCATCATCATCATCATCATCATCATTATCAGCAGCAGCATCGTATCGTGGTTATCAGCTATCGTCATCTGCGTTATCGTAATCGTTTTCACCACTCGATGATCGTAATGACGATGGTCCGCGATCTTCAAGCGGCCAACAAACACGTCTCCATATATATATTATCGCCTCTCGTCATTACGATCATAGCCGCCAACGCAGGCGACGTGGTTGCTAACATTCTTCCCGTAATTATACACGATAATTATACATTACTTTCCCATTTTTCTGCCTTCTCTCTCTCTCTCTCTCTCTCTCTCTCTCTCTCTCTCTCTCTCTCTCTCTCTTTCTCTCGCTCTTTGTTCCACTCGCTCCTCACTTCACGTTTTTCATTCGATCGCATCTCGATTACGCCGCGTCGTTGCACTATCACTCTCACTCTCTCATCCTCTCTTTCTCCCTCTCTCTCTCTCACACACACGCACACACGCACACGCGCACGCGCACTCTTTCACTCTCTCGTTGCCCCATAGCCGCTCTCTCGTCGTCGCTCATAAAATCTTTGTTTTTTAAGTTTCTTTACCCTCTAATATGATTATTACTTAGATACCTTACTGTTACTTCGTATACATTTTTAAGGCGATGATTCATTCAATCGGGTGAACTCATTTAGAAAAACGAACAGCCAATAAAACGTACGCCGCCATCTTCACATCACTCTCTTTCTTCGTAAACCGCCGGAAACCGCTGTACTCCCTTTTTTTTTCCTCTTCCTCTTCCTTCCTCTCTCTCTCTCTCTCTCTCTCCCCCCCTTTTTTTTCCCTCTTTCCTTTCCACGCGCCTATACATCTCGCGCCCTTTTGTGTATAGGCTCTTCTCGTTAATCGTTCGTGCGATCCTGCTTTTATTTTTCTTTTTTTTTTCTTTTTTTCTTTTTTCTTTTTTTCCCTTTCCTTTTCCTTTCCTTTCTTTTTCCACGTTCCCTCTTTCTCCCCCCCCCCCCCCCTTTCCCTCTTTTCTTCGCCGCGTAACGCGTCACCGGGCATTTCCACGAAAATATTGATCGCGTTCTCCGACTCTCGGGGATGGATGTGTCAGCGAGCGGGGTTAAAAAAGACGGAGACGTGCGCTCGACGACGACAAGCGTCCGCGAAAGCGTCGCGCTCCACACCGTGGCCACAGAGGAATGAACCGACACGCGATCGACGCAACGACGATAATATTTCCTTCCCGATGCAAACGATCTTGGTTCGATATTGGAAAAATAATAATCGATCGATTCATCACAAGTTTTGCACAATGCGAGGACAATTGCGCGGAAAGAAGTGACGGTCCAAAATAATTTCTGCAATTTCTGTTATTTTTTACTCGCCGATTCGCTAAATTTTAGGCCAGAGATTAGAAGATTTTTAGAGATGATTTGACTCTTCCTTCTTTCCTTTTCTTTTCTTTTTTTCCCCTTCCCCTCTCCTCCGTTCGTTGAAATTTCTCGAATGTGCGCGGAACGACGACGGGACGAATGCGGGATCAAGAATGATCCTGGAAAAATGGGAGGCGGCCCGTCAACAAAATTAAACAATATATCGTTCAACAAATAGAATTCGTAAAAATGCGCCGCCTCCTTCGAAGATCGTTCTCGAACTCCAACGCTTCCAACCTCGCCGTGTTGCTCTTGTTTTCCATGATTGTCTCTTATTATTCGATTTAATCAACAAGATTGTTATTCACCGAGCGTAGCGTAACGATCGTCCCAACGATTGCCTCAACGAGCAGGTACAGGTTTTTATTCTCTCGTCGATGAATTTGAAAGAATAATCGTAATACGATGATGATCTCTGGTAATAACAACTTTTGCGATACGATATATCCGCGTGTGTTGTAATAGCGTCGTTATCTTGTGGTATCGTCGTTGGATCAGATCGCTATGTATCGTCGTTGGATCAGATCGCTATGTTTAAGCGGGAAACAACGTTCTTACTTTCAAAATATTCATCAACGAGTGAATCATCCTGTTTTATATATATATATATATATAAATATATACATGTGTATACGTTTACATCGACGTTTCTGATAAAAAACCAGTTTTCTGGGAACGAGATTCAATTGGTTCATTCGGTAAAACTTCTGGTAAAAATTCTGGGTCCCCGTGTAAAAACGCTTGACTAAAAAGCATTGGTAAAACTCGGTCGCGTTTAAAACGTTAAAAAACGCGTCGTAGCCCCCGGGACGATTTCGAACGCGCGCGCGAGATTCTACTATTTCTCTTCTTTTTTTTTCTTTTTTTCTTTTTTCTCTCTCTCTCTCTCTCTCTCTCTCGTATACCGTGTATATCCAGGTAACCAGGTCGTTTGAGAAATTTCAACCTAGAGGAGTGTTAAATAAAATATTTTTTCGTTCGTCCATTTTTCTATTTTTCCTTTTCTTTCCCCTTATTTTTTTTTTCTTTTTTACATTTTTTCGCTTTTCGAGCGAGATCCGGAACTCGAGTCTTTCGGAAAATTCAATATTTTCAAGGACGGAGGATCGCACGATCGATCGCAGCGCTCTCGTGAAGAGGAGCAACGCACGCGTGCTCGCTCACCGATCAGGAAATCGGTCGCGATGGGATCTCGACGAGTGTCGGGAATTTTCTCCAAATTTAACTAGGACCTTATAACTGACTTCTCTCGCACCTGAGTCTTTCGGTATACGTGGGTTATCGTTTTTTTTTTTTTTTTTTTCTTTCAGTATACTAATACGCCGCTACACCGTGGCGCCGAGGAAAGAATCGAGTCATCGTTTCGCGGAAGAAACGATTTCTCGATCGATACTCGAACGATTTTCCCTTTGAGAGTGAACGAACAGAAAATAATACCATCGATTCTTTCTTTCTCTCTGTCTCTCTCTCTCTCTCTCTCTCTCTGTCTCACTTTCTTCCTCTTAACGCCACGGTTCACGGCAAGAGCAGTGTGTTTACATTAAAATTTTTATACAAGATTTTTGCGTGTATGCGGGCGTATTGAAAATATCGATAAAATTTGTCTCGTTTTGCTCTACGTTTCACTCGTTTCCCTTTTATTTTTTTTTTTTCTTCGAAGCCTCTCTCATTCTTTTTTTTTTTTTTTTTGTTCTTTAATCCCCCCTTTTTTTTTGTTTGAATGTTCTATTCGATCGTTGAAAGATAATCGGGTCAAGTGATTTTGAATTTTCGCGCGGTTCCCTTCGCTCTGCTTCCCCGTTTCTCTTAAATTCGTTCGAGAATTTTTGTTAATAACGTTTTTTCTTTAATCTTTAGGGAATGGAAGCGAGGCTTTCGAATTGTTGGAGAAGGGGACGAGGTATGGTTAACATAAGGAAACGAGAAGTGGAGGGAAAGTGAGAGATCGAAGTGGCCCATCGCATCTTCGCGATCTTTTATTAGACGATAAGATTCGAGGATAGTTTCCAAGACTCGTTCCACGCGAATGTACACGACGATTACATTCACGAGCTGCATCGTTTCCGAGGACCCCTGCGGAACTTCGGATCGATTCTCGAGCACCGATCGACAGTTTCGCCGGGGTGGCATCCTCCGCAAGAAATTCCATCTCGTTTTTTCCCAACCTTGTTCTCTCTCGGGAGAGAACGAGAAAATTTCAACGAAGATACAGTCGATCTTGCATCGTTGGCAATACTCGAGAACTCGTTGGTTTCCGATCTTCTTCCCCTCCCCCTTGCTCGAGCCACGTCGATGCGGCGTCGTTCGATTACGATCCTCGAGAGTTTCACCCCCTCCCTTCCCTCTTCCCCATTTCGATGCAAAAATCGAGCCAACGAGCTTCTTCTCTTTTCGATGGTGAAATCGAAGGGATTCAACGGGCCAATTCGTCTCGAATCGAAGCGAATAGAAAGAAAGAAAGAAAAAAAAAAAACGGAACGAAATTAACGCTTAAACAAGAGATGAACATTTATTTATTATAATTTCTATAAATTTTATTCACTGCCCCCTCTTAAAAGTTAAAATACCTATTTGTCGTTTCTTCATTTTTCGGAAAAATTTCACGCGACTTTTCTTTTACTCTTCGTAAAGAAATTAGAAAGCTCGTGCAAATTTTGCAAACGATTTCGAAATAATTTCTAATTTTTTTTCTTCCTAGGATATTTTAATCGATCAAGCCGGGCGAAGTGATAAAAGAAGAACAAAGGAAAGAAGAATTACCGTTATTAAATTTCTTTTTCTCTCTATCTATATAAATATATATCTATAAAGTAACAAGATACGAGAAAATATATTTCGCTATACTTTGATTAATCTAAGAAAGGAAGGACAACAGGGATGGGGAAAGGAAAGCAAAGAAGACGAGAACGAAAGAAACCAACCAATGTTCCAATTAACGATTTTCTTCGTTGTCGCTCGCCTTTCCCGATTCATCCTCCATCGTTCGCCGAGGATCTATCTGGTCCACAGAATTCTTCGTTTATTACCTTCGCCCTTTCACCTTTCTCCTCGGAAGGAACGAAAAGAAACGATAGGAAAAGAGAGAGAGTCTTTCTCGCGTTTTATATGGAGTCTTGCCAATTTTCAGTGTTTCTTTCCATCCTTTTCGCGCTTGCCATGGCCACGACTATATTAACTATTTCACACGCCATGCATTAAATTGGATCTCTCTCGATCACTCTCTGTTTTCGAATTCTTTTTTTTCTTTTTCCTCTTTTTTCCTTTTAATCATTTTCACGAGACGGTGCGCACAGAAGACGGTGGCGGGCTCAGGTAATAACGCTCGTTTCATGCGCGCCTCTGTTCCTTTCTATTGTATGACTTGTGTGTATGCATGTGTGTGCTTGTGGTCAGATGATTGTGTGTATCGTTTCTCATGAGTGTGGAGTCGGATCGGGTTGGGGACGAGGGATCTGACCGTGTGTCATCGAGCCGTGTCACGATGAACAACCGTCCGATCCACTCGTAGGTATCTATATTTTTTTTTTCTATTTATATATTTATATATATGTATATATAAATATATATATACATATATATATACACATATATAATCCCTCATCAACTATCGCGTTCGCATATACTTATCCTCTCTCTCGCGTTCATCATACACACACACTCGCCATTTCCCCGTGTTTGTTGTCAAGCGTAATTTATCCTGCTCTTTCATTTTTTATTCTCCCTCCGCTCTTCGTTTCCCTTTCTTTTTTTCTTCCAACGCGTCGTCTTCTTCGTCATCCCAGTAGCGCACACACCAGTAGAACACGGCACAACACACACGAGAATAATTATCGTCCCAATTATTTATTTCGTTTCCAATTAAAACGCTCGCTTGTGTATATATATATATATATATATACACATATTACAACCGGGGGGGTAGGGGGGTAGGGGGGGGGCACATGTTACTTCAGTTATGTATATATTTATAATATATAATTATTTCCTCCTTTAATTAGTAAATTCATTTATAATTAATAACTGTACAAATTTCAATGTCACCTATATATATATGCAAGTGAATGTGGTCGACGCTCGAGTCCGGCACACGCGTCGATTTCATTCTTCACGCCCTAAAAAAAAAAAAAAAAAAAAAAAAAAAAGAAAGAAAAAAAGTTTCTTTTTTCCCTTCTCTCCTCTTTTTCTCGCCGTTTCTTCTTCCCCTCTGTTTTTCTTCACTTTCCTCACGTTTGCCCCTTTACGTTCCTTTACGAGTCGGGTCCTTTCTTCTCCGCTCTCTTCGTTCCGCATTTCGCATTGGCGCTCACGCTTTCGCGATTACGCACGCGCGTGCGCAATTTCTCGTATTAACAACGATATCTTTAAAACCGATCTTATAATCCTCCTATAATTCTCTTCTATATCATCTTCCATCCGTCAATTTTTAAAACGTGCACCCATCGCGCATCTAAAATTCTTTTTATTCTCTCTCTATATATATTTTTCTTTTTTTTATTTATTTATTTACCCGTATATATCTATACACATGGATCTGCGTATCTGCGCGCGCGCGTGAGTGTGTGTATATATATATACATATATATTCGCATTCGATCGTACGTCGAATTCCAACGTTCGTCCCATCGAACGTTCCATCCCCTCTCCGCAGTGTCCGCACTTTTTCTCTAGAAAATCTCCATTATTTCTCGTCGATTCTCGTGAAGCACGTGAACACCTATCTATTATCGTATAACGGATCCGTGGGAGCACCGGGTTCGCATTTTTTTATTCATTACTTTTTACTCCCCTCACTCTTTCTCTTTCCCTCTCCCCCTCTCCTCTCGTAACTCTCCCCTCTACCACTTTCGTTTTACATTTTTTTTTTAAACCTTATCTTTATTTGTATCATTATTATTATTATTATTATTAATATTAATTTTTTTTACGTTTTTACCACCCCTTTAATGTACACATGCCCGCTAGAAATTGCCTATATCACTCTGTTCGAGGTTACCTCGTCGTTAATTCTCCTCCTCCTCCTCCTCCTCCTCCTCCTCCTCCTTCTCCTTCTCCTAATAATAATCGTTTTAATAATTAATAATAGCTCGATCGCGACCGTGTATTAAAATTTAACATTTAAATTCTTCGATCACTACAATATTACACCGCGACATTTGTACACAGAACAATCACATGAATTTCCCTTCCTCGCGGCTCCTCCGTTCTTCCTCCCCTCTTGTACCAAGCCGCGCCTTCATCCTCTTCCTTCTCCCCTCCTCCATCTTGCTTCCGGTTCCACGCGTACCAACACAAGCCTCTCGGTCCACACACCCCCATCGCTCCTCCAGTTTTTCCTCTTCGCCGAAAAGAAGAAGGCTCGAAGCTCCATCGAACCTCGAAACCACGATTTTTCCTCTTTCTTCTCTTCTTCCCTCTTCCTTCTTTCTCCTCCGCCTCCTCCAGAATCGGACCGACGGCCGTGCTGCTTTTCCGCCTCGACTGTCCGCATCGTGCGCTCCTGGCTCTCGAGCACCTTCCTCCTCCTTTTCCTCCTCCTCTTCGCCTGTTTCGCGTCGATCACGAGCCGAAGGCGACGCGAATCGTTGCCCCCGTTGCACCTTGCCGCTCTAACGCCAACCGGAGCACGCTGCGCTTCCGTCACGCTGCTACGTTTCCCGTTCCGCAAGAACCGTCATTCCATCGTCTACCTTCATTTGCGACTACTGCTGGAACGTGACAGATCGCCTCGTATTAATAATGGGCCACCGTTTCCCGCTCCCCTCCCCCGAGGACGACGATGGAAAGAAATTACGGACTCCGTTCGACTGGCTGTAATTTTCTTGGCCACCGATCGTTCGCCACCCGGAAGTCTCGAACACTGACGGTAATTTCCACGGTAATGGCGGACTTTGCTCCCGTTTCTTTCTTCTCTTTTCTTTTTTTTTTCTTAATCATACAATTGGATGATCCATTTTCTTGAATTGCGCGTTCAAAATTTTCAAAAACTTGGATCGATCGATCGAAATGGATCCAAGAATAATAACGGGACGGAACAATAACAAAGTTCAAGGATAATTCGTGATAATTCCAGAGAAGCGAACGTTTCACGAACTCGGCTCGACACCCCCTAAACCCGTATTTTCATCAACGTTCACCAATTTAACCAGCCGTTCGATCTTCGTTTCCGGCCATCAATCTTTCCATCGTCATCGTCGCCCGTCACCGACACGATTATCAAATCAAACCCCACGTACGTGAAGCCTCGTGCAAGGGAGAGCTACTTTTCCCACGTACCTTTATAAGTGATGTCCATAGTACTCCGGGTAATGGTACTGATTGTGGAAGGTGGGATCACCGGGCGGCCGGTGCATCATGCTCGCCGCCTGTCCGTCCATCATGTAGCCCATCGTCGGGTCGGGACTGTACGCCCCGCTAGGACCTGCGGACAATGGCGGAAACACTACACGTTACTACGGTTAGATCGCTGTCCTGTAATCGGCGGGCTGGTGTTGGAAAAGCTCGTCGGCTCCCTTCGAGTAACACGGTTCGACTCGCTCGCCTCTTGGATGAAATCGAACGATGTTTCGAAACGAAGATCGCGCGAAGAGACGTGATTCGAAGTCTGTTGTTGTTTCTGGAAGAGATAGGGATGGACAGTCGAGAGAAGATTATTGTAAATGTATATTTCTCGGCTTCTATTTATGAATATAATTATTAAATTTCTGGCCGAGATGTTTGTTATTGTTTGGAAGGTGGATACACGCGAGTGAGTCCGTTTTTCTGATTTTAATGAGATTGTGAGGCGAGTTCAAAATAGATAGAATTAAATTTCAAAAGTACGATAACGCGATTTCAACGTCTCTTCCGCGATCTTCGTTTAAAAAGTAGGATCCAACGAGCTGTGTTAAATGGCGAATAGTCGAGATCGATCGATATTTCAAAAAGGCGAAATGATAAAATTGCTCGTATCGATATCGACTATATCGCGGACGCGTTCATGTCACCTTGATCGATAGAATTCATCCTGTCTGCGAACGAGAATTCATTCTGCAGGGCCTCTAATATCTGGAAACGGACGGAAGCACGCGCGACGCCAACGATTCGTTCAGGAGGGGGAAGGGGAAACCGGGATTCAATCTTCGTGCGTCAGCATAGACTAAACCGTTTCGGGCGACGACAAGCTCCTCTCTCTTTTCGTAAGCGGTAATGGAGCCAGGAATCCACGGGAGGCTCCCCTAGTTTTAATGTCGGTATCTTAATGTATATTGCCGCGATAAATCAAGGCCACTGATTGCGTCCTACCCTCGGGCACCAATACGAGAAGAACGAGAAACACGAGAGAGAGAGAGAGAGAGAGAGAGAGGAGAGTCATCTCTAAATCTTGGCCATTGCCAAACACTACTCTTCTAATCCTTTCTTACGCCGAATCTAGAGCTTATTTCTCGATATGCGTGCACGGTTATTTATTGCTCGTGAAACACCTTTTAACGGATCGGTGATGTTGCATCGAGTTTTCTAAAAAAAAAAAAAAAAAAATACTTCTGAGAATGCGGGTAATTGTTCACTCTCTGTGTTGATAAATGGCGGCGGTGTGTATGGACGAGGTGCTAGAGATTGCGATAATATGGATGGATGGATGTGCGAGAAAGTAATTTCAAATATCCCGTGATTTATTTCGCGAGAAATTGTTTCTTCCATCGGAGATATTGTAGATTCGAGTGATTGGAATTTAAAAGAAAAGAGGAAAAAATATATAAAATCGTGATTACAAGAGATAAAAACGGTTGACTACTCAACACTTGAAATTTTAGATTTAAATTAGATTCGATGGGAGGAATGAAATTAAAATTAAATGTATTCCAAAATTAGGTACGATTTAACTCGCTCGAGTATCTTTTTTTTCTTTTTATTATTAAGTTTTCGAAACTTGATAATAAGAATAAATTAATTAGATAATTAATCAGAATGCGATGTTTATCGCCGTTCCATTCGACGAGCAGCGAGTTCTACACAACGCGAGTGCCTCGACGAGGTTTGCTTCGTTCTCAACCCTATCGTAAATCACAATTATTGCGAATGTTTCTTCTGCCATCCCCCACTCTTCATCCGTCCCATCAGGCTCTTCCGTTTCCTCGGACGCGTGTTTTTCTCCCGCGAATTCCATACCTCCCCGCGGGATTCGTTCGTTCTACCCTCCCCCCGAAAGAACTCAAGGAATTGACGAGGGAGGGGGGAGGCCACCGACATAGGTATGCAAATAATTTTTAAGCGATCGCAACCGCGATTCCGCCTCCGTTTCTTTATTTCATCGTGTGTTTTCTGGCACGCGAGTGCAAAAACGAGAAGTAAGAACACGTTGAACGATCGACAAGAATTTCAAAAAGAAACTTCATCCACGCAACGTTCACGCGCAAAGTATAACTTCATTCGCGATGAAAATCTTCACGAACGGGGAAAAGAAGGAAAATCTCAACGAGAAGTACAAGCACATATCCATTTACCAGATACTTGTTCCGCGCTTCTTCTTCTCTCGCGAGAGAATAATCGAACGGTAGATTCGGTTGTAACGACGCGCCAATTTGAGAGAGCTCGGTCCACGCGCATCCCTCGCGTTTCCTTCGAACGCCTCCCGCGTGGCCGATTCCTTAATTTCCCGTATTGTGGCCGGCCGAGCGACGGGCGTCCCGCTGCGTTATAGCGCGGTTTAATCACACTACAAGCGCGCGTCCCTCGTTAGTGGGATATCTGGACGGCTATAACGGCTAGAGAGGCCGCATTCCGCGCGGCTCGTGAAAGATACACGGAGGAATCGTTTCGTGGTAACCCCCCCCGCGATAATCGTTCCAAGCTCCCGTTGATTGGCGGAAAGCGGGATTCTTTTCAACGAATTATTTTCTTGTGGATCTCGTCTTCCATCCTTGGACGATGGATAATATCGTATATATATATATAGCTTCGTCGCGATTCTCGTTGTCTTCTTGGCGCGGATGAGGCTGTAAGAGGCTGTAAAACGATCGGTGTACTCGTGTTCCTCGGTGGATGGTTATGATCGAGGAGATTGGTAGTCGTGGTCTTGTAAAGATAGTCGATAATGACTTCATACGAGAGGTGAACTCTAATATTCCGTTATGAGATGTGTTTTTCTCTGCGAGAGGATTTCAATGTAATGCACGATACGATCGGATAATTGTATCGATTCGATTTTATTAATAATAAAATTGTGAATGGAAAAAGAATCTAACTGTTGAATGTATTGTTGAAAATTACAAGAGGATCAATGGGACGAAAGAAAATTTGAATTCGAGGATGTCAAAATGTAAAAAAAAAAAAAAAAGAAAAAAGTGAAATTTCTAATCAATCGTGATTGCAATTAATAGAAAGAAAAGGGAGAAATTTGCAAAAATACAAATGGACAAACAAACGTACACGATCCAGCGAAGGACAATCACGATATCTCATCTGCATCCACCTGTATCCACAATCGTTCGAATTCACGAGCCATCCTACAACTCACCAGCCCATCGTCCATACGTCGCAACGATTAAACCTATACATCGTCTCTCTCTCTCTCTCACTGGGCTATCGACCGCTATCGAGGCAAGAACAAAAGGATCGATGATATCTCCTGGATCGTCAGATTCTTATCCAGACTGGACCTTCGATTTGCAAAAAAACTCGAAAGAGAGAGAGAGAGAGAGAGAGAAAGGAACAAAGAGAGGATCTCTCCTCTCCGCTTTAATAAACGAAGACGAACCATCGTGAGATATGATCTCTTATAGCCTTAATAGCAGCGCTTCTTACCTGTGTCTTTGAGTCTCGTGATACCACTTCACACAATTAACCCTCCGTCACGATTGCAACCAACACTTTTCCTACACGGTCGAGATTAACGTTTAATCGAAGTTTAGCGATGAAAGGTAAGAAGGAGAATTGGATGTAACGTGTTGGTGAGACGCGTAAATCCGTGAACTTGTTCCTGATGCGACCCTCCTCGAGGAGGTTTAAGACGAAGCTACGAGTGCAATACCGTGGTGGCCGGCCATTCATTTTGGAGAAGGAGGAGGAGGAGGAGGTTAATTGCAGACACGGCAACTGGCGAGAAAGTATGTCGAGGATGCGCCAGGGAGCAACTTCGAGGTGTCGTTTAAGGGGTCAACGCGATCCGGAAGAGAAATTTGAATCTCGGACCCCAAATTGTGTGAAATTGCGTCCCGTTTCTTAACTTCGAGTCGAATCAAGTAAAAATAACAGTTTCGAGTCATTTTTTTTCCCGAGTTTAAGAAGTTCTTCTCGTTGGATAAATATGGGAGGAGGAGGGAAGTGTCAATAGCCTCCGTTTCCTTGACGTACAAACGATTTATAGAATCGAATAATGGGCGAATTAGCGACGATTACAAATTGGCCGATCGCGTAATAAATAGCCAGCGAATTGATTAGTAAGGACGCGTTAAACTGTGCATCGATGATAAATTATGCGAGCCACTGCGGATGCAGAAACGACTGACGGAATTTATGAGACGGTCCTCCATCCATACGTATCTCGGGCCGATGAAATTCGACGAAATTGAAAAAAAATCGCGGCAATTTTGCCTTATCTATGCATTAACGTTAAGTAAGAAACATAACAGGAACACTAATAATTTTATCCAAATTCAAATTTCTACAAGTACATAATGATAATCTGATATAATTGAACATATATACTTTCACATGATCGTGAATAATACCGCGATAAATTTATATTTATTCCAACAACTTTTTTGCTAATCTTTATCAATTTCATCACATCTTCTCCGTAATCCCTTATTTAATTTTCTAGAATCCATCACGTACCCCGTCGATGGTGGAAAAACGCGTGCAACCTTACGCGATCCCATCGTTCGTCCCCCCGTTACGAAACTTGTCTCCTCCCTTGCCTGATCAGCCGGCTCGAGCAAACCGCGAAACACGGAAAGACACGTTGGAGCAGCCGCTAAAGCGTATCTATTATACCTCGGCAAGATAATCCCCACGGAAACGAGGTAAAACTTCGAAATCCGTTTGCGGGGGCGCGGGGAGGCGGCTCTTGCTCTCGCCCCTCCAACACGGGAACAACATTAGTAACTTATGGTCGCGGCCCACCGGTTGGATGGCGTTTCCGTAGACGTAGATCCGGAACCGTGGTAAGAGGTCGAAGGCCTAGAGAGACCTCTAGGGGGTGCAAACGTAGACGAGCGTGGAATCCTTGCGGGAGAGGTAAAGGGGTGAACGAAACCGAGCTTCCGAACTTAGTTCCACGCGACACGACGGTGAGTTTCGAGCCCTCCGCAGAGAGAAACCATAGTTGGCCGGAAGGCCCTCTCGCCGGTGCGAAAACCGCGGAAGAAGGGACACCAGCGTGGAGGAGAGAGAGCCGGTGATAAATATGAGCGGTCCAAGTAACGAGCATCAGTTCTCGGGAGAAGTTCGTGGCCGACCGTTGTAACGAAGTTTACCGCCAAGATTTAAAGCAGCCCGTAAAGTTGGACCTGCGTCTTGCGCTACTTCCGGCGCTTCCCCGCTGCTGGAATTGACGACTTAATTAGGGCCAAGGACCGTGAATGGTGGTCCTCTCGACTGCTCTGGGAATGCTATATGTATATATATATATATACGATATGAGAATTTCTAGAGTCCTTTCTAGGATTACAGTAAGAGCGATTATTCGATAATTAATCCTTTCGCTACTACGGGCGACTATAGTCAGTCCGCACAAGATGCCACTGAGGTATGACGATATAACGATTGGAGTTATTGCACATTCGAGTATCTTTCTTTGGAAATATAGTATCGATATTTTGTTTTCACCATCAATTTTTTTTGCAATAAACAACGTCGAAGTAATGATTTCCGTTCAGCGGAAAAGTCATCCGTAGCGAAAGGGTTAAGAACGAAGTACGAGAACTTTATGTATCGTAACTTTGGATTGGAACTCGTTTGAAGAAACGAATTCGAAACGAATTCGAAACTAGAGAGTAACGGGGGAGTCTAGGAGGAGGAAGATCTAACTACGATCGTGTTACCCTCGAGGGATGAAACGAGGAAGAGCGTGACGAGGAGAATCGTCACGGTTGGTGGGTAGCAGGGGGAGCTGTGCTTGATCCCTTGGCGTTCTAGCCTTGGCCGTACGTTCACGGCCAAGCAAATTCCGAGAGTCGAGTAAGAAGAAGAGGAGGGGGGGAAGAAGGGTGATTCGTCGAGCGGAAACCGGAAATGTGGCCCGGAACCTTCAACAATCCCTCGATGAAACTATTGGTCATCCGCGACGCAATACGCCGGATACGCCGGATCTAATAACTCATCCGCCTGCTGCCTGCTCTCTTCCACTCTCTCTCTCTCTCTCTCTCTCTTTTCTCTTTAACATTCTTTCTCCTCCGCGTTATTTTCTCTTTCTCTCTCTCTCTCTCTCGTTACTTTCGCGTTCTCTGTTTTTCTCTCGCCGCGTCGTCTGCCGGTTTCCTAGCATTGTTCGTTTCGACGGCGATCGAAGATAACGTCGTCGGCCGAGGAGAGAATAATATCGGTGTCACGGAGGCCGGTGTGTATCGTGACGATTCCACAATGAATTTCTACCGAATCGACTCGCTCCGCGCCATTGTCGGTCCGCGCTACGAATCCGTAAATGGTATGATTAAAACGGCTAATGGAAACGATTCCGGAAACCGGTTGGCATCGTCACGGTCCACCCGTCCTTTGCATCCTTGCATTTCTTATAACTAATTTACGATGGTTTTGGCAGGTGTAGATGGTCACTGTACTGCAAGTGGAAAGTAAAGTAAGTATGGGAAGAAGGGAAATGTAAGATCGTGTGTATCCGATCAAGATTTTTCTATGCAATATCTCAAGCTTAAAATATTTCGTTATACGTACAGTGTTAATATTTATTCATAGGATAACTTTGGAAAGGAAAAAATGCAAAAATTGGTATTCAAAAGTGGTATTAAAAACATTTATTATCGACTTAAATTCAAAAGTAACTGTCTAAATATATTGTAATATCTTAGATATTGATTTAAGGATTAACATCACCTCTCTCGATTCGAAGGCACAACTATCTCCAACGAATATACCCTTGCAAAGGCGAGACCATCCTGCCTTCCCGGCAGGACTTGAAACAACCTCTCCGGGGTGTGATATACGACACGGCGTAATTGCAGGAATTTAATCAATCAGAAATATACCCCAGCGCGAGTACAAGGCGGTCGCCTTGCCAAGCCGAGTTAAGCCTCGAGGGAGTCTCATTTAAGATAAATCCGGGGGACCGGAATCCGGGGAGAACAACGGTGAACTTTGGGTCATCGTGATCCTTCGTACGGATGATGAAACGTTTGCACCACTATCCTAGATTCTCCTCCATTCATCCTCCTTCCACCCTCTCCCCGCTTCTCGCATTTCGCTTCGATTTCGTGTTCCTCCTCCCCCTCTCTTCGTCGATTTTAACTTCACCGCTCGTTCTCTCCTCGTCGTACGAACGTCTCCACGTGTACACGCGAGAGGAGTGGAAACAGGCGCACACAAACAAGGACGCACACGATCCTCCGCGACCCTCTGATATATAGCCCCTTGGAGGTCGATGACTTCCGCTATTTTTCTTCCGCTGTCTCCAGCAAGCAACTTCCCTTTCCTAACGTGCACCCCCGCCCAACTGTTTCGGTACTTTTCTACGCTCGAGGATATCGTGGACGTCGACTCGAGGGTTGCTCCGTTGCATCGAAGATGCGGCCGATGGTGATCGAATCTCGAGGAAAATCTAATGGGGGAAACGGGGAAATCCATCGAGCTGCCTTTCGAAATTGCTCCTCGATTCGAAATAGCGGTGAAAATCGAACGATTAATGAAAGTTCTCGAAAGCTCTTTTAAAAATTTAAGGGGAAAAAAGGAAGAATAGATAGATCGATTAACGATATTATTGATCTTTGTGATAAAAAATTTTGAAAGAATATTGAATTTGAACGTACATAAGATTGAACAGACAAATTGAACTAGTATAACTATTTACATTTATTGATATATCAATAATATATCAAGTATATCAATAATTCCATCATTTTTTTTTTTTTTTTTTCGTTTACATTTAACAACTTCACGCAAGAATATCCGACGTCTAATCGACGAAAGCGATATCGATTCGCCGGGAGCAACGAAGTACTTATTTACTTAAATGCACAAGCAACCAGCGTTACAAGGCAGATTTTTTCCCTTGTGCAAGTTGCAGAACAATCTCCAAACGAGCGAGCGAGCGAGATACAGAAACAACAAAGAGAGCGTATAAACGACGTATACGCGGTATCAAAGAAGCTACTGCATTTATGGATGTCCTCCCCGTGACAAGCCGAAATTAATTTACCCCCCTCCCCCTCAAGACTCGAGCGTTGGCATATTTTAACCCAGTTCTTCAACCTCCATCCTCCTTTCCTCCTTTTTTCCTTTTCCTCCTTTCCCTTCTTCAACCCTCCTCCAACCTTCTCACCCCTCCCTCCCTCCCTCCCTCTCTCTCTCTTTCTCTCTTTCTCTCTCCACCCTCAACCAGAGACTCCACATAAATTTCTATCGACGGATCGGGAGAGATCAGCTGAAATCCTTCGCGGCGATTCGATAAAACCCGAAGAGGCGCTCGCGGCTGACTGGCTCCTCCTCGGTTGACGCGATAAATAATTAATGATGGAACGAACGGCCAAGCATCGGTCGAGAGAGAGAGAGAGAGAGAGAGAGGGTGGGAGGGGACGAGTATTGCCAGGTCCATAAAACATTTAATATTTATAAGGTACGAAACGAGAGGAGAGGAGACGAGACGAGACGAGGGCGGGTAGGACAACCAAGACTGCCACGGATATATATTATCGGATCTTATACGGTATTTAGATATTTTAATTAACCGATTGGCTATAAATTATGATAATTAAGGAGGACCAAGGACCTAAACCTGACGTTCGCTGTTTTGCCGCTCTCTCCGGGGGATTGTGCGGGTCGACATGTGCACGACGATCGAAACGAATCCTCCTGGCCTCGAATTCGAAATCGGGATTAGACGATTGTTTCGTGCCAATTTTTCGACAACTCTCGTGTCGAGATCAAACGACGGATGGGAAACGTCGAGGATCGGGGGATGGAAAATTGTTGGAAGGTTAGGGATCGGTTAGGTTGGATTTTGAGAGTGTTTTTAAGGGATACTTAGGGTGGTAGAACGTTGTTTTATGTTTATGGGAAACGGTTTATGCGGAAAGTGAAGTTAAAGAGCGCTTAGGGAAGACGTTTGAGACGGCGCGTTAGTTTTACTCGTTGGAACGTTAAGAAAAAAACAAACTTTGATCAGCATCGATCGTCGAATCATATCTCATTTGTTTGTTGATTACTTTCATTATTATTGACAAAAATATTTATTTCTCATAATTTGTAGTCCAATAAAATTGTATACATAGAAGAATTAAAATAATCTTGAAAATGAATATAAAAAAAAAAAGGAAAGAAAGAAAAATCGAATGAAGCTTCTTCAAAAAATTCGATGATAATCTTTATTACATCTTTAAGGTATATTTAACTCGAGATATAGAATTCCACGAATGATCGAAAGCTCCCTCGAAAACCAGCTTTTAACGTCGATCGAAGGCATCGCATCCCCCTCTGAATATTTATTACGTGTCCCGTGGGGAATCAAAGTGGACGTCAGCAAAGAGAAAGAAGCATCACTCGCCACCTTGGTCAATTAATCAACGCGTCTGGAGAATCAAGCGTCGTCGCGATTTCCTTTCCAATTCCATCGAGCGTGCGAGCCGAGTCGGTACGAGCATTGAAATAATAATGCGCGCAAAAGGTGGATTTTAACGAGGCGAGCGGATGCAACAGTCTTGGTCAGGGGGCATCCGCTCTGTATTACACAGAGCATTCTTAACAGTGTCAATAAAGGGAGGTTATGAGAGCCACAAACGTCGGAAGTATCTCTCCTTACGACGGGCATAAATAAAGCCGAACGGTGGCTGGCTGGTCGTTTAAATGTCGTAGAAATAACTACGCCACGAGTGAACTTTGGGTTCGACGTTCGACTTTCTTGCCCCGTGATACCCTTTATTATACTCGCATTCGTTTCGCTCTTTGATTAATTGTAAGCAATACTCTCGAGTAGGTGGCTCAAAAGTCTTTGCATCGAATTTTCTTGCACCATTCTCTCTGACCCAACGTTGTTAACGTTGAATTGAACGATTAGAATAGAAAGTAATAATACATTTGCAGAACATTTTTAAGGAATTTTCGAAATTCGAGTTAATGACGTTGCTTGAAATTTCGGAATAATTCGGGATAACAAGTTTTCAGTTAATTTTTAAGTTAATTTTTACAAAACTCTTCTTACGGGATAAATTCTGATGAATTCTCGAATGATGACGAGCGAGTCGAGTCAAGAGATTTATTTTCCATCCAGAAGAAATTCCTTTTCACATAGGAAGAACGAACAACGATAACAAACGTCCTTCAACGAAACTCAAACTCTGAATGAATCAAGGGGAAAAAAGAAGAAAAAGAAGAAGAAGAAGAGGGGAGAAAAAACCCTTCATGACGAGTCGGTATCGAAAAGCCACCCCGATAGGGCGCGATAGGAGCCGACTTAACAGCCGGCTCGGAACGGGCGTCGATGCGTTTCCACGATATCATTCCTCCTCCTCCTCCTCCTCCCCTTCAACCCCCTCCCCCTGTCTGTCGAAGCGAGCCAGGTTTCTTCCATGCTCGCCATTACCGCGGATGGAGGCTTGATGGCGAAAGTGGTCTAGAGGGTAAACGGTCAACGAGACTCGAGATGAGATAGAACAGGCTATTATGGCCACGCCGATAAGATAGGTCCACCCCTCCCGTGATACGCGGTGGTAGTCCGCTGGACGGAGAGCAGGGGAAGGAGGGGTTTGATACACCGGACGCGATCCACGGCATGAAAAATCTAGTTGGAGGAGACGAGAAAGAGGGGGAGAGGAGGAGGGTGGAGGCGAATGGAAAGGGGGATGGACGAAGGGTGGGCGGTGTCCAGCTAGAACCCAGAGAGAACTCGGACCTTATCTTTTCATAGCGATCGTGACCGTCCAAGACTTCATTTCCGTGCTCGAGGAGCCACCCCAACGGGTCGGTTTATGGTACACGTACATACGTAACCGGTAACGAAATGGACCTCTTGGCTCGTTTACATGGAAACGGATTTCGCCGGGAGGAAATTAGTCGCGTTGCGTCGATGGGGGGAGGACGGCGATTCTGAATCTTGATCGATGATTTATGGTGATCGGGATGTTTCGATATTGAGTTGGAAAAAGAGAATAAAAGGACGATTATCTTGGAGAATCGTTGAGGAGAAAGAAGTATCGCCTTCTCTTTCTTTATCTCTCCTTCTTTATCGAGAAATGAAAGGGATATCGATTTTTCGATAGACAGACATATAAGAAACGATTGTGCGCGAAAGAGAGAAAAAAAGAGAATTTGCAACCGAATTCTTGGACCGTCGAATAACCCTTCGTGACCGGTTAACCCCCGTCGGCTCGATATTACGTTCTAACCACTGAAAATCGCGCTAGTCGATCGAGACTTTAATACAGCCGAGTGCAATTTCCCGCGAGTAAGCCGGCCGTGTCCCAGTTCCGCTCGATCCCCGAGCAAATAATAACATTTCTATAAGTCGGTCGTTTGTATTCGACGACTGGCGCCCCTGCACCCCATTTCAATTAACGTATGATCTATGTCGTATAAGAAGCCGTATCCACGCCACCTTTCAAACATTGGGGCCGTAATGTGCGAGGGATCGGCTCTCTAAGTAACTCTATATCACGTCTACGTGACACGAAACGCAGAGAGAAAAAAAGGAGAAGAAAAAAAAAAAAAAAAAAGAAGAAATCTTATATAGCCGAGAAGGCTATCCAGAGAGGAGGAGAATCATCCCTGTCTCTCTTCCTTCCAATTGTCCCCAAGATTGTTCTCCGCATAGAAGGCTAGAACGGAATGAAATATGGCCACTTATTCGTCAAAGAATATGTTACGCGACACGATGAAGGGTGCAACGAAGAAATAGCAATTTGTCGGAATATTCTCTGCTAGGGAAGAAGAGAATTCTTCACCGAGTGAATTTCAAGATTTATGCAATTTTTGCAAATTACCAACGGAGGGATCATCGATAGCTCGTTATAGATTTTATTTCGATCGTAAATTTGCTCGCAAGACGTTCAACAGCTTTCAAACTCGAAGGGGAGGATCATGCTCGTAGATTCCATTGAAAATGCGTATATACACACACACACACACATATATATATATCCAATAATCTCCTAAAACAAAACAAAAATGGAGAACAGCCCTAACCCCCCTTATGATTACCAGCCGAGGAAATAAAACCATCTCGAATTGACCGCGATCTCTCTAAATCGCGCCCCCATTCACGGGGGAGAAAACAAAGCAAACAGAAACTTACTCTCTCAAACACAAAACTCTCGACAAGCCCCCTTTTTTAATCCCCCCCCCCCCCTATCTCTCTCTCGCGATTCAAATCCAAAGTGAAGTCGACGCCGTAGTAGTCGACGTCGGCGCTCTCGATGACGTTCCCAGGGAGAGGAGGAGGAGGAGGAGGAGAATGAGGAGGGTGTGGGTGACGTACGGGGTGTTCGCAATTTCTCCCGATTCCCGACCCCAGGACATCCATTTTATTTAGCGCGCCACGAGGTGGACCACGAGGCGAGCAGGGAGGAGGGAGAGTACGGTGGAAACGCTCGACGACGAGGGGAGGAGGAGGAGGAGGAGGAGGAGGAAGGGAGGCTCTTTCTCTTTTTCTCCATCTACCGATATCCCATCAGTGGAACGTTTACCACCGGGTTGGTGGTGTCCAGCCACCGTCGGGGAGGAAACGAGAGAGCGGAAGGGAGAAGGATAGGGATGGATGGATGGAAGAAGCGGATGGAAGGAGAGAGAGAGAGATGGAGAGGAATCTCCTTCACCATCCCCCATCCTCGTTCTCCTCCTCCTCGACGAGTTGGCCAGATATAGAGTGGCGCGGAGATCGAACCGCGCCGGGCGGAGGGGTGGAGGAGGAAGGGGACGAGACGACGGAAGAAGGGAAGAGAGCGTGGGCTGGGGTGTCTGGACCGCTCTCCCGAGATGGACACAGAGAATCGCCATTACAAATTGACAAGCTTGATTGATGGTCAGCGCGCAAGGGACGACGCAGGAGGAAGGGGGGAGACGAGGGGTGGGGGAGGAGGATAGGCCGAAGAACGGGAAGAACGAGCCGGAGGAGAAAAGGGGAATCGGATGTGGCTGGAGACCCACCCAGGGGAGGTTGTGGGGAGGTCAGGGCAAAAGGGATGGATGTGGACCAAGTGAGATCGAGTGGATATACCATAAAGCTACGACTAAACTGGACCCCGAGCTTACAGGGACCTTTCCACTTTCTCCCTTTCCGTGGAGCGGGTCGGATAGCGTTTTGCAACTATCCGTAGGGGGAGGGGGCGCCGTTATCAACCGAGACCTCTCAGCGAGCGCGTAACGAATGGACCGCGAGGTGATTCGTAAAGGGAGGGGGATATCTCGCGAAAGGGACGGGGATATAGGAGGAAGAAGGAGGAAATCTTTTGATCCTCGATCGTTTCGTTTGATTTAGGGTTGATGGATTTTTTTTTTTTTTTGGACCGATTTTCTTCACTTGGGATTTCGAACGGAAAACGTTCGAATTTAAAGAGATTGTTTCAAGTGGAATTTTCACGATACAAATACGTGCTTTTAATAAATAGTTCCGAAAGATCGGTGATATCGCAATTCGTTTTCAAACAAATCAATGGTCCTTCATTGAAAGGACACGAAGAGACACGAAACGAAACTTTTAATAATTCGTTATCGATTTTCACGAGATACAGTTGAAACACGTTTCGATCGATTCATCCATATCTCCATCCACAAACGTTCGTTCGAGTACGTCAGCTGGATATTTAATCGATCCATCAAACGATCTCACGCCACATCGAAATAGCCGGGATTTAAAGGGTCTACAATGAAAGAGAAAAAAGATCTATCTTCCGCGCAACAGGCATCGACCAACCCTATCCGATTAGGATCAAGTTGTAACGCGATTACGTCTCACGCACGCGACCAGGCCGAATTAAAAACAAGCCGGCCAATTAAACACTAATCGCCGGATACTCTACTCGAAAGTTGGTTCTGGAAGGGATTGCCGTTAAAGTCGACGGTCACGGACGTTCGTTTGTCGATCTCCGACAGCATGGGGAAAAAACGAAACTACGATCGAAGCCGATCGTAAACGACAGGCCAAGCTTCTACGTGAAAGTGAGCGTGAAGAGGAAGTTTTGAAAACGTGGTAAAGGAAGAGAGAGAAAGAGAGAGAGAGAGAGAGAATAATTTGGAGAGGTTGGTGGAAAAGAGACGGGGAGTAGAGTCGACACGAAACCGACCTTTCCTCGTGATCTATGGCTCTGAACTCTCGTAGCTAACGTTGACCCCTGGCTACCGAACGAATAATAAGCAAAACCGGCAATTAAGATATCTTGGACGGAGTCGTCGTCGACTCCTCGCCAATTCCTTTGCTCTTTTACGCGGTCTCGGTTTCTCGGTACGCGTAAATCGAAAGCCCCTCGTAAAGTCGAACGCGGGTTTCAGTCGTGTTTATTGGATACGCGATGGAAGACGATTCGCGATATTCGCGTTGGAGGGAACGACCTGGTTGGAAACGGAGGGAAAAATGAGAAAAATTCCTTTCGAAATTTTGAATTTTTTTGGATTTATTCTCTTATTCGGAGCAACAACGCTCGGAAAAAAGTCTACGAATCGCCGAGAATTTCGTTCCGATATTCCGTTGTTCTTTCAACCAATGCGTAAAATTGAAATGAATCGTTTAGAAACGATATAACGATATTCTATAATCTTCGTAGCAGAAAAGTTTCGAAGGATGAAAGAAAAATTTTCTCTTTCTTACCAACTACTTGGTACTCCTGCCTGGTATCACGATTATAATCACAGCCAGTTGAGAATTCCGATCTAGGAATTTCAATAGAATAGGCGATGAAAAACGTGGAGTGAGTTGGCGGTATCGGAAACAGCTTGTTCAACGAAGGGAAAACAGGAGTTGGAAGGTTGGCCGGCTTCCTTTTATCGCGGCATCGTTACGAAATGCGCCGTACGGTCACAGCTTTACGGTACTTCGGGGCTGCTGTTACGTTTTTACTGCGTCGTTTCGCGTGCACGCAAAGGAGACGACGATTCCACGTTGTGGTGTGCGTTCAACGTTGGAACGTCGGGTCAACGAGCAAAGAGAACGAGCGCGAGATAATTCCTAGAGCAGTAAACTTTCGCAGAAACATATTTTTGAAAACGTATTTATTGCACTTGTAATGTATCTTGAAATTGAGATTGGGAAAAATTTTTAAACTTTTTAAACAATTCTGAAAATAGACGCTGACTTCCGCTCGATGAGTGAAGGATCGTTAGAAACGCTTAAGAAACGCTTTATCTCGATACGTTCTTCCGGCTCTCGACAGATATCGTCGTGTAAAGAAAAAAAGATAATTCTTAATCGTCTCACTGACCTATCTCAAACTCTAGACAAGTGGCAGATACGATTCTTGGAAGAACGTTTTTTTTTTTTCAGGAAAGAAAAAAATATAGATTATTCATAGACTCGTTCATAATCTGGCAACCGATATCGGGATGAAGCAAAAAGATGGTATATCGTATCCTCGTATCTTTTTAAAGCAAATTTTAACAACAAAATTTCTTCTCACATTTTTTTTTTTCTTTCCTCGAAATTCGAAATTTCGATACAACGATCGATCATTATTGCGATATAAAGTGCATAATTTTGAATGATGATTATATTTTTGTATTAGTGTTAGTTTCAGCTACGTAAAAATCTGCAAAATAGTAACTAATTTCGAGAATGAAATATTTTCGCGATAAAATTTACGCGATTTCCACGGAACATTTAAGGGAGCTCGCTCGCAGGCGTAACTTCTGTTTAGCATCATGGCCGTTTAGTGGCATCCCCCGTCAATTTCGCTCGCCTCCTCTTCTCAGAATCCATCCAATTTGTACGTAGGCAACAATGTAGAAATTTCTGCGTTTCGACGTAGCTTTATGATCGGGAGGGAGGGAGGCGAGGAAGGGGGCGGGTGTTTTTGGAACGCGACCGCCAATTCCCATTAGTCGATTCTGCGTTGCTGCGTCGTTCAAAAACAGAGACATCCTCTTTCCCTCCCCTCCCCTTCTAAAATATTACATTACACTTTCAAATCGGATGGCCAGCGTGTAAATTGAATTCGATTACGAGCCGTTACAAAATCAAAGCTCCACAATCTACTGATTGGAATGCCAGGCAACGAAACGTGTGAAAACACCACCGATCATTCGCAATAAACTATCGGTGGGGCGCGGCGTTTCAAAAATTTGACAGGTGCAGGGACGAGTGTTCGATGCGACGAGATGTGTAGAACCAATGCTCGCTACTTTTAAAATATTTAATAAAAAAAAAAAAAAATTTTGAAATTTAATCCATACATGCGATCATCGAATTTTTTTGCAAATTTGATACGATTGAAAAATCTCGTAGCTTCTTCTTCTTTTAAAGAAATATGAATCAAATAATGAATGAAATACAAAAGAAATACAAAGAAGAAGAAAAAAGAAAAAGAGGAAAGAAAGAAGGTGTATTGAATCTTATTAAACCCAGCCCAGCGTGGGTTAATCGCGATTTAGCCAATTGCTCGAAATTACACAGTGTAAAATTAGCAATGCTCACGCTACTCGTCTCGAGAGCGGTAAAGGGATACGTACGAGGTTTTAACGCCGCTATCCTAATACTCGGCCGTAAAACCACGATCCCTTTTAAATCCTTCCCCATTCGATGGCGAGGCACGATACACGAGACACGGGCAACTCGCTCCAACTATAAAGTATAAAGCCACGACGCATCGTTTTACGACGTACAAGCTGCCTCCGTGTCTCCCCGGATCCGGATTCTATTAGGTTTATATCGTGCCCTCCTCGCGATCAAAGAGAGAGACACGCGTTGGGGATCTCCCGAATCAGTATAAGGGAGTTCCCCGTTACTACTGGAAAATTGCCTTTTTCTGCCGTGTTTAGCAATAGGAAGTGGGGTCGAGCAAGTTTTAAACAGCGATACGCGGTGGCTGATTGATACGATTCCTACGAATTATCTTCTCGTTCGAGTTAAATCGATCAGATGATTCGATACTCGCCATTATTATTATTAAATCTACCTACCCACTTCATCGATCGAAACACACTTTATACGAATTCTATTCTCTTCGTTCAAACGCATTTTTACCCTATCTTTACCATTACACACTCCTCTCCCTCCTTCCTTTCGTCGATCCATGTACATGCATCCTCGATCAACCCGAGCCAAAATCGTGCAATCCTCAATTTTATTCTTCCCCTTGGACCTTGTTTGGAATGGGGTAGAAGGGAGGCATGAAATCACTGATTGCGGCGGGACGCAAGAACGCGACGATCGCGAGACGAGGATGGATATGGTCGGGGAATAATAAGAATGGGCCGCGGGCCACGCGGATTCAATGCGGAGCAGCTGCGTAATGAAAGTATGATTGATGATCGGGCGGACGACGCGCGTCATTAGCTCGACACGAGGAGGCGCGACAAGAATCCTCTCCCGACAAAATCCTTTCTCTCGGAGTTGTTGTTGTTGTTGTTGTTGTTGCGGAACGTGTTCTGAATTAGCGGCCTCGCCTAATACAATTCGAACGAGCTACTCTTCCCCTCTCCTTGGCGCATTCTTTCTCTGGGCTGAGATGGGCCGGTAATATTTCCGGATAAAAGAAGAACGAGAAATGACGGTGTTCGAGTAGCGATTGAGAGAAAGAGGAGGAAAATGGGATTTCGTGCTTGCATCGTCTCGTTACTTGAAACAAGTGTTCTTTTTATTTTTTTTTTTTTTTTAGGAATTGTTAGTAGATAGATTGAATTCTTGTTTAAATTAATGGTTTCATGGAAGAAAATTTTATCCGAATGATTAGGAAGGAAAAAGTATAATTTATTATAAAAATAAATATAAGACGCATTAATTACAAAAAAAAAAAAAAAAAAGAAACAGATATTAATACCATACGAAGTTACATCTCGAAAATGAAAGCTAACGGGAGAAACGATCTCGACGAATCTGATATCCCGCGGCACATAGATCATCATCCTTAATGATTAATGAGTCCCGAGGCGAGTATCAGACACGCGAATCGCGGATACGTACGAGGACAATTATCGATCCGTTTGAAACGCGAACCGACCTCTCACCTGGCCGGCCGAAAGTCGAAGGAAGAAGGCCGATACGATCGACGGGGGAGCTTGATTTGAAAGACGCATTTATCTCGCTTCCGTTCGAGCAAAATCTGCCCAGGGGCCTAATGCTCCGGCTATTAAGCTTTAATGGACTGCTGATCGTCCAGCATCCTGGACGGAGGAGGGTTGAACGATGCCCCCCCCCCCGGATGCCGATTCCCGGAGGAATCGGAAAAACGAGGGCCGAGTTTTCTTCGAGAACGTCGAGTTTCGCGAAAATTTTTCTCCTCCCTCGTCGAGCGTCTCGTGAACGAACGAAGCGCTTCGACGACAACGCTTCCACCACGGGGGGAGGGAGTGTGTTTGTTCGTTCGTTTGGGGGGGGGGGGCGGAGGGCAAGATCTCGCGAAACGCAAGGCCATCGATTTCAATTCGAAGAGAGGCGAATTCCTCTCCCTGTCTAGGAAAGAGAGAGAGAGAGAGAAACGGTGGTACAACGGCGAAGGAAAAGGGGTTGCGAAGTGGCCGTGATCAGGATTGACTCGGGATGACAATCTAACCGTACACGAGTTTCCACTTTACTCCCGATACGGGCGGCGACATTTCGGCTCGTTAGCTCCCCTCCTCTCCTTCTCGCCACCACGGAATTACCACCACGCTCCACGTATCGCCCCCCCCTCCCTCCCTCCCTCCCTTCCCTTGGTGTCGTGATTTGCTAGCGAAACACGCTCTCGGTTTATTCCGGATATTACCGATTTAAGAAATGGATGGAGGTTAAATGGTGGCGGAGCAGCCACCAGCAGCTAAGGAGGATTCGAGTAGAGATGTTGTTAATTTTTGAGCCACGCTTTTATTGAGGTCGATTCAATTTATATCGAATTATTTTTACATTTTCCAGCTTTGACGAACATTAAAACGTGGAATAAGGAATAAGTAAACTTTTCAGCAAGTAAAAGAGGATACATATATATATATATATGTATATATACACACACACACACTCGTCGATTTATATCTTCCCTCTTAAATCACCGGTGAAATCGGTCCGAGAGCACGGAATCGTCGTGGCGAAAAATCCGTAACTCGGTGGGTGTTTATGAGGGAGCGAGTCGTAAAAATACGAGCTCTCTCTCTCTCCCTCTTTCGTTTCGTTGAGTCGAGCCTCCTCCTCGAGCGCGTCCTCGAAAGGAGGAAACAAAGGAGCGTAACGAGGGAAAGGTGGAAAAAAGACGGGGGGTTGACTGGAGGGTTGAGAGGCATGTCGACTGGTCGTAAAACCGGGTCTGATCACCGCTACCAATTATCCCGCCGTTATCCGAACGTTATCCGGAACGTTATCCACCTTTTGCCCGGCCGACGGAACGAGCCCTCCCGCCATCATCCGAATCACTAGGCGGACCCTTGAACCCTTGAAGAGCAGAGAGAGAGAGAGAGAGAGAGGAGAAACCGTGTTACAAACCCTAACACCGGGGACTAGGTAACCGTTGTTGTCGCCTTTTACTGCAAACGAAGTGATTCTCTCCTCGTAAACGCGACGTCTTTACAGATTACACGGGCCGGAAACCGGAGGCTCCCGTGTTTTTCTTCACCCCCTTTCGTGTTTCCACCCGCTTTTTTCCTCCCGCTTACGAATACCGGCGAGGGAGAATTTCCAATGCGTACGCCCGCTTGAATTTCGTTTCCTTTCGAGAGATAAAAATTGTTTCGAATTGCTGTAATTTTCCTTTCCTCTTTCTCTCTTTTCTTTTTTTTTTTTTTCGTTCAACTTGAATCAATCGTAGATTAATCGAAGATCGTAGATTAATATGATATTTCGTTTAAGAAAATTTTTATCTGGAAACAAATATATAGCAAAAGAGAAAAAAAAAAAAAGAAAGAAAGAAAAAAAAATGAAGGAAAATTTCATATCAATCTTGTTCCACCATTCCAGATTAAGATTAAGTCTGTTTCTCGAGACAGAAATGACAAAGTGCACGAAACGAATTTCAAAGTCGTATCGTTAACGAGACAGAAAATGGAGAGGTTGAACGAAACGCGCGATTACGATCGACGATAATCGAGTCACGGGGAGGTTATAATTGGCTTCCGCCAAAGAAACAAAAACGGGTATATACCGTGTACAATATTGGTTCAGATTGTTCGTTTATTGATAAATGATCAAGGTGGAGAAGAGAAACGGCGCTTGAGAGAAATGCTCCTTCCAAAGCAGCCGAATTACATGATTCTCGCACGGACAACACGTCGCGGTCAATTCTTCGTCGGATTACATTACACGGATGAGGGTTGAGGGTTTGAATTAACGGGCGACGTGATTGCCAGTTCTCAAATTTGATTCTCTAGCATTTATAAACTGGGGGATCGATCTTACAATCTAACGGGTGATAAATCAATCGTAATGGAGTAATAATCCGAAACATGAAACTAGAAGAAAATATCATCCAATTACAAAGAGAGAGGATACTAACGGGCTAAATTAAGCTAATCGGATTTAAAAATTTCTAAGAATAACCGAAAAACGTTCTAAAAGTAAAGGATATCAATATCGAAGGGAGAGAACGATTAGAAGTTTAGCCTATTTTTAATCTATTATCAAAAATTTTTTAGATCATATTCGTCTACCTTGAGAAACCTATTATTAATTACGCTTATTGATACAAATGATGATAAAGTAAAATCTTAAAATCTATATTATATATACTCGAAATAAAATATACTTGAAAAAAAAAAAAAATTTATCAAAATTATCGAATACGATAGTTTTCACCATGTGTTTGTTCTTCGTGTAATGATTAAGAAAAATCTTAAAATATTAATAAAAAGCAAGGATACAAAACAATTGCTACAACAATTTACTATAAAGATTATAAGGATTGAACGTGATACGTTTATTATTGATAAGTCGCTTAATAAAGAACGATTATTCGATAGGATGATAAGGTCTAATGTTAAACCAACGTGTCTATCTTGGGTTAATAAGAGGCATCGAATCCTCGATGAGCCCTTATGGGCGCGCGTAGGATTCCTTCGTTAGAACGCATCGATCTACGTCAACCGATAAGGACCGGGAGTGTAACCCTCGTGATAAGCCGGATAAACGTATCCGTGATGCATGCCCGGCACAGGTGACATGAAATTATACGCGTCTTCGGTGTTGTATGTGTGTGTGTAAGGGTCTGTTGACAGAATTGGGCTCGTCTTACCGGCTCGATTACTCTGGTCGATCATAGGCTGGACGATTCTACGCCTCGCGTTGATGAACCTGTAACAAAGATCAAACGTGCGAATTAGAAACGAACAAAATATCGAAATATCGAACTTATTACCCGATATAATTTCGTCGTTCGTTCATCGAACAATATCTGTATACGATTTTGCAATGCAATCTTCGTCGGATTTGGAAGAAAAATTCGGAAAAATTCTCTGTCTATATGTATATATATTTTCATTAAATATCGTGATTAAATAATTCGAAATATGGCGAGACGTTACGGATTAATTCAAGGCACGCGAAAATTAACAGATTTAAATAACCGGTCCAACGTTTGACTAATACGATTTTTGGTAATGTTCCAGAAACGTGGCGACACCAGCAACAACAAGAACAGTTAAATCGTACGGAAACAAGTATCCATTCCAATTATCGTCCGTTCCAAGTTTCCATCATTAATTCCACCCTCCTTGGCTACCGATAAGAAAATCAACGTCCCTCGCATTCCAAAACCGCCATCTCGGACGAGAAATATTTAAAAATATCCTCTCTGGATTTATTCCATCGTGCATTTCGAATGCAAGCCGCGCATTAACTTAAAACGTGGAAAAATAGGGTCGAGATCAGGAGGTCTGATGACAAGGAGAGGGAACGAAATCTTCGTCCAACATCGGTCATTTAGCCATCCCTTGGCTTGGGGTGGGATCGGCTAGCTGCAACGACAAGAAATCTATTCGGGTAATCAGAGATAACGATAGGCCAGTCAGGTAGGGCAGACGTATTCATGGCTCATTATGTAGATCAGTGGATCATGGGCGGCGGGCATTGGCCGATCGGCTTGATAAAGCTCGAAAGCTCGGCCGGCATTCGCGTATACGTACGTCGATGTATCGTTCATCTCAATTTGGCCGAGTTCTGGGCGGGCACCGTCGATATTTCATCGGCGTAAGGTCGGTAATTGTCGGACGTAATTTCCGCCCGAATCGTGTATGTTAATTTGACGAAGTGGCCGAGCGAAATGCACGCTCGAAAAGAGAACTACTCGTGCAGGTGTCTCGAACTGTCTTCCGTTCTTGAAAATTTTTCACTTTTTCTTTCCTTCTTTTTTCCCTGACGAACGATCCTTCGTGATATTCGAATCGAGTTTTTTAATTTTCTTTATCGTATACAAAGAGCAAAAAGAATCGTAAGCGAATTTATTTACGAAATTACGTATGAAAAATCGCCTTACGATATAATTATATAGACGTACGAATTGTATTTGAAATCTAACAATTTTTCTCTTGATTTTTCTCTACAGAAAACACTTCTAATATAATAGTTCAACGACTGTAAATTAACACGAATACATTCTTCGAGAAACACGCGACTCGTTATATTCTCGAAACAAAAAAGAACGAAGGGAAAAGGAAACGCGTTGTCGGCGAACGTCTATCGATAGGAGGAGGAAAAGAAGCAGGATCCTCGATACGTCATTAGCCACGGTGAAGGAGCTTCCGTGCGAGCGCTTTCCAAACAATAGATCTGCGGTCTATTTCGAGTTTGGTAGAGGTCCAACCGAGTGGTGGAGAGGCGGTTCGAGGCCGCGAAAGAAGAGGAACGAAGAAGGAGGGGGTGGGCGAGAAAGGAAGACAGGCGAAAGGGCGTACGTCAGCCAACGTCAGCGTCGCGGCGCCCTAATGGGCGCAGACGCCGGAAGTGATTGGGTTTCTGCTCGACTGACTCGTGAACGCACCCCCTTCTCATCGTAGAAAACCATGGTTCCGATGGGTGAAGAGAAAGAGAGAGAGAGAGAGAGAGAGAGTGGGAGAGAGAGAGGGTGGCAGCTGCAACCCCTCTTGTTTCGCGTCGCATCTTTCTTGCGTTCGGTATCACGCCTGGCCGCTTCCTGGCCGCCCCAGAGTCTTATGAATAATAATTATTAAACTCTGCCTCGATGCGCTCGCCCAGTCGCGAATGGCCAACACCTCGAAAGCGGAAACCTTCGACTCGAAGTTTAATTAACAGGAACTGGAGAGGAGCAACTACTGGAAGGAGTTGGAATATCGTGGGATTAAGAGATATATATATATATATATATAAAAGATATTTTTACCTCCGAGATCTTTCATCTTGATGAAAGATAAACCGAATACGAAAATAATAACGCAAACGCTTCAACTTTGGCCAAAAATTCATCGACGAAGAAGGGGGAGGGAAGGAAAGGGAAAGAAATCGTGGACACAAAGTGGACACGAAACGCGAAATCGTCGAGTAGAGTGTCTCGTGAGGTGGAGGGCAACGGGTGTGTAAACGCGCGGGAGGGATCGCCTCCCCTCAAAGTCAAGGCCTCGGATATCGTTGGATGAAAGAGTATCCCTGCTTGTATAAACCGAGGGCCCCTTTCCAGCCCCCAAATACTCCTAAACGCCTCTGGTTCCCCTTTGGCGGCGTAGGCAGCGTGTCACAGCCAGCTGACTACCTCTGCCAACCCCCGCGCCCACCCTCCTGCCGACCACCCCCGTAACTGAAATATCGCCCGAACAATGGCGCGCACAAGAACAGAGACGGAGAGAAGAGGAGAGGGAAAGAGAGAGAGAGAGAGAGAGAGAGGGGGGATGGCAACTGCCCAACCGCTTCTCCCTCTCTCTTTCCTTCGCCCTTTCGTGCGGAATGGGGGTTGGAAACCGGTAAAAATATCTTCGCAACCGGAAAACTTAAGCCCGCCGCGCGTAGAACGGACAGGATGAAATTTTACAGTCGAGGTGGCGGCTGGCAAACGGTCCTGTCATCTCTTGTTCCTCGTCCAATGGGGCTGGTTATTTATAAGTATCGTGATTTCTTTCGTTTTTGGAACGTTCGATCGATCATAACTTCTCTGATTCCTTTCTTCTACTCTTACTTTCTGTATTGGATATTGTAAATTAGAAATTAGAAATTAAATATTGCTACGTTGTCTTAGCTACTTGATCGGTGAAAATAAAGTAATACGAAAGGTTTATGATGTTGTTTCAAACACTTAGCAATTATCGTATCGTGGATAGTAGATTAAATCGATATTAAAACATTGGAAATTCACAAGTGAAATTCATGCCTATCTAAATCAAAAATGGTCGAGTTTTCCATGTGGGAAATTAGTTTTATCGTGGTTATATTATCGCGTTTAAGATAGTCCGTCTGTGCTCTCGAAGCTCACGGATGCGCTTTTTACGGCTTCGTTATCGCGAACGATCGTAATGGGCCGGTAAAATTATCGGTTTACGACGGATCCAACGTTGGAAAGCGTTAAGGGAGAGGCCATATTGCGCCAACCCCCACGGGATGACAAAACACTTTTCAACGCGCCCTCGTCGCCGCTTTCAGGATTTTAATGCAGTTTTGATTATGAAACCGGAGGGGGGCGTCTAGGTTTCGCGGCGTGAAACAAACCCAGTCACGCGAGGGGCTGGATGAAAAGCTGGATGACTGACTCTCACACTCGCCGTCATCCTTTCGAATTTGAATTTTTCAAAAAATTCGGTTTGGAATATCTTTATAAATATGCTTAACGAAGCCCTCTCCGTGGGATGAGCAATTATCGATTATTATGGAAGAAATTCGATTTAATTATCGTTTTTTTAGATACGAATGTATCTTAAACATACGTATATATGGAAATTGTTCGAATCGGTCAAGTTCAAGTTCATCAGTTAGGCAGCGAAACGAGAAGAACATATGACATCGAAAAAGGCATAAAAGTCAGAGGGTGTATCCCGTATAACTTTCCGGCACCGTGACGAAATTTAGCGAGCTCCGTTCGCATATATGAATAATACTCGAATTTGTTTGTGCAGATCTACATACTCTATCGGATTCGATTCATACGGTTTCGTATGAAGGAAACCATGTAACGAATAAAAGAGAGACAGAATATAGAAGAACTCCTTTAAACAGTATCAATAATTTCGAACAAACTATTACAATACAAATTTTCTCAAATAAAGGATACTTCTTCGTATTAATTCATTCCTCCTCGAATTCTTCGCCATTTTCCTCCGTGGAAACTAATATAATATTACCACAGAATCATTATATCAAGAGAGGAAGAATACTCGATCCAACTTTTCAAAACGTTCAATGTTATTCGTTTTTTTGAGAAAAAAATTGTGCAAGCTCGATCGCGTTAAACGATGGCCGTGCACCGTCGAGAGTTTCTCAACGCGGTGGCACCGCTCGAATTCGTTTCGCGGTGTGATAGAACAGCGGTGGTAACGATGATTACTGTCGCGCTGGCAACATTTACTCTCCGGCGGCGCTCGCAATTATCGGAGAGCTTCCATTAGTTAACTGCAGTCGATACGCGCGGTGCACCGGGGTCCTCGCATCAAAACATCATTACTGCACGAACACGGCCGGCGATAGTCAGCCCGGCCAGCAGACCGAGAGCTGGTATTGGTAATCAATTTCGCCGGTGTACGTAGAACCGCGGACTAATGCGACGCGAACGGCGAGCTTTCGCATTAGCGAGGATCGAACAGCCGTCCCCGTGATCATTGCCCATTACAGAATGAATCGAATCTCGGCTGTCGGTGAATCCGCGAAACCTGCGCCGTGTCGAAGAACCCTTCCTTCCGTGTCGCTTCGTTCGAATAAAAATTTCACCGCTCAAGTCCACTCTCCTTTCGTGCATCGAGAGGTTGTGAATAATAATAAAAATGTAACAAAGTTTGAAACTTTGTTATTTATTTAAAAGTTTGCCAATACTAAGAAATATAGGGAGAAGTTTGAGTATTTTCGAGAATACGTGAACGTATTGGAAACGGAAGAGGGATATCGTTTAGCCGTGCACGGTTAGAATTCAGTGTCGAAATCAGGACGAGAAAGAGAAAGGTTATCCAAGAGGAGAGGACGATAGTTGGTTGCTTGCGACCGATAGAGTCATAAAACAGGCTCTTCCACGTCGAATTTTTATGCGGCCATTCGAAACGCGCGCCTTTCACGACAATTTTGTTGCGCCAAAAAAGAGGAGGGAAAGAGAAGTCCGCGCGGGCCTAGCACGGACGACATATCGAGGAGGTGGTTGTAAATCCAGCCGCTCATAAGCCGGCGATGCCAACCGCTGCATTTACGATCGATAAAATCATTTTATCCGAATATAATGCGCGCTCGATTCGCGCACCGTTCCTTCCATCTCGTCCCTTCCTTTCCTCTCTCTCTCTCTCCCTTTTCATTCTCTTTTTCTACCGTATCCTTCTTTCTCGCGCTCTCTTCTCTTTCTTTCTTTTTTTCTTTTTCTCGATCGAGATCGCGATTTCATTGTGGCGATCGGTTGAATTTCTACCTCGCCTCTCATGCCTCGCCCCCCCTCCCCATCCATCTCCCGCCTTTTCTCCGCTCTCCCTTCTCGAGCCCGCGATACATAATTCCCCGCTCGACAAATTCAATGAGCATTGTAGACCGTGAGCATCCTTCCACCGTGTAATCGGGTTTCCTGGCGGCGTTGCGGGCGAAATCGCGGCCGGGGCGGGGGCGGCGCGGCCGAATTTAGGGGTTGGCCCGCGCGGCCACATCGAAAATTTGTATCCCGCCGCCTATCCCGCGGCATCCCCGATTTTATCAATACTTTATGATCTGTTTAGCGGCCGATACCCGCCGCCCACGGATATATTGAAAAACTCGACGCCCTCTGCCAGGGTGAAATCGATCGGTGTTGCTTCTCTCTCTCTCTCTCTCTCTCTCTCTCTCTCTCTCTCTCTCTCAATTGATTTAATTGGACGAATTTCCTATAATATTTTCGATTTCCTGATTGATCTCGAACAGTTTTATGAAGTTTAAATTTTACCTAAATAGGATTACATAGGAAACGAAGGTTCTAAAAGGATCTTTGAGGAGGAAAAATGGATCGTATATTGGAACTCTAGAGTAGATATTAAATATCTCGAAATCCACGAATTATCGAATTCCGTATTCCATGTTTCTTCCAACATCGAACTTATCCCGATTGAGCGCGGCTAAAAAAAAAAAAACCATTGTTTTTCCCAAAAAAAAACAAATCAAAAAATCGACGCGAGCAATACGGTTATGCAAACACTCCTCCTCTTTCTCCCTCCCGCCCAAAAAAACCCATTCGACGAAAAACTTCGAAACACCAACGAAAAACAAAAACAAAAAAAAAAAAAAGAGAAAACCGCCAAAAAGAAGAGAGAGAGAGAGAGAGAGAGAGAGAGAGAGAGAGAGAGAGGATCGCGCAAAAGATGGGGAAAAATGCGCGGGCCGAAAATTCTCTGGGCGGCGGTGGCTCGAGGGGGTGTTGCGCTCGTAGCACGCTCGCGCGCGGCGATCGCGCGTATCGGATACGCGTAGACAGGTTATGTGTGTCAACAAAGCGATTTAACACGCGACGTGTCACTGATAGCTCCCGCCGCTCGTTGCCACTGCAGCCGCATGGCCGCGTCGCATCGACGTGTGCAGCTCGGCTGCGTTTAATCTATGGCCGTGGCGCGACGGTTTTTCCGAAAATTCCGACCTCCGTGGCCGGCCACCCCTCCCTCACCCTCACCCTCACCCTGGAATTTATATAATTGTTTTGCCGGGGTCGCCACTAAATCGTGTTCCGTAGCGCGATAGCCGCGGCCCCCGCCGTTTCGCGCTGATGTTGATGGGCGGTTCGACGATCCCGCCAATAAAAGGATCCCCGGGAAAAAAAATGTTCGACGTCCGACGCGACTCGGCCGCTCCGATTTTCGCCTCTCTCTCTCTCTCTCTCTCTCTCTCTCTCTCTCTCTCTCTCGCTCCGACTTTTAACGTACGATCGATTTTCGAAACGGCTTTTCGGTCTCTTCTCTGTTTCTTTTTTTCTTTTTTCTTTTTTTTTTTTTTTTGTTTTTCGTTCGTTCGGGGAAGTTTTATTTTTCCAAGCTTGGCGCTTCGATGCTTTTTTCGGGTTAGCCGGAAGGGGGTGGTGGAGGGAGGGAGGACGGAATGAGTGGACGGTCTCAGGTGATTGAAAGAGGATGGGGAGGGATTATTGAATGAAACGGGGCCGTTTTCGATGACCCTGTTTTTTTTTCTTTTTTTTTTTTTTTTTCCCCTCCCTCCAGATTTGTTATTGGGATTACGGGTTGGAAATACGGGATTTGTTGTTATTGTCGGTCGTAGCGTGATGTGACAGTTTTCGTGGAAAGAGAAGGGGGAATGAAAAGGGTATACATCGATGCCGAATTGAACGAAGGACGATGCATCGTATCGATCGATATAAATCGAGGAAAATCAAAAAGGAAAATAAAGCCGTTAGAAGAATATTTGGAAGAGCCTTTAAAACAACGGGACTCTCGCTCGATTAAACGTAGCAACAATAATTACGAAAACCACAACAACAAATTTTGGATCTCTTTAATTAAACTTGAAATAACATAAAATAACGTCTCGTAAGAAAATCGTCATCATCGAATCACATATTGCGTCGAATTAATTAATCTCAATCTGGAATTCCAGGAACCAAGAGAACCGTCGGAGGAACGGTAACCTCGAACGTTGTCGCCCTTCCAAACGGCCGATCCAGGCTCGCGGGGGCAAGTTATTGGGTCCACAGCTGTCGCAAGCATCCCCCGTTATGGGGTGGATACTCGAGCCGATTGTCACCGGCCACCTCGTCGTCGGGGTCAGACTCATCTCGTCGCCGGGTCGAGGGTTGATACCCGGTTGCGCCGCGCCTAACACCCTCTACTTTTCCCGTGCCCTCGTCGCCCGATTTCCACCCCATCTCCAAAGGCGTCCCGACGAAGGCGTCAGCTTGTAACAGTCTCTTAAACTCTCCGCCACTGTGTGTACCAACTGCTGACGCTGTTATAAACTGCCGACCCCTTCGGTCTTCGTGGCCCCGGCAATCGCGGGACCAGGAGTAACATCTTGGAGAATAACGATCAACGCGTCTTTCTCATCGCGTGATGAGAGGTGGGTTAATTCTAAACAGATATCCTGATTTCAGAGATGATATCTTGTGGATATATCTTAGATATTTTTACGCGAGAAGAAGAGTATTTTTTTTTTTTATTTATCAAGTTTTGAGATAGTTTTGATAAAAATTTTTATTGGAAGAATATTGATTTCGTGGTTGGAATAGTGGCTAAAATTTAAGAAATGTTTGTTATTGATGTTTGGAATTGGAATTATGAAGAAGGTAGCAAAAGTGGTAGTAGAAGCTGTACCGGAATGATTCCCTGGACTGCAATTTCAATTCAGTTGTAAGAAAAGAAAAAAATTGCCGTTCCACTAGGAGGCTAGGAGCAAGAAATTACAAACAGCTGCGGCTAGATTATACCTAGACAGACTATAAATTTACATATACCTTATACACCGCTGCATAAAACACGATCTTTATTGTAAAACATATCGTAAATTATATTTTATGAAGTTCCTTTGTGCAGTTCCACTGGACCAATGTATACGATACTATGCAAATAATCTGTTCCATTTCAACTACCTCTATCTTCATTTCCATATTTTATCCCGTATACACTTGTTACATCAGTCCCAGAAATATATAAAGTGATTCTTAAATACGTCAAAATTTTCCTCCAGAAAATTAGAGAAGTAATTCAATTTAATCGCGAGGAAAAATTCTTACCGATCACGCTGCTGTGCACATCGAAAGATCAGAAATAGAAATTAATTTCTCTAATTAAGAATTAATTTCTAATTAATTCTCTAATTAATTTCTCTAATTAAAAGAATAATTCGAAGAAAGTTCGGGTGGAAAAAATTTCTATTTCTTTGCTCTTACGTTAAACACCAAGAATAAAAATAAAAGTGTTCGAACGCATCGAAATCCTCCACAATTAAGAAGAATAATTCGATTCAACGAAAACTTCCACTCCTCCACCCTCGTCTGTTCTTCATTTCTCAGGAACGAAGGGAGGACTTATTATTATCGGATTCCAAAATTAGAAAAAAAAAAAAGAAATTCCATCGAAGAAAAACGAGGCGAATCAGAAGGGAAGTCGGACGAACGGTTGACTCTCGCCACTAGAAAATTTAGGGGCACGTGGCGGCAATAAAGCAGACGCGCGCACCGTTCCCGAGGCAAATGCGGTTGTTTAGGCTTCTAAAACCGTGGCGGTGCCATCCGTCCACCAGGCCCGGAGGAAAAAAGGAACCCATTATTCCCGATCTCGGCGATCTCTCGGCGTTTCACTCGAGCCAGCCAACCAGCCCGCTTTTTATTCAGATTTCAACCGGAGGAAAAAGGCTGTCGGAGGCGGCCCGCGCTTTCGAGAGATAAGGGGTCGTTTAGATTGACCGCTCGTCCTCTGGATGGCCCTAAAGCGCCCCGTTTACCATCTCCACCGCCGTCAAATCTTCTCCCTACATCTCCGCCTCGCGCGTGGAAACCTCGCGTCCGGGACGTTTCTCATCATGACGTTCTTCCCTTGCTCGTGTCGTGGCACGCGTGTTTTGTTCGCGCCAGCCTCTTGCCGCTCACCAATTTTGATACCCTTAAGATTCGAGATACCCTTTCGAAAGAAACGAAAATGGAAACTTGTACATCATCATAAGAGGGTAAACAAGGTGGTTTCTTCATTTTTCCACGCGTCTCTGTTTCTCCAACGAGGAATCTTAGAAAGTTTTTACGCATTTCGTATAAACTTATTTGTAAGGAGTATTACGGTTGGTAACGGTTTCAACTATAGATATATCTGTTTCGCATTTTTGCATCTTCCTTAAAAGAAAAAAAAAAAAAAAAAAATCATAATTTTACTAATACTACGACGCGCGTTAGTTCATATATAATATTAAATTTCCAATACCATTAGCAATAATTTACAATTTACCGAAAACCAAACTCGTCGAGAAAAAGGAAGAGTGCGAACGAAGGAAACGTGCAAAGTTGAACGAAGGAAGAGCGAGACGGAGAAGAAGAAGAAGAAGAAGAAGAGGAAGAAGAAGAGAGAAGAGGGATGAGAGATCGAAATTTTTATCCGCGAGAAATAGAATACGGGAGTGGTTTATGGGTTTACACCGCGGGAGGATTCACCGGGGCCCGCCAGGTATTTTTTTATATTCCTACTACGCTCTTTCTCTCGTTTTCTTCGCTCCCCCCTCCCTCGGCATGGGGGCCCACGCCGTGTGCGCGGAATTTGAATCCCCTTGTAATAAAATCCGGGCTTTATGCGACGGCCGGGGTACCCCGCGCATTTACCTACGAAAAGGTGAAATGTATACAGGTAGAGGTGCCTATATACCCGGCCGTGTGTCCGCTGATCAGGTATAAAGCGTCGGTGACCGCGAGAGCCGACCACGGAAGATGTAAATAATACCACGAAATTGCTACCAGCCTCCCGCCTCCTCCTTCCACCTCCTCTCTCTTCGCTCGTGTTTCCACCCTCTCTCCTCTCCCCTCTCTTTTCTTCCTCGTATATTTTCGCGCCGATAATAATCGAATTCGCCGCCCTTCTTCGAGAGAACCCAGCCCCCTTCGAACCCAAGCATCTCGACTTGGACTGGCTAAAGAAAGGCGGGAAGAAGAAATCGGGAAGGGAGAAATTTGATTAAAATTCGAACACAATGACTCGTGTATCGTAGGGAATTATTTTCAAATTATCGCGAGGATTTCGTACAATTTGGATTTTGAACAATTTCTAATATATACACAAAGATAAAGCGTCGAGATAAGCGTCGACGATAAGCGGGAATAGTCTCTCTCTGTGTTCGTGTGTGGATCGGTGGATCGGGTTGCGGGAAGGGAAGGGCGCGGGAGGGAAAGGTTGGAGGAAAAATTCATTGCGGCGGATTCTAAATGTCGTCTCGTTAAAGTCACGCGCGACATCGGTACATCGTTTGCAAAAAGGCCGGACAAGCAACGGCGTGTCCGTTTCGTTCGCCGTGCTCCTCTCCACTAAATCTTCCCGGTATCTCGCATCTCTCCGCTCTTCCCACCTGCGAATTACAAATTACCGGAGGATTCGCGCCATTGCCACCCGCCCCCCTCCCCCCGCCCCTCTTCCACCAACTCGTCCCCGCTTGAACGCTCTCGTAACCGAAACTGACACCGATATTTTCCCTTCTCACGATTTCACCTGTTTTCGAGTCGGGCTCGAATAAATTCGGGGCAGAGAATTCTAATAGCAGGCAACCTGGATATGAAAACTGACTACGTATATGTAAATGTGTGTATACGGTGTGAAACGTGAGATCGAGGAGCGTGCATGATTTAGCGTCGCGACGTTTGCGGAAGAATTTGTTTTTCGAGTCTCGCTAAAAGTGTTTCGATGTAGTTGCGAATTTATTGGGATATTTATAGTATGTATATTCGAAGTATGAATTTAATTTAATAAACAGACGAAAACAGAGCGAAATTTTAAGGGTTGAGAGTAAGAAATTGATAATTAATTTAATCAAGAATCTAATCAATCGATTCTTAACACTGAACCTACCGCTGCGCGGTCAAATGACCGTTTTTGAAATTTCGTTTAGAATTTTTTATCGCCATATGACTTATCGACCTTTTCTATAATGTGGATACAACCCATTTTTCAATATTCACAACTTTCTGTATATCGTTTACTTTACGAATCCAATTAGCTAAAATCTCTTTCCATATTAAGATACAAATGTTTTTTTTTTGCAGCGGTCATTTGACCGCTCATGATAGGAATAGGTATACGTGAAATGTCGGTAGGTTTAGTGTTAATAGATTTTAAATATATATATATATACACACGATTAGAAGAAGAATTCGAATTTTTTAAAAAATACTTGGAAATGCTTTCGAACGAAACTAGTATCCGCAAATACTTTTCATCAATCGCTTGTGAAAACATATATGAATATATATATATATATCGAACATCACTCGGCAAAGGTTGGATCGATCGTCACCGAATGATCCTCGACGAAATCTCTCGTTAAGCGCGGATGAGGGGAGGCGAAGGCCGGTGTATAATTAGCCGAAGCTGGATGGCGGAGGGATTGACGTTGATAGCGAAGTCGAAGTAAATCGGATTACTAGGATATCATCTGCGTAATGTATGTATGCAGGCATGTATACACAGAGCATGTGTACAAGCGGGGTTAGAAATCGGGTGCAGGGGTGCGCCTCCTCCGCACGCTCGAGGGAAATAAGGGTGGCTCCGGGGGTACAGAGATAAAGGGTGCAGTGCACGCGCGGGAAATGCCCCGGCTACGACATGTTTTTCTAGACAATTTGTTCGGCAACATTAATCACCGGGAACGCCACGAAATGCTCGAAGGGGTGCGGACCCGAAATAGGGAGGGGGTCGCCTGTGCTTCCTCTGTTCTTTTATCCTTGCTCTCGTCGAGCAAGAACGAATCGCCGATTAGTCGACTCTAGATCCGAGAATGACGAGCTTCGAAGACCCTCTGCGTTTCTCGCGTTCGACTTGCTTTATGCATATTCTTGTAAAATTATTTATTTCCATTCTCGTTTATTGCGTTTATATTAAACCGTCTCTTTCGGTTCTTTGAGAATTTCTTTGGATCAACTAGAAATTTTGTAATTCGTGCTTGGATTTATGCGAAATTCGGACATACGAGAATCTACTACGCGAAAAAGTACAAAATATCCGAGGTATGATATTGAAGAGAAAAAAATTTTTATTCAAACTCCATTCTTTTCAATCGCATTCGTAAAAATTTGATTTTCCGTGATTTCTTATATTTCGTTAAATTTACCGAACGAAGAAAGAGAGATCGTATATCGATTGTTCGATTCTTCTCTCATAGAAAAATTGCAGAAATAATTCGATTTTTACCATTCAAACCAACGAAGGAAAATCGTGAGAAAATAAAACGATGTAAGGAGAAACGATGCATATAAAAGGAAAGGGAGGGGGAGGGGAATTACCTCGCATAATTAATTTTCGCGCTAATTCGCGTTTATATTTCAACTCGTGCTCGCTGGCCGTGCCTGCGAAACACCCCATCCTCGAAACGATTCCACCCCTTCTCGCCCGTCCAGGAAACTACGAGACGTAACGCACAATGCCGTGAGATGATTATCTGGAAAACTAATTTCAGCAACGCGCGGGCGTTATTGCCTCTACCCCTCCCTCCTGCCACGCGTTGCTCTTCATCCCCGCGTTCGAGGTGTCGGACCGACGGTTGTTCTCATCGCACTCGGAGAAACAAGTTTATTATAATCGTGAAACTGCCATTCTTCCCACGCAAGAGCAAGGAAAAATCAATATTCGCAAGGATAATCGATCGAGGATCTCAAGAATAATTCGGATAATTTCACATTCAATCGTTCCATTAAGACGTGTCGTATCCAAGTCCACCAAAAAGGCTCGGTCGCGTATCCGAGCAATTCCGTGAACCCTCGCAACCCTTCCGACCGCCGCACACTCGATCAGATCTCCGGGATATTTGTCTCCAGATAACGACGAAACGAGGAGAACGAAGGAAGGGCGAGTCGCAATTGCGCGGAATCAGCGAAGGGAACACGGTCTGCAGCCAATCTACTTATCGGCACTTGGAATGTATTCCACGCGATGACTCGCTTCCTGCCGCCCTTCCCCCCTCAACCAAATATAACGGCCGACAATTTCCTATATATATATATATATATATATATATATAAGTCGAGGGCGCGGCTTGGAGGTCCACTCTCATCGGGGAAAGTTTCGACGTGGAGATTCGAAGCGTGGACCGTGGCACGTTGTCCGTGTGCACGCACGTACGCCGCTGGGCTATTTGTAATTTTCATTATCTCCGCGTAAAGGGAACATTTAGCCGTCGCGGCACGTAGGGAGTTAATAGGGGAACCGGCCCTTTGGGGGGTAAGCTTCGTTTTTGGCTTCGACGCGTTCCCTCTGCTCTCTCTCTCTCTCTCTCTTTCTCCGTCTACCTGTTCTGCACGCCGCTCGATCCTCGTTATACATCTTCCTGCCACCGAGATCGATCGCTTCCTGTTTTGATAATTCGACCGGGCCAGCTGATGCATGGCCCTCCTTGGGAAATACTGCGATCGCTTTTACCGCGACGCTTTGATTCGCCGATTTATCGCCACCGACGGCGTTGTTCTTGTCGGTGGCCGGAGGAAATTCGAGGGGATCGTGGGAGCACACGTTTGGATTGGCCGTGGACGGACGGTTATTGAGAAGGACGAGGATCGTGGAAATTGTGGATCTCGGGTTTTATCGGGAGAAAAATGTCCGGGAATTGAGAGATTGACGTATGAGCGAGGATCGAGGGGAGATGGCGGGGAGATGCGTCGTCGGGCGGGGTTTTGGAAACGTGTTTGCTGGCTTTTAAAAATTATTGCATTCGGAAACGATCGGACTCGTCGAATTTCGTTATTTTTTTTTTTTTTTTTTTTTTTACGAATATATTTACGTAATTACGATCGTTTGATACGTGAAACAATTGTTTAGATACCAGAGGTCGGTGAAATAAGTAGCTGTGAATTAATCACGTTTTCGCACGTTTTGAACGTTACAGATCTATCCGAATCATCTTCGATCGATATCTTTCGATCGCAAGTAATTCCGCTCGATTCCACCGCTCGATAAATTTCCAGTGAAGAAAAATTCCAATTCGAGCAGAAAAGAAAGAACGAACAATAAGCGAATCGAAGCGGTAACTCTTGGACGGAGACCAGGAGATCACGGCACTTGGTTCGTGACTCAACGATTTGTCGATTCAGCACGCGACACCGTTCCTGGACGCAACAACAATTTCCTGAAATCTGACGAAATTGGCCCCCAAGGCCGAGGATGGAAGAGCAGCCCACCACGCCGTTTATTGGCTGCTTGAGGGCAGTTTCTATGCGCGACACATTGTCGCTAAATAACGCGCGAGAGCCACCCTCCCCCCCAACGAGCTCACCGCCTCCTTTCTGAAACGTGTGGACGTCCCACGACGCGTGCCCCCCAAGCGTGGGACAACGAAAGCTTCGAAGGGAGTTGGAAGGGGTGTGGAGGGGCAAAAGCCTTTGAGATTCGATCGAGGCGATTGGAACGAACACCCGCCGATGACCGAACTCCTTTCCCCCACTTCGGTCGGGAGGAACGTCGTAAAGGGATTAGGCGAGCACGGAGAAGAAAGAATTGCGGTGGATCTTATTTGCATCGGCCGGCTATAAATCTAATATATACTCTTCTCTGCGTGGAGAAACGAACGAATGAATTTCGATCGGGGGAAGGAATGTTTGAATAATTTTTTCTCTCGAATCGGGCGGCGAGAACGCGATGAAATGCGCGTTCGTAGTATTCGTGAAATAGCTGAGAGATAAAAGATAAATAATTGATTGTATTAAATTTATTAGAATCTTACCATGTCGATTAATTTAATAACGATTTTAAGAAATGATCTTTTTAGATTGAATAAAAGTATAAAAGCAGCCACGTTATCGTAGACGCGATTCCCCACGAGAAAGAAGGAAAGCCCCGAACGTATTAGGAACCGGAATATAAAGCAATTTTCTATCCATTGTTCGCCCTTGTCGACCGATGTTAACCGAGTATACGCGACATCTATCCCACACACGAGCGGAGATGCGTAACGGCAGCGAAAGGGTTGAACCAACCCTTTCCCGTTCAAACCATGAGCGAGGAAGGGAGACAGAAGGAGGGAGTGAGAGAGTCACGGAGGGGATAATTCTCATTTGTGTGTAATCGCGCTCGCAAAACTCCATCACACTTTCCTAATAGAGGCCACGAGGGAATAACGCAGACCGAACGCTGCCTTTAACGTTTCTCTCGGTATTCTGCGTGGAGAAACCTGCATCCGTGGATGCACGATAGAAGATGACGCGCGCATTGATAACAGAGATACGATTGATACAATCATTTAAAATCGACGATTTAGTCAACGATTCTTCGTGAAAATAATTTCACCGCGTAAAAGAATTCGAGTAAAAAACTTTTTCCAATAAATACATTGCCGATATATATGCATAATCTTCTCGAACGCGAGAATTAAAATTTTAACATTTTTATAGAAACGTGTCGATCACAAAAATCGAAAATTCAATTCGCACGAGTTATGTATCCGTCTCGACGATGCAACACTCGTCCATCCACGAGCTCTGCTGGAAACGTTTCCCTCCGAATCAAATTTCAGTTACGGTCCCACAGAGGCAGCCTCGAAATCATAATTTTTCCGGCCATCTCATTTGAGAGCGGCGTGCAAGCCGAAAGAGGGAGGCGAGGGAACAAGAAATGCAGCGGCGTACGTGCCGCGTGCGCCCGGCCTTCCTGTTTTACATATTTCTTCCCGGTGGAGGCTCGCGCTATTTTTACATGCTTCTCTCGTGGAACAGAGAAAGAGAGAGAGAGAGAAAGAGAGAGAGAGAGGAGGGGAGAGACGCAGGTGCGGCGGGGCAGGATCGAGATTATCGGCGAAGAAGCGAACCGGAAACTGGTATCCCGGGCACGAAGCTTCTCCATCACTCTGCGTGGAGCGGGTTACGCCGCCATTGCTCGCACGACGTGTACGTAGCAAACATCCGCGCGCAGTTTCCGGAACGGTGCCCTCCGCGCCGTCCTTTTCCACCTCTTCTGCCGCGCACACTCCTCCTCCTTCCACGACCACCTTCGTATACATCCCGATGGATGCACACCCGACGTCACGGCCCACCTATAACCAAATCTATGGCCGCGCGAAACGTGTATCGGCTAACCTTTGTTGTTGTTGTTGTTGTTGTTGTTGTGGGTGTTCGGGTAAGGTGACTGATGATTTGCAGAAGGAAGTTTGCGGTAATGATCTCGTCGAAACCGTAGCTCGGCGTCGAATTTTTAAATAGAATAGGATTTACGATCGAAGATTGTAATCTTTGTTTTGAAATTTTGATTCAGCTCAATTTTCAGAATAAGGGAAATTGCACGGGAGGAATTGTAGATAAGATAGGATACGTAAATAATACGTAAGGCTATTTCGATAGTTAAAATGAATTAAATAGATATTTAATTATGAGATGTTGTTATAATAGATTTACTGATGAACAATGTATAAGAGTGATAATAAAAAGTTGATGAAACAGACGAATATCGACGCAATTTTAAAAGATTAATAAAGAGAGACCAAGTTGAAGATTAATGGAGAAATAATTGGGCGAAAGTTTGCGATCGGTGGATTATTTGGAAAAGAAGCGGCAGAGTTGGAACGATATCGATATTGCGGAAATTGCCGGAGAAAAATAAGAAATTGGAGGAGGGCGGAACGCAATTTTCCATCCGGAAGCGAAGTGTCCCGGGCGGACGATGGCGGCCGAGGGAAAAGAAATACTCGAGACGTCGCAATTACGGGACAAAGATCAGCAGACCGGAAGGGATAACGAGCTCCAGAAAAGGGGTGGTTGTTGTAGTTGCGGGGGTGTACGTCGCGCAAGTAAATAGGCGAATTCGGTCGGGCGTGGATGGCTTAGTTGCCGCGATGGCACACCTGTGGAGCAAATTTACGAAATGTTTACGAGCGTCTGAAGGGGCGTACAACCCCGACGTCGTCCTCGCCACCCCCTTCGAACCTCGTATCCCCCGAGGAGAGGAAGCGAGAGAGACGGTACAATGCTGCGTCATTCGGTATTATTACATCGTCGCTATCACCATCTCGCGGAACCAACGACCGTTCCCCGATCATCCACCGCTCCTTTCCGATCTTCCTCGTCTCCTCTTCTTCCTGTTATACTTTTCTACTGGGATCAGCTTGTTCTCCCGCCATCGAAATGAAATTTCGCTCTTCTCGTCCAACGACGTGCGAAATTTTGACCAACGACCAAAGATTTATTTTTGAGAAATTTCAAATTTTCAGAAATCTGTGAAATGCATAGGATATAAAAAAAAAATAAATAAATAAATGCGCTACATGCATTTCAAGGCTTTCGTCCGAAGTTCAGATTTAGATGAGCGGATTTAAAACATCATTTTTCATTTATACAGATTATACTTTCGTGTAATTAAATTACCAATAATAAAATTAGAATTCATTTAATCGAGACTCGACGAAAATTTCGTTTCAACAAATGGAATTCTGCTCGTTCTTTTGTTCTTGAAATGAAGAAAAAAAAAAAAATGATTAGAAATGTTTCGTCGAAGCTTGCATCTCGCTTGAATAAAGAAAAACAAAAACAAAAAAAAAACGAAAAAAAAAAAAGAAAAAAGAGACGTGTATATAGCTGTATCAATTACAACAGTGTATTCTTGCGCCAGGGTAGATTGGCCATCCCCCCCCCTCCCCCTCCTACCCGCAACTGGCCGCGCTTTTTCTCCGCCGGGTCTCCTTCCACCCCTGAGTTATGAATGTGCCCAATTACATCTTAAAAGCTGTGCTCCATTAATTTTCACAGCTGCTGCCGCTTAATTGGGAGCCCGGCCTGATAATAAACCCCGGAGCTTGCACCCAGGGCCCACTACTGCGTTTATGGTCGAGAGAAGGGGAGGTGGGTTGAAAGAGAGAGAGAGAGAGAGAGAGAGAGAGAGATCCGAAACCGACGTCTTCGCAGACGATCGCATCGATCGGACGACACACGCACAACGCTTATCCCCTTTCGAGCGAAATGTCGTTCGCTTTTACGACTCTGACCTTGATTCCCGTCCATGTAAGCCTGGAATAACCGCGAAATCGTAACGGTAATGAACAAAAGTTCGTAGGATTTGTGATTATCAACTTCATCAATTTTATATATATATATAACATAAATATATTAATATAAACAACGATAAATAAATTACACAAATTCCCGTTGAATCGTATAATTCGTGCATTTGAGTTTAACTTCATTTTCATTCATTATTTCGAATCCAGAGACGAATCTACGAGATCCGACGCTCGCCATCCAGATTCGCGTCGATAAACCGCGCGGAATAACAACATTCCACGGCGAAATAATCCTCGCTGTGACGACACCTCGCCTCGCATTTCCATACATCATTTCCCTGAGGGAGAGGATCGAAACGTAGCGACACAACAATGACGTCGCCGGGACGAGAATTCCATAAATCGGGCGCGGGCCCTTTTCAATAGGAATCGTTAACGTATATTCCATAAAGTTCGGCCATGGATACGGGGAGAGGAGGAGGAGGAGGAGGAGGGAGGGCTGGCCGACCGCGGAGACGGATAAATCCGGCGGTGGCATCAAGCCGGCATTAAAAAAAATAACTGATAGGGTCGTGGCAACGATTTGCATGCGCTCGTTACTCGAGCCTTCCTGTGCCCTGCAACAAAGTACGAGAGAAAAAAAGAGAAAAAAAAAAAAGGAAAAAAGAAAGAAAAAGAGCGCGCAGCCCTACCACCGATACCACCGAGCGTAATATCTTTATGTCGCCGAGGCCGAGAACTCCTCGAGAGAGAGAGAGAGAGAGAGAGAGAGAGAGAGAGAGAGAGAGAGAGATAGCAATGTGCGCGCAACGCAACTTTGTGCAACTCGAGGCAATCTCGAGGAGGGCTGCTGCGCGCCTGTTTGACCCGTTCCACCCACCGAGGCTAAACATCTCTCCGATTCGCTTGAGAAACGTCTCGCGGTAATATTACCCGCGAGCAAACGACCAGGTAAGCTCGAGCCACCCAAGTGGACCTTGTTAGCACGGGTATCGCGGGGACGCACCACCCAGAAACCGGAGGAGCGCGCACACAGGAGCGTGCGCGCGTGAGACGTAACGAGCGAGCGGGAAGGAAGGCTCGCGGGTAAGTGGAGGCCTCTCCTTTGTGGCTTCATTATCGAGATGAAGCGGCGAACGAGAAGGAGGAGGAGGAGGAGAGGGTGAAAAACGGCAGTGAACTCGAAAAATGTAGCCGAGTGTATCAGGTAACGTTCGATTACATTTCTTTCTCCAAAATCTGAGAAATTATCCACGATCTGGATGAGAGTACTTCGTATATATCGCTCGCGCGATATCAACTGATTTTAAAGAATTCTCGCGTACGTGTCCATTTTAACGTGTTATTTTATATATCCAACGATCGTTAGATTATATTCTTTTTTTTCACGAAAGGAAAAGAAAAAGAGAGAGAATGGCTTAAATGGCGTTACGGGGGCTTCGGGGTTGACGCATGGGGTTGTCGCATATCGAGTCATGTGTCATTGGGCCGGACGGAATCGGGGAAAACCGGGGTAAGCACGGGGCTTTCTCTCCTCTCTTCCACCCTCCCTCCCCCTGGTGGAATCATGGAACGAGGGGGGAGGTCTCGCGATCAACGAGAGAAAGGAAGAAAAAGAGAAGCTTGGCCGGGCACGAGAGGGAGTAGGGGGGGGAGGGTCGTAGTACGGAAAGGGGAGGTGGGGCAATGGCCCGTGAACCACCGCCACGACGTAATGACGCGGCTCTCCTTTCAAAGATTGCATCGCAGGAAAAGCTTCGTGCGAAGCTGCCTTCCCCTACGTCTCGTGCCACACCCCCATGCGGCGGTCCCCCCTCCTCCCTCCCTCCCCCCTTCCCTTCCCTCGGTTACCGGTCGATTCCTTCTGGTGGAATCGATACGATGGCTCCAGGAATCCGGAGGGTTTTACTGTTAAAATACTGCAGAAAATAATGGCCCGGTATACCTTCGTCCGTGAAAGGATGGCGCTTCGTTCGTTCGAGCCTTCGTCCTCCTCCTATCTTTTCCATCTCTCTTTTCCCACTTTCCGATTTGCCGGTTTAAATTCTCCTCTTATTTCTTTTGTTGTTTCTTTTCTTTCTTTCCTTTTTCTTCTCTCTCTCTCTCTCTCTCTCTCTCTGTCTCTCTCTCTTGTCCATGCGAGAAGGGGTGGCAATCGTGTTTTAATTGTTCAGTTTCGGAGATCAGCTTTGAATTGAGAAAATTGGTTGGAGGATGTTGGTAGGAATCGATATGTGATAAGATAAGGGGAAAGGGTAAGGGGATACACCGAGGAGGATTCTCAGGAACAGGATAGAGAGTGGCGTGGATCAAGCGTGATTTCGTGGAGTCGAATCACGATAGCGCGGCTGTCACGGAACCCTTTCGTGAGCGTCAGCGATCTGTCAACTCGGTGGCGACATACGATCCTTGGCAATGGTGGATGGTAGGGAACTGGTTTCTTTCCACTGGTGGCTGCCGATCCGAATCTTGCCGCTCGACGGATGATCACTTTGGATGATTGTTCCCTCATTGCTGAGAATTTATTTATTTATTTATTTCTCCTTTCGAAAGATTTTATTTTATATTGAGTAATTATCAAATTGTTCTCTTCCTCGACGAGATACTTCAAATTTAGAATCCTTAAAAAAAATTTTCCTATCCAATAATAATCCCCTTACATTTTCCATCTCTCGTCACAATTTCCCCAAACTTATTAATATCGACTCGAAGGAAGGCTCATCGAAAACGATAAGCGATCCGTGAAACGAGAGGAGCCAACTGGGAACAAAAACCGCGTATCGCGCCGACGTGACAAATTACATTCTACTCCCCGAATATCCCTAAAAAGAGGACGAAACTCGAAACGGAAAGGAGGGGGGAAAGCAAACAAAAAAAAAAAAAAGAAAAAGAAAGAAAGGAAGAATCGGCTAATCGAGCACATCGAAACGGGCAAAGCGACGTGTACAAATCTCGCGGGAGATGGTCACGGGATACCGCCGTGGTGGCCCGTCACTTTCGATTTCCCGCGTAATTACCTCGCGAGCATAGTTCCGCGACAGTCTTGTTATCTCGGCCGTGATAGATAGCGCAAATAAACATCTCACGGTTGAGCCCGGTTGAGAGGAGTAGCGCGGGCCAGGTCGGAGTGGCGTGCCACCTAAGATGGCTAACGGTATCCCGGCCGAGAATAGAAACGCTTATTATTGCCGAAGGTGAGCGGAGAAAGGGCGGAGGATGAGAGAGAGAGAGAGAGAGAGAGAGAGAGAGAGAGAGAGAGAGAGAGCGAGAAAAGAGCTTTTGTGTCGCGGTTGCAACTTCGAAACACCTCGTCGCCTCGAAAAGTTTCGTCGTTCGAGAGGAGAGGGAGGGTGGCACGGCTTTTGAACCGTGGAGAGCGAGAGAGCGACACCTTATTTTCCAACCGGCGAGGCAAAGCGAGATAGGAGAGAGAGAGAGAGAGAGAGAGAGAGGGAGAGGCGATCAGTTTCCTCCCTTATCGGTCCATTCGTATCTGAGCTTGTAGCTCGCTCTATAATTGCCTCTTTTAACTAAGATTACGGGATTTAAGTTTCGGATGGATGCGTGGCCCGTTTCGCGGCCAAGTGGACGGGAGAGGGAGAGGCGGAGATAGAGTCCGGATTTTTAAATTGGTTCTTATAACTTTGGATAAAGGAGGGAGAGGCGCGCGGAATCAAATCAGGGCAGCCTTAAAAAGTTTCGCGTTATCTCGATCCCCCGCCGAGTGTTTCTTCCGCACCCTTTTTATCGCTCCTTTTATGGCGGAGACATTTCCTCCGGTTTGTTTAATTGTTTTCTTCCGTCTTTTCTAATTCAGAATTTTAAGCTTTATGCGTAAACATCGTGTATTAAATCTTAAAATAGTTCATAGTTCGGCGAAACTTTGTTTTAGAATATTTTCTACGTTTCGAGGAAAAAAGAATTGATTATTCTCTATTCATTTTGAAATTCTAAAAAATTCTTCTCTTAAATTTTTCATAACTTTCATCGAATTCGTGGCCAATTCGTATTAGCTTCATCTTAGAGCTCGAATATTTTTCTCTTCTTTTTCAATCGAGAAATATATATCTCTTCTCCACGAATTTGTAAACAACTTTTCGAAATCTGCTTAATAAGAAAAATCCCGATATTTCAGGGTATTCGGAGCTGTACGAAAAAAGCTTTTATCCGGGATAAAAAAAAATCAAGCGTTCCAGGTTTCGGAAAACTGGCGCAAACGTGGTATCCACTGTCTCGACGGGACGCATTCCCCGCTGTCGTGCTATTTGTCAATGGGATCCGCTCGAGCGGACCGCTCGCTTCCTAGGCGGGGAATACGACGGTGCCGAATCCCCGAGAACTCGGCGAACGTTTCGGGCCTAATTTTCACGAGCGGGTGATCGATCACGTCACGTTCCAGCCCGGCAAACACGGCCACGTGCATACATTTCCACGGAGCCCCGAGAAACGAGCCCCGGGCTTTTAGCCGCCACTACACCTCCTCTCCTCTCCTCTCCTCTCGGAAATGGCGAAAAAGGCAAGCGGTGAAATTCAGCCCAGCCTCTCTCCTTATCGTCGTCGACCGATTTTTCGTGTTTACTCGCGAGGAGACGTAGTGCCGGCAATACATCAGCTCGAAACGCGCGCGTGTGCAACCATGTTTATGTATAAGTCTCGCGTGGCCACTTTTCGGGCGGAACTTCGATCGAGGCTGATGGAGGAGGATGAGACGAGACGTAGCACGAGGGAAAAATTCTGAAGGAAATTTTCCCCGATTAAAAATTGATTTGTCGTTGCGTGTCGATGATCTTTTCTCCTCTTTTTTTATATGTTTCTTTAATCGAAGATTCTCCAAATCCAAAAGTAAGTAAGTTTTATTTCGATTACGTTTATTCTTCTTCTTCTTTTGATTTGGACTTTATCGAGATTGAACGATTAATTAAATATTTCAAGTATGGATTATTAAGAGAACGATTATCAATATCAGCATAGTAATAGTAAAATCTTTTTCTTCGTGATTAATTCCTAGAAAAGTAACGCCATCCAAACTAATTCCGTTCTCCAAAAAATGAAGCGGTAAAACCAGCAACATCCTCGAGAACCACCACCTTTTTGTCTTGCAATTTGCGTTTCCATTGTTTACTCCTATTCCATCATACTTTTCCTACTCCACGCACTCCGTCATCTCGTTGAATCATTCTCCTTTATACGTGGTGGAAAGAGAAGATAAACAGTGGAAGAGAAGAGGAGAAGAGCGGAGAATGGAGAAAGGTTGAAGAAGGGTAAGAGGGTTGAATCGAGAGAGAAACGAGACGAACGGAATGAGAAAGGAAGGGAGCGAGAGAGGGACGGCAGCGTGTTTGCAGATCCTCTATCGGCCGCTTCAGCCCCCGATCCAGCATCCCCATCCCCGGCACGGCTTCGCCTCCACCAGCGGCTCCATCCGCCCCTGGATGGTTTGGGGTAGAGCGGCAGGCGGCGCGAGGCAGATAAGAGAATTGCACTGTCAAGCCGGAATGATATATTTGACCAACATTTCCATATAACCCCGGCAGAGGCGCTCTCTCGCGCGTCACTCCGCTCTCTTACTCCCGGATTCTTCTCCTTCTTCCCTCTCTTCCACCCTCCTTTTCTCTCTCTCTAACTTTCCTCACATTCCGCCCGCTTATTCCTCGTCCCTTTCGTTCGATTCGTTCGATTCGTCCCATCCTTTCGCTCTCACGCTTTTTTATTTTTGCCCTTCTCTCTTTCGATACCTTTCTCTCTCGCTTTTCTTCCTTTCTCCTCCTCCTCCTCTTCTTCTTTTTCTTCTTCTTCTTCTTCTGCTCGTTCCATCCACCGCGTGGCCAGCTACCGCCCCTCTCCTCTTGCAACCATGAGAGAGAGAGAGTACGCGCTTCGAAATTACGTTTGGGGTCACCGCGGTTATTGACAGTTTTATACGTCGACATTCTTATTACAAATCCCGCCGTTCTATATAACCGGAGGTGGAGGTGGAATCTCTGTCTCGATACCGCACTCCCCTCCAACGCGCCGATTTCCAACAGATCCGATTCTCTCAGAGTACGAGGGAATAAATCGAGGGAATTGTACGAGGGAATTCGCGATAAATAACGCGCGAAAAGTGTCAAGAAAGGGGAGGAAATGGGATACGGTGGAAAATTTCGTCGTTTTTTCCAACGAGGTTTTAATTATCGGTTGGATAGGGTGAGTTGGTAAGGAGTTAGTAAGGGGAGGGGATGTTAGAAAAATGTAATGAAAACGACGGAATGACGTGTCGTTTCTATCGGTTGAAATAAAGCGTACAGGTCGTCTAGGTCGCGTGCTTTTCAGCCTTGAATAAGGGACAATACAATTTAGATAATTAAACAGATATCAGGGAATCGTTATCTTCCGGTTGGATGTAAAACAGTTCTATTCCATTGTAAGGGAAAATCTCTTCCGCCCAACCCTGTTTTCGAAAAACGAAACTACACACTGAATCTCCACTTTATTCTCGCCGAATTATATATGGCGAGCGTACGTTACCGTGGCGACACGATTGGCGAATTTGTAATATTCGTACCTCGATGCGGTATCTCGCGTTGTTGGAAAAAAAAAAAAAAAAATACTGCGAGATCGAATCGTTGTCGTATCACGATAGAAGAAATTGAATAACACCTAATTATCACTATAGAAATCATTAAACTCGAGACTAGTGCTTATACTATACATCTAGGGATCACCAATGTGAAATATTTAACACTAGAATTCCCCATCATTGAATATATATATATATATACATATAAAGATAATTTTAGCAAGATTAACGTTCAGTACACGTGTCATAAATTGTTGGAGCAAAATCAAGCTAACCTAAAACCTCGAATCGACTTGGAATAAATCAGAGAAGAGAAATTCTCGAAGCGAGGAAAAGGTCGGAGCGCAGGAGCGAATCGACGATTAGGAGACGGATTTTAGATCGGCGCAAGGGTCGGCCACTGGCTTCCTTTATCGACATTTTGATACAAAATGGCTGCTCGCCGCGGGTAGTCCCCGCGTAATCTCTCTCGATTCAAATTAACACACGCAGCGCTCGCCAGGGGGCCGGGGCCGTGCCACGGGGAACTTGCGCCGCGGTATGGAAGAGATAATATCGTGGATCCACCTCGTTTCTTTGTCTTTCTTTTGCCCGAATCTCTCCGTCTCCATCTTCGTTTTTCCTTTCTTCTTCCTCTTCTTCTTCTTCTTTTTCTTCTCTCCTCCTTCACGTTAACGATCGCGCAGTAAAGAGACGAATGACAGGCGCCACGCCGGTTTTGACAAATCGCTGGCGACGGGGGATGCCAGTCGGTGGATATTCCGTGAATGGCCCGCCTCAAAAAACTACGTCTTGTTCCGTGGCCACCGATCTCTCTCTCTCTCTCTTTCTCTCGGATTCGTTTGTCGCTACGGTTTTTCGTCAATTTTTTCGCGCCACGATTTCGTGCCAGAAATGTTAGATTCCAAAAATACGGATCATTCCAATTCTTGCAAAATCGTGGAGTGATTTTCTCGTGGGAAAATAAACCGAAAGAAATCGAAAATTTTCAAAAATCTCGGATCACATCTTAATGAAATATCGATATCTTTTCAAAGAAAAGGTATAAACGATAAATCAAATAAATTTGTCCCTAGTATTGTCACGAAATGATTATTGACTCGTCATATAAATGCAATACGACTCAATCAAATGTTTTCCCTATACTTCAAACGAATAGTATAACAATTGTCCTAAGATTAGAAATTTTCTCGACAGAACAACTCTCTTGTACCCTATTTATTTATTTATTTATTTACTTTTTTCACGACGAATCGAGACTTAAACCATTCTAATTAACTTTTTCAAATTCGAGCCGAAACACGGTACAGATTTAATAAAAATTCACGATACATGGAAATTAATTACAAGAGCGAAAAATGAAGACGCGTAACCAGCGGTGTACAAGCGATCCCGATCCCAACACTTGTCCGGCAAATAAAAGCAGAACCGGAAGAGCCACGTGCTCCGACATAAATCCCCGCGTGTTGCGCGGCCGTTTTGATGGTCGGTCGGGGCGGGGTGGGAGGGGCGCGTGGTTGTTTGCGCTCGCGGATCGCGTAAATAAGATCGACGCGGTAAAGATAAATCACGTTTCATAAACTGCACCTGCGATCACACCGTGTACACGAGGGTGATAGATCGTTCGCCTGGAAGAACTGTCCGGGAATAAACACGCGGCGTCAGCGTGATTCGGCTGATTTCAGTTGAGCGAGTTTCTTCTGCCCGATTCCGATCCGCATTTCACCGTGTTCAACGATCCCTCCTCCCCTCTCCGTCTACGACCAAGTAAGTCACCGCGAATTAATTTTCAATCTCGATGATCACGCGATTAATCCCGGTTCCCTTTCCTCGAACGATAATATTTTTGTATTTCATAATTCGTGAGACGAAGTTTTTTCGAAGAAAGAGGACGAAAACAAATTTATTTTCTTCCGGTATCTTCGAAATAATATAATAGAAGGATAGAAGGATAAACACTCGTGAGAATCTATCTTATCTATTTATTCTTAGATAACAAGAAGTTTGTTCGAAATAAAATATTCTCGAAAGAGAAAAATAAAGTTTTCGGAACGGAACTTCTCAACGGGAGATTTTGAAATTTTGTTAAGGATATATTTGGAAAAATTTCGACAATTCACTCCTTTAACTAACTTTATTTCTCTCTTTCGATACATTTCATTTCATAAAACAAGATTTTCGCAGGAACAACAGTTTCTTTTTTTTTTTTTTTTTCTCAAAAACTTTAACAAATTCTACACGAGATCTCGATCATAGGATTAACCGTGGTATTATACCGTCATTTTATTCAGTTCGGTATTGTTGCTACGCAGAAGCGGTCGGTGCGAAGAATGCTCGAAACACGAAGCGTGTCGATCACAGCCGACCAGCAGGATTAATTTAATCCAACGGTTCAGCACATTTCAGCCCTGTTCCGAATTTCCTAGATCAAATCTACCGACAGAAGCCCTCGTTCCGGGGGCAGGAATTCGGCCCAAAGTTATTGGAGTTCCTCCGGTGGAGAACATTCCGGGGAGGAGGGAAGCCGTATGACGAGCGCAGGAGAGGATGTTGACCCGCCTTTCGAGATTTATTCGACCATCTGGCGAACAGGTGAACTTTACCTAGTTGCACGTATCCCTGCTCACGTCGCACGAGAAGAGGAGAAGAATTCTCTCGTGACGGGCATGCATCATCTATCCGTGACGAAATTTAATCTCAACTTGGGGATCTTGATCTCCTCACAACAGGCAAAAATTAACCAAGCCTAACAATTATAATACACGGAAAATTCGAGCTACTTTTTTTTTTTAAACCTCCTAATTAATTAAAATTGACACGCGTGTCTCGAGAAAATTATAAGGGTGGGACAAGAGACGATCTGAGAGCATCGCATTAAACAAGTTTGAATCCGGAGAATTCTTGTTGTTCGAGTTTACTAGGTCTCCAGCAATGGAGAAGAGAGAGAGAGAGAGAGAGAGAAGGGTGAAGCGCGTTATATCATCGCCGACATGGTGTAATTCTGCTCGAGCGATACGCCTTCTTCTTGCTCGCGCGGCAACACTCTGCACCCCATAAATATCTCTGAATCATCGTCGTTGCCCTTCGTTGTTCCGCCGAACACATCGGCGGCGGAAACGCGGATACGGTGCCCGCGACCTTATGCTGCCAGTGTCCCGGCCTCTCGCGGAACTCTCGAAGAAATATGGCGCCGCTTCCCAGGAACTTCGTCTTCCGCGATATGGTGATTTCGTTAATCCGTTACACTCGATGGCATTTATCGTCCCATCTGCTCCACTTGCTACGATTCAACCCCGGCCACCGGTTGTTACACACGGCGATAAATACCACCACCAATGGTGTATTTAAACACGGGATGAAAAGCGCGGTTGGGACGAAAGTCCACTTCCGCTTCTTTTATTCCGCGCGTGAAATATCGAGTTTGAAAATATATCGAAGGCGACGAAGGTTTTAAGTAACGCGATGTAAATAACGCGGAAATACTGGAATTTTCCCTGTTTTCCCAACGATGATAAAAAAGTATTGGCGACATGTTCCCCTTTCTCGATCGAAAATTTAACCTCGGAACGAATAATCCTTCAAAATTCTCTTTTCCCTCCAAGGATGATGAACAAAATCGAAACTAAACTCCACGCGAGTCAACCTTTCACCGATTAATAACCAATTTTGAATTGAAAAGAAAAGATATAGGGCAGCGATCGATCAATCCGTGGATCACCCGTTTGTCCACGGTGTGCAGTTTTCGATTTCTGCCGATCTCGCGTTTCCTGCCGGTAGGCGGGAACGGGTCGCGTATTGCGGCGGGCTGAAACGGCCCGTTCCGCTCGGTGCTCGTTTGCGCGGAAGACGAGATCGGCGCCGAGTCGTTCGCCGCCTCGATTGTCGGTTGCCGCATGCCCGATTAAACGATCATTGTACGATTCGACGGGGGACCGGCAGTGGCGGCGAGTTGCCACCAATCCGCGCGGAATATTCGCTCCAACCGTTCTCGCCGCTGTATAGATTCGAATCGAGAATTGTGCAACAATCTCTATAATAATATTATATTCGAACAGAACGTAAATAATTGTTTGTAAAAAAAAAAAAAAAAAAAAGGTTAATCAACGTTGTATACGTTTGTAATCGTAATTCGAGAATTTGCTCGCGCGAGCGTTAGAAAGAAAAATAAGCGTGGGGCGATAATAATTCTGTAGTTTTAAGAAAGGAAAGCAAAAGAGCGAGAGCGGAATCACCCTGGCGAACGTCAACGGAAAGAAAATATGGCTTCCGACGGAAAACCCCCCGCCTCTCTGACACATTATTTGGCACGGACATGTTTATTCTCACTACGTACGGAAACATCGTATAACATGTGCAACCCCTACTTCCTTCGCCGCCCTATTAATGCAACGAATAAACAGTAACAGTCATCGTGCCGACTATCGCGCGTTTACGGAAAATGAGACCACGGGAAAACCGAAGCGAACGTGTGTGCATATGTGTGTGCGCGCGCGCGCGTGTAACTTGGAAGAATTATTCCCGGCTTGGTTCTAGAATTCTACTGGAAATGGGATAAAAATTTATCTTACCGATAGACGAGCGATGAAAGTGGCATTGAAAAATCCATTGTTTTATTACTCACCTGCAACAGAAAAGAGAGAATGATAATGGCATTGATGAAATATTCGTTGGACGAATAATATCTATCGAATGAAATGAAACGCGAGTCAAAAAAGATTATACAAAAAGTCGAAGGAACGCGAATGTACCGAGATGAGATCTGGATTGCTTTTTACGACAACCGAGGGACACTTTCTCACCAGGTTCTTCGCTGGAAGAAGAGGAAAAAAAGAAGAGAAGAAGTTGGTCGGTAAAAGAAGTAACCCGAACCCGAGCAAACGAAGCAAAGGGTGTGAACGATCCTTCCAGGATACCCGTATAATTGTGTTCCACCGCCTCGGTGGAACACCGTGGTAAGATGCGAATCTCTTTCGCGAGACATTCGTGGAAAGGCGACATAAGGAAGGAAGGAAGGAATAGTCGAGGAAGGAAACAAGAAAAATCGAGAGAAAGAAAGAAAGGTTTCCTCTTCCCCTCTCGTTTCGTTCGTTCTTTGCAAACGCATTCGTAGCGAGAAAGAAAGAAACTTAAGGAGGAAAATAAAATTTGGGAAAAATTTCTTGGAAATTTACTTGCAAAAAGGAAAGAAAAAACGAAGAACGAGAGAATTTCTTCTACGATGAGATTAGAAAGAAAACTCGAATATAACAATGAAATCAAAGGAATCATTTTTTCCGCGGGATCGAGAGGGGTCAAGGACACGATATTCTCGTCGAACCACGCACGAATAAACTCTTGATGGTGGATCGAGAAGTTTTACGAGTGCCTGGACGAGCGACACAAATGAACGAAGTTGGAATAAAAAGGAGATGATGTTGATGGTGGCACCGGTCTCGAGTACAGGAAAAAAGAGAAAAGGGAAAAAAGGAAGGGAAGATTCGAGAGAGAGTCGTACTGTTCGGCAAATTCGCGAGATGCCTTCCATCGGATTCTCGTATCAGGTTCCACGGCGTGGTAGGTACACTAGGCCTATCGCGATCTTCGACATTCCATCTGGTTGGGACAAAGTGTTTATCTTTCACGAAACGCACCGAAAGAATTCCGAAAGTACAATTATTGTGGATATTTTGCACGAACGGGTTCAACTTGCTTAACTTTCAATCAAAATATACTTAAGTAAGTAACGAAGTAACGAAGCTCAAATCGTGTTCTTCTTGAAAAGAGCTAGAGTTCCAGAATTTATCTTAAATAATTATTCGTATTCTATAATTATCGAATCATTCGTAAACTTCAACTATTAAATTTTGCCCATCAACAACTGCTGACAAGCGATAATCACAATTTTGTTATAAACCACTTCCACCGAGAAATAATTTTATTCTCCATTATTTTAAAATGTAATAAAAATAATTATTCTCCCCGTTTGTAAATTTAAAATTTTCACATTTAATTCCTCCGATATACGCAACACCTTTCCAATCCAATACACCTTTCACATCCTCCATAATTCATCCCCGTCACCTTTACCTAGCAACACCTGAACCAACTCCATCCCCGTCCCGCAAAAACTCGCCGCGATCACATATCGCGAAACCCGAACGAACGGCCATTTCCTGCGATTCATAGATTTCACCTACGCTGCCACTACGAATTTACAACGTTCGATGCTCGCACTAAATAATCGGGGCGCGCGTTGTAACTCTGACCGGCCCTGTCGCCGCCCGATAATCTTCCAACGTGTGCGCGTAACGCAACGTGAAATAGAGGCGAACAACCCTTTTCCACGAAGCATTAAATATTTCCACTTCGAGAGGGTTTGGTTTGCCTACGAAAGGGAAGCTCGAACGAGGCAGCTGCGAGACGCGACTCGCCTCGATCCATCCATTTGAATTCCGTCGATGGAATCATCATAGGTGGAAACAAAGGTGAAACCTTTCACCTGCCACCTGGGGCTTCTGCATATGTTCCCTGAGATAGATAGAAAATATGGCGGATAGGCGAGAGAGGGATTGGACGTTTGTTGTTGTGAACCGCTTCGTCGCCACCGAAGTAAGGGTTCGTAAATAATTGGATGTGGGACGAGCGACAGCGTGTACCATTCTCGACGATATTTATTGACCGCCTATCCCTTATCGACACCGAGGCGATCAATTATCCACGGCTGCGAAATTGCTTACCGTTCAGAAAGTAAAGACAGTATAATTGGAAATCGTTGTAAATGTAAAATGCTCCGTGTTTTCGATATTTCCCCTTTCTTCGATTCGTACTCACGAATAATCCAGTTTCTCGGAATTCGAATTTCGTTTCGCCAAGTTAATCACTTCACCTCTGCCAAATCTGCCAAAAAGGGAAAAATTACACGATGGATTTCGTTCGAATTTACATAGCAGAAACGTAAACGAAGGATTTCACGTTTAGCCACGACTTTGATACGATACACCCCCTCCCAATGATCTTCCGCGTGAATTTCTCTTGCGCTCCCCGAATAATCGTTGACGGGCGAAAGATACGAGAGAGAGAGAGGAGGCGGAATCGCGAGCTATTATTACCACGATCGCAAGAATGGCGTGCGGCGAGGGGCGGGTGGAATCTCGCGAGGGAGGCAAGAAGCATGGAGTGGAAGCAGGTAGCCCGGCCGGCAGAGGAGGGACGGAAAGGAAAAAAGGACAGGGAGGAGTGGATGGAGCAGGATCGGCGGAAGAGAGGGCGCGCAACCCTCCCCCTACTTACGTAATTTTAAATTAAACTGTGACGTTTTCAAATTAAGGTTTTTGCCCGAGCCAACCCTGTTCTCGCGCCTCTCCTCTTCCCTTCACCAGCCGTGCACGTCGTCCCTGCGGCGCTTCAACGTGAACCACGCGCTAGACGAGGGAGGGGGACGGGAAGAGGAAACTTGCGATATTACAGCGAGCTTTTTTTCCTCTCCCTCTCTGTCTCCCTCTCTCGCTCTTTCTATCCGGCCGGTGGTGGGCGGTGGGCGCGGAAGCGCGCGTAATTTAGGTACCAGGAAATTGGTTTTCTCGACGGTGAAATAGAAGAATGCGATGCGCGACGAGCGGGGGCACATCGCGAAAAAAGACGAAGAGGAGGGAGAACGCGATGGAGCGTGGCGTTCTCGAACAGGGAGAGCGGCCGATCTCCTGTCCATCGCCGAAGAGAATTCGGCGAATTTTCGTGGCACGGTTTTATTAAAACGAGGAGGAGGAGGAGGAGGGGAATGGTGTACGTCGTCGCGGTGCTCTTCATGGAAATTTCATCGGCAGCGCGTTGTCGTCGCCGAGGAAAGAGCGGAAAGCGGCCATTGTCCCCGAAGCGACGAGGAAAAAGACAGCGATGACGACGCCACTAAAAGTCACGACTAACTGGAAATCCACTTCCGCATCCTAATTTCGGGAACAAAGGGCCGACGACGCGTTAATCCATCGGGAAACCGAGCCGAGTTTTCAACAAGGAGTTTCGTTTTAGCGGTCCAATTATTCGCGGCGACGCTCCTCCACGGCTTCCAATACCCGTGTCCTCGTGTCCTCCCTCCTCTCCACCATTCTTTCCCCCCTTCATCTCTCGCGCTTTTTATTTCCTCGTTACCACGAGAGACCATAATGGCCGCGGATAAGGGCTGAAAGGGAGTATCGCGGGGGAGGGAACCGCGTTACGGACGTCCCCCCGAACCGTAATTAAGGAAATAGGGACGTGATTCCTTTCTCGTTGCTACTGGAGAAATGGTGGCCCGGGGTAACGTGTGAACATTTTTATTTCAATTTTTCAACGGGGCGCGAGATTATGCGGAGCGTCGGCCGGCTTGAATCCGAAACCGGCCGAATCTCCAAGCGGCTGAACGGGTAAATGTAGATATTAAATAATATCAAATAATTCGATTAGTCCAAATACATGTAACTCATTTTACGTTCGAACGATTGATCATTATTCGGACGGATTCGGTTTTGGATAACCGACGTCCTTAGACTTTTCTTAGATTTTCTTTTCGATCTACTCGAATGGCGAAGAAAAAAACATGTTGCTCCTCCCCCGTTTCGTCAATCTATGCGTTCCTCGAGGCGACGAAAGAGCGGAACTCGATGGAAGCACGGTGGTAATCCGGGGATTAACCGTGTCGCGCATCGGTGGATTCGTGTCTCCTCGAATCGCATCGTTCGACGATAATTACCGGTCGTGCACACACAATCGAGGTATCCCGCAGGCGAAATCTGCGCGCATCCTGTGCGATGCGTGGCCGGTAATTGTTCGGTCGTTGGGGCCATTGAATAAAATACAAGCTACCGGACCCGTTGCCTGTCACTCCGTCAGCCCTGTCTGTCCGTCACGGTGACGTGGGAAGACGCCGCGTGCTTCCACCCCGAAACGCCCGCTACCGAAAGCTAGTTACGATTGTTGTCGAGAAACGAGGAGTCATGCAACGCGCCCGCGCCCGCTTCCACCACCTCTTCCGTCCCTCGGCCGCTTCCTACACGATCCTCCCTTCCCCCCGCTCGCCACGACCAATTTCACAGTCATGCAATCATAATCAACTCGAGATAATAGATTTTCTCGGCCGGCCACGCACTCGCCTCGCCTCGCCTCGCCTCGCCTCGCCTCTCCGGATGGAGGACCGTTCGAGGATTTCCGCTCGCGGATGGACCCGTCGCATCCAGACTGAAAATGTGGAAATGTTCACGTTTCTCTCGTTCGATTGAATTTATATTTTTACAATATGCTTTCGTGACGAACGGAAATGTTAATTTGCGCGATAAACGAGGAGACGAAGGGAATCGATTATTGCTACTTCAAATTTTAATTTATCATAGATTAGACTTTAGCACGTGAGCAAATTTGCTTGTTCAACGAAAGTTCAATTATTCAAGTTGGAGAAAAAGAGAAAATTTCGCAAGGGATAGCAAGCAGCAGGGACGGCATCGAATCGAAGTTTAAATTGGAACAACGGTGGGCGAAAACAAAAGAGAGAGGAAAGGGAGAGAGAGAGAGAGAGAGAGTTTCCGGCGATTTCGTACGGCCGATTGGCCAGCGCAGCAGCGTCGCCTTGATATCGCGAGCTCGTTCTAAGACGGCGTAATTTGCGACATCCTGTTCCAATTACGAGCATCTGTTGGCCGCCGAGCATTCGATTTCCTTCCTCCTCGAAACTCGCACGCGCGTTACACGTGAAATCCTATTCCGGGATTACATTAAACCCGTAACCGGAAAAGAACCGCAAAACAGAAGGAGGAGAACGCGGAAGAAGGGTGGAACGAGTTGTTGCGGGGAGGGTGACAAAGTCAAAATATGTCAATGGGCTTGCCGTATGCGGTAGACCGCACAAACACTCACTTGTCCAACCCCCGACGAGAAGAGCTTACGAGGTTGCTTTGAGTCATGCGAGGTGACGTGTCGACAAGCCTAACTGCGCCATCGTCTCGCCTTAAACAGGGAAATAATAACAGCGGCCGTGGTTTCCTTTCGATTCGAAAGAAACCAAGTTGCCGGATGCGACGAGTTCGCGAGTCGGCCGAGTGGAGCGCACGAGAAACTGGGAAACCGCAAATTGCGGTTCAACGCCGATCGTTCTGTCCCGCGTTGAAACTTTTAAATCCGATATTTCGCCCAAAATTCTATCGACGAATTTGAAATATATATAAACGACGACCGAAGTTCTTCTTTCTTCTCTAATATTAAATGAAAGAGGTAACAAAAACGTGTAAATACGATGTATACAACAGAGCCTCTCGTTTATAGTCTCCTTCTATTACGCTTTTTGCCTTCCCTCTCCAACCAACCTAAATAAAAAGTTCAAGTTTTTCACCACGGTTGCTCCAGTTTGCTCCAGAGCGGAGGAAACATCGGGATCGCGTACATTAGCCTGATCCAATGACGAAAACGACTAATAAGCCGAATCCGTTTCCCGTCCGGGGATCCCTTTTCCACCCGGTTCCATCAAGATCGTTCCATTCCTTCACGACCATCATTGGGAACGTCTAGCATCGGGGCTGAGGATAACGTATCTGGTACCCGTAGGGCTAATGCATCGCACAATAGATCAATTACATACATTAGTGGCTCCGTGAGGGTGTCTATAGCTTGCCCCTCTTCCCTCAGACTTGGCTCATCCCTCTCCCTCCTTTCTCGCCTTTCTCTCGGCTCCCCGTCCTCGAGCTCGATATCGATATCTCGGGGTAGCATCGGTGCGAGAGTACGCTTCGGCCATCCTACTCTGCGCGAGCGTAGGCTTGCCAGACGTCTCCCGCGGTGTAATGAAGCTTTATTATTAATACTCTTCGGCGGATCTCTCTCGCGCCGAGTAACGAGAGAAGGTTTAATGATTTTTCGGTGCGCCAGTTAGTTATCGAGCTCTTTGTCCCGATCCGGCCGCGAAGCACGCGATGAATCATGCTGTTCTTTACGATAACGATTTCTCAAGAAAAAGAGAAGAAAGAATAGAATTTGCTTGGATGGACGCGTTCTCCAAGTTCCCATAGAGAAATCAATCGAAAGCAAATCGAGCCCCATTATCCAATGAGCGCAATGATTCGAGAAATTTATATCGCGAGGAAGAAATTCCGCGCGAACTCGAGTAAGTTTACGTAGCAGGGGCGCCACTATCGTTGTCGAACGACAACAAGGAAGAAGAGACGAGAGTACGTAAAAAAAAGAGAAGAAGAAGAAGAAGAAGAAGAAGAAACAAAACGTGCAACACTTACGAGGAACGACGACGACGACGCGAGACGTCTCAAGCAAGGCGAAGGCGAGCGGGCATGCGAGGGAATCGTAAGTTAAGGTGGAGGACGGTAAAGGAGGAAGGTTAGCCGGCGTAAACATAAAGTTCCAGACTTACGACGCGAGATCCCCGATAGCTCGTCCGCGGTGGGCATAAAAGCATTAAAAAGCGGCGAGGCAAAAACGCAAGTGCATACATACTGTACACACGTGTAGACACGATTCGAGCGTGTGGGTGTGCGAGAGCGGCGTTCATATAGGTATATAGGTTCGAGAAGGCGACCGCCTTGTCTTCTTCTTCTTCTTCTTCTTCTTCTTCTTCTTCCACCTCCATTCGTCCTCCACTTCTTCTTCTTCTTCTTCTTCTTCTTCCTCCACCTCCACTTCCACCTCCTCCTCTCTTATTCTTCCGCTCGTCGGTGCATGCGTTCCTCGCGGTAGACCCCCGCGGCGACCAACCTGTCTTTCCAACACCGTTCCCCCCGCTATCTCGCCGTGGATATCCCGATAATACCCGACCGCGTCTAAATTCTTTTATAACCCTCGAGCCCCGCCGAGGGAGCACGCATCGGGCCCGCGATAACGATAATCGACGAGCGTGAAGCCCGTCCCGCGTTGGATTACTCCGATGCACGCCTTTGATTGTATTTCTTTTACCTTCCTTTCTTTCTTTCTTTCTTTCACCATTCCCCACTCTTTGCCACGCGATTACTCGACCCCGATAACGCCCTCGTCAGCTTTTTTTAACCCGCTCGAGAGAGATTTCCTGCAATATAATCCTTGATTCATCGGTAATTTGAGTTACGATCGGCGGGGATGATAGGGGCCGCGACTTTCTCTCCTCCCTTCGACACGAATCCGTTCGTGAAAGTGTCTTGTGCTCGTGCTCGTTATTGTGCGTCGAGGATTCGATTTGGATGTCGGAGGATGCGAATTTGGTAATTTTGCGAATCTCTTTTCTTCCAATGGTACGATCGTAACGACGCCAGGATATTAGAGATACGCGTTTCAAATTCGTCCCAAAACCTTATTTCCAAGATTTCCTCGAGCGAGAAGAAAACGGAACGTGGAAATTAATCGTGGCTAAGATTATTCCCGAACAAACCTCTTATAAATAGCAAGGGACACGACAAAGAAGGAAGAAGGAGGAGAAGGAGGATCGTGTCCAAAGTGACGGGGGACAAGCGTAAAGAGGCGAGCGCCGTGCCCTTTGAAATATAGGCTCCCCGGCGATAATGATGAACCGTGTTTACACTGGAGGGAGCATCGAGGGGCGCCTTGTGAGGGATCGTAACGGGGTCGCGGGATGAGACGTTGGATGAAACGGGGTGGAAAAGGAGGAGGGGGAGAAGAGGATCGACTCCTTTCTCATGTAAATACGATGTAGCCGCGTGTAAAGGCGGCTGACCGGTCGTGTATGTGGCACAATGTCGGCTGCTGGCCCCTCGCGGGCCACGAACAGCAGTGCCCCACGGTGATGCGCCGTGAGAGAAGGGTATGCGTGGTGCTGATCGAGAGAGGAGGAGGAGGAGGAGGAAGAAGAAGAAGAAGAAGAAGCGGAGGCGCGAGGGGAGGGGAGGCCCGTAAAATATATCAGCCGCTGTGTGACTTCTCGGCCCGGCCACAAATCACGCGACCCCCCGTCGTTCCCCGCCAGGCCACGGTGTGGGTGTACGTACACGACGAGTACACCTTCTTTCCCAAGTGCATCGGAGGTGGTTGATTTTAAGTTAAGCTCGCGAGGGAAGAGCGGGTTTCCTCCGGGTCAACGTTTGATTGGATATACGTGGACGTTAAGTTCCTTTTTTTTCAGGCCTATCTCTTTCGCGTGTTGGATATTTTTAAAACATATCACGAGATATACGTGCTTGGGATGCAGATTGATCTTGGTGAATATCCCAGAGAGGAATTGGAATTGAATGAAAGAATTCGAAAATTCGTTTCATTTCTCGATTCATTTTTCTCTCGTAAAGATAATTCCGAGTAAAACAAATCATCGTTCTTCTTCTTCTTCTTATTGATCGAGCAAACAGATTATACAGTTTCACAATCGCGAGAAGAATTTTCCTCGAAGAGGCACGACAAGGCGAAACACTTGGAAAGGGAACATCGAGCATCCGAAAATACTGCCGACGTCGACGACGACACCGAAGAGGACACGCGCGGGGATCCGTCCGGGGAGGAGCGTGCGTCCCGAGGCGGCCTAATCCGGCAAACCCATGTATCATCCCAAGTTCGTTAGAAACCTTAAACGTGGCAGCGGTCAGATGAGCAGGACGGAATATCGCCCGGTGCAACGCGATCAAGCTGGAATCTCCTCCGGTGAATGCTATTAATGAGGGGCCCGTCCGGGAACGAGGAGCAGAAGAAACGCGGAGAAAAGATCGAGCTGCGTCGAGGGAGGAGGAGAGAGAGAGAGAGAGAGAGGAGGATGAGGTACCTTTTCAAAGGAGCTTCCTTTTGTTGGTCCACGCTACGAGCGAGGAAATAATGCGGCGTGGAATGTGACCCGTCCACCGTGTGTGTGTGTGTGTGTGTGTGTAGATAGACGTGTGCTCGATCTTGATGCACGCGATCGCGCACCGTTATGGATAAACGGACGACGATGACTCGTTCGGGATTACGGCAATGCCGATGATGTTGCGCTCGAATATTCGGAAGAGGAAGAAGAAGAAGTGGAACGAGATTCTACGATCGAAGATTCGAACGATGATATCTCGGAAAAAAAAAAATAATAATAACAATTAAAAATAATTCCTTCGACGAGATAGAACGAATTTCCAACGAATTCTTCTCGACGTTCTTCTCGATTGTCAATTATCCAAAACCCTGAATTTCAATGACATGGATCCCCTTCCCCCCCCCCCCCCGGCGTCTTTTCTTACGAAAGATGGAGCGTGGATAACAGTGTGGACAAAACAAAAGTCGTGGAATCGTGGCAAAACAAGAGACGGGCGTACCTCTCAATAATCATCGGCAAGCTGAGGGGGCAGGTACGAATCGAGAGATTCGCGGCGAAAAAAAGGACGCGTCGCGGGGAGGGACGTCGTGCAAGATGGAGCACGAGACGAAAGCAAAGGATCATTTATAACCCCGACGGGGAGAGGCACGTGATTAGAAGTACGAAATGGCCGGGGAGGGGCGTCTGAAAGAACGCGCTTCCCCCTCCCCCGCCCTCCCCCCTCTCTTTCTCTCTCGCTTCCTTCCTCGCGCCGAAAGAATGTTTTAAGTTTTAACCGGTAGCGAGCGGGATCATTATAATGATTCAAATCTACCATGGAGGGGTGGGAGAGTCGGGCCTCTCCGCTGCCTGCCTCCGCTCGTTATTAATATCGAATAACGAGATGCTGCGAACGGCACGATGGTATGCGTGCCCAAGGCGTATTCTTTATTAACGATGCACTCTCCTCTCCGAGGGTTCCGTCCTACCGCAGAAAAAAATTCACCTGACGCCCCAACTATGCGCTCCTCCAGCTGATCCAGTTGAATAGAATTGGATCGAGGAGGAGGGTTGTTGAGGAATAGCACGGGCGGGGAGGGGGAAAGCATTCCGGCAAAAAGAACGCTTCTTACGATGCGATACGGTTCGTGCACAAGTGACTCGGTGATGAATAGGAGCTGGTCATTGTTACGATTATAGAGATGATAAGCGAGTTGAAGGGAACAGGTGAAGAGGAATATGTTAGGACTGGAAGAACTGGTCGTTGTTTGCCTCTCTGCTTCGTGGAATTGGATGCCATTTTTATCCCGTTATTATATATTATTACGGCTGTTAAAAATTCATTTTCGCGTGGATCTATCTTTTCTTTCCTTTTTCTTTTCTTTTTATCAGACAAAGCGCATCCGAGTAAAAATTCCGATATAGGCAACGAGGATGTCGCGAAGCCGAAGTCTAGTTTATCGCGCGGGAGGAGATCGAGAGACCGACCGCGTTCAAGATGTCATAACTCATCCGGAAGGCGACTTAATTCCGTCGCCTCGTCCTCGCCGGGTTCCGCTTCCATTCCGCGGCCAATCCGCGCTTCATAAATTTTCATTTGAGGCCGGCATCGCATGCGTGCACCTACGACAAGATAAATGCCCGCCGTAATAAACAACCGCGGAAGAAAGAAGGAGGCCGAAACCGACCGCCGTTCTCTCGCTTCTCGATTTTATTAATACATCGATTTCCCCTCCCAAAGAGCGACTTTCTTCTCTTCGCCAACTTCCCCTCCTTTTATAAACCGTCTCTCTCTCTCTCTCTCTCTCGAATCCTCGCGCACAATGGACCACGCTTACTTTTCCTTTCTTCTCTTCTTTCTTTTTTTCCCCTCTCCAACCATTTTTATTCCAATTACACGCCATCCGACCTAATGATTATCGATGACGATATCCAACTACGTTGTTCGCGTCGGTCATCGGTGGTCTTTCTCAGAGCGTGGACCAGGACGTGGCTCGACGTGGAGAGCGTTATGGAAGCGATGGTCGAGCCGTGATACTGTCGGCCACCGACCCCCTGCCGCACGGCCGACACACACAACTTGATTCACCATGGGGGCCACTGACGCGCCGCTGCGGCCGCTTCCTTTTTGCCTCGAACCGATCTCATAGGCGATCCACGAGCCCAATAAAAATGCACCGGGGCCCCGCAAGAAACCGAAAGGAACGCCTATCGTCCAGAGGAATCGATCCGCCGTTCTACCTCCGCTCTCTCCCTCTCTCCCTCTCTCTCTCTCTCTGTGTGCCGAGCCGCAAAGTACGGAAACGTATTAATCGCAAAACCGAGAACGCGATACTCGAGTGTGCCGACAGTTTGAGGAATATTTCGGGTCGTTGGATCGGAAACTCTTTTCAGGGATTTTCTCGCGTGAAAATTAATATCCTCGAGTTTATATATATATATATATATATATCGCAAGTAACTTCTTACTCTTCGATTTTCGTATAATTTTAATCTGATCTATCTAATTATAAAGCGTATTTCTTCCAAACGTATATATCCCTCGACGAGAGGAAGGTAAGGAAGGAAGGAAGGTGTAAATTCTCGCTCTCGAGGAGAGTTCTTAATTTCCGGCTGTACAATTTCCATTTAAACGGGACGATTAACTCGTTACTCCGTGGTTGACCATTAACGGAAACTCTTTTCATCGGTAACGACCGCCCTCCCCACGATTTTTCCTTCACCGTTCGAAGGATAGGAACGGGCTGCTCACCCGTTGCCATTAAATCACGCAAAAACGAAACGCCATTAGAGGGACGAGCGGCTAAAGAGAGGGCAGATAAGAAAGTAATTAAAGCGGCCGATGGCGCACTGTCTTTACCCGTTTTCATAGCGCATTCTAACCCGTCCACGATCACTTTTTCGCCTCCCTGCCCGCCCCCGGTTAATCGACTCGATCGATCCGCCATTATTCGCCGTCTTCTCGAGCGGCCGCCACGAGTCGATTATACGCGCCAACCTATATCGGAAACCGTGTAATTAGCGCGCCGAACTCGGACGAATATCGACGATTGGTGAAACGTGGGGAACGATTATGTCTTGTGAACGCGGCCGAGATCGCGCGCGAAATTTCGCCGCGTCATCCCGCGATGACCACGCTTTTTCACGAATTCACGAGAGACTGACACGTTGACCCAGTCACCCCGATAATAATCTCGCGCGTTTCATTCTTTCATCAATCGAAATTTCACGTTAATTTCAACGTGATTTAATTTCTTTCAACTCATCGTTTGATGATCATCCAAACGGGGAGATCTGCCGCGGAATCTTTCGAAAAAACTCTTCGATTGTGACAATAACAATAATAGTAATTCAAACAGTCACAAATATCGAAAATTGAAAAGACAATAGTTTCTTCTTTCGTTGTATCAAGCGTACAGATACGTAAGAGAATAGGGTTTACGATCTCACGAAACACGATCGATTCAGGAATCGCTGATATTTGGCTCGTAGCAGGTTCCTTTCCCGCGAAACTGTTTAATTGCGCCCAGTTCGTGAACAAAAGCGAGATTCTAAATTACGCGAGACCGATCGTGAATACTTGACGAAAATGTACGGAAAGTTGGCCGGCTTTCCAACCCAGCGTATCGATCTCGCCTCGGTTTCGTCTCGTTGAGTAGAGGAAATCGGTGGAAATTCGTGGGCCAAAAGCGTGCCGTTCGTTCGAAAGTGGCTCCAAGATGAATAAATTGCAAAATATTATCTCGAACTGTTCCGTTCCGAATCGATAAGACGATTTTGCTTTTAAATACCAGCACGAGGGAATCGTATCGTTAACTCGTTGTAAAAGAAGATCGTTATCGATATCGTTCCGAAACGAATTACGTAGAATTCCGAAAAGAAAACGAATCCAACGAACCGCCACACGCCACGCTTCCCTTAACTCGTTCGAGATCCAGTTTTCAAAGTTAGATAGGTCGAGAGCCGATTTCAATAAACGCCTCCTCCTCGATCTCCTGGCCTTGGAGTATCCCTCCCGGATGGAATTGCACGAATGACGGGAGGGAGGGAGGGAGAAGGTAATAGAAAGACACCGGGAGACACGACCCCAGCTTCCACTTTCGCGGCTTTCTTTGTCGGCCTTTTGTCAGCCGGTTGAATTAGATCGCGTAATCCCGTTTGTATACGAAATGACACCGTCGCTCTTCGCACGGAGTCTGACGTTTTAGGCAGCCAGCTAGGTCCCCGGCCATTGTCAGCCTGTAATTGACTCCGATTGGAAGATTGGATTTGGATCGTCGTCGCAAACTGCCGCGTGGGGTGTGGAAGCGGATCGCGTTTCGACGACGAATTCGTTTCCACGCTGCCAGACACTTCGTTAAGTTCAATTATCCCTCCGTCCCCGGTGGTGCGGGGTTATCGATATGACTGGTCGAATCGAGGATTCGATTCGAGCCTTCGTTCCAAATTCGTTTCGTTTATCCTCTCGAAATGTTTCATCGGTCGTATTAATAAAAATCGTTCGACTTTAACTCTCGAGAGTTTGATTCGAATAAACGTAACTGGATATACGATACAATATCCTTTATTTTCTTCGAGGATGCTCGAGTCGATCCGTATTCCCTTATTCTCATCGTCTCCGCTAACCCAGATTCTCTTCTTTCGAAGCAGCGAGCGCAACATTCGCCATTCCACGACACGGGACCACGACCTCGCACGACTCCTTTCTTTTCTTTTTTTCTTTTCCACCAGGAGGAACACGCGGCAGGCAGAAAGTCGGGGCGGGACAACGCTCGAGCCTACTTCGCATGTTAATATAATGTCTTAGGTGGCCGTAGCCGTGTCGACAAGCCGCGCATACTCTCTCTCTCTCTCTCTCTCTCTCTGTGGAGCGTTCCCTTCTTAAGAGGAGGACGGATAGATAATCGCCGCATTGTCTTACATCGAGGCCCGCATTGTACGAGAGCCGTGCACACCGCGGGCAGAGAAGTGCAACGAGCGCATTTTGCATCGCGCGCTTGTACCGCGACTCGCGTTTTATCTCGGGCCGACGATCAAACCAACTGACGAGACTAATCACCCGTCTGCCGTAGATTTCCCCGTACGAATTCCTTCCACGTTGCTCGGCCCCGCTGTTCGCTCCTTCGGAATCGATCGATTCAGATCGAAAAGAAGAAAAGAAAATTTTCAATTCTCGCGTGGATAATATTAACGCGAAGATCGATGTAATTCGTTCGAAATATATATGGAAGCTTGTCTTATTACTCTGACGAGAATAATCGGTCATAGGACAAGAGAGGAAAGTGATCTATTCGCGAAATTCAATTTCGAAACTACGAATTCGAAGCTACGAAACGAATTAAACGTTTCGCTATTTCCATCGATTGCCACGATTAGACCACCCTCGTCGTTGCGTTTCATCGCCTCGAAAGCGCGCCGCGGATTTTCAGATCTCTCGAAAACACGCACACGCCGATATCGAAGTCCCGTTTCCAGGTGAGCCAGCCTCGAGGTACCTGCGCGTGCCACGTATTCCGCTATCACGTGAGAGAGCGATGCACGTACAACGGCGAAACAACGGAACGCTCGGTTATGCGCAGCATGCACGCCAGCTATGCCGCGAAATAATATATGCGGACGCTAATACATAGACGTTGGCCGACGCCGGATACCAGTCAGGTGGGGTGGATCCGCTCTCTCTCTCTCTCTCTCTCCGTGTGTATCCTGTCTCCGCGCTGAGTGCATACTGCAATATTTACCCCCCTCGATCCGCGTGCCTCCCAAACACGCTCTCTCTTTAGAACGAGTAAAATCGTAACCGGTAAAATTGTCAGATTCCTTGACAGAGCGGCCGCTCTGTAGGATTGGAAATAATTCAGAGCGGATCTGGAATTGATTCCATTCCGAATCGTGATCTCATCCCCTCTCCTTTCTCGAAATAATTGCGATAAGTTTGATCGTTGAGATCGTTGTTGTGGAGGATTTTAAGAATTTTTTTTCTTCTCTTTTTTGCCTCTGTCATACGAAATATTGAAGTCAGTTAAGAATAATAATATCAGATACGAGAGGATCATGTTCACGAGAGGAAAATAAAACGATTATATGGAAGTCGGTCCAAAAAATTCAAACGTTCAAAAGATGGCAACAATTTGCGAGCAAAACCGATACAATCGAGAGGAAACAAAACCGAAGGGCGATCGCGCTTTTACGAAAGTCGCGGTTGTTCCCAGGAAAAAGGGTCATAAATAACAACCGAACTTTGGATCTTACTCTTTCTCTCTCTTTCCATTTTCTCCTCTCCTTAAACCGCATCCCCACTCCCCGTCTCTCTTTTTGCTCCGGTCCACCACGACACCCCCTCCCCCGCATCCCGCGGCGTTTCAGGGTCGTAGCTCTCGCGAGACGGAAGTAAAAACCAGGGGGTGCAGGGTGCGAGTTACATTCATAAATAACGGGACACGTGACAAGCCGAGGCCCCCGCCGTATTACGGTGTCTTTCTACGGAGTGCGTGCCGCGAAAACCCTCCCTCCCCGGCCCCGTCCTGGCGTGGGATGTTTCCGACAGAGAAAACCTTGTCCCCGTTTTGTCGAAAATTCGGCGACGATATTTCAGGTATTCGTATCCCCGGCGGTTTTTGTCTCCGTGGGACACGGCACAGGTGCGTAACACATTGCGAGATGGAAGTGTCGCGGTTTCGCCTGTTCAATATCTTATGCCGCCGTGCAACGAGGGTTTCTGCTTTCCCTCCGGACAGAATTATACATAGATGTATACGTTCTACGTGCGTGAAAATCGATTACTTTTATCGTAACAATAAAATCTGTTAACGAAAAACCGCCGATGAAACGACGTTATTAAAATTACAGAATTGGAAAAGTTAAACACGCGTCTCGATATTACCTCAATTTCATTCATTGTAAATGATGAAACAGTATTTCATCTGAAAGTAGTCGAAACCCCTGAAACGCGATAAAACGTGCGGTTTCTTCCGAACAACATCTTGCACGATACGAAACTCGCAGGTGGAATACGCAAGAGTTTGACCGCACAGGTGGAAAGTAGCACTGGTAGCAGCGCGAAATACTCGAAAGGGATTGGTGGTCAGTTGCTATGTCCAGGCTGGTTTAATCCCTTATCCCTTTAAGCGTTGTGTATTATCCTCGTAAAAACTAATACAGAGGCGGCGTTGGTCCAACTCCGCGTAAAGCCTGCTCTCCCTCGAGCCAGGGATGTATATATAAAAAAGGAGAGAGAGAGAGAGAGAAAAGGGTGGGGAGAAGGCAAGAAGCAAAAAAAGAAAAAAGACGAAAAGGAAAAGGAAAAAAGAAACGGACGTGTAGTCGAAAGCGGAGAGAGAGAGAGCGAGGAACGCCGGCCCCTGGGGCTCGAAAATACGTCGGTCCTCGCCTCGTCGGCGGGACGAAGACGAGGCACGGGTTTGAAAAGAGAGAGTTTCGCGCACAAGAGGGGCGATATATCACGGGGCGACGAAACAACCAACCCCCGACGAGAGTTGCATTTGCATCGACGGACCGTTCTCCACCAAACACGCAGACACGCGCACACCCGTATAACCGATCGACACCTCCCCTTTCACCACCTCTTACCACTCCTCTCCTCCCCCCGCCTTTCGACCGGCGGCGAAGCGCGAGAAAGCGCGAAGGACGCCATCGCTTTCCCCTAACCCTCCAAGGTCTGATTTACATTTTCTTTCCTGGCGCGGAGTCTCGTTTCACTTCGATAAGAGGGAACACGCCTCGATCCGAGCCACGGTATTTTCAACCCTTGCGAGAACGGGAGATTTCACGGGGCCGTCGAAGGTCTCGCCAGGGGGAGGGGAGAAGGAAGCGTGGGGCTCGCGAGAGGCTTAATAAAGTGGAAAATGCGACAACGGTGTTCCTTGTCCTCTCTTTTGGATTTCGAGACGTGTTCCCTTTTTTCAAAGGGCGGAAAGATTTCACGGAGGGAGTGTTTCAATATTTTTATCGCTACGTTCGAATGTATATATACACACATACATACACACATATATATATATACGAAAAATGTAGCTTGCGTTTTAGGAGAGAAAAAGGAGGCCGGTTTAAACGATTAGAATCTTTGGAGGGTAACCGTAAAGTTTCCAGACCGTTAGACGGAACTGTAATCTGTTTCACGTCACGTTCGACAAGCATTTACGATTGCCGGTAGCGTCGTAAAGAACAGAATAATGGGCGACGGTTGACCGCATGATGGACCCGGAACAGTTGCACCGTTCGAGATGTATACGCGGGGGGAAGAGCCCGCACGAAGGAACACGCGTGCGCGCGGGGGAGATCGAAAGAAAGGCGAAATCGTTTCGTGATCCGGCCACGTGATGCGTTTTCGGGCAACGTCGAGAACGGGGAAATTCCCTCCTCCTCCCGTATTCCCTGTTAACTAGAGGGAATTGCCTAAACAAAAGCTCAAAGAGGAGGGCGCGTCAAAGCGAGGCGAGCGAACAGGAAATACGATTTGCAAAGAGCAGACGTGTCGCCGGGACGACGAGGTGTCACGGCGACAGGTTAGCGCAGGATAAAAGCTTCGCCCATACTTTGAAGATCAGAGACCTGGCACGAGCCTCTCCGTTCTCTCCTCCCCCCGCCCAATGCATCGCTTCCTTTCTCGGTTTACGCTCTATAAACGGAGGCAGAAGCGGCGCCGTTACACGATCGCCGAATCGTTGTTGGTGATAGATAGCGCAGCTGTTGCGCCCGAGATCACACGATCTCGAAATAGTTCGCAACAATACCCGAACACGTCGATTTAACGAACCCTCTTGGTCGCGACCAAACCTCGATACCTGACCGCCATCACCAGCCTTTATCTTCGAAGAAGAGTGATGATCGTCGCTTCCTTCCCCGCCACGCTTATCCATCGTTAATCGAATAAATCTCGATTTTGTTATTTGATTATCGATACGAACGATTCGTATGGTAACAATTGAGATATTAAAAACGAACAACAGTGTTTCGTACAGAGCAACGCGTATTGGATGAATATTCGTACATATTCGCGTGTAAAAAAAAAGTAAAAAATTAAGTAAAAAGAACGCATCAACATCGAATGATTCCCACGGATTAAAATTGGATTGAACCGCGCCAGAATATTACCCGTTGAATAAATGATAAAGAGGAGGAGGAGGAGGAGGAGGAGCGGCAAAGGGGCGAATCTCGAATAACAATGCCAGCTCCTAAGCCAAGTTCAAAAGCACACACTTTCCAGCGTGTGTACCAGAGCCATAATCACGAAAATAGACAGCTCTCGCGAAGTGCCAGAAACTGTTTCACGGGACACTTGTGCGCCTTTGAGATGCGTTCGTAAAATTATTGGCCGGAAAATCACGCTCCCTGTTGCACTCCAAATTGACAAAGTGTCGTTCGGCGGTAAGGAATTTCTATATAAATGGGGAATAATTGAAAAGCGGAGCCACCGCCAGCCACCAAGAGAGGGGAGGGGAAGGAAGGCAAGCCTTAAATAGAAACGCGCGAAAGTGCGTTTAAGAGGCAGACGATTAGTCTGATTCATCGCCCGGCCAACTCTCGGCCGAAGTTAAAATTTATACCATCTGTTTAGTCTGCGAGGCGATCTCTTTTTTTCGCCTTCACCAACGCTACTTGGATCCCTTCCCCCCCCCCCCCCCGCCCGTCTAATCCCTGCGCTCGAAATTCGCGAGGGAAAATTTACTGGCTCCCCGCGATCGTAACCTTCCATTTGGAAATCCGCCTCGAAATCCGGGGAAAAGAAAAACCGGGAGGCGACAATGAAACTCGAGTAACGCCCTCGAGAATAATTCTCTCAGCTTTTCAGTTGTACTATCCTCGTCACAAGGAATTTTCTGGTTTTTTCTTTTTTTTTTTTTTTTAATAATCGGTGACATCGATTTCGATATCGAATTATACCTGAACGAGCCGCCAATTCAGATAAATTACGATCATCTTAAAGTTAAGCTTTCACGATCGTGCGACATTTGAACTCGGTGACGAGTTATCCATCCTTGACAAGAATCCTTAACGAGAAATCAAATTCAACAACTCCCGTGGAGATTTTCACATCGCGGCCGAATTTTTCGTCTCGAAATCAATCTCGAAACGAGCGTCTGGACAAAGTAACGTTATCGTGGATCGAATCGAAGCAATTGGGAGAATTCACGTGCAGGGAGGAAGGGGGAAGGCCGCGCCGTTATTACGTTACGAGAGATAGGGCGTATTATATAGGGAAGAAGACCGGTAGCCGATGGGACCAACGAGTTTACGGTTAAGGAAAGGGCGAGGAGAGGTGGAGGGCAGTCGCTAGCTACCGTATAATTACACGAACGCCCCTTCCGGAGATGACGCGTTATTGCCTCGAGGCGACTTCCTTCGTGCGGCCCATCCGAAATCCTCGGGACCCTTGCTCGTGGACAAGGGGGAGGAGGACCCAAGGGGGATGGCGGGGACAGCGTAATCGCCTCGTTATGCCGGCTCTTGACACGTTTCGAGGATTTATGGAAAAACCGAGACGCAAAAAATCTCGTACGGTTCCTTATTCTATCGTTCGCCAAGCAAGAAAATTCCCTTTTCCTTTATCTTCCTGTGATTCGATGTACGTGCACAACCGATCTTACAAGTTGTTAAGAGGGAAAATGAAAGTTTTCTCCAAGGTTTCTCTACACGATTGTTTTCTCGTATTTCGATATTTTTCGACGAACGATCTAGAATATAATTGTAAAACAATATTTTTTTAAGTCTCTCTGTTAAAATGGACGATTCGACAAACGTTCTTCTCGCAGGGGCGCAAAAGGGTGTTGAACCAGGGCCTTGAAAAAAAAAAAAATCATAGCGGCGAAGATTCAATTTCACGGAAGCGATGGACGAGCAGCGGGAATTAATGCGGCCGTTTCTCAATCCAGGCCTATTAAATCGCGAGGATTGTATAAAGTAATATCCGAAGGAATAATCGGGCGGATACCGAGGACGATCTACATTCTCGAATCGCACCTTCCATGCCCATTCTTTGAACTCGAGTCCCTTCAGGCTTTATTGCTTCGCCTGGTTCGCTCGTGCCATTCACCCTTCTTCTCTCCCTTTCCCTCCACCTGGTCCCACCGCGTGATAAATGGCCCTGCCCTCCATCCACCCTCTCGCCTCCGTCCTTCGAGAAGGTCTTATCAACTCGGACGCGCACCGAGCCTCCTCGCCCTCCAAACCCCATTTCACTCTCTCGAAAATTCATCTCGGGTTGTTCGAACCATGCCTTCATTCTCATCAATTTTCCACTGTTTTTCTACTGCGATTTCTTCCCTCCCCCCTCCCCCCCCCGATATGAAAAAACACCTCGATCGAGGTATTCACCGTTTCCGATTTCACCGATCATCAATTCGACTCGTTAGAATTTGTGATACCGATTGGCTCAACTGTCGAAAATCCAAGCAAATTTCAAGACAATTTTTTTATTCCTTCGTCCTTTCTCCGCCGTTTTGAGAGAAGGAAAATCGGGAGGGGTGGGTTAGACGCGAGGCCTCGTATTACGATATGACGTCTTCTTTTTCTCGTTTCCTCCGGTATCCCGGCGTGCCGCACTATATCGCAACGTCCGTGCTGAATCCGTAGTCCCGTAGTAGGCGGGTGTGCAGGGTTGTGGGGGATGTGGAGGCGAGGGAGGAAAGAAATGGCCCCCGGAGGAGTGATAGAGGCTACCTAATAGCTCACGGAATTGCCCCTGAAACACCTTTTTAATGAACTATTGCTACGGGAAATGAAAATAGGGGAGACGACAAGCTTTGGCTCTACCGTACCCACCGCCAAAACCTGAAAACTTTCTCGCGGACAAACTCTCCTACCTCGTCTCTATTATTCTTTGTAATTGGACCGTCTTCTCGGACCATCTAAAAAGAAAGAAAAGTTATCGTGCTTGTTTGCCCTTCCCACAAAGTGTCTCCGTTTTATCTGAATGTGTCGGCGAAAGATGCGTTTTGGGGGAAAGGTGTAAATGAAAAAAAAAAAAAAAAAAAAGGAAAACAAAAAGAAAAAGAAAAGGTTCTCGACTCAAGGTTGTTAATAATAGGTTTTCCGAAAAGTGAACAATTCTAGAAAATTTTAGAACAATCGAAAAAAATGTTGTGAAAATTATCAACGAGACGTTGGTAGAAAAAAGTTACATAACATCTTCGCTTAAAAGATCACTTTCACGTGGCTTTTTTTTAAAGATACCATCTACTGGAAATACTTTTAATTTACCGAACAAATTTTTGTAAAAACATTCTTTCGTTCTCGGTAAAAAAAAAAAAAAAAATCTCCCAAAAACTGTTTCTTATCTGATCGCGATAATTTTTCCTCCTTCGATTAAACGGAGATAAATTAATCTCCTAATTAAGGGGAAACCTTCGAGGAATCCCGAAATATTTTCACGTTCATCGTTTCTCGGACGAGTCCAAGAAATTCAGACACCGAAAAAGACACGGGCTATCTATCCACGGAATCGCGAATAAATTCGACACACGAGGGACAGGCGGGGGATCGACCGGGTGGCGTTCGACGAAACGCAGGAAGAAAATTTTTGTGACGGTGGACGGGGGCAAGCTGAGCGCAGCGAGAGATCGGCCGAAAACATTCCGGGGAATTAGACGCGGGCTCTCGGCAGGAGATGGAGAAAAGAAAAGAAAAAAAGAAGAAGAAAAAAAACGGGAAGGGAGAGAAAAAGGACGATTTGTCAAAACGCGTCTAGGCTTCTCCTTTCCACTCTCTCTCTCTCTCTCTCTCTCTCTCTCGTTGTTACGTCAAACATAGACGATGAATCCGGCGAAATTCGTCCGTTAAAATTTCTCTGAGGCCACCATCGACTCGCGAATAAAACGTGTTTCTCAACGATTCCCTTCGCCCCGTCGTGCAACGACGCATACCCTCGGCTGCATTTTGCAAAGCCGAGTCGACTCGGGATGCGGTAAACTTCGATGACGTCACAAGTCCAGGACAGGGCGAACTACCCCCGTGGGAATCGAAATGTCGGCCACCTGACCCATTAAGGGGTGATTCGGCCTCACCGTGGTGGTTTCTGGTCAGCTAGGTAAGGGTTTGGATTATAGCCGTAGCCCGCGGTGTTTACGAGTCCACGAAGGCCGATTACAGTCCGCTCGTCCGGTTAGGTGATCGTTTTACGGGAAATAGCTTCTCTCCCTCTCCTTCTTCCAGTCTTTACGCCTCGATCGGACGTGCTCTGGAAATGTAAAGCGTCTCGCGGCGGGTTTTTCTTCACAACGAGACGATCGAACGAATTTTCGATCGTGGAAAAACGATTAACGTGTACCAAGCATTCGAACGGTTTAACGAAAAAGGCCTGGCCTCGGAAAGATGGAGGATGGAGGAGACGGAGGGGGAAGGGATCATTTCTCAAAGCGGGTCGACTGTTATTTCGCTGCCACGTCGAATTAGACCTTATTCCTTTTTGTTCTACGCTCCTCGAACGTAAGCAATACACTCCCTCGGTCGATCGTTCGGTTTTCCAACCCTCGGCCTTTCTCTCTCTCTCTCTCTCTCGGCCCGATTTCATTTCTTTTACAAGCGCCGCGTCATCATTTTTCATAGACCCCCCCTCCCAGGTCTCGCCCTCTGGATGAAGGGGAAGAGAGAGAGAGAGGAGTTTTCACGATACCGTGAAAACTTACCCTCGACACATTTTGCACCGGCAACACGGTCGAAGGGATAAAAGAGACGAAAGGGAGGGTAAGAAGAGGTAATACCTCCCCTTATTCTTCGCCAACCGCATTGGCACTTTTAAACGACTCGGGCAATAACGCCGCGTCATCGGAGTTAACGGGCTGAACCCGCGCGAGTCGATTCCTCCTCACCCGCGACGAAAACTTGCCGTTTCTAAGTTTCGTGAAACAAGTTTTTATCGATCCGGATAAACGTCGATGGATCTTTATCCCCTTTATTGCCTCGATGATTGTAGATTTTAACTTAACTCGCGATACGTGATTGATACGGATATGACGCAATAGTAATCTCAGTCGATCGATTATCTCGTTGTGTACTACCACTCTACGAATTATCACTCTAGAAATGTACCTATATACACTTTTTATTCTAAAAGACTTCTTTAAAATTCTACCCTATCTTTCTTTCGTGTCTTTCTCGTAGAAACTTTCTTCACGGAATCGAAAATCCATCTTTCCCAATTACCGGAAAAATTCCTTCTCCAAATCGAGCCAATCCCTCCTCTTACCTCGAAATCATCCCCGGATCGGAAACAAGCAACGCTGCGTGTAATCCGCGATATAATACCAGCTCGCATGAAATATTTTCGAGGCAATCCAACAAATCCCCGATAAAATATTCAACCGCGAGTTTCAAGTGTACCGCGAGCGTAGAGTAAACCGAGTGACGTCCTCTCGCTCCGCCCGCCGACAGCAGCCGTTCCTCTCGTAAACAAGGAATGACGTGGAACAAGGACGCGAACATGACACCGACGACAGGAGGAACGACGTGGCGGGACCCCTTCCGACGGCGAAGAAGACGAAGGCGACGACGAGCAAGTGATTTAGAATATTCGGTGGCGGATGTCAGCTATTGCTCGCCCACCGGGACGTCATTATGTCATCATCATTCTCCTTCGCGCCGACCTATCCCCGTTGACGGGAGGCGCGCGCCTGGACATCACTCACCCGGTTCACAACGTGGCATCCGTGGTGGCACCGCGATGCCAGGGCCTCCTCCTCCTCCTCCGCTCACCGAGCTGGCTGTCTGTCGGACGGGGCTAAACAATATTTATCATGGGCCATCGGGGGCCCGCTGGAACCAACGCTGAATTGGAGTTCCGGTGCCACCCACGGCAACGGACCCGCCTCGACCCCCAACGTCACGCATAATCGTCCAGAACCAGATTCGGCTTTGCTCTCTCTCTCTCTCTCTCTCTCTCGGTCTTTCGCTCTCGTTCTTTCTGCGATCGTTATGGGAAGCGATGCGACGACACTTTCCTCGTCGTCGAGAGGATTGGTAGGATGTGGGCGCGCGCGGTTTGCCGATCTTTTTAACGCGATCGCGAGGGGGAATGGCACGTTCGCGAGGGTTTAATGCACTCCTCCTCCGGAGAGGATTTATGATATTCTGCGATCGAGAACGAACGAGATAAGAACGATGTTTATCGGGTTGGAATTGTTGGAAGTGTTGCGTGGATAAGTGTTGTGATTGAGAAATTCGACGAGTCGCTACACGAAACATGGTGTTTAAGAAAAATCGTTGCTTTGACGGTGTTTATTGAAAAAAAATTGATACTACATTTCCAGAGATACTCGATGTGCAATAACTCCAATCGTCATATCGTCAACTCATATTATACGATATGCGGCATCTTATGCATATAGTCGCCCGTAGTGGCGAAAGGGTTAAAGAGAGGAAAGCTCAGGCGAAAGATGATTAATACAACGCGATACTCGATCGAGTAAAGTAAAGCTCCGCTCGAGGGAGGTGTATAATTCGGTTTTAACGATTCCAATTTCGCCTGCGTTCCGCCTTTTTCCTTTCTCTTTTCCTTTTTCCACCCTCTCCGTTCGGATGGAACGACCGAAGTCTCCGAGGAAATCATTGAATATGCAACTTAAGGAAATCCTCGGATATTGCGCTTTATTATAAACGGGCATCCTCCTCTTCCCCTCGAGCCCCATCGCTAGCTTCCAAAGACTTTGCATATTCCCGAATCTGAAAATATTCGCATGCAAAGTCCCGAGGGGGCTCGGTTACCCTAGTTATATTTTCCAACCGCGGGGCCGCGTTCTCGAGGAACGCTCTCCTCCCCGTTTCTCGGCGATATCGGGATGGAATCAATTTGCATAAATAAACCCTCGATAATGAACGTTTGCGACGCGAGATCTCGATGGGATTCATTATCGAATTTTTATTTGGAAATTAAAAAGGGTGGGGAGGTTGTTACTTTGTGGTATTCTCTCTCTCTCTCTCTCTCTCTCTCTCTCTCTCTCTCTCTCTCTCTCTCTCTTTTTCGTTCCAACTTTCGCTATTTCCGCGCCCAATTCAATCTATATCAATCGTGTCATTTTCAATCTGGCAGTTACAAAGCACTTGTTCGACTATTCGGTGGATAGAACGGGATCGCGAAAAACCTGGATACACAAAAACTGTAATACAATGAATGAAACTTGACTACCTAAACCTCTTAAAAATTGGGAGGATTTGAATTTGTCCAATTCACCTTTTCGGCATGAGGGCCTTTCCAACGAGTATATCAATTTTTCAAGTGTAGAGAAATCTAAAAAAAGAAAAAAAAAAAAAAAATCTCTCTCCCAGTTTTATGAATTTGATGATCGAAAATAACGAGTAACAATTCCCCCCTTAAGCCAGCTTTAAAACAACCAAAAAAAAAAAAAAAAAAAGAAGAAAAAGAAGAATATCATAATTTCGAAATCCAAAAACCCACTCGCCAACTCAACAACTGCAAAGATAAAACTGTAAAAATTTGAACAACTCAACTTCGATATTATTATCAGTATCCTCTCGTGCCGAAAATAAATACCCACGACTGATCAGAACCAAACAATGTGTCGCATGCGAGAGCCGCAAATGCGAGCGAACTACGGCGTCCGAAACCATAGTTCTGATCCACGGCGATCCATTAAAAAGTTTGGGGGGAAAGTTCGAATCCCGAAAGCTCGACTTGCCACGACTTCGTTACCCGCGTGGACCAATAAGAGGTTATGCAGAAAGGGAGGGAGGGTGAAATCGTTCGAGAAACCGTGGGGAATCAAATCGATGGAACTGGGTCGAGTGGTGCGGTTATGGGGAAGAGGGCGCGCGTACGTAGCAATTTCAGCATCCACGAGGAAGAGGTTAGGTAAACCCAGGTGTACGCACGTACACGCTCGCGCTGAACCTTCATTATAAATGGCGTCCCTCCGCGCTTCCTCTGTAACGAGAGAAGAGGAGGGGTTGCGATCTCTCTTCCCCGAAAGCGGATGAAAAGAGAGAGAGAGAGAGAAGGGGTTGCCGCGGCACGGCGAGAGATTTCGGGCTGAAGGAAGGATAGGTCGGATGTATAATTAGGCAGCGTTTGTAATTAGCGTAAATTGTTTCCCAGTAAGAGGGCTCGTGGATCTAATACCGAGCGGGAGGTGAAAACTATGATAAATTTAATATAATGCAATCCAGTTACCGTGCTTCACACCGTTGCCGGGGGTGTAATTAATAAAGGCGAACGAGCCCCCTCCACCCTTCAGGAAGGGATGACGAGCGAGTGTCTCTCTCTCTCTCTCTCTCTCTCTCTTTCTCCGTGTCGAGAATAGGTATTAATCACGGGACAGGATTTTTGAACGGTGGGTGGATCGATATTTTCGATCGTTTATTTTCCATCTTTGATCATTTTTCGAGACCAGAATTAAATTAGATGTGTTATATAATTTCGTTTCCTCTCTTTTCTGGTATTGACTTTGATACTTTGATATTTAACCGAAGAAGAAGTATACGTGGTATATCATTCCTCGAGAAGCTAGATGGCGCCACGGACAAGTATTGGTGTTCAGATCCAACGTAGGCCGATGATCGTTTGCTCGAATGACCAACGTTATCCAAAAGAAAATTTTAACACGCGGATCGATAAAAGGAAATCCAGAACTATTCCTTCGTTTCGAATTAAACTCTCTCGACTTCGATCACAGGGTTGAAGTTTGCAGGAAAAATAAGCGAGGGGAAAATTCGAGCGGTGGAACGCAGGTGCGTGATCCTCCTTCGAAAATATACTGTTATCCGCTTAACTTAGACACCGTCGAGACGGAAGCCATCGCCGCTCCCCGTAACGTACGGGTCCAATAAAGATCCCTGTTATCTTTTCCCCTTTTTTCGCGAATCACCTTCCAACCATTCGATACACGTACGAACGCAGGTGAAAAAGCGCGAGAGATAGAAAGAAAAAGAAAAAGAGGATGGAATTCGAGAAGGAAGAATCCGTGAAAGTCGTACGTTTTTAACAAATTCCCGGACTATTGTTATCGAACGTGTGGTCAACGGCGCTATAAGGAGCCGGATAACGTTACGAGATACCGTGTTGAGACAATAACGGCTACACCGAGGCCATCAACCGAGCTTCCGAATGGCCTAGCAAGGACTTCACAACCGCCATAACGCGAGACCTCTCCTTCCTCTCCCGCATCAGATACCGGAACGCGTGGATCCTTAACCAGTCGGTCTTCTCCTGCCGCCCGACACCTCCAACTCTTACACCTTTGTTGTTTCCTTTCTCACGTTTCGTCAAACAAATGAATTCTCCTCGCCAACTTAACAATCGAACGAATAATTCACATCTTACGTTACGTTACGAAAGAGTGTTTCTCCTCTTCATCGAGACATACGAGTGCATATTGCTCGTCGAGATCCGTGTCTCATTTAGCGAATCCAGTTGTCAGGGATTGATCGATCTCTGCAAATTTCCTCGAGTAATAATTTTCTGAATCGCCGGGGTGACTCCCGTTTTTCCCGATTTTCCACGCGGGGATGGAGGACGTAAGAGGATGTAAGAGGGAGCGAACAGGATTAAAGGAGAAGAAACTCGTTTGGGGGGAGGGGACGAAAGAGAGGCGAACGATTCATCATCGGGCTATCGTAGCCGAGAGAGGAATCCGTGGGCGCAAAGTTCACGGGCAACATCGTAATAACCTGCCCCCGGTGCGTAATAACACTCCTAGGCGGAGTCTTTAATAACGGGCCTGGGATGACGCTAAACTAGGTAGACAAGCGTTAAGTCAGCCGCCGCGAAGCAATATGAAGTCGGACCGGTAAAACTTCCGCAATATATATACACGCCGCGGCACGCTGGGAAATTAGAATCGCCTTTCTTCCAAGGAAATTAAAAGTTACCACCTCGAGGTAAAAGGAGGAGTAACCGGCTTAAAGCGGACATTGGCTGCGAAATGGAACCCTCCTCCGTCGAAAAGAAGGGAGAGAGAGGGAGACGCGAATCGAAGACGGATCTTCGCGCCGATTAAAATCCTATTTTCCTGAAAGTTTATTCAAAGATCGATAAAGGGCAGCGTTGCACCCTCCTCGTGCAAGGTGAAAAATAATCAGTCCCAGCCGCGAAGGCATATGCTCACTTGAGGCTGTGATCACGAAAAGGCTGTGAAGGGTTGTGTTTCGGTTCGCCAAGCAACCGAGCGCTCGGAGGGTGGCAGATTGTTTGATGGTTGATTGTCGCGCACCGCTTCGGGGGTCGTCTGATTGGGTCGCCGCGAAACATCTGCCGGCCTCCCGCGGGGCTCCACGACGACAATCATCCTACAATCGCGAGGTAATACACCGAAAGACGTCTTCATTCGGATGAAGGGGGGAGACACGTCGGATGGAAGCGGAGGATTTGTCAGTTCCGGGGCAGGGAAGGGAAGTCGGCCGGACCCTGTGTCGCGTGATAAACGAGCGCCGGCAATTAGGCTCCATCTAACCTGAACGGAGATCAAATTATGGGAGGAAACGGGGATTTTAATTGTATTCTCGATCGATTCGAAAATTAAGAAAAATCTTGGAACTTAGATTCCGAGGGTAATGATTCCTCATCAAGGGATGGAAAATTATCATTAAGATTTTGAAATGAAGAAATGCTTCGAAATGATGGATGATTTTAAACTTTCGTAACTGTGAAAATTAATAATTTCTAATCAATAAATGAAAGATCATCGGAACGCATTTGAATTTATCCCAAAATAAATTCTGGAAATATTATCGCGTAAAGAATTTTTTAACGTTTATTATTTCCTCTCTCGTCGGTCACTTAAATTATCTTAAAGACAGTAACAACGAGATACGAAGAGAAGAATGAAAAATTTTCAGAGAAGAAATAGATCACTTGATCGTGGATCCATAATCTTAAATTCAGATATCGGGATGAAATAAAAGATAAGTTCAACATATATCCTATATTAATTCAATATTCAAGCGCTAACATTTTAATAAAGATTTAAGTAATATTCCTAAATTTTATCATCGAAACCGCCGCTCAAAGCAGAAAATAATATCGTCTGCGAAAGCGACTTTGAGAACAGAGAGAAACGGTGCAGCAAGGGTGGACGGGGGGAGGAAACGGCGGTAGGTATTGTGACAACGAATTAGAATCAAAAGCGACCCTCCTCCTCCTCCTCCTCCTCCTTTCAACCGATACGACTTTGTCCGTGGCTCGACGACTTTCCACGAGAGAGCCGGTGCTCATTCCACGGCCCTGTGCTCTCGTCATCCGGAGCCGGAGGAGCAGCGCGCACATAATCGCGGCCAAAAAGCGGCGTGGAAGGAAGAGGAACCGTCCCTGCCTTTTAAAAGCTTGGCACCGGGGCTGGCCGCGATGGAGGGCTGGTCTGAAGCCCGGCTCGGAAGGAGAGGGGGAGGGGAAACACCCGGCAAAAGAGCCGGGGAAAAGAGAAGAGAAGGGACTTTTACAAAACTCATCCATCCCCCAACCCTGGCCCGCGTAGAGACACTGATACCTACCGGCTGACGGTACCCACCTACAACCCGACAACGACAATGGATCCTTTGCGGGCAAAAAAGCGTAAAAAGAAAGGGGTAACAGGGAGGGGGAGAGGGCAAAAGAGAGCGGTCCACCTCCGGCGCGGAGGGAATGAAAGAAAGAGCGGCAATGATGAAAGCATTGTCCCTGTTCAACGGCTTTTCTCCCGAGCCTTCGAGGCGGCCAGCCCATCTTCTCCACCTTCGCTGTCCTCCGCCCGCTCGTCGATCTCCCTCCCTCCCTCCCTCCTTTTCCTTTGCGTTTCGCCCGATCCCCTTTCGTCCTTCTCGAAAACCGCGTCACGTCTACGTCACGCTCACAGATTATTCGAAACGGCGCGTTGGTTGCACGCGTATGGCCAACTAGGACGCTTGCCAACGGATCCTGATCCTTGTTTTTTTTTTCAAGGGGGACGAGTGGATTAGATTAATCGGAAAAGAGGGTAACTTTGTGCTTTCTTCCATTTCCTTTCTTCTTTTTGGAACGGTGATATTCCGCCCCTTTTTTCAAAGAGTACGGCACGGTTTACAAACGATAAAACGACGACGAGATATTTATCCCGTGGAGGAAACGAATTAACGCGGAGAGGAGTGATTATTATAACTCCCGTTCCTATAAGCCCTGTCCTCGAGGATTTCGGTGACACGTGTCCACCGTTCCACCAAGATCGCGGATCCACCCTAATTCGAGGAATGTAATTCGAGAAGCCAAGTGTTTGCGCGTCTTCGAGCGCGGCCAAATCCCAACGGAGGAACACCCTTGACTCGCCCCCGCGTAATAACGCGATAATCTTCTCGCGCAGAACAAATAACAAATAATAAGGGATCCCTTCTTGGGGACAACTTCAACCCTTTTGCTGAAAAGGGAGCGAGCGCGTAGGAAAGAAAAAAGGGAGGGAGCGAGGGAGCTATCCCTCGATGATCGATCACAATCGGCTCCTTTCGGTGTTCGAGGAGGGTGTTGTTGTTCTTCGCTGCGTCGACGCTCGTGGAGAATAGAAGCTGTACAGGGGTTTAGGGTTACGACCCCTGCGCGCTGTTATTCTTCCAGCGAAAACTATTTACAAAGTCGGGGCTAATGGCATCAAGAGATTTCGCTCCATATGCCTCGACGCCCCTTCGAGAGTTTGTCACGCGAGTAGCTGCGACTCTCTTTCTCTCGATATCACATTAGCGTACTGTTTCTACTAACTGGATCCCATGAACCACCCCTCAGTGGCGTATCGTATTCACTTTCTTTCACGATTTTTCTTTTTTTCTCCCCAATATTCGAAAACTCGAAATGAAAAGAAGGTTTGCGAAGGTTCGGTTGAGAGCTCTCGTCTGATTTTCTAGATGATTTTTAAAAAGAGTTTTGAAAAGCGTTTTTCTTTTTTTCCAAATCTTTTTCGAGACTTTTTCCAGATTAAATTAAATTTTCATAAAAATTATACTTCGAGATATGTTGCCTCTTCGAACGCGATCGCGAAATTTATTTTCCGCGTATTTATTAATCCGACTCGTTCTCGTCGATCGAAAGATGTCCTCCGCTGCCTACGCCACTGATAACGCAGCATCTCAACGAGCGTAAAGCGAGCCGAGGAAGAGGGGGAGGGGGGACGACGAACGCACGGCGTAACGCAATAAAAAGTTTGTCGAGTGGGTCGAAACGTATGCATATTGACCCGGTCAATCTCGTAACGCTACCGATCTCTTCCACCTCCGTTTCTTCCCTTCCCCCCCCCTCCCCTCTCCCTCCGCACATCGGTGTCAATTTCCACTGGGCTCGAAATCGCGTAGGCGAGATCCATTCATTAGAACGCAATTCAACTCGATTTCCAGTTGACGAGCAGCCCTCCCGCCTCTCCCCACGCAAATCGTCGTCGAGAAAACGATGTGTATAGGTGTAATTGAAGCTCGTTTCGAAACCGAGCCACGTTTCTTCCTCCCTTCTTCGAATAACAATAATAAATCTAATCGGATTCACTCGCAGCATTTTCATCTCCTTCCCTTCGTAATCGATCCTCCCTTCCTTCGATCCTCGAATATCCCGAATATCGAACCGAAGTGCAAACGAATCGACCAATTGTACGTATTTTCACAGGCCGAGATCCCTTGTTCCCGGGAAGAAGCGAAGGATCAGCGAGCGGAGGAGCAGCGAGCTGGGTGGGCCACCATTGTGAGGATTTAATTGACCGGAAGCGGGCGACAATCCGAAACTACGAAACGAACGAGAATCGTGGTGGTACATACAAGCTACCCCTTTTCGCTCTTCTCACCCCTTTCCCTCTCGAACGCCTATTCTTCTCGCGTTTCTCCGCCCAGAACCACCCCAGAGCCCCCCCCCCATCCTCCTGCTCGCGGCTCCTCTCCCTTCCGCACGGCCGAGCGCGCACAACGCGCACAAATGGAAAACGGATTGATTAATCGTAGTAATTACCGATCAGCTACCCCGCTAATTAGATATCCGACTCCTGGCCACCCCTCACGGCCCCCAGAGGGTTCCCCTATACGGGACACGGGGCGATGGCGCGAGGGGATCCGAGGCTTGACGAGAGAGAGACGCCGCCGAGAGCCCGAGGGTGGAGAGCAACGGGTAAATGAGATTGTTACACGAGGCCGGCCAATGAGTCCGAATCACCGACGTGGTACGACACGGATTTCTGGATCCCCCGATGCTTTCGCTGCATCGCGCCGTTCGTCAACCGTCACTCTTCTAGTCGGTCGGTTAGTTATCGATTATTGACCACCTTCGTCCCCGTTTATTACGATTTGCTTACGATTGATGAAACTGGAGGAATGCAACAATGCGATTCATTCGAATCATTCTTCAATCCAACTCCGATCATCCTCTCGTTATGTGTAATCGAACGACACTTTCGACGAATTTTTATCAAAGGATTCTCTTCTCTTCGCTCTTTGACGATTAGATTGATTATCTAAATTATCTAAATTTTTTTTTTTTTCGAGCCAATACCTCGGCAAATTTTCCCGAGAGCGAAACTCGACTCTTCCTCCTCCTGCTCCTCGCCCCCGACCAACTTTTATCGCGGCATCATCAATCGCGGCCAACTCGTGCGGACGCGTCGCGAATTAAGCTCGACGGTGTGCAGGCTCGTTTGTACGTTGTAAGAGCAGGTGATGGCAGGGCCCGTAAGTCAGCCGGGTGTGCGGTGTCACCGGTGCGCGTATCGCGTCACTCCATCACCTCCTCGCGGCCCTTTCTCGCGTCGCTGACAAGTCGCTTGCACACGGCCGTCCCAAGATTTTCGACTCGGCCGAGCGTGAGCACGGGGTCTTCGGTTACCCTACAGAATTTCACCTCGATCCAGCTAACTTGGATCCTTGTCACGCGCCCGGATCTCTGCTGATCCTTCGAGAAATCCCGTCTTCGAACGCGTCCGACACGCTTCCGCGCGTGAATTTCTGGGTGATATTTCGCTTCCCTTTTCGATGGAGAAAAAGAATTTTCCCGATCGCGTTTTATTGGACGGAGAAAAGGAGAAGAAAGTAAATAAATTGGAGCAATCGAAGAAAGCAAGCGATTCTACTTCGAGATTATAATTCAAGATAATTGTTTGAAGATTGGAAGAACGCTGCGTTGGTTTAAAGGATCGATTCTCTCGCGTTTAACTCGGTGACCACAAAAATCCAATATCTTTCTCTAACGGGACGAAGGGCTTCTTCCGAGGGATTCTTCGGAACGAGCTCATTTGCGGCGAATCGCCTGTCCTCCCGGCTAATCGAATCGCCTAATCTTCGAACCGAATCGCTCCGCTTACACGGGATGCAAACGACTCGCCCCCTCCCCTCCAACTTTTCCTTTCTACGAAGAAGACGAGTTCACTTAAAAAACCATAAATTCGATCCAATCATACCAAAATTTTTAAAAACCTAATATTTTCGAATCGTCGTGCATCGATCTTATCGAATAATCAAAATTATGATATATACATTCGGATATGGTTGTTAAAAAAATGCAAACTCTTCTCCCTCCCACGAAGAGAACGAGTTCGCTTAAAGAGAAATCATAAATTCAATCGTACCAAAAACGATCATCTAAAAAAAAAACACAACCCATTGTCTCAGACATTCTCGAACATATCCTCCAATCCGAAACGTATCCAATCTTAAAAGCTGCTACTCGTTATCCCTCGTTACATTATTCGAATCGAACGTGTCGCTCGCTGTCCCTAACCCTATCCCCTCGCACGTATTCAATTTCCCCGTCTCCACGTTTAAACCGAGATGCGAAACCTCCTCCTTCCCGACGAAAACGCGCGTTGCCACCTCGAGCGAATGGCGCTCGGCCATCACGGATGATTTAACCAGCCATCATTCCATCGCAGTGACAGCCTAGCCGAGAGTTTGGCCCGCCACGTTTTCGCGGAACGCGTAAAAGAGATTAGTTCCCCCGCAAGTGACGTTTAACGGCCATCCCGGGCTGAAAACTGCGACATCCGCGCGTGGACCGAGCGCAACAATATTTGCGGGCCGCGGCGCGCAAGTAGGAACCGCGAGGGTGGGATATTAACATCCGGCCCCGGGATTTACGGCCCCATTCGCGTGGCTCCCGGGTCCCGGACGATTTTGTAAAACGAAACGTCTCGTTAGCGGATCTCTCAAGCGCGTGCACGAGCCGGTGCATAATACAGGCGTGTATATGTATATGCAATATATATATATAGACGGCGAGCATCGGGGAGGAGCGGTCGGTCGGTGGTTTTACAGCGGTCTAAATTATCCGTCCGACGTACAGTTATGATGTTAACGATCCGCTCGAGGAACCGCGACAACGACGCGAGACGCGAGGGGGTGGATCGTACACACGTCGTTGCCCGCGAAGAACCTCGCATGCGAAATCGCTTTATGGATGGTGCTGTTGCTTCGAGAACGAGGAGATTCTCCTTTTTTTCTTTTTTTTTTTTTAATAGTAAAAGAGGAACGGGAAGCAGGAAAAGCAATTCCTTTCGGATTATCTTCGTGGATACACATTTTTGCGTGTAATGGATTTGATAAGAGGATTGGGCAGTAGTAGTCGGTGCTTGGATTTAGTTAGCGCGCGGATGAGTAGAAAAATGAGGTACGAATTCGATACGAATTGCAAAGCTTAAACTTGTAATTTTGTTATAAAGTATTTGCAGAACTGTGTTATTACACGATATTCTTATTTTCACTCGTATGCGACAGTCTATGGAATCTTTGAGAGCTACGAGATTTACGCGAGAAGCGGACAATTACTTTCAAAATGGTGCAAAAATTTTCGAAAAATTCTTTCAAAAACGCTTTGTGAAAACGAGCTGTAAATATGGAAGATCGATTGGAGAGTCGTGGCATTTTTCTTGGCCGTGGAAATCGTGTAGGTGTGTGCCAAGCGGACTTTTTCGGGGGAAGGAACGAAGGAAGGACGGTAAATTTCGAGCGGTGATTAAGCGTCGTCTCGGGGGCTTAGGCGAAATCGCTCTTCGTCTCCGTTAACATCGAAATCCTCTTAAGACAGGGCGAGCCGAGGTGCAGCTGTAAGTGATAAAATTATTTCAACCTCCGCCGCTCAAATAGAGCAAATCGCGCGCGGATCGCGCGAGAAGCGAGGAAAAACGCCTCGGTGCGGCGCGGGAATAAATGGCCTGGCCGATAAAATTATTTCCGAGGCGATGTTAAAGAAAGGAAGTCTCACGCGGCGCCACGCGCGATTCTTCTCTCTCTCTCTCTCTCTCTCTCTCTCTCTCTCTCTCTCCCTCTCTCTGTGGAAATTGATCGACGAATCAAACTCTAAACCCGTGTAAATTTGTTGCGAGTGTAAGTGTAAAGCGAACGATGTTTTAAGTTTTGGCAAGATTTGTGCGGTTTATTCGTGACTTTCTCTGTGCGGGAATGGATACAGGGTTAATTTGAGAATTTTCATTTTCAAAGTGGATGTATCGTGGATGTATGATCATGTTGTACGAAAAGTAAGAGAGAGAATCTGAATTGAAAGAAAAGGATCATTCGAGCGTGTTCTTTGTGCTCGGTGATTTGAATATTATTTATAGATTTGTTTATCGCTACTATTGACGCGTTGCGTGGAAAATAAAAATCCAAAGTAAAAGTATGTATTGGCGAGATATTTTTACTACGACTCCAAATTTCCATTCTATTCGTGCGAAGAACAAAGCTGAAGAGAAATCTAAATCTCTAAAGTTGACCGTGAAGAAAGAAAAAAGAAGTAAACATTTTCCTTCGTGGAATCGCTGGAAGACAAGATTACGAGGCACGGCGACAAAAACGATTCAACCGTCATCGAAGCGAGGAGATAAACGTGTACGAGTAAACAACGTCGAACGCGTCGCGAATTGCGCAACGCGGTTCGAGGGGACAGGCGGATGAACGAGCGTACTGATAAACTTATTTCGAGCGTGTCTGGAGAAGCGGTAACGGTCGTCAACGGTGGCGGAGGTGTCGACGAAACGTACGGCCTAGGCGATAAAATTATTTCGGCGAAATAGAGTAAATCGGTGTGGAGCGGGGCGGGGAGAAACGGTGGACGCGACGTCGAAATAAACGGCCTAAGTGGCAGCCACCGCACGTGGGGCGGGAGGCGCAGGAATGGGGGTGGGCAGACCGATAAATAACCGCTGGTTTATTAGCCAGATACCAGGACGGTGGGGAGGGTACGGTTAAATTAGCAGAAATATTAGTACACATTTGCGCCACTGTGAAACACGACGGCGTTCGACGGAAGTAGTCGACAGTCGTGCATCATGCTGCGCAAACAAGGATCAAGAGGAACTGGTTTCGAACTTGGTGCTTCCATTTGGCATTTGATCGTGCGAATTATACGTTTCTCCTTCTCGAAAACGACAAAAATCGTTTACGAATGTCAAGGACGGTGACGGACACGCGATAAGGTGAAAGTAACTTTTTAATATTCTCGTTGCGAAACGTTGGTGCATCTAAGTGTGAACCGAGAATCGATTCGTATTTATCGTATTTATCGCGAAATTTGATGAGTGGAAAAATAAAAAGAAACGGAAGATCGAGAAGAAACTCTTTCTGATCTGAGAGATTAATCGAGCTGTTTACTTTAAGAAACTAACGGATATCCGTCGCTCGGATAAATTCCATCTTGAACTCAATTCGAGCGCGGTTTCATCCCCGCGATACAACCGGTAAGTCAGCACGCGTACGAAGGGTAACACACGGTAACAAGCTGGCAACGGTTCTAACTACTGTCCAGGCTGATATATGTGACGGAAAATTGTGGGCGAAGGTAGAGGGGAAAGGAAGCGCGAAGAAGGAAGAAAAGGAAAACCGACCGAGAGAGAGAGAGAGAGAGGGAGAAAGACAAAGAATACAAGGCGAATCTTGCAAGAAGTACTCTTGGAAGAAAGGGGTGGAACCCTCCTCCTTCGCGGACAAAGGGACAAAGGGAGGGCGGACCTCTGTGGGAGAGAGTTTTATTTCACGAATTATTTCATTTGTCTCGAGTTATTCCAATTAGAGCTGGGGACCGTTTCTAAGCGGGCCAACACCGTCGTCCCTGGGCGCGGCACCCCTTTTCGTCCACCGGAGGCAACGTTCCACCGGTGCAACGGCCACGCTCTAATTGCATTACGGAAACATGAGTTTCCCCCGGCGAAATATATCACGAAACTTATCGCGCCAGAGAAGAAATTGCCGTGGCTCTCGCATACACTTCGCCGCCGCGCAAGTGCAAGCCTCGTAAGCTCCAGGGCCCGCCTACGTGCGCCCTTATACCTGCCCACCCACGCCAAGCATACATCACGGCCCGCACTTTCGCTCAAGAAGAAGAAGAAGAGGAAGAGGAAGAGGAAGAAAAAAATCTCCTCCTCCTTCTTTCCGCCGTACCTTCGCTCGAGCTTCCCGCTCGTTTAAGTTTCGCGAGGTATCTTTTCCCCCTCGCGGGGAACACTCGGTGGAGAAAGCTTCAACGTCGGAGAGAAAGCAACCGCGGCCGAGGGCGAGTTTACCGTTTTTACGTAATTCTCTGGTCTTCTCAGAGGAGGAGGAGGAGGAGGAGGAGGAGAGAGAGGCACGATGGACTTAATTAAACTCCCGAAGCCGGGGCGAGAGAATGCGGAGAAGCGGTCGCCGGTTATTTCGGAGCCGAGCGAAAAGTTATGCGCTACTAATTTGCGCGTGGACACCGGTTACGGTTAATTACGAGGCGGGAGAACGTCAGCGATATGGACAGATGCCTGAGAAAATATTGGCGGCACGAGGTGGCTTGTAAACAGGGATCCTTGCCAGAAATTCCGCCCGGCCCGCCTCGCCACCAGATGCATGCGTCTCCCTTCCGCTCGCCGCGCGATTAACACCGTTCGGGACCGGCGCGGCCTAGCAATTATCGTGGCATCGCGTGGGCGTCCCTGGAACGTGCACCCGAATAAATATCAACCGAATCGAAAAAAAATCACGATCCTAACCTCTCTCCCTATCCCCTTCCAGTCTTCTTACACTTGATTTGTGTTCAATTACCGCCACCTTCTCTCTCTCTCTCTCTCTTTCTCTATCTGCGTGCGCGTGCGTTTTCTTGTTATAGTTGCGAGTCGGGGATGGACGTTTCGGACGAGGCGTCGCGACGATTTTATTTATACGGCGGCGCAAACCACCCGCGTCTCCGTGGCGTCGAGGGAAGGAGCGCGAAGCGGAGCGGGCAGATGGCACGGACAAAACGTGGAACGAGGGAGGGGACGTCGGGCAATTCGTTTCGCATTTTATATCCGGCCTCGGCCACCCGTCAGCTGATTCACCCCTCCCCCCCCCCCCTCTCTGGACGACATCGGGAACGAGGATTTTATTTCGATCCTTGGTGGGGTTTAGTGAACCTGAGACGGCGGCCGGCCTTCTCGGATCTGCGGGAATAATTTAGGCGGATGTTGTTCTTGGAAAATTGGAGGTTGGAGGAGGTTGGTGGGAAAGGTGGGTGGAGGGAAAGTTTACGATGGATCGTCGCGGGTCTAAGTGAGAAGAAGCGGATAACAAGTGTTTGAACGGGCTCCTTTTAGATTTGGGCAAAGGGAATTCTTCGAATTTGTTCGAAGAGGAATCTTTACGTAGATATTTTCCCCGGTTTTTCCTTCGTTTTTTCTAAATTTTCTTACTTGCGACGAAAAGTTCGTCTCGATTGGACGAAACGAACTGTCCTCGAATTCTTTACGATTCTTTATCTCTTTTTCGTTGGATATCACTCCTCTTCGAAATAATAATAATAATCCGTTTCTTCTATCCGTTTTGTCCGAGAGAGAAAAAAAAAAAACCTTGCAATTTATCTTCGTTGTATAATTCCTGGAATTTATTCCAGGAAAAGGATTTCGGTTGAAGCGAATCCAATCCCTTCCTCCCCCCTTCCGAAATTTCAACGAGAGAGACAACGAGGGGAGGAGGGGTGAGACGCGTATTTTCCGTGAAGTTGTTCGAGAGCGGAAGGGTGAAGAGGGACGCTTAAACATCACGGTAAACAGGGACCGGTGTAATTCGGATGCTGGCGCAGGTGTTACGCGGAAACATCTATCAAGATGGCGAGATACGAGGCGAGGGGAGAGTCCCGTCCTCTGTAAAGGGAGGTGAGGGGTGGAAGGAGAATTGTGGATCAACTCGAAGAAACGGGGGATTTCTTCGGGACAGGACGCACTAAGCTTGCACGAGGGTGCTCTCGTCTTAACCCTTCCCTAACGGATCGCTTGGAATTAACTTTTCTCAACGACGCGCCTCCAAAGAGAGGCGTCCTTTCTCGCACGACGATGGATCCGGCCAAAGAATTTTTACTTTCCAAAGATATTTCGTTATTTGTAAGTATTCGAAGCGACAGGAAAGGAAAGTTTAGCTTCTTCGGTGACTCTAGAAATATATATTTCGTATTTATTTTTTTATACGATACGATAAACTCAACTTTCTATATTATTATTATTATGAAAATGAAAAACAGATCGTTTAACGATAATTCAATAATCACGATATATAATAAGAATTTACGTTTCTTGCAGATAATATAGAATGAAGAAATTCAATTTATCTAATTTACCATCCCGATTAAATATATCCCACCCGTTTTATAGATCGAGAAAGAAATTATTATATCGGTATACTCCGCGGCCCTATCCACCACACCGACCCACTAAATAAAAGAAATATTCCGGCCAATAACGTTAAGTAGACGTCTCGCCCGACACCCTAAAATCGCCATCCCCTTCGATATTCCACCCACGAGCAAAAACCCTCGCTTCCAATCATCGTCCCCCTTCCCAATCTCCTGCTAAATTATCGATTCGTCGTAAAAGGACGCGGCATCGACAACAACAACGTGGAGAACGTCTCTCGAATGTCGGGACACACGCGCTCGATCGACGATAGTCCCGAGATGGCGGATCGAGCAATTAAATTGGCGTTTTCCGGCGAGAACGAAACGAAAGGAGCGAGCTAAATCCCGCGAGACTAATTCCGGCTCACCCATAAACAGCGCTCGAACGATTAACCGTATCATTATGAATCATAAGAGGGACGAAGGCACCACCGGCCTTTTATTAATTGCGATCGTTTCGACCGGCATTCCGCGCACGGCAAATTGCCGCGAGGTAACGCGAATCACCATAAAATGTAACTTCGCCATCTTGTTGCTTGGAATCTCGAGCATGTACCTCACTTTTTTTCTTTCTTCTCTCTTGTTACTCCTTTTTAATCGATGGAGAGTGAAAAAAATAGAAAAGAAAAAGGAAAGATTTGTGGAGATTTAACGTGCTTCGTATATCAACGACGCATTCCTGGAATATTCTCGGTAACGATTATTGTTCGGTTGCTCTCGATCGAAAATCGAATCGTGTGGATTTTTGGAACGGTAATATAATTTATCTCTCGTCGACGACCTTTTTCTCGCTCTAAGATTCGATTTATTTTGCACGAGTTTAGTTATCGAACGAAGTAGAAAATTTTAGAAGCAACGGTTGATTTACTCGACTCGGAAACGTTATAGAACTCTTGGAAGGTATTCGAAGCGAATTCGAATTCCTCGACGCTTATCAGCCGCACCTGCAACCGCATTCTAAGCGGATGCAGCCACCTACCTACCTACGAGGTTAGCCGGTTAACCTGTTCGATCGAGATCCTGGCGGTGAATCCTGTGCTGGATCGCGTTGTCGCGCATTTTTCGCTATCGCGTTTATGGCGTGCGGGAACCGAAAATCCTCGCCAAGTACACGCGCCCGTGAGTGCGTTTATCGGTAGCGTCAAAATTCCACTGAATTTACGGTACTCTCCTCGGTCTCGATACAAGGATTCTCGAGCAACAGGGACAAGAAGAAAGGAAGAGAGAGAGAGAGAATTAAAAAAGAGGGAAGAGGACGGTGATGGAGAAGGAAAAGGCTGGAATCGAAGGCTGGTTGTCTCTGGAAATCTCTCCCTCCCTCCGTCGACGGCCCAGATACGAAAATCGTAAAATCGGTACATAATAGCGGCTAATATAATCCGGTACGGCACTTCGCGCCGAGATTAAAGGTGCATAAAGCGGACTGTCATAAACGTTTTACAAGCTGCTCGCCGCCTACCTGGCTGCAAGCCGTGCAACGATAGATATACGTTCCCGGAACGTCTCGTTACGTCGATGGAGGATGGCCGTCGATACGATGGCTGCGTTACGATTTTATTTTATCGGTCGAAATCCGCGGGGGAAATATTCGTTTCCTCGCGTGTTACTCTCGCGTGTGGTCGAATCGAACAACGAGAAAAATAAATAAAGGAGTAATAAAGGAGAAACTCGTGATCGTCGATCGATGCTACATTGGGGGGAGGGGAAGGGAGGGGGGAGGGGGGGAGTGATTGAGAATTTTACGAAAGGTGAAAGGTGGAAGAAAGATATTTTAATTCGAGTAAAAATTCAAACGTGAAAAATATTAATATTCACGCATTTCGGAGAAATGGAAGGTTTCCAGGATCGGCGCTATTCTATCCTCTTAACGACTATAAATCGCGGAGATCGAATTGCTGAATTCCACGCCCGACACGCCGATACGTCAAATTCTTTTCCGCTTGGCTCGTTGGTCGTTTTCCTTCGGAACGGAACGCGAAAACCCATTGAAACGGTGGCTTTATCTTCGACAAGGGGCACGCCAGGAATCCACGACAATGCCCCCGTCTTAATGGCTAGTAGTAGCGGGGCACAGATATCGCGGGAATTTCGAAATCCGGGCGCGTCCCCTCCCCTTGTGCTCAACACAATTCCTCGTATTTCGCGCGATCGACGTATTTAGCTGATCGAGTTGTCGTTTAACCGACTTAACTTGCATATCATTGTCGCAACCGGGGATATAAAGAAGGAAATTTGTATCTCGATGGAGAGATACGAACCAGAGGTTGGGAAAGTGTCCTCGATTTCAGCTGGGATTACGTTAACTCCTCGAAACGCGCAACAACGAATCGAGTAAATTGGCAAATCGAATTACTGCACTCACCAGTTATTAACTTGAAGGATCGTCAACCCCGTGTCTTGAGCCAATTGCTTCTTCTGGTCTTCCGAGGGGTACGGATGCTGGAACAGAGAGGAGAAAAAGAATAATTTAATAACTCTTTCGAGAGTACGATCGAGCAATAAACGAGTGGGGTTCGAAAACAAGTTCGTTTCGAGTCGAATCATAAATTCGCGGACGTTTATAATGTCTATAAACCCCAATCGATATTTTTCCGGCATAAATCATTCTCATTACTATCTATTATATCCAAGTATCCCTGTAAAATTTCTCTCCAAACCTCGTTGCGATGCCTCTCCCGAAGGCAAAATCGCTCTCAACAGTCCCTTTCTCTCTCGATCGTTCGTACAGATTTACCATCTTCCCTCGTTGGAATTCCTTTATTGGAACTTAAATTTAAAAATTTTTTATCAACTACATACCGTTATTATATAGGTACTAAAGATTAAATCACTTTGACCACTTGACCCTCCCTCCCTTCCTCCTTGCTCGTAAATTTTAAACCTACGATTCTTCCTTAACAATTCGTTCAAAATTCTGAAACGTATATAATCTCCCTCCACGAACGATCGCAAATTCAAGGAATCATCATCCTGGAAAGAATCGATCCTAAACAACGATCTAAACCTATCCAAAAAAAAACCTTTTCCTCCCAATTTCTCCGCGTTACATCTTTCTCTGAACGACTACGAACTACGAAGCTCGTGTCCGAGACGAGGGAGGCCCGGTCGCAAAACTTACGCGTTATTTACGACGACAGTGCGTCGAAGCGAGGGCAAAGCCCGGCCGTTCCGCGTTCCCCGCCGGTCTATGCTTTTAAACAATTTATCGAGTGATTTATCGCGTAACAGGTAAGTGCACAGAGCGCATAGATGGCACGGGGGACTTTTATCTGGCATTCGCATTACAGGGCGTCGCGTCGTCTGGACGCACCTGCGAAATACTATTTATTGCTGGGCAACGACGACGAAAAAAGAGAGAGAGAGAGAGAGAGAAGAGAGGAGGAACGACAAAAATAGAGGGAAGAAGAGAAGGAAGTGGTGGAGGGGGAGAGAGAGAGAAAAAAAAAAAGAAGGATCGTTACCTCTCGACTGTAACGGAAGAGAGCCACGTTTTATCGCGTTTTGTCGCGTCGATGCAGATGCACACACGGCGATCCATCGTGCGCGATACCCTCGTATTGGCTTTCAGGAAGATGGACTTTACGAGGAGAGGGAGGGGGGGCGGGGAGAGAGAGAGGCCATTCGAGATATACTATATACGGGGAAAGAGAGAGGTCAATAGAGAGGGGAGGGACGGGGCGGAGATAGGCGGTTTACAAGATAATCTTTGTGTCGCGAATTATTGAAGGAAATCGACGGATCGGCGACGATAAAGCCCGTGAAAACGACAGGTTTACCGGTGAGCGAGGGATTTAATGGAAAGGTCGTCGCAACTTTGTCGCTCGTTCCGAGGTGGTCGTTATAAATTATTCCCTTGTCGCGTATGAACACCTCCCTCCCTTCTCTTTTCTCGAGAAACTCGTTTCCGAACGAGCAGCAGCGATAACAACCTCTACTTTGTCACCGAAATAATTCCACGACGAGAGAGAAGAATTTGCGCGATTGTTATTATTGTGGAAAAAAGTCAAATCAATTGAAGGAATTCCGTTCGAATAGACTTTCCCTATCACAATTATTATTATTATGGAAGATATATCGCGTCCGATCGCGTAAATTGCGACGAATCATTTTTGAAAATCGAGATCGGAGGCCGATATAAGGGTATCCGGTTACGAGATTGAATTAAAATTGAATTTTAATTCGGCTAGAGGAGGTTGGAGTTATACATAGATACGCACGCGTTAAAATTCGATACGACGCGTTTGAACACGTTTGTACACGGGGCGAGGGAGGGGAAAAATGGGGCGGCGTGACACGTGAGCGGGAAAGGGAGAGCAGCATGGCATTGGCAACAGCTCAAAGACGCGGCGGCGAAAGCGGAGCTAGATGCATAAATGATGCACTCCTCGGTTATTCCATCGGTCTTGTTGCGCGAGTCCATAAATTCGTGTATAAATCTCATCGTTCTTCCAGCGAAGTTACTGCTCGCATTAATTTCGCACTTGCGGCAACGCCGCTCTCCTATGCGCCCGGAGCAACAGGAAGACGAACGACACGTGCCCCAAAGTGCGCGCGCGCGCGCGCAAGCACGAGAGAACGAAAACATTGTCGCGAACCGCCTTCTTCACCACCGATGTTGATCCCTTTGAAAATGATACTTGGAACGTTCCATCGCCCCTAATTCGTGCGTAAACGCGTTTAAATTTATTTTTAATTTCGATGATCGTGTGCGATATTAACGTCCCGTTTAACCCTTTGCCGCTCGCGTTAAATTTATTTCGGGACGCGAATAAAATGTGTATGTAATTTAAAAAAAATGGAAAGAAACGAATAGAATGATATAAGCGTAGAGATTGATTATAATAATTTCGATATTAAACAAATCCGTATTTTAAGACGAATTTTTACGCAAGATTGAAATGGTAGTAGCTGTCGAATTATATCACGGGTCATATGCCGTGAATGATGAATAAGAAAAACGGGAGAAAAAAGCGACTCACGCGATCTACGGATAATCACGTTAATTATATTACGCGAGGTACACGAAACGTTAATCCCGGGGGGACGATGCGTCGTGCATCTTAATTCTCATCTCTTGTATTAACTCCCATCGCGATATTAAAGTCGTCGTAAAGCGAGGGAACAAATCGCGATGGCCACGAATCCATTTATCACCGAAAAAATGGGACACGAATGTTGAACAGTATTGGCTATGAGTCATACTTCTACATTTTGTATTTATATAATTTTAACTGAACCACCCCATCTGAAACCATTTTCATTCTTCTGTATTAACGTTTATCACTTCATATTTTCCTCGTATCGATAAAAATAAAGTAAGGATAGAATTTCTTTAAAGAGATACTTTAAAAATTATCGATTGAAGGATTTGCAAAAGTATTTCTAATAAAGATAATAACGCTCGATTCGGCATCGATTCAACTAATTTTTCAACACCCAGATTCGTATCTATTCCATTTCAAAAAATATTCCATTCCAAATCGTTCGGATGGAAGAAAAGAGTGTTTCAATAAAACGATATTGTAACAATAACCGCTCTCTTTCCCAAACAAAACCCTTTCCGCTCGATCAAGACAAACGCGTTCGAAAAAAATACCCACTTTTCGAAACCTGATCCAAAACCGGTTCCAATTAATAATTCATTCTCGACGATCGAAAATATTTCCTTCCTCCTTTCCTTTCATTCGAATCATACCGAAACTAAAACTATTTACGAACGACCTCTTACCTCGCGACATGGAGCACCACACCGTGGCTTCCTCGCTCGGGCAAACGCGTACGTAAAGCGACGCACGACCTTTGGAGCGGTCGATTAAATCAGGCTCTGGTTCCGCGACACGCTCGGCGCGGTAATTCAAGGCCGGCTCGTGCGCGAGCATTAAATTCGACGCGGAGTATCGGGGCCCAACGAGCCGATGCCAAAAGTTGCGCGCGCTCGCGTGATCCGGCTGCGCATAAAAGCCCGCGGCTGCACCGCAAGCGGGCCGAACCGCATCATATTTTTACATAATTAGCACGTGGCGCTCGTGGTATTACGTTCCAGGCCTCGCGTCCCCCGCCAACCCCCCGCCGCTCGTTACTTTTTCCCCAAGCCTGCGGTATTTTTGGAAACCGCTGTAACCCCGTCCGCCTCCCTCCTCCTCCTACCCACCGCCCCTCTGTATATCATGTTTCTTGGAGGCGAGCCATGGTATACATGCACCAGAAGCGTGGCCTCTCTCTCTCTCTCTCTCTCTCTTTCAACGTGAAAGCCCATTGTGCGGCCGTGTATACTCGATCCAAGCGATTCTTATCCTAATTAAATCGGCCGAGAGCATTGTCTGCCCGTGGAGTTTCTATCGGATCTTGCCAGCTAGCGTTCTCTCCATTTGTGGCGTAACGTCATACCCTGGGGTATATATATATATATGTATGTATGTATGCATGCATATGTGTATATACAGTATATATAGGCCGAGTGGGGGTGGGAGATTGAGACGTGGTTGCGGATTTGACGGGGATGGATCGCGGAATCGAAGATCCATCCTACGGATCGGGTAACGCGAGTAATTGGACAGTGATTACAGTTTTGGAGGTTGTGGACGGTGGTGTGGGTTCGAATGGAAATTTCAAATTTTCGGGAATGAATTAAGGAGGGAATAATCGAAATTTAGGAAAAGAATAGCTGCGACGAAGAGTAGATGATTTTAGAATCATGAAATTTTGAATATCTCGTAAGTAAGATATTTGGTTGTTGGTCGAGAAGAAATCGAAAGAAAGGTGCAGGAGTGAATAATAATCCGAGAGAGGGAGAGGAAAAATTGATCGAGAAGAAAAAAGTCTGAAGAAGTTTTCCACTCGTGTTTCATTCATTCGCGAAAATCCAACCGATCTTGCTCCGTGGTCGCCTCGTTTGGTGTATGCATAAAACAATCAAGATAATTGTTGAAGCTACATCGGGGGACCGAGCGGCTCGCTGCTTTCTACCCTCGTCTGGGATCGTGGTGGCTGGCGGAACGGAAGGCGGGCGGAAGTAAAAGGGACAAAGAGGGAAAGAGAGAAGGCAGCAGCTATCCAATTACATTGAAAACAATAGTCTTAAGTGCTCGCGGCGGTCCGTTCTGCCCACCCTTCCCATGCTTTTCTCAACCGAAGGGTTGCCCCCCACCACCACCACCACCACCACCCGAACAGGGGCCACCAGTGACGATGCGCAACTTTGACTGGCTAAAAGTATTGCTCGCGAGAAAGTTGCAGGTAACATTCGGCGAATTGAATGAATCTTGCAGACGTCTCTCGACTTCTCTCGGCCGTTCGCCGATTAAGAAACGAGCGTCGTGTTAGGTGAGGGTATGTTGAGAATTGGTCGAGAAAGATTGGGGGGAAGAGTAAAATCGAGAATCTTCGATGCTGGTGTTATTTCGATTGGAAGATAATCGTACTGCAATTATTATTTCAATAGATAAATGGACGTGGATCCAATGAGTTGATAATCTCGAATTTTTAATTCCTAATTTGATGAAATTTAATGGCAAGTAAATAATTTCGAAATAAACTTGGAACGCGAAACACGAGTGAAAGAATCACGATGAATCACAACTCGGAGACACGACGCAGGATCGTCGAAGCGGATGGCGCGGCTAAACAAGCGATAAAACGAGAACGAGCGATAAAAAGACGATATGAAAACCGTTCTCGGTCTCGGCCCGATGTCTGGGGTAGAAACGAGCGAGGCGGAAGGCCGGCTAAGTGTGTAAATGAGTCGGTAGTTTAGCCCGATTGCCTCGAGACGACCCCTTTTCGTGGTGCTACGCTAACCTATCGTCGCACGATACCTCGAAGACGTAGAAATAACCGTGGCCCTTTTCGCCGACCGAACCGCTCCCTAAGACGATTCTCGACGAGATCGTTCGTGGCCCAAATTCAAATCAGTACGAAACGGCCGTTCACCTCAACTTTTCTCCACCTTCCCCAAATTCTTACTCCACTCTTACTCCCTTATCCACAGGTGTGCTCGCTTTCTCGTTCGTGACACAAATTCATCCTTCCCCTCGAAGAAGATTCATCCCGAATCTTTATCACTCACAACGGTATTGGCGAAAGTTCAAGAAAACGAACTCCTTCGAGGGAATCGACAAGTGTCTGCCGATCGACCTGAACGATAATGAATCAACGCGAGTGAGAAAGGAACGGGCGAAACGATTCCGCGGTCAGATTAATCGAGAGGAATTAGGGAGCGGTGCATCCCACAGGTACAAGAACAAGAAGACCAATTTCAACAACGTCTATTAATAATCAATGTGCTCGTATTAGCATCGCGCAATGTTTCAACCTGTTTCTCCGTCGGATAGCCTGGTCGATAAATCATAGGGAACCGAGAGAAGCGAGGCGAGAGCCCGTTATTAATCGTCGACCGATAAGCGGCCGACCGACCGGATCCCGCGGAATTGCCAAAGTCGAGGCACGATAACGAGGACGGGATCCCCCGTTCGTGGACGGCGTCTTCGCGGGCCAATTGCACGCGTATCCTCGTTAAAGCGGGCAGGATGATACGGGGACCGGTTGTCACGAAGAATATCTGGATCGTAACAGAGTCGATCGGCCAAGTACGTGGCCGCGACAATTTGCCGGCCTCTCGATGCTGCGTCAGGACGTGGATGTCGGAGGACGGGCGAGCACGATTTCCCGTCCTCTTTCCACTCGAGGCGTTCTTCGTCCCACCCCGAATGACACGTCGATGACGATCGGTGCTGACTCCGACTAACGAGCGGGGCGTTGGGGGCGTGGGATCGCGCCTCGTCATCGCGCGTCTCCGTTTCACCCTCGGTGTCGAAGGCGTTACAATTCGGACCCGAAATGTTAGAGTTAATTTATAGGATCGTTGGAGATCATATACGTGTATACAATCGATCATGGTTTGCTTCGATTGCTTGATTTTGCTTCAACGATTCGAGGAATAATAATATTTTGCATCGATGATCTTGATTGATTCTTTAACGATTTGAGAAAATTACGAAGAATTACAGGCGGTAAGTTCGACACTTTGGAATAATTCTCTTAGGAAAAAAAAAAGGGAGGGAAAGAGAGCATTCGCGCCACGGTCGACCGATTCGAGAAACCAGAGAGAGAGAGAAAGAGGGGGAGCTTGGTCTTTGCTGATGCGAGAAGCCGGGACGAGAGACGAAATAGGCGACGTCGGCGCGTCACTCATCCCTAATACCTTCATTCCGACTGTCTCGTTCCATCGGTGGATGGCTATATAAGGCATTTCCATGAGCGAGCATAACTTCGTTACCGTCTCGGGGGTTATTCAATTTCGGCGTTAAAATCCTCTAATGTGCCGTTATTGCAAGCGGCTAGAGAGGTGTGGAGGGGGAGGTAATGGCTGGCGCACGTCGAAAGGACTTCCACGGGATTTCCTTTAAGAGGAGAAGATCGTCCGCGCGAAAATTCGAACGGTCGTGGCCCATCCGTGGATGAAACTCTCCGCGCACGGAATCGGAGGATAAAAGGGAGATCATCGCTTGATTCCCTCGGATACGTGTCCATTTGTACGGCGTTATTATACGAAAACGTTATACACGCGTTGAAAAAAAGAAAAAAAAAATTATTAAGAAGATGCTCGATGTTGAATTGTTTAAAATTTTTTTCTATCGCGAAAAGAAAACAAGAAGACAAGAGAAGAATTGTGAAATTTTCAGCTATGAAAACACAATTTCGAAGAACTCGTTCGAACACCTCCACACATTCTGCCACGCGGATATAAACGAATGGATTCTCTTCTCGACGTGACGCGCTGGTTCGAGCTACTGTCAATGGATCGTCATCGGGGGAACGCGATGATTAGAATCGGGAGAGAACGAAAACGCGCCGCGTCTCTCTCTCGGTGTAATTACGGGCGAAACACAATGGAATGCCAATGGAGGAGTATGCTGGCGGCTATTCGTGCCGGCAACCTCGAACGATACGAGATAAGCCAAGCCCAAAGATGGTATGCCGCCGCGATGTTGACCCCGGCCACGACACCGCGCGGTGCATCCGTCTGCCAGATGGATATCGGTTGCCTGAATCTGCCTCGTCATCGCGCCCGCCGCGCTCCCTCGATAATCAGCCATTCCGGCGTGAAAAATTCCAGCCTGACTTGCTCTTTCCTACGATTTTTCCTACGATCGCCGGATAGGGATGAATATTAATCGATGAAACGACGCTCGCGCCGATCGTCGAACGCCATCGAGGTTGATGATGAAAACATTTTATAGAAATTCCATTTTCAACAATATAGTGGAAACGTGGGATGTAATACGTGTAAAGAGACACGATCTCTTATCTTGGACAATCGCGGAGAAGCTGTTAAAGAGAGAGATTGGTGAGAAGGGTGAGCCTGGAATCGATGCGAATCGGCGACTTGCGGGGCGTGGTCGAAGCGGGTCTCTGTGACACGGCCACCTCAATCACCGTGCGACGCCCAACCCTGTCATTATCACGCGACCCTGACCAGCATGGGGGGAGGAGGGGGTCCATATTCGCGCGCACGTACCCCTCGAACCTTGAGGCGCACGTTCGGGGTCTTGTTCGTCGAGAGCGAACGCGTGGAAGGGCGCGTGAAGGAGGAGACGAGGCGAGGGGACGTGGCGACACACCTACCTCATTGTGTCGTGCGTGGTGGTTCAAGGTTCAATCGTGGCGACAACCCGGAAGATGACCGTTGACCCGGGCCGGTGACCCGGCTTTGTCTCCCAATTCTCATTGATTAGGCCTCGTCCCGCGCCCCCAAGAATCGTCCTGGGGCCGTATCGGGCTGATTGGGTCGCGCTAATGAAACGACTGACGGCTACTCCCCCGACTAATCCCCCGACAAGGAGGAGAGGAAGGGAAGACCCGCGATTAACTGGCCGGCTAATGGACCCGGCAAACTGCGCACCTGCGATTTCGTTATGGGGCTGTTTGGACGGGGAGGGGAGAGACCTCGTTGATCGAGCATCCGAGAAGGCGTTGATTACTTGGTCCAAGTTACTCGCATTTCGCGATTGGATTCTCGCCTCGCCTATCAGAGTTCGCCTCTAATGGAACAACAACCAGTTTCCAATCGTAGTTTCGATCGATAACGGTCGGGGAAATTCTTGAAAATCCCGCAAAGTATCGAAGACCATCACCAACATCTTTTATTTACTCCGATCGATTAATGCTATACTCGAAAAGAAGAAGAGAAATACGCGAAATATCGTCCGCGCGAACCAACCTTGGAACCTTGTTCGAGTCGAAAGACACGAAAGTCACAGGGGGAGGGAACGAACGAAATCCCCTTTGGAGGGGCTGCCCCTTTTCCCCGTGAATCGGAACCGAAGCGAGCCGAGTGACTTGTGGGAATCGGGATAATTACAACGTTTCCGCTCGGTTTAGACGCGACGCCGGGAGGATCCCGGTAATAACGAAACCACCTCCCTTCTCTCCCCCCTCCTCCCTCCTCCCCCTGTTTGGAACAGGCCTGCGGGCGGCGATTCCACGCTCATGCTCGCGCCGCTAACCGGCAATCATCCCCAGTCAGTCTTTCAGTCAGTTTCGTTGCTATTTAATTATCCATTTAAACCGTATAATCTTGGCGGTACGATGCCGCGTGCGGGGAACGACACACGGGGAAAATCGGGGCGAGAGATACGGAGGAGAAGGGCGGCGAGGGGCGGCCGGGCGTCGGCGTGGAACGTGGGATCGCGCGCCGATCGACCGGCTTTATATCGGCGTCGGTGCGTCGGTATCGGTATACAACCCGGCCACCGAGATAAGGATGGCAGACAACTTTGTTGCGAAACAACAAACGTTGTTGAGCGTTTCTAGGCCGTCGTCCGCCACGCGATACCTCGTCGTTTTCGCAAGCCAACTCCTGATTTACGAGCCGCTCAGCCTCGGGTATATAAGCTTTTTACGATTAGCAAAATCGTAAGGAGTTTTACGGGATGGATCGAAAGCCATCGTGCTCCCGATTCTAACGAAATGTGGAACGAGAATTTCTCTCTTTCGACGAGAGAGAACCGAGTTGGTAGTTTTTTTCTACGAGTTAAAAGAAACCGCACGTTTCGTCCCGAATTTCATCGAAATCGGAATTTTCTTTGCAAATTTCACATTCGCAAAATGCGACCAATTTCGACTTTATCCACAATCGAGATAAAAAGATCCCGTGTCCCGTGTTTCAATTCCGTTGGAATCAGAAGCCTACTCTCCCCTCTGCAAATACAAATCTGATCGATCTCGTCGAATCTGTCTGGACAAAGAGGAAGGAAAATAACTGCTGTACACCCAGGTGTAGTATAGATGAATATTTCGAGGGGGAACGCGTCCGACCAACTTTTTTCCACGGTGAAAGGGGAAAGAAGAAAGAGAGGGGGAGGAGGAGGAAAAATAGAAGGAAGAAGTAATTGGACTGTCCGGGAACAGGAAGCGTGGGAGTCGGGCTGGTATATACGCGTGTGGAGGGCCTGGCGTTGCTCGGGAATGGCCGTCGTCCTCGGCCGTTACCGGTATCGGTAACAAGGATACGCTTCGCGGCGAGTGCCATTTCGTTGGAAGGTTTACTGTCCGCTCGAACGTTGGAGCGGGGCGGTTGCGGTGGATAAAGGGGGAGGGAGATTAGAATCGACGCGGGGCCCGCGAGAGACCGTTTCTACCCCCCTTCGATCCCCCTCGTGGCGCAGGGAAGCGCGGAGAGATCGCCACGCTCTGAGATCGTAATTTAGATGATTATACGATACCTCGGCTATTTACGCCGTTACAGGGGCCCACGGCGAAAAATGGGAGAAATTACGGGCGGAGGAACAACCGCCCCGAAACGACGGAACATCCGCGCGTCGATAAATTACGGGAACGTATCCAAACACGAGCCGAACTTTCTATCGAATTACCATCTGTCGAGGATAACGAGGAGAGTCGTTTTCGTACTCCTCCTCCTCCTCCTCCTCCTCCTCCTTCTTCTTCTTCTTCTTTCCCGATGTTCCCAGAAAAATTGTGGATCCTTACCAATAGCTACGCTGTCGGAAGAATTTAACCCTCTTTCTTTTTTCGAAATCTTTTTTCTCTCTTTTTCATTTTACATTTTTTTTTTTTTTTTTTTTTTTGATTTAATCGTCGTAATATTATCGATGCGGATTGAAAAATTATAGATTGTATTCGACGTAGAGGTTGGATATCAGAATCTTTTATTTTAAAATTGTAAAAATTATATACATCGTCGATTCTATTATTCAGCGGATGCATTTATTTAATAACGTTATACAATGTCACCATTCAATTGTCACCTGCCACGACCGCGTCAATTACTATGTACTACGAGATATTTGGTTTAGATCCTGTCCCGATTATTCAATTTATCGTAGCCAATTATAGGAAGATATAAAAGTTCAGAAGCGTGGAGCGTGTTTATTTACAGACAACTTCCATTTTCTTCTTCTATTGTACGATGTAACATAATATTGCATCCGGATCGATTCGTATCGGATTAACATAAATACGTATTTCACAAATATCGTAAGGAAATATCATTTTCGACGAAAGGAGAATATTTTATCGAGAGAAGGGGACAAATTTTTTCGTCGATATTCATTCGATAGAAAAAAAAAAAAAAAAAAAAAAACGAAAAGAAAAGAAAAGATCCTCGCATTCTCGAGAAGAAGGAGAACCTACATACGACGAGGGACGATACGAGGATGGCACGAAACGGCCCTCCGTCACACAACGGAGTGTCGTCTATGCATAGATTCCGGAAAAGCACATTCCCGCTCCCTTCTCCCTCTCTCCCCTTCACCTCGTATAAACGAAATAGCTGTTAGACGATATTGGGATACGGCGTGTTGCGGGAGCGTCGATATATATTTCCGGCGCTCCTCGCGCCCGTACGATCGCCTTGGTCTGCGCTTCGCTTCGGGGAAACAGGGGGGGGTTGGCGGACCCTTCCGCGTTTAGTGTCAATTTATTCGGGATTCCCGAGATTCTCGAGGCTTTGCCGAGCGCGATCAGCCCCGCCCGTTTGCATAATATTGTATTTATTTCGTCTTGTAACCCGGCGCAGGGCGGCCACCAACCCCTTTCAGCCGACAGCCCTTCATCCCTCGTAGGGGATTCGTGACTTCGTTTAGTCGTCGAGGTACGCGCGAATAGCCTCATATACGGGAGCCAGAAATGGGCTATATAGCAGGGTTACAAGGAGAGATCCCACCGACCTCTGTCTCTTTTTTCTCTTCTTCTTTTTTTTTTTTTTCCCCTCTCCTTCGAACCGTGTACCGCCACCCCACGGGGTCCTCTATTAGCCCGTGTTCAACGGAACGACCCGCCTCGTGCCGTGTAATGGCCGATCGCGAAAACGAGATTTTCATTTTCCTTCCTTCGATCCCTTCCCGCGCAATTTTTCCACCATCGAGACGAGCTGCGAGTGAATTCGCGATTCGCGTGCTATTGGAATCCTTGCGACGAGATTTCTGCGTAGAAAAAAAAAAAAAAAACGGATATCTCGGTTCGTTAATTGGTTACAGTACAATCATCTATCTACGTGGTATGTCGAGTATGCTTCATCTTCCAAGTATTAATTCTCGAATCGAGTACACGCGTGAAAAAATCAATGCCCCTTCCGATCGTTGAATTTCTAAATCGAAAGAGAAACGTTAATATTGGAAGGATCCTATATTCTCAATCCTATTAAAATATCTCTCTCGTACTTGATTACGAAACGTCGGGCGTCGTTACGAGTGCGTGATTTTTGTGTCAAGTTGCTCGCGATCCCCGCGATGACGTGGCGGAACGTATGAAAACGTACTTGAGAAAACACCTACCTGACAATGTTAATGCTAGCCGGCACGACAGCGGGCCGGAATTATTGAAGCCGAGGTAACGGCGTGGCCCCACCGATAAAGAATGACAGGAGGCGGCCGTTATCGCCCCGCTCCTTTCATGAATAAGCACGCAAACATTCGCATCCATCGCGAGGAGTCGAGGCCGATAAGCCGAATCGCTAAAGTCGGACGGACCGTTATCGTGGCGTATCGCGAGCGTGCCGTATTAATTTGAATATTTAACCGTGCCGCTTCATAGGTTGCATGGCTGAGCGAATTTTTTCTTTTTCTTTTTCTTTCCCACTTGCTCTCCTTTCCCTTTCTCCCCCCCCCCTCCCTCTCTGTTTCTCTATCTCTGTTTGCTCGTTTCTTCTTGCCTCGATTCCTTCGGTTAGATCTTGCTAGATGTTGCGAGTGACGTCTCTATCTGTGTACTCGTGACGAAGGATCAGGCGATAGCGTGCGGAGATTAAAGACGGGTGGATTATTTGTCGAGGTGGATTAGTTTGGGCAATTAATTTATTCCGAGGTTTTCCTTTTTTTCGCGAGGGATCCATCCAAGAATTTGGCGAGGACGCGTATTAGGTAGGGTTTGAATGAAGCGAGAATGAAACGCGCAATTTTCGCGATATTTTCTTCGTTAAAAAATTGTAATGAACCGATCATCTTCGTATCCACGTTGCAGATTGCAGTTTTCGTATTCTCGCGAGAGATGTCAAAGAATTTGGCAAAAATAGATAGAAGATATATTATCAAGATTAGAATCAAGAGAGAATAAAATTTTCAGAGTTTTCAATTTTGAAATACTACTTTCACCTTCGGATAATATAATAATAATTTTCGATCGAAGGGATCGCGCGAAATCAAAACGAAAAAAGTAAAGCTCGGATAGCCGGGGTATCAAAAATTCGCGGAGAATTAACGCGGAATCGATCAACGTCCGTCATTACAACGCCCCCGAAAAACACGCTCGTGATTCTCGTTCCGTGAATCGTAGCGTCGTAATCGACGAACGGGGAGGGCGGGGAAAAAAAAAAAAAAAAAAAAAGAAAAAAAGAAAAACAGAAAAAAGAAAAAAAAAGAGAGAGAAAAATACGAATGAAAACGCGGGATCATAAAATACAATATTCATAATGAGGACACGGAACGGTGTGGATGGAGAGCCGTGGATGCGGGCGCGGGCGGAGGAGGCTTATCGATAACCCGCGCGCGTCGAAGAGTTTGAGTGATTGACGCGATCGGATGGAACAGATCGTGATGCGCGCACACGAGAAAAGTGTTGACCGCTCGTTCCGGGCATGCATACGCTCGCCGCTCGACCCATTGACAGCTGCATAACGCTTTCAAACAAATAGGAACAAATTCCTCGGCTCTCGTTGCCCGTGCGCGCGCTCGCCTCGTTCTCTTTTGTGCGGGGAACGCATTTTTAAACCTGGCCCGGCAATAAATATCGGCCAACGGGCACGGAAGTGGCCGCGAGCGAAACCCCCCTCCTCCCCTCCCCCCGTGTTTTTTAAGATATTTATGCATGTGTACACGGCCTGTTTGCGCTTGTAATATAACTCTCGCGCGGGGAGAGGGAATTCAGGAATTTTCGAGACGCGGAATTAATCTCGCGGTTCCACGTGTAACGATAGGCAACCGCGATAATCGAGGCTCTTAATTATTACGGATTACGTCGATTCGAGGCAATGTTTTCGTTTTCGGAGGGTTAATTGTTATAGGGTATAAAGTCCAGTGAAATTTTATCTATATATAATTTTATTATTGAACGTTGCTAGCAGTGTTACTATTCCGTAGTTGGCATCCTTTTGTTTATCTTCGATCTTCAGTTGTTCAGTAGCCCGACACGTGCACTCACGCGTATATAACCAAAATATATCCATTCAGCCTCAATCGGTATATTTCTTATTTATTGTTCACCATTGCAATAACCAACTAACGACAATAATTGTTTCAAAATTCTATCAAACGATTTGTCTGAATTCTTTTCGATAATCCGATGAGATATCACACCGATCTTACACTGTCTTGTCTGTCGAATTGATGATACAAAGGTATCATTTCGCTCGCGAATCTCAACTATATTCTCCGAAGGAGGAGAATAAAATTGTGTTGAGAGAACAGCAATGATCCACAACGAATCGTTGAAGGAAAAAAAAAAAAAAAAAAAGAAAAAAGCGTCTGTCCGGCAATCAATAAGATTGAGTCACAAACAAGCGGACGTGTTTTTGAATATTTCGTGCAACGAGGATCCTCCTTCGACGACACGATACCGCCGCAATATCGATGATAATAAACGATAAGTGGCAATAATTTAAAGTGTAACAGCTTTGCAATGATCGGCGGAATTAAAATATTTAAGGAGCGGCGCGTTAAGGGAAATCGAAGCCGCGCCGTGACTTCATAACGCGGAAAATTAAACGTGCAATGAAGGGTGTAATAAAAACGGTGTCCATTCGATTTTACGAACTGGACTCGTCCCGTTTCACGCGCAACGTGGACCCTCGTTCCCAAGCGCGGTAATCGCGCGTTTATCGTCGCTCCATCTTGCAAATATCCGTACGAACTTTCACGGAAGATCCGTGGAATTTTATCGCTCCGAGATCTCGATCTGCAATCCCGACTAATTCCGAACAGTAATTTCTTGAAGTTTACAGCTATATTTATTAGCTGTGTGCATTCGAGCGATATATTGATTATCAATCTCTTTAAACAATTATTTTTTTTCAATTAATCGGTTGGGCATTGATTCGTTTGAAACTTGCGCGCTAGAATACGTCGATGTGCACACGTTTCGCAAAATCGATTTTTCGCAACTTTTTTCCAAAAGCTTGGACTCGAAGTGACGAGGATTTCGAAACGGTTTCGCGACGAATTTTAAAATTTTTAAATTCTAGCTAGCAGAAACTTGGTTTTAATTAATAATAGATAAAAATCATCGGTCAAAAATACTCTACACGAAATATTAGTGGAAGTCCGGAATTCGAGATATGAAATGGAAATTCAGCTTCGATAATTAACCAAGCGTAATCACGGTGGATGTCACGATTCTTTTCCCAGCTGATTCTGATCATCACGCCCAAGGCACGTAACTATCACGCACGTCAGCGTCGGCTTCGACGCCGCATTTTCGTTGCACCCGGTTGAACCGACGCACTATGAAGATCTCGAGGCGTCGCCCGGGGCACTGACAATCACCTGTCCGGGACCAGGCTCGCGTTGCATCCACCGACTTGCAAGCCGCACAGGTGCACACTTGGCTACCTGGCACGATGGATCAATTGCCCGGGAACTCGTGTAACGCTGCAACCCACAACCGGAAGTTGCCATCTGCCGCTAACAGCGAACGAAACGTTCCTTCACGCCATTTCATAGAAATTTTGATTCGTGGTATAGCTCGATCTCGATCGAGATCGAATATGGAGAGAATCGAAGGTGTCGAAGGATCATCATCGATCCGAAATCGTGATGATTAAAAAAGCTTCGAGAATCATTGAAAAATTGCTGGTTGTTAATCGAAAAGCTGTATCCTGAATGCGTAAATTTCGTTACTCGTTTCAAACCCCCATAAATTCACATCTTGAATCCCAAAAGACGTAGGGAGAGGATTTAAAAGCGGATAATGCTAAATAGCATCGAGACACGTTAATGGATGGGTGAATGGTGGAACGGAAGTTGGGCACAGGTTGTTGTTTCCCTCTATCCGTGATATCGAGATACATCCTGTTGCTTCGCGTATTGCGTACACGACGTCGATATAAAAGGCGTTGTCCGGGAGGAGGATAGCTTAATTACCCGCGATCCATAATTCAAACGTCCTTACGAGGCGAGTAATGATTATCGCCGGCCGCAAGTAGCTGACACGCGGACGCCGCTCACGGATCGATCGATCATCTTGTCTTATCGACGAGAGCCAGCCGAGTAATTACTAAAAACAGAGTACGAGAGCCCGGTCGATTATCGTCGCTCGAAAGAACCGGCCAATCTCGAGTGCCTTCCACCGCCGCTTCCTGTTATCTGATGCAACGCTTAATGCGCGCCAACCAACGCGCCCCAATCGATGAACCTTTTTCAATTATTCATCGCGCCTCTATCACACCAATTTCTATTTCCCTTTTTTCTTTCTATCCCCTCCTCTCCTCCCTCTCTTTTTTTTATATATCGATCGATTAGTACTCGCGCATTAGGTGCACCCCTTCTCTCTCTCTCTCTCTCGTATTTTTATCTCGCAATCCAGAGACTAGAATGAAAAATTTTAACGATCTATGAACGAAAAGAGAGAAGAGAGAAGGTTGTTGATAAAAAAGAAAAAAAAGGAGAAAAAATCACGAAGGTGAAACGAAACGAGCGGCGTTTATTATCGAGTAGAAGGATGCTCACGCGATAAAGGGGGACAAAAAACAGGAAGAGGATTCGGGGCGGAGGGAAAGGAAGTCGATCATTTCGCGACACGCATCGAACGCGTTCGGCTCAATTAACCACGACAGAATTCCACCTCCTCCTGGATTCGAATTCGATATCGACTCGCGATTCGAGTCCCTGGGCTCGAACCCATCCGCTCGATCGTTCGTCGAATGCGTTGGCTCGATGGAGGGAGAAAAAGAGATCCCGTTGACGGGATCATTATCGTTATTTAATATCCTGGTCATTAGCGCGTCCCGTCGTGCCGCCCAGTGTTGTTTATGTACTCTTACGGCCGCTTTTAACAGCGCGCCGCGGATCGACTCGCGTGCTTTTTGCCTCGCGAGTGCGCCACGACGGTTCGAATCGCCAAGACTTTGAAGTCTCTGTTTCTTCTTCGACCGCCTCCTCCTTCTCCCGCAATAGCGGCTCAACGATGGTTTAATTATCCTCGCCCGGGATATCGCGTCCTGATCGGGGGATGGCTTCGACAAGAGGAGGCGGCGGTTATATATCGAGGCGGCGGTATGTCGTTGAAGACGATCGCCGCGAGTAGGATACTTGGCCAGGTGGATACTGGCGGGGATTTGGGAGGGGGTCTGGGATTTAAGGAGGCAAAAACGTTGGCACGGAAAAAGGAATCGGGGCGTAATAAGGGGCGTAGGAGCGCGGGATCGTCGCACTGAACAACGTGGAACAACGTTCCGTGAATAGCGACCGAGCATGCTCCCACGATGTTTTTTCGGGAAGGAGGATTGGGGATGGATGTGATTTTTTAGAATTTTATTCGTTCGTTGTGAGGAGAAAAGTGAATTCCGATCGATCGGGAATCTGATCTAAAGAGAAATTCGATTCTTTACGATTACTGTTGAATCACGTATTAACACGTTCGCGGTGACGTCTTCTTGTTCAAGGAAAATAAGATTTTTAACCCTTTGCACTTGTGTTTAAAAAGTATGTATGTAATTATATAATAATAAAATGGATAGCGAGTATATGGCGATATACGAGTGTTAAAGCGGAATTTTAAAAGAAATTTAATGGAATAAGCGCAATATATTAAGAACAATAGAGTATGATCTGTTAGCGAACCACTCTGCGTCTTTATACGATTTGAAATCTAAAATTATACCGTGTGTGATAACGTAAGAGAGTATTGTTACGAATTTCCATCGATAATACTAAGTTGAAGTTGGACAGCCAATCAGAGACTTATATTCAAAATACTTAAGATTAACGAAGAAGTAGAAGCAGAGACACTTGAAACAACTAAATTTTCTTTTAAAATATTAAAACTACTTTATCGCTACTCCGTTTACGTTCTGCCTTTCCGACATACATAACATTTGGGCCCCGTGAGAAGCTCAATTGAATCACGCTGGCCGGCGAACGTGTTGAACGAATTACGAAGTGGAACGGGAGAATCAGAACGATCCGCATAATTGCGTTAATTCCGTTCGAAACGCGTAAATTTCGTCATTTTCGTTTGGGGGGAGGGGGGGCGAGGGAAAGAAAAAAGAAGAAATTTCTCGGAAAACCGTGATCAAACCGTTGGGCGATTTCACGGAAACGAAGAGTTGATAACGCGATTTGCCACGCGGCAGCGGGGAATAACGCGAAGGAGTGAGATCGACGGGAGGTAGGCGACCGCGTGAGCGCGGAGATTGACAGCCGGATATTTTTATGCGAAGCCCCATTCGATAATCCGCGGCCTGTTTTATGGCTGCCGCCCGCGGTGACGGTTACGCGTAATGCATGAATTTCCACTATCCACGTTGATGTGTGTACAACACAGTTCCGGACGCGAAAATCGAAAATCCGCGACCAATCGGCCGCGAAGAGTGAGCGCGATTCGAGGAAAATTTACCGCTCTGCTTTTACCTCCAATCACCGTCGCCCCACCCGTATCGTTTTCTCCTTCCTGCCCGCGCGATAATTTCCCCCCTCGCCCTCTCTTCGTCTCGCTTTTTATCGGCCCAAGTTATTGACAGATGATGCTTTTCACCGATCGCGATACGCGCGCCATAAACATCCCTCTCTTCGAACTCGCTCGTGCCATCTCCCTCCAGACATTTGCGAGCCAATGATAATTGCCGAAATTCAAGAACGATCGATTCGAATAATCGTAGGACAGAGTTCGTGAGAGTTCTTTCCTGTTCCTTTCTGCCAGCTTGTTGTACACTTTTCACGAAAAATGCTACGCGTATAATCCTCGTTTCGGAAGAAGAAGAAAGAAGAGGGAAGAAAAAGCGATCTCGACGATCGAGAATCGATTTCGGAGACGAGTTCACCGACGTACGAAGCGAAAAAGCGGTGGCGGTCGAAAGCGGGAACAAAGGACGGGGAGGAGGAGGACGAACGAGGAGGATGGTCGAGGCCACTCGAGCTTTGATTCGGTTAAGCCGCGGCGCGTCCCACACCGATATGGCTGGTTATGCAAACAAGACGGACGCAAGGTAGACAGAATCGCGCGGAGTCGCGTTACCATTATTTATCTCCCTGCGGGGCCGGAAAGAAGGGTATCCCTCCGAGGCCAACACGTATCCCCCCGGCCAACAAAGACCCCCACGCAGAAATTTGCATGGGCATCGCGGACGTTTTACGCGCGTACCCTGGTGGGAGCGGGGGGGAAGGCCTCGGTTGATGAAGATCGGATTCGAGCCGCGTAACTCACGAGCGCCATCGCGTGGGAAAGTGCGAAAACCAACGAGATCCTCTTTGCGAGATGTTACTTAGGTTAGCTAGGATTACGAGGGTGAGAGAGGGCCACCAACCAGGAAGTGACGCGGCGTTGTAAATTCAAGGAGAGGGATTATTCGACTTTGCTCTTCTCCTTCGTTTCGTTTGAAAAGAATTCACTCGTATTATTCTATCAGTTGTTAATTATTTGCTACAAATTTTCTTCAGTTTTTTTTTTTTTTTTTTTTACGGTATGAAACAGTTAGAGTAAAATTATTTCGATCGAACAAAAAGCAAGAAGATTACATTACATTACGTATGACTCATTGATACAGCTCGAATTTATTTATTTACAAATTTTATCGGTCGAAGCACGAGGAACGCACGAGTCAAACAGAGCGAGGCGTTATAACCGTATACCGATAACAAACGGAACAGTAGAGCTAACGCGTTCGAGGGGAATAGAGCTATCGACGATACGAAATATTATATATCGCGAACGAATGTTTCCCTCTCGTTTTTTCTTCCTCTACGCGAGTAATTTTAATTAACTTGATCCCCGTGGCCGGGGATTCGCAAAGAGGTGAATTTGTTAAAAGTGCGTGTTTTTACCGGGGACAAGCGTGGGACACGCGATTGTGTGTACAAGGCTGGTAATTCGTGGACCTTTGTCGGTGCTCTAAGATACGCTCGCGCGCGTCGTTGGCCGGTCGATTTATAGACGCGCAGCTGGATAAAGAAATTCGTGGGCAGCAGGTGCTCGCTAGGAGGACGTTTATTTAGGCCTACGTTTCGGTGGTGACGTTCGCGGGGCCGAGCCTCGAATCAACGAAACCGCCCCTCGAATGGAGAAGGATCGAGCGAAATGCGTGTACATCTTCGAGCCGAGAAAAAAAAGAGAACACGAAGTAAAATTGTAACAGGGATAAATCAAATATCGTTGCAATTAAACGCAAGAACGTGTTCGACAATTTCAGCTAAGATAAGACTTAGTAAAATCTAAATTCCTTCAAACCTCACCAACGAACTTTGTCAAACTTTCGTAGCGTAGCCTCGAACGTAGACGAACACGAATCTCTGTACAAAGATTTGAAATAACGCTAACGTGTTTAATTTCCTTCTCAAATGTTCGTAAAAATTTCCACGGAATAGCATATAGAACAGCATGAGCGTTCGAAAGAGGATATAACGTTTCGAAAAAGAAACCTCGAACCTCGTAAAATGCAATCTCCGTCCATCGCGGCATGGAACCAGCAATCTGCAATTAATAACTGTATCACCGACCCATTACGATCTCGTCCTCGAGAATCGAGAAATTTGAATATTCCCGAGAGGAGGAGGAGAGGAGGAGATTCGTCAAAAAGTAATACACGCAATTTTGGTGCACGGACAGCCAGCCGCCTATCGAGATCGAGGCAGCGATTCGTAATTAGTAACCACGCTACGAAGAGGATATATATATATATATATATATATATATATATAAAGAGAGAGAGAAAGAGGGAGGCAAAAAGGAGGGAATAAAAGGAGAAAAGAGAAAGAAGAGAGAGAGAGAATAACGAGCGGGAGAAAAAAGAAGAAAGCGAGTGGCGCGGGCGGTCTGGTCCCCGGCAAATCGTGGCTCTGGCCAGTCCCTACGGCAATTACCGTCGGGCACAGCCTCCTTCTGCATCCTGAACCGCACATTCGACCTCTCTCGAGCTGCACGTACGTAAATGCTTTTTTCGCCTTCGTCGCCTTCGTAAAGTTGAATGCTGATTCCGCGTGGCGTGGATGATGATTAAATTAAAAAAAAAAAAAAAAGGAAAAAAAAAAATAAATCGAATCTCATTCGAACAGAAATTATCTCCCAATTCGTCCGTTCCACCGCGTACGAGCGAGTGTATATAATTTGAATTACGATGATACGCGTATCGTCGATGAGAGATAAACCAATCGTCGATCGAAGAGAGAGAGAAGAGAGGAAAAAAAAATTATCCAGAGGGAAGAAAAAGTTTGAACGATCCGGTCAATTTCCTGGTTGGAGGTTAACAGGGAAGGTAAACAGCCCCGACAGAATATTCAAGAGCTCGATCTCGAAGGACGCAAAGTGGTTGTTTGTGTAGGTGTACCTGAGGCTATTTCACGGGGGTGGCACGACGACGAGCTGTTATGGCTCGTGGACGCTCGCTCTAGGTTTGTACGAACAGACGTGATACGGAATATATGAATAATAATGGGTCGGCCGTAACGCGAAATCCACCACCTCCGCCGTTGCACAGTAGTCGGGCAACCCACAGCCCTCCTACCGCCCTCTACCCCTTCCACCTACTGCCTACTTCTACCTACCTCTCCCCCTCCCCCCTCTCCCCGTATCCCGCGAGCATGATGCACTGCGATACGGCTGTGATTCGCTCTGATTAGCGGTATCTGTAACGATGGTCACCCCATGGTCCCATTGTAATCGGGCAACGGCCAGAGTAAATATTCTAATGATCATCGAATTGATTTCTGGCCCGCAAGAAAACCTTTGCCCTCCTATGAATAACAATCCGAATAATGATCGATCGAGCGAAGATTTTGAAAGAACTTCGTTTCACCGTTTATGCACCGATTAATATTAATTCGATTGGAATCTTTATATCTATATATTTTACATTCGACGAATTTGTTTCAAGAAGGACAGGAACGTTGATTAAACTTTCTACTGAAAAGATACGGGCGATTGAAAAATGTTGGAAAGAGAACGCATCGTCTATCTATATCTATTTGACAGATTTGAGGATAGATGACGATATCGTTTCGATACGGTTCACGATCGACTCGAAAGGAGATGGCGTTTTGTATCGAAAGGAACAACATTCGAGAGGTTAGCACCGGCGATATCGGTGAGGGGAGAGCAGCTGAAACGAGGGACCGCTTCATTTTTCCGCGGTGCCGTGTACATATAGCACGAGCGTCGAGAATGGAAGCCCTTTCAGCGGGGCTACCAACGGTGTAATTGGATCGGCGCGTGATATAGAAACTGAATTCAATGCCGGTGCGTGAGCTTCTCCCGAACCCGCCTCGATTCGTAACGCCGATAACCGCTTCATAAATATGCTGGAAGGTGGTGCACACCGGCGTGCTTACATTACCGCTAATATTTCATTACTTTTAAACAGGACAAGGAACAAGGATCGCGCTAACGAATGCGCGCGTACAACTCCACTCCCGATCGCGTATCCCTGCGCTTCATCGATAACCATCGGGGAATATCCACCAGCGTGGATATTCCAGTAGTGTATCTCGCGTAACGAGTACACCGATCGGTCAACCGCTTATTTCCCTCTTATTCCTAACTTTTACTCTCTTTTACTATATCGTTTTCTTCTCGTCGATATACGAATGCTTTATTCCATCTTTTCCACCCTTTCTCCCTCGATTTTCCCTCGATTTATCTCGTTTGAGATTCACACACACACACACACACACACTTTTCTCTTATTTCCTTTTTCAAATTCTATCGTTCGATTTATCCTCTTCCAAATTTCTCAAATTTCTATCCTATTTCCTCCCCCCTCCTTTCTTATCCTCCTTTTCGATTTACCCTCACTACTACCCTACCAAGCTTTATATAAATACGAGTTTATGGGAGAGCGTGGAGCGGGCGGTGTTGCATTAATGTACGGCTGATTGCCCGTACATCACGATCCACCACCTCGCTCCTCCTCTTTGCGCAGGTTAGTTTACGAGTGGTGGCCGTGGTCTCCGCTTTATTAAAATATTAGGTCAGCCGTCTTCTCCTCGCACCACCTATAACGCGTTCACGCGTCGAATTATACGCGAGCGTCCACGGTTCGAGTTTCGCGGGGATGGAAGGTAGGGGAGAGGAGGGAGGGAGGCTCGTTACGAGGCTCCTTTCAGGGGGCCCCTAAGTGGACGTCGAGTTCGTTAGAGGAAGGCCTTCCAGCGCGGATCGCGGAAGATGAACAGGGTGAAGGCGGGAGATGCATGGGCTCGTGTTTCCACAAAGAGATATGGCTCTCGGTTAGACGGCAATGAGGCGCGAATCGAGACTCCCTCCGTCTTTCTTCCGCCAACTTCTCTCCGAGGTATATATCCCGCGATACACCGGCCTGCCCACCAGGTATATTATCCTCCCGTGCACGGCCCCCGCCTGTTCCGTTTGATTACCCGCGAATAATGAGAGAAACCCTGTATCGAGAGAGGGGTTTAATTAAGAGCTTTCGATCCCGCGAGAACGATTATCGTCCGGCGTTTTTTTTTAGAGAAGGAGCACGTGATTCGAATTGCGAATCCTTCGAAATCGATGATTTCTCTTCTTTTTTTTTTTTTTTTTTTCGAACGTGACAAATTCGAAGATCGATTTACTACGATGATGATATAGAAATTTCTAATTTTCTTATTTACCAGAATTTCGTTTTCATAATGGAAAAAAAGATCGATCCCCTGTGAATCGAGTGAGAAAAGAAAAGGGTGGAATCGATTTCGGGGGACGGCAAGAATCGAAAAGAGCGGCGGCCTGGCTCCGGTTCGTTAACCACGGTACCCTCGATCATAATTAAGGAGAGATCGTTTTTCCCGCGCGGACTTTGTACGGGGAAGAGGGGGGAGGGGGATCCCGCTTGCGCTCTCGAGTGCGCGAAAACTTTCCGTGCCGGAGTCATCCTATATATCACCGTCATCCGGAAATTACTTGCCCCGCGGAGTTTCTCCGCGATAGGGAACACGTGAAAGGGGTAAAGTTACGAATCCCTGAATTATGCTCACGGTCTCTCTCTCTCTCTCTCTCTCTCTCTCTCTCTCTCTCTCTCTCTCTCGGCCGATTCGAGACGAGGCGAGGGATTAACTTTGACGGTGGGGCGACAAGCTTCCTTTTCACCGTCGAATCGGCGGCCGCGAGACGTCGCAACGCGGCTCGCCGCAGGAAATTACCAGTGGAAAGGATCGGCAAGCGACAGCCGGTATCCGTATTTCAGTGTCTTCTGCTCTGCCTCTGTCGCGTTCGAGACTTCGTTGCAAATGCGCGATTCGAATCTCGTCCGAACGATCGTGATTGTCGCGAAAGGGATCGGTCAACAACGCCCCTTCCGGTTTGGGAAAAATCGACCAAATTTTGACTTCACCGAATAGAAAGAATAATTCAAACGTGTCAATGATGAAAAGGATCCCTTTCTCGCATCGTTCGAAGGAATCTAAAGAATAAACCGAAAAAAGAATTCATTCAGAACGGCAAAGGGACGAGTTTCGAGGCAGAATACAATCAACGTGCTCGAAGACGTGCTCGATTATCCTTCGAATTTCGTCTCTTCTACTCGTTCTAATTCGATTAGTGGAACATTTGCGAAGACACCGCGTTCTCGAAAAAGGAGGGGAGGCGGGAGGGGAGGGGGGTTCCGGCGACGCGTAACGAGACGGAAAGAGGGGCGAGCGGCCGAATACGAAAAGAGGGATGGAGGAGAGGGGGAACAGGAAACGGGCGAGACGGTCGCGTTTCGACTCTCGAAACTCTGTTGCGCAGAAAAGCGTGCAATGTGGCAGCGATGCGTGCACGCTTTGATACATCGCGACGAGCCGGTGTCAACCGCGTCGCGTCTTAACGTTTCAGTTTGCACGGCCGCTCATCCCGTGTCGACGACGCGATGCGCGGGTTTGGAAACCGACCGCCAAACGGAAATAGACGGCTTCCGCGCCAATAAAAGCTCGCGGATCTCGCGACTGAATTACGCTGCTGAAACTACTTTCTGCGAACGTAGTTCCCCTCGTCCCCACCCTCCTCGGTTCATCGTGTTTTAAAGTCGAGAGAGAACTCGCGAAGAAACGAGACGAATGTCTTTTGAGATGTTTCGCGATGTTGCGAATCTGTCGCTCGATTCGAGCTTGGAACGGACGAAGGAAGAGAAATTCAACAGTTTTTTTTTTTTTTTTGATGAAGCTGCGAGAAAGTGAATTTTTACGAGCACGTGCACTTTTGTTAGACGATGTCGATAAACGAAGATCGTTAGCAAGGAAAAAGTAATTAAAATAAATCATATAAAGGAGAACAATACTATTCCCCTCCTCCCCCTCTATTAAGAGAACACAAAAATTTCCACGCGAAATCCTTCTCAAACGAAAAAAATACCATCCAATTAACTTTTTCCTACAACCTCTTTACTCTTTCCCCTCCAAGACTTGGAAAACGCAGGCAGGAAGGTATGATTCACGCGACCACGTTAATAAACACGCTTCTTCTTATCGGGGGACGACGGGTGTCCACGGCGAGTGAAACATCTCCTGAATTTTCAGTAGAGAAGGTCAGTGAGCCGCGGCCGGCCGTACGTCACGAGAGTGGACCTCTCTCGCGTATTACATCGAAATCCACTAAACCTCAATCACCGCGTTTCGCGCGTGTAGCAGAATATCGTGGCGGGTGCATAAAGTTCGACGAAGTGTTTGCGGTCGAAGCGCCGAAACCAGCATTTCGTTCCCCCTCATTTTTATTTTTATCCCCCGCGAAGAGAAGGAGGGGGAAGAGTCGAAAGACGATCTGGATAAAAAAAAAAAAAAGAAAGAAATGATGGCGGTGGCCGGAGGCGGAGTAAGTATGTCCTAAGTGCATTTAACGATTATTTTATATTAACGGGTGAATTTATTAGCGGCCTCCATTATCGGGCTTGGACGGCCCCAAGGCGAGGATCGTGCGTACTTTCTCGCCTTTCGTTCCTTTTTTTTTTTTTTATCGAGAAGAAGGGGGAGAGAAATAAGTGTCCCGAGAACAGAAGGAAAGGAAGAAGGAGTAACGTGTGGAGCACGGTCCGCGCCTTTGTCCGCCGTCTTTGTTTCCGATACTCTTCACAACGCTTCAAAGAACTTCCCCTCGTCCTCGAATAGCATCGACAGCGGCTCCCTCGATCGTTTCTAAATAAATTTAGAAGCTCGAAGCTTCTCTCCGCTTTGGCTGTTGGCTATTCGGAGGAATAGAGATACATCGATGTTGCGCAGGCAAAAATTCCTTTATCAAAAGTGACGAAGAAGGAAAGGATACAAAGAGAAGGTTTAACGATACCACGAACATTCTCTCGCGAGATAAGATTCCTTTTTTTTTTTTCTTTCTTCACGAATACGTCGCGCCATCGTTTCCGCCCGCCTTTCGATTCGTGGAATCTCGTTCCCTCGCGAGAGGGGCAGAAAAATCGCGGACGAGGGAGCAAAGAAGCCAAGTTCCCCGCGGATATCGGGAAATTAATAACGAGTTTCCTGAGGGGTGGTGCCCTCGCGGAAAATACGAAAATTCATTCCATTCGCGGAACGCGGTCGGGTCTCTGGTGGGTAACTAAGGCCTCTTTTCAATCCTCGTGAACCACCCCGAGGATGATGGTGCTGGTACCTTCTCCTCTCTCTCTCTCTCTCTTTTTTCTGGAAACCTCGCGCCAGAAACTTGTTCCAGAGAGACTCCATCCAGAGGAGGAGAAGGAGGAGGAGGAGGAAAAAAGGAAGAAGACTAGTTCTCTGGATCTGAAGACCGCAAGAGGTGGTCTCGGGCCAAAAGAAAGGGCCGGGGGTGTGTTATGCCGCCCCTGGGACAAACCCTGATGGGGTTATGAGCCTCCGAGGCCTACTCTTTCCACTCGCTTTCCACATCCCGTTTTCCTTCCATTCTATTCCATAATACGCCGGGAGATGTATACGTCCTGCAGGACGGCCGCAAAATGCGTTCTAGATTGCATTCGGATATAGGGAGATTCACGGGGCAGGAATAGAGCGGGAGAGAGACGGTGGCAAGAGCTATCGTAAGAAAGAAGGAAGGAGAGAGAGAGAGAGAGAGAGAGAGAGAGAGAGGGCAATCCTTGGTGGAAAGATCGAGCTGGGATTTGCGAGGGTGTCCCGATTACTTTTCGCATCGGTGATTCGCCTTATATTCTAAGAATCGAACGACCCCGATCGAGCGAGAGATCGAGCGCACTTTCTACTTACTTCCCTTGTAAATACATATACCTCCGAAATTTAATCCTGATCCCTGGGGGGGGGGGATCGAGATTGAAGGAGCATCGGAATCGAACGTGTTTCTGGGTACTCACCTGGAACAGAAAGAGAGAAAGGTAGGATTAGTAGAGTAATAACGAGACAACTCGGGTTTCTTGTGATATATACGCGTACGTATATAAATATATCGATAGAAGCTCGTCGTGAAGATCCGAAATGATACGCGCGTACCGAACACGTAAAAGGAAAAACACGTGTTCACGACACGTCAATCCAGCGCGTCACTGGAACCTGTTAAGTTGATTTTAAGCGACCCTATCCTATCCGAAAAATCGATACACGAGAACGTGTTCTCAACGACCATTCCGTTTCCTCTCGATCGATCGTTCTCGATGGTAATATCTCATTAAACGTTGGTTGGATGCTCGCTCGCTTTTTACTGTCCAATCGTTCACGCCTCGTGACGATTCTTTTTCTCTGGCCCATTTTCTTCTCGCCCATCTTTCTTAAGCATATCAATGATAATAACGGAGCACGAGAAATAACCAGATAATAACCAAGTTACGTACACACGTGATTACGTTCATACGACGATAGAAAAGAAAAAGAAAAATCGGAGATTCTTCTTCGACGAGAAATTCGGCGAAGAATCCTTTACGCACTGTAAGGAGGAAAAGGAAGAAAAGAATGCTCGTTGTACTCGGTGAATCGAAAGCTTGTAAGTCGATCGAGAGGGGTGGAAGGGGGTGTGATTAATAAACCGGTATGCTAATTTCGCGTGGACAGAACCCGGTGTTTTTGTGCTCGGCCGCTGTTGTAAGGCAAGAAATCGAGCGCACGAGGTTCCGTATCGACGAGAGAAAGATGTATGCAAATCGGCGGCGGTGTATTAAAGTTCGCCCATTCCGAGATCGACCTCGCTCACGACAATCGACGGCCCGTGTAATTAAATTATTAAGTCGATTAAGTACAAGTGCGCGCCTTGTCCCGTGTTCTCTCCTGCAACGGAACGGGGGAAGGAGGAGGAGGAGGCTCGGTACGAGGAGGTGTACGTTTGTGCGAATGCGCCTTCGATATGATCGATCTCGCTTTGTATTAATCGCTGCTTCCATTATGCGCTCATTAATTCAAGTGTTTCGATTATTACGAATATTCGGGACAAAATCTTGTTAGGCTTGCAGTTTATTTCTCGTAACTTTTGCACTTTCTTTGATGATTGAAATCTAGCGAGAAAAATCCAGTTCTCGCGCGTTTTTAAACGCGATATAGAAAATAAATCGGATTATTCACTTCATTCAATAATTTCAGGATTATTCGATCAATTCTTGGAGGATGAAATCAGAAATCCCCGGCCAATCTTCCGAAATGACAGTCGATGAAAAGTGCGCTCTCGAATCCTGCTGCTCGGCTTCCATTTACGGCTCGTAACAAGAGGAGCCAGATGGGGCGAGTTTGGACAACGCGAACGACCGTAATTTAAATGAACGGTGGAGTTTCGTCGACGGAAGAAGAAGAAGAAGAAGAAGAGGAGTCGGGCGGAAGATGGGAAAAGAGGGACACACGAGAAGTTTTCCGGCAGGCAGCGAGCTTTGTGCTCGGGCAAAGGGTGTCTCGCGGCAGCCGGAGGGTGTAACCCCGGCTTATTCATACGCAGGAAACGAAGGAAACTCGAGAGGACGCGAAACACGCTTTTACGGAGCCCCGTCCGGCCGATAACGTCTCGCGCGGCCTCTCTCGCGGCGAACGTCACGCGAGTCGAACTTGTTTCTCGTGAAAGAGCGGATGGAGAGCGGATTCCGTCCGAATGAAAACTGTCGAAAAGGCGTGGCGTATGCTTCGATGGATACACACCTTCGTTGAGAACACGTTCGCTCCCTTCGAATTTTTCAATTCTATCGATGCGTTTGTTTGCGTTGAATCGATAATTTATTAACACACACGTGTAAATATTTATTATTGTTATTATTGGTCGATGAAGAGAATCTTGAGGAGAATCTCTGTCTCGATATAAGGAAATCTTTCCTTGAAACGCGAAATTGGAAGCTGGTTAGACCGCGATATATTATATAGAATGGATATTGCCATATTAAAAACGAGGAGTGGTTGAAAAACGAAGATAATTACCACGGCGCCGATAGTCACCACGGTGACAGAGATCAAGTCTCTGTGGTGGTGCAAAGCGAAGAGTAGAGCCGCGAGTTGATAACCCGGCCGTAAATTAAGATCTGAGACAAAGAGAGGGAAGAGATAGAGAGGAGGACGGGCAACAATATCGATCGACGATGCAAGACGGAAAGAGAGAGAGAGAGAGAGAAACGGAGGCGTGCTGGGCAGGTTGGAATCGCGAGTATATGTTCGTTAATTTCCTCCGAGGAACAGGTACACCGGGGTCGGGATCTTCTTTTTTCGCTTTCGTTTCTTCTGCGTTCGTAAACAGAAAAGAACATGCGCTGGATTACGAGACGCCCCGCGGTCTCGCGCGTGTAAACGCTTCTTATCGCGGCAACGATTGATAAATACGCGAGTGATTTTCACGTTTCCGCGTTCACGTGAAATCCCTTGACGATCACTCGCTTCTGGAAAGTTAGTCAGTTAGTTGACAAACAAATGATAAACAAATGTAAATGGAATAGCAAGTGAAAAAAGAACTTGGTGTCATGTTGTTATGGAATATATAAAGTTCATTGAAATTTTATTTATAATTTTATTATTGAACGTTGCCAGCAGTATCACTATTTCACAGTTGGTATCTTTTCGTTTATCTTCAATACGCGCTCTTCAAATGTTTTGTAAATAGATACGCGCATTTACGTATAATTAGAATACACTCGTTCAGCTAAATCCGCATATTTTATTTACTGTTTACCACGTGCATAACACATGTTAAGGAATGATGACACTTTTTTTCTTTTCGACAATTTCGATTCGTAGAAACGACTATCGTTGGAATGATCCTCGTGCAAAATTAAATTTTTCCACTCGAATAGAAATGCGTAAATGTCTCGTATCTTAGCCATTAATCGTGATATAAGCGTTATTGCGAGCGAACTGAATCATCACTTTTATACGAAATTGGATAACGCGCGAGACGGCGGCACAAGATGTGGAAACTTTCTCAATCTAAAATTATAAATTCGGGAACGAGAAACCAATTTCGGCGAATCGTACGAGCGCCTCGAGAGTCGTGGAGAGGCCGCGGAGAGGCGAGGAAGATCGTGTTCGAAGATTTGCTTTTCCCCGCGACGGGACCTTACCTCTATTCCGCCTGCCTCCCTTTCGCGCCACGCTACGAGTCCGCCCCCCCCGGTTTATGGGGGCGATGCGTCGCCCTTGTAAAACCATTTTCAGATAACGCATCGCGTCCATTACGATCTGACGCGCGCGCTCTCTCTCTCTCTCTCTTACGTTCTGCATTATGCATACCTATATCCACGCACCTCCTTCACCGACTACGTATCGTTTCCCCGATCGGTTTATGGGCCGTCGTTTCTGTTGGGGTTTTACAATGATTGGAAACGCGACAGATGCGAAAAATTTATCGAGTTCGAAACGATGGATACGAAGGAAGAAGCGAACTGTATAATTGTATATTATCTCGTCAAAAAATTGAGAGGATCGTAACGAGGGATGAAATTTCGAAGTCGATGGATAAGCGTTAACAATTTGGAAGAAATTTGGAAAATAACTTTAAGAAGGATAGGAGAATTTTTGGATCTGCTATCGATGTTTTGCACTTGTTCTCGTCGAGAGGAAGATTGGAGAGGAAGAATGGAGAAATGAAGTGAAATTCAATTTCATCCATTTCCCCCGAAAACTTTTGCTTGCGAAGAGAGGGAGGGTCCGATAAATATCACGTAGACGCGTTTATATGGGCTCGCAGTTAGCAGAAGAGGCGCCAGAATGGTGGCAGGAATCGACAGAGCGTCATCAAAATTGCATAAGCAGCTCTTAGGAAACGATCGAGCCCAACATCCCGCGGGAACCGTGCGGCCACGTGTGCGTCCTGCATCACGCATCCGCCTCGATTACCGTGGAGGACGATTTTTCCCGTATATATGGACGCCGCTTATAAAGCGAAGGGCACGCGGGACAAATCGAACTCGTTACGTTAAGTGGCTCAACGTGACTCACGAGACCGAATCCTCGAGACCCATTCGCTTCTATCAGATGCGTAAACCGTTTCAAGCTTTACCCCATTTTTTTCAACATACTCCTCCGAATCGATCTCATCTCTACCCCATCCGTCTGTTTCGACTGTGACTGTCCTCCTCCCGCAACAACCGATCGTAAAACAGCCGAAATTATAACCAGAGTTGGAGGCGACTGGTGATCGATTTTAAAAATTCGAATCCAAAGAATCAAAAAAATCTCTTTATATCGAGATGGTGAGATGGAACGTTACGCGAGTATTCGAATTGTAGTTACTTTAATAAAAGAAAACAGAAGCAATCCGATATTATTCATCATCGAACGAATCATTCGAAACGTTTCGAATCACACACGTTGCCACACCCGATTCCTCCATTCATCGTGGAACCAGTTGCGGCGAGACCCTTGGAATTAATTCCCCAAGTGCAACGTGATTTCCACATACAGGGCCTGCCTGTCTGAGGCGCGATCCGCGCGAAAGAGGATGCATAATGTATGGGACCGAGAACAGATGCCAGAGGATAAGAATTGGCGCATCGACGACGTCAGGCAAAATGGCGCTTATCGCTTAGCGCTCGCGTGAGAACGCTACGTGGGGGGGGAAGCAGCTCGGCTCGCAAAGGCTTGCATTTTAATATGTTCCTTATTCCCGACCGTATACCCGAGCACGTACGCGTATACGTCACGTCGTCGCCACGCTTCTATGTTATATATATATATATATATATATATACGCATACACGAACATTTCGATTTCGAGAAGCGACGAGAAGTACGGCCATTCTGGAAGAAGAAAGCTGCGGTGTGGGGGAGAGGCGGCTCCTGGTTGACTTGTAGATTTATTGACGAATTTGGCCGCACATTTGTTCGACCGGGATTTCAATACAATTGAAGGGTTTTGCCCATTGTTGGCGAGACATCCTCGCGAGCGCGTCCACCGCGAGGAAGTTGGACGAGGAAGGGAGAGGGAAGGAAGAGGGTGGATCGTGATTTGGTATTGTGATGGCATCCATCGAGGATCAAGTTTGATTTTTTCCCCTCTCTCTTGCGCTGATTCGCACGCGGTTCCGCCAACTTCTCATATCCATTAACGTTAAATCCTGACAGAGGCTCGACTCTGAATTATCGTGAATTCCACTCTGTGGGAATCCATCGTTCGATACAGTAGAAAGAAACACCTTGTTGTTAATTCGTTGTAATTCATTCGTTCCTTTTAGGGAAATTGCGTGACGATGAATTGGTGAATTTAAAAGTATCTTCAATTTTCGTTCAAATTTCGGGAAATTTTCGTAATGTAATCGAGTTACGGGTCATTATTGATCGGATACCCTTCAAATAATCTCTATAATTAGATCGTGAAATCGTAAATCCTGTAATTAAAATTCTCCTCGCGTTATAATCGGTGGAACCGTTCGATAAAGGAGAAACGGATGTCCAACGCGTATCGATGACACGTTGGCCGCTGCTGTTCGAGAACAAACCCGAGTCAAAACTCGTCTTTCTTTCTCTCAAGCGTTCCACGATCGATCATCCCTCCGCTGATCATTTTGTCCCGGGCCCGCGAGCTTGTCAATAAGGAGAAGGCGGACAAAAGGGGGACAGGGAGGGAGACGAAATCGGGTTGGAAAGGAAGGAGTTAGCCAGGGGCCCATACGCGATGCGTGCGAGAGATAGCGGCGGCACGTATAGCGAGCGGCCGCCGTATCGAATAATTGGCTCCTGCGGCAAGTGCACATCCCGCCCATTATGTGCATCACTGCACCGTGCACCGGCACGCCGTGGACCATAGACGATATCGCCGACGATGCACTTCCTCTCCTCCACCACTCCTCCTGTCCCTCCACGGATCCTCTCTCCCTCCTCCCTGTTCACTCGCTCTCCGCCTCGCTGTCGCGTAACGCAACGTCGTCTCGCAACGTATTCTCCTACCCTCCCACCCCTTTCAATTACCGTCGGCCAGAGCCATCGAATTTCACGCCCGATTTTTACCGCGATCGATAGATTTCGGACCATCCGATTTTTAATCCCGCCAGAACCAGATACGACGACGCCTCCTCTTCGAGAACGCGCTCGGATCTTTTCTCTTTCGGAAAATGGTGGGATGACGCGAGAAACGGAACATCGCGTCGGTGACGCGACGTGAACGACGGCGGTGTGCAGAGTGCAGTCGACCATAATTTCATCAACGGCACGACTCTCTGCGCGCAGCGGTTGTTAGGTATATGCATTTGAATTTGATTAGTGGTGCGGAGGAGGAGGAGGAGGAGAAGGAGGAGGAGGAGGAGGAGGAGGAGGCCGTGGGGAGGACTGGTGACACCCTTTGCCACAGCAACCCCAACCGAACAACCAGCCAGCGCCGCCGCCACCATGGCTGCACGGTCGTGGCTGTAACTACTGCAATTATCCGCACACGTCATACGCGTGCATTACGCCAAACCCTGTACGCCGTGGCTGCGGTCACCTCGCGCCTCTGACTAACCGACCATCCCCCCTCGACCAACCCCTCCCCCCACTCGAAACCCGACCGGCTTCGACCGGAGATATAATTTTAAACTACCAACTGTCGGAGGACTTTGGCCACGTTCCGATCGCGAAATCCCCGCCGTAATTGGGTGGAGGGGGTGGGTTCCCCTTCGAATATCTCACCCTCGTCCCTCGCTCTTCAAGTTCCTCCTACTTGCGGATGAGGATGATGATGATGATGATGATGATGATGAGGCGAGAGGTCGAGCTGGCGTGAGTCGTGAATGGCTGGAAGGTAAGAACCACTTCTCGCCTTTCTATTACACATCGTAATTTCTGCTCCTCGCCGGGGATCGCACGCGATCATTCGAGCCGATTCCCGGCAAATTACGATTCCTCGGCGAAAAGACGGGGCCGCGATACCACGGCATCGATCACCCATCGATACGATCGTTTCGAGGCGCGCGTGATCGCGTTAAGCCGATCCACGGGATGGAAACTGTTGTTCTGGAAGGGCGGTGGCCAACCTCTGCCAGTAAACGGCCTTTACGAGCTTTCCTGCCCGTTTATCGGCAGGAACGCGCGCTCTTCTTTTTCCTTCCATCCCTCGCTCCCTTTCTTTCCTTTCTCGTTTTATATATATATATTCTTCTCTTTCTTCCCTTTGTTTTCAATCGAACGCCAAAAGAGAGAGAGGGGAAAAGAAAAAATAGAGAGGGACAAGAACGAGAGGCAGTGAAACGGTCGGTGTATATACGCGTCTACGTATATATATTTTATCGCCGCCAGTCTCGTACGGTCGAGTCGACGGGCCCGCCCCCTCGCTCGCTCCGAGTTAGGTTTAATTAAAACCTAAATCGTATTTAACTGCGCCGTAAAACAAACCTGATGTCTTTCGTAGCGGGAACGCGCGCGGTAGCTACCAAACGGCTCGCGCGCTCTCGATCGTCCGCTCGATATTCCTTTTCGCTCGAGCCGATCGCCCTTCCCCCCTCTCAACGTCCGCGCTTTCTTTTATGATCCATATTTCCTCTCTCGTCACCTATAAATTGCCTCTGAAGAAAGTCTCTGAAGAGTATCTCTCCCTACTACTACCACTACTACTACTACTACTACTACTGTTTACGAATAATTGGACGGTGAGAGACGGGTGGAATAATAAGGGACAAAGAAAAATTTTCGCTCCCCCGAAAAGTGAACGTAGACGAGCGTGTATAAGTATTAAGTCTGGTCGCGGACAACGTCTCGTCCGGTATCCCTGTAGACGTCCAACATGGCGCCGATTCCAGCAGAAGGATTCCCGTCCGACCAATCTCTCTTCTTCTCGTACCTCGTGCACCACCATTTCGCCGATGGTGAACCGAGAGAGGGACGATGAGAGAGAGAGGACGCTGGACGAAACGCGAGTGGAGGAGAAAGATGGAGGAGTGGCGCGTATAGCCGAGCGGCAATAACGGCGAGCACCAGACGCTAATAACAGACCGTACTGGCTGCCCATAGGCCATCCCGTGCAATGAAACGGGACCAAATAAAAATCACGGGGGAATTATTATGGTGGCCGGTAACGCGGAGAACCGCGGCCGAGTTTCGATCCTTTCTTTCGCTCGACAGTTTTCCAGTCGGACAATTTTACGAGAAACTGCCGTCCAATTATGCTACGGGGCAATTGGATCGATCTTGTCCCGGCCTGTTCAGCCCTTATTAATTCTTAATGGTCGGCGTTCCACAATCGACTCGTTTCCCGCAGGCCCATTAACGATCGCCCTCCTCCTCCTCCTCCTCCTCCTCCTCCTCGTCGACGAGAGGAGGACGTCCCCGCGATTTCGCGATAAACTACGTCCACTATGTGGTGTATAAAGCAAACGCTATTAGAATATTTCACGGTGGAATGTGCGCGCTATTTGTTACCCGTCCGGCGGATTAATAAAGTCGATTATTTACGCGGCTGCACGACGAGATGCACGCTCCGACTGTCTCGATGCACGGGGGGGAGGGGACACGACACGAACGCGACACGACCCTTCGAACCGTTCTCCAATTTTCCGATTCTTATTTTCGATCGTTTGAAAATTGAATCGAGCCAAAATAATTACCACCTCCTTCGACTCAACTTTTCGAATCTACGTATCAAGGTTTCGACTTTAACACGCGCGCATCATATCGATCGAACGATCGAGCAGAGGAAGAAGGAGAAGAAGAAGAGCATCAAAATACACGAAAGAGAGAGAGAGAGAGAGAGAAGGAAAGAAAGAAAGCGCGAAAACACCAGGTGGAGTCGAGACGAGCCGAGAGGAGAAGAATGGCCGACCGCAATGAAGATTTTAACTGGTACCCCGACCTCGCTCTCTCTCCGGTCAGAGGCGGCTCGCTTTTTCTTTTTTTTTCTTTTCTTTTTCGTTATTGTTTCTTTTCGCCTCCCTTTTCCCTATCATTCCCTCGCCCTTCCTCTCGTCCCTTTCTCCTCAAAAACGATTTACCATCCCGACGATCGCCACAGTTATTCGTATACCGACCAATGTTCACGAAAATTACTTACGCCTTAATAGTTAATAGTTACGTAATCGCAAAGTAGAGAAAAATCGGGCAAAGGAATAAATCTCGGGCCGATTAATTACGATGGATCGTAATCGCGATGAAGAAATGCGAGGAAGAAATGATTGAAAATGATACGAGAGTTTTCTTCAACGGAGAATTATTATAGATATCACTGGTTTCCAATTTCTTGGAAATCTTTCCAGCTCTTCTGAATTAGTTAGAAACGATAGTGATCTTTCACAAGATAAGAATGTACATTAAGAAGTCAGTGGTGAATCAAGGAAACGATACGAGAGCTAAGATAAGAAATTCTCGCGAGGAGGTTCACCTTCTTCCATATTACGATACTTGGTCGAGAAGACGTTGCACCCACCGTCGCGTAGAAAAAGTGGGTCAAAGACGAACGATCGATCTTCCCGATCGATACGCCTCTTCTAATCAAGCTGGTGCTGGCCGGCACGCGTGTATCGCGAATAAATTCCATCGACGTCCGCCGTAATTGGCGAGGAACGATACCGAGGACGTCTCGGAGATCGACCTTGTTCGATTCGACTCCTCTTCTCTCTTCTCCCTTCCACTTTTATCCCCGTGGAATTCGTCGCGAATGAAGCTTTTGTGCGCGCCTCGAAGGCGAGGATATCAGGGGATCGGGATCGGCTCGCGCATAATTATCGATGACGACGGACGAGACGGGGCCGATCTACGCGTACGAATGAAATCGCGCGGATAATTACACGTGTCACGGATCCTCGACGTGTCTGCTTTCCGCCTCGATCCACCGATCGTATCGGTTGCCGTTCGAATTCCAGATTAAACGTTCTTTTTTTCTTCTTCTTCTTCTTCTTCTTTTTCTCTCGACTCTCGATCGAGGCGGCGTACAAATTGGAAACGCGAGAATCACGAAGATCGGTAACGTGAGAAACGTCGTATCATTTACCACGCGGATAAAACGAGTAAAAAGAAATTGGAATGGAAAAATTGGAAATTAAGGGAAAGATCGAAGGATCGAGTGGAATTATCCCGAAGTTGGATCGATGCGTCGATATCGGAGTGCGACAATGGCAGCGTGGTAAGCGCCCATGAAGAAGAAGTGCGCGCGCGATGTTTACAGCGGTTGTGCGGTTGTGACGGTGCACGTACGCACGCGCGCAATTCCACGAGGTGTGCACGCATACACGCGTGCAAACGCACGCCCACACGGTGTGCCGGTGCACACGTCCGGCGAAACACGCGAGAGACGGGAGGCAGGTGCTCTGCGCGCCATTGGCCACCTCACCAACATGGCCGTACCCCTTTTCCTCACCAACACAAACACCGCGTTAACGCAACCTACCGAGATGTCTGTACTTGGGCTCGACCCAACGCGGTAATCGTTCCACACGCGTGTTTCTTCGCCACGAAGAGAAACTTCTTTTTCTCCACGAAAATTTGAAACTTTCCACCCTTCTCTATTCGTTCGATTATTATCCAACGAGCAATGGAAGAAATTCTTTTCAATCGGATATCGTACGATCCTTGATGAAACTTTCTAAAACGATCGAGCGAATTCAGCCGCGATGCATTTTGGAGTGTAATATTCCCTTTCTCTCTCTCCCCTTGGACGAATCCACGAAACTCTGAACCTCTCAACCCCGAGGGGTACAAGGCTTCAATAATTATTACTTAGAGACTCGGATTTGGAGGGAGCGCGGTTTAACGCGATAAAACGGCGAACACACTGGCGCGACGGGTTGCATAGGTGCGAGCTGCATACATAGAGATACGCGATCTCCGGTAATGGTAGAGTGTGGACCAGGCCGAAGCAATTAGAAGTACGAGGTAAACACAGAGGAGCGTGCGCGCCCTCGAACCGAATCCGCTCGAGATGGGCCCCCGCCGCGTTATTTTCTTCCCCTTCCTTCCTTCGCTATCTCGCCAAGGCTGTAATTAAATATTCTCCTGGCCGGGAGGAGGGAGAGTCTTCATCGGTAGAAAGAGAGAGAGAGAGACACCATTCTCTCCCTCTATTTCGCGGACCAACGTTTCTTCCATCGTCTCTTCCCGCCTCCGAACGCGTCTCCTCCTGTCCGTGTTCCGGCGTTGATGGAGAAAAGATAGATAGACACGCGGCTCGTTTTCGTTTGTCCCGAGAGGGGTAACGCCAGACGAGAAGAAGAAGAGGTGAGACGAGAGCCCCGGGGATTTAAGTTTCTATAAATCATCCGGCTCACTCGAAACTCGGACCCGTATTTACGACCCTTCGACCTTAGCCAACCGGCTGACCTAGCCCCTCTCTCTCTCTCTCTCTCTCTCTCGCCGCTCCATTCCACGTTGTTCCTTTGTACGGTCGCGTACGGAACGCGGGAGGGAACCGTTTAACCGCACCACGCAACAAAGTATCTCGTCGATTTCGACTAAGTTTCTATCCCAGCTACACTCACGGTCCCGGGTCTGTCGTCGACATAAATTGCCAACAGCTCGCCGGATCCCACGCGGTCCGAACGGTCGCTTTCCTGGAAGGAATATTGAATATTCCGAAACGAGAAATCATCCGTGGAGAGGAGCCGACAGAGAACGACCGGGGGCGGTGCAAAGAGTTTATTACGATGGATCGTTTACGCGCGAATTACCTCGACGTATTTCGTTAGCCGTGGAAGTAAGACGCGACGATTGGAACAATCACTCGCTCGCCAATTGAATGCGTGTCGATACCGTTGTCTTCGCGAAACGGAGGAACGACTCGATTCTTCGTCTGGAGCGCGTGCGCTCGTATTGCCAGCCGAGCAATAAACGCAAAGGGTAATTAACATTCTTGTTTTAATTACAGCCTCGCCCCTCCCTCTTTATTTTCGCCACCACGAGTATGCACGCGAGTGAACCCACGGCGGGGGCGGGCACGGTTGAAAAATCAAGCTTTTCAGAGACACGCGCACCTGTTATTCGCGGGCACAAAAGAGGACACGGCCCGAGGGCTGGCAGCCCGAGGGCCCCCTCCTCCTCCTCCTCCCCCCTCCCACAATTATCCGGAATTAATACCGCTTACTTTCCCATTTATTGCGCGTTCTCGCGCGTTTGATGTACGCGATTCGCGGCCTTTGCCGGGAGCGAGCCGATCATTCGCAGCCGCGGCCTAAAAATCGGCCTGTTCCGCCCGCCGTTTGTCGCCCCCGCTGAATTTTCGACCTTGTGCGTGCGTTTGACCGGGAGAGCGCCGCGTGCACGTATACGTGTCATATCGATCCCGTCCCTCCCCGTCCCCCGCCCTCGTTGCTCCTTTGGAACGGGTCCGACGTTAACGCGTTACCAAGTAGCATCTGTGATTTTTCCATTTTTCTTTTCTTTTTTATATTCGAGCGAGTGAAACGAATAGATTCAAGTCAACGTTTTTTTTTTTTTTGACTTTAGCTCGGGCGGAATTGCGATAATTAAATCGATAATATCGAGGGAAAAGACGGAGAAAATTGGGGAGAAATCGCGTGAAATCGTGCAAATTGGACTACGCTTCGGTAAAAATCGAGAAACCTTGCGAAGATTCGCAGGTATCGGTGCCGATGGCGATCGATTAACCGGCATCTTTCGGAAAGACTATCATTTCCCTGCGATCAGGGAATCAAATCGGGCGTCGCTGTATATCACCGGCATTCTCCTTACAGCTCTCCCCAACCCTCTCTCCAACCCCGATCCAGACAAGATCTCGGTGTCCCTCGTTCTCTCCCTCTCTCTCTCTCTCTCTCTTCTCTCGCCTTCTCTGGTCGCCCGGGGGCCGCTCGAGGAAAGGCTTCTCCTCTCGAAGAAGATCGTCCGGATCCTCCGGTCCCGATCATTAATCTCCCGAATCGAATCTCGAGCGCCTCGGGACGATTGGAAAAGGTGGATACGCGGCAATGTCCTTGCCCCGTCTCGCGCCCCCCTTCTTTTCTTTTTTCCTCTCCCTTTTTCGCTCTCCACTTTTCCTCTTTTTGTCCTTTTCCTTTTTTCCTTTTTTCTTCTTTCGCGAGCACCTCACGGTACACAACACAACGAGTTTTCCAAAACGTTCTGGAAATGGAGAGAGAAAAGTCGGAGGTGGAGGTTGGACGAAATCGTGTGGCTCGTCGAGAGGGATGAAACGGGAAGGCGAAGCAAAAGGGGGAGGGGGTGCGGTGGTGGTCGGTGCGGGAAGGGTCGGTCGGTCGGAGGTTCCATTTTGTTTCTCTGGCGGCGTGTGGCGGCGCGATAGCAGCGGCACTCTGTCAGAGCGTGACGTTATCACGACACCCCTTCTACCACCTAGCCAGGGGGTGCCCCGCACCCCTTTCCGCTCGAACCCTCCCCACCCTCTCCTTACTGCACCCCCGACCAGCCACGGGTACAACGGTGGATCAAGGCAGGAGGGGTTGCCTGACTGGCTGCCCTACCTCTCTCTCTCTCTCTCTCTCTCTCTCTCACCTCTCTCCCTCTCTTTATCTCCTTCCCTCGATTTCTCTTCTCGTTCCCTCTCCCGCTAAGTGGAAGGCTACGCCACCTCACCTCAAGGCTACCGCATCGAGAGGGATCGAGAGAAGGCGAGAGAAAAGCCACGATAAGATTGCGCGCAACGAAGGGGGTTGAAAACGGTGAAACCGATTTTTTTCACCGATTCCGAAACCTGTTCCATTGCAGAACGAGAATCCTCGTATCCCTCGACTCGGGTCAAATTCGAACTCCGTTCGTTTTCTCGCGGTGAGATGACGATTGATGGGGAGATTGTTCGAATTCGACGACGGAATTCTGGCCGTGGAACTCGTGGAAATGTGGCGGGTATCGGGTGTAATTCGTATAACGCAATTATCGCGTTATCGTTGGCGACGATATCGGTCTGATCGAACCAATAAAGGGAGAGATCGACGAGGAAAAATGGAGGGTTCCGCAGGCGCGATGACGCCTTGATCGAGGCTTTAATTGGAAGCGTGGAGGAGGGGCGCGCTCGCGCGATCAATTGCGCCCATCGAGGATTATAATTAGCACGTTCGCGCGGGCTTTGGCGTGACACACGCGACAAGGGTTGTCGGGCCACCGATACGGGGCGGAGGTTCGACCGCGGTCGAATAAATAAACGGGTACAGAGACAAATTTGCGGCGGGTAGGCGCGGCGGAAAAGAGCGGAAAACGCGGGTCGCGATGTCGTCGGCGTCAACGATGGGCGGTCGAGGACGACGAACGCGACGAGCTCGACGAGGCGGATGGAAAGGGAGAAAGGAGAGGCGGTGGTTAGAGAGAGAGAGAGAGAGAGAGAGAGAGAGAGAGATCGGCGGATCCAGCAGGGGGAACGGTAAGAGGGATGAAAGGCAGTGGTATATGATTTCGGATCGGAGCCAAGAACATTTCAGAGATCCCTCTCGGATCTAACCAGGTATGCAGGCAGCGGGTTGAAAATAAGCAGCGACACACCATCAACATAGCATCGCATAGCGAAGGGAGCCTCGCGTTTGACTTTTTTGCCAGCTGGCAGCCTGTTATAGCGGCAGATGATCTCCGAGTCGAGCTCTCTCTCCTCTCAACCTCCTCCACCCCTCTTCGTCCTTACTCCGCCATCACCTCCTTCTCCCTTTCTTCGTCTTCTTGTTCTTCTTCTTCTTCTTCTTCTTCGTTGTCGTCGTCGTCGTCGTCGTCGTCGTCGTCGTTGTCTTCTTCTTCTTCTTCTCCTTCTTCGATTTCTTCTCCTTCTATTTCTCCTCATCCTCCGTGCGCCACGACGTTCCTTTTATTTCGGTTCCTTATTTCCTCCGCGAGGCGACTCCATCATTTCTCAGAGGCCCGTGCCCCGCGCTTCGTCGTAAAAACGCGCCACTTTCGTCCACCTCCGAGGTGGATAATATCACGGGGAACGCGCGCGTACATATACGCGATGGAAATTAAAGATCGGAATAGACTCGCGTTTATAAAGGTTTTTTTAATGAAATCTTTTATTTCGCTGGGAAAATGGAGCGAGAAATCTATCCATCCATCTGTGTAAGGCTAGGTAACTGGATCGGATCGCGTGGAAACTAACCGAAGGACGAACAAATCGTCCATTCGATCCGTCTATTCGCGGAGGAAACGCAAAACCGTGTACCTCGTATCTTGACGATTACGCAACGTCTGGTTATGGACACCAATAGAGTCCTTCGAAATCGGTGTCGGCTTCCATCCATCGGGCGATACGACTATATATATATATATATTCATCGAATCAACGCACGTACTACTCCTCCGTGTGGAAGTGAACCGATACGGAAGTACGCTAAATCTCGAGTAGGATCGAGATACAAGATATCCACCGATACCAGGAAGAGAAAAAGAACTTCTTAGAACGTATTTAATCGGAGAGATGTAACGTGTCGAAGCTGTACGGTGATCTACGATTTCATCGGAGGAATTCGATTCCAAATCTCATCAATCGGAGGAGGGGACGGGTCGTGGGACGACCGCACGGGCCCCGAAGGGGCCCCGGTGATCACGGGCAGGCGTCGCCTCGCCTCCTCTCCTGGTGGAGAAGCATCAAATATCGCGAAGGAAGTTTCTTCTGTTCCGAGAATCCGTTCGGGCCGCGATCGTTGTTAGTTTCGGGTTTAAACAAAAATAATTAATCAGCTCGCCGGTCCTCCCTCCTCTCTCTCCCGTGTCTCACCCTCCTCCTCCCCTGCTTGCCCCGGTATCCATTACATTATACATCACCGCGGATACTCGAATTCTAATTTATTCACGGGACCCGCTCTCGAAAGTTTGGCCCGCTTCGATCCCGCTCCTAACCCCCGCGCTTCTACGCTCTTTTTCTCCCTGCACCGTGCCTATAAATCTCTCGGACGTCCCGTAATTGTCGCGATCCCCGCTCCAAGGGGGACTCCTCTACCCTGAACCGTGAGCGAGTAAAAACAGATTTTTAAGATTCCGTTTTAATTCGCCATCAATAATTTAAAAAAAAAGAAAAATAGAAAACGTGCATATATATATATAGAACAATTTACACGTTTCGACAAACGGTTCCTCTTCTCCTCTAACTCTTGTCCGAATCAGCGTGTATACGAATAATGGAAAAATAATTCTATCACGTGCACGAAGAGTATTGTTTTTTCAAAATTTATTCGTGTTATTAACGGGGTTAATAAGCGGGGTTATAGGAATCCATCCTACACACACACACACATTATATATATATAGAACGGATTCGATGAATTATCGAGGACACGCGGAATACACGCACGCGGGATGACGTCTGAGAAAGGGTGGAACGGTATTCGCCTAATTCGGATTCCCCGAGAGGATCCAGTGGCCGGTGCTATCAAGGCTGATTCGCAGAGGTGGTTCTGGGGCTGGTGGTTCAGACGCTAAGCCCGTAGACGCGGAGAAGCACCTGTGTCCCTGCTCCGCCCCCGGCCGAACCCCGACGACTAGATCGATGCCGGAGAGCTCTGTGTTTCTCTCTCTCTCTCCTCTCTTCCCCTCGTCCTCCCTTTCTCCGCCGTTTCTCTCCGGCTGTCTCTTCACTCCCTTTCCCTCCTCTTTCTCTCCTCTGTCTCTATCTCCTCGCAATATCTCTCTGCGCATCTCTCCGCGGCGGGTTCTCACGGCAAACAATGCACCGCGCGACGCCCTCGAAAACATCCACTTCTCTTGTCGCGGCGAGGCCGAAGAGCCGCGTGTCGCTTTCGAAATTTATTTCCCGTTAAAGCTCCCGATGCATCGAACCCTCCTCTCCTCTTCTTCTTCTTCTTCTTCTTCTTCTTCGTCTTCTTCCTCCTATCCCTCGGGGAACGAAGCACGTCACCGGCTTCGGGAGGAGACCTGTCCGACGAACAGCAGCCGCGACGCGTCCGTCCCCGCCAACTTATTCACCTGCCCGCACTCGCTGTTCCAAGCGAGGAGCCGAGGGCAGAGCCGCGCTCTAAGCGCTGTGTTTCGCTCAATGGATTTTTAAGATTTGGAAAAATGTTGATCGATAAAAAGGATAAAAAGTGCCAACAACTGGGCACTCGAGTATGAACGTTCAGCGTTCGTAAAGAGCGGCGTTGATAAATCAAACGAGGCGAGGCTTGGAAGGGGGACAGGCGGTTTGTCGACAGTCGCGGAACCGGTGTTCCATTCCTCGGCGAACAGATCTAATTAACATCGTGGAACTAGCCGTGAGTAGTAGTCGTGAGTCGATTAGCGATAAACCACGATAAACGGTGGTCCCTTTTTCGCGACGGGGTTCCCCTTGTCGGTGGCAAGGGTCACGAGCGGCGGCCAGGCATATTTATCCGACGTCATCTGGCGACTTGGGAGAGAATGGAATTTGATTGGCCGTTTGCCATAACCATCGGCGGAGTTGGCCAACGCGCTCCTCTCGGGCCCTCCAATGTCCCTACGCGTATCCATTCTCCTCGGCTCCACCATTTTCTCCATTCCGTTCTAACGCGCACGAACGCGCGACACGCACGTGCGTGACGCCGCCGTTCGGATATGTTTCGCAAACGTAGAAATGCAAATGAGCCACCTCGCAATAAGCCGGCGACGAACATTGGTTAGTAATAGCGCTCGAATTAAAGAACAAGCGGCTCATCGCCTCGCCTATCCGTGTCCCGTGTCACGTCGTGCACAACCACGAAAACCTACTTTACCTCGAAATTTATCTCCAACGATGATTGATTTTAATAATTGAAACGAATTCCTTTCAAAATTCTTACTTAAAATCATTGAAATTCTGCGTCACGTAACGCGATTGATTTTCTTTTTTACTGTATACTTTTGATCGATATAATAGGAAAAGGGAAAAAAATTCATAGATACGGTATCGTGTTGTATGTATAAATTATAAATAAGCAGATGAATAAGTAAAATCGACCGGTTTCGAGGTATCTGGAAGGGTCTATCGGGGAGGAAACCATCCCCTCGGAGTGGAACCTCGGACTCCCTCTCTCCAATCTTCGTATCGATACCGTCTCCGTGAGGAGGATAAACTGGGATAAATGTCTCGGAAATATAACGGGGGCAGCGTCTGGCGGGCACCGGAAATGGAAGCTTGTGGTCGGATGCGGATACGTATTTCGTTTGCCTCGACGAATTTTTTTTCTTCCCGCGTTTCTCGCCCTCGTAACAGTTTTTGATATCCGGAGGGTGCTGCCCCCGGGGTACCCTCTTACACGCCGGAATTCCTAAACCGAGCTCAAATACGAGCTCTCACCCTGGCCCCTGGTTACCTCGAAAACGCGCCAACATCAGAGAATTCTCAATTTCCCCAACAATTAACGCCAGAACCAATTGGATCGAGATTTTTATTTCTTGCAAATAAATTGACTATATAAATCGAGTATCTTAGCAGAATGGATTCGATTGAGAACTCGATTCAATAAATTCGATATAGCTGTCCGTCGAAAGGCAAAGTTGAAGTTGATCGATATGATTAATTAAACTCGTTGCTTGGAATGGTTTTTACAATTTCGCGAGACAATAGTACTTTTAACAAAAGTTAATATTAACGATTAATTAAGTAAATTACAATTATACGTCTGATTATTCTCGCTCTTACTATTTACACCGAATATAAAACAGACGTAATAATCTTCGTTGTTTATAATTCCGGACTAAAAAAAAAAAGAAAGGAAAAAAAAAAATAGCACGGAAGAGCTTACAAGCGAGGCCGCCGCGAATACTTGGCTCAAGAGACGCTGTCGAGAACGTGATCAGCCTCTGATGGGTTCGTGTGTTCACGACACCCACGTTCGGTCTCACAAAAGGTTCCCCGCCGCGGATCAACGTCGAACAAAGGGCCGGTTGTCCAAACAAAAATTCGCATCGTACGTAGAAAAGTGACGACGATGATCGTCCCCTACGTACGACAAAGCGGCATGGCGGATCACAGGTGGTGCTCAACGCCAGAAATGGACGACGATCTTCGGATAGATCGCTGCCCCGATGATCGATCGACCCGTTCTCTCTCTCTCTCTCTCTCTCTCTCTCTCTCTCTCTCTCTCTCTCTCTCTCTCTCTCTCTTCTCCGTGTCGAATTCCGTCTAGAACACGGCTCAACGATACTCACGTCGGATCGTTTCCGTAACCCGAACTGCAGGCCGATCGGTGAAAACGGATCCGAGCCGGTGCGAGAAAGAGCCTTCCTTCGATCGCGCCTTGCCTTCCAAGACTGACGACGACAAATCGCTCTCTGCGACGCTGCAAACGGTTGATCCCTTTCTTTCGTGCAATCTTATCGTTAATTTCGGGGTAACGAACGATTCATGATATTCGCGAGCAGCGAAAGTAATCCGATCGAGAATGACTCGATTATAATAATTACTGGCCAAGAGAATAGATTCTATTAAAAGAGATTATACATCGATTTATTTCTCCGTATTAAGAAAGTTTCTCTTCCGGTTACTCGACTCGAGGAACGAATTTCTGAACCGGGAGAAATTCGAAATTTGCACGTAGGAAGATCGGATCGAAAAGCTCGGTCTCTTCGCTCCCTGAAATACGGTAAGTAGCAAACTCGCAAGACTTGGTATATTCACGCGAGCGTTCGCGATCGCGCGGTTGAAACACCGGCCGCGATTCCTCGCCACTGTTCATAAAACTCTCCTCTCCTTAGCTCGTTTCGTGAGCTCGATAGAGCGTCGACCGGGAACCGCGCGGATTTACCGGGAAGCCGTTGCATTTTCGTATCTTTACGACACGCGATAAACGACACGAGACAATGAGAGACTGAGAGAGAGAGAGAGAGAGAGAGAGAGAGAGAGAGGGAGAGAGAGAAGTCAGGAAGGGTAGCGCGATTAAAAGTCCTTGGAAGAATAGCGTGGATACACAGCTGGCGAGAGGTAATTGCGCCACGTGACTCTCTCTCTCTTTCTCTCTCTCTGTTCACTGCACCGAGCAACCAACCCTCTTCACCTAGTGTTCCCTCCTCCCCTCCTTCCCCCCCCGGGTTCTCCACCTTCACGAGTCGGCCGAGCGCCTTCGTGCGCCTCGAACAACCGAGTCGAAACCCCGTGTGGGTCCCGGCTCGGCTCCCACACCCCTCGAGGAACGAGCAACGAGCAATTTCATTACTGCTTAACGCCTGTCATAAATCTCCACGAGCACCCTCCACCCCGCCGCTCCCCTCCCGCGCCCACGAGCCCACCCTCGACACCCCCCTCCTCTCTCCATCTGTGTTTCTCCTCGCTCCTCTCCCAACCTCGCTCGTTCCCTTTCTTCGTTCGCCGCATCCGCGCCAACCTTTCCTTCCCTCCTCCTCGTTACACACGCGTTTCTTTTCCCTCCCTCGACCTTGTCGCCCCTTTCTCCTCCTCCTTTCCTTCGCTCGACTGGAAGAAGTTTCGGCTTCTTCGAAAAGGAGGGGGAGGAACAGGGACACGGAACGTCCATTTCTGCAGCTCGCGTTTCCGTTTAAGGAGAAGTAACGAGGAACCTGTATTTTCGGCCTGTTTTCGCGCGAAAACACCGCCACCGCTCACCTTTCCACCATCTTCTCACCCCCTGCACGGGTTGAAGTTGAGCGGGGGAAGCGAAGTGTCTGTCTTTCTTGTCGCTCGATTGTCGTTAGACGCTTCATTTACGTCCCCTCCCCACCCCTCGCACGGTGGAATTCACCGGGTTCGACGACGCTGATATAAATCACAATTTTCGTTTACTCGCTGCGCGCGTTTGTTCGAGTCGAATGGTCGCGAGGGAAGAGGAAATTATACATTTATTCGAGTATGGGTATGAAACTCGCGTTGATTTCTCGTATCGATCAGTTTCAAACGCACGATTTTTCCACGGCCTGTTGGGATTCGATAGAAATCCTCCCATCCTTCGTTCGTTCGTTTTCATTTTGGAAATTCCTCCTCTACGAGGGGGAAGAAAAAAAAAAAGGAAAAGGAAAGGTTTTTCGAGTCCGCCTTCGATAACGCCAACTGCAAGCGCGAGCCCACGCGCGAGAACAAGGGGAAAAAATTCGCGCTCTCCCATAACGTACATCGCACGTATCACCTCCTCCCCTCCCGCCCCCAGGACAAGTTTCTGGTTTCCCCGATAAATTCCACGGGGCGAAAGAACGCGGACGGGGAACATTAAACCGGAATTCATCAAGCCGGGCGTGGAGGATTCAGTGGCGCGCGTCGCTTCGAAATCGCTGTGTGGTGGATAAGAAGGAAAAAAGAGAGAAGAAAGAAGAAGGAAAGAAAAAAGGAAGGAAAAGAAGGAAGGAAAAAGAAGGAGAGGATCTCTCGGAGGCCTGGTCGGTCGGTCGGCTTTCTCGCCCTCGGGATCGGAATGCAGATGGCATTGTCCCGGGGCGCCAATGGGTTTCGCCGCGAAGCCGGAGGCGTTGATGAGCCGGCGCGGGCCACGGATGTTTTCTACGCTCTCTCGCCGACTTCTCTCGTGGCCCGCTGCTCATTCTCGCCCGTGAAAGACACTGGAATGCGATTCGCCGAGTCCTCTCGCCCGACTATCGCTATACGCGGCCGCAAAAACTCGGCCCCTCGGCGTCTCTCTCTCTCTCTTTCTTTCTCTTCGGAGGACTCGAGGACTCTGACCGTCTTTCTTTCCTCTTCTTCGTCTTCTTCGCCTCGCGAAGCGAATTTGCGGATTCGTTGGTCGAATCGTTCTCGTCGAGCATGCAAATCCACGGAGCGGCGATAATTCAAGATATTAGATGATCCTGGTGCGATACGGAAGATTGATCCTCGAAAAGTGAATCTCTCCCTATCTCTCGTACATCGTTCGGTGAGAGACCGATTAGGAGATCGAGAAGGATGAGGATGGACCTTGAGGACGGAGGGAAGGATCCTCGACGCGTTTGACCGCGATCGATGCTGGCAGAGGACGATAGGCGACACGTCCAGAGTCACTTCCAGCCCGTAATCCGACACGGTTCGTGTAATATAACGTAAAGGAGGCTGCGTAAGGGGCCAGACCTATCTCGGTTTTGCCGCCCGATTGTATAAGGTTACCCGCGTGGCTACGCTCTTTCTCATACCTCCTCGCTACACACTGGCCATCCTCGATAAGAGGAAAGGATGGAACGAAAACTAAAATTCTAGCGAGAACTAATCGCCACGCGAACGAAAAGATTCGTATTCGAGGGACTCGTATTCTTCCCGGATGGCCATCCTCCACCACACTGGACAAAGAGCCGCGGATTCAGTTCCGCGAACCAACGAACGCCGAATAACACCGGTAAATCATAGGAGCGGGCTTCGACCGTTGCCGGCAGATAGGTGGAAGATAAGGTTGGAAGATTGCGGAGCCGGCTCCTCGCGTGTATCAAAGGACTCCATCTGCGGCTGCGAAGCCACAGGCTCGCGTCCGAGCCACGGCGTCAATGTCAACGGCCTAATCATGACTAATGGTTCTTTGCCTGGCCAACCACGTCCTCCGCGGACCCACCGGACGACGGGCATTTCACTCGTGAGAAAAAGCGGGAAAGAGCGAGCAGAGGGGGGGAGCGCGCATTCCGAGCAAAAAGAAGAAGAGGAGGAGGAGGAAGAGGTACTTACACTCGCGCGGCGAGGCCACACGTACTCGCGACGCACGTACGCGGATAATGCGCCGGCATAATCGTGCGTGCGGAGAGGAAAAAGCGAATGAGGACGGGGGTTGAGGGCTCGCGTCGAGATAGGCACTTTGTAAAATCGTTGCTCCTCGTTTCCCCGCCACCGCGGCCTGCATACGCGTACCTGCCTACCACTCACGTTCACGAGGAGCGAAAGCCGATCCCTATCTGGCTGCTGGCCGTGTTCCCTCTCCGCCGTCGATCCGCGCAACGAGCCGGCCGAGGAGAAAGTCGATTTTTCTCCAATTAGCATGCACCCGGGTCGCGATTAATGCGATCTGACGGTATCCCGGACGATCGAGGGGTGGTCGTAATGCGGAGATTCGATCAGGGGTGTATCGTTACGGCCGAGATCTCGGCCTCGATCGGTAACTAATTTCGAACGGGGGAATCGTTGTTTTTGTATTTGTGTTGAGGAGGAGAGAGGGGAAAAAATCCTTGAACGAGTTTAGTAGTAGATTTTAATACCCGTCTCTATCTTCTTATTAATCGTTTCGCTACGGCCGACTTCTCCGCCGCTGAACGAGCATCAAAAATGTGCACGGTGTTCACATGTCGGAAAGATGGTCAGTTTACGCCTCACAACTCGAGTAACTTTGACGGTGTTTATTGAAAAAAAAAAAAAAAAAAAAAGAAAATTGACAATAACAATATCGATGCTACGTTTCCAGAGAAAGATACTCGATGCTCGATAATTCCAATCGTACGATACACGGCATCTTATGCAGAACGACTATAATTGGTTGTAATAACGAAACGGTTAAACGAAGAAACGAACGATAAAAATTGTACAAGCGTGAATATCTTCTTTCCGGCCGGATAAAACTGTTAACTTTAACTTAACCGTAAGTTTCGAGGCGCTCGAAACGAAAAAGAAAAAAAGAAAGAAAAAGAGAGAGAGAGAGAGAGAGAGAGAGAGAGAGAGAGAGAGAGAGAAGAGAGAAAGGAGAAAAATAAGAAGGGCGTGCGCGTGATCGATACGTTCCAATTTCCATCGCGCGGGGATTTTCCGTCTCTCCGATAAAAGAGGAGCAGCGGCGCAGCCAGAATTGCGTAATTCCGGCGCATTAGCCGGAGAGGAAATGTTTCTGGATTCCCAGCAGATCGAATGCCAGCGCTACCGGCAATTCGGATGAGGCCGGGACGAAGGGGGCGGCGGGATTGCTTATATAGAGATGGCCGTCGGTGATATAAGATCCGCCGGATCCCGTAGGAAATCCCGGGAACGGATCTATCTTACCCCGAGGGATAGGCGGCGTCGTGGGCCACGAGGGGGGAGGTGGGTGGGAGTGGAATTCACCTGTCAACCTGAATTAAAGGATGGTCGAGCGGGACGCGCGCGCGCGCGAGAGAGAGAGAGAGAGAGAGAGACGCGTTCCGCCTGCTCGTTCCTCGGCGGCTTCCAGCAATTGAAGCGTCTTGCGGACCGGTTAACTCCCATTTCGAGGAACCCACGTTGTTTCCACGTCTCTACGCTCGACCACCCTCGAGCCTCGTATCCCCGCGAATTCCAGCTTTCTCCTCCGTGTAATACACGTTAATGGAAGCCGAGGATTCGCGATACTAAGCGTGTGGATCGTTCCTCTTTTACCTCCTGTTCGAGGCGTCGAAACGAGGCGAGCGGATGAATTTCTTTTCTTCGCGTGGAAGAACTGCACGAGTTCGATTCGATCCGTCTTTCTCGAGAACGAATCGGAGGAAATGGACGAGAATCGATTGCGATCAATTTCGATCTCACGTTGACCGATCTTCACGTGTGGTGAATGAATAAGTATCGAATACGTACGAATACACCACGGTGATAATAAAACTTGTACTCGTCGAGAAGTTTTACCATCGAGCGGGCTGCGTTAAACGCAAAAACCACCTCTCTCTCTCTCTCTCTCTCTCTCTCTCTCGAATCATTTCCAACGGCTACAAACATATCCAAGCGTGCGCGTAAAATATGCCGGCGGAAGGATGGAGAGGAGAGCGCGAAACGGCCCCGGCTCTGAGAAGCGGCAGCGGTGAAGAACGGCGAAAGAAACGGCGGGGAGAGGAGAAAAAGGAAGAGGCGACGAACGATACCGCCTGAAGACCGTGAAATCCGGATCCACTGTGCGAGCCCTGTTCACCCGGTGAAGCGACTCTCCCCTCGCCCCCTCCCCGCCCCTTGCGGACGCCCAATCCGATAAAAGGAGGATGCTCGCGCGCGAGAAACGCGAGGAGAAACCGCGTGGAGAATCGGGACGGCGATTCGTTCGCCTCGCTGGTTCGTTAACCGTCCAATCGCGATGACGGCGTGTGTGTGTGTGTGTGTGTGTGCGCGCGCGCGCGCGCGCCGGCTGCAAAAGGTGCCGCAAAAATCGCGGCGAGCCCTCCGCTTCGCTCGAGCGGAGTCACCTCGTTCGCTCGGCACGCGTTCGTGGGGACACGTTCGAGGGATTCGAGAGAGAAGAAACTTCTCGCGGGAAGGGAAAGGCGAGCCTTTTCGCGCTCCTTCGAACGCCGACACCAAGCTCGCGAAGTCGGTCGTTGGCGCGCTCACGGGTCAACGGCCATTATTATTATCGGCGATTATTAATTAACGTTTCGTCGTTAATTACGCGATATAGAAATTGCACGACACGTTTGCTCGCTCTTCCGGCGTAATTCGTTGCCCGCCTGTAAATAATTTACACACCGAGTTTCCGGTGTTTTGTGCACCCTCCCCCCTCCTGCCTTTATCATTACACGAAAACCGATTGAAAACGAGTCGATGATATTTTGTCGATCGGCGATCGAATTCACCGCGTAAACGTCCGTCCCTATTGTAAGGGAGAGTGGTGGAGAGGCACGGAATTACGGAGTTTTTTAGGAGAGATAGATTGGCCGATCGAAACGGTAGACGCGATACCGATTAAAATTAGATGTTGGCTAGCTAGAATATCGATCGCACGAAACAGGCTCCAGACGCCAGATCACGGGGTGAATCGCGGGTGAACGGGACATCGCGGGTGAACGCAGGATCGAGATATTTTTCAGAGCTCGGACAGCTATGAGGGATTTAGAGGTCCACGGGGAATCGCGGATAAGTCGGCTCTCTCTAATGGGATCGCCATTCGCAGAAGGATCATTAACGACATGGTGGAGGGAGAGAGAGAGAGAATTCGAGGCGTTCTCGAAGGAGAAGGCACGTTTTATCCTCAGCCTAGTTCACGGGCAACGTGGCTGTTGACCATAAATCCACCGCCGCGCTCCCACGAGATCCGGCCGCGGCTGCACGATTTCGGTGTCGCGATAAGTGCGGGACGTTAAGCGGTTATTAAGCGAGTCCTCTTAACCGTAATCGAGGTTTCGATGCTGATGAAAGGACGGGGTGTATACGCGTTCGATATATCCTCCTCGGGAGCGAGAACGAACGAATCCTGCCTCGTTCGACCGACTCTCGCAATCGATTGAACGGACGTATGGATCCGCAAGGTGTCGCGGAGAGAGCGTAAATTTCAACGTCCTTTCGAGAAATCCTTTCGAAAACGCCGTGACTAATCCTTGCCGCCGCGCGCCAGGTTTTGCATATGGATGACGGCGCGCTGACCTTACGTCCATTATTCGGCTTAAACCTTTAAAGTCCGAGGAGAGCGGACGAGGAAAGGAGGAGGAGGAGAGAGGCGAGACGGGATTCCTCGCTTTTCCTCGGCACGCGTAATTGGATTAATTTAAACTGTAACGAAAGCAGTCCCTGACGAATCTTCTCGACGCGGGATTCGCGCCTCGAAAGTAAAAGAATCGTCGTCGGCCGCGACCGCGAGAGAGAATGGAGAACAACTTTAACCCGGCTGCTGTTTTTTCACCGCGTGGGATCTGATAAGACGCGGGGCGAGGAATGTCGCGAAAAGTGGACGCCTCGTATGCATCGCGAGGCTAACGAGGATCACGAGAAGGATAGCGGAGGCGATAGCCCCGGAAGTAGCGACGTGGCGCTGCGTCAAAGTTAAGCCCCGGCCGGGGTGGGCGGATGGACGCGAGATTACGTGGAGCGACAAGTAGGAGCAGAAAGGCTAATGAGTGGCCGAGGTAATACCGGGGCTCTGCTCGCCGCTTAACGCGCCTAAGGACCTAGACGCACATCCACATCTCTACCACGCGACACGACTCTCTCTTCTATTCCCCTTTTGCTATCCCCTTGCCCCGGGATATACGCCAGCTTTAAACCTATGAATGCATATTCAAGATACGAATGTTTTAAATCCCGGCCGGGATTACCCGTCGACGAGTCTGGACCGCCGCTCGGCTGAAAGAGGTTGGGACGGCCAAGTGGCGGGAGGGTGAAGGGAAGGGCGCGCCTCTGCGACTATAAAGACGCGGCATTTTATTATTTTTCATATCGACAACCGGGTGGGATCTGCAACGGCGGTGTGGTGGTGCAGGGCGAAGGTGGAGGAGGAGGAGGAGGAGGAGGAGGAGGAGGAGGAGGAGGAAGAGGAGAGAGAGAGAGAGAGAGAGAGAGAGAGGAGAACGAGAACAACGGCCACGATGGAGAGAAGGTAGAGAGGGTGAGGAGGGTGAGGGATTAACGGCGATAAATTTCGCAAAAATAGGGGCTTACCCTGTCGTGGGGCGACAGTCTAATCCTGGGTCCGCGCGCGCCACCCCTTTCGCCTAGACGGGGATGCTGGCTCTCGACACTGAACCCGGTGCTCGCCCGGGATGCACCGCCGTTCCTCTCCACGCCGCCGATACACGTCCGTTCCGAGGTACAGCTAACCGCGTGCAGTTTTTGCAATTATCCGCTCCTGCTCTTAAGAATCCTCCTCCTTTTTTTCTCTTTTCTTTTTTTTTTTGTTCTTTTTTTTTTTTTTTTTTTTTTTAATCATCCCCTGGCCGGACACACGGCGACCGCCGTTTCGTAGCTCGGACGGTTAATCTGCCGGAAAACTGGGCTCGCGATTAATTTCGCACGGGGATCGGTAGTTTCGGTTTGAAATTGGAAGATCGATCGATCGATCGATCGATCGAGAAGCCCGGATTAGCTTTCGAATCATCGTTATATCGCGACGCGTGTCGTTTCGCGCAATTTTATATAAAATATATCTGAATATAAATTTTTATTCCCTTCAGAAAAACTTTGCTCTCGTACCTTTCGAAAAATTTTTGCGCGAAAGTATATACACATGTTTCTGGAATAGGCTATCATCTCTAAGTTTCCAGCTTCGTCGTGTTGCACGTTTCGGTGGAAGTAACGTAGCATAGAAGAATAATCGTCTCGGTTTCTCTCGCCGTAGCGGCGGCGTGGGCGAGAGCGGGGGCCTTTCCAAAGAGGGAAAGAAGGAGATTCGGCATTCAGCCGGGCGTCCAGGATGGACGCAACAATGGCCGCGCATCAACATAATTACAGTTCGCTTCGGTACCCGGGATGGTCGCTCGACGAGGGCCAAGTATTATATTCAAATGCGAGGCGAGGCGGCGCCAGTGAGCACGAACCAAAAGGCAGAAGGGGTTGCCGTACCCCGGAGGGGCCAACCGAGGAGGAGGTTGAAGGTTGTAGGTTGACCGTAGGGACGAGGGACGCGGTTGGAGGGATACCTGGAAGCCAGACGATGGAAGGACAACCGAGAGGACACGGAAACGTCCCTTTGACCGGGCTACCAACACGGAGACAGAGGAAATTACGTCGTCTTGCCTCACCCCTCTAATGTATTTTCCTCGCTTTGAGGAAGCGGGTTAAAGGATATGTATTGCCTCGAAATTCTGGATTTTAAAATTCGAACGTTCCGCACTTCAAATTTGCCAGAAATAATCGTTGCTCGGTTGAAAAATTACGCGAAACGAAGAAAATTCTTCGATAGTCGATCAGTCGCGTGTATTTAATAACGTAATAACGTATGTTATAACAATCCTATAGGGATATTCCTATGGGAACGAGGCAAAAATCAATTTTAAATTCCATTCGAGGAAACGAAAAAAAAAAGAAAAAAACCCCTAAATCTCGTTCCACAGTGAAAAAAATCCCCCGATACGTAGTATACGGATCGTAAAACGATGGTGGGACACGTTGGAATAAAGGAACACCGGCCGGGGAGGGGGAGGCACCAGGACTTCCCGACCGCGGTAAAGTCGAAGGCGGAACGCGGCGCGAGGATTTGTTCGAGCGGAAAACTGCCGCTCGATGTATGCAAACGTCTCCTCCACGTCCTTTTCGAGCCGATAGGGTGACAACGGTCGTGGAATCTCGTTCCTTCGCCGCCAAACAATTGTCCAACGATCTCCCTCCCATGGCGCTCCACCTAAAAGCTTCCACGAAACGAGCTCGTCGTTCCTCCAACGCCGGATCTGGCGGATTCGCGGAGAGACCTTGACCCAGCGATCGGCAAGGACGGGCGGAAACGGGTCGAGGGGTGGTGGGTTCCAGAGAGAGAGAGAGAGAGAGGACAATAGATATCAGCCGGTGTACGCGGACGCCACGGCGAGATAGGAGATCTAAGTGGGCCATGCCGCGCTACGGTTATGGCGGCATAAAACGGTCTGGGTAGTGGAAGAGGGAGGAGGGGCGGCAGTCAGCCAGCTGGCGGGTCGTGGCAGTCGTCGACTCGAGTGCCGTCGAGAGCCCCTTTATGGGCGAAAAAACGGCCGCTATCATTGTCTATGCAAATTGTTTAAAATATCCGGGGCTAAGGCCGGCTCCCCTCCTCCCCCTCCCCTTCGTCTTTTCCGGGGGCGCCGTTTCCGTGAAAACGTTTCGAGACTACTCGTCGACAACTGCCGACGGGTTGGGGATGTCCGCAGGAGAGGAGTTGGGAATCCCCGCGAACGAGGGAATCCCCCGTTTTTCCCTCGATTTTCGTGAACGATCCTCGTCAAGTTTGATCGTTTGGAAAGGTGAGCTTGAATTTGTTCTCTCTCCGTGGATGGAGAATTTGATGCGGGCGGGAAGAAAAGATTGTGATGCGATCTTGGATGGATGTTGATACTTGATGACTACTCGTTTGCATCACAGTGCTTTCAATCACTTTTTCGCGTTATTTTCTTGAATTGGAATCCTTTCAATGAAAAAATGTATTCTTCGTATGTTTCTCTCTTCGAAAAGGAATTTTGCCAATCAAGCTGGATAAAGATAGAGATCGCGGTACGTAAAATCAGATTATCAATAATAAAGCACGAAGAAACAATAACTGGACGGTTGTAAATATTAAAATAACGAAAATTTGGAGAAAAATCGGGGGTTAAAAGGGGCAGGGACAGAAGAGCACGAAACGAAATGTCCGAAGCGAAATGGCGGATTCGATAAAAAGGCCGGGATTATGGACTCGTTTCACAGTGAGTAAAATCGAACGTGGAAGAATGCAGCCACGCGTCAGATCGATCTCCCCTTTTTGTTGGCAGCTTCACGCTGCGTCCCGATCCGATCGGCCCGCGCGATACGGATGAATTAAAGATCGCGGCAAGATATATTGGAATGGCAGCGCGCAATACGCTAAATGAAACGCGGTTCATTATCGATCTTGATGAAACTGCATCTCTCAGCTTGTGGCCTCCGGTATGGAGGCACGCGTGTGTACGTGCGTACGTGTGCATGCGCGGATAATGGCATTGCCGGTTTGCGGTTTGTACCGTAGGCAGCATTACCTGCCTTAGATGGCTTATTGATTGCCGCGATGCTATGCTCCGTTCTCGTGTTACAACACGAAACACGGAATAAGAATCATCGCGTTTTCGTTTCTCCCTCTCCTTCTCTCTCTCTTTCTATATATACGCCGATCGAATTTATCTTCCCCTCGAATTTCGACTGGAAACGAGGCTAAATGTTGGAATTAATCGTGCCGGGATTAAACGAGCATTTTTCATCCCTCTCTCGAGAAACGTTCCTCTCGTTTAAACATTCATAGACCGTGCGAGAGAAGGCACGAAAACTGAACGAAACCTCGTTCCCGAAGAAATTTATTTGACCGACGGCGAGGTAGGAGAGAGAGAGAGAGAGGAGGTTTCGAGGCGCCACTCGATACGTGAAACGGCGAAGAGAGCGCGTAACTGGCAAATGTAATTTCGCGAAATGCTTCCATTGATATAAGAAGGCGCTCCTCCCGCGGTGTCTAGGGATAAGGGTGACGCAGGGGGTGAAGCAGGAGGGAAGAAGGAGCGAACGTAGAAAAGCGGAGAAGGTAGAAAATGGAGAAACGGGTGGGGAGGGAGGAGGGAGGTCGCAGGAAACTGCAAGCTAGACGGATATATCTTCCGAGTAAATTAAAATGGATTTTATATATATACATATATATAATGCGTGTGTGTGTACGTCGACTCGATCTCTCTCCATCTTCTTTCTTCCCAAAGCTGCGCGTTATCGCCACGCGCGATTGTTACGCGACGCTACTCGCAACGGAGTGGCAAACTTTCGTAACGAATTTCTATCCTTTCCTCGAAATCTTCGCCGCCTCTTCGACGCGATAGGAAATAAGGGAATTATTCGAAGAATAATCCTGATCCGATATCAAGAGAAGGAGATCCTCTGCGTACTTTGGCTGTGTCTGGTAGAATAATTTGCAACGCGACGCGCGTACACACAGACGCGGAGGACACAGACGGAATCCTAAAAGGAGGACAATTCCGGGGAAGAGTGGAGCCGTTTGAAACATCGTGTTGTCCCGGAGCAACGGTGTGGCGAAGGAAGGAAGGAAGGAAGGAAAACGGGAGAAGAGAGGAGAGGAGTGGCATAGTAGGTCGGTGGCCACAATTCTGGAAAGCCCAAGTTGGCTGGCGTGGAAGGTCGGGACACGGAGTCGACCATGATGTATGCTCCTCTTCCGTCTAATTAAACTTGGGGAGGGTCGCAGAGTTGGTTGGTTGGTTGGTTGGTCGGTCGGTCGGTCGGTCGGTCGGTTGGTTGGTCGGTCGGTCGGTCGGTTGGTACGCTGGCTGCTCGGACAGACGTACGGTGAGGGGCGGCCGTCGGGATGGCTTTCAAAATGACAGCCAAGGAGGGAGGGAGAGAGGGAGGAGGAGAGAGAAGGAGCGAAAGCGGTGAGAACAACGGAGAAAGACGTCGCCTCTCGACCTCTCTCCCGGAACAACCGGAACGATTCGCTACTCTGACGTCGTTACGACGTCCTCCGCCGTTTCAACATCCTTGTATCGAATTAACGTCCGTCCATTTCTACCCACCTTTAGAGACGTCTAAATTGTTCATTTTCTTCCGGGGGGACGGATAAATCACCGAGACTCGAACGTTTCTTTGCGCTACTCGAACGGACTATTTCCCCGAAAGCGATTTTTCACCGACAACCACCGATTTTCCCGGTAAATTTTTCACACAATTTTCCTTCCGCGATTTCTCGGCTTCTCTTTTGTGTATCGAAATCGAGAGACACAGACCCGTTGAATGTCTCGATTACGGATCCGCCTTTTTCTTCTCTCTAGTTCCTTCGTTGAACGAGAAACGAAGAACGAATCGCGTTAGATGCGATAAATCAAGGGAAGTTGAATATAGCTCGCGATGGTAAATTTATCACGGTGAAAGCGAAACTCGAGGGGGCATCGTTTTCATCGGGATCATTCCAGATCTTAGCCGGCCACCGACCACGGCGAAACATTTCACCCCGAAACATTTCGAAATCGCGGCGACCCGCGCCAAGGAATTCGTCGGAGCTCGCCAATAACCTGTCCTCGTTCGAGAAAGCCAACGCCAATCCCCGGCTCGCGTTCCGCATTGACGTGCGCCGAGAGAAAAAGAGCGAGAGGCGAGGGGTGGGATAGGAATCGTACGCGGGCCACATACATAGTTTTGCATAGGATAAAAAGCGTGTCGCGGTCGTAGACGAGGGGAAAGGGGGGAAAATGTGGCTGAGTTTCGGCCGACGTTCGAGTTCAAAGGAGACGAATACCGAATGGAAAGAAAACAGGCACGGCTGGTTACATGTCGCATATTGCGAGACGTTTATTAACTGGGTTTTTCTCTTCTTCTTCTCGAGTTGTTGGGACACGAGAACTTTGGTCGATAGATTGCAATCAATGAATTGTAAACGAATTTATTTCAGATGCGATGTATGTATTTAACGGGAATATCTTAAAAAAAAGTCCATCTAAAGACGAAATTCGAAAACATAATGGAATAACTTCGAACGAAAATACAAGCGAAATCGGCGAGGAGCTAGTTGCATCGTGATTGAGCCACACCCGTTTCAGACATCTGTTCCGCGATAATTACAGGCGAAACGGAGTCTCGCGGGGTGGAAAGGGAGGGGGACGTTAGCCCTTGTTGGTGGGGCCGTAAGTCATCGCGAGAGAAAGATTAGGACGCTAAATCAAGACTGTTGAGGCCGTAATTCGTTTGGTGGAAAAAGGGGGATGTCGGAAGGAGGTCTTTAAGAGAGCTGGCACTCGAGTGAATACACGCTTGGCTCGAGTCAGTTACTCTTTTAAGCCGTAATATGTATCCACCGCGGCGAATGAATTCTGGTTCGCGGTATAGTCTCGCTTAATCGCTCGTAATAACGCTGAGACGAATGTCTGAGCGGGACGACCGTCACGAAAAACCGTTTCAATTTCTGGCAATGAATACCTCGTATCGTAGCACGACGATCCTCTCGTCACCAATTTTACGAAAGAAAGAGCACGTGTCTCTTTAACACTTTACCTTTATCTCTTATCTCGAAACTCGGATCTCGAATTACGTCAAATACATTTTACGCCCGATTTTCGCGTAATAACACGGGACAGATTTAAAACTCCTTTCAAAGTCGTATCGTAATTCGACGAGAGAATAATCGACGAGGAGAAAGTATTAATTTTTATATTCGTGCTACGTTCGTTCCTTCGTTCTATCCGCGCAACGGTCGATAACTAATTACTACGCTCGTTTCCCAACTATTAATAATTAACTCTCCTTTCTAAATTGCGATATCGCCACGCTACGCGTTCAACCTAATGTATTCAGCGTATATTTCCATTCCAAATATCACGTTAATAAGATCGTGTCCACTCGTTCCTTATCGTTCACCGATAATCGTTTGCCCGCCGACAGATGGGTAATAAAATTTCGCGAAGATCGGTCGTGGACAGGGAATCAAATCGACACCGGTATCACACCGGTGGGGACACGCGATTCTCGAGTTACATTAAAATCCTTTCAAGCGTCGCGGCGTTAACGCGAGGAGAACGCGATTAAACGCGAACAAGAGGAGAGGAGTTGGTCGCGTATCGGGTTGGACCAAACCTCGTCTTTTCACGAGCGCGATACCGTCATCGCGCAAACAGCGTATATGCATTAAACCATGAACCCACTATCCCCGACGTCATATCCAATACACGTTGTTAAGGAGGGGAGGGGTTGCCGAAGCCGGCGGTGGAGAAGCGTGGAGAAAGCTGGGCGAGCAGGGTAACGGGGGCGGCGCGCTGGTTGCAGGGTGGTTTCCAGGGTGGCTGCCCCTCCCCAGGTCCTCCCCTCCTCGTGCGGTAATGGCATTAACCGAGCTGCAATATGATTACCGCTCTCGCAAGGTAACCTGATCACACTCGAAATCTATGGGGTGTCCGTGATCCGAGGGACAATGTACGGGGTGATTCTCTCGACCGTACCCGTCGCGTCGACAATGACAATTGTGTTAACTCTTTGCACTCCGGGCGAATCAACAATGGCGAATTTCTTAGCTAACTTAAAATGATTTCAAATTAACGTATGAAACTTTTATATTTTAATATCTTATCTATCTTTGTATATAAAGAAAGATGATTTATTGAATGTTAAATTGTTGAATGTTAAAAATCTATATTGTTGCGTGATATTTTTAATAGTAAAGTAATTACTAAGAAGCATCCTCGGTTTTTCAGGGGAAATATCACAATAGAATATCGTTGCAAACAATCTTACAATCCCAATAACGTGTTTCTCATTTATTGTCTATTATTCTTATTTTTCATCTTCTTATACTACATCCATATTTCTATCACTATTTTCCTTCCCTTTATTGTCAATTTCTTAATGAATGGAAATAATTTCATTATTCAATAACGAAAAATCAAATTCATTTCCACTTGAACTAATTTCATTACAGTTCAAAAGTGCGCTTACAAAACTCGGAAACTTTGAAAATAATATTTCTATCGTCACGAATGTCAAATTCGGACTAACCCCGAAAATAGTTCGATCCGAGATCACGGTCTTATTTCAGATGAAAATCTAACCATTTGATAATATATTTTTCTATTACGAGATTTTCATAAGATTATACTTTAGACTTTATAAAATTTAAAAAAAAAAATCAAACATAAATAAATATTGTCGTTCGAATTGCTGCATCAATCCAAGTCATCGTTGGAGCGCAAAGGGTTAAAATTTAGATTACTAGAAATCTGCAAACGTGTAGTAAGTACTGCTTTTGGATTTCTTTTTTCTTTTTTTTTTTTTTTTTTTTTTCCCCTCAGAAAGATAACGTCGTTGCGCAACGTCGAAGGAGAACAAAAATGCGCTACATTCTTCTCCCTTTCGAGTCTCCTTCCTTTAATCGCGTTGCGCTTTTTACGGTTCAGATTACTCGTGAATCATTAGATGGGCAAAGAGAGTCGGGGACAGCGGCGGGGTTACCAAGAGGGAGGAAGAGGCACCCATACTGCGGCCACCGCTCCTTATCTTGGCATTAGGAGATTAGTACGTCCCTCCGAACGCGTTTTTCCATCTTCGCCTCCGCTTTCTTTTTCCCTTCGTTCCTTTCTCGAGCTTAACTCCGACGCCGGGGTAAAAGCAATTTAGGAAATGTTTCTTTTTGCCACGCCGTTTCGTCGCGTCGTTTATCTTCGCTCCCGCTCCGGTTTTAACCGGGCCTTGATAAGTGAATAATCGTTGCCAAATATTTAGGATTATACTCGACGAGTTTTCCTATCGTTTCACCCCCTCCCTTGTTCGTAACAATCGAAAAAAAAAAAGAAGAACCTCGAAGAGTCGAAGAGCGCGAAGATGATGAGGACGATGAACGACGTCGTTTCGTGTGGACGAAACTGAACTGTCGTCGGGATCGACGAAAGTGACGAAAGACACGAAAGTTGTACCACTTACCGTGAGGTGTTGAAACAGCCACGCCCTGAGGATGTTGGTCGCCACTTTGGGGAAGATACCCCTCTTCTTCTGATTCTTCTTACCCGACGAGTCGTCGTCTTCCTCGCCGGTACCCTCGCCGCTTCCGATACTCGCGTTACTCGCGTCACCTGCGAATAATCAAAAACCGTGATCTTGTTAATCGTCCTACTAATTCCAAAAATTCCAAAGTTTTAGAAAAAAAAACTTGTATCTAGAAAAACTATTGAGGGAGAAAGAAGGAGAGAAAGAAAGAGGAGAGGGGAGGATAAAAAAGACGATAAATCACGGAGGGTGCATTATTATCGAGGGTGAGATTTTTCGAGCACAGTTTAAACCACGTCCCGATTTTCGGGCGCGAAACAGACCGAGAACGATAACCACCTCGTCCCCCTCCCCTCCCCCCTATAGGTCGGTTCCCATGCATACAAACACCATTAAGCCACCCGCAATCACCCCTGTCCCTCTTTCGCTCGGCCCCCCCTAAACGTTTCCAGCCCCGATCCGACTCTCCCCATCCCCCTCGCTTTCATCCCCCTTGGCCGCATTAATTCCCCGTCATTTATCAATCTTAGCTTTTTAATTGCACGGTCACCGGGGACCTAGGAGCAGCGAGACGGTAATGAGAGATATTAAGACGGCTTACGGGTCACGCTTTCCCGAGGCAAATATCATTTTTATAAATTATCGGGAGCCATTTCCAGGTATTTCTCCCTGGCTAAACGTGCGCCCCGCCCCCCCCCCTTTTCTTTCGCTTCTCTCTTTCTTCCGTCAGAACCATTCTTCGCATTAATTAAGAACCGGAGCTGATGATGAACTCTCGTCGAAAGCGCGGCCGCGTGAAATTGACGGCCTCGGGGGAAGGGGTAAGGATATTTTTTTTTCGCGAAACTCGATAAATTTTGTTAAACAAATCCGAATATCGGTACGGCGAATTGGATAAAGTTTACAAGAGAGGAAATAGAGAGACGAATTGGATAGGCAAGGTACGATTGTGATTGCGTTGTATGTTTCTGAATGATGTCTTGTCTTTCCTTCTGTTTCCAGTATTAAAAGGGTGTATTAATAAGAATAAGAATATTGCAACGGAAGAGGCATTTTAACAGGTAATTTCCATTCATTTTCTCAAGGAGCGAGCAGAAACTCTCCCTGATCGAACCAGAGACGGAGAAAATTTCAACGACGAACCCAATAATTTATCATTCAAATATATAACCGGGAAATTATTCGAAATCAACTCGATTCAATCATTACACGATTCCATAATTAACTCTGTAAATTATTTGCCTCCTCCAAAGAGGATAACGTTCCCCTTACGATCAGGCGTTAGATCCATATTTGAACCGCGCTATCTAAAAATAGCGCACGGAAGTCGCGATCGAACGAGTGCTATCCCGATCCGAATCGAAATTCACCTGGCGTGTGCCCGATCTCGTTTCGAACCGGCGGAAGTTCGAGGAAGTTCCCTTTATACCTCTCTCTCTCTCTCTCTCTCTCTTCTCTTTCTCTTTCTCTCCGTTCTGCCGCGGAAGGAGAACAGGCTACTTACGCGGACGGATTATAAATGACCGAGCCTTATCGTGGTGCCCAAGGCTCCGGTTCCCAAGGTTCTATCGTAACAGAGAGATCATGGGTGAGCTCCCATGGGTTTCACGATGACAGGTCGCCCGGGGGCGCCCGACCCACCCACCCCTCTCGAGAGAAGGCGGCCCCGTGGCCGAGATTAACTTTGAATTCGTACGGGGTGGGTGGGCAGCACGGGGAAGGAAAAATTTGTCCGTCCGTCGTGAACGGAAACGGGGAGATGGATGGATGGAAATCGTGGCTGCGTATTCCTCCTCGCCGATTTCGTGGGGGATTCCAGGGAGAGAGAGAGAGAGAGAGAGAGAGAGAGTTGGAGGGAAAAGCGATCGACTTCGATCAAGCCTCGTCGACCACCTGCCATTCGATTTCGTTGCCCGACGAGATTCCCGATCTGACGGTGGCGGGATACGCCACCGTCCCATCGACCGGAATAATGGACGAGGGGTGCGCCGGAATGTTCAATTAAGGATGACGGGGGATTTTTCTTTGCTTTCCTTTTTTTTTTTTTTTTTTTGAACATCCCGCGGCCTTCGATCCACGATGGAAGACTTGTTTCGATTTGTTTTCCAAAGCTTTTCTATCGCTCGGTGGATTCGTCGCTTGAATCCTATCTTTTTCTCGTGGATTGGCGATCCATATTATCGGGGGATCCTCTTCTTCGAAGATCGAGAAATCACGGCACGCAAGAATCGGCGAGGATGTTAGAATGGGAAGAGTAAGATTCGTGCAATCGAGCAATAACGATCAAGAAATCACGTCATCGCCTGGAGCGTGATCACGGTTCGGTTCACAAGGAGCCAGAAGTCTGCGGCGGCGTCGTCTCTCTCTCGATCGAGGAGAAACGCTTGTTTTCGTCCAAATAAACGAGAGAGAGAGAGAGAGAGAGAGAGGGAGAAGGGTGTTTGCGGTCCTCGTGGTCGCAAAAAACGACGTTAGGTCCTTCTTCTCTGCCGCGTTGTTCCACGGCCCGTAATGGCAGGCGGAGGCAGAATAGAGCGGTCTAGAGGCGCGCGGAACGGTCGGCTAGCGGAATAACGGAATGGCCAGCGCACCGTCCCCCTGATTGCAGTTAATTTACTCGGTGAATCGAGTTAATGTAGCGTGGCCGATCGTACGCCGCCGTTACCATGCCCTGACGTATCGGTCGAAGAAGCTCGGGCTCATGCTCGTCAGGAATTTCTCATTTCCGCGCGAAAGAGAGAGAGAGAGAGAGAGAGACACTAATCCCATCGAAAAACGAACTTACTTCAGTTGCCTGGAGCAAGAAACCGGAAGACACACGAAGCGTCTGGAAGCGCCGCTAGAAGCTGAAGGAAGATGATATCGATAACCCTGCTCTTGAGAACGAACCAACTCTGGAATTATTCTTCTGTGACCAAATTGTATATACGAAGATAATTGCGTTTAAACAATTATCATTCGTTAATTCATCAATCCCCAGCGGATGGAACTCAAATATCCTCGAATTCGCGGTGAGAAATAATCGTGATCTGGTCGGCGTAGTAACAAGTGTCCCTCTCCGGGGACAGGAGAGATTAAACTCGGCCAGACGAGTCGACGAAACGAAATATAACGCGTGGCGTATAAATTCCAAATGGAGGGGAAAGTCGCGAAAATTGTTCACATTGCACGCGCGGGTGCACGCGTGCACGGTTGTTTCCGCGACGCGTTTACGAGCGACGCGGCAGGGTTGGGGGGAGGAGAGAGAGAGAGAGAGGGAAGGGGGGGTCCATATCGTCCTCGTGTTGATTTACGCGGCGCACCCTGCATTTTTACTGCCGCGTTATAGAGATTTAAGTGCAGCCAATTATACGTTTACGCCGTTTCTCGCTCCATCAACGTTGGAACATCGGAAGACGCGGCCGATCCTCCTCCTCCTCCTCATCCTCCTCCCCGGGCTCTCTCCACCCCCCCAAAGCAGAAAACACGTACGCGTGTACCCGTTCCTCCTCGCCCCTCATCTCCTCCTCTTCATCTGGCTGCCTTCTTTCTTTCGAGCTGTCGCGATCTATACTTAGCCGATGGGTCAAGAATAAGCCGAGTCTCACGTCGGCCTGACTATACGCTATTTCTAGAGGAGGAGCGGACACGGTCAAAACACGCGGTCCCCACGCCGAGCAAGTGACTGCCTTCGAAACAGCCTCCTCTCTGTCTTGGCGCTACGCCTCGTTCCGCCGATAACGGTATCTCGAAGGAAGCGAAAGTCTTTTTTCCTTTTTTTTTTTTTTTTCTTTCTCATCGAGTCCCTCGGTGAGAAAGAATGGTTAATTACACGCGTATGTAACGATGTATATATTACGTGCGTAAAATGGAGCGGAAAAGGATAGTATCCGGTTCGAGGAGATCGAAAGGCGAGTGATTTGGGCGAGTGGTTGCGCGCATAGGTTAGGTTGATTGGTCGAGGAAAATAATAAAGGAGAAACGGCGGTGATAATCGTGATCGAGAACTAATGAGGCGGTCGTACACGTGATCATTAGCAAAACTGCATACGTATCCCACGAAAGCGGTGGGACGGATAACGAGAGAGGCTTAAACGCTACGATAACGCGATAATTCAGACAGGTAGGCAGGTAGCAATTAATGTCATGACGGTCTGCGTGCCGTCATTTTTTCTTTTTTTTTTTTTTTTTTTTTTTTTTTTTTTTTTCCCTCTATATTCTCATCGAGATCGAGTCGCGTGTGGATGGATGACAGAAGAAAAAAAAGGGAGGGGGGAGAGGCATAGAAAAATACGTCTGAACCGAAGGAGCCTCTATCTCTATTTGGAGGGTGACCGCCACGGATCGTCGAAATAAACCGCGCATATGGCCACCGAAAATAAACTCCTTATTCCCATCCCGTCGAACGAAGCGAGGACCCTGTTCGGATGAGCCTCCTCCTCCTCCACTTCCCTTTCTTCGCTCCTCTTCACGGTGTCTCGGTGGCTGCTCGCTCCAGCGGCGCGGATACGCTTCGAACTCTTCACGAAACGTGCGCCACGTTCGACCTTCTGTGCCGGCGTGTAGGTAGAACCGTGTATACCGGATACCGAGACATTTATTTGCTGTCACACTGGTACGCGAACGTGTCGAGTGGCCAGGGAGCGGATGGGAGAGAGAGAGTGTCAGGGAAGGAGGAAAAGGAGAATCGTTTTGTAGGGTGATTTTGGGTGGGTGTCACGTTTCATTGTCGTGTGGAGGGTTCGTCTAATTTTGGGTTCGTCGGATCTTTCCTTTTTTTTTTTTTTTTTTAAACCGTTTATTATTGTTCTTTTCCTTTTCTGCTCGTCGATTGTCGAAGTTTATCGAAATTTTTTTTAAATCGTTTCGAGAATCATCTACAGGGGGCGATCTCCATTTAACTTTTGAAGAATAAAAGATGCAAGATTCGATGCGACGGGATTACGTGTAAAAGGAAAAAGAGAGAGGGGGGAGCGAGGGAGGGGGAGGGGGAAAAAAAAGATTTAACGTGGAAAATGTAATAGCGTTCCTGCATTATTTTGAGGTAAATTGCGAGCAGTGTCGTTAGAGTATGACAAAATATTGGCCCGTTAAAGCCGCGATTTATTTATCGATATTTAGCGAATGTGATATATGAAAGGAGTTAAATCATGCCTGCCCGATACATGCGCACGCATACCTATATATACATTTCATTTTTCAAAACACATCGTGAACGTCACGCAAAAAACAAACGATATAAAGAGTGAATGCCGTTAAGTGGAAAATTTAATATCCCATGTTTCTATATGATGTAATATTTGCAATAAACGTTCGTTGGATTTTTACGCGGTTTTCCACGCATCAAACTCGTGAAATAAACTCGGCCCTCCGATGTGTTTTAGATTCAAACGTTATAAAAAAATAAACACAACAAAGCGCTTCCTTCATTCATCATCGCACGATCTACTTTTTTTTTTTTTTTTTTCCATCGACAACCGCTCTAATTCGATTATCCAAAACCGTTATTCGCGAAATCGTTCCGAAACGATTATACGCGATATATGTACATCTCTTTCCCATTTACTTAACCAGAACAACCACGAGTCCCAAATTTTACGGGACGATCCCGAATTCGGAACCTTCAAAGGAATGAAGGATTCTTCTCAACCTTCGAACTCCCTCGCCATCCCTTGCGTAATTCCAAAGCGTGCATAATTCATCCGAATTACGATCCGACAAAGATTACATAAAGAAAAAAAAAATAAAATAAATAAAAAAAACGAAGAAATAACAAATCGATCGTAGCGATAAACACGATCCTCCTCCACCTTTTCAGAAGAGAATTTCCCTCACGCTTGGATGGGAAATGACGGAAGGGGTCAACGCACCAAAACACGCTTATTCTCGTTCCACGAGAACAGGGTCCTCCAGTCCAGTTATACCGACTTCGCCGCGGCTCTCTTCCTCGCCCGATTCCCCGACTATTTTCGGCGATGAAATGCGGCTCCTCCTCACCCTCTCCCCTCCCCCCGATTCTCCCACCCCCGTTTTTTACGCCGTAGCCAGCCCTCTTCCGCCGCCTCCTCCCCTCCTCGACCTCCTCCTCCTCCGCGACGCGGTTGAAAAGATCGTCTCGGTCGATTTCCTCGCGGCCTGAGGATCGTATCGAGCGTGGCCGTGGCGGCCCGCTCGTTAATCCGAGAATCTGCTTAACCAAGAGATTAATCGGCGATTGTGGGAGAGATGAGGCGCGATGAGGAGGAGGCTGAGAGGAGGATGGGTCCCCCTCTCCCCCTCCCTCCGGGCAAACGAAAATCGCGGCCAACGGCGAGCGTTCGCGGGTAAGTTTGTCTTACAAATGAGCCGAGCGACGGGGATAATTTAGTGCGACGCGCCCGTTAACCGTTTTCGCTTAAACGACACTCGGACGACCTCGTTACGCTTTGCTCGTCGCACCCCCATAAGGCTATCCCTTATTCGGGTGGAAGGAAGATCGCCGAGGTTCGATTATCCTCGAGGAAAAGAGAAGAGGAGGAGGAGGAGAAGTTGAAAAGCTCGTTGAAAAGCGTGATCTTGAAATTTAAAAAAAACGTTACGAAATTATCGGGAGACGAGTGTTTTTTTTTTTTTTTCTTTTTTTTTTTTTCGATATCGGGATTCATATCAGGATACGATGCTTTTCAGGGGTAATAAAATAAAGATCATCGGATGAAGATGGAGGGAGGAATTATTATTATTAATACGAAGCGTAGAACGAAGGTTTCGCCTCTGCCTGCCTGCCTGTCTGTCGCATAGATCACGTGGATTACTCGCTTATTATGTACACTGGATCGAAAAATTCCCGTGTATAATTGCGTAACGACGGGAGAAGTGGAACTCGTGGCGCGACCGAGGAATCGACGTGAAAGAGAGAGTCTACTTTTGTGAAATTCTTGTATCCACGATGACGCAAGACACGTCGCCAAGAGGCGAAGGCAGCGGAGACGAAAATACCGACCTATCGTCATCGTCACGGCACACGAGGAACACGAGTCGAAGGGACGAGGATACCGAATTTGTACGGATTAACGGCTCGAATCTCTGGATTCCTCGAAATCTCGTTTCCAACTCTCTTCTTTTTCCCTCCTCTCTCTCTCTCTCTCTCTCTCTCTCTCTCTCTCTCTCTTTCTCTCTGTAAGCGTGGGAGAAGATGTTGAATCGGACGAGCGATTTCGATAATTGTTTACGCGAACTTGGGAAAACGGGGCGCGAAACGACGAGCGCGTCAAAGAGAAACGCGTATTTTTCGACACCTGACGCCGCTCGTCAACGATGAAGCGTTGGATGCCACTTATTTCGACCGAGTCAAAATAGAAGGTATTAATAGGAGCATCGTAAACGAGGGTCCCCGCGTCTCTTCGTTCCTCGAAATTATTTGGCACTCCTCGCCTCGAACGAGCCCCCCCACCCTACGACTTTTCCAAATTTCATAATCATTCCCTCCTTGCGCAATCTTTCCCTTTCTTTCCTTTTTCTCTCCTTTTTTATTCTTTTTCACGCTTTCTACGCCGTTCTCGATCAAGCTATCCGAACTTCGATCTACAACGTAATTTACGACGATCACCGAACCGATCTCCACGATCTTTCCTCCTCACCTTTAAACTTTATTCTCACCGCACGTGTACGTACGTCTATTTCTATCCATCTGTATATCGTTCGAAAGTATTTCAAAATCCAAATCCCCCCCTTTTTCAAAGAGGCAGCGAGCGAGAAATCCCGATCCGGTCGAAAGATAAAAAAATAAAAATAGAAGAGGGGGGAAGGGAGGGGGAGGAGGAAGAGGAGGAAACATCGATGTCAAAGAAGCGAGAAATAAAGCGGTCGGGGACACAGCGCGTTGGTCGTTGCGAGGGCGAGGAACAAGCTCGAGCTTGTTCCTCGCGGTTGATTGAGACATCGGCGTACGAGCTGTGACAGTTATCTGATTCATGGACATGCCGGGTATATTTTATGCCGTACGACCTATGAATACAGATCGATCGGCTCCTCCACGAGGAGGGCCCGGAGGAGATCATAGGTGGCTCCGCGTATATGGATATATCAATTACGACGCGGTCGTACGCGCGCCGCTGCACGCACACGCGAGGCGGGCGCGCGTCGCGGCGGGGCACATCGCATTACGATTCATCGGGCGTCTCCGCGCGAGGATCCGCCGCGAGGAGGAGAGATACTTATCCGGTAACAATCTACGTGATAAATCGCCGATTTGTATCGACGCTTCGTGTCCCGTGACGCGAGATGACGCGGCGTGAGTCGTCGAGAGAGAGGGAGGCCGATTACGATTGCGCGGCGTGGAGGCGATGGAGAGATAGATCCTGGACACGTGTGGCGATAGAGAAAGTGATCGGTCGAGAGAGTGGTTCCTGTTCGTTAACGCGTCGTTCGCGTGCAAGGATATTCGGTGAAAAGAGTCGGATTCCTGGCTAAGATGGGAGGACATTAACATAAAAATCGCGGCGGGGATTTATGTTAGGTGGATGGATCCGCGTAACGATCCATCCACCGAGCGCTTCTCGCCGAAGGGGGTTTCGTTTAATGCGAGCGTTAACCGCGCGTGTAACGAGATTGTTGAGATTGTTTCTGGAGGATGCACATGGGAATTTCTAGAAATTGAATGGGACAAGGATGTGCCAGCCTTCGATCGAGTCGACCGCTGCACGATTCTTAACAAAGATGCCAAGTTGAAATGCTGTATCCATTTCGATTCTGGATAAAAAGTTCGCATTCCTAAACACGCATAGCATATTTCGATCCACCAAGTCTGGCTCGAAAATACGCGATTCGGATCTGTTCGATATCCACGATCGTCTTGAGAACGAGCAATCGGTCTGAAAAGCCATCAATGACATTACGATCGCAGCATGATCGTTCTTAACAAAGGTACTAAGTTGAAATGCTGTATCCATTTCCACTGAATAAAAAGTTCGCATTCCTAAACACTAAGTGTTGGCTCGAAAATACACGCGATTCGGATCCCGATCGCCTTGAAACGGACAGTCGGCGTGAAAAGCCATGAGCAGCGTGGATCGAGCTTGGGAATGGAACGTGAAACGTAACCGCGAAAGGGAGATATCAGCGTGGACGATGCTGGTAGTGAGGCACGTACGGAGATTGCACTAATTAATGCCACGGGACCGGGAGGGCTGCGACGCTGCGGGCTCGGTGATGCGCTAGGAACGACGCTGTTACTATGATAATTACAGGCAGAACGTGAGCCACCGTCTTAATTGGGACTACCGGGGCGAATTAATAACGCGACACCAGCGATGACCCCTTTCGCGACACCTACCGCGGACACCCCTCTCTCACTCTCGATCGCTCCGTTTCGATTCGAAGCCTTGGTCGATGGGAACGTCACGATCTCGTTGACGAGCTCCAACGTTCATTAAGGAAACGCGATTTCTATGCTAAGGGAACCGTTTGAAACGAGATTCGTGATTTTTCCACGGTAGAGAGAGTGCGGAAATGTAGATACGAATCAAATTTTAATTAACGTTCGATCGTTCGAACTCGGTTCGTTTCTTGTTACAAAGCGTTTTTCAACGTGACTATATTATATCGAAATATACTTATACATTAGATGTTGCGGGTATAATTAAATGAAACAATATTTGAATATACTTGCTTACTCCCTCCCCGATTCGAGATTAATAAATTGTCAGGATGTATAAATTGTAAAATGGGGATGATCGAAAATGAATTTTTTTTTTTTCACGTTTAATAAAAATTTGCATTAAATTTTCTATCGTCAAATCGACGAATAAAAAAGTACGTTCGAGCAAAATGTTGATCAACAGAGAAGGGATAAGTAAAATCGGTGTTGCTACGCGTTGGAAATAAAAGCGTTAATGGCGATGCGCCACCGTTTTCGTCGTTTTCTTCTGCGTCTGCCCCGACTTCTCTTCTCGGTTGACGTACGCGGGATGGGTCCCGAGGTACATGTGACGAGCACGTGTCCCGAACTGGTACATATCGGCTTTCGCCCTGGAATTAGTGAGCGGGGAGAAGGTTTTCGCGGGGCGAAGCGATGGGAAGCTCGAGCCAAAAGATCTACTTTTTGTCACCGTGTGCGGCGTCGCGACGCGTTTAAACTTTTCGTCATGCATCACGACGCGTTAACTCCCGTTTATTTCCAGTTGGCCCTCTCCGCCGCGCATATTTATAACCTAATCGGGTGCGAACTCCCCAACGGAACATCCAACTTTACTATATTTACACGTTACGACCGTGGAATCTTCGAACTTTGTGGAGAATCGGATCGGGTTAAAGCAGGCCGATATTTAATCGACTCTTTTCTAACTTTAAGCAAGCGCTTACATTCGTCGATTCCACGCGCCACGTTCGAGAGAAATAGAACCGACGACTTTCTCTCCTCTTCAATTTCAAGCACGATTAACACGTTGCTCGTGGCCGCCGATCGACCAATTAACGAAATTCGATTTCGATAGATCCAGACTCGTAGAAATTCAACCGCATTTACTGGACGCGACTCGGCAAATGCGAAACTCGGCTTCCAACGGCGGCACGTTTCTTCTGACGAGGGGAGAGGAGGAAGGTGGAAGAGAAATGGGCGCCGGTGGCCAGTAATGAGCCAGAAAACTGGCGACAGCTACGCTATGCCCTCTATATCCTATCCCAACGAGACGAGGCGCGATATTGCGTCTCTCTCTCTCTCTCTCTCTCTCGCACATGTCCCGAGCGTACACAACGGCGTGCACGCGCACGGGCCCATAATTCACCGCGCGCGCACTGGCCCGCAGGCCCGTCGTCTTGTTAGCGCGAACCTCTCCCAACTATGATACCGGCTCTAGCTACGAGCACGATGAGAGGAGAGAAGAGAGAGAGAGAGAGAGACACGAGAGAGGGGACCGATGGGAACAAGAAGGGTTGGAGACTGGGTTAGATGCGGGAGAGGAGTCGAAAGCGAAGAGGGGGAGGGAGTTATATTCGAACCGATATACTTGCACCCCTCCCTCCCTCTTTCGATCCTCCGCCAACGCGCATAAATGCATACCTATCTCGGGCCGCATCTTCCCCGGCGGAACGAGGCGGACGAAAAGAGCGCGCGTTATCGGTACTTCGACCTGATAAATCCCCTCCCCGAAAGAATAATGAGTCGACATTATTCATGCTGACCCGTCACCGTCGCTCCAACCGACCGGTCCAACGCCGGCCCGACCTCTTTCTTTCTCCCTCCCGCTCCCTTTTGCCCGAAGCCGCGTTCCCGACGCGGCATCGCCATTAGGGGGTTCCCGACAACGGCCAACATCGGTGGAGAATCCGGCCTTCGTGGACCCGGAGAGAGGAGGGGAGGACGGTATTAGGTGGCCGGTTAACTTGGATCAACTGGAATTCGGGGACGAGGAAGGAAAGGGGGTATCCGTCGGCACCGTTTGCTCGATACGAACTTGGATACGCGCTGTCTGTCTGAGACTTTTCTACTATCAACGCGGGATCGTAAATTATACTGGGAGGAGAGGGGAGGAGGAAAAGGAGGAACGGAAGGAGAAAGGATGTCGCGTGCTCGCGACGGAAGGAGGAGGATCGAGGAGGAGAGAGGAGAGATTTCATCGCGACACGTGTTGTTGTTATTATTAACGTTAATAATAGGACAGAACGTGACAGACACTGTTTCGAACTGTGATATGGAGAAAGTATTGTATCGTGCAACACAATCTTTTGTGTTTCTATTAATCCTTTCGCTACTATAGTCGCGAAAGATGCGTAAGATGCCACGTATCCTACGATATGACGATTGGAGTTATCGCACGTCGAGTACCTTTCTCTGGAAAATATATAGTATGGATATTCTGTTTCTATCATCAATTCTTTTTCAATAAACACCGTTAACGCGACGATTTTTCTCGAGCACCGTGCACATTTTTCGTGCAAAAGGGTTAATTTACTATTCGCAATCTCTATATCGAACAATTTGAAATATACACGTACTTCTCGATCGTTCGATGATTCGTAGCCTCTAAAAATTAAAAATTTTAAACGAAAGAAAAAAAAGAAAGGAATCATCGCGATAGGGAGGGAAGAGTTTGAGAAAAATCAGAGAACGAGAGGTGCCCCGCCGATCCCGGGGCACGGAACGGGTTGCGTTGTAACGAGTTGCGTTGTAACCTGTTCCCAAACGCAATTTCCGCTTTCGTCAGAAACAAAACTCTTGCCCGGTGGATATTACGGGCCGGAGTCTGAATCGTTGCCGCGGCTCCGCATCTATCTGTGACACGTTGAGTGACACGTTTAGCACGCGCGTCCGTTTTATTACGGTCCCGGTTTCGCGCCCCCTCCCCCGCAGCCTCCGATCCTGACCGCGGCTCTCCATCCAATTTCATCGTACAATAAAACACGTGGCGACAAATTCGCTGCTCGGCAATCACGATCGAAACCAGGCCGGCAGTCACAAGTCGGCCGGCTCTCTATCTCTCTCTTCCCCTCTCTGGCGCGCGCGCGACGATGATGACGCGACTTTGCGGTCCGCTCGGCGGGGCTTTAATTTCCCATAAACCCGTCGATAACTTTGCCAACGCTGTAAATGTGATTTACGCGCACCGTTTCCCATTTCCTCGAATTCCATCGCACCAGCATTTTTCCCCGAAAGAGAGACGATCGTCCTTCCCTGCAACGTTGAAATCTTCTTCTTCTTCTTCTTCTTCTTCGGGGTGCTCGTGATCGAAATGGAAGAATTTCTCACCGAAACGAAACGATGATTTTCCATTCCCCGAATTATTCGTAATCGACGATGGACGAAGTATTTCCATCGCGTGCAAATACAATTTTTTGATTTTTCATCGACAAAGCTGATCGACGAAAGTTAATTTTCGGTTCTGAATGTGAACGTGTTCTTTCGTTGAAACTTCTTGATCTTCGATTTTCACGGCTCGAATCGAAAAATCTTAAACGACGATCCTTTTCCATTGATTCTCTCCCATCGAAATCCGAAAATTATCGAACCGTAGGGACAAAGTAGAGTTTCCGTTCGAGAGGAGAAGAAAGAAGTTTGAAGGGAAAGATGAGGGAAAGATGGTCGAGGGAGGAGGAGTACAAAAAGCCAGTTTGTTGCCGCTCGCCTTTTGGACGACGCGTCGCGTTATTTAGCGGCGAGCCTCGTCTCAACTCGCTTAAGTGCTCCGGTGACTTACATCCCTGTGGGGCAAGGGCGCGTTAAGGGGGCGTGACCGTCCCGTCAGGGATTGTAGTCGAACCTACAATGGAAAGTTTGTCGAAAGCGGGAAAGGGAGGCTCGGCTGGCGTCCGTCGGCCGAACGAAGCAACGAGTGAATTTCTTTCGGCGCACGAAAAATTTTTGGAGAAAAACTTTCACCAATTTTGCAAATCGTCGAGATTTCGCGATATCGAAAACGCGGTTTAAGCGCAGCTGCTCGATAGCGTTGTTGACGATAGAAGGGGTGAGGAGTGTTGCACGCGAAATATAAAAGATGTTTCGAATCGTGAAAGCGAAAGAGCCACTTTGGAGGAACAGTTTGTATCGAATCTCGAGGGTCCTTAGCCGGAAAACAGCACCAGGTCGGTACTTACGATCAACCGGCGCAGCGAAGCATCGCTGGCGATACATCATCCGGAGAGCGCTTATCTCTCCCGGATCTGCTATCTCGTTGGGCCACCGATGCCCTATCGAACAATGCCTCGCACGAGATCTATCTTTTGCTCGTTCAAGAGATCGTGGCACGGTCGACGACAAGTTTTTTTCTTTTTTTTAACGTCATTAAAATTTTTCTACCCAATGCGCGGCGCGGGTATCCTTAAACTCGAGGTAGAAATCCAATCCGCTTTATAAATCTCGTTGTAAATCTTTCCCTCGAAAAATATATTCTTCGAGCGAGTGATAAGAATCGAATCTCGATCGAATCTTCTCGCGTATCGAGCTTATTTCCGAATTAGAAGAGGGAAAATATCGAGATGAAACGGAAGAAAAAGTGTCCGCAACATGCCACAATTCCATTCGCGCTTCGCTTCAGTGATTTTCTCACGTTCCAAATATCCCCATCCACTGCGTATTATAAAATGGGATACAAGCATAAGCGAGCCCATTCGGCAAATAACAGTGCACCGCAGCGGTGCGCCGCGCAAAGTACCGAGGGGTTAATAAGAAACAAGTTGGAGCGCCAACTCGGTGGTTTCAAAGAGTTCACGGAACGACGTCCATCAACGGCGAAGAAGCGTGCACGATGATTCTCTACCGACGTGGGGAACAACCGACAATCGTCGTTGTCGTCGTCGTCGTCGTGGTCGGCGGCCACCACGAAGGGTAGGCCGTGAACGGCGCTGTTCGAGAGCTACCTGGAAATCCGCGACAGCCGTCTAATCAGCGCGCCGCGATTATTATCTCCATTTTAAGCATACGCGGAACGGCGCATAGAGGATAGGCCATATACAACCGCCTAATATGGCGGTTCGTCTCATTGGTTGGCCTTAGGTGGATACGGATCGTTCTCCGGCTATTCGAGAGCTTATCCTTCTCTCTCTTCTCTCTTGCTCTTTCTCTCTCTACGAGCAGCCAGCCAGCCAGCCAGCAGGCTTCGTAAACGCGAGGAGAGTCGTCTTAACACAGCCTCGCACACATGTTCCGGCACCGGTGAAGGTGAGGAGAGAGGTGGTGAACACCTCTCGGGGGAAGGGGAGAGGACAGAAGTTAGGGGAGGGCGGTTGGGATGGAGGCAGCATTCCATCAAACCAGACTCCATCTTACGTGTACGTCTAACCCCCGGGGCAACGTGTCTCTATCTTTTTTCCACGCTCGTCTCTCAATTCCCGATCGAAACGCGCTCCTCCTCGGCTGCCGACTCGTTTTTTATGAACGCCGTGTAAAGCCCGCGCGGGACATCAAGGGACTTTGCCGATCCGGTCGAGGCCAACGGAAGAGTAACGCGTTCGCTTCGATTTGGGACAGCTGCGATTAGTTTCTATTATTTTCGTGTATATATATATATATATAGGAAGGGTGTATATAAGAAAGGCTGGTTGGGGAGGAGCAAGAAGAGTGGGCGTTGAAATTCGAAACGAACGACTCGGTTGATTGGAACGATTAGAGAAACGGAGAGGACACGTTTTGTGGGTGTATTCGTTCGAGATGTCAGAGTCGATACTGGACGTCAACAACGAGCGCGAGCGAGAGAGAGAGAGAGAGAGAGAGAGTATCGGTCTTCGGGGATACGAGAAAGGTCGATGACGCGATGGCGAATGGCCTCGTTGACGTCTCCCGATGGATGCATTTTTAACGGCACGAAAATAGCGGCAAAAACGCGGGTTCGGGAGTCGGAGAGGAGAGGAGAGGCTCCGTGGAGAAGCTCATCGCAGACAAAACAGCGACAGCTGCGACAAAAACGAGCACCGCGTATAAACGACGACACGGAGCTATACCGAATTTCGTACGCCCTCGAGCCGTAACACGGATCTTCGAAGTGTCTCGAGCAAGAAAGAAAAATCGTTCGCAACCGATGCTCTCTACGACAATCGCCGTTCACATTATACGTATATTTCTAATCGTGTCGCTCGATTCTTTTGTAAATATTCTTTTGTAAAAGAAAAAAAAAAAAAAAAAAATCACAGCGATAACTGCGATCCATAGGAAATTGTTGGACGAATCCGTTGTTTCCCTCTCGTGACAAGATCCCGAACGATTGTGTATCGGTCCTCTAATAAACGTCACCGGTCGGCGAAGCTCGCTCGAATCGAAGCCGTAGCCGCGCGGGACAACGGGGCGTAAAAAGGCCGGATGATTATTCATCCTGAAATACTGCCTCGCTCCTCTCTATCCGCTCCCTTTCTCTTATCACTCGTTCGACCGTAGAGGAGCGTAAAAAGCGAAGCGTAATGGCGAAACGGTTGATTGTTAGGCGACGGTAGAACCGGCAGGGCGGATAGATTTCGCGTGATCGCCACGGCAAACAACACACGCGTCCACCACGGATCTGTGAAGTGGCGAGGTCAGGCACACACGCGGCGACACCGCCACGATATCGACACCCGGCTCTCGGCTCGTAAACCTAACCCCTTATGGCGACGCCGCCTCGCACGGCACTTCGCCTATCTCACGAAGAGGCCGAAACGAGCGAAAAGAAGGGACGAAAGGAAGGAGAGAGAGAGAAAAGAGAGAGAGAGAGAGAGAGAGAGAGGAGCAGCGGTGTGCGGCTTTGGCCGACCGATATGCAGATAGAAGAAGTAGGTGTGCGGTATGTAACATCGGTCGGGGAACCGTGGTTGCGTGGGCAACACCTTCCGTTACTTTACGATTATTTTACCCGGCCCCGGTCCCCGTCGGCCTCGCGTCGTTGGAATCGCGGCGAGGAAAAGAACGGCGAGGAGAAGGATCGAGGAAAGATGATCGTTTACGACGGATTGGATGTCACGATGGGGGTAATCGATGCTCCGCGATCCCCGGCATTTTATCCGAATGATGGGTTAACTGAGGAAAGATGCGTTCCTCTTATGGCGCGTCTAAAGCGCGAGTAAATTGGAAAATTTGCGAAACGTACGAGCGAGGGCTTTTTATCTGTCCATAAAATTTAGTGGACGTTTAATTTTGTTGTTTTCTTTTTTTTTTTTTTTTTTTCCTGTTTCGTTAAAGGGCGTGTTGGAAGGATTATTTATATCTCAACTCTATTTGAGGAGGACGGGTAAAATATCGATAGGATAGGAGAATGCAAGGATTGATCGAATTGGAAGGATTGATTGAAATTTATACTTTGATAATTTAACGTGCTTTAGAATTGACTTGGAGAGATTATAAATATTTACAAGACTCGAGATTTAATTAATGATTAACAGCGATCGGATAATTTAAAGGCAATTACTGATAAATCGATCGCCATGCATGTCTCGTCGTTCGAGTGAAATTTAATTAGCCAAGAAAGTGAAACTTCATACTGCGATTCTGATGTTTCAACGATCCCGGATTAAGCAGATCCAGACAACTTTCGACGGACGCGGCAAACGCTCGTCGTCTCGCGGTCGTCGCTAAATATCGATCCAGCCAGAAACTATCCGATTGGATCGACGATTCGGGACGTTGATCCTCGCCGTGTCAACGTTCCGTGGAAGGGTTACGTAAAAGGCTATTTCGGTTCCACGACCCTTGTCTCTCGCGTGATTAATGAAGGCGACGAATTTATAAACCGTCCCGATTCCTAGCGGGCAAGGTCATTACCTTCCGTTTAAAAGGAACGCTCCGATCGAACGCCGCCCATCGAAACATACACCTCGAAAAGAAAAATTCTTCGATTCACCATTGAAATCGACGAACAGTCACGAAATATACTTTTCTCGACCGATCAGTCGCGAGTGAGATGATCGAAAGAAAGTCGAATTTGCATCGCGGTTTCAGCGCGGCAATTTGTACTCGGGCGCGAATAACCGCGCGGAGAATGCGAAAAGAGCGACGGCTCAGCGTCGTCCTCGCGTGTATGTAAATGCGCGGAGGCACCTGCAGTGATAAATTGATTATCCCTCCTCCCGGCGAGGCGAGGCGAGCCCGGTTCTCTCGATCCGGAGAGACTGGATCGTATTATAATAAATACATAATATCGGTACTTTACGCGTCGCAGGCTTAAGAAACATTGTGGGTAAAGTGGTGGCCCCGGGGCGAGGTGCAATTTTGAGAATTTTTTCACGCCGCCTTCACGATGCAGCAACGATCCGCGGGCATAAATATATGCGCGGAGCCCCAGATGGTAGCTGTCCTCCATTACCACGCCCCCGATTTTCTGGATTCCCTTAATGCATAGAACGCACCACTATTTCATCGATATTGGCATCTTTATCGCGGGTGGCTAGCTTCGACGATATATATAAAATAAAATGGAAGGTGGATCTCTGGAAACGTTTCGAGAGATCGAACCTGTGGTTCTCGATATACATACACACATGTATAGATGTGTATATAGGGAGGATGGCCGAAATAGGGGCGTGTTACACGAACAGGGACGGAGTTGTTGTCAGGGAGAAGAAGGTTGAGGAGAAAGCGGAATCGCATTGTTTCTCTCGGTCGTGGCAATCCGTTTGTCGGAGCGCTCCACTCGAGCCTTCTCATTTGCCCTTACACTCCGTCTGGTCTCATCGTCCAGCTTCTCCACGAGGAGCTCTCTCTCTCTCTCTCTTTCTTTCTCGTCGAGTGCTTGGACTTCTCAACCAACCCTCGAATCAACCCTCCAAGCAGCAGCGGAAAGCCCCCTGCACACGCACCCTCGAAACGTCGACAATTAGTTTCCCATTGACCTATACCGCGGACCCCTTCACGGCCTGTACACGCGAAAGAATTAAACCAGAACAACAAACAAACACGGAAGAGCGATTACAGGGGTGGACCATGTTTGGACGTGGCGTGGCGAGAAATCGTGAGAGCGATTCTTTCTCTCTTTCTAACAACTATCTCTCTCTGAACAGTATTTATCGTGGCGATTTTTCGAATAAAATCTCAAATTAGGAAGAATAATATCTACATATATATATATATACAACGAGATCGGCCGTATAAATTTATGCGGATGAAAGAATTGGAGGGCTCTCATTACCGAATCTCGAAGATGGAGCGAGTCGACGTGGTAACAAAACTGGTCTGGAAGCGAGCGAGTCGCGTATACATATATATATATATATATGGCACTGATAGCCGGCGATACCAGTGTCGATACGTGGTCGGAGCGCGTGTTAGTCGCGAGACCTCGGTCGGTGTCACGTCCGGCAGGTAGTTGTGGAGCGTGTAGCACACGCGCTCAACCTCTTTCACCCTCTGGCACCCCCTCCGGGGTGCCGAGTAGACGCCGGTTGTAATTAAACGGGCGAGGATGCTGCCGGAATAAAAGTCGAGTGGCTCCGGCTAATTAACGACGCCAAGGTGTTGAAATCGAGTCGCAGTATTTCACCCGTAGGAGAGAGAGAGAGAGAGGGAGGAAGAGGGAGGGAGAGAGGAGCCGGTTGAACCTTTCGGGTCGGTCGCGCGACGAGCCGTGTCGCAGGCCACGAGGGACACCGCAGAAAAAACGGGCACCGGTCGTATGGATCCTCGGGACACGGGCAACTAATAGGGCGGGGTGAGAAACACGTCGGCGTGGAGATAAGAGGAGAAGGAAGAGACCCATCTGGCCTGGCATAATAATTTGTGCTGGCCCTCTCTCTCTCTCTCTCTCTCTCTCTCTTTCTCTCTTTCTCTCTCTCGTCTCTGGTCCCTTGTCCCGGGGATGAAGAGGGAGGATCCGGTGGTCTCAATTACGGAAGAAGAAAAGAATCCACGTTGAAACGACAAGAAAGCAGAGGAAAAGCGTGTGTGATAAGAGAAAAAGGATCCTCACCTGTATACGAATTGAAAGTTACGATGAACGTTCTTTCTAATACGAAATTCGATTTATATCGACGTGGGCGAGGCATATATCGTACGCGTAATAAAACAATGATAAAACGGACGGAAAGTGTGGACCGTTATCTCGCGAAAGGAGCGACGACCATCGATAACATTTTTTTCCAAGGAACGAACATACGAGAGAATACGCGGACCCCGAGTTGTGTCGCCGAGAATTCGACGTGTTGCCCGACGAAGAGAAGGTATTCGCGACGTCGAATGGCCACGATACGATGGAAAAAAGAGAGAGAGAGAGAAGCGGGAACAAGGAAGATCATTGTACTCGTGGATCGAACGCGACGGATTCCGTGTACGATGGAATGTAACTCTGTAATAACACGGTGAACGTACCGGCAATATCGGATGAGGTATACGCCAACCTTCTCCTGTGTCCGACGATGTAAACGCATCGTGGCGGCTACGTTCTAATAGATATACCCCTCCCCTCCCCCCTCCTACCTTCTTTCCGCCAGTATCCCTTTAGCAATGAGCATCGAACGTACTTACCACGGCGAAACGTCGAAGAAATATACTCGGATGACTATTCGACGCAGAAGGGTCAAGTTATACGTACACGCCGAAGGTACCTGCAGGCACTTCTCGAAAACATTGTTCCTGTCTGTTGCCAGCTGTTTCAAGGATACGAGCGAGAATTCCTTTCGAGTCGGCATAGATGGGGAATCGCGAAGGCGTTCCATGTAACGATATCGTTCCTGTCGCGAGAGGATGATACGGTGGGAACGCAAAGTTTATCAACGACTTTTGCAGAAACGAACTTTCCTCGAAAGGGGGTCGAACCCGTTGTTAATTATCCGAAAGATGGAGTGACAGGAGAGCTCGGCAGTGCTCTCCCTCCCCCATTCCCGAAAGGTTGCGCGAAACTTTCGCTCTATTTTCGCGTTAAAGTCTGAAGAATTTACCGTGCCCCGTTGTTTCCACCACGGTCTACCGCCCTCTCCATCCACTTCGCCTCTTCACCTTCGTAGGCTCCCATTGTAGTCGGGGACGCCGGTGCGCGCATTGTGCTCCGACACAATAATAATTGCGCTAATGATCGCGCTCGAAAAGCGCTTCGTAATCGGTGGGCAGAATCCCTCCGATCCCCTCTTTAGTCATCCTTTAAAGAGTATCCCAAGAGAGCGTTTCGAGCCGCTCGAATTTTTGAAAAAAAAAAAAAAATGCAAACTGCAATCCGTAATAATAACGGGTAACGACGAGTTCGGTTCGTTCGAAGGTGTATTCGATCGTGCGAACGACTCTGTTGCTAGTATATAAAAATACGAAAATCCCGTTCGAATATATATCAACAATCGGATTATAATTCCGTCCTCTTTAGCTCTTCGAGCAAGACAGAAGGAGGAGAGAAAAAAAAAAATACAGAAAAATGGAGAAAAAGTCGATCCACCTTTGTCGAGCAATTTTGCGAACTCCAATCGACAGAGAGAACAATTACGGACGAATTAGCGAGGGAAGAAAGAGAGAGAGAGAGAGAGAGAGAGAGAGGAAAAAAAAGAATGAATCTATCCAGACGCAGACAAAATTAAAAGGGAGACACGGGAGGAGGGAGTAATGAAAGAACAAGGGCGAAACGAAAGAGAGAGGGAGAGACAGGAGGCAGCGACCTCCGGTTGAACTCGTGCTCGTCACACAGGCCCTGGCCCACGTATACGTTAAAGGGATAACGTGGACACGCGTGTGAGAACGGAACGTACATTCCTAGGACGCGCGTTAACGTACATAGGAAAGCGGGTAGGATACGCCACGCGGGGGCACTCTCTTCATTTCCAGGCTGTCACGAGCAGAAGAAGATTCGGCCTGCGTTTGACAGCCCTAGGGTCTGGGTTGGGTGCTGCTGCTGCTGCCGCTGCCGGGGCTGGGCCGTAGGTTGGGAGAGAACTCCGTGCAGGGGCACGTTCGAGGTGGATGTGGATGTTGGAGGTGGAGGCAGAGAAAGAGAGCGAAGCGGAGAGAAGACGAAGGGGTAAGAGACGGAGGAAGAGAGAGAGAGAGAGAGAGAGAAAGTTGGCGTGTGCCCATGTGCCGGTACCACCGATTGTACCGCGCTGTACCGTGCTACATCGAGAAACCACCCTTCCCTCCCACGTTTCTCTATTCCATATAGCCTCCACTCACCCTCCTAGCTAGCACACTTTCAAGCTATATTCGTCTCTTCCACAATTTTTTTCTTCCTTTCTTTTTTCTCTTCCTCTCTCTCTCTCTCTCTCTCTCTCTCTTTTTTCCCTCTCCGTTTTGTCTCTTCGCTTCTCCGTGTATATTTTCCCGGCGTGCTCTTCCCTTCCCTACGCTACGCTCTCTGCCCTCTCCCGTTTCTTTGTCGCCCGATGACGCAGCCGGCAGACTCCGCTCTCTCGGTCCCTTCGTAAATTCCGCGTTTTAATTATTCCACCATGTTTCCTTTGTCCTTTGGCGCGCGCACGATGCTTCTCCCGAGATGTGCGAGAAACGGACCATTTCCGGCAGAAGAATTTTTTAAAACTGCTTTCCTACCGGAACAATCGATAGAAGAATCGTGTTCGCCGCACGTTGCGGGAAAAAGGATCACTTCTCGAAAAAAAAAAAAAACGATCTGATCGCGCGAGAGAGAGAGGATTAACCATTAGCCGTTATCCCCAGATGACGCGACAACAAGAAACAGTTACGAGTTTCGACGAATACGACGAACCACGAACCGCCTGGATTTTCATATTTCGAGAAAGTATCTCGAATATATTTGCGTCGCGACTCCTCGAGACGTTCCTCTCACGAAATCGTGAGAATAAAGACCGCGACTCGAGGAGGCAGTCGATAACGGCTGCGAGGGAAGAGGAAGGGGGGAGAGAGGGCGCGATACGTGGAAACACGTATGGACGTAGACGGGAAACGCAGATGCAACGACGGTTGCTGTTTAATATCGGAGTCGCACATGGGCTCCGAGACACATTTCACTAATATTGCACACCCCGCCACACCTCCCACCGAGCTTACTTCCAGCGAGGAGAGCTCGCGCGATTCCCAGTCACACACGGTTTACATATCTCTCGGCGCATTAATATATTCAACGCGTATGAATATTGCAGGGAGGGGCGGAAGAAACAAGGTAGATAGCGGGAGGGAAACGAAAGAGAGGAAACGGGTGCAAGCAACTCTCGCGCCGGGCTAAACCATTGTGCCTATATTTCGACTTCATGAAATCTGCACTCCTCTTCTTCTCCTCCTCTTTTCTTCCCTCCTCGGCCGTTACGTGTACACGACTCCACCTCTCCTCTCTCGCTCACCCTCCTCCCCCTCCCGCTATCTCTCATTGTTCAGCGACAGAGCTTTGTGCTTTGTGCCTCCCGCAACTCCGGAACTATTTCCGTGCCTTTGAGTAAGGAACTAATGAATACGGAGCGTGGATAGCGCGCGGCACGCCTGTGCATACTATATCCCCGCGGACGTGTATCACGTTTATCGGCCTGTCGCCTTCCTTCTTCGTTCCCTTACTTCCTCTCCCTGCTCCCTCTTCTTTCGGCCACCGCGGCGTATCGTCACGTGACGTTCTCGATTGTTCCCCAACCACGCTCTCCACCGATCCACCTCTATTTCCACTTCCCTCTATCTCGGTCCGTTTCTTCTACCGTTTCGCCTCTTTCTTTTCGCCGACCGTAACCGGAAGGGTTCTCGTTATCCTCCTATCGACGAGAAAAGGATAAAGGGATTTCGATTCCGTATTCCACGATGATTTTCAGAGGGAAATTTTCATTCTTGAACGGTAATAAGAACGCGTATGTACGCGTATCTTCGTTTCGCTGCCCAGTGGTGGTGTTCCAACTCACGGCCTCGTGCAGTTTCGAGCGGGACGACGTTTTCGAGCGAGGCGTTTTCTGCCTCCATGGGAACCAATTACCCTCTCCCACCCTCTCGCAAGAATGGCCGACCCTCTAGGCGATGGTCGCCGGTATGCGAGTCGCCTGTATTCCTGTTGCCGAGTGACCGCGTGTGTACGATCGAGCGTACACACGGGCGGCCGGCTTGCAATCGTAAATACATCGAGCCGATATCACGTCCAACGGAATAATTGAAAGGAACGATCTTTTCCTCCTCGAGAGATCTACAACCGCGATCTACAATTTATAAATTAATCCTGACAACAACATCCGCGCGATTCTGTTTCTCTTCTTATTTATTTTTGACCGATTAAATTTTGCGAATATGTAATCACGAACGAAACGCGGACTCGATATTACAAATACGCATCAATTAACAGTTTTCCTTTCGAAACTCGTGGACGAAACCAGTGAATTTTGAATTCGTTCCGTGTCGTAAGAAGCGTTTTAAGAAAAAAGAGAAAAGGAGCAATAACTTTGCGATTAACATCGCGAGAAGAGATTCCCTGCAAAATCGCGAGGAATTCGCTGGAAAAGGGAAAAATTCCACGAAACAAGAGCACAAAAGTGAAATACATTGGACCAAGCGATTCTCATATACCGAGACACTGTTATTCCGCGAATACCTCTCGCTACCTTATGTATTCGCCTATGTACGTACGTATGTACGTATATACGTACATATATACGCTCATGAACGTGTGTCCGGTTCCTCCGTAAGAATGGTTCCAGAGGAAACTTGCGAGTAAGGGTCGAGGCGCGAGGGTAAGAAGGAGACGGGGAGCGAGAAGGAGCGAGAGAGGAGGCACCGGTGATGGATCGTCCAATCAGTGCCGCGAGATGGAGCACGAGAGAAACGGAAAGGGAACGGGGGGGAGAGAAAGAGAGAGAGAGAGAGAGAGAGAGAGAGAGAGAGAGGGGGAGAGAGAGGGAGAGAATGAAAGAGCCGGAGAATCTTCTCCACCTATGGCACGCAGCGGACGAGGAGAGGAGAGGAGAGAGGTCATGGTCGGGTCGGTCTCCTGCTAATCGAAGAACACGAGGTGGCCCTGTGCGGCCGCACCGAAGGAACCTCTCTCTCTCTCTCCTTTCCTCTCTTTCTCTCGTTTCTTCGCCACGAATGCCCGGCTATTGTGCTCCTCCTCGCTGTAACTTCTCTCTCGCGAGAATGACGGAGGGAATGGATGATGAATTCACGAAGGCGATGGAACAACGACGACGACGGTGTTTAACGTTTCAATCGGACGTCGATGAAGTTGGAGAAATTCGAGGGATGGCCTCACGGATATTTCACAGAGTTCGAGAGCGGTGATGGTGGTACAAAGGGAGAGGCTGCAATTAGAACGGAGAGAAAGAGAGAGAGAGAGAGCTTTTAAGGCGAGCTAATTATAAGACCGCATCGATCACCGAGCGAGACAGCGTTCCACGATTTTCTCGGGCGGATCGCGATGTACCGGTTAGAATGGGTAAAGAGGAGTGCGGTTGGTACGAGGGGTTGGACCGAAGGGTCGTGGACCGTGAGCCCGAACATCGTTCAAACCACCGTGGTGCACAATAGGCGGAGGGGTTGACGGAGATCCGCGTTAACGGGAGAATCGGCTCGAACCGGGACGAGTTATTCGCGCTGGAGACACGGAACAATAGCGTAACAATCCGAGATTTTTCCGTATCTCTATAATACAAAATTTCTCCTCCCCTTCTAGATTTTGAAAATGTAATTCGATCGAAAATAAGAATAAGGAGAAGAAGAACGGACGAGATGTGATCCGAAGGGAGATAAACGCGGATCGAAAGAGACGAGACGAATTCTTAAACGTCTTTGCTATCTCGCAAAATTTCGATATCCGCCCCCCTCCCTTCGGTTCGACGAAGGCAGCCCCTCGAGTGGCAAAAGGAAGGAAAGGAATAGAGAAAAAAACGAGGAGTTATTGGAATCGACTCTACGCCACTGGTCGTAGAGAACGTTGAAAGAGGGAAAGAGAGTGGAGCGAGGGCGGCTAACAATGGCCGCCAACCAAAACATCCGATAAATCTAACCGGCCTGGACCTCAAGCCCCGAGGGGTTTTAAACTCTCTCTCACCCTCCCCCCCGAAACACCGTCGACGCGGGCGCAACCCTTACATTACGCTACACTCGCCGGAAAAGGGAGCACACTGTGCCGTGTGCAGGATGGGTTTCAGGGTGGCGAAGGAGGAGAGGGTTGGCCCGGGTTAGCACCGCGCCTCCGCGGCGAGGGGATTGATGCGATTCACGAAAAACCAAACAGAGAGAATTCCCGATTCACCCTTCCGCCCTTTTATATCTTTCTCTCTCGACCGACAACCCACCCCGGGACAAGAACGGTAACGAGATCTGCGGTGAGCGAACGGTCAAGTAGGTTTTCGACGGAATCTCGACGAATTTGTCGTACGAGGCCGCGTCGTAATTTATCCGCTCGCACGCTGACACCGAAATTCCACCGTGTGGGGGGCGGTTCCAACGTTTCTTTCTCCATGGCTATATTTATTTCGGAAGGGTATTCGATTTAGCCGTCGCTTAAATTTTTCGGCGACCCAGTTCGAATATATATAACCAATATCGTCGCGATAAACGGCTTTTCTCGTGCTGCTTAACGGTGAACGAATGGAGAGAAAAAAAAAAAAGAAAAAGAAAAAGAAAAAGAAGAATATTTCTCGCGTTCGTGTCGTTCGTCGAAATTTAGATCTATTCTTTAAAAAAAGAACGATTCGAAACTCGATGTGTCGTATCGAAGAGTCGTTACGTCTATCGATATAAACAAAATAAACGAGGAATTCGTCGATGTTACGAAGCGAGAAATTTCCGAGAAATGGGAGGAAACAAAAGTAAGAACGAGGCACGAAACGAGTTTTGTTTTGGCGCGCGTTAATCCCCCCTACTCGTGTGCTCGGCGCGGTCGACGCCGAGTCAGTCATTCGATTCGCGCGTCGATTGGGAGACGTGTCGCGAAAATTTCGGATCTAACGGGGAGAGAAAATAGTTTCGAATTCGAAGACGGACGCGATTTGAACGAAACTGAAAATAACAGAGACGTCGGCGCGTCTTAGACGGGGAACGTGCCGGCTGGTAATGGATTGGCCGACGAAAATATATAGCTGAGGATAACGTGGACGCGCTAATGCTGTCGTCGGTGAAGAAACTCGATTCTCGTCCGCGAAATGGTCGGCGTATCGGGAGTTAAGCGACGCCTGGAATCCCGCGCTATTCCTCGCCAGTCATACATAATCAGCTTTCGCGGAGTTTTCGCTCCCCGCGTCTCCGATCTTTCTCCCTCTTCTACTCTGGTTGAACGGCGAGCCACGTTTCCGTGTCGAAGAATGTCGATGGCTTTTAAACTACGTGCGTTTAAGCGCGCGCACGCACCGCCATCACGGTGGTTTTTCAACGGCTGTCCACGCTCTTCGTCTTCGCTCCAAGTGTGGAAATTCAAAGTGCGGGGAACCGAGGCTTTCGCGCGAATTTACCGGGAACGTTTCCATTAGTTTCGAATGCTCGGTTCGTGTGGAAAGATGGAGAAATTCTCAGAAATTCGCGTTTCGAACGCGAACAAAGGGTGATCGAGGAAATTATAGAAAATTTCGAAATTTCGGTGAAAAGGTGGGTGTGAAGGGAAAGGAGGGGGGAGGGCGTAAATTGCAATCGTTGGCGGCGGTTCTATTAACGAGCTGCTAGGAAATAGTCATTATTAATAACCGGTTGCATCCTGCAACAAAATTTATCCCGCGCTTCCGCTCGGTCGTTTAATTCAGTCACCGGTATCGGCCGCGTTCAAAAACCGTGCGCGGTCCAGCGCGATCTACCCGCGCAGCGAGACCCTTCCCCGAGCGGGGTGGGGAGGGAAAGATTATGAACGCATAAATCAAAAATTAGCATTAACGATTCATTATTAACAGTCGAGCTGCGCGGCCGAGATAAAATTTATCCCCCGTTTCCGTATTTCGATTAATTAATGCGAGCGCCCCGTAACGCTTTTTAAACGACAATATTAACGCACCCGCGCCGCGGAACAGGCTGACGTTTTAACGAATGGATACCGGGTTACCCGGTACGGGAGAGACGGGGAGAGAGAAACGCGGAATAATCATTCTTAACCTTTGTACTTTCATCAATCGACCGTGCCTCGAGCGAGCGAAAAATGGAATATCGCAAACTGGGTGAACTAAATCCACCTTTCCTTCTTTCTCCCCGCACGCTGTTTGATTACCAACAACCTATACTATTATTTAAACCGGCTTTTTACCCGACCCGTTCTCCACCACCCGTCCATCAAACTTCCCTCCCCCTACCCCTCCTCCTACCCCCGTGTATATATTCAAAGTCGGCGCAGTTCACACGCAGTAATTACGATTAAACCTCGATCACGTCCCCCTTCCCTCCTCCCCCCTCCTATATATTTATCCACCACGAGTCGATATCTCGGTTTATCCGGTACGATATAACGATAAAACGAGTGTGTGCCATTGCTATCGCCGCGATTGTCGTCGCGAGAGAAAAAGGTGGGGGGGAGGGGGAGGGGGAGGGGGAGAAAGATCGTGGACGCAGGAAAAGAGCAAAAAGGAAGCGCAGAAGCTTTCTCGGAGAGAGAGAACCGCGTATCCCGAGGTCCACGAGCGGAGTTTGTGTGCGCGCTCCACCTTCTTCTCTCTCTCTCTTCGCTGCGGATCCGTCGTGGCTCCGAATCCGTGGGCGAAAAGAAGAGGTCCGCTCGTACGAAGAGCGAGGCGAACACGAGGAGGAAGAGGAGGAGGAGGAGGAGGAGGACGAGGGAGCAGAAAGAGGGACAGACAGGTCGGTCCGAGAGAGGAACCCGCGGCTGCCATGGTTACCGTCGCATTCCCGCCTCGCCTCGTTGCCATGGAGACGCCTCGCGGCCCTCTCCCTCTCTCTCTCTCTCTCTCTCTCTCGCCTCTTTCGCCTGCCCTCTGTCCGTCTCCCTCGTCCACCCGGACTCTTCCCTCCGTCCTTTTCCCTCCGCCGTTGCCCCTCCCGCACCCGTCCACCCTCCCCGGCTTCCCTCACTCCGCGTTCCTCCCCGTCGTCGCGCCAACTCCGCCAAGCTTCTCCCCGGCTCATTCGCTCATATTCTCTCCGCGCTCCTTCGGACGAAGAGGAAGAGAGGGCCGGCGAGATAAAGAGGAACGCGCGCGCGAGACAGGGGGGAGGGGAGGGGAGAGGGGAGAGGGAAGCGAAAGAGAGCGCATGCGCGATACTACTCCCCGACGTCTTCCACGACGGAGCGGACGTCTCCCGGTTTCGAATCGTTCGATTAGTTATCGACTGAAAGTGATTTACGTCCCTTCCCCCCTCCCCACTTATCGGGGCCCTCCTTGGCGGCCGCGTAATTTAATTAAAGGAGAAATCGTACGGATGGACAGCTCGCGCCGATCGTTTCCGCGGGAATCGGACGTGTGTATCGATAGGTATCGATGCTCGACATCATCGCGCCACCGAGAGATCGCGGCCACCGGTGGCAAACGAGGCTAACGAGGCTAACGCGCACGTTTACACGAGCCACTGTTTTCGATTCGAGTTTTTCGAATCTCACTTTTTTTGAATTTTATCCAGTATATATGTATAAGCGGTGTTTTTGACAAAATGTGATCGTATGTTCGAAAATACGATCGGTTTTAATAACGAAGTTGATCCGATTTTTGAGTAGTTTTTTTTTTGGAAATAAACGTTTCTTTTTTCTTTTTTCCTGTATATATATATATATACCGATAGAAACGTGAAATTTTTCAATTTGAAATTTTAATACAGCGTTATATACTCTCGTGCGTTGTTATAAATATTCAGATTTCCATTTCTCTAAAATCGAATGATTTATGCCAATATATTCGTTGTGCAGCGAACGTGGGGATAATCAACGAACGAGTCCCACCATCGCCTCTTGTCCCCGGCCAATTTTTCTTTCCTTCTTTCTTCTCCTTTTTTTTCCTCTCCGGATATTTCGCGGCCGAGAATATCGGAGATAAGCAGCGATGTTGTAACACGTCGAGATGGGAACATGGGGGAGAACGCGTGTACGCGCCGCGGCGCGATAGACAGGCGGAGGTGTAAGCGGCTTGCTTTATAAGCCCCGATTCTGATTGGCCGTCGCGTCACCCGATATCAATATTTATTCAACGCGGCGAATGCCCGAGGCACGATTAAAACTTGTTTATGCCGCGAACGATTGCGCTCCTCCCACCGAGGAGGCCGTGTATACCGCGCGTGTTTCACCGCGCTCGACCAACCGTCTGCACACGTTTCTCCGTTTCTACCCGGCCTTCGTGAAATTTTGCGGAAAAACAGGCGCGAATTTTCTTCGAAGCAGACGAGGAGAAACGAATTTTTGCGTTATAAAAATCGGATTCCGCCGGATCCACGGGATTAGAGATTCTTCCGATTCTCCGTTGAATCTCGTCGTAGCAAGAGCGTGGATTCGCAGAAGAAGTTCGCGAGATCGCGAACAGAATTAGAGTTGAGTTATCAAGAGTTAAGCAGAAAGGGTTAGGGGTTAAGGAGAAAAATCACAATTCTACTCGAGCATCGGGGAAAGGTTAAGAAAAAAAGAGTACGAGCCGAGTATTTCGGTTGGAGATGTTCCGATGGAAGGGTTTGAAGAGAAAAGTTTTTAGAGAGAGAAGAGTGAGAAGTTTAGGTAGAGACTTACCGGGGCTACCGAGGAAGACGGAAGAGTAAAGAACGCCACGACGCGCATCGCTCGCCGCTCGTTGCGCGTCCGGCGGCGAACTCCATTCCCTACGCGGACACCATTTACCTGAAGCAAAGAAAAAAATCGATTTCACCGTTAATCACTCTCTCCATACAACCTCGTATCAAGCAAAATTACCCCCTCGACCGGTTCTTTTCCTTTTTTTTCCCCCCCTCCTTTCTTCTTCTTCTTCTTCTTTTTTTTTTTTCTCATTCTCTCTCCTACGTATGCGAGGGAGAACAAGCACGCGGTCGCGTGATCGGCGCGACCAACGGTGGTACCGGGGTGTATACGGGATTTGCATCGTGTCAATGTGAACGATATCAGAAACGAGTCGAATCACCTCCGAGAGAGAGAGAGGTTTAATGAAATGCATAAATATTTCTGCGCAACACGAGTGGAAGGAAGAAGGAAATTCTTGTGTGCGAGCGAGCGAAAGAGAGAGAGAGAGAGAGAGAAAATTCTCGGTAGAAGGAGAAATAAATTCGTGTGTATAAAAATTGTCGAAAGGGATAGTTATTACGAGGAGACAGAGAGCGGCGTGCGCGCGTGGAAAGAATGCAGCGAGGGCCGATGCACAAAGAGGGCGAAGAATTCGTGATCGTTCGCATCACGACTTCGAACTCGGGGAGATTCTATCGCGTGCTGCTCCATATATATCCCGTTACTCGTTTCGTTTCTTTTTTGCACATGGGCCCGGCACATGCGATCTCACCCCTGCCGTGCCTCTCCTCCGGCCAAGAATAATCGCGCAATTATAATAATTAGATAAACGCGCGAGGAGAGCTTGTTGCGTTAAGAGCCGGTACTCGCTCAAACGGATTCACCGCCTACCGGAATGTATCGAACGAATCCTCGGGGCGGTAACGTTGGATACGACAGATATACTGAAACAACGGATACAGGTATCCCGTATATTTCACGATTAAATTGTCCCCGATTAATACTCGCGAAGTGGGGAAACGGTTTTTTTTCCCTTTTTTTTTTTTTTTTTTTAATTTTTTTGCACGTGATAGAAAAAACGAACATTTCTAAATTTCTCTCGAACATGATATTTTGACACGTACGAAAAAAAAAAGAAAAAATGAAATACGAAATTATCGTTCGTATTCCATTTCGAGCTGTTTTCCACTCTAAGAGTAATCTTTCGATTCGTGCGTAGCAAAATCGTATTTTTCTTTTTCTTTTTTTTTTTTTTTTTTTCAAGAGAAATTACGCATTAGGCAATCAGGAGGAAGGATGAGAAGAGAAAATGATCGAAGGCGACACGCGATTAACGCGAGAGGAGACCGCGAGGCTGATTTATAAGGAGGACAAGGGGGCGAGTCTCGTAGCGGAGGTATTGCAATTTTCCGGATGCGAAAATAGGAAAGGTATCTACTTTATTTCCAGAGGAGATCCCCGGCTGAATGAGGATACACGGTAAGAAAGGGTGGCACCGGGGGATAAGAGTAAGCCGCGGAGCGAAGTAATTTCACACGAGAGAGTAGGGTCTCGGCTGGGCGGCCGCCGGATCCGGCGGAGCTACAGTCTTATCTACGGAAATATAGCGACCATCCCCCGGCGAAAATTATATTCTTGAAAAGCAGAAAATTGCTTGGGAGACCGGTGGACCAGGCGCGCCGATATTAGGTATCCTCCTCCTTCGTGTGTCTGATCCACGGTATAACGAATAACGATCTAGTCGTACGGATCGATTAAATTCAGCTGAATTTCCAATCGGATACGTGTAAAACATACAAAATGAGAAAAGTGCGTTTTTGTGAAAAATATCGAACGCTATGATTTAAAGGATTCGAGAACGGGAGGGTCTTTCCTTTTCGAGTTCGGTTTCGAGGATGATTGAAATTAGGGGTTGGGATTCTCTAATTCCAGGGCCCGAGGAAAAGGTGCGTTTAACCTGGCGTTACGGTTATGCTTGCTCGTGTTAATTTGTGGCCTAGATAAATGACAGGGTTGAACCAGCCATTCGAAATATATAATAGTTAGTCGTGGAAGAGAAGCAGCCGAATTCGCATTAACGACGGGGTAGGAGGATTGCAACGATTCCACGGGAGAGAAATAAGCTTTTCCGTTCTAATACGGATTGCACGCGACACATTGGTCGAAAGATATCTCGGAACAAAGACGAGGGAACGTATCGCGAGACGAGGGAAAGATTTCTCTGCAGGTAGATGGATCCGCGGGAAGAAGTGGAGGAGAAGGGGAAGGGAGGGAGCGAGATGACTGCTCCTCCATCGTCGTTGGAATCCCGCCTTTCTACGCTCGGAGCAGGAACGAGCGAATAAACGATACATCAGGATTATTCGGAGTCGGCCGTTGCCGACCCATTAAACACTGGCAGACCGTGCGTCACAGTTATCCCCGAAGTCGTCGTCGATGAAACGGGACTCCGGGAATACCTGTAGGATCCTAGAGCGCGGAGGTGGAGCGGCCGCTGAAGAAATTTATGGCCACTAAGAGACAGGGTGTAATCATACGCGTCACCCCGTCAACTCTGTAACCGTGATTTATCGTGGGAATTTTCTAAAACTCGTCTAAGAACGCCCTCCATCGCTTTCGCAGAGCGAATAAACGAGCGTGGATCCCGAATTTTATTTATTTTTATTCGCCTTGCTCGTATTTCCGTCACGGCTCGATCGTTTTCTCGTTTTATTAATCGAACGCGTTTCCGCACGCGATAGATTCGCGGTAGATAATTGAATCCGTGGGTATATAAGTCGATCCATACGAACGAGACGCAGCGAAAGCGACGATCCGAATTCATTGAAACGGCTCGAACCGCGTCATGAATTATTCCGCCCCTGAAACTTTAATCACGGCCGATTCCGTGTTCCGAGGAGAGAGGAGAGCAATCGTCGCATCTGGAAACGGAGCACGAGTCCGGGGCCTGAGCGGGGGAGGGGCGTTGGTTAAGTGGCATCAAGTGAGACGTCTCTTTTGAACGATCGCTCCGTGGCTAAATTGCGGGTTAACTTCGGGGCTCGCGTGTTAGCGACAGTTATGTCGAATCGTGTGTAGCGGATGAGACGAGAGAGAGTGAAAGAGAAAAAGAGAGAGAAGGTTGAAATCGCGTATCGAGAAGAAGGTGAGCCGATCTCGAGGATCGAGGGATGATGTTCGTCTTCGTTTTCCCTCTTCGATCGGGGACGAAAAGTGAGGAGAGGGATACGTTTCGAGGCGACCATCGTCCCTCGTCACGGTTTATTTTTACGGACTATCGCACGCTCGACGATTGTAAATTGGAATGTAATTCGAGCAGCGCGGATCTCTCATCGGTATCGGGTCCTCCGCTGTCCGCCACTGATTCATTCTGTGTTAACGAGTGTCGTGCTTCCAGTTTCAGCGTTCGTTGAACTTTTTCGCTGGCCAATCGCACGGATATTCTCAATTACAATTCTGCTCTCTTTTTATGAGTCAGCCTCTCCCTGCGTCGTGCTGCTTCTCACTCGGTAGTCTGTCATCGGTTTTGCAATTCGTTCGGAATCCCGTTTCGGCCGAGGGTTACGCGAAAATAAAACGTAATAATACACATGCGTTAGATTGCTCTCAGCCAAGTTCTCCTCGCGTTATCTTGTTATTTCCGGAATTGAGAAATATGGATTTAATTTTACCATTAGTTTCCCATTCGTTAAAATTTTATTCATCGAGGGCATCCGTATAATCGATCTTTCTTCAAAACGAGTTTGACATATTTATAAAATATCCGATATATTTATAATATAATTTAAATATCGTTTAAAAAATTTTTAGAATTATCAAATCGTACGATTATTGTTTGTATTATTGACATATGTATCGATATCTAAAAAAAAAAAAAAAAAAAAACATGACCTATAATCCAATCCACTCGTAACTTGTTTATTTTCCAATAGATATCAATAAATGATAATAAGCTTCTTGCAAAGTTGAAAATTGTCTATTTACTGGATATAATGGATCGTCTATTTTTTTTAAAATACTCGACGATCACGCGTACATAACGAAAACAAGTTACTTCTTTGGATGATAAACGTTTCTATTTCGCGATTTTTGCATCTCGTCTCGATACACGTGGATCGTGAAAGAACGAATCGAAAGAACATCACGGATAAACGTCTAAAGCAAGGAAGAAACGGGATCCGTCAGATCCGTAGGAAACACAGACGGGGTTATAGGCCGGATACAGATACATTCCCAATAACCCCATCGTATTGGGGTTGCGTCCTCGATATAAATAAATCAATATAACCTGCTTCAACCCTGAGACACCGCCCTCTTTCCAAGGAAGTGACGTACGAGACTCGCATCCCCCCGAAACGAGGGTTGAGGAGGCCACCCTGTTATTTCACAGTTAGGCTCGCCCCACCCTTCGCGCCACCTTCAACCTTCTTCCATGGCTGGCATCTTCTCTATCCGGAGAAGACCGAGCTTCGTCCCTAGCCTCGCTTCCAACCGTGCACGAGTCCCTCGGGAAGCTTTTGTCCTCGAGCTGTAAGCGACTTCCTGACAGGCCAAGTTTGCACCTGCTCTCCTCTTGCCGCCGCTTGTATCTCTCCTCGCTCGTTTCTCTTTATTCTCCTCTCTCACGTCTCTCGCCCATTCTCCTCCTCCCCGCCTATTTTTCTCCTTCGCCGGACCCGCACCGTTCACCGCGTTACTCGCGCGAGATTTATTTTCCACGTGTCTCGAAATGGATATACGCGTTGAAAAAGTCGGTTTAAAAACAATTATTTCCCTACAATCTTCCTCGTCTCGATTACACCTCGAGTATAATCGAAATAAGCGAAATAATAAATCTCCAATCTCCTCGCGTGCATCTTCCTCCTCCAAAGATGGAGTTTTCGATGGCGCGTTAGAATCCGCGTATTTACAATCTGTTAAGCGATCTTGGAATAAATCGAGGGGGCGAAAGAGCATACGCTAAGATAAATCAAAATCCCTTCTAATCATTCAACAAGCATAGAGTGGAAGATCACACGCGATAAAGAGATCAGAATTTTCCACGAATTGCTCGCCTCGTCGCGTCGTTTACATTTTCATGTTTCACGGTGTCTTTCTCCGCTCGCGGTGGCGGAGGAGGTGGTGGGAAGAGAGATGGGAGAGGGAGAGACAGGGAGGAGAGGGACGCTCGCAGATGTTCGAGACGCCGGGTGATTAATGACGCCCGATAAACGTAATTTGTTGCGGGGCCGCGGACTCGTCGTCTCCCGAACCTCGTCTTTCGAATTCAAATTGATAAACAGGACGTAGTTTGTAATGGCCGGTGGGTTGCGCGCCGCTATGGGACTGCCGGCTGTCGGATGAGCCGGACGACTTCACTCGCCGGACCTGGCATAGTAATTAATTTTAAGCAGCACACCGCGCGATTTTCGCCATCCCCGCCGCCAACCATTATCCCTTTGCGCTTCCTTCTTCCTTCATATCCGATAATCTCTCAATCGCTACTCTCAGGATTCTCAAGATTTCGATGATTCGCTTCGAATAGGGTGCGCCAATTATCACCATAATTATAATTATTCCATGCTCTCCTTTCGTAAAAGTGACCAATTCAACCGTAAAAATTAATTTCTCGTTCGACTATCTTCGAGCATGCCTCGAGTCGAGTATAAACGACAATTTTCGATAGAATTTCTCTTTGGAACGATCCTCGAAAGAGGGGCGATCGAAAACGCGAGCGATAGAGCGAAAAACGCGCTCCGAATGGAAGGGACGTTATTAAGAGGAATAAAGATAAGGAGACGGAGAGGGATGGAAAATGCGGGTTTCGAAGGAACACGTAGGCGCGTGCACGCATACCTGGACACGTAGGCTGAGAAACGTAGGAGCGATCGCCGTTTAAACGCGTAATAGAAAACGCGAGGCCTGGCCGATAACATCGGGCGAAAAGGTGTTAACGTAATTCAACGGAGGGAGGGAGAGGGTGGGGGACAGGTGAGAGCGGCGGGCAACTCGCGAACCACGACTTCCGCGACTTCCTCCATAAAACGCAAATCCACAATTAACACTCTTTTCCCCCGACGAATGCACGAATTTACGTTGCCACTTAGCGCGGCCGCTGTCGCGTTTCGCCACCACCTTTCGCCGGCTAAATCGGGAAACAGCCGTTCAACAGCCTGAATTTTTTAACCGCTAATTTTTCCCTCCCTTTTTTTTTTTTTTTTTTTTTGTTTTGTTTTATTTAACCGCGAGCGGAAAGCACAAACTTGAGCGGTCGTCTAATCGTATCTAGGATCGGAGAGTGGCGGATGTAATGCTTCGAATCTTGGCCACGAGTGGTCACGTTCGAAGGCAGGGTCGTGTGTGAGAGAGAGACGAGAGAGTTTATTTTTATCGGGATGCGAATGTATGTATGTATATTTGAGAGCGAAACTCACGAGAGCGGTTATTTTTTCGCAAAGCGGGAACTGCTCGCGAGAGTAATCCTCACTCTCGACGAATCTGTCGAGAGTTAAAGATAAAGTGAAAGATCGACTTATTACAGAGATCACAGTTTTTTCCGTAATTCTTTCGGGATCATCTTTCGAAGATGGGAGAAGACGAGATTCGAGAACGTAGACTCGATAAGCATGGGGTGTTCGCGATGGGTGTTGTGTCGTGAGAAAAGTTTCCAGATATCGGAAACGAAGACGGACGGGAGATATCGTTGAGCGAGATACGTCAGCAGACATAATAAACCGAAACTTGGAAGGAATTTGAAGAAGAAGAAGAAGAAGAAGAAACGCAAGATCTTAAAATAGGGGGGGTCGTTAATAATAGGGTATCCCTGACGAAAGCATAGATCCATTTTTAGGATTCGCTCCTAATGGAATGTACAAATAGAAGACGTCTGAACGATGAAAGTTTCCACGACGACGAGTTTGCCTCGTCACGGTGGTTCGCCAAGGTGTCCCTCGAGTAGAAGCACCTCAAAATTCGGTTATTTTTATATCAGCAGAATTATCGCCGATCTTATTCCGGATTCGCAAAACGGAGAAGAAGAAGAAGAAGAAGAAGAAGAAGAAGAAGAAGAAGAAGACTGGCCGAAATCGCTAGCCGGCCTCCATTGAAACAACAAACGAAAGGGTGAATTATCGTCGCGTCGACGGAAGAAAACAGGCCGAGGGAAATTCTCGACGGATCCCCGTTGGCCTTCCCTATCCGTATTCACGTCCGATTGTTCGCCGAGTTATAAACGCAGCCCGCAGCGGAGGCCGTTTGATCGATGGCAGCCAAAAGCCAGTCGCGGCGTGGTGTGGCATGGCGTGGAGCAGGGGAAGGAGGGGAGAGGGACGAATACGGAGTAGCGGAGAGCGCGAGGAAAACGGAGAGAACCGAAGAGAGAGAGAGAGAGAGAGAGGGAGGAGATGGAAAGAGGGAAGCGAGAGGGAAATGGAGAGAAGCGTACGGAACACAGAAGGTGGATGGTTGGGCGGTCGGAGGTGGTCAGGAATCACGGAGTGATGTCAGCTCGTGACTCGTGACACGCGCTGGTTTAATTAGCGCTACAATGCCGAATCCGGTGCATGTGCGGGCAGAAGGTGGAAACGGCGGCGAGAGAAAGAGGAGGCGGCCGGGAGGGGGGAGGGGAGGGAATGGAAGGAGGAATCGGACGATGGAGGATGCAAACCGCACCACCCCGTATGGCCCTGTACCCACGGCCACGATTCTCTCTTCTCTTTCTGGCACTCTGCCTGCCCGACCTACGACCCGCCCCCGGGACCCCGGGACCACGTTCTCCGAATTACCGGTCCCGTCGCTGCAACAGCGGTGCACTTAGCGTAAATTCAGGGCGAATCGACGGCGCTTGACGTCCCCTTTCCCAGACCCCTCAATTTCCTCCCGCCCCGCTCCTTCCCCGCCTCCGCCTATGTACCCGCCGGATCGCGTCTATATCTCGTTTATATACCGATCGTCGAGACGCTTTCCTCTTGCTCTTGCTACGGAATTAATGTCACGTGGAAACGGAGCCGGGGAGAATTTGCGACAGACGCGAGAGAGTAGCCTCGGTACTTTTAGAACGGAACGCTCTTACGCCAGCTTATTCTCAGCAATGATTCTCTTCCAGTTGGGGGCTTGTCGATCGATTTCTTCGATCGTTTGAAATTGCGGTGTTTTTGGGAAAAGAGAGGGGAAGGAAACGAAATTTTTCTTTCGAAATTCTTCAAATTGATTTGAAAATTTTTTTATCGCGATACGAAATCGTCCGAGCGACGAGAAGAGGTTTCAACGAGTGCAAAAACTAATTCGTGATTGTCGAGAAAAGATACGAAGGAAGTGCTAGCGCGTATGCGAAGCATATGTCCTCGACCAGCGCGACACACGGCCGAGATAGGAGAGATTTAAAATGTTGCGGCAGGTCGGGAGGACTAAATGATGATAAACTATCTCGCCGGTCCCGGTAGACTGACCCTGCACGCCGCGGCTTGAATTACAGCCAAAAAACAAAACCACTCGTCGCTCGACGCACGCGGAGAACAAGTAAAACACATCAGCGTTGCCCTGACCAAGACGTAAAACCCTGAATCACTGGATTTTCCAGTTGCGCAAATTATACAGATTCGATCGAATAATAGGAGAAGATTTATGTACGAAATTTTGATGTAAAAATAGCAAGAATCCAATATAAAATTCTAAATTAAGAAAAATGGAATATTATCGCAATACGTTGTGCAAGGAATCGAAGAACAAAAAATAAAATTGCGCATACCACGTCGAATGCGTTGCAACTTCAATGAATTTTCCACATTGACGATCAAGCATTACGTTCCTTGCAATTCACCGGTATCTTCGATCTCGAATAACGATCGTTCGAAATAATGCACAGAAAAGCTCCATTTACAACTGACTCGACTTATCAGCGGTCTCCTCGGTACGCGGTCAATCCGTCGGCATAAAACTTATAGCCACGCGATTATGGTCGTTATATACATACTACTTTTCTCTCTGTATGCCTGCTTGAATTTGCCCGCCTTCCTATTCTCTGTCCTTTCCCCTCTTTGTCCCCTCTCCCTCCGTTTCCCACCCTCAGACCATAGCCCTCTTTCTACCGGATTATTAATTCCCTCGTTAAAATCCGACCCGCGGCGTCGCCACGGTTTGTTATTTACGAACGAAAATTGTAAATACAGAGCAGAAGGGGAAAGAGAGGGGAAGGAGAAAGGACAAGCGTATCGACGCACGACCATTCCCGCGGTCGCGAGCAATTAATAATCGCATCGAAGCTAATTAAATCCGGAAAACATGCAAATGCACTGTGTTTATATTTGAAAAGGACGACCGATCGGTCGTGCGGTGGCGCAGCAATGACGAAGAGCCAAACAATGGCGGAAAAGGAGAAGCGAAAGATAGTAGGAACGCCGAGAGGATTCGTTTACGAGATATATACATAAAAATATGTAAAGCACGTTTATACTGTATTAATTCCGTTTTTACGAGCTCATCGAGCTTGAATATTAATTAAATCGACGAGTGAGTGCTACTCAATATATCGTAGTTTTATCAAAAAGTTTTCACTTTCTACGTTCTACGTACATATGTAAATGGTATAAGAGTACTTACATTGCGTCGACACAGATAACTAATCTGTAAGCGTTGTCTGGACACAACTGTCTATCTAACCGTTAACGTGTTCCTTCAGGATTATTAATCGATTAACACAAGACGATGAATGACACTGCACAAGTCTTTTTTTAAAACAATTAACGAATTTTTCACACTGCTGCACGTAACACGACTGAAGCGCGCCTTGCCTGTGCTGCCAACTATCGAACGATACGGTAACTATACACTGATCCAGACAATGCGCCGCGTATCGGCAACTTCTCGAACTAATGGGATTCAGTGGCGTTATTCTCGCTTGCGATGATTACACATCGATGTATGTAAGTAACCTTTTAACCTTTCAAAATAATAAATTAAGAAACGATATTTGAATTTAAAGAACATAAGGAAGTTAAAAAAAACAATAAATAATTCTTCTATCTCGCGTTATTACTTCGTGGAAAGCGAGTCGATTATATCTCGAGAAATCGAATAACTATTGCCTATGTATTATATCGATTCATATCGATATTACGGAAACTCGTGTAAGTGGAAAAGAAGTGGAAAAGTTGGTTATAAAACGTTATAAAAGTTGGAAAACGTAATAAAAAAAATAACATCACGGAAATATTTGTTTAAAGTGTTGTGTAAAACGGAAAAAGAAATTCTTTAACGACGATAAATATATCGATGAATATTTAGTAACGAACGAAACGATTCTAAACGAAACTCGATAAACGTTCAGCGAAAGGTTGTTCCGATATTATCAAAACAAGAAACGAAACACAATTTATATTCAGGTAATCGATTAATGATAACGATCTTATCAAATAAACATATAAATCAAATTCGGAACATCATCTGTAAATCTATTCCGAGTCTGACGTGTCTATAATTAAGATTCTTTTATTTCCTAACCTCATTACGAATAACAAACAATCGAGAACTTTTTTGATGTTTAAAAAATAATAATTTCCCTCGATCTTAAGAAATTTTTTAACTGTGCAGGTATTCACGAATAAGTTAAAAATAAGTGAAAGAAGTATGGTAAACTTTTCCAACCAATCATCCTCCGAGCGTTCATCTCTTTACAAGTAAGTTCATCTCTTTACAAGTTTTCCTCGTCATTCCTTTACTTCAAATTTGGCGAATTCTTATCAAGCGTACAACGGACCATAAATAATCTTAATGTTATGGAGAAGATATTACGAAAAAAGGAGCTAGCCTTTCAAGAGGACGGCGGTTGAGACGTCAAAGGGAGTGCCATTGAAGGTATAGCAGCCATAAAAAGTATATATCGAGACGGATGCATAAGGTGCATGCACGGTGCGCGAGGTATTACACACGAAGTGCACCGTGTATTGGCAGGTAAGCAGTATAACCGGTGGGGGGAGGGTAAATACGGTGCCAGGCAGACGGGGAGAAAGAAAGAGAGACAGAAAGAGAGAGAGGTGGGTGCACTTGAACGGACATGGCGGCACAGCGGCGAATCAAACGATATCGGGCTTCTGGATTAATTTATGCACCGTGGCTTGTTAAAACGCGAGACACAAAGGCCTCGCCGACGGTGCATTCTTATGGCTCGGCTTAGGCCCACCCGCCAATCAATTCGCCTCGCCTCTGCTTTCGTGCATTTATTCGCGCGTAATAACGTTTAAGCCCCTACGTAATAAAATTACGTCAGCTCGAGCCACTTCTTTGTCGCAGCACCGTGGAAATAGGTCTTAATATTAATAGACTGTGGCAGTCGATCGTTCGTACGATATATTTCTTTAATACGAAAATCGATGTAATAATAATGACGAAACGTTAAACGTAGTTACTAACTCTTTACGGTTTAAATAATATGCATCGTATTATCCTCGTTTTTGTTGAGCTACAAAAAAAAAAAAAAAAAAAAGAAAGAAAGAAAAATTATACTCAAACAATAAAAGTACAATTTTCCCCGTTACGTTTTCGTAACACGATATCGTTCGATATTCGAATATGAACGATTAAAACTACACGTATACAATTTATGCACGCGATAAAATTTCCCAAAGAAGCAAACACGAAATTAGAAAGCAACATCTTTTCCACGAGAAGCGTATTGCGACCCGGATTGTCACCGCTACGGAAAATAAATCGTGCAACCGTAATGGTTCACGAATTATTTTGCCAGTTGGAATTCAACGATTTTTAACTACCGGGGAGCAGCTTTTTCGCCCGGGCCGAAGAAAAGCTGGAAGGCTATTTATTTCCGACAGGCCGCCGGTACAAATAGTATGGACACTTTATCAATGTTCCGGTGGCCGGTATCTTCGGTCCTGATCGTGCACCGGAACACACCGAAGATCCCTTCACGTCCGTTTTCATGCGATCTAAAAAGCGCCGCGGGATTTTTAACGATGGCCGTTCTTTCGCAAACACCGCTTGGATGGGAGGACGGAGAGGGAGGAAGGAAAAGGAGGTTGGAAAAGAATCCAGCTCAACTCGCGTATCTTCACCGGCATTAATTACTTTCGTGGCAGAAAGGATCCGGGGCGATATCACGCCGCTGCAACGACGATACTGACTGCGCCCCCTCCCCCTTTCCACCTCCTACTATCACTAGTCTTCTTTCAGCCCGATTTCTCCGTTTCTCTCCGGACCGGGATGCAATTTACCGAATTGTTTTTAAATCCCTCGGGCGGCACGACGGCGGAACAGGAGGAAAGCGGGCCCGAAGAAAAAAGAAATAAGAAAAAGAAAGGAAAGGCAGACTGGAAAAGGAGGAGGAAGAGGAGGAGGAGGTTGAGAAGGAGGTGGTGGAACGAAGTTGGCGGCAGCCATGGCGTCAGCTGTTTTGTCCGGGAGGCGCGCCCCCCGCTTTCTTTATGTTTCTTTGCCCGGAAGCCCCGTTCCGATATCGCCCCCGATACACCGCCTGCGCCCGTTCTCCGATACCTATACACGTGCACACGATATATGTATCTCGAACAGGAAGAAACGCGCTTACATTGTATGTGTGTGTGTGTATTTTCCTTTTCCGTAGAACCGATTTTTCTCGAGAAATATCAGTTAAAAATACAGTAACGGGATAACGGAGTGTCCGATATACGTGATCAGCCGTTTCTCGACAATAAATTTTATATCGGCGGCAAGTTATCGACGCACGAGACAATTACCGAGGGAAACGGATCCCGCAATATCCATTATTACGTGTCGCGACATTTGGGGAAACTTTAGAGGATATACATGTATAGAAATGGATTCGAAAGAAAAAAAAAAAAAAAGAGAGAAAGAAAGAAAGGGAAACGATCGTTTTGGAAATTATATATTCACAGTCAGAGGCGTCTGTGAACAAGCGTGTACAAGCACGTCACATGACTGACACAGTGCGTTAAGTCGCGCGTCGGCTATCAGCGAAGCGACACGACAGGTGCGCGTCGATAACAGTGCCGACAATAATTGCAAATCGTAGCTTGGTCACCATGCCCCGTCGTGTCGATCAAGATCCGAATAATATGGTCGGCCAAAGCGGTAACGTTTCCATTACGCAACGGGCGATAAACGGTCGCGTTGAGCGACGACGATTCCTTCCAACGTATATACATTCAGACTCCTATCCTATCCACGGAAGCAGAAGCATCTATCTGCCGTATACGTGACCGTTGGTGGAATGGAAAATGCGAAACAATCGTAGATATCTTTCTCGTATCGTCTGCTAATCATCGGGCCAAATTTTTCCGAATCGGAATGAAATAGGGTTCCTTTTCGCCGATACGCGAACTGGATCGCGTTCGAAAAACACGAGCCTTAAGCTCGGGAAAACGTTGTGTGCTGGATGATGGTTGTGTGTTGCGAAGGGTGGAGACGTGGCGAGGGGAAGACGAAGAGGGGCAAGGCCGGGTAACAGTAACGACGTCGACAGGGTTGCGCGGAGGGAAACTCCCGTTGGAGTCTCTCCTCCGGCAGCGAAGAGGGATGGAAACGGGAATACGATTGGTTTGTGAGGGTCGCCATTCACGGGGGTCGCCGGTGCCGTTTGGAGTCTGCGCTCTTCCTTGATCCTGAGAGAAGCATTTCGCTCGTTTCAGCCGAGAGACACGAAAGGAAAGTGGACGGGGGGAGGTGGAAGATTCTCTCTTCGTAACCTATGGAGCGAAGAAGAGAGAGAGAGAGATTCGGGAACAAGGGTGAGAAAAGGAAGATGGAAGACGAGGGAGGCAGAGCTGGTTTGGAGGACCAACCGGCGCAGCTTGACGGACGTCGCGACGCCCTACGTCACCTTTATCGCCGACGCCCTTCTCCGTCACCTTCTTATTTCTTCCCGTACCCTCTAAACGGTTAAAAGAAGCGATACTGTTTTTTTTTTTTTTTTTTTTTTTTGCGTTCCCTGGAAGCAAAGCTTCGATTCGTTTCTTCCTCGAACGTTTTGCACGAATCAAGCGCGTACAGCGATGAAAAAAGGATAAAAGAAATACAAAATTCTCTCGTACATAGATAATATATATATACATATACGATGGAACGAATTGGAGAGGAGAGAAGCGTCTCTCGATACTTTGTGGCCCGGAATCGCGATCGCGATGTACGAATTCTTTTACTGCCTCGTTATTCCAGCAAGGACTTCCCTTAGGTCGGTCATGCTCTGTGCAGACAATCCGCGCCGTGACGCTACACTTAGAACGTTATTTACGACGTCGTTCCGCCGCTAATGTTTCAGTTGAGCTAGGTCGGGAATGATAGTCGATATGTTTATGACGATCCCGACGAACGAACGATCCCCGGCGCGTTACCGGGATCGGACCGTCGATCGAAGAAAGACAGAGGGGAAGGGAAAATCGTCGGGAAATCATGGATTTGATATTCCTTCGAATCATGACGGAGGGATGATCGTGAAAATTTTTGTGCGAATTCTTGTTCTTGCAAAAAGAGAAGGGAGAAAAAAGTATAAAGTAATGTAAATAAGCCGCGTTTCCGTTTCTATTTATGGTCTCGCGAAATTGTTAAGTTAAGTTTTCCCTTCGTACGAGACGACACGGACGGGAAAAAAGAAGAGGAGGAGGAGGAGGAGCAAAAGGAGGAAGAATCACGAAATTATATGCAGACACGAGTTGATTGCCCCGAGACCCTCGTTTAATTAACCATCGCTCTCGCTCCACCCTTGGCAGCCGACGCGAAAACAAAGAGGAGCGAAACATCGAATCTGGAGGCAGAGAGGCCGACGGAACTCTCACGGGGTTCCACGCGATTCGGCTGGCCGAAAACGGGCAGGAATTATTTCGAGTTGGTCACGTGATCGTATCGACTTCGGCATTGTTTTCGCGTGGCCTGCAATTACGGCGGGGAGTTACGAGGCAGCGGGTGGCGAGCTGGCCCCCATCGGCTCCGAGAAACGAGGCGAGGAGAGGAGGGAGCGAGAGGCGACAGGTGGGGAGGAGAAGGCGGCGGCAACTCGGCTGGCTCGGTGTATTTAAATTTAAATATAATGCAAATCGACCGAGATAAGATGAATAATAATTGTAACAGCAGCAGCAGGGCGGAGGCAACGGGACGAAGAAAGAATCTTCGTCCTCGATAAGACGAAGCCACGTCCAACCTTGCAATTACCAACTGTATCGACGCTTTTCGTATCGACACGAATTTTTTATCTTTTTTTTTTTTTTTTTTTTTTTTTTTTCGAAACTTGGCTCGCGAACGATTCTTGTGACTTTGCAACGACGATCTCCCGTTTCTCTCCCCTTTCTCTTCCCCCTCCCTCCGCCCGAGGATTTAATAATGAATCCGTTGGTCGGGACGAGTGTTTTACCTCGTGTTCGTTGATCGACCGCCTTACATTTATCATTCATCGTGTTTCCACGTAGCTCTACCCCGTGTATACCGTCATTAGACGCAGTTGGCTTTCTTCGCATCGCGGCTACACCCCCTCCGCCGGGGTGTAACGTTACAACGTGACGCCGATTGACGCTCGAAGGCGAAGTTTCGCCGCAAAGTTCACGACAGTAATGAACAATCGATAGTTAGCGTTGTTCAGCCCGCGCGCGCGCGCGGCCTGGCTAACTATAAACAGGTGGCAAGAATTGGAACACGGGCTCAAAGTTTAATGCGCGGTGCAACTCCGTCCGTCGCGAGCACTTCTGACAGTTTTGACGAACTTGCACGCCAGTTGCTCGCGAGCCGTACGTTCCGTACGGGGGAAGGGTTGCCACGAAAGATGTGCTCCGATACCCGGCGGGAGGGAGGAAAAGTTGCTTACGTGTGGAAGAACCTTCGACGTGTAAAACTTTTAACCGCGTATAATCGTCGAGATTCGCGGACATTAATGGCTCCCGGAAACGATCTTGAAACTTGAACGCTCGATAACGCCCGATATATAAACAGAACCATTGGGGTGGGATCGATTCTATCTTGTGAAAATTTTCTAATTCTAGGATCGATACGTTAATCGCGACGTTAACATTCTAACTTTCTAGAAAGGAAATAACGATTCTTTGACGATCTTAATCGGTTAAATATCTCGAGAAAGAAATTCGATCAAGGGTTCGTTTTTTGATAACCGTTTCACGGAAACACGAAAAGAATTCGATGTAAATTCGGTTGTTATTCGGCCCCTTGTGTCGGGAAACAAGGGCCGTTCCCCGTTTCACGACAAAATTGGAAATAATGCACGTGCCGGGTTCGTTACCGGGATAATTAAAACATTAAGGAATCCGAATGCGAGCGTGGAAAGATAGAAGGCAGCCGATAATCGAATTAAAGACAGTTACGATTCCTCGAGCGCAATTCCCTACAAGGCACCAAATTAATTCTCCGATCGAGATTAAAATCTTCCCCGTCGACGTTGCGTATCAGGGAGGCGCAGGTACGCGCGGTCTGCGTCGCTTCTTTCCCGGCCAGAAAAACGAAAGCGGCCGGCCGGTTGCCTCGAAAAGCAGCGGCACCGACTCGCCCGAGACGGGTTCGTTAAGCATCCGCCTCGTGCACGACGTATGTACGCAAGTACGTACGTCGCTCACGCGAGAATGCGAACGAGGGTCTCTCGTCGTGGTCGTGTTCGACGAGCTCTCCATCTGGCTCTCGAAACGGCGCGTTCGAAGAAAGAAAGAGAGAGAGAGAGAGAGAAAGAACGACGGCATCGAAGCGCTTTGGATGCGCACATCTAAAAACGCGGCTCGATATTATTCCACCGCGGAATATCTCCATTCGACCCGGCGGCTCGGCCGGCAAAAAGGTGAAATACGAAGAGCAGCGAGCGGAGCAGTGGGGGGAGGAGAGGAGGAGAAGAACGGGCGGGGAGAAAGGAGAGGAGCGCGCGCGCCGTCACGGGACCACGGCGCAACAATGCGGCCCGGAGTGAACGGTAGATACGTAGATATCCGATTAATTCCCATTGAATGTCTTTATTGTATTTAATACCGCGAGCTGTGGCTACATACATACGCGAGGATGCCTCGAAGAGGGGAAGAGGCCAGGGAAGGACGAAGGGGAAGGAGATAAGGGGGAAGGCACGAGGTACGTTCGGTACGAAGGCAGATATGGTACCGGCCATATACAATACACGTGACCGTGCACTGAATAAGCGCGCGCGGTTGCCTCGGCACAGGTATCTCGCGCACGTGAGGACGGTGCTCGTGTACCGCGTCCGTCTCCACGCCAACGGGGGGGGGGGGGGGGAGGAACCCTCGACGACGAACGGAGTTACATGTATATTTATAATATAATCGCGGATACCGATCTCGGCGGAGAAACGAAAAACTCGGCCCCAAGGACGTGCGAGAGAGGGCGAGAGAATCGCCGCGGAATAGGAACGAAGAAAACCGCGAATCGAAGCAAGGGAAACGGGCTTCCTGCTCTTTTCCACGATGCACGGCAGCCCGTTTTTTTTTCTTTCTCTCTCCTTTTTTTCTTCTCGCTAGTCGATGTCCAGACTAGGTGAGAAGCGGCTGCTTCCCGTCGCGGATTCCTTTCCGAAGCGCTCGCACGTCAGACCTGTCGAGAGGGCGACGCGTTAATTACTACCGAGACGAGCCTCCACCGGCGAGCCTGAACGCCTGTTAGCTTCGTGGCTCGCGTGATTCCGCGCTATTTTTCACTCGCGTGTCGGCCACGGACAAATTTTTATCGGCCGATCATCGAGCGAATTCCGTTTCCCGATTCCGACAGGTTTAAGCTTGGGTTAGAGAAATGGTTTTCGCTCGATCCGATTCGCTCTGTTCGTTTATGTGTACAAGGGGATATACAAGAAGTGGAAACGGTAGACACGAGCGGGAAATTTCGGGAGAATTTCAAAGATCAACGAATCTGGAGCGATGTCGCGTCGCGAGAGGGCTGTTTTGCGGACGTATATAGATTTCAGTCGGCTCGGGAGAGCGAGCAAAGCCATAGAAACAGAGAGAAAGAGAGAGAGAGAGAGAGAGAGAGAGAGTTCAGGGTCGAGAGGCATACAGGTGGTCCATAACATAACAGTCACTGCGTTTTATCCGGCAGTAAACCGGCGGCAGGCGCTCCGGCTCTATGATTTAATACCCCAAACCCTTCTCTCTCCGCCGCCGCCCGCGCATCCCTTACGACTGCCCCCTCCTCCGTTCCTCCACCCGTCGTCTCCTCTCGTTCTCCTCTCCGCTTTCTCCTCCCTCCCTCTCTGGAAACCCCTCCTCCTCGAAATTGCACCCGCGTGCTTGCACTAACCCAGTGCCGCGGAATGGCATTATCAGCCGGATGCTTCTATGACCGTGCAAGGGTCAAACGAGGAGAGAAAGGGTTTGAAGGACGCATTAATCTCGTAGCCGACGTGACCGTTCACCGCCGGTGAAATCACGGGCTCGCGCTCGATTCGCAAACACCATCGAGGGGGAAGACTTAATGATCGGACAAGGTGGAAGAGGGGCGCGCCGATGACGACATCGCGGACGTCGAGAGACGACGGCGGGTCGATCGTTTCGTTTCGATGGCGAAACAATGGGAAGTTAAAAGATATTTAAAAAAGATAGATAGAAAGAAAAGAGGAGATGGTAGGGAGAGTTTATCGGTGTACGGGATTCCGTCGAATGTACAGATCTCGTGACAGATTACGGCATCGTACGGCGATAATCAGCATTCGTGACGAGTCACCACTCCCACGCTGTCCGACTTAATTACCCTATTAGTCGTACGCGTGTCACGCGTACAAAAATGAAAAGGAAAAAAAAAAAAAAAAAAGAGACATGGGCATGTACATAAGATGGAGCGATCGTATCGTAAATCAAAAGCGCTGTACACGCGATCGAAATATCGGATACGGCGGAAGGAATGGAATTTCGAAGATCAACGGATTTGCTTACTTCCTGGAACGAGAAGGGAGGTACGTGGCGGTACGTGGCGGAGAGAAACAGGGAGGAGAGCAACGACGGGAGACGTTCTCAAGTTGGTAAGCCGCATAACTCGAAGCTCGGCCGCCGCAGAAGCTCCGTAACTCTGTTAATTCATATCTGGAAAGTTGGCCGTCGCTGGGAAGAGAAACGGCGGTGGAGGAAGGAAGGAAGGAAGGAAGGGCTCCGTTCGACGTTCGGGTGGGTGGAAGATGGGGGTGGCAGAGTAGGAGGGGTGAGTGGTCGGGCCGACTCACTGGGTGGGCGGAAAGAGGGGAAGAGAGGGCTGAGTTAGCCGCCTGGGGATGGTGGTGGTGGTGGTGGCGGCGGTGGTTGAAGGCAGAGGAAACCGGAGGGTGTGTGAGGGTTGGTTTCCTTGCCTGGCATCGAGGAATCGATACGCCGGTGGGAGCTCAGCGCCACCAACGCCTCCTCCGACGCCCTACGTCATTGCACCTCGAACGAACCTCTTCCCCCTCCCCCCTCCTACCGTCGGTCAAACTTTTACACCTCGAATCGATGCGTGCCACCGACGACCACCCTTCGTCAACCGCCCTTCGAGTTTTCATCGCTCGAATAAAATTCCCGATCTCGGGATTCCGCCCGATCGGGAGGAAAACTCGGACAGATATAACTTGCATCGATGAATTGGTGCTCGGTACGATCAGGGTGTAACTGGGAAAAGCGAGCGGGTTCGTGAGAAACACGAACACGGGGATGAGAATTGCGACGAGGCTGGAAACGGTTTAAAGCGGACACCGCATTAAGAACGCTCGATCGAGCGGGAGGATCTAGGTAGAATTCCAAGTGGGGCACGTAGAACGTATCGTGGAAATTCTATCGATATCGTAGACATTCCGCTTCTGCCAATTCTCCCAGATCGTAATCTCGTAATCCTGGAGAGCGCGAAAGGTCTTGGTATTCAAATCATGCCCCGTCCAAAGGATCTTATATTCCTCGACGAGGATCTCGTGATTAATTCATCCAGGTTTATGCATCATTGGCGATGACGGAAAGGCGCCAGCTTCGCGCAGCGTAGCTTCAATTTTAAAATGCATCGGCTACGACATCGATTCGTTTCGTGGGATAACAACTACTTTTATATATATATATATATATAACTCGGGAAGAAAGTGGAGAATGGAAGCGAAAGTGGAGAGGGAGGCTAAAGAGACATCGAAATGACACGGCGAGCTTAACTTCTGTCGCTTCTCGATGCTAATGCTGCATCCGTAAGCACGTTGAACGTCAGGAGGTTGGGAAAAGTTGATGTCCCCTGCGGATTCCGCGACCGCGCCTTTGCTGCTTATTCAAATCGTGCCTCCCCTGCTTCCCTAGTCTGGAATGTACTCTCGTGTAAAAGCACGCGCAAACGTTCATGCCTGTCATGTATATTCTTTTTCCCTCCTCCCTTCCGTTTTATTTATACTGCCTTTTTTTTTTTTTTGCCTCTTTCTTTCTTTCTTTCTTTCTTTTTTTTTTACCCCCTTCTTCCTTCTCCTCCTCTCGTTCGTTCTTTTAATCGGACATTAATGACGCGAAGATTAATGTTTTAAAAACGGGCGCGCAAACGCATAAACAGAACAGTTATTTATAACGCGATAGCCGGCCATTATAAATAGCGAATATATCCCGATACACAGCTTAATCGGCGTTAAATAAATTCGAGATCAAAATCGATGCTTGTTGCTCAAAATTTGTTTTTCGAGCGGGGAGGGGGGGGGGAGGAGGAGGAGGGGGAGACGGGCGCGAGCATACATTCGGGTATAATTGGCCGAAAGTACTGATTTATCGTGTCGACCGTACTGACAGGGTATCAGCGATTTATTTGCCTACTTTTATTGGATCGATCGCAATGTCTACCGTTAATTAGAAACTACTACACATATTGCGGGATCGCGTATTACGTATCGACACACGCGCGGCCAATGCGTATTAATTAACGCGGGGCCGACGCGCGATTTAATTTCGTTTTGTTCACCCCTCTCCCCTCCCCCCCTTCCCCGCGAAACGGGGCACAACACAACCGAGGCCGCGGATTAACCGGAAATTTCGACGAGTTCCATCGATGCGATATACGATGAGGGAGGATTCGAATCGCGTCGAATCGTGGAAAAAAGAAAAGAAAAGGAAGAAAAAAAAAAAAAAGAAGAATCGCTCGTCCAGAATTCGACCAGATTCCCCCTAATTACCCTGCTGTCCGGTGCGCGCCGTGTATTCGATTCGCGTCGCCATTAACGATTGGAGGATGGAAAAAAATGGCGGCGAAAAATGTGAACTAACGACGACGTTCGTTCGGGTTGACGCTCCTCTCGCTCGAAGGAGGCTAACGATCGATCGCAATCGGACGAAAGAGAAAGAGAAGGTAGGTCGGACGGTGGCGGGTCCGGCGGCGTCGAACGGAACGGAGAAAGAGGAGGAGAGGATCGTTCCTCTCTGCGCAACACGGGTTCTCCTCGATTGAGCGTTGTAAAAATAATGGGGACGTGGCGGTGCACGTGGAACCGTTAGCTAAATGGCATGTAATAGCAAAAGGCTCACCCGGCAATACCGTTCCCGTGCTCGTGACTGGTAAACAACGTCCAATCGCTAATTAATACCGTGTTTTCCGTCGTAATTTGCGACGTTCGACCAACCTGACATTACCGCGGTCCCATCACGACTCTATTCCTCGCTACGTACGACTCGCTCGTAATAACAAGCCTCGAGAGCCACGAAGAGAACAACAGAACGACCGAGGAAACTTTTCACGAGCGTAAACACACGTGATTACGGTTAACTGGCTGTTGCACGAAAGACGGAAGAGTACGGAAACGTACGTGGAAAACTCGAGGGGAGATCTCTTTTCACGAGATCGAGTCGAGATCCGAGTTCGTTCGACGACGAAAGGATTAAATAGAACGATAGAACCGGATTACTTTTCGCTCCGATGAATCATCCGTCCAGCGGGGATATAACCGCCGCGGATTCGGTCTAATGTTCCGGTCGCGTGACCCGCGATTTCATTAATATCAGCCACTCGAGCTCCTTCGCGTCCTCGTCGGTCATATCCCGTAACCGGCAGTCTCGTGTTTCTCCCGTTTCTTTCTAACGCCAATTGTTGCATTCTTGCGCGTCGAGTGCTTGGTCGGCGATCCGAAACGATTGCACCAAATTCTTCGCGCCAGTATTTAACCACGGAAAAACACGTTCGTTTCGGAAATTTTCCATCGAGAGAAAACTTACGATACTGGAACACCAATTCTCAGAAGAATCGACATATCTGCCTGAACGACACTTACCTGAAACAAACGAAATAAGACGCGAAATTAGTCGTTAGTCATTAATTATAAATACTTCAATTATAAACAACTTTAATTCGCGAGATAAATTCGTTCGAGGGAAAGAAAACAGCTCTTTTTTCGCGCCGGCTATCTCTCTCCAAGTTGCACACGCGGTGTCGAAGGGTGGCTCTCGCGCGCGCGATTCGATCGTGTGCGCGCACACTCGGCGACATACATCATCGTGCGACTAATTTCCGCGATAAATATTTTACGGACGGCCATTACGCGGGGGCCGCGTGTTGGTGCGATATAAACTATGGATGGCTATGGCGGGACTGTAAACGTCGGTGGGGGTAGCAGCCAGGGGGTGGAACCGAAAGGTTTGACGCCCGTAAAATTCGCGGGAACGCCATGATGCAATTCGGCCGCACCGTTTTACTCATTAAAATCTGTTTGTCCGCGAGATAGTGGACCGTGGACGCTTTCAACCGCCCCGCGGTCGTGCACGGGAAGGGCGAGGGGGTGGAATACCCGGGCGGGCGGATAGTGGCGCGCGCCTCCCCCCCCCCTTTGACGAGAGCCTCCCGCGGGAGCAACGTTAACGCGATAGTCGTGTATCCTCGACGAAAAATTGCCTTTCCGCGAAGGGGAAATGTCAATATCGAATCGGGAGAGGTTTAGCATACGCTGTGCACACATCTTTGCCGCGTCGCGTCGATTCGATGCGTTCGTTCGTTTCTACGATCCAAGGGTAGGGGGGAGGGAGAGGGATCGAATCGATGCATCTATTCTATTTTTTTTTTTTTTTTTTTCGATCGAGCTAATCTTCGGTTGAGAAGGTAGAAAGGAGAGAAGTTTTTTCGTTTCATACACTTATTTTGTATAACGTGGAATTTGTTGTACCATTATTTACGCATGCGTTCGTGTTCTTGCAGTTCGATCGAGAAACCGTGGAGGGGGGGAATCTCGTGTTTTCTTTTTCCCGTAGGCAAACCGTTTCGAGACCAGAAGCGGTAACCGCATGCAACACGTGTCTACTATAAGGCATAACGTATAACCACCCAGTATCTTCACCAACTGCGCTTAATTTATGCGTTCACCCTGACTTTCTCCCACGAAATTTCCACCGATGACCCTGATCCATTCGAGGCAGGGTGTCTCTCATTTCGGATGATTTCACACGCCGCCTCTCTGAAGTCGCACACCCGAAAAAAGAGAAAAGAAAGAAAGAAAGAAAGAGAGAAGAAGAAGAAAAATGAAACGGGAGGGGAAAAAAGAGCATCCCTTACGTCCCTAACTGTCGTTAGGTTTCCGCTTAAAAGGAGCCTCTATTCCCGGGAAGATTATACCGCGACGAGCGCGTAGACCCCATTCAGCTGTTTCCATTCCCGGAGAAGCAGGTGGTGGTCTGTTGGGCTATATGTGTCTGGCTGCGTTTCACTTAACAAGAAGACGAAAAAACGGTGGACGCGAGGGCGTGGCGGAGGACGGAGGAGCATTGTCGCGCGGCGCGACTCGGTTTCACGAGGAACATTGATTCGATATGCGAGGAGGAGAGTAGCCTCTTTCTCTTTCTCTTCCCCCGCCCTCCCCCCCCCCTCTCTCTCTCTCTCTTTGCCCCGTTTATACAATCGTCGTCTCGTTGGTATTGTATCTCTCATTGTTCGCGGCCGACGGGACCGTAATGGCGTCGTTGCCGTTGCCACGCGGCCAGATTACGCGCCGCTAATTACGTGGCAACGCACTCGATGCCCGAGCAACATCTGCTTGAATCAAGGCTAACTGTTGATGCCGAACAATGCCTCTTAGAAACGTTGGCAACGCTAGCCGGGCGGCCAGATTGAATAAGATATGGTATTGTTGGGCCGGCCACGTTAAACGATGCAGCGCAGACCGACCAGCGCCGCGTTACCCATTGTTTAAACGGCATCGCCGTTTTCTGCCCTCGTGGCACTACCCCCTACCCCCACTCCTCTCCTCTCCGCTCCTCTCCTCTTCGCCAGGCGATGCGCGCCAGGGTATTTTGATTTATTTCATTGGTCAGTAAGCGTGCAGGTTCGCTCGAAGGTTCCGCTCGATAAATATTCATTACCGCAAAATTTCCCGATCCCCGAAGTAATTGGACTTGAATTACACAGCTGCACCGCATAAATTAGCGCGCGCGCGCGCGCGCGATTTAAAAATGATAAATAATTAAACGGGGATTTTCATTTTCGCGCCAATCCCCCCCCAACTTTTGATCAACGTTCGCGAGGAAGGAGGGGCGGGGAGGAAGAAATCGTGGGTCGTGATTTCAACCGACTTTTCTCCACTCCATATTTTTCCTCCTCCGTTGAAAGACGTTGATCTGTAAAATGTGAGAAAGAACGAAGAAAGTCGCAACTGGGAGCACGAAGCGCGTGTGGTGGAGCTCGGAGGGAAACGTTGGAATGCGTTTTCCGTTCCCATCGTGGCCGAAAAAATCGTGGTGGTGGTGGAGGGAAGAGAATGGCGCCAGAAAGAAATGAGCGCAATTGGATAAAACGGTAATTGAGTTCTTATCGCGCTTGTCACGGGCAATTGGCCGGCAAAACTTCTTCCTCTCCGTGCTTTTCCTCTCTGCCTCTGCTCGCCGATATTGTTAACGAGGTCGCGCGCGTTTGTCTCCACCTGCGCGCGTTTCCCTGTTAATTACTTTCCCAAGACACGAGAGGGAATCCTCAGGCGCTCGTTTCGATACCTTCGATAACTTCGATCAACGATCGTAACCCTTGATAAAACCGAGATCGAAATTCCAATTCGACATGGAAAGGAAAAAAAAAAAAAAAAAAAAAAAACGAGAGAAGACGGCGCCATTGCGGATCGCCATCGATCAACTTCCCACGGAACAAATAACGATCGGTGACGAACAACCGGAGTGGAAACGTTCGTCACTCTCTGCTCACCCTCTTCACCCTTCGCAAACTCCGCCTCCTCGATTATTCCAATACACGAAGAGGCGGTCGATCGCTGCGGGGACGAGTGAACTTGACTTGGAAACAGGAAACCGTGCACGGATTCGTGTCACGGCCTGGCCGCAGCCAAGGAACAGTCCTTGAGTCCGCAACGCGTGAAAGTCGACGCCGATCCCCGCGAAACGAACTCTCGGAGCAACGATATCGTGGACAATCGAGGCGAACGTCACAAGGGAGAGGCATGACTAACGTGTGGTGGCGCTCAACGATAATTGGCTTTATTAATTTGTTCACGCACGCGCCATTCGGTAATTGGGTATCCGGCTTACTTCTTTTCTTTTTTTTTTTTTTTTTTCCGCTGCACAATTTATCGCGACGCTAATTTTAATTGATACCATTCGCTTATCGCGACCTATTAAGAAGGGTAATTAACGGCGATAATCGAAGCGAGAATAAGCCCGATATTAAACCTGGGATATGGCGCAAAAAGTCGAGCAACGACATATATATAAACGTCGATTGATCGAGGAGGGAAACGAGTTCCAGCGGTTGTCGATGGCGGCGGGGATGGAGGAGGATGAAACGATATTAAATATGGGCTGCGCCACGGGGGAAGAAGCCACCCGCAGGTGCGAGTCTGGGGCTTCTTCCCTCGGCTGGTTCGGTTGGTAAAGCAGGGATTACCCGCGCTAAGAGGCCGAGCGGGGCTTCGCGCCTCATCGTCTGGAAAATGGCTTACTGCTTACATTTACCATTTACCCGACCCCACTGTCACCCCTACGCACGGATACGCGAGCAAATCGCCTCTTTCGAATGGATACTTCCGCGAGCCGTGCATATTTGGATATCCGGATCGGCGCTTTCCTTTTACGTTTATTTCGAGTTGAATGAAATATTGAATACGTAATTACGATTCGTATCTAATTAACACGATTCAAGCGATAAATCTCTTCAAGATTTATCCTCGCTCGTCAATTACTTTCCACGAGGAAAAGGATGATTCTGATAAAATTACACGCCTTATCAGCGAGATACGTTTCGTACAGGACGAATGAGGAGTGATTTATACGTTTCGAGGAAAGGGTGGATTGGACTTTTCGTAGCAGAAGACTACGCACGAATCCTCGCCAAAGAGAGGTAACCATTCCCGTGCGCGTACGTTTGATAAAGCTCGACCCAAGGAGTCGACTCCTCCTTAAATTTCCCGTGAAAATTTCGCCACACCACCAGGGAAATCCGATTGCACAATCGAGCGAGAAAATTAATTCGTCGACTGGTGCGTTCGAGCCGTGGCCTTTAATTCAACGTGACTCGCCTTCGAAATCGGGATTCCTGACACCCTCCAGAAACCGGCTGCGAACACCGCTACAGAAATTACCCGAGGATATTAAAACGCAAATGAGATTTTAGCGAGGACAAAAGCGCTCCGACCGCAGACAGAGTTAAATTGCTCCTTGTCCGCGCGCTTCCGTAAGAACGCACCACGCTTCTCAGCCTGATGTACACGCGTACACGATGAATCAACCGCCTAATGTTATCACCGTGGAAAGATTCCTCAGGTCTTCATCAAGAACTGAGGAAAAAAAAAAAAAAGAATCTCAGAGTCTAGCTCCAGATAACGCACGAACCATTAATATCTCTGCAATTAGCGTCTCCCTTAGCGTGTCGCGTAAATAAGGTGAGAAAATAACGAGTAGAGAGGAAGAAGTACTGATTGGAATCCACAGCCGCGTGTTTAATAATCAGTTGGTACAGTTCTTCATCGACTGGTCTTTGACAATCGAATCGGTATCACGACTTATAATCCTTGGTCACACACCTTCTTTCCTCGGTAAATATAAAAAAACCGCGCGAACGAAGAATCCACTTATCGAAGAGCCGAGCTGAAGCTTGGTTTCCTCGAGAAAAAGATCGAGACCGATCCTCGACGAGGCGTCGATTGCGCGACAGGAAGATGGAGATTAATATTCATCGACCGATGAAATTAAGCATCGCGTGGTTAAGGACACGTGTTCCTCGCGTTCGTGAAAGCGGAGAGACGAGCGATCCGACTCCACCCCCGGCCGATTCGGTGGTGTCGGGTGTCCTGAAATCTATATGACCTTCGCCAACCCACCCCCTAAACTCATTTTAGCCGTATCGCGTTTCTCGACTCACGGCACGCTCTTCTCTCTCTCTCTCTCTCTCTCTCTCTCGTGGCATCAAACCTCGTCAAATCCATTACGATGGTTTTACATTCACGTATAAATTCTATCCATTCGAGTCGTCGAAAAGTTCTGAACAAAGAGAAATGGAACGATCGACGGTGTTCTCGTGAAAAATTCATTCGGTTCGAAGGAAGCGGGAAAGATCGATTTCGTGAATCTCTCCCGGGTTCGGCAGAGGTTGAAATCCCTCTCCCCTTTGCGGAGGCTGACGGAGGTTGATCGCACGAGCGTAGGTGGATCGTGCGGGCTCCGCGATAATATGTAAATATTCCGTTATCTCCTTTGCCGCGGCCCTACGAAGTTTCCCAGCCGGGAGCGGCGATTATTCGAAGCGCGTAGTAACTCGTGCAATTACGCGGCTTACGACAAATCGATAGCTTTTAATTACGTTCCGGGGATATTTACGACCGGGGCTCGGAGCGCGACCCCTGCCGAGCTTCCTTGCGCACCCTCGCGCGGCCGATGCGTACAATTCGCGATTTTTCCCCTCTCTTAACGAATCGATATCGACGTTATCGCGAAATTATCGATGCGATCCCACCTTTGGTTTCGATAATTTTGAACGATAATGCAATTATTGATCTTGGGAGCGAGATTTCATCGAATCCAATTGAAAATCGTTGCTCGATACTCGGATCGATTCGGTCGTTATGAATGTACAGGCTCGTGAAATCAAAAGTGGATCTCGATCTCGAGAAAAAAGTTGGGGATACGAGGGTTAACGACTGAGCGATGAGAAATAACAGGAGAAATGTTTTCGTTAACTTTCCTCGCATTCTACCAGCTCGTTACGAACCGCTTCGTGTCTGGCTATTAATAATTTGCTTATCTGATTTCGCCAACGTTGCGTGCCTCCTGCACAACTCTCGTACAGCAGGTGCTTGTCCCGAGCCTTCTACCGTACGGTCTCTCCGCTCTATTTTTATCAAATCTCTAAATCCTCTTATCTTACCGAAAAAGAAAAAAAAAAATCGCCGATCCCGATTATGATAACGCTAACTCCTCGCTCCGTTTCTCTCTCGCGTCTTATCGTTAAAAATTCGAGCTTCCTTCGAGTCTTTTAACACCTCCCTCCCCTTCCCCGCTCGTGAGATCGACTCTCTGGAATTCGCTATTCGTCGAAAGCTATTCTCGATCGAATGACCAAATTGATTGAAAAATACCGTCTGACCCAGAAATACCATCGACCGATATATCCACCATTTTATCGGCTCGATCTACTCGGTTTTCTTCTTCGGGAAGCAAAGAAACCGGCGTGATTACGATGCGTACAGGGACGAGGGAGGGAGGGACGAAGAGGAGGAGGAGCGGAGGAGATACGGTAGCGGAGTTCGTGGTCGGAAGCTGCTCCTTTCTCCCCAGAATTGCGGAGTAAAAAGTGGAAGAAGGAGCCGAGGAAAATGATTAGTTATTAAAATGCCGATAATTATATATAATCAAGTGGCTGGGAGTGTCCTACGCATACGCTTACCGCGGTTGCAACGTTGCAGGAGCTTCTTCTCCTCCTCCTCCTCCTCGTTTTATTTTCTCCGTCCTCCTTTCTTAACTCCGGCCGGTCTATATAGCGTGTATGGGTGGTACAGGTATAGGTGGTTGCCGCGAACCTGGAGAGAGCGACGAGGAACGAGAGACGCGAGAGACGGAGAGGCATGGGACCGAGGCATACGCGCGCATTATATATAAAAAGCCCCTAATAACTGTTATCCACGATCTCGGGGCAGAGCGGGAGTAGAAGTCGAGGCAGAGAAGCTAGAAGTCGCTGCTCTAGTGGGCGGACCACTGGGTAGGGTAATGGCTCTGACGACGACGAGTGAAAAAGGAGAAGAGCGGCGCTCGATTCGTTGCCGAAAAATTGAAAAAAGTCGAAAACTCTCTCGATTTTCGATAAAATATGCGACAGAGACAGTTCTTTCTCTCTGCATGGAAAAATGAAAAACCGTGTTTGGACGATGTTAGAGAGAGAGGGAGAGAAAAAACGATACAAATATAAAATTGCCAGGATGGATAATATAATTGAGAAGAAGCGGACGGGATGGAATCGGTGGAAAGGTTAAATGCGTGACTCCCTCGGCGGATCGTGTAAGGTTAATGCACACCGTGGAACGAATTAGCGGTGCAAATCGGTGCCGTCTAAATCAGTAGCCGAGATCGGAATTAACGCCATATTTCACGGCCGGTCGGGATTATTCGCGGTACCGAGAGCGGCCACGGGAGGCGAGCTAGTTCCTCGATAAGTTCATTCGGTCGAACGGTTGATAAGCCACGTGGTCAGAATACATTATAGACGCAGTTTCTGTTTTGCGTGTGTGTGTGTGTGTGTGTGCATTAATGCGCGCGCTTACCTATGCCGCCACGAAATTATTAAAGCGGATCATTTTAGATGCCATATTCGGTGTCGTTTCGCGCTACCGATTCTCTCTATCGAAACGGATATCTGATCCTTTTATTAAATATTTCCTATATATTTTATGTATATATATACATTTATTCCTTAGACAATTTCTAGTTTATATCTCACAAGTCCGTTTCCTCGTTCGATTCGGAATAAAAATCGGAAGGAGTTTATTATACGATTTTTTTTCGAATTTGAAGGTGGAAAAAAAGAAGAATTCGAGAATATTGCTCGATGATGGCATCGAAGAGCGAGCAGATGCGGCCACGAATGTTCGATGCACCCACGAATTCTGAATGGAGAGGGGCGGCGAGGAACCGCGTCAATGAGCCGCGGCCATCAAACTGGTCAGGCACGTATCGCTACCATGCCGGGCCCCGTGGGTGATTTACAACGTGTCACGCGACGAGAGTCGAACGAGGTGCGGGGTCAAACGAGGTTGGGGCTGCGCACCGATGCTCGTTTACGTCCCTCAATAACGAAATTATGCGTCGGAGCCGTTTCGCTTGCCCCCATCCTTGAACCGTCCGCGACGAATTTTTGTGTGCACACAATGCGAAAATCCGTGGAGGAGGCCGTGACCCAATGGGACTACCAGTGTTTGTGGGAGGCCCCACACATCCTTTCCCATCGAATTAACCAGTAACGCGAGGATTTCAAGGTGCGCGCACCGGTCTGCAGCCAGTGGAAAATGGCGCAACGCTTTAATTTGCACATTCTTGGAAATCTTATTCGCAAAACATCGCCTTTGTTCCACGCGAGGGGAAGAGAGAGAGAGAGAGAGAGAGACGTTAATCTGCCATTTACACGCTCGCTCGATTCGATTCCACGAGTTACGTGTCTTATTTAAATTTCTACGCTGCATAACGATCTTGCAGCGAATCTTGATCAAAATGGCGATACTCTGAATCGAAGAATATTTGCGAGTAAAAAAAGTTTCTGGAACTTGGATTATCTCGTTTCGTTCGTTTCTTCTTCTTCTTCTTCTTCTTCTTCTCTCTCTCTCTCCATTCGTAAAGAATTTGTCGCTTGCAGCGATCTCAAACAAGGAACTCGTCGACGAATAGATTAACGCAATAAGCTAGTACCCGGAACAAGTCTAGGCAAGAGATCGATCAGTACAGGAGAGGTAATAACGATCATTGGAAGATCTCGCGATTACGCGTCTCGGAGGGAGTTCAATTTATTGCCGGTGATCTCGAGCAACGCGATTTATTTATTCTCCTCTGCATGCTCCATTCTTGTGCACGGTGATGTCATTCTGCGAATTGGGCAGCCTCGTATCAAGGACGGATAAACCACCAGTGGTTTTTTTCCACCAGCTTTTGTCACGGTGCCGCGAATTCGGCACATCGCGTTACAATGACCTTCGAATCGCGCGACCGTGAAAAAAAGAATGGACCAGATTCGACACGGCGCCGCGTTCCGCTCCCATAGCGTGTATCGTTTCGAAACTTGCTTTGTACGTACAGCGGACCGAATAACTCGAATCTGAATAGAAAGTTAAAAAAAAAAAAACTTGCGGAGCTTTAGCTATTAGGGGGAAAAAAAAAAGGAAAAAAAAAGAAAAGAAAGAAAGAGAGAGAGGAAGGAAGGAAAGAAGGAAGAACGTATTCTTTCTTCCTTTCTTTTTTTTTTCCCTTTCCTCGCATCTGTTGTAATCGCTGTTCGCGACTTATTCGAATTAGCCGCGTCGCAAATTGGATAATTAATGCGCAGAAGCTAAAATGGCGCGCAATTTTAAATGTACAATTTTAAACGATAAACGATTAACACCAGAGGTTTATACTTAACGCATCATAAACATATCGCGACGAGAAATTGAAGAATAGATTCCGCGAGGAGATTTACAATTTCCGAGTTAATTAACATCTAAAGGATTTTCTTTTTTTTTTTTTTTTTTTTTTTCTTTTTTTCACGATAGCGATCTTCGAGCATGCGTTCCTCGCCGTGCGAACAATCGATCCACTCTAACCTTGAATCGCCATCAGTTTGAATAAACAGTTAAACACAGTTAAACGGCATAACTCCTGACCGATCATCCGCGAGCCGTTCACCTGCGGCGATCATCCACGACTCGGCTTGCCCATTGCGCAATCCTCTTGTTGTTGTTAATCGCAAGCTCACGTGTACAAACTGCGCGCGTACGACTAATATCGCGCCGAGTAAAATCACGATTCGCACAAAACGTATCGTTCGATTCGTATGGAGAAACAGCAGGATCGAAAAGAATATATATGAAAACAGCTCTAAATAATAACAATTTCGAGGAACTCGAAATTAATCGACTAGGGCGGTCGTCGAGCAAAAGACAAGTTTTATCTTAATAATCCTCCTTATGGACAATTTAATCAGCCAATAATTAAACACGTACAACTTCTTCTTATTATGCCTGTGACGAATCCTCTCGACTCTACTCGCGATATCTACCCGCTCGATAACGCTCGGCCCGTTACAACAATCCACTTTCACCGCGGCCTCATATCCGCGTGCTATATTCCGGTCTTTGGGACCCGCATTCTTCCAGCCTCTCCTTCCCTGTTTCCACGAGGATCTGGTCTCGAGACGTTCCGTCGGTCGCGCGAGTCAAAGCCGATGCTGACGTACCGGCCTGGAGAGAACGAGTCGAAAAGGAGAAAAATAAAGACGGGGAAAAGAGAGGAGGAGGAAGAGCACGGGTCTGGAAAGAAGGAGGAAGGGAGAGGGCGGGGGAGAGAGAGATTGTGCCAAGATAGGCCGCCTGCCGCCGTCAAAACTGGTAGGCCTTGAAGAATTATGCGAACTATTCTTGCCAGTTTGTCCGCCGAGAATTTACGAACGGAGCGTTGACGCGCTGCTAGCCGCAGCCATCCAAAGCCTGGGCGTGATCGAGGTAGGGGGGAGATCCGCTAGGGTTTGCATCTCTCTCTCTCTCTCTCTCTCTCTTTCCATCTCAGACTTATTCGAATAGATCCATCCCTCGATCCAGCCGTCCATTCACAGGAAAGGTGAAAAAGAAGCTCGAAAATTATACCGCGATTTAATTCGAGAAGCGACTTGGTGATAGTCGAGGCGACGTCGTTAAGGTTGGAACACGGTCTGATGACAGGCTGTTTCGACCTCTCCTCTCCTCGATTATCGGCGGGGGATCGATTAATTTCCAGGGGAATTAGCGGCCGTTATTGAAACGGAATATAAGAACGCGACGTTTACAAGTTTTAACACGGCAATAGGCGGCTTTAAACGGACGCGAAGATTCGAGGCGAGCAGCTTCGAGAACGGAATAACGGAATTAAAATAAATCCCCCATTGCTCGATTCGATAAGAATCGGCTTTCTCTCCCAAGATCGCGCCCATTCCTCCTGTTCGGACGCACTTCGCTCGCGAACGATTTATCCTCGTTGGACGCGTCTCTCCTTCGCCTCGTTCCTCGTGGAATTGCGCAACGCGCTCCTACACGTCCAGAATGTATCTCTCCTCCTCCTCTCTCTCTCTCTCTCTCGTCCTTCTCCTTCTCCAGCGTGCTTCCGACGCTCGTGCATCATCTCGTGACTCGCCGTCCCTTTCGAAGAGGTAACGAAGAGATCAGGCCGCGTCACGCTGCGCTCTCGCAAGGAGGTGCGCGCGTTCACCTGTCGCAGCTGTGATTTGCATCGAGCGTTACGTGAACGCGTCCGCTGCGCGGGAGAAACCTTGAGAACGGTGTGGAGAACGTTGGCGGCGACGAGCCGCGGATAAGCGAGCGTCCCTGTCGGTTCCGGTTCGTGCAACGGTTCGTGATTCGTGATTGCCTGTTGATGGCCGCCACTCGAAATCGATTTTATCCGCGTCCACGAATAATTTTCGTCTTGGTCGAAAGCGCGGAGAATGTTACGAGAATGTCACGCGGAGAAAAAGAAAGAAAGGAAAAATTTTCGATCGATATTCCTTCGATCGGATATTTTTCACTTTGCCACGGGGTCCGTGGAAAGGATTCTCCAGGATCACGTTTCAAGGTTTTTGGATCGTAAAAGGGGGATTTAAAAGGCGGAGAGATGAAAGAATCCGGGGAATCTTTGGATTTGGAGCAAAGAAGCGGAGAAACGGTCGCGGATGCGAGGCACGAGAACGTTGCTCGCGAGGCCGGTGGAGTCGTGCAACGCCGCCACGTGAATTCTAAAGCGTAGCCTCCGCCTTCCCTTCACTCTGGGGATGCTTTTCTAAATGCATCGGCCGCGAAACGCACGGAACAGATGTGCGGAGATCCGGAGAGAGGAGGCTCTTCCCGCAACCGGGGAATTCCGAATGAAATTTTCGATAGCGGGCGGGGAATTCGAATTGAAGCGACCTTGGCCGTTGCATCCAATCATCGGTGAAATTCGCGGTCTGAATTTCCTTAAATCGTCGCCGATTTCGGATGCAGCGTACGAAGTTGAACGACGATGACAACCAGAGTTGCATTCTAAATTTTAGGACACGAAGCGAACGAAGTTGTTCTTGGACAGAGAACGGAGTCTCGAGGAATCCACGAAGTGAATTTCCAAGGAATGTCTTTCGATCTTAATTTCGTGCTCGTGTTATCTCGTGCGAGTGGGCGGGAAATTATACAGAGATATCGATTCCATTGGTCTCTCGACGAGCATACTTCCTGGTGAAGTATTCGCTTGCGAGGAATATTGGGTCAATAAGTTGCATCTAACCGCAAACGTGCCGTGGTGATAAATCATCTAAGAAATTTTCCAATCATCGATTAGCGTATAAATCGTAGAAACTTACTTACTTACTTGTCGACTTAACCTCTATTATAATATTAAGGAAAGTTTAAACTGCTATTTTTCGATATCGTATTATAATATCGAAGTAAAACTAACGAAGGAACTTTAATTAGATTTTGTCCACGTTCTGAGTGTAATTGTAAATATATATTTTTCATACGAAACGTCAAAGTTTCGTTCGCGTGAATGTAAGTTCAAAATTATTTCGTCTAATCTCGTTTCGATTCTCGAGTCGAGAAAACAATCGAGGTAAATAAAACGAGAAGCGATCGCAAACACTGTAAACATTCGTGGGAGATCGGTTCGTTGCCGTATCGTGAAAAGGCGACGACGTTCGTTATACCCAGGCAACTTTAAACGATTATCTCTCTCGCCGCGCCAACGTCGCGTCATCCGGCAACATATGCCGCACGCGTATGAATCGCGCATTATGCTCAACGGGTCCCGGCCGTTGAATGACAGCGAGAGCAGCTTTCGAGACTGGTTATTATATTATTTACGATTTATCACCAAGCCTAATATATCGCTATCTCCATACCTCACGTCGTCATTGTAACTGCGAACGCGTCGTTTGTTCGCGCTTCGAGATCCCACGCGATTAAAACTCTCTCTCTCTCCCCCCCCCCTTCCTCGATTCACCCCCTCGGTATCTTCCTCCTCCAATCTCGATCCTATATACTCGTTTCTATAATTTTCTATCGTCCTATCCCGTTACCCGCCTCCCTCTCCCCTCCCTCTCCCCTAATGAGTACACACGGATGCATATGTATATATCTATAATTGAAGAAGAGAGAGAATCGACATAGAGAAAGAGAGAGAGGTCGAGAATTACACGAATCGAGGCCGATTCATCGCGAACGTCCGCGAATGGCCGACGTTCCCTGCTTTTTTTCCCATTGCTTGGTCTCCTCCTTCGCCTTCCTGTCTCGCGTGAGAGACCTCGAGACAGTGGATCGTGTCCGGTGCAATTATCCCCCTTTCGGCCGGTTGGCGGGGCCGTTCCGTTCCCCTCTGGCCGGTTCTCCGTGGCGAGAGCAGACCGTTTTCAAGAGACGGGCGAAAGAACGGGCGAGAGGCCGAGTTTGTTGGCTCGCCTATCGCAAGAGACGCGCGCCACGCCACGGACATTCGGCCGCGCATTCCCTATTCCTCGCGCGGACGGCCATCGACAAAGCGAAACGGCTCATGAAATATTACACGGTGAGAATTTACGCGTACGTGCGGCCTTCCCTTTGATCGCGACCCGGGGAAATCGTCCGTTCCGCTCCCGAGGGGGACGTGGACCGTGGACGATGCAACCACGTATCGATTCGCCGCCAATTTCTCCTTCCTCCTCCTCCTCCTCCTTTCTTTATTCCATTTTATTCCATCGTCGTCGCGTGCTCCCTTTCGTTCCTCTCCCATCCTGCTCCGACCCCCGCTCTTTTCGCGCCCCCCTCCCTCTCTCTCTTTCGCTCTTTCGTGGATACGATCATACCTTATGTACGGCACGCCACCGTCATCCGCAGGGCGGACACTCGTTCGTTTGGTATTCGACGCTGACCACTCGCCACTTTCGTGCGGATCTGCGCGCTTCCCTCCGACCAACTTGGTATGGTCGTCCGTGTGCGCGTGTATACGTGGTCCATCCACGGATGGACGAGGAGAGAATTCGCTCTCTCGCCTCCAGATCCTGCCTGTTGGGATCTACGTACGTGCCGTGCACAGAGGGAAATGTTTTTACGGGGCAGCCGAGGGCCGAGTGTATTAAGTTTGCGTCGATGGCGGGCTTCGCGTGAGTCGAATTGGGTAATTGCGGTGGAACTTTGTGTCATAGATCGTTGCCCGTTTTGCCCAGGCGAAATTACAACCGCGTGTTTTAAATCTTCGATAGGGCGCGATCCTTTATTTACTCGCGGAAAGGCTACGGAAGAAGATTGTTTCAGCGGATATTGCGATATTGATTTACGAGACGATGAATGGAAGGCATCGATCGACCGTTATCGGGATAACCGGTTTGCTTTTTGAAAGATTAAGCATCGATCAAACATCTCCGGTACTCGCGATATAAAATATCGCGAAAATATCGCGCTTATATCACGCTCGCGCTCCCCCCCCTCCCCTCCCCCTCCCCGAATGATTTATGCGATTACAACGATCACGGGATCGGAAGAAGTTTATCGAAGAAGTGTATCCGTGTAAGGAGTTGGTTAGGGGGGGAGTTATTTCGTGGGATAAATCCGTGATGGGGTTGAGATTTTGCGTTAGTTTCTCGCGATTTCAAGAAGAGCGAAGAGCGCGCGAACGGTGTCGAGGAGGTGTTCGAATACGCGGGTAAATAGTCGCGCGAAATTACAGTTATCGTTTCTGCGGGGATCGAATCTGCCTCCTCTCCCTCCCTCCCTCCCTCCCCTACCTACCTCCCCACCCCTCCTCTTCCCCCTCTCCTTCCCCCCCTCTCCCGGCTCTATAAGTATAATTTATAGGAATTTGAACGGGTCGACCGAATCGATCGTAACTCAAACGTTTACGACCGCCCCGTCCGATTCCTAGTCGCTCCGCGTAGCTATAAATTTTTCCCGCCATCCGATCGCTTGTTTATTTAAACCGGCCGATCGCAAACCTCGAAATTAGCGGATTCATTAGCGCGCTCTTCCCTATATACCCTCTTCAACTTTGTTGTATAATATAGAAAAGAATCGCGTTACATATATATATATATATATCCAAAACATTTTCACGTCGATTTCAATTATTCGAAAAATCGTTACAGACGCGGATAAGACCCGGTTTTAAGATCTCTCTCTGCTTCGATCTCGTCTCGCTCCGTTTTTCACTCGGTCGAAACAATTACAATTACAAAATGAGTTCCAAAGGGTTCTACGCGAGTTTTGCACATTTTCGGCGCGTGTTAAAAAGAAAAAAGCTGGTCGAAACGGGGCGGGTTTTGAATTGAACGGCGGGCAGACGAGGCGAGTCGAAACAAAAACCACGTTTCCGCCTATCGTATCGCGATCTCTCTCCCCCTAACTCGCGGCGATAAGCGGGCAATTTATCCCGTGGCCGGGATCGAGAAGGGAATCGAGAATTGAACGTCACAGGAATATGATAATCGCGCGCCGCCAAATTTTCCATCCCGTTCCCTCTTTCGTCGAGCGAAATAACCGGCGGTGGCGCATAAATCGCGTGACGCCGACCAATAAACCCGGCTGGAAGGGGGTGGTGGACCACCGAATCTCCGCCGCGTTTACACGCTTCGCTCGTCGGCCCGCTGCGTGACGCGGACCAGATTCCGCGCCTCGACTCCTGCGGGGGTTGCAAGGGGAGGGGGGGCTTATTAAGTTGCGAGCCGCGTTCGAAGCCGCGATCTGCGCGCGGACGTCGTGTGGATGTCGTTAAACCGGTCGCCCGGTTATATATCCGCTGCCCTTTTCGGGTTTACGCTCCGCCGGATAAACGGTGCTAATTGTACGATAAATCCTCGTGCCCGTTTCCCACTCCCTCCACTCGATGTGACGGAGTGCACGGGCCGCTCGCGATAAGAAAGTCGTTAATTCCTTTATGGATAGTGGAGGAGAAGGAGAGGGGAGTCGATGGCGCGCGTTTCGGGGAATAGTTTTAGAGGAATATTCGTCTCGGGACGTTGAAGAAGAATATGGATGAGTTGCTTGCGAATAAGTTTCTTAAGAGGTGAGAGGAGTTTGTAAAAAAAAAAAAAAAAAAAAAAAAGAAAAGAGAAAAATGTGAAAACGTCATTTTGATTGGTAGATTCGAGAGATGATTCTTTCTTCTCGATTTTGACGCGTACGGGGAGAGGGGTTGGAAAGAGGGTTGGAGTATAATTTGAAATTTATATCGTAGGCGAGGAGGGATTATATATTGAGTAGATTTTTAATCTATATTTGCGTGTTGTGGGTATAAATCAAAATAGAAGGTCACGTTACAGACATGTCCGACATTTACGAATCAATTTGCATTTACAACTGCAACCGGTTTATTCAACCACGGCACATCAATCAATTACAATTACGGGTGGTCGAGCGACGTGAAATTTCGTGGCGCGATTAGGCACGGTCTTGAAAAAGGGCCGGGCTATCGGCATAATCCGAAGCTCGAATTCCGTTTCACAAAGGGAACCGAATCGACGAGCCGCGTTGTTTTGAACCCGTACCGATCCCCCCTTTTCGAGCAGGCGCGAGTTCGCGGTTAAGCAAAACAAGGATCGATCGATTCGACACGAGGCGGAAGGAAGGGTTCGAAGGAACCGTGCTTCAAAGAAGCGTATTCACCTCCCTGCATAAATCATATTAATAAACTGAATCCGCCTCGGACGATTCGACGATAAAACTCCGTCTCTTTGATCGATCATCGAAACGCGTTGAATTTCTTATTAAGAGCTAATTCCATTCTTTCCTTCGATAAGTTTTTTTCTCGACTCGATGAATTTCTCTCTCTCTCTCTCTCTCTCAAAGCGTAGAAAATTTAAAGAAAAGAAACGTGGAAAGAGGAAGCAATCGCTGCCGAAAATTTTCGAAAAAATTCTCTTCGAGCGACCGGTCGGATTCGAAGGAACGGTCTCACGGATCTCACGTTTCCCCGACCGTTGTTGCCGGGCCCCTTTTTCGCTCGAAAAACGCAATCCGCCTCGGATATATACGGAGTGGCGCGTGAACGACTGTCAGGAATTCGACGGGGGAACGGTATCAGCGCGGCTGATTCCACGATCAACGGCGATCTCGACTGGCGAGCGTGCACCCTTCAAGATCGATCACCGATAAAGCCCCACCGGCTCGTGACATTCCGGTCCGGTAGCGGCCTCGAAAATCTGCGTCCGCTCGCGCGGAATGAAGCGATGCATCTTACCGGGCCGGGAGGGCAGCTGGTGCGGAGGAATCGAGGGGAAGATGCAGAAAGAAAAAGGCCGGGCACGGAGAGACGGTACCAGAACCGTCTGAAAAACACGTGGAGTGGCCGAACGGTTGGTGGAGACGAACGGTTGCGAAGGACGAAGAGAGAGAGAGAGAGAGAGAGAGAGAGACGAGCTGCGGAGAAACGGGATGCTCGATGGCGCGATAGTTCCCTAAAGACGGATGGCGGTCGAGTCATGATCGTCGAAAGTTATGCGACCGTTCTTGCCTCGAGCGAACGGGGGCCCCGACAGCCATAGGCCCTGCCCAACCACCGCTCCTTGCGTCCACTCCACTCTTCCGTGCCCAGATATTATCCCCCGCGAAATGCCACGAACGTGGGCCAACCGTGCCGCGGACGAGGGGACAGCGGGGACAGACCTCCTCTTTTATACACCACACTCCATGGTATATCATATATACGTGCGAGCATCCACCGAGCATCCTCCCCAAATATGCCCAATTAGCCCGCTCTGACATAATAAGTAGATAAACAACTCCGAATCCTCGCCGCGCGGTGAGATCACAGGCGCGAACTTTTTCTGATCGTCGAGGGAGGGAGGGGAGGAGGAGGAAGGCAGCCGATCATCGGAGAGGAGGGGAGGCAGCCCGCGACTCTCCTCCCCTTTCTCGAGGGCCGCAAAGGGATCTCGAAGCCGTGAAGGAGATTCTCCCGCGCCTCTTTTGCGGCGCGGGCTTGTGACGGTGCTGCCACTACTTTAGGGTCGATTTAGCCACCCGTCCGTCAAGAACGTTCCGGTTTTTCGCGGCGGTTCCACCCGTTTCGCCGGGTAAATCGTTCCGCCGGAACCGTTCTTCTGTGACCCGTTCCACGGACGGAGGCATGCCGATCGAACGGTCGACACGCGGAGAGGGAGGAGGGCAGGGGGAGGGGGAGGAGGAGATTTATCGGGGAGAGCAGGCAGGGCAGGCGGGCCGCCGCGACCGGGTGCCCTGTCAAATTTGAAGCCCGATCGGACCGGTGATTATCGCGCTCGAGAAACGGGTTTACCGGTTCCTTTTTATCGTTATCTCTTTTCTTTTTCCTCTTTTTTTCTCTCTCCCCTCTCCCGTGTTTGTTTTCTCTCTCCCTTCCTTCCCTCTTTCCTTTCTCTTCATTTTGCTCGAGTCGAGTTTTATACACACCGTTGGAGATTTGTTCGAACAAGGATCGAAGAGGAACACGGTGATTTTTTGCACGGTGATGTCGCGAAAGGGAGAGGCGAGGCGTTGAAAATTTATGAAGTATTTCGGTGGGGAAATTTCTGGGATATCGGATCGGATGCAACAACGTTTTCTTCCTCTTTCACGTTTTGTTGCTCTTCGTCGAACGAATAATTGTACAAACTGTATAACACGTAATCGAAGAAGAGGAGGGGTTGTAAGTTGGAGGAGGTCAAGTAGAATCAAGGGAGAGAGAATATTTGAATGTAAAATCAGATTGGCAATCCGCTGTTTTTCGTAGATCGATGATCAACGCATTCCTTTAAGATAGATCCTTCGTCAGACTCCGTTAGATTTTCGAAACGAACACTGAACGTGTCGGATGAGCGAGAAAATTCGGTCGAGCGAATGGTGATACGAGATCGATTCATACGCAAACGTTCTTTGTAACGAAACGCTTCCATCTTGTTTCCGCTTGCCCGGCTCTTGATCGTTTCACGGATCGGCAAATAAACAACCTTAATGACGTGCAACGTGCGACCACGCTAATGGGAAATTAAATCCGCGGATCCTCGGCGCGAATCTGTGGAAGAGGGCGTGATTAATTTCGCGACTTGCACGGCCTTGAATCAATGGTAATTTATTCCGAGAACATATCGCCCGATGTTAATCGCCTCCACTTCTGTCTCGCGTCTGTCTCTTTCCACGGATTGTTCAACGCGATCGAACGTTCGATACAAATTTATTCCTCCACCCCCTTTTCCTTTTTTTACTTTTTTTTGTTCCTCGAATGGAATCGTCGCGACAACGTTTCCAAAGAAATTGGTAAAGAATCCGAAGCATTCTCGAAGTTGGTCAAAAATCCTCGATCGATCGAAATTCTCCCCTCCTCTACGCACTCCATGGAATGAAATGGAAATGGAGAGGCGTTGGAACGAAACGTTGGAATTAAATCACGTTATCGAAGAAGCGAGTTATTACGCTTAATCTATGCCAAACCTCTCTCACTCACACGGCGAGGAATCGGCCTAGCCTCCGTGCCGTTTCGATGGCTTGGACGCGCGTTGAATCTCGATATCGGCCCCCTCCTCGAGCCCCCCCCCCCTCCCCTCCCCCTTTCTCGCGGCATACGGTAATACGGGCGTAGATTTAATAATGGAATGCTTAGCGGATCTCGGGCTAACGCGTTGCAATTTTTCGAGAGGAGAAAGAGAGGAGGAATGGCGAGAGGGATGGCACGATACGTGAGTGGCATGTGGGAGACACAACCCCGCTGGAAAACCCTCGACGAGGCACGTAATCTATTTGTTGAGCGACCGCAACTTGGTCGAGGGAAGAACGCGTACATCCCAAAAGGGGAGATGCGACAGAGTTTCCATCCAGTGGAAGGACGAGAAAAAATTGGAAGCGTTCTCCGTTCTCCTCTTTGATCTTCGAGATTCATGCTCGATATTTCTATTTAAACGGGGAAATTCGATTCGAACTTTCCTTGTCTTTCTTTATCGCGAGATTTCTCCATCTCGTTTAAGGCTTTTACGCACGATTATTCCCTCTTAATTCTCTTCACCGTGTTATTCACACGAAAAGATCAGATATTAGCGAAGAAATTGTACGTACGTATCCTTTTATGCAAATTTTATTATTACCAATATCGCGTTACCAAAGATTAAGATTTTTGAATTCGCGTTGATTATAAACGTGTAATATATCGAAAATAAATAAATCAATTCGATAAAAAGTCAACGGGTGATAATAAAACGAAACTGTCAAATTTTATTCCGATAAATAATCCACCGGTCGTTCCTTCGATCTGAACGATTGATAAAGAAGAAAAAAATCCATAATAAATATCGATCCCTTTTTTTAAAGACCCATCCTACACGAAATCCCCCGATACCTTTATCGCCTCCTAAATATTACAATGCGGGTAAAAACGAGTTTTCGCGACCGTTCCGAGCAAAACAGTCGTTTAAGGGTACCGCACGGGAAACTCGGGCGATGCCTCGAAACTCGTAAGAATCACTATTAGGGGAGGAGGGGAATCCGGCGATAGAAGGAACGTTGGAAAATCCTCGCAACGATCGACGTTAACCGGCTCGTATCCATTCCCGGCCGATGTAAAAACCGACTTTAATACTCCCGTATTTCCGCTCGTAAGAATCTCTGTATCTTGTGCGACGCCTTTCGCCGTAGTTGTTGCGATAGTCTGTCTGTCGTTTCGATCGGATCCGAAACGTCCGTTTCTTCCCATAGAATCACCTTATTGCCGCGCCCATATTTACGACGTGACGGTTTTAAAATCCGTGAACGAGAATATTCTCGATTTATACATCGTGTCCAAACCTTGTTCTTCGAACGAGCTCTTTAAACTCTTAATTAATTACCGGTTACCGAGTGAAAAAAGATACAGGAAAAGAAAGAAAGAAAAAAAAACAGCTTGTTATATCCAATTATCTCGATTATCGATCAATATATCGAGAGGAGAGCCAATTTCCCTCCGCCTTTTTAATTTATATACACGTACAGGCACAGAATTTTACGGCTTTGCGCGGAGAAGTGGAAGAGAATGGGGGATTCGGAGTGAAATTTAACACGCGCCGATTTGGATTTGCATCCTAATTGTTGCTCGATTCGACGAACGAGCCGCCCGTTTACTCTGTTTGACGAGTGGTGAAAAAGGGTGGAAACAGGGATCAAGAGGGAAGAAGAAGAAGAAGAAGGAGGAGGAGGAGGATAGATGGAAGAACGGTCGTAAAAAGAGACGAGGTTGCTTATCGGTCGGTCTTCCTCGAAAATCGTCCCCATTACGTCAGGATTCGATGGCGGAGGACCGATGGCCAATAAATACGTGTACACCGCAGGATTAACCGCGTCCCCATAAAATTTAATTTTCTTCGTTTACCCTGGCTACTGAATTTTTTAATTAACACACCTTCCTCTCCGTGTCTCCTCCTCCTCCTCCTCCTCCGGTGCTACCCTTATGCAGATTTTATGGCGCGTTGAGGCGATAAAGCGTATATCGGTATTTGTATGGATAAGGAGAAAGCAACGTGGCTAGAGGTAGAGGCTCGCAGGTGTAGCCGAGTTGATTGGACGTTGGCTCGCAAGTAGGGTGAAAGTAGGCAGTTATACCGTGACCGTAAATGCGCATAAATGGTATTTTAATGCGATCAGGAGGATGTCATTCCCCGGTGCGCGTAAATGCAACGCGTTTCTCAAATTGCTCTCGCTTCCAGATGGTATGGATAATGGGCCGGCTTATCGGCTCTCGATTGCTCGTTCCTTCGCGAATTATGTGTCGCGGCGTGTAACGATTCGTTGGGTGAAAGATAACAAGTGTATGGGAATCAATTTCCTCCGATCATTATTTTATTATAACGCGTGTTTATATAGGTTGTACACGATATTGCCATCAGCGTAAATGAAAGCGCCAGTAGTAATAATAACGTTTCGATTATTATATGTATATATATATACGACTCTGTTGGATAGACTCTCGATTGCTGGAAACGTTCGTTATCGATTATCTCTATTTTTTTCTTCTAACGTTCAAAAGGAAAAGTGTTCGAACGTCGTCGTTACGATTGCGCGTATATAACATCAATTGTTAAAAAATTGTCGCGATTAACAAATTGTTTGCATTTTTGATAACTTTATTAGATACGGAAAAAAAAAAAAAATGGAAGGAGCTTCCAATCCTCCCTCCCCAACTCGCTTGCAACACCAAGTATAATTTCCATTAGATACTAGGGAACAAGAGATTCTCAGCGACAAGGGCTCGTCCAACTTTCCCAGGATCATTAACACCAGTTCCCGAGATGGTCTTTTAATTATCCCAAGGCAGTGGCCGGATGATCGAGTCGCGGCCGATTCGACACAATGCGGACGACGATCCAGCGCCTGCATCGATCTAACCTGTCTCTCCCACAAGGGACACACGGGGCTTCCAGTTAATGAATACTTAGAAGCATGGCCGGTAATTACGCTTAAACGCGCCACATGGCGAGCGTATTTCGCGCTGATTGCAGCGCGTCTCTGTCAAAAGGACTCTCCTGGAAAGGATGAAAAGATCGCGCGTCTAATGGAGGACGTTATGGTATGCAACGATTAGGTTTTCGATCCACCTTTTTTTCTTTCCATTTGTCTTCCCTTCTTAATCAAGGATTGAAAAGTCGAAAATTCTGTTGATTCTGCGTTGATCCGATTGGAAGATTGGAGATCAAAAATGTATTGGAAGAATATATATGAAATCTCGCCTGGCATGTTTGGATGTTGAATTCGAAACGTTGCTACGTCTTCGATAATCGTAAAACGGTACGGACTCAAGTCTTTCAAACTTAAACTTTTCGATATCCAATTTAGGACACTTGAGAAAACAATTTTCCATAAACTTTGTATTCAGGATTTAAGATGGAATAGATGTCAAGATTTTCAAATCGACTAGCAAAAGAAAGCGACGAGGTTCAACGGATTCAATTCGCAGCTTCTATCCCGAGGCGCGTCCTTTTTTTCTCCTCTTCTCTTTTTCTTTTTTTTTTTCCTTGCCGCAGTTCTCTCTTCGCAAAATTATTACCCAACGCAATCCGCCTTTTCTATTCTTCGAGATTACCCGCGGCACAGAGTCGCCGTTACCCGCCTCGTTTCACCGGCTGAATAATACAATGCATAAATATTTATAGGCGTCCGTTCCCGGGCACCAGCTTTCGCCATTTATATATTAATTACTTCGCGCGACCGCGCAACGAGCTTGAAATACGACCGAATGAATTATCCGCGATAATTCGTGACTTCGGGGGCGTTTCTTCGGGGGCCACGGAAAAAAGAAAAGGAGAGGAAAAAGAAAGAGATTCGCAACAATGTTAATTCGCGTACGAAATATATATTTGTCATTTGCATTTCAATATATAAACGACATTCGCTCGATTATTATCGTTGTTGATAATACAGGATCAAAGGAAATTTCAGCTCGCGTCGCGTGGAAACGATTTGCTGTGGAACTCGATCGAGAGAGAAAAAGAGAGAGAGAGAGAAATGGCGAAGGTTACGATTTATAATGAAGAATGCAGTGGCCGATCTGTCCCATACATATTTATAGGAACCGTGTACAGGATTTTACAGTTTACATATTAATTACATCGTTAAGGATTCCACGGCGCCGCCCGCTAGATTACGATTTTGATGTATGATTTAAAGTAAAATTAGCATTGCTGACGCGCGCCACCGATACCACGCGCCTGTAAAAAAAAGAGAAAAAAAAAAAAAACTTATCTATAAATGCGGGATAGCGGAGAGATAGAGATAGGAACGAGGCGACAAAAATCGCGCGGGATCGAATGAATCGGCGGAACGATCGAAAAAACGTTTCACGAAAATTTTTCGAATCCTTTCAAAAATTGTCTTCTTAAAAAAGCGACAGTTAATCGTGCTTTACGAAAATTTCGGGATAAATGCTTCCCTTGAACGCTTATATCGAAATTATTAGAATAATAATTAAAATAATAATTAAATTAAAAATTATTAGAATAATCATGTTCAAGGAAGGATTTCGATTCACTGGAACAAGAAGACAGAGATGTTCAGAGGAATCCAATTGGACGAATATAACGAATCGCTTAGAAATGAAAACGTAACGAAGGCGGATCACGACAGATCTCGGAACGACGCGCGCGATCCGCCGCGGCTGCAATCTAATTAATCTAATTAAGCCGCCTCGTTGCTACGGCGCGCGCCATACAAAGAAACGTGAAACGGGAAGAAGGATCGTGGAGCAAAAGAGAGAACCTCTGTCATTCCCTCCATATACTTTGTATCAATTAAATCGTTAAGAAGCTGGCAATGCTTGTAATATTATTGAAAGTAACGCGTTCATCTATTTTCCTCTTCTGATATAAGTTTGTCATCCAAACTTTATCAACACACTCGCGTAGAATAAAAATAAACGTTCTCGTTTTATTTAATTAATTTGCTAATTTTCGATATTATCGTTAAAATTTTATCATAACAATTACACAAAGTATTACGCGATGTTGTGACGGATCAGGCATCCGAACCCGACGTTAAATCGTTGGTGAGGCCATTTTCTTCGAACCGGGTCTCGTATCGATATGAGAAACCGTAGAGTCGCAAGTGTAACGCGAACCGCTTCGTTAATTGCGTTCATTAAAGTGCGCGAGAGGCGATTTCCGAAAGGATCGTGTCGAGCTTACCGACGATCCGCGTTTTACCGCGAACCGCGGAGGCAAAGAACGAAAGAGCGAAAAAGTGGAATGGAAATGGGCAGCGAGAAGAATTCGAAAAGAAGAAGAAAGGTCGAACAAGAGAGGTCGAGTCGAATTTTCCACGACGATCGTTCGATAACATTTCTCCTCTCCTTCATCTCGGTGTAAAATACGCGTTCTTCTTCTTCTTATTCTCTCTTTCTCTCTGTCGCATCGAAGGAAGGAGCGAAACGACGACGAAGAAGAAAAGCGAGATGGAAGGAGGAAGAGGGAGAACGCACGGCTAATTCCTGGCTAATTGCCTCCGCGGCGCTAAAGACCGCTCCAGGGCCAAAAAAACTCACTTTCCGTGGGCCCCGTGCAAAAGGGAATTAAGAGCGCGAATGGCATTCTTGTGGAAGTATGGTGCTCGCGCCATAAGGCAACGAGGATGAAAGTCGCAATTACCCGTTATGGCCGTAGTATACCCGATCCCGACTCTCTTGTAAAAATGCGAAAATCCGCGTTTCTTCGCGCGGATCATCGTCTTTTGTTACGTTTAATTGAAACGTACGACGAAAGAGTCGGGACGAAGAGTCGATTCGCTTGTTTTTCCGCCACGCGAAGAAAATAATGGAACCGGCTAAGAGAGACAGAAGAGGGGGAGAAGAAAACGGGATCTCTACTGTGCTTCGAGATCCAATTGTTTGAGAAATTAATAGAAATGCGACGATTAAAAAAGAATATTTCAAGAATATTCGAGAATATTCGTATCGTCGATTTTAGAAAAAGAAATGAAAGGCAAGGCGTGCTCGATAGAATTAATGATCCGCAAAATTTGAATTTAATTCCTTCTATTCATCGAAGGCCACTATTATCTCGACTATGATGCCTCACGGGATAAATTCTCTCGAGAGACCACGAAACTCTCCTTTCGTTTCCAAGTGAAACCCAACCCTTCGCCCAACATCCGACCGATCGTCGTCGCTCTTCTCAACGATCCATCCAGAACTATTTCACGGACGAGCGGCGTCGATGCGCCGCATAACCGGCTTTGCATAACCTAGAAGCGGTCACTCATAATTCCTCGAGATAATCTGTGCGTGGGCAGGACACGCGGCATCCTCCCTAGGCGCTCTATCTACGCCCCTCCATCTCTATTTGTTATTCCTGGCCGTGGTGTCCCCTCGCGCGAGAGATAGCGCGACCGAGAGGAAAAACGCGAGAGAGCGGCGAGTGTGCGTTTTCACGCGGCATTTACATAGCATAGTTGCAGCGAGAGAACGAGGATTTTTCGCGCGCCTTCGACTAATCCATTAGAGCGCCTCTCTCTCTCTCTCTCCGATCGTCACGAATCGATAAACGATTGTCGACAATTCCTCCAATCTACTTCTAGCATTAATATAATATAAATATCAAGTTTTTGTGAATTTTATTTATCGAAATAATTTTTAATGGAATCGAATACGTGTGAATTTTTGTGGAAAGTGTGTTTTTCCTGATCATTAACAACATGTTGATTAAAGTTAAAAAGAAAAAAAAAAAAGAATTACATAAACATAGTAAATAAATGTATACGATCGAGATGAAGTTGAGAAAGGAGAAAGGAGGAAGATGGTTGAAACGGAAAAAGCCACGGTGTAAAATATGGGGAAAAATTATGGAGACAGGTCGGGGGTGAAAATTGGCAGCGCGTCTATAAAGCGGCCCAGCGAGTGAGAATAGTCAGCGCGATGAATGACACGATGACGCGGAACGAGCACGATAAATTCGACGATAATCGCCCCGACGTTGCCAAAACAGAGGCCCCGCGTCTCTGCGCCGCCGACGTATTCATGGGTCTTCCCTAAACCGACCGTTTCAAAATTCTTCGCCGAGATCATCGTATGAACTCGATCCCCTCTGGAATTCGACTTCCCCCAGAGAATCGCTTCTGGCGACACCCTGTATCTTCCATTACGTAGATCCAAAAATCTCAAGTTTGCCGAGATTCTTAAACTTGTTCCACATGCTCGAGCATGATCTCGAATATGGATATAATTTTGAAAAGCAATTTAGCGGAAAACGCCTTTTCATACATTTGGAGATACGACATCGTATCGAAATTTATCGCAAGATTTACATTATAGAAACGTATAGTTTATATATATATATATATATATATGACTGGTGTCACGGTCGATCGAAAAGGAAGAAAGTGGAAGGAGGGGAGAGGCGAAGGAGCGAGGCGAATTTTCGAGATGGTTTCTGCCGATCTGGGCTTAATTTGTAGCACGTTCTTGCGTGAGGGGGTGACGAGCGGACGGTTGGCCGATGAGCGGCGTTGGCCGGTTAGTTAGCGCGAGAGACGAGGCGGCCGCCGCCTCGATGGTGGCTGCTTCTTGCCTCGCCTCATTTTTGCCCCTAAAACATCGTCCCTAATTAATCTCCCATCTTCTCCCGAGCCGGCCGGGCCGCTAATACGAGCGGCGACAATGACCGCGAGAAGCGAATCCGCTCTGGAATCCGCCGAATCCGACACGCCGGTGCCGGGACGGATCCCGGGCGAAAAAGGTGGCCGGCCCGTTTAACACCGTCCCAAGAATCGGGGATCGCGCCTAATGGGAATTTGTGAGAGCCGGCGAAACGTACGACCGCCGTATAACTTTAACGTCTCACTCGGACCCGTAGCTTCGCACAAAAGCCACCCCCCTCCATCACTTTTCAGCCCGCTCCTTTGGAACAGCGGCTCCCCCCCTCCCGGATTAATCGCTCCAATTAACGCGATTCCTTCTCCACGATTTACATGGAGGATCCCTCTGGCTACGACAGCCAGGCAAAAGAATTTGAACGATTGAACTCCCTCCTGATTGGAACGAAACGGGTAAAGGAACGGAAAGATCGGTTCCCATGGATGGAAGGAAGGAAGGAAGGAAGGAGGGCTTAGATATCGAGGACGAAGGTAGAGTCGGCAGAGAGGAAAAGCAGAGGCAGGAGCGATGGTCGGCGATCGGATCGTTTCTGAGGGGCCGAAAGGCAGCGTTGAAACGCGAGCACGTCGATCCCCGCGCGCTCGGTTAAAGGGGGTCGCCGCGATCGCAAAAAGACATACGCGAGCCACGGGCTCCAGTTCCTTTTTAAGTCTCGCTAAGCTAGCGCCGCTCGTTTCTGGTATCCCGTGCCTCCAATTCCCGGGAGTCAATCAACCGAGTCAGGCCGCGACCGGCTGGGACCGACGCACTCCTATATACGCCGCACGGGAACGGTCGGACACGAAGGGACGACGGGAGAAAGGGAATCGCCACTTATTCTCTTTACATTCCCCTTAACAAATTTCCAACGGCAAAAACTCGTTATGCCCGTTCGGGGCCCGACGCCTCCCCGTCCGTCACTCCTCGACCGTCTCTCTCTCTCTCTCTCTCTCTCTCTCTCTCTCTTTCTTTTCTCTCTCCGTTGCTCCCCTCGTTTCTCGCGTTCGAAACGCGGCAGAATCTTCCGCTTCGAGCCCTGCTTTTCCGCCACTTTTGTTTTTTCTCTCGTCCCGTGAGATCATGGTGGATATTAAAGGATCGGGAGTGGAAGATTATTCGAGCAGACTCGATGATTCGAAAGAAAGGGAAATCGAAGAGTAGAGAGATCATTCGGGAAATTGAAGTTGATCGATCATGGTAAAATTTAAAGGTTAGGTGGGTAATTTAAAGACGAAGAAATTTTTGAAATTTTAAACGATTGGAGAAGAAAGGCGAGAGAGAGAGAGAGAGAGAGAGAGAGAGAGAGAGAGAGAGAGAGAGGTTGAAGACCTCGGCGGGGAAGAGAGAGAGAGCGAGGAAGCAAGAATCTTGCGTCCATGTGGGTGGCGCGAGATAGGCGGGAGGAAAACGGGAGGCTCTAATACGCGTAATTAATGCGATCTCGGGAACGTGTTCGTCGGACCATGACAAGTGACAAGGACTACAGAAGCGGCATCGCCCGTATCGCTGCTTCATTACCTCTTCTAGCCTCTTCCTGGACACTCCAACAGCTTCTCGCCAATTTTTCTCGATCGCGGTTAATATAAATCGACGAGGCGAAAATCCCGCTTTCTCCCCGTATCGTGGAAAACGATGTCGAGGATTATCCTCGAGACAAATCCATGGGAAAAAGTACGCAAACATATTTATAGAGAAACAAAATCGTTTCCTAAATAAACCTCGTCCAAACGAAACGAACGAACCAAATATCGGTACAACGAAAAATTCTTAATAAATACTCAAATCATAACTTCCCATCTCTGCTCCACTTTGATCTATCCCACACGATTTATCTCGACAAACGTGTATCAAACGTGTTTCTGCAAAAAAGAAAAAAAAAAAGAAAACAACGAAACCAGCGTGCATACGCGAAAAAGTTGGCCGTTGAAAACTTTTCCCCGAAAATCGTCTACCACCCCGAATTCTCGAGTCCCGAATCGAGGCAAAAAGCGCGCGAGGCACGAGGAGGAGAGGAACCGCTAGCCGGAACGAGGCTAAAACTAACTCGAGCATCGGAACTAGGTCGACTTTTTCGAACCGCGTTCGAGGCTTGGCCGAGTAGAGAGGCAACGGACCGGTGGACGGGCGTCGATGAGGGGCTAATTGGTGTTCTATGAATTTGACGGCGATTACCGCGAAACCGATGGCCAGACGAGGGCCCGTAGACTCCGCTTCTTGCGCGGCTCGCGGCGAGACAGTGGCGGCCGGAGACTCCCGCCGGCTCGCAGCGTGGAATTTTAATTATAAATTAGTTGATTAACTCAATAGTGTTTTTACCGGTGGCGACAGTGTGTCCTCCTCTCGGGGATACGCAACGCTTATACGCCCGTTTTATGCCTGTGCACGGGGAAGAAACGTCAACCGGGCAGGGGTTCTCCCTCCAATCAAAATTGGAGTACAACCGATTCTTCGTGAGTTAGAATACGTAGAATAATTTTCATTGCACGTGTATATTAGATGCGTGACGCGCTTTTCAATTTCGATCCAACCTCCATCATCCATTGTCAATTCATCTATCAGTTTTCTGTTTCGCCGTCGATTCGACAAAATTTGCAAAATTTCCACCCTCTTTCCTTCCTTTCCAACGCGATCGAACACGGCTCGAGAATTCTTCGGGGGAAATTTCCGCGCAGAGAGGCAGGCGCACGACAGGGGAGCGTTGCGTTCGCGTAATTCCGGGCAAAGAGAGGCCAGCAGCGGGAAAACGCGGGAAGAAAGTAGCATCGAAGGTTGAGAACCCGCGACGATCCGTGGATACCTACGTCCGAGCGAGTCGAGCAAACAGGAGAAACACAATGGCCGCGAGAGGATGCGGCAGCGTCGATGCCCTCCTCGTCGTCGTTGGCACGCACAGCACGCGGGAATGCGTTTTATTTCATATTAAATACAATTTTCGGACCGGCCTGGCCACCGACATTCGGCCAACACGCGGCCAAACCGAGCCCCGATGATCCAACGATCCAGGAACGCGATCACGACCGGACGGACGATACGTCTTGATACCGATACTCGGCTTCTCCTGCTTCGAGACTGATCGAACGGAATTTCGTTCGTTAAATTCGTCGCGAGATACAATTCGTAGATTTCTGAATTCTTACATCACAAGAATCCGATTTATCTGGAATTTAAGAAAGCAATTTTTTTATATATACATTTTTGTATTAATTGTAGCGTATATTTTCCTAAAATTTCAATTAAAAGTTCAATCGGGCATACAGTGATTATGATTATGACTATTAGCTCTCCGCACGAGAGAATTTCAAATTAAATTTACACAATAATTGGCTGAAATTTAGATTAATTCTTTATCTTGTTAGGTATCGAAGATATCCTCCATTATATAATATTTTATCACGAAGCTTTCGTCGGTAATTCAGATAATAGACTTAGATAGGCTTCGAATAATTCGTATAAATGAAATTTCACCGTACTTCATTAACTAAAAAGTATAAAATTCTCGATAAAACTGTACGTACAAACGATTCCTTCTTTATTTATGTATATACATATATATATATATATTTTAAAAGGATTCGATGTAGAATTAGCAACGAGTCGAATATGGAAATTGCATAGACGGCTAATGCCACGAAGCGTGGAGAATATATTATTGAACCGTGAATGATTAATGATCAACTCTTAATGCAAACGCATCGAAGAATACGAAGTGCCGTATTGTGAATAGCGGAATCGTTTCGATTCTGCTATAATCCCATCGTTAATTTTGTCGGACGAAACGGTGGAAAAATCATGCCGCAGAAGAGGCTGCGTAAACTCGTTTTATTATCTTTTCCAATTTAGCGCCGACAGTTCTTGCCGCGTGGTGGAACGTTATCCGTGGAATTGCCGAGGGAGAAGACGTTGGTCGTCAAGACGTTGTAATGGACTGTAACTACTAATTAAGCCACGTATCCATTCGCGTTACGCAACGCCACTACGTTCACCATCCTCATTATTAATTTCATAAATTAAATGGAAGCACTGTTTTATTATACTCTGCTGCCTCGAGGATTCTATAACAATCGGGCTCGAGTTCTCTCTCTCTCTCTCTCACACCAATTTGACCAATCATCTTCGATTTGTCGTTAAATCCTTACAGAAGTATGCGTTAATTTTACGCAGAGAATATCGATTCAACGAATTTGGAAACTTGTATGAATAATCGTTAAATCTTAGATAACATGTTGATCAACAAATGAGCGAGGAATTTTTCGAATATTTTCCACGCTGAATCGTCGAATTAATACTTACGACGTATTTCAAGCTCACAATTTTATTATCAGATTTCCATACTGTACAGACATAAGGATTAAAGGTGATCCTTTACGTAACAAACAACAAAATGCCACTTTTGCTCCATCTCGTCCCATTATGAACCATTGAATATCGATATTTAAGAAGTAACGATTAACGATATTCGTCGATGGATGGAAAAATTTCCACTCCACAAGTTCGAGTGGAAGAATCGGTGGCTAAGTGGGAACGATCTCGTGAGAGGCGAAAGAGGTGAGCTCACGGTGCGCGGCCGGAGACGAATGGAATCACAAATTAGGGACGAGGTCCTCGCGGGTCAAAAGATGTCCTGGCACGCATACCGAGCCGTGCCGCCGCAACCACCGACAACCGCCGCCGTGCAAAAAGTACAAAACTGGTGACCCGGGCCTCTCTCCCCTCCCCACCCCTCCCCCTCGGTCCTGCCGTTCGCCTCCAAACCACCATACTTTTTGCCGACACTCCGCGTGTACGGGAACGAACTGTGCCCGCCACGAACGTCAGCAGAATGTAAAATATGCAACACGACGGCTCTGCCCCTTCTCTCTCTCTCTCTCTCTCTCTCTGGTCGCCACTCTCCCTTCCACCCATGCACGGAAGCATCGAGGAAAACGCGAGAATTTTGGTGTGTTTGGAGAAAAAAAAAAAATCCAGATGCGATAATTTTACATATCGACAACTCGCTTTTTGTACTCTTGCCCCGGGAGCAAGGAATTGGAAAAGCGAAAAAGGAGATGCAATGGATACGTGATTATTCTTTTCGAGATGAATTTTCTTTTCTCGACGTCAAGTAGAAAACTCCCTGCGACGATTTAAAATTTCGCGCTGGCTACCTACCATTACCTACTCTACCCATCCCCCTTAACTGTCGCAAGAAATCTCGAATTGTTGGCGAGCGAAGAGCATCGCCTCGTTCCTCCGGCGATCCTGGAAATGGGGCCGCTTCCGGGAACGGTTCGCGCCGCGGTAAATAAGAAATCAATTATAGCGCGAAAATACCGAGCTGCTCGCCGCATACTCCGAATTTACGAACGCGCGGGGAGGAGGAATACGTGATCCACCGCGCGGCGAAATGCTCGCCTAGCGATCGGTTTTGCGGGCATTCCGCGCGCGTCTGATCGCGTTAAACGCGAGGAATCCTCGACCGCCGCGCGTATACCGTTTCCACCTCGACGCGTGAACCGTGGTGGAAAAGGGGGAGGAAAGATGGAGGGAAGGCAGTTTCTTCTTCTTCTTTCTCCTCGTCGCGTTATTATCCGCGGAGAGTGGACGATAAGTGGCGCGGCTGCCACCCCGCTTAGTTATGCCTCGGATACCACTCGTACCTTGTATACTAATGATTCCCCGAGACGAGTTCTTTACGATTTCGTTGTTTTACGAGCGACCATCGTTTTTCCACCGACCGACCGGTAGCGGACGATCCTTCCTTCCTTCCTTCCTTCCTTCCCCCCTCGAGCACGATTGAAGGGGCAATTAGCGACCAACAGCACGGGGTAACGATCCCGATGAATCTTTTCCGCGATTCTGAAATTTTACGACCGACCGTTTTCCACGACGGGGGGATCCAATCTCGCGTTTCGACGAGAAACCGACCGGTCGGGTTTATATGGCGAAATTAGGAGGCGCAACGAGGAGGCTTCTGTTCGATGCTATCGTCCCTCCTCCTACCCGTTTTATGAATCCTTTCCTCGGAGGAAACGAAACTGAGGATGGAGGACATCGTCACTCGTCCTCCGACGACGATCGTTCGATTGATCGCGGATCGATCGGCAAGGATCCATCTTGATAAATACTTTGGAAAGCTCGTGCATTTTGACGATCGTCTCGAAGACGTGGGACAGGACAGCGTTCGTTGGATTCGAATCCAATTGCAATTTCTCCCAAGAGCGGGAAGGGAGGAGAGAGTAGGACGCGAGAGTAGGTCCGTTATCCACCCACGCCACGGCCATTCGCCTTGATGGTGGCCATACCATTACACGACTTTTGATCGCAGGCCCCGCGTGTATTTGCATACCTAGTTTGTCAATGTTGCATCGACCATCTTCAACGGGGGTATGACGGCTCTTTGTCGTCGAACAGTATCGGGACGAAGACAACGAGATGACTGGGAGGAGGGGATACTATGTAACGAGATACCGAGGCGATTTCACACGCGTATGCAAATCCAGTATCGAGTTATGTCGGCTCTCCTGCCGCGGCCAGAACGAAAGGATCCCCGGCTTTCGAGGAAAGAGAATGGAAGAAAAGAAAAGAAAAAGGAAAAAGGATCGAGTCGCTGACACACCCTGGATAGGCCTGGTAAGCGTTCGCCTGCCCTCACCGTGAGAAACTACGATTTTTCCCAATGCAAGTTTAAAATGTTTTGTCACCGAGCGTTTCTTCGCGTTACAATTAATCCGATTTAATTATGCGCTCTTTTGCATCTGGTTGTGGTCTGGCTCTTTACAATTCCTACGTTTATTACGGAAGAAACGAGAAATATTTAAAATTTCAAAAGAATCTGATAATTCAACTGTTGATTCAAATACACAATTCACATTTGGTAGCTGCTAATAAAAAAAAAGAAAAAAAGGGAAATCAATGAAAGAATATTCGCAGAGAGAGGTTGGTCCAGATCGGGCTGACGATACGGCATGGCAAGGACAGGCGGACGTAACAAGGCAGAAGAATCGGAGAGTGCACAGTCCTCCCGCGGTCCTCCTCGGGAGAGGAGGATCGTCCAGGTCAGCGAGGGAGGAGCGAATAGGAGGGACGGGTTATCATTAAGTGAAATGCCGTGTCCACTATCTCCAGGCTCTCACGCGGCTCTCCACTCCGCTCGTTTCCTTCGTTTCTGGATATCTTCCTAGCGGGATAATCCCCGCGTCGCGAAGGTTATTAATAAGGCCTTCCCTATCTAACGCAATTAGACGCCAAGTCCCCTTGTTGCACACCCCGCCCTCTCGCGAGAAGATATCGCGAACACCTTCCTTTCACCTCTCTTCAACCGTGCATACCTATTTACCAACCAGGGAACCAGGCCTTATTTATGGCCTCCCGACAATAAAAACCTTCCCGTTTATCTGAAAATTCGTGGTTTATTGGCCCTTTTATTCGTTACACGGATAACCGGTGTTGCGATGATCAAACCACTTCGTGGATCGTGATTTTTTTTATTTCGTTATTGAGACGAAACAATCGATGTTATTTCCCGTTTTTCGGATCGTAGGTTTATTTATTTATTTTCTTTTTTTTTTTGGAGTGTAGTGAATAAGAGATATAAGATATTGCGAGTTTGAGTATTTCGGGATGGAGGAATTTTCTCATCCGGCTACGTTTGAACTGGTTATGAAATTATTTTACGATTTATTTGTATTTGGATGAAGCATTTGCTCTTGCACTCTGGGAATTGCTATGCACGATGTGGAGTGAACCTTTTTTTTATTTCTATTTCTATAACGTGCATAGAGAGACGAATATACCGAATATTGGAATACGATTTAACCAAACTCGTTTAATAATGATGGATACGTGACGCAAAGTGCTATTTGAAAAAATTGGAAATAATCGAGGCCTAGTCCTCCCTCGTGAGGATCATCGTTGGCCGCGTCATCGAGCAGATACGATCTCGCGACAACGAGGAGCCAACCTTGCCAGTGGCCAGTTCGAGGACGAATTCTCGAATCGTTCCGACTCGAAGTTAATTAACGTGAGATTTTTGCTAATATCAGTGAGAATTTGAATCCGTCGACAATGTTGAAAGAAAATTTTTTCGATGAAACAAGATGGATAAGGAAGTGATTTCTTTTTTTCTTTTTTTTTAGAAATCATATAATAGATTCGCCAATGGCGATTAAAAAAATAAAGAATCAGGTAATGCATAATTCAGGAAGAAAGTGCATCAATGGAAATTGGACATTGGTGTAAGAATTTAAATCTTTCTAGTGAAATTCCATTTCCACCAAGTGAAAGTCGAAATTTAATAAAGTGGTAATTAATTTTGACGTTTGAAGAAGTTTTCAATTTTAATCCACGTTGAATGAATTCGCGTTCTATAAATACAGGATTTGGATTGGAAGTGTTGGTTAATGGCGGCTAATCGAGTCTATTGACCAAACGAGATTATTTAGAATCGAAAATCGCGAAGGAATTGGACGAAACGATTCAGCTTTAAGCTTTCGTTTCTTATCGTTCAATTTTTCAACTTCCAATTGTTGAAACATGAAAGTAATAACTATCATTCGTTGATTACAATAAAATTCAATCCAATCGAATCTTCTCATTCTTCACTTTTGAGCTTATGAAATTTTGTGAAAAAAAAATCAAATGATTCAAAAGGAATACATTAACATACATTAACAAAAGTATTCAGAGATTTATGTAATCATAACGTAATCGATAAATGTAAATTTCCAAATCAAGCAAAAAACGTTCTCGACTTCTTGCTTCTTCTCAGCAACCGATCTTTTGAACCGAGACGAAGAGAACAGAGAAAAAGTCGAAAACTTAAACGAACCTTTCACGGGCGCCAATAGAATCGAGAGGCTCCGTCTGTAATGCATCGACGATTATTTAGCTGGTAAAAGCAATCAGAATCGTTGATCGAGGGATATTGACGAACGAGTAGGAACGAGCGTAAAGATGAGAGGAACGAGATGGAGCGAAGGGGCGATATATACGAGCAGAAACGGGAGGACGGCGCAAAAAGGCGAGAAGACATTTCTAGCGCATCATTACGACGAAGCCGCGAGTGGAGAGAGAGCTAGTTACCGGAGGTGTCTCCTCGTAAACACTCGGCCATTTACATAACGAGTGACATCTGCCGGCCCAATCATACACACCACCGAGAGGTTAATGCCACAAATATACCACTCTGCGTGCCACACTGTCTGCCCGGAACTGGTCTTCGATTCTCTCTCTCTCTCTCTCCTTCTTTCTTGCTTACCACCGTTACAAGAGTCGTGTTCTCAGGCATCGAGACATGCCCGCCTTTTTGCACCTTTTTTCCAGCTACGTCAATCTTATATATTTTTCGGACTATAGAAATTGCCAGCGTTATTCACGAGTTAACTATCCTCGCGAGTGAAACGATGGAAATTGTTTTTAGAACGACATTAGATTCGTTGGATGGCGTATTCAAACGTAGTAGTTTGAATTCTTCAAATCGTCGATACTATTTATATATATATTTTTCTTCAAACGAAAGCTCGACTCGACTTGATTTTGCTGTTTAAAACAAAGTCTCATTGAAAAGCATTATCCTTTTAAGCGAAATGAAATACAGATATTACAGACTCGCTTCGAAAAGTGATTTCCACGCGCTTTATACGACCGCGGGGGGAGGATTATCATTCCTTCTTTTTCCCCTGCAAGAATCCTGCACGAACCTCGGATCATCTTTCATTCTTCGAGCGCAGCGTTTTCCCCGCGAACCGAGGGACAAGTGGAAGATCGTCCGATCGATCGATCGATCGATCATACGCCTCTCAAGGACGCGCCTCCTCTCCTACCAGTCCAAGGATGGTCCGAGAGAAGCCGAGCTCGTACACACGATCGTTACAACCACGTTGGCAGACGCGACCTAATTTGTCGGTGGAGGTCGGTTAATTGGAGACAAAGCCACGGACGACGGCTCCCTCCCTCCTTTCTCTCCCCCTTGCGCGCGCTTCTTCTTCTGGGTAGCTGCGTCCCACGTTTTCTTCGCTTGTTCTCAACGCAACGAGGAAGATCCTTCCATCAGGCCAAGTATGAAACGCGCACGGCCCTCTTTCGTAATCGGTTTTTGCCCGTGTCACCTGTCGATCGGCTGCGAACCGCCCTCGATCCCTTATCCCCCGATCATCGATCCGCTCTCATATTTCTTGCGCTCCGCTCCCAATTTAGCGAGTCGAAATTTTTCCAAACTTCCGTGTGTCCACACGCGTGCTCCCGATCCATTTTTATCGAATTCGATTCCGATCATTCACCTTTCAATATTACACCTTCTTCTTCGAAAACGACCTCTACTCGTTAAAAGAAATAATCGATAAAATCGTGCCCCTCCTCGAAAATGAATTAATAACCGATTCGTAATTATTATTTATATCAACAGATTTCTCTAGTCCCTCAGTTGACGAGCGTGCGTCGGAACGAACTCACCTTCGTTATCTCCCTTCGTTATCGAGGAACGGAAAGGATGAAACGAGTGGCGGCGGCGGCGGTTTGGTAACGCGCGAAGACACGCGAGAGAAATTACGGGCAGATTTACCCGAGAGTGGCTCGGGTTGAAAATAAACATCGCGGCGCGCAACAAATCCTTCTCCCTCTCTCTCTCTCTCTCCCTCTCCCTCTCCCCCTTCCGTCAAACCGAGCGACGAGAGGGGGAGGGAGGAAGCTAGTAGACGGATAGAGAGATACTACAACGAGGCATCGAAGGGGGCGCGAGAGGAGAGGGACAGGGAGAAACAGGCGGTCGGGCGGGTGTGGCAACATATAATTACAGTAATTAGCGGTACAAGTAATTAATTAGGATCGCACGTCGTTTGTTATTTCCCGTGGCAGCGGCGCTTACGTACGTGTGTGCGCGCGTGATCCGCAGAAGGCAGCCGTCCCGGGTACCTGTGGGATACGTGTAACTACCGCGCCATGTCCCTATACGTCCGCGTGCTCGAGGGGTTACGTCTTGATCCCAATTAACGATCGATTTTTTGCGCGCCCTCTCCTCCTCCGAAGGCCAGTCCTCCTCCTCCTCCTCCTCCTGCGGTGGTGGGGTGCGAGAGCACGCACCCAACGATCCTGCAAATTGTCCGCCTCGCCTCTCTCTCTCTCTCTCTCTCCTCTGACGAACAGGGATCGATCGATCGATCGATCGAGATCGATGGAATCGCGGGGCCGGCGTGCAGCCGTTCACCGCATTGGGTGGTATCGATGGATCGATATTTGCGCTGTCGAAAGAATGCGCGGCCATAGCGGGATGTTCGCCTCGCGACCAGATTTATCTCGCCGAAGCGACACACGCTGTTCTCTCCCCTCGCATGGCTTCTTCGTGGAGGGGGAGGGGGGGGAGGATGGATGGTTCTTGCGCCTTCCACCTGTTCCACCCGTTCAAGGGGGTGAATTCCTCGTTTGGAACGAGGGAGGAGGGTGTTTTTCCCCGCGATTTTCTCGATTTTTAAGGAGACTCGATCGGGAGGAGGGGGGAAGGGGGGAGGGGGGGGATTTATTTACGGCGAGTATCGAGTAATGAGAGAATAATGATTTTATCCCGGTTGGAAAACTGGGAACGATGTTTGAGCTTGATGTTTTTATTTTCTTCTTCTTCTTCTTCTTTCTCGAGTATAGAGCGATGGGAACGTCGATTTCCTTCGCCGATGAAAGATTAATTTTTCCTTTTTTTTTTTTTTTTAAGAATGTCGATTTGTTAACAAAGGATAAAGATAAAGGAGAGGAAGAAGGTGTTTATATGTATATATATATATATATATATATATATATACGTTCGTCGGAGATAAATATAATGGCGCGTCGTTAACTTAATTAAGTGGATTTTCAATCAAGATTCAATCAGTCTGCTTGTAAATGTAAATGCGCGCAGGCCCGATCCACTCGACATCCCCCTTGCTATTTCTTTCAGACTTCGCCGCGTCGGTTTATTTGCACCGAGGCGCGAGGGAAGGTAACATCCTGCGGTGTTACGCGTTTCCTGTTGCTATTAAGATTCGTAATGCTTCTTTCTCTGGAAAAATATCCAACTTGTTCTTGTTCCCCATAATATTATTACTCCGCTCGAAATTTTCTTGAGCTCGAAAAAAATTTCGACAACAATCTTTCTCGTACGGAAGAAGAATCAATGTTAAACGTTAACCATTTCTTCGTTGCGTGGAACGCGTGGAAAACCGCGCACAGATATTTTTCCACTTCGTCGATCACGGGGTCGAGCATTTTTCATTCGCGGCAGAGATAATCGATGCCGAGAATCGAGAGAAGAACGCGGATCAAAGATCGAGGTTATGTCCCCGTGGCGCCTGTTAATGGACGATACCACCATGGTTCGAAATAAAACGGCGCGTGTACGGGAGAATGATTTAAACGCAACTGTGGCCGGCCACACCTTCGCGACGCTCATTGCCCCGACGTGTAACGACGGCATCAAACGGTACGCGGCTCGAATAATGACGAAAGTCCTCGCGACGGATTCCTCTCCCGCGATGGCAGCGACATGCCTGGAATTACCTGTTCTCCGCATTTTTGTAGACGACCCGTGTCACACCCTTCCAACACGGAGATTTCACCTCCGCGGATAGATAGACGTGGCGGTAGTTTTCGATTCGAGAATTTTCGCTTCACGGATTGAAAAGATTGTTATACGGGCGAATATCGGACGGAATAATTCGAGAATAATTCTTTCTTCTCGGTAAAAAAAAAAAAAAAGAAAAAGATATATCGTAACGAGAATTATTTTTTTCTCTAAAAAAAAGAGATAATCCAAGAATAATTGGAGACTCGTTTTCTCTATCCTCGGCTACGTACCGTTGAGCCGAATAGCACGATCTTTATAATAACGCGAAATACAATTATTCGTTACGGCGAATAACGTGTTACAAGAAAACACGTTCGACGCGCGTGATAAATACTCGCACCTTTTACTTCTTAAAATGAATATATATTCTTCGAAAAAGAAAGAAAGACAGATAAAAAAGAAAAAAGAAAGAAAAATAATTCCTCTCACGAGTGGAGGATCGATAAATACGAAATCCCATTCGGACCGATAATTTCACAATCCGTGTGTATGAAATAATCCACGCGATATTCGCAACGGTTTAACGATCCAGCACACGTAATCGAACCGGCATAAAAGAAATCGCCGTTTCGAGGTATACACGATAACGAAGCGGGTTTCGAAACGGAACGCGTCGCTTCGCGATCCTTCCCCGACTTAAAATAGAGGCTCGACCGTGCGAAACGGGGACGAGGAGATATCCCGGGCAAGGAGCAATACGCGATACACACATTTATCGGCGCGCATGTACGCGCCGATATCGTAACGCCATAATTCGCGGCCTCGTAAAAAGATTCCGGCCGCCGCTGCGCGATTGCAGCCGTGGATATGCAAATGCCTCTCTCTCTCTCTCTCTCTCTCTCTCTCGATGAAACACGGCTGGGGGTCCCGCAACGTCGAGACAAAGTCGCAGCGGGATCCATTCTGTTTCGATCCTCTCGCCATCTCCGCCTCCGCTCCAATGAAATTTTCCACGACATTGCGTTCGAATGCGATTAAAGCGCGTATAGCGAGCTGATACTCCGTGGAAACGGATGGAAAACGGACCCCATTCCACCGCGTTTTACGCGCTCCTTCACGAGACTCCCCTTCCTTCCTTCCTTCCTTCCTCCCTCTCGTCTCCGAGATCCTTCCTTCGATTCGAAATCGAATTGCAACTTGTAGCGGACGGGGACACGCGTGATTCATCGGCGAGCGACGCGGAACATCGGCCTGATTACTTTCTGCTATCGATTTAAGTGTCTTTCGCCAACAGGGTGTAGGTTATTTTCTTCCGTCGGGAACAAAAGTAGCCTTTTTTTTTTTTCGTCGATTCAAATTTTTTTCGTAAACGACGTTAATGTTAATCTCTCTTTTTTTGTTAATCTTCCGGTAGCTAGGCGAACGACGACAAGTTTACTTTACTTTACTTAATAAATAATCATCGTTAATCTTCGTTATCTAGATGTGTGTGCGCGTGTGTATATGAGTTATGGGATCCACTAATTCACTTAATCGGGATACACCAGTAGGACGATCTCTTTTGTTCCCTTATTTCTAATGGCATGTAGGGTCTCGCGAGATATCGAGCCGTCAATTTTCTTCCGAGGGAAGGATATTCGGGGAGTTTTCTCGACAGTGATGGACGGATAACCTACGCACGAACCTACGCCAAGCGACTCTCTCTCTCTCTCGTCTGTGATACAATTTTCGTGAAACTATATTTCATTCGTGGGAAGGGAAATAATTATGGATATTTTTCCAAAATTCCACCAGTCGATCCAGGTTTCGAGGATCTGTTCATCGCGGAAAACCCTTAAAGGGTATCCCAGAAATAAGAGACGACGTGGATAGAGGTGGCGTTCACCAAGAGCAATATACGCGTCATATATCACCTGGCTGTAGCTAATGCCAAGAAGGAAGGTGTGCGTGAGGCTATCTGCGCGCCATAAAACACTCTGCGCTCTGCTCCAGGAGGGGTTGGTTGCTGGCCGCTCGGTGGCGAGTGTCACCACAGGTGCGGACATTCTCATCATAAATACCGGTCCTGTGCGATACCTACACCCGTAAACCGTCTGCTTCAACCTAATTGGGGCGTGGCTGTGGTTATACCTTCGAGACATCGCGCGTTTCGCCCCCCCCCCACGTTCTCCTCTTCTTTCGTACCTTTCAGGACTTTCACGTTTAGTTTCTTAGCAAGCGATTCTTTACGTATCGATGAGGTGAGGAGAATTTTCTTTCGTTTCATTTCCTTTTCTCTGAAAATTGAACAATTCCGTTTGACGGATGAATATCCGTGGAGAAATTCATGAAGGGTTGAGGGGGTTAAGGAAAGTAGATGAGACGAGAGAGATAGGGAAGGGGAGAAGCACCTTGGAGATCAAAGATATCTGGCAGCTTGTCGAACCGAAGGTTGTCCAGGTTCGCGTGGGAGTAGAGATAGCGAGAGATTTGGGGCCGAGACAAGAGCGGGAGCGTCGATTCACGCGGCAATGAACGATAAACCCCCCCTAAAAACGTGGGAAAATCTCGCCTCTCCTTGGGGAGAGACGAGTAGTTATTCGCTGAACGATTTTTCTCGAGTAGAGAGTAAAAGTACGGATTGAATTCGAGTATTCGTAATCGATCGTAACTCGTAGAGAATCTCTCTACGTCAGATTCTAAAAATAATTTTGACCGTGTATCGAACAAAATGCCAAAGTCGGATAAGTTTCCACACACGTGAGAAACCAATTCTAATGTAATGATTAAAAATAACTCGCGGGGCAATCAAAACGACCCCGTCGAACGAAAAGGTGTTCCCGTTAATGGACTGCGTGCGTGTTCCATCGCAGGGGTGGACGAGAGAAGAGAGAGCGTTAAAAGGTAGGTTGGATCCGGCACACCTCCGCTTAACCATCTCGAATCATTTCGCGCCCCCATCCATCCCCGCCTCTGCTTATATCGGTCGAATTTATAGCGCGGAACATCCATCCGGGGACCTTAACTGTCCGCTGGCATGAACCTGCGAAAGATAACGAACGGGAGAAGCGACGAATCAGAGATCTCTTCCTCGCCTCTTCTCTCGGTCGAAGGAAGGCCAGGTAACGGTACGAGGGCGACGAGAGTATTCTCGAAGAGAGGCCACTGGCGTAGAAGAAGATCCGTATTTTCTTTCGCCTCTCCAATTTCTTTCGTTTCGGAACGAGAGTTCACAATTTTTATTCAATCATTACATCCCTTTCGAAGTAATTGCTTCGAGGAGGAGGAACTCGAAATAATAACGGAAAGTTGGGTGGGAAGAGTCGAGTGTCATTATACCAGCGAGTTGAGTTATGTAAATTTCTACGGCTAAAATGGTCCCCCCCTCGCCCGAGTTTTCCAAGGTTTGGACCAAGGCAAAGTTTTCAAGGTAAACAATACGCCGAACACTTGTCCCTCCTCCGGAGCATATATGAACTGTCTCAACAAGAGCACCCTCACCAACCCAACACCGCTGTAATTCCCTAATAACAGTGGAAGCCAAGACCAAGGGAGACGAAAATCTTAAACAAAGTGAAGACCCGTAACCGAAAACCTCTCGAAGAAGAAAAAAAAATAAAAAAGACACTTCCTCGCCGATAAATACTCGAACTCGTCAACGTATGTGGCCGTAAATATCCACGCTCCTTATCAAACTTCGTCGAACCACCAAAAATCCCCCCTTTCACATCCATCCTAAACTATCCTTTCGAAAACCGAGTTTGTTCCTCCTCGGTCGAAACTCCTTCCTTATTCTCGACTCTTCCATCTCGGCCACGCTACTCGAAATAAACAGAGGACGAGAGATAGATAGATAGATAGATAGATAGATAGAAAGAGAGAGAACAGAGTGTAGTTCTCGCCTCGATAAGCTCGCTACGTATGCACACGTCCCGGTTCACCGGCAATCCTTAATTATTATCGTCGTTCCACGAGAAAGAGAGAGAGAGAGAGAGAGAGAGAGAGAGAGAGAGATAACGGAGACTCTTTACGAGGCTTCCTCGTCGTGAGTAGCTCGAAGACAGGTACGAGATGGCGAGGCATGCGGCTCGATGGCGCGCGCGAAAACCTCTCTTAACCGGCGGTGTATACGCGCACCACGACATTTGCGGCATTTGCGTTTTGATTAAATCTGGCGAGCGTGTGACGGCACGTTTCCATGTTAAGAACTGCCGGCATGCTACGAAAGCGGATGAGTTTCGGATTTTTTTCCTCGCTCGAGAAGGATTCGGTGCGAAAACGGCGGTTAATTACGTTACGAGGCTGATTTGTGATCGTTGCCGTTCTCCAAACGAATCAGAACGTTGGAATTTGTTCGTGTGTGAAATAATTTCAATCGAAGATGAGCGAATCTGCCTCAACCCTTTCGTTACGGGCGACTCCTCGATGTGCTCGAGAGAAGATCGTCAGCGGCCTACGTCTCCGGAGAAATATAACAATAAAATCGATGTGCAGAACAACTTGAATCCAATCGTATATAATCCAATATATAATACGATACACAGCATCTTATGCAGAGCGGCTATAGTCGCTTATTAAAATCGATATGGTAACACTGTTTAGATACACAGGGCGCGTGACAAAGGAAAAAGAAGTCACGTTCGTTGGTTCGTCACGAGGCACGAGACCGTGTGTGAAGAGCACTTGGCATCGGAGCCTGTTGGCTTAAGACGAGGCAGACGGGTCCGTCCAAGTGTTGCACAAGTTTGTTGCTAGACCGTGTTTGAACATATTTGCCCGCTACTCGACGAAACGGGACTCATCGTCCTCCATCGAGCGAACGATCGAGTCTCGCTCTGATCCACAATTCTTTCTATCTCGTAAATTTCTTACACCTTCTCGATTTCGATTCTTCAAGAACGCATCATTACTAGTCGAAACAATGGAGACTCGAAAAGGAGAAAATCTCGGTAACGAGAGACGCGCATCTCTCCAAGATCGAAATCATCGTCGTCAAGTCGATCAGGATTCATCCGTAAGGAAGCATCCTTACAAAGGAGGCTCTCCTCTCGGCTGGAAGGAGAGGGCGTCGATCGCGCGTTATCCAGACGGCACACATCCCACACGGTCTTACGACTATCGCGACGTGTGTACCAGCGTCGCGGGAATATACACACGAGGAAGTGGTTGCCGACAACGAACACAGGCCGACAAGCACCGCGACGGCCATGAGCGCGGCTAACAGGGTAAACATCAGAGCCAGTTAACCGGTCAAATATTTGTACCTGGCCGGATCCCCGCCCGTTATCTCGAACACCGCCGGCTTCTACGCCAACTTCTCGTCCAAACCAGACAGAGAGAGAGAGAGAGAGGGAAGGGAAGAAGAGTGGCGGAGGAGGAAGAGGAGGTGTGGGTCGATTCGGCACCTATTAACGAAAAACGAGGCCCACCTTCCCGCCGAGAAACCGGAGACAATAAAAGCGCGGCTTGTTCCTCGAGCCCCGTTTTTCTTTCCCCGTGGAGGCGGCCATTTCCGGTTTCCTTGCGACGCGATAATCTAATCTACCTTTACGACGTTCGAGGCGTTCAAGGCGCGAGAGGATACACAAGGGCTGGGAGAAAGGTGTCGTTGTTTTCGCTCGAATCCTCATTCCGCGGATGGCCGAGTAATCTCGACCCTGTTTCCGGTGAGAATCGTCTTATATATAGAAAATACACCCAGGTGGCGAGATTATCCTGGCGAGAATATAACGATATCAAGAAACACGAAATTTCCCTTCCTTCTTTCGTTCCAACCAATTCCGAGAAACGTTTTATCTCGAAAAACCGAATCTCGAAAATTCTATTTCCCCGCGACCCACCCCCATCCAGGATCAGCTCTCGTAATTACACGGAGGAACACGATGGAATAATGTATCAGTTCACGGCGTGCCTGGCGCCGTGAAAAGAAGTATTAGGACGATGGACGGTGCTTAAGAGTTACTCCGCAGCGAGATCGATCTTAATCCAGGAGGTGGCCCGGTATCGGGGTATTAGCCCCCCATCACTCGTGGGGGATAGATCGCGAGATGCGGGGGGAAGGATGAAAAGAAGGAAAGAGGGGGAGGAGACGTGGCGCGAGTTGGGCACGGTGCGTTACCAGGCGAAAGCACATACATCAGCCTCGTCGGCTAATCTGATTCCCCTAACAATGTGCACGCGTCGGAATCTTCTTACATTCCCCTTCCTTCCTTCCTTCCTTGGCGTTGCTCCCCGTCTTTATTTCTCGTCCGGCCGCCGGTGAAACTGATGGCCAACCGGGACGAGGAGGGAAAATTGTGCGTGTGCTCGCCTCACCCCTCCTTGGACGTATAGATTTTGGATTTGGACCTCCCCCCAATCTGAGCGCAAACCCGCGTAATCTCGCGCTAATAACCGCGATTTATCCTGCCTCCTATTCCCTATAACCTCTTGACACCCTCTTCGATCGTCGAGCGTCGATTAGAGAGAGCGTGGCGGTGGGGTCGTTCGAGGGAAAGGAAAAGATTTTCTTCGATGTTTGACGAGAGTCGATAAAAGGATTCGATAAAAACTTGGCTCCAGAGGATCTGGATTAAACATTCTCGAAAGTGATTCTTCGATTCCTACGATTTACGCCATTGCTGCAAGACTCAGAATCTTCCGAATCGACTCATCACAAAATCGCTTGATGATGAAAAGCCACGACAACGTAGCTCCCCTCCTCGAAAAGACGTTGAAGATTATCGGAAGGCGCGTGTAATAACCGGCCACGACGATAAATCGGCGATCATTTACGTGAATCGGCCATTCAATTAAATTAACATCGCGGCCCCCGTTATACGAACGGCGCCGCGACAGTCACCGTTTCGAGACGAGAAGAAGATGATAATTTATCGGCAGGTTTTCCATCGCTCGAAGCCTCGAGAAAGGGAAGGGAATCGTTCGCGGATTGATCCACGCGGTGGTGATCCACGACTGCTCGGTTTAATTAGACTTTGCCCCTACAGATACAGACTCTTGTCAACTTGTCTACCTGGTAACGAGGTAGACAGTGTGTCCCCGTTGCTTGTACGCCGGTAAACGAGAGAGGATTTAAGAGGTTCGTCGATTGTTCGACACGGGAAGACCGGTGATAGAAGCGTAAATTTTACTTTACTTTTCGTTATTCTTGTGATGAACAATGGTGGGCATATTTATTGTGCGTATATATATATATATATATATATATAACGTGAATTTTAATTTTTTTTTTTTTTTGATGTTGCGAGCAATAATCGATGGTTGGAATAAATTAAGGATTGTGACGATTCCTTCTCGCTGCCTGAGATTTAAAACATGGATTCGATCAATTCTGTTAACATCGATTCGATTCTCCTTAATTCTCCTTTAATTAGCGGATTTATCGTGTTTCGTTATAAAAGCGACGAATCGAAAGCAAAAATCGACCCAGTCACAAATTTTCGCAACACACATCCTCCGACACGAAGGAACTTTATTTCCAGACGCGGTCATTAATCCATTCGCGCGAGTATGTAAAATTTCCGAGATAATAGACGTCGACATTCAACCACCTCTCTCGGAAAAGTATCCATCCAACGTGGCACGATCGGATGGGAGGCAGTTAAGGATGAGCAAGACCGGTGGCTAGACGTCCCACGTCTCTCGTCGTGGAAGGTGGATCGCTCGTGGATGGCGAGAAAACGTGGGAACAGATCGACGATTTGCTACACGGGAAAAGGTACACGGTTGGACGAGAGTCAGACTTCGCGACACCAGAATCTTTCTTTCTTTATTTGCACGGTGGATCCCGTGTGGGTTGAATCAATTACCAGCGAGCCCGACACCTGGACGCAACGTCATTAACATTTAACCGCGTAACACCCACGGCACCCGCCGAACTCGATAAATCTCCCCGGAATTGTGACGGAATAATGGTAACAGGACCGCTAACAACGTCGTTGGATGGAGAACACGCAGGAATTTTCTCCTCCCTTCGTTTGATCGATGGATCTGATCGATCGATTAAACGGTGAGGATATTTCGGGAGGAAAAAGTGATGTCGATTTTTTTTCATCGTGAATACATTACCAAACGATGGATCAGAACGAGATATATGTTTTGAAAGTCGATCAAATATTTTTTTGCATATCACGCGCATTCCGTGGAGATTTAATACAAATCGTAACGATTAATTTTAATATCGTATAAAATAACTAGCAATCCTAATTTAACTATATAAAAAAGAGACGAGTTTTGTATTTTTCCCTTGTAACAAAAGTCTGCAAAAATTTCCACGCCAACACCTTTAAATTTTTTCGAGCGCGAACAATCCCTTCTCTCCAATATCCAGCGAAACGCCATAAACCATCGCGTTCCATCCAACGATCGAATCGGCCCTCCCTCGGAAAGAAAAGGTTCTCATTAAAGCCCCTGGTAGCAACACGGGGTCGGAATCGCGACTAGACGCAATTACACCGACACGGAATGACTAATGTCTTTTTTATCTATTCCACCACCGTCGACCACCCCTCCGCGCCGATGTCATTACGGGGTCGTTAATGTATCGCCTCTGCACTATTTCGGAACCGCCCTCGTTTCGCGCCTCGGAACACACCGACCCTCCTCCTCCTCCTCCTCCTCCTCGGTTGGGGGAAGGAGAGGAGGAGAAGGAGAAAGAGGAGTCCTCCTGATTCCGTATGCGCCCGTACTCTCGGTTTAAAGTTGCGCGCCCGGTTATCGTTTAATGAAATCAACTTGGATGAGCGTCCAAGTTAAATGCGATCAACCTCTCCACCGCTCTCCTCGATCACCTCGCGAGGGTGGCAGGCGGGGAGAGAAAGGGGGGAGGAAGAAGAGCTAGCTCCTCGAATCGCATTTTAATTTCCGACTGCCATTAGGGCTTCGACGGGAAGTCGATCGCGCCGACGCTTCTTTGAGCCATTATTGAGGGGAGAAAATTACGCGACGGGGGGAGGGAAGAGAGGGTTCCGAACGTTGAAGCCATTTTTTACCACTTTAACCGCGCGACTACTCGAATATTTCCAAGTTGTTTGCATATTTTTTTTCGAAACGATCGAAAAATTTATTTAATTTCAAATTAATTTGATTTCGAATCGAGGAAGGAAGATCGCTCGAAGCGATATTTCGAGTAAAAGGAGAACAAGAAGAAAGTGATCTTCCTTTTTAATCGCGCGTTTTAATCTCCAAAAAACGTTTAACTAAGTGCGGCTTGTACATGCAACTGGCGATTCCACGACGTGATTGAAGTAATCGCGGCAGAAATGGGCGCGGCGATCAGCAGCCCATGTTACGCTCAATTGTAATAAAGCTGGGCGAGAAGGGGGTATATGTACTCACGATCCATATACACGGAGTCACGTCCCCGGTTGTTCAACGCAAGAAAACGAAGTCGTTCACACTTACCTGAAACAAAAGAGAATTACTCGGTTAGTTACGCGATCGAAGATAAATCTCGGCCGGGGAGAAACTAGCCGCGCGAAGATTTTAATCGGCTCAAACGGGACATAGCTTTATTTAATTAGCCTCGTGTGCAAAAAATTTCCATATCGGTCATCTCGAAACTTAGACTCGGTTTAGACTTTTTCTTCCTTCTTTTTTTTTTCTTTTCTTTCTTCGATAAACAGGAGGAAAAAGAAACGCGTAAACTTCTTTCTCCCGGATCGTAAGCGATTCGATACTTCATCGAATATATTTTTCTTTCTCCCCCTCCTTCCTTTCTTTCTTTCGTTCTTCGAGTTGTTCGCGTCACGAGCTTCAAACATTCCCACGAATCGAATGATAGGAGGAGAATGCGGATCGGATCGGCATCGGTAAATAAACCGTTCGGGCGTAAAATTCAATTCTTCCTCGTGCGCGAGGGAAGGGGAAGAGGGAGAGAGAAAGCAATGGCGCATAAGCTCGCGTTATATATATATATATATATTCACAGCTCGTGCCGATGCGTGCACGTCGTCAGACGATCCTCGTGTATGATTTTCGAGGAATTGAAGGTGGTCATCCTTCTATAAAGAAGAGATAATCGTTTCTCCTTCCGTTTCGAGAAGCGAAAGAATCGATACGATAATCCTGCCGCCGATTAATTTTAATTCTACTTCTCTGTATACGCGGTAGACGAAGAACAAGAAGGAGATAGGAAAGGAAGAGACGCGTGCTCCACCCTCGTAATGGCACTTGGTGGCAAGACTCTTTTGCCGGCGCGGTATTGTCTTTTTACGGCCACCGCAGGCAGCGGCGTTCCTCGACGGAGGAGGGGCGAAAAGAGGGAACCTCCTCGAGCACCTCCACCCCCGGCATTATCCGGCCGAGATCACCTTTTTACCGGTCGTTGCGACCTCGTCATTCCTCCCTTATCTCCCCCCACGAGCGGGATGGAGAGGAGGAGGAGGAGGAGGAAGACGAAGACGAGGATGTGGAGGATTCTGGCCGAAGGGTGGAGAGAGCGTGACGAGGTCGTCAAATCCTTGGGCGATTGAAAATTATACAGGGATCAAGTTTACGAGCGGACGGTTTACCCGCTTTCAAAGAGTAGCCTGCTACCGGCCGCGATACGAGGAACCGATCGCTGTTTTATGAACCGACTCTCGCGTGCCACCCGTGCGTTATGATGCGTTTTGGGCGATGCTGCAGTGTGGGTCAGTGGAACACGATGGAGAAACTTCCTTCTCTAGCAACTTGCCTCGAAGCGATTAACTGATAACGCGACCCGATACATCGCCCCTCCTATTTTCTTCTCGTGTTTCAGTGTTGTATCGTTCGATTTTTATCGTCACATACGACGCGAGGGAAACGTAGTAGATCCGTAGATCGTGCAGAGATCGTGCAAAGATCCGTAGATCGTATTTTGAAGAATTAATCTTTTCCGTGTACGATTAATAATGTAATTATCGACGAATTATTGACGATATTACCGATCGCGCGGTTTTCAGAACGCATTTGAAATCGAAGATAAGATATCCTCTTCCCACGAAGATTTAACGATACGAAAAAATTCTTCAAAAATTGACTCAACTTTTAAAAAACGGATGTATGTAAATTACGATTTATATATATATGTATATATATATATATATATATATATATATATATATATATATATATATATATATATATATATATATATATATATATATACACGACTTGGAGCCGTTCCTAGCAAAACCAGTAACCGATTCGTTCGAAAAAAATCGCTAACGAGCACTTTGTCCGATGAAACCCGTAACGATTGATGTTTGAAATTACGAAGGGGCCGTGGACACGAACGCGCAGATTAACGAGCAGAGACGGCAGAATTACGGAAGAACCGGAACCGCCGGCTCCACGATCCACGCGCGATAATTGCTCGTTTCATGGGGACACGATGGGATTATAAGTAAGGAATTATGCAGCGTCGTAAACAGGCGATGCTTTCACGTCTGGAGGAAACGTTGGCACTCGTTAAACGGTTGCTGCCGGCTATCGTCGATTTATATTCGCGCGTGTTGTCGCGGCCACGTTGTAACTACTCCATTAGCGGGCGAGTGTATACAAATAGCCCAAGCCATCGGAGCATTAAGCTCGATTTGATGGCCGATAGAATATGCCGCTTTTTTCGATCACAGACTTATCATAAACCTTCTGTCTTTTCTTTTCTTTTCTTTTCTTTTCTTTTCCTTCCGTTCCACGTACGAGAAGTCACGGAATTTTCACGTACACGATGATGATTCTTGTGTATAACAATAACATCGATCCGATTGTTATTGAAGAAGGAGAAAAGATTCCAATATATACGACGAATAATCCTCGTATACGAGATGATGGAATAGTGAGACACGATTATAGAAGCAAAGTTTCTTTCTAAAGTTAGAAAGAAATATTTTTTTTTTTTTCTTTTTTTAATCCAAGCAGTTGCACAAGCGGAAGAAAGGAAGGATCATAAAATGAATCGGTTCTCTCGGTTCAGATGCGACGTGATAGCGTGGAAACGCGAGGGGGGAATTTTCGCGATAAGACTATTTTTTTATTCGAGGCACTCGAAGAGTGTGAAAACGTCACGAGCAGGAGTCGGCCGAGCACCTCTCGTCGTTTTGAACGACTTCTTCGTCGGCGTGACGGCCGCGTCAATGACGGCACGTGGTCCACGCGTGCATAAATAATTCACGCTGTCACGCGCACGAATAACGGCCGTGCTTCGCTCTCAATTAAGCGACCCGCGCGCGGTGTCTAGACCGGTGCCCGCGAAATCCGGCGAGATGCTGCCCGCTTTGGGGGGGAGGGGGAAACGCGGTCAAGAGAGGCGCTTGCGATTTATTTATTTTTAATTTTGAAAAAGAAAAAGAAAAAAAATTTTCCACGCCCTTTCCGTTCATCGCTCGTCATTTTACTCGTCACGCTATAATTGGAAAAAAAAAAAAAGAGAGAAAGAGAGAGTTCGAGATGGGGGGAAAAAAATTTCTACGCTGAAAAATAATTATTCTCTGTAAAAAGAAATTACAGTTTCCAGTTTTAAATAATAGGGAAAATTTGAAATTGAAAGAAAAAAAAATTTCTTCGAATTTTCGTATAATCCAAAAAAAAAAGAAAAAAGACGCGCGGATAATTAAAATGGATTATTTATTTATACGTAGGTAATTAAAGTAAAAGTAGAGAGTGGGGAGGACTTGGTTGGAACGAAAGGGAAAATATCGCATTCCGTCTCTCTACCGTCGACTCGAGATTTTCATCGAGAACAAGGAAACGTAGTTGGAAAGTTAATGCCTGCCGCGGTAATGGGGTATCTCTGTAAGTAAAGCCCACCCCCGCCACCCATTCTCTCCATTACAACGAAGCGAGGCCGGACTCCATACGTTAGGCGCGCAGACAGCCTCAAATTGCTTCATTAGCCGCGCGATATTTTATATAAATTGGAAGGCTAAATTACCTGGCGGCGGACATCGGCGAAAAATTCGTAATTAGAGCGAGTAAAGTAGCTAACGGGAACGAGAGAGGGTGAGAATTAGCGAAAAGCCAAAGATGGTGGAAGAGGGGAGGGAATGGTAATCGCTATTTGTTAAAATTATCCCTTTCCAGGCAAACAAATGCCTCATCGTTTCGTAAACGATTCTTTATCGAGAACAATCTGAAATTGTTTCTAGATCTTGAAACTTTCATCGTTAAAATTTCATTCGTTAAAAAGCGTGCGAATAATTATCTCCCTCCAAGACTAACTGTATCCAGCCAGAAGATCTTCCTTCCAGCAACTCCACTCGACCGTTAACCGCGCTTCCCGATACAACCGAGTCGCCACCGATCAAAGAGACACCCTGTTTCATCCTCAACCCTTGTTTCAACGATTTTAAACGAATCGAGCAACGAGTCGAGAAAGGAGAGGATTCCACCCTGGACGAATCGTCGTGGAGAAAAGAGAAAAAGGGAAGCCGCCGCTTTTACTTAATTTCCTCGAGCGGGCGAAAACTTCTTATTATCATCTCTCGACGTGTCCCGAGTTTTTTCATCCCCCTCCCTCCCCTCTTTCCAACGAGAGACAAAAGCGGGATCCCCAGAAGGATGTCTCTTGTGCAGAGGGGGGTGGTTGGAGTCGAAATGAATTGGCAACTTTTAATTAAGATAGTATCGTCCTCGCTTCTTCATCCCCGCTCGCGAGTCTCCTTTCTCCGTGAAATCGGCGGAGAGGATTGTTCCGCCTTGCGAACCTAACGAAACAGAGGGGCTGGGGGGGGGGGAGGTTGTCGAGGGGGTTGGCGTTTCTTCGAGGGACGCGGTTAGCATTCTTTTTGCTCATGCCAACTATTCATCATGGGTGACACTTCTCGAGATAGAGGGAATCGTGCCCTTCCCCGCCCCTCTTCCTTCTTCCACGCGAGAAGAAAGGGAGACCGGCCGATTTCTTCCTCCTCTTGCCCTGGGGATTTCCTAATGCGGGCCTTGACTTCTTCTTCGTATCTTCGTTGCACCGGGGAGGAGGAGGATCTGTCCTCGCGTAACAACGCATCGAGCACGCTGCGAGGGAGATTTCAATCTCACGCTTTGAGCGATGAGATGATGATTCGTCACGAGTTTCGGTAAACTAGGCTGCGATCGACTTAATTTTCGATCATCCAACACTTCGGAACGATTCTTTCTATCTTCCTCGAACGAAATCGATGGCAAACAGGAAAGTACTCCGCTTCGTGTCGCGCGATGGTATTTTCGTTTGGCATAATTGACTATTGACAAAATTAATCACAGAATGATTTGTAATGCCAAACAGTCTATACAAGTTATATGAAAAACGTGGATAATAAGCCACGATTAAATGTTACTTTATTCAAGATTATTAATTACTTTTTCAACATTGGGTCAATGCCCAAAACTTTGACCAAACGATGGTGCTCGAACGAGATCTCCTTTTCCTCTCGTTGCTATTTCGATTGCCATGGTCTCTGTTAACAATACCATAAACTTGATTCACCATATACATCGATTATTAAATCCTTCTTTTCACTTTAAACGCGAAAGGAAGGAAAACCATTACGTGACTCGAGCCCGTTCCAATTTGACAAGGGCAAAGTTATGTCGACCAGGTTCGGGAAAAGAGTTTCGAGAAACGAGAGAAAGAGGCGGGGAGGGGACGGATGTGAATAATAAATGCGAGTCGCGAGGAAATAACGTAATCATGGGAAGCGCGACGTGTGACACGCGTGCCATTTTTTCCCTCGCCTCTTTCGACGAAAGAGCCTTTTCCAGCCTTGGGTCCTCCGCCTCCCTCTCCCCCAAAAGGAGACGAGGCCGGTCCCTGTGAAAACGAGAACGGGGGTTTGGAAAGGAGGGTTTGGTAACCGGCAGGTGGCTGTTAACGTCCCCCGGGAGCCTCTGATAAAAACAAATGGTGGCGCGAAGGCAAGACCGGGCAAGAGGAGGGTTCCACGCCCTCGCACTCCCGCCTGAGAAAGAAATAAAGAAATTACTCGGTGCCGCGCCCTCGTGTAAACAGAGCCGATGAATGGCAGCAGAGGAGGGAATTTTCTTTTTTTTTTTCTTTTCTTTTCTTCACCTCGAAGAAGAACAGACTTTAATCGCGCCGCGCGAAATTAAGGCCCTCCTCGTGGACCATCGTCCCCCATCGATGGGGGATGCCCTGCTCCGTGGAACGCGACGCGTTAATCGAATCGCGCGGAATAGTTTTCTCCTCTCGTTGGATCAACATCGGAGGTGTTATTATTATTATTATTATTACTTCTTCGAGATGTTAATTATTAATTTATCAGTTTCTGGGATGATCGGTGTTTTTTCTCTCTTTCTTGGAAGTGTAACAAAAAACAGTTCGAACGTTGAATTGAATATGTGTAAACGTGTATCGTGTTTAGTTGAACCATTGTAGATTCTAGAATCGATATTTATCGCTAATAAAGAAAGATCTTCATAGATAATAAACCAGAAAAGAAAAGAAAAGATTTAAGCTAGAAGTTTAAAAAAAAGATCATCCCCCCCGGCGAGGAGTAACCGACCAGGAAACCTTCTTACCTCGAGGGTGTGGGTAACCGTTAATAAAGTTAGGATTCTCAGTAGGGAGGATAACTCGCCGCGAAGATGGCAATATAAAGTCGTCGTTCGTCCTCGTAATGATGCTTTATATAACTGTATCAAAGAAAGAGAGAGGCCGCGACCCCCCTCATTCTCACGGCGTTGCCACTCCATAGAATATTTAAGGTTCAATTTCATACCATCGCGGTGGGTGTCTCGGCTCGTGGCATATTAAAAAAGAAGGCAATAAAACCGTGTGCCACGCTCAAAAGTGAACCACGACAAGCCGGAGAGAGAGAGAGAGAGAGAGAGAGAGAGAAAGATGGTCACGCGGAAAGAAATTGCGAGGAGGTGGTCGATAAGTCGAGGAAGAGCAGCACGATGACGGTGCATCCCCCGTGGCGTGCCACTTTCCACGTTACGTGCGATTATTATTCATTATGCGACGCGTGCATCGCGCGAGATCGCGAGAGGATCGGCCCGCGTACGCGTGCGAGTACTCGTCGAGGCCTGGTTGAATTGCAAATTCAAGTCGGGGGAGGTGAAGAAACGAGAGAGGATCGGGCGACAGGGGGTTGGCTGGGATCTAGGACGAGGAGGAGGAAAAGAAAAAAAGGAGGAAGCGAGGAGGGCCGGCCGAAAACCAGAATTTTTGCATACACGCGCGCGTCCCACCCATCCATTTCTTTCGACGCGATTTTGCATACGCGCACACGCCTTTTCTCCGCGCCATCTTCCTCCCCTCTTTCTTCATCACCCTCCCTCCTCCCATCTCGAGTCGTAACTCTCTCCCTCTCTCTCTCTCTCTCTCTCTCTCTCTCTCTCTCTCTCTTTCTCTCTCCACGTGGCGTATCATTATGGTTACGATATTAGGCGTACGAGGCAAACTACAACAAGCGGTTATTCCATCGAAACCCGCTACCTCTTCTCTGGGAACCTCTTTTTCCTTCCCTTCGTCGTGCTGTCGCGGAGAGATAAGAAGAGATGGGAAAAGAATTTTACACGAAACGATGCGTAAGGTGTTTCGAGATAGAAATATTTCGAATATTCGTCAATTCGTCGAACGAATCGAAAGGAGCCTCAATGCGCGCAACTGTGATCTCCGACCAACTTTGATCCCTCGATCCCAAGATCAAATATGTTCAGACGCGATTGCGTAGAATAAACATCCCTAAACTCTGCAACTCTCGACCAAGGGTGCTCTAAAAATAGTGAATTCAAACGGGGATCCGTCCGCCAGGGGCTAATACGCAAATCAGCCATCGCGATTGGATCCGTCGCGCGGATCAACAACCGGATCAGAGTGCAACGCTCGCGATTTACCCCCACCCTCTTCTCCTCTCCCCTCCCCCCTGCTTTTTATCACTCTCTCGGTCGGGTTCAACCCTTCCGCGCACTGGCCCCCAGCTACACACCTAATGACTCGGCGAGTAGAGACAAAAGGGTTCATTTGCCAAGGCGGCAGGTGTAGGCACGAAACTACTTCCCCTCCCCTCCTCCTTTCTCAGCCTTTCTTCTCATCTTGGTCCCGAGTATTACAAGTCACTGTTTTCCTGTGCGTGAACGCATCTGCCCGCTTTGCTTTTCTTCTTGCTTTCCTCCGTGAAAGGGCACACGGAACTGAGAAAAGAATTACTCGGGGCGGGTAATTAACCGAATGGAATGGAAAAGAGGAGAAAAAAGAAAAGGAAAGGAAAGAAAAATGGAAAAATAAAAGAAGACCATTTATCGCGCGATCATTAAGCGCTCTTTGTCGATGAATTCGCGGACTCCTGATTGCAATCTACGTAAACGTAATCAGAAGGATCATCTTGGCCGCCTTTTTGCGCAACAGGGTTCCGCTTCTTGCGCGAGGTCGTGGTCGATGACTCGCGGCTTCGCTGTTTTCTCCCTTTTTAAGTCGTTTAATTACCGAGATGCGTTTATGAATGACGCTTGATTCACGGTTTCTTCCTGTTTTCGCGGGATAAATGGATTGAAACGTTGGCGCAAGATTATTCGATATCGTATAAATATTTTCGCAAACGAGGAGAGTGTCTTTTTTAATCTCGATCGAGGAGAAATATTATTTAACGATATCATTAATTTTATCCTACCCGCTCTGAACAAATTAATATAAAATAATCATACTCTCGTTAACCCAATAAATAATACCCCTTAAAATTATTTTACGCTGCTTCCCCCATCTTCCTCCCCCGAAAAACCACCCCCTCTAAAAATTCATTTCAAGGTCGCGCGCCTAGCCCGCTTATCTACCTTCTCAAGACACCTGCAACTTCGCCAAAGTTCCACTGGCTGTCACTCGAGAGCGTCCTCTTCATCAGATATCCCGCGGCATAACCGAGTGGAAATCTTCGCGCGGGCGCCCCTCCTGGAGGACCATCCCCTAGGAGGGGGAGGAGGTAAGGTCTCTCTCGGCCGACCTTAAGATATTAAGCACTTTACCCGCGATTAGATCTCTCATTGTGCCGCTCGGTGTCAGACAAGCGGTTCGTTAGATCCCTGGAGAGAGAGAGAGAGAGAGGAGGGGGAGAGGGAGAGAGGAAGGGAGAGGCTGAGTTCCGTTGAAGACAATACCGGCGTAGGAGACAATTGCTCGCGACCAGAGACGGCGAAAGACAGAGAGAGAGGGGGGGAGAGGCCGACTCGTCTAACTGCTGTATAATTTCCTGCAACGACACCTTCATTGTGAGCCCCGCCGTTTCATTCTTATCGCGGTGTCCCAGGGTGAGAGAGGGTTGCGAGGCCGGGGCCACGGGCTCCCCGTGAATGCCAGAGCGGAAACACTGGTGACGCGACGCGGAGGATTTTCTCTGCGACGCTTGTACTCTGCGGTAAGCCTCGTGCTGGAATGCTTCTGCCCTTCGTGTGTTTCAAGGGATGTTGAGCGATGTCGATGTGAGAAGATGAAGAAAAGTATAAGAAGTGGAGTGGATTCTGTGAATTTATAATTTATAACTGATTTTATTCGTTTCGATTTTGTTTCGATCAAGTGTCTATCGAGTAAGTATCTGGTGAGAGATGTGATAATGGAAAGAATTAACGATACGGTATTATTATCTATAAAGATATTGTTGTTGTCGAATCAATATTGGTTTATCCAAAAAAAAAAAAAAATCGTATAAATCGAAAGAGAGAATCTACGATATAATTCACTCGTAGTTTGAATACGAGATTTATTCGTTGAATATGAACGAATAATAAATGGAGATCAATGAGATGCAAACGATAGGTCGCTTATAAATCATTGGAATCGATCGATACGCGATTTAACGATCCATGGAAGATATATAATTTTTATATTAATAGCGAAGTAATTTGCATGTTAAGTATTAAATCATATTTTTTGCCTATTAAAACGCGGTCCGGATAAAGAAAAAAGGGGGAAAAAACGTTTAAAGTGGAATATAATCGATCGTGATCTTAAACCTTTCGAAATCGAAATCGAAGAAATCCTCGTTTTTCCTTCGCTCGAGAAATCTCGAGAAACGGGAAATTTGCTATCGAAAGATTGTCGGGCAAAATGTGAATCGACAAGGGAAGCATCATGTGACGCAAGTGTTCATCGATGAGAAGTGAATCTATTGTGAATTAATGAAGCGCGGGAAAAAATGCGATTAGCAATGTTAATGAACGTAATCGCGCTTAGAATATACTCTATTTTTTTTTTTTTTTTCCCCTTCGGAGAACATCGTCGACTCGGCTATTATTATAAAATATTCTGATGAATATTCGAAAGTTCGTTAAGTAATTACCGCAAAAACAAGCGTTGTCAACGATGTAAACTTGTATTTTTCATGCTCGTTACATAAAGATGTCAATTATTCCAACTTTGCATTGCGATTTAATTTCAAATGAGTTTTTTTTTTACTTCTCTCTCTCTTTCTCTCTCTCTCTCTCTCTCTTTCTCTCTCTCTCTTTTAATTTTTTTTTTTTTTTTAATAACGCATATTAATCTTGAAACACAGAAGGGGAGAGAAGAAAAAAGAGGAATTCATATTTATTTCATTTTTACCAAACAATTTTAATATGTAAACTTTTTGTACCTCTATGTTTATTATTCTTCTTGCTAAACAATTTTAATACGTAAATTTTTTTTCTTTCAGATCCACGGAGTGCCCAAGGTCACTACGGATGGATAATAATAAGTATGATAACACTTTTCTAATAATTTCTAACTAAAGCCAATTACATACGAAGAAAAAAAAAAATTAGACAAAATGATGCTCTTATCAAAATATTTGCTAATAGCACGATCAATCAAGAAGGAATTAATTGGAAGGTAGATCCAATTTTGAAATATATCAAATGTGTTATCTGAATTCTTCGGATTGGATGAAAAGTTGCGCGAAATAAAAATTATCCGAAAAAAAAGAATTTCCAACACGAGATACGTGAACAAGTTCTCATAGACGGGAGGAGACGAAGGAATTTCGTGTCTCCCACGATCGGAAAGGATCGCCTGCGCATTTGAAAACCCTCAATGGACCCAATCACGAGCCAGTTGTCCCCTTCGAGGGGACCTCCCTCCTCTCCAGAGAAACTCTCCACCGTGCCCCGACCAGATTCACAGTTTGTTTTCTCAGCAAAAGCAAACCTGGCGAGCGTCCACTCGAGCGACGCTCGATTACTCGACACAACAAACATCGTTGCCCAAGCATCTCTGCCCTCGTTTCTCTCTCCTCCTTTCTCCTCTATTTTATCGCGGGGATGGCAAGAAGGGATGCAGCCAACAAAGATTCGTCACACGAATCGACGACAGATGACGATGGAAAACCGATTGCCACGCGATCGAATCTTACAGAATTCAAACGACAATTTTCTGCGAATCCATTCTCGAGAGGAGTTTCCAACGAATGAGAATAAAATCGATTAATTCGATGGTTTTTGATATCATCATAGTAACTCTTTTCCCTGCTAACCCTTCTTCCTGGGATAAATACAACGAATCAAAAAGATATAGACAGAAAAGTTTGTCCGAGAATAATTTTTTACAAGAAGAAAAAACAGTAGATTAATGAATCTTTTAATGTTTTAATGTTATACGCAGAAGGAATACGCTCACAAACCTTACCTTAATTATTTCTCGTAAGTAAAATTTCCAAAAAAATGCAAGCGTGCGAGCCTTCCATCTTTATTCGAAATAAAAAAAAAAAATGCTAGATAAGAATATTTCAACTTTAAAGAGTATACGATATGGACGATGAAATAACGTCACGATCCTTCGCAGTTCGTCACACGTTCGACTGTTCTCTTCATCAGAAAAAACAACTTTTCGAGGGGGGAGGAGAAGAGAAAGGAAACACGACGATCGTCGAGGAGCGACGGAGAGAGCGGTGACGAAATTCGGTGGAGGAACGAGGAAGGGGGAGGAGGGGGTCGAAGAGTTTTTGCGGATTCGCCACGCAAGCCGACCGCAAAATCAGGAATGAATGAAGAAGTGACACACAATGCAACGTTCGCAGGCGGACAGGCTCAGATACCTCTGAGCGCCCCCCCTCCCGGTATCGGCAACCCCCTTTCGCCCCCTGCTTTATCCCCCTCCCCCCTCGCGCGAAGCCCCTCGACACGGAACCATTCACCTCGTCGAATGGGAAAAAATGGGAAGGAAGAAGGGGGCGAAAAAGGGCGGACAAGAGTGGCGTGGAGAAGAAGCAGGTCGGTTTAAAGAGAGCATTGATGCGTGGCCAGAAACTGGGTGGTTGAGCTCTTCCTCCCTCTTTTTTTCATTGTATCGGGATCGACGTTGTGTCGAGAGGCGGCCGATGCCGTAAGGGCAACGAATGGAGAAGGGGGGGAGGAGATGCATGGATGTGACGGATCGCGGGAATCCGTCACGAGTCACGGGGACGATTCTCTCGTTCGCCACTTTTCCATCGCGGCCCACCCACCATTCTTGCTCTCCTTAACGAGAAAGTAGGATGGTCCTCTCCTCTGCTTAATCTAATCTAGAACCGATGATATATAAAAATTTCTTTCTTAACGATACGTAAGATGATAGATTTTAGGAAGATTCTGGACTGGAGTGTTATCCAAAAAAAAAAAAAAAAAAAAAGAAAAGAAATTCGAGACAAATTTTCAAACTTTTCAGGAGGCAAAAGGGAGGGTGGAGAAGGGGAATGATACGTTTTCCATGAAAGCAAGGGAACGAGACACACGCGCGCGATGGAAAAACCGGCGAAATATTAAACGGCATGTAAAAGCGCGAAAGGTTTGATATTCCGAGACGAAACGGGCGTAAAGCGGCGTTTACTCGCGGGAATCGCGCGAAGGCGTTTAGCGGCCGGTCTTGTCCCGTTCGCGCCTTGTCACGAATCAATCGAGGGAAACGAGCCGTGACCACCACCGACGTCTCTCCTTTTTTCTCATCCGCGCGTTAAATCGGCTCGGCGAAACAAGCCCGGCGAAAAAGACCGGTGACTAATGAAATTCTCCTTCCGCGCGGGGAACACGCTCTCCACTTCTTTTTCCTCCTCGGATAACCGTAAATCCGCGAGCACCCGTTTCTTGCCGGAAAAAAAGTTCCTCGCGAATAAGAAGTGTATTACCCGCTTCATCCGACCATCCTCGCCGCGTATTTGAAATGGAAACTTATCGTAACGATATTCTCCTTTTCTTCTTCTTTTAATTTTAACGTTATAAGCTAATAATTATCCTTTGCCAAATCTTTCGCGAAGAAAAAATTGAATTTCAATGTCAATTTTTCATACGTATCATTCTCGTTAATAATTGTTAATAATCCGAACAGAAAGTATGCGAGAAAGATACTTTTGAGAGTAAATTAAAAAAAAAAAAAAAGGAAAAAACTATCGTATATTTTTAAAACGTTGGGAATATCTATACGAGTATTCAATTTCGAATTAAACAACGAGGGAACGTAGTTAACCGAAGACGTTTATTCAAATGAAAGGCATTCGTGAAACTCGCGAAAAATGGCGCGATAAGCGCGGAGAAAAACGCAATTACGTAACGGCATTACGGGGACGGTAATGGCGCGCCACGTCCCTTCCTCGACTTCGACCCTCCACGCTGAACCATTTCACCGGGTCCCCGGCGTTTTCAATCATACACATCAGTGAGTTTCATTATTACCGAGTTTCCACCCAGTTCTTCGACTTCTTCTTTTTCGGGACCAGACCTCCTCTCCAGACGCCAATAAGTCCCCTTGGCTAAGCAATCGATAAACTACCACTATCCTTTTCCAATCCTTCGTGCATGTACCGAGATAAATTATCAACATTTTTAAAGAAACATTTTACGTTTCATTTCTCTCGATCCTTTTCAAAATATTCAAAAAAACTTCGCGAGAAATCTTGCCCGACCTTTGCATCGAAATCAAGGTTTCTAATTTTTTTCTTCCGAACAAATTTTCATCCTCGAAGTCGATCAAAAAATCGTTGCGATATAATTAACAATCTATTGGAATATATTTCCACGATTCGTACCTTCGTTCGAAACTTCTTCTTACTCCAGTTTAAAGAAGCTATAAAGGGTCAAGTTTATCCGCAACCAGGCCGGGGAGGGTGGGGGGAGGGGGGGAAGGCCGATATCTTTCGAAAGAGCGTGTTTATGGGAGCAGCCACACACCAGTAACATCTGTTCCAGAAACAAGCCGGCTTACAATTCCAAGGAATACCTCGTTCAGCCGGCGATGTTCTTTTCTCTCGACCGCAGAGCACCACCCTCGACACCGCAGCCAAGCGAAAGGGAATCTCGTCGGAAACCGCGTTAGTTTCTTCTGCGAACTCTCTTCCAAGTACGCGTACTTGTACCGCAACCGATAATTTTCATCTAATATCGATTCGTCCCGTTGATCAACATCGTTTACGATGATACGTTTCTCAAAGATCGAGAGAATCGTCCATCGAATGAGAATGGTTCGAAAATCGCGTGGCTACCGGACGACGCACCAGATGGCGCATCGACTCGGTGCCGGAATGAGATGAGAAAGCCACGGCCCTTGACGTCGCGTTTACGCAATAAAAGTCACGGCGACGAGGGACGGTCAGGCAAAAAATATCAACCCGCCAGTGAAGAACACCCCGCGTAACTGTCCTCGCCCTTCCCTTCGTATTCCCGCGTCTTATTCAACGCGTGACGATCTCGCCACTTCTCTCGCGCCCCTTGCTGAAAACGCGCACGAGACCCACCATTTACGACCGTACTTTGCGGTTTTCAGAGTTTCTTGCGTTGCCACACGCTACTTCGAAGACGTAAGCAGCCGGTGGAAAACTGAGGCTCGGGTGTTCGTGTTCGGGGAATCGATGTTGCGTGGAGGATGTGAATATTTAGGCGAGATGGTAACTTTCTTCTTCTTTTTTTCTTTCTCTTTTCTTTTTTTTTTCCTTTTTTTTTTGTAGGAACGTTTCTAGGAACGTTTCCGAGGATCGTATCGATGCCACGTTTTCTTTAAAATTCTATTTCTGGAATCACGAAGTTAAATAAAAAATCTTGGTAGATTTATCTTGTTGGCAGTCTATGTAACGAGTAACAAATAGAGAAGAAAAGAAAAGGTGGATCGTTTACACTCCAGCTCTTTTCGTCCAAAATTTTCGTTATTATTATGGATCAATGGTATCGTTTAGAAGAGAAATGATACGTGTTTCCTTCTTCCATTAAACCAGAAAGAAATCACGAAAGCCGAAGAATTCGTTAGAACATTTGTTCCGAGATAGCAGGCTGGCCATAACTCGCGCATATGTTTACCGTAGCTATAAACCACATTTTTACAAATCCACAGATACACAATCTCGTCCGAACAAGTCCACTTTCCGGTGTAATTGATTCCTTTATCTCGCCCCGATAAAACTCGAAAGCGGTTTTTCGTTCCTCTTCCCTCCTTCTGCTCCTCGCAATTTCGAGGAATTCGAATACTTTTTTTCCTCCTCTTTTCGAAAACCTAGGGTGGGACAACAAGGTACCCTTTCTCTCGCGGAATTATCCTCTCGTAAAATCGATGCTTTATAAGATTACCTCGCGCCTCGTTTACGTAGTACACGCAGGAGGAGGACGACGTTCCTCCCTCTCTCTCTCTCTCTCTCTCCACGCGGCTCTTAAAACGAAAGAGCGTTCACGCGCTTACGTTAGAGTTCGACGACTTATCTTGGGTCGATGCCGGATGTTATCTCAGGAGGAGGAGGCGCGGGTGAACTTTGTCTTTCGGTTATCGTTTCGCCTTCCGTATTTCGAAACCGCGAGCAATTTGTTTTCGCGGACCTGTGATCACCACTGCTCCTCCTCGGGCAAATGACCCCTTCCTTCCAACGCTTTATCTATTCGCGTCTGGAGGAAGCAGGAGGAGCTGTCGGATATTTCGAAACGCATCGATCGAGAGCCCGTGCACTTTCCATCGGGTCGGCCATTGCAAACGCGTTTCACATCGAAACGAACGTGTTTCTACTTCGAATTTGGAATACACATACACGGAGGTTTCAATCGTCAAATCGAGGAATGCGGCGGAGATTCGAACGATTGAACGTAATATATGCAAATACGATGTATAAATATGGTGATGGTGGTAATTGTCTTAAGGTCGGATAAACAGTTTCGCCAAGGCTCGTTGACTCGCGGCTGGAATTCGGTTGCGAATTAATTTTAACAACTGGCCGATAAATAAAATTGATCGGATTCGATATCTCACGTGGAAAGGTGGTTTCTCCTTTAAGTTAAATAATTCAACTCGGATTGTCATTGCTTCGGATCATTTAATCTGATTAGAATCGACTTTGAATCCATCGTGTACGTTTTAATCCCTTATTATATTTGGATTAATGAAAGTTTTATTTTTTTTTTATATATATATAGATGTCATCGATGAACATCATGTCGTTGATGTACACTCCAAAGATTATTCGATTCGTGCGTAGAACCGGAGTATCGAAGTTACAATTAAATTCGAATTAAAGTTTTCAAAGTACGCTTTTCAACGAATAATACGTATTTTCCTTCATTCCTTCATTCTATAACGATCAAATCGATTGAGAGAACAAGTTCGAGAACAGCGAAGAACCAAGTCCAGTGATTCTCCACTTCGATTCCTTTGCATCGAAGAAAAGGGTTGGCCGAACGTCACCACCCTCTTTTCAAGCACGCGTCGCGTGTTGCGAGAGCACGCTTCCATCCGCCCGACCCCGGCGGCGAGCTCTGCGGTCATTTTAACAACGTGGCAACCTCTTTTGTAGACCGCACGCTTGTAAACCAAGGATGAAGTCCGCTCGGCGCGTCGAAAAAAAGGCTCGTTTAACCACCGCCGACCGCGCTCCTTTATATTTCCACCTTGCGCGTCCCCGTTTTTATCCCCAAGGATTCAATCGTTGTGCGGTTTCCGTTGCTGGCCTCCGCGCGGTCGACCGTGGCCCGCGTCTCCTCCACGAGAGGAGTCGAACCCCTCGTTTCGAGCGATACGCGCGTGGCGTCACACGATACACCACCGATCCACCATCATCGGTGGATCTCGTTTCGTTCGAGAGACAGAGAGGAGCGCTCTCTTTGGGAATTGGGTTACGACGAGGAACCATCGAGAGAAGAGGATGCTCTTGGAGGGTGCCATTTCTTGGTGCGAACGAACAGTTTTTCATGAAGCTGATTAAAAGGTATTTGTTCGCGAAATAAGTGACTTTGTAGAACTTGTTCATTGGTCGTAGTATCACGATCGAATAGATATAATTGTAATAAGACGCGCGTCTAAAATTCGCATCTGAAATTCGACGATAGCGAAACGGTTTTATTTTATTTCTGAAATAGGAAAGTCGATCGGGGTGTTAAAAAATTTCGTCGAGATATCTTTACGAGGATCGATTTATACCGATAAACTTATCGAAGTAGCGGAACAAAACATGTCGATCGAAAATAGTTGACCAGTGAGCGGCGCGGGATATCGACGGTGCGAGATTCGAAAAGAAAAAAAAGAACGGAAAGCGACACGAAGGTGAACGGAGAAAATGCGGGGACGCGTCGAGGTTACGCGCGCGAGTTCCTCGTCACGAGGCTCGAGGAGGACGACACTCAGCTCTCTCTGTATTTTTGCACGACTCCTTTCCTCTTCTCTCCTCTCGTATCCGCGCCTCGTCGTGAGTCACGCTCTATATTTAGACGCTTGTAGACGCGTACTCGCGGCTCGAGCATGCTCACGCGCACGAGCTTCGCAAAAATATGTCATACTTTTCCTTTATATATATATATATATATATCTATGCGCTCGTATCTATGTGCCCACCGAGGTATCTTTGCCCTTTGACCGTGATGTGTGGTCCCTCGTGAAACCCTTCAGAGATCCGATGCTTCGAAACTTCGTTCCAATCCTATCCACCGCTTATCCACTCCCGCTCCGTTTAATGGCCGATTCGAGGAATTTTGTGAAAAAGTAACAGGATGAATCTCGTTCGCTTTTTTCTTTTCCTTTTTTTTTTTTTTTTTTTTCCAATTTTTCGAATCACGTTTATTCCTGGATATTTCGATATTTCGATACGATAATAGAGAAATATTATTAGAGAAGAGGAGATACTTTTTCGAAAAATTGGGGAGCGTGTTACGAGATACAATCGCGATTTTTGAATATCGTTGAAAACAGGAGAAATATTATAATCGTTACGAATATTTTTGCAGACGAATGTAGATTCTCCATGGAAAACCGATTCACGAAACACGGAATAGCCGGAGAAAAAAAAAATCAAGAGCAACGTTGTCCAACGTTTGTTGAAACGGGGAGAAACGTCTCGCGGAAGCTCGAAATGGCGTCGAAGCGGTCGAAGGGGGTGGGTTTAGAGGGAACGGCGTGACAACCGACCCTCTTTCTCGTCACGGCAAAGTTTCATCACCGCCGCGACGCAAACTCATTCCCAACCCCTCCTCAACGGCCTCTCTCTCTCTCTCTCTCTCTCTTCCTCTCGCTTCGTGAACTTCGACCAACAACTTCGGGTCTCCTCCTCGTTTATTCCGGGTGACTGCACTTTCGTTCCATCGTGCGCGCCTCACCCCCACCCCCTCCCCGTTTCCTCCACCGAATAGCCGATCTTTCCTCCACCAAGCAATTTTGTTCGATGGCCGTACACACGATGGAAAATCTGGCACGTCCTCGCTCGTTCCGGCGAATGCTAAAGCGTGCGTCTCGAGACGAGTCGAGTTTACTCGCGCCGCGTCTCGCATCTTTACGAGCCGCGCGGCTTCCCCCTCCCCTCTTTTCGTTCCGTTCCCTTATTTTTTCCTCGTCTCCATTTTCTCTCTCCCTCTCTCTCTCTCTCTCTCTCTCAAAGGTGTGGCGATCAATTTTTCTTTTCACTCGATCCCAAGGATTCGAGGATGGATAATTATTCAAAATTCAGATTTTTTTTCTCTTCATCCATTATCGTTACGATAATGCTTATAAAACTGAAAGATAACAATATCGTAAACTTCACGAATATGGATTCTAAATCTATCCTTGAAATTTCTCTCCTCCAACCCTTTCAAAACAAAAATCGAACCGAATTCAAATCGCGATTTGGCGAGGCGCGGCTCGCTGAAAGGAGGAGCCCTAGAGCCAAGGAGTTGACGAAGAGCTCCTTCGGGAGGAGGGAAACCGCAGCGGGACGGCGGTAAAAGGGAGCGCGGAAAGGAAGACGTTAGAAGCAGGGAAGAATTAGCTAATGGCGCACGATGAATCCGTAATGGGTTTGCGCTGTTCCCGGGTCCGCATCGGGATTTGAACGAGTTTGCGGCCCAGCCGCGGCTCTCTCCGTCGAGAGAGAACACAGGAGAGAGGAAGAGAGAGAGAGAGAGAGAGAGAGAAGGCGTCGACTTCGCGAAGAAGCTTCGGAAGGAAAATCGTGCTACGCCCGTCCGAGTAATACCCCAAGGAATGCAGACAAGATGGAAGCATAGATAGGGCTGTTTCCGCGTGGTGGAGCGGCGAAGGAGGCGGGGGGGGGGGGAGGAGGGAAGACACGCGAGAAAGAACGGCGGTAAAAGGGGTGGCCACTCAACCCTGCCCACCCCGTGTGAATCCTTGCGGAAAAGCTTAGGAACGACTCAGACTCTCTTAGAACGAAATGCTGTTTGCGCCTTCCGAGAGACGCTTCTCCTCCCTCAGATGAAGGGAACTCTCTCTCCTTCGATCCCTCTTTTGACCAAACTTTTCTACAATTTATTTATTTATTTATTTATTTATTTATTCATTCCGTTTTTTCTTTTATCCACATAAATCCTTAACGCGATAATGCGTTCGCTTCGTTAATTTAAACGGAATTAAAAGAAAGATGTTTTAAAAAGAAGATACGTAAAATGCTCGCGAGAAAGGAGAAGGGAAAATGGCGCTTCCCAAGAAGCGTATATACTTCCGGAATGGTTGGATATCGAACGAGGTGTGCTCGGGAGGAGAGAGAGAGAGAGAGAGGAGGGGAGGGGTCTCGCTATCTCGGAGAGGATAAGATTTTACTGCCAGCACGGACATAAACTCGAGAAGAATACGTTTGGACGAGGTGTCGCGAGGACTCTCTCGAGGACCGAGGCGATTTACGAGCGGCGTCTTAGTAAGTATCCGTGACGATTCGTGGCGGTCGCGTGGAAGGAGTGCACCGCAAGAAATCGTTAAATCAAAACCTCGACCTGCCTGCCTGTTCCCGCTTGTGTAACGAGGCGAGGGAGCGTTGACACGGGTCCGGTCTTCCGTTATCGCGCGCGATTCCAACCTCTTCTTCCATTGTCGTTTTTCATTCGCGTTTCATCACCGCCATCTCACTCGGAGAATATCGGCGAAAAAAAGAGCGAGGAAGAACAAGTTGTTTGTTTAGACGAGATAGCGGGCAACGTGCGAGAAGTTCAAAGGTGGACTCGCCTTAAACTTTGTCGATTCGGTACGGCCTCGTAGTATGATCTTGATCTTGGAAGCTTGGCCGAAAATAGAGAACATGTTGGATGCCTGCGCTTTGGCCTTGCGATTTACAATTTTTTTTTTTTTTTTCGAGAATATTTCTTTGGTGTAAAAGAAAAGAAAAGGAGTTATATATTACGTATTTAAAAAATTGCGGTATTTTACGAAACTCTAAAAAGTTTGATCATTTTTTTCGTCGATCGATCATCGCAACGATTTCTAATTCTAACGGGGGATTGTAGAAGTAGTATATAGATTTTATGGATATTTTTTTTCTTTCTTTTTTTTTTTTTTTCTTGTACTTCTGATGATCGATACGAATAAGATGGATTCCGACAGATTTGCGATGCGAATAATATTTAAGAGTGTTTTACACGGTATCGTTTATCTGTCACGTGGAGATATTTCTCGAATCATTTGAGGATGAAATTGTTATGGCTTGATATGTATCAGAAATTTCGTAATGGCCGAGTTAAAATTTATGAGATTCGCGTCGAAAGGAAATTTATGGAAATATATTTAATACCTTGCACGAGTCAATCTTGTATCACACTATGTATCTTCACGTCATGCCGAAACGTTGTTTTCCTGAATCGAATGATGAAAAATGCAACAAATCCGCGCAAAAATTCGCACTCGCAATATCTACACACGAAATCTCCCCGCCGCTTTCAGATCAAATCGATAATTAAGTTGAATTTTTCTCCAAAAACCAGTAGTACGTAACCATACAACGTACCTTCGTACAAAACACCTTCGAACATTTAACGAATTAAAATTCATTTCTCGTACATATTGAATGTTAATGTTACTTCAACATCAAGCCTTGGCTACAAGGTGTTGCACGCTGTTTCCACGTTTCGTTAATTAATTAGGGATTAATCCCTCCCTCCCCAGTTTCGAGAGCAAAAGAGGGGAGGGGGCACGATAAAAGCGGAGGATTGGGAAACGTTTGAGCCGGCCGATACCAGGGACGGTCAATTTTCCGATTTCGACTCTAATTAGCGTTCGTGGCCGAGCGTAAGGCGGCCGATTCGAGACCGCCGTGATCGCAATCACGCTCGCAATCGATTCCCTAATTACCATATAAAACTCGCGTGCACGCGAGACACCGAGAGTTCGCGTTTCCTCTCCTAGCGGCACGAGCAAGGAGAGAGAAAAAAAAAAAAAAAAAAAATATTGTATAATCCGGGTGCCGGCTATGCTAATTATATTAATAGCGACCGCATCTGCGTCACTGTGCGCGGACCGCCTCATTAGCATACGATAAAACGGGCAAAACACATCCTCCGCGTCGATCGAGCGACGCTTATGAAACGCGAGTTTCGCGCGAGGGAATGGACTAGATAAAAGCTGGATCGAGAGTATTCTTTCGTTCGTCGTATTACATTATATTTTGGAAAATTATTATACCACGAGATACTTGTCGTTCCCGATTCGATCTCTCTCCTTCTCTCTCGTATGCACGAGATATAGTAAAGCGATGATGGATTTTATCCGGGGGTGTAAAATTTTGTGTAAAATGAAATTCTCGTCTTTCGTTAATTAATTGGAAACTGCGAAGCGAAACGAATTAAAAAAAAAAAAAAAAAAATTGTGAAGGATATAGAATATAGATCTAGATAGATGAAAAGGTAAAATTTCGTTCTTCGTTGAATTCGGATTATTTGGAAATCGCGAGTTTTTTTTTTTTTTTTTTTTTTTTTTTTTTTTTTCAATTTTGGTTCGTTTGATTCGTTTCAGCAATCCTTTAGAATTTTCTTTAGACGCTAAATGCAGTGATTAGATGCTAATTTGGGAGATTAGAAGATTTTATTTTTAGTATACGAGTAATTATTCGCGAAGATTGTTTTGAGAGAATTGTTATCCAAGTGGCTTTCCTCGATAGGACGATCGAACATTAGATTAGACTTGGCATATTAAACGAATTAGTTACGGGTAACAACGTTTCGCAAAAGATTCTTCTTATCGAGATTGAACACGAAGAAACACGTTTCCATTAACTTGCCATTAAAGTGGAAAACGAGTCGTCAATAGGCCGAGGATGATTGTGCATTTACGGGAAACTTAAATATGCACAAATGTGGAGAATGCGTATAGTCTGTAAAAATGTGCAAAGATATCGAAGAAACGGCAATTCGATATTTAATATTTAAAAGGATGGGACAAATTTTTAATCAAATCTCATCTCTTCGATCCTCCATCACACAGTTTATCGAAACTATGATTTGCATAACCAGTCACGACATAATTATTATTATTATCCGTTTTGTCATTATTATTATTATTATTATTATTATTATTATTATTATTATTATTATTATTATTAATATTACAATCAAATACTCGTATAAATTGCCTCTTACAATTGTCGGCAACTGCTTCAACTCGCCGACAACTTGTAATTAAAATTTCATCTGAAGCGAAAATAAAAAAAAAAAAAAAAAAAAAAAAAACGAGAGAGCGTATCGCCTCGGCAATCCTTTCGTCACTTGTGCACCCGTGCACAATTGTAATTGCCGATTCTCGATTAAAAAATATATATAATAAAGTAATCGACAATTCACAAATTCACTCTCACGATCTTGCTCCAATCCATCTTTTCTATCGTAAATTGGAACAACTCGTTTAACGCGACAACAATTCAGCAGCAAATATTTCTCAATCATCGTACTCTCGATCGACGTTGCGATCGTATGAATAATCATAGTAATATCTACCCTTAAGATCAGAACTCGCGATCCAAAAGATCGTCTTCGAATTTTTCATCCTCGAAATCTCGTCCTCCTCTCCTCCCTCGCTTCGAGATTCGCAACGCAAAAATCGATCCGACCGTACGCATCCATTTTCTTCCCAACGTTTTCGAGGAACTCCTTACCAAGCATCGAGCAGACTTTCACGGTAATTCGTGACCGATCTGCTAACCGGCTGACAGGAAGAAAGAATCTCGGTGCTTCCGAGAAGACAATCAAAGGGAGCTAGGCCGCGACGTCGGCGGCGGCCATTTGGGCATTGACGACTTGAAAAAAAAAAAGAAAAAGAAAAAAAATCCAAACTGCTACGTCAATACGCACGCACGCGAGCATAGAGAAAGAAAGAGAAAAAGAGAGAGAGGGGGGCAGAGTTAGGTTATCTTACGTGGTCTGAACAGCTGTCGGTCAGAGGTGCTCAACCGCGACGGAATAAATTACGGAGACAGATCGGTGGTCGGCGAGGATCGCGTGATCCTGGCCGATCCCCGTCGTCGCCAAGGTCTAATCCGGCGTTTAGAATTAGAAAACACTTTGTCGCGTTGTTGAAAAATGGCCTTGATCCAGCTACCGATGGAAATCGTGGATCGAGGCATCCAACTTGTCTTGTTGAAATCCTTTCGATTCTTTGAACAGATAATTTAATCGCGTGTAAACTCTTGCTTTGTGATTCGATTGTAACGTTATAATTTGCCGGCCAGGATGGGATAGAAAGTTTCTTTGCGTATTTGTACGTGATGGATTTGAATACACGAATCCATGATATACCCATCACGGTATACCCAGTTCGATCCATCGATTCTCGAAACGAATTTTACACAGTTGCAAATATGAAAACGATTATATTAAAAAATTATTGGATCTTGAAAGATCTCAAGGAATCGCAAATCTCCGATTCTCCGTAGAGAGATACGACGAGTATCCCGTAGGGAGGAATGGAAAAAATGATGGGAGTGAAAGCTTGCGCGGGAACAATGTTCCGGCGCGAGGAAAAACCAGCTTCGTTATTTGCTACCGTTTTGCTCGAGTATTATACTTTCTAAGGGCGTGCGAGAGGAGAGGCGGGTCGCGGCCGTGGATCCGTGATCAAAGGAGGCCGACAGCGGCGTCGCGGGACGTACAAGTGCAAGTGTCGTGGAGGATGTTCGCCAATGAATCGATAACACATGCGTGATCCGCGCGCTCTTTTTCCCGTGGGGCTGTCACATTGTGTGTTAATCAACGGCTACACGCGCCAAGGGACACCGTGGTCTTCCTTTCTCGGAAGCGGCCAATAAAGCGGACAAAAATCGCCGACACGAAATTGGACGGCGTTCCGCGAACGAGCACGCGACCTTGCTCGACATTTTAGCCCGATCCTCCTCGCGTCCTTCTCCCGTGTTCTCGTACGATTCTCGAAATTCGTGAATGTTTTTAATTTTTTGGGCGAGAAAGGTGAGGATATATTGGTGGGAAGGATGGAAAGATCGATTTCAAAGTGGAAGTTGGAATGGAAAATTTTTGGTGAGACCTCTTTGGTAAAATGGAATTGCGTCGCGTTGCGAGTTTTGAAATTGACACTTTATCTGTGAAAATATTTTTTTTCTTCTTAATCCTGTTTCATAATTGTCAGGGTATCACAACAGTTGCGCGGCACAGATAAAATTTTATTTCACAATTCCCGGATCGAAGAATGGAAAATAGACTTGTTCGAGTTTAGACTAAACATAGAAATATAATCTTGCCTTTGTTGCCGCAAGTGTGGTTCGAGGTTATAAATCAAGGGGTTAATAATAATAAAATTATATCTTGAGTCGAAGTTTTCTGTCAATCAACTGCAAAATGATGATAGAATAATTATTACATTAAACTATTAATAACGGACAATGGTTCGATAACAGATATAAAATCTTCTACGTACAATCATCGCTTGATTCAATTCCTCTTTCATCCAATTTCCCTTTTCAATCAAACACTTGGTACGCGAAACAGAATTTCATATATGTATATATATATATTCGCAATTCCCTTCTCTCCGCTTTAAACTCTTTCGTCAAATCCTACAGAACAAACATACCAATAAATAAACCGTGGTAGATCTCCGCATCGACATAACCTCAAATATTTCTGCGCATGCGCATGCTACAATCGGTACACAAGCGAGCGCGTATATAACAACAGCAATAATTAACAAAACTAAATACACGCAAGCTGCATTATTTATCGGCCGCGTACACGAGCAGCAAATTTCAGAATATTTACCTTCGTACCCGTTTCATCGGTATCCTAATAAACGCGCGTATATTCCGGCTGATTTAAAAATAGTCGTAAATACAGGGCTCTCTCGTTCTCACCCTCCCCTCTCTCTCTCTCTCTCTCCCTCCCTCTCCTTTTCCCTCTCGCGAACGAACGGGCCGACCAGCGAGAGAAAAATCAATTAAGCCGCTTATGTGAAATATCGATGCAATTACGCGCGATTGCCAAATCTAGCCATGCTATCGATGGCCGTATTATCGAGCGGCCTTCGACGAGCCTCGGCCATGGCTGCTGGTTTCACCTGCGATCCTCCTGCATCGCCCCGTCATTTTTTCATCCGTCGTCGCGTTTTTATTAGTCGGGCCGAATCGGGTGGGGGCGGAGGGAGGGGGGGGGGGGTATCGCGATATCGCGCGCATCCATCCGGACAATCCGGATCCGTGGGACGAGGCGAGATTTATATCGTTGCACGCGCGTTTGAACGATCATTTTTGCCGTTAGATATTAGATGTTATCGGGAGGCCAGAGTTTTCGGGAAAAGAGCATATCATCGAAATATGTTCAATTATAACAGCCAAGTTTTTTACCTATGGAATTTTTTTGAACGAAAGAGGACGATGGAATCGGACGAAATGATGTATTGTATAAAATGGATGTTCTGATTTTGTAGTAAATTTTTTTTTAAATCCAGGAAGATTTTAAAAAAAATCTATTGTAAAATTTCTATCGTCGGGAACAATATCGCTGTTTTGCTTATTTAAATTACATACCCGAAAAAATTTGAAATTACGCAACGTACACAAGGATGAGATGCATCGAAGAACGGTTCTTTTTCCAAAGAAAAAACTTCACAATTACGTCATTACTAATTGAATAAAAAAAAATCATGAGAAAAGGAGAAATTGATATTGAAATCGGTTGATCAGCATTCTCAAGCGAGGAATCTGGGATCCATTTGCCGAAGAATTCGCGGTCAGCGATTCGCGCGACCGATAAAGGAATTTTTGCGCCACGATCGGCCGACGTTTTACCGAGAACCGGGCGAGGAAGCGCGATAATCTGGAATTATTCAAATCAATGAACCCTGACAGTGGCGGGAGGAAGAGAGGGAAGAAAAATCCGCGATTAAACGGCATAGTAAACAGTAATATTAATGAGAGTTCCACGCCGGGTGTCATGTCCCGGCTATCGAACCGCGAGCCATCGATAGCCACCGTGCTGACGCGCGATTTTATTATTCATTAACGCGCCGATTAACTCCAATGTCGTCGTGACATGGCTTGGACCGCCGCTTTGTTGCACGATCGTAAACTTTGTACACGGACGATCCTCTCTCGCGCATCTGCGCTCCCCACGTGCCATCACACTCATCTCGCTTATCGGTTGCTCGTTTTTCGGTACGTGAACCGTGAACCAGGAAAGTGTGGATGAATCGAGGTGAAGATAAAGAAGACGTCGAGCGAACAATCTGTTGTGGAAGAATCGAAGCGTGTATAATAACTTTGATAAAAAAAATATCGCTTCAAACCTTTGTTTAATTATTTCTCTCTCTCTCTCTCTCTCTTGAGAAAAAATTTATTCAAACTGCACACAATCATGCTTCGTTCGTTTCTACGGAGAGAGAAACTACGTCGAGCGAGACGTATATGTAACACTTCTTGCACGAATATCGTCCTTATAGTATCGATAAATACGCTTCCAAGAGTAATCTCGAACGATCTTTATCCCGTGTAATAAAATATCTCTATCTCTTGGCTCGATCCATATAGAGAGAGAGAGAGAGAGAGAGAGAGAGAGAGAGAGAGAGAGAGAAGCGAGCAGATTCCAGGGACAGATTCCAGGGGCTGGAGAGAATACGTATTCTTGAACCGCGGTTAACAGAGACACGTGGAAAGGGAGGCGACCGGTATCCGGGGCCCGTGTTCGACGAGGTTTTACGCAAAGAGGCCGATCGGCAAGAGAAAAAGGGGTTACAAGGCGCAGAAGTTCACGACATGAAGGCCTCATTATGCCGCGCCGGGGAAACTCGAAAGAGGGACCCCCGTTCGGGGAACACGGGGGCGGAAGATGGCCGGCTCAGAAGTTCGACGAGGAGAAAAAAGAGAGGGACGAACGAAAGAAAGAAGAGAGAAATAAGAAGAAAAAGAAGACAGGAGAGAGAGAGAGAGAGAGAGAGGAAAAAAAGAGAAGGCCTCGATAACCGGCCGATACCGCAGCTCGCTGAAAACACAGAAAACAGAGAATCAGCCTCATTACTTCTATCTTCCTCCTTCTCTCTGCCTCCCTCTCCCACGTGCGCCGATTTCCAGGAATTCTCCGTGATCTTTGGTCCCCGTACACGCTTTAACACGCTCTCACCCCTATCCTCCTCGCTCCCTTCTCTCTCTCTCTCTCTCTCTCTCTCGTATCACACTCTTCCTCGATCCTCTCTTCATTTATTTCTTTCTTTCTCCGTCTTCTCTTCTCGACCTCCTCGTTCTCACCAGATAGTTGTCAGAAACCGGAGGATATCTGGTCCCCACACTTTTTCCCTCCTTCGACACGAGAAAGAAAAGGGGGAGAAGAAGAGAGAAAAAGGAGGAGGGGAAGAAGGAGAAGAGTCGAAAGTCGACGAACCGTCGATTAAGGATTCTCTTATCCTCGGAGAAGCAACGGAGGAAGGAAAGTATTGGCACAGCAAACGTCGAGGAGGGAAACACGAGTTGTTGCCAGAAGAGGCAGTCTAGGAATAGGCAGGAGGAAGAGGAGAAGAAAGAGAGGACGCCCCCCCCCCTCTCGGTTGACAGGACTCGTTCCCGCCGAATCGAGAGGGTCGATCTAACTCTTTAAAGTCGGGAGGATATGGCGGGAAAAAAACGCAGAGGCGGGGAGGGTCCGTTCCCCCTCCCTCTCCGCAGATAGAGGGATCGATAGAGCGGGGAGATTGTTTCGAGGTCTTCCGCTGCTTTAGATCGTAGATCGACGTCTTGTTAAGCTAACGAAGCCCCCTCCCCCACCCTTCTTCCGAGCCGAGAAAACCGGGCATTCGAATCGAAGTTTGGGACCATTCCACGGACAGAACGGAGATGGAAATCTTGGAGAACGGGATAATAAAGAGTGTTATTTATTTTAAAATTTAATTGAAATGTGCAGAGGTGATTGTAGAGATCGAAAGTAAAATCCGTTTGGATTTACTACCGATTTCCAAGGGGATTCGAGGGGAATTGAAATTAGATCGAAATTAAAATCTTTCAAATTTTCGCAACACGATCTGACTCGCCACGATCTGAGTCGGATCACGACGCACGACGTTAACGTCTAGAGGATCGAGTACGGAGGCTTTATTGCAACGATTGACGGTTTCTCACGACGAGCAACAAAGCAAAGGAGTCGAAGGAACGGGACCGTTCTGAGAGGAGGGCTTTGTTCATCGAGGACGTATCGCGATCGACCAGCTAGACGAGATAGAATCTCATTTCTTCTAGCCTCGGCGGGAGAACGAACGTGTTTATCCGCGAGCGATTGCGACACGATATGTTAATGGCCGCGTCTGCGCTCTTCCCACGTGACGCTGACACGCGTTTCCATCGTGTCCTGGAAAAATATTCCGCCCCAACGACGCCGCGTGTATCGATACGAGGCGGCTCGAGGCGAGAGATCGTCCCGTTTCCCAATTAAGACCGACATCCTCGACAAAGGTCGAATTTTTGAAATCGTTGGAAAAGAAAAAAACGTTGAAGACGTTTTTCATTTTTCAATACCGTCAATGTCGCGCCGATCGATACGGAATCGATACGATCAATCGTGACTCATCCGTGTGCCAGTTTCGCGAAGAAGTGGGAAACGGAGCATAAAATTAATGGATTTATTATATCATCGTGGAAAGAATATTATTTCTATTTTTTTATATTATAATAGCGAATTACAATAACTCGTTTCCTAGCTATTTTTAAATCCTTTCCCGCGATTTCTCAATCACCTCGTTCCAGAATTTTACAAATTCTACCAGCGACGCTTCTTTCTTCTTAGTCTTTTTAAAATTTCATCGCCGCTTCGCTCTACAATTATTAAATTATATCTTGTTCCAATCCGAAAACTCCTACTACCTCCAATCAATCTTTCGCGATCTATGTATACTTTGAAATCGTATTGTTTCGAAACTTATTAATCACAGGTATTCCGATATCGAAGAAACCGAGTGGTGTCCAGAGAGATGTGGATCCAAGAATTGGAGAGAAATTAGGTTCCACGGCCGCGGACAAGGGCAACGCAACGTCGAAGACCCCCGGTCGAAGATGATATCTGACGGCAAACAAGCCGGCACGTTAACGAGCCCATGGGCCAGACGGGAAACGACGAAAAGGACCGATGGACAGGGACGGTGGAACGGCGAAGAAAAGCCTGGAATGGCCGCCGAGCAAATCCCTTGTCCGTCGGTGACAACCTCGATCCTATCTGAACTTGGGGCAGAGCTTAGGCAACCGAGAATCGAATTAAACTGACTAAACGATCCAAAGAATCGGACGATAAAGAAAAATTGGTCGAAACGTTTGAAACGAATGCGTGTGATGATCTCTACGCGCGGAGGAGGACGATTTAAGGATCGCGACTCTGCTCTTCGCGATATTCTAGCTCGTTTCAGGTATAAACAATATTGTAATTGAGGATTAACGAGAGAATAGCATGCGGACCGCTACCTCGTTTACCGAGGAGAATCGATTCGCTGAACAACATTTAGAACAGAGATTCTCAATCGTATGGTATGAACGCTGCACGTTTTTATCGATAATAAAGAAGCTAGATATTACTATAGGATAAATTGAAACGATATTATTCGTAGAAAGTTAATCGTCGCACAGTTTAAGAATAAGCTGTTGTCGCAAAGTTTTTCCAAGCGTTGTTTCATTGGAATGGTAATGTAAGAGAGACGTTTGATCGATGCATTTAATTCTCCTCTAACGTTGGAAAAGTTAACACGTCAACCCCTCGATTTCCCCGATTCGAGTGACGCATTAACCTATCAACGTGGAAACAACTTCCTCTCTCTCTCTCTCTCTCTCTCTCTCTCTCTCTCTCTCCATCAGCACGCGAATCGAGGAGAAAGTCTCTTTTTGCAGCATGTTTCGACACGAAGAGAAGAGAACATTTTTCCTCTTTTATACGTGAAAATTCTTTCGCAGGCTACGATTCATCAAGTTAGAATTCCATTCCGCGTGTCTTCTCATCCTCGCGTCCATCCGGTTCTCCCGCCAGTGACGGATCAAGGAGGCAGATATATAAAATACATAACGAATCACAAGTATACTTTTCACTCGTTTTTTTCGAGTCGATTGATAAATAATTTAATTATTCGTACACTTGAACAATCAGAATAATTATCCCCGATAATTGAACGAAGAAAAATAAGTGAATGTTAAAATTAATAAAAATAACGAGATATATTTTACTTCACAATCTATTCATTATTCATGATTTATTTTTATTTCTCATCCTTTCAGATGATGAATAAATTAGAATTAAAAAATAGCGTAATTCGCGAAACACGATGAATAAAAAAGAAAGGAATGAAAAAAATTTCGGATTTTTAAATTTTTGAAAGTTCAAGTTTAGTGAAATAATATTTTCAATACAACTCTTTTTCTATTCCCGTCCCCCCTTTATTGCATCCGTCCCTGTCTCGCAATCGACCGCCGCAAAAAAAGAAAAGATCGGCCGAAGCCTTGGACAACGAGTCGAGGAACGTTTTAATCGCTGTGATTTCGTTGTTGGCTAACGATGGGATAACGATCGCTGTATTCCCCGACGAGGTGGTACGAGATACGGTCGCGGATAAGGGCACGGTTCGCGTGCTGATCGCGGTGAAACGCGAAGACAAAGTTTGATTTCGCGGGTGTTGCGTTACCGTTTAGCATCGGTTAATTAATACGGGTACGTAGCTTCTGTACGCGCGAATCGAGAGAGCGAGCGTGCCTGATCGAAATCTCGTCACGAAACGGCCCACGTTTCTCATCGTGCGATGAATTTTAAAGCCGTGTGACAAATACGCGATCTTCCTTTAACGAGAAGAATCCGTGACATCATCGTGGCGAACGTGGAGATGCTCGATGGATAGCGAGCGTTTTCCGATCTTTATTTCATTCCACGGTTGAATATAATTTGTTCTCGTTCGATGATTAGATTTGGATCAGGTTTTTTTTTAATAGAATTGTTGTTGCTTTGATCGTCGTTTTGAATTATGAATGGAGGAAACATAAGATTTTTGGAATTTGTGTATGGTTCATTTGGTCATTTTCTAGGTATTAATATTGATATTAGTTGATTGAGTTACGAAATATTTGATGAGAAACGGTATCAACTGGAATGGGTGCAATATCGAAATGTATATCGTCGATCGTTTTCACTTCTTTATATTTTATCAATTGTAAAATATATAGGGGGAGGATGATCGATCCTTATCGATATAACTAAAATTCGAATTCTCGTGGATACTGATTCTACGACAAATCCAATTTTGTTTCATCGACACCAGTTTCCAATGTTTGATCGCACTAATAAGACGCTATAATAGAAAATACGCGGATCTTCGAAACCGTCGATAACAACCGTGCTACGTAAAAATGGCGAAGTGAAAGTTTTCCAGGTAATACTGGAATCGTCAAATATTACGTAACAGAAGTGTTTCTAGAATTATCCAATACCAAAGAAAAATCTTTAACGAATTATCTTCGATCTAAGTCTCAAAGTTTCAAACCAAAATTATTATAATATTACTCTCCAAACGTAAATCTAATCGATCGTTTAAATTCAAGCCTCAAACGCGAAATCAAGAATCAACGCGAAAATTCTTTTGGAATGCTTTAAACTTTATTCGAAATCCAATATTTGCCGGGAGGAAAAAAAGTATAAAATTAAAGAGAAAGAAATCTCTCGTCGCATACGATGGATGGAAAATGAAACTATCGATCTAACATCTTATCAACACGTTATCACGACAGATCGCAATCGAGGACGATGAAACGAGAGCGCCGTTTAAAGACACCGCGACACGATTTCCTCGAGCCGTCCCTACTTGATCGACGTGGCGCACGCTTTTGATTGTTATTGATCAATCGTTTCGACGTGTATTACACTTACACACGGGCGTAAAAGTGAGAGGACGTGTATACGCGTACACACCTATACGCGGGACACACACACACGCGCGACAGGGAGAAAACTGGCACGCCACGCGGCTCTATAACGCTGCCACGACACAACGAATATATAGAGACGGCGGATCTTAATGAATCTTTATGGGATGGTGTCGTGAACTTGTGTACCCTCCGGTGACTGACTGAACCCGGCCAACCATTGGCGCGCCTCACCACTCAGCTTCTGGGATGCTTCTCCATTCTCTCTCGTTTATTCTCTCTCGTCTTTCCCGTGTTCAAACACAAGTGAAAATCGAGGCAGACATGCACGAAATATATCAAAGTTCATATTAAGAGCGAATCGGTCGTCTACTTTTTAGTCGTGGCTTTGAGAGAGATTTTTTGAAGAAAGAAGCGAAAGGATTTGTCTCTTTAAATTTTTGGAATTTTCTTTTTTTAGAAAGTTGAAATTTTCGACGAGATCGTTGGAGGACAACTATTAAATTTAACGAGGAGGAAGAAGGTTCAAAGGAACGTCAGAAAATGGTAATAAAAGTTTGGAGGGAGCAGGTGCGGCGTGTAAATTAATCGCTAAAAAAAAAAAAAAAAACCTAGACACGCAAATTTGTCAATTTGAATAAAATTATCCGGAACAGATACGCGACAAGGATAATCTCGCTACCTTTTCAAATCCGTCATCTCGTTTTCATCGTGGTTCGAAACGATGAAAAAAAAAAAAAGGGAGGAAGAGAGAAAGAAAGAAGGAAGAGAGTTAGGCTACGCCAATGCGACGAGTTGCTCATTAGGCCGAACGATGGCATTGCCGCGTGTTTGACAGTGTTGACGCGCGCTCGTCGGTGTTCGTAAAATTTGAAGGGCGTGCAGAAGGTCCGTGGGGTCCCGACGAGTCGCGTCTTGATTGTCATCAAGCCGTTTCTCGTCGCGTGATATCGTCATTAACGCGCCAAGCCCCGAAGAACGCCATGGATCTCGTACACGCGGGGACCGCGTTTCGTCCATCGATCCGCGCCGATCGATCCATTCGAAACCTTCTCACGATCCACGCCACTTCGATCCTCGTGCGATCGATAAACATTCGACGAGCGTCGATGGGAAATCCACCGATGATTAGTAGAATAATTTATTTTTTTTTATCGCGCGATTCGTCTCCTCTTACCTCTTCTTTTTAATTTTCTACTCGATTTATAATGTAACAATAATTTATGATATAAATAAACGCGGAGTTTTATGGTAGATAAATTTTTCATAAATCGGTTGATGAAACGAAAAGTTGGAACATTAATTGATGCGAAAGATTCATTTCAACGTGTATCAATCTCGTGGGAAGAAAGTGAAAGGATTTGGAAAGGATTTATTTACTTAGGTATTTGTGTTTGAGTTGTGTTTTAACGAGTTGTATTTTTTTTAAGAGATTATTGATCCCGCAATTTTTTAAAATTTTTACGATGAATAAATTAAGACGTTTCCCTTATCGAACGTTTCGAGTTTGAAACGTCGATCGCGATTAACGGTGGACGGAGCGAGCATGAATCGTGACAGATTAAATCTAATGACTATCTCGGTGGATAAAAACGGAGATATGGTAATTTAATAGGTAACTAAATTGAGTTGGGATCTGTTATCGAATTGCTGGAAGCTAGTAAATTCATCTGGTGATTTCTGGACCTCGATGATACCTAAGGATCTAGTCTTTCAGTCTTATTATCGCTGGCAATTATCAAACTATCATCCATTTACAGGATTTATAGAGAGTTGCATCGAGTTAAGTCACGATAAATTATCAACTTGTTACGATACGGGAGAAACTAGCATCATTATTATATTATGCGGATTCAAAATTGTATTTTCTACTTAATCCTCTCGTTATCAAATTCCTCGCCATTTATCACACTATTTCAACCTACTTCGCTTCCAAATTCCAATTATTTAATCAAATACAAATATATCTACTTCATTGAATTGTGTAAATATACAATAGTTTTTAAACAAAAACTCTTTTCCTTCTCTTCCTCTACACATTCATCACAAATATCCACTTCCTCTTTCAGCCTCGATTATCATCACAATTTAAAAATTCTCGACTACCGTATTCTAAATAAATAAATAAAGAAAAAAAGGAAGAAAAAAATCGCACAAAATCACTTACCGGGATCCGAGGAGTCCAAACTGGCGGGCGCCTGTGCGCTGAGGGGTCCAGGGGTGCCCCCGCTTCCGGGGCTGCGCGCGTCCTCGTTACCACCCGCGCCAGGGTACGACAGCGACGAGGAGGGTGGCCTCTGCAACAGACAAAGCGTTTTCGAGCGTACGTTCGAAAAAAAAAAAAAAAAAAAAAAAGAAACACAACAATTGCTCGTCGCACGACAACGACCACGACTACGAGGAAATCGCGCGACACGATCGTTCGAAACATCAGTCCCCCTCTCTCCACGAACACCGCGGTCACGTCCGCAGGAGAAAGGGTTGTTTCGCGTTTAGGCGGGCCAACTACAATACCGTTGCAGTTACAATACCGTCCACGGGCCAACGCCGTGAACATCGGCGACGATTGACGGGGGGGCCCGCCGCCGCCGGGCCGATTTCGATCTCGATTAAAGGCGGAGCACACGTACCACCGCCACGAAAATGCCCACCGCATAAACGATCGGGGGAGGACGCGCGATCCTTACGAATCGATACGCGCGCCAAACACCGTGAATATTCTCCCGGCCCGCCACTCTCTGCTCGATTATTCAACGTGTGTAGCCGGTGTGATAATCAGCCCGAGCCAGCCCGTTCGGGAAAATACGCACACGGCAAATTGCTGGCCCCGTGCGAGGAATACCACTGAATACTGAAGGGGGAGGAATACTGAGGGGGGGGAGGGGAGGGGGGCACCGGTTCGTGTTCATCGCGGGGCAGCCTAATTGTTCCGTTTTAGTTTTGTTCGTGCGATAGATCTATTAGAGATCTACTGATTTCTCGAGGAATAAGAGCTTTCTCTTCCGAAAGAAAATGTCGCGTGCTTTTCTTTTTTATTAGGGATGAATAATTTTGCCGATGGAATTTTTTTATGATCGTGCTTTTGACATTGGGTCGAACATTGCATTATTAAATGTATTCAAAGATAGGTAAATTGATATGCTGTACTTTCGATAGGATTAAAATCGTACGATTATCTGTAAATTAAAGTTGGAATAATATATCTCGTTGATAATATTAGAAAATATACGAAAAGAGAAGGGAGTATAATTGACGTCGATAATTTTTTCTTCTTTTTTTTTTTTTTCCATAAATGGACGTATTAAAATCGCATGAAGGTATCGTATACGAGCGTGCATCGACGGAATATGAAATATTAATAAAAGAGGATCCCCGAAGAAGAAACGGACGATTCGAATCGATCGCTTCATTTCTCAATCACGTCATGAAACTTTCCTTCCATCACACGCATCGAACGCAAGCAAAATAATAATCCGGCTGTGACACGTTGCTCGTGCGCATTTCTATTCCACAAACCGTACGTGTAATACGAATCCAACACCTCCAATACAAATTCGTTCCCTCCCGCCCTCCCTCCCTCTTGCTCATCGAATAATAAAATAATCCAAACGAAAAAAAGTACCACACACACACACATATATATGTATATTTTTTGCGAAAATCGAAAATTTCCAGTTTCTTTTTATCAGGGAATTCTGTACCGTACGAGAGAAATGATCGAAGAAAGATCCCTGTTCCAAGTGTTTATGCGAAAAGCAACGGTATATCGATCGTGGCCCGAGGTCGTAGGATAAGAATTCCAGGCAGGCCGGTGGTATCACGGAGCGAAATGTCTGGATATATCACGTCTGCCGGGGCAACAATGAGTGACAGCTGACTCCCACATGCTGTCACAGGCGTCATCTTCGCGATAATGTACCCGACTCCGGTCCCCCTCTCTCGATTGGTCGTATCTGGTTAAAATCGTTACACGGTCAAATCTATAGGACCTTCCTGCTGCGTCGGAGAGTCGCACTCCGCGCGCGTGAGTAGGGGCGATGTGTATCGATGAAGGAAACGTTCGAAAAAAAATGAAAAAAATAAAAATAAAAAAGAGAAAAGAATTGAAATAAGAAACGACGAAGAAACCGTTGGGGGGATGTCGTTGAAATTCGAACGAAGAGGATTTCGAGAGGAATTTTCTGCCCGATGGAAATTTCTGAATTTCGAGGAGATTCGACTCGACGGGCGAATAATTCTTGCGCTATATTAGCAATTGATTAGACTTCGACTAAAAGCTTAAAAGAACATTTTTTTTCATCTCCTGGTAAATATCCATCCATCTCCTTGCTTCGATCGAAGCAACTTCCAACGCACGATACGATTGTAGAAGTGGATCGATGAATCCACGATCACAAGGAAACGGAAAAGTGAAGATATAAATAATCATCGATGTTGGCCCCGATTAGACACGATTAATCTAGGTTTAATGGGAAGGAAAATTGAATAGGCACAAGTTCGTACACGTACCAATTAATTCAACGCATAATTCTCGTCCGGGACGTCTTAATTTTCATTTGAAGGGGCCCGCGATCGCTCTCGTCTCCCCGGACACGAAGAGGATATAGTGTACGCCGCGCGACCGAGTATATACAAGAGCGGGAACGAGCGGGAATGGGGGGACATTAATAATGCATCGGTTGTCGCTGGATTGCTTCCTACTAGCAGCAAGTACGAAACAAAGGGTGAGACGCTTGTCATTGTCACCTACGAGGCGAGGATCATCTTGTCGGCCGCGATCGCCGAGTTTAATCCGGACGTGTTGACGAATCGATTAAAATCTATCCCTTTGAAACGAAGAAAGAAAGACGTTGCTTTAGAGTGGACTCGCGAAATCGAGTTATTAACGTCTCGAAAATCTCACGGAGAGAGAGAGAGAGAGAGAGAGATTAACTTAAGGTGATAAAGATTAAATTTCTAAATCTAGCGACTAAACTGTGACCTTGAAGTGAATGGATTAAGGACATACTTGTACTCTTAGTAACTTTTTTTCGTTACGAACGACAGTGGACGCGATTGCCATTTGTCAATTGTTCGTACGAACTCATCACGGTGGTCAATGGAATCGATGTAACGGGTGAGCTTATTTGAAAATATACTTTCCCAGGAATTCGGGACGATCCTTTTTTTTTTAGAATTATATTTTATTCCCAGGCTAAAAGAGCTAAAAGATATTCGATAACGAATCGTTTTCGTGCCCGTTTCGTATCCCAAATTTTATCAACCGAAATATTTCTCTATCGAAACCCATTCGTATTCAAAGGGCATCATTCAATCGCACAATTTTCACAATTTTTCATCTTCTAAAATGCTAACAATTTTTTTCTTAATCCATTCAACGATTTAACGATTTTAGACACGTATCTTATTTTAACTCTCACCCGTTATACGTTTCGAATGCCGGCCACGGTGCGATATGTGTTTATATAAACAGTTGGTAAGTGGCGATCGCACACGCTGCCCATGGAGGCACACACGTATAAGGAGAATTCAATGGTGTATATGGTGGCAAAACGGTTTGAAGGTGGATTTTGGCCCAGGGTGACGTCACTTCCTACTAAAGTCCCGCCGGTCTTTTTTTCGTTTTTTAAATGGACAGGCAAGGGTCCGGCTGCGTGACTCGTGTCGATGCAATGATAAACGGTTAACGGGTCGACGGGCATACGCGGTCTCGTTCCACCTCGTTGCCCGGCCTCTCTCTCTCTCTCTCTCTCTCTCCCTCTCCCACCCTCCCCTCTCTCTCCTCCACCTCCTCTCTCATCTGCCCATCTCACTGTTTTTATCTACCACTCCGTCTACAGGCGCTCTTAAAGCGTAATTCGACAAACCGGATGTCTGGTCTGCCCCCTTAAATAAATCAGTTTGCCCGCATCTCATATTCCACCCCCGCTCAGGCCGTCTCCGCGCTTCCTCCCCACCCCGCCCCTTGGCCACGGAAAACTTGGCGGGGTCGAGAGGCGATGGAAAGAAAATGAAAAAAGGCGGCGATGATGGCGTGATCTGTGTGTCGAAACCGGGGCCGACCGATTGGGCCGCTATCATCACGAGTGAAAGGAGTAAACGCGTGATCTCATCGAAACTGTGTGGAAATACACCGGCTACACCGATGATCGTATTTATTATTGTGAAACATTTCAGCCTTTTTTAAATAACCCGTCGATCCGAGAATCGTCGCGAAGATACGAATTTCTCTGTGTTACACATATCATATCTTTTTTCTTAAATAATCTCCTCGATTGGCTTCTTCTCTCACTCGAAATTGTGATTAGCCGGGTGTTGTTGAAAAAGAAAGATTACGCTTTCTATTCCGAATTCTATTCAGAATCGGAGAAACAAGATACAACGCGTGATACAAAACGTCAAAGAGGCATGGAATATTAGTTGGAATGCATGCATAAGATTGCATAAGATTATTACGCGTTGCGACAAAGATTTATCGCTTGGATGAGGCGTGTGGAGGTAGTGATCGAGTACCGCTAATTGATCGATAATCTGTCAACGGATCTGGAACGTCTGGTCATCGGTGCGAATATGGCATTCTTGGCCATAATTAATCGATAACAATTCCAGTATTTAACACGAATTCTCATTACAGCCTATATATATCTATATACGCAAATATAAATGAAGCAAGGATTCTTTCGAAACAAAATTTCCAGCTTCGTTCGTTCGTTCGGATAGACAGAAACAAACCAACTGCGCGATAACCACGCAGTGATTATTCCTCGTGTATCCGCGATTTCGACAATTTCCACGATCATCGATCTTTCCTCTCGCTTTCCAGAGGATGGAAGGAGAGAAGAAGGGGCGACAGACAGATAGAACGGAAGAACGGTGATCACCGAGGATTCGAAGCGCGGTTATCGATCGCCAGCCGATGACTTACGCGCTCCTCACTCAGTCATTGTACCATGCACGTATTAATTGGTCGTCGTAATGCATAACGCCGTCGTATAATTATGTAATTAGCAGCCGAGCGTTACTCTCGTTGACTGGTTTACGGTCAGAGATACGTAAATCTCTCTCTCTCTCTCTCTCTCGCGATTAATTTATTGCTGCCACGAAGCGAAAGCGTCGCAGACGTCGCGCGACCACGAGGAAGAAGGAGGCGGGGGGAGGGCGAGAATTCTCACCAAATGAGACGAGGAGGAGAGGAGAAGGCGCGTGCGGAGGAGGCAAGGCAAGGCAAGATTCATTGGAGAGAATTCACGGCGGTGGTTGTCGGCCTGTCTAGGTCGTCTCTCGAAGAGGAGGCGGAGAAACAGGCCGAGGCGGAGGCCGGCCACGACGATAGCGCGAGTGTCGAGGGCGCGACGCGGAATGATCGTCGGCTTGGCCGGTTGAGAGAAGGCCGACGACGAGAGGAAGACGAGAGGAGAGAGAGAGAGAGAGAGAAGGACAGGGGTCCCGGTTCGGTCTTGAATTTCTCGACGATACCGGAGGCCGTCCACAGCGATCATAAATTACGATTTATTGCCGAGCCAGCGCCTCCGCTCCACGGATTATCTTGCGCTTATGTCAGCGCGCTACAATTATTATTTACATTTTCCGCGGTAATGGAATTCCGGAAGTGGCGGCCGCAAAACCACGGGTTTTGAGTAATATCTTGGACCGGCTTTAACTTTTCTATGGAAAGGGGAGGAATTTTTGATTTCTCGATTGAGTTAATTTTATATTTTGGAATTGTTTTGAAATCTTGGAAGGATTGAAATCAATAATTGATAATTTTGATATCGAATTCTCAATGCTCGCCAATTTGGGGAGGGGAAATTTTGAAAGAACATCGAAAGTTATTGTAAAGTCTTGCGGCGAAGGTTGAGGTTAAGATAGCGGCCAAACTATCGGTCCTACAGTTTCGAGATACGCAACTTTACGACTTCCTAGAATATTCGTTATCTGTGACGTTAGAAATTGACGACAGAGAGATCGGCAAATAGCGCAAAAGTTGTTGTAACGAAGGTAACGACGTCTTTAAACGGCGCTATCGCGATTGCACGTGTTTCGTGCCCGCATATATATATATATATATATAAATCGGAGGGATGGGAAGGAGAAAAAAAAAAAAAAAAAAAAAAAAAGGAAGAAAAAAACGAAACATTAATTTTCTTCGGGAACAATATGGTAGACCGTTTCACCGGTGCTCGCCATTACGATCCATCAACGCCATTTTATCGGCGGCGATCGCAAACCGCGATTATAAATAATAAAACGGACACGTGCACGTCGATCCGGGGTTCAATTATTTCAAAACGAGCAGCTTGTCGATGACGTTTATTGCATCGAGTTAATTTCACACCTATCGAAACCTACGCGAAGTGAGCTTGCGCTTCGCTCGACGCTCACTCGCAGAAACGCTGACTATTGTAAGATGAAAAGAAAAGAGAGGGGAGGGGGGAAGGGGGAGGGTTAAGGATCAAAGGGAATTTTTGTCTTTCTAATTTTATTCTGCGCTTTGTTCGACGCCCACCCGAAATAAGGATGTGAAATAAAATTAGGAATAAAATTTTCGAGAGTTATTTTCGATGGTTCGACTTATTCGTCATTGAAACAGTCATTGTCGCGAATAATACTGTCAGAGAGCGATTTAACATGGTGCAAACATTTTTCGCGAAATGGAATTGAAGAGTCGAGGACAACTTGCAAGAGTTTTACATTCAAATTGTTCTAACTCTCGAAGAAAGATGAAGGAAAAGAGGTTGGATTATGGAGATGAATTTTCCATGGATCTTTATATTTATCTAATTTTAGAAATATCGATCATGCGATCGTTGCGAGGTAGGAATGCACGAACGTGATAAATTGCGGAGCAATTACGTATTGACATTCCGCATCATGCTCGATGTTTCGTGTTTAGGTGTGTAATGTCCGCGTGTTTAGCCTTTGTTCGTGAGGGAACGTCATGGCGCCATGTTTCGACTAGCAATCGGCGCGCGGAATACGGAATCGAACGTACGGATGAATCGGTTGAGCGATGAATCGATTAAAATATTAGTGAAAAGAGCGGGAGGTTCTTTAATTTGTCCTTATTCATTCGGAGTTAGTTTTTCTTCCTTTTCTTTTTTATCAACACGACGAAGCATTGACCCGTGACGCAAACTGAAGCGTATTACATATTTATGACAGTAAATAAGTGCGTGTAATCTCATCTCGCGTCAAATCGTAAAAGTCAAAATAAATTTCGTCAAAATCATCCGTCTGCCTTAATTATCTCTCCGTGCATATTATTTTTATGAATACGATATACAATATATATATATATATATAATTCTACAATGTTCATCTATTAATTTTAATAGAAATCTTATCATACTCGTAATAATAAATCAAATTGAGGAAATCTTAAAAATTCCTAATCTTTGTCTGGAGCGAACAACCTTGTGAATAAAGTTTCATTCAAAAAAAAAAAAAATAAAATTCTCACAGAGCACAAAGTTTCACACGAGTCTCTGTGAACAAATCTAACCTCACGAGGTTCAAACAGACTCTCTCTCGGTCGGAATGGAACGTGTGTGAGAGAGAGGGAGAGAGAGAGAGGGAGAAAGAGAGAGTTTCAAGAAGGTTGAGCGAAGGAAGGAAGGAGGGCCAACACTCGACCAGCTGATGGATCTAATCAACATTCCTCCCTAATCACAATATAGTCGCCTCTCTCTTTTCCCCGGGGGATCCTCGTCCTCTTTTTCCTCGCATGCGAGACGCTCCTTCTCGCCGAGGAACCCGCAGAGATTCGCAGACGCGGCCCAGGCCGACGCATTCGTTTTAATTTAGCCGCCGTATAAATTAGACTCCCAAATGATCGTTCCTCGTTCAAAAAACCTCGGCGGCCCGGTGAAAAACCATCGTCTCCTCTCCCCTCTTCCTTCCTTCCTTCCTTCCTTCCTTCCTTCCTTCCTTCCCAATTCGAGTGTCCTCGCGACATCTCGTCTCCGCCGATTCCTCGTCGCCGGTCCACTTCTCGAAACTGGTCGAGCAACGCGATCGTTTCCATGCGAAAACGAGTAAAAAGATCCGAGCGATTCGCGTTATCTTATCCACGGTTGGCTAAACTGCTGTCGGATGATCGAACGATTCGTGACGATGATTCGTTTCGAATCGTCGACAGCTTTGTCGACGATCATTTTATTATGGAAAATTCGAGGAGATGATTCTACCCGCGATTAACGATCGTTCTTGATCGTTACAGGATACCATCTAATACCATCTCCTTTTATTTGTTTCGATCCAAGTTACGAGTAATTTTAATTTTAAAATTTTATTCCGATAGACGATTATTACGCATGTTGCCCGTATTATCATCAGCATGATATTACGATAAAATATTAATCGTTAAAATCCCCACGAAACTCTCCTTTATGGAGGAGCCCACATCGTCGAGAGGGAAAAATTCTCTTTGACGATAAAATCTCATTACGGAGAACGTCTGCATCGCGAACAGAGATGAAAAAACGGAGAAGAAGGAGGAGGAGGAGGAGGAGGTAACTGATCGACCCGCATGAGGTGTGGTGCGGTTACCTATCTGGGCAGAGGATTTTAAGAGACGACGTCGATCGACGCTTCGTCTACGAGGCTCGCAGGTAACGATAACAGGAACCAGACCGGTATGGTGTATAACGACAAGGTCGAGGCAGAAGCTACGAACCGCTCTCGGGCTCATATCTAGTGGCACGGTGGCGGCGTTCCTCGGCTAATTGGTTTCCCGTGTTGCGTTCGCCTCCCTCGGGATAAGGCGGTCACTCCCTTTCTCTCTCCTCTCTCTCCCTTATTATTCCATCGATAAACAACCTTTTCTCCCCATCCCTTGCGGTTCTCGATTTTTTTCTCCGCCTCCTCTCCCTTCTCGAATACGAAAACTCATCGAACGAGGCAACGAGCGAGTCGTTGTCCATCATTTTGGCACATGGCGCCATTAAACCAGTAACCAGACGATTATTATGTATTTGCACGTCCGGTGATAATAAATATCAAACGTATCTTTTGATTTTATATCAATAACCGTGGTTCGTTGCCTCTTCAAAAAGTGTCCCCCCTTCAAGTGTCTCGCTCGCATAATCCACTCGACAGCGTTACCATTACTCGACACCCTTTTTAAAACCTCGATATCGTCAACGACGATATTACTCCAACAACTATCCTTAATCAAGCATTATCCAATCTTTCGACGCTGCCATCGACCATCTCCTTGCGTACCCAATTTTCTCCCAATCTTTTCTCCTTTCTTTCTCTCTCTCTCTCTCTCCCTCTCTCTCCCCGCGAATAGATAGCGTGGATTTACAATGCAAATCGAACGTTTAGAAACATGGGCCAATCAAGATCGATGGATCTTTAACGAGAGGGCGCGCGAGGAATAAATCTTTTTTCGTTGGCGCATGCGCGCGAGCGAATAAAGAGGGCGCGTGCGTACATAGAGGCTAACGATTGCCAAGAGGCGAGCATCTTATCGTGAGCTGCGATCGCATTAGGCGGTGGACAGTGACACCCAAGCCCCCTCCTACTACGCTATTATATACGCGTTCATTAGCGAAAAATAATCGAGGGTGCGATGGTCTCGAGTCGTTAAAGACGCAACGTCCAGCTTTGTCTTTCCGCCGGGTTCAACAACGAGATCGTTTATATCCGAAAATTATTCAGGATGCATGCCTGTCGATGCTTTGCTTGGCGCGGTTTAACGAGAGGTAAATGCAGCGTGTTGGCTGTTTGCGGAGGCCTCGATGACGAGTTGCACCTGCTGCCTCGCATTAGGGTGAAATCTCTGGAATGGCGTTTGGAAATGTTTTCAAACTGGGTGGAAAATTGATGGAATTTCGTTTGGGCTGCCACGTATATGACGGACAGAACGCAGATGATAATTCCTTGGATTCTTGAACGTGGATATCTTTTTTTTGGAGGATGTGATAAAATTAAAAGTTGGCCATCGATGGAAATTTACGAATCTTGGATTAATTGACAAAATTATCGAAATTTAAGAAGAAAATCTTGCGATTGTCGTTAGGGATATATTTTCAGAATTCATTTTAAATGGTGGAGTGGAAGAAAGAAATTCGTGAGAGCCACTGATGGTCTAGAGAGAGAGAGAGAGAGAGAGAAAAGAAACCTCGACTAGCAACCACTCCGTTCGCATATGTTAACGCATTTACACAGACATCGTGTGACATATACCAATACGGTACACATACGGTGGACACATGATCGAGGGTAACGGCAAAAGTCTCTCAAAATCCGACGGACCATGAAAATGCTACTTTTCCAGGCGCGAAATTGTTCGTGGGAAAAAACGTTAAATCAAATTGTGCTCAAAAAAAGACTTCCAATTAAAGAATATGACAAATCTCGATCGCTCTATTTTCCATTCTCTCAATAACGCTCTAATCCTCGAGAAAACTAACACCACTGAGATCAATATTAGATCAAATATTTACATTCTAATAACTTTTCACTCGGATTTCTAAAAATTAACTTTTGACAATTTCCAAATAAGATTCCTCGAAGAAGGCGAATAGAAGAAGAAAAATCTGGTTCCGGACGAACAAAATCGATGAGCCGAGCGAGCACGAGCGAATATTTCCAGAAAGCACAACTCTCGCCGTCATCAGGGCGACCCGCAACCCCTGAGCGAGGGTGGATCTGATAGAGAGGCGCGATAAGGCGAACCGGAGAGGCCATGACATGCGGTTCGCCGTCTGTCACCCGGTTTCGTCCTCGGATATATTCACCGGTTGCCACACCCGTGTCACGTGCCCTCTCCCTTGATCGCCAAGGGATACATCCCCCTTTTCGCGGCACATATATCCGTACAAGCAAAATGCATCCATATTTAATCGGGAGAGTGCGTACGGTTCGCGATGCAAATTGTTACTCCTGCGGTGTCACCTCCACGATTCAGAGACTCGTGGAATCAGCCAGCCTATCTCCCACGAGTGATCAAATATAGATTCGAGCGCGTGAAACATTTTTTTTAGAAAGGAAGGAATCCCAGCTGGTTTGAGGAATGGAATATTATTAATCGCGAATGTTGATGCAAAATAGAATTCGAACGGACGGAATTCGATTGAATCTATCTATCGATCACGCATTCAACGAGGAAAGAATTTTCATTCTGGCCCGTTCAATGCCCCGTTTCCGGGCAATGTACAATCGTATGCGTATATCGGTTCGATCGGGCGAGGAGCGAGGCCGCGTGTCGAGATAAACGGTCATTATTAGCCGTGCATGCGTTTCGTTATCAGAGAAGAGGTTGGCATAATGAACGGCGACTGGAGTAGCACGCTAATAATAAAGATCGTAATTGAGCGGTGGTCGAGTTCTCGAGGCGAGCACCGTTTACAGGAAGAACAGGCGGCCGAGGGTCTCGCGTTCGTGTCGCGACCGACGAATGAATGGACCGTCGCCGTATAACAGAGCCGCCGCCGCTGCTTCCGGTTTCGCCTCCGGTAATTGAGACCGTTCTGTTCCCTTTCGTGAGAATATCGCCAAGATTTCCTCGTTTGCGGCCGAGGAGAGAAAAGGGATTTACCTCTTCTCTTTTCTTTATATTATCGTCCATCGACCAAACGAATTCCAATTTCTCTTTTCTTTTCGCTTCAACGAAGTGATTCAAACGAGATTCGAAATCTTATCTGTCCATTAAGCGCATCGAGCCTCGATTTCGAATATTATTTAATTTATTATTATTTGATCTAAGAGAGTGTCGCGACCGCCAGGAAGTTCGAAGGAAGTTCGAATTCACGAAAGCAACAGCAAAGGAGAGAGTGGCCACAGGGTTGACCGCTTTCTCGCGCGCCTCCTGCGCTTGTGCGCTGTCACACGCAACGCGCTCTCTCGCACGCCAACCTATTATTACGGCGCTGGCCACCGCGCGTGTTCGCGCATCTCTCTCTCCCAGGAAAGCCGCAGACCAGGTAAACATCGCTAACAGGTGCATAGTCGCGAGCGTTAATTCGATTTCACGTCCGACCGACCCGGCTGACTCCGCTCTCTCATCGTCGTCAACATCGGTTATAATAAATCCACGTTTCCTTTTTTTATTTCGCGAGAAGAAGGATCTCTCCATCGAATTGAAGAAATTTACAGAAGCGGGGCGTTTTATCGCTCGAGTTCGATATTCGAAAATTACAGAGGTCGAACCAACGGTCTGTCACGCTTTCTAAAATCCTCTCCCTTCGCAGAAAACGCGAAGACAAGATTGCCGATGAACGCGCGTTTGATTCTGTTGAACGAGAATCAACTTGGTTTCCTTCCTTTTTCTCTCTCTCTCTCTCTCTTTCTCTTCAAAATGATATGGCAGTGAGTTTTCCAGTTTTGATCCGACCGATACACTGATCCGGGAAAAGCGAAGACCAGGAGAAGAAAGGAGAACGAGGATACTCTCTGACCGACTACCGTAACTGCCAATCCGTGAAAAGTGACCGTACATCAGCGTAAAGGTCGATCCAGAGATATCCAGCAAGAAGGAACGTCAGCGTGTGCGAAATGGTACGGCGTTCGACTGACGAACGAGGAAAGATCCTCCCGAGATTCTTATCGGGAAGGTGTTTCTATTTGTAACGATATTCCTCTCCTCGGATCGAACGGAATTTTTCCTCAATTTCCATTTGTTTTAATATTGATGAGCTAGTGACTGACGATACATTTTCTCTCTCTCTCTCGATACATTTATTCTTCTCGTGTCGTATTATTGTATCTATTATAGCGAGTGGTGATATGTGTCGCTAGTGTCGTTAGCTTTAATTATTTCTAAAATAATAAATATCCGAATTATCATATTTTCTTAATACGAAAATCGCGACACGAGATAATCATTTATCAAAGGATAAGATTTATCGTTCGATCGAAAACCTGTACCCATGAAATTCTTCGGGCGGAATAAAGAAAAAAAGAAAAGAAAAAAAGGAAAAGAATGCTGGGTCGCGAGGAAAACGTCGATCGAGAAGGAATTGAAAGAATGCAACGCGGAAAAACGAGCGATGAATTGTGCGCTCGGTCGTGTTCATCTATCTAGAATCGATTAAGATAAGTGTTCCGCGCGAGGATGTTTTATGCCCGCTTGATCGGCGTACGGTAGCGACACCGTATATAATTATCATATTACGATTATGTCCACGGCCTTTAATTAAATGCGTATTCGGCCGACAAGGCCGGGGCGAGCCGACTCTCGTGTTTACAACGACGTAAAGCCGCGGAACAAGGGGCACTCTATCGGCCAGCTAACCTCGCCTTAGAAACGATGTAACGTCGATTTTATGGATTACCAGCGGCGGCCCGTACTCGCTTTTATCGGATCCCTCGTTTCTAACTCGCCAATGGTCGTCGTTCCCTTTCTACTCTCTATTTTTCGAATCGCTTAATCTCAACGCGATAGCAATCGTTTTTTCTCTTAATAAATAAAAGAGAGAGAATCGTTTAAGAGAATCGTGGAAATATTTGAAGGTGTAAGAAAATTTCACTCGTCGCGAATTTTATTTTTTCTATTCTTTTTTTTCTCTCAAACAATTTTCACGACACAAGCCTCGTACAGAGAGAGATGCAACGCGGTAAAATTCCACGGGGATCAGCCCGCAGCAATTGTTACGACACGCCGATAATTCGGCTCGTCGTCGTTACAACACCGCGACCGGTGGCTTTTATTATTGAGCAAACACTCGGTTTGATAAACCGCTTTATTCCACTCTCCCCTCGATCCACCCTTCTTACGAAATCCTCTCTCCCTTCTAACCAGAACTTTACTCTAAAATTCTCGCAAGTATGAATAAAACTGATCCAACCTTCTAACCTGACCATTCAACAACGATAAATTGTGCATTTTGAATCGCCTTCGAATATTCCAAACTCTTCTTTCATTCGTTCGGATATCGTAAACGGTTCGAAAAATCATACAAACGTTTCGTCGACAGATGTTTCCTTTGGCTGCTCTGTTTAATCAGGACCTCGTCCAGGACACGTCGTGTGGAGAGGTCCAGGTGCCGGCCAAGAGGAGTCTGCATCGCAGCGGAACACCGAAATTCCCAACCTTCAGACGGCGTTCGATAACCGGAAGCACATTACTCGACGCATCCGCCCAACCGTCTAACGCGTCCCCCCAATTCCGTCTACGGTTGCTGCCACCAACACTCTGCCCCTCTCTCTCTCTCTCTCTCTCATCTGATTGTCAGATGCTGTTGCCAGTGTCGGTCACTGGGTTAGACGACGTTTACGATACGTAAATAACACGTGTAACAAACGGTAACGATTTTCTGATGGAAACGATCCTGATCGACGCCAAGAGAATCGTGTCGTGGAGAAGAAAAGATTGTTTGGTTCGACTTTGGAAAGAAGATAAAAGAAGAATACGCTAATAAATAATCTAACTCTCTCACTCAGCTCGCTTGAGTTGCCTGTGTCGGTCACTGGGTTAAACGAACCCAAACACTATAATAATAGTGATAGTAGTAGTAGTAGTAGTAATAGCAGTAGAAGTAGCGGTGGTGGTACGTAAACGGTCGGCAATAACAATTTTATTTTTGATGGAGGACAGGAAGTCGTAACTTGAAAAGTGGGAATCGAGAGGCGACGAGGAAGAAATTTTTATCTCGATGAATTTCATTTCCCCCGCGATCCCCCGAAAATCGATAATGGGACGCGTTTTAAAGCGTTTCGCGTGTTCCGCTGATCGAATATCTTCGAGCAAAACGAGAAAAGGGGGCCGATAACGAATACACATATACACACATATATATATATTCGATGGCAACGTGTAACGTGGGCGGTCACGGTAGCGTTAATATCCCTCGAAAGATACGTCCTCGAGCTTCTTTGAACGTTCTTATCACCGGTACACTTGCGAAGGTGGACGAGAAGAGGAACGCCTATGGTAGTAGGATGACGAAGGAGAGAGAGAGGGCGAAAATCTGGAGAAACATTAACATGGTTCGAGAAACGTATCTTTGGAGCGCGATTCGCGCGAAAGGAGGTCTCTCGTCCCCGGTATTCCGCAATTTTTGGCCGCTAAATGGGCCGGGGTCCGCGGCCGTTTTAGCATTCCCTCTCATTAAGGCCCCCGAGAACGTTATTCCGCCGCTCTCGATCAACCGACGCGCGCAATTAAAAAGAATCAAAGCGCCGACCGGGTGGAGGAACACCGCTGGAAATCGCGCGGCCATTTTTATCTTTACTCGTTCTAGCCGTTCGTTCTTTGTCTTGTCGTTAACGTCGTTAAGTCTCTTACAAGAAATACGCGCGGCTCGAGAACGCGGGGAGAGAGGGAGAGAGAGAGAGAGAGATCCGTATCGTTGGCAACAAGAAGGGGGCGGGTAAAGCCGGTATACGGCGTCTTTTTTAATTATTCCATCGGTTACGTCCTTTGAATTATTTCTTTTTTAGACCCTTTTGGGTTTTTTAGCAGTTGAGCAACGATATCGGGGAATTAGGGAATAATATAAATATTCGGAGTTCGTTATGTTCGTTATTTGAGTGTACAGAAATGGGCGGTTCTCGTGAGAGAGAGGCTGTAATTGTAGCCGTTCGAGTCGCTACGAATCGGCGATTAAGCGGCTAATAATATTTTTAAGAACAACAAATAAAAGGGGCTTCGGCTACGTTGTATAGATATCTATAAAAACATGCTCGGCTCTCGACGAGACGAGAGAGATTCGTATGCAATATGATGATGGTTATACGGTTGTTACCAGCATCCAGTGGAATGTTTCGCCTTTACCTTTATTCGAGATAAGTAATTTTTGCAAATTAGAAATAATAAATAATCGGATCGGATCGATTTCCAGGAACATGTTACGCGTACGTATGAATATCATCCGAGATGTTTCTTTCTTTCTCGTTACGTTGCATTATCTCGAGGGATTACTCATCGCGGAAAGAGTTAATGGCGCGAATAGTTCCGCATCTTTGTATCATCACCCATCCATCGCTCACTGCTCTCAGATGAGCATTTCACAGATTTCTTTCTTTCTCTCTCTCTCTCTCTCTCTCTCTCTCTCTCTCTCTCTCTCTCTCTCTCTCTCTCTCTCTCTCCTCGATAGGTGTTTCGCGCGATCTCCAAGTTTCAGTTTCCCTGACTCACCGTGGAGGAATATTCTCTCACTTGTGGTAATAAAGAGGCGAAGCGGCTGGAGGGAGAATTACGAGGGCCACCCGTATATAACAAGTAGAAAACAAACAGCGCGACGTAACGGCGCGGTGGAAGTTAGCAGCCATTAAAACGTCATAAAAAGAAAGTGTCACGTAAAATTTCTCGCGCGAGCGAACCGAGTCGAATTCAGTTGTTATTTCGTTAAAGGAGACGCGCTTCAGCTTCGCCTTCGGTGTGTGTGTGCGCGCGCGCGTGTGTACGTTTACGCGTGTAGCGCGCCACCCAGGCGAGCTAAACCCGAGAGACGTTTTCCTTAATTCTTGCATTAACCTCAATCGACTCGAAGACGATTCGCGCGCCACTTCCGTAACGGCGGTTTTCCCTTCTGGCTAGGAACGAGCCAGGTCGTTACCGAAAACGACGCATCAAGACTGCACACCGATTTAATGACGATATAATGACACGCTCGGTCTGCGTAATGCTCTCGACACGTGCACAACGATTCCACGATTTTCCCCGGTGTCTATTCTAGGCTAGCCGACTCCTCCGTGAGAGAGAACTTTTTCCAAGAGAAAATGTGTACACTCTTTGTTGCATCTTCTTCTCGCATCAACGTTCGTCACTTTTGAGACGTAGATGAGATATTTGTAAACCAGAATTTTGAAGGTTGCTCGCACAATTCTCAGAGAATTTACAACTTTATATTTGGGAACTGGGGAAATGAGAAAATCAACGACAAGTCGATTTACCATTTACTTTCAAAATTTTGCGTGTTGTGCAAAAAACGATTTATCGATATTGCGTAGCAACGGAATCAACGAAACGTCATGCTCCGTTATGCAAGAGGGCGCAATTAACGTCTAGTAATCCCTAGATCCTAGTATTCAAGGAGCATATATATATATATATATATAGAGAGAGAGAGAGAGATAAAGAGAAAAAAATTTTTTTCTCGAAGAGACACCGATTACAAGACTTGATCGCGCCCGGACAAGCGAAACGATCTCTTATTTCGCAACGCGGATCGTTCGTAAAGGGCTCGTAAACTCGGCCAGACGGTTTCCTAATGCCCCGTATTACCTTTCCTTAGAAAGTCTCGTAAACCACCGCGAAGAATCGTTTACGATTCCCAACGCCGCGATTTAATAAATGCTCGGGTAGCAAACGAGTCTAACGTTCCATCGATCTAACCGAATTCACGCCTCGAAAGCGAAAACGTTCCCCGATATTTCAATCGAACGATCAATTTTACATTTCCTCGAAATAAACGCAGATTCGATCGGAAAAACGAATATCATCCAGATCGTAATCGTATTTTTCCATAATAAATTTCCACTAAATTAGCAATGAATGGAAAGCACCATTCCAGCACCATTCTGAATATTAATTACCGGTAATAACCGGTGGAAACGAGTTACATTATACAATTTCCAATCGCTCCATTAGTTTTACGCGTTTCTAACTATAAAATCTATAAAAAGTCTCGCATTACGTACGAGCTTACGAGAAGAGAGTAAGAAATCATGCAGATTCTTATTCTCTATTGGGGTCGAAAAGGTTGGCAGAGTCAAAGTATCGAGGCGTGCGAGTGACACGCACGCCCGCGCGCGTCAAAGCGGCGAACGCCGGCCAAGCCACCCGCGCACACGTCACATTAGGCTCATTTTCCACACACGGTTTTGCACGCGCGGCAATTACAATAATAACAGGCCTCTGGTTATGCGAGCGAGCAACCGGTGCCTGGCCTGGCCTCCGTTTGTTTTGTGAAATTGATTTAACATATTCATTAGCCTATGCAAATCGGCAATGCTACGCGAGCGAAACGCGCGCCTCTTTGCCTTTCCCTTCGTCCGCCATTGAAACCGTTTCAACCACGGTTTTTTTTCTTTTTTTCCTTCTTCTTTCCCTCGTCAAATGAGCCTAGCGGTCACACTTCCTCGATTTTTTTTCTTTTTGAAATCCGATCTCTGTGTTTCTTTGAAAAAAGAAAGAAAAAAAAAATAACTGCACGTTGTATTTGGATAGTTTTTTTTCTCTGATAAAATTTTTCTTCTTTAACTCGTTTAAAGTTTGTTTTAATAATCGGCCGTGTCTTCGAAAATCTTTGTATAATATGCGTATATATCGATGAATAATATGTTTACGCAAAAAATGTGTTTATGTACATATTATTTAATGTATGCGCATATCAAGTGGTATAGCTGTGTGTTTATAAGCAATAAAATTGGGAGTTTATTAATAGAAATGTTTGTTTCTTAATGGTGTAGCTGAGAAAATGTATAGCTGAGAATGTATTAATTTAAATCAATATTTTCTTATCAGATATAACACATCGAGCATATAATTTATTCAAAATATATATAAAAATACATTGTGATCTACGATAATATCGTGCTATATACTTCTTATATTAATATTGTGACGAGCAGAAATAATAAACACTTTTATAAAATTTGAGCGATAATCTTGATTATATTTTATATATATATAAATGTGTGTATCTAAAACAATGGAATGCGAAATAAATTGATCGTGAAGAATGGATGGGACCGATCTATATGAATATTTTTCCAATATATCTCCCACTTATCTTATGAATTACAGTCTTACCGATAGCTGACTCATTAGCGTCGATTTATGAAAATTGGTCTAATTATTAAATAACCAGTTATCACCTCTAGTATAATTTCACCATGGCAAACCAGTCATTGGTTAGATCAGTTCAATTTACATATACGCAGGAACAACAAGCAGATAATCCAATTAGACATTCACTATAATTAAGAATCTCTCCTTTCAATATCCAGATAATCAATCTTTCCGTGTTTACACTCGATAAACAATCTTTACCTCGGTTAATTTCACACACGATAAATATACATTCCGTATAGTAAAAGTAGACTTCAATTAGACATTCATTGTACACTGAAAATCTCTCCTTCGAACATTCAATTTTTCGATAAACAATAATTTCTCTTCTAACACACGTTAAATTATTATTATTACTACTTCTCAATAATATTTCATCAATTCCCTTGCACCCTCAAACGATTAAATGATCGATATGATCGATCGATTAATTTCATCCAGATCATCCCTCTTCTCTTTTCTCAAACGAAGAGAATGTCGTAGAGAATCGGCGCAGTGGCCGCGACGAAACGATTCGAGCCGAGCCCCGTTGGAGCCCAGTAGGAATTCCAGATGACAGAAGAAACAGAACGAGGCGAGAAACGGCGGAGAATAAGATTAGCTCGCGACAAAGAGGTCGCGAGGAATGTGGAAGAACCGCGGCCGATGTGCACGGTATGCAAAGTTTCTCTAAGAAGAGGCGAATCCCGAAGGCCTTTTCCCCTTCGAAGGGCCTCCGTTTCGCGCGTCCTTCTCTTTCGACGTCCATGTGTCGACCAGGAGCCTCGTGGACGAGAAGAAGGGAACGCGAGAAAGAGGAAGAAGGATCGACTCGTGCAGAAGGTGGTAGCCCTGCAGCTGCCTCGAAAAACTCCTCCTCGAGTCAGCCCAGAAAAACTGCTCTGCCTAACGAACCATTCCCGCTTAAACGAGAATACGAGTTTACGCTCTCGCGATTCCTCTTCGATTCCCCTTTCTCCTATATCTTATCCGTGCATCGGGTTTTCCTCTCCTTCCTTTTTTTTTTTTTTTTTTTTGACAAATTTTAATCCTTCAACGATCGACGAAATCTCTCTCTTATCAAAATCGGCAAAATCACAAGTAATTTCTCGAATATCCACACTCGAACCAAAGTTTCCAATTATCGTGGGTTTATTATCAACGCGATGAAGAGAAAAGAAGAACCTATTACGATCTAGCCTATTCTTAATCTGATTTCTGGTAAACGTGAAAATATACGAATCAAATTTCCGAATCGAAAATTCGTTCACACCGAAAACAATTTCGTTAAAGCAGAAATGCTCGTTGATCGTGATAACGAAACTTTCGTTCGTGCACAAGTAGTATACTCGGGCCAAGACTTCCGTGACTTTGATAATTCAAACTCGTTAAGAGATGTACAAAGCGACTTTTGCGAGTGACTTACGTGTGTTCATTAACCGCACGAAAGAGGAAAGTCAAAGCTCGTTTCTCCGCTAACTATGTATCTTTGGATTACAAGGTGTTGCAACCGGTATTCGCGGCGCAAGGATAGCGCTTGCCCGATAAGAGATTGCGCAAGTTTAGCGAGCGTGGCCTAAACCCTTCTCCTCCTCCTCCTCCTCCCTCCTCCTCCTCCAACGATCCATCGTTGTGTATGCAAACGAGCCACGTGGCAACCGAAAACACCACGCGGTTCTTATTCTAATTATCGCGCGACTTCTCTTCTCACTTTCTCTCTCTCTCTCTCTCTCTCTCGCTCTCTCTCTGGACCCTAACACACGCGGGGCAATTAAATATTCTTATCGGGTATCGCCACAGTGTTCGGGAACTGGATTTTAATGGAGGATAGGTTAGATAAACGGTGGTGCACGGTTATCTGGGCGGAATTTAATATTTTATTGAGTATGTACCTACAACGCCGGTATCATAATTCAATATTAGCCGGGGAAACGTTTATGGCCGCGTCGTAACACGGTCTCGAGACGTCTCTTGTCGCGCTACCGCGCTTCTCGCTCGCCTCCAGCAACGAATTACTCCAGCGACCGATAACCCGGATGCTACGTGTTGTCCCGGAATACCATTACAGCGGTATTTTTAGCTAACGTGTCGTTCCATCATTTTCTTTCGAAATTCATTCGTTTTGGATTTCTTTCTTTCTTTCTTTTTTTTTTTTTTTTCCTTATTTGGTTATTAGTTGTGTTGGTAAGTGTGGGTAAAAGGTGCTATCGACAAGGAGGCGGAAGAGAGAAAGAGAGAGATATATATATATATATTTCTTCATTCTCAAACGAGCGGCGTTATTTTCGATGAAATATACGTAGAATATATATTGTTTTTTATCTCCTTCTCGAACGACGAAATCGGCGAAAGCGATACCTTCACGCTCTCCTTCCGAAAATCGAGCGTAATAAATTCGTCGCGAGCGGCCGCGATATCGGCGCCAACCTGTTGCTCCCTGCTACGACGGAGCACGAGTTTCGTCCGCCCGATTTTTCTAAATATTTCACGAGGCCAGGCATCTGGGAGGGAAAAGCAAACTGGAACGGAGCGGAAAGGGAGAAGACTGGAACGGAGAGTAATAAACGAGTCTCTTTCTTAGGCACGTGCCTGGATAAAAACACCTGTCCCCTCCCCCGACAGTTATAAACGTTTACAACGGCGACATAAACTTTAATTAATTCCCGATTACCCAGCCACGGATCCTCCTCTTCCCTCCTCCGCCATTAATGCCTCCTCTCCTCGTCGCGCTCACTCCACTTAACGAGCCTCCACGACACACAAATATGGGCGAGGGATCTCTCTCTCTGCTCTCTCTCTCTCTCTCTCTCTCTCTCTGTCTCTCGATCGGCGAACACCGACCCGAGAACGCGCAGAGAGATAGAAGACGAGGTAAGCTCGACGCGGAGGGCGAGTAGCAGGGCGGTTGGTCTCGCGTAAATTTCACGAATACGCAAAAAATTGTGGTGGCTTTAATGCGCGCGACAATTAAGCCAGGAACGATCGAGCCGCGAACGAACGGCCACCGTACGAGGAATGTATAATTACATCGTTAAGGTGCATCGCAGGATGGACGCGCAGGAAGCTTGCGCTCGAGGAAGCAGCTCCCTTTTTCCCTTCCAAGATCGAGATTTCGAAAATACGCGCCGCGTATTTAACGAGGGCCCCCCTTTCGCTTCCAGCCCGATCCACACCGAATTTCTACGCTATCTCGGCCCGAGCATCGCCCAGACCCTCTCTTCTTTCTTTTTCCTGTCTTCCTCTTTTCGATTCCTTCGCCCACGCCGCCCTATCCGATCCTATATTATCGCGGCCGCGCATTAACCACCCCACGAGGCCCGGTTGTTGAAACTGCCGCGGACCCTCTAATTGAAGATTCATCGAAGCAATTGAGCCAGCCTCTAACGACGAGATACGACAAGCAACCTGTAGGCAGAGGCATCTTCTTTCTTACTTTCGTTCCGAGGGGGACGGTTATCATCCCCCTTGCGGAATAGGTCTCTAAATGGCGGCCGGAACGACGATTTTGCTCGTTTACCTTTGAGTCGCGCTTGATAACTCGTAATTAATTTTAACAGGGCTCTCGAGAGGGCCATCGAGACGTGTAACGGCGGAACGAACGAAGAGTCCAACCACTTTTGGAAGAGTCGAAGTGATATTCGCTTCTAATTTTTCCTTTTCCTTTTTAACGAGCGAGTTAAAACACGCCATACGCGTTTCACGTGGCAAGTGTCGAACGGAAGGGAAGTCGGGGAGGGGAAAAAATAACGTACGACCGGAAACGTCGATGAAGAGAGGACGGTACACTCGACTCGAAATAATTTCATAGCCGAACAAGCTCGAGGAGGAGAAGTGTGCGATGAAAGTGGGCAACCGACACCTGCCCACTCCAAAGAGGTTCTCTCCGGATCTTATCCGTGTTTACCTGGTTTCCCGAGGAGGAATGACGCGGCCCACCCCTGTCGAGGCCCGTTCCCTCCGTTATCGGCCCCCTCCTCCCACCCCTCGAAACGAGGCGTCGATAAATGCGTCGATCATCGAATTTGCGTACCACCGCCTTTTACGAGGAGAAACCGCGATAAAACGCGGCGAGTCGTTATTAAAACGTGGAATGCGACGTGGACCCGTCCCGATGACGCGAGAAATTTACGCGATAACGATCCTCTTCTTCGGGAGAAAGTGTCGCGAAAGTGGCGATTCCAACCACGATTCTCATCGCCGTAATGTTATTGAGTTACGCGGTTTTACGGCACGGATGGGAAGTGTGGGAAGAGGCATGGATCGGATTTCTAAACAAATTCCAAACCCAATTTTCGCGGCAAAAGGAGCTGCTTAAATATGGATGGAATGGATTTCAGACGAATCGTAATAACATTGAAGTAGATATTCATTTTCGTGAGAACGGAAAGAAAATTGTGAGATATTTATAAATATCGGTGGAATTTAAGGTTTTAATTTAGATCGGAGGATGGATTTAAATAGTTTAAAGGTGTCGTAACACTGTTGCAACTTGAAGAGAGATAATAAATTTTTAATAAGTTTCCACTCGACTTCTCCTAATTTCAATAATTGTCTCGGATACCTGCACGGATAAATGGAACGATATTCTTTTCTTCCAACGTATATTCACACACGTACATGGAGAAACTCGAAGAAACGAAACTCGAAGCTGGCTCGCATAAACGTTTAAACGGAAAGCATGTGTGTTAATATTTTTTTGGACGGCAAAGGGATGTCCGTGTTGGCCGACAGCTTTATGTTCTCACCGTTGGACCGACACGCGATAATAACAGGTAGTAGGTCGTCCAACGGGCGACAAAAACCGGCACAACGAGGCGATACGGGAGCGCGGAAGGGCCGCGGGAAAAAGTGGCGCTGTTTGTCGGAAATTAGAACGTTTCCGGCCACTGTCCCGATAGCGGCTCGCCGCAGACAGAATTTTTTATGGGTCCAGTCCTGGGCTCGGTTGAAAGGAGCCGCGGCGTAATAATTGCAGGTTGGCCACGCGCCTCCCGCCCTTCCATCTACGGGATTTGCCCGAGAAATGGTAGAAAAGATCCCCCCTCTTCCAACCTTCTCCCGCCTTTTTCTTCCCTTTTTCGCAAATCGCTGGATATAATTCGTTTATTCTTCCTCCTTCCTCCTCGTAGAACAGTATCTTTTCTCACGGATTTCTTTCCATTCCTGTTCAAGAAGGATATATTTTTCTTAACGAGCCCGAGCAACCAGTGCAAGAAGGAAAACCTCGAAAGCCTTGTATCTTGTCGATCAAGGATCGGAAACAATGCGTTGCCCAAAGAAGCCGGGACAAGAACGATCGACAGCCCCGATAACGAGTATCCCAGCCTCTCTTTTCCATTCCCAAAAAAAATTCCCAAAAACCTCCAAGTTTTCCCAAAGCGAAACTTTTACCCGGAATCGTCTTAATTAACCGCAAGCCGGTCCCTTCGAAAAATTCTATGTATATCGTGTAGCCCAGGAGAGGGCTGGGGATATACATTTTCCATCCTTCCCGACCCGAGTTGTAACTCGAACCACGGACGATACGGAAAGCCACGTGGGCCCCCCGTGGGGTAAAAGTCTTTCTCCTTCGCCCCGTTTGCTCGCCATGTGTTTCGTGTGAACGAAGGACGCCGCCAACGGTCGGTTATCGCGAAGTTTTTCGAAAAATTCGAGAGAGAGGGGAGAGGAAGCGTGGAGAGGCTGGCGTGTCCTCCGGAAGAGGTTGGATTTCACGCTCGTAACGAGTGGAGCGGCTATAAAAGCGACATAAAGATCGGCTATTTTGACAATCCTCCCGGTGGAAAGAGTGTCGGGCTTGCTTCCTCTTCTTATCGGCCCTCTCGCTCCCGCAACGACAAACGATAAAGTTTACGAGGGCTCGTTTCTCGGGTGTAAGCACCCAATGTCGCCTCTTAACCGTGTCTCCTTCTCCTTCTTCTTCTTCTTCTTCTTCTTTTTCTTTTCTTTTTATCGCTCGTTGCGGTGTCAGACGACGGATGTTTCCGATCCACGGTCATCATCATCGTCGTCGTCGAGAGGCTAATTCGAGGGAGGATCCGACGAGTTCGATGATTTAGGGGAGTCGTCGCGTGGAGAAGCGTCCAAAATTATTGAAATTTTTGAAGAAACGAGGATGGATTTATTCTGTCCAAGAACATCGATCGATCGAAGGCGAGAAAATCGGTGTCACTCAGGTTGTAAAATTGTGAAAATTCATTCTCTCGACGGAGGATGAGTATAACGCAGAATGAGAGAGAGAGAGAGAGAGAGAGAGAAAGTAGCGGGTCATCGTGACACGGAGGGTGGAGAATGCAAGTCACGGCGGGTAATTGCACCGCGCTGTCATTACCTCGCGTGCAGCCTGCTTCGTAGGTGAAGGTTGCTCGTAGGTGGTGCACCTTTCGGTGGGCTCGATATTCCATCCACGCTCGACAACAGACCTTCGTGGAATCGGCCAACTCCATTTCCCTCGAACACGCCTGACATTTCATCGAGAAGCGAACAGCTTGTGCGAAGAAGTCGGAAAGCTGTTTCCTCCAAGGGGGATCGTTGACACGCTTCTCAAAAATCGTTCTCAACGAAGAATCGTATTTATACGATCCTTTCGAAATGAAATTTAAAACTCGCCATCTTTCTATCAATTTCCCTCCATCCATTTCACGTCTAAATTATTCCTTATACGCGGAATGATACGACACAGAAAAGATATAAAAGGATGTTGGAAATACTTACTCAAGCGGAGTGAATTGGCACGTTCTCGATCAAAACTCGATCACTATCGAAAATCAACACTAACGCGAAATCGAAACGGTACGTATAACACGAAACTCGAGGCGAGGCAAACTATTAACACGATTAACTTTTGAAATCCGCAACGTCCACGACGAGGCACGCGCGTGCATGATCAACGACTGTACGGGAAATCTGGAAGGCGCGATAAGAACGTTCGCGAGGTTGGGACGCGAGCATAAACCGGAAGCAGCCATCCAAGGTCCTCGCAGCGCGCGCTGCGAGTAAATATTATTCTCAAACAGTTCGAAAACATTAAACATCTCCTCGGCGATAGCGCGGGGACACCGTGTTTGTGTACACACGACAGAGGTACACGGGGTCAGCGCGGTTCTCCTTTCCCCTGTCCCTTTCGTTGTGTTACCGCTTTCAGCCAGTTCCATCGAGATAAACGTCGCAAGCGGAACGTCGTCGAACGTCGCCGTGCTGGAGGCTTACCTGGCCCTCGGAAAAACCCGGGTAAAATCGATTTAAAACGAACCCCTCGTTTGGTTTGGGGAGGCTGGATTTGCGAAGAAAACAGCTGACTGGGCTTCTTCTCTTCTGCTTTCTTTCTTTTGGAGGGGGGGAAGATTCGAGAACAATTTTCGAAGAGAGAGAAGTTTCTGAACGGGTCGAAAGAGGTTTTTAAAAGAGGTAAAGAGAATTTTAAAATTGTAATATCTTAGATTTGAAAGGAGCTAGCAAAGTTGACTCTTCCTTCCTACTTTTTTAGATAATAATCTTTGCGAGGAACGAATGATCTTTCAATTACGTATGCGTCGTAAACATCGTGATAAGAGTATAAGGGAAATATATAGAGGAATGTTTTCTCGAAGGAGGCTTGGCTCTCGATCTACGTAGAACGATTCCGAGAAATCAACAGGCGAAATTAAATCCGTCGGATGGACCCGTCTTCCACGTCTCTAACCTACTTACGTGCGCGTCCACGATTCCTTGAAACGTCTAACGAGCGAATACAAATCGGCCGCGCGTTATTTCCGACGTATCACCAGCCGATGCCCAATTCCCGAAACGACGATAATCCAACTGTAATTGATGATCCATTAGCCAGATTTTGAAGTGCAAGATCGCGCGTGACGGCCTAATAAATCCTCGAATTATCGCACCAATAATAGATACGCGGGAACGCGTATCTATCGAGGATATATTTAATCCTGCGATGGGTGAGTCGAAGTAAATTTCTTCTAAAAAAAAAAAAATATCTCCTCGAACGAGATTCCAATAATATACGTGCGAAATCAAAAAAGCTTCTCTCAAAATCGAACTTCAATTCCTCCTTCCATTAATCAAATCATTTCCTCTCTCAACCCTCTGCGCAACCTTCTTCTCCTCGAGTGCGAAAAGAACAAAAACCGAAAAAAAGATCACGCACCGGAAAGGGAGAGGGGGGGGGGTCCTCCCACACACACACACACACACACACACGCACATATACGTGGCCCTTTTTTCGAGCCGCTCCGAACCAGAGAGGTCCCCCGGGACGTCCCAGGGTGCCATTGAACGCGGAACGGAAGCATCGAACCGCGACACCGGGAGTAAGAGAGCAACCCGTAGTTTTCTAAGGCGAATTAAGGCCGCATTATTGCATCGATAATGAAATTTGACGATATTGTGCACTTCGCAGCCGGCCTCCAACCGTGCCCTCCCCTTCCACCTTTGTGAGAAATCGTTCATGGCCGCGTGGCTGACCACCCGCCATCCCCCTCTTCTCTCTCTCTCTCTCTCTCTCTCTCGCGTCGTTATTATTACAATAGAAGCAACCGGTGCAATCGCGCCGGTTCAGTCCCATATCCGAAACGGGAACGCGTTTCATCCGACGTGTGGGGTTGCACGCGCGTGAAATCCACCACGCTCGTTACACGCCTTCGTTAATATCGACGCGTGCGCGATTCCACGACTCGCGATATCAAACAGCTAGATCGATATCTCGTTTAATTTCCGCGAGCCGGCTATTACGAGGGTGGTTATATCGCGAGGGGTGTTTCCTGGGAAATTGGAAACCGATCTTTTCCACAATTTCGCGCGCGTTTGAAGAAATTAGAGAAAGAGAGAGAGAGAGAGAGAATGCAAGTATTATTCGAGTTATCGTTACGTAAAAAGCCATCCGATAGTTACAATCTTATTTATAAATTTATTAATTGCATAAATTCTGTTCTATTTATATGTTATTATACGGAGAAGGAGAATGAAGAATCTGTTTATTTTCAAATCGATATCAAAGTAATCGAAGTAATTACTCAATTTTGCAATTGGAAGCTTTTCCCGATTGATTTTCTGACCTTTCCACATATATATATATATAGATTGAATTTCATCATCGATTATTTCGAGGAAAAACAGTACGCAATTGGTCCGGACGCAAGGTATCCGCTAAATGCGGACTTTTAATCTAAACCGAATAAGAAAAGGGAGGGACGGGTGCAAAAGCTGCGACACGCCAGCACGTTTGTTGATCCAGAAGGAAGAAGAAGAAGCGGGAGCGGCCGATAAGCGGCGGCTTCCGCGAAGTGAACCGCTCTGGCCCGGTTATAAAAGAGAAAATCCCGGCCCCGTTTGTTTGCAGGCAGGCAGCAGCTCGTGGAAACCGTTCTTCCACCGCCCGATCACCGGAATCCTTTTATTGTCCGTTGTATCGCCCGTTCGAAAACGAAACGTTCTCCTCGCGAGGATGGAACACGGCGTCCGAACGTTCTCGCCGTCGTGTGTGGCCAACGCTCGTTCGCGCCTCTTTATTGGGTTTACACGGCGATACGGGACCGCGAAGAAAAATATATCAACCACGGCCGGCCGGCCTCTGTAAAATCGAGGAGAAAACCGCGGCCTCGGTTTTAACGGGGTGACCGCCACCAACCGCCTCCAAACTTGGAAATTCACGGTTTTTTTTAAAAGCTGGAGCTTTTCTTGCGAAGTGAGAAAAGTTTCGTTGGGAAATTTTGCGTTTGAAACGAAAAAAAAGAAACAGATATTTGGATTTGCGAAATCGTGAAGTTTGATCGTGAAATAAAGACGAAGAAAGTAAATTTCGACGATGGAACATTTCGTCTATTTCGTGGGAATATACTTGTTGTATATATATATATATATATATATAAAGGTTGATAAATTCAATTTTTGGCCATTTGTTACGGGAAGGTTCTATCACGCGACGATTTTGTTATCAAAACACTCTTGTGGGGATGGGAATTTGCAATGGATTTAATTTTGCGACGATTCATGCGATCGTAAAATAAGATAGAGAAAGTTGAAAATTGAATTGTCCCCGATATATCGATAGAAAGTCGAAAATTTGTAACGAAATTAAAAATATTCGATATTGGGAAATAAAGTAGCAGAAATAAAATTCAAATATTTCCCAATAAAAACACGTAAATACGTAGGAGAGAAGAAATTTGGTAGTTAAATGGTAGCGTGAAATATCGAAGATAACTCGTTTTCAGTGATAAATGGCACCGGTTTATAGATTGACATTTTACAACGGTGTAAAAAATGTAATAAAACCGAGGCGATTTAAAATTCTCTTTATGAAAATAGAAAAATGAAGAATGATGTTCGTAAAAAAAGGATTGAATAATTGGGAATATTTATTGATTTTTTTTTCTTTTTTTAATAATTGCAGATTTTATGCAAATATTTTACATAAACAACTCAAAAATATTTGTTTATAGCTGTTTAAGAGATGGGTCTTTCAAAATAATTTTTAATATTATTTTTCAGTTATTATACGTTTAAAAATCGATTAAAATATCTCTATGATATATCTCGTAATTTTTTAAAACTTTGAACCACTATAGTTCCGAAGATAGCAATATCCGGTCGACGAGTAAACGATCGTTAGAAGCGCGAAACCTTGCCTTTTAAAACGCTTTTTGATTTATCTCAATACGACGTCCCGTTCCCAAAATATTGTCGTGTAAAGAAATGGATAAATTTTTAAACCGTTCTCCTCAAACGAATCGATCGAAACTTATTAAAATTAGGAAAAACTTTGAACCGTTATAATTCCGAAAGTAACGACTTTCGATCGATGGACGAATGATCGTTAGAAGCGCGGAATCTTCCCCTTTGAAACGCTCTCTCATTCATCTCGATACCATTTTCGGTTCCCGAGATATCGTCGTGTAAAGAGAAGGGTAATTTTTGATCGTTTACTATCCCCGTCCTTGTCCCTTACTCGGATCTCTCGCTCGCACCTCGCCTCACTCGCCTATCCCAAACTAAAGATAAGCGACAATCGATTCCCGGAAAAAAGTAATACGCGATTCCTGGAAGAGCGTAATACGCATTTCCAGGAAAAAATATAGGTGACCGAGTCCATTCACAATGTTCGCGTCAAGTCTTTAAATATCGTGTAAACTTTGAATCGTTATATCTCGGCAACCGATTGAGATATCGGGATGAAACAAAAGGCAAATTAAAGGGCACAGTTTGCTCTCGCGTTCTGAACGGGTTTTGATGGGGTAAAATTTCTTTCGTGAAAAAAAGTAAGTAAAGATTCGTTCATTGGTTTTTACGCGAATGCAATAATGTTTTAATTGCATAAAAATTAGCGATCTACCGATGCTGTTCCACGCTTCGGATAAAAAGCCACCAGAGACGATCGCGGCTTAAACCACGGCCACAAATCAAGCAGCGGAAAGCCGCGACGTTACCAAGAGATTTATACCTCGCTACGAAGTGGGGAGTCTCGTCTTAATAAAGCTTTCCCCGTTCGTCACCCAAGTTTACAGTGCGTGTAAATACCGAATTTAGTCACACGTCTCTATGCGGTGCATCGAGAATTTCATTTCATCGTCCCGCATACTTTGGATACTTTCGAATCGCATTTCTATTCTCCCTCCTTAATCCTTAAATCTTAAAATTTATAAATCTACACATTTTTATCATCTCTTCCACTCTTTCACGCTTATGTTTGTAAAAATAAACTCTACTACGAAACGATCGCTCGACTTCATCGCTCTTCAACTTCAATCGAACTTACAAAAAATCCTTTCGACGGACAATGAATTCAAACGTTAGAATTCCATAGGAGACGTGGAGAAAAAAAAAATGGATCCAAGTATATCCAATCATCGTAATTAAAAGAACGATTACATAGAAGAGATTCACGATAATTTCTCATCAAGGAACTAAACCGGTGAGGCGAATCGGTGTGACAAGAAGCACTATTCCACGGTGCTTGGCCAGAAAGAGGCTCGGTCGCGGAACTCGCGACATCGAGGTCGAAATTACCGCGTTGCCAGGTTCACGGGAGCGGACGCGAGATAGTCGGCTGGCGGGCAGAAAGCGGCGTGGAAGCGGGACACGGCACCGAGTTCAGCAGCCAGGCCGGTGACACGCGCGAGTACGAGCCACCGCGGATCAAACGGTGGAGGAAAGGAGTGGCGAGGCTGAGCGAGGATTATTACGGCACGACGTGCATGGAAAATGCGCGATAGCCGTGATTCCTCGAGCGTGAAAGCCTCTCGAAAGCGGGAGGAGGAGGGAAAATCGCTGCTACCGTTCTCGAAAAATTAAGAACAAAGATTGGCTCGATGAAATATTATATAGATCAACGTGTTATGGAATTTCGCCTCGGTTCGTTGAATTTTGATTTGTAACGGAGATCTCTCTCCGTTGGATGTGGATGAGTCACGCCAGATTCTGTTACAGGGATTTAAAAATACGTCGATGAGCTCGCTTTAATTGGGGATAATCCGGTTCCGGAATCGAAAGGAATTTTCGAAAGATCGAAGAGATTGCGAGTGGAATTATGCGAACAGGTCTCTCGATCCGTAAACTTGTTAATTCGATATCTCGAATTTATCCTTGGAGGAAAGGGAAACTTGTTAAGCCTCGGTTGAGATTGAACAGGCGTTCATTATAAAATTCAAGACTTCCAATTACGTTACGTGGCATTATATTCACGATATTTTTAGGATCGCCGATGAATTCTGAAAACGTGACCTTCGAGCCGAAATCGAAATCGCAATAATGCTGTTGCAAACCGAAGGAACGAGGACGTTTTAAATAAAAGGAGAGAGAGAGAGAGAAAAAAGAAGCAACGATTGCAACGAAGGCACATTTGGCATACTTCGATTAACGTGTAGGGAAATTGACGCTCCATGAATGTAACGAGAGACATTCAAGAGAACGAAGAAACCCCCGAGGAATACGGAATCACTTCCCAAGGACAAAACCACCGAATGGATTAAAAAAACCGTGTGTGCGGTATTCTCATCGAGTCGCGTCGATTTCACCAGAAGAGGAGGAGACAAAAGAGAAAGAGGAGAAGAGGAAAAAAAAAAAAAAAGAAAGCGATGAGGCGTTAATTAAACCAGTAGTCGGGCGGGTAATTAAAACACGTCCCCGGCCAAGGGACCCGGATGGATCTTCTGAAGCTTATCGACACGCCGGCGATTTTCCAAGCTACGCTCACCACGTGATCGGAATACGGTGAAATTGGCCGCGACACGGCCGATCTCCATTCGCGGGAAGAGAGTGAACGGCTTGAAAGGCGGCTGCAACGGGCACTGCCCTACATAATGAAGACGCAAGGGGCGCGCCGCTTTGGTTAGGTAATTAATCGAGATGCGCTCGCTCACGATCACGAGTCGAGCACCTCGCGACCTCGACTTTCCTTTCCGCGCGGCTGAAAAACTGTAAAGCGGAATTTCATCCACTCGAATTTCACTTCTTTCACTTCTCGTACTCGCTCAATCAATTTCCAAACCTCGTGTTAACCGGACAACAATACCGGAAATATTATATCCCATCCCCGATAATATTCCACATTCTGCCGCGGAATGAAAACCGAATCGAAGCAAGGATAGATCGACCGAAGAAAGAAAAAACCTTAATCCCCTTACGAAACGAGAAATCATCCCAGCACGAAGGGTGGCGCGAATAAGTTATCCAGCCCCTTGACTCTCGGGCCGAGTGTTGTCGGCACGTGGATATTGTTTTTAAAAACACCATTAACGAGGATGACTGTCAATCGCCTGGAGCACCGGGCAAAGCGTTGCGGCCGTGCACGCTCGTGTAATCACATTACCCGGTGGAGAGAGAGAGGAGAGAGAAAGAAAACCCGCGCTCCTCGCCTCGCACACAATGGCCGCTGTTTTTGTAGTGCGCTCACGGCGGCCATTGTTACGTCATTATTCGCGTCCTGGGCTAGGGGGCACCGCAGAAAACGGCGGGTAACTATAGCGGGAATCCTCGGTTGAATCGAGCAGCAGACCTGCCCTAAGCGAGCTTTCCGAGGAGGGTAGACGCTCTCTCTCTCTTCTGCTTCCCTTTCTCCAACCCCTCTGTGTTTCGTACCTCTGTGCGCGCGTGTGTACATTCGAAGGTGTTACCTCGTCGAATGGCAACGTCGTAGAGACCCCGTCCAAGGGGAGGACTGGTTTTTATTTCTCTTTTCTCTCCGTCGCCTTTCTCTCTTTCGTCCGTTTAGATAGTCGGTTGACGGGGATGATCGCATTCTCGTGGACGAGAATGGGATCGTTTCTTCTGGCGGCTCCGCGATCCACCGTCACGTAACAATGAAAGGAAAGGAAAGGCCCCCTTGGAAAAAAAGAAAGAAGGAAAAAAAAAAAAAAAAGGAATGTTTGCAGGCGCAACCGACTTTTCCGTGACAGCTGCGGACACTCGAAGGGGCCGTGAAACGAACCGCGGAAGCGAGCGTGTAACGCGTTGTCGCCGTGCATACGCGTGCAAGTTGTGCGAGATGCAGTTCGTCGATCGAACGTTGCTTTATCGGTTGCAACTCTTTATTGGTTTATTCGATTTTATTCTGAAGATTGATCCTCTCCGCTTCTAAATTTTAATTATAAATGAAGAAGAAGGATATTTTCAAGGATATTTGATTCGAAAATTTGTTCGAGAATTTTGATTATAATTGTATGTTTTAATTATCGAGGTTATTTTTGAAGAAAAAGCTTGGCCTCGTTCGATCGGCGAAGGGACGAACGTTCGCCAAGGGGCTGGTTACTTGGTTAGTCTCGAATAAATCGGCAGGAAATGTAATATCGTGTCGACTTGACCCTCGACTCGGTCCCGGGCGGTCTGCCCTGTCACTCGACTCGTCGTTTCACGTTGACGCGGGGTTACTGGTCGCATCAGTCACCCATCTGGCATTGGCTGGGACCTGGACCATCCATGCGTGCCGCCTTTACACCGTACCCTGTTATGCATTTGACTATCGACAATGCGCGCAACATGTCGAGAACGTACCGGAGGGTGCATAAACGACGAGGTAGGATGCGAAGGGGCAGAGAAACCGGGAGCAGATCGAATCGAAAATTAGAATCTCTCTCTCTCTCTCTCTCTCGAAATTTAAGACCTTCTTAAATTTCGTTCATCGAATAATTGATTTCGACAATTTCTATCATCTCTATTAATATTTCAATTTCTTTAATTCCAGATACGGCTTGCCGTGACTTTTTACAAATCTTCCGATACTTTCTTTACTTTTCCTTCGAAAAAAAAAAAAAAAATTGTCGACCGTGTTTCGATATTCCTCGACATTTCACCGACTATTCTACGTTAGGAATACAGTGCTTCGATCTATCTCCAACTGGCAATCTTAATTTTAGAAAATAATCCGCGTCTCCTTCCTCCTCATCCCCAATTCACGGGCCGTTAAAATCGAATTCTCCCGGGAGGACGCATTCAAATCGAGTGAAACCCTTTTTAGCCGGAAGTGGCACTCGACTCGCCTCGAAAGGAGGAAGAGGCAGAACCCCCTTCCCCCCCCTCGTGGATCCACCATTCTCGAACACCAGCATCGGCTAACAGGATAAGAGCGTAGACCGCGAAGAAGACGAGGGGCCGACCGCAAATCGAGCATTCGCCGGCCGCTCGAGTCAATTGGTATTATTAGATTGGTGGGTTGGAGGGGGTGGCGAGCATCCCCCGATTACCGAGCACCCTCTACGTTACCGGCTCTACGTGCGTGATGGTCGGCGGTAAATTTCATTCGAGGAATTATCATGATTGAATCAGCTTCTGCTCGCCCTCCTCTCCTCCTCCGCATCACGGATTCACAACCCCCCACCCCTTCCTCCTTCGCCACGACCATCGTAAATTCACCCTTGAAATTTTCCCTTGGACGCGAAAGAAAGGTGGCGTGCATGCAACACCAGCGCTCGTTGCAACTTTGCACTTTCTTTGGAGCTCTGTTGGAATTTCATTTGTCGAAATATCACTCGATCGCGAGACGAGTTGAATTTTCTTCGCGCGAGCGTAAGTGGAGAAATTTTTCGAGTCATCGAAGCACAGGGTTGATCTTTAAGGGGTTGCAGCGTGGTAATTACGGATTTTTTGTCGCGCAGATACGACGTTTAAAATGTTTATTTACGCCGTGGTAAGTTGCAAAAGTCGTGGAAAGAGATATTGTGAGTAGATGAGCGAAAATGAGAGAGTTTGAAATTAGAAGTAGATCAGTTTGTTCGAAACGAGGGAAAGAAATTATGGGAAAGAGAGAATGATGATATACGATAGTTTTATTTTATTTCATTTTATTTCCTGCCACGTCAAACTTGGCGTAATTTTTGTAAATTATCATTCAATTTTTCTAAAGGCTTCTAAAAATTTAAAATAAAATAGTAACATTTCTTCACTTCTTTCGAAATTTTGTCCACATCCAATCTTTAGACATGGAAGATGAAGTATGAACACGTGTTTGTATAAACACGAATCGTGCCATTACGCTCGCCTATTTCTTAACGCGCATGAGAATGCGTTCTGTCGGCGACGCTTCTTAGACCGCACAAGTGATTTATGCACGACCGTGTCACGGCCAACTTGATACAGTTACAATTCGCTAACTCGACCCTCGTTGACCCGTAATTCGAATTATTTTTTTCCGAACCGAAAATTCGAGAAGGTAATATCTGAAAATCTCGTAATTGAATAATTCTTGCTACTCAACCTAGTTCTTATTTCATTTCAATTAGAAATTTTATCTTTCCTGACCGAACCTAGATTTTATGCTAATTTAATATATTGTCTCTTTTTAAAATTTCTAGACAGATTTTATATATTGATTTTGCGTTTTATTTTCTTCGTAAATTATACGATACGATCGATATCGATTTACTTCTTACTTATCGAGAATATCAACTCAAAATTTGTTAATAAATAATTTAGATTAATAATATTTGATCAATATTTAGATTATCCTCCAATGACATAATATTTTGGAAAAGATATAAAATACGATGCAAACAATTTTGTATCGAAAAACAGAAGATGAATCCATCGAAAACAAATCCAACCGTCAAGCGTCCAAACAAAAAGCAAAAAAATGTATACATATATATGTATATATATATATATAAAACGGTGGAATCTAGAAAAATTTCGTTCGATACTCGAGTTGCGTATCTGTCGCAATCGAATCAGGAAGAGTTTCAAAGATAACAGGGTGTACGCGTGAGCGTGAAAACAATCGGCCACGGATCGGCGGTATTCGATTCGAATCCGTGCGTCTATTTCGATCGATTATCTGCGGAATTAATCAGTCGGCCGTGATAGCCACTCGATGCCCGAACGTTTGTCGACAGTCGAGTCATCGATCGAACGTCGATCGTATCTATCCGGAAACGTACCCTTGGACCCACCTCTCGTTCCAATTGCTTTTATTCATCTATTTCTAATTTTCATCTTGATCCGACCAATCTCGAATTATCAATTAGACGTAACGTATGTTGCGAACCCAGATATTCGTATTCCAATTATTTTTATATAATTTCATTCTTGAACGTTTCTATAACGCGAAACAATTACGTATAACAACGATGCAGAGAAATTTGCAATTGAAATACATTGCTTATTACCAACAAATTATTCGAAATAGATAAATCATTGGTTTATAAAATCTTTTTTTTTTTTTTTTTTTTTTACATTCGAATTATTTTATCTCTTCGCTTCTTTTCATTCTGAGCAATCGATTCGCGACCTTGTTGATCGTTTCTTAGAATTATTCGTCGCAATGTGGATCATCGGATGCCGATTAGATAACCGAACGATAACGATAGGCCTTGCCTCCGATATCTCTGACTTTCCACGGTTATCGGTCACGGTTAAGTTTGCGAAAATTTCGCCGAAAATCACGATGCACTTGTCTGCAGATTGCCCGATAAAGAGGATTCGATCGATTTCGAGTGATCGATCAACTTTGCTAGGAATTTCAGAAATGATTAAAATGATTATTTATTTATAGATCATCGATGGATCACAAGTTGTCGATATTGAAATTCGGACGAAACACTCGGGTTATTCGATGTGAACGACTCGATGAGATTAGAAATTTCTTATCGATTAATAACGCTTCCGAGTTGCAAGTTAAAAATACTTTTAAGAAACTCGTGGACAACGAGCGAATACGAACAGATCTAACGTTATCAAACGAATTGTATACGAATCCAATCAATCAACGCGATTCAACGCAATGGATATTCATATTCACCGGTATTTCTCTGGATTTGACGAGGGAAAAGACGGTCGACAAAATACGTTGCGCACACGAATATATACGTCCTTTTCATACATGGTCGATTCTTGGAAGCGGGTTTCAAGGTCGCCGCAATAACAATTACCAGCCATTCTGAAATTCATAGTCTCGTCGGGTAATGCGATCGGGCGATACGCGTTTACGGGTGGATCCGCAAACACGAGGGGTTGGCCCCACTGGCTCGGGGATAAACCTCGAGTGACGGCGAGGGGGGGGGGACACCACTGAAAAAAACTGCGGAAAAACCGGAGGGCGACGACAATGGAGCGGCCTCCCCGTATGGGAGAAGAAAACGCTTGCGATGTTCCACGGCCTGTCTGCCACTGACTTTTGCAAACAGTGTTTTTGAAACGGATACGTTTCGTCGATGCGATTGGTGAGATGTAGAAAGTGAACGAACGAACTTTATTATTATTCTTATATTCGATTCGATTTTTTTTCTTTTTTTTTTTTTTTTTTGATATAAAAGTGGCATATAAAAGTTTATAAAATGACGAGGAAGAAAAAGAAGTTTGATTGGTGTTAGATCGTGGAGGGGGGTTTTTAGAAATTTAAATACAAAATATATATAAATTTTTGTACAACAAGTTTTGTACTTGCCTTCGAACCTTTGGAAGATGTTCCACGTAATGTATATTGATACATGTACGATTTACATTACAAATTTTTTCTTTTTCGATTAAAAATACCATGCATCAACTTAATGATATTGTATGTACGATGATTAGATAATTAGATCAAGATCGAGAAAATCAAGACGCAAACGTGATAGGACGTGTCGGGTGATAAAAACGTCCAGGGATATCGTTTCTCAATTTAAGAATGCAACGATATATACAAGTAGAGGTAGAAATATTCCACCAAGATGATATCTAACTTGTGAAAATTATTTGCTTAATCCTTCGTACGAAAGGAAATAATTGATGTCTATTCAGAGAAGGAACTATCCGGGAATAATTAACACTTGGAAATTAATTCTCGATTAAATATTCATCCTTCATCGATCGATCACGAAATGACGTGACTGAATATTGTATAAAACACTCGATAATTTTCCTGTCAACAAAGTCAATTCTAATTTTCTACTATATATTTCTACTATATATATATATAAAACATCGAGAAAACTATATTACTTCATCCTACGTACTTTCAACGTATCGAATTAATTTTTTATTTTTTTTTTATCGTAACGAAGCATATAAAAAATTTTAAATTTCGGCACATTTATTCAAATCCAAAGCGAGAATTCTTTTCCATGTGCGTGAGAAAAAATAATAGCAGAGTTCTAATCCAAAGTACCAGACCGACACCAAATCAAACAAACACAAAGATGAACAAACAGGAGATCAAAAGGGCCAAGAATTGACAGACTTTATCAGAGTCAACTCCTCGAAAAGAGAGGAAGTTATCCGGCAGGAATCTGGGAGGAAAGGGAATTTCTGGTGTATGCGCGCATCGTTAACGCGTAATTGGCGAAATGCAATGGTCGTGGCACAGCCTTCGGGGGTTGATCGTTTCAATAGCGGGGCTTACGGCTTAGAAATCCGCCCCGAATCTCGCCATCCCCTTTCTCCAACCCCGTTCGGCATTACTGATTACAGAACCGCAACGGCGGCGACGTGGCAGCACGTGGCCCACGTCTGCGCCCGTCACAGTCACACCGGCCAATTTGCGTTTCCGTAATTTCCGCCCGACAATGGACCACCCCGTATATAATCGCGGCCTCGATGGATAATCCGCCACGCTATGAAATCGGGCTACCGACCGTCGTGTGCACGCGTATTCGCATCGATCGTTTCTCCACCACCGGATTCAACCTTGTTTTTCGCACGGTGATTCGATCGAAGATGAGATCGTGGTTGAAATTTCGGAGAATGCGAATTTATACGATAGATTGTTTCCCTCTCTACCTGGAATTTCGTTCTAGATTTTGGAGGGGGGTTTGGACGATTCTTGATTTATATATATTCTTCTAAGTTTGAAACTTTTAGGTTTTGAAAGAAGAGGAGAGAAGAAATTTCGACCGAAAGTCAAAAAAACAGACGGACAGAAGAAGCTGTTCTCGTGGAAAGACAAGGAAGACTCGTTGGCTGGCCTGTCCCCTCGACGCCCCTCGGATGGAGAAAATTTCGATCCTCGCCGGGAAAATCCTTTCGAAAGATTTGAAATGCAGAGGCAAAGCACGGGGCGGCTTAGCCGGCTCGTAGAAAACAGGTCAGAGGGGCCTGAATTCGAACAATGGGACGCGCAGCGGGGGTGTTCCAGGCCCCGTGCACCGTCCATCTATTTTCCTTTCGAATCCTTCCGAGAATTTTCCGCTCGACAAAGGGCCGGGTCGAAACCTGGCCCTTCCTCGCCGATTCCTCGGGGAAACTGTTGACAATCCCGGGCGAAAAACACTTTACTGCGGGCAACGATTTCGCACAATGGAATTAGTGAACGGCGCGTCTGGAAATCCGTTTAGAGTCGCTTCTTGCGGTTGAATGCCACGTCCGAGACACGGTGGATTCCACCATGGATGGAGGTTGTTCCGTGTGTTGTGACCGAACGATCGACGTCGGCAAAGGGAGTCAGTGTCCGCTCGATGCAAACGTGTCAATGGAATTGTCCTGCGGTTGGGTGACGGAAGTCTTGGACGAACGGGTGAAATAGCGAGAGAAGTACTTTGTATCGTATTCGTGAGTCTGAAAATCGAACGAATGTCGTAGAATTCGTCGTTGGGAATAATTTTCGCGTGGAAAAGGCCGCAGAGAAGCACGAAAGGAAACGAAGAATTAATCGAGTGATGGAATATATCCTCGACTCGACTCGGCTCGGCTCGATTCCGCGACGAATAATACCCGTCATCCCCGATGTCCGACGGGGAACAAAATGGCATCAGCCTCGAAAATCACGGCCGTATCCTCGATATGTGACTCGAATAATGGCCACCTACCAGGTGGGGGGGTAAAAGTTGTCGGTACAATGGTCGCGGGAGGAAGCTCACGAAACGGGATCTAGGCAAAAAGGGGTTGTTAGCCAGACTACTACTACTACTACGCCTCTCCCTTCCTTCCTCTTCTCTCCGCTGGGTTTGCGCATGCAACAGGCCCGGAGCGCACCACTCTTTATTTAACTGGAGCAGAACAGAAAGATGTGAATGCTTGGGATGTGGATTAAAAGCAGCAGCAGCAGCTCGAGCGAGATGCTCGATCCGGAATTAGAGGAGGAGTGTAGCGGAGGGAAAGGAGAGGGTTACGAGGAGGAATACGAAAAGGAAGGGAAGGGAGAGCTAGTTCTGGAGAGGATCATTTGAATGAGAAATACTACACCTCGCGCACCCACCCACACTTCCATGGAAGTCCCGTGCGCGCAGCAGCTTTGTTTGATACGGCGCATTGTGCTCGCTGCCACCGGTTCACTTTATACCTCCCTCCCCCTTTGCAAGCGCACAGGTATACAAGCGCGTGGTCGGCGTGCGTACACCGATCTGCGTGCGCGTATGCGCAACAACGTGGCCTCTTCTCTCTCTCTCTCTCTCTACTTTTCTTCTACGCTTTTCTTTCTTTCTTTCTTTCTTTTTTATTATTCTTTCTCCTCGCTCAGGCAGCCTCCGCTTCAAACGGGTTGAAAATCGTATTATAATGAGAGCGGGGGACAATGAGAGAGCTCGGCCAAGTTGCCTTATGCCAATCTCGCAGTGTGTGCGGAGGCGGTTACGATTTCAATGAAGGGAGAAACCGCGTGAAAGAGCAGTGGATTCTCTTCCTTTGGACGATAAGATTCGTTGTGAAATTTTAACCTCGTATTGCACACCGATGGAAAAATTTCAAAGTTCGATCGAGCGGTGACAATTGATCTCGATTGATTGAAAGATTTAGTTTTACGATGTTGCACGATCACGATTCGTCATTTTTCCTTTTTTCTCTCGAAGGATTTTCGCGGTTAAAATTACTTGGAATTTGCACGTAGGTGGAGGAAATTCGAAGCAGCCGGTCACGCACCCGCACAAAGTGTCGCCCTAATCGCGTGTCCGGCAACGAGACGCGCGTGGCAGGGCGCTGCAACGGCGCCGATAACGGAATGCACTATCCGCACGAACCTAATCCGCGGGGCCCTCCGCGAAATTTATCTGGCGACGAGGACAGATAAGAACCCGGCCCTCTGCTTTATCCCGGCCCCGGTTAATAGTGATCTCGGTAAGCTCTCGAGCGAAAGGTAGGTTAGGCGTGGCCGCGGATAAACGTGAATTTCGATTAATCGGGGCGGGGGTGGCCACCGCTCGATCCTCGTAATCCCGCATCCTCTCGCGGGCCATGCGTGTGAAGGCGTGTGTAAGAATGTCGCAGAATCTTCGTCCAATTTTTTTTCTTTTTTCTTTTTTTTTTTTTCCTCTTAAAAAAAGATTGGTTTACTTGAACTTGGTTGGAAGATCGATCGGATTTATTTTTTTTTTTTATTTAGGAATATTTTTTCGAATCTGACGCGAATAATCGATAGATAAAATGAAAGAGCAGAAAATATAACGAAGCGAGAATAAAGAAAAAAAGAAACGATAATAAAATTCTTGGTGTTTCTTACCTAAGACGTACATAATTGAATTTCTCGTCTTGTTCGATATGATTCCAAGAATGATCGCGGGGAAAGCAATCGAAGATATCGTGATAGAGCGAGGCGTGGTTCGATTTTTGAGAGGAAGAAGGCAATCGGGGTAAAACCGAGGTAAATTCAGGTCCCCGATATCTACGATCTGGATAAGCCAGCCGTAAGAAGCGTAGATAGGGGCCGGTTACTACAAGAAAGGGATAAACGTGAATTTCGATTAATCGAAGGGACAACAAGTTGTTATAATCTCGGGGTGTATATACCCGAATAAACGAGGGGCCACCGTGTAATCTGGGGGATGAAACCGGAAATCACGTCCCAACCGGTACGTTTCATTAGCCGGAGAACTTATAAACAATAATGGCAATAATGGTCCCCGGTTAAACTGTTCGTGCGTTTAACTGGTTAGAAACGAGAACGCGTATTACGGGGGAATTTACCAAGGCAATTTGTCACGCAATTCTCTAATCTTGGATATTCTAAGGTATTATATCTTTCCTATAAAAACATCTCCGTAATTGATAGTTTCGGAATTCGATCTCTTTGGAAGAAAATTTTAAAAACACGATGAAAAAGGGAATTCGAAATTCTGTCTACGTTTTTTATCCCATCAGACGATCCATTCATTCATTCATGATTAATGTGATGAAAAAAGGGGAAGAAGAGTGTATAATTTTTCCAGAATGAAGTGCCAATGCTTCGTCGAAACGAATCATCCCTTTTTCGATAAATTAAATGCGCGATAAAAATTATAATAACCCTTTGAAAAATCTAATTTTTCCGGAGCAAAGTGTTTCGAGGAAGAGGATTAAAAAAATGAAATTCTTTTTTCTCGTTTATTTGTCATAAATTAAATTGAATATAAAAATATAGGGGGGAAAAAACAATTTGCAGAGAATTTAATTCTTTCTCGGAATAAAAAAATTGAAAGAACTATCGACCAAACATTCCTACGTTTCGTGCGGGCCAATCCCCGCGAAGAAGACTCGCGAAGAACTTGTTCGTTTTTTCGTTTCTGAACGCAGAAACGAAAACTTTCGACTTCCAATTTACGAAAAGGCTTGGTCTCGCGACGAATTCGAGGAGAGCAACAGCTCTCACTCGCGGATTTCCAGCAAAGAACACTGAGGGGAAAGAGGGTGGGGAGGGAGAGGCGGGCGAAAGCTTAAAGGGCTTGCAAGATAGGTGAAGTTAGACAACAAGGAGGATGCGCGCCGGGCTTTATCGCAGACAGCAGGATAATTAAATTTGTCGTGGTGATTTATGGCGTTGCACGAAGGGCTCGCCGATGCGGGGATGGGTGGTTGATACGCTTCGCTTCTCTCAGTTACGTGGCGCCAGCCTCCTCCCTCTCTTTCCTTTTCAGAAAATTCTTCTATCGATAGGACAGGTGATCGACGAAAATTACGAGTTTCAGAAAAACTCGCATACGTTGCAATTTCAACGGTTTCCTTTTTCTCTTTTACTCTTCGAGGAACGACGATGAAAAATATTGTTTTTTCTTTTCTTTTTTTTTTTTTTAGTCTTTGAATACAAATAAAAATTAGTACAAACGATCGAATACAAATTGAATACGATTAAATTGAGTAGGAATAAAAATTACATTGTACTGTAAAAAGATTGTCACCTTTCTCGAGGCGATCTATGAATGAATTTTATTAACGAATTTTAATCCTTCGAATAGGATAAATCGCGCGGACTAAATCATTTATAAGTCTCGTTAAAATAAATATAAACGTCCGGAATCAAGTCAAGTTTGGAATAAATCTTTCGAAATTAATTATTAATTATTACGATGGATATAATTAAACGTTTCTCTCTTCGTGTCATTCGATAACATCAATTCGTATTAACTTGAATCTTATTTTTTACTCGCGTAAATTTACCGTTTTACGTGTACGATCGAACCAAATCGATCCAATATACCAAATATATTGACGAGTTAACAACTCGAATCCGATTATTTCCACGATTAAATTTTACCAAATGTTAGAGCAAACGTGCAATTCGTCAAACGGAATTCGAAAAGAGGAAACGAAGGAACGATAAATGAAAGGGACGCTAATTGACGCTATTCCTTCCTCCTCCTCCTCCTCCCCATTCTTCTCCTCTCTTCTCCATTGTCAATCACATTTACATTTACATCCCCCCCAAGGCGAACGTGTAAAACGTCCCACGGATTGTCTCTTTGGTGTCTCGACAAATCGTCACCGCCCCTCGAGGACGTGCAAGGATCTATCCCCTAAGACAGGTGTCGTCAAAACAGTCCATTAAAAGTAGAGACGACCTCACCTACCTACCAACCTAACTACCTACCTTAGCTAGTCACCGAAAGAAATTTCGCGTCGCCTCTCACGTTCTGGTGAAAGTTTAAAGGCGGACGCCAGGGTAACAGGCGCAAAACACGAGGCCCCGTGTTAAAAGGGAACGCCTCGTGGATGAATAATTCACCACTATCGACGATTTACCAACCGCCGTGGTTCAGCAGTTCGCGAGGCTGGTGTAAAGCGTAGCTGGGGGCAGATAAGAGACCGTATCGTCTGAGATTTCTCGCCCAAAAGAAAAGAGAGGAGGAGAGAAAATTCGTCCTCTCCCTATCGGGGAAAATCGAGGCGAAAAGAATTAGGGTTGTACACCTCCTCCAAGGAAGAGGAGGGCTTGGAGAAGAAACTTCTTTTCCGATCCCTCGGTGGCGAGGTGTCTCCCGCCTTGTTAAATATTCAAGCCTGTAATACAATATCCGCCGTGTAGAAGGCCCGCCACGAGAGGGATAAACGATTTGCAAGAGGGAGGGATGGGGAAACCGCCGCTGGAGAGAATCTGTTTCTCTCTGGCCCATGTGTGACGTCGTCGTCTCGAGACGTTTAGGAAAACACGAAAACGCTGGTTGAAAACGTGGCTGGCTCGTTTTAATCCTTCGATTGATTCCTCGATCGCGTGCCGAGTTTTATAATGGAGAGGGGACGGCGGGGGACGTTGACTCGTCGAGGAATCGAAAAAGGGAGAAAGGTCGGAACTTTGGAATTAATTGGAGGGGGAAAATGTGGTATTGCCAAGTTTTTCGTTGTTCGCAATGGACAAATTGAAATTCTCCGATGTTTGAAATAAGTTATTACGCTATCGTTACAAGTTAATGACACGCGAGATAAATCGCGTCACAGCTTAACGAAACCACCGACGAATCCGTGATAACACGATGATCGTTCGCAGAGAGATCTTGTTCGCAAGAAGACGTTCGCAACCCTTTCGTTGAAAAGGCAGATAAAGAGGCCACGTGATATCTGATACGCGATAAAAGCAAATCCCTGGCATCGTTAACCATGGTAATTGGCTGCACGGTAATAGGCAAACGATGACGACGTGTCAACGACACGTGACACGTCGATGAACTCGTAAACACGATAAAAATACGCTCCCGCCGAGAGTTTTGGAGGGGAAGTTATCTTTTTCGCGGCTGATTGCACGGGGTGTCGCGCGAAAGGGCAGGAAATTTGCAATATTTTTCAATGGAGGGGGAGCGGGGGGCGGGTTGCGCCCGGTGAATGAAAAAGAGAGATTTTCTCTCGAGGGAGGGATACGGGAGGCTCGTTTACTCCGTTTTTTCTTTTTTTTCTTTTTTTTTTTTTTTTTTTTACGCCACTTTACTTGGAAAAAAATCTCTCCCACGAAATAAGCTGTTTAGCGGACATCAGTGGAATTTGTGGACAGAGAGAAAATTTTAAAAAAGGAGCCAATAATTTTCATCGTTCAACATTCGATCGAAGTTAAGAACATTATTTGTATTTGAGAATGCTATTCGAAAGAAGAATTGCGCACGTGTAACGTGGATTTAATATTCAATTCGAATACACGATCGGAGATATTAGTTTAAGAAATAAAATCGTTATTATTAATATTTATTATTTATATACCGTAACATTATATATTACTTTTAATACTATTAAAAATAGTATCTGTTACTATCCACGTGTTACTATTTACTCGTACAAAATTATAACATTATATAAAGCTTTTCACGTGATATCTATATCGTTTCGATATCACATTGTATATTCTTCCTCCACTTCTACAAATGAATTGTTCAAAACTTATATTAAAATCTCGTAATATCATATCGAGCGTTAATAAAATCAATATCGGAATATTCATTTATTCTTTGCCCGCTGAAATTTTCGAATTTTCGCAAAAAAAGAAAAAAAAAGAAATAAACACGACGATAGACAGAAAGTTTCCTAAGAAATCCCGAATCGAGAGTTTTCTTCTTCTAGCCAAGATTCGCGTAAGCTCGAGAGGAGGGAGGAAGAGGAATCGCGGACTAAGTTGGCGAGGGACGGTTATTTTAATAACGTTATAATAAGACGTCGGGATTGATGCTGAACTATTCGCTGGCAGCGTAACGGCAGCTTAAAGGAACGGCACAGAGAGACGTCTAGATCTAAAGGGTGTCGCCTACGAGTCATTAACATACTTACTACCGTGCCCGTGGCTACGGGCGTGCACCGCGCTTTTACACAGTTCTCCGCGGAACTCCCTTTTTTTCCGACGATAAAATTAAACGAGCCGATTTCTGCCGCGCCAAGGTTCCCGTTTGTATCTGTCCACTCCTCTCTCTCTCCCTCTCGAGCCGATCAACTCGATTACCACTACTCTATTGTCGTATAATATACACGCTGCATTTATTACGATGCAACGTGACGAAAGACGGATCTTCTACAAGATGAGAAATTTCACTTAATTCTAAATATTTTCGTGGATAGCTCGCAATAATAAAGGAATCTTAAAGAGAATCTTGAGAAGATTGATTCATATTTATTAAACGTTTTTTTTAATCGATCTTCCGACATTTAAAATAGAGAAGAACTCCAGTTAAATCAGCTGTACCTTGAACCCTAAACAATAATATAACACGAGATCGTTTCTTCAATCCGAGAAAAGTAATCTAGAGATAGGTAACGGATGTATTACCCGAATGAAAAGGTGTGTACAAACGGGGTAAGGAATCAGGGCGGCTACCCTTCTTCCTCTGGATAGAACCTTTCTCCTCGATCGCCGGCGACGGTGATCGAGAGACGGAGAAGTTGGGCACAAGAGATAGCGCCTAAATGAAAAGGCATAAGGAGAGGAGAAGCGGCGATCATCAGATTTACATTGGTCCCGATCCAGGGATCGCCCCACGGCGGGGTTTAGAGGTGCAATAAAGGAGAATGTTTGAACACGAAGAGGCCTCGGCCTCCGGCTCTCGCTCACTCTCTCTCTCTCTCTTTCTCTTTCCTCTCCTCGCCTCGCCTCGTGGCCTAATCGTTTCTCCCACCATCCTCGCCGATAGAAGTGATCGTGGCCGATGACTTTACGGGCGTCGATGCTCGTTCCCTTGATTTACGACGCCCCTAACCTTCGCCGCGTTACCTACATTGTTTCCACCGCGTTCGTTTCTCTTTACACAAGCTGCTCCCCGAGCGGAGAGAAACACGAGACCTCGAGGCCTAATGGCGTGCACCGTTCCTGTCCTCCGTCGTTCCTGGCGAGACGACTTTGTTGGGGTTGCGGCCAGAGCGTTATGGGGTTGCAGAGACTGAGGCAATTTCTTCTTTTTGGAAATTTCAAGATTACAAAGCATTAATTTAAGCTTGTAAGTTTCGAAAAGGGAATTCTTTTTAAAGAATTTTTCCATAAAGATTTCAAGATTCCAAGATCGTCGTTTCTAACTTGATCTCAAAAATTATCCTTAACGAGAGATCTGACTACTGAATCGATTGTTCGTTCGCGTTTCCCTCCGAGAACGGAACCTTTTCTCTTCCGTACAGCTGCGCGAAAAGAGACGGCGGAGAGGCCAGGTACGGCAGTTTCTGGCGCTTTCATCGCGCCATGGTTTTTTAGAGGACGCGGAGGCGAGAGCAGCTGCGTGGCGCACGCGTAAAAGGGGAAATACCTTGGCAAATCAGATGCTACGAAACGACTGAATTACGAGCACCGAGGTCGTAAAACGCGGAGCCGAGTAACAACTTAATTGCCCGCGCTCGCGCCACTCCACGTAACGCGTATTAACATAATTAAGAGGAATCGGATTGCTCGTTGATCGAAGCCCCGCTTATCTCCCCGCAAATTTTCAACGGGATTAATTCATCCGCCGACGTTTTTCTTCCTCTTTTTTTTTTTTCTTTCCTTTTCCTCGATGTTTCATCATCGAGCGATTCAAGAATGCGAATGCCTAAAGAAAAATACAACGTGATTGAAACGCTGTTCCAAATTTTCCAATCGATCCGACTGTTCGCTATCTTTGATCACAAATCGATCGTTCCACTCGCTGTCCACGTTCGAGTAGAAGATTCGCGATATTTTTCCCCCACGTGGCCGTGTTCTCTCTCGAGATACCTAGGCCAGCCACGGGCAGAGATGTGTTGTTTTGCAGCGGCCGGAATAGATATCGGTGGTGGCTGGCGCGGAGACAGGGAACCGCCACTATTTCTGACAAGAAGCTTCTTCTTCTTCTTCTTCTTCTTCTTCTTCTCGCCTCCTCTCGTCCAACGTCACGCCTCCCTCTCTCCTGCCCCGTTCCCTCCTCTTCCTCCCCCAAGAGGCAAGAGGAGGAGAAAGGGGAAAGTCGCGCGTTAATAGAGGGCAGACGCCGAAGCGGACAGGAATAACCCATCGGGATGTCACACTTCCATATAGACATCGAGCTGTTTCGATGATCCCGTTCCCTCTTTCGCTCGCTCGACCGAGGAAAGTTTGAGGTTAGCCTCTTTCCAAGGGATTGGAGGAGGAAGCGTGGTCGAAGTTTGAGAAGGGTTGAGCGAAATAAGAAGAGACGTCGAGAAAAGAAATGAAAAATTCTAACGAGAGAGATTGATAAAGATAATCGGGTTAGACGACGGGGATATTAAGGAGGTGAACGATTAATGTTCCTAGAGTTGCGGATAATTTATCGTTGAATTTTCGGATAAATAGAAAATTTGAAAATACGAAGATCGGGAGGACAATGAAGTATCATCGCAGGCCTCAACGATCGATCACGGTTAACGGGCGAAACAACGGAGCCAAGATGAATGGAGGAACGAAATGCGTGAAACGGTGAATGAATTTATAAGATTTATGAATCCACACACCGACGTCTCTGCCCGCGTTTATCTCAGCAACAATTCGTATTTTCCTCTTCGAATCGAACGGAAAGAGGGAGAGCAGGAAAGAGAAGTGAAGAATCAACAGATTCGATCGTGCGAAACGTGACAAATTTGCGACAATTCGCGTTAACTCGTTGCGTTATTCGGTGGGGAAGGATCACTCTTTGAAGTCTCGACTCTCGCTGTTAAACGAGTCGCTGTATTATAAATCTCCCTGGCGACAATCGCGCGGTGCCAACCGTGTATCCGGCACTTTCCACTTCTCGAGGAGGTGGAAACGCGTACAGCTTTCGAGCCACACGCGATTATTCGTACGAGAAAATTTTCCGCTCCAATTTTCAATCCAAATCTCTCTGGCGTTGAACGCCAGAAAGTTGACAAAAGCTACCACTGCGGTTAGATCGATTCTCGTTCGAGGAGACGATAAACAACACGAACCACGCAAGGCGAAGAAGAAGAAGAAGAAGAAGAAGAGAGGCGAGGAGATGCTCCATCGCGAGGACAACAAAGCGGGCCGCTTCAAAAGAATCCATCAGGAGGAAATCCATCGGGTGAACGTATCTCGTGGCACATGCGTTTGTAAATCCTCAATTAACAAGAATGTTATGATTCACCGTACATGACGGGACGATGAAACGATGCCGCGCGGCTTCGTAAGCAGCGGGCGTCGCGCGAGGAAATCGCGATCCGCGATCGGCGCGGCGGGCATCGAGAAAGGCGGCCGCGGAGGAGGAGGAGGAGGGGGGGACGCGCGGCGTGCATGCACGTGCGCCAACTCTCCTCCGCAGCAAGGCCGGGCATTCTAAGTTTTCGCCAACTCTCTAAGTTTATCCTTAAGCTCGGTGTCACGCGAGCGGCCACTTAGCGAGAACCTCGATGGAAGACAAGGGCGGTGGAGACACGCACCTGCCGCTGCTTACCTGGAAGAGAGGAAAGCCGTGGAGAAAGAGGGATGAAATTTGAATTCTCCCACTCCTCCTTTTTTTTCTTCTTCTTCTTTGTTCGATCGATTCTCGAGATTTTGTTTCGTGCGGAAACATTTTGTTTCCCCATCCATCGAGAATATTTATTTATCGTGCTAACGCTTTTCTTCGCTCTCTGATAATTAGGAAAATAAAATAATTGATAAATGAAGATATACGGGATGGATACGTTTGGTTTCGTGTGAGAGAATGGAACGAAATGAAATTTTTAATCCTTTATTTGGTCGGTCAGTGTTGTATATTTTTCATTTTTTTTTTTTTTACATTACAAGGAATGACAAGATTTTTAGTAATCTCCTAACGATGCTCCTAATACTAATGCTCGAAATATTTACGTACATTTTTTTTTGTCGTACATTGTTCGTTTCTTCGTAAGTAAAAATTCGTTTAAAAAAGAAACGTCATTCGATTAAATAACGCTACACAACGATTTGGATTAAATCGGTTTGTTGAACGAGAGTTTTTTTTTTTTTCCTTTGTTTGGATAGGATAGGTTGTAAAATTAAAATCTTCTCTCCTCTTATTATTCTTGGGAGATTACTCGGGTTTGAGACTCCGTGGTCGATGCTTGAACAAACTCGAAGATCTGAACTCGTTATCTCGAGTAGACAAAGATTTCGTAATAAGATTCTTTTTACCACACGCAATTGGATGGATGTGACTACGTTGCACAATTGTTCACGACAATTCGAGCAATTCTTCGTGGATCTATTCTCCGTGGAAAAATTGAGAGAACGCGAGAAAAAAAAAAGAAAGAAAGAAAGAAAGTATACGAATGTTGGAGCGAAACGCATTTCGAGTCGCCAATCGGAAGAAACGGATTCCTCAATTTCTCCTCGACTCCGGAATGGACGAGTCACGAGCACTCGTCAGGGCGAAGTTATCGGCCCAATCGGAGATGCTGGGCCCATTGTCGAAGAAGATAAGCAAAGGCAAAAGACTTCGACGCCTGTCCGTCCCTCCATGGCCCCGGATGACCACCCAAGATCTAACGCCTATTCGTGAATGACAAATGCGCCCTCGCGGTGCATCGAGGTCGCTGTGGGAACAGCTTGCTCCCGAGATAATGGCCGAGATCCTCTATCGCTAGACCAGTTTTCTCGCATTCTTAATACCGGTGACACGAGAACGAAGGGAGGGTTAATTTTTTCTACACCCAGGGTCGCGATTAATAACAATAATAACATCGTCGCGCGAAAAATAGTTTTTCCATTGCGATAAAATTGAGGATTGTTTTTTTTCAATAAAAAGCGAACGTTCGTATTGGAAAGTTTATCCGCGATACCAACCGATTGTTTATAAAAGTGAACAACCAGCGACAAGCGACGGAACAAAGGTATACGTGTATACATGTACATATACATACATTCCTCAAAACAAAACTCGAATATAAACAGTGTAAGCCTCGAACGTTCGTCTGAATGATTCTTGATTTCGGTAGTAAGAAATCGTCCACCGAGGAAAGCACTTGGTCCTATCTGGTTGAATGATGAAACTCGCGTAGATAGCGATAGGTTATAGAGAAGGAGAGAGGCGTAGATAAGGCGGGTCAGATAAGGCGAGATCACGGGAGGAAGAGGTCCTTTCCGTGGACAAAAGGAACGAAGAAAGAAAAAGGGAGAGAGAGAGAGAAAGTACCACGCCCACACGCGACGCTGACAGAAAGAAAAAGATCGTGTCGCGATCGTGGACGTGGTTCGCACCAGGCCGGCTGACTGATCCTCTCAGCGGCGCGTCTTTCAATACTCGCGCGGCGGAGGACCAACGCTGATTGTCGTCGCGCTTCGCCTGCGTGTTTTGTCGCCAAATCGGCGGGACGACGACATCCACGTCTCCCGCGGCGGCCACGGCCGATTACAACAATCGTTTAACAATCCGACGATCGTCGCTGGATTTCCTTCCACGAAAGGAAAGATCGAAGAGGAAATCGATAAAAGGTTTAATTTAATTCTAATTTCTAATCTCTTCCAAGATGAATGTTATTGGGGAAAAGCGTGAATTGTGACGAGGAATTGTGTGTATTTCGAGAGATAGGAGCGAAAATTTCGAGAATAAAAATTGAATGTTTATAAAATTGGAATGTTAGTGGCCCGAATAATAGAGATTCTGATTCGCTACAACAGCTGTTGTATCTCAAAAAAAATATCGAAAATGTTTTATCTTCAAAAATATTAGATTTCGATTTAAAGATTCGAGCCTAATATCGTATACAACATTTCCCCTGTTGCGATTCGAAACGAGATTCGCCCCGAGAAAAACAGGGGTTTGCAGGGGTTGCAAATCGCTAAACCCATTGTTCTATTCGCGAAAGGAAGGCAGAGCGGAAGGCTAAGGTCGCGATCGGCTCGCCCGACCCTTTCGTTTCTCTCTTTGCCGAACGTAATGCAAATGGACGAGCGGCGAAACGTCGAAACTCACGTCCCTCACTGGCGCTGCCTGAACTCTCCACCCGTGAAATCAGGCTGCGCTGACGTGTTACAAGACAGAGCCACGCAGAGGGCAAACGTACCACTTAACACCGGGCCGTCGTCGGGCTCTCGAGTCACGCCGATCATCTCGACGATCGACTCGCAAGGAATTCGATCGATTGAACGAGTCGCCGTGAAACGACGACGGGCGTAATCGGCGGAGGAGACTCGGCGATGCAGGATGTGATCCGAAATGAATCGAGAATAAGGAAAATTCTTTCACCTTTTTCTCTTCGTGGGCTCGAAGAGCTCGAAGATCGCGGCTGGTTGAAGGGGAAAAAATCACGCGCGATTCGATCGAGTATATGGAGAAGAAAATTCACTGGCAACGGTCCATGCTTCCGTAATACGAGCCACAATTTGTTTCCAAACGGGAAAACGGACTATTTTCAGCGATTTCTTTAGCGAGTCTATCTAAGTTTCTGATATTTTTGTCAGAATGTTTTATAAAATATAGCGACGGTAAATCAGTTGTGCCGGTGGCATTCGTGCTTGAAGAAAATTCAAAGATTTTTTCTTAATCAAAGATCATTAAGAAGGCTCGAAAACGAAGCCTCAAAGAAATGAAAAATCGTCGTCGAATAATTACTTCGATTTAATTACTTCACGATCGAATGATTCGCCTCCATTTTACTGTTCTCGCCTCGAAACGGTTGGTATATAAAAATGGCGGGAAATGGTTTCGAAATTCGATGGAATTTCGAAAGGGATCGGGGAATTTTTTTGGGAGGGAGGCGAGAAAGAGCACGAGTCGATTTTTCGAGATTCTCGTGGCGCGCGTTCCCTTTTTCAGGCCGAACGAATTCTGAAGCGGCGACCGGGTTATATTTAGCCCGGCTGAGGTCGAAAAACGAACTCATCGTGACTCTCTCGAAGCCGCTCTCGGTTGGGAAACACGGTTATCGTTTCTCGAGCTAGCGACGAGAGGAGAGAAAAACTGTCTGGTGCCCGCCATTGAAAATAATTCAGAGGCGTTCTCGTTGGATTCTCTGGAAATATCTACGAGACAATGAACGCTCGCCCGAGATTCTTCTGCTTATGCGCGACGTGTAAAAAGCACGAGCGAGCTCGAATTCGAAGGGACGACGAGACAGAATTTGACGAGGACAGAGGGAACGAGGGGGAGGGGGGAACTAAAATGGAGTTTCGTTAAATTTTTCGTCGGATTCAACGGGGGACTTCTTTAGCACCGGGAATCTCTGAAAATATCTCCGCGATTCGTCTCGAGTAATGAGTGGCGTGCGAGAAACAGGGAAATTTTTATGATAATTTACGTTTAAATTGATGGACAAGTGGTTTTAATTGAAACGTGAAGTTCAATTAAAGACGTGGAAACTTTTTAACATCGCTCAAGAATTTTCGACGACGAATTTGAAACGGTGAACACCGTTTTAAAACACTTACAAATTATTTTCGATTTACATATATTTAACACGTTTCTTCGTCCAAAGATATTCCATTAATATATACTATCTTAACGTAAACAAAAATTTAACGACATTTCTCTTTTTTTTCACAGATACATTTAACCATTTACATTTAATGTTACCAAACTAAACTATTTAACCCAATTAAAATAGTCTGCGTGGCGAAATCCAATACGGTGTCTCGCGATTCCCGAAACACGGGCGAGCAAAAATCGAGCGTCCGTCCATTCCTCCCGATCCCATCGGCCAGGAAGTCGTCGCCGATTTCTCGAATGCATCCGGCGCGGCTAAGACGTGCCTCGCGTCTCTGAGAGTCGGGGAAACGTCTCGAAACTCGAGCACCGGTAACGCGCGTGTTCGCACGTACGCTCCCACCTGATCCCCTAATAGGATTTATGCGGTCGACCGGCTCTCTCAACCAAGAGGGAGAGGGAGAGAGAGAGAGAGAGAGAGAGAGAGAACGACGAGGTTCTAACAAGGAGGCGCGTTGTAATGCCGCGTTAATTTCGCGACACGTTCGATTAGTCGGCGTGGAAGAAACGTGGGGGATGGAGAAGGGGATGGCGGTACTCCCGATTCGGAGGATGGGCAAGAAAAAGAGCGAGGGGAGGAACGAGGAGAACGAGGAATGCGAGAGCGTGAAACGGCGGGTGTCAGAAAAATCGTAAAGAAGGATCTGGCCGCGGCGGAATCTACATCGTCCAACACGGTCGAGAAGACAAAAAACTGAAACGTTCGTGGAACACGAGTTCTTTTTTTGAAAGAAAATCGCGCGAAACGCCTCCTTTGTCCTCTTCTCTCTCTCTCTCTCTCTCTCTCTCTCTCTCGCAAGGAGCTGCGGCACAGGCGATAAAGTGTACTCCGCGCGAGTATACGAATACGAGGGGAGAGGTTTCCCGCTCAAGCAGGCGGCTCACGTAGCCTCTCGCGGTTCTTTCGCGATCGTATATCTAACGGGTTGAATCGAGCAAAAATCCTCGGCAAATAGTTTTCTTCGCACCTCCTTCAACCTATCCTCCTCGTTACGCTTTCTCCCTTCTCCCCTCCCTCCGGTTTATCGGAAAGACCGGTCAGGATGCCAAGAATCTTCGCGCCTCGGCCTCAGCAAGCTCGCGTATGCGGCTCTCCTCGTGCGAGCGAGGAGAGTTTACATCTTAGAAGGCGTAACGCGACGAGGGGGAAGAGAAAGAAGAAGAAGAAGAAGAAGAAGAAGGTTCTTCCTTTGACCTGTTACACCCGCTTTCTAGTTTCCGCGCGATCGGAAGGCGGATCGAAGCCACGACGACGAGAATTCATGTCCACTGGGCTTCGTTCCGCTCGTCTTCGAAGCTTCTTCTTCTTCTTCTTCTTCTTTTCTTTCTCTCTCTCTTTCTCCGAGGACTAGCCGGAGCGAGCGCTGCTTCTCTTATTTGGCTGTCCTCTCGGTCGAATCGAGCGGATCGAAGGACGAAACGACCGGCAGCGAGACGATCCTCTTTCGGGGTGAAGAGAGAGAGAGAGAGAGAAAGAGAGAGAGCGAGCAGAGAGATACATAAAGGTTGAGAGAGGCACCGATTCTCTCCCACCCTCCTCGCCCTCTTCCTTTCATGAGAGCCGGCCCGTTAATCCTCCACGGATCCCACGGAGATGCACCGAGGGAATTTGCATACAAGATCTTCTGCCATCTCCTCCTCCTCCTCCTGCTCCTTCTTCTCCTCTTGGACAGCTCCTCCTTTCCATCTCGTTCGCTCCACGGTGTTGGCCCCTTCGAATCCCTTTCGGTTTCACCTCTTCCTCCTCCCACCGATCAACCAGGGAGCCTCGTCCCTCCGAATAAGACTCGCGGATAACTTTGTATACACGCCGCTGGTCCGTCCGACCGGTCAAAAAGGGACTCCGGAACAATGGACGGAGGGAGGCCCTCGGATTCGAGGCTCCTTCCTCGCCGACCTTGAGCACTCGATTCGTTCCGTTCGAGTTTTCGAGGACTGGAAAGCGTCGTTCCCAAGTATCTTCCAATTATATATCGTGGAAAGTTGTCGACACGAAATCGCACGGGTTACACAAAATTTTCAAACGATCGTCGAACAATTCTGTTTCTCGCGGAATATCCGCCACACCAATGAATCGCGGCACTGGGGAAAAAAATCACTCGTCGAGACCTCGTCGAGAACTCGTGTCGAGTCCGTGGTGCAATTTTCCGGAAGCGGAACAAAGGCGGCCGACCCCGTAATCCCGTAGGAAAACTCGTTCGATCGACTAAGAAGAGGGTCGCTCGACGCGACAGCCGCCCCTCCAAAGTTAATCCGAGCCATATACGCGACCGATTACCGTTAATTATATTTTCCTAGCGGCCTCTCACCACCACGCATCCCCGTGTTTGCGCCGCTCATCCCTCCTGGCGAGGAGGAGAAGAGGCGAGCACGTGGCCGTGACGCGCGCTCGTGTGCGTGTTTTCGCCGCTGCGTGGGAAGGGTGGACCCTCCACCCTCGTCGTCGAGGCTCCACCGCGCCTCCCTTACCGTTAATACAGGCCACGTCGAGCGAAGGGCAGGATTAAATTGGCACCAATTACCAGCAAAACACCCTTCGCGCACTTTCCACCCCCTCTCTCTCTCTCTCTCTCTGTATTTGGGGCTGGAGATCTCCTCCTGTCTCCCTCCTATTTCCATTTCCCCTCTTCGTTCATCCCCTTGCGTTGACGCCCGCTGTGCGTGGCATCCGCTCGACGGCCACCCTCCGCAGAACAGAAAGTCCACCCCTAAGTGGCGCAACGATATTACATTATGAAAATATACATCCCCAGCTGACGTAGCTAGCCGCCCTGCCGATGTTATTATCGCCCGCGACCACGGCCGTTTCCCAAGAATTTTCGAAAGAAACGGTTTAGGTTCAAGAGGGAGGGAGGGAGGGAGGGTTGGTAGAATCGTGGAATCTCTCTCTTTGGCGTATTTATTCGTAGAATTTATCGAGGGGATAAGATTAACAGGATTGCGTAAATAGAGATGTTGGTGTTGATATATCGTTTTGATATGTATTAGAATAATATAGATAGTGTAATAATCGATAGGATACAATTTTAAGGTGAGAATTGAAAGAATGTATCGTTGAAAGAGTAGAACGGGTCGGAGATTGAAGTGGAGAATGGACGCGATACGCGAGCGTTATTTATCTTTTCTCAGGATTATAGAGAGGCACGTGTACGCGCGGGACTGAACTGCTCACCGTCTACTCCCGCGATCGGTAATTTTCCACGAGACGGGTGGATTTACAATTGACATCGCGTGACGTGACGCCCGTAGATGGTCGTCATGCACGCGTGTCAACGACGATGGAGACAACCGATAAAGGCGAAGATAAAGAGGATGAGGGGGAAAGGCCGAGGAAGCCGATTAACAAGGTGATGATGGTGGCGAAGGAGGATGAGGATGGCGATAAAAATAACGAGGATGACGAAGGAGAAGAAAATAGAGAGAGAGAGAGAGAGAGAATTAAGAATGAAGAGAAACTTGAATGATGAGGAAGACATCGGTGAAGGAGGAGGAGGAAGAAGAAGGAGAAGAAGAAAACGTCATTTATTACGAATAGAATCGTTCTGAATACGTTCTAGAGGTGACCAATATTGAAATTGATCCTTCTTCGACTCGCCACGTTTATTGAGATTGTGAACTCGAAAGAACGCGGATGGCCGTACACCTTTGAAGAGCTCTCATGGCCGCGTGGGTGTGGGAACGCGGCTCTCCAGACCGTTTGCATCGCGCGGTTTTTGCGGCGCTCCGAGCGGATTTTCTTTTGCGGCTGCTGTGGTTTAGAAGCGAGGGAAAAAACGACGGCCCCGGCCATCAGCAGCCGCGCTTTCGTCCACGATTTATGAATATTACCTGGTACGAGCACGCAGCTACGATCGATAGTCGAAAGTATAATATAACATTTTTTGACGTCGCATTACACTTTTTCTTTCTTTCTTTCTTTCTTTCTTTCCTTTTTTTTTTTGACGAAAACGAGAACAATAGCAGCAGTCGATCGTTTCCTCGTCAAATTGCGTCAATGGTTATCGCGGAAGTAAATATTTCTTATCGTTCGACGATTATATTTGGAGCGATAATAATCCTATTTTCGAAAATTGTAATTTTATCCCGAAAAAAATTCAATGTATTTCCTCGTTTCAAGATGGATCTTGAAACTCGAACACGAAAAGGTTGAAGGAAATTGGAAATATTGCGTGTTTGATATTAAAAGAGACTCGAGTATTTACATTTTTCTTGAATTGAAATAGTTGGGATCGCGAATCCTTTCTCACTCGGTGCTCAAAAATACTTGGAATAAAGCGTTGTCTCGAACACGAATTTTAAAGAAGCGGAGAAGAGGGTTTAGGAAACCGGGGTGGCGGGATATTTTGAATAATCGTCGGTCCCGGCACATACATCGTCGTGAAAAATTGCTTAAGTGGTAGGTGCCAACTGATGTGTATACGTGTATTGTTGGGTATCTCGGATGAGAAATGGGAACGATGGCGCGGTTTCGATACACACACACACACACAGAGACCGATGTTGCGACTTAATTAATATGCAAAATGGAATATGTATTATACATGTGTTCGATTCATCCCCCTTTATACTAGCCAGCGCGTAATAAGAATCGTATTATCGACAGGTCGATTGGCACAGAAATTATCCTGTCCATACGAGCCATATTCTTCTCGGTAAACGCGACAAGCGTCTTTATTATATTAATACGAGTAATTGTCTCGAGTGAAATTCTTGGAAAGTATAAACAGGCAGGTCGAAAGATTCAGATTGTCCTGCTGATCGATACCCTACTGGCCGATCGATAAATTGTTCAAAGCTTATACATAAAGAGAGAAAAAAGAAAGACCGATACGTTCGAGCAATAATCGTTTCACACGAACGAATATTATACGAGAGAGGGAGAGGGGCCCGTACCCTGCCAAGCCGTTAATTTCTTCTCAGGCTGGCAATTGGAGCGATGGCGACCGGTTAAACGGGTTAAGTCCGCTAAAACAGCGGCGAAAAAATGATTTGCCGCGATATAATCGGCTGCTGTCCTCGCGATTATCGTCGCGGGTCGGGTGTGCCTGGCTGTCTTGTATCGCGTTACGACGGCGGTACGTACACTGGCTTGGCGGAGGAAGCGACGATGCGGGGAAAAGCGTGGAGAACGCGTGGAGAAGCGAAGGAAAGAAGGAGACGAGAGGAGGAGGAAGGAAAGGTATAATTTATTATGCTGTCAGTATGTCGCTCACAATGACCGCCTCCTCGATTTTAGTGACACGGCGATTATCGTGGCGACCGATCTCAGCCGATCATCGTTAGCATGAATAACGTGACAATGGTAATCCCTTTCGTGAAAGTGCTAACGGCCATATACGTACCGCGACACCACCAGATGTCGCTTCAGAGAGGAGATCGTTGTTACGAACCACAAGAAGAAGAAGAAGAAGAAGAAGAAGAGGAAAAAGGAGAAGGAGAAGAGGACGATGATGATGATGAGGAGGAGGAGGAGGAGGAGGAGGGGAAGACGCGAGGACATTCACCACGAAACACGAACGGGTCTCGACACGTGGCGGATATATACGCTCGTCACCCGATGAAACGTTTCTAAAAATATTTTGGGGGGAGGGGGAGGAGGAGGAGGAGGAGAAATGAGAAAAATAAGAGGGGCCGGAGAGGGTTCGGTTTTAATTTGGCCAGTGGAACGTCGAAAATTCGCGACGTGGCCACGGATATACTACGCGGCTCGGCCCACGTGATTGCCATTCATTCTTTCGCACGGCGAGATCAAACGTGGCTTATTGTTAGATTCGCCTAATTACGAGTTTTAATATTAAAACATGTAACGAGCTGTGGTGGCGTGGAATTTGGGAATTAAAAGTCAATCTCGTCAGAGGTTAATTATTAATCAGACTCTTTAAAGTGTCTTACAGCGGGGCATCATTTATGCAGATCCGATGAAATACGAATGAGAGTTCATTGATTATTATCCCCCTCTATTTTTAACTAACCGTTCAAATAAATTTAGACAAAAACTGTGGTTTCATGCTGGTCTAGCTTAGTTTTTTCGAATCGTACAGACGTATTCGATGATAAACGTTCATAGACGGCGACGCCATTAATCAAAAAAAAAAAAAAAAAATAAACGTAAATTAGTAGCAAGCTGAATAATCCACGACAACAAACCCTTTAATCCGCTCCATCAAAAACGGTGATACTACGACGAATAAAGAACCATAAAAACCAAGACACGCATCGAATTATATTATAAATACAGACTCTCTCTTGTCGGGGAGGCATTCTTCCGCTCCAACGTAAGAATTCGTCCATCCCCCTCGATCCCCTTCTTCGAAAGGGAGGAAGAGGGGGAGGGAGTTGCGAAATATTCTCGAAGGGTTGATCGGGGCGCTGGAAGGGCGGGCAACGAGACGTGGTGGTTCCTCGTAGGAAGAGATCGTACCTGGAGGGGGGGGGGGTGAGTTTTCGGGGGAATGGAAAGTGGCCCCGTTACAAGTTTTACTGCAGTTTTGCGGCTCCGGGACAGCGAGCGCGTAACGACGGCCAATTGAATTTAAATATTCAATTATGCGATGTGTAAATGAAATAGAAGTCTTATGCAAATCGGTACACGCGCCGAGGGTTGTTGCAAATTTAAAGGGTTAAATATTTATTAGAGGAGGGTTAACCGAGATTTATGGCCGAGCTTCTCCTAATATTCCCTCGTCGCGTCCAACGGTGTGCAGGTCGAAGTTCCTCGTTCCTCCTCCTCCAGAGAATGGTTTCTCGTCTATCGACGATGATCGATAGAAGATATCCTTCCTCGCCTCTCGAATCCTGCGAAATTTCCGTCTCTACGCGTCGCTTAATTAATTAATTCGCTCGAAACCTCGACGGCCGCGTTTATCGTTCGAGGAATCGCGTTCCTCCCCCCCCCCCCCTCTTCCCGCGATTTCGCGCCTCAGGATCGTCAAACGGATCGTCGAAACGAAATGTCTCTCTCTCTCTCTCTCTCTCTCTCTCTCTCTCTCTCTCTCTCTCTCTCTCTCTCTCACCCTTCGTTGCGAGGCAGATTTCGACGAGTCGATTTCGGCGAGTCGAGGGAATTTAATTAAACCCGATCGCAATTACACACAGCCAACGACGAGCACGACACCATGACGAAGACCGCGACGATGACGACCAAGAAGAACAACGACGACTACGACGACGACGACGACGACGACGACGAGGAGGAATCCCAGGGTGGTGGTTCGTGGCGTTATCTGGCGAACGATGACGACGACGCGAGGGCCGTCGTGTGTGTGTTGACGCTTTAATTAAAATGGACACGAAGGTGTTCTGCATGCACAGGGAAAGAGGAGCTGGAGAGCGAGCTCGTATCTCGGCCGGTGATCTCGGTGGTATCGGTTGTTTCTCGATGGAAATTGCCGGGCAAAAAGTGAATAAATATATATATATATATACATACATATATATATATGTATATATGTATATATAGTATTGTTTCATCTCTCTTAACTCATTATTCAGTTTCTCTTTTTTTTCTTTTTAATCCTTTTTTTAACTCAACAAGGCTAACATTTATTTATAATGAAAATACGTTGATTGAGACAATAGTTTAAACAATTATCAATTATCGGTAATATATTATCGCTATGTAATGCTAATCGTATACAGTTGTTCGGGTGAGTGTTCTGCACAAATTTTCGTTTTGTCGCTTCGTTTTTTCTTTTTTTCCCTCCATCTTTCTTTTCTTTTATTTTCTCTCTCTCTCTCTCTCTCATTCTCTCTCACTTTCTCTCTCTCTTTCTTCTACGTTCATCGAAAAAATTCTCATCCAAATCGTTCCTTAAGCCTAAATTTTTTTTTTCTTTTTCTTTTTCTTTTTCTTTTAAGGTAAATCTTGTAAACACACATACATGCGCAATATCCGTCGTCGATGTGGTACCGAGAGAGAGAGAAACACACAATAGGAGATGTTCTCGTCTCTCTCGACGCGCGTCTATAATTATGCACCTCGGTTTAATTGAAACAGCGTGTGCGTGTCCTCTCTATGTGTACACGTGTGCGTAATTGCGTGTGTTACATGTGTGTGCGTGTGTGTGTGTGTATGTGTGTGTAACCGTGCACATCGTGATTGGCGCGCGTGCGTGTTGTGTGCGACCTTCTAAAGTGTTGGTACGTGATTCGTGAAACTCATCCGATAAAGCTCGTACAAAGTCTCGTCCCGACAAACGTTAACAACGATCTCGCACGAAACGAGAAAATTGAGAAAAAGAGAAAAAAAAAAAAAAAAAGTAGGAAAAATGCGCAAAAAAAAAAAAAGAAACTATTCGACGAAGGAAAGAAAAAAAAAAAAGAAATAAAGAAGATATACATTAAATACATAAAAATCGCGACATCATTCCACAAACAAGATCAAGATTTGTTTTTTTCTCACCCTGGATGGAAGGAGGAATCGATCGAGCGCCGATCGAGAATCTCCTTGCCTCTCTCCCGAGGCCAGAAGCCCGAATTTGGCCACGCTTGGTGGAAAATAATATAAATGTACAGAGCACGTGTGAAACGCAAGCTACATCGACCGAGCATCTCCGTTTCGATCATGGTCGAACGAGAGCAATCGCTGTTATGGAGATGAAAATTATTAGATCGGTGGGAAAGATCGTTTTATCAAACGATGAAGGTTAAAGAAATTCAAAGAATCTTCTTCTACTTCTTCGCCAATATCACATCTTGATGCTATTAAAAATTTCGAACAACGAAATTTTCAAAATAATCCATCAACAATCAACGTACGATCTTTCTCCTCGAACTAATATTCAAAACGATCAGAAGAAAGAAACCGAAATAATTGCCATAATGTTTTTACAAGAAAAACATTCGTCCTCGAATTTATCTCTCCTTCTTTTTTAAACAGCGGATCGACTCTCGAGGGACCGTGGTCGATTGACAAATTTTCTTTTTCCGCATCTTTGAACAGTTCAATAGAAGAATACCGATTAACGATAATTAAGTACACAGTCTGAGCGCACGCGCGAGCGCCTGCTCTGCACTTATGGCACAATGTATTCACGTCGGTTCCATTCTCATCTATATACGTGCAATTTTCGTCTCGAGAAACGCGCTCGAGAAGACGCTCCGCGTGTTACGTGCGTCCGGTCGATCGTTCGATAAGCGTAATTGAAGCGAATCCTCGCGCGGACGGTCGAGCGAGCAACATTTCTTTCCGAATATATATACACATATCTATATATATATATATATATATTCCATAATTATAATAAGTACAGAAACTCTTTTCGTTCGAAGGAAATAAAAAAAATATAAAAAAATAAAAGATAAAACAACACGAAAAGAGAGTACATACAAAAAAAAAAAAACAATGAATGAAGAATATCGCAGCATCAACGATGAATCGTAATATTCACCTACGCGTTCTTATTACGCGATCGCGTTTACAAAGAAACGATTGTCGACGAATCGATCGAAGTTCGAACGATCCTTAAATGGAAGACGCAACAAACAAACAAAAATTGAAACAATCGCGTAAAGATACGGAGAAATAAGAGAGAAAAAAAGAAAAAAAAAAGTACAACTCTGCGCGATTGTCGAGAAAATAATAATAATAATAATAATAATAATAATAATAATAATAATAATAATAATAATAATAATAATAATAAGTATATATCAACGAACAAACGTGGCGGGACATATAAAAATTGCTTCGAAGCGTAATATGTAAAAATTGAGCGTTGTTTTACGTACAAATACAATCGTTAGAATCGAATAGAAAAACACAGTCGGAGAACACCGATTATGAGCACGGTTTTCCACATTTTTATCTTCAGACATGGTGGCTTCCATCCGTCGTATCGTTATCTTGTGGGGATGAAAGAGAAGCCGAGAGACCCAGTGTATCCCTGGTGTCTCTCGACCCTAGGTTCGGCACTCGTAACTAGGGTTCCGACCGACTGGTGCCGAAGCCCACCTTCCAAACCTCCGTACACACCCTTGCATTTATTCTATTTATTTTCCTTTGATGCATACAATATATGACATATATCGATATTTCATCCTTTTTTTGCTTTTTAGTCTCCTTCTCGATTTTAATACCGTGCCGAATCGTGTCGGCGCAGCGAGTTTCTCGATGGAGGAAGAAGGAGGAAGCTTGGAGAACGTGTCCTCCGGTCTGGTGCCCTTCACCCTGTTTCATACGCACCTTGTCATCGACAAGTGGACCCGCGATATATGATAAGTGTACGCAAGCACTTTGCTCATGTACGGTATAACAATGTGTAAGTATTTGTTTGTAATCTATATCTGTATTGTATCCGCGTATTTGTTTCGATATTGATCGTTAAGAAAAATAAAAGAAGTGCGGTGTCGTTAGATTTTTATTAAAAAAAAATCACAAAAATCGAAACACGTATAATGTGTATAATAATTATTTGCTTAAAAAAATCTTGCATGACGAATCGTGTTATCCTTATATGTATATAAATATTTAAATTATATGCCTGAGTGTCGGTGTATCACATATAAATTGATATACATGTTGCAGGTTATTCTAATTCCAGGGTCAAATGAGCTCTCGAGGCTCGTTTTATTTCTAGGGGGCACCAGCTAGGAAGTTTCTCTCTTTCCTTTTTTTTCTTGCCTTCTCCTCGCCTCCTTCGATTCTCCTTCTTATCCGTGTATATGATACATAGATAAGACGAGAAATTTTATCTTTTCACTTTCTATATATTCTTTCATCATTCTTTTTTCTTACATATATGTATTTATATATTTTGTTGCAACACAATGTTCAAGGGTTTTATTAAGTACGGGGATTGGGGGTGGACCTCGCGCGCCCTGCCGGCCAGGACTTGTACCTCACACAACTCCCTAGTTACGAGTACCGAGACCTAGTTGTTCTGGTGGTTGGATAATTCGATCGCGTACGACTTCTGGGCATCTCGCTCGGCTCTCGGCTCTCTCTTCGCTATTCCTTCACGCGGTTCGTTGCTCGTATACATACATAAATATGGTATAAATTCTCCTCGCACGAGGAGATATTTTTTTAACCGCGTTTTCCTTCGTCGATCATCCAACCCTGCTTAAGATAGATCGATAGATCCGACGTGTTTCTTCGAGTTTCGTTGTCGATTATTATGAAATATATATTAATATTGTTTGTATTGAAAGGGAATTTTTTTAAACGATGCAGGATCTATCGGAGGCGTCTTAAGCAGGATGAAATCGTCGATCTGTCGCAATAGAATTAATCCTTTGCACTCTGTCAAGCTAGTATCTAGTATCTATATCTTCCTATCTTCAAAATTTTCGAAGTATTTTTATCAAAGTAATTTATTCCTCGAATAGAATTCTGCAATTGTGCAATTTAAAAACGAGACAGTTAATATAATGTTCGCGCTAACACGAGAAATTCAAGTCCACGTCGTTTTTACGTTAATTTCTAAAGGTTTTCATCACCTTTGGTATCGATCGTACTTCCTCGAAAAGAATCTTCGAGTGCAAAGGGTTAATAACTTAGTCCCTTCGTGCCCTTCTCACCCGTCGTCATGTTAGAACGATCAGTTACTCATTCTGCTCGGTAACCACTAATCGAAAGCTACTAATAAGTTAGAAACTATTTACGTCTACCATCGCTAAACGATTTTTCACGAGCATTTCTCGTGAAATATTTCATCCGTCCATTACACTCGCTCGATCGCACAATCTCTCTCTCTCTCTCTCCTCCTCTCTCTCTCTCTCTCTCTCTCTCTCTCTCTCTCTCTCTTTCTCACTTTCTCCTCACGCGCGCGATTCTTATTAAATTAGAGAGAATAACTCGAACAAGTTCCCGTTTAAAAATAGACACAAAATTCATCTTGTCGCGCATCGTTAAGCCTTACATCCTATTACGTATATCTTGATCACGATTAATAGGTTCAGTTTTCAGCAATGAATTTAAGCGATCGCTCGCGACGATACCCGATACCCGCGAACGGTCTCTCTCGTGTCTCGTCCTTCTTTTTTCTCTTTCTTTCCTTTTCTCTTTTCACTCGTCCTCTCCGTCACACCTTCCTGCTTTCTCTCTCTCTCTCTCTCTCTCTCGCACACGCTCTCTCTCTCCCTACTCTCTTTTCCTCCTCTCCGTTTTCGCGCCCTTTTTTTTTTCTTTTTTCATCTTTCTTCCCCTTTCGACGCGGTCCATCCACGACACGACCTTCCATCACGCCTGGACGCAGGCTATCCGGAAGGCAGACGCCGCGTAGACGGCATTACGCCTGTCGTGTACACGCCTACCGCCCGCGATACTATCGATCGCGTGATCCGAGATATCCCGCGGAATAAACGAGAAAGGGGGAAGCAAAGGAAAGAACGGAAGAAGACGAAGAAAATGAGAAAGAAACGCGATCCCCCTCCCCCTCCCCCCGCTGCTTTTTATTCCGTCCCGTGAATAAAAAAAAAATGATCATCAGTCTCAATGTGCGAGAAAAATTTGTCGAAATTTGTTAAGAAAAGATAAAAGAAAACGTATATTTAAAAACGTATATGTACTGCCACGTATAATCTCGTTCGAGGCCCGTCAATATCGTTAAAAATATCGTATATGACTTAAAAAAAAAAAGAAACTTGTATCCTCGAACGATCGATTTAAAAGCACAGACCCTTCGGGCAACGGCGAAAACCTAAAATGGAAATCTAACTAATCTAGCTAATCTACTAATCTAAGTGATCTTCTAGAAGAAGAAGAAGAAGAAGAAGAAGAAGAAGAAGTCAACGCCTCGTTCGCGAGAATCCTCGAAACGCGTGTTCCTAACGATCCTTTTTTTTTTCCTCTCTCTTTTTCCTTTTCCTTCTCTCACACCGTGCGCCCTCGCCATTCGCGGCCGTTCTCCTCTCTCCTCGATTAATGCCCGTTGTTTGTTTCACGTTCTCTTGCACCGTGTGCCGTACCTCGAGAGACCTTTCTGTTTTTCCAGAAACAGGAGGAGGAAATTTTTCGAAAAAAGGGAGGGAATAAGGGGTTAGATAGAGATAGAAATAGAGAGAGAGTCGAAGCGTGGTCGGTTCGAGCACGCGAACCACGTGCTATGCCGTCGAAGAGATAAAGACCGAAGGGAGAAGCGTGTACGGAGGAGGGAGCGCGCGACCCAGAACGACGAAGACGAGATGCAGAATCGATTGCATAAGGTCCCGGTTCGGCTATAATAGCTCATCGTGACTGGTTGGACCTCGAAAAGGCGGTCTCGGAGGGGCTTGGACACCTCCGGACGTGTTTTGAAAGCGGAACACCGGCCGAAAATCGATGTCATCGGACGTGGCTGGCCGGCTGTGTCTCTCTGGCTCGGGACGAATTTAGAAGCGTTTTCTTCCTCGCAGCCACGACGCGATCTTACGTAATGATCCACGAAAGCGAAACCTAAACAAACAAGTGGCGAACCACTTCCGAAGTGGGGTGGGGGGGCACATCCGGATAACGATGGATAATTTTTGGGATATAATCCGATTTCTCGCAGCGAAATCGGAAGCTTTTTCTTTTTTTTTTTAAGAATTTCTCGATTTCGAGACGAATCGAAGACGAGGGAGAGGCCTCGTTCGAGAGATCGTGTGTAGAGAATTATATGTACAACGTGTCGATCTGAACCGATCTGAACAACGGTTTTCTCTTGAGCAACGGTTAACAACAGATTAGATAGAGAAAGATAGAGAAAGAAAAAGGGATAGAAAGAGAGAATGAGAGAAAATGAGAGAGAAAAGAAAAGAAACGTAACGTGAATGAACTCAAAAGCCAGCCAAGTGCCAAACAGAGTAACACTCGTCGTCAATTGCTCGGAGCGGTACAACTCGCTAGCAACGTACTGGAAATTCCGACAAGTAGCGCCAGTCCAACAATTCGCGGCTTATCGTATGCATCACCCGAGACACCCGTTCGTGACACCCTTGCAACCCCCCCCCCCCCGAGACACGATCGATCTTGGCCGAGACTTGGTCGAAGATATTTCGATCGAGAAGAAGAAGAAGAAGAAGAAGAAGAAGAAGAAGAAAAGAACGAGTATTTCAAGAAGAAGAAGAAGAAGAAGAAGAAGAAGAGGAAAAAAGAGAACGACCTCGAAGGAAGCTCCGTCCACGCGTCCGTGTCGAGCGACTTATATACCCAGGGTACACATCTTTCTCGCGGCTTACGTTCGATCCGGACGTGCACACAACACGTGACCTCGAGGCACGAGGACGAGCGAAGAGGGCGCCCACGGTGCGCGTCCACGGTGGTTCGCGCCACTGTCAGTCGCGATCGAACCATCGCGACGCACGGTTCATCACCCGTACGATATCTCGCTTCAAATCGTTGGAAGGAACGAGCGAAGGGATGAATGGAGGATAAATTGGAGGCGTCCATTTTGGTCGATCGCCTCGAAGAAACGCGATCGTGAAAGAGAAGGGTGATCAGAATTGGGGAGGGGATGTTCTTCTCTGCCAAACGATGGAAAGACGATGGAAAGAAGAAGAAGAAAAAGAAGAAGAAGAATTTGACGGAAGAGGGGAAGATAAAGAGAGAGAAAAAGGTCTCGCGGTATCGGCACGGAAGTCGCGTCGTCTATTACGAGCACGGATAAACGGCCGAGCTGATGGTGTGGTAGGCGGCGAGGGCGGCGTGCGCGTGCGCAGGGGGCGCGGATGCGGCTGCGTGCGGCGAGGTGGCCATCGCGGATGCCGCCGCGGCTGCCATCATCATCTGTTGGTGCGTACGCTTTAGGGAGTTGGGAGTTGTGGCGGCGCTACTTGGGGTAATAGCAGTAGTAGTGGTGGTGTTCGACTGCGGCGTAGGGTGGTGGTTTTGGCTTTGGTTTTGGCTCAATTGCAAGGGGGTGGTAGTGGCGGCACTGCCGATACCGGCGTGATTATTATTACTGTTACTATTATTCTGGCTCTGGTGGTGATGGTGGTGATGGTGGTGGTGGTGATGGTGGGGGGTGATCGCGTCGTGCGGATAATAAGACGACGATGGTGAGGTACTCACGACGTCCGGCGTGCTGGCTCCGTCCGTGTGGCTGGTGCTGTCCGCGGTGCTCCTCGGCCCGCCACCGTCCAAACCGTTCCCCATCTCGGGCGGTTTCGAGCTCTCTCTGTCGTCGATCACTAGGTCTATAGGCATTTTCCCTTTCAAGCAGCTGATGTACCGGTGGCAGAAATTGTCGCACAATTCGTGCACCTGCGAAAACAACAATTGTTCGAATTAGACAACTCGTTCGAATTAAAAAATCGTAATTGTCCATTATCGTACGAATGGGTTTCGACCCTATACATATATTCCAACCTATTCGAAACGAGATTTTCGATATTCGACTTTCGTCCGAAACGACACTTCGTTTGATCGAGAGATCCGTTCGTTCGTCCGTTCGTGGTAAAACGTTTCACCCGGTATTTTCAGCAACGGGTACCAAAAGGGCCGCGCGGGATGGCGAGGCCGATACGAACGCTGGTATCGATACACAAAGATGGAGGAAGCCGGCGAGGAGAGCTGGTTGCATCTCGAGGCCGTGGAAGCGGTCCAGCAGCGAGGAACGAAGACACCCTGTATCTCGGATACCGAGCAGAAGCGAGACGGAGCGAGGAGGTCTGACCGGTGTCCAGTCGACCAGAATGTTATGTATGCAAATGAGGTCTGACAGGCCTATAGGATACCCGGTCCTCGAGCGTCCTCCTCACGGTTCATCCTCCTCCCGATCCCTCTTACCTTGCCCCTTGGCCGGCCCCTGGACCGAGGCTCGCCTCGGCCTCTGGTCGCTCGATTCGGTTTAGAAAAAATGTATTATATAAGCAAAAGCAAATAAAAACGCTTATCTTGTTATATGTAAATCGATGGGTAGAAGAGGACGGGAGGGGGAGGAGGAGGAAGGCGCATTACGAGGCGGCGCGGCGTGTCTTCCCTCGTTGCAAGCGCGTACACGCGCTTTCTTCCTAACCTCTCCTTCTCCTCCTCCTCCCCTCTTGGTTCGAGCTTCCAGAGGAGAGACTGGCTGGGGCTAGCTGCCTCTCTGGCAACCTATCCACCTAGTAGTAGAGATACTTGTACGACGGTTCTTCTTATTAGGCATTTATACGTAATAGAGAAGACGGCCATCTTTGCCGTAGGCGGCACCGTCCAATGGTGGAAGGCCGTGGCCGACACCACCGTAGACAATGCACGCGTTTATCACGCGTTAAGCGTATGCGAGAGGACGCTTGATCGGACGCGAAACCGATCCAGGGACACGGGCTCGTTCTCTTGAAACACGGTGCCATATCGTATATTTCTATACGTTTAAAGTTCCTCCTTTCCGTTGCTCTCCTTTTTTTCTTTCTTCTTTCTTTTTTTTTTTTTTTCTTTTTACATATATACATTTCTTTTTTACATTTTTCTTGGATAAATTCGTCGAAACCGACAAAGGAAGCTGTGTACGCGTAAGCACCAGGAGAGATTCTCCAGAATTTTGTTCCAAGTGGCATGCCACGGTAACACAATGCCTCCTCGAGATGACTAGACTCTCTTTAACGCGGGACCAAAAGGGCGGCGGGAGAGGGCGGTGGAGAGAGCTCGAAGGACAGCAGCTATAATGCCGGACTGGTTAGAATTTGATCCGCCGGGAGTCGAGTCGAACCGGCCGACAATGCTCACCGAAGAAAAGAAACGGTGCAGGGAGGGGGAGGGAGAGGGGCCCCTCCTCGTCCCATATTCCTCTCTCTCTCTCTCTCTCTCTCTCTCTCTCTCTCTCTCTCTCTCTCTCCACCTTTTCGTCCCTCTTTCTCCTGCGAATCGCCGAAAGAAGGCCCGGCCACGACGCTGAGAAGCGTTCACCTACACCCGTCTTTGTGTACGTGCGCGCACGGGAACACGGTTATCGAGCCATTTTTTACCGCTCGTACACGCACTCGGAACACACCCCAATCACCGGCAAAAATCGTTTTTTCCAACTTGGCACGACCGCGGATCTCTTTATTTCTTGGTTTTTTTTTTTTTTTTTTAACAATCGAGAGAGACTGCTCTCGGGGAATTCGTGCGGGAATTTAAATGAAAAAATTTCGAAGAAGTGAAATTAACGGATTTATACGTCCAATCTTTGGCTCGTAAAAGATCGTATCGAGATTTTAATAAGGGAACAGTAAGGATCTAAGATGGCTGGCGACACTAGCGCCACATGACCATTAACTACATATACTCGATATATATTGTTTTTCAGATACTCGTATTATTAGAGTTACAAGCGAATGATTATAAGCGGTGGTTAGGTCGCATCGGTTCACGTGAGCGAGGAAGGTTACATATATATCGCCAAAACTTCTCCAGTATTCGAAGCTCATGATCTAGAACATGATACGATGCACCGCGGACGCAAGTTTTTGCCATCTATCGGTCCTTTGAATCGCGTCACCCTACACCGCAGACCGATCATCCTAACCGGGCTCTGACACAGGATCCAAACTCGGGTCCTCGACAACACGCACTCGACTTCTACTAGAAACGGCGTGTCCATTTTCTGCTCCAACTTCTTCTTGCGGCGAGAAAAAGGTCTCTCGACCGTCTTCTTCTTTGTCAACGTTCCCCGAACATCGTGTCTAAAAGACACGCGATACTCGCGATCCTAACACGTATGTAACTCGTAATCAAAAAAAAAAAAAAAAAAAAAAACAAGTTGACCATCACTGGGGAATACGTTTCTCAAGCTCGTTTCTCAAAATTCCAAAAACAACAACCTTTTTCTTTTTCTTTTTTGTTTCAAACTCTGGAGATCGTTCTTCCACACATCGCATCGTATCCTTTCGCACGGTTGACACGCTATATCCTCCTATCCCTCTCCTCCAGACCGAAGGATACGCGCTAGGCAGCCGAGCACTTCTTTGGCATCTTCTAATTCATCGAAGCTGGCACGAAGAGAGAGAAAGAGAGAGAGAGAGCTTCTCGGATTTTCTGATACGAGAAAGGAGGTTCGCGGTGGAGGAGAAAGGGCCAGGAAAATATCGAGTGTCTCAAAGGATCACCGTTTCCTCCTCGACCTGCTCGTTCCTCTCCACCCATCCTCGAACCGTGGTGGAGAAAGCTCCCCCTCTCCCTTCCTCCTCCACGATTCCTCCTCCACGGAATTATCCGGCGGTATTTAATTTCCGCGGATGAACCGCGGCCGTAAATTTTCTCTCCTCTCCGAAATAAAAGGAACAGAGGGGGAGGAGGAGGAGGAGGAGGGTTTTCGCCCGCGAAGAGTATCGCTTTCATCGCGTCCTCCGCGGAACGCTTCTCGTGTTCCCTCGCGAAGTACACGCGACACCACGAGGCCATTACCGGAAGAAGGTGGCCGGTGTTAAGCGCCACGTAGGGACGAGTCGCGTTCACGATATCACCCGCTACAACACCCGCCTGTAACTCGAGATTATTTCCCATTTTATGGCCGATTTAACAAGCTCCGCGCGGACGGGAGTCGGTCCAGACTGTGTCGCTGAAATCGTACGTTTGATTTTCGTAAAGAAACGTCTTATCGATCGAAATCCCTTTCAGATGTGACCGAAAATTTCGATATCAACGAGAGATCTACGCGACGCACGAGACGATTCGATTTTGTTCGATACAAGTGAATCTCGCTGGTAAAAATTCCCTTCTTCGATTCGTCCACGCCACGAAGTTAGATCGGCCGCTATCTTCGGGAGAGGGAGTTCGAGACCAGTCCGCGTGGATGTATAGGTAAGAAGGGACAGCGAGGACGACGAAGGAAGGGGGAAGAAGCGTGTCGTTCGAGGGGCAGAGAGAGAGAGCCGCGGGCTCGAAACGAGTTCTCGATTCAAAGACTTCTTAAACGGCCCGTTGTCCCCCTCTTCCTTTCTCCGTCCCCTTTCTCCTCCCCCTCGATCGCGCGAGGGGAGGTTCCGCGACGTTACACTCTTCCCTCCCCCTCCCCCTTCGTACGCCCCTTCCAACCCCCTTCCCCCTTTTCACTCGAAATTACTCGAGAATTTACGTAAACGAGCGGGCAAGTGTCTCTTCTCCTCTTCCTCCTCCTCGCCCTCTGTTGACGGCGTCTCGGAAAGGCAAACGGGCCGAAGAATGGAACGGATCCGGGGTACGCAGGAACAGAGCGAGGGAAAAGAGGGGGGGAAGGGAAGAAAGGAGTAAAAAAGAAAAAGAAAAAAAGGTAAGAAATAAAAAAAGGAAAAGAAGAAAAGTAAAAAGGAGGAGGAGGAGGAGGAGGAGGAAAGAGGAGCGAACCCCATTTACGGCACAATGGGCTCCTTTGAAGCCGAAGGTAATGAAGGTTTCGGGGTGTCTGTCTCGGTTCCTCTACCGTGCCCCGATTCACAACCTGACTACCCCTTACGGCACGCACAGGATAGCCATATATACCGGGTGTGCGTGCGTGTATGTGCCTACCAACGACTGCAACTCTCCTTCCGCAGCCTGTCGATGACGTTTCGCCGGACGAAGGGAGGCGATTCGTTTTCGTTTCGAAAAGCAATCGTCTCGCAAGGGGTTGCACACCGGTTCTTGCGATTCTTCTTGTTTCATATTTGCTCGATATTTGAATCGATTTCGTGTTATCTATCTAACGATACTCGTTTTTTCTCGTTTCGTAAATACACGGAACTTAGACGGTAAAATTCTCTCGGCCAAATTGGAACGTGCGTAAAAATCAACCTTCATCAACCTTCACTACGCCCGTCCACAATTTTACACCCTATAACTCATCTTTAACTACCCGTTCTTCCCCATCAACCGCTCTGTTAAGTCGCAAATCCGCTTTTCTAATCCCCAAAAACCGAGGTATCCCCGCAAAACGATCCATATTAAAATGGCGGGCGAAGGGTAAACAGCCTTGGAAGTCGACCCGGATGTCCCGCCCATCGGGACGTCCACGAAAACCAGGCTGGAACAACAGGAGGGAGGAAGCGCGCGGATGTCCCCAGAGTGCTAGGTATAAAGCAGAACCAGTTCGCGAGCCAGGTAAGACCGAGTGGTACGAGGATGTTCGCTGTATGAATCTCGGCCGGTATGCGCCGCATAATACCCCCATAAGAAATTTACCGCTCTCTAACTGGCGATAACGTGTAGCGTACCGTGTGTCTTGCATACGGCACGAACAGACAGGGAGAAAGGAGAGAAGAGAAGTTGCAATGCAACCGTCGAAGATCGACGCGAAAAGGGAGACTCGAGAGAAAGAGAGAGAGAGAGAGAGAGAGTGGAAGAAGAGAGGGAAAAGGGAGCGAGATACAAGAAGACGGTCCTTTTTTCCCTCTTCCCTCTGCAAAACGTAATTATGCTAATACGCGATTGGCTCGAAAATGTTAAATGCACGAAGCGCAGCACCGCGGGCTACCATGCTTCAATGGTACGAAACCTTTCTCTCTTTTCAACTCGACAACCTCTCTCTTCGCCTCTATTATTCGTACTCCGTCCTTCTTCCTCCCTTCCATCCTCCGTTTCTTTCTCCAGCTATCCGAAGCTCCGTCCATCTTCTTCTTCTTCTTCCACCTCCTATCACCCGTACTCCATCCTCCTCTTCCCTTTCATCGCCTCTCTCCCTTCTTCACCTATCACTCTCGTCCTCCGTCCGCCCTACAGCTCCTCTCGAGGAGAGCTCCAGATATTTATGGAATCTTCTTGATCGCGCGTTCGCTGCATTCCTCGTTGCTCGCTCCAAGACCTCGGCTCGAAGAAGAGGCCGCCGCGTGTCTCCGATCCCCGAGGACCGAGGCAACGTTTCAATCTTCATTACCGGCCGATGCCAGTGCGCACACCGTGCCAAATTGCGGCCAGGTTTTGTCGCGGCTTTTCGAGACCCGCCCCACCGATATCGCGTACGCCGATCTCGGTGAAATAAATCCACCGGCTGGCGTATTGGAATCGTGGCCGGCCCGGTTTTCGTGGGAGGAAAAAGCCACGACCGCGGATTGAATATCGGTTTGGCGTCTTGATCCCGGTGAGACGGTTTCTTATCCGGACCTTCCTTCCCGCAGGAGACGACGACGACGACGACGACGACGTCGACGTCGATTTCTTGCCGCCTCGGTGTGTATACGACTCGTGGACAGGGAGGAAGGTCGGTGTCTCGAGCGTAAGAGTATCGCGGATACTGACAACGTTTTCTTGCAACGATCGCGTGATGCTGCTCCCTCGATGGAAAGATATTTATCCGTTCTTTTTTTTTCTAATAAATTTTCTTTTAATTAAAGACGTCTTTTTACAAGGTGTTTCGAGAATATATATATTAAAATTAATATTCTCTATAATTCGACGAGCAAGAAAATGGAAGTTTTAACAATTTCTTAAGAAACGTAAGTCGCGATCAAATGAAAAATTGTACAACCCGACTCGAAACCAGCCCCGAAGCAAATATTTCGTTCCAAGATTCCTGACATTTTTTTTTTCCTATCATTTCTCCCTTCGAAAAATCATCCGAAACAAAGAACCCCAGGTCGAGCAAGCACGACCGTATGCACATGCGTATAAACGGAGAGAAAGGAGAAGAAAAAGAGCGAGAGGAAGAGAGGAAAAAAAAAGAAAAAGAAGAAAGGGCCGCGTGCGGATTCGCCGTAAGGATAGCCCCCTGCCTTTATAATAATGTAATCGCGGCAAATGAGGAAAATTGGTATAAAATTGCAGGATCGAGCGGGCCGATCCGAGGCGGGCCGAGAGGGAGCAGCGCACACACGAGGGTCGGGGATCGAGCTGGCCGGTCTCCAATGGCTGCCGCGCCGCCACGTCAGCTGCCATTTCGATGGAAATGCGATGGATGTCCGCTATTTCGTATGATAAAATATCGGCGCAAAAACGGGGCCGAAACCCGGGCCCTGGTATTCTGCAACCACGCAAACCGTGGTCCCGAAAACTCGCGCTCCTCTCCTCCTCCTCCTTCTCTTTCCTTTCGACGAAACGTCCGTCCATTCTCTTGCCCTCTCCTCTTTTCGAATCGGTTATCAATCGTTAAGGGGAGAGAAAAAGCTCGACGGGAGGCCGAAACACGAGGCCGTACTTCTAATGCAATATTTATTTATACCGCTCTCATGGAGCAACGACGCGAGAACGAGCGCGGAATATTAAACCGGATATCCCGGTTCAATTAATCCCGACCGCTGTTCGCTCTCGTGTCGTCGTCGATTGGACAGCGACACGAGACCGAACCGCGACTTTTTCCAGCCCTCTGGGACCGACGTTCGTACATTCTGACCCCTCGTCTTAATTAGTATTCGCGGGTAAATCGAAAGTTGATCGATCGATGACGAAAATCTTTAAAAAAATACGAGCTTCGTATGAATTTCACACGTCTAATTTTCATTCTTAAATCAATTTTCGATCGATATCGATATGTTATTACACGTTTCCAAGATATTTTCGAAAGGGTATTTCGATATTTCAAGAAAGCAGGAAAGTTGCACTTTCGCGAGACAGTAATAGCTAAACCCGACCAGACTGAATCGAAACTTTAGTTGTGTTTCGCCGATCTAAGAATAAGAGGGAACCTCGCAAACTTCTTCTTCGTCGTCCCGGGAAACATGCATTACCACTCCACGGTATAATTTATTCAATCGTAACTTATTACTTCACCTATCCATATCCGCATCTCGTTTCAAAAATAAAAATCGTAAATTCACGCTTAAACGGTTGCCTCTCCTCTCCTGCCGTGACTTTGAACCGCTCCGTGGAATCTATTACGCGACACATGTACTCCGATTTACGAGTTTCCGGTTCACAAGGAGGGGAGAGCTTGAAGGGAATGGGGGGAGAGAAAAAGAAGAGAGAGAGAGAGAGAAAAATCAGGACCTCGGGTGGAGAAAGATGGCCGTTCCAATGCAAACAACTCGGGGAGCACCGTCTAGCGGCCATTGGACAGGTAAATGACGCCACTTACGGCTGTGGAGAGCGGAGCCAAGGTGCACGCCATAGTCGAGCGACGACCGACGACGATGACGACGACGAGGACGGGTGGTGGCCGAGCTTTCACTACAATTACGGAAAATTGCGGCTCCACCCGTAACAGTTGTTTTTCAACCGTTTCGAACGGCTTATCTACACCCGGTAATCCCCGACAATTGGAGCGGACCACGCGCGCTCGCTTCCGTTCTATTAATCTAATATTTCGCGTGTGTGAAACTAATTATTAAGGGCCTTTCCGCTCGTGGATAGGTACGATATTAAGGTAAGGAACGTATTTGACGATGAGAGTATAAAAAATAATCGTGGAAATTATTTTTGCAATATAATCTCGAATCTGTATTCGATTGATTTCACGCAGAGATGTTAATTTTGTTTTATATCGCGTTAGAACGTCTAGTTGTGTGAATCTGATGGGGGACAGCAAGCAAGGTTCTCGTGAAAAAAAAAAAAAAGGATTTCACGGAAATTGCAAGTACGATATCTTTCCGATGCTTAACAAATTAATTCTCTATTTATTTTATGTTGTAGATATTTTTATATATATATATATATTATGTAATTATTAATTCCTTAACGCTCGTAAACATTTTGAATGATACATACGAAATTTATTATTCTCGTCATTTAATCTTCGCTAAAAGAAAAAAAAATTTACGACATGTATCAATAACTTATCGAAGATGTGGCTTATCAAAAATCTTATCACAAAAGTCACACGCTTATTTTTATTTTTCGAGCGTTAAGATTGTAAATATCATTAATAAAGTTTAATTTTATATATATATATTTATTAAATCACGAGTGAATTTATTGCAGCGACAATTACGCACGCAATTAATTCACCAATTATTTAAAACCAAATTAATCGATATTAAAGTTGAAAAGATAACGTTGTAAAAGTAGGATACTTTTCAAATACATATCGTATAATAAATAATACACGATTTGTGAAATCGCAAAAGTTCATTCACTCACCTTTTCTAGCTCGAGGAGGTGAAACCGGAGGACCTGGATCGCTTGTACCATCTGGAAAAAGAAAACAAAAATAACGGGATAAAATTCGTCCGCTCGAAGAAAACTAGGAAAAATAGGGCAAAAATAGGAAGCCTCGATCGGGGCAAAAGATTTCGCTGGGAACACGAATCCCCATTTATTTCTCCCGGAATACGGAAAGCTCCGTTGACTACCGGTCGATTCACTCCGCGAGGATTAACGGGAATTAATTATTATTGCATCTCTGCACGCCGCTAATTACATCCCCGAAATTCCGTGTCCACGATCGATAGATGCTGCTAACAGTTCAACGACCGTATGTCGATACCTCGACGCTTTTCAATTAATTTCACCGTGCTTTTACTTCACCCATAATACAATCCGAACGATCGATTTTTTCTTCTTCCTAATATTTCTCTCATACGATCTCATTAGAACGAAATCTACGAAAGAGTCCCAGGTTTATGCCATCCAAACGAATGTATCGCAAACGTTTCAATTATGACCTCGTCTTGAGGTCTGACAATCTCTCGAGTGAGAAACCGCGAACAACGAAAAAATATACATTCATATATATTCTCCTTTCTCTCGATAATTGGTAAAAAGAGCGATATCTCGTAATTCTCTCGAAACACGATTTCATTTGAATGCCCGATCTTGACCAACGAGTCCTCGCCTTCCACCCTCTTCTTTATTTCTCCGAATCGGCATCCAGAGCGTGTTATATATATATATGAATACGCGTTTTTCTAAGGCGACACACGGTCACGTTTCTCTCCTCTCTCCGGGGATCGAGCGTGTGCATACTCGAGCCACGGCCATCGGCATAATTTTCCGATACGGCGTTACGTTTAAAGCCACCTCTCTCCAATCCGATCGAGCGGCGAAGGGGCGCGGCCGCTGCAGGAGCGGCGATTCAATTAGGCAAAGCGGCAATCTTAATTGTTAATTAACATTATATTTATGCAATTATGGCCCATTATGATTCCGCGCTGCCGATAACGAAGCGACCGCGATGAGTGCTCCCTCAGATAGCGACTCGAGAGAGGCCTTCGACGAGCCTCCTCCTCCTCCTCCTCCTCCTCCTCCTCTCCCTGTGTGTTGCGGAGAGGTGTACTCCTTTTCGGTACACGCACCGATCGGCTCACGTGTGCGTCCACCGCGACCGCGATACGAACAATCAGCCTCTAATGGAACGTGGAACGTGAAATCGTGGTTCAGCGAGGAGGAACGGCGAAGGACGTTGAAAGGAAGGACCGAGCGGAGGTCGATGATTGGATCGAGAGGAGGGGAGGAGAAGGAGGAGTTATTGTAATGGGGAAATTATTAATGCATACAAATTTTTCTCGAGGCTTCGGCAATAAATAAAAAAAGAAAAAAAAAAAAAAAAGATTACTTTTAAAATGTCCCGAGATAGGGAGAAGGGATTTCGGGAAAAGGAAAGAAAAAAAATGTCCGAATCTCGAGTGTTATCGGAGGGGGGAACTTTCATAACGAAGGCAGCACGCTTTATCAATTTCCACACACACACACACACAGGAGAGCCCTCCTATCGAAATCTCCCTCGGCGATAATAAACGAGCGGAGAGTTACAATGAAGGAACAACATCGTCGACGCGTCCTCCTCTCCCGCGATGGGACAATTCATTAAATATATAAAGGAACCCATAACGAAACGAAAAGTGACCGTGTTATAATATCGAAATCGAAAAACGTTCTCTAAAAATGCGTGTATAAAAGCGTTCGAATCGGGGGTAATTAAATGCTTCGATCTAAGGATGCATGTATAGAGAGAGTGTCCCCAGACTTACTGTCTTCGTGCCCCTTCGTGCGAACGAAACGAGGGAAAACCGATGATCGCCGGTGAGCTCGTTACTCGCAATTACCCGAGCCAAGTAATTGGAAATGAAGAGTTAATCGATGCGTGTTCCAGTGTAGTAAACAGTTATTAGAACATCGATTGGAACTGCTCGCGTTTCTCTAAGCTCTTTTCCTTATCGAAATGCAGCAACCGATAACGAAATGGCCTCTTTGATCCTCTCGTTTCTCTGCGTTTTATTACCGTATATTTTATATCGCGGTATCGCGTTCGATATAATTTCTCGTACGTGTAAAATTTTGCCTCGCGTGCCCCATCACTCGATTCTCCAATTCAACCTTCCTCTCTCTCTTCTCTTCCCAAAAAACATTCTTCTCGATAATATTTTCGAAATACGAGTCAAATATCTCCATCTCTCTCTCTCTCTCTCTCTCTCTCTCTCTCTCTCTCCACGCTTCTCGAACGAAGGAGCGGAAAAAAGCGAGAAAAAGAGCGGGAAGGAAATCGTTGCGATCGAGAATCGAATCTTTCTCTCGCTCGGCTCTCGTCTCGAGGAGGAGGGGGAAGGAGGGCGAGGTGAAAAAAGGGGCGCAGGCACGCCGTAGCGAGCAGAACGCGCGGAGAAGAAGAGGAAAAAGAGAAGATGGTATCGCGGCGGTAACGAACGAACGAACGAACGGACGCGCAACACTCGCAAGGGCCGCGAGTGCTCGAGTTGACGAGATGGTGCGAGGCGAGCAGTCGATTCGCCACCACGCGTTCCTCTTGTCCGCGCGCGCACAATGTGTCCTCTATATCCCGAGAGCCGCGGTTTTGTTGCTTCTCGACCGAGCGAAAGCGGAGAATGCCCTCCTCGTTCCTCCTCCTCCTCCTCCGCCGACCGTTTCGTTATCTACGTTACTCGGATACGGACAGCGACGTTGCTCGCGCGTTTCCATCGCCCTCGATCGCCACGACCCGATATAACGCGATCTCGCGTGTCGAATCCGAGAAACAAGCAGCCCCGGCCATCCTCTCTTCGATTGATGAAAGATGCTGCTCTTCTTTTACAATTTTTTCTTTGAAAAATTCTATCCGATTTCGAATTTCGAGCCATCCAAGCTCTCTCGTTGGCAATATTTTGATATTTTTTTCTTTTTTAGCAATTTTCTTGGAAAAACATCTCATCTGATGTGCACATCTATCTTAGAAATCGCGATTGATATTTGATGGATGAATGAAAGTTAAGATTCTTCTGTTTCTCTTTTATAAATCTTTCGTCGTGGCAATTTTCAACAAAAAATCATAGTATAGATAAAAATTTTCCTTCATACGAAATTACGACAAACACACGAGAAGCCAACGATACCGATCTCTGATTACCTGTTATTCCTCTCTTTCGTTACACATTTATCCATCTCGCTAAAACTCGCACGCCCTTTTCTTTCACCATCAACGCCATCGGCGTACGACGCGCTCGCAGTACGTACGCGAACCTCTCTACCACCTCTCTCTCCCCCCCTCCCCCCCCACAACACGACGTTATTCCATCCACGACGCATTCTTCCCAAAGATCTCTCGCGGAGAGGTTTTGCCGCGATCGCTCATCACGTGATATTAATTAGCCTTGCACAGCAGCATGCTGCAAGGATGACGAGGAGGAGGAGGAGGAGAGAAGAGGAAGAGAAAAACTGCGAAACGCGCGAAGAAACGGGGGAGATGGTGTTATTTATAAGCAGACAGGGACGACGCAGTCGGAAGCGACGGCCCCCAAACCGTCTTTCAATCCTCTCGTCTCGCCCTCTCCCCTCCCTCCAACGTTTTTCCAACGTTATTCGACGGGGCTTTCTCTCTCGCCAGCGTATTTGATGCATGCCCGAGATAGGGGCGCGTACGCGGCGTTAAATGAGCGGCGTGTCGGGCCTCGGCGATTCACGCACGCTGATTTCCTCTCTGCTTTTTGCGCCTATCCTTCGAAGAATGAACTCGAGGATAGGCGAGAGTAAGGTGGCCGGCACGAGTCCTTTGATTCCTGAATATTTTCGCTCTTTGAAACAACGTTTTCATTTACGCGACACGAGAATTATCGGATCGATTGCGTTTTTTGTCGATCGAGAAATGAGAGATAAAAGGCACGAGGTAAAATTTTTAATCGTGGGGTGCACAATTTTTTGAATCGAAAGGGAGAAGAGTTGCGAAATGAGCGGAACGAACGTTCGGATTCGTCGTGAATGATTGATAATTTTTCGAAATTAAATTTAAATTACAGATCGAAGAATATTCTTCTTGAAGTTTGAAGAAGAATTTCTACGTTTCTGGTGTATCATTTATTTAATGATTAATTTAACGATTTAAAGGATGGATAGGAATAAATTTTGGACGGGCAGCTGGTTTTCTTCTCCGATTGCACGGTATTCGGCAACTTTTGGCGGCCAGTGTACTCCCTCAATGCCAACTAATTTGCCCGAATTAAAGAGAACGAGACAGATCGCGAGACTTCAGAATTAGACACGCCGCCCGAAATAATTGGGGATCGGCCGTTACAAGTCTCGGAAACCTACTCTTCCAATATAATACGAGCTCAACACTCGAGTCAAAACTCGAGACGCCAACTGATAAATTGCATAAAGATAAATCATTCGATTTCTGAAAAGTTAATACCATCCATCTGCTCGAGATCTACAAGAGAGATTTACAAATTTGTCAAATGTACGTAGAATCGGGTTTCTTTTCAATTTGTTTCGCACAGTGATGATGCAACGTTGATTATCCAGTTAGAGTAATAAGAGAAAAATAAATTGGACGGTTGAATAATTTAAACGTCAACCCCTCCCCTCACCCTGTTTGGATGTTAAAATCTCCTCCCACTCGTTCCCCCTCCAAAAAAATCATTATTCACGAAAAATAAATAAATAATAAGAGCGGGAACGAGAGAACAAAGCTTCAAATTACCAGGGAAGACGCAGCAATCTAATTAAAACCGATCCTCAAACCGAGCCGCAAATTAGCTAACGCGACAACGACGCCTATTAATCTACGCCAATGAACTTCCCCGTCATCCACGACACCTACAAACCGCGCGATTTCTCCTCCATACCCCGCTCGATTTACCCAAGAAGTACTCGCCAACTCGTGTCAATCGATCACGAACGAAAGACCAAAAAGGGACGTCCAAAGAAGAGAAAATGCACAAGATCGAATAAACGCGCGAACGAAAACGATCGAATCCGAATTTCGTCGAATCGAAACGGTTATAAATGAACACGTTGTCGTATGCGCAACGAGTTTGGTCAAAGGGCTCGGGAACGTTGTTCGATCGAAGGAAAAGGAGAAGAGGGGTCGGTCGATATTCGAGGGAATTTCCAGTCGGTAAGGAGGATCTACGACGTCGTAAATCTTGCGGGTGACGCGCGCGGACCGATGTGATGCTAAATAGAAATATGGATAAGCGGCGCGCGAGGCGAAAGAAGCGAAATAAATTATGGTCGCGGTGGCGACAGGAGGAGGAACTCGAGACTCGATGATTTAATAATTGTAACCGATAAACGAGCCATCGGTTCAAGCTAATTGAATCGCGCCTCGAAACTTGCGAGTTCTTCCGCGTTTCATGCGATTTCTCTCTCCAGCAACGCGAGTGTCGTCGTGCGTTGATGTTTCACTTCTCGGATGTGAAACTTCTCTGCATCATATATTGGAGGATGGAATTTTGGAACGTAGGATTTTTAACTTCCTCTCGATCGAATTGGATCGTTGTTAAAATTAGAAAAATGAGAATTTTGATAGAATAATCGATGCATTATGAAATATTGCAACGATAAGGTTAATTTTTAAAAATTAAAAACGCGTTTAAAAACTTTATGAAATTACATACTCGTTAAAACTTGTTTATCTTCGGGTTATTTAATTTCCGAGCAACAAGCCCGATAAAAATGATTCCTCTAAGCTGATAGAAACGCAACCGCAATTAATTTAAGTATGCAGCCGTATCTAAAACTGACAGTTACACGAACGGATATATTTTATAATGTTGTTAACGTTTCGAGCGCATAATAATCTATAATATTCATAATATATCAATGGTAATCGCATCGCCGTATTATTAATACACCCAATTACCGTCAAATTTATTACATTTTCCAATACAATAAGAAACCCTCCACCCTCCACCCTCCCCTTCCCACCCCTCAAAAAACAAAGAACAAAGATATACATCGATTTATCCGATTAATCGACCACTAATTAATTAATATCTTAACGACGATTTCTTAAAAAACAACAAGTCCGTTACAACCCTTATTCGCATCACGCAAATTCAACATTGATCGATTCCAATTGATGTAAAAAAAATTTCCTGAAAAAAAAAAAAAAAAAAAAAACAACTATTCACGAAATAGACGAAACAACAACACCGACTGACAAGATTCCAACGTGCAAGTAATCGAAGGTAAGGAAGAAGGAGTTATCCGAAAGCGCAACCTCGGAACGACAAAGCGAATCGCGTGACGGCGCACCTCGAATCCTCTCTCCTTTCTCTCATCCATCCATATGTGTGCACGAGCGCGGCCGACTCTAATGAATGGTCGTTAATTGTATCAATTATTAACGAGGGACATCGCGCGGACGCCGCGACGACTCTTATCGATGTCCAGTGATTTACGAGCCGAGGTCTCCTCCTCTTCTCATCCCTCCCTCTCTCTCCCTCTCTCTCTCTCTTCGCCTCTATCGCGCATACACTCGTCTTCTTCCCACCGTGTAAACCTCGACTCGGCTCCGCAACAACAACACTTTGCCGATTCGCGACCGCTTCATTATCGGTCGTGTGCTCGTGTGCCCGGCGTCGAAAATACAGCGACGCCACCGACGTCGTCCCCCATCCCCCGCTAATTAATTTCCAACCACCACGATCCCGGCCACTGTCACGATCGCGCGTGTCACTTATTCATTGCCCATTTGCTACCTCGTCTTATCTTGCCTTTCCTCTTTCCTTTCCTCGCCTCTCCTCCCAAGCATTTTCGCGAGTTTTCGAGGAGCGAGGAACAGAGGTGTTCGAACGTGTGGATATATTTAGAATGTATCGATATGATTAAAAGTTGCGATAAAGGGATAAATCTGTAAGGGAGATATAACGTGTGATTCGAAGGAAGATGTTCGATAGAATGGTTCGCGAACCATAGATCGAGGCATAATCGAGAAAAGAGAGAAGCGTGTTTTGGAAGATAAGAAAACGTGGGTGAAAGTGTCGAGTGGGACGAAACGTAAATGTACGTTAGCGCGTCTCGACGAGGCGGTGGAAAACGAAGGAACCGTCGTTTCCCCGGCCGTGTATATATAGAAGGAAATTGTTGAAGAAGCTGCGGTACACGGTAGCCAAGAGCGCTGTGCAAGCAAGGGACGGTTTATCTACGACCCTCTGCCACGTTCGACGAGCCAACACACTCGACGCGACAATATTTAAATATTGTTAAGCCGCGCGATACTTGCCGTCGACAAACATGCTGCGTCTCGCCGATTCTGTCCGCGATCCCTCCACCACGAAAAAGCTTGATAATAAATTCGCAGAATTGGAAATAAATAGGCTCAATCGAAAATAATAACGAGGGATTCGAATGCGAAGAAACCAATACAAAAATAAAAACGAGAATATCGTCGAACGAATTTCCCATAAGCCCAAATTATTCTCGCTGTAAAACTGTAATCGCAAGTTAGAACTTTCGAATTGCTCACTTCCCTTTTCCCTTTTCAAAAGAAATCGTCCTCGGCCCTTTTCTCTCCTTCTTCCCTCGCGGACCACCCAGGCTAGGCGATAACTTCTTTCTTCCACTTTTTTCCTTCTCTTTTCTTTTTTCTCCCCCTCCCCTCTTCTCCTTCGACTGGCTCACTCGCAATCGGTGGCAACAGAGAGAGAGAGAGAGAGAGAAAGAGAGAGGGACCTTTCCTCGTCCTCCACGGATCTCCTCGTGTTTCTTCCCTCGTCCCTCGTATATATATATATATACACACACGCTATACCTACACCTCGCGGCCGTTCTTTTCTGCACCCGGGAACCGTGGGTTGGGTTGGGTTAGGTTACGCCGAGGATAGGGCCCTCTCTCCCTGGTGTGGAGGCTGTGTGTGACGTTCCGTCGACTCGTCGGGACTATAAATCTCGGGCTATTAAGACGGTAGTCCGCCGTTTTGATGGCCCGTGCCAGGCCGCACTATCATCTTAATACTTCGTTATGCGCGAGAAAACGTACTGGCTGTACACGTTCAACCGCGACCCAGTCGCTCTGTTCCCGTTCTTCCCGCACAATTTGTCGTATCGCGAGAAAATGTTGGCTACGATGTAATTAATTCATCCAACATTTTCTGGAGGGGGGGGGGGAGGGGGAGAGCGCGAAGGCCTTTGGAAAATTTAGATGATCAAATCTGCCGCGTTTAAGATATAATAAACGGTGTGTGTATTATATGGTTATAATAAAAGTTAACGATTACTTTGTTATTAAAAGTATAATACGAGGTTACTTTGTATAAAAGAAATCGAGGTAGATGTATTTCTCGAGATAATGGTTAATTACTGTACTTTACATAATTATGCTCTATCTTGCATAATTACTTGGTTGTAACTAACACTGCAACATTCTTTTTTAGAAAAGACCAGCAGAGATATATATCAAGATCGGGCTCGATGGAAAATCTAAACCGCTTGGAAGAGTCAATAAAATTTAACCAACCGTATAAATTTATACTTTTACTATATCTTCTTTTTCTCTTCTTCTTTTCTTCCTCACCGCTCCCGTTCTAATGTTAATTAACGTTTAATATATATATATATACGCAAAGGCAGCAGGTTGATGCGAGAAAATTGTTGTTATTGTTGTTATAACACGAGTAGCACGAGAGATGCTAGAAGAGAATTCTCATTCTAATGAAATAAGTGAACGCATAATCGCGTTGAATAACAATGAATTTCCATTGAATAGTTGTGATCCACGTTGCGCGGGTAACTCGGTGGAAACCGACGTACATCCTTGCATATAAATCTTTGCCATCCATCTGCCATCCTTGATTTATATCTTCGATACAGGCCAATATTTCCACGATAAATCTCTTGATAGCGACGAAACCGATCCGCCCGGCCACGGTTAAGCATTATTCTAACACGTTTGCACAACACGCGTCCCCCGTGTTTCTTGTCCTTAAACGATAGCCAGAACGACACTTGCTTCCACGCGTCGCCATATTTGGCGGGACGAGCGAGACAAAAAACAGGGGAGGCCTGGAGGGAGGACCCGAGGATGGAAATTTATTCGGGCGGCCAACAGGAAGCGACATCGTTAGCCATCTTCTTCTTCTTCCTTCTTTTTTTTTTCCCTTCCTTTTTTCTTTCCTTCCTTCTTTCTTTCTTTCTTTCTCCCTCCTCCACGATCCCGCAAATTTTCAATTTCACATTCGTACAGATTAGACCGTGGAGATAGGGCCGGGCCGGGCCGGGCCGAGCCGAGCCGAGCCGAGCCGAGCCGAGCGGCAATTACGTTAATCGGCGCTTGATTTACGATAACCGACCGAGAATAACGAGCATGCGCCGCCGCTTCCTTCACGGCCACCTGCGTTTTTCCAAATAATTTTTAATGCCGTTCTTAAACGAACGAAGCCACCAGTGACTCTGATGTCTCTGAGAAGAACCCTCGAATCGAGAACGATTCGCTTTGATTTTTGTCGATTTGACGATTTCGACTGTACTCGAAACTGTTGGAGATGCGCATTATTTTTCTTCTTCTTCTTCTTTTTTTTTTTTTTTTTTTTATATATATACATGAATATGCAAAGAATTTAACGATAAAACTCGTTTCGTTTGCTGTTATCTAAATGTATTCGAAATAGAACGCCTTCTCGCTTCAAACGTTTTTTAATGCGTAGTATAAAAGTATTATTCGCGGTAAAGAAAAAAAAAAATAAAAAAATAAAAAAAATTCAAGAAAATTGTAACATCGTTATTAGAAAATTATCACCAAGAGTTGTGTGCAAGTGAGTTTTAAACGTGGTGTTTTCATACTTCTTTAAAAATATTGCGTATATATCCTACTATCTCGAAACGTTTCGAGAAACTTCACAAGTTGCGTAACAATAAATCAAAATAAATTGTAAATTTAATAGTGTGCCTCTCTTGAGAAAACTTCGTTCTCTCTTTATTTAAAAAAAATAAGCCAAGAAAATTTCACTCGAAACAACAACATCCTATACATAATATATATATATATAAACATCATATTAATACAAATATATGCATTTCTTCGATTCGCAAACAAGAGGAAACGAGGTTATGCAAGGGAAATCCCTTCCTGAAATCCTCTTCGAGGAAAGGGGCCCCTTCTTCCTTCCATCAATGTTCTCGAAAGGAAAAAACGCGCGAGCGCATCGATTTGCATGCGATCGAGGCCGTAGAATTCCTGCGCGCGATTTTTCACCGCGATTCGCAACAGGCGTCGATCGTGCCTCGTGAACCTATTTTTCAACGTCACCTGCCCGAAGGTAAACAACGCGGCAGGAACACGGGAGGAATCGGTCCCCCGCTTATCGCCCATTATCGAGCCAAAGCGTGTGCACGGAATTTAATCGATATTACAGCGCGAAATAATTTCGTATTCAGATATTTCGCTTCGATATCGTTCGCTATTTCCGATTCCACTGTTATCGAACCGTTTGGAAATTATTAAACGTTTGCTTTGCGCGCCGTTTCCTTTTTTTTTTCTTTTCTTTTTTCTTTTTTTTTTTTTTTAATAATATCGTTAATAAGTGGGCAGTTGGTTCGTGATAAGGGCAAGCATGGTCGAATAGCTGTGCAAAGTGGTTACTGTCATCCGTTACTGTTTGCGTTCGTTATTATTTCTTCCTTCTTCTTCTTTTTTTCCTCCTCCTCCTCCTCCTCTTCTTTTTTTTTTTTTTTTTTTTAAGGTGACTATCAGATGGTTTTATAGGAAGTGGTCTAATAGGTGTTATTACGCTTTATCTCGCCGGCTCGCTGTTGTCTCAATTGTCCGTTTGCCTCCTCGACGATTCTCTTCTCCATAATAATACTCGCGTTTCCGCGATACCATCGGGAGAGTTTGTAATTTTCTACGACTTTATTCTCTCCCCCTCGAGTTTGCATGTTTTACGCGCCGCTCCATTAATGAGCGAACGAATGAACCAATAAATCTTGGAAATGGTTTTAAACGATGACTTCCAGTCCACCCAGTGATATCGTTATCTATAAACTCTATGAATCGTCGTGTATACATTATATATATATAAAACTCTGATTTTGCGAATCGGTGCTGCAATTCATCAGATCAACTGGAGAACAATTTTTCAAAAAGGCCATTCGTTACTTATCATATTATTTAAATGTTTAACGAATGTCCACGCGTATATTCTTATAATTCTCTTATAATTCCTCGAACAATTGCTCGAAAGCAATGGTGGATTTTCACTTGTGGAAAGAAATTATGGAGGAACGATAATATCTGTCTGTCTAATTTAACGGAAGGGGGTCATCTCGCGTCAAACACAAAGTTGCGAGAACGGCCGGTCCTCGTCGCGAAGAAGAAGAAGAAGAAGAAGAAGAAGAAGACCGGTATAATGGACCACCAGCGTGGCAACGTTCGCCAGGTCCCTCTGTTACGTTATACTTTACACATGCTTCCTCCTCCCGCCTCCTCCCCATTTCGAAGGAACTTCTTTTTCTCGTCCGACCCGGCCCAAGTCGGAGTCACCGCGAGGCGCACACCTCCTACGAGCTCGCGGACAGCTTTTTATTTCTAATTCGCGGGCCGGGCCCGCAAAAGGAACGAGACGAAGCGGGAGCCGCCGGTATCGCAGGCGGGAAGACAATGGCGTGTCGGCCAGTCGAATGGTTTCGCGGGGAAAGTTTAAATCGTTGAGGGACGATTCGAGGGCCGTTTCGAGAATTAGGAAAGTGGATACGAAAGTCTCGAAGAATTTGCGACGAAGATTATATCTGTGTTGTAAAAATAGACGTTGTTGGAGATATTACAACGTTTAGGACGAAGAGAATCTAGGTATAAGTTATTAAGACAGGATTTGAGGCTCCACTGTGTTTATTCGGTTAAGAAAACTTATGTGGGATTGAAAGTATTCTAAGGTAAATCATTCGTCGTTAATTAATTTAAGAATATTCTTTCGAATCTTGCAATTTTCCTCGCAACGAAACTTTTTTTCACCTTGCGCGTTGCCGCGTTGCTTTTTTCCTCGCGTTCTTGAAGGGTTGATCGAGAGGTGATTTACTCGATCGGATGCTTCGTGGATCTAATGAGCGAGACTCGTAACGAACTACGTGACAGAACGGCGGCAGATCTCGAAGAGCAAGCTTGTTACTCGGACCAGATTCTGCGCGAATAATAATTGCCCATCCCAACGACGACACTCGGCCCCATTATACGATTGAAAAATTGAAATTGTTGGGGGGACAACTCCGGAACAACAGGAATTTTCGTGTCCGATGTAACCAGATCGAATTGTTTTTCTCTGCTCTCGACTTACATATTCCATATGATCTTTAAAATAACGATGCGCGTTCTTTCTAATCGAGTCTCGAGTCTTATTAATTTTCAGACATTACATAGGAATATCGTACGAAAACGTGCAAAAGTATCGTACAGACGTTTAAAATATTGGGAAAAGCGTTGGAATATCGCGAGAGCTAGGTAAAAAATTAATCTCGTTCGGTTAACGAGAATAACAACAACAACAACAACAACAATAATAATAATAATAAGACTTGGAGATCTTTGAAAGGACGCGGGAAGCGATGTTGAGGCGGCCTCTGAAAAACAGACGGAAAGATTTCGTTGTGCCGATCCTTGCGGCACAGCCGAGTCAGGGTATCCTTGGCTCGCAGGGTACCGTTACCGTGCCGCTTCTCTTCTTATACCGGCTCTACGAGCGCGTTTTGTCGCTTTTATTGGGCCCGAGGCAAGGTTGCAACCCGCCTCCGACCGTGGCGTCCCTCCAGCTTCGCGCGGTTTATTCATGGAAATGGAGCAGATACGAAACACAAAACGATATATAGCTTTACTAACCTAAAGTGAAAAACACGCTTCTAACGTCCTCACTTTTCTCCGTCCTCGATTATACTATCCCGAAACTGACGAACGAATCGATTCATCTATTCCATCTTGTATGTCTACTGGGAGAGGAGGAGATTCGTCAGATTCGTCGATCGAAGAGAAAATTGATTTTTTCTTGCCATCGGATGAAAACCGTGGGAGTAATGTTTATTTGTGCCCGTGTATGCGTGAACGGTGTGAAAAGGTAATACGGAAAAATTGGCAGAGAATGAGCTCGGACTGGTTTCAGAGAGACAGTTTATAAATAACTACTACGGCCAACTTGTTACTGTCCCTCCTTTAATAGGCGAGGTTTTAAGTTACGAGTAAAAGAAAGAAAGGAGGAGGAGGGGGAGGGGGGGGAGGAAAGGAGAATAAAAAAGAATCCCTATTAACGCATAAATTATGCACGCTTGTTCCACTGCAATTTCCACTGATTAACATGGAAACGAGCGATATGTATTTGAAGAAATATATACATATATGCATTATTAATTTCTATCTCTTCCCGTTTACTCCACGTTCCATTTCGATTTCTTTTTTCTTTTTTTTTTTTTTCGAGAGTAATCCAAAATAAAATTTTGGGATAAAATCGTCGAAGCCTGGAAAAATCGGTCGTGCAATATCGATCTCGGAAATATCGATTAATAAATATTCGATCGGCGTGCAATCAATACGATACGACGGAATAAATGAATAAAAGATCCCAGCCGGAAATCATCGACTCACATTCGATGTATTCCCAGGAATAATTCCGCGCGCATATTTAATGCATTCCGAACGAAAACTCACTTCCGCGCTCTTACTTATTTTGCACGCCTCTATTAAATCGATGCACTTGCTTTCCTTTCCTCGATTTCACGCAATAATCCGACGATATATTGATCCTGGAAGGAAAATCGTTACCGCCCGAAAAAATATAAATATCGATTTCTGCCTGGGTACGATTGAATGAAAAATCGTTTCACGGATCGGTATCATTAGAAATGGTCGAGAACTCGAAGAAACGTAATATATATATATATAGATGAAAATTCTTGGTAGATGATCGAGATGAAGAGCAAGAAAATAACGTTCCACAAAAGATCTTTCTAATTCTAATTAACGCCACGTCCTCGCTTTGTAAATACGCGCCACGAAGATCTTCATATTTCTTTCTATCCGCGTGGTTATTACATTCTCTGTTTAATCATTAATCATCAAGGATGCACTTGGTCTCATTTTTCTTTTCCTTTTTTTTTTTTTTTTTTCACCCAACTTCGCTCAGGAACGATACAGGTTTTTCCCTCACCGCGTAATTAACTTCTTCGTCCACGTTGCTAGGAGATGCCTAACAGAGGATTGGATATATGGATATATTCTTCCATTTTGCAATATTGATAAAAACAACCTCTGCGTTTGATGACCAGCACGGAAAGAAAATAACGACTAGCCGAGAATTTATAGCTTCTTCCTATTTCGTTTTCGATAACTGTGAGGAACGAACTAGGAAGCCACCAATTCCACGTGGAAACGAACGACTTGACCTTCAGAGAGGTTAGACATTTATTTTTTGGAAGCTAACGTCTCGTAACGTACGTTTCAATGACGTTAACTACAGATCATCATTCCTTTCATTCCCCTCTCCCCTCTTAACGAATAATGGTATTGTTGAGAATGTGAGATTTGAAATTTTAACAACAGAAAGGAGAGAGAGAGAGAGAGAGAGATACAGAAATTAAATTAATCTAGTATTGGAAAATAATCGTTGGAATCTCGAATATAATCGTAACTAAAGAAATAAACGAGTACTCTTGTATAACAAGTTTTCTTTCGAAGAATAACGTAAGTATCGATATCGTGATTTTTCTGATACGCATGATGCGTTATCTGTTATATTGGATAGATATCGTAGAATATCACAGGAAATGATCAAGTTCAAATACACAGATTGTTCTTACGATTCGAAATTATATTTGGATCAAAGAAAAGCTGTTATTTATTTCGCGTCGTGAGAAAGAAATACTACGATTGATCACGACTTTTCTCTTTTTACCCTATCCAAGATCCAACGATCGATACTATTAAAAAAATACACGTGGATCTAAAACGACCAATGAATTGACGAATGTATAACGAAAAAAAAAAAAAAAAAAAAAGAAGAGAAAAATCTGCAAATCATAAACATCTCAATTTCCAAAAACCCGAATATCGGGGAATCCAAATATTATAAACTTAAAAAATAAAAAAATCTAGAAATCTCTAAATCAAATAGACGTTCATTTTCCACTTTTAAAAAACCAGAAACATCTGCATTACGTGCATTCCATCTCGTTAGAAGGGAGACGCGTTGCCAAGAGTTCGTGGGAGCGTTCGCGCGTGCAAAAAAAAAAAAGAAGAAGAAGAAGAAGAAGAAGAAGAAGGGAAATCGCCGTTCCGCGGGAGCAGCATGGAGAAAGCGTGGTGGACCGGTGGCCAACGTCCGAGCGAGCCTAATGCAAAGTACTCTCGGCGGTAATAATTATTCTCGAAACGCGAGAGGGGCAATTAGCATCTCATTGGCTCATTTCTCGCTTATGCTAATAGGCGGGAGTATTATTAAAGCGCGTGTACGAGGGCAGATCCCTTTCCCCGGGCGAGCTTCGTGGAACAGATTCGCAACAACGGCCTCCGCCGCCTTTTCCTCTCTTCCGCGAGTTTAAACGTCCGGCATGCCTCATCTTTCCTTTCCTCGTTTCGTTTCGTCCGCGACCTCGGCGTGGAAGACACCGTTTCGCACGCCGCCTACACCACGCCTCGATCTTTCGCCGCGGCTCGTGAGAGGGAAAAAAGGCGGGAAAAAGTAATTTTTCGAATTTTTCCCTCTTTTTTTTTTCTGAGAAAGTTGTTTTTTTTTTTGTGGAGAATCGCTTGTACACTGCAATTAATTTAACGAACGGAACGAATGTTACAAATTATATTGTTTTTCGTGTTCGATCGTCTCACGATATTTCGAGAAATATTCGTTGCAAAATCGAGAGAAATGGACATTTTTATTTGCACAAGGAAAGTTTCAGGATGTTCGACACCGAGCACCGAAAAAAAGAGGAGAAAGTTCTCGAGGACACGAAAGATAAGACGTCGGATGGAATTAGACGGCAGCGAGAGAAAAGAAAGGAATCTTAAAGAAAGGCTAGATATTTTCGTTCCGTGAGAAACGTCTGGTTGTCAGATAAGATCCCGCGTGGCAGGCGGGAAACACGGATTCCAGAATAGAAGAATAGAGAGCACGCTGTTCCTCCGGTTCGGCTGTCGAAGGATTCGCAGAGGGCGAACCGAGAGGATCCTCGCTTTTAACCTCGAAGGAAACTCTTGACCTTCGGTGGATTGAAGAGAGCGGGCACGCTCGTCCGCCATTGCACGTGCCTCTTCCGGCCTGAAACAACTCCCCGACCCCGTTTTGCATACCGAAGGTTAAAGATTAAGAAGGCAAGAGGAATGGAAGGAAGAAGAGCGAGCGACATATTTGCGATACGTTCCTCTCTCATTCTGACCACTTGTTCCCGCGTCTTGAACACGAGAAAAGACAATATCTCTTTTTGAAACGTGTCTCCTCGTATAAAAATGTATTCGCAATATGATTGTTCAACACGTTATTCATCATTGCGTTAAGTAAAATATTTTTATCGAATCGGGTTTTACCTTTGCTGCATCCGAAAAGGATGCCAATGAATATAAAATCTTTTCTTTTCCAACAAGAAGGTCCAACGAAATCGTGGAAGGGAGATACTTTTGTAAAATAAAGAATCTTTCGAGAACCTATCGAAACGACCCAAATCGAAGGAAATATTCGAGCGAGCGATTTCGAGGTTCACGGAGAAAACACTCGAAGAGCGCAACGATTTCCTTTGTTCGCGCCACCCCTGAGGGACCCCGAGGTGGTGAAACTCGGCCCTTTTTTCGAAAACCTTTCCAACAGGGGACCAACCAGCACGGCATCTGCGTCGAATTTTCCGCCATCTCGAGCCCTTTCCACGCTCCCCGACGTTCCCTCGATCGTGTCGCCGCGTCGTTTCCAGCCGACCTTTCCGATCAACGCACGGGGCCATCGTGCGTGTAACCCTCGACCACTCTCCCTCTTTCCTCCCCGTAGAGAACAGAGTGTGGCTTCACTCTGGCAAGATAATCGCGGCAAAAAGCCAGTTTCTGGCCGTGGACGGCGCGAGAGATGCGAACCGAGAGAAGAGAGCCGTGGTGGAACACAAGGAGGGCCTCCCTCCCCTCCCTCTTCCGAAGAAAGGATGGAAACAAAGGGGAGGAGGGGGGGCAAAGGGCGCGGACAGCAAAAACCGCGGACGTTACGTGCCTGTTCTTTACGATAGAAGCTCATTGCTCGTAGATTGCGATTTGCCACGGGCGTAATGAAGCCACGCCACCGGTTTCTGCACCGGTGAAACGAGCCACCAATGCGATTTTCGATCGACCAAGGCCTCCTCTCGACTTTCCTCGTGGCCGTTCGTAAATTTTCTCAACGGATTCGACTCGCGAGTTTTTGCAATGTTGAGGGAGGCGTGCGTTAATTGGACCAGTTCCCTGACGAAGGTGGGGAAGTATCGTCGTTCTTCTGCCGCGGCGGTGATCGGTGGACGAACATCACGACGGAATTATGGATTATTGGTGGATTCGAAAGGCGAACGAACGACGATTCAATGAATCATTTTCGAAGCGTTCGGTTGGAGATGTGCGCGCGTTATTGGTGCTTCTCGGGCAAAAGAAACATTATTCCATTTGTAGCAACAGGTGCAATAATGGCGTAACTGGATCGATAATGACCGTGTTAGAATGGCTTGGAATGCTCGAGGATGGAATTATTCATAAAGATTTCGATGAACGAAAAATTTCTGTAATTTTGCGTAATGTTTCTATTAGATTTCTCCTCCGTAAAAAAAAAAAAAAAAAAAAAAGAAGAAGAAGTTGAAGCACGACCGCAATCGCGAGTGTCTAAAAAAGAAAAAACAATTCGTCGAGAATTGCGAAGAAAGAAATAGAATAGAATAATTTCTCTATTCGAGAAATTATACGTATAACAGTAATTTCTACGAACGCACGCGTCACTGGAAAAATCAGCGAACCGTCCAGTTTCCTTTTAAAATTTAGATTTAAAACGCGCGCGTCTAACCCGTTCGCGCTTCACATTTATTTAATGATGCGAATCTATCGTACACACCATCGTTGATAATACGCGATAATACACGCACATACGTTTAACACTTATCTCGCTCGTTTCATCCTCTCTTTCGCATTCTTTTTTTCTTCCCTCTCTTTTTTCTTTCCATTCCAATTTTATTTTTATTTTTAATCCTTTTTTCCCTTTTCTCTCTCTCTCTCTCTCTCTTTTTTTTTTTTTGGTTTTATTTCGTTCTGTTTTTCTGTTTCAACAGATCGGGGCCGAGCGACAGTTGTGACAACAGCGGCGCGAGATTCGAGCGGGGTACACCTTGCGTGGATGTTTGCGCGCGGACCGATGCCGTCCTGACAGCTCAGATAACGGGCGTGACATTTTGAAAAATTGAGGCCAACGATGCGAACAACGTCAACGAAATGCATCCCCGTCGTCCGTTTTCCTTCTCCCTCTATATATATATATATTTTTTTTTCCTCTCTCTCTATCTCTCTCTCTCTGTTTTTTCCCACCGCTCGACGAAGAGGAGGGGGAGGAGGGAAACGAAAAATAAAAAAGGGGGAGGAGAACGCGAAACACAACGTACACCGGTTCACCATTAACACGCTCGATATATCCAATTTTGAATTACGAGCGGGTATTCGAAAACGCGAGACACCTTTTCCCCGTGCAGACGAAAACGCTGCGCGGTAAGGCTTGAACGAACTTTGATGATGAAATATTGCCAACTCCTCGACTCCACGACGCGTCGCTTTTTCACGCGGATAATTAGAAATCGGATCTCGAAACGAATTATTATACCAGGCCATCGCTGTACGCGTTATATCATGATACGTTGTACGTTAATTATGGGGATTTTTATACGATTCTGAAGTTTTGACCGGTTAATCGAAGAAAATTTTCGTTCTTGTACGAAGAAACTTCGATTTCTACCATGCCTCAATTTGCGGATCTTTAATTTCAACCCAATTTTCTACGAATCTCGACACATATTTCTTCTTTCTTCTATCTAAAGATGCAAATGAATTGGAGATTTATCACCGGTATAGATCCATTCTCGAACTTCTCGGGCGAACTTGCCTACCCGAAAAGACTTTACCTGATAATAGACCCATTTTCCAAAAAAAAAAGAAAGAGAGCCTCAATCATAGCGAAACACGAGCCACCGCAAGAAAGGGAAGATCAATGAGAATCAGAGGGAACGGTCTCGAAAAAGGAATCCATAATGGCAGCTCGACTTTGAGCCGAGGCATCGATGGGGCCGCGTGTGCGCGTCGTCCTCGTCCACCAACGAATACACCCGAGTTATTTAAAAAGCCCACTATCCGTTATCTCGATCAGGGAACGCGAAGGGTCGTTTGAAATATTTCTTCCTCCGGTCTGCTCTCCTCGAAGGTCTGCCATTCGAATGGCCGCCGCGTCCAGCCACGAGGAAACAAAGGCGAACTCGCCGACTCCTCCTGTTCCTCTCCTTTCTTTTCTTTCTTTCTTTCTTTCTTTCTTTCTTTCCTTTTTTTTTAATTATCGCTGTCTGCCTCACTTTTACACACTCGGTTTACCTCCAACTGAATTTTCCATCAGTTTCCTACACAGTAATAACTCAACTCACTTCTCGTTAGGATACTCGTCGAGGAGGAGGAAGTAATTTTCAAATTTCCAGCGCTCCTTCTTTTTCCTTCCTTTCTCCCCTCCCTTCTTTTTTTCAATTATCGGATATCAAAGCAACATCAGATATCAAAGTAATTATATATAGAGTGTATATTGTATCCTGTTATTTTTTTTTTTTTTTGATTTTTCACAGGGCTCGTTCCCCTCCTTTCTCGCTCCAATTAAATGTGCCCGTTTTTCCACCGTCATTCCTCGAAACGAACGTGTTTCGAGCGAAAGCGAAACGATGGTCAGATAAAGTTGAACGACGTTAACAAACAAGCGAAGGAATAGAGAAAAAAGAACGGGAGGTTTCTTGACGAAAACAGCGATATTTGTCTTTCTTCGAAAGAAGAAGGAAAATTACTCTGACATTTTTTTTTTTTAATTATTTACCCAGTGGGGTAGAAAAATTTGCTGATCAATTTTTTATCAATTTGCAGCACGTCTCGTATGAATAAAATTTGGCGAATTTGGCTTTGCGTCGCGGAGATGGGATATTATAATTAAAATTCGTAAAATTAAGGGAATAATACTCACCAGCGAGTCCACCTCCGGATCGGCGATGTAGTAAGGTTTCTCCTGTCTGATCTGTAACAGACGAGCACACACACACGTCTAAGAATCTTGAATAATTATACTTGGTCGTTAATTGGAATATTAAAACTATAGAGGGTATAGATTCGTATCAACGGCCAACAAATATGCTCGTACGCACGTTTGTTCGTTCGCTCCATCTCCCCCTTACACCTGTTGACTCTCTCTCTCTCTCTCTCTCTCTCTCTCGCTCTCTGATCCAAATGATTTCCTTTACTCGTGCTTTCTTTTAATTGGATCCCCGCTGTTCGATTCGTACGTGTAGAAACGGAAACGCGCCGGTGAACGCGATGGAATTCCTGCAAACACCGCGGCCGGCCAGGATGGGCGAGAAGGAAGAAAACACAGAAAAACCGAGAGTGGTATAAAGAGGAGAGGAGGCCATAGAGGGAGAGATTCTCAAGCATTTTCATGGCGCCGCCTAGTGACGATCAGACTAGAAACAAAAGGGACGAGTCTGTTCGATGCTCGGGGGATCCGCTCTTAATTGGACCCACGATGTTCTTACTGAAAGGATCGAGGAGAAAAAACGGAATGAGATGGACGACAAATCTCGATGGAAGTACCGGTTAATCTCGTGGAATCCGCGCCAGATTATTCTCTCTCTCTCTCTCTCTTTCTCTCTCTCGAGCCAAACCATCCGATTAGAAGACAGAAACGCTCGTACGTATGGGATTGAATATCGAATTCGAAACGTTCTTCCTCGATCAAATCGTGCCAAATATCCGTTTCATCGATATGACGTTTCGTAACGAATTTTCTAATTCGATTGATAATTGATTCTCTTTAAGCGAATAGGAGGAGATCGATTCGAAATCGCGAGGAAAAGATCGAGGCCAAAAAGGACGAGGCAAAGAAAGGAAAAAATTCAACGGATTCGAAGAATCGTTACAGGAAGAGAATCGCGATCTCGAACGATTAAATCGAGCGTGCCGACTGACAACGAAGGAATCCGGCCGGAAAAACGGGTGGAACGTTAAAATCGAGTTAACCGGTCGAGCCCCGCGACTATTGCGAAGAATTCTGGGGCCCCGAGGAACGTATATTCATGAGGCTGAATTCTGAATGGGAGTTCCTCTCGCATCGGGTGTATGGATAATGAAGGCGTCTTGTAAGCCGCACAAAAATACTGTCAACTCTTCGTAGGGGGGAACTAGTTCTTGCACTGGGCCCTGTCACCGTGCTTTTTCGATCCACGATCCCCAAGCGGCGGCCTAAACGCCCGTTCAGGTATCCACGTCGATTACAAATTGTAAGCAGCCTCTCCTCGCCCCATCTCTCCAATTTTATCCGCCGATTATTTCCACGTGTTGCGAATTACATTTACTTCGGAAAAATTTAATATTCGATAGGAAGGAAGGAATTTCACGCGGAGAGGGAAGTGGTTTCTAGGGGGGAAGGGAGAGAATTCGCGCGAAAGTTTGCTTGCCTTTTATCGGCCCTCGATCGAAACGAACTGTATCACGGTGATTAGAGGCAGGGGGGCTGCGAGTGACAGCTAATTGAGTCCATGCATATGTATAAAGCGATACGAGCGCTATTAATGTGGCGCTGGCCGCCGTTAAATATCCGAGATCCTCCATATTTATGGAGGAATGAAACGAAATTAAGCATCGAGCCAGTACCATTGAACGGCCACTTTCTATCCCGAGCCTGATAAAAATAAGAGCAAAACCATTTACCTCCATCTTTTTGCTTTAATTTTCTCTCTCTCTCTCTCTCTCTCTTTCTTTCTTTCTTTCTTTTTTCTTCGCGAAACGAGGGTAAGAATGAACAGCCTAGCGTATAAAAATAATAAATATATATATATATATATATGCATGGTATTGTACGTCAGAGGAAAATTCCACGAGGATCAGGCTGTATCATCCGGCGCAAGATAAAAATATTGCGCGATAATATTTAGAGAATGCTCTCGTTCCGGCACGTCTGTTTAGGACAGCGTGGTATGCAAGTTGGCGGTGTGTGCGACGATCCTGCCGAGAGATATACGAAGCAGCTGCTCCACCACTGTGGCTGTGTTGCTCTTCTGTGTTTCCTTCTCGGCCATCGTGCGTTTCTCCCCCCTCGACACCCGGCCGTGAAAGCTTCCATTTTTCGCTCGGCGTCGTCGTTTCTCGCGCCAACCACGGGTTTCGGAATTATGTAACGATTTGTCGACCCATTTGTACCTCGGCCGGAATCGACGAGAGATCGAAAAATAAAAGGGCCCCCTCCCTTCTTCCTTCCTTCGAGAGGAATTAGAGGAACAGTCCCAAACCTTGATTGTCTACGCGCAATAAAACGAATTGCACCCTGCGTAAACTTTACGACACGTTGGTGGCAGGAAAACGCCAGGACGAGTCGAGCCAGCACGCTCTTCCTGCAACGCTCAAACGAGAGGATATATATGTATGTATATGTAATGGCAGCGTCTAAAGTTCGTTCGCTCGTTGACTTTCTCCGAGGACCTTCACTACTCAAGGTAACCAGATTGACCTGGAGGTTGTAAAGAAATCTGGACAAAGTCGTCGAAAGAATCGGGCAAGAAGTTGAAGTTAATCTTTCGGGAGGGATGATGGAGAAAAGATTGTAAAAGTTTTTTTTTTTTCCTTTTTCTTTCTTTCTTTCTTTCTTTCTTTTTTTTTTTTTTTTCTTTTATGGATAAGTTGGTTAATTGCCAGGTTTCGAAGATGAAGCAAGCAGCTGCGCACGGCTCGTTTTGTAAGAAATTCTGCGTTGTTTTTTTTTTCTATCTTCTTTCTTTGCTTCTTTCTTTCTTTTTTTTTTCTTTCACAAACTGCTTCGAGACACGAGAAAGGATGAAAGATTAATTTTTAAAGTTCGATCGACGCAAGTGGCGGGATGGAAGCACGCCCATCTAGCGATCTACTTAAAAATGGATCGTAGGGTAATCGAGCTATCCTTGAACGAGAGATAACGATTGAACGATCAGCGAAGGTAGCCAGGTGAGTGAGCATATGGACAGGACTTAGGAAATCTAGTTGGAAGCTTCGTAGAAGAGACGAGAATTAATCAGATAATAATCGATAAAACTTCGTTACGTTTCACGGATTAGAGTATCTCAATCTATAGATTATGATTCAATATTGGATACCGCTTTGAATCGTTCGCGCTCGATCCAGATTTTCGCGAGCAAAATATATAAATTAATTTCTATTCTGTCAAATCCCGTTGAACGATCGTTGATGGAATTTTTCCACGTATAAAAATTTCAAGAATAAGAAGACGAATGATTTTACAACTTAAGCTAGCCACGTTTCGTTAATTAAGATCGACTGGCGCGCCGTTCAAAAAGCATCGATAAGCGAGAGCGACCAGGGATCGTTCAACGCTCTGGAATTCCGTGTAATCACGTTTAATTGCATCGATTTTATAAGCGGCCAATAAAGCGGGCAATAAAGCGCGAGTCTATTAAATTTTTCCATTCCGTGGAAAGAGAGGGAGGAAGGGAGGGAGAGATTCGTATAATCGCGAGATTATTGCCGATCGAACTTTAGCATGGAAATACCGGTAGCGTTACGAGAGATAAGTCGATGCATCGATCGCGAAAACGATGACGATCACGCCTTTGACGACAAAAGAGACGTCGCGGCTGTTGTTATCGCGATTATGATAATGCGACTTTACATCTGTTTACACTCTTCCTTGTCGAGGGATCGGAGGAAGAAGAAGGGAGGGAGTTGGCCGATCCGCTTATCGAAATATGGATCGAATAAAAATAATAAGCGTAAACAAGTTGTGATTCGTTCGTAAATAGTTTAACCCTTTGCTTTACAATTTCCTTGATAGCCATTCTAATCTTGGAATACGATCGATATCTGATAGGTAAAGTCATAAAATTTACGGCTATCTCCAGATTTTGATATTTTAACGTGTTAATCAATAAATAGATAATCGAATATATTATTTGCGATAAATAAAAGTACTCGATTAAAGCAAAAGTTAAGAATATTCCGAGAGTATTAACAGCTATAATCGAATCAGATACGAAATATTGAAACGTTATGCGTTAATTTGTATTCAGTAGTCGCTACTCGTAAAATTGAAGAGACAAGAGTTTGATTTCGTGTAACGAGATAAGTTGAACTAAATTCTTTGGCACACTGGGGAAAGATCTAAACTGTTCGTAAATATCTTCTCCGATTAAAAGAGAGACGAGAGAGAGAGAGAGAGAGAGAGAGAGAGAGAGAGAGAGAGAGAGAGAGAAAGAGAAAGAAATACATAAATTCGTAGGAAACAGTGTCCACACCTTCGAAGTGGGAAAGCAGGTAGCGTGCGTGGAGGACGTGCCTGTCTCGCGGTCGCATTAGTCAGGCCGTCAGAGTGCGGGGGCCAGCGTTTTACAAGGGTTTAATGCCCCCGGAGGTGCATTCTAATTGCACCAATAAATCCCGACGGGTCCTTGTCCGGCGTTTCCCACTCGCCTCCTTTCTCTACCGTTGTCTTTACAAGCTGGCCCAACGCAATTTCATCGTCTTGCCATCGCGATGGCTCTCCACACGCCTACGTTCCACGCTGTTGGCCACGCTGTTTTCGACCGTTCGAAGGGCGACCTACGCGTTTCAGGTGGCGCGATTACCTCGTTGCGAGTCAACGGATAAATATTAAATCCTCTTTTCGGTGGCCGTGAAAAAAAATCGACGAGAAATATTCATGGAACGAATAAACTCTCGGTAGCCGAACAAAAGAGGATCGATGCTCCCTTGGACGAACGATTAATTTGAAACGGCGCAGCGAAGCGCAACGCGGCGCGCAACAGGACGCCGACGAAAACGAAATTTTCGCAGCGGAGTGTCCAGTGTGGGCACGAAAACTGGGACGGCCGACCCATCTGGTAAAAAAGGGCACAACAATGCGCGTAACGTGGCACAGCGGGACGCTCCTGCCGAGCCACGTTGCTACGTCGCAGGCAGGCCAGACCGCCTGAACACGGACAAGCCAAAGCCGAAGCTTCGAAGGCAACGCGCAAAAAGGGAGCGAGCGCGGGGTTCTGGTTGCGTGTGGAATGCATCGGGGCCCCATAGAGTACGCACGATGTGTGGACCGCACGGGATAATGCCGGGCCCCATTGAATAGATCAATTTACAATGGCAGAAAATGAGCAGCGCTCTCCACCGGCTGCGGAGAGCACCCCTTCTTTACCCCCTCCAACGTGGTCCGATCTCGTCACGGTTCGTCACTTCTCACGACTCGGCAGCGGCGGTGGTCGTGCCGCGACTGAGATTGCGCATGCGCCGGCCGCTGCGAGCAGGCCACCGCGCATGCGCCCGCTCCTGTGCCGCGCACGCAACGAAAACGAAACACGGACGAATAATCTCGTATATACGCGAGGCGCGCGCGGCCCTTTTGTCGCGCGCACCGGCCCTACTATATCTTCGTCCAAGTATCGACGGGGTGTAAAAGGGTTCGAAGGACACGCCTCGAAAACCGCCGCAAGAGGATTGTCACCTGCTTATCTTTTCACGTGTACCGCGCCGGTGTGCGTGTACCATGCTTCCTCCCCCTGGCCCCTCTCCATCTGACATTATAAAACGACCTCTCTAGACATCGGTGACGACAGATCGATGGTAAGTAAAGAACGAGTGGGCGAGGCGACTTGGATTTACCTATACGGTAATCGGCTGTGTAATCTTCCCATCGACGACCGTACGAGCTAACGAAATGAATTTAGTCCCGTGTACACGCGTACGTACTTGTATAACTCGTGGAAGAGAATAATAAACGGGAAGATAAATGCGAGGAAAATTTCATAACGTCTGATGCTGGTTGGATATCAAAATTCATTACCTCTCCTTGCAAGAATGGGAGGGGGGAGAGGGACACGATATCGAACGACAGGGGGTAATCGTGGGCCCTTTCCCCCTCGACAATTTGTTTATCCGGCGCGTGAGGACGGCGCGTAATCTCTGAATTAGCGGGACACGTCCTACGGCAGAGAGTACGACCTCCGCTTCCTCGTTTCGAAACTTTTTCCCCAAGTTCCGTGTACACGTAATCGGTCCCCCTCGGTTTTCTCCGAGGAAGATACGGACACGCGAGGGACAACGATTCGCGCGCCTTTCCAACGGTTCATTCTCGCTTCCAACGGACAGAAAAGGAAATTAATTGCGTCGATAGCACGGTTGAAATACGAGGCCCCGCGTGGAAGAAGAACGTCGTACGGAGATACGTTTGTACGGCGCGAGATCGGAAAGAAAAGGAAACGGTCGAGCAAAAGGCGGCGCGCAATTTACCACGCGCGGTTCACCGATTCGCCGGGAGAAACGTCACGGTATCCTTCTTTCAATAATTTTTTTTCCCCCCTCTTCCCGCTTCGCCGCGTAATCCTATGCTCCTTATTAAGATGCAAATGTCACGTCAATTTCGCAATTTCTAACGGACTCTCCGTTAGAGTGCGCCGTTGTCTCGGCCGACGTGATGTCGACATGCCGCGGATAAGTAATAGGATGGTTGAACATAGGCGAACGATTTAACGAGAATAATCAGGCGATCGGGAATAAAAGAATAGAGAGATTCTTTCCTTTTCTTTTTTCTTTTCGTTTCAAAGCGTTATTTTCAACTCGCGATGACGTAGCATCGAATTGAAGAGCAGCCAACTCTCCCCTTATCCCACCTCGCGACTTGGAGAGGCTTAACGTTATCTACTCGTAGTGTGACTCGGGTCGATTGCTACCGTGTCACCACGCTCTACATTTAGAGACGTACGTGGTTGATTTTTCGTAGGAAAACGCAATTCCAATGAAATCTACGTAAACCCCCTTGGAAACGTTTGAAACGGTTCACGGTATAATTAGCCAGCGTGGCGCATGCAGCAGAGATGGAGGAGTTTGGCCGAAGAAGGCAGAAGTGCAATTTTATGCAAAGATAACCCACGAGCAGCGTGGCTATCTAGCTCCGCGATATGCATAGGCGCCGATATCCCTCAATCTAAATGTGCTGCATTCGTTTGCATCGACTAAACGCGCAAAGAACCACCAAGGCAACATTTTTATCGTATGCGTACTGCCGGCTCCGACTTAATCGCCTCTGCTTTGTTTCCACCGACTGCAAATATACCCCGACACCACCGACCGGTCTTGTTCCCGTGCCTTTGCGAAACCGCATTCTATCATTCCTGTGAGAAATACGGACCGACGTATTCCCAATTCACGTTTCCATCCCACCACGGCTGAAACTCTCTCCTCCTCCCCCCCTTTTCCCTTTATTTTTGCCACGACCAAGTAGGAAGAAAAATCGATAATTTATTCTCGACGACAAATCCATCCGTGCTTCCTGGAACGTTTTCAACGAGAGAGAGAGAGAGAGAGAGAGACGGATGTATATATACCTGAACGTGCTCCAACACCGATCTTAGAGAGGCGACCTTTTTCGGAGTCGAGCCGGGTCGGGGATGGCGAAACGGTGTGTTTTTAAAAGGCCCGGAATCATTTCGCGTATATAGGTTCTCCGGTTACCTACGCGTGTGTCCTTGGCAGGACTCGCCTCAGGTGAGTTTACCTGTGCGGGAAGAGGGCCCGTAAAAGCAACGAGTGAAAAACTAGGCGACGAGAGGAGAGAGAGAGAGAGAGAGAGAGAGAGGGTAAAGGAGAAAAGGAGAAACAACGCGAAACAACAAGCAGACCTCCACTCCGTGCCTTCTTCTTCCGGCTCGTCGTAGAACGACGGAGAACGCGGCCATGAGAAACGATCTTTCGCTCGATGCTCGTCGTCGGGTGGAATTCCTAAAAATAAGTTCCAACCGACGAGAGCCAACCTCTCCTTCGAGAGACCCTAAACATCCACGGGTTACATCCATGGCCGCGCAACGTTATTTCGTCGCCTGGGAGAAGGACGTGTCGAGAGAGTCGTGACTCATTTGGAGCGGCCCGAAATTCTCTCTCTTTCTCTCTTCCCTTCTAAATATGTATTCTCTTCGTTGGAAAAAGAAAGGTTACTTTCGAACTACACTCTCTCACGGAACACTCGCCTTGAGCAACGACGACGTTGGAATTGGGGAAACGAAGGGTGTTTCTTATAATTTTCGATTTACGAGGTGAGCAGCTAGTCTTCTACTAATATTTCGTTAATTTTAATTTAATCACGTTGCTCGTCGTCCATTTTTTCTTCAATTATCTCTTTTGGATAGAATTTATTATTTTTATTTTTTAAAATAAATCCGTCGCACGTTTTGAAATCTCTGTTCGACCGAATTTTCGCGCGATTAAAAAAAATATATATATATTTTCACATACGTGTTCGTGATTGTATGTTATTTAAAAAAAAAATTGCCCTCCAATATATTTTAATCTTTACCCTAAATGCAATTAACCGTTCGATAAAATTTGTACTCGACGGTTTTTAAATAATTCGTCGCAACATTTTCGAACATCTCCGTTTAATTGAATTCTCGTGTAACCGAAATATAATCGTCACCGCTGGCGAATTTTTTATTTAAATATTCCCTTTCGATATATTGAAAAAAAAAAAAAAAAAAAAAAGAGAAAAGAAAAAAAATCTCTTAAAATCCTAAATTCGGTGACGAATTAACACCAGTTTTAACCAGCTTTAATTTATCGCCGAACGTATTATCGAGTGGAATACTAATTTCGTATAAAATATCGAGAAAGAAATAGATACGCTTACCTGTTTGGAGAAGACAGCGATGTCCTCGTTGAAGCTTTCTGACGAGCACACGTCACCACCCGCTACGCCAGGTTCGCGCGGCGTACACGTCGCCAACTCGCACTTCTCGAAGATCAGCGCGAGAAGCGGGAACAGGGGGTGTCTGTAACAAGGAGAAAGCCAATGTGAGATAAAAGTCAGCCAAACCACTGATATCTCGACGATATCTCATTCGAGACGAACGTATTTCCAATTCGAGATATTAATTAATTCCGTGGCTAGTCAACAAGCCCGTTTCATATTTCGAACGATTTATTCAACGATTTTATCTTTCTTTCTTGTCTCTCTCTCTCTCTCTCTCTCTCTCTCTCTCATTCTCTGAATCTTCAATTGGTCAATTTTCTTCCGGTGGAAAGAAGAGGGGGACGCAAGAGATGTATACACGAGACCCTCGATATATTTATCCTTGCATCGGTAAACGATATCGTCGATTAAAACGCGGACAAAGACAACGTGCACAGATGTAGATAAGCAAGCCGTGAAAACAACAACGAAATGGTGAAAGCGAGGTTGAATAAAAATCGTGTTCGACACTGGGATATTATGTGCAATTACGTGTCATTTTCACGATAAAATAAAATAACAGAGATTATCGAAAATATTATTTTCCTTTTCTTTTATCGACCAAATTATTCACACTCGCGATATATTTTACATACTAAATTTTTTTTTAACGTAATTCGAAACATTCGTCTTACATTTCTTGCATGTTACGAGGCGGACAAATTAATGGAACAATTAAAAAATATAAATGGAATGTAACATTGTTACATATATACATGTAAGGAATAGAAAAATAAATGTATTAAAATTTCTATTCTACAAGTATATAACAATATAAATATGAATTTTGATATTTTTCTACTTAAATGTACTCACTTGTATGACTCACTTAAGGTTAAAGTAAAAATATCAATCACGATAATACCGAATCCAAATCTTCTTTTATATTTACAATACGAATCGAATATAATAATGAATAAAAGTAGAAAAAAAAAAAATATTCTTTACATCCACCGATTAAAATGCATGGAAATCGAAACGAGTTTCAAGATCAAAAATCGTTCACGATTGGTGTTCAGCTCGCAAGGTGAACCCTTTCTCGATCCGACGGCACTCGATCGCTTCGCGTTCTTGCAAATGTTGTCCGATAAGTTCATCGACGCTTACACGTTGCCTTGTGGCCGATTCATCGTATCATTTTTCACACACACACACACACACACACCGCATACATAAAAAATATATATATATATTTTTCTCAACGACACTTTTCTAATTGAGTAATTGGTCCGCGAGAAAACGTATGTCGGCCTCGTGTATAGCCCGCGGTGAAAGAAAAACATGTAAAAAGCGTAGAACGCGTCAATTAAGCAAGGTGTGCTCGACCGACTTCGATACCATAAAAATCGTCCGCAACGATTTCTATTTCGCGCGTTAATTATCTACAGTCGGTCACAAAAGTATTCGCATATTTTACACGACTTACTCAATTACAACGGGTCACAATTATTAAAAAAAAAAACATCGTAATCCCATTTTATGCGTCGAGATGTAAAGGATAACGAAGTAATTTTTTTAAATGAAATACGAGCGAGAAATCAAGCCTCGATCAATACACGACGTAGGAGAAATTTTCAAATTAGAAAATTCTTCCTGCGTGTTGCTACGCTTCATTATCGTGAGAAATATTCCTAACAGACTTGTGCGATACGATAACTCGTAAAATCGAAATTACGATAAAAAGACAAAAGAGAAAGAGACAGAATTTCGTGTGGCACTTTTCACGTAGGATTTTTTTTTTTCTTTTTTTTTAGGTTAAGTGAGTCTTGTTTGCGAGATAAGGTGTATTCTTGCGACCGACTGTACCGCACTTGGTGTATCGACAGGTTGTAAATAATCGATCTTACGTTAAACGTTTCTTCTTGTCTTCCAAGTTGGAAATTCCAATCACGAGGGCGAAAAGAATATTTTTCACGTTTGTTCTTCCGAGCTTGTTCTTGGCGCGGCGTGCACAGTTACAGAGCGCGGCATTAGGAGGATCACCGGATAAGATAAGATTAGCCGATGCTGGTGCAACCGTACGTTGCAACCGGTGGGGAACCGTGGCTCGTGATTTAAAGGTGCGTACATACACCTCGAAGAAAAAAATACGCGCGTGACAATTTAAAATGATGTACAGCGCGCATTCTTGATCGCAAGAGTTTCGTGTAACGAGGGTTTATTAATTGTTGCGAGGTATATACGGTGTAATGAATCTGGAACAGGAAGGAAAAGGAAATAAAGGTATATATCGTGTTTTTTTTTTTTTTTTTTTTTTTGCAAATAATAGGATTTATATCTGCGTTATTGATGATCGTAATAATTAATTTTAATTACCTCTTCCGTTTTCCTCCGCTTAATTGTTTAATTATGTATTGTATTTTTTTTCTTTCTTTCTTTCTTTCTTTCTTTTTTCTTAAGATTTACATGCGATAAATTACAAATTTTTACCGCATATACTTTTCCTTCTTCCAACTGCTTTTCCTCAACTTTTCTTCAAAAGGAGGGAAATAATTTTTGATGGATCGTTCCGAGACGATTTACATTCGCGGACGAATATCCTCTCGTAATGCCTCCCAATAATATGATTAACGAGACTTTTATTAATTGTTATTACGCTCGTTACGAAATTTATATTTACCATTTATACATTTTATACCACTCGTATTTATCGATTTCAACGATCTAAGACCGGCAAGATGCGTGTGTATAACGATCTCAATACTAAAAAGTTAATGATCTAGAAAATACTAAGTGCTATTATTACGCGTATAATTTACGCGTATCCATAAGAAACGGTAAAAAAATACACGTAAAGGAATGCGAAAAAAAAAAAAAAATACGCGAATATAAATATTCAAAATAAAATGTCGATTGTGACTATTAAATTGCCTGGTGGTATATCCTTATATTCGATATGAAGAGAGAGAGAGAGAGAGAGAGAGAGAGAGAGAGAGAGAGAGAGAGAGAGAAGGGGGAAAAAAAGTGAATTTCTTAAGTTACGTTCGTAAAAAAAAACGCGAATTTGCATAAACGTGTTACGCAGTCCAGTTTATTACTTTCCATACTAGAGCGTTGCCCCGCTGTTCGATATCCTTTAACAGAGAGACCAGTTCGATTCCAACTGGCAAGGAACTTCTCTCGACGCTAGCCCGCATTTCATCCGAAAACCCTGACAACTTGCATCAACCTTAATCGCTCAATTACCCCGCTCTAATCGTCCAACAATTCTCAGCGGGAAACGAACAATTTCTCGGTGGTGCGCGGATACGGCAGATAGGATAGAAAAAGAAAGGGAGGAGAGGAGAGGGTGCGAAAGAGACGAGAGAAAACCGACCTTTCTTCCTTTACCCTTTTCTTACCATCGAAACAGAGATGAACGAATTTTTACGCGTCCTCGGGAGGTCTCGAGACGAATTCGGCCCCGACGAAACGGCTCACGGTGGATATATACGTGGTAGCACCGTGGTCGGAGGCATTTCAGAGGCATTGTGTACGTATGGTAGCGGGTCGCGGTCTCGCGGCGTGGCAGACATAAAACGAATCGGAACGAATTTCGACAAATTGACGCGGGGCCCGACGCGAGCAATGGACTTCGAGACGGCAAAAAAATCCTCGTGCCCTCTTTCGTTCCCTTTCTTTCCTTCCTTCCTTCCTTCCTTCCTTCCTTCCTTCCCTGCACCTAGACCACTCTCTTATACCTTTCGTATAACCCTCCTCTCCCCTTTTGTGGCTTTTATTTTTTTCCAAATGACAAGTGAAGTTATCCGGTGAGCTGACCTGTAGCGAGCGTTGGGAATTGCGATTGAAATAAAATTGGCAACGTTTCTCTCTCTCTCTCTCTCTCTCTCTCTCTCTCTCTCTGGTTCGTTTAGGGAAAAATTAAAAGATCGAAAAGGATTGGATCGAAAAGGTTAGGGAAAAGAAGTATTTCGTTTTCGATGGATGGCTTTCGGGAAATTGTGTTGAGAAGAAAAAAAAAAAATTACGTAGAGAAGAAGAGTGGTTTGACAGTGGGCAGTGATATTTCTCGATCGATATATAAAATTATGCAAATTACAAGGTTTCCAGTTCTCGGAGATGGGATTATTACTGCACAACTGGCGGCGATCGTCCCGCTTTTTCGAAACTTAATTTAACATCTGGATAACTTCCCGCATCGTCCTCGAGACTTTCTCTCCGCTTCGTTCTGCGTTTTCTATCGCGTCAGGGATTTCTATTTTCACCTATTAGCCTAATTGTACGCGCGAACGGGCGAAACGAAGAGGATCGGATGGTGGATGAAAAGCAGACACCGACCAAGCCTCTCTCTCGTTATGCTTAATTATTGTGTAACGTATATTACCGATTATTGTCGGTCGTGAAAAAGCGAGAAATTAACGCGCGCGGTGTTTATCGAGGATGGAGAATCGAGCGATGCCGTTTTCGTCTCATTCTACATTCTAGATGCTATCGATTTAATTAGAGCCACGTGTTTTCAACCAGAAGAACTCGGTTTCGCCGATACTCTAGCTCGAACCCTGTCTAGGTATCCACAGAATTTGCGATAACGAATACACACAAGACTTTCGAGCCTTGACTCGACCCGCATCATCCCCGTAATTGGAAATATAATCCTCGAATGCACGAATGCACCAAGGGTAGAAATTATGAATTTTAATGAACGGTGAACCGGAATGTTTACAACGTGTTAATTAAACGAATGTCTTATAAAATACACGTGTAATCGTGTTCGAAATTATTGATCGATAAATTTCTATCTTTACACATCGGGAACAAGCATCGAGGAAATATATATATATATATATAACTTTCCACCAGTCGGTTAACCAACTAACTAAGGATGCAACGTAAAAAGGACCCAGGCGAACGATCACTTTCACCGCATATACGGGATGATCGTCACAGGTTCGATCTCGTCAAACCGCGAATATCTACGCTACGATAAAACGTTCTCCTACTTTTTTCTCCAACTGGACGAGTTTTTCAAAGAGAAGTAACAACTTTGGAGCATCAGCCTGCTTAATTGATCGGGGAGAGGAAAGAAAGAAAGGAAGAAAAAAAAAAAAAAGACACGCGTATTTACGGGAAAGGGACGGAACGAAAAGCGGTTTTATTAACAGGGTCTGGTTAAAAAAGAGGGGTTTGGTGCGGTTTGTCTTTCGCGCAATCAGGAAAACCACGAGCCGTGTATGAATGGCGGGTGGTGGACGCGGGCTCTTAAGCGCGGTGCAACGGCAAAGTGCAACGTCGATGACAAATGACGGGTCGAAACGAGGTGTCGGAATGACGGGACCGCAGAAGGTAATGATATGATTGTCCGGTGGACGCGGAGGATGTTTGCGGTTTTGCGGTTTCCGCCCTCGATTCCCTGCCCTCCTCCTATTTGCCCTTCTAACCGACCCGGCCCTTCCTTTTTTCCCTTTCTTTTTTTTTTCTTTTTCTCTCTTCCCCCCCTCCCCCCCTCTTTTTATACACACACGCCGCCATCGGCAATTTCACGCTGTGATTCGACCAGTTTAACTTCCACCGCTGACTCCGTTCGAAGGTGCGCGGTGGTGATTCCGGATTCGTCGACATCATCGGTTTTTGCACGGTGGTCTCATCTTTTTCTCTTGGCTCTCGTTTCGAGCACGTGGTCCTTCGAAAGGGGAGAGAGAGAGAGAGAGAGAGAGAGAGAGAGAAGAGACCGGTGGTTATTATTGACCGTGGCGAATGGCGGTGTTAATTGGGCGTAAATGGAAGATTGCGGCGATTTCGCGATAACTTAAGCCCTCCTCGCGTTTTCGCGTTTAAACAGAATGATTCGTTCTGAATGAATACCGCGATACGATTGTCTCTGATACGAGAGCGAGGTATTCTTCTTTCTCTTTATCTCGAGGAGGGGGATAGCACTTTTTTTTCCAAATATTCAAACGCAACCCTCGAAGGCGTCGTTGGTGAAAGCGGACTCGCTCGCTCGTTTTGCATATGTCGGTACCGCAAGCCGATTTTATCGCCGTTTAAATGAAAAGCAACGCGCGACGTCGATAATAAGCAAGCGGAAACCGCGATACGGTTCATCGAAATCTCCACAGGTGGTTCTTCAACTGTCCCCCTCCCCCCCACCTTTATCCCTTTAAAGACAGGTCCTGGTCCTCGATTCGTGACATTCGTTAAAACTGACGTCCGACACGAAAAAAAGAAGAAAAAGAACGATATTGAGAAATCGGCTTAACCGATCCGTGACGATCGAAAAAGAGTAAAACGAAAAGAAGAAAAAGGGACGAAATTTCGGGACGAAAGTAGCTTCATTCGTTTTAATCGTTCCCCTTCGTGGATACGTTAAAGAAGAGAGAAGCGAGAACGAGATACCCCTGTTTCTCCACAGGGTTTCCGTGCAATTACAACGCGCGTGATGTAATCAGAGAGACTGGCGCTCACCAATCAATTCCATTAAACGGTGCATTAATATTCATTAGCCGCTCATCTGCTGAAACGTCACTCTAACGCGCTAATTATCGTCAATCAGAAAAATGGGATATTAAACAAGAGAAGACGGTATGAAATCGTTTGACCACTTCCTGCTGGACCACGCGAAACGTGTTCGTTATCCCCCTCGCTTTAATCCTTGTTCGAGAAAGAGAGAGAGAGAGAGAGAGAGAGAAAGACAGATTTGCGCAAGACGTCTAATCCATAAATGACTCGGCCAATCATGCTCCTTGCATAAGGATCCGAGCTAGCAGTGATTGGCAGATTCGCGTTACGTCTCTCTCTCTCTTTCCCTCTGCCAAGCTTACGTAAAACTCTCTCGCTGAGGAACCGTGGCAAGAATCACCGTTAGAAAATTTTTCCTCCGATCCGTCCATGATAACGATTCGATCAATTAGAAGAATGGCGAAGGTCTAAGTGGACTGTCTGCTGTCGTGCGAAAAGATAATCGTGGAAAGTATACGAGACCCATAATTAAATATAAGGAAAAAAGAAGGTGTACGATATGTCGAAAATATCCTCGATTTCATTTATTTGTTTAGAGATATAAGTGTCGAGGGTTTAAATTTCCTCCTCTAAAATTTATAGAATATTCATTCCACGCTGTGCACAGCCATCAATGTTTTACACCCATCAATTTCCATTTTTCTAATGGAAAAATCTAGAAGTTGCTAATGCAGATTCGAAATCACGACTAACTCTCCAAAAACTCGATCACGATTCCTTACATTCCGTCGTAATAAATTTGTTTAACACCCACAATTTAACACCCAACAATTCTCGACCCGTTTTTTCTACGCGCCCGTAAATAAGCGGATGAATTACGTACGAGGAGACGAAAACTCGCGAATTCACGATTGGGCGTGCAACGATCGGTTTGTAAACAACCGGGTTTATCAACGAAGGCGAAGGAAATGAAGGAACGGGTTGGGAGAAGGGGGTTTAAACGCCGCCTCGTAACGGCGCCTCGCCGGCGAGGCGAACCGTTCCGAGAAAGCGCAGGAATCCGACAGAGGGGGAGGGGAGGGTGTGTGTGTGTGTGGAAAGGGGTCGGGGCACACGACGAGTGGACAAATTACAGGGTGCGCGAAATAATGAGGCTCCCGTTCTAGGATGTATACCAGAAATCGGGCCATCTCGCGGCTATAAATCACACGGAACACGGCGGAGCAGCTTGGTTAAAACGGCCAATTGACGAGTTTCAGGGAGGCTGTTTCAGGAGCGTGGCACGAGGCACAAACGGATATAATATACGCGTTTCCCTCGCAATGGTTTTACCCTCCCCCGATCTTTACCTTTCTCCGTAAACATCTTATTATCTTTTCTTCCCTCCCCATCCAGATCTCCTTTTTTTTGTTCGATCTGTTCTTACTTGGATCTTCGAAGCAAGCATCGAAATTTCTTTGGGAGAAGAATTTTGTAATTACGTGTCGCGAATCCTTTCTTTTCGAATATTAAACTTGAAGATCGGTACATACAATAAAATGAAAGGATATATTCGCTTCGCCCACATTCCCGCCTAATTATTAAACGATAAGTAAGATGCAACAAGTTTTTTGCCACATTCTTATTACCATACTTTACTACCACTTGTTAAGAATACGCGACAGAAAAAGGAAGCGAGGAACGTGTCGAGCAGCAAGATAATTTCGCTCGAGACACCCTATAAGAAATCGTTTCAAGGAGAAAAGCGAGCATGACGCTGTCCCCTCTCTCTCTCTTCTCTCTCTCTCTCGAAAGAAAGAAAGAAAAGGAACAACGCGAATCCAGTGAATTTTTATTATAGATCGTGAATCATCATCGATCGGAGAGAATATCACGCGTTCGAAATTTATTTTTATCGATCGAGGAGAGCAAAGTTCGAAAAGGGAAGAAAAACCTGCTCGACATATATTTACCTTCGAGCGTTCATCGGAACGTTGAAAATTCGTTCGCCATTTTTCGTTTCGTTCGACTCGTAAGGGGACTCGAAGAAGAGCGAGAGAGACAGCAAGGTGTCGCGATAAAGAAATAAGTGGCGTAACGCGTCATGAATTTTCATGTAAAGCACGCGTTCATTACGATTTATCAAACCCCGCATTGTAGACGCCGCATTCCTCGATGCCAGGCCTCCTCGACGTATGGCCAAGTTACGAGCAGATTAATGCCGATAGGGGTCGCATTAACGCGAGCGGTGCGTTAAACGGTCAAGTATTAACCGAACCCCTTCTGATAATGAATTTTAACTCGACCGATTTTCTGCGCCGCGCGTTTTAATTGTATATCAACCAAACACTTATATTTTATATATATATATATATTTTTTTTTTATGAAAATGAAATTGCAATTTTAACGATTTACTATACGTGAAAAATTTTCACATTACACGGTTAAAAGATATTTATGTATTGGAAAGATTTCACAGTCTCAGTTCGGATTGCCAAGATTCTCTAAATTGTTTTATTTCGTAAATAAAGAGATATTTCTTTTTCTTTCTTTTAAGAAATTATAATGCAACGATCTCGTTTCTCTTCAATATTGGCGAAGAAACGAAGAAGAAGAGGTAAGAAGAACAGAAATGAACTCACCCGTAGATCGCGTCCTTGTCTCGTTTGTGGACATCGGGTACCGCGGATGCTGCAGCCGCGGCCGCCGCCGCGAGAACGTGTTGGGGTGGCTGTGGTGGGGGCGGTGGATACTGAGGGTGTGCAGGCCCCATACCCCCGAGGTGTGGACTGTGATGGAGGCCGGGAACACCCCGGGCGCTCCCGTGTGGATCGTACAGCCCTGCACCACCTCCTCCACCTCCGCCCTCGAGATAACTCGAGTGCAGCCCTCCGTCGTCATACTGAAAGAAAAGGAAAAATTAGTTCGAATTGTCCATCTACGTTTTTCTGTACAAGATATATATATATATATTTTAGAGATGTAATAATCCCTTGCTGCTTCACCGATATTATATTCGACACTGGTAAGGATCAAAAAATTCCTTACAATTCGAAGAAATTCGAAAGAACGAATTCCTCTTTTCAAATCAAACATTTCTCTCTCTCTTAAACGGCACTCGTGACAATTAAAACACAAGCAGAGCACGCGATTAACTACTCGACTAAAAAAAAAAAGAAAAACCGACCAAACTATAAATACTGGACAAATTTTACGACCCGCCAACCATGTTGGACCGACCGCAATTTTCAACAATCATCACGACCACCACCAAGAAAAAGGCCCGAACCGACTTATTTACGCGCAAAGTTGAAGGAACAAAATGAATCGACTCAAAAAAACTCGAGTTAAAAAAAAAAAAAAAAAAAGAAGAAAGGAAAAACTTGTCGATCGAACGCAATTACCAGCCAAGTCCGCGTATATACTCGCCGGTTCAGAAATATCGCGGAAGCTACTCCAACCATTATCAGCGATCATTTTTTATTATTATTATTATTATTATCCCGCTTTAACGAATCGCGATAATCGCGATAAGTCACCGTGTCGATTAAGATAGAGCGAGTGAAACGCGATCCAAACGGTGATAACTCGGTTAATTTCGTTTCGATAAAAGAAGGAGCGAAATCCATCGATATTTAGCCTATTAAAGGATTTAAAAATAGAAGACACGGCCGTCCTTGTTTCCGCGATGATGAGAGGCATCTCCACCCATGGCACCCGAATGGAATGGTCGGTGGTGGTTTGCGGCGGTGCAAAAATAAGCGGAATTTATTTCCGTTGTTCGAAGAGACAACCAGGGCGTCAAACGAGGGAGGAAGGGGGAGACGGATAATCGAAAATACAAATCGGGCTAACAAAAATAACGGGAGAAAACACTTAGGAATTTATTGCGAAACGTGCCGCTTCTTTGCCTCCTTTTTTCTCTTTACGTACACGTGTTTTTCTACTTTGCATGATACTGGTAATCTTGCTTTGACGGACGGTTTATATGTACACATACGTGGAAGAATAATCTTTCACGAGCGTCATAAGAAATATTTTATTCGTTTCATCCGGAAAATAGACTTTTCTAATTTTTCATGGAAATGTTCGATTTGCGTTTCATCATTGTGAAAGAAATGAAACACGGGTAACTGGAATATGTATAAATGTATATTCTTATTCCAGTTTTGGAAAAGTTTTAATTTTCGTTAAAACGTGCGATTACAACGTTTAATGCTCTCTTAAGAGCGAAGATTTTTAAGAGCACGGGATTTTAATTTTTATCGGCCAATAGGAGGACGATAAAAGTAGAAAGCGAAAGGAATTCTGGCTCGCGATGCAAGTGGAACGGCTCGAGCGAACCTTTGGACGATAGCGACGCGCTTGAAATATGAATTTCGTAAGCGTGCGTGGAATGTCGCGTGTGGAATCGTTGAGATCTATTCGAGCAGAAGAAACTCATCCGGAAGATCGTTCTCTGGAATCGTGTTTCACCAAGAATTCGAGGCGAGAGTTCGAGACAGAGGTGAATGGAGACGTTAGCATGAATTAAAGATTCGAGGTAAAATAAATTAAAGATAGGGAGATCCGAGTGTCCGATTAAATAATGTAACTTGCACGTCTCAATTACGAGAAAATCGGTATGCAATTCTATAAATGATACCCTCGATCAACGATAAATAATAATTTAGGAAATTCCATTCATCTTCACGTACGTAATCTTCGTACGTTCTTTTCCAATATTGACGATCGTATCATAAATTTATATTTGTTTCAAACTTTCTCTCTCTTAATTATTTATCCGATTCCAAGATTCGTAATGTATTCGTAATACTCGTTCGAAACGCGTGTTCAAAAGTCCGTTTACAAAAAGTGATCAAACGCGAAATAGACGAGTCACGTCGGAACAGCAAATTCCCTTGCACGCCAACAATTGTTATTAGAAAACCAATGATTTTTTTTTTTTTTCCTTTTTTTTAATATCCTACGTACCTTATTACCGAGAAAACGAAAAACCAAACGGTGGTTATTATTGTTAATTACTGTGGCTCGATCGTCGAGTCTGAACGAGTTGGTAATTTTACGACAAGAAGAAAAAAAAAGGGAGGGGGAAGGACACGGAGGAAAAAAAAAAAAAAAGAGAAGAATCGAAGTGGCCGATTATTAACGAGTCGATTGCGGAACGAACGGGAACACCGGTAATCGAGAATCTTTAATTGCAACCGTTAGAGAAAGTGACATTGTGGAAATGGCGGAGATCGTTCTATGCATTTCGACTTTCCATCCAATTTGACTCGTGCCATTGGGTGTGCGCGCGGCAAAAGAGCACGAAATATTTCGAGAACGATTTCGGAACTGGTTTTCGCCGCATTATCGTAAAAAACGATGCTGGTCATCCGGTTTGCAAACGAATCGAGAAAAAGGGAGGGAGTCCCTCCTTTGATCGCTCGAATATCCGGGGTAAATCGAGCAAATTTTAAACGATGGGTATTTCTACTATTCCTCGATCGTCCATGATTTCTTGCCTTCTTTTTTTTTTTTTTTTTTTTTTGATAGAACTCCAGAGATAACTCGAACGATTTTTCTTGAAAGAAAGAAAAAAAAAAAAAAAAAACCCTCGTTTCATAAATGATTCTCGTCATGCAAGAATTACCGATCTTATCGTTAGAAAGATTGACCAGTGTTCAGTAACAGTAAAGTAACAGGTTTGACACTTTTCAAATTTAAGAATTAAATGTACGCTTAATAATTACTGGTAATTCGTAGAATCATCCGACCCTTCGTTTCGAAAAAATTGGAGAAACACGCTTAATCGTATCGCCTCCTTTCCAAACCCCTCGAAACCGAAGTTCTCTCCCCCTCCCCCCCAAAAAAAAAGAAAAAAAAAAAGTTGAAAAACAAGGGAAAAACGAGTCTGAGCCAATCTACTTTTCCATCGTTGACCGAAATTCGTGGAAAACGTGTGCGGGGAGCGTGTGAAACGACACGGTTCAACAGGAAAATGGATCTTCCATCGCCAAGAAAGGATAGAGAGGGGAGGGGAGAGAAGGAGCCAAGGCGTCTAATAATTCACCACGAAGCCGAGCTATGAAGATATCACTGGAATCGATCGAGCGGAATATCTTAAACCTGAGAGAGAGTAAGTAGAGTAAGTACATACGAAGGACTGGCTCGCTGACTTTATCCACTAACGTAATCCATCGTATCCAATTTATTTTTTTTTTTTCATATAATAGAGAAAAAACTCTTTGGAAAAATGAGAGTAAGAAGGGAGGAAAATTTGTTTGAAAGTTTTTAGCTCCACCGTTATATTATACGTTTTATATATACGATAAACGTGGAATGACACGATTCAGGTTTTTCAATCGTTTCGCAATCTCTTAAATATGTTTTAAAAATCGATAACAACGAAAAATAGTTTCACAGAAGGAAACTTTTCAACGACACGACGAATTGCGAATTCCAACGTAAGCACAACGATCGCAAACGCAAAAAGAGACCGCGAGGTATTCGAGCGGAATTAATTCAGATTTAAAGATGTAATGCACAAAAAAAAAGAAAGTATTTTATTTAGATATACGAAAAAAAAAAAAAAAAAAAAAATTATTACTCCACGATTGTTAGGACGGAAAAGGAATCGTTGATCGAGTCGAGATGTTGCGCTCGAGATGGAAAACTTCTATCCTAAAGGTATGGCGCTAAACGTAGAAATGTTTTCACGCGTGGTAATTCCGCGATGTAAACGGGTCTGAAATGGCTGGAGGCGAATTATTTGGCATGAATTTCCACGGGCCGCGCCACAGCTGCGGCCACGATGAAATATTCATAACGCGATTGAAGAGCTTACTCTTTTCGCTCGATTCGACAAATGCGCGCGTAACCGGAAATTTTTAACGATACACAACTCGATAAGAGAAGGGAAAAAGTAAGACGAGTTGTATCGCGAATACGTAAACGCTAAGACAAGCGCGATGCTCGTTAAACCGCATCTACGTTTAAAGCGTTGCGACACCGTTGATTGAGAACGACGCCATTTGCATATTTCTTTGTTCCTCCTTGATCAAACGTCTTTCGTAGAGTGACGTAAAAAGAATATTTCCATATTTAGTTGTTTACATAAACACATTCTATCGCGAGTGTTACTACATGTGTAAATAAAAATATCGCGGAATATCGAAAATTGGTCGATCAACACATTTTAAGCAACACATTTTTTTCTTTCTTTCTTTCTTCTTACAATACGTGATAGTTAATTTTGTTATCTCGAGTTTCAATCGATATTTCGATAAAAAAAAAAAAAAAGAAGAATATCGTTATATTATCGCGAATATTTGGATAAAATTTTCAGGAAAATACGAAATAAAAAAAAAAAAAAATAGAGGCCGCACGAGATGTGACGTGTTCTTTTTCACACGAATAAGCACAATCGTTTCAGAAGAAAAACGGACGTCTCGTGTATCGGTCGACTTTATCGATTAAAATTTAAAATCAAAATAACAATTTTGATAATCCCTCTAATAACAATTTCATCATAACAATTAGAATCTATTTACCACGATTACCCATATCGTTCTATCGTGAAACGTTGATGTAAACACAACGTATTTACAAACACGCGAGAAATCGGAGGCGAAATATGGAGAAGAGAGCTCGGCTGGGCTGGCGAGAATTCGCGTTAGATTAGAACGGGATCGATCCGTGAGAGAGAAACGGACGGATCGATCGGATCGACGAGGATTCACCGTGGTCAAACGGTGGCTCATTTGCAAGCGGATAGGTCAAGGCGAGTGTGTGCTTAAACGTCAAGGTATAAATCACCGTGGGCGAAGACAAGGGGCGAGCGAGCGAGAGCACGAGGGGGCACACGAGCGGAAGACGCGTGGCACCCTCTCTTTCGCGATCAATACGTCGAGTGCGCGCGCGCCTCCGATCGCGATTACGTCCTCGAGCCGGAAATATAAATCGGGATCGATAGAGAGGAGAGAAACAGAGGAGAAAATTAATCGTTGATCTGCCGCCCCACGATTTTTCGAACCTACCTATTTCGCCACCTGCCAATAATCCATTCATATTCCGCGTATAAAAATAGTAGCGACTGGACGGCGTGTCGTTTATACACCCTCGATGAAATCAATTTCGAAATGGTATAAATGCGCGGGGGAAGAAATATCGAAGTCGTTCTCCACTCGCCTATTAATCTCGGGCGACCGTGAAAAAAATTTGATTCGATAAAATGGAGGGGGAGAGAGAGGGTAGAGATGCACGCACCGGCTCGTTCATCGGCGGCCGGGTTAATACGTTTGGGACAAGCAAGATGTTGTAATTAGAAAATATGGTTGACAGTTATTGGAAAAGTGAATTATATATCGTGGTTTAGAAATATTATTGTTAGATCGTGGATTTATATTTAAATGTACAAAAGTGTGTGCTAAGTTGATTTTAATTCCCGGCTGAGATCGGAGAAATCTCTATTAATAAGAAGATAAATATTTATAAATAGCAGTTTGATATTGGATATTACGTAACCGAACAATGAAAGAATATTTTTCCATTGTATAATAATCTGATTGATAGAAGTAATATTTTCTTCTCTAAGAAAAGAAAATTTGTTTGTGCGAATAAACGGACGATAAATAAGAGATTACATTTTAAAATTAATACCTTTTCTATTAAAAAAAAAAAAAGAAAAGAAAGAAAGTGTAACGTAAAATTTCTCGTCTTCGAGAATTTTAATGAAATTTTAAACGATATTCAATTGCAATTTGTAAAAGATGGAGTCAATGTATCCAGGAGAATAAGAGAGAAAGTTTGATTGACGCAAGATTTTTGCGCGTCACTGTGGTTCGGTTAGAACTTAAAAGGAATGAAAATGGGTTCCATTGAACGGTCTTTTGAAAGGCGATCGTGTATGGTGTGCTGGTTGTCCTATATTAACGTCACCGGCTACCCTGCGGGTCGTCGACACGACTGAGCTTACAGGCTTAGTTGCAATGTTTGTATAAACTTCTGGTCGATGTTAATACGATGAAGCGTAATGTAAAATAGATATTTGAACGCCTCTGAGAAGTGGCTGCGGTCCGCGATGATGGCGCTGCGGATTAATCGTATCATGGCCGATGAGTGACGCTTAGCAACGATTTTATTCTCCAACCAGAGTTATTCGAGATTAATTCGTTTTCTTAATTTGAAAAATTTAAATAAGGAAAAAAGAAAGAAAAAAAAAAAAAGAAAAAAGAAGCCTCAATAATTACGATCAATTTTTCTCTTCTGCAATTTAGATAAAAATTTTTAATACGAATCCACTTCAACTTAATCTCGTCATTTTAACGGAACGGAATAAGGAAAAATAATTTTTAGAACCGGATAATTATATTCGAATATGGAGATAATTATTTTCAAATTTTCACGGAAGGTAGATTTTTTTTTTTTTTATCGAAAATAGAATTTTTTAATACGAATATTTAAACTTAATTCCATTCTAATGGAATGGAAAAGGAAAAAATATTTTTTAAAACTCAATAATTACGAGGATAATTATATTCAAATTTTCATGGAAAATAAAATTTTATTGATTTACGAGTATTTCAACTTAACACTATCTATCGCGTGACGATAGATTTTAAAACATAGTAATTGCGACGATAAGCAAATTTAAATTTTCGCGAAAAATAAAGTTTTTTTTTTCTTTCCTTGTGTAAACTTTAATTATTAAATAATTATTAAAAATTCACAAATTTCAATTTTCAATATTTCAACATGACTTATCATGTTAACGTAACGAGTAAATTCTGAATTCGATAATTATTCAGAAAATGATTAAAATTCTAAAATTCCATTTCCATATATTCCTTCTATATATATTCTCAAATTCCTTTTTTCTCTTTCATTTATAATAACGTTCCCCATTTTGTCCCCAACTCGTTAAGAACGCGATAGCAAATTAAATCCAAATATCTATATACAAATCGTTACAAAATTTCGCGATATGTTATTGCATCAACCATACATTGTAACTCGAGTAAAACTTCTTCTTAACTCTTAACCTCATTTTCTGACGTACAACGACAAATTTTGAAACCCGATCCACGGCGCAATTTGTTGGAATCGATACCGAGTTTCACGAGTAAATCGATTATTAATTGCGCCACACTCCCCTCGATTTAAATTTATATCGGCAGAAACCAGTTGTGAATGGAGCCTAAAGGACACGGCCCTCGAGCGTGTATACGGCTTGGCTCGCAGAAACATGGCTGAGATTCCAGAACGGAGAAAGAAGGTAGAGGAGAGGAGAGGAGAGACGAAGGGAAAGAGAGAGAGAGAGAGAGAAAGGACCCGGCGACTGTTCGTTACTTTCTGATTGATGTCGACATTTGGAAAACATTGCGACGTACAAGCATGCATCGGGGACAACGCCATGTGCCTCGCCTATCTCGAGGGCGCATCGTGCATCGCCCGTTTTATCGCCCGCTCTTTTTCGACCAGCTCGTCGATTTTAACCCTCGAATCGGCTCCGAGATCCGTGGACGATACGACCTCGGTCGACCAACATTTCGATTAAAACGTCTTAAAACGCGCACTATTTGAAACGAACTTGAGATAAATGGAAGCGAGAACGACTCGAAAATCGATGTTAGAAGAGGGAGATCAACGTTCGAAATAATTGAGAATGAAGATTGAAAATTAAATTCTCTCTCTCTCTCTCTCTCTTCGTGATGTGGAATGATTGAAAATGCAAATGTACGCGAATTTGTGTCTCCTGATTGAAAGAAGAGACTGAATAATTCGAAAATCGATGAATAATCGAAATATAATAAAATTTTCAATTTTTAGCCTCGACAGATGTACAATTATTCGAAAAAGTATACGATTGGTCGGAAAGTTCTCGAGGATCGAAACAAATCCGAAACAAAGTTAAAGCGAGAGTTGGTATCAGGATGAAAAAAACGAAAGTCCTCGCTCCAAGATGGCGAGACGATTCTTTCACTCCGAAAATAATCGTCCGTGTCTATAATTCAAACAAATTCGTCAACAAGCGGAGACAGGAATTTGAAAATAATACAAGGACTTGGAGGCGAGTTGCGTTTCTAAAATTAAAACGAGGATGCACCACTGCCGCCGAGGTTTGACATTCGACGGATGTTTAAAACCGATCGTTCCACCCAACATCCTTAATCCTCCTCCTCCTCCTCCTCCTCCTCCTCCCCCGACCTAAATTCTTTCTCGACCATGAAATAAACACGGGACACGATATCGCGTATATTACGCCCGGCCCATAATATTTTTCGCCGGACAGCGCGCGCCAGGATATTTAGAGATTCCCCGTTAAATTTCACCGACCAGTGGGACAGACGACCAGTTAGCCTTAGGTCGACAGATATCCCCCGATATAACTTTCTTTTTCGACAGCCGCGTTTTCCTTCCAGCCGCTCTTCTATGTATACCGTTACCCCGAAAAATCTACCAGAAGAAACACCAAGCCGAAAAAAGAAGAAGAAAAAAAAAAGAAAAAGAAGAGAGAGGGAAAGAAGGACACGAGAGAGAGAGAGAGAGAGGAGAGGAAGAAAAAAAGAAGGAAAGGATCGACTCATCGAGGCCAGCGAATGGAACGCACGACGAGAAATCGATACGACTTTAATCCACAGGCTAAAGGCCGATATCCGCGGCGATCGGGAGAGCGAAAGTGATTGATGGATACCCATAAATACATAATCACGGCTCGTTCGTCGCTACGGCGTGGACAAAAAAAAAAAAAAATCCGCGGCTATTCGATTTCGCCCTTTGGAAATTTTTTGGAATCCTGGAAATCGCGCTCGCCTATTCCAGAAGAGAAATCCGGTATTTGGAAGCGAGATGGAATGAGATGGAGCGAGAAATTCGCTTTCAAAGTTCTTCGCCTCCGTCGAGACGGATGGAAGATTACTTTTTTCCTGGCAAGTAATATCTTATGGAGAAAGATATCGTTTCCTAATGATTAAGATTAAGATTCATTATCTCGTACTATTTAACGACGCTTTTACATGGGTGTTTATATTTAAATTTGAAAATGAAATGTAAAAACGTACGATAAGAGAGGTTGCGTAAAATACACGGTATTGCTTCATTGAAAGTTTAGATTATTTTTTTTTAACAAATAATCTAGACGAACCGAGAAACGTCATTCGTAAAAATAAATCTCAAGATACGCCGATTTTTTTCTCGAAATTATCCTTAAATTATCGCTTCGCAATTTGGAATTACAATAAACAAGAACCAAATTGACTAAATCTGGCAATTTCCAATTGTTGCAAAAAATTCAGGAAGGTCGAGAGAAGGAAAATTCTCTCCTGTTTGCATAAAACGAGTCGGATGGTTTCACGTTTCCGGGAAACGCACGACGCTACAAAATTACCCGATCGAATATTATGGAACCGGATGGATGGATGGATCCAACGCGGAAATTACGTCTTCGTGGTAGATTGGGATAGCGGCAGTGGAACGAGAAGATTCACACACGCGAAACATACGGGCGCTGCACGCAGCGGCCAATGGTGTCTTGGCAATTTGGGGCAGCTGGGGAAAATTGAGCGGTAAAACGTGAACCGCCATGCGGAAACCGATCGAGACGGCGTCGATGCACCGTGTTATTTCGTACGATCGGCCAATCCGCGCCTTTCATTATTTCCACGCTCTCTTGGATCCCAATTAAAATCGCACAAAAGCCTCCCTCCCTCCCTCCCTCCCCCCGTTTCGACTTCCGATCTACACAGTGGAGGGCACTCTTTATCGCCATTTCGATACCGCGATTTTTAATATCGAGTGGATTACCATTAACAAATCACATTTTTTTTTTTTTTTTTTTGAAAAACAAACGAAAAGTTTTCGAGGAAAACGTTGCTCGAAGCACGAACCACATTTTTGAGGAATACTTTCTCAAATTTTACCAAGAATTAGCTGGTCGTTGGGAAACTAAGACTCGATACTTTTAAACTGACGATGGAAGAAAATATTTCGTCCCATTCGATTGGAAATGGATAATTTTCACGATTCGAAAAAGACAAACAGATTGCGTAACAGAGTTGCGCGACTCTCGATTCTACGGAATTTCTTTTTTTTTTTTTCTCTCTTTCCCCTCTCGATATCGATCAGGGTCGCGCGTTTGACAAATATAAGTGGCAACGCCGTTGTTGTACGGGTTAATTAAAGTTAGTGGTGGCGGTCAGTGATGACCAAGATGGCGGCCAACAACTTGGGAGCGCATATTTCATTCGGCGTGGCGATTCGGACGAAATGAAAGAGAAAACAAGGAAATATGGAATTGAAGAATCTCTCTCTCTCTCTCTCTCTCTCTCTTTTCGTTCCGCATTTTTATTAAAAAGTTCGAAACGGTGAGATTATATTGCGGGACATAAAATATTCCGGCGCATGAATGCGTCAGAGAGATTAATAAAGAACTTTCTTCCATCGCTGCAATTTACAATATTCGTCGGGCAGAACACGCGTGCACCTGAATTTTTTTTTTCCATCCGAATTAATATATCAGAACGTCGGAATCCATTATTCAGGCGGATAAAATACGTCGAATTTTTGCACGAATTATTTTTACCGGGCTAAATCTCACGGCTAATCGAAACGCCTCGAGGTACCGTTCGCGATATTTAACAAATAGTTTAGTTTCCGCGGAAGCTAACCTCAACATTCCTCCCACATGAAAATTCATTCGCCTATTTCACGGGATCGTTCACGATACGCGTGCTGTTCCACGTTTCCTCGAATCTCGAATTATGCATTCGAGACAAAAACTCGCTTGCTGTTTAAAATTTCTAAACGCGGCCGGTCAAAACCACGATCCATTATTAAAACGTGACACAAATATCCGATTATAACTCACTTTATCAAACTTTACAAAGAGCAACGAAATTCACCAATTGGACGAACGTTGCTCGCTCGAGAGATCCTCTTATCGATTCGCTCTTTACGCGATCGAATTCTCCTCGAAGAAGTGGAGGAATCGTCGTCGAGCTGTTTGATCGAATAATTTTTTTCCACGATGAGACATTCGTGTATCGGTTGGAGAATAACGCGGAAGCACAGCGTTGAAACGCAACATTGACGAGGAAGAGAGACTGACGAGAAGGTGAGTTAGTAGTTCACTTGAAAATCGCCTGGCACGCGAGCGATCGTCGCTTATCAGCGATCTCGTAAAGCTCTTTATCGACACCGATATCACCGTTTTCACTTTCGATAAAACCGTGCGATCATCGAATCGGAATTTGAGAAAACCTGTCGGATTAAACGTTCGCGGAAGTAACGTTATAATAGCCGGCCACTGTGGAAATCGTGACACCACGATGGATCGAGGGTATCGACTGATAAATTTTATCCTTGCATCTCGCGTTATCGCGCTTAAGAAAATATTTCTTTGGGGAACGGCACGTGTTTCTCGAATAATAGAGATACAGAAAGATCTTCAAATTCAACTTTTACAATTTTCAAATTGAAACAAAATTATTCGCGCAATCGAACGATAAAATGTTGACATTGACAAGAAGTTTGAGAAGATTTCTTTTTAAATCACTGTCCACATTGGAACGTTGAAAACCTGTGATTCAAACTTGCTACGAAAAAGCATTATATAAAACTTTCCCCGCAAATTTTCACTAAAAAAAAAAAAAAAAAAAAAAAAATAAATAAATTGCATCATCCAAGAAACGTCTCGACGGAAGAATACAAATTTCCTATTTCGAAAACTTAGAATCGAACAACACCATCGAGTGGACGCTATTTCACATCCGACGGACAGCCAGTGTCCGAGCCAGCGTCGGTTCGATTTTCCAAGACGAGGAACGAGCGAAAAAATGAGGTAGATCACGTCCGTGAACGAGCAACGGATAGAAATGGATTCGGTTCATTCCGATCGACGAAGGAAGAATCGTAATCAATCCCTGGAACGTCAACCGCGTATCGATTCGAGGCGGGCGCTCGACATGTGCGTGTCAATATTCGATATCCACGTAAAATGATAATTTCGGCTTGTCCCTCGCCTCTCTCGAGAATTTCTCTCCACTCCAACACTGCGATCGACGACGGCACTGCACTTGCACGCGACCACTCGTTTTTTTTACTCCAACCACGTATCTTATCCAAGTTTCACTCGGCCATCCAAGTGTTATTGTTTCACTCGTCTCCACGCGTGTTTTCAATTCCCCTATAAAATCGTCCCAGAATCTTTTTCGCGCACTTTTCTTCTCCTTATCGATCGAAGTGAAATTCGGCACAGCGTTCGACAACTCGGAGGATTTTCACCAAATTTTTTTTCCCCGCCAGGAGTCGAGAATAAAATTACACTTACGATCCCTCGAGAGACACCCTTCGAGCGTTACGGTTTTGCCTACGCAACGAGCTCCACCACACCTCGAGCATCCAAGTTGCTCAATTACGGGCCAAACAAAGTCGAGGCCCTTGTTTCAAATCGGCCGTGCACGAATCCCACTCGACACGTCCCAACGGCCTCCTGTTCCAACCCGATTTAACCCGATCCGATCGACCACTTTCACGAAATTCTATCGAGCACACTCTCTCCTCTACAAGTATTTTCCAAGATTCCTGCCAGCCTGCGCCCCGACACGCATTTGCCTCCGATTAAGCATCGATCCCCCTGCGTGGACCGGCCACGAAGAGTTGGGCAGCATCTCGTAGCGACGGGTGGAATCGGATTCTCAACTTCACCTGTTAATTGGCGAAACGACACTTCATATCGTCCACGCGTGAATCATTGTAATTCATCTAGGTATCGTCGATACAACGATCGTAATGTAAAGAAGCGACAAGAAGCTTATCGCGGACAATAATTACGAATCACAAATATGTGTGTATGTATTCGCTATCACTTTCCAATGATCGATATCTGCCATAACAATTACAACAAGAGCAACAAGAAGCGACACCTACGTTACATTACAGCGTTAGTCGAATAAAAAGTAATTTAGAAACTTTCCAAGTATCAATCACTTCCCTATCAATTCCCCCAACAATTACAGAAGCAAGGAGGTAACATATATCACGGCCGGTTCACATATTACTCGGGATAAGGAACGGTTATCGAGAGAAAAGAGAGAGAGAGAGAGAGAGAGAGAGAAATCACTTTTCCTACCATTCGACACCTATATACCACGCGCCTACGTCTCGAAATATTCGATCCCTATCCCAAAGATCGTATAATCATCGATCACGTACCCTTGGCTGCGCCATGAACGCCCTGGCCGCGCCGGGGAACTCTGCGTGCTGAGCCACCGTAGCGGCTGTATTTTCCCACAGTATAAGCAAGTAACCTCGAACACTTCACACACACTGGTTTCCCCACTTTTCGATCCGCCTTATCGCGGCGATCGGTTTGCCCGTTTCCGTTTCTTTCGTCACACTCAGAGGACTCGCGGATTATTTCCTTACGCCGAATATCACGGAGGATAAATCCACAACGAAGGGCAGGGCAGGGGGGGAGGGAGGGAGAGACGAGAAGAAGACCAGATGCCGTCGCTGGCCGAACGTGTCCGTGTTCGCGCACTTTTTCCCTTCGATTCTCTTTCCTTTTTCGATGTGTTTATTTATATCTTATCCTCCCCTTTTTCCACGTCGAGGAACAAGAATTTCGAGTAACAAAGAATGTTGAAAACGAATCTCCGTTCCCGACGGTCCCCTCGATCGCACTCTAATTCTATGGACGCTGCGCGGATGGCTCCTCCGTCGGGTCCTTGGACGATCCGAGTCGACCGGCGACACGCTGCTCGACGACGAGAAATCGAAGCGACGAGCGTCAGCACAGCTTGGCTCGCGCGGTTGAACGCTGCAGCAGGACCACGGCTACGGCCGGACACACGTGCTTCCTCATCGTCACACTTCCGCTGTACGGACACCACCCAAAGAGAGAGAGAGAGAGAGAGAGCGTGCCTCTCCGTAACGTCAGTCTCGCGGCATATTATGCGTCGCTCGATTTCCTTTTCTATCCCTCCACTTCGTCGATCTTCTCTTCTTAATTCTTCCTTTCTTCCTTCACTTTCGTCTCCTCTTCTTTTTCCCCAATCAATTTTTCGATCCGATCTCTTTAAACTCGTCTCTCCAGGCCAAGCTGATCTCTCTCGGTCGACAAGGCATTAAAGAAACGTTAATGTACGAGAAATTTTAAAAGGGGCGGGTATTCGAGTTTCCCGACGGATAAGAGAAATCACGATTCTTTTCTTTTTTCTGTTTTCTCGATTTGTCACCAAGATATATATATATATATACATATATATATATATATATATTTCATACGTATTTGTCACACGATCTTCAGTTATCACGGATACTCTGTGATGTCCACTATGGATATCGGGCCCACGAATGTATCGGGTTGGCCGTCGGAGAAAGGGAGAGATATCTGAGGATGCACTGGATTACTGGTTATTTCACAGTAATAAACGGCACGGATAAACACCGGTAAGATATGTCACTGTGGAGGACACGTTTACATCCTTCGATACACCGTCGATCATTGGCGCCAAGTCGAGGCGTCGATGCAGTTTCGAATAGCACTGGTGATCGGTAAAACGGAGCAGCACAAATGGATGGCGAGGATCGCGCGCGCGACACACTGTGTGGCCTCGAAAGAACTTGGACACGAGACACCAAACCGCCGATATCTCGACGATGCTTTCGAACGCGATCGATGATCTTCTCTCGTCGAGAAGAGAAATATATACGGAGAAATTACGCGAAATTTCTCGCGCGTCTCAATGTCCACCGTTGTTAAATCCGAAAAGATTCGAAAAAGAAATTCGAAGATCCGTTCGTAGTCGCGTGTTCGCGCGCGACACGAACGAAAACTCAAGCACTCGAGAGTAGCTTCGATGTGTAGCCACGAATTATCTCTTGTTTTCCTTTTCAATGTCGTCCGAAACAGCGCGCCAAACAGATCTCCGTGATTACCGTTTAATATATACGACGATACAATAACACGATAAACACAACCGAGTTCGACTCGTATTTACCGATGATTCTCCACGCGACGAATGTGGAAAAGCGGTCGGATATCGCGTCGTAGACGGAGTCCGCGGCGGAAGAAGAAGCGCGTTCCTCCTCGCGGCGATTACTGAACGAACGAACCGGTCACGCAGAGGAGTGAGAGAAGAGGTGACGCGCGAGAGAGCTGTCCGCGAGACGGCGGCCGACCCTCCTCCCTAACCGTAACTACTACTGCGTGTGCCACTCGTAACTCCGGCGGACAGAAGGTGGAAGGTTGGTGTATATGTTGCGCGCGGGCCGGCGGGCAAAGGCAGCCACGGGAATATGCGTGTTTCGAGTTCTTCCCCCACGAAAAAGCACCGGGTACATCCACGGGTAAGAGAAGAGCGGAGCGAGCGAGCGTGGAGAGCAGCGCCTAGCGCGGTTTTAGATCCTGCGCCGTCCGCAGTCGTTCGCCAACTGTCAATCAGCGCCGCGCTACGCCAAGGAGTGGGAGGCGCGCAGTCACGCCCACCGAGCGCGGCCAATGCGTCCCCTGGCGCCGCCTACATCCCCACCACGCCGCCCCGACAGCAGCGCCGCGCCGGCGAGACCGCGAACCACGGGATTCTCCGCCATCGCTACACCACTACCAACGAGACCGCCGACGGACGACGACGAACGAGACCGACGAACACACGAGGAGAGGACGAGGCACAGGCGGCGAACGAACGGCATCGTCGAGAAATGCCTTCGATTCCTGCGTCTGGCTAAAGAGGAAGCCCCCCGGAATCGACTCGACTTTCTCTCCACCACGCTCTCTGATCCACGTCCAAGTTTCTATCTTTACCTAGGCGGATTTTTCTCGTTACGCGCTCGATGTGAAGAAGCAGCTCTAGGACGGAAACGATCGTATCGTTTTTCACTTTCCGTGCCGGTGAAACCGACTACTACGCAAGTGATAGCTTAGCCGTACCTCATCGCGGTTACGTTTTTAGAAATTGACAATTTACAATCCATGCGATATGGTGCGCTTGTCGGAGGAACGTTCTTTCCACTTCTACGTACTATACTACAACGAGGAAAGTGTCGATCGATCGAACTGATCGTACAGTTTCGTTAAATACCTTCTTAAAAATTACTATTGTTATATATATTCGATCAGTGAAAGTCGAACACAATTCGAAATTTTTCACGCGTGTTCGTTCGCCAAGGAGAGGAAAAAAAAAAACTGCGCGTATCGCGCCAGAAATAGTAAAATAGACGCGGAGATTCCCGCTTCTTGGCAAGAAGTTTCGTCGCTCTTGCTCGACGTCTTAAATAACGCAGTCGATGATCCTGACAAATAACGGATGCTCGGTTAAATTCCGGCCGTCGGACAGACCCGTCGTTGGAACGTGCTCGAAGATCCGACGAATTCATAGAATCGTATCGACGTTGTCATTCTCGACTCGTTGCCGTATTTCATCGCTCTGCCAAAGGGGTGTTGTACACACACAGGAGGGCAATCGAGGGGGAGAGGAGGGTGGTGGTGGTGGTGGTGGTGGGAAAACACTCGACCGGCGTTAAACATCGTTTCGTTTTATCGCCACTTCTTTTTTCCTCTCCTATTCCTTTTTCCCTCTCTCGCTCTTCCCCCTCCCTCCCCCCCTCCCTTCCTCTTTCCTTTTTCCTTTTTTCACCAGCTCCCCCCCCCCTTTTTTCCCCTTTTCTTTCTTTCTTTCCGCCTTTCTTTTTTCTTTTTTCTTTCTTTCTTTTTTTTTTTTTTTTTTTTGTTTGTTATTTCCCCGGTTATTAATTCAACGCGTCTGGTCGCGGGACGGCCAGCCGGCGGCGGCGGCGGCGGTCGATCGAGCTTTGAATGAACCGAACGAACAGCTGACTCCACGCAGGAATTGGGTCGCGAACGTGCGGTTTCGAACTTTGAATGGTATTCGGCGTTGGGTGAGTAATAGCGACAGGAGGCGGCGGAGGCGGAGGAGGGCAGAGAGGCGGCTGTCACCGACATCACTCAGTGTCTCCCTCCTGGCGTTCACTTCGCTCGATTTTATGACTCTCTCTCATCCCGCGCGGCACACTTCCACCCCCCAGACCCCTACGGCTCTCTGCCCCCGTTGCGTTTCGCGACAGTGGCGCGTACACAAGCGTCCCTATCGCGTTTGCATAATGTCGCGAATCGACGTGTATCCCTTTTCATCATCCTCCTCCTCCACCCCCACATTTTTCTGATTTCTCGCAGATGATTTTTCTTTCTTTCTTTCTTTCTTTTTTCTCTTTCCTTTTTTTGCTTTCACTTTTTTTATTTCGTTTCGAACCGTCTTTCTTTTCTGTTCTCGGTTCTCGATCGAGGAGAGGAGAGGAGGATTGGAGGTCGAAGGATGCCGTCACCGGCGAAATATGAAAGGACCAGGGCCGCGAATCTGGTTAATATTCGACCGGATTAAAGGATGGGCCAGACGTCGTTGCTTTCGCGTTTAATCCTCGCGCTTCTCGCTTCTCTCCTCTTCGCTGTTTTCTCCTCTTTCTTCTTCTTTTTCTTCTTTTTTTCTTTTACTTTTTTTTTCTTCTTCCTTTCTTTCTTCTTTTACGAATATTTCTCGCCGTGGGATTCTTAGCAAAGGTTTATTAAAATATTTCGAGATATTCGACGTGATGACCGATTCGAAGGATATAATCGGTTGGTTTATAATCGCAAAAATTGCATCTGGAAGAAGGTTAAATGGGCACGTATATATATATATATATATAGGAGTCGATTGGATGAAAATATTTTCGGCCGACGATGAAAGCGGAGAGTCGGTTAACGTTTCGTTTTTGTCCTCGCGATACGCATCGGCGGATTTTTCGCGCGGTGGTTTATTCAAATTACAGCGCGACCTCGATTATCCGACCGAAATGGCGGACACTTTGTTCGGATAATTGAACGTGATTACGTTTTAACGAAGCGAGGAACGATCATCCGTTGCATTAATAAACCAGCGCGACGAGCAAAAACTGGTCCATCGCTTTTATCCAAAAAGCTGTTAGCTTTTCGACTCTCCCTGCGATTACTATTTTTCCTCTCCCAACGTGATTATTCGTTGTTTCATGATCAATTAATTATCGCGTGTTAATACGCGCGATAATATTTTGTTTCTTTTGTTCAGTGCAGAGCGGTAAAAATGATTGAACCTTTGTTCAAAACAAGACCGAATCGAGAGAATTTTATGGAGAGATGGAAGAGATGAAAGGCTAATTACGACGAGGGAAAAGAAAGAGAAAAGTTTTGTCAATAAATATCGAGAAATTGGATTAAATTGATTCATTCGGAAACACATCAGAGAAACGCCGTGTTCGTTCTTCATTAATCTTAAACTGGTATACGCTTCTCGAACGAGAATAGGATAATTACACGTTTCGTGGAGAAACGACTATTCATTTAACCGGACAATGGGCGCCAACCTTTCGATTTATAAACTCGGCTTAAAACTCGGCATTAGATAATCTTAATCTTCCTTCACAGGTAATATCTATTATATTTGTTATAAAGTCAATGCCTAATCCTGTTAGGGACAAGTAACATTTGTATTGTAAATTATTTCGACTTAGTCCCCAAATTTTATTACCTCCAACTTCCTAGATCCAATATAAATTTTCCTTGGAAATACAATAAAAATATTTGCTTTTGTTCTTTGAAATTAGCGTGATATTACGGTTTCGTATAATAGTGGTTAAATTGGTTACACAGGTCAACACCATAAATGGCCAATAACCATAAACCATACCAGAAGATTTCTGAAAAGGGATTAGACCACTGTTCGAGAAATCTTAATTACCGCAAAAATTTACCACTGAATGAACAATTTCAATCCTTTTCGAAATAAATCAAGATATTGCGGTTAACACGAAACCAAGAGATTAACGGTCACATCTATCGATCAAAAATAATCTATACTTTTCGCTCAATAACTCGAGATGCAATGGAAAGCTTCTCTCTTCCAAAATTGAACAAAATTGCGGCGATCTTGTTCCGTGTTCGAACGATTATGAAAAGTGAGCGAATCTCTCCAATCTCTCTCTCTCCCCCCCTCTCGTCGGTCGAAACACCATTTATCCGGTTAATTCGTAGGTGTTCCGGACATTGTCGGGGCTTTACCTGGCACGGGACACTTGGAGCCTGTTATTTCGCAATAAATCACACTGCGAGATGGAACCGAGCTGCTTGTCGATAGTAACGAGGGATTCTCCCCCGTGCGATTTGGCCCCTTCGCGAGGTAAACAGCCACGAGCCATTAAACTCCGCGTAATACCCCAAGATGATCGATTTTTACGTAACGCACGGAAGCCACGGCTTACACTCTTTGCCCAATATCATAAAAATCAACCCAAACTTTATTTTCCCGTTCGTCGAATTTGAACGATTTTTCCACGAAACGAAGGGATCAACGAGGAAATTGTATACAGTTAAGTATATATATATATATATTATTTGGAAAGATAATATCACGGAATTACTCTTCCTTCTTTAAAATTACTCGAAAAAATTAATCAATCGTATAATAAGTAAGAGACATGGAAATACAAATTTCCAAAGAACGAAAGTTCGACATTTTCTCCTCGATTGTAACAACGTAACATCTTCTCGATAACAAAAATTATAATCGAAAATGGACAAACTCTTGCGTGGCAATAAAAAATTAGAGATATTCCATAATCGATGAGAATACGAGAACCGTTCCACTCTCGGCCATCAGCGGAGGCGAACAGTTAATTTCAACCATCAAACGTAGTCTGAATTACTCGTTATTCGAATTACGAACTTTCTCGAGAAGTCTGCCTCTCGTGGCTGGATCGATCGATCGTTAGTTACGTAACCCCGAACGAGAAACGAGCAACGCGCGCGCTTCATGGAAATGGAGTTATATTAAGATGGAAGGCGTTTCCAAACGGTACACGGGGTATAATAGCGGCCGAGGCGATGATACAATGGGGGATGGTGCGCGGCCTAACCCGTCCACTGTCCCTGCGTAATTCTGCGAAGCACCCCTACTCCTCTCCCTCCCCTCCCCCCGCTCCCTACTGTCACCCCTATTGTGCCCACAGGCATAACAATGTCAATGCCTATACCGTTAAGCCATCGACGAAACGTGTACGCGGCGTACCCCAATTATTTCATCTCCCGTGATACGGTTTTCGTTAGCCCTGCCGATGATTTTCGCCCTCGAGTCCTTCGTCTTACAATTTTTTCAAACCGACTCACCAATGTGATTATTCGCGTGGTTTTCTTTGTTACTTTGTCAATTGTTCGAGACTATGATGTTCGAGGTATCCCGATATATAGTGTATTCGAAATTAAATTTAATTGCGTAATAAAAATTGGAAAATAAATTTTCGTAATAAATCTATTTCATCGGTGAAAGTATTTTTTTCTCCAAATAATATACGGACATCGTAAAAATACTTGCTTACTCGATATTATATCCAATAAAATTCTATACGAGTCGTAATAATTTTAATTTATACCATTTCCATTCCATTAATTTCACTCGACTCCTATTTAATCATATTGCCTGTATATATATATATATATTATATATATATTATAATATATTTCAATAATATCGAGTATTTAGAATTTTATTCGAGGTAGTATTTAATCATAATTACAAACGAAACAGGGCGTAATTTTTCATCCGAACGTTTCATCGGAGTTAAATGAAAACGATCGGAGTTGTCGATCGGCGAATTATCGAGGCCGGTGGTCCTTGTAAACCATCAACCAGTTTTTCACGGGCCCGAGGATACGTGGGAGCGTAGTATAGGCGTTAAAGCCGCGTATCCGAGACGATTCTCGCTCGATCCGCCGGCAACGAGCCAAAACTCGAGTTCGAGGGAAAAGCTGGCCTTTCTTTTCGTCCTCTCTCGAACGTTATTCGGCGACGGGTGAGGAACGCGGCCAAATTGGTTGAGCAAGAATAAGACGAAGTTTTGAACGGGCGGAGGGAAAGAATCATCGAGGATCGAAAACTTGGTCTTTTCTCGATATATTTTCAGCATTGTGCCGAGAGAACGGGCGACGGCGGTGTTCAAGGGCAGATTATTGACCTTAGAGACTTCTCCGAGCTCTCCTCCTCGCCACGATTTATTTTTTTACGCGAGATTGATCACCGTACAGCGAGGACGTAGGTATATTTTTCTTGATCCATGCATCCCGTAATATCGATATCGGGCGGCAGATAAATATTCTTTGACGGCTTTCCAACGTTTCCACGTTTTCCTTCGTATATTAGATTATTGAATTAAAAATATTCCGCTCATCCTGGTATCTTTCGAGCCAGGGAACCGTGAATACCGATTTCCGATCTTGGCATCCGATGCAAGAATCCGATATTTGATTCAAGAAAATTGGAATCGTACCAACACTTCTACTATCCTCTGTATCCCGCCTCGCCCATCCAAGACACGCTTTTATATTTATGGAACCTAAATGTTACACTCAAAGGGGAAATTAAATCGAGATGTGCGTGGATCGATTGCAATCCGAGAGGATGCAAAGGTGGGATAAAATATCAAACTCGAATTAAAGAAAAAAAATAATCGATCGTGCCAATGATGAATTGATAGTAATAATAGTAATAATAATAATCCCTAACGGTATACTCGTAACATTAATAGAAACGCGATTATACATGACGCGTGGAGATTGAAAATTCTGATAAAAATTTCGAAGATCAGAGATGATGAAAAATGATCCAACATAATCGATCCATCCGATCGTTCAACCGCATCCCGTCTACCGCCTCATTTCCCCGACTCAATTCCGCCAATTATACGCTTCTACCTAATTACCAATCGTAACCCAATGGGAAACGGTAACGACACGAGGCGTCGTCGCGCCAATTTTCCAACCCCACCTCCTCCCCCTCGAGAGATGATTCAAAAAGAAAAAAAACGATCCAGGGAGAAGAGCCAGGTATAAAAACAGCTGATCCTTCCCTCCCCCTCTCTCTCTTCGTCCAAACGGATTGACCCGACCAACGTTCTCAACAACTCGCGAAACGCGACACCGATCCGATTATGTCTCTCGAATTACCGAATATTCCCTCCCCTCCGCTCCCCGTTTCCTAAACGCTCCTCGATCCTCTTCTTCTCTACTCTACTCTCTCTTCCCCCCCTCTCCCTAATTTTCATCCTCGCGCAGGCCGCCACTCGACGATGACGACGACGACGACGACGACGAGCCCAGCCCTCGTTTCGTAATCGTGTTTATGGTTTTCCAACGAGAGTTGGAAGGAAGGCGCGCGCGCGTGTGTGTGCGTGCGTTCGCGAGAGAGTATCTCGCCATCCGGAAACCACGACGTGGTCCGTGAGAAAAAAGGTCTGTTAGTAAACACGGGGCAACGGCGTAAGCAGCCTCGAGCGCAAGAAACAGAGCAAACCGTGTCGCTTACTCGCCGACCCCCTTTTCTCGCCGTACCCTCCCTGTTCATTGACCATTCATGCGAACGCTTTGAACAACCGGAGTTTTTTTTTTTTTTTTTCTCCTCCTCCTCCCCCTCCTTCTCGCGAACATCCTGTGGATTCCTTATTTTCTTCGTGCGTTTTTTGCCTTCTTCTTTTTCTCTCTCTTTCTCTCACTCTTTCTCTCTTCCTCTTCCTCCTCCTCCTTCTCTTTCGCTCGCTTCGGTTTTTTGCCCGCGCTCGTTCCGACGATTCTGGGAAGCACACTGCTCGTGTGACGAGAAAAAGTCGCTAGTTTTTTTGCGGATTTGCTATTGAGCCGAATGTTAATGTCCGTCTTCGATGTTCTTTTTTTTTGTTCGTTTTTTTTCCTTCTTTTTTTCCCCCCCGGAGTGGCTATTAGTAACGGATCGTTGAATTTTCTGAATATGGGATCTTGCGGTTTTTTACGAGTTATCTTATATACATCGCTGGAATGGAAATATATTAATTGTAACTGTTGTGCAATTTTTTTCTATTTCTTTCTTTCTTTTTTTTTTTTTTTTTTTTTTTTCTCCTCCATTTAACCGAGAAAATGTATCGCGAATGATTCTCGAGATCGTGATTTCATTCTTAGGAAGGATATTTTATAAGCGTTATTTTTGTGCAAATGCATAGTGCAACTTATAGTTGCGCGATACACAGGCGTATTCATGCGCATAATTCAGTCTGATAAGTATGCTAACCAAGGTGACGATATATTTCTTTCTCTGTACATGTATGTATGGAAAAAAGAAAAAAAAAAAAAAAAAAGGAAAAAAAAAAGAATACGGCTTAATGCATTTGGCTAGGTTCATCGAGTCACGTGACTCGGTTATCAACAACTACGAAAAAAATAACTTTGCCTTGTAATCATTTATCCCGACACTTACCTCGACTAAATGAATTAACGATGGAGGAAAGAAATATAAAGAATTTTCAACCTTTCCTTATTTTTTTTTTTTTTTTTTATAATCTCTTTTATCCTCGACAAGTCTATCAATATTTATAAATTTAAGATTACAAATAATCGTCTTAATAAAGTTTAATAATCGTTCTTATTAAATCGTTTAAATTAATTTCATAACGATCACGATTTCTATAGCCATTTTTAAATGAATTAAAATAATTTTTCCTATCTTTTCTATCGTATTTTTTTTTTTTTACACTATAATCGGCACCAAGAGATTAGAAATATTTCTCATTAAAATCCTTTCCCGACGTGAAACATATAAAGAAAAACTACTTGAAATTAATTCAACTCTCCACGTCGCAATTAAAATCAAAATATCACATCGATTAAACATTCTTTCCCTCATTTTGAACGCACAATTTTGCACAATCCTCGAAAGCAGCGGTTTCAATCGCATCGAAGGAACAATCTCCAATCCTCCCTTCTTCCTCCTTCGTTTTTTTCGCACGTTTCTTCTTATGCGCGGGATGGACGAAGTCACGGCCATCCCCTGCTCCATCGCGATACAAATTTTATTCACGGCGGTTGACGGACGCCTTTCACGAATTTATCATCCGAGCACGCGCGATCTCGAGCCCGGTATACGGGGTGGCGCATTATAACGGACTAAGGCCGGATAACCCGTGATCGATCACTCGACGTGAATGCGACACCCCTAGGAGCCCTGTATCCGCGCCCCATTAAGCCCGCCCTTTGCGAGCCGAGCTCTCGCCTCTATCGCCTTTCCAACCCTGATCCTGTCCTATCCGACGATCGAATCGGCCTCCAGTGTTAAATAATTGAGCGAAATGGCCACGCTCGATATTTTATTCCCTCGATCCCCTCCGATTTAAGAGAGAATTTAAGATGGAATAAAGGTGGAGGACGGTGGTTGACGTTCGGCCACCACTTCGATGTTCGAGGCGAGCCTCGGTCGAGTGCCGTTTGATTTCGAAAACCGGTGCGAGAAATTGCGATGAGATGATGGGAGGATGGTTTGGAGTTTAAACGTTTTTCTTATTTTATGTTAGTCGGGCGTTTGGATAGCGCGATGGAACGAATATGATTGAGGATATTTTGAATCGCGTGATGAAATTATTTTTGAATACTAAAGTAAAGGATAAGCAATAACGTGTCGATAGTAACATTCTCGCGTTGTAAAATTTACGTTAGCCAACACTAACTATTTCTATTTCGTTTTATTTATCACGATTCGATGCAAGGGATTCAATTTTCTCATTTTTTCAAGACACAGTAGAATTTTTGAAAATCCACGCGCCCTTTCGACAAACTTAAAAAGCCGCATTTTATAAAAATCTAGGGATCCCTAGCTCAAGGATTTACATTTCCCAATCAATCGAAACGAGGCAAAGGAAACACGTTGCAAAAATCTTCCACTTTTTCATATATCCCAAAAAAGAAAAGAGAAAAAAAAAACCGTGTACAAAATTATAATACGAAAGCAAAACTCGAAGAGAAAGTCGTAAATCGTCAATCGACGAGCAACGATCATCGATCTTAAGTCACGATATCCGCTAAACTTCTCGTGCTCCACACGTTCGCCGCGTTTCACGGTTTTTAAATTACCGACATCTATCCCCGATCTCCTCCGTGAAATCGCAACAGTGGTTCGCGCTACAACGGACAAACGAGCTCCAACGTCGAAATAATTACGAGCTTCTCTTACCCCCTCCCTACCTCCTGCTATCCGCGGAGGAATCTAGCCGGCGGAGAGCGCACCTCTCACGGTCGTTGCGTTCGCGATAATAGTGATAGACAGGGAACAAAGTTAACGTGGGCGTCTTCTCGAGCGGGGATCCCCGGGCATAAATTACCATCGCGAATGAAGCCGAATGAGGGAATCTGATCTCGTCATTAAACGCTCCTCCGCGAAATTCCCTCGATGGGGGCCGTAATTGCGGCCAACGGGGCCCGCGTCGCCGCCCGTAAAAACGCGAGCAGCGCGACTCTCGGGGAGGGTTTCCTTCCTCGTAGCTGTCGGTAACGAGCGTGCAAAACGGCGAAAGCGGCTCGTTTCCTTCACGTTCCGCCTTCGCGCTCCCGGCCAATAATCGCCGGGACCCCCCTCGAATGGGGGTTCCTTATCGAGGGGGCGGCTAATTGTTCCCTCGTTGCGCGATTTTTTTTTTCACCCGTGAAAAATTCGTGAAAGTGCAGATCGATTTTCTTTTTTCTTGGCGAGATTTCTTGACGACGATCGAGAGAAAGATGGCGAGAGATGAAAGAGAACGACGAGATCGTTATAAGCGATAAGGATGAGCGCGCGAATCGTTTTCATCGTCGAAGGAAGTTTATCTTGGAAGAAAATTGGCGAAACGAGTAATATTCGCACCGCACCGTTCTTCTCGCGCCAGACGACGGTTATGAAAATTTATATCTCGAACAACGAAATGATACAACGAGATAATTATCGAGGGATCAAGATTTTCGAGATGTCGGTATTTATTTTCGATGAGAGAAAGAGAGGGAGAGAGAGAGAGAGAGTTCAATCGTGTGTACACCGTTCTCGCGATAGAGAGGTGCACGTGATCGTGATACCACAATTCCGAGGAGAATGGAGATTTAAATTATAATCGTGCGAGGAGACGGGGAATAAAACGGGCATCTTTCGCTTTCGTATCGTAGTTGCTACCTCGTTTCCAACGTTTTGAGTTATTGCTGTCGCGTACGGATGATTACATAAACGGACAATTATCCGGTTGCCATTATTCAAATATGAAAATTAAAGGAACGAAAATAAATATGGAGGAGCGAAATCGAAGCGTTAAAAATGCAGCCTCGAAGGAATTATATAAGCTCCTTCTTTTTTTTTTTCTTTTTTTTTATAACAATGGCATGCGTGCAAAGGACGAAGAATAAATCTCGTACGGTGGACAGTATCGATTTAAAAACGATGTTCCGTAAAAAATTCTATCGTGCATATATAATTGGCGCGTCGATCACGTTTCGCGTGAAAATTGTAGCGGAGATGAAGTTATGCACCCGGTGCATGCTCGACAGCCATTTAGCGTCAACCGATCTTCAATTTTCATGATATTTTGTTGCGGTGTTCGAATCGATGTTGAAGTTGAACCGAGTTAACCGAGATACCCATCATACCCATATCACTTTTTTTAAAAAAAAAAAAAAAGAACAAATTAAATCGTCGAGAAAAAAAACAGACTCCTATCTCGAACAAAAATTTCATTTCTCGAACGATGTTCCGATCGCGAAGGCGAGACGCTCGAAAGCATCCGTGATCCGAGCGAAATACCGTAGAACAAATCAAACATCACATTTTCCCTTGCCGCGATGCGGATCAAAACGGGATAGTTGTTGGGTTCTAACGAGTCCCGAATACCGCACCGATCGGCCGCACGATTTTGGAGGAGGTGGAGGTTCACAGAGGAGTGTGATTCCACTCGGCGAATTCCACGGAGGATGGACAAGGAATTTGGTCGCTCGCCGCGTTCCGAGACGAGTCGCAGGGGCAAAGGACGGGCGAGCAGAAATCCTACCGAACCGAATTCCACTGTGACTAAACCCCCGTGGATGACTGGCAGGCCGGCTGCATACGGCCGGAGGGAGGTTGGGGTCGTCCCAACGTGGATATATATCGGAACATCTCTTCGCTCCCTTTCCTTCCCTCCAAGTTGGAAGGCAGGGGAGGAGCAGGATGATGCGTCGAGACGAGTCGAACCATCTTGTGTGAATCGAATATTTCTTAGACGCACGAATATCCACAGGAACGTGGGGAAGAATTTTAATTGCCGTTTGTATAATTTCTATAATATTATCGCGCCGCGTGAAACGAATTTTCTCAACCCAATATCTCGTCCCAAGATGTTGGAAAATGGCCGACCAAATGGTTTCGTCCTGCCGCATTCGACTGTGACAAAGGGGACGTTGAACCGTTGCAGAACGGGAGCGCACACGCGCAGCTTGCCGATTTACGACAGAAAATGACGGACGATCGTTATTGTTTGTACACACCGCGAGATCGGAATCTCGAGGATTCGTTCAGTATGCAAGCAGCCACTCTCATTACTGTTGGGTCGCTGTCAAACCGGGAAACGGTCGAAGAACGGAGGGAAGAAGGAAGAGGAAGAAAGAGAAAGAAGGGTCCCACAAGGGACCTTTCTTCTCCTCTTCCCGCCACCTTGCCTACGTTCGTATTTCTGGTGACGGTCGTTCGCAGGCTACCTTATCTCGACTTGGAGGATCATCGCATTTAGACGCGTTCTCGTGTAAGCTCGGCGGCCCATACATTTCCCGAAAAGACCGAATTACCTTACCTGTTAGCCCACACATTTCTCATCCCTGTATTTTATTTCGCCACATCTACCTAATATCTATTTAATTATCCTGGAAATCCTTAGACCAAATATCGGTTAACGTAACGTGTGTTCCTTGATACATCATCTATTAACACGAAAGAATAGATTTCAAGATCGATCGTTTATAAGGATAAAAAATTCAAGAATCGTTGGAATCGTTCATAAATTTCAAAGAATATCGAAAAATCGCGAGTACAGGTTGCGCATAACAAGGATGCTAATTCGTGGAGTTATGTGAATGTTAAATATTAAGATTTAAACGCGAGCAAATGAGGCTCGAAATGAATTCGCCCATCGGTGAAGTCTTCTTCTTTTCCACGGATGGAAAATCGAATGGGCGCGTTTGCCTGACAATAGAGAGAACGGCGGCATCTCCATACACATATACATAACACAGGCGGGCGATGACACGCGAGAAATCTCAACCCCCGTTGCATCTCCCTGTCGTCACTTGCAAATGCATAGAAATTCTCTACGTTTTGCAACGGGGTGACGGAGAATAATAAACGCAATTGTGCTCTTCTCCTTCGTAGGTTAAAACGTTTCCCTCTCTTTCCATTCTTTTATCTCTTCTTCCTTTCTTCGTCCCTCGACAAATTAGTTTCTCGATGCTTCGATCTTCATCAGATATCGACAGGAAAACCCACCTATCCTTCATATATCTCTTCATCACAAGTTTTCGCGCCGGTTTTTCTGCTTCGTTTCGATCCAGCCTCGAATAAATATATTTTCATCGAGCCTTCCTTCCATGAGATCGAAGATGAAGAACACGGAGGATCTCGTATTTTCCTCTCCGTATAACGTACTTTTCTCCTATCCATTCCATAATCTCATAAACTTCCAATCCAATGAATTATATATCGATATTTGAAGATTTGGGATCGCGATTCTTACGCAAAGTTATCCGCGATAAACGATTCGCGCGGATGATAAGACGATAATCGTTGGAAAATCATATCTCTTTATCGATTCCATCGTTCCGTTTCATCGAGTTCGAGGACGAAAACGAGCGTTTCGAAGCGTTTCCACCGGAACAATAAGAAATAACAAGCGAGGAGAGGAAGGGAAGGGAATAGGAAACGGAATAATTAAGATGAACGTGCGCGCGTCACGGCCGAAGAATCGCGACGTCAGAGGGTGGGTGGGTCTCGATCAGATTCGAGACGATCGGATGGAACGAGGGGCTCCTCACGGGATCATCCACCACCGTGCCCCTTTTATTTGGAAATGTTCGATCCCCGATTCGACAACCACTTAACGCTCCGCTCGGCCGTCACGAAAAGCGCGGACTCATCCTGACTGGCCATCCCGTGGCCATCGAGATCTCCTTCCTAGACAATCCGACGCGGCATTCACAGATCCATCGATCTGACACTCGTCGTAGCCGAGACTTTACAACGTTTCAATCTTCGGAGGAACGATCCTCCCACGATTATTAATTATCCATCGAGGAATCGATAATAACGAGAACGACTCAATTGTTGCATTTCTTTCCTCGTACGTGGCTCGCTTTCGAGAGAATTGGGAGGGAGGAGGATTTATCGTGGCCAAATTCGTTGGACACGTTCGTTTCGACGTCTCGTTTATTAATCGCGTAAATTACCGTGAAAAGGTGCACGCGTCCCTGTCGGCCGCGTCGATCGCACGGGCGGATTGGATTCAAGATCGATGATAAAATTATATTATATACAGATAATTTCTAACAGTGGAAATTGTATATAAGGCGACGTGTGTCAACGACGCACTTTGCACGACGTACACTTATCGTTTACACAAAGTTGCGCCAAGGTATCTATCCACTCGAGAGGATGATGATCAGTTACACGCTTAACACTTGACTCGAACTGATAACGTATCGTCGTACCCCAGATAATAACGTACGATAGATACGCTGCGAATAGAATTTTTTCCTTGTTTTTCCTTTTCCTCGACGAGTGTGTACCCACTTTAAGAGCGAATGAATTAAAAAAAAAAAAAAAGAACGAAGGAGAGGAAAGGAAAGGAAGGAAGGAAGGAAAAAAAAAAAGAGGAGGTGGAACTGCGGAACGCGCAACAGCGTCATAAATCGCCGGTGGCAATGGCGCTCGTTTGATCCATGGCTGGTTGTAGGCCAAGTCGATCGGGACAGAAGGAAGGAAGGAAGGAACATCGGCCTCGTTCAACAAACACCCATGTTCGCGATATAAGGATCGCGTAGCCGACTTAAGATGTTATTTCTCTTATTTACGAGATGTGTCACGGAACAGGTGACACGCGCCCTGTACCTGCCTCCAAGCCACGCTTCGACGCCGATTCGGATGCTGCCGGATCGTGATGCGAAGCGGGACGAAGGGAGAACGAGGAAGAGAGGGGAGGGGGAAGGGAGAAAGGGGGAGGGGTGCGATAGACACCCTGTAATTACGCGAGGGTGAGTTATGGCGGGCGAGTGCCGTGGTTACATCGAGGAGAACCGAGGATACCTTTCCAGCCGATGACACAAGGGGATATAACATCGCTTCGGATCCCGGAAACGATAAATATTGGATCCCCTGTTCACTTTACATTTTAAAGGAAACTGCCACTCGCCGAATTTTAATCCTCCTCGGGACATCAGATTAGGTGTATTTTTGCAAAACGTGTAGTCTGACGACAGAATCATTTCAGAAAAAAAAAACGACGCGTCGAACCGACACTTTACACTTTTCATCTTCGAACAATTTCCATGTGTAACTTTTAAAAACGAGATTATTTCTCGAAATAACTTTCTCCTTGGATAAATTGGGACGAGCACAACGGGTGAATCGTTCTATCTCGTCCTTGGAGGGATGGAAAGGTGTAGCCGAGTTTGGGATACGGTGATCTGCGCGAAATCCTGCCCGGTGGTGGTGACGCGCATTTTTTGCAAAGATCCCGTGACACGATCCTTTGTTTTGACGCGGTCGGACAAGTGAGTTATCTGCCCGTGCAGGACGATCGTTCTTCTTGGACACGGACACGCCGCGGAAGTTCTCTCCCCCTCCTCCTCCTCCTCCTCCTCCTCTTCCCGAAAAAGATCCATCCGAGAGACCCACGGTGTAAACACGCAGGCCGATAAAAGGGCGAAGGAGGGAGAGAGAGAGAGAGAGAGGGAGAGAAAAGGAGGGAGAGGAGCCCCTTAACCGGCGGGTAAGAGTGATGCGCCGCGGGAAACCATTCTTTAAAACGCATCCCGTGCACCAGCCCTTTCGTTGCACCAGCCCACCGTCGGCCTGGAGAGTAAAAACGGGCTCCTGGAAGATGAACAACTACCGCCCCCCCTCCCCCCCCCCGTTAGAGATATCGACTTCAACACTTTTAACCCACCGTCCTATCGTCTTCTTCTGTTTATCCCGCGAATCTTTTCTTTTTTCTTCTTTCCATCAATCCAACACATTGGGATCTTTCCAACAATATCGATCTCGACCAGATCTACGCAGACGAAGAAAACTTCTCGTAGAGGAACGATACAAGATCGACGCGATCGATCCAAGGGAAGAGCGGTTTTCGACGAATCGTCTATGCATGCAATTGGTAAAATTCCGAGAGATCAGATCGATATAATAGATCGGACGATTGACGCGGCAAGGGGGCGAAGAAAAAGGAGGCTGATAAATTCGACGAGGCGACAAAAAGGGAGATCAGCCTTTCTTTCCACACTAGGTGGCGCAAAAACGGGTCGAAATCTAATCGCAACGGTAATAAAATCGTTAAACCGTACGTCGTCGGGGAAAGAAATAGATCGGGCTGGTCCAGGCGAGGAGAGAAGAGAAGATGGCTGGTCCAGAAAAACACGCGGTGAACGGCGGTCCCGGAAGCCCGACGAGGCGGGTTCCTCCTCCTCCTCCTCCTCCGAGAACGAGTCGGCCATGTCGGCGGGCCCGTGTGCACCGGCGTCGGGACATCAGTCAGCCGGCCGGCCGCTCAGTCAACGGGGACGTTCGGTCACACTTGACGGGACATTATCGCATTAAATATCGACAGCCGGCTTTCAGCGGGGCCCGAATCGGGGAGAAAAATGCCCGAATCCATTCGACGCTTCCCCTCCCCGTATCCCCTCCGCTCGCATCCACCCACACCCGCTGCGCTCATAATAGGCTCTGGCCAAGCTAAGCCCCTCTAATACCTTTCCTTCACCTGACCGCTTCACCTCCCTCGTTGTATCTCTCTCTCCATCTTGCCGCGCGACGCTCGCCATCTCCCTTCTCCAGAGCGTGCCTTTGAGCGGGCTTCCCATAGATTATTATTAGAATGCGCGTTTGTACCCCTGCCCAGGTAGATGGACAGTGCTCCGCCCCACGAAAGAGAGAGAGAGAGAGAGAGAGAGAGAGAGAGAGAGAGAAAAGGAGCAAGCCGTGCAAGCCTGCTGCTGCCTGCAACTCGTGCGCTTCTGATCCATCTCCTCTCTCTACCTGAGGAATTCCTCCCTGTGAGATGAGAATCGGCCGACGCACGCACGGACCAACGCCACGGGGACAGCAACGACGGGGAATTATTTTCGGGGAAACGGGTTTAACAGGGCCCCTTTTTTTTTGGCAGGGACTTCTCTTTCTCGACTTCTCTCGACTTTTACACACCGAGGTTTCCGGTTGTAACGCGCTGATTTGTCGCGCGCTCGCCTTCGTTAGGCGACATTATCGCGGCTAATCGAGAGGAATATGACGAGATCCGGGAGAGATTGCTCCGACCGAGTAAATCCCTTTATCCACGACACACGATGCGATCTTATCGAAGGTATTTTGGAAGACTGGTAGATGAGAAGGAGAATCGAGGGTGGACGAGAGACTCGGCGAAAAAGATAAAGAATTTATATATACCACGCTATCGTACGAATACGTTTTTCTTCTCTGGAAAGCATCCTCGCGTCAACCTGGTGGCGATCCTTCTCGTTGCATAACCTGGTTACCGGTTCCCTTGGAAAAAGTCAAAGTTCGAGGACTCGTCATCTCGTTTCCAGTCTCGCCACCGGGGGCAGCACCTCCCAACGCCTCTTTCGCCACTTTCTTTCCACCCTTCCACGCTTTTTCTTCTCTCCCGTCTTTCTCCGTCTTTTTCTTCTCGGCCGACGATGACAGGCGACACCTCTCGCGATTCTCTCGAGCCGGCAACCTCCGCAGGGAAAGATAAATCGTTTGTTTCGAACCGACATCCGCTTCGAAATGTCGCGATTCGAATTTATTCGGATTATCTCTTAATTCGTGAGGAAGGGATTTCTTTTTCATTTCGAAAACATCGATAACGTCATCGAATCGTCTCGTTTCGCTCCTTCTTGGTGACGATTTCTGACTAATGGATCCTCGAGAGCGAGAATTCGTTTCGACGCGTGACGAATCGTTATTGTTCCGCTCCACGGAAACTCTTCTCTACACTTTGCGCCAATCAAGATCGGTTTGAAAAACAAAAGTTGGCTTTTATCGAAATAATTAAAACATCGAGTTCCAAATTTTCTCACGAAGATTAATGTAAAAGATATTCTTGGACTTGGAAAAATCAGGATTTTACGAATCTCTTCGTGGAACAAAATGAACGAAAATCTTTTACGATCGAAAACGTGATTATCGAGCACCGTGGCAAGTTTCTATTAATTATTACCGTAAAATATACCGTCCGTCTCTCCCTGTGTGCGACTCTATTTGCCAACCCGTTCGAAAGTTTTCTAAATAACGACCCGATTTTACGACGGTGATAATGAAATTCCGAAACTATCGATAATCGAGACATTGATTGGTGGCAGTCACGGCCGCCGCCGCGTAACTTATGTACCGGAAGTGGAACGTGCACGCGGTTCAATGTCAGTTTCGAATAGCACGAATTCCACCCCCTACCCGTGGATCAAATCACAATTTTACGCGGTCCGAATTGAACTTGGTCTAAGCTGACTAACGAGCTGGTTTCCGCGGATATGTGGGATGTCGCGCGTGTGGCGGTGATGGCGGATTTTCCACAGCTACCAGAATGCGGTATCGGTAATTTTAATCCAATGGAGAGAGAGAGAGAGAGAGAGATCGTAATAAAAATTACGTATTCCTTTTTTTTGGGAACAAAGTGTGGAACAAAGGGAACGGATATTAGATTAATTCGTGGTAAAACGTGGGTTTGAGATATTGTTTAAATGTTAAAATATTTTCGCCGGAAAGAGGATTATTATTTTCTCTCCCTCTTCCCGCGGGATAATATTTTTGTTATTTGAGGATTATACAATTATACGCGGTGAAACTAACGTGAAATTAGGAAGGGGATAACTTTACTTTCTAATATTACTTTCCTCTGAAAAATTCCAGAATATAATATAATAAACAAACAAGTCTGGAACGTTATATAACTCAGTAAAACTATTGTGATAAATTTGAATAATATTTGAAAGCGATGTTCCTGCATTCGAATAAATAAATTTCAAATAAATCATTCGCTTTCTAGGATATGAATTTTTATAACGTAAAACATCAATAAATATATAACTCAAATATAATCGTCGGTTAAATCTTAAAACATTATGAATTCCGATAACCAATTATAAATATATATAACGAAACAATTTTCTTTTTTCCCGTTACAATACAGAATAAAACATGTTTATGTAAGAAAATCAATTAGAACGTTTAATTGAAAAATGAAACAATTTGCAATTTTCTTAACTAACCTGGAATATAATATTCCAATTATTATCTCGAGATCAAAATGCTTTCCCACATCGTTAACTTCTCCAACACGGTCGATCATATCTTAAAATATTATAAAATATTTAAATAAAAACGAAACAACGGACCAACTTCCCTATTCCCTAACGCGATTTAAATTTCAAGAAAATTATTTTAATCTCGTACACTCATCGCCAATGAGTACGCTCCCATATTTGAAACATTATACCGGGATAAAACTAAACTAAACTAAAAAAAAAAAAAAAAAAAAAAATCGTCCAAAAATCGAAAAATTTCCTCTCACCACGGGGGGAACGAGCCAAAAGACCTAGCACCGCCACCTCTCGACCAACCGAGAAACCATTCGAGCTCGGCCGATACTCTCACCCGCCCTTATCAGCGTCCTAAGGTCATCCTCTCACTCGCCTAGAACTCGACCTTATCGTACGTCCATCACAATTGCTGTGATTCCTAAAACGGATCCAACGATTGGTACATCTCTCGCCTCCAAATTCCTCGACCGAACGGTCTCGTTTCGAGCTAAACGTCGTCTATCCTCTCCTTCGTTTAATCTATTCGCTCAACTCGCGTCGATCGGTGCGATAACGTTATCAATAGACGAATGAGCGGGCGCACGTCGTTCGCATTGTCGTCGACCGGGTTGATGGGCCGGGTCGCGCCCGGCAACCAGAGGGTCGTAAAATATTCATAACTTTTCGAAATCCCGTCAATATGCAAATGGAAAATGCTAATCGCATCCTGTTCGCGCCTACGACGAAGGCTATCGTTCCGTTGACACTTCGCCCGTCAAGATTTTTGTTTTTTCGAAAACTCCTCCCCCTCCCGCGAGTTACCCGCGGATAAAGGTTTTCTTCGATATCTCGAAGAGCGTGTCGATCGTTAGGCGAAAATAAGCGGAGGAAGAGAGAGTAACGCGATTGGCTCCTTGAATTCTTTCCCCGAGGAAAGAAGCAAAGCTGAAGTTTTCTTGAAGGTGTAAGAGACACGCGCATGCATTGTGCCAGATGATGATTCCGTAATCGCTTGTTGTTATCGAATATTACATATATTTATTCACCGTGGCGAAGGACGATATCAAAGATTCATAATTCTACGCCCATTGAAATTCTCACTCGATAATTTCTACGCCAATTACGATCGCGCGGAAGCTAAATTAAGATTCAATTTAATCTATCTGTAATTCATGAGTGCAAATTTTATCTTTGCAATTCAATCTCATCCTTGCTCGTTGAGAATTACTCATCCTTATTCATCGTTTCTCCTTCCTCCTCGCTTTTATTTTCGATTTTTGTCTATCGTGGCGTGAAAGAGAACAAAAAAAAAAAAAAAAATATCTCTCGATGAAAAATGAAAAACGAGAGATTATCTTTATACATACGATACTGTTTCGTGAGAAGAAAGGAAAAAATTCTCGAAAAATTCTCCGTGCTCTACCGTTGTAAAATATAATAATTGAAAGAAATATTATAATATAATAATAACTCGTACTAATTTTTTAACTTTAAATCCAATATACATGTATATTCGAAAACATGTATTTTCCACAATTTCTTTCTTTAAATTGCACGAAGATGATTTAAAATTCAACAGATCTCAAATCGTGTCGTTGTTTCAACTCAATTTTTAATTCGGATGAATATTTTCAGAGATGTAAGGATTAGAAGAGGAGCCAAAAAATTTCGATTAAAAAATAAGAACGAGCCTCGTGGCGCAATTTATGGACCACGTATTCCCGCATAAAACACACTCGTTATTGTTCCTAATTGCTCTCTCTAAAGTAGAAGATGAAAAGACTTCCTTCGTTCATCCATCTTTTCGAGATTAAATTATGAACGATATCCGATCAACGGTTCAAATTAAACAATTGAAAACGTCAACGCTTCTCTATCTTGCACGATTCATCTTAGAAATGGATAATTTTATGTTAGATAAATGATTCATCTTGGAGGAAGACGAAGAAGAATTATAACTTGGAACGATTAGTGTTTCCGAAACAATTAAAAATCCATTAAATTCTTTGCTACTGGATTTTAGTAGAGTTTGATATAAGACGAGGCTAAAAAACTTCTTCGCGTCTCTGTTTTCGTAAATAAAAGAATGAGAAAAGAATAATTTAATTTGTAAAAGTAAAAAAAATATTAATTAAAAAAAAAAAAAAAAAAAACACCAGATACTTTTAGTTTGTAATTAAAGTTTATAAGTAAAATTAAGTTTATCCAAACTAAATACAAGATCCAGATTAAAATCTCCAGATTACGTACGAACATTCCACGATCCGAGAAAGGAGAGAGAGAGAGAGAGAGAGAGAGAGAGAGAGAGAGAGAAAAAAGGATTGGATGAAAATAAAAAAGTTTTACGTTGCCTCTTGGATCTCGAATTTGGTGAGAAAATTGCGACGTTGGATCTGGATGCAACCAGTTGCCTCTTTAATCGAGCCGCGAATAATTAGCGGACAGCGATTAGGGTGATTAAGGGCGAGGGACCGAGAGTCACGAGGACGATGCAATTAGCCGAATCACTTAACGGGGGTCGGCCGACGAGTGTAAGGCGTGACGCCGAAGACACGAATCGTCCGGTGGTCCTTTCCACGAGCAACGGGATCAAATTTGAATTTGTCGAACGAGATTGATGGAAAATTTTTTTAAAAAATATCGTCGTTCCTTTATAATTCGATTTACACAAGTTTCCATTCACTTCAAGCAAGAAGGAATAAAAATGTTCAACGTCGTCTCGAAATTATTACCGTGTTGAGTTAATCTAATAACATCGATTACTCGAATTTTTTTGTATTCTGTAAGTAAATAAAAAATGGTAACCGTCGTTAAGAACGAACGCAACGAAGAATTCGAGAGAGAATTTATGCCCGAACTCCTAACCCCATCTCATATTTCGTGGAAAATAAATATCAACGAGACAGGTGTTAAGACGTTAAGCATCATTTGGCGGCCATAACCGATACTATTCTCGAAAAATCCTTAATTCCATATCTCTTGTACAAACGACTCCTCCGAAAGATAATTAAGTCGGATCGCGTAACTCAAAAACTCTACAATGTACCGATTATCACGTTGTACAGCCACGCACGCACGCACTCCTCGCGTGTACAAAACAAAAGAGAAACGAAAGATGCGTCCAACGAGCAACCGTGACGAAACGAGGAAGAAGCCACGCGATCCAGGAGGAGCCCGAGTCGTAAACGGAATATCATAATTCGCAAGCAAGCGATCTCGAATAAGCGTTATAGCGGCGACAAAATACGATAACGTATTGCACGAACCTGATTTCGACGAAATCCACGAAAATAATCGATTCTCGAAACGATTTACTGAAATTGTTCCCTTTTGAAACCAGGGTCCAGGCTGGAATCGAACGTTAATTTCCGCCCATCCACGAGGTGGAATGGAAGAGAATCTTTCGTCTCGACCGAAAATACCCTTTCGATATTTATGCGAAACTTTCTTAACGTTGGTTGGTTCGCGCCCCGACCAAGAGTCCCACGTCCTCGTCGACGAGGTCCTCGAGGAGGGCCAGGTTCGCTCATCTACATAAACATCTTGGTAGCCGATGCAAGGGAACTTCCAACGAGAGAGACAGAGAGAGAATGGTCCCACCCATTCCCTCCCTGTTTCTCTCGGTTATGCTCATCTGCATGAGTCCAGACGCAACTAGCCTCGAGGACGCCGCTCTTTGTCGGCTCGACTACTCGGTTCAAGCGCTATATATTTCTTCGAGAGAGTGATTTGATAGGTTGGCAGCTTGTTGTATAAGATCTTCAGTGGCGTTGAATCGATTCTCTCGTGGTTTCTCTTTCGACGGAGGGGGAGAGGTTTTCGCTCCATTATCCTCTTATTAATCATAATAACGAAAGTTAACGAAATCGAAAGCGGATTTGCTCGGTGATCTTCGATTTTACCCAAAACAGAGAACAGAAAAATATACGTATCCCAAAGTAAGGAACAATTTTTAAATTCTCCACGAATTTTCTTCGATCGAACTCTAACGAGTTCATCAAACGTCCAGAAATGGAAACCAAATTCATTCCAACAACACGATATTCCGAAAAAAAGAAAACTCTCTGGCCACGAAAAGAATCACGATGAAATTATTCTTTCCAAAAAATTTTTACTCGCCCACTTACGATACCTGTTTCGAGACCGTTCGCCCGCCCATCGCGCTCCCATCGCGAGATTAAACATCGCCCCCTCCCCTCATCCCCTCCCGCCCTCCCATCCTCCTCTCGCCGTAACCGCGCGGATATCGTTTTATCAAACTCGCTCTCGTCTCGAAAACTCGAGCGGGTTCACGCGTGTGCCGTATACGACGCGCCATCGTCTACGGCGGCGCTCGCTCGCAGTGCAAACAAGCGGAGCAGATAGTGGCACGGTAGCAACGTCAAGAGATTAGGATTTGTTTTACAGCGAGCGGTAAAGCTGTCGCGAACTCCGCTGCCGTATTTAAACTCGCGCCCTGCTTTAAGCCGCGCCTCGTTCAACGAGCCCTCCTCGTTGTTCGAGCCCTGAATCAACGTTTACATCCTGGATAGTATCTTTTCTGGCCGTAGAGCTGGCCGGCCTGCTGCACAGATAGCCCCGGAACACACCCCTTTTTGAAACGTTGTTTGTCCCATTCTGTAAATTTCACCTTTAATCTAAGATTCTAGCCTTTATATAAAGAGAGGCCGACGATACATTGGCCGAAGTTGGTCGGCGAGTTGGTCGGTTGCCTAATAATTTTTCCTTTATCTAATTAAACGTGGATCGTATTAAGATTAAACCGTATCGGTTTATCTTTCTAGGTTGTGCGCGGTGTTTAGGTTTGTTTCGGTTTCTAAATAGGGAGGGGGGAGGGAATAGTGGAAAGTGATTTTTGGGATCACGGTTACGATGTTTGTTCAGATTATGCCCCCGTTCGAGATTACGTTTGTCGTTAACGTGCACGATTCTCGCGCTATAATTTTGATCTATCCGATTAAACCGTCGGCTATATCCGCGTTATCTGCTTATTAAATTTTATACGTTTGTTTCGTTTCTTGAATTTCTTGAGGGTAAATCTGTCCACTTTTTTTTTAAGATTTCGCAAAAGAAAAAAAAAAAATACAAGTCTAAAAGTAAGGAGTAAATATATATTTTGTCGGGAAAGTCTATACGAGCATTTTCGAGAAAATTCGAATGGGTTTTGTCGTCGGGATGGAACGAAAAATGGACGGCAACTCGTCGTAAATCGATCAAAGAATCATTTCTGTTTCCTTGATCCTTAATTACACGTTTCTACCGACCGTGCTCTGCTGCTCGTACGCATCGATACATACATCGTACGTACGAGCGATGAAGAAAAGTATTAGAATTAAGAACAATATTTAACGTATCTTGCGATTAGACATCGAGCAGAGAGGCAAGGCGATAAAACACGGGTAAAAGTGTATCGGTGGACGAGGCTGGAAGGTTATTCCACAACTGAGAAAACACAATTAAGAAGCAATGAAAATAGACGCGTGGCGCAGGGGGTGTGCCACGTCGACACGTCTGTCGAAGGCAAACATTGGCGCGGCCGCCTACGCTTTGGATGCAGATGGTGCCCAACAAGTCGAGTGTGTCATTTGTAAAAACGATATAGAATCGAAACCGGCGTGTCCAATGTCCTTACAGGTGAGACCCAACAGGGAATAGAACGAGGCTAACCTTTGAGAGAACGATATCTTGGGATAATACTGGCAAGCCTCGATCTCGAATAATATTGGAAATTTTTCAAAATCTTTTTAATAATCCAATTGAAACGAATTCTTGCATATCCTCTTTGTCGCGAGACTAGAATGCCGTACATTCATTAATCGAGAAATATATCATTATCATAACGTACGTATGTACATTTTTTTAATTATATATTCGAACACGAAAATATGATACTCAATCCAGAAGAACTCGTTTAACATTATTAATACTTCATTTCACTCTGGCATTGGAAATTTTCAAAAAATTTTCAAAATCTCCTTTACAAAGGAAGACGTACGAGACATGATTAAATTAATTATATATTCTAATACGAAAATGATCCAGAAGAACTCGTTTAATAGCGCATTAATACCGTAGAAACTCAACATATTCGATATCGAAATATCATCAATTTCTAAAACCGATTTCCATCGACTCTCTACCGTGCCTATAACCTCTTCGCCACGCTAGAGGTTAATACATTCTCGCGAAACTAGGTAAAGTACATACATCTCCCCCGTTCCTTCTCCTTAAGCCGAATTCGTCCAAGGGGAAACGGATAAACGACATCCTGTGCCCTTTCGGTACCGGGCGACACACAACGCTCCTTTTATCTCACCCGTTACATCCGGCCTCACGATGCTACACCCGACCAACTCTGAGAGAGTCTATCTGATCGTGAGTCAACGAAGGTCAGCTGCGCGTCGAGGCGAAAAAAAATGGGCGAAAAGGTCAAAGTGGATGTTGTCGCGAGGCGTACACGGTAGCGGGTGACAGGTGCGGGCGACACCTGCCAGGATTTAAGACGCGCCACACATCGATCGACGTCGACCTACCTAAAGAAGAGTCGCGTGCAATGATAAAGTCCGCGTCCAACGCCTATCTGGATCTCCATCTGCGACACATTCCTCCCTCCCCCCCCCCCCCCAATTAATTTCGTCCGTAATCCTCGATCGTTCCGGCTATGCCTCAACAACCTCGAACATCTCGACGATCGACTCGAGATCTCTCTCTCTTTCTCTCTCCGTTTTTAGAATATCCTATATCGAATTAGAATCTACTTGGAAATTAGATGATCGGAATTGTAAACTTTCCCTCGAAATCGAATATTCACATAGTATTCGGCGACCTTCTTCAAAAAGCTTGGTAAGCTTTTCATTCCCCAAGAATGGCAAGAGATCGTTGGATATTGGCTCGTTTCCGACTAAAACTTTCTTTTGAAGCAGGGGTCGTCGCGTACAAAGGAATCGCGATTTCCACGAAAGCTCGCGTTCCACCATGGTCCACTCCATAAATAACGGGAGCGGCGAGAAATCCAGATCCGGACAGGTCGAACGCGCGCGAATCACCGACCGTATTTACACCACCGCTTTTCTACCGAGAGAGTTTACGCGTACGCGTACTCGTTCCACGCTCGACAATCACGAGATTACGCACGGACGAGTGTGTGCCACGGCCAGGGCCACCCCGACAAAACCCCTTTTTTCCACGGATGAAATATGTGAGACGGGGAGGAGGGACCGACCGCCTCGCGGGATAATTCTGAATTATGTTTGTTACTCGTCTGTTACGCCGCTCTACGCCCAACCGAATCGCGCGCTTCTCCTCCTCCTCCTCCTTCTCCTCCTCTTCTTCTTCTTCTCCTTTGTCAACGTTCGCGGGGCCCCCGTTTCGGGGGTCACCCATTCTTCCTACGTCTCTTACGCACAACGTGTAAGATTCGAAACGTTCGTCGTCCTCGAATAATGCGCCTCGTCGATCTTCGATCCACCTCCTCTTCTTCCTTTCATCCTTGCCCATCTCCTTCGATTTAACGGCCGAATATTTTTGGAAATTCGTGAGGGAGGTGTGGTGTTTCGGCCACGCAGTGATATTTCGAGCGATAAATGTCGACACGATGCCGTCGTTCGATTCGATCGGTGTTAATCATAATTTTTTTCGATCGGGAATCGGGAGAATTTAGAATTAGTCGTTGAAGTATATTTGCCGATTTTGTAAGATGTGGATTATCAGGATTTACGCGCGCGTGTCAATGAGAATAAGTATTTAAATAATTTCATCGATGGAATATATCGGTTTTTTTTTCTTCATCCCGACAAATTTCTCGATCGCTTCTCGATATTACGGAATGTTTATTTTGACAAAGTTTTATGTTTTTAGTTTATCATTTATCCTTTCGCCTTTTATTATGTCGTTAAATTGATTAAAAAATTAATCGACAACAAGTCGTTTCATCATCAATTTCTTAAGATTAAAATTACCTTAAAAATAAACAAACTTCCAGATAACTAATGCGATAATGATGTACATATTTATAAGGGAACGCAATTCAAGAATCCATCTTCCGTTTCAATTTTACTTAATTTTTAATTATTAATCGCGAAGAATTTTAAAAAAAATTAAGGGATCGACGTGTTTATGGAAGAGGAAACACACGGAGAAGTACATCGATGCATAAATTAAATTATCGAAAAAGTGAAAGTTGACACGTTCAATTTAATTTTATCGGTATATTAATTAAAAATGAAAATATTTCAAAAATATTATTCCTTCGACGCGCTGTTCAGGATCTGAAGTGCGATTTACATACTCTATATATGTAGATTCTTATATTCTACATGGAAGATAGGATACAATTCAAGAAGCACGCATAAATTAAACATCAAGAAGCGCATCGATGAATAAATTAAATTACCAGGAAAAAGAGAATTGACGTAACATCCTCAATGTCGATCACTACTTAATTTTATCGTTTATTATTAATCAAAAGTGAAAATAATTCCAACAATAAAATTACACGATCGACGGTGTTGTACGGGATCTAAAGCGCGCGATCTTTCACACGGAAGAGAGAGGCGTACATCCAGAAGCGTGCATCGATAAGCGGATGAATTAAATTATCGAAAAAACGGAGGGATTCAACTACACGTTCAATTCTACTTAATTCTCTCGGTGTTAATAATCAGAGAAACGAAGAAGAATTCCATTCCTGAACGGAAAAGAAAAGAAGAAAGGAAAAAACGAGCGATTAGATTAAATTAAATCGAAGAAGAATCGACGGCCGTCGATCTCACTCTCTCAATATTAATCGAGGAAGTAAGAAGTGAGAAAGTGTTCCGAGCGAGAAAGGATCCGCGATGTTCCACGCTTTCTTCGTGGAACAGGAGATGCATCTCGATGCATCTTTCGATCCCTCCGGTGGTGGAGGATGGCCCCTGAGAAGCCGCGTCTCGTCTTCCCCCGTGGCGGACAATTATTTAAAAGGGGGAGGAGGGGGAGGGGGAAGGCCGAAAAATCGAGAGGCGAACGAAACGGGACGAAACGAGGAGAACGAAGGAACGAAAGCGTGGCGGTGGGAAGTGAGCCGAGGGGGGAAGGGAGGCCAGAAGGCAAAACGAGGAGTTTTCTGACTGGCAGCGAAGAACCGGAGGGAGCAACCGGAGAAGAGGAGAAGATCGGTTCGAGTCTGTGTGAGAGAGAGAGAGAGGGATAAGAAGGAGGAAGGGGAGAGAGAAAAGAAGAGAAAAAAAAAGAGAAGAGGGAAAAAAGAAGAGAAAAAGAAGAGAAAAAGGAGAAAAAGAAAAAGGAGCACACACCACCACCCGCTGGGTTGGACGAGACGCATGCGTGCGATCCCATGGCGTTCCATACGGCTATCCTATCCGTCCCTCTTTCCCCTAGATTTCCTTCCCATTTATTAATTCCCGCGGAAAGTTTTTGGTGTTTTTTTCTTTCTCTCTGTTCTGCCTTGAATGACGTAATTTATTAATTCCATTCCGGGCTTTTTGAACGGAACGAAATTCATCGCGTTCGACAACTCGAATTTATTTATTTATTTATCTTGCTCTTTTCGTTCGAATTATGAAAATTACATACTTGAGATGATGTGATGATATTTCTTTTTTTTTTTCTAAATTCTCGATCAAAGAAGCAATTCAACGCAGTGAAAGTAATGAGCTTGATAATTTTACGACGATTGAGAATATTCGAGAGGGTGGCATTTAAAAGTAATGATATTCAAAGTATCAAATCTGAAAAGATAAATCTTCTTTTCTCTCCTTCTCATCGCCTTTCTCCTTTTTTTTTTTTTTGTTCCTCTCCCAATCTCCCTCTGTTTCTCGAATTTTCTAAGTCGAACTTGGAATCTGGTTGTGGTGAAACGATTGGAAAAAAGATGGAAGGCAGAGGAGGCCGGTATCCCGATGTATCGTCGCGACATCGTTTTTTCACGTTGGACCTTTGGCTTGTTCTTTTTTATCGGGAACAGGATAAACGACGCGGTTGCGTAGGACGCGGGGAACGGCTTAACTCGTCGAACGGATCGCGAAAGGACGATGTCTAGATAAAAAAAAGAAAAAAGAAAAAAGAGACATTTACATATTCCACGAATAGTTGTCGTTGGAAACTTGATGCTACCCGGTCGGTTTCTCGATATTCAAATCTTTCACGCTATTGTTGCAGAGACACAGAGAGGCCACAGAATATCTTCTTTTTTCTTCTTCTTCTCCGACCAAGAATAGAAAAAAAGAAACTTTTCCTTTCGATCTCTTTTCCATTCTTTCTTTTTTATCGTGCAAGATAAAATTGTACTTTATGACATGAGAGTTTATACATTGTAGCGAATTTTCTGATAATTTTATTTTATCAATCACAAATTATATTAAATACTGCAAATATTAGCCTTATAATATCGAAATCTTTGAACATATCTCATTAAGATATGCAAATATAACTTTTCTTTCGACTATTTAAAAATAGAACGTAAAAGTGAATCAATAATTTTTTTCAGAATTTCTTGCACGATGTATAAACATATTACATCATCTTTGAAATATCCTAGCAACGTGTCATACCATGAATCGAAAAAACAGCATACCATCAATAATAAATAATTCCCTTTACTTCTTTTCTTTAGACAACAACAAATATTTTCTCCGAATCTCTATACGTGTGATTTCAAAATATTGAACTACCATTTGAACTACACCAAGTTCAAATTTTTTTTCTCATTCGTTTTTTTTTTTCCTTTTTTTTTGCAAAAATTAAATAAAATTACTGAAACTACATCCTGAAACTACCGATTCTATCTTCATGGAATTACGTGAAAACTGTCCACTCGATCTTTCGCCCAACCAAGGAAATTAAATGTTGGACAAATGTTTTAAATAATAAGTAGCAAATATTTCCGGGGATTTATTCCACCGATGCGTACCCGTTGCAACAGAATATTATTTATAGAGGCAGAAGCACGGCCGAGATAAACTTTCTGCTCTTTCCTATCTGGAACACTATTTTACACGCGCGGGACTGAGCGCGACGGCAGAGTTTATTCTAATGAGTTCAGCCGCGGATTGCAATTTTACACGGATTTACATAGATATATATTTTCGAGGAAATATATCTTTATTTTAATTGCAGCGACAACCGGCAGCAAGATTAAATAACGGAGAAATTGGGGCAAGCAAGATTCGCGATCGAGATACGGAAATGATTCGATTCTTTTTTTCTTCTTCTTTTTATTCTACGAGTAAAAACATCTACGATATTCAAGGTGATGAAAGATAAGTGAATAACCGATTATTAAACGAGCAATAAAATATCGTAAAATATTATATTTCGATTTATTCGAACCGAACGTTCTCGAAGGGAAAATTATAATACGAGTGACGAAATTTTTATTAACGCTACTTGACATTTTACGCTCTTATTTATCGATAATCGATCCGTAGCTTAATAAGATTATTTCAAAACTTGATTCCAATTTCTCTCGGAATGTCGCAAACAGATAATTGCACGAATAATCCTTCTTAAATTAACTTATCAGCGATAATAATAATAATAATAATAATAAAAAGAAAAAAGAAAAAAAAAATTCCTATAAAGATTCGGGTATTAAAAATTATTTGTTAACGAATGAAAATTGCGGTGAGCATACGTACAAGATCCATCTGTCAAAATTAAACTAGAGAAAAATAGCAAGAATAATCTTAACCGATGGAGAGGATGGAAAGGAGCGAAAGCACAAAGGGATCGTACGCCGGCAAAAATCTATTCCACCAGCGTGGAACGTGGTCCCACAATGGCGAGAGAGAAAAGTTATCCCTTTCCCTACGCTTCGTTTTTCCACTTCATCCCGGCGGAGCGGATTGTTGGCCGTGATAATTTACGACATGGCAATGGCCGTGACAAATCGTGTATGCAAACATTGTAAGGAGGCAGAGCTCGATAAAAACGGCACCACCTCTCTGTTCTCCGTTAGATGCAATAAAACCGAACTAAACATTTTTCTCACTCTTTCACGGGACGCACAATGTCTCGTCACGGCCGTGTCTTTGGTCCTGAGAATATCGTCTTCGACCAGTCGTAAAGCCGGCGAGATGCAATCCTAAATGCCTTGAAATCCTTCTGTCACTGCGAAACACGTAAACACTGACTTTTTTTTTTTTCCCCTTTTTTTCACCGTCACAATGGCGAGATTCGATCGCGGATAATTGGCGTTGTACGTTTTTTTTTTTTTTTTACGCGGCCGATTGTGAAATAGAAATTTGAATGTAATCATGGAATGATCGATAAATATCACGATAAACATTATTCAAAGAATGTATAACAATAAAATATACTTTAAACGAAGGAGATTATTACGTATATGCATGTGTGTGCAGTGAGAATTTTCGTTACGAGACGATATTCGATATAACTTTGCATCAACACTTTCTCGTTTCAAGTGAAAAAAAAAAGAAAAATATATTCCTTCGTCAAAATTGCTCGATCGTTGTATACTGTTACCATCGTAATAAAAACGAGAAACTCGTCTCGCGAATCAATAAAGTTAACAAACAGCTTCGAAGAGCTTCCCAATCGGAAATTGAAAGATCGGTCGTCCAGATGCAGTCGGCCGGCCAGCTTTTTCAATCGATTCCGCTTGATTAATAAATAGATACATCGCCCGCGGTATCGATTCCCTCTCCTATGCCAACCATAGTTTGCGCACGAATCGCAAAACCGGAAAAAACGTAACATTCTCTCTCTCTCTCTCTCTCCACCCTCCACCCTTCCCTTATCCCAGATTTTCGTCGCGGATAAACGCTGCCGTAAAAAATGGCCAGCTAATGGAAACGATAACGGGCCACGGTTGAAATTAGCCGGTCGAGCGAATAAAAACAATTATCGGGATAGCGCAGGGGCTATCGCACGGTTACCAACGAAACGCGTGCTTCGAATTATTTATGGACTCCGCTTCGCTGTTCCGCGCTTTATTATCCTCCCCCTCCTCCTCCTCCTCCTCCATGCAGTGTACGAAAAGAATGGAAAAGGCGTTGGAGAGGGGAGAAGGAAGAACGAGGGGGAAAAGGAAAAGGAGAGTATCGGTGTCCCGACATCGGGGGACTAATTATTATCTCGTCCCCGCAGATACACCTGTAGAGCTTCGAGAAATCGCGCCACTTTTCGCCGAATGAACACGAACCAACGCTGACGCTTCTTCGTACTATTTTATTTCTTTCACCCTTCTCTATTCCCGCTCTCCCTTCCTTTCGAAAAGAATCGTCGCCCCCCCTTTTTTTTACACCGTTCCAAATCGTTTCGCTTCGATTTCGTCGAAGGCACCGATCTTCCGCGTAGATGGCGCCACGCATCATTTAGAGTATTTACGCGTCGTAATCGCTTCGAAAGTCTCTATTAAAGGGATCGTCCGTAAATTTCGAGTCGAGACATCGATATGTCTCTCTCTCTTTCTCTTCGTGGCAACACGCATTGGAATATTGAACAGTAGAGGAATGCTCCCTTAACGTGGAATATTCGAGAACGATGCGTTGAAAATAAATCTTTTTAAAGAAGATCTCACGGATCATCCCTGCGGCTAATCTTTAAAAGAAAGGATTAAGACGGGAGAAAGAAGGAAGGAGGAAGCTCGTTTCCAAAAGCTCCGCTAAAAGATTGCTCGCTAAAAGAAATTTTCACCACGTTTCTAACTCAATAACGCTCCTCCATAAATTATCCTGATCGGGCATCACCAACACCCCTTTACGGATATCCCCGATACAATAACCCTAAACCTTCGACAACCACGGCTCCATTAAGTTCTTTATTTTCGCATATAATCGTCGCCACGCTCTCGTCGTCCACCAACCTTCTCTTCTCGCGCTTCTCGTCCCCGAATTTATGCTAATTACGAATCACGGATAAAGCAGGCAGCCCTGGCCGGTGATTCGAACGAGTCACCGGCGTTGCACCGACTCGAGGAGGAGGAGGAGGAGGAGGTAAGAGATGGAGAGACAGGGTCGGTCGAGTCGGTCTTCTACATATTCATACGGGATTAAAGTCGGATCCTTGAAAGGGGAAGGGGAGAGCGAGAGACAAGGAAAAGGAGAGCCGTTGGAGGAGGCCGTTCCGATTATTCATGGCACTGTGGAGCACCGGGGAGTGAAACCCGCACCGGTTTGTTTGCGAGGGAAACCGGCGCGCGTTCGCCGATTCCGTTGTTTACTCTTTCGCCTTCCGCAGATAAGATTCGTTTCCGGTGCTACCCGGTGCTCGGATTACCAGGCTGGAAAAAAAAGAGAGAAAAAAAGGGAGGGAGGGAGGAGGGGGATATATAGGGGCTGGGCCACGACTAATCAATTCTGAGAGGAAATCCTGCGAGATACATCGCGTTCCCGCCATTTTCTAGACCATTCTCTGGTGGATTTCTGCCGCTTTGGTTTTCGTTTCATGATTCGAACTATTTGCGTTGGCAGGTGGTTGGAACGAGTAATGGTCGAGGAATACTTGTACAAATTTTTCTTTTTTTTAATTTGTTTTAATCGAGACGATATATCTCGTCTCTTTATTTTGAGTAGACAATTTAAATTAGATCCTCGATTATATAGATAATCGAAGGGCGTTATTAAAAACACGTTACAAAGAAAAAAGAAAAAGATATGCGAGTATAAAAAATTTTTCAAACATCCTCAGGCAAAACGTGAGAGAGGAGGATCGGCACGTTCAATCGGTGGATCGAGTTCGCTTCACCGGGAGCGTGGCACGCAGCTGATGAACCAGATACAAGAAGCGACATCCCTGTCTCGTATTTCTCACGCGTGTTCCTCCCAGCCATCTTATGATTAATCGTCTTCGAATATTCGAAGGGTCATGCGCCTACGGATGCGCCCCTCTCCCTGTTTGCCACGACTCAGGGGTTGCTTGCTCCTGCTACTCTTCTCCTGTTTTTTTTTTTTTTCACCTCTCCTTTCTTTTCTCTTTTTTTCTTTCTTTTAAACGCGACAAACCCATCCCTACCCGTCCTCTTCCACCGCGGAAGACTTTCAATTCGGTCCATGTTTCACGCGGCCGGTATTTTTAAACAAGAAGCAAGAATGAGTAATGGCGATTGCCCTCCTTTTCCCTTTTACCCCTAAACCCTAAAGAGGGCTCCGGATGTAGCAACGTGTGCAGAACCAAACAATCTCACACCGAGTCGGATTCGGTTTGTGTATCGACTCGTTCGATAATGAAAGAGACGTTCGAGAGACCCCATGTCGAAATATTTTATCACCGGTAAGGTGAAAAAAAGGTGGAGAAATTTTGTAACAACCGCGTTGTACGAAAGGTAACGCGAGTGTCGAGAATCGTATCGAAATTGTTCGAAGAAGAAATTAAAAATTCGTCGGCTGCACCGTGGTGGATCGCTTAGAACTTGTTGTAATCCGATTTTTCAGTTGTATAATTATTTATTTATTTAGAAACTTCAATTTTTTTTTTTTTTTTGTTGAAGAATCAAATCAGAATTCTTTCACGAAATTCTTCCATTGAAATTTTACAAAGATTTTGCAAGAGGCTAGTATCGATCCTACTCGTGATTGATTCGGAAGATAGAAAGATCAGCTATCGTAGAAAATCACGATGAGAATCTATCAAAAGAAAAATAATTATAAAATTGAAGTAAAGAGAGAGACACTGGTCTTCTTATTATACCTGAACGTGGCCGATGACGTGTCATGAGCACGCCATCCGCGTGCCACGTATATCCTTGGAAAATATGACTTCGTAATAGGATTAGAACGGGTTGCAATTCAGATTATAAATTGGATTATGGTGTACCGTTAATCGCTTTAAACGCGCTACGTGTCCTTGTGCCATTGTAAACGTTGCACTTCATCCCTTGTTATTACGAATTTTCAACTTTTACCTGGGAAAAGGTCCTCTACGACCGCGTTGGCATAAAGTCGAGGATTTTCCAAAAGACCATTTTTACAACCTATCGTTTACAAGAGTTAACCGCTAGCTTTTCACTTTCTATTTTATTTCTCAAATACACTTTGAATTCGATGAATTTTAACCACCTTACCAAGCAAAGAGGGAACTTGAAAAATTTTAGAAATTCAGAAGAAAAAAGAAATGTTACTTTTCTCATTCGAAAAGTTTTCAAAAAAATTACTTATTGTCTTACTTTTTATTTCCTTAATTCTATTCCTTTTTCTTTTTCTTTCCTACTTTTCTTTCAGAATTAATTATCGAAATAATACTACCTTCTAGATTTTCAAATTTCAGAGAGTTTTAAATTTAAAACTTCTTTTTTCTGTTTTTATGCAAAAAAAAAAAAAAAAATGTAAAGCAGGAATCGTTTTAAATTTTTGTTCGATCAATTTCGATGATTGGATGCAACATTTATAATATCAATGATTCGTGAAATGTAGACCGCGAATGTGAAAAAGAGGTTTGAAATTTCATTACGAAAAATATAATATAAAAATGATTAAAAACGGATACTTTTCAAATATCTCGATACTTTCCATCATACGTATCTCGAACGCAAAAGTTTGTCTCGAAATTAGCCAATTCCTATATCCACGATTCCTTCCCCTATTATTGATCGGCCTCGTTATTTTCAACCGATTATAATTAATAATTCTCGAAATTACATATGGAAATTGGTGATATCCTCCGATATCCGGCTGCGAGAGTCCACGCAATTATTTACACGGCGTGATCGGATTGCTGCATTAATTTTTCGCCGTGACTGGTCGAATATAATTTGTCCATCTCTCTCTCCCTTTCCCCCCCCCTCTCTCTCTCTCCCTCTTTCTTGGCCAGGTATCTTCGATTGGAACTCGAGGAATTCCTAGACACAGCGACGACGACGACGACGACGACGACGACGACGACGACGACTTTGTTTTCAACAGGTGTGCCCGTTTCGTCGGTCCATGGAATTATGAAGTCTCGAACGTGGCAATCGGTAATTATAGGTTTCCCCTCGAAACCGAGTTCGAAATGAGAATACCGTCCCTCTCGTCCCTTCATTATACGAATCGTTTTTAGATTTTCAACCGTTTCACGGATTCCTCTCGGTCGAGAGGATAACAGAATTTTAATAATCGTTTCTGATCTCATCGGTGTCTATACGCGTGTATACGAATCGATACGGAGGAAATAACTGCAGAACAGATTCGTTTCTTTTTTTCTTCACGATGGATGAATTTAAAAGAAAGAAAGAGGGACGAATATGCATGAATTTCTTAGGCGAGGAGGAATTTTACGGAAAGATTTCGATCGACGATTACCATGTTAATGAGCAACCGCGACACGTTACATCATGCCAATTCATATTCGACGCGATTCTCGATGTTTGGAATATTAATAAAATACCTCGTTTTCTCTCTTTTTTTTTTTTTTTTTTTTTTTCATACCTTCGGATATTGGACGTTGAGTATATTAATAACAAGAGTGATATACGGGAAGATTCGATTTCTTTTTCCTTTTCTTCTTTTTTTTCACCTTTCTTCGCGCGTAACCACGAAGACTTTTTTCAATCTCTTTTCCTTCATTTTACGCAATTGTTCCACTTGATTTAACTTGTTGCCCGAGGAAATTCTCCTCGCTTCAAAAAGAAAAAAAGAAAAAAAAAAAGGTAATCTCGATCTCGTCGCGAAAAAGAAATGGAAATCGGTGGTGAAAAATCCGGGGTTAAAAATAGGGAAGAAAATTGAAAATTCTTGGAGTTGGAAGGGAAGCGGGGGGGAGACGAGATATACACCGATAGGTCGTCGAAAGATCGCATCCGAGGTCGCCTGCGCACGACTTCATAAAAGGATACAATGGGACGAGAGGGGAAGGGGAGGAGGGGTGAGGGAGAAGAGAAACAAAAAGAAGGTCGCGGGTTCGGAGAGGGGAAGGGAAGAGAAAGCAGCGCGATGGGGATCACCCGCAGGGACGAATAATGGCCGGCAAAATGCGGTGGGCCACCCCTTGCCAAGCTTTTTGAAACGGCGCGAGATCGGTCTGGCCGCCGAGGAGGGTTGGTCGGGGCCGGTTACGGTCAAGATTTCAGTTTTAAGCGGGCAAAGGTAACCCGCAGCCGTCAAATGTGGGCGGACGTTTCACCTGCTGTCACGGTGGAAACCTACCCTGCATTTGCACCACCAGCCTTTGGATTCTCACCGATTCTCTTTCACCGATTCTTCTCTCCACCCACCTTGGGCCCCATCCGTTACGGTGCGAGGTTTCGAGAAAAATTATTTTCCTGCATTGTTTATTAAAACGATCTCTCGCGTGACGAATACAGATCGAAAGGATCGAAAATTGCGGGATTGTTTCGTTTCGTCGGGAATAGCAATTGCTTGTCGAAATTTTACGCAGGTACATCGAAATGAAAAGAAGGGAAGTTATCATTCGAGGGTGTTTAATGGTATTGTATCGAACATTGACCACATTGCATTTTATTCATTATATATATATATAATCGTTTAAATGCAATTTTAGAGTTTCCACGAATCGTACAAAAGGAAATTATGAATCGTAAAAAAATTGAATCCTCGATGATTTACGATCCATCCATTTACAGTTACTTTTAACCAGGTTGTACCGTTTATTATATAAGGCCGCTAATATTTTAAAATCCTCGATTTATTACGGTAGTAGTCTCCTATAACCAATATCCAATTGCGTTAACTCGAGTTGAGTGAAAGGGGTCGTTTCCTTTCTTCTTTCAAGAAATTCTCTCAATGAAAAACTTAATGGCATTGCTCTCAGGAAGAAGATCTGAAATTTGTGACGTCATCGGGGTGACGCTATTCCTTTTCTTTTTTTTTCACCGAACAATGATTAATGATACAGTCAGTGTACCAGTATTGTATTGAGCATTGTCATCGAATCCTCGAGGATCGACCCAAACAACTCCATTCATCGCGTTTCGCCAAACCGTAAACTACTTGTCAGATTATAAATGGATGTTTAACGATCGCCAGCGGGGTTGCTTACGATTCGCTCGCGACTCCCGTCAAAAAATCCGAGTTTAGAAATCGCTATGCGACGACTGGAACTCGAAATTCCAGAAATTAGGTTCGAGTAAACGAGATTAACCGTGATATATACAGTTGTGTTAAAAATCAACCGAGATGTTGGGAGAGAGATTTTTTCGTGACTTTATCGAGGGTAAAATAAATTTCACTCTCCTTAATCAAAAAGAGGAAAGAGCGTGCGCAGATTTTGATAATTTTGTAAATTTTTCTAACGAAGAGAAGAATCGATTCGTAAGTTTAAAAAAAAAAAAAGAAAGAAAGAAAAAAAAATATGTAAAGAACGAACAAAGTTGAATTGTTTATAAATTGTAAATCAGAGGGAATTTCTCCTAAATTATATGCTATAGTGTAATGTTGTTTATAATCCGTGGAAAAAAATTCAAATATACCGCTGTAAATTTTTAAACAAACAATTCCAATTTATAATCTGTTGATTTCACAAGGTGATAAATATCGCTCATAATCGTTATTTTGTACATTTTAGTAACGTTCATATATTATTACCGCAAATCGACCGCAAAGTATTCGAATTCTTACGAGCGTTAATGCGAGTAATAATGCGAATATTACGAGCGTAATTGTGCTTATAAGTAAGTGGATGGCACGTATGAAATACAGGTTAAAAAACCTATTTATACAGAAAGATATATAAAAAATTTATATTTCAACGATTCTTGTCGTAGCTGCGTTTCAAATTTTTCTTAAGGGACGATTATCACTTTTTTACGTAATAGAAATAAGACATTCGAATCACTTCGGTTATTTTAATAGCCATTTTTATTCGGCCCACCAATGGCTCGTAACGTTGAATATATCCACTTTCTTTTTACTATAATCGTATCTACTTATCTCCTTCGAATTAATTCACGGATAACGTGATAAAGCCTACGATATTTTCAAAATGAAATTAGAACATAGAATATAGAAGACATTCGAACAACGATTGACAATAATTGGACGTTGACGTTCCACATCTTCATTATTTATACGGATGAACTCAAAATCGGCCCCGATAATCGATCGATCAAAAATTACGCGAAATCAATAATCCTCGTTAAAAAAAAACCAACACGGATCATCCTCCAATCTTCGATTTTCGATTTCCACCGATTTTTCTCGTGAAACTGCCACTCACGCTTATCTTCCCCCTCGAATTATTACGATTACGAATCACGGCGAATAAACTCGATACCAATAATAACAACGACGCCGAAATGGCGGTCGGCGGGCAAAGTTTGGTTAACATTCCCCGGCAAATCGATGTCCCTCGCCCCGAGAAGTTAATAATAATCGTAGCCTCGAGGATATTTCCCGCGTATGCAAATACCTACGAGAGAGGAGTCTGTATCGCAATTAGAGTCGCAGCTGCAACCGCTCGTCCGCCTCGTAACTCCCTTGAACATACGTCGCCGTTCCGAGTAAACCAACCGAACACGATACCGCCAGGCCCCCTCTCTACTCCCCTTTCTCGAACCGGGTAGAGAGAGGAGGATACTTTGCGTACACACGTTCCGACTAATGTGTTAAGTGACCATACGCGCGAACCAGAGAGAGAGAGAGAGGGAGAGGGAGAGGGACGAATATGCGCCTTTATCATCGATTTAGTTGACTCTGATGGAGCTCGGCCGAACACCTCTCGAGATTTAATGACGATCGAGAGGCTCGTCGCCGATCTCCTCGACCCTTTCAACTCTGTGGGATAGATCCACTGGCGTGTTCGTTATTTTCCGCTATTTTCGTATCTTCCTCTTGTAGATAAACAAGAACTTTTAAGTACGACGATGATTCAATTTGTAATATAAGTGAAATTTCTTTCGAGGAAAGAACGATCGAGGATCCCCTCCTCGATTCTCAAACGAGAAATAATTTCGAACGAGGCGGCTACTATTTCGATTCCAATTATCAAATCTCTTTTCCCCGCTACTTTTTCACTTCCCAATTCCCCTTCAATGAGCAGGGGAACAGCAAGAAGATCGCAATCTCGCGAGACCTCGAATCGCATCGAGTGTTCGCATTGCTCGCTAGTTACCATACCCCCCCCCCCTCCGACCCCCTTTTCCACTATTTGCAACCCTATCTAACGCCGACTCGAGCGTAATAACCGACTCGAGGAGAAGAGGGCGCACAGGGAGAGGAGCAAAAGGAGGAAACAGGGCGTAATACGTTCCGCTCGTTCTCACATTTTATGCTTCGTTAGCGTGCATTTACAGCGGGTCTCGGCCTCGCCGTGCAAACCGACACCGGTTCCCAGCCGCACGGTGGCACGAGGTTGTTGCCGCGGCGTAAAAACAGGCGAAAAATCCTCGATCTCGATCGATATCCTAATAACTTTCTCGGTAATCGCTCCAACGTATCGCGCTTGGCCCCTCCAGGACTCTCGAGAGGAATCCTCGAGAGGAATCTTTCGAGTGGAAACGAGGCGCGAGTTCCCCTCCCCCCCTTTTACGAAGATGGGATGCTGCTGCTCATTTGCGCCGCGAAAGAGGGATGGATGGATGGAGGAGGAGGAGGAGGAGGAGGAGGAGGAGGAGGGCAAGATTCTACCGTGGCCACGTATCTCGGTATTATTATTATTATTATTATTATTATTATTATGATAAAATATTTTTTCGCCCATAAATACACGTCCGGGACGAGAGAGACCCCCGTGGCGAGGCCCACCCGACGCCGCATCGTTGCGACCACGATAAAGCGCGCGCGGTTGCACGTGCGCGCGTTATGAATAAGGAACGACGAAAACCTCTCGCGATTCTTCTCCTCTTTCGAGCTTCGCTCCTCCTTCGCGATAATGAGTTTGATCGCTCGATCGTTTAACATCGAGACAACGCTTTTGGTGGATACTTTTTGGTGTTGATACGAGTTTTTTGGTGAACGAGATGGAATTTTTGGTAAGTGATTTTGATTCTTCGATACGAATCGGGTGAGTAATATTAAAGGATCGGTAACCGACGAGGATAAAGATATACGAGAGTTAATAAAGATTTATTACTGTTTTTTTTGGGGGGGGGGGAGGGTAAAATGTTCATTTTTTATATATCGACGCATAGAAATATTTTCTCTAAAAAAAAAATATATATATATATAACACGTTATGCTTTATTACGGTCGAATCAATGCAACGATATTTTCAATATAAACGATCAAATACTCGAGTATTTGCGTATTTCTAATATCTAGATATATATCCAGAGAATATTATCCATTTTTGTCGCAGCCCGGAATTATGCAGCAAGGAAATTATGAAAACAGAAACATAAAATCACGGCTAACTACGTAAAATTATTCGTAAGATAAGAAACTTATTTTAGTAAATAAATATATCAGGAATAAATTGAAAATTCCACCAATCTTGAGAAATCGTATCTCGGTTTACCGATGAATTACCCATAATTATTCGAAAGTGTGCAATCGGCTCGGTGGCGCATAAATACGTCAGAAACGAATCGAAAGTTTCCACCTTTCCCAAGAAATCGGCATTACGACTCGAGATACGAGGTACGATCGAACGTTTCGCGCTCGGTGTCGCAACGACGGGTCTCATGATCGCCGCGTGACAATACCTGAAATTTCGATTGTTCCCTCCTTTATGCAAAATGATTTATTGCTTCCTTCAACCGTGGTGCGGTTTTGCCCGAATCAGATAAGAGACTGCTAAGATAAAGTCCTCTTTTGCTGTCGTACTTATTCTCTAATACCTCGTTATTACCTGTATCGACCGCTTGAATTTCTCCTTATTATTTCGATTATACATTATCTCTATTCTAGGTAATCACCGATCTTTTTATAGATCGTAATTCGATCAATAGGATACATTTTTGACACTACTTTTTTTTTTTTCCAATCTTCTCGTAACGAAATTCTTAAAAGTTTGAAATGTAAAGAACAACGACTCGATGAGATTCGAAAATCTTTTGAAAGGAAGATTATAATAAAAAGGTATTCGTGGATCGATAAATAAGGAATTTTTAATCGATCGACGAAGCAATACTATATCAATAATCATTTTCCACAATCATCGGCAACAATATTTAAATAATTATTTTCATAATTTCATTCCTATATAATTGCAACCCGAAATGACCAACATTTAAAATATCGCACATCTCATTGTGCTCCTCATAAAATCGATAATATCCTTTTACTCTCGATTCTCATCAATAATCACGATGAGAATCCTATATTTTTTCCTCCCTTCGTAGGCCGACAAAGAAATCATTGTCGCGTCGCGCGAATAATAAATTGCTCGGGAAAGCATCAGCTCTCGAATGATTGTCAAGCGTACTCCATGAAACGTAACCACAATAACTTTCATCGTTTCCATCAACGGCAATGAGAAGCGATGGCAGCGAGATCTTAATTCCCAGAGGATGGTCGCAAATCTCCACGCGGTTTCTCCAAACATCCACACTCGATGGGGATGGGAAATTAATAATTAATAGGAGCGCGTTATTATTCGCGCCGAGGAAATCGTGCGGACAAGCGTGCTCCACGGAAACGTGGCTCGTAACGCCGCCACGGTTTATTTAACCAAAGGGTTTACATCAGACGATCGAATCCGTGCCACGGTTGGCCGAGGCCCGGGCTGGCCAAACATTCGGCGACTCGTGTTTACACCGCAAGTATTTATGGGCCACGATCCGCCCACGAGGAGAGCAGAGTCTCGTTTTCGGAATTCGGAGCATCCCCGCCGTGAGTGGATCGAGAGAGAGAGAGAGGAGTCAGGATCTTCTGTACCGTTTCTGACCCCTACTGCGGATAGCTCGGCCGCGGGATGTCCCAGCGCTTCCAGAACCCCGACTCCTGAAACTCGATCTGCTCGATCCTGCTCGAGGCTCGAGTGATTCGATGTGTCGTAGCTGTGCCCGTCACAAGTGTTTCACGGTTCATCACGGATTGCCGATAATTAAGAAACGATTGCTATTGGGAATTTTAATTTCCCTTTTAAATAGGATGAAACGCGCGAGGACGAAGAAAGAGTTAGCGAGAAATTTGATTGAAATGGAAGTTATAAGGGATTGACAAATTATTAGATCAGATGATCTTAGATGAATAGAAGAGGAAGAGGATAAGAGATTCTATACTCTTCGTTGTTCCATTCTTTGATCAATCCGTATAAAGCTACAAGCTCACTTGTTTCGATAAATGTTTTACTATTACGATTCCATCATCTGTTTCAAAATTCTGTCACAAAATGACAAGGAGATGTTAAAAATTTGATCTCCCAAATACACTGTTATAATTAAATATCTTAAATTATATCGAAATAACTTTTTCTCGAAAAGATTTGCACGAATCTATAAATCTATACATTTTTCTCCCTCTCTTTTCAATAAATCACAAGATGGAATCACAGGATTTTTTCCCAATCGTAAGTCATCGATGTAAAAGCGGCAGTTTTGACAGAATAGAGAGAGTGTATGTAGGGAGGGCGGGGGTTGAGAGATCGGTCGAATATCGCGAGGGAACGGCAATTTGGCTGATGGGGAAAACAGATGAGTTATGTATGAGATAATAGTTGGAAGATGAATGCGACTATGCACGTTTCCAACTATTTGACGCGCGCGTCGACGCGCGTACAACTGTTAGGCCGCGCGCGCGCGCTCGTGTTCCAACGGGCGAAAAAGGCTGGAAAAATGTTTATTTTCGCCCGGTAGCCACCTAGTAGCACGGGCCGAACAAAATTTCTAACGGCAAAGAAAACAAATCACTCCGAATTCGATCTGTATATTTTGTCGGGTTACGCAAATACCCGGACGCCCGCGTTTTCCACCGGATAGAAACGGTCGAATATCGTATCGTTTCGAGTCGCCCGCCCTACATTTTTTCGCGTCGATCCATCACCACCTCCCCCTCTTTGGGCTCGTGTCAAAAATTTTCCGATCAAAAATTTTCATTTTTCCCCGCGAGTTTCGCTGCACGATTCTTGGAAAATTTCCAAGATTCTAATTTCAATAATAAATGCGGATTTGACGAGATATTATGTAATTCTAATTTCGATTTCGGAAGGTTTTGCAGCGGTGGAATTTTTTTTTAAATAGAGAGATAGAGAAACGAGAAATTTTTATATTTCGAAGCGAAGAGTTAATTAGCGTAAGATAACGTTTGAAAATTATCATGGAAATTGTGAAGACGGAAATCGCCATTTTAATTCTCGATACATGGTTAATAAACTATGGGACAAATATTGACGAATTCCTCTGCGTTTATTTCGTATTTTTTCACTGCTGTCGAATCGCTATCTTTACCTTAAACCTCGATGCACCGAAAAAAATCCGAGCAATCGTGATATTTACGCGTGTGAGTGCGTGTCAACCGAATAATATTTAATTATACTATCTCTGTTTGTGGAAAGAGGTTGATAAACGTCAAGGAACCGTTCGTTTCAAACCAAACAAATTTCTACTCCATATTGCAGTTACGTCTCGAATAAGAGGCTCCCTTAACGCATGCTTGAAAATTAAAATTTTCGATATATATAATTACAAAAGAAACAAATTCAATCTTACGTGTCTAAAACTATATCTAAAACTAAAAGAATTGTAATTAAATCCATAGATAAAAGGATTAAAAAACACGAAAGCAAGAAGTAACGATCTAGAAACATCGATCCATCGATCGAAGAAGAAAAACCGCGGCGATCCTTTTTCCACCAAAGCTCATACACCTAGAGCTAATTGATTTGTAAGGAGCGTGGAGTAACGAGGCACGGAATTCCATCCGCTGTGGAACGTGTGGAACATCTAGGTGTACAATAATTGCCGAGTTTCCCGGCGGTACCCGCGTACGCGCAATTATCCCGACTCTGTTTCGCCGCGGGAAGATCTATGGGACAGTTGACGGTGGCTCGAAGGCGAAATACAATCGGCGGGCCTCGCGGCACCGGCAATTATACGCGATTCGCGTAATCGTAAAACGAAACGTTAAGTATGGAGGTTGCGTTATTTCCGAGTGGCGAGGCGAAAACGTTGGAGCGAAGCGTAAAGCGGCGTAAATCAAGCGGAGGTCTTAGAGGCCGGGGGAGGGGGAGGGGGAGGGAAAACTCGAGTGGCCGTGTGCATCCTAATAATTGCGCGTGTCCACGACGGGGAATAATTCACTCGGAGGCCTCTCGTTTCGACCGTTTCGTTTCCTCTCCGCCGTCGCGTATATCTATTCCTACAATGGAGATTCTATCGAGTGTCGAAGTAACAATCCTTGGGAAGATTCCACGATCCCTCTCGCTTGGATTCGCGATACTTGTATACGTTATATATATATATATTTCTTGGATTAGATTGGTCGTAGTTGGATCTAGATCTTTGGAATTTTAGAACTCGAAAGTTGAAAGTTTGATTAAAATAATCGTTCAAAGAAGAAAATTATTATTGTGGTATGCGGCTTTTAATTGGTGGTATTACTATTGAACAGGTAACACGAACGAAAGTAAAATAATAAACTCTTATAAATAATTTATAATCGAATTATGTAATTGAAAAGGAAAACAGTTGGTAATCATAAAAATATAAAATAATATGAATTTCAATCAAGACTTTGTGGATGAGATATTACTTTTTTATATAATGAGCACGTCGTTTCCTGTTTATTTTAACTTGATTATTCAATGTATTTTTTATCTCTAAGCATCTATCGCTAAGGAGTGCCATCTAATATGCCAATGAGTTGGCAATTAGCTATCTATATCTATATCTTGAATATTAAAATTAAAAAAATGTAACAATCAGAAATGGATAATATTAATTTCGATTCAGATAATTAATAATTTCCCTTTCTTTCTTTAAATCCAAGACTTCAAGATTAAAACTTTTATTTCTCTGGGGCTTATTTTAATACGATATATTTGAAAACTTAGCAAACGTAGCATGAGGAAACAGTTAGCATATCACGTTGAACCACGTTGAATTCTTATGGAATATGTTAAACACTTTATAGAGAATAATTATATAAACGTGGAGCATCGAAGAACAGTTTGCTCGACGAAGGCGGATTCATAAACCACCAAGGTCTGCGCTACTGTGACATGATCGGTTCGTGTACCGAAGCGAAAAGGGTCGGCTCGCGGTCAAGATACCAGCTGTATTACGTCACCGGTCACACAGGTGCTATGCGGGTGCTCGGCTACCCCCGAAGAAGAAGAAGAAGAAGAAGAAGGTGGTCGAGCGGAAAGAGGAGTTACAAAGAAGCGCGACTGCGAGAAGTATAACGCGAGCGCGAACAAGAGAAACAAGGTACGCGGATCAGATAGGGGAGGACGAAGGAGAAACAAGAAAAAAAAAAGAATAAAGGAAGAAGTGGGGGGAGGGGGGAAAGAAAAAATAGAAACGACAAGAAGACGAGGACACGACGTCGTCGAGAAGAAGGAAACGAGTGAGCGAGCGAGCGAGCGAGCGGAAAAGAAGCTTTGTGAGCGTAAAAAGACAAGAGACCACGGTGCTCCGCCCCAGGTACGCGAGCAACATGGCCGCTGAGGGACGGATTGGTGGAGGCCAGCCACGATGCCGACGTCGTCGTGACGCCCGCGCTTCACTCACCTCGACTCAAACTCAACGGTCTTCGCTCCTATCGGCCCCTACGGCACTCCTCCGCTTGAAACGGTCGCCGCCCACCCTACGCTACTCTTCCCTCCAATCCCTACTCGCTCCTTCCCCTTTTATTTCATGTTACATATCATGCTGTTCCTCTCTCTCTTTCCTTTTCTCAACCTCTTCCTCTCCCTTTCCCTTTCCTGAACTTTCGTCTTTCTCTTTCTGTCTTTCTTCCTCTAGTCATATCTTTCCATCTCTCTCTCTCTCTCTCTCTCTCTCTCTCTCTCTCTCTCTCGCTCTCTCTCTCTCTCTCTCTCTTTTCTCAAAGGATCTTCTCCGTCGGTAACCCTCTCCACTGTCACCCACGCGATATACGCGACGATTCACGCACAACGCACTCACACGTGTTCAATTGCGCCTGCAATCGAACGATGTAAATTGTAAACTCGTCGATGACACGGGTAATCGCGTAGGAAGATTCGCGTCAAGGTTGCAAACCGTCAAGCAAGGACGTTGTATGGCTTTTTTCGCGTGTACGTTGATTCCTTTTTTATGATTCGGAAGAGTTCTAAAATGCAACGATAATGAAAATCATGGATAGGATTCATTATCTTGCATTTTAAGAGAATCGTTCGTTGTTTTATCATTCGGAACGTGTGATTAACTTTCTGTTATGGTAGTTCTTATATCCGAACAGGTTTGCTTCGAACTCTAGCGGAGATATAAATGATAATTTGCCGAATAGGATCTATGAAATATTGCAAGGAATAATCGTCGGAAGATGCTCGCAATTGCATTCCCGCGTAATTGGTTATCATTCGTTTTTAATAGCGCCGCACAGCGACGATAAGTGGAAACGTAGTACCACGTGCGCGAATGCATATGCGCTGAATATCGATATGCGCATTTAACCTATCATATTATGTAACTTTATTTATTCCATGATGTCATGTTCGCTATAAACGAAACTCTAACATACATGACCGATGCATATTTATATTCTTGCATGATAATGCAAAAATTATTAGTGAAGTCTATTTGTATGCACAATTATATTGTTTTGAAATTACACGAAAATGATTGATTATTTAAAATAATTCGAAAATTCTAACTTTTTCAATAAAATGGTTATTGTACAACTTTGATAAATATCATTATTTTACAAATAGAATACATTCGTTACAGATGTTTTATAGCTTTAAATTGTCTATTATATATCCCTTGAAAATAGCTACAGAAATTAACGTAATAGAGATGATTGACAGTTGAGTCAGCGATTCGTTGCGCTACTCAAACTATCGTGTTAGAAAAGAGAACTAACGAAACACTTGCATAATAATTCATTGTATCTAATACTCAAGATGACAAGAGGATCGTTGCTATTATTAGAGAAACGTAAACACAGTTTCTTAAAGTTACATGAAAGTTTAATATAATTGCATTTAAGAAATACCGATTGTTATGACGTAGTTAATGGACTGCGATGATAAATGTCCACGAAACGTTAAAGTTATATAGTTAGGGCGATAAATGTAATTGAAAAGCTACCTGTTGATTCGAACATGTTCCCCGATATTCATAAACTTTATATAAACAAGTTACGCGAACAACATTGCGAAATGAATATTTGAGAAATAAGAAAGATCATGCATATATCAATATCACAATTAAATAATGAACTCACTCTGTGAATGTCTTCTCGAGCATCGCGATTTCAGATTTGAAGTATGGCGGTTTTTCTTGATCTGACAACGATCTGAAAAATTAAAGCAATATATCATAATAAAGTATTATATTTAAAAAATAATAAGAGAAAAATAGTTATTGTAATTACCTATTACTTTCTATTGATGTATAATAATGATTAAATTATAATTTATAACACTTTAACACTGTAAAAGAACGAACAAAATTTTTTTTGAGCGCGCGACAAACAACGAACTATGACTAAAAGTTTATTAGTAACGCCACTAGAGTGTAGCACTTAACAAGAACACTTGTGCTGCCATCAGTTGTAGCTATAATTAACTAATTTAAAAATTTCTAAAATATATATGTTTTCTTAATTTTTTTTATTTATCTTTTTTTATTTTCATAATTTATATTTTATACTTTAATTAATAATAAATAATAAAAATTATATTATATAGAATAAAATAATCATTTTTTGGCTAATACGATTATTTTATTTCAAAATATCTTTCTAAAATAATTCAAGAGATGGCGTTAATCTTTTATTCTTATTCAAACTAAAGACAAGAAATAATAAATTTGAAAAAAAATTTTTTTATCTTTATTTATTAAAAGAACCTTAGATTTCTTCTCAATCTATAAGATATCATAAATGTTCGATAATCTTAAAAAAAAATGATATATATGCTACAATTTAATCACGCAAAATTAAATCAAAATTACTTCAAAATTAATTCAAAAATCATAAAATGAAAATTTATGTTTATTTTTCATAATTTTAGGAATTGAAAAAAAATATTATTTATCATCTTATAAATTTTTTTTAGCTTCAATTATTTGGTTAAAGATCCTACCGATTTTTAGGGTAATATTGAAAAAATGTTGGCCAACTTGGTTACTGAAAAATATTTATAAAATATATTTTATGAAATTTATTAAATTTTATTATAGTTTTTCTTATTATAATAATATTAAATATTAAAAATTATAATAAATGTTAATTTTACTTATTTTATCTCTAAAAATTAACTTATTGCAGAATCGTAATTTTTTTTAATACACTATAGTGCTATATTATAGTATATATAATATTTAAACTATATGAATTATATATCTTTACTTATTATAATTTTTAATTCATAATTTTTCTTAATATCTTTTTTTTTTTTTTTTTGCTTATATTTTAATTATAAATATTGAATCTTATAAATTAAGCATAAGATTATAATGTGTAATAACAAAAAGACGCCATAAGTAAACTATGTGCGCCTTCTTGCGGAGCATCATAGAACTAAAATCAGCTGACCCTGTCTTCCTAGCGTCAAATACGTATTTATAAATAGTGTGGCGTACCAGTTCGTTGGAAGTTGAACTTATTTTTTAATCGCCAAAAATTAAAATGGTTGATATAAAGAGTAATGTAAGTTTTGCGTGTCAACGATGTCTACAACCTCTCAGACTAGATCCAAGTTTTTATCATCTGGGAGAACATACTTTAGCTGAACTTTCACGTAGGTAATTTCTATTTCGAAATATATAATTTTATAAGATTTGTTAATTATTTTGCTTCGTTTAAGAAGTAAAATGAAAGTAATATCTTTTTCTCTTAATTATATTTTTTAATTATATCATTCTATGATTTTTTGATAATCATGATTTATTTATATTTTAAAAATTACTATTTTTACGATATATATATATATATATTCATCGATTATTTAAAATAATTATTGTATTATACGGATTTATATAAATTATGTTTTATAATATATTTTATATAAAAATTTATAATATAAATAATTTATTATAACAGTTCCCATCCAACAACAAGTGATGGGTGAACTAGAGCCTCAAACTGGAAGTATGGAACATTTAGTACCTCCATTTAAATTAACTGAATCTGCAAATGGAACTAATGGATTCATGTTAGTTGGTGATTCTGGGGAAACAGAAAGTTTGAGTCATCATTTAAAGGTGTTATATATATTTGTTCATTTTTTCATTTGCTATACCGTATTATTAAATATCATATTATTCATATATTTGTTCATTTATTGATTTATTTATTTATTAATTTATATAAAATATCAATGTACTTTTTTTAAGGTACGGGCAACATTATTTGATATTCTCAGTAGCAGTAGCTCTGCTGATCATCCACTCTGTGATGAATGTACAGATAGTCTTTTATTACTAATGGATCAACAATTAAGAATGACTGAAGGAGAATGGTCAGATTACAATGAATATTTGAAGAAATTAGAAGTAGAACAACAACATCAAGGTCATGAAGATATAGAAATGGAAACTCTTACCAAAGAATTGCAAGATGTGAAATCAGAAGAAGAAAGAATGATAAATGAACTAGAGGCATTGAGAAAAGAAGAAATTGCAACTAGAAATGCTATAGCTCAACAGGAAAGAGAAAGGGAAAGGTTACAAAGCGAAGAAGAAAGATATTGGAAGGAATATTCAAAACACAAAAGAGATCTCATATTGGCAGAAGATGAATACCGTAGGTAATAATAACATGTTGTATTAATATATATCCTTTATAATTCATTTTCATTAACAGTAATTATTTAATTAGTTTGGAATGTCAATTAGCTTATGCTGCTTCACAACTAGAGAGATTGAAGAAAACGAACGTTTTTAATGCTACATTTCATATATGGCATTCAGGACATTTTGGAACTATAAATTCATTCCGGTTAGGCAGATTACCAAGTGCACCGGTTGATTGGAGTGAAATAAATGCTGCTTGGGGACAAACAACTTTGCTGTTAACGGCCCTTGCTAGAAAAATGAATCTCACATTTAAACGTTTTCGTCTAGTGCCATTTGGTAACCATAGTTATATTGAAGCTTTAGATCAGCACAGAGAACTCCCATTGTATGGAAGTGGAGGATTCAAATTTTTATGGGATACAAAGTTTGATGCAGCAATGGTAGCATTTCTTGATTGTTTACAACAATTCAAGGAACAGGTAGAAAAAGGAGACAGCGGATTCTGTCTTCCGTATAGAATGGATCGTGGAAAAATAGAAGATTCTGCAACAGGAAATTCTTATTCCATCAAGTAATTATAATTATTAATTATTTATTAATTATATCATATTTTATTAATTATTTATAATCTTTAAATAACAAATATATATTTCCTGTTTTAGAATTCAATTTAATTCAGAAGAACAATGGACCAAGGCATTGAAATTTTTGTTAACTAATTTAAAATGGGGTCTTGCTTGGGTTAGCTCCCAGTTTACAAAAGATGAGGCTGAACATTAATTTTATGCTAGTTTATGCAAATTCATCCAAACTTAATCATACGTCTCTTTTACATTCTCTTATGTACATACACATTATTTGTAAATAAATCAGTTAAAGGATAATGCTTTTATTTAGAATATGATCAATGTTTAATTTGAACAAGTTTAAAAGATATTAAGAACAATGTTCAGATTTATTAGCTAAAAACCAGCTTACACCATATAGTAAACATGGTGGACTTTGTACTTCTTCAGAATTGATGTATTCTTTTACTTCTGGAATGCTTAATTCCACTATTTCGATCAGTTCTCCTTCAGCTGCAGAACCCCCTCCTTTAATTTGAGGAATTATTACTTAAGGACAAGAAACAGAATTTCTTCAAACACATTTTATTGAATATTATATAAATTTATTTAGAACCTTATATCATCTTTTAATCTTGAAATATATTATTTTAATCACGAAGCAATCTTAAAAATTATATTTATAATATTAACTTACCAGGTTGAGTATGCATTTCATCTGTAACTTCGACATAGAAGAGTGTCTGCTTGCAGACCGAAGTGGAAACATACCTACAATCAATCCATAACAAAATAAATAACTAAATATGATAAATTATAAATATATTTATTCTTATCTTTTTTTAGTAAGACACATTTTACAGAGGAATAGAAGCAGAAAGAGAAGAAATACATATAATTTAAAAAAAAAAACGAAATGACACATGCACTTGCGAACTACACTATTCACTAACATTATGTCGTGTAATATCATAAGAAAAAACATTAAACAACTTTTTAATGTACAACGTAATAATATTTTAGCATTTTAATAAATTATTAATTTGCCATTGACACACCTGCAAGTAATGATATATTTAAAGGCTTCCGATGGTGCTTCATATCCGCATTCTTCTAGTAGTTCATCTTTTGCGATCTCGACAAGTGGTTTGTTCTTATCCACGATACCGGCGCAAAGTTCTAAGGTTAAACCCAATGATGGCGGATATTGTTCAAGATCTACCGATCCATATTTCTCAGGTAGAAATGTATAAAAATATGCTGGACGATATTGACGAACAAATACCAGTTTTTTTCGGCTGATGTTGAAAATAATTATATTCACACCATCATGTGCTCTTACCACATCCCAATCTTTGTATTCGCCATTTTGTTTATAATATATCCTAACCGGTCTGATCCATGGTGAATTTGACGGACATTTTGCTATACGCAATTCTTGCACATCGAGCATTTTTTTTCTTATATTTTCATTTTGCTTTTCTTGTGTCTTGATATCCATTTTTTACGTACTGTAAAAACTTTGATATTTCACTCGATTCGATAGTTTTAACTCCAGTCGGTAACGTTTCGATGGACATGCGCAACAAATACGTGTAGATGCCGCGGTTAACACTAAATCGAAACGCGCAGTCTCAAATGTGCATTAGAAATTAAATATTTATTTAAAAATTATTTCACTATATGTCAGATAAATCTTTGCGTTATCAAATGATATCAATCTTTCTGTTCAAATATTCTAATCGTTTTTATATCAAAATCATATCGTAATTGTATTATAATTTTCCTCATTCCAAGTATTCTATTTAATATCTCTATTTTTTAACAAAAGTCTTAGACTCTTTTTTCAATTTTTTTTCCCTTCTCACTCCTCTTCTGCTCTTTTTCTTAAACTCTTCCGCTTTAAACGCATCTATAATTTCTTGTTGACGAACTTGAGTATCGACATGAACGACATCAGGTTTTTTGCGATACCTGGTAACCGCCGCGGGAGGAGAGAATTCAATCTCCATATCGGATGCCGTCGAACTAGTCGCATCTGTATCGTCGTCTTTGTTCTTTACGATCTTGAATTGAAGCGGTTTCATCGGTGTAGACAAAGTCGGCTCAGTAGACGTTTCTTGTTTAATAGGATACATCGTTACGTAATAAGTGCCATCTTTCCTATGGATGTGCAAAGTCGGTGGCGCTTCTGGTCCTTCTTCTTCTCCTTCCATCTTCGTTTGTTTCTGCATCGATTGATAACTTATAGTTCTTCCTGTTCTGGGCCGTCTCATAGGGCTCTTCTGCCGCGAAGGTAAAGATCTTGCCCGTTCCACTATTTTTACTCCTTTCCGTTCGATCTTTCCACGATCGATCTTTCCACGATCGATCCTTCCACGATCAATTTTTCCTTTAGGTTTTACACGCTCTTTTTCCTCGATCTCCGGTTTTCCTTTCTCATATTCCAGTTCTTCCATAGTAAGCTCTTTTGCATCTTGCAACATTTCGTACAAATAACGACCAATTGCGCCCGGCCTCCAACCGATTCGCGGCTTTAATTTTCCCGCCGTGGCCATCGTGTTCCACAACCAACCCATGTTAGCGGGAACTCTCATAGGTATATCGATACAATCTCTATGGCCAAAGTTGATACCAGGATAAAAATCACCAACGAAGTAAACGTAACGCGTTACTCGTCTGCTAATCGGAATCGACGGATGCGGGGGAACAGTGCGATCTCCACCGGGCCCTAAAAATTTTCCTCTTTTATCGCGACCCATCATTTTACCACCGGCAGCTATTTGACGGCCAGGTATAATTGGCATATCTTTTTGAATATCGATCGTATTGTCATGCTTCGATCTTCCGGAACGTTTCGAAGAAGCGTATTTAACCTCTTTCTTTGATTTATGTTTAGATTTCGAGACAGGGCTACGCTTTTTGTCCGTCCGTACCTTGGCGGAGACATGAGTGCTACTCAAGACCACGCTAGTATTATCCGCGGCCTTTTTCCTCCTCGATTTGCATCTCGGTTCACCGCAAGGACCCACCTCCGCTTCCATCACAGCAGACGACGTGGCTTCGATCTCCTTCTGTTTCTCTGATTTCTCCTCTTTCTTATCCTCCTTCTTCCTATGTTTGAACGTAGGTGCGACTGTTAAACCTCCCTCCGGTAAAACAGGTATTGCCTCGCGGACGATTCCCAACCGTGGCGACACAGTGACTTGTCGGGGAGCCGTAGGCGTGTAAGAGGTGAGATGAGCACGAATATCTTCGGGGGGTTTGCCTGGAATGCTACACGGTGCTGTACAAGTAGGAGCTGTCGGTGTTGTCGGTGTTGCTTGTACACCCTTCTTCTTTGGTGCTGGCCGTTCCTGCACGGGCATATAATCTTTGTCGATGTCTCTGCCGAAATACGGGCTCTCGGATGGATCCATTAAACCGAGTCCTGGCAATCCTGGCACCTTTCCAATAGAATCCACGAAATCTTGGGCATCTTTGAATGCCCGGATCAAACAATCAATCCCCATGCACGGCGATTTCATACATTTTGCAGCTCCTCTAGGCCACTTGGCATCTTTTCCAGGGCAAATGCAAGTAGGTGTCGCCCCGGTCGTTGTTGGACGAGGAACGCAAGCGTCGAAGATGGCCACCACATCGTTATCCTTCGACAATGATTTCCGCAGCGGTACCGAGACTGGCGAACCGGAACAGCTGCAACTGCTCATATCTTTATCCTCACCGCCACCCCCCTCCAATCGAATTTCATTATTTTTTTCGCTGTACAAACTGTAATCATTGTCGTAATTGTTCCATGTAAGGCTGGTCGGATCGAGATATATCTGTTCTACGTCTCCACCACCTTTCAGCCTGGTCGGATTGCAACACGTGTGATTTTGTTCGATAGGAAAGTGTAAAGCGTTCGTGCAATAGGTGTTAAATCGGTTCTCCTTCGTAGATTCGATATTGGGAATTTTCACGTTGTACGAAGATTCTAGCTGCTTCAATTCGTATAATGCTGTGATGCTGCTGCGATTCACGCAGTAAGTGTCGATCAATGGATCTTCGCGTTTCTTCTCTTTGTTCAACAATACATCGGGATTTCTTAATTTTATACAGCAAGGATAAGTGCAACCCGAAGGGCATATCATAGGATGTTTTGAACGATCTTTGGGCTGGCAGCAGCATGTCGGCTCGTCCGGATAAGCTTTGTATATTAATTCTCGATACTTGGAATCGTTCAGCTTTTCGGCCATAGTTAAGGTCTTGAACGCGGGATTCTCAATCGAGATACGTAGAGGTGAGTCTGGTCGTTTCAGTTTACGCGGATCTTCGACTTTCGAATCTTCTTCACCCTTTAAACTTTCTGGATAAATATATGGACAGAGAAACTTTCGTAATGGCGAATCCTCTAATATAAACGATTTTCCAGCGAGAGAAAATTGTTCGACGATGGAGCTTCCAAAACATGATAATTTTAGGATTACGGTTATACTACCAGATTTATTCCCGCTATGATCGATTAGAGCGAAGGAATCTTTTACCATGCATGGTTTGGATGAATCGTTGGATTTTTTTTGATTATCTACAATTTGTTTACACATACAGGCGGGCAAAGTTATTTTCGACGTTCCCAAAAAATCACTCTTCTGCGGGCAATTCGCGTTTTTGTAATACACATCCATGTACAGCGGTGACCACCTTAAAGCCCTGATAAGGCAGCTAGGCGTTTTGGAAAATAAACACGATTTTCCGTTCACGATTGATTTGTTATCATCATCCTGACTATCATCACTTTGTGGGACGCTTATCTTACATTCCGGCAAATCGACGAATCTCACATAAACGATAAAATTTTCAACATTGATATCCGGCACTTGAGGATTTAAAGTCACTTTATCGATCAATATCTCGAGCATGTAAAGCTGTTCTCCCTTGGATTTCACGGTTCTCCTTTTCTGAGCCATTTTACGATTTTTTGTCCCGCCAGTGTTGCACAAGAATTTAGAATGAAAAATCGCAAACCGCAAAAAAAGCGGGAACTTCTGATAAGATTTTTACCCGTAACGCGCCATTAATTTTGTAATCGTTTTACGGCCAATAAATGTACGAACCTAACCACGCCAATCGTTTAATTTAATGTGTCTTTTATGATCACCATAGTAACCCGTGTTAACAGAATTCCTATACCGGATGATCATTTTCTATTTCCATAATGAAATCGCGAATCATCTGCCGCGTCCCCTCCCCCTCCCCCTCCCCCTCCCCCTGTCTCTCCTTGCCCTCTTTTTCGCCGGTTCTTCTTTCACCTTCCCCTTCAGCTCGTCCACCGTCGTTTTCTCCAAAAATTCCGTGACCTCCTTAGCCTCGCCTTCCGGATAATAACTGGGTGGGAGAAGACGTCTGACGCAGAACTCCCTTTCCTGATTGTTGTTCCTAAAGGTGAAGAATTTAGGATGCAGCTCGTAGTGGGTCATGATCGATCGGCCCAAACAGGACAGTCGCATTTCCATCTCCAATGTTCCCGACGGATTCTCGCCGGGGTCCAACAGATTGAAACTACCTCTCACCATAAACGGTTTTGGCAGATTCTGGGGATCGTTCATGGCCATCGCCACCTGGTCGCACATGCAGCCTGGCAACGTTATCTCGGTTTCGGCCATGGGGTAAGAGTCTCCGACGCGAAACACGCCGACCTTTATATTCTGCGATTGCAATTCCGTTACCAGATCCTTCGGTTGTTTTACAAACAGGCAACTTCTGCCTACCATGAAATAAAAGATGCCATCCTCGGTTGGTGGCGGCAGTTTCACCGAATAAAATTCGTCCCTCGTTATTTCGAACACCGAGAAATCGAGAAAATGAACCTTCACCGCTATTGGATAATCACCGAGATCTTTGATCTTGTTCTTCGTCAATGTCAACTTGTGGATCAGTATTTCGATTATGTAGATCTGCTCGTTGCGACCACCGAAGCAGGACATCTCGAATAAAATCGATAATAGTAGTTTGACGTTGAAACTATTGAAATTTATGGATTAAGCGAGAGAGTGGTTAAAGCGGTTAAAATAATTGATACGAAAAAAAGAAAACTTGTGATGTGAAAAATTTTGATACTGGAAATTTTTAGAGAGGTTTGGTTTGACGAATGGAAAGTGACATATCGAGTGTGTGAACAATCGAATCACGCGAGCACGATAATTGCACAATAATTGACAACTTTAGTTAATTTAAGCTTATCAATTTTATCTTTGGATTCCCATCGTCATCGACGGATATAATAATTCGTTCCGACGAATTCCTCAAATGGGAATCCAAACATTCCCTTCCTATATCTCGGTTTCGTGTTTATAGATATCCCCGTCATCGGATAAAAATCTCGTCCACGGCACAGTCACGTATACACCATCCACCGTGGTGGCGTATACGCGACCGTGCAACGTCTCTAATTCCATTGGCAGTTATTACTTAGCTCCCACAGTGGTGTACACTTAATCTTGACGTCGTGAAACATCCCGCCAGAACCGTTACGAAAATCTAAAGGAAAGCCCTGGCCGCCGTTGAACCCGTCCCTTTTTTCCCGCTATCCCGCGCGATAATCCCGCTACCCGGTGTCATTTATCCGAAACACACCGGGATCTCAGGTAGCTCCTTTACCTTTACCTCGATTCTTAGCCGGTCCGTGACTAATCGCCTCCTATTAGCGAGCAGGCTCATTGTCTGCGCCCCGTTACGACCTCCAACCATCCAGGAACCACGATAATTCCTGTTGGAGGAGAGAACATCCAAGCCTCGAAACGAGCCTTGGAACGATTCGAACGATTCCGCGATCTCTGTCCAAAACCGACCGACGACCGTTCGTGCCACGCTCGAACACACTGCGCGTCCAAGTATGCGCTAATTGGTACGGGCGCATGCGCGTACACACACACACACACCACGCACGCTCGAACGTTAGAGTCTCGAATCCTAACGCGAAAGATGGAGACAGGTGGAAAGAGCGTGGACGAGGAAGGGAGACAGGTTAAAGGGAGGAGAGAAACGGTTCGAGGGAAGAGATACGGTTGCGGGGTCCGAAACGGATCCTGGACGACTTGAAAGCCGAGCGTCCAGAAGTAAAATTCCGGGCCGGGCGACACGGCGGCTCGTTAAAATGTTTGTGGGGGTTTGGGGCGCGGGACGCCCCAGGTAATTGGCGATTAGCGATTAAAACGAACGGCCGTCTCTCTTTCTCTCGTTCGTCCGCCTTTCGGGATCACCATCCTCCTCGTCTTCTTTTTCCCTCCCTGTTCGCCGCCGCCCTTTTCTTCATGTAACGTGCTCGCGTATAAACCGCCTTTTATCGGTTCACCGATAAGAAAGAGAGGGGAATAGAAGAGGGGAGGGAGAGGAAGGGATTCGCGCAGATTGGCCGATTTTATCTTCTACCTGGCAGCGATGACACTCGGCCGTGACCGGTATTTTTGAAGATTCTTCTCTTCGGCGTCCTTAATCGTGCGACTCGAGGCAACGATGATCACTTTCCGGACGAGATTGGAAGCCATTTCTTGTCCCACCTTCGTCTGGGAATCCGTGCGAACGGTCACCGGATGACCGGAAATAAATACCGAAACGCTAATTTGATCGTATCCAGCCCCGAGAGGAGAAGGCTCGTTAAGCCGAAAATTGGTTATCCGATATATTCTTTGCTTTTAATTACGTTTTACGCGATCGCGGTTATTAATTCCCGTGCTGCCTTTTAGAACAGGAAAGTTAAAGTTCTTATTTCGGGCTCGAGTATCGGCACGGCTTTCTTAAACACCATTTATTTTTAATATCGATGCCAGGCATATATACGCGTTAAGAAAAGGATGCTTCGTATAATATTGGGAAGATATATAAATTCGCCAGTTAATTGGTTCGAGGTAAGAACGAATTTTATAAAACCGCTCTTCGATAATACAGGATGATAAAGTCTCGTTAATGATTGCATAAGACGGCCATTTTTTCACCTCGTAATCTTTTCGTATCTCAGTTATAAATAATTGTTATAAAATGTATGCATGAATATGCATGATATCCTTTCCAACAAAATCTATAGAATTGAAATAATCATCGATCGCTCCTTTTCGATATAAATTTCTCACCGTACACACACCAATCGTAGACAAAATGAAGAAATTACAGACAATCGTTGTCCTTGTTACAGTATTAACTCCCGTTAAATCGTGGCGGAAACCGGAGGAGGACGAGCACGCCCGCTATTTATCCAAGATCCTCTCTTTGTTCGCGGCTCGTCGGTATCGACGATCGGAATTATACGGTGAAAACGACGAGGGCCGAGTAAAATTAAATGCCGCGCGACCGTTTAAGGATCGACCATTGTGATTTCCAATTTTTTCCACGGTAGCGAAGTCTCGAAGTCGGCCAGGTTAATTTGCCTTCCCGCCGATGACCGTTATTTCGGTATTGCTTGAAAGTGGTTACCCTTGTCCGGATCGGGATTAGTCATCGAGCCGATCCGCGATGACCGTGTACACGTAAATGAGTCAACATCATCCTCGAGTTCTTCTCTCTCCGAGTTCTTCGATCCGAATATTCTGCGAAAATTCTTCTACGTTTAATAATTTTAATAAATAATAAAATATGAATATTATCAAGTGATTTGGAATAATATAATAAATTACGTTACCAATTTCACGTCATCGAATCTGAACTTTTCGATAATTACAGTTCTGAAAAAAAGAAATATTTTTACACTCCATAATCGGATTTGAAATTTTGACTATGATAAATTACCTTTTATAGAGATCTTCCATTTCTGTCTGGGTATATCTGAATACACTGTTTGAAAAAAGTAATAAGTTATTTTACTTAAATTTTTCAATATTATCGTACATACGCGACATTTCCTTTATGCCTCCCTTTCACGGCTTGGTCCTTAATGATACGAGCATTTCCGTTTAAATACCTGTTCACATTCGTTTATCCGATTTACGATCCGTCAAAGCATCGTTTCCTCCGCGATATTCCAAGGCGCACGTTCATTTATTCAACATCCAGAGGGACGTGTGGCCTCGAAACGAGCCGGTGAAACCTTGATAGCGCGCGAAACAATCCCACGACATTATTTCCTGCAGAGCTCCTCGTTTCGAGTTGTTCTCGAGTGCGCGCGCGCGAACAGCCCGCCGCTTCTACGTACTTGTTACAGTGCTCGCCGTGGAACACTGTTCCAACTGGCGGGTTCATCGGCAATTTGAATAATTCTCTCTCGAAAGGAACGGTTTCTCATCTCGAATTCGCCTAACGTCCGATGTTTTTGTTGCACCGGCCGGCTCGCTCGCTATTTACCTCGGAATGCGAGTGCTTCTGCTCCACGCCACTTCGTAAATGTTCCATTCCCACGGGGAAAAGTCTGCGAATCACCTCCCGCTTCCATCCCTCGATTTCCGTTTTCCAGGTAAAACCTTCATTCATAGTGTATTCGTCCCATTAAAATCCGATGGACCCGTTTACTTTCCACGCGTGGCGTCGTTGAATCGATTCCAGCCGTTATCCAAGTGTTTGCATCTATGAATAACAGAGATATGAGATAGCGATGAAATGTTGTGGGTGATCGGTGTCATAGATATACCCAATTTATGTCACGTTTTCGAATTCGTGTGAAAATCCCCTCGAGAATTGCAATGTTTTTATCTTTGTTAAATTTTTTTTTTTTTTTTTTTTACCCAAAGCACCGTATTCTATTTTCACCGCGAGAAGAGGCTTGATAGAAGAGAACTCTGTTCCAAGATATTTCAAGAGAACACAAGGCGGACAAGAAGAGGAAAGGAAAAAGAATACAAGACAACAGAAGCGGACTATCTACTCTGTGGATCTCTTGGCGATCGGAATATCGCGTGCAAACACTCCTCGAGGGAGTCTCGCCGGTTAGATCGATCCGGTACGCTCGTCCTTAGCGTGAAGAGCGCGAGGCTGGTCGCGAAACCGGGGAGACCCTCGTCTTCGATTTTCGATGATCTAGATCTGGGTAGCACCAGGAAGCCGGGACCGAAGGCAAAATTACCGGTGGAAGGAGGCCTCGTTCGCTCGCCTCGAGAGGTCAGAGGGCGATAGCGGTACCTTCTTCAGAGCCAAGGAAGGCCTCATCCTCCGAGTCCTACCACCTATCGTGCTGGTGTGCATTGCACGCTCCAGTACGAGCGTTCCCTCCGTCTTTGTGTACGTATACGTGCGCATGCAGATTCTTGTGCACACACACACACACACACACACAGTGACGGGGCAAACACACGTTCGAACGGGGCACACGGATCCGCTCATAGAGAGAGCGGGAGAAAAGTGGTCGTGCAACGAATGCTAAAGGATGGCCGGCGGCGGCGGACCAACTCGAACAGAGGGCAAGGAGGAAGGCGAGAGGAGAAACGGAGATGGCGGAGAACAAGGAAGAATCAACCGGGAGGATATTAGAAGGCACTCTCCCGCGGCGCTAGACGAAATTTGTCAAACAACCCGGCGGGCCCCAATTTGTTCTGCTGCGTATCTTTACCACGATGAAGGAGCCGTAGGTGGTTCTTCGAGTTCTTCCTTTCCCTGCACGATCGGTGGATGATCGTTATCCTTGCTACCATATATCTTATTGCTAGGTTATTAAAAGATTACGAGGATTAATTTTGTGTTTCTAATTTCGATTTCGTTTATCAATGTCATCGATGATATTGATCGGTACCTTTTTCTCGCAACGAAGAAGACACGTGCTACCGTGTGCACTTGAGTTCACTTTTAGTTGGTCGGTTGGTATCGATTGGGTTGGCGCGTAAAACTTGGTGTCAAATTTTTTTCCGAGGAAGCAATAATCCTTTTAAATCTGAAGTTGAAAAATTAAGAATCAATTTGTAAGGAAATAACATCAACCGGGAAAGAATCCAGATAAAGAAATAACATACATACGCAAGCATACATACGTAACCAGAGGGGCGTAACGCTCCATGTTACTTCAATTTGCATGGTAGCAGGTAATCGCGTTCCCAGAACTAATTTAGCCATATCAGACTGAGGACACGGTTCGTGATCGTGAGCCAGATAACATTGCAGATGATTATCGGACGGTGCGATTTCTTGCTCGCCGGAAACCGTAAGTAAACGCGCTAAGCCCCGCGTCAGATGGCCGCCACAAATTAACAGCGTATTATTTACCGCTTGACACTGTTCAAACCCGTCATAAACCCGTTATATTTTTAGACGTTCATCCGTGTAATCTCATTGTATGATAATCCTTCGCGAATAATATAAAGGATAAAAGAAAGAGTTGAAAAAAAATAAAGAAAGAAAAGAAAAAAGAATATCATTACGCAATTCATCTTCTTCCATTCATAGGTAGAAACCATAGAAAGAGTAATGCTATGATACACGTGAAACATTATCCAGTTGAAGATAACGTTCCCAGATTCTCATTCGATTACGCCACAAATTAACAGAATTAATGAGCAACATCGTGCGGCAGCCATTATAACGTTCGAGGAAGAATTGTGTTAAGCTTGACAATTTATTTTACGATGTTGCTTTGTAAATCTAGATAAATCCGGATGTGTAACAATCATTTTCTTAAGAAATGTGTTATCGGCAAAATGAACGTGACAGTTGGTTCATCTCAAGGACAATTTGTACCGAAACTTCCAACTTTCCGAGGTGAAACTTTCGTCCATTTCGAGATACACGGGTGAACGAACTCTGTCAGTTTCTTCCTCTTCTTGTTCAGAGTTTTTAATTAGAGAATTTCTTTCGGCTCGAAGGATCGTGGTCGAGAAAGCTTCTTTGTACTGCAACTGTCAAGCACGATTGTCTAGGACAGGGAATGGCATTGGTATAACTGTTCGGCTGAAAGAAATACGAATAGAAAATATTTGAATTTCTTTTAGGCGGTTTCGCGTCACTCGATACCACAACTTGCTTCTTACAATCGCGATCCAATTGATTCCTGGAAGGTAACTGTTATGATCTCCACTCGTCGTTACCGCGCTTCTTCGCTGCTATAGCTTCTATGTTTCTTTTCGAAAGAGCATCGTCGAGATGATTATTTGCTTCACCGGCGATAACCAGTGTCAATTCTTCCGACATCAAAGCTCCCTCGTGTTGAGAAATCTTCCCGATCTCCGGCCGCATCTCGATCCCAAGGGTCTCGTAATGAGATTAACCTTTCGAACACTTTTTTCACATCGGAGAAGTCGTCCATCCAAGGACTTCCGTCGGAGGATGATCACTCGAGTACCTCGCGTAAATACGTTCTGAAAATTATGCGGCCGCACCGGACCGTGTATGCACGTGCAGCTCGCGTTTAAATCGTGTAAGCTATCGGAAAAGATCGTTACCAGGAACCATAAGAGCTCAGGCCACGTCGGCACGAGACACACGGGATGAATCTTCAAGAACCGGGTTAGCAACGACCGTTGAGCGGCCAATGAAGTGCAAGCCGGGGATCCAGAGACGAGGCAGTTTGCCGGAGAAAACGGCCCGAGCACCCACTTCCAGAACCTCTAAAACACTTTAAAGGGGAATGAAGCTAGTCGTAAGGGAATATAGACTATCGTTGTACCTGGCGTAACCACAATGCAGCAACTCTTGGAAGCGGCACCATCGGCCTGGTCCCAGCCCTGGAATACCTTATCCATTAGACTATTATTTAGACAATGTCTTAAAGGCCAGTGTGGCTGAACGGCCACGGTCTGTACTTCGCCTGCGGCCAACTTGTAATTTGAAAATTACCGCGGGGTACCCTTCACCCGCGTGAAATTAATATATCCGATGCTTTCGAATTATTTGAACAAATTGCGGTCGAAAGGTACGTGTCCACTTGAGAGTGAAATTATAGCAAACTCTTCTTCAAAGTATTTATCACGATTCGATATTGGGGATAACCATCTGAAAAAGAGAATTGTCTAGATTAATACCGAGTTTCGTATTCTGAAAGTTTCGTCGCAGGAGTCGATTAATAAACAATGAAGAGAAATATGATTATTTATAAAAAAACTTGTTGCTCTTAAACGAACACACAATTTGAAAAAAAAAAAAACACTCGAGAACAATTGTCTGAAGAATCTTTCAAACGTATCTGGACTACGATCAAGGATCATTCTCGTGCGTTTTCAAGCTCGTTACGCAACGATAACGGAGCTCAATCGATGGTATACGTCGATCTATCCGATGTGTATACAGTTAGAAAGAAGTAGCAGAATCTATGATAAAAATTGTATCGGCATAAATTCCAAAGGCGAGCCTTTGGAGAGTTAATTACAGCCGCGAGTGTTCCTCCTAACGAGGCGACCGTGATGAAGCGTAAATAAAACCGAGGCAGCCGAGAAATTCGCGTAATCCTCTTGTGCGTTGGTCGATGAACGATCGATTAAATTCCGATTACTAAATAGAAGTGGAACATAAGGTTAATCGTAGTCAGAAGAAATTAAGTGACTCGACTGTAAAATTGATTCCTATATATGTACGTTGAAATGAATAAACGATTCTTCTCTCTCCACCAAGTTATAGCACTCGTCGCGTATACGCCGCATATACAACGTTCCCGGGACATGATTAAGCTCTTCCGATCGCGGAGGTCGTGATCACGAGTCGGCCGATGTACGTATGCGCTCGACTCGAAAATCAGGGCAAGCCGCTTCTTCTCGCGGGAACGTCGCGAACCTACGTCGATATCACGAGCGGAGCGCATCTCCTACATTTCCAAGGAAGGTAGAAAGGAACCCGTTTTCACGTTGTCAACCTTCGATCGAACATCCCGCCCGGCGATAACCCAAATCTATCCGGCCAGAGATGCATCTATCCACCGGATGAAGTTAAGCCGTTGGAAACTCCCATTGATCACCGTTGTTGGGTTCGTTTAACGAGAGTGACTAAGAATAGACGACTCGGGGTATCTTGGACAACGGGGACGAGAGGAGAGTGGCAACGAGACGGCGGTGGAGCGAAGACGGAGAAGAGCGAGTAGGCAAAGGGAGCCGGGTTAGGTAAAGCACAAAGGTAAGAGAGAAGGGAGGTAAAAATGTTTGGAGAAAAAGAAAAGGAGGCAGGATGGAGGTGGAGGGAAGAAGGAGAAGGATGGAGAGCGGCGAAGGAGTCGAAAGAAACAGGAGGAGAAAGAACGAAGGGGCGGGAAGGGAAGAGGGAGTGGACCACGTTGAGGTCGCGACCTGTAGCCCGCAGGCCCCAGTGAAAGGCCCAACGGCGATCCGCATCCGCGGGGCCCTGAGCGATCGAGACAGCTAGCCTTACGAGAGAGCGAGCGAAACCGAGACAGACGGCGAGCCCTGTGCTAAGGCACCGTGAGCCGTTTCTTAAGATCGCGTTCTTCTTAGCGAGCCCACTGCCATTATGGCGCACTTAAAGTGGCAATCGTGTGGAAGGCAGCACCGCCGCGCAATAGCCACGAGTTGCGCAACCTTCGGTGACCCCACCCTGCGAAACCGAACCGTGAATCGAGTTCGATGAAGAAGCAAGTGGTTCTACGCTCGATAACTAATAAATCGTTGATAACTAGCTGGATGGCGACGAGTGGATATGCTGAACCAAAAGATCTGTAAGTACAATGACGTGGATAATATATGAATGTGAAGAAAAGGAAAGGATGATAAGGAATTATACTTACTTATTCATTGTTTTTTTAAAGATAAAATTGTATTGGTTACCGGTAATTATTATTAGTAGTGTTATTACAATGTTTTATTGTAATTTTTACTGCAAAATAATATAGATTTATATCATGTTGTATAGTATAAAGTAAAAAAATGTAAAAAGCAAAGGTAATTAACCAATAACAAAACTTACTTTTCTCTCTAAAACGCTTGCTTTGCTTTTCTCGATATTATTCGGTTTGTAATAGAGTATATAGGATAAGAAACTTCTGTGCAGACATCCCTTATGCTCTTTATCGCAGTCAAGTTTCTCCCGGTGGCTGGGGGTCCCAACAATCACGGATACAGCTCTGATCGAACGATAATTGGATAGATTACGCGGAACCTCCTCCAACTCCGATAGCATCTCGTTTATGCGCCCGTTTTATGTGTTATACTGCCCGTGGTCCTCCGCAACGTATACTTGGCTACAATACGTTCACGTTGGCCCAGTACCTGTAAACACGATACAGTGGTTGGTATAGAAACTTTTTCCTCGTTTGTTAATGCTTAAGAACCATGGAAAATAATCGTTAACTCCTTAACTTCTGATTCAGCTTGCTGCTCTTGGCACTTCTACTTTCTTGTTCACCATGAGAAACATTCTTTGATTATTATATATTCAGACTGTAACAAAATGTAAATAGATCGATCGCTCATACGAAGCTAATTGAAACAACTTTCGTGCAACACGCGAATTTAATTAAATTTCATTAAAATGTTTCGAACGAAAGATTCTTTTACTTCTATAGATATTTGGAAAGTACATGTTAACACTTTGTTTATTTGTGATTAACATTCTACGTGTTATGTTCTACACACGAATAAGGGAATATTAAAAAGAGAAGGTACTTCGGCACGAAATATGCGCAGTATACGATTAAAAATACATAGATTCTTCGAATAATTCGCGCAAAATAATAATTCTAATTCTAGCGATAAGGAAACCAACCATTCCGTTGCATCCGAGTCAGGAAAACTTGTGGAGGAGACGTGATCACGCGATCGCATAAAATTTCAACTGCCGTATCCTACGATTTAGACGCAGTTGTCTGCAACAGCCATGGATTTTCATGAAATTCTAGAACTTTAATGTTTTCATAGTCGATGTATATCCGATGAACTCGTACATCAGCCTATCTAAAACTTCGAGAAAGAAAGAAAATAAGATTTAAAACACGAATCGAAAACATCACCACGATCAAGATCAAGGTTACGTAACTAAAACATGTCATTTGTTCGACTAGGTGCTCGTTTCCATTAGTTCGCGATGAAATCGAGGTGATGCGGAATCGATCATGCGCACGAATGAACGCGGACAAGAAAAGAAATCTTCGTGAAAAAGCAGGGATTGTTTGCTATAGGCTAAGGTAATAATGCGATCATTGATTCGAGCGACCGCGAACTGATTTTTATCCATCAAAATAGAGACCAACGACTTTAGTCGTAGATTTTATAGTTAATAGTTAAATCCTTAGTTAAATAGTTAATTATACGATATTGACCGATAATTAACTGAAATAACGATTGAACGATTAAAATAGAAAGATGATAATTACCAGTTGTCTGATGTTTGACAGGTTATGTATACCTATTCGAGAAGGAACCGAAGTTTGCCACCGAACGTTCGATAGATCGGTATAATCGATTCTCGTCTTGCATCTAATTCTCGCTTGTTCAGTGTAATACGATTAAATCAATGGTTTCAATTACACGATAGTGTTAGGTTTTAATTAATGGTGTAGAAGATGTGAAGTGAAAGATAGTATAAACTATTTGTATACAATAGGTTTATCTCTACATAATTCAATCAGTGAAACGTGCCAACAAAGTTTTAAATCAAGATAGACTTGTCAGTATGAGTGAGTGCGAAACATCAATTGGCTACCATCATCGAAGCAAATTTCCGAAGAGTGTAAAACATGTAAGTATTTTTATTCATGTTATAACATAAAACCGAGCTTATATTAAAATCAAACTAATTATTTCAACTCGTTCAAAATCTATATTTCAATCGAATGAAATAAACTTTTGATCATTTATTTAAAATTTTCCTATGTTAAACGATATACCTATCCGATGGCGCCCACTGTAGTTGATCATATGAACAATTCATTGCAATTATCAATATGGCTGTACCGTTATACAATATGGCTAATCATCTAATGGCGTCCATTATTCGTATAAATAATTCAAAGTTTATCCATACTTAAAAATACTTTTAACCAATAAATTTCGGGTTATTCGACGGAAGAATCAATAATTTTTCGAACGGTAATTATGGTATCATGTTTCTCTCTTTCTCATCCCGGTCAGTAATAACGTTTCGGTAGTTTGATGCGAAATCGTGTAAACTGGAACGATCGTAGACACACGTTGGAGAAAAAGGAGCAACGTACGAAAAAGCGATAAGAACCGCCGTGATTCCTAGCCGAGGTTAGAACCAGTGTGCTGACTGTGGGAAAACGATCGACTCGAACGGTGAAAGAAGGTTCGTGGACGTCGTAAAAAGCGTTAAACTCGTGATTAGACGCGGATTCGCGCATGCCCTTGCTTGCGCGTCCGATTCCTCTTTGTATCCAACCCACCATCGTCGTCGATATCCCGGCATCGATCGTTTCTTCTTCTTCCACGCGTTTTTCGCGACCGCCCTCAAGATCGGTGATACCCGATCCTCCCCTGGCACGAGTTCGGTCCACGTCCACGTCGCTTCGAAAAAAAGGAGACGAGGTTGGAGAACGATTTTCGAGCCGTTCAACCCGATCCGCAAACCGTGACCATCCTTAAGGTTTGATTTAACGCTTCTTTCGTGCGTACAATCAGTTTCGAATGTAATTCCGATCTCTGACCAGCAATTTTTAGTTCCCATTAGTCGATTTCTAGATATTTTTGTATAATTACGTGACTGTCGGCCGAGTTGAGCTTTCTCGATTAACACATTTCTCGCGGTAATAAAAATCGAAGCGGATCTCCAGATATCGGCGGATATTGTTTTTTTGATAAAAAATAATTGTAAAACGAAATGAGAAATGCAACGAAATTCAAAATAATTGTGCATACTTTTACTTGTGTGCGAAACGATACGTGAAAACATTTTTTTTTTCATTTTTTACGTATCTTGTTCATGACGTGTGCATTCACCTGCGTCGAATGTGTTAAAAGTAAAGATATTTACACGTGATCAGGAATACCATCGCAGGATAAAAACTGTGTCCGAAGAAATTGCGAGTCCCACGGAAATTCAAGTGTTCTGGATGAAAGAGTTTGCGTACGGTTGATCGTTACCATGAATATCTCGCACGGGGAACGTAACGCAAACAAATTGGAGACGTTTTTTGTAGCCTCGTTCCATCCGCACGAGGATGGCTTAAAATATCGAATTAATAGCGACAGACTCGTGTTTAGCATCGGTGATTGTAATTTAGTGGCCCAATAATGAAAGACACAGCGGGAGCACGCTGCTAGATGGAAGCACACTGTTAATTGCTGGTCAAAAGTAGGAAATGGAATCGTGTCCGAACGATTCCACGGATCATTAAGTGCGAAGTGTGTCGTGCAAGATATTCAATATCCTCTCGGTCTTCGACTCGCGCGTCCTCGACTTCCGCAAATTAGCCTCGCGACTAGAGATTTATCGCAAAGGGAAGACGCGATTTGTAGTATCTTGTATTATGTTCGATAAGGAATACAACTATTGGGAGAGTTCAAAAGTCGTTAAACTTGAAGGATCAACGTATCGGTTGAACGAAAGACTGTTGTAAAACACGGAGTCGTTTTAACGAGTCACGATAGTGAATAAATCTCTTCGAGTACTGAAGAATTCACTTATCCTAAGATTCTAATATAGGAAGCAATAAAGAATTAGATTAAATTAATAATACTGCATACTTAGTCTACATTTATCTTAGATTCTAAAATATGTTCGTTAAAAGGAAACCGTCGAATCTGAACTGAAATTTCCTCACATTGTGCTTAATAGAATTTGTACCAATCTCACAGTTTCACGGACGAGTCTCGATTTATAATATTTTTCACGTGGACAATAAAAAGCCGGACTGTATTTGAGAAATTTATCGCACGTGCTTACACGGTGGGTAGTCGAGGTGAGAAAAGGAGCGCGTAGCCAGCTAGGGGTACGGGGGAAAAAAGACGGAACAAGTAGTCTGAAGCACGTAGCGTGACCCAAACCCGTGACAAATTCATCGTGTCACGCCGTCTCACGTGTTCCAGGGATCGTGGACCACCGTTGAGACCACGTAGAACGCAACGCAACAATCGTGACTCTCGTCATTGATACAATTTAGAAACGCGATCATTAACGCTCCATTCGTTAACGTATCCGATCATGCGTAACTTTCTTCCTTCTTTTTTTTTTTTTTCACACATTCCGATTAATTTTCAAATTTAATTAGCAGAAAATTAACCAAAAAAGAATCGATCATTCTCCCCTACCATAAGATAATCACGTACGATATCCTTTCCTCAACGATCTCGAATTTGTTCCCCGTTCGTTTCTGGTTTCTCTGAAACATCGAAGATCCTATTCGGCTCATCTTCCTCCGTTAATCATGCATCGCCCCTAAATGGCCCTCCGCAACGGTTGCACCAGGCCTCTCCATCCTCAGCTTTATCTTCTTCCAATATCATCCAACGCGTCACCCATCGATCACTCAATCTCTCATCGGATCTGCGAGCCCCGTACACGGTGGTTCGTTTCATGCTGACCCGTTTTCCAAATTCCAGATTCCAGTAGATTATATCCATCCGTCAGCCAATTCGTAAACAACCATCTTTAATGTTGTATCGTTGATACTTTCGAATTCGAAATTTGAATCAAATAGAAATATTTGGCGATGGAAGAAATACCGAGGGGTGAAAAAGAAAAGGGAATGTAGGATCGATACATCACAGCAGAGATCAGTCAGATCTTAGTTAACGTCCTCGAGCAGATATCTACTTAGCTCAAAGCCAGTCTCGTCATTGTCCACTTATCTGTATCGATCCAATATTCTTACAATTCAAGCTAAACTTTTGAAAACTATACACGAATTTCAATCGACTCTTCTTCGCTTATGTATTGTTTTATTCTATTCATAGTGTAAATATCGGTTAACGAGTGAGAGAAAATAGGATGATCACCGTTAAATTTTGATATACGCAGGTGAACAATATGTTGGATAAAGAGATAAAAATGGTGTTGGAAAGAATGAATGAAAATATGAGCAGGCTCTCGTTACCATTCATTATCATTCCTTCATGGTTGTTAGGAAATTTTATCACAATTTATGTGTATTCACCGAGCATCGGACGCGTTCCTTCGCCTCTTCTTAATTCAAAATTCTTGACATGATTAAGTTAGGTTAATAATCGGTGGATAACTTACTTGTTTTCCAGTTTCCATAAAGACCGCTCCCGTTGCTATCTCATTTCCTGCAGTTTCTATTTATATCCAACATACATTTATTAAATCTTGGGAATTAATCGCGAGGAAAACGCGCGAAACTAAAAAAGACGGAAGCCGGCCAGCCGCATCTGATAATTCGTTGCGCCATCCGCCATTTTGATCTCTCTCCGTGTGGGTATTTCGCATTCCCTGAAATGTGTCTTGCCATTGTCTTCGAACGTGGTTATTAAGATCTGTTTACGAGTCGTAATACACACCATGGAAACGAGTGGTTGAATGAAAAAAAATTTTTTCTCTCCCTATCCATCTCTCGATCTTGGCTTGATTCAATTTTTAATTTGAATCTCGTAAAATATAAAAAATTCGTGAAAAGACACTTTTCTACGTTAATTCATAGCGTTAAATTTTTCCACAATTATTCATTATTCTTAACAGCAAATTTATCAAAAGCAAGCAACGAGCAATGTTTTAAAAAAATTTTAAAACTCACATACTTTATCTCGACTCATTGTGACGTCTCGTGGCACATGTTACGGGACTTTCGAAACACTTCCGCGCGTTCGACGAGTTTGCTAATTCTGCCCCCATTTTTCACAACGTTTTAACAACGACACCGATATCGTTGCTGAGATTTCTCACCAGTGTGGGTCTATGCTCCCGATCAAATCGTTTCGTAACGCGGAGGATTCACAACGGGTGAATCGCGAGGGAATCGTACGCTTGAATCAATTTCGTCATCCGATGCCAAGTCCGGCATCTGGAAAAGTTGCAACAACCGAAGCCAGGGCATTCCGCGTCCCAGACAATTACGGGCATCGATCGCCTCGGTTACGCCTACGATCGTTCTCGTTACAAAATCATCGGTCAGAGAGATTAACAAAGGGTTCGGAAACTGTTTTATCTGTTCCCGATCTCGGGGCAATAAAAGTCCATCGAGGGTCCTTCGAGATAGAGGAGAAAATCTCGGCGAAATCTCCGAGAGCCTCCGATTAAAGTAATCTCTTATTGTGGGAACAGAAGATTTTTGCCACGATTTTATTTATTCTGTACAACAGACATCGAAAAATATTTATATTTTCGAAAATAAATATCGGCTCTTCTTTTGCATTACGAGTATATGCTTATCAAAAATCAAAATATCGATTAGGGGGAGGGATTCGTTTCGATTTTAAGTGCTGTATTTATCGCGTTGAATTTTTCTACCGTTTTTTCCATTTAATGGGTAAAGTGGATAGAAAGTATGTCGCGATCGTTGTCTTTTTCTAGACACTTTTTCTAGACTTTTTCGATCCGATCTTGAATCTTGTATCTTGAATCTCGAACACTTTCTTTTATATTTATGCGTCATCTCGAGTTGATCGATATGAAACGATCGAAAATTAAACGGAACGGATCCGGCACGGCCACGCTCTCGATCCGATAATAGGATCGTTACGTAAAAATATCTTCCTTTCTCTTCTTCTTAGTCGATGTCAAGCTTCGAAAATGGTATCGTTGTGCATATAAATTATGGATATAATTGCGTACACTATAATCGCTGGCTAATAATAAGAAGCGTACAAATCATACAAATCATTATTCACTTGGTTATTAAGAATCGTACGGGCTATCTCGTAACGAATTCTTCGCTACGTCTATATCCTCGCCATGCTTTCTAATTGCGTTAATATCCGCGAGATGGACGGAGCACGAGAAACCCGACAATTTCATTCGCGCAAAATTAGGTGGCCGATCTTTTAATTAACCGCTTTAACCATCGACTAGAATTAAATTAATAATTGTAAAATATTTCGATAAACCGCGCTTCCTTAAACTACCACTACATCTGCAATTTTTCTTCGAACAATCGTAACGAATAAAAACGCAATACCAAGCGAAGAAACAGACCAATCGAAACGATCCAATCCAAAATCCAGATCTAAGTCCTCGATTCGATAAGAACGAATCGTGCGATCCACGTCCACGCGAAAACGTCTATCCGCTTGTCGTCGTTCCTCTTCGACACGAACCCACATCAGCGGCTCATTTATTCAACCGGTCGACGTGGAAGTCGCCTACCAACGGTGGCCCCGTTCCACCCTCTTCTCTCCCCCTCGAAACCCCTCACAAGAGGGCGAGGGGGCGGCAGGGCAACGAGAAGACGTGGCTCATTACGCGGCACGGCCCTCTTTTATTGTTCATTACCGTAATGAGGGGCCCGAGACGCTGTGCGTTGTCGCGTTTCGGATTAGCCGGCGATCAATTAACACAGGCGGCCACAAACAGGGGAGTGGGGAGTAACCCGAAACTGGAAAATAAATAAAAGGGGGGGAGAGGGAGAGGTCTCCTCTCGTCTCTGCACGGGTTGGGGATCTTGGGGCGGGGGGGCATATAATCGGCACCGAATTCGAGAGAATGCGAGACACGTGTATTAATTTCACGGGACGGCTCGTAAAACTCGTGCCTTTACGATTCTAGCGCAGATACCAGGCGTGCGTTTGCCTCTCCAGTCGGCCAGTCAGACAGGTAGGTACAGGTTGGTTACAGGTAGAGGTGTATCCGATATGCTGCCCCGAACGTTTATTTAAAACACCTTTTCCACCGGGGCTCCGTGAGTAATATTACTACGCTGATACTTGTGTAGGATCCTCGTTTTTACCTCGTCCTTCTCTTATTTTCAAGTTCCAAGTTTTTTTTTTTTCGCCTTCCTTTTTCTTTTTTCGCGTCTTTCAGGCGAAATTTAAGGGAGGCGAGGAGTATATGTATATATTTTTTAAGAAATACGTAATGGATCGATACGTTTATCACGATTACTTTCAAAGAAATTTGCATCTACTCGTATCACGAGTTGTGATGAATATCGCGGCAGAAAATTCCATTTAAATTCGACGATTGAAAAGTGTAAGAAAAACGAGCTACTTATTTCGGGTTAAACGTGTATTACTATACCCTCCGCAACGCGCACGCATAGAATCGACTTCGAGATCGTATCATCCGCTTTTCATAATAGGAGAATCTTTAAGATATATGTAATTTTTTCGTTCGCTTCATGTGTATGCTTCATTTTTAAAAGGATAACGCGATAAATTACGAATAACGTAACCACGTAAACAAAAGAAAGACACTATGATAATTCGACGATAATTCGAATTTATACAATTTCCATAAAATGATCAGTTACGCTAATTCGATCCCCGCCTCCCACTCAATTAATCTCGAGCCTCGTTCAAAGCCTCCTCAAGAACAACAAGAACGAAGCCGCCGCTTCTTTTTACCTCCTCCCCGTTTCTTTGTTCCAATATCGGGCGGAAATTACGTATTTTGTCGGCTCGACTTTAAAAACAGTTATAATTCATCCGCGAGTACGTTCTTGCCGCGTTGTTTTGCCACCTCCTCGTTTCTCGAGCAGCCATCGACGTGCCATCAAACGATCGGTCGAAACGGTCTCGTGAGAACTACGATCGATCGAAATCCGGGCCGTTTCTTCCTGTTCGGCTAATCCCTCCTCGAAAGACGACGCATCGCCGTGTAACGAGGGATCAACGCCTGTTTTATCACGAAAATCATCGTTCATTCCGCCTCGTTTCTCCAATCGTTCCTTTTCTTTTCTTTCTTTCGCGGCGCGGATTTCTCGCGCGCGCCTTCTTTACGACGCCAATTACTCGATCGGAGGAACGGTTGCCGGGGATATTGACGACGTTGGGTTCCCGTTACTTGGCCAGGCAATCATGCAGTCCGATTTGCCCTCGAAATCGAACCGAAGCCGCCTCTGACTTCCCGCGGCCGTCTGTTATGTCAATAACAGTAACCGCGATTGAATGGAATCGGTGAAAGGGCCCTCGCTCTGGATAAAATCGTTCGCTTTATTTCCCGAGTTAACTTCCGTCCTTTTGAAACGTTGTCACTTTTTCTTTTTCTTTTTTTTCTTTACTTATTTATTTCGTGTATTGGAGTTCAGAAAAATTACGCGGAATTTTAAAATTCAGATTTCTATCCAGATTTTTTCACTTGTAAAAAATTATATCGATTCGTACGATCTTGTTCGTTTTTTTATAAAATAAAATATCTCTTTAGATAATTATTTCTCACGTATTTTCCTCAATTACCATAGGTTAGCATGAAATATTACAGGAGAGTACGGGTTAAAAATTAATACTTGCTTGTATATCGATACATATGTTAAGAAGTTTCTCTTATAAAATGTTCATAAATATGGAGGGAGAAAAATCGTTGAACTAGCGCCACTCGATGCATTCCCATTATGCTATCCACGATAGCAACGCGTCCCCCAGTGTGGTTCAATCGGATGCAGAGCGTAATGAAGAGAAACTCGAAGATCGATCTCGTCGGCCCGGAACCCGTTTTCTCCCCCACCAAACCCGCCATTGTCTAATTTATTCGAATGATCGTGTAAAGACCGTCTCCCGTATAACGTGCACCTGTAAACGCGAAACCTGTGGAGGAGGAACACGGGTACCACAAAGCGTCTCGCTAATAACGACGCGATCGGACTCGTAAAAGCTGCCGAACGAAAACCGGGCCCCACGACCGATTCCAGAGGATGCGCTCCCTCTCTCTCTCTCTCTCTCTCTCTCTCTCTCTCATCCTCCTCCTCCACCATCTTCTTCTTTTTTTCCACGTCCCATCTCCGACCTCGGCCGACCTCCTCGACGTTTCATCCTCGTGGACCCACGCCTCGAGACTGATCTTTCGATCGCCGCCTCCAATAAATGCAATTAATGATCTGTCACGTTTGATCCTTGGCCAACGATCGGCTCGGGTCCTGTTTCAACGAGCCGACCGCGTACAGATTTTCGATACACGTGTTCGTTTGTGTGTGTGTGTGTGTGTGTGTGTGTGCGTGTACCGTGTGCATACCCGACTGTTTTTATAGGGTTAGGCGAGAAGGACGAGAATTTTTATTTCGACGGATAATCGGAATCGAGATTTCGAGAGAAACGAAAGGAGGGGGAGGGGAGAAGGATACGAGAGTTCGAGTGGTCGTTTTGCGTCGAAGAATGATCCTCGTGGGCTCGTGTTTCGCGATTCGTCATCGCGATGCTTCGTGGATCCCGGGGATATCGGGCCGATCTAATCGACGCCTCATTAAGGATCTACCTAACGTCGCTTGCGGTCAACTTGCAATGCTGAGTCAGTGGTTCTCATCTCCTCTACTCTTTGTTGGAAAAGAAAGAAAGAAAGAAAGAAAAAAGAGAAGCGTATTTCTTGTCGCAATATTTCTCTCTGGTTTAGAGCTTAAAAAATAGAAGAAGAATCGAGGAATTTTCGATATTAATCCTAAACTTGTATAATCATATACACAAGATACAAATTAAAATTATAGATTCGTTGAAACGATATCGATCTTAACATTGTGATTTCGAAAGTCTGAATAAAAATAGATCCAACTTCATCGAGCGTTTACTTCTCACACAATTCATGCTCCACTTCTGATTGTATCTGGGGCACCGATCTCAACCCGATTTACTACTCTCTCGAATCGGCGCAAATCTTTCGGCCGATGCGTAGAAGTTCAACGTCCCCGTGTAATTACCGCGAAGTGGTTAAAGACGGACGACACGTAAACCGTCGAACGAGAATTGCGGATCGAACGGTCACGTAGCGATCGAACAAGAAGGTGGCAATCGAGACGATTACGAAACGGTGAAACAGGAGAGAAAAAAATATGAAAGGGTAAAGAAAAGCGTAAAATCCATCGAAGAAGAAGGGACGACCACCGATTGAAATGATCGATCGATAATTACGAGTTCGGTGAACGGTAGTGATTTCCTCTTTGCTCCATACCTTCGTTGCAATACCTTCGTGCTTACTTATCTCGATGAATTCTGGCCAACGTGTTTGCCAGGAGGAAACGATATAACATTTTTCTCGACCGACTCGTCGTTTCCTTCTAAAATTGTATTTTAGACGAATCGTGACGTTAAACATGGAGTTTTATCTGTTAAATTTCGAGTTCATATTTGTTACGCGGGATACAGGTGTTGAAAATTTTTATCACCGAGCAAAAGAATTATACGTTAGATCGATAACTTTTTATCGGATCGAAAGGGTCCGCTGACACTTACACGATAACACACGCCCACACGTATAGTTAAGTGGCTCCAGTGGCTAGACAAATTGAGCTATGAAATTTTACTTTACGTTATCTAAATCTGTCCTCTTTCATCTAGATAATCCTATCTTTAATACGTTTCCAAACAATTAAATGGTAGCAACCTATCTAGGGATCCCTAATTACATTGGAAATCCCTAGATAGTTCATAAAAACTACTTATTTAACAAATTCTAAACATTCGGATATTCAAATTTTCCCTACATCGTACCGATCTTAGACGTAATCGTAAACGAAATTGCAAGCATTCGATGTATTATTTTCCACAAAGAAATCGATGAAAAACCACTACGCTTCGAGCCACTCTGCAACGCGTTGCAAAATCAGATAAAACTGACTCACGCACGTCAAAACGCAATATTTTCGCGCGCGACAACACCTTTCGAGACGAAGACACCGAGGAACGTCTCCCACGAGAGCTTGGCCTCACATGCCCGTCGTCGTTTCCTCCCCTACATCCCATCCGGTTTTCCTTTTTTCTCTCTCTTTTTCTCTCCCTCTTCCGCCGCAACGACCAATAATCGTAACATCTCCGTGAGGAATTCCAAAGATCCGTGCCGCGATCGGCCTCGTCTCTAATGAGAAAGCTGTCCACCGGCCTATTCCAACCCGACCCACCTTTCCTCGTCCTTCCAAACAGTGTGAACGCTCGGCCACCTACCAGATGATTCACGCTCATGCCCATCCACGTGGAAAACGAGGCGGTGGAGATGGAGCGCGATCGGATACGCGCGTGTACACACCGGTTGTGACACGGATCCGCTCGTTGGAACCGCCTTTTCCCCTTAGGCCCGTCAACTTTGGAAAAAAGGAGCATCTGAGACCGTTGCACGCCGAGGGGGTCGAGGTTGAATCGTTGCTCGATTAATATAGCGAGCAATTAGTCGCGATGATCTTTCGTTATCCTAGCGAATGCGATCGGGGCAAGTTGATGGCGGTTGATTATAGGATGGCAACTTGTCGTGTGAACCTCTCTTTCTCTCTCTCTCTCTCTCTCTCTCGTCTTTGGGATTGCGTAAGTTGGGTTAATTTGTAGGGAGATTTCACGTTGAGACAAGGATCTTATCAGATTCGTTATTTTTTTTTTCTAAACTTTTCTTTTCTTTATCATTGTGGCGTTAGAAAATGATCGATAAATATATTTGTAATTATTGTACAAATAACTCAATTTTTTTTATAACAAATTTATTGCTAATTTTTGATATTGATCAAAGATAATTATGCATATTGTAAAGATTAATTATATTTTTCTCATATCGTGTAAAATTAATACAAACTCTGTTGAAATGGCCGATCGATTATAAGATTATACCAGCAATCGATACTAAAGATCGATATTGAATCGACTAAGCGATTCTATTCGAGAATTATTCCATTAATTAAGTTTAAACCCAAAGAAAGGGAAACTTTTCTTCGAAAAGTGAGCATTCGAAATTAAAGCATTCGACGTTTATCTCTTCTCATACACCCTTCGTGTTCGCGTTAACGATAGCTTTCGCGATGTCCAATGCCTGGTAAAGTGCCAGTATCCGCTTACACGGGATCCACGAGTTTCGTGTTAAAAAATAGTAATACCACGATCGGTCTCGATTACCGGGATCGTGTTCACGAAGGATGAGCCGCCTTTAACCGCGCACGGCGGCCGAAATTTCGCGGCGTCGGCGTTGCCGGGCTTAATTTTCGTCCATTCGAAACAGGCGCCCGATAAGAATTATCGTATTAGCAGCCGAGCAGTCGTTCAATCGAGATAAACACACGGGGGACGAGCGAATGGAATAAATACCAATCGGCGGGGCTCTCTGATCCGACAATCTGTCGCTCGCTTGGAACATCTGTCGCGACTCTTTGTCGAATTATTTCGCCTCGAATTCTCGATTAATTTCTATAACCAATTATACGCCGCTCTTGTTTGATTTTAATTCATCCATTTGCCATATTATTTTGTTGTTTCAATGTTTTTTTTCTTTTTTTTCTTTTTTTTTTTGCGTTAAAAATTTGTTCACGCTTCCAAAAGTTCTCGTCTCGTTTCTCATATCGATGATATTGTATACACAGCAACGAGTAATTATTTTAACCGATACTTTTTAAGTAATTTCTGAAAATCTTGAAGATCTTCGTCGTCTGCCTATATTTCGTTTTCCTTTTTTTTAATTTTTTCGATGACTTTTGCGAAAGTTTTCGCTACTTCTAGCGATGATATCAGCGATTAAACGACGGGACAAAATGGCGGGAAACAGGGTCGAGGGCATAGCCGCGGGACAGGTATCGTCCGATTCTTTAAGAGGCGAGCGTATCGTTGGAATTTCTATTGAATGGAATTCCTCGATGCGTCCCGCGAAGAATCGAGTTACGAACACGAAGGTCGTCTATTCTCGTCCCAAGAATATAATTGCAATTGCATTTAATTACTTAACCGCGGGATAAACGATTCGTATTTACGAACGAATATATCTCCGTTCGAAAGTATCTCTCTTCTAATACATCTCAAATCATTGAAACTGATATTATCTCTACAAAAAAAAAAAAAAAAAAACACACAAACAGATACAACATCAATACAAACTCAAATCGTATACTCAAAACTCTCAACAACATTCTTCTCTCGATTCTCCACTCATCGAACCATCAAAATTCATCATCGAAATTTCCTCCTCCTCCTCCTCCTCCTCCTCTCTCGATACTCTCGCTGCCGTCGAAAAACCGGTGGTCGTTTCACGTCGAATTACACGAAAACATCGGGGCGGCCTCGTCCGGGAGATCGACGATCGTTCACTTGGTCGTGTTTTTGATCGGGGCGCGTTGCGTCCAGTGTCCCAGGGGCGGTCGTGTCTCGTCAACGGGCCACCGGCATGGCCGGTCGTCCCGAGGTAACGACCCGCGGGGTCACAAGAAGAGGAAAGGTACATCCGCGACGGGAGGAGGGAGGGAGGGGGCCGCGCACGCCCGAGTCGCGCCTCGGCTCGAGTCGGATCAACGCGGTGAGGAGAAGATTCGGCGTACGATCGACGAGGGAAGGTAAAAAGGAGATGTTCGAGCCGAGATTCGATCGGTGGGTCCCCGCTCTTCCATCTGTCGATGCTTGCTCTCTCGGATCCAGTGGAGCCATCCAACGAGTCATCCTCTCGTATACGGTTTTCGAGCGGGGCTGTGTGTTGGTGGCGAGGCGAGGAGAAGTTCCGTGTACCGTGGAGTCTCTTGGAAGAGGAGGAGGAGAAGGTGCTACAAAGAGGAAGATAGGGATATCGTGATCGATGGAGGCGTAAGAGGGAGAGAGAGGAGGGAGAAGGAAAGAGCGAACGCGATGGAGAAGGAAGGAGGAGAGGAAGTTGAAGAAAGATGGGGTGAGGAGGATGTGGAAGAAGGAGAGATAGACGAACGGTTCGAAGAGATCGGGAGTTCTCGAGGAGATGCCAGAGTTTCTTCTCTCTCTCTCTCTCTGTCTGCGTTGGAAGGAGAGTGGACGCAGGCGAACCTCCGATGGACCACCTACCGTTCCTGATCCGATCTTCGTAACGCTCGTCCGTCTGTCCGTCTATCCTCGCTCGCTCGCTCGCTCGTCCCCGTCTCGCGATATTCCGCGTCGCCCTTGCCCCGATGTTCCCATCAATAACGCTTATAATGTCTAATTAATCACAAATTATCTAGATCCCCGGTCAAAAAGTCGAGAGAAAGCGAGTTTGCGTCGATACGGATTGCGGGCGGATGTGTCAATAACAATAACAGGTTGGTTTGAGGCGAAGAAATTCGTGCGCTATTTGTCAAGCCGAATAGGTCGTGGAATGATGATGAAATCGTCGAGAGTGGCGGCCATCTTTCGCTCGGCCGTGTTATATAACCGATTAATTAATCGTCTCGTTAAGCGAGCGAGGCGCGTTGGATACGGCGCGGGATTAGCCTCCCCGATCATTAATTTTCCCGTATTTAAACGCGCCCCGGTTCGCTTCGTCCGGATTACCAATTTGCTTTTTCCACGAACCTCGGCCACGAATGATTTATGAAGAGTCACCTGCGTGTGGATTGAATCCAATCCGAGCGACCGATGAATACTACCAGCTTCTACAAACTGTATAAAAGGGAGGGGGATCATTGTTCGATCTTGCCTACGCTTCCTCCTTCCACCCTCGATGGATGATATATTCGCTCGACCACGAGAATGCGTCGAGTCTGCGCGCATGCAATAATAAGCGCCACCGCGTTTGTAGCCAGCAAGCTTGTTCACCAATTCTCGTCGAATGATACGACACGTAGGAGGATATATCCACCACGCGGTGTATCCAGCTGTTAGATTATTCGTTGGACCATCGATCCCTGTGCGTGGGGGATTTTCTGCAAACAAAAGGGACGGAAAGTTTTCGAGTTCTGTCGTATGCTCGTTAATTCTTCTTTCGGCTCGAGGACGATTATATTGGCGTTTAATCGAATTCGCTTTAATCCTGTGGCTAGTGGGATAATCTAATTGATTTGATTGAAGGCGAGCGTATTGCGAGCGAAACACGGAAATTCACGATTGCATTTCGGAATTTTAAAATCGTTCGACGATGGGAACGTGAAAGGGATAAATTGATTTATGGCCACCGTTTCTTTGAAAAATGAATATCGCTTCTCTGCTCGGATAGATACTCCTCGAAGAGATGAATTTATTAAGACTCGCGCCAGTAGGAGATTATCTCTTCGCAGTTTCGTACGTTCTCAAGGTGTTCGACAAGGTATGATTAAAGTTGGCTCGATCGACACTACCAACCTTTCATCTTGCGATTTGGAAAACGTGAAATTAACCGAATATACCGAAACAACTGTGTAAGTAACAAAACACGTTATTGATTTCGCCCATAGCCATCTTCCTGTTTTCAACAATTGAACAAAACTACACTATTTTGACTTTGGCACTCCATGATCTAATTCTATGATCTAAACAAGACAGATCATTGGATGAAAAAACGATGGAAATCTCTGGAAATGAAGAAAAACATACAAACATTCGATCAATATTCGATCGAGCGTAATAAAAGTTCTACGGAATTGAAAATTACGTTTTTATTAATCGTCTGATCCGATCAATAGTTGATCGATCGATGGTAAACCTGGTTTCGAGCCGCCAAAATTCATCGTCCCGGATCGAAAGGAGGAACGATCTATCGGGGAAACACGGCAAAAGTTCCCAGGAATCGAGGTTCGGCGTGGGCAGAAACGCGGCGACGAGCGCAGGGAATAAAGAGCCGGGCAGGTATCCAATTAAATCTGTAGCGTGTATCACGGTTATAGAGAGGGGATTTTTTTGTTCGGGATCACGCTAGGCGGTCCAAGAAGGCCCCAACACCACCGTGGAATCGACGAAAGGCTCCTCTGTCTCTTCTCTCCTGTTCCCGAGGTGACGATAAAAAGGAAACGAACGTAGGAAACGGAAGGGCGGCGAAATCGGCGAAAGAGAAAGGGCAGAATCGGGATGAAAATGGCACAGGCGAAAGAAGGAATGAGAAAGAGGAGAAGGAAGAGATAGAGAAGGTGCGAGAGTTAATAGAATAAATGACACGCTCGTATCCAGGATCAATGTCGATCGCGGTGCGTGTCGAATCGTTTCGAGAATTAAATTCGTTCTCTCGCCATTCGTGTGTATGTGTGTGTGTGTGTGTGTTCATTCGTTGTTTTCTTTCTTTCTCTCTCTCTCTCTCCTTCCTTCTACCACTTCCTCCAGATTTCACGCAGTACTCGTAAAAATCGGGTCGGTGGTGAAAGAATGGTGGTTGAAAACTGTTTGCGCTCCTCGTTAATTTCTCGCTCCTCTCGAATATGAGAGTTTTATTTATGTCGTTCGATCCTTCTCGACATCCTCGGGATATCTTGTTGTAATTGGTGGGCCGAGAGGAGCTCGTCGCTTTTCATTTTATCGCGAGGAAACCGGTTGTCACCGATGGGGAATCATCGACGGTGATGAAACAGACGGTTCTCTTTTTCTTTTCTTTTCCCTGTTCAACGAACGAACACGCGATTACGGGAAATTAATCGAAGGAGGAGGGTGTGAAATCCGGGGACGGAGATTTATTAATCGAGTTTTATTAATCAGAACGTTAATTCGAATCGTCTTCGTTCAATCTTGATCCGAACGCCGCGAGTGTTCGTATGTCTTTTTCCTTTTCCTTTTTTCGTACCCTCCTCGTCGATCTTCATAACGACGATGATCTCGATCTCGAAATAATTTGCAACTTTCTTTTTCGACTCGAAAACAAGCAAACGAAACAGTTGGGTTTTCTCTTATTAAGAGAATCCTTTCTTTTCGCGATCGAAAAAAAAAAAAAATGGAAAATTTAGAGATTTAAAGAAATTTATACAGGGAAACGAAGCAATGATATACGGAGGAATATAGAGATATGAGAGTTTGAGTGTTCGCTTCGTCTATAAATCCAAAGTACCGTCCATAACACCTAGCCCGTATTATAAAAGTTGAAGTCGTAAAAGCTCGCTCCTGCGACTAATATCTATCCATCATTATTATTTAATAGTCTCGTTATTGATAAGTAAGTCCGGCCCTGTTACGGTGCAAACAACGTTTTATTGCGGCGAGTGTTAAAGAAGGTTAAAAGGAAAGAGAGGGAAAGTGAGATGCTCGTCTTCTTGCTCCTCTCCTTAATGAACAAAACTGCTTAACGCCAGGCTTGATAAGAAGTCAAATTATCTCCGGCCGCTTAGAGCGGCAACCGCCGTTTCATCGTTTCGTTCCTCTCTTCCACTACGATACTTACTTACTTACTTACTTACTTACTTACTTACTTACTTACGGCACGGGAATATGTAGCGAGCTGCAGTACACGCGGCCTCGTTATATAAATACTCGTTTAATTATGTTGATCTTTAACGGTCCCAGTTTTATCGGCGTTCCACCCTTCAACAGGTCCTTGGAAACGGAGTTGATTTTGCGGATAATATACGCCATTAAGGTGGAAATTATCAGTGAATCACGTTATTAGAACCGTTACATCGCGCCTTCGGCGAGATATCGGCAGCCTGTTATCAGTTCCGTTTTCTCTTATAGTTACCCTCTATAACGTGTAATTGGTTTATTGATTATTGTAATTAGGAATATTGGAATACGATGGAAAATTATCGCGTGTCTCGAATGATGAAATTTCAATTTACGAATATTTATTCGTTGACTAATAATTCTTAAAGTAAATTCTATCCTTGTAGCTACAAAAGATTCGAGAGTCAAGTTAAAAGCTCGAAATTCAATTATTGAAATATATATATATATATTCGAAAACGTGCTCTCGAACTCCTTAAAACGGGTTCTCTTTTAAAAGAAAGAGGAGCCCCTCGAAAAATTAAATTCAACTTATAGTAGATTTGCCACCGCTTCCGATCGATCTCGCGTCGATGCACGGAAATATTAGCAGAAATTTCGCCGGGAATGTTGTCCGTCCGCGCGGCGGCTATCCATCCGCGATGCCTCTTATGCGCTTGTATATACTAGCGTAATGATGGTTTATGGCCGATGGAGGCGCGGACCCCGTGGCGGCCGTGTTGGACATGCGGTAAACCGCAGAACGCAGCCGCGGCAAAACCTACGGCGAAACAACCGCGGACAGGAATCGCCGGTGGCTTGCGAGACGATGCGCGTTAAGCTTAATTACCTCGTCCCCTGCGCTCCACCCTGCAAGGGCCGCAGCCACCACCGCGGGGAGCCGTCGTAAAATTCGTCGACCCTTTATGAAATTTTATTATCGGGTGGAAAGCCCGGTTTTCGATGCGGAAATACGATTCGAGGTTTATCGGGTGTCAAAAGGAGGGGAGAGGGAGGGAGATATACATTTGCATTTGTCGGTGAATGGTTGGAATCCTGTTCCAACATTGGGAGGCGTAATATAGTGGTGGTTCGGGTTATTTTCGGGTCGGAAGGTGTTGAAAAATTACGTGGAATTCGAGAAGGATGATGGATATTAATTTTCAGATAAGCGAGGTAAAAATGCTGGGATTTCTAAATGGGATATTGGGATGGTTTAAAAAAATTGACCTATGCACACTTTGGGATAAGTTCTCTTGACCGTAATTCCTAAAAATAAATTTATGACAGAGAAATAAAATGTTTGATAAGTTTCATTTTTAACATGTTTAACAGTTGATCGAGATTTAAAAAATTCACCAAACAGAATTGTTAAATTCCTCCTCGCATAAACAAAACCTAACCTCAAAAGTAGAGAATCGTTTTCATAAACGTTTCAAGAATACAATGGACAAATACATGCTCAACAAAATAAATTTCATTTTTAATGTATTTGACGGTTGATCAAAATTGCAACAAATTCGCCAAACAAAATGTAATTAACCTCAAAATCGTCTCTATAAACTGACACACGATGCACAAGGAGGACGAATTTGGCCGAAAAGAGAGATTCGTCGATTTATCGTGACGCATTGTATCACGCCACGTAAACTCATCTCGTTGGATTCGTTTGATCGAGCGCCGCAGTTATTGCCTCGGCCGATATCTGCTCCCGCATCTCCGGCTAATGATTATCGACCCCTCTTTATTTTTCTATTCTGCCTTGCACTCGCGCTTCTCGCCCGCGGATCGTATCCTCGCGACGTGTAACGAGTCATCGACGAGACAGGCCTTGGCCTTAAAGTAAGATGGGCCATATCCACGAGCGGATATCGGGCCCGTATCGAGGATCATGACTTTGGGCCCGCGGTGTAAATCAAACGATGTAATAAAGATCGATCGTTGCGGTGCCCCTTTTTAATCCGTGAAACTCGTGCCGGAGAACTCGTTCGCAACAATGTGATACATTGTGATGGAACGTGATTGTGCGCGCGATAAGAAGGGTGAGGGGAGATGAAGAAAGATTTGTTAAGAAGGGATCAGTGTGCAGCAGTTTCTGAGTTCGATTATCTCGCGATGAAGATAGACTCTGTCCGGATGCAAATGGTTTTCTTTTATCCGAGCGATCGGTAATATTACGTTAATTGTCTAAATGGTTAACTCGAATTAATGTTTTCTGATGTAAATTTTTGCAGCGAGATCGAAGAAAGAGCTTGCTATAAATCAAACTAGGATTAAACCAATAATTATTATTCGATTGATTTTAATTAAGTTCAAATATAAAGTGATTCTTTTTTTTTTTTCTTTTTATTTTATTATATTGTAACGTTCGTCATTCGGTAATAAAATGTATCGACGTAACGTGAGTATAAAAGTATAAAAACCATTGTGTTGAATTATGAATAGAGACACTTCACGATCGAGTAAAATATTATCGGATACGTTATAGCATCGTAAACGATTCTCTAAATACGACACTTCGTCGAAATAAATCCTCCTGAAATGTTTCTCACTCTCCTCGCTCGCGTTATTCCCCGGGACCCGAAGCCAACATCCGAATGAATTATGTCGAGAAGAAACACGAGGTCGCGCTGACTGAGCTTGTCAAGCACAATTTATAAACTTGTATCTGCATTAACATGAATTATAGATCATTTATTACCATTATTTCGGCCGTGATTCCGTTTGACGTAATCTCTTTTATCGTATCGCCGCGGTGATCAACTCGAAATAATAATTAACGATCGTTCGACTCGCAATTCCAAATATCTCTCTGTCGTGACTCGTTTGTTTTTATCGTTTTTATTACTCACGTCAAATTAACGAACAGATTTAACAGAGTTACCGTGTACGAACATGTTATCTCATCTACCGTTGAAAGTAGCTCAATTTCCTTACAGCGAATTTCCTTGGAAGAATAATGACATCGTCAACGGAATATTGTCGTTGCTAGATCGGACAGAGACATGTCACGTGACGCTATGAAACGATCACGTGATATTAGGAGAATACATGACGTCACACTATCCCCACTACCATCGGATAAGGATTACGTTTGATTTAGTTGAAAGTAGTCACGTGACGTGCCTCTATTTAGCAATACCAGTAGAGATAATGACATCGCGTATTCTCCTTCTGCGAAAAATTCGTCGAAGAGGGGAATCGAGCCACTTTTAACGGACTTGAAATCGAATTGAGAAATCGATAAAATCAATAAAATGAGTGGTTATTATTTTTCTACGTCGTTGCAAGGGAAAATTACGTTATTGCGGACGAGGGACAGCTTCTTGACGAGCTTTGTAAGAGGAGACTGATACGCGTGCGCAAAGTTATCGAGTTCGAGGTTAGGATAATTAATAATTCGATATCCGTAATATCGACATTGCTCCCTCGATTCTAAATGATCTCACGTTCTGGATCAGACTTTCAGCGTGCCGTTTCGTGGAGCATGAGATGATAATTGCGTAACACGCGTGTATACACGCACACCATCGTATATCTAGACATTAATAGGATCATAATCCGTTTTAAACGGTAATTTTATCGTTCGTGCCGATCTTTATGTTTCTTTTTTCTTTCCTCTTTTTTTTTCTTTTTTCTCCCTCTCTTGAATTTTTTCGCCGGAGAAACGATCGATCACGGCTATTACAAGGTGCACGAAAATTATGCGTGGCTGTTGGCAGAATCAGTTCTGGTAAACGTTTATTATTATTCGTCCGGTTTTGATGATGCTCTTTATTGCCTTTTTCGAAACGGTATCCGACATTTCGCTCGATACCGTTGAGTTGGAATTTATTAAACGTGTCGTATATATAAAATCCAGCGGCCACTAATGAGGCGATTAAAAATTTTTCAAGACTTTGTAATTAACTTTTTTATTGACGAAATTATAAGAAATCATCGAATTCAAAAAAGTGGACGAACGAGCGTTGGAGAAAATAAATAAACGAGTAAACATCGTCAAATAACAATTCGTATCCGTTCAAACGAAACATCTTTTTCACGATCCACGAAAAGAATCGATACAACATCGAAAAAAACGAGGTACAAAATCAAAACGGTTTGATGCATCGTCCGTCAAAGCCTCGTTTAATCCATCCACGAAAGATTCCTGGCCACCATCATCGCCACGATGGTAATAATTAATTATAACTTCGTAACTTCGATTCTTAAACTCTCGAGCAATATCGCCGCTTTACACGATGCCTCTCGTATCGCGTGAAACCAAATCGAATCTTTTCCACGCGCGTTCCAATGATAGATTTCGATGAAGACCGAGCCGGATGAGAATTAATGATCGCGAATCCATGGGTTACACCGATCACAACCGATCTGGATTACCCTGCATCGATCAACGGTTCCGTTACGCATCGTGCACGATCGTTTTTCCGCCTCTTTCTCTCTTCTCCCTATCCCTCTTCCCTCTTTTTATTTCCTCTGATCGATTTGGCATTCGTTCACAACCGATTCCACGCTCGTCCGAACTTTGTTACGCTGCCTGGAGGCGAACATTGCGGAAGCGATCTGTTATACGCGAGGAATAAACAGGGCCCGCAACTTTTGGATTCGGTTGGTAGGTGTTTTTGCCCGTGGAACAGGTATATACCCCCTGCTCGCCGATCCTCGCCGATGCGATTTATGGCTTATGGAAGAGTTTTATTAACTCGTTTTGAATGGATGCACGGTGGTTTTTGCACGGGTACTTGTTACGTATCGAAAAGTATTGTATCTGTCGTCTTATTAGAAATATGGTTGTATCTTTCTTCTATGGATTCTCGAAGCTGTTTGTAACCAAGATTATTAACTCGTATCGTTACGATGAGTAGTATCGTTTGTAAAGTGGGGGGAAAAAAAAAAATAATAGAAATTAAAGATCGATATCTTCTTTTTCAAGATGTTTGAAAAAGGCAACGAAACGTCTGAAGTATAATATTTAATAAGGTATTCGGGGAATAAAAAAAATATCATAAATAAAGTGAAAAGAAGAACAGTTGTAGACACGAGTGTGATAGCTGCGTGTCTCTTCCATCGTTACACCAATTTCCAACCCCCAAGTAACACAATAAAAATTGTCTCGTTTTCGTTAGACACGGATCCCTTATAGATTTTTCGAGTGGGCGAAACGGAAGCCGTGAAATATGACACTGAGCCATCGATCAATCCCAAGAGATGTTCACGATCGGCTGGATCGGTTTACGCACGATGAGGGTGCGCTATCGATCGACGATAGGATGTAGAAAAGAGCCGTCTGTCGCCACTGGGAAAACAACAAGTGTCCTCCGCTACCCTTCACCCTTATGTCACCCCTCTTTAACTAAATTGTCCCTCGACACCCTCTATCGTATCCCTCGTTTTACAAGATTATCGAGATCATCTCGTGAAAACATGGTGTAGAATCTTAACTGTAAATTATCTGATTCGACAAGTAACAGTCTATTAGAGTTGTGCAATCAGTGACTTAGGTATAAAAAAATACCAAATTTCGAAAATCAATTCGATTAGTATACAAATAGTAACATTAACTTTGGTAGAATTTTAATATTATTAAACGTCTTATTACTTTAAATCAAGGGATAAAAAGGAAAGCGATATAAATTTTAAGAATTAAATTCCTCAACATCTCGATGATGATTCATTGCCTCTTACCAAATACCACCTTCACCTTTCCACCCACATCTGCATTTTCTCTCGCGACATCATCATCGTCATCGATTCAACTCGAGGTCGTAACTCAAGCTAACAGCAGGGCACCTATGTAACGCAACTCTCTCTCAAAGATTAATCCGTTCCTTGCTTTCCACCTAAGCAGATATCCCGTAATAATGGCGGCTCGTTCAAACTGGTCCACCGGTTTCGTCTTACGTTTTGGCGCCACCGGTGTTAACGTCGCGGCTTAGAGGATAAACGAAGAAAGATTGGCCGAAAGGGGGGTTTCGGAAACAGGAGAGCCGCAGGAGAAAAAGAAGCGGCGAAAGAATGGCAGAGCAAAAAGCTCTCGGATTACGAGCTGTCCACGAGCTGTCGCACGTGGGTATCAAGCGCGTGCTGGATCACGCTTGAACACACGAGATTCGTCAAAGCTTTGACGCCAATTATCGTTCATTGGCGTCGACCATCATTCGTCCTCATCATCTCAATTTTATTTCGCGAGGTTTGAGAGATTTTTAGATATTGAACGATCATTATTTCATCGGAAACGGAGCAAAATTCGAAACGTAAATCGATCGATCGTGGATATTTTTATCAGCTGTCAAGAAATTGGTAGTTAATTTTAGAAAAATACTCTCCTTATCGAAAATATTCGTAAATTTCATTTCTTCTTCATTTTAAATTTGAAATAACGCCCCCCTGAATCCACTCGTCCTGAAGCCAGGCTCAACATCGACAATACAGCATTTAATAAAATCGTGCCCACGCCAAAACCTGCGCCAATGGGCGAGTCTAAAAGCGGAAGTACGATGAAAAGGGCGATGAGGAGGCGCGTGGAGCGCAAAGGGGTCAGGGGTAGCCCCATTTAAATCGCTGTGCTGACAATGCCGCTGTGATTGCGACAGATGCGTGGTCGCGCGTGTCCCTTTAAAAGGACGTTTCCGCAGCCCTCGTGTTCCTTCTCCCCCAACCTCATCTCATTCACCGCTGAAAAACGAACACAGGTGCGTGCCACCGGGGTTCCCCATTCACGCTCGTCGACCCCATCTCTCTCCTTCTCTCTCTTCCTATCTTCCTCCTTCTCCACGCGCTAGTCCAGATGCGAAACATACGGGGGCGCCCTCGTTCGAGGACTCCATCGCATCTGCGGATCGAAGGTATTAACTTAGTATTCACGTGGCGTGTCGCTGGGATTCCAGGATTTAATGCGAATCGAACCAATTTACTCTCGTGATCTCTCGTTTCGAGCGCCTCCGGCTCTCCGTCGCTGCGACAGGTCAAATGCACGGTGTGGGGGGAGGCTATTAAAACGCGGCCGATGCTGGCTTTCACTTCTTCGACACGTACGTTCGAGGAATATTTATCAAGTGTATATATATATATATATTGTAGGGGAGGTTGGAGATAGATGACGTAAGGTTAGACTAGTTTTAGGGGGATCCTTTTTGGGGGATAGATGCGCACGTTTGGCGGAGGAATGCCGAGTATCCGCGGGACGGATAAACACGCGTTAGAGGCGCGGCTTTCGCGCTTTGGTTGGATACTAATGAGACGGTATGTTGACGAGAGGAAAGTCCATCGACTTGGGGCTGAAAGAGAAAGGGGGCATTGCGGCAACAGGAATGACAATTATTTCAGCATCTCTGGAAATCTTGGCGTGAAAACGCTTCTGCAGAGACTTCAACGACGTCGCATTTCTCGTGATTATATCTCCTCCGATTTCGTGCACCATTTTTCGTGCTTATTTTTACTATATATACGGCAACTTTCAATTCGATGAACAATCGAATACTCTTCGATCCATGACGCAACACCGAAAGGAAAAGTCGGGGACAAGCCGTTAGACAAGCACGGAATAAAGATATAGCTCGCGTAGATCGATCGAAGGAGGCGTGCGAGGAATCAATGGCTGAGCGTAACTTAATCCATTTTGACGTGGCCAGCCCTGAAAGCGCAATCTGTCGGATCTCCCCCCCTCCCCTCTTGAGATCGGAACGAGGGCCATTTGACGGGTCTCCCGATATTGGGCCCCGATTGGAAACTCGATCGAGGCTCCCTCCTCCCAGGCAGAACATTGGAAACGCGGTGTTGGAGAGAAAAAGGAAGAGAGAGAGAGAGAGGGGATATTCCTCCTCGTAATATCTGGCCGCTCGATCTACGATCGTATCGGACGCGATGGTACATCCAGCTTGGCAAACAGGAATCGCGATACTAGCCGGGGGCCGGCGTCTCGCGGCACAAAGCTCAAAACCACCGATTTATATTTATCGTGTATATATCCACGCTTGTAGAATCCGTGGTGAATTTTATCGCCGGTTCATCGCCGCGGCGTTCGATAAATTTCCCGCACCGGGGTACGTGACCGCTGCCGATCGTTATTCCCCGACCGATCGGAGCAATTTCGATTATTAAGTCGAGCCAACTATTTAAGGTTATGGGACAACGGGTAGAGGATCCTGTTAAGGGAAGCGGATACCGTTGATCGGTGTTTCCACTTAGTTAGCATGATGATGATCGGTGAACGAGTTTATTCCTCTTCCGCGCGAGATCCACGCCGGTGACACGATCGATCGATCGACGAATAATAATATCCGTGAGAAGTTTGTTAACGAGAAGAGAATTGTGTATGTATAACTGATGCGTAATAAAAATTATATCCAACGATTATAAATCGGAATATCTCGGTGTGTAATAACAAGGGATTTTATTATGGAGGTCGTCTTAATTTATTTCTGGGCTCGTGTCGTTTATATGGTATGAAATTAACGAAAACGATGGACTAGTACCGCTGGTTTCCACGGTATCTGGCGACTCGATCCGCGATCGTATCGAAACACGAGGTATTCCGCATGGCAAACGGGAGCCGTGATATCAACCGCTGCTCGAGAGCACACGGTGAACCTCTGTTATTACACCGGTGGCCGCCAGCGTCGGCAAAATGTTTGCCTCGAGGCGTCCGTTGGTCTCCTCGAACCGAGGGGGATCCCCTCGAGCTCGATGATACTCGAAAAAAAAGTGCTTCGACACCTCAACAAATTACGAACGGTTCATGCTAATTACTTCTCTCTATTGGCGCACCACTGAAGATAGGGAAGATAATTTCCTCTAACGAGTTATTATTTAAATATTTTTAAAGTTATACTGATGCAAAGTTTCCAATTTTACATCCCTGCTATTATTATTATTAAGTTGTTACGGCGTTCGAATTCTCAATATAAGAATTTCTTATATTCCTGCAACTTTGTATCGAAATACAAATACAAGTTTTTACGTAAGGATTCGCTTAAGATAATTGGTAATTGTGAATTCTTCGAGGTCGTTGAAATTATTTACCCGCGATAAAGAAGGGACGGTAGTAGAACGCGACAGAAAAATCCACGCGAATGCGAAAATTGAATAACTATCGATAATCGAGGTCCCCCTTTGGCCATTCTCACGCGTGGAGGAAACAGTTGCTCGTTCGCGCCCAAGGTAAGATGCTGGACACGCATAACAGCTCGTAGTTACCGGTGCACGGGCGTAGGTTGACGGGTAAACCGATAATCAGCGCATCCAGGGAACGACCGGTGCACCTATTAAGACTCAATAACGACACTTAATGGCTCAGGTGTCGGGAGTCCCTCCACGTGGACGGCGATGGCGTGAACGGCAGTGTGGGAAGCGAATTCAGGATAAGAGTAAGTGAGTTTCGTTGCATGACTGGCGTGACTAAGCTTCGCCTTTCAGTCGGCTGGCATCCGCGCAACGGAGGTCCTATCATCGAGAAAACGGAAATCCGTGCGTGTGTGGCCCGCGTCCTCCCGGAATTTCACGGTTAATCCAAGTTTCGAAATCACGATCACCGATGTCTCTTCGCCGTTGCCTCCTACTCGGTGGATCGTTGTTTCAACTTCGATTGTTTGGTTTTCTTGGTAAAGTAAATAATTTTCGAACTCTAGGTAAAAATAATTTTCCAAGTGGATAATTTTGTAAATACTCCTTTTTTTTTTTTTCGAACGAAAGTTCGTTTCTTGCTATTTCCTTCTCGCACGTCGTATTTTATCCATTTTTCTACGTTCAACGAACAAGATCGTACACGATTATTTCTAAACTTGTTGTTATTGATATTCACGTACCTATTCCACGAATTCCCAGTTTCGGGAAACGAAGAGATCCAACACGCCCCTCGTGACGTTTACATACGATCCTATGCTAACCTCGCACCACCATATTCTTTATCCCGTTATTACTCCAACGATCCTCTCCCCCTCAACTTCCTCCAAGAACTTGAAGCGATTAACGCTCGTGGCGAGGCGAGGAGGACTATCACAGCTTATCACGAAGCGTATTATCGTGATCGCGATCTCTCCTTAAATCCGCTCGCGGCCAAGACGTGTCCGCTTTCCCGCGCGTCCAATCTTCTCGACGCCTGTTCCTTCTCCTCCCGGAGAGGCTGGAAAACCTCGCCTTTTCAACCGGGATAGTAATTAGATATTCGTGTCGCTCCTTTGTGAAATCCGCTCTCCTTTGTAATTACCTTCGCTGCTGGTGAGGGGGCTGTTGAGGGGGTGGGAGGTGGCGCACGAAAACCGCAACAATTGGCGACGCGGTAATTAGAGGACTCGAAAGGAATCTGGCGGTGAATGGGTAACTGTACACGCTCGATTCTGCGGTATTGTCGGATACGATGTGAATATTGAAGTTTGGAACGTAACGCGAGAAGAGTAAGAGATTCGTGAAATCCTCTTTCCCGAGGACCGAACGAAATTGTCGAGTTTTTTAAAAGAAGCAAAAAGATAAAAGATATCGAGAGAGAGAGAGAGACGAGGAGATTGTGAAAACCTTTGTAAGAAAGGAAAGAAAAGATCGTTTCTGTTCGTTGACCAAATATTATCCATCTCTCCAACCAACCGGAAGTAATCAACGCGAGTCGAACGATCAACTCGATTTTTCCTTCCGAGGAGAATCGTGACGTTTCTTGGAAATGTTCGAACACGTTATATTCATAGCGTGAAAAGGAGAAAGGATGATAGTACAAGTGCGATGCAACGATCGTCGAAGATAAAGTTCAGAGCTGTGGTCTGTCGCGTACTATTCTACTCGATCGTCCCTCTACCGCTTCGAACGGAAGTAATCAACGACGGCGGGATCGCTCAACGGGGATTTTTCTTCGCGCCTGTTACGACCGTGCCATCAACAATTCACGCGTTCAGCTAGAATAGCCGGGCCAAAAGTTCCTAGTCACCCATCTATAAGCCCGGGATGCGGATAGCCGGAGCTTTATTCCGAGAATTCATGCGTTTCCTGCGTGTTTCGAGCCGCCGGCGAATGATCGAGAAAATGATCGTCGACAATCGAGCCAAGGCTCTCACGAGTTCGAGTTACGAGAGAGAGAGAGAGAGAGAGAGAGAGAAAAGTGAAATCTAGATAGCTACTGTAAACGAAGTTAGAAGAGGAGATTTTGTAAAATGTTTTATCGTGCTCGTTCGAAACTGTTTAATTTTACAGATTATTATAAAAGGAATAGACTTTTGAAGAAAAAAATAATGGATCTCGTTTCACATCTATTGAACGAACCAATCAAAATTCGTAATATGAATATTTTCGTGTAATGAAAACCACCATGGTATTTCACCACTATTTCATACCTTCCATTTCGCTCATTCAAGGAGGCTAGGAGGCCGACCTCGTAGTGAAAACTCGCCCTGTTTCCCAATCTACCCCCCCGCGAGGTAATCACAATTTCGCGAAAAATCACCGCGCTTCTAACCGAGATATTCTCGACCGCGGTAAGGCGTTAAAAATAACTTAATTAATGGCCGATAGAGACCTATGGGATAATTGGACGAGGGCAGTGGCGGCATCAACGCCAAGCGGAGAAACTATGATTAACTCGGCATCCAATTAGCTCGTATTAGGAGCAAACCTCGACGATCGGCGTCTCTCTGTGACCGTGCGCACTGTCCATTTTGCTTCCTTCTTTTTTCCTCCCTTCCCTCCTCCTCTCTTTTTTTTTCTTTCTTTCTTCGGTCAAACCGGTATGTACACACCGCGCCACAAACGTACGCGGCGTCTCGTCGTTAGATCGGAATTATCGGCGGATTGTTCGCGGTCCACGAATATCCCGATAATAGGCAGCCGGCCCATTACGTATGTATGACGTGATATTGGCTCGATTTCTTGCATTCGGAAAGGACGGTGTAGGCTGCCTCATTACCGTGCCACCGCGTTCGATACGCGGCCCGAGTTCTTGCCCGCTTTCCATCCACGGTTTTTTCGGCGACGATTTGTCTCCTATCCGCTTTCGAGACCCGCCTCGACACTTTGTTCGCTCCGCGGACAGCTCGTACGGGGGAATGTGTACAGGTATGTCGATTACGATGATGATCAGGGAGGAAGAAAAGTTAAAATATTTCAAGGATGGATATATTTATTATATATATATATATCAGGAAAAATATCCTCTAATTATCGGGTTTAATTAATATGTTCTTTGTTTATCTCTTCGAGCAATTATCTTTGGAATATAAGAACCGCGCGAGACGATCGATTTTAAAGGTGTATAACAATTCAACGGATAATAAAACTTTCTGTTCTTGTGAACGAATAAAGAAGGAACCCTAGTCGTTGGGATCCTATCCGTTCCTCCCGCGTTCGAGTAATACGCAGCCGCTTACGGATTCCGCGTAATTGTGCGATAAATTGTTGCTTAATTGAGCGGCGAGCGTCCCTGATTTACATCGGGCTTTCACCTCTTTCATAAATCGGACCGAAGTTGCTGCGAAGTTGGAACGCGATCGGTGATGTTCTCGCTTCCCTTTCGTGTTCCGGAAGTTGTAGCGCGACGATTCCTTCTGCCTTTTGTATTGTTGTTTAATCACGTTGTTTCCGTGAAACCGGTATCGTCTACGAATCTCGTGAGAATCTTGGCGGTAAGATCGATAAAAATTTGTTCTCCTTGCGAATTCGAGGAAATTTTGATTAATTTTTTGGGGAATAAAAGACAAAGGGAGAGAGAAAGAGAGGTAGATTTAATCGAATTTCCTCTCCTCCCTCAAACCGAGATCCAGAATTTAAAAATAAAACTCAAAGCCAAAATTTGACTCGAGGTTCAACCCCGACTTAAATCGAATCTAAGCCTAATCAAGATCCATCTTGACTTGCCATCGAATCATCCGTATTATCCCTAAATTAATTTTCTCAAAACCCCCCTCGCTAATCTTTTCAATTAAGTTTCCTGCTTCTCCTCCCCGCTTGCACAACTTCCAATTACCATTCGACAACAAAGGGATGGTCGTTGGAAAATTACCAATCCACCGACGCGATAATTCCCGGCCGATCGTGCAACCAAAATAATCCATCCACGATCCACGAGGCCTCTCTCGAGTGGGCCGCTGACCACGCCGTTAACTCTCCCCCTCCCTCTCGTCATCATTATTTCCATCGTGGCAAAAATAGACGAGTTTCCAATCGAGCGGCGGAGTTACTTCGTCATCGGCTTCTTCTTCTTCTTCTTCTTCTTCTTCAGCCGTGGCAGACGTCGCTCTCTTGCGACAAGCGGTTCACGATCGCTTCGTCGCCAATCTCCCTCTCCGCTATAAAACAATGCACACGGCGAATCTCCTTGAGATCGACAATAAGTAATAACCGTGATCGGGATAAAGCCCCGGTGAGCAACATTCTTAAAGGGGTCAGCCCGTGTATCGTGGAAAGTCCGGTTTGCTCTTAGTCGATCGGTCATTTTTCATAATCCTAACTTTCATTGTCAGAGGAGGAGGAGGAGGAGGAGGCATTCATCGTGTGTAATTTGTACGATAAAAACGAAATATTTCAGAAATTGTAGCTCTTCTATCGCTACTATTCGGTTCATTTTGGTTTTCGCGATGATAATTTATTTCGGATGGTTTTAAAAAATTTTGGAAATAAGGGATATAATAGGATAAATTGGTATAACTGCGCATAATAAGCAAAGCATTAAGATTCGTTTACGAAAGGAATTTCACGTAAAATCGAATATATATATATATATATATATATATAAGAAAATCTCCCGATTCCCCATAGGCGACGTTCTTTCCATTCGCGAAACGTTGCCGTGACTGGCATTTAAGAGGCATTTAATAATTGTCATTTACCCGCGTCGCATTTTCAACGCGATAGGCCGTGTAATTTTCCCGTGTACACCGAGCGCTTCGAACTCCAATCACGAACTCTGTTCACGTTCGTTCCCGATGTGTCGTCCCGATGTTCCATTATTATCTCCTTTCCCCAACCAACCGCAAGCAATCAAATAACACGACTCCTTCGTCTCTCTCGCCCCTCTTTCCAACCTCTTCTTCATCCTTTCCAACCTGCACAAACGTATATACAGGAAAAAGAAAAAGAGAAAGATTGGAGAACGAAATAAAGGGGAGGAAAAATTGATCCAAACTCGTTGTTTCGAAAAAGTGAAAGAAATCGTCGCTATTCTCTCCAATAATCATCCATCCGAGTGTTAAAAAAAATCGATCGATTCTCTCTTCGCCGAATCATTCCCGATGGCGCCGAGGATTCGTGAATGAAACGTTGCCAGCTCCACTTCGCGTACCGGCGCGAAGAATCGACTGGCCCCGTGCATCGACCTGTCATAAACGGGACGTACGAAAAATCTCGTGTCCCGCGTCCACGGTATTTGATTACACAGTGACGAGGCACCGGGCTGAATGAGGGACAACCGGCCCGAGCGATAATACGGCAGTTAGTATGCGGCAGGTACTGTTACTTAATGTTAATGCCTGTGTGGACCCCATTGATACTCGTGCACGAGGGAACGGAACGAAGAAGAACAGATTCCACGCGGCCACGAAACGGAGGAGCCGCCCCCTCTCCGCCACGGCCGGCGAGCACACCGGCGGTGGTGGTGGTGGTGCACGAAGAAGCTGACTCTGGAATGCTACGAGTCCCGATCCGGTGTACAGTCCGGGCCTGTTCCAACCTGTCCGCCGTGTACCACCGCGGAGCCGAGGGGGGCAAGAAGGAGGAGGTGGATCGTGGTGGAACGATCCTCGAGGGAGGGGGAAGAAATCGCTTTATCGCGCCACCACTCGCTCTCTTTAATCTCCTCTTCCACGTTTTTGGGAAAACGTTGCGATATTTCGATACTCGATCGGTTTCCGAACAGGCGAGTTTTCTTCTTCCGTGAAAATGTTATATTTCTATCATGAACCTTCTTCCACTATAGATAATTCAAGCGTATTTCCAAACAACGTACCAGTTGCTCGGATCGCTTCCTCTAAATTTATCCGCCAATTTCCAAGCCTTCGCTTCGATTTCGTTTCTCATGCTCGAGCATCAGGCGTTGCTTTTCAATTGAACCAACTTTTGTCGATTTTACCTGCTACATCGATCGTTTCTGCTACTTTTAACAACACGTGTTCATCGATCGGACACCGAGGAAGCGCGCGAGGATCCACGAGCAGGCCGATGATCTCCTAGGAAAGATTATTCCTGTTTCGCGTCACGTAGATCCGTTTAATCCGGCCAGATATATAAATCAGGTTGATTTCTTGAAACGGGGGAACAACACCGGTGCCTTCCCTCCCCTCTCAACATCTTCGAATTAACCTTGCACACCGTGACATCATCTTGTATATTTCTTTCTCCGGCTTTTTAATGGCGTCGAATAATTCACTCGGAAAGGGCGACGAGTGAAAAGAACAACGAGAACGAGAGCCGTGGAGGGGGGCGGGAGGAGGATGAAAAAGGAAAGAGAGGAGAGGGTAAAAAAGACGAGGCAAAGGAGGAGAGAGAGAGAGAGAGATGAAGACGGAATTGGAAAGACGGAAACGCAAACGGAGGGGAAGGAGAGAAAGGAGGGAGGGGATGGGTTTGGTCATACTTGGCCGGAAGAAATTTTTATGGGGGGCCCATCTACGAGCTGCGAGCACTCGGCGGGAACGCGTGGAATTTTTAGATCCATTCCGGCTCACTCGTAAAACCGCACACCGTAATTAAAAGCCACGGTGATCGCGCGGGATCTTCGCGTTTAGTGTCGCGGACATTTTCATTATTGCCATTTACTCGTCGGCCAGATAGATACACAACGAAGCGAAGCGATGCAGGGAGGAGGAGGAGGAGGAGGAGGAGGAGGAGGAGGAGGAGGAGACTTGCGAGTTGTAATAAACGAGCTCGCCGAGCATGAAACCGATACTTATTGAATGTGTAACTATAAACGTGTGCCGTCACCAATCGTCTTAATTAATAATCGATAAAAACCGATTTCGTATCGTATCGTTTCATTTTTCCCTTTTTCGCAAGATTAAAAATTGTTGCGCGACCCGAGACGAGGAGAAAGATGGGGAAGGGAGAGAAGAAAAACCGCGAGATCCGAAAACTTTTCCCTTTTGCCCCGTGTCAATCTGCTCGAGCAGGGAGGAGAAGAGGGTGGGTGGGCGCCGGATACACGATAACGAAGAGGGTTTTGCCGTGGTCGGGGAGGGAGAAGAAAAAGTAGAAAGGCCGGGGAGGACGGAAAGGGGAGTAGAAGGGAAGGGGGAAAAAAAGTGGAGGGAACGAGGAGGAGGGAGCGGTGAAAGATATCGACGAAGAAAGACACGGATCGGAGGCGAAAAGACAGAAAAAGGATGGCGGGCGAACGAGGCGGGCAGCTGGGAACCAGGGAAAAAGCCAAGTGGAAGAAGGACGGGCTGCCGAAGATTCTCGAAGGATGGAACTATGGAAGCAAAAACAGAAACCAGTCTCACTGGCTCAAGGCTGCCTACCCAGGGGAGAGTACCCGGCCCCAAAGCGGAGGCAACAGCTCGAGCCTCGGCTACCTGGTCTGTCCGTGAGTACCTGTCTGCCTTTACCTCCGATACCTCCTTCGTCTCCTTCTCCTTCCTTACTCGCCCCCTCTTTCTCATTTTCCTCCTCCTCCTCCTCCACCACCTTCCGATTCCTTCTCTTCTCTTTCTCCACACGAGTCAGCTCTCGTCCAAGGGGGTCCCTTCACCGTTGGCTACCACCTTTATCCTTGGCACACCGATACGCAGAGTCGTTTCACGCAAATTCACGGCGGGAACGCCTTCGTTGACCGCGTACACCCGAACTCGTTCCTCCGTTAAAACCGTGACGCATCGTTGGGAGGACCGGTTGAAGCCGGCCATCGAGCGGATATCGTCCTCTTTGATCCTTTCGACGACTCGGCGAAAGGAAAGACCCTTTCGGCCTTTTGCCTGCGACTCCTCCATTCTTTTCGCGTAATTGTACGCGCTCCCGCCCCGATAACGCGCCTCCCTCCCTCGCTTACACGTCACCATCTCTGATTTCTCGCGGCCACGGCGTGTCCTTCACCCGTCTTATTCCTTTCCTCGCCGCGCCACGACGACAACGACCACGACGACCACGACGAGGGAACTAATTAAGAGAGAAGCGATAAATCGAAGGGAAGGGCGAAGGAGGAAGGACGAAAGGTTGGAAAGGTTGAAAAACAGGGTTTAGGATCGTGGATGGATAGTGGATCTCGATGAACGAGAGGTGCCAAGTATCGGCTCGATGAATCGATTTTACGCGTACGACCGCGACATCCCGTGCTAATGGCACATCCCGTGGATCGGCTATGACACGAGCAATGATAAGTCCTGCCGCACCGTCGCGAATCGGGATAATTCGAAATTGATGATCCGCGTCGCGGGAATCGGCGCTTCGTTGGCCGAACGATTGATCGCCGATGAAGACAGACGATCGATTCGGGGAATGGGAAAAATTTATTTTATCCATCGTATCTCGATGCGCAACTTTTTCATACGAGCAACTCGAATTCAACTCGTCGAAGAGCCAAACAATTCCTACTCGATTACTGAAATAATACTTTCACTCCGCCACGATTATCTCATCCAACGTCTCCGCTGCATTTTTCACGTAATGCACTTTCTGAGAAAATTCTCAGAACATTCTCGTCCAAGTCTCGACCAAAATCTCTCGTGACCATGCCGTATATATATATATATATATATATTCCCACGACCGGTATCGATCGATCGAAAGATTCACTTGGAGAAATAAAGAGATATTTAACGCTTCGTTGGAGAAGTTTAAAATCGGTGTGGTCGTTGCTCGGAAAAATAAGGAGAAGGCGGCGGCGGCCTCCTCGTTGCCTCGTAAGTCGGGCAAAAATTCGCCCCGGCATCCTTACGAAACCGACGCGAGTTCGTAACACACAGAAAATTCCCGTTTCTTCCACTGGCAACCAACGGCGAAGAATGCGAACTCGTTATTTCAGCGATCAGACCGCGTCGCGAAACTCGCCCGCATTCCATCGTGCGCCCATCGTCGTCCGCTTCTCCTCTCTGTTCTAGAAACTAATCAATCCACCCCTATCTCACTCCATCGAGAATAACGAATAATTCAATCCAAACATTTCTCCACGAGAAATCGTTTCAAACAACTTCCTCTTCTCTGATATGATATTTATTTCCCTTTCCATCGAGAAAATAAACATTTTAAAAATCCATTCTTCCCCCAAAAAACACATCGGCCCACGTAAACCTCGTCCCTCGCATTTTCCTCTTTATTCGGTCGCGCATATTCTCACGGAGCGGCCAATCTCCCTGCCGCCCCACCCGCCTCCACGGTGTCCATCGACGACAACGTCCCACTTAGAAGCCCCCGGCTATAACAAACTACCTCCTCGGAAACGTATATCGGTGGCACACACGGGGAAACCCAGCCGAGCGGGCAAACCAGTCGCGCTGTAATCGCGGAATAATTGAATCCGCGCTCCGGCTACCGATCTCCTCTCTTACTCCACCTCTGTCTCTCCACCTGTTCCACGTCGTTTCTCTCTCTCTCTCTCTCTCCTCCCCTCTACGTGGAAACAGATGAAAGGGAGGAGGAGGGAAAGAGACGGTTTATTTATAACAGCCTCCAGCTACCGGCATAAATGTGGCTGAATGAGGACTGGATTCATAAAGGACAGGCCTTTCCTAGCAGCCCTCCTCTTCTTGTTGTTGTCGCTCTTCTTGCTGTTAGTTGTTGTTGTTGTTGTTGTTGTTGTTGCGTTGGTGCAACCGACGACCCCGTTTACAACGGTTGCTGCCTGCTCGGGCCCCGGGGCACGCTACCTCGCTTACTCGAACGATCCCCTTTTTGCGCTTCCCACCTCTCTCTTTCTCTCTCTCTCTCTCTCTATCTCGCTGCTTTCACCTATTCGCCATCCTCCTTCACTTACGCCCGCAACACCTCCGAACGCCGCCAAAGGAATCGATGCACGCGTATCCTCGACCAAGCCCGGAACTACGCAGGTGTTTTTGGACGTTGATTCGATCTTTTCTTTAATCTTATTGAAACTTAGAGAGAAATTGATCTTCGATTCTTTTGAAAACTGTTTTTTGCTCAAGAGGAAGGTGAAGAGAGTATTGATCTCTTTTTTAATTTTTCTTAATGCGGGAAGGATTGTATATCGCGTTGAAAGAAATTTGCAATTCGAGAGAATTTGTAATTCTGTCGATTGACGGTTTTGCTGTTTGTTCTTTTAATAACGCAACGTTGTAGGGTATTATAATATTGCGGCATCTTCGATTCTTGGAAAACTTTTTTTTGGTGAAGAGGAAGGTGGAGAGAGTATTGATCTCTTTTTTAATTTTTCTTAATGCGGGAAGGATTGTATATCGCGTTGAAAGAAATTTGCAATTCGAGAGAATTTGTAATTCTGTCGATGTTGATTGATGGTTTTTTAATAATGCAATGTTGGTGAGCATTGTAATATTCGAAAGAATAATAAACGTGAGGAAACAGGGGTATATTACAAAACCCAGTTATCCGCGCGGAGAGCTTTAAGCGTTGCGACACGCTCGTTGATTTCGTCCTGATTTCTTCAGAATATTTATGAGAGTACGCGTACGACGGTGTTTCGTGATGCTTGCTGCAAGCGTGCCTGTTCGAGTGGATCACTGAGGAGAAAGAGATAGAGACTTCTCCGAGGAGAAGTATATAATTAAAACATTACCAAAAAATCTTGATCAATAATAAGATAATAAACCTGAAATTGAAATAAATCACCGGACAACGATGACAAAATAATAATAAACGGCACGTCTAAAACGGCGTCGAAGAAAACTATTATTGCTCGAAGTTAATTGATACTAAAAACCAAACGCCGCTATCAGAAAAACATAAAACGTAAAGAGAAGAGAGAGAGAGAAGAAAAGAGAGAAAGGAAACACGCGCGCACAAATCAAAGCACAATCTTCATAAAAGCGTGGTCTCGCCTCTCGAGGAGGCGGCCCACCCTCGCCACCGAGCCGTAAGATGAAAAGCAACGCGCGTCGCGAAGGCGTTCGGATACGGTGGCTACTCAATTTTATTGCCAATAACAATGGCGCATTGAAAGCTCGAGGAACGCTAATGCATCATTCTGATTGCGGGCCGCAATAAAGGAGGAGGGAACGAGGAGGCTCCTTTCGTCGGAAGAGAGACGGCGCGGTCTACGTCGCGTGTAGGCAACAACGCTTTTGCCCCGATTTAATGCACCTGAGAAAGAGGTTTGAGAGACGCGTAAAGAGGAGCAGTATCCTTGAGCGCGGAAGGCTATTCCCCGTCCTTGGATGTTGTTCGCGGTATAGACGAGACGCGTGGAAACGATTCCACGATTATTATTTTACACAACCGTTGTGCAACGAAGCGGAATTTCGTTAAAGAAATAAATACGATTCAACGTTTATCCGCGGTGTATTTGTACGCGTTTGTTGGATACACGGAAGTTGAAGATCGTTGGTATCGTTAGCGCGAATAAAATTAAAAGAAAGAAAAAAAAAAGGGAAGAAATATCGGATAGAGCTACCGATTACCGGTAAAGCTATTTGCTTGTTCGCTCATCCAGAAAGGATCGATGAATCGTGTAGCAATGGAAAGTGGCGAGAAAGAATCTCGAGGCGGGTGTTTGAATCATCGAACAATGCGGACGTGTCGTCGATTTCCGCCGCCTGTGTAAAGTACCATCCGATTATCGAGTATCCTTGGGGGAAAAGTTCTTGGAAAAAATCAGAATCCCGAAGCACGCGGACGCGCGTAAAGTACTTGGCTCGCGTTAAGTATTCGAGGAATTTAATTAATATTGCAATAGAATATTTCTTATATCGTCTAGGAAAAATCATCCAAATAGAATCTGAAGAATTTTTTCAGGTTAGAGAATAAAACCGCCTCACAGAATCTTCGAATTCGCTTCGATCCCTTCTTCTCCAACGAATTCAAGCGTTATCGAACGAATTCGAAATTGCCTTACGAACCGTGTTCACAGGCCACGTATCAACCTTTTCCAACCGCGTGCATCCGCGAATCCCATAATACGGATCCCACGAGCGCAACTGTACCTGTACAATTACCCTTCCCCTCCGGATAAACCAGAAATTAGAATGAGCCCTTCCCAGCCACCAGGATCCAACACTCGTCGGCGCGATCGATTAAGATCAACGGTACTCCAACGGCGCGCGAAATAATCCTCGGCCAGCCGATTTTTCCCGGCTCATTAAGCCGGACGTCCACGGCCCGTGCAAGCAACCGTCGGATCGTTGCCTCCCTGTAATTACGCGTAAATAATAACGTATCCCATTATCGGTTCATAAATTGGTAAGCTGCGGAGCGTGTCGAGCTCCTTCTTCGCGAAATTTTTTTTAGGAAATTTTTACCTCTTCTGCATTCCATCCATGATATATCACGATACGTTCGTATTTCCACGCGAAAATGCATCGTGGAAAATGGAAATAACATGTTCACGATCTAGCGATTTACGGAATTCGAGCGTGGTTTAATTAAGCTGTTACGTTTAATACGACAAGGTTGCTCGAACGAAAAATATCTTTCTTTCGTCTATCGCGATCGTGCTCGATGATCCGTGCCACTCAATTTCCCAATGCTTAATATTCGGAATAATATCGTTTATCGGCATTGAATTTTATCCTCTCTACGTCATCCGAATTTTTCCAATTTTGTATCGATTTTTCGCGAATCGTACAATTATTCGATCCCGTGTGGATCGAACTATGCGAAATGAATAGAACTAACTAGAATTCTATCTGAAACCCTAATCTTTTACACGAGTAAGTAAGAAGAAAAGTAAGGAAGGAGAGAGGGGGCCATTATTATTGTTCTAATAAGACGAAACAACGTTGCTCCGGGACGAGGGATCCGTGGGATCGAAACCGGTAGAAGAAAATCGTGGCTCGATATTCCAGTTTCGAGGCCCCCCCCCGTAAGAAGCCCGAGGGCCCTCTGGACGCTCCTTTTAACCGGCTCTGATCCGTGACGAAATATTAATTGACAGAAAAAGTGGTAGCTCGCCGCCACCTTACGAAACCGTACGAGCTCGCCTCGCCCGCTTTTCTCTCCAACCGCGTGTATTAATTCGTCGTTGAATCCTAGTCACTGCTCGTGGAAAGGAGACCCATTGTCGTTTCCTTACCATTTCGAGGATTATAATTGATATCGGTAGCGTCGTGACGAAGAGAGACGAGACACGATGAGAAAGAATGAACGTCGCGGCTCGTGAAGGAATTGGCCGTCGTTTTGTCCGTCGTTAATTGTATCAATTTCTAAGGATGACGAATCTTTCTTCTCGTCCCGAGTTCGCTCACAAAAAAAGATATCGGATTCCGTCTGCCCTTTTTTTCTTCTTCTTCTTCTTAACAGGAGAATCACCCACAGTGAATTCAATTTTAGAATTCTTTTTTTTTTTTTTTTTTTCGCTTTCGAATGAATGTACAACTTTTCTTTCGAAAGTGCCATTTTTTTTTTTTCCTCTAATTTTCTCTTTCTGCAATCTACTCCAGAAAGTTGTATTACATATACAGTGGTTGATAATAATATTATAATCAATTCGAAATTTGGGGATATTATTAGTGAAGATTCACTTCGAATCTAATTCTCGCGCTTACAAACGAGCGTTATTTATCTTAGGTGAAAATTGATTCGAAGAAAGGCGATCGATGCTCGTTCGCGACTCGCACGATACTTTTACTACTCTCCTCACCTTCTTCCTCCTCCTCTCCTTCCTCTTCTCTCCCTCTGTTTTCGCCTTTACGCTTTTACAGCGGAATATTACACGGGTGCCGGCGATTTACGAGGAGCATCCACCGCCGTAAAAACGCTTCGTAAATTCGTGAAAGGACAAAGAAGCTGCCATATAAAGTTTACTGCCACCGCATCGTTGCTCTCGTTTCCCTCTTCCTCGCCACCTGTCCGTCTTTCACAATGTTCACCCTTCACACGAGCCAACCTCGCCGTTTCCGATATAATTTCCGGGTAATTTTCTCGAACGATGTCTGTATCAACATCTGAACCTATTTCCTCTTTTTCTGTTCTTTTTTGCCTCTCGTTTTTCACTTTATTTATTTATTTCTTTTTTTTTTCTTATCATCTAAACGGATTATTCTCGATGCATCAAATACCTATGGTTGCACTCTTTCGTTTAAGTACATTTAAATTTTTAGAAATTGCTTGTTCCAGTCTTTCTTTCAAAAAACTTATAGGACTCTATCGAGGATATCGAGCATTTCTATTTACAGTATAATTAGAATGTTGATAAAAATTTTACCGATACGTTATAAAAGACAAAATTGCCCTACTATTTCCATTAATTTTACCATTAATTGGAACCAAGTGTTTTCCTCCTTATTATTCGACGACACCATCATTCCATTCCATTATTGTAATTCTAATCACGCTTCGAGAAAACAGTTTACAAGGATAACAGTCGTGAGAGTTGAATCGTCGCTGTCCTCCTCGTATGGCAAATCGGCTTCTTTTCACCGTTCCTAATCCGTGGCCTGTAATCCGGTTAGCCGAACGCATTAGCCTTTCGGCCTCCTACGAGTGTCAAGGTGTGACAGGTGAAAGAGCCAGGGCCGCGGTGAGAACGGCGGTGTTCGCGCAACTTTCGCCGCCTCGTGGACAAAAAAAAGAAAAGAAAAAGGGATGGGCACGAAATCATTCCGGATGGAAAGTGGATGGATTCTCGTCGAAGGCAGAGTATTAAATACCCTTGGGACGGGTCAGAGATTTAAAGAGATGGTGTCACTATCGGCCGTCGAGCGGACGTAATTGCCCACGACAAGCTAATCTTCGAATAGGATAAACGACAAGGAGCCGAATCGCTTCACGGTGTAATTCGCCTCTGGCATTCGCCTTGATCCGTCCGCCTTTAATTCCATCCCCGTCCGTTTCCATCTCTGACCTTGTTTCCTCGATTTGGTCAACTCGTCGAATCGTGCTCGAATCCCGTGTGGGTTTTGTCGAATTGAATTAAAAAAAAAAAAAAAAAGAAGAAGAAAGAAAAAAAGGGAGGACCGTTTTTGCCTTCGAGGAAATTCATCGAGTTTCTTAATTTAATAAATTTCGATATTTACTTCGATATTCTAACGTCGAACAGATTTATAAGATATTTTATTTCGCGATTGGCATCTCAAGATTAATATCGAATATCGATATTATTCGACGATGATGGATTAATTTTATTCGGAAGAAAGAAAGAAAAAAAAAAAAAAGAAAGGAACGAAAAAATTAAATTACTCGAGAAAATCGATCGACTCGTACACGAAGTGTACGCCGGCAAAGCGTACGCCGTCTAGTAAAGGTACGAGAATAAAATTGAGTAAGGTCTCTGACCCGAGGGTCGAAAAGGTACACGAAAATCCCGGTGGAGAGAATCGAGGCTCGTTTATTAATACCAGCCCCGAAGGCTCTCGAGCAGAACCAAGGCGGCGAAGCGTGCTCGCAGTGTTCCTCGCCGATTAGCTTGCCTCGGCAGGGCCTCCCCGAGGAGGGCCACAGGGGACCCCAGGAGAGGGCCATCATTCCCTCGCGCAAAACGTGGCGGTGTACGCCTATGCAATTTTTAACTCTTAATATCGTATCCGTGACCCTCTCGACTACCTAAAAACCGCTCAAGATATAACAATTTAAAGACAAAATTTACGTCGAAATTCCTGCACCGTGGAAATAAGAGGGGGGGGGGGAAGGGGAAGGGAAAGAAAAGAAATTAACGAAGTCGGAAGGAGAAAAGTTTTAAGCATTATTCGAAGAAGAATCTGGTGAAATTTTTCTTTTTCTCGTTTTTTTTTTCTTTCCCCCCCCCCCTCCCCCCCCCTCGAATTTGGGACTCGATTCGGCCGATAACGAAGGCTCGGCTCGGCAACGGATGGTACGGCACCAGGAATGTTAATTAGTTAATTAAAACGTCTTGGTCCGTTTCCACCTTGGGGATATATTTAGATAACACACAGATGTGTCCCATATCGCTTTTGGGGTGCTTTTTGGGATCCGGGCCCGGACCTTCGACCACGAGATAAGTCCTTGATGGACCGACCACTCCACAAGGCGTTTAGAAGCCTTTAGGGAATCTTTGATTGTTTCGCTCGAAGATACGCTCGAAGCAACGGTTAATTAGTAACGTCTGAAGAAGTCGAAATTCGTATCTTTATCGCGCTTCCCGAAATAATAAAAATAATAAAAATAATGCGTAACGTTGGAATAGGGGGGAGGAAAAAAAAAAAAAAAAAAAAAAAAAGAAACTTTCGTTGACGATCAAATATCAAAAACTTCCACTTTGAATTTATCCTAAATTGCATCTGGACAAGGTTCAATCGACACCGAGGTACAAATCTCGCCACGTACGGCTGTTCCAACCAACAAACGGTAGAATTTCTAATCTCTAAATTTATTCGAAATCGCATCTCGACAACCGATCGCCACCATACAAATCTCGCGGCTAGCTACACGCCTCCACCACCGGTAGCGTTCACCACGAACCCCTTCAACCCACGCTCCCCCACCGCTCGAAGGGTTAATCTGTCCGCGATCGCAACGACCGTGAACGCCTGCAACAACGGCCTCGTGCCGTTTCCTTTCATCGCTTCTCGGACTCGAGCGATTAGATCCGACATCGAGGATCGAGCAACGGATGGGGGATCCTTGTGCTCGAACCATCTCTCTCTCTCTCTCTCTCTCTCTCTCGTCTCTCCTCTCGATAACGTGATTACCCCACATTGTGCGTGTGTCTGTTGCGTGGTCGTCGCAATTTACATCGTGGCCGATCCTTATTGGAAACTGCGAACGAGACTGTATCGTAATCTTGACATTGATCGTGGATAACGCCCAATGTTATTCTCTCAATCATTAATACCGTTCACCTGAAAAAAAAAAAAAAAAAAACGACGTACCAAGGATTTGTGAGAATTGGCAAATTTTTTTATGCGTGTGAAAGTTGTTGGATACTTATATTTTGGAATTAAAATTATTACCCGAATAAAATAAATGTTGTAACAAATGTAGCAAACGTGTTAATTGTTTTTAAAAAAAAATTGTAAAATATTTATCGTGAGAAATTTGTTGGGAATTCTTCGCCTCAAGTTGATCAATTTCTGGTGAATTGTAACTAGAAGTGAATAGATATAGGGAACACTAGATACATATATGTAAACCAAAGATTATTGACCGAGATGTAATTCCATTCCTTTTTGCAATTGGTTTAATAACAACATTTTGTGGAATACAGTATCGGTTCGTGGCATTAGAAAGTACACGTGTAGATGTTTCAAGTGTCTGGAATGAGTAAGTCAGGTTGCAAGACGTGAAACAGGAGAAGCCGTGTTAAGCCGCAAACGATTAAGCACGAGTGTTTGTGGAATGGTGAAGATGTATTTATATATATTTGCCCGCGTAGCCACTCTCTATTCGAGATTTATATTCGAACGTTACGAACAATTTCGAGCCGGCTCGAATTTTATCTCGCATTTATCGATCGAAATTCTTATCGATTCCAAATTCCAAAATTCCGTCGAGAATCCTCCAAAAATCGTTACTATACACGATAATTCCAGCACAATTCCTTATCCAAATTAAAATCCGTTTTCCTGCAAAATTCCAGAAATCACCCGTGCGCGCCACTCGACTTATCACCTCGAAATGGATTCCCCTTGCGTTAGCCTTGTCTCCATCGCGTGGAAACAGAGCTTCGTTGAAGTTTGGAAGGCCTGTCCACGTCCCCTCCAGCAAGGACAAAGACCAGATTTGCGTGGGCCAATGCACCGAATTAGCAATTACTCGCCGATCCTGTCCACGGGGGCAGGGCGAGGAATCTCCATCGGTCATCGACGATCCGGATGCCCGTCACGTGGCGGCGTTTTGCGTGAGTACCGCCGTAAGACCCTGAAGAACGGTCCATTGAATGGAGGACCAGAAAGAGAGAGAGAGAGAGAGAGAGAGAGGAGAGGGAGAAAAGAAGACGAGAAGAAGCAGGAAGAGGACGGGAGGATGGGACAAGGAGGTGAGGTGACGAGGATCCTGATGACTGTCGCGTCAATGCAAACGTCTAGACGTCACGAATAATACTCCACCGACTTCTCTCCCCTTTTATTCGTCCCTTGGCTTTCTCGCGATTGTCATTGATGTCCATGGGATATCTCTTCGCTTCGAAGAATCCAAGCTTTCTCAGGAAGGAGAATTGTGGAATTGTAGAGAGAGAGAGAGAGAGAGAGAGAGAGAGAGAGAGAGAGAGAGCGTAGAAGATGGATAGAAGAGGAGGAATCTTACTGGAAACTGTAGCTCCTTCTTACTTTTCTCCGTTACAATCGTTATTAACGATATCGTATCGGGAGTGAGAACAACGATAATCTAACGAAAAATTAGACGAGAACATGGAGAGAGAAAAGGAAGAATTGGAATTCGTAATACGATGTATCGGTTTAACTCCAGATAACTCAACTCTGGAGGGCTGTTTTTCCCCGACCTATTAGCGGAGACGCGTCCCTGTAATTAAAGTAGCTTGGTGCTTGGATACGTTACGTTCGATACGTTACGAACGGGCGCTTTTTCACAACAAACGATCCCGTAAAAAACGGCTTACAAACCGCGCCTGCGCACCTTTCGCAACGATAGAGAGGGAGGGAGGGAGGGAGGGAGGGGAAAGGGATAAAATATCGCCCGCGTAATGGAAACACTTCTCGACGATGGAAGAAGATTTTTCTCCGCCGCGTTTCGCCACGTTTAATCGCCACCGTTCTCGTTATAAGTATACATCCCGTATTTAAATACGCGCCGAACTGTTTCGTCGAAATACCAACGCCGATAACCAACCACGCTTCGCCTTCTTATCTTTATTAAACCGTGGTATCCTCGTTAAACGTGTGAGAATCAACAACTGCTGCTCGTTCGATGATCGCCCCTTTCCACGGTATAATACATACGTAGTATATTCATTTTTGCCGAGGAATTACTTTTGAAAAAAAGCACACGCAAAAGTAATAAAACTTGTGATGGTAGTAATGATTGCGCGCGAGCGAGCGAGAGTATTTGAGACTCGAGTGAAGCGAATGCAACCGATCTCGAGAAAGAGCGGGGGAGGGAGAAGGAGAAGAGAGGAGCCGGTTGGCAAGAAATTCCTGCAATTTAATGGGATTCTTTGATTGGTACTTGATGCCAGTCGCCATTGGCTCGATACACACGCCACTCACGTACCCCGAAAGGCATTCATAAGAATCGGGATTTCTGCCCTCCGCCGTAGGATTTAGGCGCTCCGTCGAAACTGTCCGCTTTTCCACAAAGTTTTTTCAAAAAAAAAAAGAAAAGAAGAAGAGGGAAAAACTCGTGAAGTTTCGTGAATTTGAATTCGAAATTCCATCTTGCTCCCTCGATCTCGTAAACTTGTATAAAGATAGTTTAAAGATAATTTAAAATCCTCTACTTTATTCATTTTTTCATCGGAATCCCATAAATCAATCATCAGATTTATTTATCTGAGAACGAAATTCAATATCGTTTAATATATCGGAAAGAGTATATATATATATAGGTTTTTTTCGATATTTGTCGAGCCCGTAACAATACCACCGAAACCGAGGAAAAACTTACTCTCTACAGGGAGCGAACGAAACGTTCTCCTTTCCCCTCCCCCCCCCCCTCCCTCCTTCGTCGAACGTACAACACACGTTGACGTTATACACGTCAACCTGCTTTACAATTGTAATGCCTCGAATTAATCACTATAACCTGGACTAATCACCGCTCTCTCCCGTATATCGATGAATTTATATAGCGAGAGACAAGGTGGCAAAGGTTTCGACTCGATAAAACTTCCTTTTAACAACAGCAGCAGCTCTCGGGAATCGGGTTCGCCAGGCCTTGATTACGCCAATCTTCTCGAACGATCGCAAAGAGTTTCGCTCTCCACAGCAGCAACAGTGGAAATTTCAAATACGATTTTAATTCTCGAGTGGGCAACGAGTCCCTGCTAACAAGTTAACAAATTATGCGCGTGATATTCGAGCTAATTGCGCACGATCCACGGAATGTGTGTTCGCCGATCGTTCGAGAGGATCGAGAAAAACAAATGCGGAACAAATGGCGAAACGAGTGAATATTATCTTCGCGAATAATAATCCGGCGGAGATTCCGACTGATTATATCATTAATATTAACGACGCGTGATCCGTATATATCTCGACAACAACGCTTTTCCACGCTTGCGCATTCCGGGAATTTCTCAAGGATCTCGAGGATTCCGACGGTGGCGCCTGCGTGGCGTCACAACTTTCAAGCACCTCTCGCGTGCTACTCATTCGATATAGGAAATATCGAATGTCACGCCGTGTTTTTTTACTTTTTACCAGAAAACAAGCATCAGGCAGAGATCCATTTAATCCATCATGTTCTGCGTAATTTTCTTCATTAGCGAGTTAATTTGGATAACCAGTTGCAATATAAATTTTTCAATCGAACGAAATTTCGGATGAATCTTTCCACGTTTGTTTAATCTCTATCGACTCTTACAACTTGCGTTCAAAATAAAATTTCGATGAGTTTTCGGACGAGGGAGATGATCGAAATACCGTGGAACGTCACAGTGGATCGGTAGTAGACGTGACACTTCTCCGCATTCAGCACAATGCAATCGTGTGTTGTGACCCGAAACCGTACTCCGACAGACGTTATGTTCAAGATACGCGTGAGACCCGATCGCGCGTTCGGACCGTTGTCTCGCGGCAAAAGAATGTAAGATAAGAGTTCCGGGTAACGATGAACGTTCCACGGGATGATGAGAGACGTTCGAATACAAATTTCGAGGATTGACGTTTTATTCCTTCACGCTCTTTTTCACAAACGTGAGAAAAAGTACGTTTCACTTTTAGATGGATCTCGTGACTTCTCGAACAATCGAAATTATTATAAAGTTGAATAAATTTGATCGAACTTCTTCCAGTGGTACGTCTTAACCGTTGGAATCTTCGCTCTTCTCACAATATTTAGAATATTTTTGGAATTTACACGACGCGATAAGAAATCGTGCGTTTGAAAATATGGAGTTTCACTTTTAGCTGGGTTTCGTAACTTCTCGAACAATCGAAATTATTATAAAGCTGAATAAATTTGATCGGGCTTCTTCGAGTGAGAAGCGGTACACCTTAACCGTTGGAATCTTCGCTCTTCTCACAATGTTTAGAATATTTTTGGAATTTACACGACGCGATAAGAAATCGTGCGTTTGAAAATAGGAGGAGACAATATGGAGACGAGTATACCTGGAAAATTCCTTCAAGCCTTTCGAACGAATTCTGGCTCTGCTCGACTCTCGAGTTTCGTGGTTAATCTAAGATCTACAAGTCGCCACGGAGGAGCTGGCCCTGCTCCTTTATCAAGTACGATCTTCTCGGTTCCTTAACGAACAACGAGTTGAAGTCGTTAATAACCGATCTTTCCACGTAAGAGGGCGGTCTTAAATTGCCGGGAAGAGCAGTTTTCAACAGTTTAAACGACCAATTTTCCGAGCGAACAGCCATAATTGAGCCGACGTGTACCTTCACCACGTTTCGACTGGCGATTACGGACACCCTTGAAACTGAAAATCTGTTTTAGAGGTGCTTGCAGTCTTTCTCTCTCCTCCTTCTTCTCTCCATCTATTCTTCTTTAAGGTAATCGTCGAGCAAATTCGAGCGGGTTTTTTTTAAAAAAAGAAAAGAAAAAAAATTCTCACACGATTCATTTTGTACTCGCCCACTTTCGATCATCACACCGATCATTTACTTCCAATAATTGTTGAACAAAGCTCGAACGAAAACGTATTCGAGAGACACCTGTTGATCCTTCCAGAAAATCGTGTCTCGCACGGTTCCTCGTTAAAAAGTCGGAGTTTGCTCGGTCCCGATATATCACGTCGGTGGCAGCTACACGGCTGACACGGCCGTTTCCTTCCAGAGAACCGGCGATCTTCGAGGACTAATGGGATTTTAACTAACGATCGGCCGACCGGAGAGGAAGCGACGAGGCAAATCGATCGATCGATCGATCGTTCTGCCTCCTTTTCTTCTCTCGCCTCTCTTTCGGTTTCGTGGAACACCGTTTGCCTCTATAAATTGGATTCTTTTATATCGCGAATCGATTTCGTCCTCCTTCGTCCAGGTTGACGCGAGTTGGTGTTAACTTGTCCGTCGCTTTTAATTTATGATTGGACTGAAATCTGGGTTATCATATTTTTCTTTCCTCTCATGGTGTTGATAAAAATTCGATCGAATCAATGTTGCGTTACACGTTCGCTTAACAAAATTTAATTTTTCTAAAAAGAAAGAAAAAAAAAGAAAAGAATCGATCAGAATCTCTCCAAAAAATCACAATTATTAAAATTAATCATCGAGCTCTCTCTCCTTCTCTCTCTCTCTCTCTCGTCCAAATTTTTACAATCAAAAACTCCTACATTTCCTACACGTGTATAAATCTAGCGAACGAATCGGAGCACGCGATCGAATTCCAATCGATATCACGAGAATCATTATCGAATTGCTCGACCGATTTCGACGTCCATCCCCCAGATCCCTACCTCGTTAAATCTTTAATTAAAATTCGCTGATCGACTTTCCACTCCTCCTCCTCCTCCTCCTTCTTTTCTGCCTCTCTTATTTCCACGGGGAGCAGGTATACACACCGCGCACATCCGAAAGCGTACAGATAACGAAGAATATATATCCGTACTTCCTAATGATCGAGCCCCCTGAAACTAGCAACCGGCCCATCCCATCTCGAGCGGCTCGCCAGATTAGATTACTCACTCACTCATTCACTCACTCTCTCTCTCTCTTACTACCAAGTTTTTACTCCGATCCTGCCTCCGATTATTGCCTCGTTTAACGAGCGCAATATGCATACACGTGGCCTCTCGAACAGGAGGTCTCCCCCCTCCCCACGTCACGCGAAATCACGCACGAAAGCACTCTCCTCCTCCCCCTCCCCCTTTATCTCTCGCCCCCTTTTCTTTTCCCATTAATTAACCCGAGCCAGGGTCTTATCGGTATTATACCTGCTCTCGAAACGGCCGGCTCTCGCCATGTTGCCGGTCACTGGCGATGACTGGCCAACACTGGCCGCCAGAAAATTGAACGATCACGCGGCGGATCGTCCGGCATCGTCGTCGGCCGATACGTCATCGACGATGATTCGATTATCGGCGAGCAAACGTCCGTGTCCCGCCCCGCGTTAACGACGCCAACACACCGCGGAAGAAAGTTCGGTGATCGGCCGTGTAATTACAAATTTTTTTCCACCCCCTCCCCATCACCCTGAAATCCCTCGTGTCGCCCCTCTGGTCGCGCGCATTACGCTCCCAGACCCCCTTTCGGAACACGCCTCGAACCCGACCACCCAATAATAAAGCTTCGAGTGCCTTTTTGTCTTTTCTTCTTTTTCTTTTTTTCTTTTCTCTTTACACGCCGCGCATTCGGCCCATTTTTCTTCGGATCGCGCGCCAACATTCTCTCGCTCGCTTTAGATCCGCTTAGATCCGTGCGTATCGAGAATCGTTCGGATCGGTCCGAATTAACCGGATGAACGACGATTGATCCATCCACTTCCTTCCACTTTTCCCTCGATCGATCGCGTCTCTCTCTTTCTTACTTGGATGGACGAATTAGAGGACGAATCGTCCGATATCGAGTCGTGTAATGTAAGCACATGTACTTACATATGCTGTATATTTGGGTACAGTGGGAGCGAAAAGTATTCGCGCGTACAATTGTTACGAAACGTTTTCACGCGTGTATTATATTCAAATCGAAACGTTTAATTATATTACGTATAAAGCAATAAACAAAGATACTTTTCATACTTTGCGTTATCAAATTGTCACTTTTTTTTTTCCATTAATAGACAATAACAAATAAGTAAGTAAAAAAAGAGAGAAAAAAAAAACGTGAACGAATATTTAATAATGTCTCGATTCTACGAGCGATGGACGGATAAACGAACGAAAGTTGGCAATTTTCCACGTCGATTTATATAGAAAAAAAAAAAAAGAAAGAAAGAGAGAGAAACGTTTTATGTTCGAAAGGAAACGAAACAATTCGACATTCCACTCGAAAGCTCGAAAGAAGGAAATACTTATGGACGATAGTGTACGCATTAAAACGCGTGTCAAGCGCGTTTCAGTCGAACGTGTTTCACAGACACGAATACAATTAAGCATCTACGAATCGCCTCTCCATGTCCAATCCCATGGCGGGAGTTAGCGCGAGCGCGATAGGGACGTGTAATTTGCTGAATAACACGTTTTTAGCCGGGCCACGCGTTATTAATTCATGAAATCGCGGGTGTCCTCGCGTGATCACCCATCGAGGAGGTGTTCAATAGGCAAAGGAGAGAGAGAGAGAGAGAGAGAAAGAAGAGAAAAAAAAGAAATTATACACCGTTGATCGCGGAAGGATCGTTCGTTCCATTCCCTCTCCATTCTTTTTTTTTTCTTTTTTCTCGTCTTCTCTCTCCTCTTCTCTAAGAAGACTCGACGTGTTATTAGTCCCCTTAGATGTTTATAAAGAAAGACTCTCGACAACGGTTGAATACACAAACCTATTATTCCTTCTGTTTCGTATCTCCCCCCCCCCCTCCTCTCTCCTCTGTTTTCTGAACGAGAATCGATATGTCGCGATACGACTCGACAATGTAAGATGGAAGAAAGAAACCGTATCCCCATTTCCTTCGATTCGCCGTTCCTCAAATTTTTAATTACGCGAATTTTACCTTCTCGATCTGATAAATTCGAGCAAGAATTCGAGATAAACAGCGAGAGTTTCTCTTTTTTCTCTTTCTGTGTATGTATTTGAACCACCGCGTGGTTCGTCGTCAGTGAACCGATACTAATTACCGACGACTTCTTTTTTTTTTTTTTTTTTCTTAAGAATATTTGCACGTTCGTTTTCGATTTTGAATCGCGCGGGGAATCAAGACGGGTTTTAATTCGCGGTTACGTAACGGATAACGCGATTTCATTGCGGAGCAATTAACGTGTCGTGTCAAAAGGACACACTGACGTGTGTTCGCGGTTAACGGAACCGGGAAGAACACCGTGACTTCGTGATACGCATGCAAATTCCGTTGGGAATCGATCAACCAGTATTCCATCCTGAGAAATTTTTACCATTCGCTCGCCTCTCCTTTTCCCGTTCGTAACAGCGAGTCTGTAAATAACGAAATTGAACGCCACTCGTTATTTCTTTCAACTTATTTGTAATAATTGCAAAGAAAAAAAGATAAATGTAATAATTTTAAAATTAAAAATTGGTGGTCGGGTTAAAAAGCTCGCTCTCTCTAAACGTTCGATTTATCCATTAACCTGGAACATTCCTCATTTCTTCTCCCTTCCCTTCCTCTCAAATTCTCTCCAACCTCTCTCTCTCTCTCCAGTTTTAAATACCGCCGTCGAATTACTCCTCTGGAAACGCGAAGGGCGGTTTCACGACAGCCGGTGTAGAAGCCAGAGGCAAGAAACTGTGCGCTCGCGAAGCCCCGACGACGAGAAGACGAAGCGGATTTCGAAGCGGCGGCGGCCCAACTGGAATCTGGTATCTATAGCCGGCCGACGAATACCTGAAGAAAGATCATTAAAATCCTCGAGCGTATGCGCGGTTTGTATCCCGTCGCGTATCCATTACGCCTTAATTTCGCGTAGGCCTTAACCGAGCCGCGGATAATACCTGGCAGGAATAATCGAGATGGAAATGAGCCGGAAACGCGTTTGAAGAAACGCGGGTCGAGATTGAGCGTAATCAGAAAAAAAGGAAAGAAAAGCGAGAGAAACTTGTATCCAAAATCGGGCGAGAATCGTTACGAAACAACCTCGTTTCAAACTAATCTCTCTCTTATATTATACCATTCCAATTTCATTCGACGGTACGGCTGGTAATTTTTGCAAATTATAACAAGTAAAATTTGAACTACGTATAATAAATAACGAAGAGCTAGTTGCACGGTTCGATGGAAAACTCGGCGTCGCCTCGAAAAAGAATTCGAGAGAGACAAAAGAGCGGGAACGAGCCGCGGGTGGACGAATTCGAGAGGATCTCACGACACGAGGGAGAGAACAACGAGGACAAGGCGGATGAGCATGGCAGCACCGGGCAAGATATCACAGGCAGCACAGGTGGAATCTGGTATCTGACGAGAAGGTAGTTCGCCTGGGACAGCGAACGGGGCACAAGGATGTGAGAGGAAGAGAAAGAAAGAGGGGAGGAGGACGGAACGAGAGGCAAAGCCGCGAACGAGAAGGAAGAAGAGATACGTATACACGTATACCTGTGACTCGGAGATTCACCCAAACACCCTTGCGTGTGTAACGCTCGCGCGTTTTCTCCGTGGTGGAGCGTTTCGCCATGGCTTCAGCCCCACCTCCTCCCCTCTTCCCAATCCCGAGCGTAACCCCCCTCGAAAACTCGCGATGCTCGCTCTTTCTTGCCTCTGTTGCGGCTGTAATAATGTGCTCACATATTGGAGTACCTAAGGAGAAAGAGACGGAAACAGAGAGACAAGAAGCGGGGTGAAAACAGCGAAGAAGAAGACGAAGAAGAAGAAGAAGAAGGAGAAGAAGAAGAGGCTCCCGAGAAGGGGGCGAAGGGAGAGACTGACGGGACTCCGAGCTGGACCAAGGCGCCGATAGCGTGTACACCGACTGCGCTCGCCCTCCGAGCGTGTGTGAGTGCGTTAAGCGTGGCCGCATGCCCACCAGCGGTAATAAGAGAAAATAAGTAAAACCCTAAGGTACGGGCCGGAGGGGGCATAGGGCGGCAGAAGGTGGGAGGAGGGAAGAAGAAGACGATGCCACGAGGAGGGAAGAAGGGGCGAAAGGGGGAGAGAAGTAGGTACCACGGTAGAGGGAGGAGGAGGAGGTGAACCTGTTCCCGAGGGAGTTCCTTGACCCTCGGGCGGGGGGGCACACACTCTCTTCGCTCGGAGAGAAGACGCGAGAAGCCAGCGGTGTAGCCACCACCATGATGCCCGCTGGCTAACTTCTCTCCTCGGGCCCTCCTCGAGAGTGAGGCAACCGGCCGTGGATGAGAGAGATGGAGAGAGGGATATTCTCTGCGGTAGGCAGACGGGAAAAAGATGAAGGATGAGCGGCCACGGGAGAAAGAGACGGATATATATGTGTGTGTGTGTGTGTGTGTGTGTGTATAGAGCAGAGGGACCAAAAAGGGGGCCTTACGCGCGAGAGAAGGAAAGATGGAAGAGTTAGACCAGTATCCCACTATACTACCGGGCTGTCCGTGGAGATCCGTCCATCCGTCCGTGGACCACGGTGCACCATACTGGCACGCTACTACCCATCGTGGACTCGAGAGATTCTCCTCGCGCGAGGAGAGCAGGCCAGACGGAGAGGGAAGCGGAGACGACTCGCCTCGATGTTGCGCCGTATCGTCTCCTCGTATATATATATATATGTATACAGGTTCTTTCAGGCTGACCTCGCCGGATGTAACGAGTGGAAGAGATCAGGGCTGCCGGGAGGAGGAATCGCGAAAATTTAATTTCGATCGCCGCGGGGATCGTTGAACGAACGGGGGAGGAATATGGACGGACGGAGGATCGAGGATGATCTTCGCAATTAGGCTAAACGCGATCGAGCAACGCGGAGAATTAATTTCACCATCCATATCGTGACGCGAGTTAAACGAAGAGAATCATTGGAGGGGGATGATATTACGAATATCATCGTTCGTGGATTCAACCAAATTTTACTTTCGAATTAACGCGAATTAATGATGGCGAATGATGGAGAGCTATCGATGTATAAATATACAAATATATTTAGTCGAGAACGAGATGGATCACCCCCGGATCGTTCCGTTTCAACTGGTAACCGGGATACGAGACGCGACTAGTAGAAAGGAGGTGAGCAGTGTTCGGGGAGAGGCCCAGTTGCCTGGTGATAATTTATTGCCATTTAACCGGCCGTCCCTTCGTCCCGTCCCGATAACTCGACACGGGGATTACGTGGAACATCGTATACGGGGGCAGAAATTCAATGACGATCAGCGCCGATGGCACCTTCTCCTATCCCACGATTCGCAAACATAATGACGGTGGACACGCGACACCCACTTTATCCATTATTCATTATTGGGCCGAAATATCGGAATATACGTAATTTTCGAGGCCTTTCATCCCCCTGAGTTTCATCCCCACCCCTCTTGCGTAACCCCTCACGATTTAACATCGTCGAGGAGGGAGGGGCCTGTCGTGAAGAGAGCGCGTGTTTCGAGTTAAACGAGCTCTCTTCGATCTCGATACCTCTCCTCGCGCGCAAAAGGTGAGAATACACAACGTGGCCGTTTACCAAGGCTCGCGATGAAACCGATCGTGAAGATATACGCGAGCGGGCCGCCGCCGCCGCCGCGGATATCCAGCATCCGCGGCAAGTGTACGATCGTGTAATGCCGTTCTCTGGAAAGGCATCGCGCGATCCCGACGGAGACCGAGTATCTCTCGCAGCTGTGTGCGCGCGCACACCTATTCCCTTCTACACAATCTCGAACGTAGCGAACGTTGCGCGCACCGCGAGGATTAGAGAGATCCGTGCGTGCACCACGAGCGTATATCCACCGAGGAGGAGAGAACGATCGGCCACGCTGGACACACGTACACACACAGAGAGAGAGAGAGAGACAAGAGACGACGAGAGAGAGTGAAAGAGCGGAGGGAATGGAGAGGGGTCGGGGTGAAGAGCGGCGGCGGTGGTGGGATGCTCCCGTGGTGGAGGTGGCGCGGAGAAGGTGGTAGTAGGAAGAAGGGGTCCGTGGGTGAAGAAGAAGGAGGGAAGGAGACGGGTGGCTCGGGTGCAACGGAGACGAAGGGTAGGGAGTGAGAGCGAATGAGAGTGTGTCTGGCGAGGGGGAGGGGGGAGGCCCGCAGGCCGGCCTGCGGCTCCGACTCAGTATCCCCGGAGCGACCGTCTCGTGTACCCCGCGGAGGTGCTGCGTTTCCGTGCTCCAGCGTGCACGACACAGCTGTGTATCGCGCCCGCACACACACACACACGTACGCGGCGAGTATATACGTGGATTTATACGTGGCCGTGCACGCACGCCTGGGCCACGCACACGTACACACGCGCGTGGAATCGTGGAAAGGTTGCGCGTACGTGCACGAGGCACGCGCGCGTGTGCCGCGATCCACACACCTGTTCCTCTGTTCGGTGAGGGACACACGCCGATATCTGGCGACAGAGGCGACCGCGACAGTTCGACGACACGCGCGTGTTTATCGAAACCATCCCGCGTTTCGAAGAGTACTGTTCGCGGCGCGAGTTACAGGGCTGCTATCTCGTTCCCTTTGGAGGAAAGAGGGAGAGAGGGAGAGAGAGAGAGAAAAATTTCGAGTGGAATTTCGTACGAAAGTTCGTCAATTACGGGATTTTACCATTGGAACCGTGGTCGAAGAAGATCGTGGATAACGGTTGGATAATAACCCTTTAAGATTCACGCGAGTGAATGGATAACAATTGATTAGTGGATTTTCGTTCGATCGAACTGGCGACGAGGCGAAGCTTTCGATCGATCTTTACGAATCGGATAAAAGTATTTCACGTAAATTTGCAGGTGTGTCGAATAACAAGCACGTGTGCTACTCGAACCAACGACGACGGAGTTTGAACGGAAGAGAGAAGAGAGGAGTGGAGGAAGGGAGATCGCGCGTGTCTTTTGGAAAATAATTTGGACGAGTGGCGCAAGTAGACCGATCGTCGTCCTATCCCGTGCTTAAGATCCAGGAAGACGCGTTTATCGAGTTGCGCGTCACGTGAACACAACGGACGCGGCTCTCCTCGATTAATTACCTTTCGATCGAGGTGAAACGGGCCGAGAGAAGGGAACCGACAGAGAGAGAGAGAGAGAGAGATAGAGAGAAACGAAGAGGATCGTAACGACCTACCGATATCGCACGATCAAAGGCAACCGTACGAGGGAAAGGTGTACCTGTCGCGACGCGAGAGTGCACGTAAACATCTTCAGAGGCCCGTCCCGCGCATCCTGGATCGTCCTCGTTAGAAAGTTCGATCTCTCTACGAACCGCGAGAAAACCGACTCTCTATCGATATATCCCACGTTATATTCTACGCGCAATTAAATTTTCCTATTCTAAACGTTCCCCGTGTATACTACTCCCACACGTATCACGTATATTATATACATATTTACATATATATAAATATAAAACAAAGTGTTTTAAACAAAGTGTTGAATAGTGTCCTCGACCGAGAAAATAAAAATCGTTAATTTCAACGGAAGATTATATTATTAGATGTTATTATACTTACGACGAAGTGGAGAACCGTGAGATTCAACAAGATATATGTAACAGTGGCTCGTATTTATAGGTGTGTACCCCGCGGACCGGAAGCAATAATAAGCATCGAACAAGTGAAGTGTTAAACGATCGAGAGAGAGAGAGAGAGAGAAACGGGAGCGGGATAATCGATCGTTCGTGAACTTGTGAACAGTGTTTTTTTTTTTTTCCTGAATCAAAAATTTCAAACTCTGTTGGAATTACGTTCGAGTGGAATTACACGCGCACGCACGCACGCATACATCGTATATATATATAAAATAGGAAGGATTACGGAGGAAGGACGAGGAAAGGATTGGAAAATTTAGTTGGGAGAAGAGCTGGAGGAGAAGAGCGAAGGAGGTGACCCACGGGGGGAATGGTGATGCGGTAGTCGAGGGATTCCTCGAGGAAAGACATGAGGGCGGCCGCCGCCTACGTCCTGTTCCTTGCCCACCTCATACAGGTAACGTGTACGCTTTATCTGCCCTATTCGCGATTCTCTTCCGTGTTCCACTCGTGCCGTGTAATCTCTGCCGACGGAGAGAGACGTCTTCTTCTCTCTCCTCCCCTCGCTTTTCGATTTCGTCGATCCCTATCGAATTTTCCCGATTGATCGTGATTTATAAAATATATGTGTAAAAATTTGAGCATTTATTTAGCCGGTTCGATACACGCGAATTAATAATTTGCCCGTTTTTTACGAACCAGGAAATTAACTACGGAGAATGGAGGTGATTAACTTTGGAGAAAGTTAAAGTCTCATCTCGACTTGACTTTTCCCTATCAATATTCCGATCCACGCGACCTTTTGGTTTCATTGACTTATGTATTTGGAATACTTGGAAATGATGAAATTAATGATCTTGCTTTGGAATCTTGGATTTCTTTCCAAGACCGACCCTCTGACCGATATCTGATAAATAAAATTCTAAACTTAACTAGAACGTATATAATGAATTGACAACAATCTCGAACTCGATAATGATCCTTTGACGAGAAAATGGTTCGATCTTAACGATATCGATTGACTGAAAGATTATTAAAACTATTTTCGAAACACTCTTGTCCCTGTTTAAAAGTAGAGTTAATCTATAATTATTGATAAATCGCATGAGAAACACGCATAGAATGCACGCATTCTTCATCCCGTGCATTAATCTCCCATCAAATTGCTTCTCATTTGGGGGGGAAAAAAAAAATCCGGCTAACCGGATACCCAGATGATCGCGAGAGACGGAGCAATTACTCGCCGATCCTGAACGATAAGACGTCGCGAGATAAGCCTAGTAATTATCGATAAACCAGACTGCGTATCGATGCCAGATATAAATAAACGAAGGAAGAGGAGAAAAAAAAAAGAAGGAGAAACGATTACATATTAATTACATGCATTAGGGTGAACGAAGCGCAAACTGTCGCAAAGTGGAACGATTAGATAAGTAGCGGCCGGCTCGAAACGATGAATCATTGGGACGAGGTTTATTAACTTATCTTAGACGCTAATATTATTCGATGAACGTGTAAAGACTGGACGAGTGGATACATATCACGTGTACACTCTGCGTTGTACTATACGCATTGTCCTCTTCTATTCTTACGTTTCCAAAACAATTTGCTCTCCGTTCCATTTATCGTTATATTTTTCCACATACTCGATATCCTCCTTCTCCCCGAATTTACCAACAAAGTAATTTCGCTCCATCCAAATCGCAAGTTTCTTTTTTTCCGCTTCACGGATACGTCAAAACTTGGCAACCAAGTGAAATCGTGCACAGCTCCATCCTCCCGCCCAATGAATTACACGAGTCGCAAACGTATCCACATTATAAAAAACGGTAAAACAACTCGCAACCGGTTGCACTCGGTTGCATCGCGCGCACGCACGTAAAACGCGTGCAAACCGTGCACGCTTCGTCTCACGAACCGCTTTCTTTTTCTTCCTCCTCCTCCTCCTCCTCCTCCTCCTTCTTCTTCTTCTTCTTCTCCTCTTCTTCTTCTTCTTCGTGTCGTTGCGCGAGGATAAAGAGGGCGGCACCGAAGCATCATCCTCCTCCCGCTTCTTGTTCTCATCAAGCGGATACACGGTGCAACCTTTTTTCCCGCCGATGTTGCCTCACCACTCGCTTATCGTCCGCTCTGCGCATCTCTGCTCCCCCCTCCCCTCCTCCTTCCCTTCCTTATCCTCCCTCTCCCGGGGGACGGAGAGTTATTCCGTGTATTCGCTCCATTGTTGCGGACCGGTCGAAAAATGTGTAACACGTTGTAATCGAGGACGGTCTTATTTGTATCCCCCTGCCCGGTTATTACACGCGTGTATTTGTGCGTGTATTCGTGCCATAGGGAAAGATGGGAATTTTGTGTTAATGCTGCAACCCTTTGATTCTTTTTCCATCGAACATGTGATCGATTTACGAATCGTGGTTGTTCGAAAATCATCGGCAAATTTTTTCCCCACTTTTACCATGGAAATTTTGAATTAGAATCGTGTTAATAGCGATATGATTTTGCTACAATCGTTCGATTTGTATGTATCGCAGTGTATTGTACGAATGAGTAATTCGATCGTTCATATTCTATGTGTGAAGTGTCGAAGAAGCTTTTAAAATTAAAAGGAAAGGGAATTAGCGTGTTTCTCACTGTTGATCCCGTTTTACTTTAGAGAAGGCACACGACACATTTATTCGTCTGGATCAACGAGAGACAAGCGAGAATTGTAACTGGGCTAATGTCGGTGTATCGTATGACCACGACTGGGAATACGTTGGCTGCAATGCAGGCAAAACGTCTGCGATATAATTCATATCGAACGTGGAAGCGAGTTTCGTATAAGCAAACGGCGAATCGTAGCCGTGAAAGCTTTAAAATTCTTGACATAAGTCGAAGTATTACGCGTAATCTAACCAGCAATTTGTGAAAGGAAGATAGGATCAAAACGTTCATAAAAACATACGTAACAATGATGTTAGCCTCGCTTTCGAGAAATTCATAAGGCGTTGAGAAAAAAAAAAAGAAAAAAAGGGGGGGGGCCATTTGTAATGCAAAACATTGGAATTCGTTTATTTTCAATGGGGAAATTACGTATTTTTCAAAAAAGGAATTAATTGTTTCAACGCATACAATTGTAAAAGTGAAAAGCGTTTCTTTTCACGCAATCAACTTAATGATTGAACTCGTTCTAGGATAACAATTTTAACTCGAGACAAATATTATTATATCGATTAACGAAATTTTTGCAGAAATCTAATCTCAGAATCGTTTCCAATTTCGCGATTCTCACCATACGTCACATTATATTACGACACAAGTGACAAGTGAAGTGTTTACACGGAAGAAAAAAGAAAAAAATAAGATTCTGGTCGCAAAATTCTCTCGCGTACGAGAGGTTCGTAAACAACAACTTTAAATACCAACAACCTCTCTCTCGAGACGTTATATTCCGCCTCGAGTAATAGGCTTCGAGTAAAGAAGGAAAGGCGATACTCACACTGGGGAACCACTCGAAATGTTTCGAACCCGGCTTCCAGATCCCCGAGTAAAAGATTTTTACTGTTCGAAAAACATGGACGACGGGAGCTCGCGAAACGCAATCTCGTTGACGGCTAAACACAGCCTCCGCGCCACTCGAAACGGTGCTTCCAACGATGCCTCGGATCAACCCTGGTGCCCAGATTTCGGGGGTAATTGGGGCTCCCCAAAGTTTCGAGCTGCACGAGTTATGAGAAAGGGGAGACCCTTTTACAAATGACTTTCGAAGAAGAGCGGCGCTTCTCTCCTCCATGATTTCGACCTAGCGCAATTAACCGCCGCTTCTGCTCTCTTTCAATTACAGCCCGAGCCGGAATTACCGTTATAACGCGCGCGATGGCTGCCGTTTGAAAAAAACCCGGCCGAAAAGTATTCCGAGAAACCGATACCTCGCCGATCCGCGGCCAACGTGTCACTTTATTCTCGTGTGTGTGTTTGTGTATGCGTGTGCAATCTTGGATAATTTCTCCCGATTTAATATCGGATGGAGGGGGACAACTTGATTCGTCGAAATTCTTGAATCGATGTGCTTCTCTTTTGGTTTGGCAGTGTTTAAAATTTAGTTCAGAGAGTAAAGGATAATTCTAGCCTAAAGAGAGAGGTAAGAATCGTTATCATTATCGTTCGTTGTACCATTTGATTCGGACGATGAGGGAAATTACTAAATTTTATCCATCTCTTGTCGTATAAATGTGTATAATATTTAAAGATAGCCATTTTCCATTTTCACAGAGAAAAAGTCTCGTCTCCTTGGAATTGTTAACGCGATATACCCGCAACACGATGATGATCGTAGTTTACCCATCACGATTTTTCTCCCACGACGTGAAATTCGACCAAGTCCATCAAGCTCGAAATTGCTACGGGATGCAATTCGAGCGCAATTATCGTAAATCCCCGTTATGGAGATCGGCAACGAGAGATCGATCTGCGCTTGTGGAATCGCTCGTACACGTCTTGGATTTTTCTCGGTCCGACTCGATTATAATTCATCCGTCTCCACCGTCGGCGCGTCTTAATTATCCAGGCTTGCAACGTGCAACGAAGGATGGATCGAGAGCCGGCCGGCTTCTTCTCTCCTCGTGAACGAAGAAATAGCATCGTGGAGGAGAAGCCGATTGGAGGGAAGATCGGTCACGCCTGTACACGGTCCGTAGATGGATCGTCTCTAAACGCGCACCTCTCGAATTAATAAATAATCCTGTACCGAAAATTTCTTCTCCCATCATTTAGGCAATAAGATCGAAGCTTCGATTCGAGTCGAGGCGTTCAAACTGTATTTTTTTTATTCGTTTCTTCGTTTTATCCCACATTTCGTTATTTACCGTTCGCCGATTAAAATCGGCAATAAATTCGAAGGACGATCCTGGATTTCGAGAATACGAGTGTGTATCGAATTAATCGCGAAGGTCATCACGAATCTTTAAATAGGTTCCATTTCAGAATAGATGTGGCGAGTCGAGGAGAGAATGTTCGACGATGATAAAATATTTTTTATCGTATGAAAACGTTCGTAAAAAAAAAAAAAAAAAAAAAACACCTTATTCGATATATTTATGTACACAAACGGGGGACGGTTTTTTCACACGAAAATTGACATTCGCGAAGATCGCAAAAAAAAGAAACACTGGCGCGTAATTAATCAACGCCAGCGGATGAAACTCATTGGAGTGAACTCAATAACCCTGTCGAGGAAAATTAACTCTCTCTCTCTCTCTCTCTCTCTCTCCTCCCGGCCAGGTTTTTACAGGACGCCTCTAACATCTTAACATCGCCATTATCAAGAAATCCTCTTCCAGAAACGAGAGGCGAACCGAATCCAGCCAGGAAAACTCTATTACTCTGCCGCGACTACGAACTCGATCAATCATCCGTCCTTCGACCTTATAAAAAAAAAAAAAAAAAAAAAAAGAAAAAAAAAAGAAATATCCTATCAAATACCGTGGATCGCAACTTCTTCCACGCGGAGACTCCTCCGACTCGAGAGCCCTGAGGCTACGAATTAATAAAAGTAACGATCCCTCCATAATCATAATCCGAAAACGGAAAAATACACCCAGCAGCAGCGGCGGCGGCAGTAAATCACATCCAGGTGAGCAAAGAAGAAGCTTCATCAAAGCTCGTACTAAAGTGGATGGAGGAGGAGAGAGGCGCCCCACGCGGGGAGAAAGGGTTGAGAAAAAGACGCGCGCATGCCCCGCGGCGGTCGACGACGACCCGTTTAGCGCATTAGCGCGCCGCTTCCGCTTTTACCCTGGGAACCTACATCCCTCCCTCTCTTTTTCTCTCTCGCGTCCCTCCCATACCCAACCAGCGAATACGGCCGCGTTCTTGTTATTCCTCTTCTTGCGCGGCTATCACCGCGGCCAATTATCAGCCGCCGTCTCGCAGGAAGTCTTGCAGGATGCAGAGTTGGATAAGTGGTGGTATCTACTTGCGAGCGGAATATCGAGGAGGGGAGGGATATCGGTGGCGTGACGCGGAAATGATAAATAAGACGCACGATGCAGGCGTCTCGAACAGGTGGAGAGGACGCAAGGACGAGTAAGAACGCACGTCGAGGATGAGAATGGGAGCGCACCGTAAGGATAAGGGGGAATGCAAATAGGGCGGCCGGTTGGAGATATATATAGAGAGAAAAGAAGGGATAAATTATTCGAACGACAGCCGCCACGGAGATCCGATCCGTCTGACCCACGCTCTGACGGAAGATCAGGCGTTGAGAAGAGGGGCGGGAGGGAACGTGGTTGTCGTTGTACGCGCGAGTGAGTGAGTGAGAAAGAGAGAGGGAGAGAGAAGGGAATAATATTGGAAGGGAAGGAGGTGAAAATATGGGGGAGGGGGAGCGGGTTAAAGCGAAGCGTTTAGCCTGGCGGTCACGCGAACCTCCTATAAAAATCGGCCTCGGGGCTCCGGGATGCTCGCCAGATAGACAGATAATACAGTCTCGTGGCTCGGTGTTACACCGGCTGCGTGATCCTGCGAGCTCTGCTTGGCCTGGAACGGTGGCTGGCGCACAGGTGCGTGTCCGAGGGTCCTTCTTCTTCTTCTTCTTCTTCTTCTTCTTCTTCTTCTTCGTCGTCTTCTTCTTCTTCTTCTTCTACTTCTTCTTCTCTGCCATCCTCGACGCGGTGGCCAAGGAACGAAGAGGGGAGGATCGACTGGGAAAGTGGTTAAGGGTTTTACGAGTTCGGGGAACCGGGCGAGGAGGCGCACACCACTCGAGAGTAATTTCGTGATAAACAGGGATAAGTTTTTGGGCGGATGAAGTTCGTTCGTCAACACGTGAAGGAAGTAAACATCTCGAATTCTTTCTCTTCTTTTTTTTCCTTCTTTTTCTTTTTTTTTCCTGGTGAAACAGGATCGCGATTGTTCGAATTTTTTTTAAATAGGAGGCAGCATCGTTCGAGGCATAATTTGTAACAACTTTCGATCCGAATTTGTTTTTCTTTTTTTCTCTTTCTATTTTTAACGCGATAAAAGATTGACGGCTAACCGAGGTAATAGAGATGGAAGCGATTTTATAAATCGCGCGTTAAACCCGGAGCAGAGTTTTTATCGAGATTGAAAGAAAAGGGCATGGTATGTTAGGCTAGTTAAAGACAAAGGCTACTGTCGCGTTTACCGTGGTTAAGCCGGCTGTTACCGTGGTTACTGTTCTTTTTCATACCTCGTGGACGTCGTTTATCAAGTTTGAGAGCAGAAGTGCGGTAATTTCACGGGTGTCCGCGGGAAACGGGTGACAAAACCGTGACAACGAGTTATGTACCAGCTCCTGACCTGGCTAAGACCGTTTTTTTTGAAGCATAGAAGCATTTCACTCCGGGCCACATTCTCTTCTTGCACACTTTTCGCACACGTGTTTCACCTTTTCTTTCCCTTTCATCCATTTTCTTAAATAACACTTTCGCCGACATTTTATCCAAGATTAAAAATAAGAGAAAAAAGAGAAACGTTTGCAAAAGCTCCAATTTTTCTTTTCCAATTTTTATTATTAGCAAGAGAGACGACGATTTCGATCCAGAATATTTCCACACAGTTCTAATTTTTTCTTCTTAAAAATTTCTAACAATAGCTCAACAACGAAAAAAAAACCATTATATTTGAATACGTAGAATATTTCCCAATATCGAATTCTGCTCCGATTTCCCTTTGTCTCCATCGAAATTTACGAAAAAATTCCAACAGGCCGACCGACCAACTGGTCCTCTCATCGAATATCAATTGCATGCAGCATCGTGATTTTCACGTCGATCATCAACCCGGTCTTCATCGATAAACGCTTCGATCTTAACAATTTCGACAAACCCGTTTATCCTTTTAATTTATTGTTGCATCGAGCACGGTATCGGTCACTGTCGCGCCTCCTTACGCAACGTGTAATCGTCGCTGATCGAGCAAACGACCTATCGCCTGCTTGATCAGAGATCGTGAAAGCCGCTCTCGATTTTTACCTGTAAACGAGCTGAAAAGAAAACATCTTGAGAGAAAATTGGGCGGCAAATTTGTGTCTTGAAGGGGTTCGATGCGATATTTTCCATCTCTTCCTGCCGTATTTCTTAAGCTTACTTCGTCGAACGATCGTTACAAAGAAGATTACAATGATTATCGTGGAGAAACATAAATTGTTTCCTTTACAAATTCGTAGATTTCGATCGTTGTCGTCGTTCTTAAAAATGAAACGGTATCGCAGCCAATTATTTTTCCAACAACACGGAAACGTCATAGCCTTTGATGTGTACAGTTCGATTACAATTTAGAGTAGCGTCGTCGTTGCAGAAAATCGCTCGTCTTCGAAGGAAAGACGAAGTTTTGTATATCGAGTCGACACTCGAACGTTCGAGTGTCTTGACTCACACCTGTTCTCTCCTTGCTTGCCGAGACGTTCGATCCCCGCCATCAGGCAGATCAGGTTGAGGAAACTGGATGATCCACCCCTCCCTCCCACCGATCGTCGATCGTGTTTCATCCATCCCTTGACCGGGCCAACAAAAGCTCGATCGATAATCGAGCCTGCCTGTTTTTAGTAGCGGCGACAAGTTCCCACGGGGAACACGATACACCCACGCAACGATTACTCCTCAAATCGGCTGAGAAAATGCCGATCGTAGTACCACGCCACGGTAAAAATTTAATCTCCGACCGGTCGGCAGAGGGACCGGTCAGAAAATTGCGTCGAGTCCCGCTATGTGTGTGTGTGTGTGTGTGTACACAGTGGGAGGGGGGGATCCCTCTCTGGATGTAATTTGGTAAACACGAGAAAGAGTGGCGCGGCTGCGTCCTTGGTTTCGTTTCGAGGAGATGAAAATTTTCGAGTTTTCGAAATTTCTCTCGTTTTCGTATATTTGTATACTTTTTCGATATCGTTTCAAATTACGGTTATTAATTCTTTTTTTACAATTTTAAACAACCTATTCGATATTCGATAAAATAGCACGTATATATATATATATATATTCATACGTATGTATATATTATTCGAGCGAAAGCGTATAGGACGGCTCTAATTAGAGAATTACCGTCTTGGCCGATCTTATCGTAATTTAATTAATCCGTTGAACTAAGGCTCGTTCCATCAATTTAATAACACCTAAGCCCGTTTAATAATTATCCAACGCGAATTATATACAATTAACTTAGCCCAAATATATTTCACGCGACAAGACGCGCGATAGAGAATAAACACGATGAACGAAACTCGGCAATCGGAACAGCAACGCCTCTCCTTCCCCCCCCCCTCTCTCTCTCTATTAAGATTTTCGCACGAAAACAAGAGAGGAGAACGAGATTAAAAAGGGAACCCGTATTAATTCATTCCGTCTCTCCACACCCACCTCTCCAAAGATTTGCGATTAAAATCGCAAAATCGGGTATCCATCGTCCTTCGTTCGATCATCGGTAGTCGAGAGGGTAGAGAAAGGCGAGGGGGGGAGCTTCCCACGCGAGCTAACAGTTTTTAATTATTTCGGTAATTTGCGGCCGATCTACGGGGGCCGGGCCGAGCGAATAATATTAAGTATAGGCCTCCTCCCGCGAGGGGGGAGATACATTCGAGGATTCGAGAAAAGACGTGCGGTTCGGCAAGGAGGCGGCAATCGTGGATACGTGGTCCGTGGTGAAATTAAATGGTGCTCGGCGGCCCCCATCGAGTCTATTTCGGCTGGGCAGGTAGCGGCCACCGGTAATTACTACCTTAGAACTTAGGTGCTCGAGGATGAAATGAAAGGGCCCGGGACGATTTTCGAAACGGAATTCGCGTCAGTTGTTGCTCTTCCCCGCAGAGGAGAGAAGAGTTTGCGTTTTGCTCCTTTTCCGGTTCGACTTGGGTCGCGTGAGCGACTGCTTCTTTTTCTTGGTGCCGAGTTCAAAGAGAGAGAGAGAGAGGGGGGAGAAGAGGATCTCGATGGTCATCGAAGATGGAACGATCGATCCTTCGCTGCATTCTTTGTGTTGCAAAGGGATTCTCGATCGGTTGCTCTCGAACGATCAGTTTTATTCGACGACGAGCCCATTTTTTACTTTGTTTTAGCGTTGTTGTAATAAAGCACTGTATGTAGAAAGGATTGGATTCCTCCGCTGTTAAATCTGCGCTTAAATCTTAATTTCCTGTTTGATTTTGAAACGATTCATTATTCACCCTCGTCTCGCGTTCCAAATATTCGCGAGTGTAACTCGCTAATTAGTATCCGACGATAATGCTACCTTCTCATTGATCCCCCATCCTCTCCTCCCATAACGAGCAACAGTTTAGCTGGTTTTCAATTAAGATATTAAGCGCCCACTTGCCACTCGCGCCTTTACATAATTGCATCCAGCTCTAATTAAGCATTTACATAATTACAGGTATTCGAGTAAGTAACCCTCCCCGATTATTCGCACTAATGAGATCGCTGATAACAATTAACCCGTGTTACCGAACGTCCCCGTTGCACCGTTTACCCTCGATTATCCGCCGATGATCGCCGCCGTTTTCCACACGGTCATCCTGTTATTATTAAGGCACCTTTGATCGAAGAGCACTCGGCCATAGAAAGAGCCATGGAAGATGAATAAAGCTTGTTTTATCAATAATCCATTCCCGTGAGACCCGCTTACCAACCTGTTTCGTTCCTCTTCGTCCTTCTTACTCATACTCCTCCTTCGAGCGCTCAATTATTTTCCAGGAAGAAACGAGACGTTCGACATTGTCTCGAGATTCTCTCGAGACCCGTTTTATACGACGCTTATTGTACATCGCTCTCGATCCCCCGATGATTACCTGTAAATTCTAGAATAATAGAAACTGATAAGGGGAGGGCGTATTGTAACGTCTCGAAGAAGAATCGAAGCCAATAACGACGCGATAACGCGTTTATGAAATACAAGCGTTCGAATATATATACCGATAACTCTGACGCTTGATCTTGCAACGAATCCGCGAGTTTTTCTTCTTCTTATTTTTCTAAAGCCGAAATTTATTCCATCCGATAATTTATAGCTTTGTTCGCGTACAAAAATAAAGCATTGTAATAATTTTCACGGGATGCCTGGTATTTTATATATCGGACATCCCACGTTGCTTGCTTTACGGCATCGTGCACACTCGGGAACGGAGTGAAAAATAAAAAACCCGAGGGAAGATAAACGAGATGACGGGAAGAGGGTCGCGAATATACCATCGATATCCCATAGGATCGCGGGGAAATTGCATGAGAACCGATCGAGAGGATACGCTAGGCTCGTTCCTCAGTATGCGTAGTGTATCCGTTTTTTCGGTCGAATGAGTTATTCGTATTAACTGGCGCGATCGTTGGACGCGAGGAAGAGGAGGCTGAGCGAGCGTATGCCTCGCTGCGTCCTGGCTATGCGGAAAGGAAAGCCTGTTCTCCCGCGGATCGGCGGCGGCGCGGCTCACGGACGGCCAAGAGAGAGAGAGAGAGAGAGAAACGGCTCGTCCTCGTCGTCGTGGCGGGTCGAGGCTCGTAACGAGTCACGAGCAGAGATGTGTGCATACGCGCGTATGGCAAGGGCCCTAAAACGGGCGCGTAAAACTCTCTGCCTTCTCGTGTACCAGGTGTCCAGAAATCAATCTCGTGACGGAAATCCCGCTTCTTTGTTTCTGCGTGCCGATCTCCCTTCTTTTTTTTTTTTTTTTTTTTTTTAGAGGGACGCATATGAGATGATATAGCTTTGTTCTTGAAAAACCTTGAAATTTCGACTTTCGAGTTTTTTCGAGTTTCGACGAAGAAGAATTTTCTTTGGAACAACTTTGTAAATTCGTTGCGATGACAAATGTTTTTTTCAGAAATCAAGTTGAAGAAACAATAAGCAAGCGAAATGATGGTAAGAAATTTCGAATAAGCGCGGGAATTGGTTGCAAGGAAGGGCGATGTCCCTGCTAAATAGATAGTTGTTAAGTAGTTGGAGGTAGTTGACACGTTAATGACTGATGGAACTGATGGGCTCTCCGCGTCGTTTCCTTACGCATTTAACCGGTTGCTGCGTTAATGTCTGTTTGTATTACGGTACCCTCGCATACCGATCACGCGTATATTCGCACGAGTCGGACACGAAAAATCGATGATCGGTTGCATCGATCGACAATCAGTTTGACAGTCGCTAAACTGCTCTCCTAAGAATCAATCTTTTATAACCGTGAGACGAACAGACTGGATGTATACATATTTCATATTATGGAAAAGAATGGAAAAAGAAAAATATCGAACGAACCTTCTGCAACCGTTTGCAAATTATATGATAACAATAAACAATATGTCGATCAATCATGGTTTTTAATTATTCCCATTTTGCTCGATATTCTGATCTGGCGGATATTCTGTCTTTTCTTCTTCTCATTCGATTCGTCGAAAAAACGACGAATATATATTCGAATATACACTTGTGTATATTTGTATACGCGATCATTATTCTTCGAATAATTTCAATCTCGTTTCGATCGAGGTAATCACTAGTTTGGATTGTTGTTAACGAGGGAAATAACGTTACCAAAGAGACAATCGACGCCTCACAAAGGAGATTTCCCCGGCGAAAAACGAGCTTTCGCACAATTGACCTGATAACCGTGAAAGGGAGCAACCCGGGCAAAGTGATTGTTGAAGAGGCGCGGCGCACGATGGGAAGTGGACGTTAATACGAGGTGTCCACGTTTATTACACCTCTCGACAGCTCTGAAGATCTTCAATTATGCCTGGGTGGCGACCGGGACCCCGACCATATGGGAAAATAACGGATCGTCCTTGCTTCTCGTGAATACCCCAACATCGTCGAGGGGACGTGAATGTCATTTCCTGGTTCTACGTATAAATCTACGCGTTTCTTCAACTTTTGCAATTTCATTCGTTTCAAGATTTTTCAAAATCGTCCTCCATTTTTCCATTTACTTCTCGAAATCTTCAATCATGGAGATTTGCCCTATAAAGTAAAAAAAGTAGACGAGGCTAATAACAATTTTATTAAAAATAAGACTAAAAAAGATCATTCCACGAAATCATTTTCATACATCATTTCAAAAAAAAAAAAAAAAAACATTGGTATCCCATCGATGCTTTGAAACTGACCGCATTTAATAAAGTACATGTACAGACCAAAGATCACGATCGATCCACGATCTACGAAGATAACCAAAAAAAAAAAAAAAAAGAAAATGCTCCTAAAAACGGAACATCTAATCGTCCCAATTAATCCTTTATAAGAGAACCGGATCACGCGTGGTGTCGCCTCGCGATTAGGTTCACCGATTCGACCGCGTGAGAAAGAGGCCTCCGGCCTCGATCGGCTCTTCAAAATTCCAGCCTCGTTTTCCCCCGCAACATACACATCCCGTATACACACGTATAAATATATATGCACGGTATCATCGAACCGTACCAGTGTTGTACACCGATCCCAGTTTTGAAAAAGGCCGTGCTCTTCCGCATCGACGACGGCGGCGGCGGCGGTCTGAAAAGCCATCTCCGCGGCACCGGCCAATTTCACGTCGGCACGTGACCGGACTGTGCAAACTTCGGCCGCGCAAACTCTCTCCACCCCTCCTCTTTCACCCCGGCCAACAGTCGTTCACGGTTTTCAGCTGCTTTCGGAGGCAACGGGTTACCGGCGAGTGCCTCCAGAATAAGTATGCACGGCTAATAAAACGACAGAGGAGAAAGAGAGAGAGAGAGAGACGGTCGTTACACCGTCGAGTTGGTCAAACACGGTTCCGCGCGGAGGGCGGAAACGAGCTCCGCTCCTTCTTTTGGTCCGCGTTCCTTCTCTCCGATCGTAAACGGCGGCGGCGACGACGACGACGACGACGGCGATCGGGCGCGCGGAAACGGCTCGAACCGACGGCCAAAGAAAACGCACGCTGCCCGTTTTACGGCCGCGCGACACGCTCCGCGTTTGCACGCTCGATTGATATATTCTGGGAGGGAGGAGGAAGGGACTCTAGGCGGATATATCGCCATATGGAGGTGTGTGTTATCTTAGCTTGGAAAAGTTTTCCTTTTTTTCTTACTTTCTTTTAAAAAAAGGGGGGAGGGGGGGGGGAAGAGTGTCCAAAGCGTGGCAACGGCGCGATTGTTAGTCACGATTGTTTTAGAAGGAAATTCATAAACTATGACGTTTATATACAAACGGTTGTATATAAAAGGAGTATAGGAGTGGAGAGTGTTCACAATTGTGTGATTTATGCTGTGATGCGAATATAACGTAGTTAGTCACGGATAACACGTGCGAATCGCGTGTATTTCTCTCTCGGGGTGAGGGGGGGAAGAGATATTGGCAAATGTTGCTAAGTGTTATTGGATTTTATTTAACTTGGGGAAAATTGTTTGAGTAACAGGGATACGAGACGAGGGATGGAAACGTGTGTTAAATTGTTACGCGTTGGAAAAAAACAGGAAAGTAAGAATGTCTTTTGTTGAGATAAGAACGTGAGAATTTTCTGAGGAGGGAATGTCGGAACGGAATGATACACTTGGAAGGAGGGGATTTTCTTTCGAGGGGAAGAGTTATGAATTACATTCGACGTCGATTGAATTTTCAAGATAAAATTTTCGAGCTCTACGGGTCTGGGTGTTGTTTCTATTTTGAAAGTTACCGATTAACCGCTTCGAAAAGTGAAACCTCTATTTTTATTGCGTATTCCACATATGCAAGCAAACATAATAAAGTAATTTTTGCACGAGTATATATCGATGAAACGCAAATATCGTATGTTTCGCGACGCTTGATTATTAAACGTCGTGCAATTTATCAAATCATGATCAGACTCTATCCGTGTAAAATTCTGAAAATTATATCGTATCGTAGGGGATGAATCAAAGGGAAAAAAAATTCGATTCAACGACAAATTCGTCCATATTCCATACGATACGAACGCGAAATCAGTTTCGTTTTAACAAAGATTTCTCGCGCGCTGCAGGAAGCACGCTGCGTGTCCCCCTTGGCTCCCTGACGGCTCCATCATTTCCTGCGCTCGGCAGCCGGACATTATCCGTAATTTACTCCTCAATTTCCTCGAGATTCATCCATTCCATGCCCTCACCTCCTTTGCCCGCGAAACCGCAGAAGCTCGGATCCCAGGCAAAATGTCACTCGAAGAGAGGAACGTTATATAACATAGTAGGAAGCGGTTTGTGGAAAGCAAAGGCCAGCAGACGATCCTCCGCGCTTTCTACCTTCGATCTTACTCTTACGGTAATTACACAGGCCCCCGGGGCCCGTGCACGATCCTTCCACTCGCTGATGCACACATTATGAGTGCACCGCTATACACGCGTGCCCTGTATATGTGTGCGTGTGTGTGTGTGTGTGTACATCGTAGAATGCACGTGCCCGATTCAGAAGCGTGCATTGGAAACCGATAGGTGTAGGTGAGAGATACGTGGAGAGGAGGGATTTCGTAAGGATGGAAAGGAAGACTCTCCACGTTCGAAACGGGACGATTTCGTGCCGCTTTTATATTGTTGATCGCGTATAATACGTGGGGAAAAAGCGAGAGGCGATGTAAATTCGCGGCGTCGGGTTGCGGCATCGAGGCGAGCGATTGCGCGATCCCATCGCCGCAATTTTGACCGTGAATGGGAAAGTGGATAGGGGACTTTCGCGCGGAACAGATCGTCGTGAATTGGATTTTCGAGGGACCGTCGTCGTCGTCGTCGTCGTTTTATTTAATGAAATCGAAATTGAAAAAATTCTCCGGAACGAGATTTTACAAAGAGATTTTAAACGATTTTTTGTCGAAGAGCGGGCGGAGGTGATAAATAAAGTCATCGAGTAAAAGGTAATTGGAGGAAAATGGCGGATGGAGCACGAAACGTACGGAGTTTCGAAACCGTAGATACGACTTTTTCCATCGTGTCGGTTCGAAGCTGCCTCGTAATAGACACTCGAGGGGCCTTTCGCCTCCTGGGGCCGCGGAGACTTCCGTTTTCGCCACAGACCCAACCTGGAAAATCCCGCTGTTTTATTATGCCCATTAGAAACAGGCGAACGAAACATCGTGCCCCGTTTAATGCGAATCGTTTTCTCCGCTTAACGAGCCCGTAATAAATCCGTTCGAAAAATAATGCGAACACGATACGATACGATTGAACGCGATATATCGAAATATCGAAAAACGTGAAGAACAACGATCCTCAAACTCGAGGATCTCGTCGCTGGAGATATTGGTTTGCAATTGTAACATATTTCGATTGCGTAACGATAATATTTTAAAAGTGGAAGAGGATAATAATGATAATAATTTGTAATGTTTATTATTGGAACAGGCGACAAACGCGAGCGGATTCTTCGAGGTGCAAATCCTCTCGCTGACGAACAACAGGGGCACCCTGGTGGACGGTAGGTGTTGCGGCGGGGGAGGCGATGGCGGAGGAAAAGGAGAATTACCACCGTGCACGACACCGTGCTCGACGGCCTTCTGGCTCTGCTTGAAGGAATACCAGTCGAACGTCACAGCCATAGGCTCGTGTAGCTTTGGCAACGTATCTAGTCACGCCCTCGGCCAGAACACCTTCACCCTCAGCGAACCGGTCACCCTACAACTGCACTTCACCTTCCGATGGACGGTGAGTCGATCATACTTCTTTCTTTCTTTCACTCCAATTTTATTTATATTATCACGCGTCTACTATAATTGTCTAAAATAATTGTCGATCGTTTCGAGGGGAAAAGATTGTTCTCGAAATTCTCGTCTCGACTCGCGATTCGAACGAGAAAATATTTATTCTCCTTTCGTTCTGTTTCGAACGAACGAAGCGTTCTCGTTCCAGTCTCGAATTATCATAAATGGCGTAAATGATATTCTCTCGAGAACGAAACTCTCGCGTTCGTGAAACCTTCGATCTTCGTCGAAAAGTGGGAAAAAAAGAAGAGAAGAAAAACGTTCGAAATTGCGATTCACCCGTCGACTGATTATAACGCCATACGGCACGGTCGCGAATTATCGTGTAAAATTTCTCTCCCTGGCGAGAAATCAACAACAACCGTCGCTTCTAATCGTTTCGAGTCGCGAGAAGCTTCTTCGTCCATTGATCCTTCCTCCGTGAAAAGAATTTTTCAACGGGGACAAACAATATTCTCAAGAGGCATCATAATCAATGTTCCGAGATTGTCTCGCTCGGAAACGATTATACACGTGCATATATTACACCGTATTCAATCACCGAGGAGATGCGGAATTATCGGCAGACGTAATGAAAATCATGTTTTACCGTTTTTCAAGGCAGACACGGCGAAATGATTTTACAATTATTACCATACCAATATATCATGGAAGTTACATAAGTTAAACCATCCGTACCGTTGTACCACACATTTTTCACCTGAGTTGAAATTCTGACTTCCATTTATGGTCGGATATCCATCTAAAGAAATTAATTATTACTTCAATAAGGAAACGAAACGCGTTACAAGTTCTAATACAAACACCTATCTTCCATATTTTCATTTTCTATCCGAAAAGATTCGGGAAAAGACAAGCTCGCTCCACCGCGAATTTTTCTCAGATTCCCCGCTCGAAAAAAAAGAAAAAGAAAGAAAATACCACGGCGTTAACGCTCCAACGCTTAACGCTTGCCCTCGAGAAAAAATATCTCGTGTCGGCGTGCACGTGTATTTACTTTCCATATATTTTTTTATTGCGCGCCCATGGCCCCATAATTGAATTAGCTCGGGCAGCGCTAAATGCTCGAAGAAGCGTACACACCCGTGAACCGGGTTCTAGTCGCCGAGAACGAAAAGAGGGGGGGAGGAGGAGGACGAGAGGAAAAAAAAAGGAAGACAGAAAAAAGAAACGAAAAGTGGGAGAGAGAGAGAGAGAGAGAGAGAGAGAGAGAGAGAGAGAGAGGAAAAAATGCTTCACGGAAAGGAAGCAATTTAAGGGTCTCTCTCTCTCTCTCTCTCTCTCTCTCTCTCTCTCTCTCTCTCTCTCTCTCTCTCTCTCTGTTTATGCCCCTCGAGAAGAGGGGAACGCCATCGGACCCACCCTTTGTCGCCCCTCGAAGAAACGGACCCCTCCCGCATGGGTCCCTCTTACAGCCTCGAGCGAGCGAGTTATGAAATATACAAACACTGAGCTGGTGCTCTTCAAATAATCCACTACTGGACCGTCTGACGCGTGTGTGCGTCTGTGTAATCTCTCGATATATGCGCGCGGGCGCGCAAAGAAAGCAGAGCTCGATTCGGTCCGTTAGGTCCCGGTTGGAGGACCCTTGACGTATACCTCTGCGACCGATGTGTATACCTCTTGGGCACGGAAACACGTCGTCGTGCTTGGCTCTCGAGCATCCTCCTACCATCCTCTCTTCGCTCATCGAAATCGGCCGTTCGTCTCGAGCGTAATTATATACGCTCGACAGCGGCCCGACCCTGGTGACAAGTCACGTGGGTGGATGCAACTCGGTGGTTGCTCGCATCTTCCCCCTTCTCTACTCCCCTCGAACCGTTTTTAATTAATTAAGAACACATTTTATTATCGGCCAGTCCCGATATAATAATAATATTTGGAAACCGACTTCGAATGATTTCCATGAAAGGGAATCATCGTGCGTGATGTAAAGGTTCTCCTCGATTCGTAGCTTCTTCGTTGTTATGTAGTGGCAAGTTTTGCGCGATTCTTCTCGTTATTTTATATATGGAAGTTTGTATAAAAGAGAAAATTTCGAAGTAGGTACGTCGTCGAAGAGGAGTAGGAATTTCTGGCTAGAAAGGGACACGACCAAAGTTTACATTATTGATATTCGTTTCAAAGAAAAAAAAAAAAAACTTGTCGGAGAAAAAGGCGTGAAGTTTCGACGTGGCGAATCTTCTTCTTCTTTCTTCTCGCGCCAGAAAAATCTTGGTAAATCGTTTCGAGGAGGATCGAAATGATTGGCGAAGAAGTTTCGCGTTTTGATTCGAAAAAGATTTCTCGGCCGAGAAAAGGAGAAGTAGAGGAACACGGCGAAGGCGTTGCCAAGCGACTGGAACCGAATTGGAATTCTACGTAACGACCCGCCGATAGAGGAGCAACAGACCGGAAATCCTTTGGATTCGATAGCTCTCGCGCGTCCCGCATCGACAAAGGAATCGGGGCTAGAAATTTTGCGATCGACGTCGCGATACGATGCCTTCGCCGTGCAAGCCTTTTTCCAACGGTGCGGCCGAGGCCCCCTCCCCGTATTGTTGCGAAATTGCCGCCTCTCCCAACCCTCTCTCCCCTCCCCCGAGAAGAGATTCACTCGGTTGCCTTTCAACGATTTCGAGAATGAGAACAAGAGGCCGCCGTTTAATAGAGGCAGGGGCGGCGCCTCTAAATCAAATTTCTCGCGATTCCAACTCGAAAAGGAACGCGAATTCACAGTTCCTTTACATTTTGAAATTACCGTTACCGTTGTAGGGAAAAATTCTAGGTCTTCAATGATCTAGGTTCGCGAAGATAGTGTATAATTATTAATCATTTATCACTTCGTATCAAAAATCGAGCAAATTTCATAGAATAGAAAGGACCAAGTGTTGCAAATAAGCGAATAAAATAGAAAATAGAAAAAGGATCTTTATATTTTGAAATCTCGTTACCTAATAAACTACCTAATAAACTATTATAATTTTAGATTTTCAATGATCTATTCACGAAAATAGTAAAATTATTAATCACTTGTCACTCGAAATAATGAAAAACCGTGCAAATTTCGTAGAATAGAAAGTTCTCTGTGAAAAGTAACCGATGCTAAAGACCAAGGCGTTACGAATAAGCGGACAAAATGCAAAGATCGTTCGATCAATCGAACGCACGCTATTTCCAAACCGTGGAAACGATTCGACGAGACATTTGGAGAGCATTGAAATACCCCTATACTTCCGTGTAATCTACCTTTCAACCGCCTTATATACGCGTTTAAGACCGCGGCCCTCGAAGTTAATAAGCACTCGCCACTCGATACCGGTTACCAGCAAAGGAAGAAACAAACATACGCGTACACGTATCCACGCCACGCCGGAATAATCGTCCTTCGACTTTCTCCGTTTGCGATTTCAATAGCGGCGTAAACAGGCATACGTAAGAAGGGAATACAGCCGGCTTTTCAGCGGTAGCATAATGGCACAGGAAACGATCAGAGGAGATGAGAGTTAGCCGTGCTTTTGCACAATCCTGGCCGCAGCGTCTACGTGTGCCTTCGAGCAGACGCCACGTTTCGCCTCTCTCCTTTCTCCGCCAACGAGTGTTTCTATCCCTCTTCACCCCTCGTATAATACTCGCGGTGTCCTCTTCCACCACTCGCTCCGTTCCTCGCTCCATCTTTGTCCGTGATTCCAGGACTTCCATCGAATCCATCCGTTCTTTTTCATCGCGGATCTTCTTTCTTTCCCACAATCGTTGGAGGATCCGCCAATTTTCGCTTTTCTCTTTCTTTCTTTGCACACAAGACGACTCGAATCGACGACTCTCTATTCTCTCTATTTCATTATTGTACCGGTGATCTTTTTATTTTTCGATCTTCTATTTATAATAATATCCGTTTCCTCGTCGAATCGCAATTCTTCGTCAATTTTATCACGTTTATTATGTAGGAACAGAAAATCGTAGGATAAACGCAAGTAGGTGGATCGATGACTTCCTTCCTTTTTTAGACCACGATTTTCGTCGATTTTCATTTTCACTTCGCAACGAGTCGCTCGATAATAGGTGGATCGATAGTCTATTCTTGGCGCAATATCCTTCAATGTGGGCGCCTATCAATGATGTGACGTCACGGTTGGTGGGCCCACGTGGATCTCACTGGGCATTGTGTCGACTGAATTAGCGAGTAGCCGGCACGAACGTGTTGGCTTGCGCGAGGGTGACGGGATTGAAAACTGTTGGATGATTCAGTTGGAGATCGTTGTATCTATCGAATATGTATGTACATATAGACGATTGACGCGTCGTAGAACGCGATGTATAAGAATAGATAATTATTGTAGATTCGTGCATTTTTTTCTATCGCTAATTACGATTTATTCTTGCTATGAAAATCATTCAACCGGTTATTTATAATCATATAAGAGAAACGGAATTGATTAAATGTACGATTTATGGTATACTATAATCGAAGAATCGGGTGAATAAATACGGAGCGACCGGCTTGGAATAACACATTATAATTCGACGAGTAATATTCTTGCTTTATTATTGGAAACGTTATTGGACGCGTCAAGATTGAATAATAATCGATCGGCGCATAAATCATAGCCGTGAAAAAGTAAGAATAACGGCGCGGTGTATACGATTTAATAAATGATATTCGTATTATCAAGAAGCGAAAGCTTGTACCATCGACCAGAAGTTTAGAATCAAAAAAAAATATATATATATATATCCTTCGTTCCTTTCAAGCTCACGAATCGTCGTTATATACCCAACTGGAATCAAAAGTAATCCTTGCAAAAAAAAAAAAAAAAGAAAGAAAAAAGTCTTGCCGCTTTCGAACTGCTCGATCAATCGATATCCACGTCGCACGATCGCGAGAAAAAGAAGAAGAAGAAGGAAAGGAAAAAAAAAATCGAAATTATTTTCGAAGTCGGGACGAGTGTGGCCGAAGGACATCGGATGATCGATGCGACGTTTAAACGGCCGTGTCACGCGTCAAACGGCATCATTCAATTTAAACCGAGCCGCTATTGAGTTCCAAACCGCGGCGTCGTGTAAGTAGATTAGCCGAGGCGGCTTTAATCACCTCCTCGAGGGGACTTTCTCACGCCTTAATAAAGTTCGTCGTTACGGTTCGCCGTGCCTCGAAGGCCTTCGAATCTTTTAAAACCGTTGATCGACGTAACTGGGCCGACCTTCCGAAAACTTCTTCCACCAGGTGACGTCGCCGCCATTATTCACACCCTCCTCCTGTTGATTAAACTTATTCTCGTGGGCGGAGGGAAAGAGAGGCGAAAAGCCTGGAATCGGACGAGAAGAGAGTGAGAAGAGCAGCGGCGTGCCCATCCTCCTTTCTCCGTGATAAATTTCGATAATTATAGGCTCGATAATGGGCCGTGTAATGATAAACGATAGTCGTCTAAACGGTGTTGGACGGCGGATGGAATGGATAAAAACCGCGGGGGGAACGAAAATGAAGGAGCAAGCGTGAGGAGGGCACGCCTCGAATCCCCGCAGGGGATCATCGTCGTGAGTCAGGATCCAACAGGTGTATTCTTCGCGTCCTCTCCCCCGAAACGATCCTCTCTCACTCTCTGCTCCAAGGGGTCCCTGCATACTTTTCGGGACCCCCCCGACTCGTTTCCTCCCGACCCCCTCCCCCTTCGACCAATCTCCCGACCCATCTTCGTCGACATCGCATTCCATTCGGTCGTCTCGCTCGGCCCGGTGGTGGCCTCGTTTTTCTAGAATTATCTGTGTGGACAACTTGGTTCAGCTTGGAAACACGGCAGAGTAATTCATTCGGATATTAATCGTTTCCGGTGACGACGTATAAATTTTATGACCGCAACACGTCACAATTGCCGCCCGATATTCGTGTATTTTCAACTCGTTGAAAATCAATCGATTTAAATCGCGGGGAGGGATGCGCGAATATTTCTTCGATTTGTGTGAAATTATTCAATCGTTGAAAATTGTTGAAAATTAATCGAAAGAGAAAATACGTTTTATTTCTTCCCTGCTCGAGGGATTCATCGGTTCATCATCGATGATGACCTGTCAATTCTATTTCTTACGAATGAAATCGTAGAACGATCGAAGCGAGAGAGTGGCTTTTAACCAACGGACGTACCGATAGAGATATTCGTGGCGTGTCATTTATATTTTCGTTATAGGAGGGGGGGGGGGGAGGGCTACGATTCCTAAGCACGAATAAATCACGCAGATACGGAAGCAGGATCGATTTGTCAAGGGAGATGCGCGCGAGGCGGCCGGTTAATCGACCGAACGAACGGCTCCAAAATCGCTCCTCAGCCGCCCGCGGGAATCGCAATCAGCCTCGACTTGTTGTTGGCCGTCGACCGATCAAAGAGATTTACGTCCAACTCGTATGAAAAATTTCCCATCCGCCTTTCTTTCTTTTTTTCTTTCCTCTCTCTCTCCAATTCCCTGCTCGCTAATGAACACGCGAGTGCACGTCCGAGAATCGCATAAACGCGGGGCCTGTAATTAGAAATTTTGATCGAACATCCCGTCCGATCCCACTTTTTCTCCTCGGTTTCACATTAACGACACTCCGTTCCTTACGTCGATTAGAGATCCCGCGATCCTGTTCCACGAACGTACAGTTACATACATACGTACATACATACGTGGAAATAACCCCTCCTAAGAAGGGATTTCTATATCTCGTCCACGTTTTCCCCGTTTCCGCGTTCCCACATGCGTGAATTCAATCTAGATTCCGCTACGTGGCTCGTTAATTCGACGCCGAGCCCCGGCCATAATTCGCCTCGCCGGGATTATTAATTAACCTTCCCCTGAGAAAAGGCGAAAGTCATCGATTAAAAATGGCGGGCCAAACGAAACTGCCCTCGTTGGCATGCGGGGAGGGGGGGGATATTAACCGCGGTGGAGATTTACGAGAACTTATTGATCAGGTGTGGTACGTGACGGAGGGACACGCAACGAAGCGAAGCACACAGGTGTACAGTATCAAGCGTATGCAAATGAAAGAAAGAAGAGGAGGAGGAGGAGGAGGAAACTGTCGCCCCGGTTTGGGCAATGCCTCGCGAGCTTGTCCTTACCTCCTTACCTCTCCATCTTCTTCCTCCTCCTTCTCTTCTTCTTCTTCTTCTTCTTCCTTCGTTCCTCGTCTCTCTTTCTCAAAGCAGACTGGCTTTGGGCTGGCTTTGGGTCGTGTGTGAACCCGCTGCGCGGACCGCATACCAATCTCCTCCTCGTGATCCCTCCTCTTCTTGCCTTCGCAGCAGTGGTATCGTTCTTCTTCGTTCTCCTCCTCTTCCTTTTCTTCTTCTTCTTCTTCTTCTTCTTCTTCTTCCATCGCTAGTTAGCCCGTGGTACGAGTCGCTGCCGTTGCCATCGTGTCTCCCGAACCACGTTTTCCGTTGCCTGTAAGTATACAGGTCTCGATTCTTCGTTGTTGCGACCTCGCGTGCCCATCCGCGATCGTGTGTGTGTGTGTGTACTATGTGGTATTATGTCCACGGTGGAAAGAATTCGCGTATGGGTACCTCGGCGGATTTTAGAGGCAATTTTTGAATGCGTTATCGTCCACGGTTGAAATATCGCCATTATTCCCTCGAGCGTGCGCTCAAGGGAGATTGTAATACGAATGTTTAGCCAGTGGGATTTTATGGCCGGAAGAGTTATGGCGATTGAATATTTAACAACTTTTCGCGGGCTTCTGGATTTATGGAACGTTCGGACAAAGCGCGACTCGTGTATCTCATAATCGTTTAATCATTTTTTGGATTTTTTTTTATTCTTTCCTCTCTTCTTTTTTCTTTTCTTTCTATTGAAACTTAAAATACCCTAAACTCAATCCATTCCGTTTCCGTAAAGCGATAAAGTTTTTACTTTGTCCAAAACGTACACCTGTGCTTCTGAAATTCTATTCTCTCTGCGTGGTGTACGAAATACACGCATGCCTACTCGATCCCATGCACGTTCCACACACACGCGCGCAAGGGGACGAACTCGCGTACGTGTAAATGGGCGCGAGAGCTCGGCTCGAGGAGGCATTTAACGCGAAGAATGTCAGGTTCCTCGCGATATGCAGGTAGAGAGGCACACCAGCACAAACGACAAACCACCGCCGACATCGCGAGCCGGCTCCTCCTTTAACCGTCTCCTTTAACCGAGCGACTCCTCGTCGCGACATCGTCGTGCCAAGGCTTCTCGGCCTTGTGCCCCTGTGAACAGTGGCTTGAACAGACCCCTCTCCAAACCTCTTCCTTTCTTTCTTTCTTTCTTTCTTTCTTTCTTTCTTTCTTTCCGCTTCCTCCTCGCTTCGTTTTTTCTCTCCTCTCTCCAGAACCTCTCCACGGTTCTCCTCGGGGACAACGCGAGATTTATTAGCCAACCGGCTAATTGGGAACCGTGGACGAGGAAAGGATTCCAGAACGAAACTTCCCTTCGCCTTCAAAGGTTGGAATTTTCAAAGGAACAACCCCTTCTTCTTCTTCTTCTTCTCCTTCTCCTTCTCCTTCTTCTTCTTCTTCTTGTTCCGATGAATCGTTCTCTATCGCGGAGAAGAGGGGGAGGAGAGGGGTTTATAAGTCTGCGAATTTATCGCATCGCGACGGCTGACCTCGAGACCCCCCGATTGTTGCGGCGAGATTTAAGGGTCAAGGGTAAACACAGCGGCGGTGCTCGAAAGCGATCAAAAGTCGGAATTCCGCCGAGGGATTCCTCGGCCTCGTCCGCGGCTCGCGTTCCTTCGAAACGGCTCTCGAAAGTAATTGAACGGTGGAGCTGTTTGGAATGCAGCTTTCGGGGAGGATCGCCGCCCCCCCCGTTCCCCTCGAAATTCCGTGGAATCGAATTTATCGCGCGTGGAGGTGGATCTCTTCAAGCTGATTTTCCTGAGCGTACGGATCGTGAGAATTTTCTATTCGAGCTATTCTTTGGGAGGATTTTTTCCCTGCGTTTGAAATGGCGACGGAAAATAAAATATGGAAAATGATATCGCGCGATGAGACGCGAAATAAATCGCCGTGTTATTCTTCCGAGCCGCGTAACTCGAATCGAGCGTATTTCCTTCGAAGGAAAGAAGGGAGGGGACACGATCGAGCGAATGTAAATAAACGAATAGACGCGATAACGTTCTCCAATCGATAAACGTTAATATTGTTGACAATATAAATTTGTAGAGCGAGTAAGATTAAGTATTGCGGTGAGCAATCCGAGCGATTGAATTGGAAAAAAGGACGTTCGAACACGTGCACGCACGCGTTATTGCCGCGCAAGTAAAACTTTTTCACGGAAACCATTCGAAATATTCGACACGACCCCCGTACGGGGAATCTGAATTCGCAAAGTTTACGACGGGAAGAAATTTGCAAATTGTCAACGCTCGCTCGGCCACGTTTTCAATTTATTTTAATTTCTAATCGTTCGCGTATGAGCATGCAGCGCCATAAAACACGAAAGGAGGAGGTATCATTGAAAGAAAGAAAGAGGGAAAGCTCGCGGAATAAATCGACAAAAGGCATAAACCATTCAAGGCTTCCCGGATCGGTTGCGGGCGTGCTGTTGGATCCGCTCGCTGCTTAGTACGCGTCCTCACGTACCGCTCGTTCGATCTTTTCCGCGAAACCAAAGACACGTTGCCTCACATAGAGAAGGAGAAGGCGTTCTATTCGGCGTGCGTAAGTATCTACGTGCAGTTACCGAGCCCCACGATCGACGTGTAACGACGCGTCCCTGGCGAGCGCCACCACAGCCAGATGGAGCCGCTCCTCGACCTCCTCTACGTGCTTCCGCCGATCCTTTTCGGACATGCGTCGTTTCTACAATCACCGTTTTCATTATCGCTGCGGCCAAACGCATCCATTTTCGAATCGATTCCAACCCCTTTTTTTTCCCCCAACGAAACGAAAAGAAAAAGAAGATTGTCCTCGCGATATCGTACATCTAGCAAAGTTAATCAATTTAGATTTTAGAGATATCGCGGTGGAAAAAGATTCTCTATTTTCTTTTTCTTCCTATATTTTGAAAGATCGAAGATATAAAATTGATGCAGTTAATAATATCGTCGCCGCGTGTGAAGAAGATTCTCACGGCCGTCCCAATTTCCCAACCCCTTTCGTTCAAATATTTATCGCTCTTAAACGAACGAATTATATTTTTATTTAACAAACGATAATTATTATTTCTCTCTCTTACCGGATCTAATAACATTCCGTGCGACTAATAACGGTGTTCCACGGTGTTTGTTCAGAATTTACGATCGTAAATAACGCTTGTATAAAACGGTAATCGTCGCAAGTGAAAAGTATCCATAAAATTTCTAGCGCAAACACTGGAGAGCCGGGTAACAACCGCATTCGCATCTCTCGAGGCATCCCCCTCTGTGCGTTTAATACGAAATAAATGCATACCCGATCTGTAACGCATCGTTACAGATGCATACGTGTATCCATCATCCCTCTACCGTTATCCGTGCGAAATCACGAAGCACGGCCGTAAATCGGTGATCGAGAACCGCCACGATGTATAAAATACCATAAATTAGACAGAAAATTAATTAATTGATCCCTCGCTGGAACCGCATCTCGCGGAATAATAACCGACCTGATGAATTTCCTACGCCCACAACGCGACCCGGATCGATCGATCGAGACACGCGGTGCTCTGACTTTTACCCTGACTTTTATCCATCCGATAATTTATTACACGGAACGCCTGTTGCACGCTGCGCTCTTTAAATACGTTCGAACTTACGAATAGAGAGAGAGAGAGAGAGAGAGAGAGAGAGAGAGAGACGTTGTTTTGCCCGGTGAAAGGGGAAATTCGCTCGTAACGCTGCTTTTCTGCGCTACGCCCACGCGAATTCCTAGATCCACCGCTACGCTCGCCTGGAGATCCACTTGGATCTCTTTTTCCCGTCGTGGATACTTTCCTTGGATGAGATGGGACGAAAGAGAATGTAAATGAAAGTAAAAGAAGGTGTAACGTCCAAGATGGGCACGTTATTTATTTGGTGAAAATTAATTACGCTCCGGGTATAATATTTTATACTCTTTCACGCTTCGAAGTTTCTAATTATACGAGATTACGAGAGATACGAGCAATTGAGTGTTACGATTGTAATGTTAATTAATTCTCTATATCAAGATTGTACCCGATCTTGGAATTCTTTTTAGACTTATCGAAAGGTTTAATTAATTTAAAATGATACGAGAGTAAGATTAATGTGAAAAAGAAATAAATCCGTTTCCTTGGGTGGAAACAATGGATTGGAGAAAATGGAAATTTCAATTTTGAAAGTCATACATCGTGTGTACATCTAATTACAATCCTACCAACGAAGAGGGACAATAAATAGCAAATAGAATCCTTCTATTCCCCTCAAAGAATCAATCTAGAGAAATTTGTTCCACTTTGTCGCTATTTATTTTTCCATTTTTCCCTCTCTTTATCCTTAAAAGAAAGGATAAAAACGGAGGGAGAGGAAGGGACACGACACGATCGAACGCCACGAATAATAGAAATTTTGTCCGGGATCCCAACGCTGACTCATATCGATTAAGACGGTTGGACAACGTTGGAAGGAAGGCTCTGACGAAGAGCCGATGGACGACTCGAACGGATGGACGAATTAGAATATATATGTACGAGGTGCGAGGGAAAAAAAGAAAAGAAAAAAAAAGGCGAACGAATGAAAGTCGCGGGCGTGGGAACGGCGGGCCCCAAGCGAGCCACCAATTAACACCAATTAACGCTCATCTGCTCTAGGTAGTGGCAGAGACGAGTGAACCGACTTTACATTTAGCACGAGACACTCGTGTTCACCCGTGATCGGCCACAACGCTGCCCTTTATGCCCGCGTCCAAGGATTTTTCGCCTCCACGTTGGGGAAAAAAATGGATTGGACGAGTTTCTCCTTGAAAATCGCCATCTTGAGAATCCGACCTAATCGTTTTTTTTCTTTTTTTCATTTATTTTGAATCGCAATATTGAAAAGGGATATTCGAAGATTTCCAACTTCTTTTCTTAATTACACATCTCTTTTGTATAATACAATATATTTTAATCCAATTATGCTGTATTTAAATTAACAACAACACTACGCAAGTCGAAGATTAATCCACCCAAAGAATTAAATAACGATTCTCTGGATCCCTTAGGGGTTACAATTCGCTTCAATAATACGTGCTCTCAATTGACATTTGTCATATTAATGTTCAACAATGTTATCGAGACCATTGATTCCGAATCAATTTCAATTTTTCTATGTTTCTACTTTCGTTGCTTAAGCGTATCCAAAGAATAAGAAGAAGAAGAAGAAAAAAGCATCGAGGCGGAATTCTCATCAAAGGACTCGAGCGAAAATGGCGGGGAATCACCGCCATCGAACAGGTTTCAACGATCGTTTTCCTCCCAAATCGGTCGGCGTGGCAAAAAAACGCGCGGGGTTTCCAACGGTGGAAGTGTCGCGCCACTTTAGGAAGCGATTTGTCGCGCGAGAAAGGCGCGCGACATTAGCCGCGTTATCTAAGCATTTAGGCTGCCAGCGGGGGAGAATGTTTTCGCTAATTCGTCGATCAACAGTGCGGTCACGATCGAGCGGTTAGCCGAGCGTGTTGAACCGCCCGTTCAGAAAAGGAATCGATCGACGAGGGGGGAACGACGTGGTTCCCACATGTATCGTGACGCTGGTAGGAACCCTTGATCGCTACGCCGATCGAAGGTGGCAACGAAACGAAATTGGAAGCGTCTCGAGGAATAATTGAAAATGGGATAGGAAAAAGAAGATATCCCATTAAATTCGTATTTATACTTAAAAAGATTACCAATCGAGGTAACAACAGTCCCTACAATGTAATTATATTATATATTTACTTGTTCCCCCGATCGAAAGCAACGAATCGGAAAGAAACAAGAAAGAAATTGGAAGCATCTCGAGGCGTAAGAAAGTTACCAATCGAGGTAACAAGAGTCCTTGCAATGTAATTATGTTATATATTTATTTGTTCCCCCGATCGAAAGCAACTAATCGGAAACAAGAAAGAAATTGGAAGCATCTCGAGGGGAATAAGAAGGCTACCAATCGAGTAAGTAACAAAAGTCCCTGGAATTATATCATACATATAGAATCTAATTACATTATACGTATATATTTATATATATATAATAAAATGTAGGACTATACACGAGCGCAAAGGGTTAATTGTCAGTTCACAAGCCACCCCCGAATGGTTGACCGATCACGCGAAACACCTGCGATTCCAATTAAAAAATCGAAGCTGAACCTCGAACCAAGCTCGTCGTCCAACCTCCTCTCATTGTCTCTACCAACGAGATCCGACCGAGTTCATTAAACCGGGCGCGCACACACGAGCCGGGTACACGCGAGATCACCGATGCGCCTCGTTCGCCGCGATCTTTTTCTCTCTCTCTCTCTGTCTCTCTCTCTTTTCCACGGGACCGGTTCCATGGGGAACACTTCCAGCTTTCTATCGTACGTACCTTCTTGGACATACCCCTTTGGGATCCATCGCTTGGTTACCTTCGCTTCTGGTCTGCCGGCCCGAACAGATAGCCGCTGTCTTCCGCGACAGCGCGATTGGAATTTATTTATTGCATTAGCCGACCGTCACTCACGGGCCTTGATTGGTGGTGGCAATCGAGGTACGCGGCCGTGGACGGAGCAACGCGAGGGAGAGCACGCAAACTCTGGCTGTAATTATTCTGATTTGTGGCTGAGGAGAGGACGGGCGTCGAGGTGAAAAATGCGTCCCTTCCCAGAGGTAATTATCGGTGGTGGCTTGCTTGCCACCACTCTCGATAAAGCGTTTCCTCCCGATTCCGCCTTTTACCTCCCTTCTGGTCTGAATGGCGACTCTCGAGTGGGTCGTTTCCTACCTTTTTCGTCGGATTGGATCCTGATGCAATTCAATGTTTAATCCTTCTTGGATCGAAGCGTGTGATAGGACGCGAGTGAATCTCGAATCCACGAGGAATTAGAAATGATTCGTCGTTGATGAACATCAAAGATAAAAGGAAATTTGTAGAGTCTATGTACTTATTTACTTGTATATATATATATATATAGGTTGTGACGTGGAAGAGGTCGATGTGGAAGTAGACGGGAAACGGAAGTGAAAAAATTGATAATCCCATTATGGGAGTAATACGGGAGGCAAAAGGTCGAGAGAGTCGTGTGTAAATTTGCAAAACTCCATCTTGAACGGTTCCACTGGTGGCCACGTCGGCCAAGGAATTATTCAAGCTGGGCAAGGGTTAATTGCCGCCTTCATCAAACCACCTCTCTTCCTCTTTCGAACCAGCCCTAGACAACATCGTGACATCATCTTTCCGTATTTTCGATTCGCGTTTGCCGGAACAAGAAGTGTTCTGCTCTCAGGAAATGTGTGCAAAGTTACGTACGTCAATTGGTTCGAAACCGCACGACTCTTCCTATATAGATGAGATAAGAAAAATGGGGGAAAAATTGATATAAAAATTACGATTCTATCGTTCTTCGTTCGATCTATGCAATTGCTTTAGAGTACTCGAATAAAAATGACAGCAAGGATCGTTTAATAGTCCACAAGTTGAGAACCAGCGAAGCAAAACCGATGAAAGAGCCGAGTTTAATTTTAATTTATAATAATTTATTTTTTTTTTTTTTTTAAGAATTATCGATATTTTTAAGGAGTCTGGGAAGATTCCCATACAGCGGCCACATAAGATTCCTATAAAATGGCTCGTTATACGGTATTTTTCTCGGTTCGCAGAGGCAATTCACGCTTATCCTGCAAGCGAGAGACGAGGCGAGCACAGGCGTGATCGAGGAAGCAAGTTTCAGCGGCATTGTCCTGCCAGGACCCACGTGGCACACTCTCAATCATGAAGGGAGAAACGCTCATCTAGCTTATCGCGTTCGGGTCCAGTGCGCGGATCATTATTACAACGCGACCTGCACGAAGTTCTGCAGGCCAAGGAACGACATATTCGGCCATTACACCTGCGACGAGAACGGCGACAAGGTGTGCATACAGGGTTGGAAAGGCGCCGACTGTGAGATAGGTAGGTTAACTTTCAACAATTTCAACTTTCCACTCTTTCGTTAACTTTACATGGATGGATAAAAAATTGTTTGCCATTCGATAAGAGAAAAGCATATATGAAATTTTTTTATCTGTATGTTGCACGTTGAAAAAGTATGACTACTGTGTATAAATATAAAACAAGTCAGTGAGAAACTAGATATTTTCAATGTGTCCACAATGTGAGATTCTGTATCGATCAAATATTGAGAATCGTAGTTTGTTAGGAACGTGTATTAAGAATTTAAAATTTTGTGCTCTTAAATACACGTGTACGTCTCGTAGGAAAAATTTTACTCGTGGTAATCACGAAAAAGTTCTCGTCCGGTTGTGTTCTTCTAAAAACAAGATTAAAATTTCTAATAGGAAAATTGTGTCTGATTTTCATATTAAAAGAATATTAGAAGAATATAATCTGATGAAAGAAGATGTGAAAATTTTTTAGAATTTGAATTATTCATCCGTTTTATATTTTGAGCATAAAAATCGTATATATAGAAAAATATAGTTCCTTGTTGCCCGTAAGTTAGACAAGGAAAGTAAATAAATAGAAAAATTTAGTACCGGTGGCGCCATCTCGCGTTTGGACGCTCGAAGCTCCAACTTGCTACTAGTATAGCAGAATGTGCAAGGAGGTATTCGTGACGTCACTCTCAGAGATAAGGACAGCAACATTGTGCGAGAAGGACAGAGAATACGTGCCACTATTTTTGGTTATGCGGCTCCTAATACTTCGCCACCGCTTCGAACCACGTGACATCGATAATTAATTAATAATTAATTTTTTATCGAAAATTTTTACACTTTTAAGCTTGCATCTTGCAGTTGTAATCTCAAAAAAATTTCTCGCTTTAATTTTAACATAGAATTCTTTTCAATTGATTATTTATTAACGATTAATCCGCCACGTATCGGATCATCGACGCCATTAATACGCAATACGAAATTTTCATCAATTTCTCGTCATTGCGGGATTTATTTCTGAATATTAACACGTGATTCTGAAACGTTACTTCCTCTCCCACTTTCGTACTACGTGTGTAATTTTTATCCATAAGATTTATTCGTTTCTTAATTCAATTTCGCTCGTTCGCGAAATAAATTCGTCGGCGATTTTGATGGTAATTTCTATCTCGAAGAAAATTTCTAAAAGGAAGATCGACAAGGATCTGGAACCACTTCCTTCGTAAAACGAAGGAGCGAGAAATTGGAAAAGGGAATCGAAAATGATTAAACGGATATATTTAACTTAACCCTCGTAAACTCCGATTCATCATTAAATCATCGTCGTCGTCACCGGAAGCATTAAGAGCCGAGACAAAGAACGCGTTCGACTTAATCGGGCGGAACGATACACGAATGACCGAAGGGGATGGATAAACGAAAAGAAACGCGTTACGCGATATATCCGTAAAAATTAGTAGTCACGGCAAAAAGCGTGAAACGGCGTGGTAACACGCTTTTGTCGTCGACGAGATCTCGTTACGTATGCAACGAAGCGTCGCGCAAGGCCTTTTGCCAGGATATCGCCGGTTAAACGATTCCACCGTGTTTTTCTTTTTTTTTTTTTTCTTGTTCCCTCGCTCCGCCAGCCGAGGGAATAATTAATCGATCTTCGAAGCGTGAAATCTCGCGTCGCAGGCAAGCCGCGCGATCCGCTTTTCTCACGAACCGTTGACTCCGCGTTTAATGAGCCGATCGATCGATCGATCGACTCGAATTTTCAACGGTGATACGTCTCGATACGATACGTTCTCGTTCTCTCTGCCGAGAAAAAGGGCGATATTCAATGCAAGATGATCGAGGCGAGAGATCGATGGACGGGAAATTTTGTTCCCCTTTAAATTGAACGAATTTTCTCCCGATTCAATCGTGTTTTCGATCGAATCTTGAATCAGAAAAATAATCAATTATACATTTTATCGATCGTTACGAAGTAGATGTATATATATTCGAGATCGAGAAGAACAAACTGATGTATGGCTATAAATCTTGTCCGATAGCGGACATAGGATCGATTGTGTAAGCGAGTTTTCCAATGTCAAGCTGCAAAAAATCGCAAGTGGGAAGGAAAAATGCTCGTTCTGTTGCATAAAATTTACACATTGTAGATAGACGTTTATCCTGTAATTTCAATAATATTATCTAACGCAAACAAATCTTTCAGCTTTATTCGTCAGAGATTTCAAAGTCGATCGACCACCATAACTTGGCAACTCTAAATTCATCTTTATCGTGTCTTCGAAAATCTGTAGAAACGTTACAAATTTTACTACAAAATAAATCAAGTTAAATAGCGTTTCTCTTTCACCCGAAACGAAATTTTCGAAATTAGAAAAAGGAAAGGTGAAAATTGAAATTGGTATTAGAAAATTGTCAAGAAAGGTGTTTCGTTCGTGTTCAGTTTCACGGGTTCAACGATTCGTAAGAAGAGTAGTAGTTGGAAAATTCGTTCCACGTGTTCGTTCTGTTGTCGGACGGAAACCTCGAGTCTCGCGCACGTCTGATTGGCAAATACGCAAACACAGTGAAACACACGAATTATCTCGAAGCGTGCCTCAATTGGCGGACGTTAGACGCATGTCGTACGATCGTGCATAAAGGTAGCGGGCAGCATCACGCCAGATCCCCTCGCACAATGCTGGCCGGATTAATACGTCAGCTCTTTCTTCGCTGCTTAATCGTTACTTCCGTCTCCCCGTGTGTGCCGCTTGTCCGACCCGTGCTACCCGTCTTATCCCTCCCTCGAGAACATTTTTCTTTTTTTTTTTTTTTTTTAAAGAGATCGACGACTCTATCGACCCTAAATCATCCAAAAAAATCTGAAGAGATTTACTTTTGTACGGAGAGAAAGTACGATTATTTAACGAATCGGTATTTCATGTTGTGCGAGTTGATATAACCGAAATTATCGAGTATATCTTCTCCACGTATATGATTCTATATAATTTAGTGTAGGAATTGTAGTATAGGAATTTTTTGAATTTTAAAAAAGTAAACATGTGTCTGAAGTATTCGGGATGAATACAATCTTGGTCATCGTATATTAAATATGTTGTAAGGAATAATTAATCAATATGTATAAACAATTTTACAAAGTTATAAATTTTAAACGAAACGATAAATAATTTTGTTTCTCCGTGAGAAAAATGAATCGTGAGAACTCAATGATTAAATAACAGAGATCAAAGATTAATTGCAAAATAAGGACATAAAAAATTATTCATCAAGACTTTTTTCTTCGAGATATCGATTGTCCTTGAATAAACAATTTATTATAAAAACTTATTTAATCGTTATCATATAAAATATACCATTAAATGTGTTTACTTACACATCGTTCCCGCATTTTATATGCAAATATCTTGCTCGATCGTTCGTTAATTATAATCGTTTAAACGTGATCGAAGTATCGATACAAAGGCCTGGTTTAAATTTCGAAAGAATATTAAATTGTGCTCGAATAGTTGAAAACTGGCCAGAGAAAGTAGGACGAGCAACTATTAGACTTTTCTGTGGTAGTAGTAATTAGCAAGCGCGGTGATATCGTGTGAAACTGAACTATGCTTCTCGAATTGTTTCGAGGGTAATAATAAGAACTGTGACAAAACGGGCATCGAATTTAAATCCCTCAAATTACTCCCGGTTTAAGTTAGGCTTAGAAAAGTGGTGGTTGCCACCACTCGAGGACGCAGCCAGTTTCCCTTGACACTGTGAACTTTAAGATTTTCTCGTTTCGCTTCGCATTCCTGTTTAATATCTTCTTCTTATCGACAATATCATCGGTATTCGATATTATTCGTTAACACATGAGACTAGCGAGTAAAGTACACGCGTTATCACGATGATTGAAAAAATTTTTCATGACTTATACAGGATGTTCCAAAGATATAGGTTAACTGAAGTTAACTGAAGACTGAGTTTCAATATTTTCCTTTGCAAAAACTTTCGTTTACGATTTTGTTAACGAATTATTAACAGAAAAACATTTCGATCGATCACGGATCAAGCGATGGTAGCGTTGGATATATACCGGCAATCGAGCACGAACAAGCAACACGTATCGAAGAAAATTACACGAATATCTTCTTATAAAACTACATCGAATTACATCTTATTTAGGAATAAAAAAAGCTAATTAATTATTCGTACAGGATGTTCGTATAAGATTTCTCTACCCTTCATTCCCTTCGTCTTAATATAAATAATATATAAATAATATTTTCAACCTTGTTAATTTCAAATTAATTATTATACCTAACTCGTGGATCGATTGATCTATCTATAAATCACCATCTTCTGAAACAGAAAATACGTTTGAAATTATTATATTAGCGAAGAAAAATAAAACTAAGTTTTCCAAAATCCGTAGAAACGAATATCTGTAAAATAACCGAGAAGAAAATCTATAGAAAAAACTGCATCGTTACCTTCCTATCCTCTCCTACACAGACAATAAATATTCACACGGAGAATGTATTCGAAGAAACGAACCGGGTCGCATCCCCCTTGACAACGAATTATTCCGGCGGTTTAACGATGCAGGAGGATCATATTATCGGTATCACAATTAGACACGTTCCACTTTCGTCGAACGTAGGGGGGAAAAAAGGAAAGGACAAACGATCCCAATTAGGGACTATCGGTGGAAATCGTGTACTCGTGAGACGACGAGACCGGTCGGTCGGTCGGTCGGTCGGTTACGAGAGATGAGAAGAAAGGGTGAGAGAGAGAGAGAAGGAGAGGAGGAGAGAACTGGCTCCAGCATTTTTGTCGCGCTGTGAAAGGTCAATACGAGAATTTCACTCGTGCATCGTCTTCACACGAGTTCTATGCACCGACCGCATCATGCAACACACCGTTCCTCCTCCGAGAGTACAACGTAGTATTTCTAAACTCATAGCGAGAACGTTCGTTTGCATTTGACCCCTTTTCACCGTGGAGATCGTAAAATCGTTCGAGATGCTCTTTTACCCAGGATTGGAAGGATTGGAAGGAAGTCGGCCGCATTTCAAATAACACGGTATCAAGATCGCGTGAAATTAAATCACGATCGAATAAATTCTTTCGATTCGTTTAAGGATTATTTTGAAAGAGCTTTAGCTAGCTTTAATCCGTTATTTATCATTGCAGAAATTTGGACAGAAATTCGAAAGCTTGGAAAGAAATTTATTTATATAGAAAGTTTAGTTCGCGGTGAAAAAAAGAAAAGAATAATTATCCGGAAAGAAGGTAGAGGAGGTTATAACTCACCGTTTTTTGTGGTTTATAGTTTTTATTACTTTGATGAGTGATAAATATTGGTAATGGCGCAAGATAAACGTTAGCCATTCTACAGAAAGATTATCGGCGCTAGTGGCAAAGGTAAAACGGTTGGGATCGTGAAAGTCGTGAACCTTCACCTGTAATCCGATTCTTCTCGCATCTGTTCCGTTCACCAGATCGGGGGAATAAAGAAATAAAAGAAACCGCGGTTGTACGAAGATGAATCGAGCAGGTTAATTCGCCTACCGGCGGCGGATTAACAAAAAAAATTCCATAGACGTGTAACTGTAGATGTTCCCGGCTAGATTTATAGATCCTGAACAACGAAAGAACGGTACTGTACTGGCGAAATGTTGTTAATGTGTCGAGGGGTTCCTACACGCGAAACGTTAAGTACCTCGTGAGATTTGCCGCGGTGAAACCTCTGTTAATTGCTTTTCGCACGACCAGCTCGCCGAAATTCGACAAGAAATTTCACAATTCTTAATTAACACGTAACCGTTCAACGGAGAAATCTGGTTACTAAACGATTCTTAGACGATACACACAAAAACATCTTTTTCGATACGAAACGAAAATTTTAAAGTTATAAATTGAAAGAAAAAGTTAGATTTTCAAAAAACCAATATTTCCAAATTAACGAGCTTTTATATTATAATTGTAATATATTGATCCTTCGTGATAAACAATAAAGTAAATTTCTCGTTTTTATATCAAGTTTGTATCGACCGAGCAAGGAATCTTGCGGGTTGCCTATCCACAGGCAGCGAAAACTTCTCGTTTTTAACAGCATATCACATCAACGACTAATTTACAATATTCGTAATAATCATCGTACTTTTCACAATTGTTATGAAGCTCACTTTCCAATAAAGCTCATTTTATAAATCACGTCGTCCATAAAACTCGTCAACGAGAATCGTTCGAAGACGAAACGAAATTATTCGTCGCACATTTGACTCGATTCGCTCGATTTCACGAGCAAAAGAGCTCGTAATTAGCACGTTACCTGACTAACAAACATATCCCTCAAACATATCTCCATTCGGCGACGGATAATCCCTAAACGAAGCGAGAATCGTCGGTAACGAGAGTGCGGATCCTGTTCCTCGCGCCCACGCGCACCTGTTGCTTCGTCGATGAGGAAAAAGAGGGTTGAGCACAGTTGAATTCACGAGTGATTCATCTAACCACCGTTGATCGAGCAGACCTCGCTTCTTTCTTCCGATTTCCGCGAGCGTAATTGCGAGGGAAATCTTCGCGTTCCCATCTTCCACGCAATAATTGGAAATCAGCCAATCGTGGAATGTGGATGGAAGAGAACGAGTGGATCGATCATTATTACCGTATCGGAACATCACGCCGCAGTCGCATAAATATCCATAAACGTGCGTTGGTCGTCCATTCGCGAGAACGAGAAGGCTCGGCCATTAATCATTAAAGAATCCACAAGGATGCACGGGTCGAGAGTCCTTCGAGAGTTTACTCCTGTCTTGTGTGGAGATGAATACGTGCGCATACGCGCATAGGTTAAAATATGCAGCTAGCTACGCGTCGTGATCGGTGCAATCCTGTTCGGTTGAAAAATAATCGATGTGGAATAGAAGCGTAGAAGTGATCCATAGATTTAAGCGGTTGACACCCGATTTGTGACAAAGGGTTTTCCAATCGAGATGATGTGAAAAAGTATTTTCAGTATTCTTCGATTCTTCCTCTAACGAATCGTTCACTATTAATTTAATACGTATATCTGAATGAATCTCATTAACAATCTTGTACCGGTTTACCAATGACGTTGGCAATAAAGTAATTAATTAACCGATACGAATCGCTGTCCAAAGTATTCTAAAAAATCTATTCCTCATCCGAAGATTTTTGCCAAACTCTCTAATCGATTATATATCGAAACGAGCTAAGACTACTTTCATTTCTATATTCCGTACAATATATAAATACTTACGTAGAATCTACGTGGAGCCTACGTAGTGTAACATGCGATTCCTCCGGTTCTTTGGGGCCACGGTGTGTAACGGTAAAGAGACGGCAAGCTGGCTAAAAGTCGCAGGCCTCCCTTACACGTGTGTATATGCGTGTGCGTGTGTATATGCGTGCGTGCACGCGTGTGTCGCCGCGGCGTGAGTTTTCGTTTCACGGTCAAAAGGATAATCCTTCTCTCTGTCACTTCTCATCCGTCTTTCTGTCCCACCGGCTAATTGAGTTGCTCCGGACCGCGGCCACGGATCTCTGTCACGTTTCATTTTCTCCCGTCTCCGTTTCACCGTCACAATCGGCCACGAAACTCTCGTTTCCAGGGATACGATACATACGATACATTGTATATACACCACGTTTCTCTTCATTTCGACCGTGGACGAAATTGGATTTCGTCATCCTTAGCCACCTGTGTGTGGAGAGGAAGGCGAACGTGTGTACCTGTTAACCCGCTTCTCCCCCTGCTTCTCCTCCTCTGTTTCTCGCTCACTTTGTCATACACGGATGGATACGCCAATGGTTTCCTCGGGACGAGATATATGAAACGTCGTTGATCGTATAATCCGTCGGGTGAACGTGGAAAATAATCCGACACTTATGCTTTCGTGGCCGTGGGCGGATTAATCGTTTGTGTTTTAACTTCCATTCACGGGGGCCTTTTGTGCCGCGTTTACGGAGCGCCACGTTTATTGTTCGTCTCGGCGAGATTATTCCTTTGGAAAGTCGCTTGAATTATGGCCGATGGTGGCTCTTCTTCTTTCTACGTTATTGGGGAGACTCGGTATATATACACCGTGGAAAGAACGGGCGAATGGGAATAAAATGGCCCCCGTTGGTGGTTGCGATTCGCGGATTGTAAGCCGAAGATACGCGATCTTTATTGTAAACGGGCCTGCAAACGAATAGGGAAAGGGAGGAATACGAGTTTTGTACGTACGTGAAACGTCGGATATAAGAGGAGATAGATTAATTACCTGCAGTCGGTACAGTGGTTTAAAAGGTGTTTAATTTTATACGTCTTATCTAAGTGGTTTCGGTTATTCCGGTAAGAGGTGGTTAAAGGATAAAATAGTCTAAACAATTTATAACACGCTTTTTATGTCTTTCTACCATTAAAAGCCGGAATTGAAAATCGTCGTTTATTTCGTTCACGTCTGGCCATGACGTGGCGCCGTCAATATTTTTTAACAAAAATGTAATTAGCTACAACGAACTTTACAATTCCGTGACTCAACGTTTACACTCGTATTAACGTAATTCTTTTCTTTTCTTTTTTTTTTTTTTTTTTCAACTTCATAAATTCCTCTCGCTAAGAAATATGAAAATTTGATATATTGCTGTGAAAAATAATTAATATGAAAGAATTAAAAAGAATTTTTTATAATTCCGCATATACGTATCATTTTTCTGAATGTATATATAGTTATAAGATTTCCGTATCTTTTCTATAATTTTCATCATTATCAAAAGTTGGCTATAATTAGTTAAAAAATATTTAAATATATTATTTTAAAACAACAAAAATATATAATTTTTTATTATATGTAACAAAATAATTTAAAGCAAAAAGACAATATTGCAATACCACCACAATCACCGTAAAAATAACTTCTGATCTTTGTTTGATATCTATCTATTTATATATATATTTTCTCGTATTATTTTCTCAAGAAGAGTTTCATTTCTATGCTTTAGCGTTATATTTTAGCGTTATACGATGGACAGTAGCGCAATTTTCAATTACCTTGTATAAATAATCCTCCCAAACTGACCGGCGACGATTAATCTGTTTCAGCGGTGTGCAAGGAGGGTTGCCACCCCGTCCACGGTCACTGCAACGTCAGCGGCGAATGCAAATGTCGACACGGTTGGCGCGGTGAACTCTGCGACCAGTGCACCCCCTACCCTGGTTGCAAGCACGGATATTGCAACGGTTCCAGTTGGCAGTGTATCTGCGACACGAATTGGGGCGGCATCCTCTGCGACCAGGACCTCAATTATTGCGGCACCCACGAGCCCTGTCAAAACGGCGGGACGTGCGAGAACACGGCGCCGGACCAGTACAAATGCACCTGTCCCGAGGGATTCTCGGGACCGACCTGCGAGAAGGTGGACAACCCCTGCGCCTCCAATCCTTGCGCCAACGGAGCGACTTGCAGGGAACTCGGTGAGAGCGCGCATTGCGAGTGTGCCCCTGGATTCTCCGGCCCTTACTGCGCCACGGATATAGACGAGTGCGCCTCCCAACCTTGCCAAAATGGCGGCACCTGCGTCGACGGGAAGAACGAATTCGTGTGCAATTGTCCACCGGCCTGGCAGGGTGTTCTCTGCCAATTCGACGTGGATGAGTGCGCCCTGAAGGAATCCCCCTGCAAAAATTCATTGACCTGTGTGAATCTTGCCGGTGATTACAAGTGAGCGAGCGACAATTTGTTTTATTATGTTTTATTACGATTTGAAAATTTAACATCGGTCGGATGAATAGTTTCAAGGGTTTAATTAGAAAATCTCGACCTCGTTTCAGATGTCGCTGCAGGAGCGGTTTCACGGGGAAGAACTGCACGAAGAACATCAACGATTGCATCGGCCAGTGCCAACACGGGGCATTGTGCATCGATCTGGTCGACGATTATCACTGCAGCTGCACCGCCGGCTATTCGGGCAAGGATTGCGACGTGGACATCGACGAGTGCGCCTCGAAGCCGTGTCAGAACGGCGGCGAATGCAGAGACCTGGTGAACGCGTACGAGTGCGTTTGTCCTGTCGGTTTCACCGGATATCAGTGCGAGATCGACAAGGATCATTGCAGCCCGAACCCTTGCAGAAATTCCGCGCCTTGTTTCAATACGCAGACAGATTACTACTGCCACTGTCCGGAACAATGGCAAGGGAAGAATTGTTCCGAGCCAGCCTCCCATAATCCGCAATTCGGCATGATGGACGAGGAGTCCGGGTGCGGCAGCGAGGGCACACCATGCGGCGGCAGGGGTAGATGCAGCGGTGGCAGATGCATTTGTGACGCCGGGTATACAGGGATGCACTGTCACGAGAACATCAACGATTGCAGGGGTAATCCTTGTTTGAACGGTGGCACGTGTGTCGATTTGGTTAACTCGTTCCAGTGTATCTGTAGAGAGGGATGGACCGGAGATCTGTGCGATCAAGGTAAGCGATTGTATCCGACGTTTCAAACTTCGTAATTTTTAATTTGTTTCCTCGTGCAGAGACGTGTTAAACGCAATAAAATAGATTATCACGATCGATGAAAAATCTCTTTTCAATAAAATTATTTCTTATCGTTCATCTTCAGACGTGGACGAGTGTACGAACTCACCCTGCCGCAACAACGGCACCTGCGTGGACGGTGTCGCGGACTTCACCTGCATCTGCAGGGGTGGATGGAAGGGCAAAACTTGTACTCTTCGCGCTGGACACTGCGAACCAGGTACCTGTCGCCACGGTGGAACTTGCCAAGATCGCGGAGATGGATTCACTTGTCACTGTCCACCAGGTTGGGAGGGAGCAGCATGCCACATAGCATCTCCGGCGTGCGCGAGCAATCCTTGCGAGAACGGGGCGACCTGCGTGAACACCGCCGATGGGAATTACAGATGCGTCTGTCGCGAAGGTTTCGAGGGTCCGAATTGCCGTCGAGACGTCGACGATTGCCAGCCATTGCCTTGCTTGAACGGGGGTAAATGCGTGGACGGGATCAACTGGTTCAGATGCGAGTGCGCGCCAGGCTTTACCGGTCCAGATTGTCGTATAAACGTGAACGAATGCGCCAGCGATCCCTGCACGACTGGGTCCACGTGTGTGGACGGTATAGCGAGCTACACTTGCATCTGCCCGCCAGGAAGGACCGGGATACGCTGCGAGATTCGTACAGCGGGTGGACCAGGATGCCCGGTGGCTAGCTGGGACGACGATTGCAACGTCTGCGAATGTCGTAACGGGAAGAACCAGTGCAGCAATATCTGGTGCGGTCCTGGAAACTGTCTGAACGGTACATCGTGTCTGGCTCACGAGGTATGCGTGCCTAGTCCGAACGAAAGTTGTCTAGCTCCGCCGTGTCCAGCATGGGGCGAATGTCGCCCCGTGGAAACTGGAAGAAGAGTAGGGCCGCCCGCTCTACCGGCACCGCCCTCCTGTTGGCCTGGACAAGCCACGCCGGGCCCAACCTGTTCCAGGCTTACCATCCTGTTAAGAAGAGACACTCTGGCCGCCAGTACATCGGTAGAGATCCTCTGTAGACGATTGAGAAAACTTCTATCCGATCCGAGAAGGCCACAGTCGATCGTTCTTCTGTGCGATCTTAAGCCTGGTGATAACGACACAGTGGAAGTGACCATATTCTCGGAAGCGGCCGCAGATGCGGCCAGAGATCTAGGCGAGGCCCTTAGCAGACCCCTGGGCAGACCACTCGCTCTGGCCTCCGTGCTCGAGGTCAAAGTGGAGACGGCCTTGCTCAGCGAACCGAGTTCCGTAAACTCGAGCAGCGCGGGAAGCTACGTGGCCGTCCTCGGCGGAGCTCTGGCGACCGTTTTGGTGTTGGCTTTGTTCGGTGGACTGTGGTATCTTCGAACGGTCAGACAAAGATCCAGCCTGACCGCGACGACCAGCAGCGAGACATCGTTGCATCGACACCGCAGCGATTTGGACGAAAAATCGAACAATCTTCAAAACGAGGAGAATCTTAGGAGATACGCGAACCCTTTGAAAGACCAGGATCAAGGAGAACCAAGAGTTTCCGTGGTGAGACCTTTGTCTGGAACTTCGTTGGGTGCGCTCGGTGCAACCGAAGAGAGTTTGGAAATGGTCTCGGACGAGAGTAGACATCGGTTGCCACCACTTTACAAAGCTCCCAGCGCAGAAGCCAGGAACAATACCGCTAGTTTTACGTACGAAGAAGGGCCTCATAAACCGTACAGCAAACCTAGATTGCAGGAGCCGACGTATTCTCAGCAAGGGAGCAGCAATCAGACATCGGGACCGCATCAAGTACTGACGGTGCACGTGTAACGCCCGCAGACTTACGGATGTTTCGTGAAAAATTTCATTCGGAAAAAACACTTGCGAGTGAGAGACGCGAAAAGATGGTGAAACGGAATTATCGGACTCGCTGTACCAAGTGTTTACGCCAACGGTTAATTGCAACGAACAGACTGAAGGGTTAATAATACACGATTCAACGGATATTCGCTTACTTTAGAAAATGAAATTGCGAAAAATAAAATTGCGCTGCCTTTTTTTTTATCCGCTAAAAATTAAGAAACCTCGAAACCGCGTTTTACTTCAAATCTTTTTTCCTTCTGCGAATTGATACGAAAAGAAGGGAGATATTAAAGTATGTAGGAAGATAGAGAAAGAGGAGAATTATTTTAACGTTATTTTACCGATAGTATTGATTTATAAAATTCGACCATTTCAACAAAAAATTGATTCATTAAACATGAGAAACATCATTCTTTATCTTTCTCTAATATGTCTCTCGCTAATAACGCAACGACAATAATTGACCGGTCTACAATTATATATTGACAAGTTGCCGAGTTGTTTTATCGTACTGTACATATGTACATAGCCTGTACTTATTAATTTCGCTAAGCCTGTATCATCTCTAAATGCCGTCGTCCCTTACGGACAGCCTTAAGGCCTGATCTATTGACGTTGTATTCGCGTTACAATCGTAAACATTCCCCTACGATCCGAAGCTGAGAACACGGGCCAAGTGACGGCATAGCAGGCCACCGTAGATATTGTAGAGCTATAATAGCGCACGTAGGCGAATTAATCTGCGCGAAAGCAGGCTTCGGACGCTCCGTCGGACGATATTATTGTGATACTCATAGAGCGAACGAGAGAGAAAGAATGCGAGAGAGAATATTATTGCGCGATAAGATTTATCGAGTCCCTCGTAGCGCCCTCTTGGAAAAATCATGATTAATAAATCACGATTGATAACGATAACGTGTTAAGAAAAATCTTCAATTTGGTTTGCTAACTAGTTTGCAACGGTTTGCATCCGTTTGCCGTATAATAATCAGTAGGATTACGCACGGTTCTATCATTGCGATTCGTGATTTAATTACACAAAAATTAATTAATTATTCATGTGATGTATCGTCGTATCCACGAGTCGATCTATAATGAAAAGGAAGTATTCTTTTTTATTTTTCCTGCGTAGAGGGTGAAGGGAGCGTGTAGGAATCGATAAGATGCGACATATGGCATAGCCATTCGCGTGATCGAAACGTTGTATGATGTAAATAAACCCATTACATAGATCCAGATAATTCCCCGTCCCACTTCGGATTGTATTTTATCCTATTTCCTCCTTTCTTCCCTCTGTTAGATGTGCAATTTTATTATTTTTTTTTTTCCTCCCCTCCCCTTTCCTCTTAATATCGTTCCAAGCGTATGGCGACGCGCAACGACGGACGCATGAAACGCGCGTATTACTAGACTTTAAACGAGAAAGAAAACCGTATTGGGCGTACTGTAAGATGATAACGGAAGAAATTTTTTATAACAGATAGTTTATTTTATAAAAAAATCTATAATATTATACAAAATATATAGAAGCGATGAAGAAAAAAAATATATATATATATATATTATATTATTTTATATTATATTATATTATTTTTTATATTTTATTGCCTTGTATTTTAATTATTGAGAGATCATGGACAATAGTTCCAATCTATACTATACTATACTATACTATACTATACTATACTATATTATACTATACGATCGATCGATCATAACGATCTCGTGAACATTTTTTATTCTGTTTTTCAATTCAACGGAACTAATGTCCCTGGTCTCCAATTTAGATAGCTAATGGATAATCCACGCGTTGTGATCAATCCCGTGTCAAATAATCGCGAAGGAAGTGTGAATGAGTGCGTGTAAATAAAGTTAAGCTCCTTCCGGTCCCGCAATTTCTTTCTTTCCGCCTAAGTTTACAACAACGACGACGATGACTATGACAACGACAGCGACATGATAATAATAATAATAATAATGATGATGATGATGATGATGATGATGATGATGATGATGAAGAAATTTCAATAAAAAGTACAACCCTTATGACACCGTTTCGTTTTTACTTCTGGTTTATTGCACCCGAACAGCAACAGACCGAACGAATTCTCTCACGTGGTGAGAGCCCGAGTCGATGTCCGCGCAAGTTGCATTCAAATCACCGGGAACGCAGAATCGTAGGTAGACGTGCCTTCCGGGAGCAACTGGCACGATCCAACGATGAGAAACAGAACGAGCAACGCGTAGTTTGAATACATTCTTATTTAAATGATGAACAGTGTCGAGTAATATTCGAGTAATATAAAATAATGATAATAAATACGGAATTTTAATAATTATTTATTCGTTTGCCAATCGCAAAGGTATCAAAATTTATTTAGAGAAATCATGATTGTAACAAAGAACGATAAAAGATAAAATTTATCATTAATTGTAAAATGGGAAGAGATATTTTGAATCCTTTAAATATTTGATTTTGTCTATCTATTATGTCTATATACAGAATTCTGATATTATATTAGTATTTCATTTATCAAAAAATTTCAAATTCATTCTTTTTGTATTTAATTAACAATTCCAACGCGTTTACGAAAAACTATATTATGCACCTTTAACAAATATAAAAAATACATAATAATAATTAATAAAAAAATCTTTTGTATCGATCATTATTTTTCGAATATAATCCCGAATAACTTTAAAACTCGTTTTAAAACTAATATAGCTGGCGAACGATGCCAGCGGTTGACGGATCCGGATCTCGTCAACAAAACCGAGCTTGGATTTAAATAGATCATTTGATCGAGTACAATACGGTGTTCATTATCATCGAAAGCGCGTCTGAGATTAACAAAGGCCGTGTATGTAGGCAATTTCGTGAGAGAGGAGGATCGGGCGATCATCGAGGGCGATTTTGACCACGATACATGAGCCGCGTATACAACCGCGTGACTGTTGAATGAACGACTTGCCGAAATTACAATACAATGGCCCAGAAGAGTCACTTGACGAATACCCGGTAAATGAGTCAGCCTAGCTGTTTGGCCGAATAAGGTCCGTGTGAACCACGAGCATCTAAGAGTACCTTCACGACGACAAATACGGGATATGCCTTGAGAAAGCGCAACAACATCAAGGTTACTCTCTAATAACGTCAACTAGAGAAATGTGACGCGTTTAAACGTTTTACCAATATGCTATTTCCGGGTATTTAAAAATGGTTACATCGTAGAGTTGTTTGAACACGATCGAACATGTTTGATATCTGAAATGACACTTGATCAAGGAAAATGAATGTTGTTGCAAATGAAGGAAATAATTATCTTTTTTGGTCTGAAAAAAAAAAAAGTAGCATGAAAAGAAAAAAATATCGAAAAATGACAAATTTCAGGGTAAAATTAATTCTGGAAAAGGAATGTGATTTTTTTTTAGGAAATATATATAATCGATTAGAGTTATTCAATGGAAGAATTCGACGTTATCGTTAGTCGTGATAACTTCATGTTTAAAAAATATTAAATAAATTATTGGTAAAATAAATTAAAAAAAATTAATCAAAAATTTTAATTAATTGAAGATAAAAAAATGGATCCTTTAAAAAAGGCCCAAGTAATTTTATAATCTTCTTTTTTTCTTTTTTTTCAGCTAATTTTTTAATTTTTCATTTATCATATGTATTTTAGAATATAATTGATCCCGAAGATGTATCAAATTATTATTTAAACTATAAGGGATGGGATAGGAAAGAATGGGAATTTCTGGAAGATGAAGAAGAAGAGAAAATCAAAGAAGAACTGGACTGGATTTTTGAAGATTTTTTAATGGAATTTGAAGATATAGCCGAAGAAAAAATCGAAGAAGAAGAGCTACAAAAAGTGATTGGTGTAATATTATTTTGGTAAACCTAACTTAAAGAAAAAGGATATCATTCATGTGCACAAAAAATATAAGAACGAGTATTTAATGTTAAATCTATAGATATAAAAAAGGAAGAAGATGTATCGGAAAAAACACTGATCACCTCAGAAGAAGAATCCATCGTTTCTGAAGAATTGTCTGTAGAAAGTTCCATTCATCCTTGTCTTAAAGACATAGATATCAGTGATTCCCGATTGAAATTGCAAAATCTCTATACGATGTTTCCAATCCCTGATGATCCTGGTTTAGTACCAGCGTTCTGGACCATTCAGGAACGTCGACCTTCTTACGCAGATGACGGTATAATGAAATTTTTCGATTTAGTTAAAGCATCCTATATAAGACCTATACAAGCAATGGAAGACATGTTACGAACTAATAAAATCAATTTACAATATTACGGATTCAATTCCCGTATCATTAAACCTTTATCTGAAGCTCTAATGAAAAATCCTACTGTGAATACGATCAACCTTACAGTAATTTGATATTTTCTTATTTTATTTAATGTTACTTAATTTTCAGAACTTAATTTATAAAAGTATAAAAGAAAAAAAAAAAAGAAAAAATTCTTAAAATTTTTGCTTAAATAAATAATTGTTCTAGGGTAATTGGTTATCAGAGGATGCCTGTTATCATTTAAATGAACTGCTTTTAAAAAACAATATAATACACACTTTGTTATTATCAGGATGTAAAATCGGTCCAAACGGTGTTGCGAAATTATATGATGGAATTTTTATGAATGAAACATTGAAAACATTAGATCTTTCCGATTGTAATTTACGTAAGGAAGGTATTGACTACCTTGTACAGGCAATTTGCAATAATGAAAGCATTGAAACTCTTTTATTGAATCACAATCATCTCGATGAATCGTGTTCAGATGCTTTACAAAAATTAGTTAGTTGTTCAAAGATAATAAAACATTTAGAATTATCTTGGAATTCCTTATACACAACAGAAACTTGGAAGAAATTTATTAAAGGACTCGAGGAAAATGAAACTTTACGCGATCTTGATTTATCTTGGAACGCTTTAGGAAAAGAATGTATTTCGTATTTGCGTCGATTATTATTGCGATCTTCAACATTAAAAAAGTTGCATCTGAATGGTAACATAAAGATAAAAATCAAATATCTATATTAAGATTTTTTTCAGTATTAATATTTCTTCATTTCTTATTAAAATATAACATAATGAATATGGATATTTAATAAATAATGAAATGTCTAGTTCATATCGCATACCGCTTTTATATTCAGGAAATCGTTTTACTAATGATGATGTAACTGTCATCGCAAGAGCACTATCAAGAAATGCAACACTCGAGGAACTATATATAGGTGACAATCCTTTCAAAGCTGATGGTGCATTTGCTCTCGTTAAAGCAATTACACCAGAGAAATCGTCAGAAAGTCAGCTACGTATTTTAGATCTTACGAATATTTGGGCAAATAAAAACATAATACCAGAACTTGAAACAATTCAAAATAGTAAACCATGGGTCGACATTAAATTGGGAGGTATATTTAGTAATTATAAAATTGAAGGTCCAGATGTAAAAGCAATACTTTTAAAAAGAGCCAATTATGAAGCCATGAGACCAAAAAAAAAACGACGTCGTAAAAATTTTGGTCATTTTGTATTATCACTTTCTGATGATCTCATTTCGAAAGGTACATAAAAATAAAAACGATATAGTATTTACTTTTATTAAATTAAAATTAATATTGCAGGAAAGTTTTTAGAACTGGTGCAAAATTTCCAATTAAACTTATCTAAATCTTTATTAAATGAACTAATGATTGCATTTAGTGGTATAAAAAATAATGTTGATCAAGGCTTATTAAAATCTGTTTACATGAAACAATATCCAAATACAAAACTTCCAACAGAAAAACCTAAAAAAATCAAAAGTAAAAATAAAAAAATTAAAAAAAAAGAAATAAAAGAAACTAATGAGGAAGAGAATCTATAAAAACGAATTTTGTAGTTTATTTATAATATCTTAATTTTAATAGTTTAAATAAAGTATAATTATATAATAACTCTGCTTTCTAATATATAAGAAATAAACATATTATATTATAAAACATTATAATATTAGCAATGTAAATTGTAAAATTTAATTTCTTTTTTATTATTAATCTATATAAAATATCCTAGCAGAAATATCATCAACAATCCAATTTATTCCTTCTACAAGATTTTCTCCTGTAATTGCTGAACATTTGTATATTTGCCAATGATGAGTCTTAATACTAGGTAATTCCAAAATTTCTGCAATGTCAGATGCAGATAATGCTCCAGGTAAATCCTGTTTATTTGCAAGGATTAATAAACTTGCACCTTCTAATCTCTCCTCTTGTAAGAGTTTATATAATTCTATTTTACAATCTTCCAATCTTCTTTTATCTGCACTATCAATTACCCATACAAGACCATCAGTAGATTCAAAATAATTTCTCCAATAAGAACGCAATGATTTTTGGCCACCTACGTCCCATATATTTAATTTATATCCACGATGTTCCAAAGTTTTAATATTGAAACCAAGAGTTGGTGATATTGTGTCGATTGGTTCTCCATTAATTCTTTTTAAAACTGTTGTTTTACCAGCATTATCCAAACCTCTATAAACATATAAAATATATGAATCAAAATATATATAAAAGAAACAAAAATTATATATATGTATATTAACTATAATTTATATATATAATTTAATATATATATTATATTAAACTATAATTATATTTTTACAAGATATAAAAAAAAATCATTAAAATAAATAATATAGATATACATGTATAAATGCAATATACATGTAATTTTATAAAAAAAATATATACTAACTTAAATACAATAACATATTCTTAACCTATAAATATTGAAAGATATATAAAAAGAAAGATACGTACAACATTAAAATGCGCATTTCTTTTTCCTTTTGTTTTAATTTTTTAAGTACTGTTAACAGACCCATTATTAATCACAGAAATATCACTAGTCACAATTTTATACACGCATTATCTATATTCTCAGAATATGTAAATATAATTGTGCAACTAGTCAACCTTAACCTCTATATAAAACAATAAAATTGAATGTAACATCAAATGAATATCAAATGAATATAAAATATAAAATTTTTAAGTTTTAATTATTTAAAATAAATGAATTCAATATTAATAATAAATTAAATATTAAATAATGAAAAAATAGATAATAATTTATGTAAACAAATTGAAAATTCCACAATATATTACATAAATATTAGGATAGAAATAATTCAGTAACTTTATTAACTACATCAGGATGACAAAGTGCATTGATAATATTTTCAGATAAACATTGAGCAGAAGAGTAAATATTCTGTAGATTAATATGAGTTTTGGAAGAATCTTCTTTTAACATTTCAAAATATTCTTCAGAAAATCTTTCCCTTTTCATTTTCAAAAATTCTTCTAATTCTGTTATTTTAAGCTCATGAGGTAATTTTACATAAACTGGATACTCTATTGCTAAATCTTTGGCAGTCCATGTACTATGTTTTATTTTTTTATTAGGTGATTCTACATTTTCTATATGTTTACATTCTTCAATAGCAATATTGAGCTGTTAAAATAAATTAATTTTAATCTTTAATATTTATATAACTAAAAATATTAATATAATTTAACATTATTACTAATAAATATTTATTATACATTACCAAATTTATACTATCTATTTCATTAATTTCAGGTATATTATAGATATCTTTTCCAATTTTAGCTACTATTAATTTAACAATAGCTTCTTTAACTCTTGATATATTATCTGTTAATACTGGTAACCACATATTGACACTAATACTAAAATCCAATGATTCAACATAATGCCACCAACCAGGAGGCACAAATAATATATCTCCTGGTTCTAAAGTTACTAGTTTTGCTGTGTCTTTTATTTTTAATATATTAGTCTCATCTTCCTTAGTAGGACAAAAAAAGTTATATTTACTATATATTGTAGATTCTTCATAAGGAATTCTTGTTGGTCGAAGAAAGTTAGTTGAATTTGGAGGAAACAATAACCATTGTTTCCTAAAGAAAATAATATATTATTAAACAATCTTATTTTTTTATTGTTTTTTGTTTTTATTTTTCTTTTTACTTATAAAACTAACCTTCCATGTATTTGAGCTACTAAATTACAACCATAAGAATCCTGATGACAATTTGTATGAGCTCCTTTACTTCCAATCCAAATAGTAGAATCATCACCAGTTTTATCAATATTAAATCTTTTCCAATTTATTGAATTTATTATTTCTGGTTTATTTTTAAACCATTCTTGCATATATTTATAATCAAAATAATACCACTTTTTATGATTTTCATGGAGTTTCATATTTTGAATAAATTCTAATAGTGTCATTAAAACTGTTGGACAATTTACTTCCCATTGTGGATTCTGAAATATATGAAATTTTTAAATTTATTATTATACTAATAAATATAAATATAAAATAATATATAAAAAAAAGTATAAATAAGATAAATAAGATAGCAATAGCAATTTACCGTAGATTTAGCATTATAACCAACTCGAAATGGTAATTTAATATCTCCGAATTTTTCAGCAAGTTCCGATAAATTCCATTCAAATAATTTCCAACAATAATCATCTTTTGCATTTTGTAAGAATCGTTGAAATATCACTGGTTCTTTAATTTCCATAATAGCTTGATATAAAACTTTATCTGATGGTGAATTCAATGTTTCCATTGTTAAAAGTTATTTATTCTTTCCAAATATAATTTGATCAGATTATATTATTATATACATTATATAGGTTATATAATTTTAAAAAATAAATTCAATTTTATTTATAAAAAACAGATAGATTATTAAAGATTATTATTAAATTATTTAATTTTTTATTATTTCTTTAATATATATATAAAAACATATTATATATTTCAATAATGATATCAAAATAATTTAATTTAATAATTTCAAGTTGTATACATCTAGTACAATTTAAGTAATATATACACAAAAATATAATAGTATTCCTAACCTAACCTGAAACAATTTCACTGTAGTTTAATATTGATTCCTATATGCTTTTTAATTATATTGTATTCAACAAAGAAATAAATATGTTAAAGTATACACAATTGTGTAGAAATTATTTAAAATTACTTTTTTCGCATCAGAATAATGTATTAATACAACAAAATCGGGTAATATTTAGTATTAATTTACAACAAATTATAAGTATAAAATTAAATATTAATTTTATTAATTAAAATAAATAATTATTATTTGTTATTTTAGAATACGTTTATTTTAAAAAGAAAATATCCAGTGCCTCTTTATAAAAAATATGAGACACGTGCAAAGTTAAAACATAAACATTTCATTTATGAGCTTGTAGAAGATACAAATGTTAAACCACAAAAAAAAATTGATATTGTCTTGCTAGAAACTGTAAAAAAAATTGGTGAAAAAGGTGAGAAAGTCACAGTGTCTTCTCAAAAGGCTTATGAAACTTTGATACTACCCAAATTAGCTGTATATGCAACACCTGAAAATCTAGAAAAATATTTAATTGAAGACCAAGATGAAAAGAAGAAATTATCTATGTATAGTTCTCAATTTGTTGAAAGAACAATGAATGTATTATCTGTGTGTTATTTATCATTATCAATGTCCATGGATATTCCATGGACTATAGAAAAATGGCATGTGAGAGTATCGTTTCGAAAATTAGGATATATTGTACCTGAAGATGCTATAATTCTTCCAGATAAGACTATATCTGGACCAAATCTATCTATTGAAAATAAAGAATTTTATATTCTTATTAAAATCAATAATCATGAAGAAGTTAAAGTTAGATGTAAAATACATCATTATACTTCAGATCCAAAGAAGCAAATTAAATATGATGTACCATTTTATCAATTAAAAAACATAGCAATTTTCGCAGAAGATCAACCAATATTAAATTCCCTTCCAAAACATCGTTTAGCTAATTTTGAAACTAATGATGTAAATAAATGATGTGAATAATAAATAATTGTATTATTATAAAAGTGATCATTTCATGATAAATGAAAATCAAAAATTTTATTTTTTTGAAAACTCAAAAAAATTTTAATATTATTTTATAAATTTAATAATTAAAATACCTATAAAATGTCTTTATATCTATATTTTAATAATGAAAAAATAAGTTATAACAATATATAATTTCATAACTATTTTCACAGATATAAATTCTTATATATATCAATTTTTATAAATATAAAAATAAATATAAAGTCTAAAGAAAATGATTTTGAATATTTATTATTTTCTTTACGTCTTTCTAAATATTTTATATGTTACATTTATATATAACATCATAATATTAATCTTTTTTTAAACTTATATTTATATTTACAAAAGAAGAAATGCATATACATATATGCAATTAATAATTTATTTAGCATTAAAGCAGCATTGAATAGTGATTTGCTTTTTACTTAATTAATTAACCTATCTTTTTACTAATTCAATTATTACGAATAAAATGTTATTATTCTAATATTTAAAAATGGAAGATAGATACTTTGCATGGGACGAAATTTCTGATGCATTAATTTTAATAAGGTAATAAATTTTCTAGCAATTAAAATATATATTTATATAAATTTTATATAAATATATAAATTTGTATAAATTATAATCTATTCATAAACGAAATATGACAAATATTTATTACAATTATAATTTCTTTTTATATTTAAATATATAAGTACACAAAAGACTGAAGATGAACATGTTAAAAAAATTAAACAAAAATCTGATCCTGTTTACCAATCAAAGGTGTATTGTCCACATGCATATTTAATTTTAAATTTTCAAGAAACCTTAAGTCAACGTGAAAAGGTAAATATCAGAAAACAGATGATTCATTTATATTTTTAATTATATTTTATATTTTTCAAAATATATTTCAGTTACGATTTAGAAGATATTATTTAAGAAAAGTATCTCCAGGTGAACCAGATGTCATTATTTTACAAGATATAAAAGATCTTGTGATGTTTTTATTGATCAGTCCCATAAGTCCTCAGTTTATAAATTTTTTCCATTTACCAATTGTTGATCGTTTTTTGAGAGCTGCAATACTTTATTTTCAATATTATGTGATAACATGGGAAGAATTAATGAAGGAACGTGCAGCTACTATGAAAAAAGCACCAAATCCTTTGGCACAGGGTTATAGATTTAGATATGCAGAAGAAATGCAAAATCTTCGTTGTGTTTTAGGTAGAGAATATGCTGATTTAATAATAGGATGTCAAGATGTTATTCAATATCATCATATGACAGGTGGAAAAAAAGGAACATCTTTAACACAATCACAAGGAGAGAAAGATTTAAGAATATTTGAAGTACTGATTTGTATGACACATCGCATTGTCTGGATAGCTTTAGAACGCAAATATTTTAGTTTAATTGGTAAATAAAAACTATAATAATATAAATATTATAAAATATCTATAAAGAATAAAATAATATAATAATAAAATAAAGATTAAAATATTTATTTTAGAAATAGAATTGCATAGATTATTTAGAACTGAAACATATAACATAGCAGAAAGACGAAGTATAAGCCATACTATTCAGGATATGTTATATGATGATATTATAATATTACAAGGTCATAAAATACAAGAAAAAAGAAAATTACTAAGAAATTCTCCTTTAATACAAGAATTAATATATTCAGATTATGATTATCGTCTTTTATCTTTAGGTATTATTTTTTTCTATATATTTCTTTCTTAAAAAAAAAAAAAAAAAGAAAGAAAAAAAAATGATACAATATAATTTACAGGAATAGAAGAAAATTATGATGATGAACGTATTCTTTATTTAAAATATGCTCTTGTTGTTGAAGAAGATAAGTTACGTGAACTGGGAATAAAAGTAGGAATTTTAGGAGAAAACAGAGCAAATTATGATATTACTCTAATGCCCTTGGAAGAAAAAGATGAAGAACAAGACAAAATTCAATTATCTGAAAGAAAAAAATATGAAAAAAGTATTAAAGATACATTGCAAGATATAGTAAGTTCTTATAAATATGATTTGTTTATAAGTATATGTTTTTATTAAAAATTAAATTATATTTTTAATATTATAGGAAATACCCATAAAAATTCAAAGGCTTCCATTATTTCAAACTAAACCTGATCTGACACGAGATTTTTCAATGAAAACTATAGATATATCACCAAAAGGCTATAAAATTGCTCGAGAAAGAGCAAGAAAGAATTGGTTGATGAGAGAATTAAAACGTCAGAAACGTGCCGAATACGATACATATTCAGTATCAACATTATTAGATTGATTACTTAAAAACAAATTAAAAATTATAAGTATAAATATCTAAATCAATATCAATTTTTTCGTATTTTATATTTATTTTTTAAATTTTAAAAAGAAGTTTTAATAACAAAATCTTTTTATGAAATGTTTTTAATCCAAATATAATATAATTTATACTATTATAATTTAGATTATTTTTAATTGTATTAAAATTTTTTAGAAAAATTTGAAATTTTTTTTAAATATCAATTATTAAGATATATTCTTTAAAAGAATATTTATGCAAGTTTAAATTAAAAATATATTATTTTATCAATAAATTAAAAATTTTAATGTTATAATATAATATGTTTATATACGGCAAATAATAAAAATAATTGATATATTCTATCAATTATCGAATATAAAACTATTCACATTGCTATGATAAACTATATATCTATATATAAGTATATATCAATTGATATTATTTATAATAATTTCAGTTTTTATTAATTTTATAATTAAATAAATAAAATTTGTAAATTTATTATTTGTAATAAATATATACTTATTTACAAGAAAATTATTATAAATTATTACATATTATGATGTGCAAGAGATAATTAAAATAAATATTTCATATGATATATAAGAAATAATAATAAAATATTATTCTTGAATGTTTTTCAAAATAAAATAAAATAAATAGAACACAATCAATGGTTAATTGTTATTTCAAGACCGTTTTATTTCTTGTGTAATTATTGATATTAATATAAATTAGCAACAATTAAATAATTGAAAATATGTGCCTACATTTGATTTTATGAAAAATTTACTCTAAAAATAATTTATTAGCATTTCATTTAATATTATAAAAACTGAATGAAATAATGAATATAAGTACAGAATATTGATATTGTTAATTAAATAAAGGAAAACAAATGTTAATAACTAATACATAATATGAAAAACTATTTTTTAAAATAATTTGTAACATATATTGAAAGAGATTTGTAAATAAAAATACTATTAATTTTTTTATCTTAAAATATTATTAAATATAGACACATATGTTTAAAAAATAACTTTTTAAGGATATGTGATAAGGGTGGATAAACTGAGTACAATAAGACAATGTAAAAAATATGCTTATTATAATTAATAATGCTTAATAATGCGCACTAATGTTGATATTTTACAAGGAGATACATATATAGGTACATCTGAAGCAATGCATTTGTTTTCTGATTAAATTTTGCATTGTTCTTATATAAATAATTACTGTACCTACTTACTACTAATATATATATAATAACAATATTATATCAATATATATATATATATATATATATATATATATATATATATATATATATATATATGACATTAATTTAATCCCAATATGGGTTAAATTGTAAATTATATTGTATTTTTTCCATTTACAAGTGGCAAGTTCATTGTCCATTTGTGATGATTTACATTTAGCTAAAACATTTATTATTCAAGATACACTTCCTTGCAACCTATTATGTATGAATAATGACACGCATATATAAGATACAAAAATTAATATTTTTGATAATAAATATATTTAGCACAGAAACTTTGATAATAAAAACTAGATTTCACAAAAATTTTTAAAATCTTGGTATTACTTGTGAATGTATCTAATTAATTATTTATAATTTACAAAGCGAACAAAATATTTTTATTTAATTTTAAATATGATATGTATTAAAATTATATAATATGATCTGAAATATATTATATATACATTTGAAAATGTTACATGTACATATAATAGAATGTTAAGTTTTAATCATTTAAATATTAAATGGCAGTAAATGATTTAGTTTTCTTTATAATTATAATAGCAATCTAGTTTTATTCTCAAAATCTATGCCTTACTAAAATTATTTATTCTTCTAAATCTTAATTTTTTTATGTTATTATTTTGCATATTAAAATAATATATTGCGTGTCATTTTTTTTTCATAGGCTGCAAAAGAAATTTAAACATATTACAATTACTAAAAATATCAAAAATGAAACTATTTCGGCACTTCTTATTAAGTTCAATCTTTAATTATATGTTACAGCTATCTATTATTGAACATTTGTCTACATGATTATAATACAAAATGAAGAAAATGATGATAGTGATCATTATGCATATTAATAAGATTATTTGCAATTATTTGCATATATTATTACAGCAGGTAGGTGATAAAAATGAATAACTATTTATATATATATGTAGTTTTTTTTTAAGTTCAGTCATGTGTTCATGCAATTTTATTTATTTTTTTATAAACAAAATTTCTTGGTAGAAAATAATTTGATAAAACATTTCTAACTTCTATTTAAACAAAAATTAAATTACATTCTTATCAAAATATACAGTGAAAATAGTAGTGTACTGATTTTCAATAAAAGATTTTAATTCTATTTAAAACATTTTAGAAAATTTATACAACTTAAAGAAGTTACATAAAATCATTTGATCATATCTTTACAAAATATTTATGAATATTACTTGCAGATCAGGGTTATATTTTCCGGGTTATATTTTATTTTAAAAACAAAATAAAAGTCATTAGCGAAAATGAATTAATAAATGTATTTAAATAAATTGAGTTTTCAATTTGTATCATAACTAAAGTAATAAAATAAAAATGAATTGATGTACCCTGAAAGATTCAAATATAATAGAATTATTTTATAGAATGTTTTTGTCTTTTGGCTTTTATATCTTTTATAAATATTTTGAAAAATATTTAATGATCTATTATATGATCTATTTTGTTATAACTAAAACACTCTAACTGAACTTTTAAACAATATTCAAAATAATTTGAAAATGTATAAAAGAACAATATTTAATTGTAATTTTTTCATGATTACTTTTCAGTAAAAATGAAATTTTTAGAATATTATCTCTTTTTTTTTTCATGAATCTATAACTATATGATGTAGTTTTACCCAACGAAATTTATATTAAACAACTGATAATTTTTATTTCTTTTTCCTTGCTGTATATCAATCCCTGCCTTTCTTGAATTTTTATAACTATACAACAGAAGTTAATAACACAATCTTACATTTAGCAGCACAGACACAAACAGTATTTTTTTTTTTATATATGTAAGGAACACACATGAACTCATTTTCAAATCATTATCTTAATAAAATAGACGGGGCTACGAAGCAATGTCTGACATGAGTTGAGCCAGTAAGGCTGGCTCTAAAAGTCCATGTGTTTGTCCCATTCTTTCCAAATTTCGTACATCCTTATCTACTGCCTCTAATGCTCGTTCTAATTCTTCTTCCTCTTCTCTTGATGGTTCATATTCCCCATTTCTACCCTCTGAAAATAAAATAGAAAATAGAATAGAAAATAAAATAGAAAATCGTATTTTTGATTTTAGTATAATATTTAAAATAACATATTTCGTATTTGTATATGTGTATATTTATAATTCTAAATTATAAAAAATATATATTAAATTAATATTATATAAAATAATTAATATATTTGTAAGTTTTGGAGAATCAATTCTAGAGTTCAAAACAAATATAAAAAATTCAAAAAAAATATTAAAGTTGATTTCTATAATAAAGTATAAAACTATTGATTCAAACTCATTTATGAATTATAAATTGTAATAATAATTGAGAACTATAAGTTATAATTTAAGTTTGTATTGAATAAAGCGAGATAGAAATTAAATGTGTGATGAGATAACAGAGATAAAATGGTCTCATTCTTTCTAATGTAAATTTTAATTAATTGTATTTAATAATTGATGCTCTACAAATATTTTATAAATATATTATAATTATTTATATATATTTATAATATATATTAATATATTAACATTTTGTATAAAATTAATAAATTAATAAATAATTATAAATTCATATAAATCAATGTATAATTTATATTATATATAAAATATTAATGAAAAAATATTGTAAAAGAAAGGAACAATATTATAATTACCAATGAATAAGTCATTAAAAGCATCAGCAGGTAAATTATTGAGCACATTGCCAAAATCGTGCTCTGCAGGATCCAGAGAAGGAAACACTTCATGATCTCCTAAATCTACTTTAAGTCCTCCTCCAAGACCTAATCCTAATCCTAGATTTAAGTTAGCAGAATTTGAACTTCCTTGCACTACAGTATTCAAATTATTCAAAGCTTTTGTCTGATTTTCACTAGAGTTTATTTGATTCAAATATTGACTTTCTTCATGTATTACAGTAGGATCTTTATTAGTCTCAAGTTTATTCACAGGAGGCCGTTTTCGTTTCTTTGGCCTAGATTTTGGTTTAGGCCTGGGAATTGTGGGAGATGTTGGTTTTTTTCGAGTTTTCTTTGGTTTAGATTCTTGTGCTTTACGATGGTAATTATCTCTTTTCCTTGCATGTTCTGGACAAAGAGGTAATTCATGTGCAACATCAAACACAGGAATACAACATTGTGTATTATCACTAAATTTGGCAGTGCAATGTTCAAATAAAAGTTGATCTCCATTCAACATAATATGACGAGAACAATGACGTGTACAGGGCAAAGATGTCTGTTGACATCCTTCAGCTCCACAAAGTCCACCAACTAAAAGTGGTCCATCTATTACTTTGCTTGTACTTGGAGAACTACTTAAAGCTCTTGCTGTAGATGCAGGATCCTTATAAGCAGCTTCCAATAAACATCTAGCTCTATCACGTAACAAAATTTCTGAGTCTGTTCCACCTTTATGTAATTGAAGTAATCTTCGTCTCAATTGAGAGCGCAATTGAGAGAGACGAGCTGAACGATTCAATGTTGAAGTATTATCTCCAGAAAACCAATAATGCTGATAAATTGTCATTTCATCTCCACTAGAATCACTATCTGATATTTCATCTCCAGCTCTAGGATAATACAATAACATATGGTCCCGACTTTGCCTTCTATTCTTTAGTCTTTGTAAATTTTCAATATGATGTTGTTTTTGTTGAATTGCTTTTGCAAATTTATAATCTATATGTTCACCATCACCATTACCATTGCCACCACCACCAACATTACAGTCAGCATCTAATTCTACAGCACGATCTTGTACAACTTTGAATTCCGCATCTGATACGGATGTTATCCTTATTCTTTGTTTCATACATTTTCCTTTAGTTTTATTATTTTTACAATTTTGCATTACTTTAGAATTTTTAGATGACACTACTGTAACATTTCTTCCTGTTGTATGTGTACTAAATGGCTCTGGTTCACTGAAAATGTAGGGATCGACATCTTGACGAACCTCAGTTTTCAGCAAAGCCTTTAAGCGATCCGAAAACTTTAATTTATTGTCCATGTTTGAATTTTCGGATATAGGGACCTTCATTGATTACCGTTTTCCTTGTATCCTGTTCTACCTGCATTCTCAAACCCTCCAAATCTTTTCTCTTATCTAGATAAAACTTAGTTCACGCCATATGCTTAAATCCAAATCCATACATAAATATTTCTGAATTCATAATACTGAGAATAAAAAAATAAAAAATTATTTTTATTGTATTATATCACAGATTGGTATTTCTTACATTTGCTTTAGACACATTAATGTTTACATATGCATCAAGATGATACAACTAATAAAATGAATTTTTGTACAAAATATAATAAATTATAAAATAGTCATATGTACTACTTATGCTAATAATATTAATGTGCATTTGGCTGTGTTATTTACATATATCTGCATATGTACAAAACTTAGTTTTGTCATGGATTATACTTTAATAGAAACATTAAAATTGATTACCTATTATATACCTATATTCAGTATCAAATTATGTAGTGGAATCTTACAAAAAATCTTATATATTTAAATGACAATAAAATTTCTGTGTTTCAAAAGTGCAAATAATACTTTAGCAGTCAATTGTTTAGATGAGTTAAAGCTATGTATCACTAAGTTTAAATTTGCATATTTCTGTACATAATATGTCAGATGGATATCAAAGTCTCTCTTGGTTCAAGCAATAAGCGTGAACTTAGTCCATGGCTAGATCAGGATAAAAATAATCCTTGCCTCGCATAGCAATTCAAATTAAATATACTCTATACATTTTTTAATAATTGCATTACACGAAACATCAAAACATTAAATTTGGATTCTAAAAGTTCTGATAATTTCTGATAAGACAAAGCCATATTAATAAACATTTTATCTCTAGTGTTGACATGAGTGCATTATGTTGGATATCAACACTGTTTGGTTATGTTCACTTTATATAGGTAATATGACACTATGCAAAATATTGTAATTGAATTTCAATAATACAGTCAGAAAGATTCATAAAATGAATCTTGCAGCATATTTATATCCTATAACAAGAGTAAACTATTCACAAATACTATCACGAAGTTTCCTTTATGGATTCGTTTCGTTTAGTTTAACCGAGGTTGGGACAATGAAAATTATTCCCAACAATAAGAGAGGTTGTTGCCCAATCAGAAGCAATCCGACCTTTTTCATGCAAAATACACTTCAACGGGATTGAAGATTCACGCACAAATTCCAGCATTCATCGATAATAACATTAGAAAGACATGTCAGATGTAAAGAAAGCAAAATGGCGGACACTGCACACACGAACAGTTTCTGATGCGAAAAATCTTTGAATTCATTGTATTATCATTATGAATTTGGTATACAAACATTTTACGCTCATTTTAAGTGTTAACTAATTTTATATGATAATTTACAAAAATATATTTTTACAAAATTTTGATTATTTCTATTAGAAACGTTTAGATTGTTTTTCGTTATTCATTTTTACATAACCTTTTAACTGTTATCATATATAAGTATTTAATTTATTTTTTTTTAGAAAATTTTTTTTAAAATAATAGAAACAAAAACATATGTGTGATAATATTTCATTATTTGAGTTATGCATTTTTTAGTTTAATTTCTTTAATGTTTTATTATATTTAAAATAATATACGATTTATATAAATGTATGATTTTCTATATTTCAATAAATTGCTTTATACATGAAACATTATCTTATATTATTTTACAAAATTATTTTAAATTATATATGATTGTAATTAATGTTTATAGTGATAAAAAAATATTATTATTAATTATATTATTATTATTAAATTAATCAAAAAATTGATTTTACAAATTGATTTAAAATAAATTTTCATTTTTGTAATAAACATTTAAGATGAAAAAAAATTTTTTTAAAGAAATCTTAAACATAAAACAATTTTTCATTTTTAATAATTAATAAAAAAAATAACTTTTCCAAATATGATTAATATATTCTAAAAAAATATTATCTATAATTAATATAAAATAATATAAATATAATTAATAAATATATATATATATATATATATATATATATATATATATATATAATAGTACACAATAAAATGTCATGATTTAAAAAATTTTTACATTTTCTATCATTTTTAAAATTTAAACATTTGATTATTAAATTAACAATCAATATTAAATATATATATATATATATTTTATATTTAAATATTACTTAAGTAATAGATAATTAAAAAAAAAAAATTAAAATTAATAAATTTCACATTCTTAAAAAAAATGATCAGCTGATTTTGACATTTAAAATTATAACCTATTTATATTTATTTATATGTTGCAGAATACCACCTGTTGATTTATTTTTTTTATAATTTTAATTACTTAACTAATTTTTATTAATTAATAATTAAGAAATAATTAGTTATTTATTAAATTTTAATTGTTTATTATATTTGTTAATATTATAATTGTTAATATTCTACTGCAAAAAAAGATTTGATAGATCCAAATATTATGTTATTTTTTTCAATAACATAGATATATAAATTACATAAATTGTTTTATATGTTTTTTGTACATATTATTATTTTACATGTTTCATATGTTTATATACTAAATTATTTTTATAATTTTAATTTTTTAATTAATTTATATTAATTTATATTATAATTTATATTTATATTTTATAACATTTCAGTAATATAATTGCAAATTTTTTAATATATATATAGGAGAATTTCATTTAAAATAATATTCTTAATAATATGTACTTTTTTCATCTGTATTTTTTTTTGTTTCTTTTTTTATAATTAAATATACAATGATTATATATACACTTTCTATTTTGTATATCTAAAATTATTTTAATTATAATTTTGTCATAAACATGTCTTTTAAACACATATGTTTATTAAAAATAATAATTAGAATAAGTTATATACATATTATAAATAATATATTTTATAATAAAAATAAGAAATAATATTTTAGATCAAGATAATTAAGAATAAATTTTAGACTTGAATGTAAAATGTTATTTAAAATTTTTAATTGCATAAAATTTAATTTTTTTTTCTTTTTTTTTGTTATATTTTTTAATAGTATACAAAAGAAATCCAATATATTACTTTTAAATGACAAATTTGTTTTTTAATAAATGTTCAACAAAAATAGTATATAATAAATTGTGTACATAACATGTATTTAATCCCTCTGATCTCACCTGCTGATATTTAATAAATGTTTTTGTTCATTTTGACTAGTGAATATTTCTTATTAGTGTTAAGTGTACATTACATACATATAACAAAAATTTACACATTAACTTCCGTATTATGTTTTTCATTAATAATTCAAAGCTCATATTCATAATTTGCAATTTGAATATAATATATATAAAATAATAAATGAAATAAACAAAAAATTAAAAAACTACTTAAGTACAAAAATCTTTAAAATGCAAAATGATACCATTTTTCTATTTTATAAATGTGAATTTGTTTATAAAAATTTATTACAAATTGTTATCATATAGGAATTATATTTTACTTAAGAGATATGTAAAAACATTATACATAATATTTAAAGATGAATTTTAGGAAAATTAACAAATATATATTGTAATAAGTAAAATTAAATCCTCTTTTTGAAGATTATTCTCGTTAAAAAATTGTTCCAATTATTCTCAATGTTGAAAATTTATTTTATTCTATATTTTAATTGATTCAATTTTTAATGATATTAAAATCTTAATTTGAGGTATAGTTTGTGGCAGACCCAAGGGACGGTAATTCTTTTTTTTTTATTACAAAAGTTGTATTTGAAAATTATTATGAATTAGATAATAATGTATGTTACGTAGTTTTTCGTTGAGGTTTTTGTCCTTTAATAATAGTTGGCCGGCCTTTTATATAACCTTTCTTTCGGCGTGGTGTCTAAAACATTAATGTCCCCCCCCCCACAACTTCAACTACATTTCAAAATTATATAACGTTATAATTTAAAAAATATGAAACGATACGATTAAAACTGTACGAAAATAAAAATTTTAATTTATTATTATAAGACATAAAATCTTTACCTTTTTACTAACATATGAATTAGCATTACGTGTAACAATTCGTTTAGATATTGGAATGGTCGGTCTATTAAATTCATTCGGTTTTTTCACCCTAAAATTATATGTCAAATTAAAAATATTTACAAAATTTATATAGAAATTTATATAGAAAAAATATTTGTGTATGTAAAACTAATTCATAATTTTGTTATTATCATTTATAGAATTACCTGTAAATTCTAACAAGCCAATGTTCAGTTGTATAAGCTTCTTCTAAATATGTTAACTGAAAATTTTTATTTCCTATTTCGGCATTACGTGTACGATCATAACCAGATGGCGTTCGATAATCAATCTTTACTTCTCCAAATCGATAATAACTTAATTTATACATTAGTGAATTCAAAAGGGTTGGTGATCCTTCTGAATCCACGCGAAATTCTCCTTTTTCAGTGAAATAATCACTTTCACGAATGTATTGTGGATATTCGCCTTCAGCAATTCGTACCATCCAAAGAAATTTATTAACATCATCTCCAGAATATCCAATCATTCCTCCAAAAATAACTAAAACATAGTCTACATCTAATGATGTCATAATTTCGTAAGCAGCACTTTCATTTGAGCTCATTGCTTTTCCAACTAAAGCTATATGTGAATTATTCCAAGTGTTATTGTCCACAAGTGTAGTTCTACATTAAAATAGAAAATATTCCATATTATTATATATCATTTTATAAAATATATTAACATAAAACATTTAATGTATTATTTTTTAATAATATGTACCTATTAGCCATTCCAGCAATTTGATAACCATAATCCCACCAACTCATAATTCTAGCATCAATAGGTGTATTTTGTGCTAACCAATAATAAGCTTCTCTAAAATCATCAAGAATAGCTCTACCTCCATCATTACTATATGATGCTAGAACAATTGAAGGACTAGAATATGCATTACTTGTAATCCAAGTACAATGCAATGTAAACATCATCATTAACATAAATGCACCAATGACAACACCATTTCGAAGATTAACACCTAATCCATCACCATTGCCTTTAGGTCTCTCATGTTTCATTCTACGAAGTTTACCAGCTTTATCATATAATGCTCTACCAGGACTCCTTTCTCTTTCTTCTTCACTTTCTTCTTCACTACCATTATTACTTCGATCGTTTCTTTCATTATCTTCTTCTTTAAAAAACAATTCAAGAAGATCACTGAATGCTACTCCAGCAAGCATACAAACAACTGGAGTTAAAGTGAGCATAAGTCGTACCATTACTCCAGCAAAATAAACAGCGCTTATAGCATATAATATAACTGTAAAATAAATAATTAATAATTTTTATAACAAAATAATATTATTTTGAATCTTACCAAAAACACGTTCATCATTAATACGTTTAATGCAGTACCAGAGACCTACAGGAAATGTTGTAACAAGAATATGTAAATCAAAAAAAAAGCTAAACCATGTAGTAGGTTGATGTTCAGAAACAGATGCTATTATTGGAATGTGTATCTTTGCATAACCAGTATCCCAAAGTGAATAAAATCTTCCACTCCAAGGTGCAACAACACCAGCATAAGTTAAACAAATTAAAGCAAATAAAAGAATACCAGCTGTAACTGCAACTATTCCTCCAAAGTATTTCATTTCAGATTTTGTAAGTACAGTTCTTAAATATCTATAATAATAAAATTATATAGAAATATTTACCAAATTAATATTGAAAATATATTAAATTAACATACCTGAGAGTTGCTACAAAAATTAATAATCCAAATACACCTCCAGCTGCCATATGTTCTGATGTTCTTATTGGTTGAAAACCAACAAATGGTATTTGCATACTTAATAAAAGACCCAAAATATAGAATGTAGTATAACTTGTAAAAAGACGGTTACTGAATCGATTCATAACTAATAATGCAAAAACATGAAGTGGAATTAAATTAATAATAAAAACATAACCACCCCATGCAGATACCATATAGAAATAGGATAGAGCAGTCATAGAAGCCCAAAAAATAGAGCCAGTTTTAACTGACTTAACCCAAAGATAATATGTAATTTGTAGTGCAAAAATAGCAATGCCTTCATTATCATAACTTCCTGCTACAGATCTTGAAATATAACCAGGTACAATTGCAATAAAACATGCTGCAAATAAACCAGCTCCTGCACTCCATATTTCTTTTGTTAATAAGTACGTAGAAATGGCTGTAAGGCCACTAAATATTGGAGCTAAGAATACACAAATATCTCTTATATGTACTGGGATATTTAAAGAATGTAATATATAATGTATAGATCCAGATGTTATCATTAATCCAGGATAAACAGTTCCACCTACAATGCGACCCAATGGATACCATGCTCTTTCATCAAACCAATTTATAAAATTATAAAATCCATGTTGCACCATGTATGCTGTGGCTCTGTAGTTAAACCTATGTTATAAATATTTTATTTTATACTAATATTATAATTATAAAATAATATATAATATTAATATTATATAATATATTACATATTACATATTTATATTACATATATAATATTAATATAATATATTACATATTATTATATTACTAAAATTATTAATTAATATACATTAATATATTATTATAAGATATTAAATAAACATTAAACAAAATATATTAACCTACATTAAATTATTAATATATACATATATATTTTAATATAATAACATAAAAATACATACCAAGGATCGAATTCGTGTATGATACTTTCGAAACGTATTACTGCAAATAATCGAGAAGCAAATCCTGAGATCCAAGCAAGTAGCAAAACAGTAAAAGTAATGAGAGAACTAAGACCAGCAGCATTTGTTAATGTAGAAGTTTTCATTTGCTTAGATGACGATTTCTTATCGGGAAACATATCTTTTCTAGTATTTGTAATGGATATTCTATTTGACAACATATTTTTTTTATATCTATAAATATAATGAAAAATATTTTCGTTAAACTTTAAAAAACATTTGCCATAAACATATTAATATTTGTTTTTATTCGACACGTTACAAATCAAGCAGTTCACAACAAATTATCAAACCACTATGTACTTAGGCTAGAACTGTTAAGAGACACGTTGTACACCGGCTACGTGTTAATCATGACTCCCAATGATGTCTATATATATATGTAAATATATAGAATATATATATATATATATTAAAAATAATGTTTTGCGCTTAGACACACACCATGTTCGATGTGAATATCAAATTGCTGATTGGATTTATTAACAAGATAAAATTAAAAATAGTTCGATTGCCAATAGGATTAATTTTATATCAATATAACATCCGGTCATTGACTATAATTTAAATTAGATAGTCATATTGAATGCACATAGAATGTTATCTTAAAACGTCATATCCGAATAATCTTATTACTTAACTGTCTTTTGTAGTATATTATAAAATTAATATTTCCTGTCTTTATATTATTGCATTAAATATTAATCAGAATATTTTATTGAATAATAACGTAGATAACAGTCTTTATTGCTTATAATATAAAATAGTGATTAAAAATGTTCTATTTAAACTAACGAAATAACATGATTTAAATATTAATCATTATTAGTAAGTGTAATGTTTTTTTGTATAATATAAAAGAAAATTATTCTCTTATGTTTACTAGTAAGGAACAATTGATAAAACGTACTGGTAAAAATTCTATTGGTCGTTATGATTTCTTAAAACTTTTAGCTACAGAATTTAAAACGACTAAATCTAAAGGTAATTTATATGAAATATGTAATTATTTATAATTAAAGAATAATTAAATAAAATTAGAACAATATTATTATTTTCACAGATGCAAAGGAGCAAATATTGGCAAATCTTGCTAATTTTGCATATGATCCTATTAATTATGGATATATAAGACAATTAAAAATAATCGATTTGTTTCTTCATACGTTATCAGAAGATAATTTAAAATTAATTCGTTTTGCTGTAGGAGGTATCTGTAATATCTGTGTTGGTATGTATATAATTATTTCAAAAATTATTATTTTGATAAAATATATTTAATTATGATAATAGTGATTAAAATAAAACTTATATTTTAGATCCAATAAATAAATTATATATTTTACGTAACCAAGGTATTCAATTATTAACATCACTACTTTCTTTACAAGATGAAGATACCATACTTTCAATAATTACCACTTTAATATTTTTAATTAATCCTGACTCTAAAAATGAAGTAACAACTGAATTAATTGAAAAGATATCTCATCTATCAAGTAGTAAAAATAAACGTATAAAAAATTTGATAACAATATTTTTTAATGATTGTATTATAATAAAAGATAAAATTGAAAATTCTAAAAATACATAATAAATATTTTAAAATATAAAAAAATTTTAAAACTTTAAAAAATAAAATAATTTAAGAAATTATATTACAACTTAAATCATCTTAAATATAAAATAAAATGCAAACAAAAATATTTTTTAAATTGTTAAAAAAATATTGCACAGGATCTTCAGATATTTTAAAAACTCTAAAAACTGGAAATGAAATATCAGTTTTTAAAACAGTTACAAAGGATGATATATTAAATTTTGCTAAATTAACTGGTGATTATAATCCAATACATTTTGAAATATCAAATCATCTTGTTCATGGTGCTTTACTTAATGGTTTAGTATCAGGAATACTTGGTACAAAAGTTCCAGGCCCAGGAACTATAGTAGTTGAGCAAAACTTCAAATTTCCAGCACCGTGTTATGCTGGGGATATAATAGAAATAAAAGTGCAAATTGTTTCTATAAGAAAAATTATGAAATGTGAATATATTTGTATTGCAAATGGAGAAAAAATAGTTTTAAAAGGAAATGCAAAACTAATTAAAAAGTCAATATTTAAATAAAATATCAATATATTAGATATAACACTGTATAAATTTATATTTTATTATAAAAATATCCTTCTTATTTTATATATATATATATGTTCATATATTACAATTATATTCTTATTAAAAAATAAATTAAGTTTTCTTATGTGTAATATGATTGCAGTATTATGAAATATTGCTTATTAAGTATGTGACCTATTTTAATTGCTGACTTAACGAGACAAGGCATTTTTAATAAAACCTGCACAATTTATTCATTTTTATTATTCTATGCAAGTGAATAACTTATAATTTTCATTACTTCATATAATCAACTCAATTAATGTAAGTAATTATTAATTATATGTAATGTAAGTAATGTAATTAATTATAAAAGAAAAAATAAATTGAAAAATATATATTTTTCTATTATTTCAATAATTTATAATTCCCTTATAGATTTTATGTATTATTAGAAACTGTTTTTGTTTATTTATAATTATTATTTAATATTACTTAGATAAAACTTGACATAAACATATTTTTTTTTTGCAGAAAAAATGCATCCAATATTTTTACTATTTCTTTTCTTTTTCTCATCCATATTAGCAGATAATCAAATTAAAGTAAAAGCTTTAAATAATACTTTAAAAATTTTAACTACTGAATCTCCAATTAACTGCATTTGTGGAATTTTTTTAAATGGAGAGTTTAAAAAAGATAATAAAGAATCACTTGAAGGAAATCCTGCTCTTATTCATGGTTTGCCTGGAACATTTCCATGTACTCCAATTGGAAATAAAATTTGCATAAGTAAATGTTTAGATACTGTAAGTTATTTCACAAAAACATAAATTTATTATTACATATATATTTTATTAATATCATTATTAATTTTTTTATTATTTCAAATTCTTTATTAAATATTATATTATATATTATTATATTATATATATATATATATATATATTATAAATTATTAAATATTTATTATAGATTATTAAATATCTTCCAAATAGTTCTAAAATTTTATGTAGTTCAATAGAACGTGATTGTTATAAGGAAAAGGTAAGTTTTATTACACTGTTTCATAATAAAGAATTTATGTTATATTCTTATGCAATTTTATGTTATGATAAATTATATGTATATATTTTTTATATTAGGCTTATTTATTTATTAAAAACTGTAAGAGTGGATGGATTAATACAAATCTTTCTGCTGGAAGAGAATATTGTTGTAAGGATGGTAGACCATACAAATGTCCAGCATTTTAAAACAAATATTTTTTATATTTATTACAATATTATATTATTATAAATTTTATACTTCTTCAATTTAATAAAATTATCCTTGATTTTATCATATTTTCTTCTTAAATATCCCGCTCTTTTTCTAAATATAGTTTCAAAAGCATTATATACACTTCACAAAGAATTAAAAGAATCCCAGATAAATATTTGAAATCCTTGTTCTATAATTAAATTGTCAAATATAAAACTTTATTTTATTCTGTGTATTTTAAGAAAAAAAAAGTTTCTACTCTATTGTATTTTTTATTTTAATTATTGATATTTGAGGTATGATTTTGATCTTTAATTTGTGCTATTGGGTCAAGTTCAGGCATAACCCTAATATTATAGATGACAATGTTAAATTTAAATTAATCAGTTGCTTTAAATTTGTATCTCACACACACTGTATTTTTAATAGTCAAAAATAAATTAATTTTTATTGATTTAAAAAAAAATGAAAAGAGTAATTATCATTTATATTATTGTATTATATCACTAAATATATATTAATAATAACAATTACAGTGTCTTATAAAAAAGAAACAATATGAAACTATACTATATATAATATTAATTATCTTAAATAAAATATATTACAAATAAAGAGTGGTAAGAAACATGTGTGCAAGACTTTTAGCATGTCCTTTGTGCGCACAACCAAGTTTTTTAACATTGGATGCATTGAGAGCAGGATTGATAAGTGTAGCTACAAGACCTCTTACATGTCCTGTATGTAATGAAGTATTGCTTGGTATTGATAAACTTACTATTCATTTATTTAGTCATACTATTAATTTAAGCAATAACAATACAATAGAATCATTGAAACATACAAATATTATTCCTAATACTTATAATTCATCAGCAATTAATAATTTAGAAAATAATTTAGAAATTTTTCAAGATTGGAATGTGTCTAAAATAGAAATTACAGATTCAAATAAATTTTCACAAAATATTTTAAATATTCAAAATAATTCAATGTCTTCTCAAAGCTTGCATACAAAAAATGAATCTCCAGTTTTTAATTCAGAAGTATCTATTGATCAAAATCAATTAAATCATGCATCTCAAATTACATCTCAACAAAATTCAATTTGTGAAAATAAAGAAACAAATACATTTCAAAAAAACAAAGAGATAGAATTACAAAAAGATTCTCAACAAATATTGCAAGAAACAATGAAATTAAATTATGCTACACAATACTTTAATCAAAATATTAGACAGATAAATTATATGCAAAATTATCCAGAAACAGAATATGAAAGTGTTCAGACATATAAAAATTGGATGCAGACTCAACAACAAAATGAAAATATAACAGATAAAATAGAAAAAAATGAATCTCATAATAATGGAATGACAATAAATAAATTTTCAAGTGCTTATACTAACATATCATTACAAAAAGCTAATAATAAAGATGTACAAGAAAATTTATATATTACATGTAATGAAAATCAAAATGAAAATCTTAAACAAAAAGAAATATTACCTCAATTGAAACTTATAAAAACATTATCATCAACAAAACAAAAGACTGAACGTTGCAGTATATGTGGTTTTCATTTTCCTGATCATAATATTTTGCTTTTACATAAACAATTAGTACATATGATTAATGAAAAAGATTTAAATATTATTCCTGAAAATTTACTTAAGAATTATTCATGTCATTTATGCTCTAAAGTATTTAAGATGAAAGGTAGTTTAATGGTACATATGCGAGTAGCACATATGGGATGTAATTTAGGTAATTTATTATAATATTAATATTTATTAATAAATAATCAAATCAAATAATAAACTTATTAATTAACATATATATATTTTTAGATTCTTTAGCCAAAGGTGAACAAATAGAACTCATATTTAATGAAAATAAATATAATTGCCCCACATGTGGAAAAAAATTTAAAAAGGTAGAATTAATAATTAATTAGCATTTAAAATATTTTTTTTTATAGTATATTTTTATTTGACAATTTTTTATAGAAAAATAAAATAAATTATCATTTTAGGAACAACATGTAATGCAACATTTAAAAACTCATGAAGCTAAACAATGGGAATGTGATATATGTAGTAAAATGTTTACAACAAAATATTTTTTAAAAAAACATAAAAGATTACATTCAGGAGAAATGCCTTATAAATGTAATATATGCAATAAAACATTTACTTTCCAACAATCATATCATAAACATAGATTATATCATAAAGATGATAAACCTCATACATGTACAACTTGTGGCAGATCATTTAAAGAATTATCTACTTTACACAATCATGAACGAATTCATACAGGAGAAAAACCTTTTGCATGCGAAACTTGTGGTATGTTAACTTTTATAAAATTTTTGTTTAAAATAATGCTATAAAAACTTTAGAATAATGCATGTTTTGTTTTCAGTTATTACTAACAATTTAATATGGATTGTTCTGTTTCTGCAATGTATGTATAACAATGTTTTGTAGTTTATTATTAGATTATTAGATAATATAGCTTATACAATAACTAAATAAACAATAATTATGCTTTTATATAATCTATAATTTGCAAATTTTGTAATTTATTATAAATTATTTTTTATAATTAAAAATAAATATAATATAAAATAATATATAATATAAAAAAATTAATTTTTTATTAAATAGTTTTATAATTCACATACCTTTTTTTTTAGGAAAATGTTTTCGTCAACGTGTTTCATATTTAGTTCATCGTAGAATTCACACAGGTGTAATGCCTTACAAATGTACAATATGTGGAAAAAATTTTAGATACAAGGTATATCATAATTACAAAAATGTGACATTTTATTAATTAATTTATAATGCAATATTTGATTATAGGTAAGTCAAAGAACTCATAAATGTCCAGCACAACAAATAGGAAATATACATCAAACAAATACCATAGATCAAAAGTCAATAAATCTATCCAATATACAAGATATAAACAATGATATATATAAAACTCAAAAACATTTTTTAAAAGAAAATCAATCAATGCTAAATATTATAAATAATGAAGAAAATAAATATGTGCTAATAATAAATACTCAAGGCCAACATCTTTTAACAAAAGAAAGTAATATTGAAAAAACTATTACAAATAAGAAACAAAAATTGGAAGAATGTACAGAAACAAACAATAAAAATGAAAGAACAAAAAATATATGGAAATCTGATATTCCTAATAGTTCCACATTTAAAAAATCTTTAGAAACTTGTAAAACAATATATTCAAAAACTGAAAAACCATTTCAAGAAGATGCAAATGATTTTTTTTCAATGATAATACTTCCACTTGAAAATGGATTATCTTCACCCACTGTAGAAATGGAACATTTACGAGTATCATCTCCCATACAAAAAGAAATTATATCAAAACCTTATGATACTTTTAAAAATGCAACATATGACATGGAAATGAATATATTTAATACAGATATAGAACAAAATTTTAGTGGTGTAAATAATAATGCAAATAATTTGCAAACTATTAATGAAGAATCTTTGAAGCAATTATTATATAGCATTAATGAAAAATAATTGAATTATCCATAAAAATTACATTATTAGTTATTGTTACTATAAATAAATAAGTATTATTTTAAAGAAAAAATGATTTATAACTTACAACAAATTTTTTTCAAATATTAAAGTATTAATTACAAAAATTTACTTTTTTAAAATATATTTTTTAAAATGTAAAAGATATTTACATTTTCCAAAATAGTAATATTATAAATGAGTTTAAATTATTAAATGAGTTTTTAAATTATTCAACAATTAAATATTTAAATTAATTATATTAATAATATTTAAATAATACATATGCTAGTTTTCATTAATACCCATAAGATATTAGTATATATTTTAACTTATTTTTTTTTTCATGAAGTAAAAAGCTATAATATTATTTTTAATATTATTAATATTATTTTTAATATTATTTCACTGATTGGTTAAAAAAAAACAAATAATATATATTAACCAATCACTATTTGAAAGACATTATACCACAGTGAGATATTATCTGTGGTTATACTATGGCTATATAACGAAACACACGTGCTTCACTTGAATCAACCATACAACCTGCATCATGTATAATCCTCGGTCGAGATATCGTAGCAGACGACGCTCGAATCGACTTGACAGCACAGTCTGTATTTTCACGTGTCCTCTTGTACATCGCATTGCGTAACTGGAGTCCGACTTCCAGGGAGGAGCTCCCTTTTTCGGTAAGTAATTATTTTAAGTAAAATTAAAGACCAAGAAATATTTAATAATTATACTGTCTTTAACAATGTTAAAAATTTGTTCATTTTATTTTAGTATACCTTATTTATTACAAACAAGTTTGACGTAATTCGCGAAATATTTTAACTTATCGGCCAATTGGATACTACCGAACGAGGTTTTCAACCAATCATAACGATGTGTACATACTTGTCAGGATTAAACAATAGAACTAGAATTCATTTATTATAATATTGTGAAATTTACATATTTTCGCAGAAAATTTAAAAATGATAAAATAACAATTTTATAATTGTTTAAATTTTAAATTCGTGATTAATTTCAAAAATATATTTTAATTATCAATTAACTGATTATCAATTAAGCTTTGTGTATCATTAAAGTTTATTTTAATGTAAGATAGATTATAGATATATTAATAATTTTTATAACAAATGAAATTTTTATTTAATTTATTACATATTTAAATTAATATTAATATATATTAATTTTGCATTTGATAATGCAAATGTTGTTTTATTATTGTTTTATTATTATTTGCGCTTAATTTAACCTCATCATATTAATCAATGTTTATAGTTTTTTTTATTATATGTTACTCATTAATATTAAATTAGAAATTACATTAAAAAATTATATTTGACTTGATTAAAAACTAAATAGTTCTCAATAACTTTTTACTTATAATTTATAATTTCATTATGCATACTTAAAAAATATAAAAAGAAAAATTGTTTTGATGTATTACAATAATATATATACATGCATAATTATATGATAAACTATGTATATATATATATATATATATATATATATATATATATATACTTATAAATATTTTAACCTAGGAATAACCTATTATATATTTGAATTCGTCACTGATATTCGATCATTTGTTTGCGGCTAATTTTACATCATAGATGAACAGAAAGTAAAAGTTGGTGTTTGAAAAAACTGCAGCAAGATGGCTATTCGCGCCGGTTTTACGTCTGCTGTTCCGTTATGAATTACGATTTCACTCCACGCGGGCACCGTGTTTTCGAACGCACCTCCGTTGACTTCGTGTGTGACGTTTCCTGATGGGGGCGGAGCGTCCTCCAGCTTCCCAATTCTAACCAACCCGATCTCGATAGCCGTCGCATTCCGCTGAGTTGCTTCAGTGTGCCTCGGTAGTGCATTCGGTGCGTTTTTTGGTGTGTGCCTGTGCACATAGCCACTCACTAACGTACGTGCTTGCACGAGAATCCATTTCTCTGTCGTACGTAATAAGAAACGTTGTACTTATAAAAATCATCGACAAGAAGACATTTTTCTCGCAATGCCCTGGGCATGTTTTTCCGACATTCAGGTAATCTTATTTATAATTTGGGATTTTTTTTTTATTTTTTTTTCTTGATGTAAACCTGTACATTCAAGTAGAGTTCTCTTTTTCGAGGACCTCAACCTGAGGTCATACAGTAACGAGAGTAGAGAAACGAAAGAGAGAAAGAGATGAAGAAAGAACTCGTCCTCCATTACTTGTTCGCAAGCAAATGGTGGCTTGCTCACTTATGAGTCTTTGTTATAATTATTTACATCTTTCATTGAATTTTTTACAGTATACTGAATTTATTCGTGGCTTTGTTACAACCATGTAATTTTAGTATTCTTAAAAGAAATTCTATAATGTCAACGGTACAATTTTGCATTATCCATATTATAAACGGGCACCAGTTGTAGTGTTTGTTATGATTCTTGGGTTTGTTACTATCTCTTTCACCGTGGAGGAAAACATTAATTGCGCATTTCTTCTATATTATTTAATTACGTTGTTTTTATCTAAATGGAGATTGATTTATCGTGATAAATGATTTTTGTTTAGTCTACTTTGTTAGAATTTTATGCATATATATTTTTTTGCTTTTAACGTATTATTTATAAATAGGTATATATATTTTTATTACATTTTTAAACAATAATATACTTTTTTAAATTTAAATATATGTTTTTAAGTAATGAATAATTTATTTATTAATTTCAAATATACAAATTTAGTCAAAGTTAGATAAATATAATATTTATAAAATTTTCATAAAAAATTTCATCTAATTTTAATTTTTAAAATACTATATTTTATTTTATTGTATAATTATTAAAATTAAAATTTTTTTTTAACTTTGATTTTTTATTGTTTTAATTTCCATTTATAGACAGTAATTTTGTCATTATATAATAAATATATTGTCAAAAGTTTTTTGAACTTTATTATAGTTTTTTGAATTATTTTATTAAAATATATATTTAAACTTATATATAAAATTTTGCAAGATTCTATTTGAATAATTATAAAAAATATTTCTATTTTGTTACAGACAGAATAGTGGCATGAGTCGATTAATCTATGGCAGATCAACAAGATCAGTCGTCATCAGGGGGGTCTGTAGAGACGGCCAGTGCTTCAGCAGACACCTCTAAAGTTAGAGGGAAGAGCTCTAGCAGTGGTAGTAGTGGTTATAGAAAACGACAAAGCACTGGTTCTATTCCTATCACAGTAGAAGAAAAAAGACGTAGACAAACTATTGGTGATCCACAATCATCTGAAGTTTTTGATAATACTTCTTGTAAACATTCAAGTGATTCAGTAGTACAAAGCGAATCAAAAAGTGAATGTAAAAGTCATGGCAGTGGCTTAGAATCATATTTAGGTAATTATATTTTTTAAATAAATTGAATATAATTCTTGTTTTATTTTTTTCTTTTATTATTTTAAAGTTTTAATTATAAATTACATTATTTTTTATAGATAATAATTGGAGATCACAACATAAGATTCAACAATCAAATTATAATATTAGTGGAAATAGTACAAGACAACGTAGTACTGCAAGAACAAGTCTACCAGAGTTAAACTTAACAGCTGTTGATTGTGTTGCATCAAGGACACGTTCTCGTACACCACAAAATCCACAAGCCATATCACAAGGACATAATAGTTACAATTTATCACTATCCAGTGGTTATAATAATAAAGAGGACTTGTCATATAACAATTTGGTACCAACATCAACTACTACACCAGTTACTAGTCATCCATCTACATCAAGAGGAAGAGGTTAGTGTATTTATTTGTTTCATATTAAAAAGTGTTGGTTGCAATGAGATGTGATGTGTGATTTGAGTGAACACATAATACAAATTAAATCTTAAATATATTTCTTTTAATTTTTACTTTTTACTTTAAAAATTTAACTTTAAAAATTGTAACAACTATAAACAGTTATAACAATAGTAACAATAAATAATAACTAAATAATTAATAACAATAATATATTTTACATGATTATAATTAATTAATATGTACTTTTTTTTAAAATAAGCTTTTTTTATTTGAAAAAAATTAATTATTTTTAATCTTAAAAATTTTATTATTTACAAAAAATGAATTTATAATTTTTATAATATAATATAATTAGTTAACATTATTTTTTAATCTATTTATTAGTAGTTGAACTTCATTATTTATAATGTTTTATAATTTGCTATAAATGTAATAAATATCAGTTACTTAATAAAATATTTAAATTGAGAAATATTTTTTAAAGATTTTAATCTATTAAAAAAAAATATAAATATATTTTTGTTTATTATCAATAATTTTTATTTTATTTAACGTACATTCTTTAAATAATTTTTATTAACATATTAAAAAATTAATATTAAAATTTTATAAATAATAAAATTTTTTATAAAAACTAAAAAATATTTTTTAAAATATATAAAAACAAAAAAATTTTTTAAATGGTTTAATTTTATAGAATTAAATAGAAATTTTTATAAATTAATGTATTCTTATAAATAGAATGATAATAATAATTCTAACATGCAAAAATAAAAATGCTAATACTGATATCAACAAAATGTATGTGGTATAATAATACCAAATAAATTTAGTACCATGATCAATTAAAAGAATCTTTATTTATTAAAACAATATGTTTTGCAACCTTCATTTAATGAAGTAGTAGGTTAAAGTATAGGGTAGTAAAAATTTGATTAGGATTTGATTCACATCTTAAAATTAAAGAAAAAAAGTATTACCAAAATAAGAGTCATAGATCAGACTGTATCATTAGGCCTGAGGATGAGCGAATGTCTGGAAGGATTTGTGTCTGCTGTCAAAGCACTTTTTCCAATATCAACACAAACGTATCATCAAGAAGGTAAGCCTAAGGAGTACACATTTCGTACTACATTTTCTTACCCTTATTTTCTCTTACAAATTTCATGAGTAGATATCTTTAAATGAATACAAATCACTATAAATCTGCTCTCTAAATTGATTTTCCATACCCATATGCAAGTATATCATACTTAATATCAGATTAAATTATTTGTGTCAAATTTGATTGACAATATTTCTCCAGACATATACAATAAATATGATGTAATTTATACAATATGTTTATACTATTTAAAATTCTATATGGTGAAATATATGTGTGTGTGAGAAATTTATATATATATATATAAATTTAAATTCATTTATTCTGTTATTTCATCATTTAGAAATTATATTTTGATATAAAAATATTTCATGAGATATGAAAATAAAGTAAAAATCAATATAATAATTAGAATATTATAAAATATAGATATAGATTTAATTATTTACAAATATGAGAAATAAATCTAATGTATGTTTAATATTTATTATATATAAAATAGAGTTTTAACTTTTTATTTAATTCTGAATTCTTTGCATTTAAAAGAATTTTCCAAAATTAAAATACAACATTTAAGTATTAAATAATACTTATAAACATAATGATATAATTGTATATATATAATTCATTTAAATCTTATGTGGTAAAGTTCATTTAAATTTTGTATATAATTAATAATTATTATCAGTAACGTATTTCAACTTTTATAGATTTATGAATATTATTTGAATGATCTAAATTTTTACTAAAATAAGTATTATTTTCAGTTTTGAAAATTTCTAAATATGTTAAATTTATATATCCAAATGTGCAATAATCTGAAATATTTTCATTTACTTTAATGGGATGGATAGTATCAAATTAATAAGGTAAATATAGTTTACTTGTGATAATGTTGAGCAAAAATATATATATTCCGTATATGCACTTTATTAAAAAAATATATATATAAATACATTGTGTACTCTGCAAAAGAGAGAGATGTATAAAGTTTTATATGCAAGTATGGAAATATACAATGCAATTAATATATGAATATTATTTCTAATACTATAATTATATTTTGCAAATAAATAATATCATAATATTGCAAATATCATTTTTAACATTATTAAATTTTAATTGAAATTTTAATCATTTAATATATAGATTAAAAAATCTTTGTGATTATTAAAACAAAAATAAATTTGTATGTATAAATTAAATGTTTGTAACAATTATTTATTTTATATAACAATTATTTTGAATCATTTTTTCATTATTATTATTTCTTATTATCATATATGTATATAAACATTAGTTCAATAAATTTTCTAATTACATTTATAAATATAATATTATTATCAATTTGTAATACCACATATCTTTTTAATGAAAAATATTCGTGAAATTTAAAAATGGATAAAAGCATGTGTTCAATAAAGTTATTTTTATTTAGGTTTAACATAGGGATATATTTATTAGAAACACATACAATATGAATATAAATGCAATAGATATATATAAAAAAAGAATACATGCTTAAACAGAAAAAATTTATTCCATTAAGAACAATATGTATATAATATTATTTAATTATATGACATATATATGACATATTTATTATCAATTTTTAATTAATGAAGATATTTGATATCTATAATTATGCTCAAAATAATTATATTTAAAAAAATTTGTTTTATATACACTAAACCATTATCCGTATATGTTAACGTTTCTCTCTTTCTTATTATCTAATATAGTTATAATAATTTTCGATAATAATCAAATTTTAGATCATTTAAAAGTCAGTATTGAATTCTTCGTATATAAATCATAATAATAATAATAATAATAATAATAATAATAATAATAATAATAATAATAATAAAAATAAAAAATAATAACAATAACAATAATGGTAGTAGTAGTATTAATAATAATAATAATAATAAAATATTTTAATATTTTAGGGTCAAAATCTCACGGTGGTGCAACCTGCGCAAGTAGCAGTGCGAGTAGTCAAGTTTTAAGTGTGAAGTCCAGCATCAGAGTGGGTAACGCAGCCAGTAATTCTGTGGAGAGTGGTGGGGGGGCATTGGCACATGACGGGGCAGGCACTAGTGGCATCACTACAGCCACTGCCAATCCACCTGTGTCTGCCGCCGCCACTGCCAACCCTACACACCCTCATCCAACGCACAAACATATATTACGTTCTCGCACAAAATTATCCAGTGACTATAAAGAACTATCAAGTATTAACAAAACTTCAGGAAAGCATCATAAAAAAGATACTACAGGAACTTGTTCAAGCTCTAGGTAATAGATTTATTAAAAATGATAATCAATGATATTTTAAAAATCATGTTTTATACTTATATCTTATAATATCCTATTTAAATAGACATCGTTCTTCGTCACGTGCAAGAAAGGCAGTGATAGAAGGAAGTTCTGGAGGAAGTGTAATGTCAGGTACTGAATCTATGACTAATAGTACCACTCCAACAACTGTTTCATCTACAGTTTCTAGCAATCAATTAGTATCTACAACAGGAGAAGACGAATTAGCATCTACAGCTACATCTGCTACTGGTAAATTTCACATATTCAATTTTTCTAATAAACAACTGATTTTTGATTCAAAAAAAATAATTCGTTATCTCCTCTTCTTCATTTGAAATTATTCGCAAAATTAAAAAGATAAACAAATGAGAAATTTATAAAAAAAAATAATAAATTTTTATATTCGGAATCGTTTAATGTTATTCTATTTTTTTCTCGAGAGTAATATTTCTACCATTATTTTAAATTTTTTGTTCCGTTTGAGAACAAAGCCAAGCCGAGTAATATATTTAATCTGTAAAATTGCATCCTTATAAACATTGGCATTTTACTACCGAATAATTTAGCAATCGGCACTAATTAATACTACAAAATAATTAATTGATTTTGCCAATATTTGTAATATATTTTTATATTATTGGTATTATTGTATTTAATAATTTAATAACAATTTGTTATTGATCATATGATAGTTGCGAATTATTTATCAAGTGATTTATATATAAGTAATAAAATTGAAGTATTTTATCAATATCATTTATTAATTAAGCAAGTGGAGGACCATCTGGAATGTCCGGAACTACTGGAGATAGTGAAAGTGATGATGGAGAAGTTGGGAGATTGCAAGCATTACTTGAAGCTAGAGGTTTACCTCCTCATGTATTTGGTGCTTTAGCACCACGAATGCAACATTTATTAAATAGAAGCATGGGTGCAAGTTCTGGTATTCTATTTTTTTTTTTATAATTCATTCTTTTTCAATTTTAATTAAAAATCTTTAAATAAAAAATTGTATTATTTAAAAAATAATTTTATAATTTCAGCTGCTAAAGCACAACAGCTATTGGCTGGTTTACAAGCTGTTGATGATGAGGGGGAACAATTACAAGCTGTTATAGGAATGGGTGAAATTCTTGTTATGGGAAATGAAGATACATTAGCTGGTTTTCCTGTAAAACAAGTCGTTGCAGCATTAATAAATTTACTCGGAATAGAACATAATTTTGTAATAATGACACATGCATGTCGTGCTCTTACTTACATGATGGAAGCTTTACCTCGATCATCGACAGTAGTAGTTGATGCTGTTCCAGTGTTCTTACAAAAATTAGAATCTATTGAATGTATGGATGTAGCAGAACAATGTTTAACAGCATTAGCTATGCTTTCTCGGAGACATAGTAAAACCATTTTACATGAAGTATGTATTTATTAACAAACATCATATAATGATTTAAAATGAATATTTTTTATACATTAATTTATTCATTTCTAGGGAGGAGTATCAGCTTGTTTAAAATTTGTCGATTTTTTTAATATCACAGCACAACGGGCTGCATTAACAATTACAGCAAACTGTTGTCAAAATCTTCATCCTGATGATTTTCACTTAGTAGCTGATAGTTTACCTTTATTGACAAGTAGACTAACAAATCAAGATAAGAAAAGTGTTGAATGTGTTTGCCAAGCATTTAGTCGTTTAGTTGATAGTTTTCAACACGATCCGGTAACTTTGCATAAAATTATTAATGCAGAACTTCTTCAGAATTTACAACAATTGGTAAGAAAAATATATTTTTTTATTTTAATAATATAATAAATTTTTTATTATTGCTAAAGATATATTTATTTTAGCTTATGATTACCCCACCTGTTAATAGCATTAGTAATTTCATAACAGTGTTGCGAATGCTCTCTGTGATATCAAATCGCTGTCCTGATTTGGCACAGCTGCTTTTACAACAAAATATAGCTTTTACACTAAGTTATCTTTTAACTGGATCATTAGAAGTTAAAACAGAAGATGTAGAATTAGTACCGCGATCTCCACAAGAATGGTTTGAAATCACTTGTTTAATCGAAGAACTTATGCCTCCATTACCAACAGATGGCATATTTAGTGTAAATAGTTTACTTGAAAGGACCAGTAATCAGCAAGAAAATGTTCATTGGGAATGGCGCGATGAAAGACATTGCTGCCATCCATTTAGTACTATTGATTCTAGAATCATTGAGGTATTATAATCATTATAAATAATATATATTATGTACTATATAAATATTATAGAAAATAGTAAAATAAAAATAATTTTTTCAGATGGCATTTCAAAATGGTGAGGATGAAATCTGTCTTTCTTCTTTAGGTCGAACTTATACAATAGATTTAACTGTGATGAAACAAATTAATGAAGATATTGGATTAGCAAGAAGCATTTTTCGTAGAGTAAATGCACATCCTACAGAAGGAAAAAGTCCTACATGTTCATCTAAGTAAATATAGAAGTTAATTTTTAAAATAAATTTATTATTAATTATTATAATAATTAATAATATTATAATTTTATTATAAATTTTTCTAGTATGGATGTTGTACCTCCAGTAATTGAAACAAATGAATGGTTAGTATCGTTCATTCGAACTCTATTCTCTGTGTTATATGAAGTCTACAGCAGTTCTGCTGGTCCTGCTGTAAAATGTAAATGTCTTCGAGCTCTTTTACGTATGGTTTATTATGCCTCAACTGATTTACTTAAGGTAATTGCAAATATAATAAATAAGAACATATATTTCTATCTATAAAATTAATTATAATTATTTAAAACTTTGTTTGTTTTATTATTAAAATAGGATGTTTTAAAAAATCAAGTGGTATCATCACATATAGCGGGTATGTTGGCATCCCAAGATTTACGAATTGTTATTGGAGCTCTGCAAATGGCAAGCATATTAATGAAAAGATTACCACAAGTATTTGGGGTTCATTTTCATCGTGAAGGCGTTTTGCATCAAATACGTCAACTAGCTGATCCTGAAGTACCTCTTGGTGTTTCACCACCCAAGTGTCCTTCTAGTACTGGTAATTTATTTAACTTATTATGTATATTAAATTTTTTAACTATTATAAAATATTCTTTATTTTTTTTAGGTACATCATTACCAAGCCCACAACCAGGTCCATCTAATACATCGCTTTGTTCCACCACGATGTTTTCGTCTAATAATGCTACATCTCCAATTGCCTCTCCATCAACGAATGGTAACATATTATTTGGTACAATTGCAACATGTCAGTTGAAATCGAATCTTTCTGCATCAATGGAAACACATACTAGAAATGAATTAAATTCTACTGTAGATGATGTAACTACACCACAAAGTGCTCATTTGTAAGTATAATCTAAAATACTATGGAAAATTATATTGAAAATATATATTATAATATATTATTTATATTAAATATTTTGTTAGGAGAATTGGAGATGTTTTGAAAAGAAAACGGCAAAATAAAAAAGGTCGATTTTCTAGACTAGGCAGTACTACACCTCAACAAACTCAACAACCTGAATCTCTATTTACTGGTTTCGCTCCTAAAAATAATCGTTTCTTAGGAAATCTTAATCCTGCTAGATGGGGTCGAAAATCATCATCTTCAAATTCTGCTAACGATAAAAGAGATACAAGTTCATCAACAAGTTTGTCAAAGCCGCCTAGTAATTCAAGTCTAACAGGAGGAAATAGAGATAAAGCTAAAGCGTGGGTACGTGAACAGGCTGCTCAATTTTTGGCACGATATCAAGATGATGCTCCATGCACGCATCCTGCAATGACGGTTCTTTCCAGGCTTACTTCTGCCATACAACGGTTACAATCTAATGTAAGTATAAATTATCTTAATATAAATTTAATATTTAATATTTAATAATTGAAAAATGTATTCTTAGGAATTGGATGAAATGTTATCGGCACTTACTGAGTTAAGAGATATAGTACTTGAAAGTGATATATCTCCGTTTGAAATGAATTATAGCGGTCTTATCAAAGCTCTGCTCAACTACCTCACTACTATAGATGCTCCTGGTAATCGTTACGATCGCCTTCGCATGTTTTGGAAATTGTTTGCAGAATCAACTGTAAGTAAAATCAATAAATGTAGTAGCATGATTTAATGGAGATTTAATTTTTTTAAGAATATGCTCTCTATATTATATATATATATATATATATATATATATATATATATTTTATGTATGTATATATGTACATTATATATATATATATCTGCGTGTATGTGTGTGTGTGTGTGTATGTGTATTCAATTTTTAGATGCATCAGGATAACAATATTACTGATCTTAATCCTGGAGCATTTGGTGCTCTAGTAGCAAAATTAAACAGTTGTGTTGCACAATTGGAACAATTTCCTGTAAAAGTACACGATTTACCGGCAGGATCTGGTGCTGGTCGTGGAGGCACTAGTGCTCTTAAATTTTTCAATACACATCAACTCAAGGTATAATTTAATTCTTAAATAATAAATAATAATAATAGTAATAATGTAATTCAATTTTTTTTGATTTTATAATATATAGTGTAATCTTCAACGACATCCAGATTGTAATAATTTAAAACAATGGAAAGGGGGTACTGTTAAAATAGATCCTCTTGCATTAGTGCAAGCAATTGAACGTTATTTAATGGTTCGTGGATATGGTAGAATACGAGAAGCAGAATCTATGGTTAGTGACGACGATAATAGTGAAGATGATATAGATGATACATTGGTAATATTTGTATATATGTTTGTGTATATGTATATGTATATATATATAAGTCTAATCTTTTTTCTGTTTTAAGTAAATATTAATAATATTTATAGGCAGCAGTAGTTATAAGTCAAGGATCAGCAAAACATAAACTTCAATTTTTAATTGGAGATGAAGTACTGCCTTTTAATATGACTGTTTATCAAGCTGTAAGACAATTTGGTTGTACTGGAATGGATCATTCAGAAGCAGAAGCTGATGGTGAGCCACCACTTGGTCATGATGCTGTATGGGTACAGACTCACACAATTTATTACAGGTGTTTTTTATTTTCCCTTCTTTTTAAGAAAAATATGAAAATTAAATAATAAAAAATAATTTATATATATTTAGACCTGTACCAGAAGAAGAAACTATAACATCACCAAAACCAGGATCAAGTTCACAGAGTAGTAGCCGCAAAGGCAAAGGAAAAAGTACAAAGATCAGTTCAAAACGAAAAGAAGATAGTTTGTGGCTTGAAGGAACAGTTCCTCCGCAACGTTGTCCACTTGATCCTTATCTGTCACCTACTTTGCCACCTTCAGTTACTATTACTGATGCCTCATTGGATGGTTTATGTTTATTACGTCTTTTACATGCTTTAAATCGTCATTGGGGTGTTTTATTTCCTCACTTAAAAGGTTTAAGTTTACTTTCTCCGCAAGATTTTATTAATAATAAAATAGCCGCAAAAGCAAGTCGGCAGCTACAAGATCCTTTAGTGATCATGACTGGAAACTTACCTCTATGGTTACAACAAATTGCTACAGTATGGTAAGTATTATGAAAATTGTAATAAATTATCAATATAAATTTGTTAAATTATATTTTTTAATTATTTACAGTCCATTCTTATTTCCATTTGAAACAAGACAATTATTACTCTATGCAACATCATTTGATAGAGATAGAGCTTTACAACGTCTCTTAGATTCCGCTCCAGAATTATCGGGATCGGATAGCCAAGAACGCGTTACTCCACGTTTAGAACGAAGAAAAAGAACCATTTCCAGAACGGATATTCTCAAACAAGCAGAATTAGTTATACAAGATTTAGCATCTAGCAAAGCCTTACTTGAAGTGCAATATGTTAATGAGGTCTATTTTTTGCTCTTTGCAATATAATTTATTTTTTATTTTTAAAGTAAATCTTATAGATATTATTTTGTAGGTTGGTACCGGTTTAGGTCCAACATTGGAATTCTATGCTCTAGTCTCTCAGGAATTACAGCGTGCTGATCTTGATCTTTGGCATGGTAGTTCAAGTCCTACTGAGGCAGGATATGTTAATGCTCCACAAGGACTTTTTCCAATGCCAATTTCATGGAGTACTAAAGTATCTCATCTTGCAAAACTTAAAACAAAATTTAAGTTTCTTGGAAAGTTTATGGCGAAAGCGATATATGATTCTAGAATGGTATAAATTTATTTTGTTGATTAATTCAAAGAAATAATAAAAAGATTTCAAATTTATAATTATAATTTTTATATAATTTATATATATAAAATTAAATTTATAATTTTTTACAGTTGGATTTACCATTCAGTTTAACTTTCTATCGTTGGTTATTGGGAGAAGAACATATGCTAACATTAGCTGATTTAGCACATGTATGTCCTGATGTACATCGAACTCTTACTAGATTACAGCAAGTTATTAGACAAAAGGAAACAATCGAGAAAGATCAAATATTAAGACCACATGAAAAAGCACAACTAATAGAGTCACTAAATTTAGATGGATGTCTAATTTCCGATCTTGGCCTCGTTTTCGAATTACCGGGTTATGAAAATATCGAATTAAGGAAAGGCGGAAGTGAAATACCCGTTACTACTTATAACCTAGATCAATATATCAAGGTATTGTAATAATAAATTCATGAATTTTTTGTATAATTAGTTTTATTATTTAAAGTTTTTCCCTCTATTATATAGTGTTATTTTTTTTTTCTTATAATATTACATGTAGTATTATATTATTGTAATAGTATTATTTGTAATTTATTTTTTAGTTGGTAGTACATTGGTTCTTATACGAAGGTGTCTTCAGACAAATGGAAGCATTTAGGGAAGGATTTGAATCTGTTTTCCCACCATCACAATTAAGACTATTCTTTCCTGAAGAACTGGAAGCTGTATTCTGTGGACATGCACAATCAGGTGGACAATGGGATGTGAAAACACTTTCGGAATGCTGTAGGACTGATCATGGTTATACACCAGATTCTCGTGCTATTCGTTTTCTATTTGAAGTTATGTCAAAATATAATAGTGAAGAACAAAGGCAGTTCGTTCAGTTTGTTACAGGTTCACCTCGATTACCAGTTGGAGGTAAATTTTTAATTTTAAATTTCAAATAAATTATATAAACTATATAATATCATATACTATATAATATTTAATATATTCATAAAAAAAAAATAAAAATAAAATTTTATTTTTCAGGTTTCAAGAGTTTAACACCGCCGTTAACAATAGTGCGTAAAACGTTCGATCCGTCTATGAAAACAGACGATTTCTTACCATCTGTAATGACTTGTGTTAATTACTTAAAACTGCCTGATTATACAACATTAGAAATAATGCGGGAAAAGTTGCGAATAGCTGCACAAGAAGGACAACATTCGTTCCACCTTTCCTAGAAACGGATGGAAAACCGGCGCGCCATTTGCTCTTTTGCTATCGTATTGTCCAGGTTGAAAAAATTCTTCAAACACCATTTAAAATATTTAAAAAAGTAACTGCGCGCGCGTTTTCTTCAACTCTCAGTATATTTGCACTTTATATGAGCTTTTTCGAAAATATCTTTTTCTTGATTTTAGTGAGAATTCATTTAAATAAATTTTAATTTGATGTTTATCTTTTTACTTATAAATACGGATTGTGATATATTTTCTCAAAAAAGTGCAAAGATGACATTAGCTCTATACTATGAGTTTCCTCTTGTGGTATTATGAACCAGGTAGAATGGGAGCAGCCTTGTTCTAGGAAACTTATCTTTGATGTGTTACAATAATTAATAAAAGTTGTAAATATAGTTTAATATGCGCAAGTCTATATAAATACTTTATATAATAGTAACAAAAAAAATGATATTGCTACGAAACTCTATACTAATTAAATATAATTTAGTCTGAGAGGACGTCTATTAGACATAAGTAAATTTTATATCAGTGGTGCATTTAGCATCGCCATAAATCGCCAATTTCATGCCTCACTGCAAATTGTAATAAAATCACAAGTTAAAATTAATGAAAAAAGAAAAAAAATTGCGCTAATAACGTAGCTCATGTTTCATCACCATAAAAATATAATAACTGCGAATATAATTGCGTGTTTACGATTATCGTTTTAATTTCTTAATCGATCTCTTTTGTTCGCTGCTTAATTCTCAGTATGCGAGCACTGCGCGAATTAACGTGCAAATCTCTTATATTTAAGTTTATTCAATGTATCACTAATTAAACTTATTTGATATTTTTATTCTAGGTAAGATAGTCCAATTAATACTTTACTTAGCTGTATAAGAAAGCAGCCAACATCATCAAATCAAGTCATCATAATGATACATGAATCGAAGAAAATTCTTATATCCACTTATTTACAGGCAAAGTATCTATTTATGAAACATGTACGACAACTGTATAATACGAAATAGAATGGATATAAAAATCAGCGAAGCTGGTGTATCAAATGGATTATACAAGGTACATTACTTTCTTATATTTCTGTAGAAATGTGATTCTATACAAAAATTATGAAAATATGAATTGATCACAAATAGAAAAGAAAATAATTGACTATTTGTTTTACATTTATATTGTGTATTATTACTTGAAATGATCAATATATACATACATCACTTTTGATTTTTATTTTTATATATATGGAACTTAATTGATAAATTAGCGATTAAATTAATTGGTATTAAATCATTATTTCTCGTTTTAATTTTTAAAATAAAATTAATAAGATTACTTCAAAACTTTGTTCCATCCTTGAAATATTTTTTTTAGCATTATACAAAATTTCTTTTCTGACAATCTACGATATTCTTATACTTCATAATTTTTATGTATTTTATGATAAAACATAAAACATGTTGTATTTTTGCATTACATTTCTAATAACGAATAACAATAACGAATAGTTGATAATATATACATAATGTAGAACAAAAATCATTCTACATGAAATATGCAGTTAGAAATACAAATATAATGTATAATAGTTTAGGATTACTTAAACTTATATCAATAATATTACAAATTTATGTTTACATCAATTCATTAGTATAAATGAGTTTTACTTTTATTTAGATCATATTATATTTCTTTAGCAGTTTTCAATAAATGAAAATACAAATGTTGCCTGCCAACAAAATATTTTTTCTAATCACTATTTCATAAGTAGTTTCATAATATTTTCATAATGATAAAAATATCAATCATAGATAGTTTATTTTAAATTTAAAAATAATAACAATCTTTTTTTACATTTACATAATAATTTTTTTCATTAACTTTTTATTTCTTCACATACATTATCATTTTGTAAAATTTTAAATACACATACATAACCATCCTATTATGAAACACATTCCACCTACTTTTGTTATTATATCATGTTGTTTCTTACCCGTAAATGCATAATAATAACAAGTTCCACAGCATAATATTATTCCAGAAACCAGGAATGTTGTAGACTAAATAATGAAATAGTAATTAATATATTCTTCCAAATTATGTATTGATATTTTATCAAAATTAAACATACCAACAAAGGTCTTTTACATAGAGGTAATCCTAACATTGCTAATGTATGAATAAAATGAAAATAACTTGCAGTTTCAAATACTTTTTTGAGGTGTATTTCATCATATTTTGGATATTGTTCTAAAATATAATAAATGAAAATTATTTTATATAAATAATATATTAAAAGATTGCATAAAATTTATTTTTGTTAAAAAATATTTAACAAAAAATATTAGTAAAAAATTTATATTAAGTTATAATATTATATAATTAAAATTCTTTCTAAACAAAATTATATTTAAAAGAACACAATAATTTTGATCTTACTATAAAAACCATATCCATTAAGAATTACAGCTGCTGCACCACTAAAAGCAGCAAGTCTAACATATGGTCCTGTATCTGCAGCTAATTTCCATAGCGGTATTGGTGATGGTATTTTTATTTCATTTTTTGATTTTAATCCCAAATATTTGGGTGCCTAAAGACAATTTCTGATATAATATTTATATACAAATTATTGTTAAAACTATTTGTTATAAATCAATAATTATAAAGGTAAGTTTATATAAAATATATATAAAATATTAAATAATATATATATAAAATAATAGTTAATATAAGTTGTAATTATAAGTAATAAATTCTGTTAGGTACAAATTGTATTTTGACTTCCTAAAAGTAATAATATATTATAATTATAATATTGCATATTTAATATCACTTAAAAATTTTTTTATAAAAACAGATGGACAAACTTCATAATTTTTAATTTTTATTACAAATATTATAATTTTAAAAAATTAGTAATTATTTTTATAATTAATGATTCAATTAATGATTACAACATAGAATAAATATTTAATATTATATTAATTTTATTTAACAAAAATGTTTATAATTCAATATCATTATTATTATTTTAGCATCGTATCAGTAAATAGTTATAATATTTTTAATGTAATAAATTAATTTCATAAAATTTATATAAGATCATTTAAATATATTTTAATTACAATAAAAGTAGAAATTATTTTTTTTTATTAATGATAAATTTTTTAATAAATTTGCAACTTACTGCTTCAAAAGTTCGCCAAACGTACGATGCAGAATCTCCAAGTAGACTTGTATAATGTAGAGGATTTATAAATACCATGATATTTTGCATTTAAAAAATACATGCAAATATTATACAAATATTTTTTATTTAAGATATAAATAACTCATATATTGTACTGTCTATGTATATACATTTAAAACATTATTTAGTATTATTGTGAAAAGCAAGATTGCCAGACATAGAAAAATATAATCATCTAGGGAATAAATCATCATTGAATCACTGATAATATAGTAAAAATGATTTTTGACCAATAAAGATAATTAATTTATTCATAGTTCGTAAATCATATAATTTGATATAATTTTTATCTAATAATTGTCAAGCATATTTATTTTAATTTATTTGTTTAAATCTGGTAATTCATTAGTGGCACGTACTTTATGATTGGTTAATGTTTTTCTTTAATAACTTGTTAATAAAACCGAAATAAAAATTTTTGTAAAAGAAAAAATAACTTGAAATTGCTTAAAAAATTACATCGTGTCTTATTTATTGATTTCTAGAAATCTATACAGTTTATAAAAATATAAACAAAATTATTTTAAAATAGATTTTTTATGTAAGATCTTGCATATATCTATAAATTTAAATAACGCATTATTTAATTTTTTGAAAAATATAATTTTCAAATTTAAGATAATTTTAACTTTATTTAATTAAAAAATTTTGCTTAATGCTAATTTATACCATAGTTTTTATGTATTATATATTATAAAAATATATAAAATACATAAAAATTAATAAAACCAATGATACTGATATTTCATAAAATTATTTTTATTATTATAATTATATAGAATACAACATAATTTAATTTTTCAAAATAATGTTGTCAATAAAATCAATTTCATTAATTAATGTTATATTATATGGGATTTACATTTGAATGAATTTAGGAATTATTGTAATGTTAATCCAACTGTAAAAGAAAATTGAAAAATAAATAAAGACATATGTATTTTTAAATTTAAAAGATTAAATTTTATACCTTTTTGAAACCAATATCAGCAGCATATTCTCTAAAGCATTGTCGACAAATATTTAAACCATATTTGCGAATTAATCCATGTCTATTTGCGCAAGCACGACTATAAAATAACAATATAATTAATTGTAATATTGAGGTTATTATCTTATTATCATTAAAAATATTAAAAAATACAGAAAAGTTTTTTTAAAATATCATTTTATAATTAATAATAAATAATAATAATATAGTAATTAATATTTTAAAACAATTTTTATTGAAAAAAATATATGATGATGTATAGAAAAAACATTGACACGCGGTCAAATATATTTCATGTAATTTTTTGATACAAATTTATTTATTTGAAGTATAATATAATAAAAAATAATAATATATTTACCAAGACCTAGATCCTTGTCCATATTTTCGCGGATGCGAATACCAAATATTTTGAAAACCCATTTCTTTTTTATTGAAATGATAACTGCACCGATTCAAGAATCTAAAAGATCGAAAACAATGTTAGTCACAAATAAGATATAAACTAGATGTGATATGCAATACTTTTTAATGCTGAATTCACTTGTTAATACCTTAATATTTTTCGTATCACATGTGACGTTCAATATAGAAAGATTGTAACGTTATTAGTTAAAATTAAAAACCAATTTTATTATAAAAACAATAAATAAAATATAAATTAAAATTATAATAAAAAATAAAGATATAATATGCTAATAAAAAATAAAGTATAGAAATTTATATTTTTCGATTTAATTATTCTTGTGTATAATATAGATGACTATAAAACATATTGTTACGATTGTTACGATACTTTAAAAATAATTTCTTGACATTTTTTTATAAATATTACTATGCATTATATATTATATTCATACATTTTTTAATTGCTATATTCCTAATACAGATTCATGTATGAATTGAATTATTTATGAATTAAAAATTATGCACATATTTTGTATTACAACTTAATAAAAATAAACTTGTAAAATTTTTTCATAAAAATGGATTTATTAAATTTTCTTATTGCTCAAAATTTTGATTTTATTTTAGAAAAATATATATACAATAATATTAAAATGATCAGGACAAAGCTCTGTAAAGAAGCCTTAATGCTTTTGAATATGGATTAAAATAAAAATGAATTAAATAGAAAATGTAATGTAATCTATTCTAATCTATGTATTAATTTGCAAACATTACATTATCCATGGCAGTAATACTCTATATATTTTCCGCCAATTTTTAAATATATTTAAATGTTAATATCTCATTAAAATTAATTATTTTAAATATATATTGTTATATATACATATAATACATTAAAATTATATAAAAAATATAATTTAGTAATATAATATAAATACTAAGTATATAAATCATTATAATAAACCAAATAAATTTTATTACTGAAAATAATTTTGCATGTTTTATTTTATTAAAGTCATTTTAAAAAACGGTAAATAGAATATCTGAAAAATAATATGTGCGATTTGTTATAAAAATTAATTCTTAAATGTATGTTCTCATTTAGAAGTGAATGATATAGAGAAATTTATAACGGTACTTTAAATGACAATTTAATGGTTTAATCTCAAATACATTGTGTTTTTTTACATATATATATATATATATATTTTGTAATTATATAATTCCATAAATATATATAATTTCATTAGAATTTTATATTTAATTATGTCGAATAAAGAGGTTTGTAAATCTTCTAAAATGATATTATTTTCATTATTTAAATTAACAATTAAACTGTTTTTAGAATGTTTATTCTACAATCTATACTCAAATGATTAATTTAAAAATGAAAACATTTTTAAAGATTTTTTTATATTCTATAGTGGGTCCAATAATTTTATATTATTTATTTTTTTCTTTTTTACACTACCAAGAAAATTTAACAAAAATGCAAATAAAAGTATTAGAAATGAAAGAAAGAAATCCATTATATCGAATATATACAAAAAGTAATAATATTAGACATTTAAAACATATATTTATCGTATTAGAACGTTTGGGTTTTAAACAAACTCATGATGAATATAATTGGGATTTACTGTGGGCACATGATTATCCATTTAGAACTTTAAATTTTAGTATGAACAAATTGAAACCTCATCAGCGAATCAATCATTTTCCTGGTTGCGGATACATTACAAATAAAGTAGATTTATCAACATCGGAAAGTCGCTATATCTTACCAGCATTTAAAATACCAGAACAATATGAAGAATTTCTTTTATATACTAATCAACATTCTGAAAAAATATTTATACAAAAATCGAATAATCATCGAGGTATTAGTATAAAAAATACAAGCGAAATAAGTGTTACAGAAACTGGATCTTTTATGCAAGAATTTATACAGCGACCATTTCTTATAGATGGATATAAATTTGATATTGGAGTATATGTTGTAATTACATCTGTGAATCCTCTTAGAATATATGCATATAAAGGTGATGTTCTTTTTAGATTTTGTTCTATAAAATATTACCCATTCAATTCTAAAATTTTAGACAAATATATAGTTGGTGATGATTACTTGCCAATTTGGAATGTTCCATCTTTGAAACATTATTATATTAAATTAAAATTTTCAATGAAAAATTCATTCGACGCATATATACGTTCGCATGGAAAATATCCAGAAAAAGTTTGGAATGATATATATGAAGCAATCAAAGAAATTGTCTTGTTGAAAGAAAGTTATATTATAGAAGCTGTAAAACGTTTTGGAAATGAAAGAAATTTTTTCGAATTAATTAGAATTGATTTTGCTCTTGATGAAGATTTAAATGTATATATCATGGAGGCAAATATGTCTCCAAATTTATCCTCAGCACATTATCCAGCAAATCAGTTACTTTATGAACAAGTTATATTCAACTTATTTTCATTAGTCGGCATAGGACAAAGAATCAGAAAAGATTCTTTAAAAATAAGGTCTTATAAATTTATAATTAAATTAAAAATTTTTTAAGGTATATTATTGAAATAATTTCAATTTATATTTTTAATTTTTAGAAATAAAATGGAAAAACAAATGGAAGTAGCTGACAAGAATATAATGGTTTTACCAGAATTATGTATAGAATGTAATGATTGTTTTCGTGTAGAATGTCAATTGTGTAGTCCATGTTTTACACCAGAAATTAAAATGATTTTTTCACAAAGTTATTTAGAACATCAGAACAAAATGGATTTTCAAAGAATTTTTCCACCTCCTATAGTAAGGTTTTTTAAAATAAATTTTATTTTTATTAAAAACTATATATATATATATTATTTATTTATTATTTTAGACAAAAAATATGATATTAAAAGATTATTCATTAAAAAATCAATTACTTGTTAGATGGTATCAAGGTAAATGTGAATTAGATCTTTCATGGTGTTCATAAATATATTTTTTAAGAATTTTATAAATTATTACAATTTTATATAAATATTGACAATATATAATCAATTCTAAAATTATTTGACATGTTATTTATGTATTTTATTATCCAACTTAAAATTAAAATTTATCTTTTAATAATGAATTGAAATAATAATTTACAAAAATTAAAAAAAAACGAGGAATGATCAATTTCATAATTTTTTGTTTATCAAAATTAAAATTAATAATTATTATTTTATTATTCATTTTTTTTACAATTTTAATTAAAAGGTATATTTTATTTTGTGAATAATATAATTAAATTATGTTTTTATTAGTCAACTAAAATGTCAACTCAAAATAATTTTTTTCAATAAAAGTATTTTATAATATTTTTTGTTTTTCCTCTTCATTATCAATTATAGTCATAAAAATTATTAAATCTTTGTTTAATTTTTAGTATTTTTGTAGCATTTTTTTATGATTTTTTTTTACCTTTGATTCAGGTACCTTTGGATTTGTACCTTTATAAAATTCTTTTAATAAAGTCATTGCTTCATGACCTTTAATATCTCCCATTATTACTGTTTTTGAATTATAAAGTTTTGGTATTTCAAAAACACTAATGCATCCCCCAAAACGATCATTTCCACAACCATATATAATGTTACATACTTGTAGCTGACATAATGCAGATGTACACATTATACAAGGTTCTACTGTAACAATAACATTAATATTATAAAAAACATTTTTATAGTTTAAATTTTTTGTTTTACAGAATTCTAAAACTTGATCTATACAGTTTATTTCTGCATGTCGAGTTGCATTATGAGTTTCATTAACTGTATTGTTACCTGTAGCAATAACTTTATTGTTATATATAAATAAACAACCAACTGGAACTTCACCAGCTTGTAATGAATCATTTGCCTTTTGTAAAGCAATATTCATCCAACTTAAAATATCCATTATGTTTTTTTTTTAATTATAATAACATAAACTTTATATATTTTTATAGAAATATTATCAAACAAATACACTCATATGTAATAGTATAAATTATCATAAATTTTTAAAACAATCACATAGATTTTACATATAGTAAATTAGATATAACTGATAACTAATACTTGTACAATACTGATAAACAAACAAAAAATTTTCTGTATTTTTTTATTCTTATTTTTCTTATTAAATATTCTTAAACTTTTAATGTAAAATGAATCTAAGATATAAAACATTCAAGTAATCCAAATTCACTTAATTTTTTGGTTGCTTTTTCACTCCAATTTTTATTATTTACAGCACGTGGACTTGGATGAGGTAAACATAATACCTAAAAACATAAAAATATGAAAAATATATATTTCAAATCTACTTTAATTCAAATTTTCATAATCACCTTAATAGGTAATTTTGATGATTGAATTACAAATTGTGCTCGTTTTTCTGCATATCCACCAATACCAATCACAATTTCTGCTTTTAAGATTCTAATGATATCTAATAAAGCTTTGTCACAATTAGAATGTAATATTTGTATCTCTGATCCCTAAAAATATATAATTTTTATATAAATATAATTATATTTAAAAAAAAAAAAAATACTGCCTTTATCTCGGCTGGTGTAATATTACAGCCATTTTTTTTCATTAAAGCAATAGGACAATAATTATGTATATATGCTTGTTGAAAGAATTTTTCTGGACTTCCACACAACTTTTGGAAAAGACCCCATAATCTTTTCCCACTGATCTCACTGCGATTACATTGAAATCCTGTTACTTTTCTATTTGGTTGTTCTTTGACTGGTTTTCCCACAGGACCACAAATTTTTAACCAATCACGAACCATGCTTATCTCACCAAATGGCACGCCAGTTTGAGACATACCCCAAGGACCAGGATTCATTCCAAGAAACAATATCTTTTTGATAGTATTACAATATTTTTGTACATACATAGTATGTATATTAAACGCATATTCAAGTGGACTATAAACATATTCTATAGGCGAATGGAATGTAATTTTTCCTAATTCTATGACTAAATCACGTTCTACTGACAATACTTGTTCAGATATGTTTCCAAGTAATGCGTCATTGAGAATTTTATTATTCTCTGCTTCAGTATTATCTTCATTTGATAATTTAATTCTTTTAAAATTAACATCTATCGAGTCACTATCACGTCTTTTGGTTTTTCTTGAATTCGACATTACGTTTATTTTAATTAGAAATATTTCGATATAACACTTTTAGAAATTGTACTTGAACATATATAATTGAACACTTTAGAATTGAAATTTTAGAACTTTTGAAAATATTATAATAACAAAAAAAAAATATTTTTTAAATTAAAAATTATATATAAAACTATATACAATTTTTTTTAATAATATTTTCTATTGAATAAATTACGATAGTGATTAAAATCGAATTTAAATTCAAGTATATAAATACTATTAGTCTGCATGTATCTTGAATGTTTGTGTGGAAATATATAATCATTTATCTATCAATAAATATAAGAAAATATAGTAAGAAAAATAACAAAATATGTATTTTTTATTTAAGAGAAAAAAATGTATACTAACCTTTATTCTTATTATTTCTTATTATTATTATTCTTATTCTATATTCCGTATATTTGTCTTTATTTAATTTTAAAATAAAAATTTAATAAATAATTGTAAATATACCCAGTCATTTGACTTTATATACTATATAATATATATATTTTCAAGTATCTTTAACCAATAGTAATAATTGAAATTTTAGTGTAACCAATGAGCAACTGAATTATAAGTTCCGAATAAAAACTGCATATATAATTATGTATATAGAATATTCAATGTATATATAATATTATTATTTAATAAATGTGAATAATGAAAATATGAATGAATAATATTTTAAATGATATAATATAAAAAAGTGATCATACATAAATGTCATACATAATTATATGCATAATTGTATGATGTGAATATATATTATTTATTATCATACACAACATTGGTCAATCTTGATTAATATTAGTTGAATTAGGTTATATTTTTTATAAACATTAAATAATTAATTTTTATGTGTAATTTTAAAATCTTTAAAATCTTGTGAACATAATTTTAAGCTATATTTTTAGCATTAAATAATTGAGAAATTAAAAAGGAATAAAACAAAAAAAAAATTATACTTTATCTAGAAACTACCAACCAGATTCATCGATAAGATTATAGAATTACAGACTTAAACTAACTATATATATTGATGTAGACATATGTATATATGATCTAAGGTAAGACTTGTAAGATTTATAGGTTATATAAACATTTTATCAGAGCTGGTTCAAAATATCAATGAATTTTTATATTTAAAAATTTGATATAATAATAAAATCAATATGGAAAATCAAATAACAATGAAAAGCAATAATCCTGCTCCTACAGTAGAACAAATTAATGCTGATCGTATAACTCAGGTATTTATAATTTAGCATTTTATTTTTTTATTATAAAGAAATATATATTTATTTATTTATTTGAATAAACAATTACAGCTAGCAAATAAGTATTGGGCACCACATACTATGGATTCACATCTTCCATTTAATTCTCAAATAGTAGAAGATATTTATATTCAAGAAATATGTGCATCTAAATTTTCTATTCGAAGAATTATGATGTTAGAATTTAGTCAGTATCTAGAAAATTTTCTATGGCCAAATTATAATGCAAAAATTGCAACTCGTGCACATACAATGTCTATTGTTGTCATGGTTAATGAAAAATTTCGAGAACGTGTTCAAGTTTGGGAGGCATTTGAAAAGAATTCAGAACATTTTTCTGATTTTTTTCAAAAAGTTTTAGAAGCATGTCTTGAAGAAAGTATAATGGATTTTGACTTAAAAGAACAAACAGCATTGATTGTTTTCTTGAATCATTGTTTTAATTCTATGGAAGTATCATTAGTTAGAGAAGAAGTAAAACGATTAGTGTCATTAGCTATGTGGATCTCTCTACAACAAGGTCGAAGAGAATTGGAATTTAGAAAATATCCAAAATGGAGAAAATATTGGAAAGTTATAAGAAAAAAAGACAATCCTGAATATAAAGAAAAGTTAGAATGGGAACGTAAATTTTTACATAAATTGATGATAAAATTTATGACAATATTAGAAACAATACCAGAGGAAGGTAAAATGAAAGAAATAAAAATCTAATCTTTTATAATAAAGATTTTTTGTCTTATAATAATTTAATATGTATTTTTTAATAGGACTACTTTTACCAGATAAAGTACGATATTGTGAAAGATTTCTGGAGTTAGTAATAGATTTAGAAGCTTTATTACCAACTAGACGGTTTTTTAATACTGTTATGGATGATTGTCATTTAGTAGTACGATGTCAATTATCCAATTTATTACATCGTTTGGAAGGTGAATTATTTGGTCAGGTAAGTTATAATTTCCAAGTAAATATATAATAATTATTAAGTATATATTAATATACTTAATATACAATACAAATACAATAATTTTAAAGTAAATAGAAAAATGATATTTTGATAGATAGTATATTTCTTAATATTAATTGAAATAATTTATTTTTCATTGTGTATTTAATTATAATATTAGAGTAATATTTTATATGATTTTATAATATAAAATACGTTATATTATAAAGAATACTTATAAAGAATTTTACTTGTAAAAAATTTTGAATCTCACTAAATTTATTCAAAAATATAAAATATAATGTTGTTAAAATTATTGATTATCAAATCAAATTTCATACTATATATCAAATATTCTATTTTTATTTTCATAAAGTATATTTCGGAAGATGCAGAGATTGATGATATAGATAAACATAGGATAATAAGAGGAATAAATGGATAATAGCATCATTTATTTATTTTTGCAATGATCTTATAAAGTTACCGCGAAAATGAATTTCGAATTTTTTAAATTTGAAGCTATAATTTTTTGAAATTTGAACCTATATTATTCATTTTATTATTTATTATTATAATTGACATCAAAATATTTTAAATATATAGAAATAACTGTCTAAATATATTATAACTAGAAATGTATCTTCAAAATTATCACAAATTTAAATAAATTATTTAACTTTTTAATATTTTACAACTTTCATCTGATATATCTTCATATCTTTTATATTTTTCGAAATATTCATGAAATTAAAAAATATTTTACATAGTTTTTAATATCCCGCGTTAATGGCAGTCATTTCTTCACCCCAATCAAGACCCTCGACATTTTCTCCTGAATTACAGCAGTTACACGTTTTACTAAGTAAAAATGTAACTCTTCTCTGCCCGAATACACAAACGTATAATATTAAAATTGCTTCTAATAAATTAATGATGATATGACAATATTCTAATGCTTCGTAATTTAATTTCGATAATAGTAATGATAACCAACCAGTACTCATTGTTACAAATAAGAAAACAAACATTCTAAAGCTATATTTCATTTTATGATGAATTCGACCATATGTACTCATTCGTTTTATTTTATTCGCGGTTGTTAATACGAAACATAAATCAATCATTATTGTAAATGCGATTGATGTAAATAGTACAGAAATACCAAGCCAACCAATCGTTTCTTGAGGTGGATACATTTTTCCGCCAATAATAGGTTTATTAGTTTCTAAAGTAAAATGTGCAAAAATTGCAGTACCAGCTATGCTAATTGTTGAACACCAAACATATGTAGAATAATAACAATATTTTCTACCATCAGTAACTCTTAAAAATACATTTCGTGAACGAAAAGTGCTCCATACATAATAACCGAAGGCATTTAACCAAAAAAATGCAGCTAATAAGGAGACATACATGACAGTATCTGAAAAAAATATTTTCATAAATATTTATTTAAATGTTAATTTGCTTTTTATTTAAGTTATATTTAATCGGAATTTTATTATTTTTAATTTTCTGTAATAAAAAATAATTTAAAAAGTGTAATTAAAATTTCTTTTAATATCTTATATTTCGTACCAGCAATCATAAAACTGACGTGATTGCCAAATTCCGTAAAGATTCTGACTGTTGATGCACATTGACCAGCTATAAGGCACAGAGTCATACTAGTTATCATGTTTCCCACAAGATCACGCAGTTGTGGTAAAACAAAATAGATAACTGCGACAATTAGATAACTGATTATAGATATTGCATGAAAGGTAGGATCAATCGCATGTTTCATCAAATAATTTGTATCTGACCATGTAACAATTACATCAGGTACGCAAATCATTGCATACATCGCTACTAATCGATCTCTGCTCAAAATTGCTTTGTCAGCGCAATAATGTCCGAATGGATAATCATAATGAATTGATACTGTTTCAAAATTATCTTCATCTGTTGAACTTGCAGCATCAAATCCAAATACATTATTGTATTCATGTTTTTCCTTTGTTAAATCAGTAGTATAATGTCGTAAGACACCATTCGTTAATATCGCAAGTCGATCGTCACCGGATCGATAATGATATACATTCCATTGACGCTCATTAGACTGACATTTAGGTCTTCCGATCTTTAATTGATAATTCGGTTTAATTAATTTATTTTTTGAAAAGCCATTGACCTCTTCTATAAATTCCGGTCTCCACTCCGTCTCATTCGTTTCCGTCAATGGCGTGCACGTGTCGTCGACAAGAAGCTCATTGTGTTCGCAACACTTTGCCACGCTAATTAAATTCGATTTTCCATCGGTATTCGCAAGAAGGGGATAATTTAACCCCAATACACCGATGATGATAAATAATGCACTCATGAGATAATACATATCATTGAATCAATACCGTTCCTACTCTTGTTTCGTTTCCATACATTAGTTTGCATTCGCCAATCAACTTTCTTGGCTGTGGTTAAGTAAACGTTTTTCCTAATCAATTTTGCGAGGACTACGATTACCTCGATGACGTTATTATTCACTTGTTCATTGCAACGCGACGGTGAATTTCTCGTGTGATCATCGCCATACCTGCCAATGCCGCCAGCGGGTTACCCGCCTAGTGAGACCTACCCCTGCCATATCCGCCATCACATCACATCCCATCCATTCCCATTCTCTATTGCACTATCTTTTTATCTCTTTTTCTCTTTCATTTATTCGCTCACGCGCCAACTTGTCTACTCTCTTTTTCTCTCTTTCCCCCTCTCTTATAGCTGTCTCATCGTTTCCTTTTGCCCCTCCCTACTCATCCTTACCTTTCTCATTCACTGCACTAGTCATTATATTTTTTTCCGATGTTTGTATCTTTACTATTCTGATAATTTTACAATTTTATTTCAAGTTCTATAATATTCAATTTCTACAACAATTTTATTATACATTATAATAAAATATAATAGCAGGTCCAGAAGGAAATAGAGCAATTTTTTTCTGACTCCAAATAATAATAAAATAGATTATTTAATCAGATATACTATAATTATTTTGATTTTTTATTAATAATGAAATCAAATTTAATTATTTAAAATATATTAATTAAAAATATTAAAGTATAATGTTACAAATGTATAAAAATTAAAAAATGTTTATAATTATTTTTATGTTTTCATCTTCCTCAAATTATTCAAGTTTCTGGATCTATTTTTATTCGAATATTTATAATAACGTCATTTATAACGATTTATTGATATTTATATAATAAATTTATGATTATTAATAGTTTTGTTATTTACATTTATTTCATCATTTATTCATCTATATATTGGATAATCATTCTTGAAACTATTTCATGTTTCTTATTTTTACATTTTTTTTTTATATTTTAGTTTTGTAAACCTTCTTTATGAATGACAAAAATTATAATTTAAAATTCATATAAATATATTAAACATATAATTTAAAATCATATCCATATACGATTATATATATTTTTATAAATATATATACTTATATATTTTTATAAATATATATACTTATATATTTTTATAAATATATATACTTTTATATTTTATAAAAGTATTTACTTGCTCTTTTTTTTCATATGATTATTATTGAAATGAATTCATGCTGAATATAATGGAAATCAAAATACGAAATTTTGTTTAATAATCGATTATTATAGGTATATATATTATTATAAGACTTAATTGATAATATATAGTATTTAATTAATTATAAGACTTAATTGATAATATATAGTATTTAATTTGATTTTTTTTATATTTATATCAATTTTTTATATTATAAATATTTATTATTTACATATTTATTTATTATATATATACACAGTTTATTTATACACATACTTATTATATATTATTGATACTTATTAATATAAGTATAATAATATATAAATGACAATATTTCATAAATAACAAGTTATAAAAGAAAGTTCAAAACAGATTATATTATAAATGAATAATAATTTCTACATAATTATACATAAAAAATCTGTAAAAAGATTATTTTATATGTCTATGAATTAAATTTAAATAGGTTGCAATTCATGCTTATATGTATATATTAAATTAATTATATTATATATTAAATATATTAAATTATAATATATAAGAAAAAAAATCTAAAAATTGTTTATAAACTGATATATATGAATCATCTTTTATATAGCTATTACTAAACAATAAAAATGTTACGTCTTTCTTGCTGCAGAAGTATTTTTTGCGTTACTAAAATATTGATTAGTAACATTAATGTTTCATTGATGTGCACACCATGCACATCACATTACAATATCATATATGTATGTATATCAAATACGACAATGTTAATTTTAATCTTTGCATAGTCAAGTAATATTACTTATAATAATATGTAGATAATTATTGAATATATGTTTCTTTAGCATTTTAATTTATTTCTTTATAGTACAGCATATTATTTTATTAATCATATTTATTGTTTTCTTTAATCGTTTTAAAAATTTGATATAAAAAAGATTACAATTCTAACTAATCTAATTTTTTTTCTATATACTATAAATCTCTCTCGTTTTTTTTTAAATCTGATTTACGTTATCCACTTTTATTAAAAGATAAAATATATCATAATTTTTATAGAAAATAAAAATAAAATTTATATTAAAATATTAAAATATAATTCTATACAAAGTAATATTATATACGATTTTTATATTAGTGTTACGATGCTTAAAATAATTTTTATCGTTCATAATTAATCTTGTTTTTCATTTTATTTCTTTTTGTTTGCTTTTTTTTATCAATTAAATTTGAAAAAAAAACTTAACATTTTATTTGTTAAATTTATGAAAAATAATTCTATTAATTTCCAACATTTACATTCGAAAAAGAAAAACGAATTTGACTAACACTTATTTAATACTTAAAAGATGTAATATATATATATATTAAGATGAATTGTCATCTCGCCATTATAAATGCTGCGTCAGCCACTTATGAAAAAGTTTGATATGAACGTTTTTAAAGGAAACAATAAAGTGATTAGACAAAATTATTACAATGACAAGTATACCAAAGCGATAATAATCGATTTCCTCTTAATATATATATATATATATATATATCTATAAAAATTACAATTGATGACACAATTATAATTGACATAATAATGCAATATTCATTACTCAGTAATGTTTTAGAGATTCTTAAATAATTATTATTATTATAAATATTATTATTTCTTGACAATTCATTTGAGATTATAAAAAAATATATTTCTAGTAAATACGTTAGCTATAAAAATTATATGTATGTTACTAGTAGGTAAATGGTAAAAAAGTATTGAATTCTATAAATTCTATACAATTCTTCTATCACTTTGTTATTAACAAACAAATATATAATTTTTTTCTTTATCACTACTTATGATTATTTCAAACTAAACGGTGTTGATATAAAAAAAAAAAAAAATAAAAATCACATTTATCGGTGAAAAAAAAATGTTTTAACAAATATTAGTCATGTTGCGATAACTCAACTTCTTCAGGTAGAACTTCTTCGCATTCTTCATCTTCGTAAGCTGTCCAAGATTTTGGAAAGCTAATTCCACAAGGTTTTTTTTTTGCCAACAGTTTTCTGACACGTTTTCGCATCGCGACTAATAGTAGAAATATTATTAAACCTTGTAATGCATTTAGTATATCCGTTGGTATCCTAGATTGAAATTTAAATTAGAAATTAAAATTAGAAATTATTATTTATAAATGAGATTAATCAAATAATCTATTATTTCTTGATTAAAATTGTTTCTTGAAAAAAAATTAATTTTTAGCGCTTTTAAAAAAATAAAAAATAAGTAAATAAATAAATAAAAATTACCAAAAATCATTTTTACTATGATCAACAAATGAAACTACTTCAAATATCCATGTAATACCCATGACAAATATCAGTTTGATATAAAGCAGACATTTAAAACGAAGTGATCGTAAATTGCTTCCATTATAATCTCTATATTGATGCCACAATCGCCAGCCAGTTAAGCCAAGATAGATAATGTTTAACGTCAATAAAATAGCAATTGGTCCATAAAAATATACCCACGTTTGCTCAGGGCCTATAATAATATGGACAATAACAATAAGATTTATTAAAAATTATTAATATTTTATAAATATCGATTTTACCGTTAAACCAACAAGTATTATCTCCAAAACCAGGTTTCAAATGGGTTCCATCTACATGATGAGCGATCAAGGATACTATTAAAAAACACATTGGTCCACCCCATCCAATAATACTATAAATAATAAAAAGTGGTTTATCTGCGATTATAAAATCTTTAAACCTGAAAAAAATATATATTAATAGATATATTAGAAGTATAAATGGAAAAAATTGGACTTTAAATATTTTTTTAATAAAATATTTACCAAACTGTTCTCCATATATTAAAAGAAACAATGTTTAACCAGAAAAATACGGACATAAATCCGAAATATAAAATAAACCCTAAAGAAATATTTAGATGAATTATCGTTCAAATCAATTTGTATGAATTCATATCAGCATATCATACCTAAAGAGGCACATATTGTGTAATCTTCTTCTCCTGACAATCTTAAATTTTGTACAGAAAGGATAATGTAACTGACTGCTAATGACGTGACCACAGCCATCATCGCCTTATCTTGAATTTCCCTTAATTCTGGTAGTAAAACATAAACTGCTAGGGTGGCGATTAAGAATATGGCTGATATGATACTAAGAATACAAAACAATGTGTTCTTCCACATCACGTAATGTTCGCCTTCGAAGCATATCAAAACCACTTGCGAGTTGTTTTCCCAATTTGTCACGCAGAAACTGAATATTGAATTAATTTATTATAGCGTACATATTAATTAAACATATACAGAATATTTTTATAAATTCAAATAAAATTATCCAAAAAAAAATTCAAAATATTTAAAAGCGAAATATAAAAAGATAATTTTATTTTTTCTTTATGTTTTGAGAAAAAAATGAAAGAAAAAATTTTTTAAGTTTAAAAAGAAACATTATATATATTATATATCAAATTTTATATATATTAATTATCTAATTTTTATTCTAAGCATTTCTTCTATTTTATTATTCTTTCTTTCTTTTTATTCTATGTTTTATTGAATAAGAAAATTTAATTACATTTATTACAAAGATATAGATATGAGATATAGAATTTCATTAGCTAAAATTAAGTAACTTAATTTAAATTTAATCCAAATTATTATGATCATCTATAATTTAACATTCTTTGAAACTTAAGCAAAACAAATCTTCTTAAAAAAAGATTTTCTTATAATTTTGAACTCGAAAATAATATCGAATAAAATAGAACTAATATTATGATTTACCTATCTGCCTTTAATTTTATGTGACTCATCTCTACGAATTGAAGCCATGGCATCCCATATTCTTCGATTATAGTAAAGTTTTCTTCTTTAGAATCGATTATGTAATATCCATCAGACGGGCATGTAAGACGAATCTTTGTGCCATCGGAACAATTTTTCGAAGATGACGACCACGTTGAGTCTGGGCAACAGTTGATGTTGATCGCTAGACTCGATGAGATCGTCCATATTAACAAAACAAAAATCCATAATAATCCTAGAAAAGAATAAATTTGAAAATACCTGAATCATGTATGCAATACGTTTGATCTTCACGGAAATTTTCATTATTCATGGAAATTATACTGATTATATTAATATTGATTAGATTGCAACATACTCCAATTATATTTATGTGGGTATGCACATTTTATGTATATTTATGTTGATATAATTTATAAATATAAAAATTTTCATTAAGAATCTTTGTCACCAATTCTTCGCTTATATATATAAATAAAGATTAGAAGTCTATCTTCTTTAATATCTTATTCAATCTGAAGAAAGACGCTCATTTATTTCAAACGTGACATTTCAACGATAAAAACACAAAAATTTGCGATAACATATACGATAAACTTGTATATACATAAAGAATCTCATGTATATCGGCAAGTTTCCATTATTTTATTTCTAGTTATCAGAATATATACATATATGTATATGTATATACTATATATGTGTGTCTATTGATCTAATAGCAAAATAAATGATAATACGATGAATTTGTTAATGATGATGAAAATAAATATATATAAACGAACAAAAGAAAAGTGATTTTTTAATTTTAAAATATTTTTTATGCCTTTTTATGTACTTTATGTATTTTACTTTGTTTCTATTAAGTAACACATAAGAAAATATTAATTACTATATTTTTAAAAACGATTAATTCATTTTCTTGTTTCTGATAAGATAATAATATATAGATTTCTAATAAGACATATTGCAAAAAATTATTTCTATTATTGGCAATTCTAGTATATCAAACGCACCATAAATTGAGAAGTTCGCATTTCTTTAAACGCGATTCGATGGTTAAAAAAATGGTTAAAAGTCAACTATATGCACGCATGCAATATAAAACGATCGCATTGAAAAGAAAGAGTGCTTCTGTTAGCGAGAATGCTCTTTATGTTCTCTTCCTGGCTTCTTCAATGCTCTTGCACACGAACCGTTGCTCTTTTTTCATTGAGCCGCATACATTCTATATTATTATATTATATTTTTATATTATATTATATTTTTATTTTTCACAATTATATCATTAAAATCTTTAATTACAATGTTAAATGGAATAATAGAATGGAATATAATTTACAGCATCGTGTTGCATTTACTATTTGCATTGAACGTGATTGAAAAAGAGAATTTTATCGATATTTATATACTTTTGTTGAGGCTAGAATAAATAGAGTTCAAACACGCGCGAAAATGATAAAATCACATGTTGCTGATTTTTTATTTTTTCCTATTTGTATAGAGATTGTAGAATTTCCTATTTGTATAGAGATAGTTTCGCAAAAAAAGTTTATATATGAAAGTTCATAACACGAAATGTTTTTTAATCATAAACGATAATGTTGTTTATATTGTCAATATATCAAAAGCACATAGAAACAAGAATCTATGATTTTTTTATTTTCCTTGTTTTGATACTTCTTTTTTATCAATTACGTCAACATGATCAATGAGAAAAAAAACATAAACGTATATAAAATTTTTTCTTTCCCAGGTTTTTTTACACGAAGCAATACGTATTTTTGCATGAAATTTCATGTTCATTCTTCAAATAAAGAAGAAAAATTAATTATTTCATAGAATAATTTGTCGAAAATTTCTGACGATATATATATGCATCAATTATAAACAAAATTCTCAACGTATTACGTGTCAAACAGGATATATAGATATAAAACTTAAAATTCATATAAATTCTGAACATGTTTGCTTTATTTGAAATTATTCGAATTATATTATTACTATCTCTATTTATAATATCTATCAATCATATCAATTTTCTTTAATGAAATTAAATTATGAGATTTCGAAAGATTTGAAAGTAAATTATGAATGTATGATCCTCGGATAAACAATGGATTATAAACTCAACAAGTCTCGAAAAACATTCAATGTTAGATGCAATTGAGATAAATTTATATATATATATATATATATATATATATATATATATATATATATATATTATATACATGTACATATACATGCATGTATATACAAGATGAAAAAGATTCGACAATAGAAATGTACAGACCTTTAGTTGGCAACGTGTCCGAGTGCCTGTTGTAACTCACGTCCAACATTATATTTTTGATTCTCGTTACCACATTTCTTTGTTCTTCGCTTACTAAAAAAACGGATTTGTTTCCGCAAAATTCACCGAATAATTAACTAGTCAATTTAGTTCCCTTAATCGATTATACTGCTAAAAATGTTTAAAAAATTGGTTTGATGAAAAATTAAAACGAACAAATCGTAAAATTTAGATTTAGATTAGATTTATCAATCAATGTTTAATCTTTGTTATTTACATTTGTATTAAGATATCTATTCGGTCAAATGATTTTTGAAAAATTATATATGTTTAATATATAATTTAATAATTTAATATATAATTTAATGTTTAATATGTTTTCTTTTATTTAAACATTCCATCAAAAGATTACATTAAAAAAATGTCAACGGATATTTTTCTTCATCACTTATAACTTTAACTTAAAAAAAAAATAGCATTGTGTCACAATACCAACTTTGAATCGTTTTTTGCAAAAAAGAAAAAAAAAACGGCCATTAGTTCATCCATTCATGTTTCACACGAATGACTTGATCGAAACGTATGACAAATTAAAACTTGATATAACGAAGAAACACATCGACAAAGAGCAGCTTAGATACGTTGACACACTAACGTTGCGCGTGGTACTGAAACAATTGTGGATGAAGCATTGATGAACTAAGTACTCAGTAAGAGATAACACATACAGTTTCTCAAAAATATAGAAATATCTATTAACTAAAAATTGAAATAATTTTAAAATATTTCACATTTCTTTTCATATCTTTAAATAATAATACATTTATTTTACATTAATAATCGAAATAATAATTGAATTATTATTTAAAATACAAAAGTACCCATGCTCATATTTTAACGATATTTTTACGTAATATTTTCATGTAAAATGAAAGAATGATTAAACTATATTGTTGCTTCATCAACATCATAAAGTTCATCTCTTTTAAGATGAACTTTGAATGATAATTTGATAATCAAATTATTAAATAATTATTGATAAAGAAAATTAAATACAAATTAAAGATATAAGTTATAAAATAAATAGATAGATGTTTAATATGTAATAAAATATAAAAAAAATAGATAACGAATGACGATAGAAATCGTTTATAAATAGTAATAGCGATAAATAATGATTCTTGACAATTTAATATTATTTATTTATCATTGAAATTTTGTTGATTTGTTGTTTTCAGTTACTAGAAATGTTGAAATTTTATGCCAGATTTGAAATCAATGAAGAAAGTGGTGATCCTCTCACTGATCATGATATGACTCAATTACATTATACCAAGATTACTTCACTTCAGGTACAAAATATATCTATGTCTGTATTTTGAACGCTTAAAAAATTCTTTAATTTTTAAAATTAAATTTTGTATCATTAGGAAAAAAAATTCTAAAAAAATAATAATAATAAATAATTTTTCTTATCAGATAATTTAAAAATGGCATATATATTTTAAATTATATTTTTTATATTCATTTTGATATTTTAATTTTTGTAAATAAATATTTATTGTAATATTTGAGTTATGAATCATTTAAACAATTCTTCTGTATTATTTGTCAAATCATCAACATTGTCGTTAGAATGGGCGTTCACGTATTAAATCCAAAGGAATACAAAAGCACAAACCAAAAAACAAAATTCGAACTCTGCACAGAAAGCAGTTTTTGCGAAGTTCCCGGATTTACGAAGCTTTGCACTGGCGAACGTGGCAAGCGTTGATACAAGAGAAGCTCTTTATAAACATTTTGGTTTACTTAGGTAATACTTTAACATTTTGAATCCTACTTATTGTATACTTTTCTAAATTATAAATTATTTGCATATTTCTTGTTTATAAAAATTTTTAGTCAAGAAAAATTAAGATCAATCGCAAGCTATCTCAGTTTGGTACCATCAAAAGAACGCGAGAAAGAAGAGAATTGGTATCGGTATGATATAGACTTTCTTCGAGAACTTTTGGTAAGTTGAATAACAAAATAAATAAATTAAAAAAAATAAGAAATTCAAAGTAATAGATAATATAAATTTTTAGATTTCACGTCACGAGCGTAGAGCTTCTCAATTAGAAGAACTTAATGAAATGCCACTTTATCCAACAGAAGAAATCATCTGGAATGAAAGCATTGTACCAACAGAATATTTTTCTGGCGAAGGTTGTTTAGCTCTGCCAAAACTAAATTTACAATTTCTCACTTTGCACGATTATTTATTAAGGAACTTTAATTTATTTCGGCTGGAATCAACCTGTATGTATAAAATTAATATCATTGATTAAATAATAATAAATAATGATATAGAATAAATAACAATATGAATATTTATAGATGAAATACGACAAGATATTGAAGATGCTGTAAGTCGACTGAGTCCTTGGTAAATTACTTTCTTTTATATATATATATGTGTATATATATGTGTGTATATATATATGTTGAATTATCAAAATGATATGTTAATAATAATTTATATTTTGTAGGCGAGCAGAGGATGGTGGTGTTTATTTTGGTGGTTGGGCTAGAATGGCTCAACCTATTACACAGTTTGCTGTAGTTGAAGTAGCAAAACCTAATATTGGTGAGAAAAGACCATCCAGAGTACGTGCCGACGTCACAATAAATTTAAGTGTTCGTAAAGAGATTAAATCTGAATGGGAAAATCTTCGAAAACATGATGTTTGTTTCCTTATTACAGTTAAACCACAAAATCTAATTGGTAAAATTTTGGTTATCCTATTATATTCTTTATAATTAGTTATAATAAATTAAATAATTGTAATTTGATAATTTATTATTATTTAGGTACGAAATATAGTCATAAGTTACCTTTTGTACCACAAGTTGGATTAACAACTGTTCGAGGATGTGAAGTTGAAGGTATGTTAGATTCAAATGGTAGAGTAATTGAAGATGGTCCTGAACCACGACCGATTTTACCTGGAGATACTCGTACATATAGAGTTTGGTTAGATTGCAATCAATACAGAATCGATATGGATAATGCTAGTCATGGTGGTGAAGATGTCTATGAAAGTTTTAATGTCATAATGAGACGTAAACCTAAAGAAAATAACTTCAAAGCAGTTTTGGAAACGATAAGAGAACTTATGAATACAGAATGCGTTGTACCTGATTGGCTGCATGATATAATTCTTGGATATGGTGATCCTGGTGCTGCTCGTTATTCTAGGTACATATCAAACAAATTTTATATAAACATTATATTGTATAAATGTTATACTTAAAATAAAAAAAATATTAGAATTGCTATTAGAATATATTTTATATAATTACATTTAATGTTTTACTAGAATGCCAAATGAAATTGCAACTATGGATTTCAACGATACATTTCTTGACATAAATCATTTAAAAAATAGTTTTCCTCAATACGAAATTAAAATTTCTACTGATGAAGAATCAAAATTAGTACGACCTTTTCGTTTAACATTTGAAGATGTAGTTGCTAAACATAATAATGAACCAATAAAGAAAATTATTAAAGTTGAACCTCATGTACCACCTAGTAGAGGTCCTTATAAGGCTAACGAACCAAAAAAGTATAAAAATATCTATTTTTTTAATAATAATAAAATAATGATTAATGATAAAATATAATAATATTACATAAAATTTTATTGCAGAAATCAAATTCCTTTTACACCAACACAAGTCGAAGCTATTCGTGCAGGTATGCAACCAGGATTGACGCTTGTCGTAGGTCCACCTGGTACTGGAAAAACAGATGTTGCTGTTCAAATTATTTCAAATCTTTATCATAATTTTCCTAATCAAAGAACACTTATAGTTACACATTCTAATCAAGCACTTAATCAACTTTTTGAAAAAATTATGGCACTTGATATTGATGAAAGACATTTATTACGTCTTGGTCATGGAGAAGAAGCACTAGAAACTGAAAAAGATTTCAGTAGATATGGTAGAGTTAATTATGTTTTAGCTAAACGTTTGGATCTCTTAATGGAAGTTCAAAGATTGCAGGTTTGTTATTTATATATTATTAATTAATATTATTATAATTAAGACATTTTCTCATATATAGTATTCAATATTTATATTTTTAGGAATCTTTAAATGTAAAAGGTGATGTAGCTTATACGTGTGAAACAGCAGGACATTTTTTTATGTATCAAATATTAACAAGATGGGAACGTTTTGAAACAAGAAGTAAACAAAGACAAAAAACAGAAAATGATTCTGCTTTCATTATAGATGAAGAATTTTCATTTCATAAATTCTTTGATAATGCACCAAAACCATTATTTAAACGAAATACTTTCGAAGAAGATTTTGAAATTGCACGTAGTTGTTTCCGGTAAGTATTCTATTGAACAATTTTATATAGGAGATTATATTTATAATTAAATCAAATATCATTTTTCTAGATATATAGAGCGAATTTTTGCCCAATTAGAAGAGTTTAGAGCTTTTGAATTATTAAGATCTGGTTTAGATAGATCAAAATATTTATTAGTTAAAGAAGCAAAAGTTATTGCTATGACTTGTACTCATGCTGCCCTTAAAAGACGTGAACTTGTAGATATGGGATTTAAATATGACAATATTCTCATGGAAGAATCTGCTCAAATTTTAGAAATTGAAACTTTTATACCACTATTATTACAGAATCCTCAAGATGGATATAATCGATTAAAACGTTGGATAATGATAGGAGATCATCATCAATTACCACCAGTTATTAAAAATATGGCCTTTCAAAAATATTCAAATATGGAACAATCTCTTTTTGCAAGATTTGTTCGATTAGGTGTTCCTACAGTTGATCTTGATGGTCAAGGTCGTGCAAGACCTAGTATTTGTAATTTATATAACTGGCGTTACAAGAAATTAGGTAATCTCGCGCATGTGGAAAATAGTCCAGAATATTTAGTAGCAAATGCTGGATTTTTATATGACTTTCAACTTATTAACGTCGAAGATTTCAATGGAGTGGGTGAAAGTGAACCTAGTGCTTACTTTTATCAAAATCTTGCTGAAGCTGAGTATTGCGTAGCTGTATTTATGTACATGCGTCTTCTTGGTTATCCAGCTGATAAAATAAGTATATTAACTACTTATAATGGACAAAAGCATTTAATAAGAGATGTGATAAATATAAGATGTGCTAGCAATCCTTTAATAGGTAGACCAAATAAAGTAACAACGGTTGATAAATATCAAGGTCAACAAAATGATTATATATTATTATCTCTTGTAAAAACACGAGCTGTAGGTCACTTACGAGATGCACGACGATTAGTAGTTGCTATGTCAAGAGCACGTCTTGGTCTTTATGTTTTTGCTAGAGTGTCTCTTTTTAAAAATTGTTTTGAATTAACACCCGCATTCGCTCAGCTAATGCAACGGCCATTAAAACTACAGCTCCTTCCTCAAGAACATTATCCTACAGAAAGACTTAACAATACTATTCCCTCAACTTTACCAATGGAAATTGAAGATATGCCACATATGGCTAAATTTGTCTATGATTATTATATAGAAAAAGTTAGTGGTATGAAGGTAAGTTAAATTTTTTTTATTCATTAATTATTAAAATAATTATTAAACAATAAATAATATTTAATTATATATTATAGGAATCACAAAAAGTGTGGCAAAAACCAGGTATGGTGCAAACACCCAATAATCCATCTTATAAAATTTCTGCTCATCCTGGAGCAGATGATGATACAGATGATGAAGAACTTAATCAAATGGATGATGAACAGGAAAATGTCAAAGAAGAAAATAGAGAATTAAAATTTGAAATAATTAAAAATTTAGTCGAAGATTTAACTTCAGAAAATGAAGATAATGATTAAGAGGTTCCATAAATCTATATATTCATAAAGATAAAATAATAATAAACAAATATTTTTACTGAAAATATTTTCTTTATTTTACTTTTTATTAAAATTATACTTATTATATAATGAAATACTATTGAAAATTATTATAAAAAAATTAATTTATTATAATATAATTTAATTTTATTATAATAATATTAAAATTAAGATTTTTTTTATATTTATTACATATAATATTCTGATCTTTATATATTTTAGTCCACATTTACTTTTATTATTTATTAAAATATTTTTAATAAATAAATATATTTTTTTTCATTCATATTTTTCTTTAATCTTCGGATGTAACGCTTTATGCATACATATGAGTATATATACATATATATATATATGAGTTAGGCCAGAATATTATAAACTGCTTATACTGCTATTATGTTAGAAATGATATTAATCCGATATAAAAAAATCACGATGTCATGTCAATTCATTAAGATTTAATATTTCTTTTTGTTTTAATATATGTTTTTCTGATTGTAATTTTTTGTGTCTTTCAAATAATTTTTTGGAGTTTTTGTTAGTTATTTGAACACGTGATGGCACATAACTATTATCAAATTTCATTGTTTTATTAGTGAAATCTGGATGATATTCTTCAATGAATGCTTTTACACCTTTTGAATTTGGAATATATTCTTCAGGATGATACAAAACACTTGTAGCACTAGGCTCATATGTATCATACGATTTATCTAATGAATTTATAGAATTCGGAATATATTGTACTTCTTCCATTATTTTTTTACTTTGTGATACCATAGGAGAATATTCATTTGAAAGTATTTGAATTTGCTTTAATGTATTTTTATTGCTTTGTATATAATTCAAATTTGCACATAATTTTTTTGACATAGGTGCATTTGGCACATATTCTTCCAATATATCATTTTTAATACTTTCAATTGGAAAACATCTCTTTATTTTATCATTTTTTGCATCAATAGATACCTTCATCACTAAATCATTATTTTCTGGTTCTTTTGATAAATTATAATTATCTTTTTCATGAATATAATTGGAATTTTTTCTAACTATATTTTCTGTTATTTGATTCCAAATTTCTTTTTTTTTTGTTATTACTTTGGGCAATTCTGATTTTGTCAATTTTCTTTTTGCAGGAGATACATTTACTCTAATTGTAGGAAATGACATAATATCTTTTACACCTTCTGATGGTTCAAATGTGTATCTATGATTTATAAAAATATTTATATAAATAAATAATAATAATTAAATATTGTGAGATAGCCATTGATGTATATACTTTTTTAATTACAATGTAATAAATTAAGATAATATGTTATATATAATATAAATTAAGATAATAAAGACAATATATTATCATTATAAATTAAATACAATAATCATATTAAAACAATTATCATATTATTATATTATATATAATTATTATATATTAAATATATAACAATATATAATAAATATGTACTTTATATATATCAAAAAATATATTTAAATAAGAAAAATTAAAATTAATTTTAGAAATAATGATAGAAAATAATTTTATTTACGTGACTTCCAGTTGTCTTGTAGATTTTTTCCATTTGCATTTTTTAAAATTTTGAAGTGATTCTTCTGTTTGAAAATTGCGTAAAATTGCTTTCTCCAAAATTTTATATAATGCTATCCAATCTTCAAGATTAAGCCATTTATTAGTAGAAACTTTTTTTTCTTTAATTTTTATTATCTTTTCTTGAACAGTAACGACAACCGTAACTAAACAATTATTTGAAGCCTACAAATATCGCTTCTGTTTTATTTATATAAATGTAATTGACAGCTGTTAATAGCTATAAATTGATACCTTAATAATTTCCAAATATTGACCATTACAAAACATTGTTATAATGTATTTTAAATTGTTCAATTATTTTGTAGATTATTTGCTTTCAATTATTTGTTCTAATTTTGTATTATGTTCGTTCAAAAAGTTATTGATGATCTTCTTGATGATGAATTTTGCCTTGACTTAGATATAACGTCAATGTAGCGCACTGACTCACGCATGTCAGCATACAAGTGAATATGAATATTAATAAACAAAAATAAAAAATGAAAATAAATTAAGAAATTTATAAATAAAAAATTTTAAAAATTTGTGTAGTAATCTAATTATTTATAAATTTATATATTATATATGTTAAAATGATTAAAATATATGAAAAATATATGAAAAATAAATAAAAAACGTTTAAAATATTTTTATTTTATCGATTTAATTTTAAAAAATGTATATATTTTTCATTATATTATAAAATTCTATATATTAAATTATATAGATCTAAATTTATAATCATTATTATTTAGTACAATATAATTTGTAAATATATTATTTACAAATTATAATTATAATATATTTACAAAAAAATATTATTCTTATTTAAAATTAAAAAATAAATAAATATTTCTTATTTTCTTCTTATTTTATTGTAAAATTTAATATATTTATAATATAAAAATTTTTATATAAAAAATATAATATTTTAATCTTTTCTTAACTTCAGGAATTTACATAAAAATAACTAATGATCAAATATTTCATTAAATATATATATGTATATATTTAGTAAGACATTTTTATATACATGTTTCAGATATTATAATATCTTTTAAAAAAATAAGAAAACAGTAATGCCAGAAAAAAAATTAAATATTTTAGAAAAATTTATAATTTTTAGTGAAACAAATACTAAGATAATAAAGGTATATTCTAACCTATATTTTGTTTTACAAATAATAATTTATCAATTTTAATTTCAGATTTTCAGTTATGGAATCACTAGTATAAGCTTAGCAATTGCACTATATCAAATTAAACCTGTATGTATAATAAATAATAATATTTTGTTTAATTATAAATTTTATATATTTTTGTTATTGTATTTTTAGTTTGTTAAATTTAGAAAACCATCCAGTATACCATCTCGTTTTTTACACAAAAAAATTCAACTTCAAGGTACTGTGACACATATAGAACCCAATTATGGTACACTTCTAATGGTTGATCATAAGCCATTAATACCTTTGCCTCGATTAAGTAATCCAAAATATTTACCAATTAAAATAGCAGGTCTTGATATAACAGTTAATGGTAAGCAAAGATTAAATTATTTTTTGATTAAAAGATCTATAAATATATTATTTTAATTAAAATTATTTCTAGGTATCAGTTGGTTACAAACAATTGTTAATAGAAAAGATATAAATTTCATACCTTTAGCTACAGAAAAAAATTATGTAGTTTGCATAGTATCCATGCAACAAAATAAGGTAAAAAATAATCTTTTTATTTTGTTCATTTCTTTAATTTAAGGATTTATAATTTTAAATTATATAGGAACATATAGAAATTGGTAAAGAATTAACAAAACTTGGTTTTGCTATAATAACAGAAGATTCTTTAAAAAAATTGATAAAAGATAAAGATATCTTAAATTATTACAAATGTTTGTTAAATGCACAAAAATGGGCACAACAAAAAAGAAATGGACACTGGCATTTTGTTAAAAATGCTACTCTTTTATGGAAAATCCAACAAAATTTAAGTAATAAATTGAAGTCAATATTGCCTATGTTTGTAGTATAACAACTTAATATTTAAATACAATTAATTATAAATTTATCCTTAATTATTTTATTAAATTTTAATCTGAATGAAACATATTTTTTCAATATAATAAATATGTTCAAAGTCTTACATATAGCAATCATAAATATGTACTTAAAGATTTCGAATTTTGTTTGTTCTTATAAATTAGTTGAATAAAAGACAATATTTAAAAAAGGAAATTTATTTTTATATTATACATCCCTTTATACCTTTAAAAGATTTCTTTTCCATCATTATGTTCAAAATTAATTTACATAAATATATATTTTATTAAAGATAAACTATAAGGTATATATTTATATATTACATATAGCATATTCTAAATAGAAAAATATGCTAAGTTAGCATAGAAAAATAGAAATTAAAAATTTAATGGAAGATTTATATTATTTTTATAATAATAAGAAACATTTAATAACAAATTTAATTAAATATTATAAACAAATATGTAATCTAATATAAATTATTTCATTTATAAAACAATTGCTTTAATAATCTTATTATATTATGCAATTTTTTTCTGAAATGCCAATTTATATCAAATCAATAAATATTTATAATAAAATAGATTTTTTCTTTTTTTTCATTTGACTTTCATTTTCATTATACAATTAAATAAAATTGGAATTTACAAAATGCATATATACACATGTATTTATATATATGTGTATATTAAATTATATTATATTAATACATATAATATGGAATGATTTATAAAAACAACATGATATTTTCAATTTTATATACAAACCTAAATCATTGTGTCTCTAACACATTTTTCAATTATATTAAAATTAATATACAATAAAATAATATTATTTCTTTTAACATTGTTGGAAAAATATAAATAAGAAATAAATTCTATAACACTAACATAACCTTATACATTATAAATTTTATAAAATATAACAAATAAGTCGATATGTTTGAAATGTAGAACTTTTAACATGGAAGAATTAATATAATGCAGTTTTGAACTTAAATATCTCAAATTATACACATTGATTTACTTCTTATTGGAATTATCATCTTTTTTTACAAATTTAGATTTTCCAAACTGAGTCTCATGAATATCTTTTTTAACAGGCTGATTTGATTTCATTTTTGCTTCATTATCTTTGTTTGATATTTCATGTTTAGTCTGTGATTTGGAGTTATCTTTTTTAATTTCATTTGAAACTTTTTTTGATGTTTCAGATTTAATTTGTGAGTTAAAATTATCTTTCTTAATTTCCTTTGAATCATCTTTTTCAATTTTTAAATTATCTTTCATAACTTCTTTTGATGTTTTTGAAGATGATGATGATGGTGATGGTTTTGAAGAGATACTGCTAGATTGTTGATTTATAGATTTTGGTGTTGTTGATTTTGATATTGTTGCATCTGAATTTGATTTTTGTGTTGTTTGTGCTTTAATAGTTGATTTCAGAGATGATTTTATAACTTCTTCTTGTTTACCAGTTAATTTTCTAGATTTTGCTTCTATTTTAACATTTGGTGTAGTCGAAACTGTTAAAAATGGTTTTTCTTGTTTCTCTTCTTTTATATCTAAAGATTTCTTATTATCTGCTAAATTTGGAAATACTTGTTTTAATGAAATCCTCATAATATACTCATTCCAAGGAGAACCAAGCCATAAATAACCATTATATATATGAGCAGAAGATATATCAGAAACATTCTTTATGAATAAAGTATCCAAAATTTTTCCTGTTTTATCCATTCTAAGAATTACTGAAGTTCTGTTTGGTTGTATATATTTTGCTACATTGAATGAACCTAATATATGTAACACTCTTTCAGAATAATAATTTGGATAAATATCTTGTAATAATTTAAATGGAGCTTCTATTAAATAAAATAATCTCAATAACATTTTTCGTATATATGGATGAGGTATAAGAGATTGAATTAAATAAGGATTATTAGAATCTATTAAGATTATCAAAGATACTAAAAAGCCTCCTTGCTCATCACTATTTATATTATCAGGTACACCAGGTAAACCTTCTGCAAAAATTTCTTGTTGTCCAGCTTTTGAACCTTTTAAATTATATTTAATAATACGTGAACTAATAGATTCTGATACAATTACAAAACTTTCATCATCACTTAATAAAATACCATTTGCAAATCCTAAATTCTTCAGTAGTACTTCATTTTTTTTTGTTGCTGCATTATATCGAATAAGTCTATAAAGTAAAATTTACATATTATAAAAATAAATGTAAGTTAATTAAAACTTAATTAAAAATTTAAAACTTACCTTCCTGATGGATTAGCTAAAATTGAATACATTCCATCATAAAGATAAAAGTCTGTACTTGAATCCGTCCAATAAATATCGCCATTCTTTGCTATATCCAATGAATTGACTATTTTTGGAATTTTTCCATCAATAGGTTCAGAACTATTGACTATATTTATATATTCTCGTGTATTAATGTTTACTTTAAAAATACCATAGTAAGCATCATTTACAAATAGTTCTCCTTTATCATTAAATTTTAAACCAAGAGGTCTACCACATTTTTCTTCTTGCCATAAACCATCTACAAATATCATTTTTGTTTAGCATATGCATTTTATTAAAAAGAATTTGATAAAAATTTTAGTTTTTATATTTATTTATAATTAAATTTATTTGACTTGAATACGTGATACAAAAAATAAAAAATAATAATATATTAAAAAAAATTAAAATCTAAATATTTTCGAATAATTAGTACCACAATTACATACCACACTTTTGACCAAATTTTACAAGTGGTTTAATAAGATTTTCTTCAATTTGTACAACATAACCTCCATATATACCAGTATATATTTTTCCATTAAATGAAGCAAAATCTTCCGGACCATTAACTTCTCCAGAAAACAATATTTCTATTTCTTCTAATCGACTTTTAAATTCAGTTTGTGTATTTGGATATTTTATGCTTAAAAATTTATTATAAAATAATAATTATTTATGTATATGCATAACACATGTATTATGCACGTGTATAATATATTAAAAAGTTATATTGTTATAAAATAAATATCATACCTATATTCGGAAACTTCTACTTCTGGAGGTATACCCGGTAGAAAGGTAATAACAGTTAAAAAAAAACCGATATAAATTATTACGGTACCGATAGATTTTAAATATCCCATTATTTGAGTAATTAACTACTAATATTTTGAAAATATGATATTTTTAGACAACTTTAAAAACATAAGATTTTTTTAATGTTCCTTCACTACTTCACTAATTGTACTGAGAAAAAAGAATTGCTACTTTTAAGTAACTGTTTCTTGCCAGTATAGATAACGGCATTCACAATTTTAATGGCGGTGTATACCGTAAATTATGCATCTTTACGAATATCAGCAAAAGTAAGATCAAATAAATGCCACGCGGACGGAAGATGTCGATGTTAACAATTTCCGTTGACCATATGATTCTCTAACTATTTGAATAGTCATGAAATTTAATGATCAACAATTAATTAAAAAATTAAAAAAAATTGTGAACATGAACATTTATTAATTAATTTTATTAATTAATTTATAGTTCTGAATAATGCATTTACTTTTGAATTAATTATATCTATACTAATATATTAATACGTTTTATACATCAAAAAAATATTTAATTCATTTGCAATACTTGTCTTTCATTATAAATAATGTTTATATGTTTTTTATAGAATAAAATATTTGTTCACAATTTTAAGAAATATAATTTTTTAAAATGATTAAAATAAAAATAATATTAAACAAAAATTTATTTCAATGAAGATAAAATTAATATCATTTTATACCAATATGAAATTAAATAAATAATATATAATATACAAATATTTTAATTATTTATACATTTAATCAAATAAATCTCTTAAACAATAACATATTAAAATATTATATATAAGATCATTGTACATAAAATATAATGATTATATAAAATATATTATATAATAAAATTCAATCATAATATTAAAATTCAAATTATATAAATTATATAAAAATTATATAATATAAAATTCAAATCCAAAACTTTGTAAATGTCGAAATTCTCGAAACTCGAAACTCTCGAAATGCAGAATATTTATTTCTCTTTCTCTCTTTTTTTAAAGGAATATTTAATAGTATTTTATTAAAAATTAAAATCATAATAAATTTTGATTTCTAGAATTTTCCAATCTTAGGTTCATAACAGCCAATAATAATAGTTATCTTTTGTTTGTAAAAAAGAAAATTTATATAAATTATTATAATGAATTAATGAAATCGTATCAATTAAAATTAGTTAAAAAATTTAAATATAAAATCAATTGAATTATTATTTATATAGATAAATAAAAATAAATTTGTATTATAAAAATATTTTCATAATTTTATATAAAATTATTTGTTACTTTTCATAAAAATAAACAATAAAAAATTTCGAGATTCGAGAACTCGAAATCTTTTAAAATATCCTTTCGAGGTTTTAATCACATTTCTAGTAAATACATTGAAAACAATATTTGTACTTAGCCTATTTCTGTTTCTATTTATTTAAATTTCTAATAACATTAAATTTTAATTATTTTCTATTCGTTATATACTTTATTATTACTTTTTATTTTTTTCTTTTTTATAATACAAATATTATATGAACATATTTGTTAATGTTCATTTAAATGAAATATATATATTTTTACGTTTAAATTAATTAAACATAGCATTGTTTTAAATTGAAATATAATAATTTAAATATTATTAGCAATGGGTAAGTGTAAAAATTTTAAAACAAAGAAAAATAAAGGTTAAAATGAAAGAATTACATTTTTTTTTTAATTTTTTAGACAATATTGAACAACAATGCGAAGATGCAGTTTTTGAAGTTTGTGATGCTCGAGAACGATATCCATCACGATGTGCAGATGAACTTCAGAAATCTATTAAACTAAAAAATAATATGAACGTAATGAATGATTATAATAGATTCTATAGTATCTTTATAATAAATTTGTTATGAATTTATATTATATTTATTTTTTTTTAATTTTTTAAGTTTTGCTTCTTATTAAAATATTATATATATAATTATCAAATATATATATTTTGCAGATGTTGAAGAAATTTCAAAAATCAATTATAAATGACGTACCTGATTTGCAGCAAGACAAATATATGAAAGGAAATCTTAATTTTAATAAAAATAAAATATGTTTTAATTACTTAGATTCTAAATTACAAAATTCTATAAATAAATTGAATAATTTAAAAGCTATTATGGATCAAATTGAACGAGAAAAGACATGTTGTATTAACAAGTTATTAGAACATTAAATTGATATATAATAAATTATTCTAAATAATATACATTTATTTATTATTTATATTTATTAAATGAAATACATGTACAAAAAATTCTAAATGTACTGTTAAAAGTATAAATTAAAATATTTTAAAGTTTTTTATATTTCTATTTTTAAAAATAAATACTTTACTAACATTTTACATTTAAACTATGAATATTTATTTATATTTATGCGCCTTATAACAACTTTGGCACCTCTTGTAATATCTTGAAAAAATTTAACCATTTGTATATGCATTTCATCATTATGAGTATTATTTAATATTAATGATTTTCTTCTTGATCTGAAATATTTTTGATTTGTTAAATTTTTCTTTTTTTGCAAATATGAAAGATCTTTATAAAATTCTTGTGTTATATCTTTTATTTTAAGTAATGGCAATTTTGTTTTATTAATACAATTTTTCTGTTCTTGTAATTCTTTTTTTACATTATCTTTTGCAATATCAGAATATTTTATTTCCTTCATCTCCTTTTTTAATATTGGAGATAAAGTATTTTTATCATATACTTCTTTATTATCTTTTATAGATTTTTGATAATGTTTGGATAATGTTAATATATTACTATTTGCACTTTGATTTTCTACTTCTATGTTAGAAACATTATTTTTTACTTGACATTGTATATTGCAACTCTCAATATTGTCTTTATTTATTTTATTTTCATTATTTAAGCAATTTTGTTTCATTGATAATCTATTTTTAAGTATTTTCTGTAAAGGTAAAGGTATTTGGTCCAAAGTAATAATTTGATTTGAAATAATTACTGGGACATTTAATTTGCGTGTATCTTTACATGATTCGTATATTGTATTATTACATAATTTTTGTGTTTCATTTAGAACAGAGTTTACAGAAGAATTGTAATTTGGATCATCCTTTAAATATATTTTTGAGTGTGGATTTTTATTAAAATGAAAATTAAATTCATTCTTGCCTATTTCAGATTTCAATTCTTCATTGTCAATATCATCCATTAATAAATCCTTATTTGACATTAATTGTAATTTATCTTCACATTTATCTAATTTAAGAGATAAGTCAGAAGATTGAAAAATTACATCTTGTAATGCTTCAGGTATTATGTCTTCCTCTTCTTCATCTTTTTCTTCTTTATATTTTAAATTCTTATTTACAATAAAATTTGTATTTTCTTTGCATTTATAATCATCATATGTTTCAGTATAGCAATATTTATTTGTAATATCTAAACTATTATCATTGTATGAAAAACTAGTACTAGCTAAAATAGAGTTATTACAAGTATTCCATTTTTTATGTTCTACTTCAGATGCAATATTTTGTTCATTAATTTTATTATTTGTTAAAGAATATTTTATATTATTAAATATGTGTTTGTTTATGGATTTACTTTTTAAAGTATATTCTTGATTAATTACATTTTGATATTTATTTTCGGATTCATTTTTTTTTGGTAATTCAATCATTGTTATTAAATTTTCTAAACCAAGCAAACTAGAATTTCGTAAACATTTTTCACCTTTCTTTGTTTCAACTTTTTCAGAATTTTCTAATACTTCATCTACTTCTAATTTAGTTTTCTGTTCTATAACTGCTACAGCATCTTTCCCTTGACGAATTGTAAACATTAATCCTTCCATTACTAAATCTGTAATATCAGAAGATCGTGAATCATTATTTAATGCATATTTTCTTTTTTTAGGACAAGATGACTCTTGCATTTTGATAATATTTGTAGTTATTTGTGTATAATTTGTGGTATTTTTTTTATTTACTTCTTCTAATCCATATTTTTTAATATTTCGTTTTGCATTTTCTATTTCTTTTTCTATTAAGTATTGATATGGTAAATTTGCAGAATCTGCATTAATTTCATCAAGAGTACTATTATTATTTAGCATTTTAGTATTATTTATAAAATCATCTTTGTATTCAAAGTTTTTTTGAATATTATCCTCACTTAATTTTATTTTATCATCTAATAATTCATTGTTTTTTCTATCAATTTTTTCTAATGATAATTGATGTACATTATTATCCTGTAAAAGTTAATATTATATATTAATATTTTTTTTTTATTTTATTCAATGTTATTTTCATGATATATATACCTTAAATGATATATTTTGATTTTTATAAAATTGGTTTGTATCTTCGTGGTTCGTTATTTGTTCTTCTGATTCTTCATTCACTGATAATTTTTTAAAATTATCATTTACCATATTATTATTTGATTGAAAAATATTTTCATACTGATTATCTTTTTCTGAATAATTATTTTCAGAAGAATGTATTAAACATTCAGAACATTTTTTATTTTCTTTCTCATTTTTATTTTTATATGTATGTGTATTATTTGAATTTTCGTTTTGATAAATTAAAGTATTATCTGAAGGAAAAGATGTTATTTTACATAAATTCTGTTCCATTTCTGTAGAATGGAACAGTCTTATAGTTAATATAAATGCATGAGAAAATGCTACAAGAGATCGTTTTTTTAATTTCATCATTGCAAATATTTTATCTTGTCTAGTCCATGATGTACGATCTATTTATTATAAAATGTAGTTAAGAAAATTTTAATAATGAATACAAAATATTTAAAATTACAATAAATTAAAAATTAAATTGGAAGTATATTTTTTATTTTATTATTTTATTATTTAAAAAAAAGGATACTGAAAGTAACTAATAGGTTTTTTGTACAAAATTGCTGTTTTCGAGGAGGTTGATTTTTTATAATCCTTCTAATAACTTTCATTAATTCTTTTTCAAAATTAAATTGCTTTTCATTTCTATAAATATATACATTAAAAATATATTTAATTAATGATTACTAATACATTCAATTAAAATTCTAATACTAAATCAATAATATTCAATATATCTAATATCAATAACTATCAATAACATTTACCTAGTTGTATGGTGATACTTAAAAACAAATTTATATATATTGTTCTTATGACACAACCAATATGAACCAGGCACTGTTAAAGTTAAACTTTCTTTTTTTTGGGTCCAATCAATCCAGCTAGTTTTTCGTACATATATTCCAGGCATCTTCTTTCAGGTATTAAGTTTTGAAATAAAGGAACTAATTTTATTGAATCTTTTTCATTAAATGTATCTCTTATTATAATGGTAAGATAATATAATACCTTTTGCTAAAAATATAAGTATAATATATCAATATATTTCAAATATATCTATAATATATCAAATATTATAATAGTATTATAAATATTATAATAGTAATATTATATTAAATATTAATAATAATAGTAAATATTTAAAAAATTATTTCTATCATAAATTTTTAATATTTACTCCTATTATAACTTCATTAATAAATATATCCACAATTGTATCCCAAGGAATAAATTCACAAGAATTAAGACCATAAAATATTCTTCTTCTTTCAGTATATATTCCAACAGATTCTACTACTGTTAACGTATCTATAAATAAAATATAGAAATTAACACAAATCTAAAAGTTCATGATAATTAGTTAACAAACCTTTGTTTACAGAAGTAATAAAAGAAATAAATTGCAATAGTAATATTATCATACATCCAATAAATGGTATGAAAATATTAAACGTTTTCCATAAAACTATTGTTCCAAATAATACAAGGAGAGTTATATTCACATTCAAATGTATATTTTTATATAAAACAAATTTCATAACATTTTTAGTTTTAATACTTTTATCAATGAGTTTCAATTTACTTCCATTTACAGTTCGAAAAAACAATTCAGTTGAAGATACATTTTTAGAAAATATGGGCGACATTAATGGTAATTTTCCACTTTTTATAATAATACAGAAATTTTATTGATGATTTTCTCTAAAAAAAAGAAAAGATATTTTTAAATTATATTTTATTAAAATAATCATTTCAAATAATACACAATTTATTATAAATTTAATATATTATAAAAATAATGAAAAAATTTTCATATTAGAAATGTTAAAATATAAATACATATGTATAATTATGATATATATATATATATAATTATACATATGTATTTATATATATTATATATATATATATAAAATTTCATACCTCATATTTGTGAATAAAAATCATACAACATATATTTATACTAATTTATACAAATATTTATCTACAGAAAAAAATATAATTTAATATTAAAAATATAGTTTAATATTTAATTCGCATTAAAAAAAATTAAATTTATTTTAATAAAGAAAAGACTATCTTTAAATAATGTTAAACTTCAAAATTAATAATTAAAAACAAATACTTGAAAATGCAATATAATGTAATATATAATAGATTTTCTTTTTACAAATATATTTATATGCATTAAAAAAAAAAATAACAATAGAAACATTATTAACTCTGATTGGCTAAAATAATAATTCTCATTAAATATTTAAATATAATCAATTATATATATATATATATAATTTAAAAAAAACTTATTTTTATTAACTTAAAAATATAAGTTAATAATTATTTATTAACTTAAAAATATAATGTATCTATATACATTAGAAATTACTAACTTACATTGTCACATCATATTAATATTTCATAAAAGAAATATTTACTTTTTTTCTGAAAATAGATAATTTATTACAAATAATACAAACGAAAATTTTTTGATATTTAAATAACGAACAGTTTTCTTTAAATGTGTATAAATATATACACACATAGATAACCTGTATATAATAAGTACCTACTCACTTATTATATTGATCATACTTAGAAACAATATCTTGAAAGTATATTCTAAAGTCGTGACTTCAGATATATATACAATGATATATATTATAGTTATATATAAAATATTGAATATAATTTTTGATTTTGTATGGAAATAGTTAATATATTTATTCGTTTGTATAGAATATTGAGTATTGTATTTATTTGTAATATCAAAAAATTATAAAATATATTGAGAAGAAGAATAAAAATTTAAAAAATTATAAAAAAATAAAAAGAAAGAAAATGATCTTAAAAGATAAATGCGCAGACGTGATTTTGCACTGAATCGCTCGTGTCCCGTCAAATAGAGGGAGTGAAACAGCACCTGCTGCCATTCTGGCATTACGTCAATGGTAGACATTTCATTTGCTGGTTGGGGAGGAGTTACCGTGACCGCCATTGTTACAGATCTTTCGTATTGAAGAACGTGATCTGTGAATTTATATTGTCATATTGTTGATTTCATCGAATTGTGTTTATTTTCTAGATTTCCGCAACAACAGTACAGATATTAGTAAGAGTGTTCTTAAGCATAGCATGTCCACTATGAATCCCGAGTAGTGAGTAAACTTCTTTTTGCGCAGGCATAAGTGTATCTAAGAATGTTCATTTCGTGAAAATATCACATAATCAATTATTTATAATTCTAACAATTGAACTATATCAAAGAGACTGATTTAATTATTTATACATTACATAGCTGAATTAATGTGATAAAGTTTTGTTTAACGTTTACTATCTGACAGATTCACCTTTTCCCCCTCCCTTGCTGTTCATATTCGTAAGCCATATTTTAGAAATTCATTTTTTGTTGTGCTTATTTTTAATTTTTTCAGTTTGTTCCATATATTCTCTTTTTATTAATTCATTGATTGTTTATTTAAAATTTAAAAATTTTAAATTGAGAAATTATATTAATATAATTTAAGATTCATTTTAGTAAATGTTATAAAAAAATATAAGATAAAATTTGTTTTATTGAACATTTTTATTTGTCAAAATGCAAATAACATTTTTATTATAATTATTAAAAATTTGTGTAATATATATTTGTTTAAAAGTATTGTTACAAAATATTTCTATCATTTTAAAGAAAAAAGTTAATCTTAATTTTTAATATATATTTACAAATTTTTTTTTTAATCTTTTTAAATGTTTTTATGATTCATTTTATTTAAATATTCAATAATTATAGTTTAATATATAATTTTATTTTTATTTAATTATAATTTTAAATATATATTATTTATTATTTAAACAAGATTTAATTGTATCATTTAATTTTAATTGTTATAAATTTTAATTTTTAAGCTATTTATATTTATATATATAAAAAGACTAATTATTTAATGAATTTATGTTTATTATTCTAAAAAATTTAAAAATTATTTTTAAATAGTAATTAAAATAAATATGTAATCAATATTTGATTTGATAAAAATAATATCTTACATTGTATTAAATATATATAAATTATAAAATTATAAAAAATTAATTATAAATATAATTAATATAATAATATAATTATAAATAAATTATAAATTATAAAATTAAAATAAAAAATAAAACAAATTGTATAAAAAATTTATTATTAAGATTATACATGCAATTTATTAAATATAATTATTTATTCATTATAAATATTTTTTTGCAGTGATTACTTGTTTAAGTTACTTTTAATTGGAGATTCAGGAGTTGGAAAATCGTGTCTTTTACTCCGTTTTGCTGACGATACATATACAGAAAGTTATATTAGTACTATTGGTGTAGATTTCAAAATACGAACAATTGATCTAGATGGAAAAACAATAAAATTACAAATTTGGGATACAGCAGGTCAAGAACGGTTTAGAACAATTACAAGTTCTTATTATAGAGGTGCACATGGTATTATTGTTGTTTATGATTGCACAGATCAAGAAACATTTAATAATGTTAAACAATGGCTCGAAGAAATTGATCGTTATGCTTGTGATAATGTGAATAAATTGTTAGTCGGCAATAAATGTGACCTTCATACTAAAAAAGTTGTTGATTACACAACAGCAAAAGTAAGAAATCTATAAAAAAAATATTAATAATAATTAATAAAAATTTGTTCAATATTTGTTAAATTTGTTCATATTTCTTTTATTCCTATATATTTGTTATTAATTTAATGTCAAAAAATATATTCTTATCTTAATATTTTAAATTTTATAAATAGGAATATGCAGATCAACTTGGTATACCATTTCTGGAAACATCTGCAAAAAATGCAATGAATGTAGAACAAGCTTTTATGACAATGGCTGCAGAAATAAAACTTAGAGTGGGTCCTCCATCAAGTGGTAACAGTGATCCAGCAAATAAAGTGAAAATAGAACATGGACGTCCAATTGAATCTTCTAAATCTGGATGCTGCTGAGAAATGTAATTGTGCAACTAAAACCAAAGTAAGTTCTTTTTATAATAATGATTATTAATTACATAAATATAACTGAAAATTATAACTTGAAAAATTTCTGCTTGTATATTAATGTTAAATCTATTAATTTCAGAAGGACATCTTATGGTAGCAGTTTTATACTGCTTAAAGATATTACACGAAGAAAGATTGTGGAAGTTTCAGTTTATATTAAAGAAAAAAAAATGAGGTGTGAAGCATTATTAATTATGGACCACCAACTCTGTTATAGAGTTAAATAAAACAACTTTTGTTCTATCTTTTTTTTTCTTTTTTTTTTTTTTTTTAAGAAAGAAGAACATAATTATTCACTTGCTAATTATTTAATGCAAAAAATTGACCATAGAAAAATTTCTCGAATAGCATTGATGATCATTGATTCTATGCAATGATATGTTTAACAGCAATTCGAATTTATAAAATACGTAATATTATGTATCGTGATTATAAAGATAAGCACTTTTATTTTTTAGCGTTATTGTAACATGTATAATTGAATATTTTTTGTCTTAGAACAAGTCATTCTTACTCTTCATATTACCCAAACATTTTTCCACATCTATTCCAACTCTTGAGATAAACAAGAATTAGAATAATGATATAATTGAAACGTGCCGTCGTTGCTGCCTCCCTTTTTTCAGTGCTCATTAGTATAATTTAACAATGATATATTAATAAACATTTCAACACTATTACAAAAAGTTGTAATACTTATACATACAAAAATGTGTATATGCGTATGTATATATATATATATATATATATATATATATATATATATATATATATATATATATATATATATATACACACACACACACACACACACACACACACATGAACATATACACACATATATACCTACGCATATAAAAACATTTCCAATTGGTAATTTCTATAGAGTTACATCAATTTTTTAAACTTTGTGCTGCTCATAAAATTTATGAAACTATTCGCCTATTATAAATACGTCATATCGTTTGTAAAATATTCTAGCGCTTGATAAATTCAATATAATTTGTTCTGTAACTATATTCATAAAGTATGTTTCATATGAATTTGTAAGATAAAATTTTTTAACTACAATATTACTTTACTTTTGCATCAATTATTCAAGTCTAGTTAATATTATTTTGTATTACATACTCGTTGTCAATTGTTTTTGCTTTCTTATAAAAATATTTATAAAATTTAATAAATCAAATTGCTCTAGTAAAATTTTATTCTGCAATATTAATACCAAAAAAAACTTTGTATATCATATAAAAAAAAAGAAGAAAGAAAAGAGAGAAAAGACATATTTTGTACAAATACAAAAAATATTACGATTGCAATTAATCTTGTTTTTGTATTGTTATTACAGATTTTTTATGAAACAAAATAAGAATATTTCGTAATTATGGGATTTATTTCAATATAATAATATTAGTTAATAGATTAATTAATAATAATGTATGAAACTTCATAAGAAGAACGTATGTAATAAGTAGAATGTATGATTATAAAAAATAAATATCATGTATAAGTTGAAAACTAATTATTATTTTTTATTTTATATAAATACGTTTTCTAGTTTTAATTTATAATAGTATATGAAATTGTATTGATATATTTATAGATATAGAAAGTTGATATAGAAAGTAAGTATAAATGTATACGTTCTTCTTTGTATAGTTAATATAAGATAGAATAGGATACATTGAAAGTTAAATAATCGAAAGATAAAATGTTTTTAAAGTTAAACTGTAGTTTTTAATAAATAACCTATAATATTTTATTAAAATTTATATATTTTTCTATTATTTTTATTCAATAGAAATAATATTTATATTTCACTATATAATTGTAACCTTACTTTCATAATTATCATTTGAATTTCATCAAAATGATGCAACAGTATATGAAAGAATTAGAACAGGTAAATTGTAATATTAAAATAATAAATTTAATTTTTTATTATTAATTTATAAAATATTAATAATAATTTTTTTTAATATCATGTTTCAGGATCCATTTGATCCTGAAGAATTTGTTGAAAGACTTGCTTGGAGAACACTTAATGATACAATAAAAGACGATGGAAAGACATTTTTCGATCCTACAATAGTGCACGAGACATTTTTACAAGCAATTAAAGATTTACAAATTCTACAAGAACGTCAACAAAAAAAATGTGATAAACTTGAAACAGCATTAAAAGATGAAGAAGCAAAACATATACTTGAAATACTTGAATTACAAGAAAGAAATAAACATTCTATTGATCTCTTTCATCAATTAGATGAAAGAATAAATCTTGTGGCTACTAAGGTTTTACATTTAGGAGATCAATTAGAAAGTGTTAATACACCAAGAGCTAGAGCTGTTGAAGCTCAAAAATTAATGAAACATTTTTCAGATTTTTTAAGCCCTGGACCTTTAACAGATCCAATTTTTACAGATAAGTCATCGGTACAAATATCTGTTTTATATATTTATAATTACATTATATATAAAACAAAAATTAAAATTCTTTATTTTATAATAGCTACATGAAGCAGCAGATGTGATTCAAAAACTTCATCTTATTTCACAAGAATTACCGTCTGAAAAATTTGAACATGCTAAGAAAAAAATTATTACTAAATATGATGAAATTGAAAGAAATCTTATAGAAGAATTTGTTAGAGCACATAATAGAGAAGATGCTAATCGTATGAGAGAATTAGCATCAGTCTTAACTCATTTTAAAGGATATTCTCAATGCATAGATGCATTTATAGAACAAAGCCAGATGGGTTCATTTGGTGGAAAGGATGTTTTTCAGGATGTTATACCTATGTGTACGAAATATCACAAGTTAATGCAACAGGTATTTACAAATCCTGAACAAGTGATGGCAAAATTTGTATTAAATATTTATCATTTAAGACTTCAAAAATATGCAGTTGCTAAATTAGCAGATAAAACTGATTCTGATAAGTATCTTAAAAATTTATATGATTTATATACAAGGACTGTGAAATTATCTACAGAATTAAAAATGTTTAATATATGTACTGATGAAACATATCTTACCAAACTTACTAGAAATATATTTCAAAAATATCTGGATACTTATATCATGTAAGTTGATAGAATAACTGAGAGAATATAATAATATATATAATAATTAAATATTAATCAATGCAATATTTTAGTATTGAAATAAAAGCATTAAGAGAAAAATCAGCAGCTCTTCTTATTGAATATTATGAATCTAAAAATCATCAAAAGAAACAATTGCAGAGTGGAGGATTTCAAGAATTAAGAAGAGATCTACAAGCAGTTTTAGGTGCAAGAACTAATATCAATATTGCACAAATAGAAAATTATGGAGGAGAGACATTTTTATCAGAGGAACTTGCAATTGCTTTATTACAAAGAAGTAAAGTGGCGTTTCAAAGATGTCAGTTATTATCAAAATCTGATGAAATACCAATAAACACACTTCAAATTTTTGAAATATTATTACAATATTTAATAAGTGAACATGTTGATTATGCATTAGAATTGGGTTTACAAAGTGTACCAATTCCTGAAAGTAGAACTCAACCTGAAATACATTTTTTTAATGTTGTACGTCAATGCAATGCAATTGTACGCTTATTAGAAGAACAATTTAATGACAGTGTGATACCTCTTATTATGTATGATTTATTTTATCAATTTTATATTTCATTTTTAAGAATGCATCTAAAGTATATAATTTTTTTTAGATCAACACCCAAACATGGAGATTGCATGTTAAAGAAAAAAATTATATTGGATCAAATTGATATGAAATTAGAGACAGGATTAGATAGAAGTATAAATGCTATTATTGGTTGGGTAAAAGTATACTTACAAAATGAACAACGAAAGACTGATTTTAAACCTGAAACTGATGTGGATACTTTAAGCACTTCAGCTTGTTTAACAGTAGTTCAGTATGTTAATGGGATGATACGACATATTCGAAGTACTTTAGATGGAAAAAATTTAAATAATGTTCTAACTGAACTTGGAGTACGATTTCATAAAGTTATTTATGATCATTTACAACAGTTTCAATTTAATTCTGCTGGTGCTATGTGTGCAATATGCGATATGAACGAATATCGTAAATGTGTTAAAGAACTTGAAATAGATCTTGTTACTTCTTCATTTGATACTTTATATGCTTTATGCAATTTATTATTAGTTAAACCAGAAAATTTGAAACAAGTTTGTACAGGAGATCAATTGGTACATATTATGATTTAATTAAAATTTAATTAAACAATTTTTTTATATTAATTAAAATTAAAAAATGTTTTTATTACAGGCAACATTAGATCGTAATGTTTTAATAAATTTTATACAATTAAGAAGCGATTATAAAACGCAAAAATTAGCAAATTGTTTGAAGGGTTTAGCTACCTAATAACTTTGTTTGATTTATAGATATTCATAATTTTTTGGAGTTATACACAATATTTATGATTATAATATTAATATCATTGTATAAATTATACTTTAATGTGTGAAGATATTGGTTTCATTACAATAATAATATTGTACTATATAGCCAATTGTACAAAACTTTGTTATAAAATGCTATATAAATCGTTAAACTATATAAAAGCAATTACTTTCTTATCTTTTAAGTTTTAATTATATATGAAAAAAAAGATAATTTTTATTTTTTTTCAATCTTGAAATAAATATTAAATGCGCGTGCGTGCGCGCGTGTATACACATAAACCCACATATGCATTCATTTTGTTAGTACATAAGATTATCAAACAATTTCAGCATATGCTATGAAGATTTTTTTTATTTTAGAGAAAAATTATATGTATAGATAACAACTAATTATAAAATTTATTAAATTTTTTCGTTTATATTCATTTATATATTTTTGATATAAATTGATGTCAAACAATTATTTGCTCAAAATTTTTTAATATATTTCGACATATTATATACCACTTCATTTGAAGCACATTTCATATATATAATATATTATATTAAATTTCATAATTAATTTCTGTTTATGGAAAAGTATTTTTTATTTCTTCTTATATATTTATGTTTTCATTTTTAATTCATTTAATAAATATTTTTTATTTTTTAATTTAATATTAATATTTAAAAAGCAATATTAAAATATATTTTAATAATTTTAAAAAAAAATTTTTAAAATAATATAATGTATTGAAATTAAATTGAATTTTTGATTTTTTATTAAAAAAAAAATTAATATAAAAAGTTTTCTATTTATTTACATATATATTTCAAACATATTATATTATTTTCTGTCTGAAGTCGTGATATGGATTAAAATTTTAAAATTATATAAAATGATTATCAACTTTGAAATAGAATGTATATTTGCAAATTTTTAAAAAAATTTAATTCTAACTTTCAATGTTATGAAAATTGATAATTTAAGAAAATACACAAAATATAAAATTTTCATGTGTCAATACATAGATTAATAAAGAATTAATTTTAAATAATGTTTACAGAATATTGAACTTAATACTCATCAAATGTTTTATCAAATTATTGCAAAAATCTTAAATATTTATACATTATTATATTAATACTATTAGTAATATAAATGTTATATATAGTACTAAAGAAAATATAATGTAACATAAATATTACTAATATCAAACATAATTATAGAAAGGTTTTATAAAATGAATAATACTAACAATGAGGTTCAATTTACTATCAAATTAACAAAATATAATATAAATTTTTCATTTGTCATACATAATGTAAACGAGCATTTGGAAATTATTATTTGAAATTTAGTTTAATATGCATAATCTACAGGTCAAAAATTTGAAAAAAAAATTAATTTTTAAGAATACGGTACAAAAATGTGATAAATAAAAAGTTGGTAATTTTATACAATATCAAATCAATAATGATTTAATAGCGCAAAATTATAAGTTATACATAAAACAAAGACAGGAATTTACAATATGTAATACAAAATGGTCACAGGAAAAAATAAAAATATGAAACTATCATAGTATTCATACTTCTAATACACACTTACATGAAATAATGTCTTGTAAATGTACACTAATTGTGATTAAGTATATCAATTCTATTTTCCTTAATTGTAGGTCACATTGCAAACTCTTACTAGATTAACAAAGATTCTGGACGTTATAATTCTTAAGCAGGAAGCCTCTAACTTTCTTATATTTAAAGGATGAAAACGTTAAAATAATTCACACCATTCATTGTACCGTACTATTAAATTTCATTAAATCATCTAATATAATTCAATGATAATTAAAGTCTTGATTTCTATTTGATTACAATGTTATGAATCATGGAAATAAAAGGAAGAAGATAAATAATCTGATAGATATCAGCGCATACGATAAGTATTAGTCTCATGTACTTGGCACAACTCTCCTTTGAAGTCCAATTCAATGCTGAAATCCAAATCTCTGTAGTTCCTTGCATTGGGCTTCATTGAAAATACACCATATATTTCTTCTCCTTTCTTAACAGTCATATATTCATCAAAGTAGAATACAGTTTGTTTCCAATGAGTATACTGTACTTCTGGTGCTGTACTGAAGCCGATACGTTTGTGGCACTTGGTGAATTCGATGTTAAAGAATGTGACTAATGCTTGCACATAGTCATTTCTACGAACTTGTAGCGTAAATGGCGATGAAAATTCTAAATCAGCCTTAGTTACTGTGTATAAATCAACTTCTTTAATGAGGCATGCATTTGTAACAACTTGTTTTGGGTCCACAACATCCACTAGAGGTTCACTAATTGCTACTTTTCTTATACTACTCATATCAAATCCATATACATCATCCCACCAGTTTATTTTTTCATCTTTATATTGTCTATCTTCAATGCCACAAATAAATAAAGTTGCTTTATCAGGAAATAACATTCCATCTTCACGAAGCCATTTATCTCTAGCAAAAAGCACTGTATCTAACATTGATTCATAAAATAAACAATAACCCATCCATTCAGAAATAATTATATCAACTTTTTCAATGCCATCAGGTAGCGAAACCTCTTCAACTTTGCCTTTAAGTATTGTTATGACATTTGACAGTTGATTTGCTTCCACAATTTTTTCTGCATATTCAACAATATTAGAACACTCAATACCAATAACTCTGGCTGCTCCAGCTTTAGCAGCAAACATTGAAAGTATACCAGTTCCACAGCCAATATCAAGAACAGTTTTTCCTTTGAAAAGGTGTTTATTGTGATACATAGAATTACGATAAGTCACTGTACGCACTTCATCCTTCAGCATTTCTTCATGAATTCCATAATGTGCATATGAGTCAAAATAATAATCTCGAGATGTCATATCATCCACAGATATAGATTCCCTACAAGATGATGGTGTTGCATCTTTGTTTAATGCAGTATTTTCTGTAACTTCCATAGATTCCATTTTTGACACCTATAATAATACAAAAACAAAAATTATTAATGACAAAATATAATATATATATTATATTCTATATCATTAATAATTTTATATATATATATATATATATATATATATATATATATATAATTAATCTAAAATATATATATATATATATATATAATTAATTTAAAAGAATATAAAATATCTTAATTATACTGATATTACCAATATTAGATGAGAATATAATGTTGTATTAAAAAAATATATTTCTATAATAATTAAACATATTAATTAAATTATTATTCATTTTATGAAAAATATTATAACTAATTAGGATTTATACATATTAAGAAAAAAATCTATAAACACGTGATATGAATTCATTATCTTAAATTAAAATATATAAATTTTTTTTCATTTAATATAATAAAAATTATTATTATGTATATATAATAAAAATTAATATTAAATTAATTACAATGTTGTTCATCAGTAACAGAAAACTTAAAGACTTCACAACGATGAAGTCGTTAAATATACTCGTTTTCGTCGACACCAAAGACGTACACGTGCCCGCCAAAACGAATGGCGTCTATTTAAGATCGAATGATCAAACGAGATTCTTTACACGCACACATATTTCTGTATTATCATATGAAAAATACAAGCACATACAAAGGATTGAACGTAATCTAATTTTCTTGTAATAATATTAACAAATAATTTCAAACGATTAAAAATTATTCTTAAAAATATGTCTAGGAAACTTAAAGAAATAAATCCGAGCTAATCAATTTGTCTTTAAGATACTTAGCTATAGTGAAAACTATAATGACAAACGACATTCAAACATTTTCTTCTTTTAAAAGTTTATGAAATATCGCTCATTACTCGTAATCATATTAATATATCAAAAATATTGTTAAGATTTTTTCTCTTTACTTTTATGAAAATATTGAGCTAAAACTTACTGAATTCTCTGCTGTGCACATGCCACTCTGGTTGATTTCTACCGGCACTTCATTACTCGACGCCATTTTGTTCCGCGTCACAGCAGACGACCACAGACAGGAACGTAACATGAAGGCACATGGCAAAATCTAAATATGATTCTGTCAACAAATATTCAAACAGTGATTATTGAAAATAATCGAATTTACTCGTTGATTTATTTTACAGATTTTATAATGATGTTTAATTGAAACTTATGTTTCGGATTAACTAATATTTTATTTAAATATAATTGTCTTTGCTTGTAAATAAGTGAAAAAATAACTAATGTCAAAATTACATATATACATTTATAAATTTATAGATTTTTTAAAAAAAATCTTATTCTTCATTAATCCTTATTTTTTATCCTTATTATTTAATATTATAATTATAATATATTATAAAATTCTCGGAATAATATACATTAATCTATAAACATATATTCAATTAAAGAAATTAATTGAATGTTCAAGTATATATATATATATATATATATATATATATATAAGTATATATATATATACTCAAGTATATATATATATATACGTATACATAATATATGATATATATATATATATTTTAAAGATTAAAATTAGCATTATTTATTTTAATGAATGTACAATATTATATTTTACATTTAAGAATAATAAAAATATTTGTGATGTATATTCTAGAAATTGTAATATATTTTATACATACTAATATATTTAAATTATAAATTCTTTATTCGTTTTTCATATTAGAATCATATCAATCATTATATGACATAGAAATTATATAATGTTTCGCACAATACATCATATAATTATTATTTTAAAAAAATATCGATTTCAAAACATTATTTTATTTAAAAAACAAATATTTATACTTTTGGTAATCCATATGATACATATACATTAAATTTAATAATAAAAAATACACCAATATTTGTTATAGTGAGAATATGAAATTATTTTTATCCAAATATTCTTAAAAGAAATGATAGAACGTCCCAAATCATGATGTTATGAACACATTGATACATCCCTGTCATATGCGCAGTGCGGTCTTTCTATTATTTCAATTTTTATCTTAAATAGATATTCATTTATTTTTAAACCTTATTGAAAAATCTTAACTTATTAACATAATAATATAGCTATTAAAATTATTAATAATTTATCAATAAGATAATATTTTTAATTTCGTATCTTTGGTCAGTTGTTTTCAGAGAGTGCAAAGACATCATCCAATAGGAGTCGAGTGGCTAGCTGACAAGTTGCGTCGGGGTGGAAATGGGCAGGGAACAGGAGCTTGTACGCATTCGAGCCGAGAAGTGTTGGTTTGACGAAAGGGGTCAGGTTCCGTGTCTACGTGATTTTTCCTGTGTTATTACTTTCAATAATATAATGTAAATTTCGACTTTAATGTCATACACATCCCAGTGTCTTAAGATTATTTATATGGAGATCGTGGAGCGCTAGAAGATGCTGGTAAGGAAACAGGCGGGAGCAAAGTTGACGTAGAAACAAGTGCGCAAAGATTGTATAGTTGAGTTCTTTTTTCTGCCGTGCGTACCGAGAAAGTAAAATCCGTGCTTTTGTTATGTAGTTACAACGCTTTCGCAGGTCATTTACTTCGGACGAATGTCTCACCTAAAGTACCTTCGAGGTTACAACTATTACCTGATGTCTGAGAAATCGACAGGCTGTCACGAACGTAGTGGACTCCGTTTTGAAAACGTGGTTAAGATATCAAAGTATGAGTTTTATTTCAACGAAATATCTTCGTGCGAAAGTTCTTGTTTATCGTAGGATAATTTCGATTTAAAAATAATCTGTACCTGCGAGGCATGACCGCCTACATAAACAATAGCTCATCATACAAGACAGTTGATGTTTTTAAATCAATTTTGATACTTTTATTTTTCGGTTATCGTTAATAATAATAGAAATATAATTTAAAACGAAATTAGATGTTAATGGTATATTTAGATGAAAAATTAATAATAATTACTTAAAATTTTATTGATATTATATATTATTATAATTTTTTATTAAAGCTGTATAACAAAATATTAAAATTTTAAATATATTTCTTATTATTGTATTATAATTAGAGAATGAATGTATAATAAAATATTTATAAAAGTATGTCATGAAAAATTATACATAAAAAAAACTATAAATCTTAAATATAGATATATCTTTTGTTACAGGGAGACGATCCACCGTACCTATCAGTGGGTACGGAGGTTAGTGCTAAATACAAGGGTGCCTTCTGTGAAGCAAAAATTCGAAAAGTAGTAAGATCAGTAAAATGCAGAGTGACTTATAAACAAGGTTTGGGTACAGCAACAGTAGCTGATGATCAGATAAAAGGAACTTTAAGAGTAGGTGCAGCTGTTGAAGCTAAACATGGAGATAGAAAAGAATATGTGGAAGCTACTATTACTAAAATCCAAGATTGCAGTCAATATACTGTAGTTTTTGATGATGGAGATATTACAACATTAAGAAGAACTGCACTTTGTCTAAAAAGTGGACGACATTTTGCAGAAAGTGAAACTTTGGACCAACTTCCTTTGACACATCCAGAGCATTTTGGCAATCCAGTAATTGGAGGTAGAAGAGGACGGCGCTCTAGACAAGCACAGTGAGTACAATGAAATAATATTTATAGTATAATTTTGTAATATAATTTGAATTAATATTTATCAAAGAATTATTATTAAAGAGATGAAAGTAGTGATGATGAAGATAGCCCTCCACGAGGAACTCGTGATTCAGGTTCTAGTGGAACTGGAAAAGAAGGAATGGAGACAGAACCTGAAATTGGACGAGTTGTATGTGTGGAACTTGGGGACAAAAAGAAGAAAGATAATTGGTTTCCTGGATTAGTAGTTGCACCTACTGCTCAAGATACAGTGAGAATTAGAGTAAGAGATGACTATCTTGTGCGCTCATTTAAGGATGCACGATAGTAAGTTTAAATTGTATTTATATGTAAACAAGTTTTATGAAAAATATGAGTACATAAATATTATAGATATATATGAAGTTATTCATATATTATATTCATATATTTACGATTTATGATAAGTTTACAAATAAAATAATATTAATATGTTAAATTTTTTTTTTTTCATTAATTTTTCATTAAAATATTTTTTATTTAGAACTACGAGATGTTTAATAATTTTTCTAACATGCAATATCAGATATATAAAATTTATTTAGTTTATTATTAATTTTCATTAAAAAATATTTATTAAAAATTAATTTTTACAATATTACTGTTTATTTAAATATTTTTTTTTTATATTACTATGATATTTTTTGCATATTCAGTTATACAGTTCCGAAGAAAGAAGCCACTGAATTTACAAAAGAACTTGTCAACAAAGTTGAAAATAGCACATTGAAGGTTGCAGTAGAAAAGGCATTACTATTTTTAGAAAAGAATGAGTTACCTCCTCATTGGGATAGAGATTCTCTTTTTGGGCATTCTGTATCAAGTGGAAACAGTGATTCAGATGGAGAACTTGATTCTGATGTAAGATTTTTTTTCTATAGTTATAATTTATTGTTTTCACATATTATAAAATTTATTTATTTTGCAGAGTTCTGATGACGAACCACGTGAAGAAAAAGATCATTTTGTAGCACAATTATATAAATTTATGGATGATCGAGGAACACCTATTAACAATTGCCCAATGATTGGTTCTGAGGATATAGATTTATATAGATTATTTCGTGCCGTTTATAAATTAGGAGGTTACAATCGTGTAACAAATCAAAATCAATGGAAATTGATAACGCGTCGCCTGAGTTTTACAATGCAAAATTCACCATCTACGCACAATTTGGTTAAACAAGCTTATAAAAAATTCTTACACTCTTTTGAAGATTTTTATAGAAAATTAGGTTGTACTATGGTAAATCATCCAAGAGGTACTATGCGTAAACAACGTCCTGGAAGAAGTTTGATTAGAGATAAGGACAGAAATACACCTGTACCTCCTCAAGTATCAGTTAAAAATGAAAAAGAAGAAGAAGATAAAAAAATTATGGAAGAAGAAAAAAAGGAAAAGAAAGAAGCTAAGAAAGAACCAATAAAGGAAGAAGAAATTGTTAAAATAAAAAAGAAAGACGAATTTGAGGAAAGCGGTAGTGGACAAGAAAGTGATGTGAATATTGAGGGTGAAGCTGAATCATCATCCAGTGAAAAATCTCAAAAAATTTCAACATCATTATCATTACCAAATAGAGGTAAATCTAAAAATAAAGAAGACTCAAAGAAAAAAGTAATAGAAAAAAAGAAAAATGAATTTAAAAGACAAGAAAAAAAAGATGATAAAATAAAAGAAGAGGATGCTACTAAAACAAGATCAAAATCTAAAGATGATAATGTAAAAGGTAAAACGCCTTCTGAAAATAGAGAAACACGAACTCCATCAAGAGAATCAGAAAGAAAAACTTTATCTAAACAAAGACGATTAATAGATGAAGATTTAAAAAGACGAGGAAGGAAACGAAAAGAATATGAAGTAGAAAAGTCACGTACAGATGAACAGTTAACAGATTCAGCTCCTTGTTATAAAGGGCCTGTGGAATTAGGAGATAGATTGAAAGTTTATTATGGACCTACTCATGAGTCTAAAGTTACTTATGAAGCAAAGATTATTGACATGGAGAAAGATGGTACAGAACCAATGTATTTAGTACATTATACTGGATGGAATACAAGATATGATGAATGGATTAAACCATCAAGAATAGCACAGAATTTTACACAAGCTCAAGGAAGAGTAAAACGGATTAAAGCTACTTCAAGACCTCAAACTCCTAGTACGAATTTATCGAATAATATAAATAAATCATCAAAAATGGTTTCTAATACTAATTCAAATACATCTCAAAATCGACGTCGAGCACAAAGTGTTGCACCTACATCAATTTCGTCTTCAACGAAAGAGGTCAAAAGAGAAGATAAAGATAAAGAAATATCTCAACCAGTTAGATCTACAACTCCATTGTCTGTTATAAGTTCTAGCTCTAGAACTAAAAGTCCAGCAACACCAGCGAATAATCGTCAAACACGAACAAGAAATAATGATATATCCAATATAGAACATCGAAGACGAACTAGAAGAACTTCTGGACATGCAGATATAGTTCCATCAGAAACTGAAGAAAGTGAAACATATGATTCAGATACTACAGAATCTGAACAAACAAGAACTAAATCTAAAACTACAGAGGAAAGAAAACGTAGGGAAGCTAGATATAGAGTAGAAGATAAAATAAAACCCGAGGAAACTAGTGAGGGTGAAGAAGATAAAGATAATTTGGAAGAACCGCGTAGAGGTAGACGTTTAAGAAGGACAATTAGTAAATCGCAAGGTATAAAATCTGAACCAGATAGTGACGAAGAACAGCCAAAAGGTCGAGATTTTGATTTAAATCAAATACGATCTGAATTAAAAGGTTTTGATAAAGCAGTAAAATTAGAACTTGTTAGAGTTGAACCAGATCCAGAAGATGAAATAAAAATAGAAGAAAAAGAGAATGTTGTTTTAGTTTCACCAAAATCAGAAAAAAATTTAGAATCATCAAAATTAGAAACAATGTCTGAATCTAAAATAATAGATAATACAGAAGATATATATGAATTTAAAGAACCAGAACCATTTGAATTTGAAGTACGAAATAAGCGAGATACGAGTGGAGAAAAAGATAAAATAAAAAAGAGAGTATTTGAAGATGAACCAAAAAGTCCTAAGAAGAAACAAAAAATAGTATCACCAGTAATAAAAGAAACTAAATCAGAAATAGATATTGATTCACGAAAAAAAGTAAAAAAATTATTTAGTAAAAGAGTTGATGATATTACAGATAATTTAGCTTCTCATAAATTACAATCTACATCATTAACAACATGTGAAGAAGCATTTGATAAACTTTGTGAGTCACCACCATTTAATCAAGTAAAACCTATACCCATCATTGAGGAAACAAATAAGATAAGTAATGGTATAGATCTTTTATTTAGTGATTTACCTGGAGATGATGATGCTACTCATGATGATTCAGAAGATCGTTTAATAATATCAGAAGCAGAAGTTTCAGAAGCAGAACAAGAAAACTTATTTACATATCAACAAGAAATGTTCCCTTCTAATGATGCAAATGATTCAATAGAATTAAATAAAGAAGATTCAAATTTACAAATTGAATCAATAAGAGAAGATACAACATTATCAGTTTCAAATAAATCTGATATTCTTGTTGAACCAAAGGAAATAATTAAATCTCCATTACATAGTCAATCTCCAGAATTAAAATCATTGGAATCAAAATTATTAGATATAACACCTGTTTCATCTCCAATTGTAACAGTTCCAGCACCAATTAGTGCAAGATTACCAGCTACATCTACAATAGAAGAAAAACTTTCAGCTGCAATGGCTTTTCGTAATAAAACTAAAGATATGAAGAAAGAAGAAGAAATTTCCGAAGTTGTATGGAAATCTTCAAAAGAAATTTGTAAAAAGTTAGATATTCCAGTTGTACAAAAAAATAAAGAAGATCAACATGGATCTAAAATTGAAAGTGAAAATAAAAAACAAGAAGATGAAGATATTATAATTAATAATGAAGATCAATGTAAAGAAATAATGTGTGTGGTAATTAAACAAGAAGAAGAAGAACTTCAACAATTTAAACTAAAAAAAGAAATAGAAATAAAAAAATTTGTTGAAACTAAAATAGAACATAAAAAAATACAAGAAGAAGAAGAATGGAAATGTATAGAAAATGATAAATCTAAAAAAATAGAAGATGAATTTAAAGAGCATGATTTTAACAAAGAAAAAGAAAAAGAAAAACATAAGAAAATAATTAGTCAAGATGTGGTAGATTCTGCAGATAGTAGTGATTCTGAACAGAGGCTAATAATTGATAATGAAGAATCACAAGATGTAAAAACTTCATCAAATTTTGATGTTAAATTAAAAGCAGAATTAGATAGGCTTCAAGACACACAAGAAAGATATTCACAATTACAAATACAAAAATCTATGCAATCATTAAAACACCAACAACAAGAATGTGAATTTAAAAGTGAAATTAAAGAAATATCTATTACAAAAACAGATGAAGAAGGAGAAACAATTAATTCTTTGCTTTGTGAAGAAGAAATACCAGGTTCACCAGCACCTATTACTGAAAGTATAGAACAAATAAATGCTGGTCCATCTTGTACACCTCCAAAAGTTGAAACTACAGAAAGTAATATAGTACTAATGGAAATGCCATTTGCAAGTGCACCTACATCTGGTCAAAGTACAACCAGCAGTACTGTTGCTACTCTTAGTATGGCATTGCCAAAAACTGTAGAAACATCTGTTCCAGTTTCTTTATCTATACAACAAAATCCTACTCTTGGTGTGAGGCAACAATCTCATCATCAACATTTACCTGCACTAATGTCTGCACAGAGAAGAGAAAGCAATGAAGCAGCACCTGTAATGGATAATACTCCTCCAACTACACCTGATTCAAGTATTTCCAATATTTCTGGATCTCCAAGAGAAGAAAGAACAGGTGGTTCATCACCAACTTCGGAGGATAATATGAAACATAATCGTGATAGTTCTGAAGCAGATAATGATAGCGGTGGTAAAGGTCCAGGATTTAGTGAAGATGATACATTGCCAAATATTGAAGGAAATTCTGCAGATAGAATATTAAAACCACCAGCAAAACGATCTATTGAAGAAACACAATCTCCTAAAAAACGTAAAAGAAGTAGAAAGCATTCAGAATGTGATAAAAACACTACTAAAAAAACAGGAAGACATAGTAATAGACATGGTAGACATGGTGGTGGAAGTGATAGCGATGATACAAGTGAAGGTTCTAATTTATGTGGAGTTAATTCAACTTCAACAAATCATACGAATATAAGTAGTGTTCCTGATTTGAGTAATTACTCATCAAGATCACCTCGACCTACAAAATATAATTTTTATGTGGAATTAGGTAAAAAGTTAGATAGTTTCCATTTTAATTTTATTTTATTAATTATAAAAAAATTTATTAATTTTTTCTTATATTATAGATCCTGAATTGGATGGTAGTCAAAGGATAGCTGTATTGCAGCAAAAATTAGCTGAATTACGTAAAACATATAATGCTGTGAAAGTTGAACTTGCTGCTATTGAAAGACGCAGAAAAAAGTTAAGAAGGAGAGAACGAGAAGGTAAAAATTTTATATATATATTTTTTTTTCAATTTTTAGTGTTTTTATAAATAAAATGTTATATAAAAATTTTTACATAAAATTTTTTTTATATACAAAAAATGTATTTAATTTGGTTCTAGCCATAAAGGCAGCTAAAGCAGAAATGCAACAGGCTTGTTCGTGATGAGCTGCCTTCAAATATCCTAATTTATTTAATCTGCGTTAAAGAAACTTTTATACAACACTGATAAATAATAGAATAGAATCACTGTATGGACACCCTGCAATTACAGCAGATTTCATGACAATTTTTATCTACCTAATATTGTTTAGGTAATTTTTTCTCTATTAATATAAATTGTAGATATAGATATAAGATTTAGTAAAGGAGGAACATTTATCAGAATGAAAAAATATATTCATATGTGCTTTGTGTTGTACATTGTTTTATCAAGATCATAATATGACAGTTAAAAATTTTTATCCTTTAATTTGTCATTTCACCTGCTCAGATGCAAAGTACAAATTATCGAACTTGATGATCATTTCATCGTTCATTCTTGTTTTTTAAGAAAAGGCTGAGAAAAATGTTACCGATAGTGTGTTATTGTAAAGACATCTTGGGAACAAATAATTGTCATAAGCCGTCTATCATTTTTGTTTCGAATATAGTTTTTAGCAGTTGAGCTGTTTTCAAGACGATAAAAAGATGTCAACAACCATTGCATTCTTTCTAGGATAGAAAATTTTGTATATATTAGAATATAGTAATGTTATAGTGATTCACAATATATATATATATATATATAATTAGAATTTTAGCACTCTTATGATCGAAATTTTTTATTTAAAGAATAAAATGTTGCAATTTAATATAATTTTTAAAGTAATAAAAAAAATGATCATATTCAAAGCAATGTACGTAAACAATTTATGAATGGATGATTGTACATTGATATGCATGTGAAATATAGCACAATTTTAATTTCTAAAAAAGAATTACTTTTATTTATGTAAATAATTTACACAAATAAAATATCGTATTATAGTTATTCTTAAACATAAAATATTAAGATTTATTGTAATTAATAATCATATTCGTACTTCAAATTAAATTTCTTGACAAAAGGCATAAAATTGGATTTTTATGCAATTGTCATGAATGCAGCTCAACAACATTTATCAATTTACAGCCTTTTGCATTATATTCGAAAAATTGCTGCCATTGTGCTTTAATCATCAAATAGGTATTAGACGTTCATCGTCATATATATCGTAATTGGTCAAAGATGCATTTATATTTCTATTTGAGAGTTAAAGTACCTCAGGTACTAAATTAAAAGAAAATGAAAAATTAAATTTAAGAAACAAGTTGCAGAAAACAAAATCAAATACCCCTGAATGGAATTAAATTTGTACGAAGACATGTTGGCTGAGAAAAGAATGAAATTTTATATAGATATATATATATTATATATTTTTTATAAAAAAATCAGTCGCGGACATGCTTTATGGTATCAGACAACATGATCATACATTGGGGGAAAAATGAAAGAAAATTAGGAGTTGGGCTCCATAAATCTTTGTACATATTTTACATCGTGTGTGTTAAAGACACTCGTAAGTCAGGTTTTAGTAGTTTATCGCACACAAGTATAGCTACATATATTATTGTATAATGGTTTCAGAAATCTTGCAGTAGCACATGCTAAATATTTGTTTTAAGAAGTCAAGACGATGTGTATCGACACTCAATCAAATAATAAACAGAATGTATTTTAACTTCGCGTAAAAAGAATAAAAACAGAGAATGTCTTATTTATATTTCATTGTTTATTATTTTTTATTGTTTATTATAAATGATCTCATCAGAAATATATAAAAAATTTTATTTTCAAAAGTTTTCATTATTCAAAATAACAACATGAAAATAGTTTAAAACATTTAATACAAAAGCATTGTAATATAATGTATTTGTATAATGTAACTCAATTTAATAAACTACAAAATAATTAACAGCAAGATTGCAAACAATAATATTCAAATATTAATATCAATCATATTTTTTCTTTTTGATTATTGTTATAAATAAATTTGTTATATAAGATATTATTTAAATATTATATATATTTTAATATTATTAATTGAATTTCATAGTTTAAACTAGATATATGAAGTATACATTTTTGTCAAAATAATCATTTTTAAATATAATATTATTTAAATGAATCTCTATTTATTAATTTAAAAAATAATAAATAAATATAACATTATCTTATAAATCTTGAATATATGTGTCTGCTACTTCATTATGATCTATCATTATCTTTATTATGTACTTTACATATTTAGGCAATAATATTTGTAAAAAAATATTATACAGGTATTGGATATTAATTTCAGGATATTGATTAAATATATAAATAAACTATTATGTACATATATTGATCACAGATACATAACTTTATATTGTCTTTTCTTATGTAATAATGATAACATATTGAATAAAACAAATAATATTAAAATATTTAAGAATATATAACAAATGACGAACTATTTGAGTGACGAACGCATCCTTATCTTCTAAAAACAAATTTTCTCTTTGTAAATCATGAATTACATGTGAAATAATACATATAGTAAGCACAATGTGGATTGTGTCGCCAACCAATAATATTGTTCTACGTGACATTTAATTGTGTTAGCGAATATTGTTAAGAAATAAATCCTATCTTAACAAATTATAGTAATATCATTTATCCTTGTATTATTCTTAAAATGATTTTTAGTTTTTTAAAATATAAAATATTGTAATTAATTAAAATTTTTATTTTGAAAGTTGTTATTTTGAAAATTATTATAAATTATTCATTATATTGCAACTTAGAGGTAAACAAATTTCAAATTTTGTTAAACTCTGCATAATAATATATATTAATATGATATAATTATGCAAATATTCTTATTATTATAGTTTTATACATATATTTTATATATAAAACCATTAATATTTAATAACAAATGAAACATGATTACTTTATGTATATTAGTATTGACAATTTTGTGTATCTAATATATAATGCTAGTAAACATCTGTCAATAAAATGATTTCTTATTTTTAATTTATTTTTAATTATATATAATGTGACATTATTTAATATTTTAAGAAATTTGACATAGCTATCTATCTTTGTACACCAGCAATTTATATTTGTTAAAGAAGCAATATATTATCTGACATTATTAAAAAATGATTACAAATTTGTTTTTATATATATATATATATATATTATATAATATATAAGTATATATATATATAATAAAAACTATACAGAATACATAACATAAAATATTAATTGAAAAATTTGAACATTAATATTCAAATAAGTTAAAGATATTTATATAAACATACCTAATTTTAATTTTATTTAATATAGTCAAAAAAAAATTTTAATTTTTTTAAAAAGTAATGAAATACAAAGAAATAATTATTATATATATGTTATAATATTAATAAAAAATTATAATTTGTGTAAAAAATAAAAAGTTTATACAATAAATGAATAATTTTAAGAAAAAATTGTATAAAATCATCAAAGACAAGTAAATTAAGCAAATAATTTTATGGATTGCTGAATGAATTGATTAATTATATATATACCTTTTTGTTTAACAATATTATGTTCCTAATAATAAATTATTCAAATAACAATACAAATAAGATACAGAAAATGTTTAATAATATTGAGCGTAAAGATATGCTTTTAATTCTATATGTCAACATGGAGGTGAACTAGATGTTGGCGCAGTATCAACAGTTTGTGTCGAAGTTGATGCAACTGTTGATGACTTTGTTAATCTTCGTTTAGCTAACAAAAATTGTCCCATTAATTCATGATGAGCTTCTAGTCGTTCGATACAATGTAGACATGCCGTTTTAGGTAATGGGTCATTCATGTTTACCTATATGACAAAAGTATAAAAATTATATATTTCTAAATTTTTAAATTAAATTTATTTATTAATATATAATATTATTATTATATATTAATATTATTTATATATTTACACATATATTTTAAAAAATTAGAAACTTTGTTTACATATAAAAGTTCTTAAAATATATAATATGTATATAATATAATAAATAAGTAATTTAAATTAATTTTTAATAAATTAATATAATAATTATATTTAAAAAACTTAATAAAATCATAATAAAATAAACTTTTTTTTATCATGATGTACAATTTTTAATCTTTAAATTATTATATTTGAGTCAATATTGATAAATATGGTTAAAAATTTTATATAAAAAAAATTAAAAATATAACAAGCTGAAATCTTATTTAGTCATATATAAAATATACAAGATAAAAATTTTATTAACAATGATATTGATAAAAATGATTTAAAAAAATATAAAAGTACATAATTAATTTACCGTAATTGGGAGATAAGCATTTATTTTTTCAGCAAGTTTCATTCTTTCACCCTCTTCACCGTATATGTGGATCACGAAACGGTTCATTTTGCTGCAAAGTCTACATATAAAACCCGTGATCACAGCTTTATCTGTGCTACCCATTTCAATTATTTACTAAAATTTATTTTTTTATGTATGATACTTATCGACACCCTATAACCCGACACAAGTCAATAACTTCACACAAAAATTACTATTCTATAAATCGCACAAGATGTTATGCTTCTTTCGAGATTGTTTATCATAGTTCTGAATAACTGGCGCTACAAGCACTGTATTTCTACCATACCATATCAAAATTTTGTAGAGAAAATTGCTTACTCTTCCTTGATATTATAAATTGAATATATAGTCATTTAGTTTAATTAAATAATATTTTTAATTAAATAATATTATATAATAAATATAAAAAATTGAAAATGAATTGTTATAATATATTTAAAGTTTACTAATATTTTAATAATTAAAGATTATGAAGGAAGTTTTAAAGGTTATAAATAAAATTAAAAGAATTGATAAATTAAAATTGTTTTAAATTAAGTTTCTAGCATTGATTATTTTTTAAAGTTAATATTTGATTATTGTAATAATAATATATTTATTTTATATATAATAAATAAAAATAATTTCATTTATTATTATTTTTGTTTATTCTATTTAAACAATTTAAAGTTATTTGATATAGTTTTAATAACATTTATTTTTTGCTATATAAATTATTGCTAATAAGATTATTTGTTATAATATCATTATATTTAATCATTTGTTTAATATCATTTTATTAATTATATTTATTTAATTATATATATCATCACTAATTATCAATAAATAGTTAATTATTAATAATCATAATTTTTTGAAAAATTTATATATTTAGTAATATATATACACATATATAATGTATTATAATTTTTATTAATATTACAAACATAAATTATAAATAAATTATATATTTTATCAATCAAATCTATAATTAAATAATTAAACAAATATTAAGTTACAAAAAATAAAATTTAATTAATATTTAATTTTATATCGCTTATGTACATAAAAAAAGATAAATTTTTGATTTGTATAATGTTAATAGTAGTATTTGAAGTACTGATACAATAATTTATATATCATATTACTTCAATAAAATATGGCGACGATCAGCTGTCTTCTGTCATAATGACATTCATATTGATAAGCATAAGATTAAATTTTTTAGGAATTATTTAAATAAGATACATTCGTAAACTACAATAATAAAGTGAAATAGTTTTACGTTATTATATTATTTTTTGTAAATACGAAAAATTTACAAAAAATAGAAAGCTATTTACTGCTGTTCATCTGAAGTAAGCGGCAAGTGAATGCAGCTGCGTAAAAAAGCAATATGGTGACTAACGAATTAATCAAGTGTTGAGGATAATCAGAATACAAATGTTTAATAATATTACCAACTTTTGCAATGGATGGTGGTGAAATTGAGTGATGAACTTAACGTGATTAAAAGCCTTTCAGAGGCTAAAGGGAAGAAAACCATGTGCGATGTATGTGTTGACTTTCACGATCTTCTGCTCTCCTGTAAGCAAAATGCACAATATTTTCATATTAACCTATTGTACTCGGGCATGTTGTAAATTTTTGTTTTGTATCATCATCTAATATTTTAATATAAATAATTTAGAAAAAGAATTACTATAAAAATTATTTTTATAATTATATTTAACTTTATATTATAAAATTTCGTTTATAACATTATAATGTATAACCTCATCGTTTATATATAATTTTAAAGCCTATTAATACACGAATATATTTCAATATTAAATATATAAAATAATAAAATAATTAAATAAGTTATATTTTACAAAAATCGTAATTATTATTAAAATTAAGATTAAATATTTGAAATAAAAAAAAAATAGTAGTAACATAAGAATGTTTTCTTGATTTTGTTTATAAAATTTTTATATTGTTTTTAACTTATAATTTATATTTAGATGATGAAAGATCATCAAAGGAACAAGATGGATTGGGATTACTTTGTATTTCGGATGTGGATACAACATTACATTATGTTAATCAGTGGGTGCAAAGGTCTGATTTTATTTTTGTTTTTTAAACTTTATATAAATTTTTATACAAACTATATATATATTAAATTTTTAATATAATCGTATTATTTCTGTTTTAAAAATTTTTTTTCATTTATTTTTATAGACAATGCATGTGCTGTTATCGAGAAATAAAAAATTTTGATCGATTTATAAGACTAACACAAAGTGTTGTATTATGTACATTACAACAATTACAAATTATACAACAAAATGGTCAGCAAACAAAAGTATTATCCAAAGATGAAAAAGAAGAAGAAAAAGCAGATGAAAATAAAATAGAAAACTCTGATTTTGCACAAACAGAAACACAAACAAAACAAAATTGGTCTCAACAAGATAGAGAAAAACTATTCCATCTTCTTTCAAAAATATTTTTATTAAATTTTCCTCTATATATTGCAATGAAACATAGTGGTGCAATTAATCCATTAGCTCCAGTAAAAGTAATATATTATAAATAAAGTTAAATAAATTTGTTAAAAATTTATAAATTTGTTAAATATATTATATATTTATACATTACTTTTTTATTATTTTGAAGGATGAAGGAGGATATTGTGAACCTCATGACCCAGAAGTGCCAGCTCCTTTAATTAGAGCAGTTTCTATATTTTGTCATCAAGGTGGTTTTAATTTAATGTCTGCTTGTTTTGATATGGAAAACACATTACCTGTTAGTCTTGCTCATTCAATGGTTGCAGTGATTTGTAATTTAAAACTTTGGTTGAATTATGGTAGTGTTATTCAGCTCTTTATACCATTACGTAGTCGTGTTATGAAATATATGTGTCGCTTAGCAGATAAAGAATTACGCACACCAGCAGTTAGAACAATGGCAGGTAAATTTTGAAATAAATAAAATTAAAATAATTTGATATATTAATTTTCAATTATGAATTAATAGTTTTTTACACTTAGATTTCATGTGGAGTGCAGTAAAGGATCCTATTGATGCTGTTTTACCAAGTTTTGATCGTGATGGATTGGATTTAGCATTTAAATATTTTACTAGTACAACTTTAACAATGAGATTAGCAGGAATAGCTCAGATAAATGCTCATATTACTGCATTCAATGAACTTTGCAATAGTGAAACTGTCGCTGAAGTGGAACAAGTGGGCCATGCCTTAGCAGCTTGGTTAACAGAAAATAATATAATAGCTCATATATTTGGACCAAATTTGCATGTAGAGGTTATTAAACAAAGTCATATTGTACTAAGTTTCTTAGCTATGGAAGGTAGAATCACATGTTCGGATATGGATACTATGTGGCAAGCTGCACAATTAAAACACTGCGGTCGTCCAGTATATGATTTATTGGCACCCTTAGTAAAACATTTGGCTCCAACTCCAGTTTTACATTTATACTCTTTGTTAGGAAAATTGGAGCCAAAAGACCATACAGAACAAAGTTTATTCCTGGCATCTGCTTTGATAAAATTTATTTGGACAGCAGGTGGTTCAGGTTATCCAAGAGGTTTATCTATAAAAAACAGAGAGATTTTAAGAGGTAATAATGGCATTGGTGGTAGTAGTACTAGTGATCCTAGTGGAATAGATGGAAGCAGTCCAGATGAGGATGAAGAAGAACCTAGTCCTGCACCATCAGAAGGACCATCACCACGAAAACAAGCAAGAGGTGATAGTAGTGATGGGGAAGGTATGCTGCATATATAATTGAAACTTTTATTTTTAAATTATATGACTTAATAATATATATTAATAATACTATAATTATATAACATAAATATTAACAGGTCCATTTAAAGCAAAAAGTATGGGCACAACAATTGTACAAACAAGTTCAAACGAAGGAGAAGATCCTACAATAGAAAAATCTGAATGTTTTGCTGAATCGATAAAAGATTCTACATGTAATATACAAGATGATATAAAAGAAAAACAGAGTGGATCAGATGCAGAAGCAGATACAGAAAAATCTAATACAGAGGAAACAGTTGCAATTGAGAAAAGAAAGAAAAAAGTATTAAGAAAACGGAAAAAACCTCAAAAACGTTCATTAGTTACTGTAGATAAAACATTAGAAGGTATCGTTAATGAAGAAAATAACATAAAGACTAAAGATTTAATGTTAGATATGAAATATAGGCCGGAAGATGTTTTAAACAGTACTTTAGATACTGGTGGATTAGTTTCTATTGATGATCCAAAAAATGTTGATGCATTAGATCGTGTAAAGCAACAAGCAATGGCTTTAGATCCAAGTGATCAACAAGTTCCAACAACAGCAACACTTTTAAGAAGAGCTAATAAAAATAAATATATGTCATTAGTAGCACATAATGTAGATCGAGCTCCTGATTCTGCAGATACTTCGCATGATGAAGATGATAGTGATGTAGCTGGTGTTCTTGCAGCAGCAGATGGACCTGGTGCTGTTATATCAGAACTTGCAGGTTTAGTACATGCGACTGGACCTACATTTTTACCTTCCGGATTAGACGAAATGCTTTCAGATGAAGAAGGATCTTATAGTAGTAGAATATCTAATAAAAGTGAAAAAAATATGGCAGATTTTGATGGAGAGGAAAGTGGTTGTGAAGAAGAATTAGCTCAATTAGCTGCACGTCATTTAACAGCTATACAAATGCAAGCTTATCATCCTCATCATTCTCATCCAACAATGACAATCAGACGCTCTGTTTGTCGTCCTCCACAAGTAAGAAGTATTCGCCAAACAGTAACACGTGTTAGTTCTCAGTTCAACTTGGATACTGTATGTAAAGCTGGAAATACATTATTGTGGGATCTTTTACAAGATGATAAAATTGGTCAATTAGGAGAAGGTTTAGCTTTGGAAGCTGAAAAAGCTTTGTGTAATCTTCTTTGTTTCAATGTTGATCGATTGATACCTATGAAATTTATAGAAGGTTGTTTAGAAAATCTTGCAACTAACCGTTCTGTAGTTGTATCTTTAAGATTATTACCTAAATTACTTGCCAGTTTTCAACAATTTGGTGCAATGGATGCACATACAATAACAACATGGGCTGATCGTGAACGTGGAATGATGAAACACTTCTTTAATAATCTGAAAACATATACTAGTATAGGGCCAAAAAATAGTTTATATTCTCATCAAACGGAAATACAAGTTAGATTACAATTTTTATCTTCTATTTTTTCACCTTTAGGTTCACCTGATTGTTTTCGTCTAAGTCTTGAACAGGTGGACATATTATGGCAATGTTTGTCACAAGATTCTACGTGTGCAGATGAATTATTTAGTTGGTTGCTTAGTCAAGCAAAATCAACAGAACAACATGCACTTGGAATGGATACACTTAAACATTTATGTATGCGTAAATTACCAAGTTTGCCACCTGAAACTATTAGTATGACAGGCCTCAGTCTTTTTCAACAATTGTGTAATTTAGCTCGTTTAGCTGCTGCACATTTGGACAGACCTTTAAGAGATGTGGATTCAGTTGGTATGGATTTCTTGTGGAGAATTGCATTAAAAGCAAAAAGTACAGATGTCAGTATGGCAGCTATACAATACCTAAATGGATATTACATGTCTAGACAATTAACTCAAGAAGCAGAATTTGTTTCACAATGTATGACTCACCTTGCTGCAGCTAGTGCTGATCTGGAAATAAATGAAGAAGCTAGTTTACGTTGTATACAAAGAGCTTTGTTATTATTAAGAACACATTTAGAAGCATTCCGAAAACGGTATGCATATCATTTGCGACGTTGGATACTAGAGGGTAGAGGTGCCGGTAGTCATGTAGCTATGAATACTTCGGAAAAAGGTCAACAGTTAAGAATATTTGTACAGCCTGCAGGAATTCCTGAAAAAACAAGTTTCACTCTTCTTAGTACTGATTATGTAGCTGATTTAAGAGCTGAAGTTGCTAAGTGGTGGGATGATACTCAAAATAATCAAGAAAAATCATCATCCAATACAAATGCGGGTCAAAATAATAGTTCAGTACTAGGTTCTTTACTTACTGATGGTCCAATTAGGATGATTACACAAGGTCAAGAATTAACTATTGATTTTGATGAAAAGACATTGCAAGAAATGGGATTTAAAGATGGTCAACTAGTATTCATTTCTCCTGGTGCTGGTCGAGGTAATGGTACGGGTAGATGTAATAAACGAGATGTGGATTCACCATCTCTTTTGCCACCACCTCCTCGAGAATCTTTACCGACTTTATTGTTATTACGTCCACAATATTTTGAACAATTATTTACATTAATGAGAACTTTAAGTGCTATGAAAACAATTGTCAAAGGAGGACAGGAAATTCCTCATACAAAAGCCCAAGTACTTTCGAGAAGAGTTTGGGATACATTAACTTTACTACCAACTAGTCCAACCTTATTAAGAGGATTTCAAAAATTGGGAGAAACAACCTTGCTAGAATTATTAGATCCTGCTAGTCCTCAAAAACTAATGTATTCTTTATATATAGTAGAATCATTAAGTAGACGTAGTACAACGAATCAATCTTCTGTTGTGAATTGTACATCTACTGCATCTGGTAACGAAGGTGATGTCGATACAGACGATACTCATGAAGACAAAGAAAAAGATATTACTTGGTCCACATTATTTGTTCAACATGGAGGTTTACGTCATTTATTTGATATTTTTATGTCTGGTTGCTTGGAACAAGGTGATGGTAGTGAATGGCAGCAGGACTGTCTTGCTAGTTTATTAAAACAACTCTGTTATTTGGGTGTTGTTAAAGAAGAAAAAAAACGAAATAAAGCAGATAAATTGCTTGTACCTAAATTAAGCGAAGTGATGCTTTCAATGATGAATGTTGAAGCTGTTATGTCTCGAATAACAAGTATATTAAATGAAGCATCTTTACCAAGAGATCCAAATCATTACAAAACAGGACTTTTTGGAAGATCACAAGTTATACATTATACTATGGCTTTATTGGTTTGTTGGGTACACAGTAATGAAACAGTTAAGCAGTATCTTTTTTCATCTTCAGAACCATTTGGAAAAACTTGGTTAAGAAGATTAGTATTGGAAGATCCTGAACCAGCAGTGAGAAGAGAAGTTTGCACAGCCTTATATAAATTATGTTTAGGAACTACAGGATTTGAAGATGAAAATTCTATTAATTCCAATTTAATTGTACCAATGTTAAATACTTTATTGGAACACCTTGTAATTGCTGAAGCAATGCAACCTTCTCATCGAAAACCAGATTTACCATTACATTTACATCCAGTACTTGATGATGGAAAAGAACCATATGGACCTGCTTGTAGAGATTATTTTTGGCTTGTTTGTCGATTAGTTGATTCTCTTCCAGAAGAAGCTATTAAAGAAGGTTCAGATGATTCTAATTTAACAATAGATCTTGAAGCTTTAGCAATAAGAGTAATTGATTCACTTTTAAATAGAGATCATCTTGAGACACGACACAATACAGTAGAAGATGATGGTTTAGTTGGATTATTAAACCTTACTTGTAACATTATGACACATAATCCACCTTGTAAACAAGGGAAAATTGGACAAAATTTACTACATGAAGTATTCGATTTTTTATTTGCATTGCCTAATCCTCGATCAAAACATGTACCAAAATGTAAAAGTCAAGTTTCCAGATCAGCAGCTTTTGACCTTTTAGTCGAACTTGTAAAATCTGCTCCAGATAATTATAGAATTCTTCATGAAAAATTACTAATTCAACATAAACCTGGTCCTCATTCTCCATATCCATGGGATTATTGGCCACATGAAGATGGACGTTCTGATTGTGGATATGTTGGTTTAACTAATTTAGGTGCTACTTGTTATATGGCTAGTTGTATGCAACATTTGTATATGATGCCACAAGCACGTGTCTCTATATTAGGAGCTGATTGTAATAGAGCAAATAAACACCAACTTACATTAAGAGAATTACAAAGAATGTTTGCTTATCTTCTAGAGTCTGAAAGAAAAGCATATAATCCTCGAAGTTTTTGCCGAGTATATACCATGAATCATGAACCTCTCAATACTGGAGAACAAAAAGATATGGCTGAATTTTTTATAGACCTTGTATCAAAATTAGAAGAAATGACATCAGATTTAAAAAATTTAGTAAAAACATTATTTTGTGGTGTAATATCTAATAATGTTGTATCATTAGATTGTGAACATGTAAGTAGAACACTAGAAGAATTTTATACTGTACGTTGCCAAGTGGCTGATATGAGAAATCTTTATGAAAGTTTAGATGAAGTTACAGTTAAAGATACTTTGGAGGGTGATAATATGTATACATGTTCACAATGTGGTAAAAAAGCAAGAGCAGAAAAAAGAGCATGTTTTAAAAAATTACCACATATATTGTGTTTTAATACAATGAGATATACATTTAATATGGGAACTATGTCAAAAGAAAAAGTAAATACACATTTTAGTTTTCCATTAAGATTAGATATGTCTGGATATGTCGAAAAAAAACTTATACCACAACATTATCAAGAAGAAAAGAAAGCTTTTGAAAAAAGAAAATCTGAAAGTGATTGTCAATCAGAATTAAATGATGATGATGGTACAGAAATGGAACATTATCAGTATGATTTAATAGGTGTAACAGTTCATACTGGTACAGCTGATGGTGGACATTATTACAGTTTTATTAGAGATCGTACATCTCCTAATAAAGATAAATGGTTTTTATTTAATGATGCAGAAGTTAAGCCATTTGATCCAAATCAAATAGCAGCAGAATGTTTTGGTGGAGAAATGACAAGTAAAACCTATGATTCTGTTACAGATAAATTTATGGATTTTAGTTTTGAAAAAACAAACTCAGCATACATGCTATTTTATGAATGGTGCACTGATCCTGGAGATCAAGCAAAAGAAGAAGAAGCTACTGTTTCAAGTCCAAATGGACGACAATCTTCTTCATTGATTCATAAAAATACTAATAAATTACCACCATTAGAACTAAATAAAGAACTTGAAGATTGGATATGGCAAGATAATATGCATTTTTTACAAGACAAAAATATATTTGAACATACATACTTTACATTTATGTGGCAAATATGTGGATATATACCACAAACATTATTCTCTATACAATCTGATATAACAGAAATGTCAGCAGACCTTTCAACATCGTTTTTTATGGAGACTTTTATTCATGCCAAGGAAAAACCAACAATGGTGCAGTGGGTAGAATTGTTAACAAAACAATTTAATGGTTCAGCTGGTGCATGTGCTAGATTTCTTGAAAAAATGGCTGGAGATTCATGGTGGCCAATTCAAATTCTAGTCAAATGCCCTAATCAAATGGTAAGACAAATGTTCCAAAGGTTATGTATTCATGTGATACAACGTTTGCGCGCTACTCAAGCACCTTTATATCTTCTTTGTGATGAAGAAAATGACGTAAATACGGTTGGCACACGATCATGCGTGACAAGATTTGTAAGAATGCTTTTGTCTCTTATGGAACATGCGAAACAACATTTGAAACATCTTACTGAATATTTCAGTTTTTTATATGAATTTAGTAAAATGGGTGAAGAAGAAACGTTATTTCTAATAAGAGTACAAGCTATATCAACTATGATAAATTTTTATCTTGGACACAAAACACATGAATTTGTTGATGCAGTTAGTGAAGAAGAAGAGGAAGAAGAAGTTGTTGCTATGCCAACAGAAAAGTTGAGACCTGCTTCTTTAGACAAAATGATTACCTTAATAGCAACTTTAGTTGAACGTAGTAGAGGATCTGATCATAGGTAAATTTAAAAATTTTAATAATTTGTTAATTTTATTTAATATAAGAATTGCATTACATATTATATTTTTATATTTTAGATTATCATTGTCTCCAATAGATCTTAGTGCTGTAGCAGGAGGTAAAGGGTTTCCCTTTTTATATCAGCAAACACGAGATGTCATTAATCTTAATCAAACACGAAACTTGATACAATCTTTATGTCGTTGGAATGATAGATTAGCAATACATATTATAACAATGATATTTCAAGCTATAACAAAACATACAGATGTTTGCCAACCATTTTTCAAATTATTGACATTGTTAACAGAAAGCTCAGGATTAAGTGGGTTGCCATGTATGACTCAATTGATTTTAGGCAGAGTTTGGGAAGCAGCCAGAGTTGCTCCACATGGAGCATTAGAATGGCTAGCTTTAGCCGTTACAAGAAGTAAACTTGCACATGCTTGGGTATTACAAGGATTAGATACATGGTTACAACATTTTTTATTGGAACATTCAAATCAAAGAGTTCGTTCTGCAGCTGCTTTTCTTCTTGTATCATTGGTTCCATCGACTCATTTCAGACAAGGTTATCGCAGTGCTCATAGATTAGGTTTAGGATGCAATACATCTAGAGAATTACAATTATCCCCAGAAGCTACTTTAATTTTGCATAAAATATATACTGCACTTTTACGATTATTGCAACCTGCAAGACATTATATTGATATACAAACTCATGGTACAATGAAACTCACTGCCTATTTTGCATTACTTACATATTGTGTTATTTCTAAAACAGAGAAGTTAATGGTAAGTATTTCATAATATATAATATATAATATTAAATTTTAATCATTATTATATAATTATTTTATATTTTTATTTTCAGTTCGGACAATATCTGAATGATTTATGGACACTTTTTCATCCAAAACTTTCTGAACCTAGCATTCCAGTGCATCATAATAAACAAGCTGTATTATTATTTTGGTATCATGTTTGTTCTGATTGTCCGGAAAATGTTGCTCTTATACTTCATAATCCTCATATAACAAAGAACATTGCATTTAACTATATACTGTATGTACTATTTATTTAATTCAAAATTGAAATAATATGAAGAAATAATATATTTGAGTTATTAAATTTTATTTAAATTTTAGCGCTGATCATGAAGATCAGGATGTAGTATTATTTAACAGAGTAATGTTACCTGCTTATTATGGTTTATTACGATTATGCTGTCAACAATCACGCACTTTTACAAGACAATTAGCAGCACATCAAAATATTCAATGGGCATTCAAAAATATAACACCTCACCCTACTCAATATTCGACTGTAAGATTTTTATTAATTTAAATTTTATTTTTTTTTTTTATAAAACTTATTTATAAAACTTTTTTATAAAACTTATTTTTAAAAAAAATTAAAAAAAAAATTATTTTAAAATAATTTTTAAAAAAAAAATTTATTTTTTCTTACATAGGCTGTGGATGAACTATTTAAATTAATGCAATTGTTAGTTGCAAGACATTCTGATCAAACAGAACAAGAAGAAGCTGAAATTGCATCATTCAGAAGAGGAACTTTATCTTCGTACTTACAAGGATTAGATGGACGATCATGTTGGGCTACACTTATTTCTGCATTTCGGTATAAATATATATTTAATAATATATTTTTTTATTTATATATATATATATATATATATATATATATATATATCAATTCAAAACAAAAATTAAAATATTTATATTATGACTTTTTATTGGCTTTTATATTATAAATTGGTATATTTAATCAATTTTTTACAGTATTCTGATTGAATCAGATGATGATCGACTTTATGTTGTATATAATGGAGGATTAAGTATGGCTCTGGAAGCATTTCATATGTTGCATATCATGTATCATGAAGCCACAGCATGTCATGTTGCTGGTGACTTAGCTGAACTTATAGCCATTATTGTGGAACTTGTACGATGCATCAGAACTGCTAGAGATGGACCTGATGCAAGAAATATATTAGCAAATTGTAAAGAATGGCCAGATATTCTACGAAAATTAGCAACATTGTTAAATACATACAATCCTCCAGATATGAGAAATCTTGCTATAGATCTTTTGAAAGAACTTGTAATGCTTGTTCCTGCTGAAGCAATCTCAATTTTAGCACCATTGCTATCACACTGCCATGCAGCTCTTCAAGAATCTCATGCTGCTGTTCCACCTGGTCCTTATCTTCCAAGAAGATCTACTCCTCCAGGAAAAATGCCTACTCGACCTGCTAGACCAATGGTTCAAATGGCAGTACCACATTCTCAATTAGAAGCATCAAAAGGAGTAGATCCAGAATATGATAATGCTTTACTTGAATTTTATTTACCATATCATGAACTCATTGATGTAATGTGCAGATTAGCAATTAATAACGATTGTATGACAGATACACTAGTTAATCTGAGTGCTATGTTAGGGTTTGAAGGTAAATATTATTTATTGTCTAAAATTTGGGAAGTAAAATAGTTTATAATAATTATTTGATTACAGGTGTTCCGTTACACTTAGCCTTATTTCCTAGATTATGGTTAGATGTTCATGCTGCTACACATATAGACAGAAAACATATTGCATCTCTTCTTTGTTCTTCCTATACAGTGGATTATGTAGATGCTGTGTTATTAGATGAAAGATCGTCGTTAGGGATACCGGCAATTCATGCTTTTCTCAAGACCTTCTTTCCAAAACTTGCTAACCATGTATTGACTGAACAAACTTGCTTACTTATTGACAATTTAGTTAGTTCTATGGTGGCAATGGTGGAAGCAGTAGATATTCAAGCTTCTGCGCATAGATTAACGGGAGATTTAAGAGCCTTAGCTCTTGTTTACAATAGCAGTACAAGACTGAAGCCACCAAGTAGTTTGTTACCAGCTTTAGAAACGTTATTGTCTCGAACCAGAGCTATTAAAGTAAAAGAGTCTAATCAACAGGAAGTAGAAGCTCCTACGAAAAAACGTAAATTTATGGTGAATGAAAATAATGAAACTAATGATAAAGAATTACATTTACCAATTAAAGAATTTAATGAGCAAAAAAACGTTTCTAACATAAACATCGAAGAAAAAGACAAAATAGAAGTAAATGATATGACTTCTTCTGATTCTGGAGATGATAAAACCATATCAAGAAACAATATTCAAGCAGAAAATATTTCTACAAACATCAGTACAATATCTCCGAGTTTAATTGATACTGTGACAACCAATAATTGTACGAATCAATTGCGATGTTCGTTGACTAATGTTTCTTGGTTTGAAATGTTGGAAAAGACGATTCTTGATTTGCAAACAATTGTGCAATTGCAAGCAAAAAATAACTAATTCTCTACATGTTTTGAATGGTGCTTTTATTATAGAAGCATATAATACAGGACTAAGTTTACATATAAATGTGTGATTCTTTAAAATAACAAGACGAAAATTCAAGATCTAAATGGACAAATTTTAGTGCTCTTATGTTATTAAAAAATGATACATATATTACTATATATGTATCAAATGCGATTTATTTTCCAAATGTAGGTAAATAAGATATTTGTTGCCTATTTAAGTTATATTCAAAAAGGAAAGAAAAAAAAATCATCAATTTGAAGTGAACAATTTTCATTTTATATAATAAATGTTCGTTAGTGTTGTGAGATTATTTATCTCCTCATAATATTCATGTACACTTATACACAATATAAAACTACCCAGTATTTAATAATAGAAGTTGTGAAAAAGTTTGTGAATAATTTAAGAAACATAATTAAAACTTTTGTTAAAATTATAAGTCTTTCCATATTTAATTTTTCGACATATTACAGATTTTTTTCATTCTTTAACATAAATTATAAAATAATAGTATTTTGTCAATTTTTTAAATTGTATATTTTTAAATATTATTTACATATTTATCTTTAAATAATTTGTCACATTGTAATATTTTCATCATACTTTTAATATTTATGAATAATTAATTATATAATTAATTGTTCTATATATATAAAATTATAGACAATTTCACATTTATTCAACACAACTTTCTAAACTTTACATATATAATTACAACATATATAATATTACATTTTTTATGTTTAATGTCCAAATAATAAAAAAAATTTATCATTTAGATAAATAATATTAATTATTTTGATACATTTATTTCTGATATTGTAAATATGTTTTGTTATATTTTTAAAATAATTTGTTTATTTGAACAAAATTTTTAAAGACATTCATTTATATTTTGGACTGCAATCATTTTGATTATTGAAACTATATTTCACATAATTTGTTTGCAAAACTTAATTATTAAACATATAAAAACATTATTAAAATTTTATTTTATAAAGATAAATTTTAGTATTCATTTAATATATTTTTAATTATTTTTCGTATTATCATAATAACATTTATAATTATCGCAATTAAAAAGTATTTGAAATATTGGTATAAAGTATTTTTTGTTTATATAAGAATTACAAATATCTCACATCACAAATGGACAATTTTATCATTAAATTTCCAAAATATTTGTTAAAAATCAGCAAAATATTATTTAAATGTAATTTTCTTATAATGTATAACAAACTTGGAAACATATCCATATAAACTTTTATGTATGCGCTTAATTTACATGCACTGCTTTATTATATTTATTATTATTACATATTATATATATATATATATATATATATATATATATATATATATATATATATATATTATATAATAACTGCTATTAAAAAAAAGAGGAAAATATATATATATATATTTATTGTTTTTTTTACTAATTTGTTACATAAACAAGTTACTTTATCGCCATTTGTCAAACATTTTTGGGAATTTATGTTCAAGAAATAATTAGTATAATTAAATTTTAATTTTTATCCTTTCAGTAATTTTGTATTATAAAAAACAAATGCGGGCTAGGATTTTTTGAGTTAGTCTAATTGCTCAGTAAAATAATATTTCTAACAATAAATTACAATATATTTAACAATATATTTCAAGAAATATATATTTTTTTAAGTATTGGATATATTGATATATTGAAATAAATAAGTTAGTATATCAGATCAGTAATTTTGCTAGAAATATTAAATCCCAATTATTTAACAAAATATGTTTCTTAAAGTATTTTCATTTTAAATTATTTTATTCAACTCTATAGCCTAATATACAATTTAGATACAAACTCATAATTTATTTTATATGCTTGATATAAAAATATATACATGTTTTCATCATAGCTTATTATTAGACGATGGCACTAAAGTATAACTTGTCCATATTAAGATTCAAGAATCATCACGTGTATTTTTGATTTCGACAATATATTACAATAAGAAATGATTGAAAAGAGAAAGCAATGAATGTTAATAATAAGATTATATGATATTCTTGTGCGATATGTTTATTTCTTTGTCATCTTAATGTTAATTAATTAATTAATAATCATTTTGAAAAGTATTTTGTAGTTTACCTATTTATGAAACATACTTTTAAAAAAATCAAATTAAGGGATTAAATATAATAGCAATTTTATGATAGAATAAATCATGATTTTTTGGGTGCATTTTAAGATGAACTACAAATTCTAGAAACAACTACCAATGATTATATGATTATTAATTAACTTTTGTGACAGTTATTAAGAAATTTAATAAGTATTAATGATAAAAAAAATGAAAAAATAGAAATGTGATTAAGTCAAAGTTTCTTTACTATTTTCAATCATAATATTATCTTTTAAAATCTTCGTATCTTCTTTTCAACGTATTATTATTTAGTAAATGTAAGAAGAAAAACAGATAAAATATGTTCAATAGTTTTACAAAAATTCAAATGAATAATTGTGTCCATATAATTAATATCGCATAATGTCTCAAATGTATTTCTAATGTTTGACGTACGTATTTGTGATCAAAATACTGTGATTAGTGTTGGTAGATTTATTCGCTGGTTGCAACAAACATGAATAACAAGCGTATTATACACGCACATACAGTATAATGAATTTTTCACTAAATCAAGTATTTTTAACTTTTACGTGCTGGCAGTGATTTATTGAGTTCAATAAAATCATAAATATAATCGAAAATAAGCTAAAAATAAGAAAAAGAAGAGAAAGAATAAAGAATGTAAAATCATATAAAATTATATCCAAAAAAAGCATTTATATTTACTTTTATTCATTAAAAGCAACAAATGCCTTTGTCTCATGAAACGCGTTTCGATAATCTTCATATTTATAAATAAAAAAAAGAAGTACATGCGATAAACGTTTGTGCTTTTTAATAATTCGGAGATGGTTAAGACTGTATAAAAAATATTTGAGGCGATCTTATAATACTTTTGTCATTTTATTAACCTTCCGAAAATATTAAACTATAACATCAGATTTATATCTTTAGCATGTGTTTATGTTTATGTATTCATTTATATATTTAAGGTGTATAGTTTTTGATCAATAATAAATAAAATCTTTTCATTTTAAATTTTGCATATGAAAACAGTTTTATTTTTTAAAATTTCGTTTTGTGCATATGCAAAAAATTGTGTTGAATTAATATTTTATATCTTTATGATATGATTAATCAAACTGTGAAAAATAAATTTCTGGAGTTTATTAAAAAAAGAAATTTATCTTAATAATTTTTTAATTTAATTAATTTGAAATAAAATTAACTATTTAATTTAATTAATTTGAAATAAAAAATTTAAGAAAATTTAATAAGAAATAAAAAATTTATTCGTAAGTTTTTTAATTTATTATATTTTTATTTAAAAAAAGAGATAAATTTTCAAATACAAATATTATTATATATTATCATGTAATCTATTTTGATCATTTTATTTTTTTTATTGATAATAATGGTGATATACGCCATGTTAATATAGAATATTGGATAAATGACTACATAGTAGTATATAGTATTTACTTCTTGCAACAGTTTGTTATTTCTAATTGATGATAATTTTCTAAATATTTTTTTAATTTTTTTTTAACAAGATATTAAGTAATACAAAAATTCAACATTAAATAATAAGTGCTAAAAACAAGTTGATTATTTATTCATGATGGATAGTACGAAATCACCTATGGATAACCTCTTTAACATGCTATCAAACTTTAGTGCAGGTCATGAAAAAGCATTAAAACAAGGCATTTATAATGCCGTGGCATTGTTTCTCTTGTGTCTAATTTCAGCGGCTGGGTACGGATTATATATTATATTGAAACCATTTGTAAAACCTTTAATCTGGGCTTTATTATGTGGCTCTGTTTTATTCCCTTTCAAATGCTCATTAACTACGATCGTACAGTCGTGGTTTGAAAAAGCAGAAATATCTCGTACGCCTTTAATAATAAATTTAATAATTTTACCTATGCAAATAATAGATAAAGCTTCTGATAGTTTAGGATCATTTTTGTGGAAACAAATGAAATATATTGCTAGTGCATTTTTATTGACAGCATTAGCTTTAGGTATATATCATTATACACCTACTATATTAAGTTGTCTCATATGGAGAATATGTTTGATATTTAATATTATTTTTGGATTTTTTATAACAACTTGCAATACTATTATGGTAATTTTTAATTGTTTAAAAAATGTTTTATAAAATATGTATTTTTATCAATATTAGTGTAATTTTTTCAGATTACATTTATACTTCTTGGATATTTATCTATATTATATATTTATTGGACACCAAATAACTCTATTCATTTTCGTTTTACATCGTTTGTTATGTGGTTCATAATTAGTTTATATGTTTCTAATATATTAGGTGCTTATCAAATTATTGTATTTATAACATTACAAATACTATATTTAATAGGATTTATTTATGAAGTAGTACTTATTATGGAAAATCAAGAATTAGAAGATAAACATATGACATTTATGGAAGCAATATCTTTTGCATTAACAAATAATTTAACTACAGATATACAGCAAAGTTCATTTTCTTCATCTTTCAAAAATGAAAAACTTATAAAAGATACTAATGAAAAAAATATAGATAACAAGACAAATATAGATAAGAAAACTGAATACCAAGAAACAAAAACAAAATTTTCCAAAAAATCAATGTCATTGGATGCAAATAATAGAACTGTAATGAGCAATAAATTGCAACCTCTTACTAATTCTATGTCATTACGTGATCGTTATTTGTTAAGAAGATTAAAAACAGAATTACGAATATCTATAGATATAGAAAATGATAAAGTTGATACTGACAAATATATGTATGGTACATTATATGCTTGCATAGGTATGCTTTTTTGGAAACATAGATGGATGATATATATATTGATTATTCCTATAGCTTTTTATATCATTAAACAACTTAGTAATTATTTTGGATTATGGAAAATGATTGAAAATCAATACAATATTATAAAACAAATTATAAAAGCATGGTGTATAGAAAGACATCAAGCTCTCTTACCAGCTAATATTAGAGGTTTATATAAATTTGGAATCATAATTGATGAAAAATTAACAAAAGTTTTAAAAGCTTCAGTTGATTCTGTAGTAACAATTGCTGTGATTTTTGGATTACTTATATTTACTACTTGTACTTCTATTTTTATAACAATACAGGTAAAATGAATTTATTATAAAAATTATTTTGCATATTTTACAGATAATTATATATTATTATATTTTTTTTAGGTTTATACAGAAGGTATGCATCTTATTCACATTACTGGAGAAATACTTAACTCATCTTTAATGAATAATCCAGATATTGATTGGTTACCTGAACACTGGGAAGATTCAGTTAATAGTGTATTAGATAATGCTTATACATATGGACGGAGTGCTATTTCTGATGGAGTAAGATATATATATATTCTTATTATTGATAAATATATCTTAATAATGACATATATGTGATATAACATGTGATATATATGTAATATAGATAAAAAGTTTAGTAAGAGATCTAGATGCTGCTAAGGCTGATCAAATGGAAAAAAAAGTTTTAGAACTTTGGGATAGACTTTATCAAGCATGGATGATGTCTAATGCAGATTCTAATTTAATTGGACCTACTGTAGATGTTACAGTGGCTTATTCAGTATGGGAAAGTTTTAAAGAAAGTTTTGGGAAAACACCTTTACGTAAGATTTTGTATTTAAAATAAATATTAATTCTTATTTTTCTAATATTAATTAAAAATTATTTTTTATATATATATTTTTTTATATATTTATATATATTTTTTTTTATATATTAGAATTATTTAACATGACTGGTATACAAAACTTTATAAAAGAAAATATTGGAACTTTTATGTCAGTATTGGATTCCATTTGGAATATAATTAAAGGAAATATGTCTGTGATATTAACAATTTTTACAGAACTATTTTACATTATACTTATGAGTGGAACGGCAGTATTTAACTTTGTTCTAAGCATGGTAATTATCAATCAAAGTTATATATAATTTGAAAATATTTAAAATATATATTATATACAAAAAAATTTTTTTTAAGGTGGTGTTTTTTACAACACTTTTTTATCTTCTTAGTTCTAGTGAAAAAACATATAAACCTGTTGAATTAACAACAGTATTCAGTCCTATTAGTTGTCACAGGTAAATTTTTTAAATAATTAAAATTATTAATATATTTATATTAATATAGTGTAAATTTTTTTATAAAATAAATTTTATGATTTATAAGCACTCTCCAAATTGAGGGGTATGTATAATATATATTATATATATATATATATATATATATATATCGAATTATACAAAAATAGATATTATATAAAAATAGATATAAATATCTAATGTTTTGTAGATTTGCTGTAGCATTACAAGAAGCTGTAATTGGAGTTTTTACCGCAACATTTAAGCTTGCTTGTTTTTTTGGCATGTGGACATGGTTTACACATAATTTATTTCAAGTAAAAATAATTTATTTACCATCAACTTTTGCAACAATACTTGGAGCTGTTCCATTTTTGGATGCATATTTTGCTTGTATCCCAGCTACTATAGAACTCTGGTTTAATCAAGGACCTATGATTGCTATTTTATTTTTCATGTTTCATTTTCTTCCTTGTAATATTGTTGTAACTGAATTCTACAAGGAAATTAAAGGGTATTATAATTTTTATTCAAATAAGCATATTTTATTTATTTATATATAAAATACAATGATTTATATTTATATTTTAGTGGTGGACATCCTTACCTTACAGGTCTTTCTATAGCAGGTGGAATTTTTTGTTTAGGTGTAGAAGGTGTAATTTTTGGTCCATTATTATTATGTTGTATAATGGTAGCAATTAATCTAAGTCGCCGTTACTTGCATTCACCATCAGAAGAAGTTATATCCACATATACAGAAATTAAACATTGATAAAAAATTTTCTAATTAATATTTATTGTTAAATAGTAGAAAAAAAATTAACAAATTTTTATAAATTATTTTATTCAATCTCATAGATTGATTTTTAAAAATATAAGGCTAATAATAAGAATTAATGTTTTAAATTTAAAGCTTAACTATCTGAAATCTGAAATTTATGTAAAAATTAAATTTAAATTATTTCTAAAAATATTTAAATTTTGCATTTTTAAAATAATAGAATATTAAAAAAAATTATTTGTATAATATTGTATTGTATAATACAATATAATACAATATAATAAAAAAAATGTAAATTTATAAAAAAAAAAAAATAATTTACGAAATATGAAAATTTATCTAGTCTTTAAAAAAGTAAAGTTTAGTATTATTTTGCTTATAACAGAAATTATAAATTAGTGCTCTTACTCGAATTTATGGATTGCTATTGAGGAAATATATTCTTAAATAAGAACGAATTCGGATTATGATAAATATTCCGAATATTCAGATATCCAAATAATAAGAATTCTATTATAAGTATATTAATTTATATAATATTATAATATGCTTATATATTTTTTGATCAATTTCTTCAATAGATGTATCTTATTAACAATTAAAAAATTTTAAGAAATTTTTGAAAGCTTACGCTTATTAATATTGTAAATATATTATTGAACTGAAAATATTATAATTATATTATAACTTTTAAGAAGAATTTAAAAGAAAAATTAACACTTTTTATTATATTTCAAAATAATACGTATATATTTAATGTATGATATCTTTAATTTCTTTGTTTATAATATTGTATGTATTGATTTTTCTTTGTTTGATAACTTCAGTATTATTCATATCAAATTTTGTTGTTATTAATTAAAATGTTATTAAAAATTATTGTATGTTTTTAAATAATAACTTATAAACTTTATTATCATTTGAAATTTAAAAATAAATTTATAAGTTAATAATGTCAAATTTAATATATTTGATAATTAGTATAATTTTAATTATATTTATTATTCTTATTGGATTTGAAATTTATTTACATCGCGAAACATATTTTCCACAAACATGAAATTTAATATTATGAAGATAAACAATTATTTAGTTATTTAAAAATGGATAAATTGAATCAATTTAATAAGTATCAGAAAGTGTAGTAATTTTTAAAGTTGTTTTTAACATTTCTGATGTAATAATATCACATGCATGGAATAAAATCTTTTTCGTATTTTCAAACATATGGAAACCATTTTCTGAAAAATGACCACAAATATTACCAGCTTCCAGCCATACAAAAAGTATTATATTATTTGTTACTAATTCAATTTCAAAATCTAAATAATTAAAGAATTTTTCAGATAAATGATAATCATTTATTTTTACCTAAAATAATATATATTTGTTAAACAAAATAATTAATTAAAATATTTTTTTTACAAATTTAAATATAAACTTACAGAAATATTTGCTATTGGTAATGCAATATTTTTCAGGGGATTACTTGGATATATATAATTTCTTGGTGCTATTGAAAATCCATTTTTATCTCTTAAGGTAAGTGTTGTAATGCAATTATTTTTAGTGATATTAAATTGGCATTCATTAAGTGTTGTGGAATTTAAAATCCATGAATATTTGAGTAAATTATCATCAATTTTAGTTACTGCATTGGCTTCCTATTAATAAAATGTTGATTATAAGTTCATAATAATATATATATATATATATATATATATATATAAAATATATATATATATAAAATATATTATATATTAAAATAAATTAATGATTATTTTTATCATATAATTACAATAGTTATATTGGAATGAAAATATGATTGTATAGGTTTTATACTATTCCATGTATAAAGATTCATTTCTAAAGTAACATTTTTTATTGGATATATTTTATCAGAAACGATATAAATGGAAAGATCCATGTTTTGAATATAATATGTAACAATAAGAGGTGCAAAAAATTCCACAGCATAATAATGAAGCATTTTCCATCGCCCATCAAAATCTAAAAAAATAGGTCATCAATGATGACAAAATAGATTTAAATATTACATCTTATCTTCAATTATAATTATTTACCAATAGAAGACCACGATGGAGCTTGCCAAACATCATTTAATTGCCAATATAAAGCACCCATTGTCATTCCTTCTCCTACTTCATTTAATTCCGACATTGATTGTCGATAAAATTCTGTCTGTATCTTTACAGAAACTGCTTGATTAATTTGGCTTAAATATATATAATTTTCAAATTTTTTTAAAGTGTTTTGAATGTTAGGTAATTTTAAATTTTTTGAAATAAGATTTTTCAAAAAAAATATTCCCAATGGTAAATGTTGACGATGTTTAAGAAAATTACTGTCTATATCCAAATCAGTAATTGATTTTGCAACTGGCAACATAGTATATATTGATGGTAATGATTGAAATCCATATTCAGATGAAAATCTTGCACGAGGATATTGGTGCATATCCCAACCATTATTAAAATAATTGTAATAATGAACTAAAATATTATTTTATTAATAAACTATTAATAAAGATAAACTATTTCTATATTAAAATAAGAGATATATTTTACCATCTCCAAATATCTTTGAATATGGATTTTTTCCAGTATAATTATATTGTTCTGTATATAATCCATTACTAGGACTAGATATCACAAAAGGTCGTGTAGAATCTAATCGTTCAACTGTTTTCTTGATTAAATTTACATAAAGTTTGATATAATCAGTTCTATATACTTGTTTAGTTCCAGTTCCATACCAATTATCATATAAAGCTGCTTCATTTTCATTATTTCCAGCCCAGAGAACAATACTGGGGTGATTTTTTAATCTTCGTACATTTTGTATTATCTCTTCCCTAACTGATTTAAGAAATTCTTTTGTGGTAGGATACATTCCACATGCAAACATAAAATCTTGCCAAATCATGATTCCATATTCATCAGCTAGATTATAAAATAATTCAGATTCATAAAGTCCACCTCCCCACACTCTAAGCATATTCATATTTGCTTTTTTGGCAGATTTTAATAAATGTTTAATTGTATCCATCTTAGTACTTAATTCAGGAAAAATACTAGCTGGTATAAAATTACTACCTTTTGCAAATATTGGAATATTATTTATTTTAAAATAAAAACTTAATCCTTGTTTGAGAGGCTTTTGTACAAGTTCTACTGTTCTGAAACCAATACGTATTGTTTTTTGTTTAACATTAGTAGAAGTAGTTGCAGTTACAGTTAATGAATAAAGAGTTTGATTGCCATAACCATTTGGCCACCATTCATGAACAAGATCCTATATAAAAAAAATTTTTTTTTTAAATATATATAGATTAGACATTAATTATGTAATTATATCATATATAATTAATGATATTTTATGATTATGTACATACTATAGGTACATTGAGAAATGTAGTACTTTTTATATATTTATTATTTGTATATAAATTAATACTAGTAGAATTATAAATATTTAATTGTTCATTGATATTAAGAACAGATGAAATATCACAAATTATAAATTGGCTATTTTTTTGTAAAGTAGTTTCAAAGAATAATGTAATCATGATTTTCCAAAAATTTATTTCTTTGTGGATATCTATTGTAATATCCATAATATAAATTTCATTTACAGGAATTATTTCTACACTTTTCCTAAAATATTTTTCAATTAATATAAAGCAATAACAGAAATGAATATAAACATACCAAATACCCATTGATGGAAAAGCAGGACCCCAATCCCAAGCAAAACTTGCTTGCATTTTTCTTATATGGTTTATATGACATTCTCCATTATAAGTATTTGGATTGCATATTGGAGGAATTATATATTTTGATGCTTGTTCATTATATAAATTTTCAGCTACTTTAACAGGAGAAGAAAAAAAAACTTCTAATAAATTTTCTCCTTTCTGAAAATGTATTAATAAATATTATAAATAATTTTATGAAAATAAATAGCTTACTTTTAAATCCTTTGTCACATCAAATGTATATCTTAAAAACATATTTGATGTTTCTCCAATTTTTTTAGCATTTAAAAGAATTTTAGCAAATGTATCCACACCATGGAAAATTAATAGTATTTTAGGAACATTTAATAAAGTATCATTCACTATAAAATAAATAATTTACTTTAATAATTTTTTTTTAAATATTTTTATGTAAATATATTAATATTTTTATATTAAATATAAAATAATTTATAATTACCATAAAAACTTTTAGTATATAAAACTGATTGATTACTGATCCATCGATTAGTTAAATCATTATATCCAATAAAATTATTTGATATAATATGAGCATTGCTTAAATCGGTATAAATACCTCCTGGTACAGTTGCAGGAAATGTGATATCTAAAAATATGTATGATTAAAAAATATTACAATTGTATCAGATAATCATTTTCGCAAAATCTTACCATATTCATATTTGTCAGTTGTAATTTTACCTAAATTAAAAATATATGTAATTTTAATAAGATTGATATTATATAAATATCATTATAAATTATATTTATATATTGATAATTAATATAACATATTTAATACCTATCCATGAACCATCTAAGGTTAGAGTCAAAACATTATAAATTAAAAATATAAGGATTATAAATTGAAAGAATATTTTCATAATACTTGTTTTAAGAGAATCTAATGAAGTTTTATATTATATTTAATATTATATAATTTTTAAATATTATTTTTATAAATCTTATATATTTAAATGTCGAACTTGAATTGAATTTCTTATCATGTTTCTTCGAAATATATGTTAGATAAGAGATTAGATATATGTTAGATATGTGTTTATGAATCATAAAATAATTTATCATTCATACTTTAATTTTAATTTTTATCATATTTTTTATATAACAAAAAAAAATATTTTTTTAATACGAAAATAATTTCAATATATATAATTATAATTATAATATTGAATAATATTATAATTACAGCTATAATATATTTAATTGATTATATAACTTGCATATAATTAATATATTAATTCATAATTTATAGTAAAATAAAACAAAACGTAAATAAAATATTTTATTCAGGATGATAATCCTGTATAAAAATACATTTTATTATATAATAATATAAATGCTTACAATTGATCTACAAAAATTGATATTAGATTATCAGTACACTTATACGTTTTTTGCATGAAACGTATTTTTTAAAATATTCTAACATAAATTTTTACATTATTAAATTATTTAAATTTAATGTGCGTATTATTAAAAAAATAAATAGTAATTTTTAAATAAAACTTCATTTTTAAATTTATATTCTCGATAGAGAAACATATTTTAATCAACATTAACTTAATTTTAATCAAAAATAAAAAATATGATTGTAATACATAATACATACATATATATAAATGTTTACAAAACATGGAATGTTATAAACAACAAATGCAAAAGAAATTATATTTGATATTTCTTTATAAAACGTTTGAATTGTACGTTTTATAATGTATTAATCTTATTTCAATGATATTAATGATATAGCATTGTTATTAAAGCCATGATAGAATATCAATTTTTTTATCAGTATATAGATATATACATATTGTTGTTTTAAAGATAGGAATTGTACTTAACGTTTTCTTTTTCTACTGGAATATATTTGTGTTTTACTGCTTGAAGGAAATTGTCTTCTATAATCTATATACGAATCAGTTTGTTCACTAATTGGTCGGTAGCAACGAATAGGCGAATTAGGAATGTTGCCGAGTTCATTGCTTGAATATTCTGAAAATATATGATATTATTAACATTATAAATTATACAATTATATATAATTATATATAATATAATTATAAGTTAATTTGAGAAATATAATTGTGATTTTGTATATATTTTTTTCAAATAAAATGGAAATTATTACCATTTAAGGATTCTTCTTCATGTTGTCTTTGTAAACAAGTATTAACATGTTCTTCATAATGTATTCCATTAGTCGTTTTATATTTCGAACAAACACCACATTCAAGAATTTCGGCATTATTAATAGCTATTGATAATGATTTACTTTCTAATAAATGTAGATCATTTTCATATTCACTTTCAGATATATATTGTTCACATTCAGCAGCATGTGCTTCTATTTTATCACTTGGAAAAGATTTATTACATATAGGACAATTTATATTATTTGAAAGATTATTATCTGTTATTTCAATTTCATTAGTTTTAGAAATATTTTCATCCTAAAAAAATTAATATATGAAATATATAAAACATTATGTGATATTATATTATTAGAAAAAATACAAAAACTTATTACCTCAAGCAATCTGTTATCATCTATTGATATTTCATTTTGTTTATTTATACTCAGTAATTTTTTTTCATCTTCTTTGCTAATTTTTTTTTTTGATTTCATATATACTATATTCCATCTTTTGTTTTTTTCTTCTTTATCTTTTTCTTTTTCTTCTCTTTGCTTTTCCCTTTTTTGTTCTTCTTCTATTCGTTTTTTATATAATTCTTCTTTCTTTTTTTTATCTTCGATTTCTTTTTTTTGAGCTTTTTCTCTTTGAATTTCAAATTTTTTTTGTTTCTCAAGTTGAAGTTTTTCTAAAGTTATACATTCATTTTTTATTCTATATGAAAAATTTTTTATGGGTAGTGGTTTAATTTCATTATCTTCAAATGTTTTAACTTTTTCATTATCTTTTTCTAATTCTATGAGAATTTCTTCATCAGTCAAAATATTATTTTTATCCTTAGATATCAAATTCACTGTATTTTTTTTCTCATTGCTATTATGTGCTACTGAATTATTGGGAGACATATTAACAATGTGTTTTATATTTTTATTAATATTTTTTCTAATTTGAGGTATAATTTTTTTTGGACATAAAGAAAGTAATTCAGATTGCAAACAGTCTTTGGATTCTTTTTTATGTTCCATTTTGAAATGTTCAATTTCTTTATTATCAAGAAGTTTACTAATATTATCATGATTTAAATTTTTATTTTTCTCATTGCATTTAGCAGTATATACCATTTTATTTAAACTTAATTCTTTATTTTTGTCTTCATAAGATTGAATTTTTTTTTTTTTAATAATATATTCATCTTCATCACTGCTAGAATATATTGCATCAGAAAGAGAAAGAATCATAGTTGATTTACGTTTATTAGCTCGTTCATTGCTATATTTATTTATACATTCCATTTCATTCTGTTCAGTCTTAATATTTGTTATTGACTTTTTATCCAAATTATCTTTAGTAAGACCCACCTATAGAAATGTTGAAAGAAGGATTAGAATTATAACAATGAAACTATTCTTTTTTTATAGAAATATGATTTATTCAAAGATTGTTTGAAGCTTACAGTTTTAATTACTGTTTTTCTTTATAAACATTTATGAATACATGTATTTGTATAAATGCAATTTTTATAAGAAACACCAATCATAATCTTTAATTATTTTTATACAAAGTATTAATGTTATTTGTTTTCAAGTTATATTATTGGTATATATATATATATAAATAAAAAATATGTAAACTTTGCCATTAAAGTTATTTTTAATATATTAGTTTAATTTTATCACAACCATTGTACTGCTAATCATAAGAGATAACATCAAATATTATTTATGTCAAAGAGATATTATATTATATTATATATTATAATAACCAGTTACACATTTTTTATTGAAAAGAATTAATAAAAATTTATATTAAAATTGTAAATAGTAATTCTAGAACTTTTACAAATATTAACATTAAACTCAAAAAAAATGTGCATATAGTTAATTTTAACTTTAATTTTAATTTTCCATGGCACAATATTATATTATGAAAAATTTAATTTATATATCCAGAAATAAATATTTGGAAAGTTCATATTTTAAAAAAAATTTAATAATTTTTTAACTAATTTTATAATGTCACGAATTTTCTTTGATCTGTTTCATAAAAAAATTTTAAATTAATCATAATCAAAAAGAAAGAAATCTGTTCTGAAAATTTTTTCATTTTTTTTCTTTAGAAAAAAAAAGAAAAATAAATAAAATAAAAATTTAAGCATTTAATTTTTTTTCAGAAAAAAAGATTTAAAAACAAAATGAATAACAATGAAATTATATTTACAAAACAGATTCTATATTTATTTATTTTTGATAATAAGATCATCTTATTGAAAAATAATACTTTTTTATTAACTAATTTTCAAATTTTTAATTGTATTTAATGTCCAATTCTAGAATAATTTTATTATTTGAGAAATTTATAATTCATTCTATAATTCTCTTTAAACTTAATTAAATGCTTAGTAAAACTTAATATTGATTGTCAAAATATGAACTTTCCAAATCTATTATTTTCTCATATTCGTTAATGATAGGATCTGTAAGAAATGGATTGAATGGAGGTACCCACCTGAATGGGTGACCCCCATTGAAACTTAGTATCAGTAGTACGATGCCAACTATGCCATAATTCTGCTGTTTGTTTCAAATAAAAGTTTAATGCAGGCAGTAGTTTCTCAAGCATTTCAGGTGTTTGTGCATCTTTGCATAATTTAAATGGCATACGATCTTGAACTACAGGTCGATTTGGCTCTTGCAAAGGCACATCATTTTCACTAACACACGAATCAAGGGGATTAATTTGCCATTGATCCAATTTTTTATCACATTCAGAATATATGTCCATTTTCTTCTCTGCATTATTTATAATATCCGAATCTTGTGAAGAATTTTTCAATTTTAAAGAAATATATCTACTCATATTATGAGAATAGCTATCTCTCATATTTGAGTTATCTTGTGATCTAATAAATATATCTTCACTATCCAAATTTTTTCCTCTATATACAGAATTTCTTGAATCAACAATAGCAGATGCAAGATCAGAATTACAATCATGAGTTAATGTTCTTTCATGTATTGGAGATGTATGATTAGATCTATGTGAATGTATTGATTGAGATGTATTATTGATGTGTTCTTGTATTTCCAGTTCTTGTATTAAATTTGTCTTGAGCATCACTTCTGAAGAACAATCACTAGAAGATTGCATTAATTCCTAAAAATCATATTTTATATATATATATATATATATATATTGATTCAATCAATATACACATAATATGTATAATCCATATAATTCCAATTAATAAAATATATTATATATTATTTAAAATTATATATTAATTAAACATTATAATTATATAATATAAATAAACAAATTATATTTATTAGATATTAATTAAATTAATATTAATAAATTTACCTTTTGTGCATTTTTTTCATCATTAGCCATATTTGCCATATCTTTAGATTCATTAATGAATCCTAAAATTTCTTTCATATCCTTATAAGTATACCATGTTTCATACATTTTCATATCTAAGAATTATTTTTAAAAAAATATTTTTTTAAATTAATGTAAAAATTACAAAATCAATAATTAGAAAGATATAAAATTTAGAATATTCAAAAGTTCCTAAAATACCTAAAAGTTCTCGTTTCATTTCTTCCTCTTCTTCTCTTTCTTTAGATGTCAACAATTCAATTTTATCTCGCTCCATACTGTCTGACATATTTATAATTTTGTAAATTTAAATTAAAAAATTATATCAATAGAATGTTTTATATGTAATGAATAGAAATTTAATTGTAAAATAAGTATGATTTGTAATTTCGAATTTTTCTTCATTACTATTTAATTATTTTAGCCATTTATGAACAATGACGTTGAAAGTATAAAAGTTCACATTCATGTACAAATGATCTGAAATTAACTTCAAAATTATCAACATAGAATGGAAGAATCGATATCGATGATAACCAATTTCAGATTATTCAATTTTCCAAACTTATTTATACGAATAAATTTAATTCATTTGTATTTGACAATATTTATATATTTATATTATAAAATATATCTTATTAATTATCATATTTTATAAAATCAGTTAAATTTTATTATTAAATTTAATACTAAAATAATACAATCATATTTATCAAATATAATTTAATTATTATATATTATTAATAAAATATCAAATAATCAATGATATAAATCTTGACAAAATCAAAATGTTCAACTAATCAAGTCAACTAATCAAGTCAACTAAACAGATTTTAAATTAAATATTTAAGAAAATTAGTAAATTACAAAATATTATTTTAAAATATGAAAGAAGTATTTTTAAAAATAAATTTTAAAAATAGAAAATATATTTTTTGTATATTAATTTATTATTATTTATTTAATTATTCAGATTTTATATTAATATATTGTTTCTGAGATAAAGATTGACAAAGATTGATAAAATGAACGATTCAATGAACAAATCGTACAGTTAAAAAAAATAATTGTAATATATTTAACTTAAATCATAATTTTGTTTATACATATAATATAATAATTATGTAATTCAAATGATAGTCATAATCATAAGAATTTATGAAATTAATTTAATTAATTTATATTATTTAAAATTTAAAATAATTTTCAAATTCTAAATTGAAAATTATTTTTTGAATGATTATTTTTTGAATTAATATTATTATAATTAAAATTCAATTTGTATATAGAATAGATTTAACATTTAATAAAATTTTTATTATGAAAATTTCAAAAATAATTTTTTTATAATTTTATAAATATTTATAAAGATAGATAAATTTAAGATAAATTTAACATTTAATGGAATTTTTATTATGAAAATTTTAAAAATAATTTTTTTCAAAAATATTTCTAAAAATATTTCTAAAGTACTTTTCAAAATAAAATTGATTTTCTCTCTTTGTATATTTTTTACGGCGCATAACTATATGATATATAAGATGTCAATTAAATATATTTTTATCATTTTTTGTTTTAAAAACTACAATGTATCTTAATTTTTAATTAAAAAATATAAATATTTCATTTTTTGTTTTCTGAGATACATAATTTATTCAAGGAAAATATGAAATTTATTTAACTGAAAATTTAAAAAAACGAATTAAAGTGACTTGTTGAATATACTGAATATATATTTATAAGCATTGCTTATAAGTATATATAAGTATATACCTTATAAGTATATACTTATAAGTATATACCTGGAAAAATATAGAATTTAGCAAGATAAATCAACCAAACACAAATCATATAATTGAATCATATATTTTCTTATTAATTGGTTAAACTCATTATATATTAATTACCGCTAATAGTATATGTTACATATTTAATAGTTTATCGTCTGCATTCTTCAGGTGCCAATTTATTAGACACGGATAATAATGCGTCAATTTTCGCAAAAAAATGAAGTTTAATATGTAATATGTAATTGTATATTTAAATATCTTCTTGTTGCGATACATTCTTGCATATTAAAAAAAAAAAAATGTATTTTTAGTATTGACAAATATAAATTTTACTAGCATTCAATTTTTTTCTTTATTCTATTTTTCTCTATCTTTAACGAAACCAAAACTATAGCCCATCCTAATTGCACAATTCATTTTATAATTGTTTTGATACAAGCATTGCTCGGTGATAAAAGTCATAATTTAAATTCTGTAACAATATTTGTTCTATTTTTTATTTTTTTTATATTATATTATAATTTTATATTAAAATTTAATTTCAGTTTCAATATTGTATATATTATTCAATATTATTCTGAGTCGATTCGGTAATATTGAGAATAATAATAAAATAATCTTAATATTTTTGAGACAAAAAGTGCGTTAATGTTAGATTTATTCTATATCTTCTTTATGGTATATAAAATTATGAATGTGTGAATTAAACATATCAATACATGAATACTTTTTTTGTGTATAAATATGTAAAAATAAATATGGCTGCTTCCATTGTCAGAACATATATTCGATCTAGGTATTTTGTATTTTTTTTGATATTATGAATTATAAATAATTTGATTTTTTTATTTATGAAATTATATAATATTTAATAAATATATATTTACATATAATGTTTATTCCTATTGTATTTATTATACGCAAATCGTAAACATAACCTTTATAATCTAATATTGATCTTAAATATTTAATATTATATTTATATATATTTACATATATAAACATATATTAATAATATATTTAATATATTTAATATTATTAAATATTTAAAATTTTAATTTATATATAGAATTGTATATAGTTTTCATAAATATAATTTATTTACAGTTTATCAAAACAAGTAATAGAAATTATATGGCGAGAACAAAATATAAATTGTACTTTACAAACCATGAATGTATTACATATTCATCATCAATATTATCATGTTACATCAGTTTTTACTAAACAAAAAAAACATAAAGAAGAAATAGAACTAGTATGATTTTGATTTAAATATAATTTATAAATATATTAAAATGTACATTTATAATTAAAATTATTTTCAGGATTTGAAAACAATACTTAATGAAGACAAATTAAATAATTTTATAAATAAAGAATTTAAAAATAAATCATTACCAGTAATAGAAGTGTGGGATAAGATGACAGTTAAAGAATTAGCAGATTCTGCCAAAAGAGATATTAATGATGTTTTAGATGTTCTTTATTTTATAAATAAAAAATTTACATATAAAGAAAATAGTATTTTAACGACTATGCCTTTATTAACTAACATAGTAAAATATCTTGGTGGGAAACACAAATTCATATCAAAAAAAATTAAAGAAACTAATATAAAATATAAAGATATTACTAAACGGTAATATGAATTAATATGATTATTATATAATAGAAAATAGATATATAAATAAAAAAGCAAAAGTCAATATATACAGTTTAAAAAATTAATATTTTCAAAGTTATAATTTTTTATCTTCACTAAAAGCTTATTTACTTGAGGAGATAAATGTGCTAAATATTAAGATATCAAATATATGTAAAAGTGAAAGACAGATATGATGAAAAAATTCTAAGAAAAAACTAGGAAAAGAAGAAATGATAAAATGATTTTTATTTTGTTTTTATGCAATATATCAGTTTTCAAAATGAATAAATTATTCGCTTTAAAAAATATAAAAAATAAAAAATTTTTTTATAACTTTTTATAACTTTAAAAATATTAATTTTTTGATTCATGTTTATTAAAACTTTTTTTCTTTACTTGACTAGTTTGACTTTCTAAAATTTATGAATTTTTTTTTATTCTTTTTTATTACACAACAATTTTTAATCATTTTAATTAAATATATTATGTAATATGGTTTAATTTTATATAGGTCTCTACCAAATGAATCTCAATTAATAAAACGACATCCAATTGTAACAATAATGGGGCATGTTGATCATGGCAAAACTACTTTACTTGATGCATTACGAAATACATCAGTTGCAAAATCTGAATTTGGTGGTATTACACAATGTATTGGTGCTTTCAATGGTTGGTATTGAATTAATTATCTTTAAACATTTATTTTCAAATTTTATTATTATAGATTGCTCTCTATTTATAGTAGCAGGATGAGACTATTTATAAAAAATCAGAAATAAAAAAATCTTAGAATATCTTTAAATAAGACTTCATTTTCAAGAAAATCGATTATGAAAATTTATCAAGTACGCGTGAACTTAATATATAATAATAACTTAGGTAATGATTTAATTAATGTATATTTTTCTTTATATTTATTTTTATAATATGATGTATTTTTATAATATATTATGATTTATTACTACTATTATCTTATTTATTATTACTTGTTTATTATTGATATAAATTTTTTTATAATATTTAATAGTTATTAATATTAATTATTAATAGTTATTAATATATATTAATATTAATTATACATTATATTTATATATTATAATTAATATTAATATTATATATTATAATAATTATAGTTATTATATATTATAATATATATCATAATTTTAGTATAATAGTTCATTTAAATATTAATTTCAATTATTTCTTATATCTCTATTTATAATATTTAAATATTATCAATTTGAATCATTTTCAATATATTAATTTTAGAATTAAATGGACAAATTCTTTACATATTTTTAAAATCAAATGTTAAAAATAAATTTTATTAAAAAAAAAATGTATTTCTTATTATTTATTTTCTTTTTTTATGAAGAATCATATCCTGTTATAATTAAATTTTAATTTAATTAAGTTTTATTAAAATATTATTGAAATGTAAATAGTGATAAAATATATTAAATTATATAAAAAAAAACAGGAATGAGCATAAAAATATATTTTTATATTTTTAATAAAATTATATTTAAATTATTAATATTTGAATTTTAGTAACATTGGAATCTGGAGAACGAGTAACATTCTTAGATACACCTGGACATGCTGCTTTCATTTCTATGCGACATAGAGGCGCACATATAACAGATATTATAGTATTAGTTGTAGCAGCTGATGATGGTGTTAAAGAACAAACTTTGCAAAGTATAGAAATGGCAAAAGATGCCAAAGTTCCAATTATTGTGGCTATTAATAAAATTGATAAACCTAACATTGACATTGTAATGTTTTATGTTTTAAAGTTTTAAATATTTTAAATTAAAAATAAAAAATTGAGAAATTTAAATCTATAACTTTTTTTATTCTTTCAGATTAAAATTCAACATGAATTAGCAAAACATGGAATTGTAATTGAAGAACTTGGCGGTGAAATACAATGTGTTAAAATATCTGCTTTAAAAGGAATTAATTTACGAGAATTAACAGAAGCTATAATTGCACAAGCTGAATTAATGGATTTAAAAGCAGATCTTGAAGGTTTAGTGGAAGGTGTTATTATTGAGTGTAGTAATCATATTGGACGAGGAAAATTAGTGACAGCTTTAATTCAACGTGGTACTTTAAGAAAAGGATGTTTATTAGGTAAAATATATTGCATTAAATTTTATAAAATTAAATTGATTAAATTAATTTTCATTAATGTTTGTTTTTTAAAAATAGTATCTGGAATAGCCTCAGCGAAAGTAAGAGGTATGTTTAATGATTCCGGTAATCCTATCTTAGAAGCTAAACCATCAGAAGCGGTGCAAATTATTGGATGGAAAGAATTACCTGATGTTGGAGATGAAATATTAGAAATAGAAAATGATAAAATACTACAGGAAGTTATAAAATTTAGACAAAAACAACGTGCTGAAATTTTAGCTAAGGAACACAAAGCAGCTGCTGATCAAAAATTAGAAAAACATCTCATGGTAAATTTATATTTTATAAAAATAATTTATGAAAATAAAATTTATATGTTTTTATAATTACAGGAGTATAAGAAGATGTTAAAAATAAAAAGATTATTTGGAAAAGATAGAAAATTAATGGAAAAAGTGAGAAAGATAACCGAAGAAAATAGAAAACATAAAATTGAAAATTTTATTCCTGCAGTTAATATTATTGTAAAAGGTGATATGGCAGGAAGTGTTGAAGCGTTACTAGATATTTTTGATACATATACATATGATACAATATGCCATTTAAACATTGTTCATTATGGTATAGGATCTATTACGCAATCGGATATAGAATTAGCGGATACATTTAAAGGTAACAAAAAAATATTTTAAAAGAATATCATAAATACAGGAATCATTTTACATTATTTATCTTTCTAGCAATTATTTATGGATTTAATGTAAATACAACTAAACAGATAAAAGATGAGGCTAACAAAAGAGGCATATCTCTTCGATTTTATAATATTGTATATAAACTTATTGATAATATTAAAGAAGAAATTTATAATGTACTGCCTGAAGTTGATGTTGAAGAGATATTAGGTAATAATATATAATTATTGATTAATTATTAATAATATATAATTATAATAATATAAATATAATAATAATAATTTGTCATTCTTTTCAAATATAGGAGAAGCAAAAGTATTGCAAAACTTTGATATAAAAGATAAAAACAAAAAAGTAAATGTTGCAGGTTGCCGTTGCGTTAAAGGTATTCTTTTAAAATCTGGATTATATCATGTAATAAGGGGAAATGAAAATATTTATTCAGGTAATATCAGAAAATTAAAAAATTAATATATTAATTATTATTATTATTAGTTTGAAAAAATATTATATTGTTATTTTATTATAAATTTTATTATAAATATTATGTTATTCTTTATTTTCCCTTTTATTTTTTTATTTAATTAATGCTAATGTAATACATATTTTGTATATTTTTATTGAAGAATTAATGATTATAATATTTGAAAATTTTATAGGAAAATTAGTATCAATGAGACATTTAAAAGAAGAAGTGCCATCGATAGAAACAAATCATGAATGTGGTCTTAGATTTGAAGATCCAATGATATCATTTCAACCTGGAGATATTATTATTTGTATCAATGTAAAAAAACAGAAAAAAAAAATTGAGTGGGATCCTGGATTTTAATTTAATATTGTTGTATTTATATATGGACAATATAAAATAAACAATTACAAAATATTGGATTGTCTTCTACTTTATTAATGAGAAATTAAATTATTTATATAAAATGCATTTTTACAAAATGTAAGTACAAATTTCTTTATTATTGTTTTATGATGCGATATTTTAGTTTTTATACTTCATCATTTTCTAAATCAAACTTTTGTTTTTTTTTTTTTGAAACAGATATATTTCTGAATTAGTTTCTTTCAAAAAAAAAAAAAAAAAAAAAAAAAACAATGTTTTAAATACGTAAAATTTTATTATATTATTTTGATATTCAAAATTTCAAATTTCTTTCAAAAGTACAAATTTCAATAATAATTTTTCTAAAATATCTTTATCTAGAAATAAGAATATATAATTATGAACAGTGTTAAGAAGCATAAGTTTCTCGAAGACGACGTTGAATATGATGGTACGCATTCAAAACACCGCGTTTTTTTTTCTGTAAACGACATGGAGCTGATTCTTGATTAGTTTTTACAATTTTTGTATCTAAAGGTTCAATAGGAGTGTTAGTATCTGGATGCACAAAAAATGCAATGGAATGACGACCTCGACCACAGTGTTCTGGTACAACAACTCTGTGTCTTAATGCTTGTAATTGATTGTTTGTCCAATTTGCTAATATATCGCCAGTTTTCACCAAAATGGCACCTGGAAGATGACCAACTCTTCCCCATCGTTCTCCATATGGAGATTGTATTTCTAGACCACCTTCGCAATCCTAAAAATAATTAGATTATTAAAAGCAATATTTTTTAATTTTATAAAAATTACTTTTATTATATTACAATATATATTTTAATGAATTAAAAAAATTTAAATAAAAAATATATATAAATTAAATTTAAGCAAAAATATCCATACAAGTTATATTCTCTAAATATGTATTACATTTGTAAAAATTTGTCTTAAATTTTTTTTAATTATGAGATTATCTTTTACAAAAGTGCTTTAATTATATTATACAGTTATCTTCTCAATCTGAAGATGGAAATATTTTGAAAAAGGTATAACTTATGCTAAACATAATCACAGATATTCATTTTATTATTAAGTTTTATAAATTTTTCTACCTGTGCTAATAAAGTGAAAGTTCCATAATCACAATGAGCGCCACAACGAGCCAATCCTGGCGCTGGTGCACCAAGAGGAGGGTAGTAAAGAAGACGAAGAGTTGATTCGTTTCCAGATTCCAGCATGCGCGAATGCTTCGAGAGCAGGAAATCAGGGGATTGCTCTAGGCCCACGGCCAGAGCCTATAAGGCATAGATCACATACATTGGCCCCTATTTTTATTTTATAGTACCTAATGGCTGTAAAGCAACCGAAGAAACCAATCACGTTAGTTTGTTTGTTGGACAGATTGGTTTATAAGGTTACTTACAGTTAAAGAAATTCGTTTTTGTTAAATAATCTATAAAAACTTTCGAATTGTTTTAAATGTTGCATAATTTAATATACAATATTGTATAATTTAATTTAATGATACAAATGAATTTGATTAATTTCATAAAAATTCTTTTTCTTAAAAATTTTTGAATTAAAAAGCTTAAATTCTTTATCCAAATAAATGAAAAATCCATTTTTGGTTAAATACTTTGATGATTTGAAAAAGATCGAATATAAATATTTTATTGTTTTTGATTGAAAATAATTAAAAGAATAATATAAAAAATATTGAATCTTGTTAAATTCGAAAATATTATATATATATATATATATATATATATAAATTAAAATTAATAACAATTTAAAAAGTGATATTACAGTTAAAAGCATAGCAGACAGTTGTTTAAAATCTCGAGCAAGTTCGTTGACTGCTAATCTGAAACCAGGCACTTCTTCATCCGGAAGAGTTCCTCCACATCCAATCACATTGAAAACATGTCGAGCTTCTTTTTCATCGGTATATCTATAATAATAATCGGTAGAAAAAGATTTTAAATAATGTTATTTAATAAAATCGATTCAAAATCAATCAATATTTTTAATAATTGTAAAAATCTTACTTTGATGGTCCTGGCTTCACGTATCCGTAATTGCCCATAGGATTACGCTCATATTTGGTTCGAACATCTTCTGAAAGTTCACAGAATGTATCGAAAGCTCTATAGGCCGCCTTCATCTATAAAAATACATATAATATTGTAGATTTTATAAAAAAATTTAAATGATTAATGATTAAAACAATTAGTAATAGAAACAATTGTATATTATAATTATATTTCATTGAATCAAGCATTATGTAATTAAAATTTTTATATCAGAAACCTTGCCAGGTAATATCCTTGAGATATCGATAAAACTGATGACGTCGAATTTTTCATCACAGTGATGCGTGCTATTTTTGTTATCACAACCAGCTGAATTGCGGAATCGTAAAACCTACATATCATCTTATTGACTGTAGAAGATATCCATAATATATATTCAAATGATAAAGGAAAATATATGAAAAATATAAGATAAAAAATGACATTTTGTTATAAGAGTTGAAGAGGGATATAAAAAAATCCAAGAATAGTAATAATTTTTTAATAAAATTATTACGATACAATATATAATATTATAAATTTTATACATTAAAATTATTATATTATAATACATATTTCCTTTATGCAATATTTTATTAATATTAAGAATTGATAAAAAAAAATACAGTAATTTTTGATATATATTGAATGGAATTATATTATTAGTTTGATTTCTTTTCGTTTCTTTTAGAGAACTATATCTAATAATTCTATTTCAAATATTGTCGAAGATTTTAATGAATGTGTATCATATGTGTGTTACAAAAGATAATTAATAAAAAAAAATTATAGATAATTTATTAAAAAATGACAATTATTTGAAATTGATTTAAATAAAAATAGAAACAAAACTTGAAAAAGAAATCCATTCACAAATCATTCCAGGTATTTGTTCTTTTTAAATTAATCGATAATATCGAAAGTGAAATGCATGCGTCAAATAAATTAATTTATTATTCTAAACATAAATAAGAGATAAAGGATAAATACATGAACTACTATTTTTAATAGATCATACGCATTATACTTTTTGAATGAATTATCTAAAAATATAATATATTGATTATGATAATATTTTTCTTGAGGATAAGAAGTCTCGCCAAAGTTATCATAAGATCCATCCTTGTTTTATTTTGTCCATTTTATAATTCTTAAAAATTCGTCATGATATACTGTCATAACGAAAACATTGTGAAATCTCCGTTAATGTAGAATAAACCGAACGTTGCAAAACTATTTAAGATCATAATAATCTTTTTTATTATGACGTTTTTAAAATGAAAACATTTTTCAATTAATTTTAGAAAATAATATCATATAAGTATTCTTTACTCGGCAAAGATAAACTCTTTCTATGATCGTTTATTAACATATAGATGTGCAGTTTTATTGTTTGAGATTTGATGACATTAAATTGGAAATTGGTTATAAAATTAAAAAATTTCATTATCTATTAAAAATTATTTTAGAATAAAAAATATTAAGAATAAAAATGTAGAAAAAAGACAAAGAATAAAATATTTTCGAAAAAATTCAAAATATAAAATATAATATATATCTGCAAATAATTTTTTTAAAAATACGAACAATTAATTATTATTATAAATAAATTATAAGTATTTTTTAATGATTTTTAAATCATTCTGTATATAATTTAATGAATGATAGAAAATTATTTTTTAATTTCATCTTCTTCAACATCTTTTCTTCCTTCTTTGAAATTATGATTTTTATACATTTTTTCTTCGATGATTTTTGTTGTAAGTACTTCGCCTTGACTTCTTTTATTCTGGTTCTATGCGAGTAATTTTGTAAGTTAACCGAGGACATGAGTTTCGTTACAAGGTAAAATCTCATCGAGCATATAATGCGATCGAAAGTACGAAGAAAGAATTTGTATGACTATCAAAATTTTATTTAATAAATTTGTAACTAGTTGATAACTCTCTCTCTCTCTCTATATATACATATATATACATAATTATTTATTTATAGTTAATTAAATCGATTTAAATTATTAATGGACGAATTTATATATTTCAATTATATTATTAATAAAATTATTATGATGATGATGAATTATTTATGATAAAATTTGTAAAATTTATCAAATATATAATATTTTTTTTAAACTTAAATTAGTATCAAATTAAATGATTGAATATAAAATAGTGAGGCGAAGTTTATTTTATAGAATTAAGCAGTTGACATCCTAGCTGGATATTCTGGTTATCGAAACGAATCAAGTATCCGAAATTTGAGTCGAGCACTTTTCTTACTTAAAATGAATCAAGTGCTTGAGACGCACGAGTCGAGTAAACTCTCGGAACTTAATTATTTGTGTAAGTACTTTGCGATAGCGAGTAACTTGAATATCTGAACATTGATTCAAAATCTTTATTTCAAGTTCAATTGTAATTGAACTTAGATACAAAAATTTAAAATAATTTTAAAAGAAACAACAAATTTTCAAATTTTTAAATATAATATATTATATTAAACTGTAATATATCTATAACTATAAATATAACTATATAAATATATAAATTGTAATAAATATAGATGAAAAATATAGAATAAATATAGATTAAAAATTATACGCACAATACGAAAAACGGATATGGATAATATTTGAATCGTTGTTCGATCCAACGATTATACGAAATCAATATCGATGAAAATACGTACCTTGCATTCCGGAATGCCATGGTTGACAAGTAAAGCTAATCCTTTCTCGGACAGCGCCCTTACCAGTTTCGAAGACACTTGTTTCACGACACCCTTCTGAGGACATCTCTCAGTCCCTAGAGAAACAAAGCGGAAAGAATAAGAAGAATGAACGGGGAAAAAGAAATGAAAAGAAAAGAGAAAAGAAGAGGAAATATAAGTATATATTTAGATATTTCCATCCACGTTCTTCTTGTTGAAAATGATTATCATTGATTATTGAAGTTATTGTATTGAGTATTTTCAAATTTTTAATTGCCGTATCGATTAAATTAGAATTTTGATTCAATTTTGGAAAATTTATTTTTTACGTCATTCAAACTTCTTAAATAAAAATTGAATTTTTTATAACTATTTTTGTCAAAATAAGAAATTAAATTATTCGACTTGATCATCCAAAATGTCTGAATTTCAAAATTCAAATTTCTAAGATTCAAAATAGGTATTCAAATTTGTGTTCTTGTATCAAAATCATTTAATATCTTTTTCTCCTATGATAATAGTATTTTCGTACGATAAATACATACGATAATACTACGAAGTCATTCTCCTTACCCCGTTAACCGTACGTATCGATCATTTCTTTCATTCATTGCTACTCATTGATAGACACGCGGTTATCGGTATGCAGAATGCAAAAAGATGAAAACATTTTTCCTCTTAGGAAACTTATTCTTAAAACTACGCTGACAAAGAGCGATAATGTCTCGGTGTCAATTGTGTTTTATCTTTTTCAAAGATACATGGAGCGGATAGATCGTTCCTTCACAAATTATTATTTTTAATTTACGATATTTATAAATTATAAGAATCTATTGACGGATAAACTTTAGATAAGTCAAGTTTTTAATTTTAGAATTAATTTGAAATTTTCGACAGTAAAGTTAGTACATAGAGCTTAAAATTTTTTATATTATTTATATTTTGAATGGTAAATTTTATACTTTTACTTTTCTTTTTTAATTAATTTAATTAATATTTTTAGAATTTTTTAAAACCTTTAAACATTTTTTTAAATTTAAACAAGTTATAACATTTTGTTTATTGATTCATGTAATTTTTTTTTTTTATTTTGAATTGAGAATCTTTTATTTATATTATTTATCTACGTTTTTTATCTCTTTCTTATTTTTGTATCTCTTTAAAAAAAAATGCATAATTGCTTGTTTATGAAATATATATATATATACATCGAAATACAAAGTATGAAATCATGCAATTGTTTAATAAGAAATTTATTACATTTTTATTTTCTGATAAAGTTATAAATTTCAATATTCATCAAAACATGCAGTTTTACGTATGATTTTCAGCTGTGAGGATGATTTAAACGGCCACGGTGATAATTAACTCCACGACAATTATTTATAGAGATCAAATTCCTTGATGACGTATTATAATACGATGTATTATATTGACGAATAACAGCGAGAATCGTGTGGATAATACGATCTTTACTGTGACACGACTTCTCCAAACCATTTTTAATCGAATAAAAAGAAACTATGCAGAAATGACAATCTCGTGATTTAAAATTCCACATTTATATCTTAACTCACTTGTGTATAAGTATAATCATTTTATAATGATACTCTAATATTTTTTAAATGTAGAATGTTGGATTTAGATTTAAAACTTTTCAAATTATTTTTCTATTAGAATTTAAGAAAAAATTTTTTTTTTTTAAATGAAAAAATATTATTCGAAAAACTTATTCTTACTAAAAAAAAATAAAATAAATATTTTTTTAATATTTTTTGAAAATAAAATTCTTTTAAAAGAAGTTGGAAAGTTTTATCTTATCAATGTTAAACTTTACGTATCTATCATATTTTCAGTCAGAAACAATTATGCTATTAGACTCCTTATAAATTTTGTATGTAAATGTTGTTTATTCATCTAGTTTTTACGCTGGAAAAAATTAAAATATATATAAATTATATATAACAAATATAAGAATTTAAAAAAAAAAATTTCTTTTAATTATAAATTAAAACAAATCGTAAGCTTTAATGATAAAACGGATTTTTCCGATTCTCTTTAAATAAAAAACTTTAAATTAAAAAAAAAAAAAAGTGCGATTTGAAGCAAGAAGCGAAGTTCATGTCTCGATCTCATTTTTCGCAAGATACCGATAAGAAATGTTATCACGATTCACGCACGATGCGCTCACCGACAGATCTTGTTTCAACGCCACGCGGCGACGACGATTGCTTTCTCGGGGCTTCTTCGCTCGTGAGAACGTGATTTCATTTCGCGACACGAGAGATCGTGTAAAAATCCACAGCGAAGAACACGTTTCCTCTTACACCACAGTATACCTATAGATATTCCTCATCAACGTCAACAAATTTTGCGCCAGGTGATCGTAATTGGAATAATCGGCAATTAAATCGATTTCTATCTTTATCGCTTGATAACTGATACTGATGAATGGAAAGCTCTGCATTGTCTCTCCTTAATTAAAATGTCTCGATCTTAACAATTCGAAATGTTTGAAATGAATTTTATCATTGATTTTCTGCGATTTTTATTAAAACAAAAAAAAAAAAAAAAAAAAAATTAGAGCCTAAAAGTACAAAGTATATATAACGTATTTCTAAATTGGTGTAAAAGAATGTCGAACTTCAAATATATCCACATATCTCGAAAAATAATAAAAAAGAACAGATAAGATATTTTAAGAGAGCAATACATTTTTGAAACATTATTACATTATATGTATGAATTAATTTTTCTGCGCATTAATTGATAAACGTTTTTTTTCAAATCATTTTCATTTCTATATATTTATAAAATTGTCCATTGTTCTATTTTTTCATCCATCCCAGAAAAATGGGAAAATTTATAAATCAGTTTTAATATAAAATCGGCGCAGTTCGGATTTCAAGTGTCCCAATGCCTGTATTTCGCATATAGTTTGCTATTTCTGTGACAACTCGACAGACAGAAAACGAAAAGAAAAAGTAAGAAGAGATTAAAGCAGACGAGAAGGGAGAGACGAGAAAATAGATCCGTTTCTTCTTTGAGTTTCTATGTCCTACATTGAATACACTAGACCACGTTGTGCAAAAATCAAAAATAGGAAGATAATTTTTTCTGTGAAATTCTCGCATCGCGTTATCAGTTTTATTTCCTTGTAGTTTCGTTTCACGGAAAAATAATATGAAATCGTTTGAACATTTCAGGGAAACGTAATTACCGGAAAAGAAATTGTTTGACTAAACAAACTGAAGAAACCGCGTTGTTAAAGATTTAACAATATAATGATGAAACTGTTGGAAATTTTTCTACGTATTATTTTCTACGTTAAATTTTGTATTAAAAGTGTTAATAATTTGTTTTTAATATTTCTAACGTGACACGATATTAAGTTTAATTCTTCTCGATATGAAACGTATTGAAAAAAAAAATAATTGATCGTTTATTTAAAGATTATTCAAATTGTTAACTGACTCAAAAGAATCAAGTTGTTATTATTTTTCATTTCATTCATTCGAACAATTATTATTTAAGCCTCTGCTGATATGAAATTTTGAAAATCTCTTCCAATAATTCACATATTTTAAGACTTTTTGATCGATGTTCCTTATCGAAACTTTATCTGTTATCGCACAAGAAAGTCAATTTAATTTGTGTGACATTTTACTCGACTAAATACAATTATATCGCTTTGAATATGTTTGTCACGAGAATTGAACTATTTTATTACGATTCAAGTTTCTGGAAATTACGCAAAGATATTTGAGACTTCGAAGGCTGTTGTTCCTCTCTTTTATTTATATATAGTTAAAAATAATTAAAATTAATGAGATAGATATTAAGAAAATAATGTTAACATATTTATAATTCTCTGCGTGTCTATTAACATATATCATTAAAACAACTTCTAAAAGTTGTTTTATAATTGATTTTTCACTCAAAATGTGAATAATCTTCGCCATTATCCGCAACATATGTTTCACAAGATTTTCTATCTTTCAAAATATTTTTATCCATCCATTGCAAAAAATTGCGCAATTTTTATTTTTCGCTACTTTACAAGAAATTATGATTTCAATCTGAACATCAGTCGAAATTTCCATAACAATACATTTTATTATTCCAAGCAATTTAATACTTTGATAGTTAGAACTTAATCTTTCCTATTTATCAAATACCTCAAAGAAATCGTTTCTTTGTTCCTCAAATCTTTTTCGAAATCAAATATTTGTAAAAGGATAATATACAAAAGACAATATAATTTTCGAAATTTTCTTTATCATGATAACAAAATAACACGAGGATAAATTTGGACCAGGAAAAATTTGCATTCGATTTATCTTGGTTGCTTTCCGTGAAATAGTTCGACAAACATCCAGGTAGGATACTAACCGACCGAACAGGTCAATCTCCGTTAAAATTGGCTTTAACGGTACTTTTACGAGTTACATTATTAAATTTTTATAAAACTATTCATATCAATTAGCGTGTTACAAAATAATCTTATCATGATTATGATGAATTTTTATTTTTTTTGCAAACTGAAGAACTTTTAATATTTTATTTAAAGAATTGAATTGTACTATCCATAAAGATTAGATACAGTTAACAGGTTAGTACAGTTAATTTCAAAAGTTCAATGTTTCTTGAATATACTTAGTTTTTAATATTCTTTATTTTAAATTTCTTTTTAAATTATTATAGACTATCGGAATATAGAATAAAATAATAAATATATTATATGTCAAAAATTGATATAGAATTTTATAAAATATACCAAATATCCAATGTGAAATACTATGTGATCAACTATGTATTATTTACACTTTTTTTTTTTTGGCAAATTAAAATTGATTTGTTTTTTAAACAATCGGTTAATTTGACAAGCTCGATATAAGAGATCAAGTGACAATAAAGAAATAAATAACTGGCATAAATGTCACAGATTGTTGTGTCATATATTTCACATAGCAGATTAGATTCAGTTAGGTTAGGTTCAACAAAAAAAAAAATCATTTCGACCGCTAATTTCTATCAACGATCTGATTTATTATAACGCTCACGTCTGTTCTGTTCAATTTCCCGCTTTTCATTGTATTATAATAAAAAATATCTTGAAGAAAATATATATCTTTTTTTTCGTGAAACCTTTTGTTTCATAAAACTGAGATTTATCGACGGAGGTAAAGTGATAGGTAAAACATTAAACAAAGAAATGAAGTAGAGGATGCGACATAAATTGCTGATAAGATTAAGTTGAATAAATCGTTTTTTTTTTCTTTTCTTCACTTTTCATTTCTTTTGTTTCATTTTATTGTTTTATAAATTTTTATTCTTTATTATATTATATTTTTACTTTTTCTTCGTTGTTTTTTTATGAAATGAAACAAAACGTTAAAAAATTTTCTCCAACCGTTTCTGAAAGAAATTTATACAGGAAGAATTTCACTATCGAACATCGAAAAAGGGAAGGTAAATGCGAAACAAGATGATCCGATTACATTCAAAAGTGTTAATTGCTTTTGATGAATAAAAAATGAGCAGTAACCGTGATGGATTTATTTCTCCACATAAAAAACGACGGTGTCTAGGCGATCATTTTCGATATTTTTCTTCTTGTTTAAGCGCATTCGTGACTCATTTCTTATGCAACACTGAGAGTTGGCGGAGTTAAGGGATCGTGGTTATAAAATTTTCACTTTTCGATAGCAATACCTTATAATTTAAGATAAATAAGTTTGTTGCAACTTTTGTTTATTATAAAGTAATTTCAAAAAAATTATTTTTAAAATTTTTTTCAATCGAAAATTTTGCTTTTCTTTTAAATCAAAAAAAAAAAACTTTTAAATATTTTAAAAAAGGATTAATAAAAAATTTCCCTATTATATCGTGTGTAATTATCACAAAAAATGTTATCGGAATTGTCCACATCCTTTTTGCCTCATTATCCCTATGAGCGATCAAAAAAGAAATTGTTTACTCTTATATTTCAGTCATTATCATAAAACGAAAGTTTTGACAACAGACACGATTTTAATCCGGAAAAATAAATCTATGAAGACGGTATGATTAAGCTCGCATCAATTAGCTATGCCGAGAAAATTCACGCAAAACTCTGAATGGCAACGGTTTCCGTGAACATTAGCGCTGACGGAGGCGAAGGTCTTTCGTCACATGCCGTCGTAAATCGTCCCTTCCCCTCTTCTAAGCATCTGATCGTGTATAATCGCTGTGCAGTAAATCAGCCGTTGGAAATCTATTGCAAATATCTATACTTGAGTTTTTTTCTCATCATGTTGATCCTGGACTCTTGTATCTCGAGACGCCGCGCCGTGCACTCATTGTTCACGTGAAGAACATACGAAAGGCAAACGAATAATTCGAACAGTTGGTGCCAAGCGCAAAAAAAAAAAAAAAGAAAAAAAAAAAGAATGTCGTTGAAATGGTCGTTTCGCGAACCTTCGAGTATAAATTACCATTCCATCGTGACCACGACACGCTGACTTATCGAGACGTGGTCTGGGTAGGTAATTTATGAGTTGACTGGAAAATCTATTGTCCGCTAGACGATTTGTTTTATCTTATAGTGAAACCAAGTATTAGAATGACAAATATTATATAAAAAAAAAGAAATGTTCCTAATCTATTAACTAGTGATATTTAATTTGCAATTTTTTTCTTCCTTTTTTTTTTTTTTCAATCAATTTACAGTATTAAGTCTTTTAAATATTATGGTTATGAAAGAAAATTCCATTACTTTGTTTAATATTTTTTTATTTCTACTTTTTTTTTTTTGATAATATTTATTATTTCACTTAGATCTTAATTTTTAAAAAAAAATTGATGTGTTAATGGTAAATTACTTCTTTAAATTATGAAAATTTTACTATATCCCTAAATTATAAGATACTTGTTATCCCTAACTTCGTAACTTTGTAACTTTGAATAATATTTGAATAATATTTAAATAAATTTTATTTGTATTTAATTTCATATTTGTATTTAATTAAATTATATGATTTTTATTAATTGTTTATTTTAAATTATTCAATATATTTTAAAGGTTAATATAATAACATATTAATTTTATACGATTTGTAAGAAATTTTGTAAAAATATTTTATATTTTAAAAATTCCATTTGCTTTCAATAAAGATTGTTAGGCATAACGTGTTTTATCGTATATAAAAATAAACGTAAAAAAATATAACGAATAGAATGTGCTCGATAGTATTCGTATCATGACGTTCAAAATGAATGGTATTAGTAAGCATGAGCTTATCAGTTAGGTAGACTGCAAAATTGTCTTTATCTATTGAGACGAATACACAATTCTTTTAAACAGTGACAGACGAGATATTAAAAGACATCTTTACTTGGTAACAATATATAGTATACATATATATTCGATTCGTTTTACAAGGCGAAAGTATCGGTGAGACTGCCGGTACCAGGAGAAACTAGTGAAAATTTTCTCCTAGTCATGTGTGCACCCTAGAAATTGTTTTTAAATGATATTCGATTAATGATAGATCGAATAGAAATACTATAAAATTCAATTTAAAAAATTTTGGAATTTTATAGTATATTTTATCGATATAATACATATATATAATGGTTAAAGTTAAGATTCCGTGCTATCGATGATTTTTTAATATTAATATTATTAATAAAATATTACATATTTCTATATTCTTCTTTTTACAAATGATGAGGCGAATTCTTATGTTGACCGTACTATGTAAATTATAGAAGATAATTAATTATATAAGAACAATCTTTTTTTCTAGGTCGGTATTTCAGAACATAACACGAAGTCCTAATAAGATATCACGTCTAGTCTGTATCTTGTCTATGATACGATTACCGTGCGAAAAGAAAAACAAATTACGTGCGTTTTAAGCAGTGTATGACGTCGACTGACGACTCCATTTTTCATCGGGTTTCTCCTGAATATAAAATCTTATTTTGTAATAGAAATTTTTTTTTCTTCGTGTTCTTTTTAACATTTTATTTTCTTTTAGATCTTATAAAAATCTTAGATATCCATCACAAAAAACGATTGTTATGTTGAAAAACAGTAGACGTAAAATAAAATATTTTGATAATAAAATAAATAATACTCTGAAAAATGGGAAATTCAATGAAGAACAAATTTTTTTAATAAAATATTATATATATATAGAATTGCTTAATAAATAAAGATTCATGTTGTTGTAATCAAGGGAATAATACTGATCATACGTTTATGATTATTAACAAAAAATCGTGAAAAACTATGTTATAAAAATTAAAGCATTTATTGCATTATGATGTAATAAAGGATCGTATATTTTTTTTTTACAAAAACGTTTAATGTATAAATATATGATTAAAAAGAGAAATAAATGTTTTTTTCAAAATTAATTTTCTCCCATTAAATACAATTATATTATAATTTTACTTATTATTAGAAAGTTAAATGCGTAACAGATGCGTATAAAGTAAGACTGAATAGTAATAGAATAGGAAACAGAAATTGCTTTCAATTAAATTGTAACCATACCAAACCAACTTTCAGGTAACACGAATATTGGTTACAGTTTAAAGCGTACGACGAAAGTGAATTCAATGATAATGATCTACATTATTCATTCCTTAATATTTTAACCGCATACGAATAAATAAGTAATATAATAAGTAATAATTGGTGCTAGCATACGGCACGTTTTTTTTCAGTTAGCAACTATTATTTCACAGGTGGATCGGGTACAATATCGCGCCAATAAAATTTCCGTTCCATCACTTCTTTAGAACATTATCATCACGTAGATTTGTATCTAGGAAACATAATATCAAACTATTCGACGAATATTTTTTTTAGAATAATAAGTTTTCTTATTACGAGTGGTAGTCGGCCATCTTGCCGATTTCTAGTTTCAAAATTTTATTTTGTATTTTTAAAAGAAATAAATTGGCTAATTTTTATAAAAATTTATAATCGATAAAATTCAAAAAAACATTATAAACAGAATCAGAATATGATGAATAAATATCATCTATAATTTTTCAATATTATCTTTCTTATTATATTATCTTTCTAGACTATAACTTATTAATACGATATGTGTTATTTCAATTGTTTTTAATATGCATTGTTGTTTCATAAAAACAATTACATTGCAATTATAAGAGATATAAATTATTTAAATATTCTTTTAGCAAAATATTAAATATTCAATTTATCTTAACGATTTGTTTATTCATTGAGATTGAAAGCAAACAAAATTTATCAGTTGTAAAATTTTCCGTTAATATTACATTCTTCTTATGGAGGTATTACGATTCAAAAATTTTCTTTTTAGAATTAAAATGAATTAAATATAATTCGAAATCGGATTAAACATGAAAATGTCGATATTTTTCTTGATTTGATCATTATTATCTTTATTGATATATTTATTTACAAAATAATGCGTTAATACGTTCAAAATATTCAGTTTTTTGAAAAAAATGAATGTTTGTAAATTGTGCCACTTTAAAAAGAAGAGATGCGATATGTTGGAAACAATTGCTACGTTCAATACAGAAATATATGTTTTTTTTATGTTATTATTTTTCAGTGGTTGGAACACATGATTAAAGTAACCGTCGACCTTGTTTACGCTCCATTCTCTGTTTTCTGCTTGAAAGTACATATATAACAATTTAACACGCGCAATTGACGATTTCAATTCTTTTCAGAGCTTTTGCTCCAGAAAGATGACCCAATTTCTCTAATTTTTTCCGCATCCCTTTCCCTTTCCACTTGGTTGTATCTTCCGTTAAACAAGTATATATACAGATATTATATCTTTTTTATTTCTTATTTTGTCCTTATTTATTTATTTCCTCTTTCGACGTTTTTTAAATCTTTATTTATCCTTAATCTTCATTTATTGCACATTTTAATCTTTATGATAGTCACATTTATTGCGTGCCTAATTTTAAATTGCTAATTTTAATTTAATTAGAATAAAATTTTTTTTTTTTGGTAATTTTAATCTGATTAGCATTGAAATTTTTTTTATACATTGGTTATACTATCGGTCATTCGTCTCACATCACTTCCGGTTGCCATTGTTCGTCACAATTGATTCTTGGAAAACTTGATTGCATTTTCTAATTTATATTCACAAAACAATTTAAATACGAGATGCATCATAAAGAGTAATTTATTTATAGATGTTATTATAGGCAATCATTCTTTTTTGCTTAACGAAAATATAATTAATATAAACTAATGAACAAACTTTAATTCGATCAATAATTTGAATAAGAATTTACGTGATTCTAATCAACGTCATCTGATTGCACGTTCATGATAAATAGTATTTGCGCAAGTACGAATTTTGCAACTTACTGCCTACGTATTTTCTCCGGATACTAAACGATCTCTCGCCATAGTCTTCGTCGCTTTACGCATTCCGTGATTATGTGAAAGACATTAATGTGAAAACTTCAGGAGTATTTGTTGGAATGGAGAATGTGATTAGACAAAAAAAAAAAAGAGAGAAAGATTTTGTACGAATAAATGCATATTATTATATATTTTTGCAATATTCTTGTTTTTAACAATCTAATTGTTAATATGTATGTGTAAATTTTATAAAGAAAAGATTTATATAAGAAGATTTATATATTTCATCAATAAAATTGAGAGGAATTTATGATGTCTCCAGTTCATCAGCAGAGGGATTTTCTAGTAATTTTATTTTAGTAACTTGTGTATCGTATATGCACAATATATATTTGTTTGATTTATTACTCCTTTTTTTTTTTTTGTTAAAGTTAATTGTTATTTTCCTTTCTCTTTTTTTTTTTTTTTTTTACGGTTACCTCAAACAGAAAAAGTTTAAAAGTATTCATCGTTGAACTATGGACTAACAAACAGGATGGCGGCATTTCAGTGGGAAGGTTTTGAAACACGCGTCACGCTGTTTTTCCCGTTACGGACGCGAACACTATCGACCGAATTCTTTCATGATGATTGGCACGGAACAATTAAAAGCTTGCTAGACTTGTTTCAGTGTGAAGTGTTATATATACGATGATGTTTTATAGATCAACTGGTCGCGAATTAATGGAGGACCATAGGACAAATTATTTGATACAGCGGTTTCATTAAATTTATTGCTTATAATGGAGAAAAATCTAAAATTATATTTAGCAGTATTTATTAATCTCAAATTATTTTTTTATATATTTTGATATTATATGTATGTCACAATATCATATGTATGTCGTAATATCATGGAAAGATTATTAAATAAAAATAACAATATCATTAATGAATAATCAGAAAATCATAAAAAATATGAGTAGTGAATTGATCGACATAATTATATTGAGTCAATTTTCCTACAGTTCGTAGAATGCATTTAATAATTAATTTTAATGATATTTCGTAACGAACAAATAAAAAATTTACATTACTGAAGGTCTATTCTTGGATTTGCGCGTAAGCATCCGCTTATTCGCGCCGTTGCATATCGTGGCCACGGGGGACAGGCACGTGTAATGTGCGCACACGAAAAGAAAAAAAGCGTAGCGCTCATCTACATCGGTACGTACATGCACATGTGCGATATGAACAAACAGTTTCTATTCGGAATATAGTAGTCAAACAATGCGAAAAGTGAATGGAATCGCATAACTTTGTAGCATGATTCCCGATCAAAATATGTACGACATAACTCATGAACGTGATATAGTTCGTATTGAAACATTTAATTTTATTTCCAATTAACACTATAATATAATATATACGCGTATCCCTCAATTTAATATATGTTAATGTAATGCGTCAAAAAGAGGACATATTTTATCATTGAAAAATCTTGTCAAGGATGAAATTCCGGACTGTAAAATTATTTTCAAGATTTTTCTTTATAGAAACTTTGTATTAATGAATAAAAAGATCAAATTAAATCAACAATTACGATTTAGAAGTAAGAAATAAAAACTTATAAAAAATATCCAGATAGACACAGAATCCAGATATATATCGATTAAAAACAAATATTAATCAAAAATCGTTGAACATTTTGGAAGGAAGCGGTTTGAAGAAAGTTGAAAAATCGCGAAAAAAACAATCATGTGACAGTTATTGATGCGAACTTGATGATAATTAATGAATGATGATAATTAGTTATGGCTGCCTTCGTGAGATGAAAGTAAAATTGGGAACGCCAATTGAAATAAGAAGCGTAGAACAAAGAAGCAATGTCATGCATCCAATTATAAGCAGGGACGATTGTGTGCATTGATAAAAATTATTTTCTCGCGATTGCAATTGAGGTTAAGTACGTAGTACAGATTTTGCGCAATTGTTATTCGATGGCAGTTTCTTTGGAAAACATGTTCTAAGCATTGTTCAGCAAGTAGTTCTAACCTAATAGGAACCAACGTATATATATATATACACCTGACATAAAGAGATCAACGATGACTAAGGAAGTATATATCAGGAATTTTAATTAACTTTACTCACATTATTTACATAATCGATGACTAATGTTATTGCTGCAATGATATTTCCGTATTGATTGTGATTTTAACATTTTTGAACGATACTATGTCTCTTTAAGATGATGCTAAAACGCTAGTGATACTGTATACGAATCGGGAGTCGTTGGCCTGTCATCCAGCATCGAATATATATGTATGAATAGAGACGAAAGAAACGGTTGAATTGAACCGAAATGAATATGTAGAGAAGAATGAAACGATGGAACATTTCATAATGAATTGAAACGTTACTATTTTTTTCATCTACATATATGATCAATATGTTTTATTAAAGCTGTACGAGAATTCATATATTTTTGTACTGATCCACGATCAATATCTGCGATTGAACTTATCTATATAACTTTAATGTTTTACATTAGATAGAAATCAATTAAACATTAAAAATAGTAATATTTTTATAATGTTAAATACTGTTTAAAATATTTTAGAGAATTTAATCACAATGAATAATTGTAATTCTAATACTGTCAATATTGTATTTGTCAATAGAATTGTTGCAATGTAGTTTATCAATATTAGCAACTGAATGACTTGTTTGAACACCCGAGCTGCTATTGAACTGTTTGACTATCGTTTTCAATTCTCGAGTATAAAGGAATCAAAACATTATAGAGAAACAATAACAATTCGATTACAGATGATGCGAAGTGATTTATAGATAATAAAGAATGTCTTTTATATCTATTAAATTCTATTAAAGACTATATAAATAAAGTTTATTTTTTTTATTTCGTTTATTGTGCTTATAATCAATTAAACAGATAAAAGCAAAAAAAAAAAAAAGATTCGATTGATATCACAATCGATTTAATTTATTTGTTAATTGTCATTATTACAAATATTATAGTATATTTAAGTATTATTTTTATATTTAAATGAATTTCCTACGAAGTATAATATTAAAAATATAATAACAAAAAATGAAATTTAAAACAGAAAAATTTTGCCAAACAATGACATTAAGGATTATAAAAAATATTCTTAATTATTATGGTGAATCTTTGTTGTAAAAATAAATATAAATAGCAAATTACAGAACACCCTATATGAATCGAGGAGGGCGCCAAGGGAGGGGCCCTTCTTTGTGAGACGGGCTCTGACCTCAACGGATCGTTGGGCCCGAGGTAGGTGCCTCTGACTGTGAACAGCCAAGCTGTTTCTGTTGGTTTGCTTGTCTGTCTGGCCTGTTGCCTGGCCTCGTTGCCAAGCAACTGTAAAAGCGTCACCCTTTGAAACTTTAAAATTCCTTATTCCGAATTCTCCAAACAACATTCGTGCACAACACGATCACGTTTTCCACGTGATAAAACAGTCGGTTTAAAAATACATGCGAAAGGCCAACGATTTTGTATCCTGCCAGTATATATTTAGAGAAGTACACGTATATATAGAATATCATTCGGTACGAAATCGACTGTTACAATAGAAATATAGTGTAGATTGTTTCTTTGTATTAGTATTTAAAAAACTTCTTTCTGGTTAGAAAAAAAAAAAAATATCAACCTTCGTTCTTTATATTTTATAGTCAATTTTTTTTCTTTACATGTACAATCGAGTGATCGATGATCGATGTAACCATGAACTTTTGCGTGAAGTCATATCGAGTGGAACGGTCAGTCATTAAGAACGTTAGGATATCGTGTATATATCTTGTCGCGTATTGCCACGTGCCTGTGCATCGCGGTTAATTTTAAGCTATGTCAATTTTGTAATACAGTTAATTTCGTCAAGTTGACCTATGATATTAAATGCGACATCTTACGATTTGTGACATCTTTTTCTTTTCTCTTTTACACTTCATAATTTAATTCACAGCGTTGCACATTGATTGCTCGCTAATATTTAACGATTTATATAAATTTTGAATAAAACAGTGAAAACTTACCCATATGAGCGAGGTCGATGATCGGGATTTCACACTTGCTCAGAAGAGTCTCACAGGTTTGGGTTACAATCGGAGCACTCGTGCAGCAGCTCATCTTGCTTGTGGCTAGTTACTCGTCGAAATGAGATTTCTATTGCTGTCTTTGTCTATCTTCTTTCTCGGTTTTTCCTTCTTCGTTACACAGACTTCGGCTGCTCTCGCAATTTCGTATCTTGTCCCCGATCTTTCTGTTCCGTTCACTCGATTGCTTCTTTTTCGAGCGTGTTGTTTTTTCGTGTTATTTCTCCTTCTTTTTCTTGATCTTTGTCGTTTACGTTCGATCAAATAGCACCACTATGGACGGAAAATATGTAGCTTGAGGTTGTGATGCTCGTGCACACTGCCATTTACCACGTGCAAACTCACCCACCTAATACAATCGCGATTTCGAATTCACTAAAATATCCAAAAAAAAATCATACTATCACTGCACACCAATAGAGATTCTTCGTTTAAGCTACAGCTGGATATACATTCTTTAACGAGAGGACGAAAGGAAAACTTGCAGACCTTACAATGGCGTTACCGGTTTTTTTCTAAGAGGAAACACAACTAGATATGATGTCACGGCAACCCTAACGGTAGCCGTAAGAGACGAGTTTATTGTGGGGCTGGTGATGCGGCAGGTAAACGTATACGTGACTGTGAACTGGTGGGCACATGCTATGATATCGACAGAGTGGCGATTATTAACAAAGATTGCAACAAGTACAACGACGTCTACTGACACGCTAACGCTTCTCGACTGAACTAAGTGAACTAAGCGAACGCGCGCTTGGTAATCCGAATGAAACCGAAGGGGACGAAGACTCACGATCACTGGTAGTGGGGATCGAAGTACGACGCACGAATGTTTACGAAATTTACCGATCACATGTATGAGAAAAAGTGGGGAGCATTAGCAATTTCGCGCGCTTATATGAAGAAGAAACGAATAAAATTAAGATTTTTGATTTTTATTCGAATATTTATAATGTTATTTACATCTTAATGTCGTAAAATACATATATTTTGATACTTTCATTTACATTAGGAAATTATTATTATTTTGCATGTAGATTATATCTCAAATATTAAGATTTAGAATAAAAGAACATTATCCAATGCATTTCAGAAATGATAAACTCGATTTAATTTTTTATCGCAGAAATGCGAAAACAACATTAATTCTGAGAATCATGTTTACGTGTAACGATTTCAGATTGGTTTCAAAAATTTCAAAAATCGGTACGATTCTTCGTAGCAATAGCGATAACTTTATACATTTACATTATTCATAGTCTAACCGTACACTTATACAATATTGCCTACGTCTTACCAAACTATAGCTTATGTTAAATACTACATCTGTAAAATCTGCGAGACAGAACTTTACAAACCTGTGACAAATCGTTTCGATAAAGATACGAAGGAATATCTTGCCTTATATGCAACTTAGGTTTATCAATGCGTCTTCCACAGTGCTTTGAGTCGTACTGCACTCCAGTGGACGATCTTGAATTACTAAACGGAAGATTTGTCGATCCCCACTACAAACGCGGTTTTCCCTCGCTAACTTCTCTGATCATTATAATTTGTTTTCATTATTATCAAAGACGATTAGTTAGCCTTGTCTTAGCATCACACCTTTATCACATGTCATGTTTTTTTGCGTTTCTTTTCACAAGGTGTTTCTTCCCACGGAAAAAAAAAAATCTCATCTCTCCTCTCGAATTCCCTCCAGCCTTCGAATATCTTTCAAAATTAAGCTTTTACCTGCAAGATCAAATCTCTCTTTTCCAGTGTTTGCCAGCTGTTCCTCCAAGAAGCGATCTTTACACTTATCTTCTCGATTCTTTGTTCTTGAACTTTTTCTTTGTTCGAGAACTCGAGCGTGTTGCGCGTATAACTTGTTAATACTTTTATTTTTTTATTTTTTTTTTATTTTTTTTTTTTTAATAAATAAATCTTAATAAATCCATCTAAATGATCGTAAAACATCCTTTGTGACGCGATATGATTTACATGGATGGGATAAACATGTGAATAATAAATTTGTCAACGCGTTTCATCGTCGTACATTCGTTTTTTGGATATCGTGTGTTGCTCGTGGGCGCTTGGTTTGATCCTGGCGGCACCGAAAATCTTATTAAAACGAGTAGAACGTTTCCCACTTTTTGGCGAAGAATCGAACGGTGAGGAAGAGGTGTTCAAATCCCTTTTCAAGCTGTCTTTACGTTTAAAAGAAATGCTTTTTGTCGACACTTGTTTATCGACTCGTTTACGTTTATCGCGTTTCTTCGCATGCCGTGATTCCCAATTCGAAGAGGATGTGCTTGAGCGCCTTTCTGTCTCTGAGCTGAAAGTGGGGAGATAAGAGGTCTCATTTGTCATGTTAAACGTCGAAGATGCGTCGATTCTAGAATTATCTTATCCCTGGACCACACTGGGATCCGCGGAAACGACGCGACTCTAGTTGTTTTATCGATAAATTGTAACTCGTTCTTAATTGAAATTTAACGATTCGATTGAAATTATTGAACAATTTACGACCGCGATATATTTTCATCTTGAAAAACAAATTACGAACGATTACCTTGAGCTATCCAACGACGCGCTGGTAGACTCATTGGCAAAGGACTTGGGAAAACGATACATGCGACACGTTCCGCATAAAAGTTTCCGTATCATCTATAAGGAAAGTCGAAAATTTAATCAAGAAATTTGCATTTCGTCAATGACAGTCTATTTTATTTATACGTGATGAGAAGATATAATGAGAGAGAGAGAGAGAGAGAGAGAGGAGAGGGAGAGAGATAAGAATTTATAGGGTAATTAAAATCACCTTTGAGATTAAAAAAGCTAAAAAAAACTGAATGATCACCAATGTGCTGGTCATGACATAGGCCACGATCACGATCCTGAGAATAACAGGACTCATGACTTCGACACAACCATTCATGTTTATAGTTCTGATATCGTTTTCCGATATTTGCGTGTGCTCGCACGGTGACATTGCATGTAAATTGCAGCAGCTAAACGGAACACTTTTATCCCTATATTCTTCGTCGGATATCGGACTGTGAATTGCCATTTCCTCTCGCGAGGCATAATCCACACCCTGATCAAGGAATTACATTTCTGATATCACATTGCATTTTAAATATTATTTGTATATATTTTTTGTTCACACTTGCTATACCGTGTTTCGAGTTACCCTTTTTGAATGGTGGATTCACCTGCCAGTCAAAGAGGAACCAATCTGCGTAAGAGGAATGACCGCAGCACTGAAAGATGAACTGTATCTCGTCGATCGCGTACTTGTGCGATGCTGTACTCGCGTACAAGTGCATCGAATTGTTGAAAATATCGATCAATGTCTCCTGCCTGACGCTTATGTGATATCCTATGGAGACTATGGTGGCAGCGTTCATTATGGCGCATATCGCAATCACTATAAGCAGGCATTGCAGTGTTCGTCTTTTTTTCGCGCAACAATGTGGCACCTTTCGTCTAAACGAGAAAAATAAATGGATGAGCGTTCGACGGCCAGTTCAACGAAATAATTGTTGACGATCGTATTTGTGTAATAAAGAAGGGATAAACAAATAAAAGAGAATATCGAATGGACGGATACGACTTTATCAGAGGATTCATTTTTCATTACGCTTTTTCTTTTCTTCACTTTGAAATTTCAAAGATATTGGAATAAATTTAATCGTGTACTCACTTCCGTATATTACGGACCGTGATCAGAGCAGTCGGCAGACCCAAGCTGACGTTCGTCAAGGTAAATACGACTGGTCGCAGACCACCCGCGAATCGAATGATCTGCCATTCGGCGAATATCTCCAGGATCAACATGAAAAACCGTTTTGCCTCGAAGATGGCCAGGGTAACCGCGACACCATAGCCGAATCTCACCTCCCATCCACAGTTGCACGGAACTCTTGCATTTTTCTTAAATACTATGTTGCTTTTTCGGCTGCCCTCGTTACTCGACATTCAACGAATCTTCCCGTATTATTCTACGCTTTTCATTCAGTGGATCTTCGTTGCTTTACCTGTAAATATCTTCTAGAATCACCAGTTTATATCAAAATGAAGCAACGTTGCTGATTAATTTGTAACTATTTGTAAAATATCAAAATTTTGGGGGGAGGGGGGGAAAAAATAAAAATTTATATTCTTCTTCATACAATATCTGCACAATAAAGCCACTCGAAAATAATAGATATTCCATTTATTTCATCGTTTTAATAAGGAAAAAAAAAAAACTTAGTTCGTTAAATAGCAGCTAAGAAATACGCAAACTATTTTTCATCTTTCAATTTTGCAAATAATAAAGCGCTGTAAAATTGGCAGTGACATGCGATGTCGTTGTGGTGCATGTTCGAGAATGATACTGACCGGAAGTTATCGAAGAAAAAACATAATTTCCTGAGATTAAGGTGCAATTATTCGAATTATACGATCACAAATTCGTATACAACGAGTTCTAACTTTCTATCGGTGCAGAAATTTTACGATTTTTACAAAAATGTATTAAATTAGAATGCGACGTTCGATCATAACCTTTAAAATTTGTGTATTTTGTCCGACGAAATTAAATCTGTTTTTATAGTTATGTGTGTAATATGTTTATCGCAGTCACAGTGTCGTGTATGCAATATAGTATTCAAGGTTAATTCACATATATAAACTCTATTATTGCAACTCGAGTTTTAAAAGGATACACCGATCTTAGATTCGATTAATAATTTTTTACTTAGATATATACGTATATTGGCGAGCAATTTATCTTCAAAAAAGGTAAACGAAAAACGAAAGTCTCGAGTCGCGACTTGTTTCGAGTGAATAAATAAAAATATGGGTTGAACGACAGGTTTGCGATTCATACGATAAGTATTGTAGATTCATCTGAAAGGGAAACACTCACCAGATGCCATGGTGCGAGAGATAAGGCAGACTTGACTAAAATTACGAAACGTTGCGTGGAAAAATTACACAGTTTTTAAGGTTTTCGCATAAGCGAGAATTGTGCATGCTCGATGGGTCATTGTCTTTGATTTGAAACTAATTTCACATCTATCCCAATTCATCATTTTATTCGACCTTATTAGCGGGAAGATAGATAGTTATGCTTTAATTTGAGATTGTATTTAGCACGTATATTATACGTATGTACAAATATATCTGTATTTACATTTAGCCAATACATAATTTTAAATACAGCTTTAAATACAAATTATTCTTTAAGTACGAATTTTCTTGTTGGTATTGCAGGTACAATAATTAATATAAAATTATTATAATGGTAATCCTTATTTTCTAAATCGAATTTCTATTTAAAATCGATCTTAAGTTGTATTTTAAGCATTCACAGAATATTTTTTGATATATACTCTTACTGATTATAATAAGTTAACGTTTTATATGTTATAATCATAATCATTTCAAATTATGTACATCTTAGATAAGGAAGACATCTTCTTTAATTATTCGTTTGCGGTTGAAGCTCGGATATTGACGCGATATTTATATATATCGATGTAAGAATGTTTTATACCGTAGTTCCAGAAAGCCAGAAATGGCAAATTTTCCGTCAAATAGATCGCTAATCGCATTTGACTATTGAAGAATGCCCTGAAGAATCTGGACCACCAATAGCAAGATGGTAGCAAGTATTTGTGTGTAAATAACTGAAGATTCAATATAAATCTGCTATACCACGACATGGTTGATGGAGCTGAAAATTATTTAAATTGTTTCATTTAAATTGTTGTTTAAATAATCATTAATACTTTTATCATTAAAATGGTTTACCTATTTTTAAGGAATGATTATTATTCGTAGCAATACTTGATGCAAAAATAAAAGTGAATTGGACGAAAGCTGTTGAATCTAAATAAGGATTCACGGACCATAGAGATTTGATTAAAACACGACTCATTTCCTCGAAATCTTTACCACTAGAAGCGAGTGATGGAAGAAAAACTTCGTCTAGAAGTCGTCTACAAAGAGCAAGTGTTTCTTCAACGCTTCCAGTGCATAAGTTGTACCTGTATATAAAATATATTTAATTATTTATATACATAAAAATTTATTTTTCTATTTTAATCTTTTTAAAATTATCTACCAAAGTTACTTTTATTATAGAAACTATGAAAATTAAAGTATTCAAAGTATTAAACTATAAAAAAATTAATTTATCTAATATTTATCTAATATCTATCTAATTTACATAAAATATACTGGCCAATATTAAATTAGAACAATTTTTCAAATTATGAAATGATTTTTTATAAAATCCAAATTTTCGATAATCGGTGTATAAATTGAAAATGAAAAAAGAAAAGTTTTTGTTTGAAGAATATACAAACTTGTCTTCCATGCCCAACATACTGCCAATGACTCGCCAAAAGTGAATCAGTCCTTCTAGTTCCTCGAAATTATTATTCACCCCAAGATAGTCACCGCCCAAAAGGGTGAAACCCATGAATCCAAATTGAGCCAATGCCATATCCAGTTGCGAGACTCTGTTCAGCCCTGCTTCTGAGCTTCTTCGAAACGCTACGCAGTGTTTTTTTCGCACAATTTTCAACGACTCGAGAAATCTGTAAAAGATAAAAAAAGAAAATAATCCTACAGAATATCTTGCTTTAAATAAATTCAAGATTCACATTTGATTCATTTTACAATTATCTGCTTAGAACTAAGAATCAATTTTCTTTTTATTATCTTAACCGTTTTACAATATTTACAAAATAAATTAAAAAAAAAAAGTTTAATTTTTTTCTTTATAATAATATTCCTTATTTAAATATTGTGTTATATGTATAAAAATATTTATAGTACACTTGTTATTCAATGACATTTTGGATTTTCCCAGATACGAAATTATTCTGTCTGATCATTTATAGAGGATTATATTCGGCAAGATAAATCGATTAAAATACCGGTGCTGCGCCTGTTGATTCCTCGTATACCAATGATGTTTCTCTGTGATGTCGATCTTTCCAAAAATATTTTTATCGCGTGCAGAATATTTAGATAGTATTCGTAAAAAAATCAAATTTTCTTCACGCGTGTTAAATCTGCCTAGTAGAAATTCTAAATTGTAAATTTAATGATAAATAGAGATATATGATAAAGATGCTATTTCTAGCGACAAAATAGAAATTAATTTAAAGGAAACGTTATTCTTAACACGTTTCACATTTCCAAGAAATTGAATTAGTAAGCTACTGAATCAACGAAGAGGATTTATTATCTTTTTTTTGAAAACTTTTTAATTTTCTTTTTAACCATTTCGGATGGATGAATTTTTATACAATTTTCTTGAAGATACATACAAGATACTTTAATTAATTGATTAATTAAATGATAAACATATTTCTTTTCGATAAAAATTATTGATAATTAAAAAAAAAAATTATTCATTCTTCAAAAAAAGAAATATTTTGTTATTTAAAATCATAAAGGAAAAAAATTTGCGACGAATTATGATAATCTCAAATGTGTTTTTGGTATTTTCCTTCCTTTAAATATTTATAAAATATTATTTGTCTGAGCTTCTATCTTTGTTTTTTATCCTTTTTAATAAATTATCCTTTTCTTTGAAATTATTTCTTAAAAAAAATTTTTACTATTACTTACTCTTTTTCTATACCGGCTCTTTTTCCATACCAAATCCAATTATGCAAAACAGTGGATACATATCTGCGAAACGCGGTGCATGGTATGCTACTTTGTCCAGTGAACATTAAAACGTCCTTGATCGATGGTACAGCGAATAAAGATAACAATCCACATAGTTTGGCAATCATCATGGTGAAAGCATTGTTATAAAACATCTGTTGACCGAGAAGAAATTTTTTTTCGTCGAAGAAAGACGGCAATTCTGGTTCCAGCCATTCGAAATCCATGAAAGTATTTGTTCCATCTTTTAACAACGTCTGCAGTTTTGATTCTACTACATCTAAATGAAAAAATATTAATAATATTATTTTAATATTTTGATCATTCTGATCAATAGTAAATTATATTTTTAATTTATAAATTAAATAGTAAATAAATGAGTATCTTTCATATAAAATTTTTCTTTTTTTATATGAAGTTTAAATCATTAATCTTAAACTCAAAACTTGAAATTTAAATATTTTTTTCTCAAAAGGTCAGGATAAAAGATCAGACAAAAAGAACTCTCTTTCAAATTCTGAAATATAATCTTGGACTTTGGATACCTGGGTTTTGCAGCTCAAGTCTCCTAATTCTCTTCGAATCCTATACTTTATAGTCCTATACCGTCCTTGAATTATTTCTAAATTACCAAAATTAGAAAGTTCTAAATTCCCAAGATTATAATTTCCTAAATTCCCAAAATTAGAAATTCCCATAAAATTCTTAAAAATTATAAAAACTTTTATTAAATTATCTAAAAATTTTTTGTTAAATTTTATAAATATATAATTTTATAATAAAATATTTGTATTTTATGATACAAATGTGGAATAAGCTCAATTGCATTTTATCATTAGTATCCATTATATAAATTTTATAAATTTTATGTTATTTATACAAGTGTCATTTTTCCAAATAATTAATAATAATTAATTAAATCATTAATATAATATATAATAATAATATATAATATAATGAGTTAGAATATCTACAAATGATCGATTATCTTTAGTTGAAAAAAGTTGTCGGACGAGTCGATCATTGTTTGACAAAATTCGTAACAGTCCACCGATTTTGTAAAACAAACTCACGCATGTTGATCGTAGAGTGATCTTCGATTCGATACGGCAAAATTCATTTAGTATTCAAACTCATCGAAAGTGGGTACATCTGTGCAGTAGACGCGACAGGAATAAAGAAGAATGATGGATGCCCATTATGGTAATCGCATACAATATGTATGTTGTCCATATTAAACTTGTTATGAAATTATATTGATTATATTGAATTATTCTATTATTTTTTATTTTTAAAGAAGAATAGATTTTTAATGAAGTTCTTCATAATTTTTTGATCATTAAGATATCATTTATAATTTACAACAAATTATGACTACGATGTTATTATGTTATCAACATACAACATTAAATTTAAATTATATTTTTTTTAATACTTATTATACTTTTATATATTATACTTTTTTTTAGAAGAAATGATTATATTATGTGGCCGCTTATATAATTATGGTAGATAGGTCTTACAGTAATTCAGAATTTCAATAATATAGATTCAAAATCTATATTATTCGATATTATATATCAGTAAACAAAAATAAAAAATATGAAAACAACTTTCAAAATAACTCAATAAATTGCTTCATACAAAAGCTATTATAAGACATTGCGAAACTTCGAAGACATGCAACTTGTTTAGACTTCAAATTATCCGATCTAATCGTATGTTCGATCGTTTTATTGTAAGAGAATAAATACTATTGTGTGCATTTTTTTTTTTTAAATATTATTATATCAAGAGATTTATTTCAAAATGGTAAATAAGTAAACAATTTTTTAATTATGCATAAATTAAATGTTGTAAATTGAAATTTTATCGTATTTGATTTTTTCTTTAGACATTTGTTATTTCAACTTACATATTTTTAATATTCGATAAAAAAACGTTACAAACAAATATTTTATTCTCTTCTCATTCGTAATTAGAAAGTTAAATTATCAAGATTATGTCACTTATGTTACGAAAAAAATTACTTTCACCGATCAATATTTCGATATTGTCTTTGCTTAAACATTTTTTCCTACTTAATGTTTATTAAATAATTAGTCGAATAGTGTTAAAATAGAATAATTACGAGTTGATTTACTACTATTCATAGCTAAATAATCAAGGAAAAGTAAGTCGTGGATTTCTATTTACACTTTTATTGCATTACATGTTTAAAAATTATGTGCAATTCTTTGAAATATGTAAAACGAGGTATTAAGAAATATAATAATAATTATAATAATATCCAAGATATTAACTTGACTCAAAGAAATATTGCGTATTTAAATACTATTGTTAATATTGTTTTAATTAAATATATTTAAATATTAACCAATTACATTAATATCATTAGTCATCTTTATATCATAAATATATAATAACTTGATATATAATAATTTAAAATATATTTGAGTTTAATTATTTAATTTTAATTTCTTCTTAAAATTTTTATAGTCAATGATCTATTAATTTTTATGTAACAATCAACCATGATTTTTATATAAAGCAAACTTAAGAACTTTCTTAAATATAAATTTAAGAAATAAATATACATACATATATGTATAATGATTAAGATATATAATATATAATAAGATAAGTCTTATAATATAATGTACACTATAATATGCTTAAAAACAAAAATTATTATATTAAATAATTTAATATAATTAATATAATAAATTATTATATTAATTAATTTCCAATTGAAAAAAATTATTGGAATTGTGAAATATTACAAAACTTTATATATAAGTATATATTCTATATTATACTATATACTATACTATACTATATATATACTATACTATACTATATACTATATTCTATATACTATATACTATATACATCCTTCATAAAGTTATTATTTAAAGTTAAATGAAGTAATGATTTATAATAAATTTTTTTCATTCTTTTATCCAATACGAGCCGAAAATATATATTAATTATTATTTGATCAAAATTTTTACTTTGAAATTCGTAGAATCTTAATGCGATCAAGCTTAAAAAATTTTGATTTTTATATAAAAAAAGATAATAATAATAATAATTAATAATTACATATTCTTACATATTTTACTTATATTTTTTATTTGAAATCGATATATAAATAACTTTTATCTCTAAGAGCAAAAAAATTCTGCTAATTACATTACTATATTCATATTTTAAAATTTTTACAATAAAGTTTTATATTTTATATTTTATTTTAAATTTTTAATATTACAAAAAAGAAAATCAACTTATATTATATATCTATATTAAATTAAAGTTTTTTATTTTGTAAAAAAAAAATCAAATGCAAATACTTTTATTGCAAAGCAAAATAATCATTCTGGAACAAAAATGAATCTCTTAGCAATGAAAACAAAAAATTGGTACAAAACAACACAAATTTGGTCACTTATAGCAAATATCATCATCACTGCACTTTTTGAAAAAAAAACACTGACCTGTGAAATCCACTTCTTTTTCCAAATATTGATGTTTTTGTTCGTTTTTTTCCCTCATTTTCGTATAAAGGAATAACAGAATCGATTCTTTCACTTAAAATATATTTATCATAGAATACACTATAAAATAATCAGCATTTTGCTGAAAATATCACGTTGCCATAGATCACTATATAGTATTACTAAGTCTTGTGTAGGGGATGATTAAACAGATGATTAAATATCACGCAAAAATACAATTTGGCATAAATAATATATACAAAATTATCACGTCTTCGTTATTTGATCGTTCTAGTTGCGTGCATTGCAAAGAAATGAAAGAAATAAGTTTCTAGCGCACATCTTAGGAGAAAGGTAGTCTCCTACTTTTCATTCGCTCCTTCCTTCTCTTGGATGCAATCCAAATATATATATATATATAAATATTGTTATAGATGTGTGTGTACATATGTATGTGTATATGTAAAATCTGAAGGACGAAAATCGAACATCAAATTCTTTATTATAAAAGTTTTTTATTATGTATTAAAAATATATCATTCAAAATTGAATACCATATTTTTCATTATGATTAGATTTTTATGATTTCGGATAAATTTTTGTTTATTTATTTAAAATTTATATTATGATTTTATACAAAATTTGTGATCTACAGTGTATATGTATACGTAATTTTATTTGATTTTTAATACTCGTATGTTTTCTAGTGATTTAATTACATTTTAAATCACTTTCGTGTTATGAATTATCTAATAATTTATAAATGTAAATTGTATTAAATATATTTATAAATATTAAATTAATAATAGATTAAATATTGTATTGTATTGATTGTTTTTGTAAAAACATTCAACATAATGACAGTTTAAATTCATTTAATTTAGAAAATTATAATTTTTTTCAAACAAAATTTATAATAAGGAAATTAATAATAAACAAATTTTCATGGTTACCGGTAAAATAATGGATGAAGTTATCGATAGAGTGAATTCCCTAGTTGGTGAAAATAAATCTTAAATGAAAAAAAAGAAAAAATGTTTTACTCTTACTTTTCTATCAACTTTATATGCACGTAGAACTTGTATAGTGTTCGCTAGTGAAAGTAACTACTATTGTATTTTCGACATCGTTTTGACATTCTACGCGTATAATATTATTGTAAACTACAGACAACATATGGTCATAAACGATATATAAGATAGACATGACATGCAATACTTATTTTTGTTTAAGATTTTAGGAATTATTTAATTCCTATATCCTTATTTTTGAATTATATACAATATTATCGATAAGTTCATTATAATCACAAATGAAGTATATAATGAAGGCTAAATTTATACAAACTATTAATATATTATAAATGTTATTATTTATTCAATAACAATAATAATAAAATATTTACGATTTCATGAAGAGAAGATAATAAAGTTAATTATATATCGGAATCTTTTCTTGAGCGCATAAATTTTGCAGAGCAAATAGAGATAAGAAGAATAAATAGTGGAAGAAAGATATAGATGGAATAAAAATATAGAAATCAGCACCATCTCTAGAGTTTTATACGAATTAATATAGACAATCAGAAGAATAGAAATACAATAAAAATTAGCCATTAGCGCTATCTCTTGAATGTCTCAAAAACATTTTAAAGATAAAATAGGATGAGAAATAAAGATCAGCACCAAAACAATATATTATCGATAGAATGAACTAAATCGTCTAACTTTTTAAATTTTAAACTCAAACTTGAATTCATAAAAATAATTTAAATCTTTTATTTTATTAATATGACATATCCTTTATCTTATAAAAAATATAATTAAAAAATATTTTTCATTTATGTAGAATGAATGAAATATCTAATAACATAGATTTCTATCTTTGTATTTTTATTATATTTAATAACTATATTAAATATTACTTTAAGAAGGCAATATCTATGATCACATTGAATAAAAGATTTGATATTTTTGATTAATAATATTAATATTGTAGATTATTTTGTTGTAATGTTTAGTAATAAATTATAAAGCTGACCATCATATAAATCTTTTATTCTAATAAAAAAGATGATTGAAAAAGTAAAACATAAAAAATAGGATACTAACACATTTTGAATAGCTCCAAAATATCAAAAATTAAAATTGAGGATCTTATATGACACGTTTTGCTGATTGTAACAATAAGTAATTGTATTTGTAGGCGAAGAAACTAAGCGTAAACAATATGTATAGATATAAATACAATATTAAACAGTAAAAAGTTGATAAGAACATGAAGTAAGTTGCATTTACATTTACATATATGTCAATCATAACACATTGAATGTATCTTCTTTTGTTAATTTAACTAAATTTTTTGAAGCTTATTATATAATGTTATAGATTTAATGTTTCTTATAAATGATGGGAAATATAATTTTGACAGATAAATAAACAACAGCAGACGAGCTTTGGAAAAACCATGTATTATAGAATAATAATAGATTACATTATTCATGGTAATAATGATATAATAAACCAGAATATACCTGACAATAATAATAAGAATCTAAAATAACACGAATACTGAATACATATTATTAACAATAATGAGAGGAGGGACTTTGGGGATGTTTGGCAAAGGAAGGGGCCAAGCCGCTCAGAATTGTATTCGAAATAAAAGAAAAAAGAAGAGAAGACGAGAAGGAAGTAAATAAAGTTTCTTAGATAAAATTAATAAGATTTTCTGATTAAACGTAACATTTTTGACACGTTTAGTCATTTGAGCATTTTAAAATAAAAATTGACTAAATAACTCGACGCAAAACGATTTCAGTTACGTTTGACATCCGCTCCTCTTATCGTATGCAAAAAAAAATTATGTATTTGTGAATTAATAGAACAAGACAAAAAAAAAAAATTAAAACAAAAAAAGAAAACGAAATACAATGACGGGAATGACAATTGGCTGCATTTAAGACTTACTGCTAAAGTAATTACGACAAATTGCTAATGAGCAATTTATACGATCGTTTAAAAAAAACAACGCATTTATGGCGCTGATTCATATAAAATGTAAATTTTTTTTTCTTTTTCGAAAAATAATAAAATAGATGATTTGCTCGCATTCTCTCCGATTAAACATGAAACCCGTAATGTTTTGTCTTGTCTAACGTGCTGTCGTATAAAATAAGGAAAAAATGTTTCTATATGTATAAGTATATGTATATATGTTGAATGTGCGTGTATATATTTGTAATATGTATGCATAGTGCACGCACCACGATAACGTTTTAATATTTGTTTGTAGCACGTGACAGTTTCTACGTGTCAAATTATTGAATTATTATATTTTTTCAAGCCGAAGATGATAGAAGAACAAAGAAAACAAAAAAAAAAAAAATTAACAAACAGATCGAGCACTTTTTTTCCACTCGAGAACCAGCTCGTTTTAGGAATTCTACTTTGTTTCCAGACTTCTGGAAATCATTAATTGCACCCTGGTCTTGCGGATTGGTCCTTTCCCATCAGTGCCACGATTACCGATAATCAAACTTATTATTTTATCACGAGCTGAGATCTTATTGTTAGACTTACTAACAAACTACCTCAAATATACTAAAAAAATAATGTCTACATATTTAAAAAAATTTTTTTTGATGTTAAAAAAGAAAAAAGAAATCGGGAGAATGACCAAAACAAATATTGAGGTTAATTAGCTCAATAGACAGATCACGCTGACATTGTTTGTAATTTTTACGGTTTTTTCTTTTTTTTTTTTGTTTTGGTTTCATTTCGAAAAGTTTTGATCATTGTATTAATTGTAAATTATAGAATATATCCTTTTAAAATATCAAAATATGCAATTCGCGTTATGAGAACGCATGACAGTGGTTTAATAATGCTAAATAAATTGATAAATGACGATGTCGTTTCGCGTGGCAGCAGTACTTTGTAATATTTAGAATGCAAAACGGCACGTCAAATTTACAGAGGCCTCAGTTAATTCGATGTTCAACTAATGCACAGATACGATTCGTGCACATTGTGAACGAAGCCAAGCTTATTAATTGACTCTCCAATATTATTGATACATAATATCGACAAAATGAACCGTTATATTTTTATCTTTCTTATCTTCTTTTTAACAAATCATTGAGAGCCTCTGAGGCAAATTAAAAATTGCGGTAGAACAGCGCGTACAAATTAATGAGAAACAGTTGGTCAATCAATAAATTATTTATGTAATATTTCTCTAAATATTTTGATATGATTCACGAAGATTTGGCAGCCCTGTGTATTTTTCAACTAATAAACTATGCATTAGAATGTAATGGTACTATCAAAGAATATACCGAGTGGACAAAATTTTTTTTCCTTTTTATCTTTTTGGATTTCAAAATATAATGTTTGAAATCCTTTTCTATGCGCAAGATCTTATGTACGAGTATGAAAAATAAAATAAGAGAAAAAGTTGTACAGAATATTAATGCGTAGATAAGAATTCGAATTCAATCCTTAATAACTACTCTAGAAAATCTAATATTTATTATGATTCATAATATGGTATTAAATATTCGATTTGTACCACTCGATATAATTCCAAAAGTAATTCCACTAACTGCATGGTTGGAAGGTAAGTACGCGATGACCAGCTCTTATTCCATTGTGAAACTGTTTTCTCGATTTAATCTACGGGAACGACTTAATGTTTTACGTTAAATTATATGTTACTGAATAAGATGTATTAACCAGTTTTCTTCCTTCATAATCGATTTTTTATCATTCCGGACGTGTATTGAGTATCTACTCAAATCCAAAGTCGAGTTTCCTTGCATTCAGTATATAGATGATGTATTATAATTTCACTATAATAGCGTATCACTATTTCATTTAATTATTCAATTTTTTCTTTTGAAGACTATTAATAAACATTACTGGAAGCTAAATTGCATGACGGATCTTGATGAATAAATATATATTAATGTATAATTCATATTATTGTTTGAACTTATATTGTGAATATTTGTTCAACTCGTTTAACATTTAATGAGATTCTTCTTATTTCTTAGGAGCAATCTTATTAAGATCTCCTTTTAAAAGTTTTTTTATATCGTTTATCTGCATACATTCACAGAAAATAGATATTTTTTTAATTTAAAATATTCAGTTTTGCAGTTTTTTCATTTAAACAACTTTTCATTATGATCCGTCTTGTCAAAGTTATGTCAAGGAAGACGAATGGATTCGTCAAAAAATAAATGGCCGTCAGCAAAAGCACGTCCTGATATTTTGGTACGATTATATTCATTTCTATTGTTTTATGTCCCCCTCTTTAAGATTCGTTTTTTTTTTTATTGATTAATGTTCTATCTATTTACATTGTATTCACTGCTCTTTATTTGCAAGCTAGTACTTGGTACTAGCTACAAACTAGGCTATCACGAGAGCACGGGACTAACTTCGGTCGCATCTTTGCAGTCTTGAATGGATAATTGAGCTAATTCGCTCGCTATTTCTTCCTGAGTAGTAGACTCTGTTTTTTTTAATATTGTATATCCTTGCTGTATCTCTTCATTTTCACCATTAATCTTAGAATTATTTTTAGCTTGACCATTAGTTTTTCTTTTACTTGTCGTTTCTTCAGCAGACATACCTGGATGAATTTTAAAAACGCTCTTGATAATATTATTAACTGTTTGAGAACGTTTCGGACTATCGTTTTTCTGATCAGAAACAAATCTAATACGAATTGTTCTGTTATTTTCCGTATTTTCCTTGTGTTTGTTTCCCTTCATTACAATCGCTTTTGACTTTGAATGCTTTTGATCAGATAAATTTTGACCATTTGGAATATCCGTATTTTTTATTTCTTGTTGTTTCTCTTCGAAAGTAGTGTTGTCGTCAATAAAACTCATTGTATCTCGTTCTGTATTCGCTAACGTTGAATCTAAAGTATGAGTATCATTTGGTTTTCTAGGTAATTCGGGCGTTTCGCTATTGGAAGTATCAGTATTTTTTTTGACTTCTTCATCTAAATCAGTCACTTGCACTATATTCTTTGTTTCTTCAATAGAATTTTTTTCGATACCTATTTTATTATTGGTAGTGAGTATATGATTATTTATATCTTGTCGATCATTCGATGGCAATTCCCGTTGTAAAACTTTAACAGGACTTTTCGGTTTCGTGCCATTATCGGACATATCTTTGTTCTGGCAATTTGTACAAGAAGATTGTTTTGAATGAGTAGGAGAATTCATTTGTCTTTTACTAGCGTTGTTCTTCTGAGCAACACCCATGTGTGGTCTACCTACTCTAATTGTAAGAACGTTAATCGACGAATTTGTTTGAACATTATATGGTGTTGCTGGTTCATATTGTGGAACAGGTTGTACATGATTTAAATGTATTTGTTGCTGTTGTGGTTGCATTCTGCGCATATCAATATGCATTGCATTATCAATTCGCTGTTGATAAGTTATATATGGTTGAAAAGGTGGTGCTAAATTCGTATTCATAGCTGGATTAACGTTAGAGTTTGTAGTTGGCCCATAATTAAGACTGGCATTAGGATGAACATTTGAATTTACATATTGAGGTACCATTTGCCTAGGCAATTGTTGAAACTGATACTGTTGGGATGGATATGCAGGGCAGTTTTGTTGTGGAATATTCTGTACTATATTATCTCTACGATCTCTAGAAGCGATTGGTGTAATCCGAGGAACGTTTCCATGATACTGTTGTGGTACTAATTGCCCGGATTGATATAATTGATCGTTTTGTGAGATAACTGGATTCTGAGGTTGATGACCATAACTTTCATAATGCATACCTTCATTACTCATTACCCTACCATATGCTATACTTGAATGATATTGTGGAGGTTGTGATGTGTAATCTTGTTGTTGATGATCTTGATACTGAGGATATTGAGGAACAGGTGGCTGCGCGTCGATCCAAGTTTCTTGCTGCGGAGGAGGTTGCTCCATATCTCGCCTTGCTTGTACTGCATTCCAAACTTCTTTTAATTCACCAGTAATATCCCGATCTTTCAATATTGTATATTGTCTCATAAAAATTACGCCTGCATTCATCCTTTCCACAAAATCTAGTAAAAGTTCTATTAAACTGGTACGCTTCTATAGCAAAAATAAAGTTATGTGAGAAATTATTCATAAATGTAATAAAATATAATAATTATGAATAAGTACCTTTGGATCTTGAGCGTTTTTACCACTAATTCGAAGAACTTCTGGATTAGCCATTACTGCAAATATTACAGCTTCCGTTTTTGTACGTGGTGGTCGAACTCTCATTCCACCATAAAATGGTACAGGCTGTGAAGGTTTCAATGGCATTGCAATTTTTTCCCATGATAAAACATTTACATAACATGGGACAGCAGTGCCCTAAAATAATAAAACAAATTAAAGTTTCAACAAATAATTTTTATAATATATAATTATATAAAATTAGTAAATTTAATAATTCATATGAAATTTTAAAAATATTTGAAACATTTAAAGCTTTTTCTTAATTAAATATACCTGTATGAAGTCTTGTATACACATATGGGGCTGAGGAGGATTTTTAAACAAACGAGCGCCATTGCGCTTCATTCTAGTTGCACCACCTTCTGTCATTTTGTAACTGAAAACAAATTTATTTTAAGTGAAAAAAGAAAGTGATAATATATTATATATATATATATATTTTTTTTAAAAATTATATATACATATATATAAAAAAAAATTTTTGCTTTAATAAATACAATGTATGTAAATATCATTTAATATTTAAAAATATTGTTTATTTATTTTTATTAAAAAATTTTACGATTATTTAATAATAATGTATATATAAACAATGAGATTTTACCTTTAAAATAAAAAAGAGAATATATTATTCATTATTAAGTTTAATGAGCAAGAAGAACAAAATTATCAGTTAAAGAATATCAATAATCATGTCACGTAAGTATGATGCGATCTTAAATAGGGGCCGTAGAAGGGGTGGCTAAAAATTCGTAGTAACAAATGTGGCGGAGCAAATGCGTTAAATTGCATACCAATATACATTTAATATATCTTTATACTTTTAACCAATAAGAGGAAAATTTTTCAATCGAATATATTATTACACAAATTCAGTGAAATTGCTTGAATATAGAAATTGAAGTTTCTACGATAACGCCGATGCATTAGAGCCCTTTTGTTACACGACCATCATAGATTGTCAATATAACCTCAAAATTCTTCAATTTTACACACTAAATGTTCAAATAAATATAAATAGAAGGGTTATTTGTAGGACGCAATACGTTACTTTAACAACGTATAGTCTTCTGTTACGTAAACTCACCCCACGATGCTGTTTCACGTGTATAAACACTTAAACATGCAAGGACACGATACGACACATTATCGGACAGCTTCGGTGGAAAAGGTCCATCGCTCCTTTTGTTTATTATTTTTCCGGAGTTTGCGCGATTGAATTGACCATGGGCGCTCGGTTACCTTATGTGTTTAAATTATGAACTAAAATGTTCAAGATGGACGAAAACGGAAGTCATGCTTGATGCATTACTGTGAAATGGTTTGAAAATTCCCTAGATTCAATTTTTATTATATATAATGCTATATAATTTTGTTAATATTAATTCATATATTTAACTTAAAAAATTAAGAACATAATATTTATTTCCAATACATTAATATTAAAAAATATTTAATTATTAGTATATTACAGATTGTAAAATTAAGAAAAAAATAATAAATATAAATCGATATATTCGGATATATAATCGAATATAATCGAATATAATCGAATTAATAATCAGTTCGAGTAACAGAATTCGCGATAGTTGTGACGCACTAAACGTATTCTTAAATAATTATATTTTAACAATAAATTCAGTAAAAAAAAATATTTATTGTTAAATATTTATTGAATTTTTAGTGTGATAAATGTGTTGTTATTATATATTATATATTATGGAACTATTGCTAACAGGTAATCAATAATCATTTATTATTTATTATCATTCTAAACATATATATATATATATATAAAATTTTTTTCTATGCATACAAGAATCTTTTCATTTCTCATATATTGAATTTTTATTTCTCATATAATTATCATATATCATAATATGTCTTTTGATGACAAATCACGTATTTTTTACTTTTTATAGTTTATAACATGTTTCTATTTTTCTATTTCCACGCATATTATACTATATTTTCTAGTTTATCTTTTGCTTTAAATGTTATAAATATTTCTAACGTAATGCGTAGAAAAATATTTTTATTTTTAATAAGTAAAAATTATATTATTATATTGTTATATTTTCAATTATAATATTTATTATAACATTTTATACAATTTTATACAATTCACGATTTTCTAAAACTAACAACTTTAATTAATTATTATAATTTCAAATGGTAGAAAAACGTTTACTACATTTATTATATTATATTTATTTTATATTTTTTTTCTAAATAAATTGATCAATTTTTTTAAAAATAAACTAATGATCGATCAAAAAAGCATTTGCTACATAATCATTGACATTAAATTCCTCTATGAATAAACGAAGAAAACTATTATTTTTGATTAATTTCTCATTGTTAATATAAATTTAGAAATTTAAAATTAGAAATTTTATAAAAAATATTTTACAAGATCATTGATAATGAGTTTTTGACAAAGCATGTCGTTTATAGGCGCTCATCACTACTCTATTTCTTCTCTTTACACTTTAGTTATCATTATTTCAAATTGACTCAAGTAATTAATGGAATGATAATTAGGCGATCATTTGAAATAAGTTATCGTTAGTTTATTCGGACGCATATGATTTCGCAGTGATCGTTAGTGGCGCCACTTGTAGTTGAGTGTACGATGAGTATGTGGCGGGTATCGAAAAAGTATCGATGGGGCTCCGTTGAATCCACCGTATCATTATGACGCCTCGCAGGCAACTATCGATCCCGATCGATGATATTAATAGTCGCTAACTACAGTCTTCCACGCCGCTCGCGTTCTACGCTGTGTTTCACCAGTCGTGCCGGCATTTTTTCTCTTTCTACACATGCTCGCCGCACATCATGGGACACGATGGGAATCGTGTTTCTTGCTATTCGTTCGTGATAATCGGTATGTAAAAAAATATAGCAAAAAGTAATAGAGAAATTTTTAATTAGCGTTTCCCTAATATAGATTGTGCTGTTTCTTGTTAAAATTTTGAGTTACTAGAAAATTTAATCTTTAATGCAAAATTTAAATTATTCATTGTAATTCGTTATAAATTTTTACAGTATTTGTTTGCTATTTATCGATTGTATTGGAAATTGCGATATATTTTTTTTAAAACTTTGCAAATTTTCAAAAAACTTGTCATTTTACAGATTTCATATTGAACCTTATAAATCGCTATAATGTATATAAAATGTATATAATTAGATATTTAGTATGTTTAATATAGGTTAAGTTTATGACGTGACGTCTAAGTAATTCTTATCGATTTTTCATAAGTTTTCATTGATTTATTTGCATCTCATTTTCGTTCTTCATCTTCATCAATTATTTGCTTTACCTTGTGGCTACATTGATATGCTAGAAAGGACGACCTTGTTGCGAAATGATTTATTACGGTTGCTTTAGTCGGTAAGAAGAAAGCAACCGGTTTGCTTATTATATACGACGTATTTTTGTACCGAATTTATTGGAAGTTTCTCGAATTTTCTTTTTTAATAACTTTATAATTATTAATTTTAATAACTTTAATTCTGAAATAATAATAATATCAACTCTTTTTAATATTCCGATTCGTTTTATTTTTGACATCCCAATTATTAGCGTAATGATAGGATTTGTCAGATATAATGGCTAACTTCACAGGTATAAGGAAAGCTAAATTCCGGCAGTCGTGTATCGATATCGAATCAAAAAACGATATGCATCTATCTGTTTCTTTATTATGAAGATATCTGTATACAATTCAAAATCTAATTAGAAATCTCTTTTATATATATATATATCTTTTCATGTATCTAAATATTTATATATTTACATGTACATTGTATTGATTCTTAATTTCTCTATAGATACATTCTATAGATACACGTCTTATCTTTTTAAAGTAAATATCTCTAAAAATTTTTCTAAAATTAATTTTCAAAAATACTTTTATATTTCTAGAAATATTGCAAAAACAAAAAATATAAAATCTATTATGCTATTGATAATTAATATATAATTAAAATTATATTTTCTAATATCAACGTATAATTATCAACAAATCTATATATTAATATAATATAATTGATAATATATATAACATATTACACAATCTAAACATTAATAGATCTAAAAAATTAGCCTTATATCATTGGTTTTAGATTTAATTCTAATCTTAATTCTATAATAATTCAAGATTATTTTTTAATATGAACATCACATTAACGTATAAAAATTGATATCTCAACATATCTACGTAGAAACGGTTGAATATATATAAAAATCGCGAAGAGAGAAGCGCGTTATCTCGCACTTTTCCGTTTCAACTTTAAAATCATCCTGTTCGTGCGGTTCTCTTCGTCGAGGCCATACCAGAAACGTTTCTCCCCCTCTCCTCTCCAACTCTTCGAACGTTGCTGCACGCTGCGCGGAAGATTAAAGTCGCGGCGCGTCGGGAAGCGTGTTAACAGGCGGAAGACGTGCGAACGTAACGCGAAGTCGCGATAGGGCCGCGATTCTACGAGAGGATCGGTGCCGGTAAGGAGCCTGTAATGCGAAATAATGGGTATCCACCCACTCGATGAAAATTACACGAGACGTGGCCCCTCAAAGTATCGACCGATTCTTCCCCTTCTCGACGATTTATCCTGAAGGGTTCGTGAAAATAAATAAAAATAAGAGGAGAAAGAGAGAGAGAGAGAGAGAGAGAGAGAGAGAAAAGAGGAAGAGGAAGAAGAAGGGAAAGAACGAGGTGGCGCGCGCAGGGAACCTGAAGTTCTAAGGGATAATTGTTTAGCAGGCGCGAATGGTGTAATTAAAAAATGATGCAGATTCGAGATAGTATATCGATATGGAGTTGCAAGATGACGCGAGGCTGGCACAGGTGGTGCCTTTTCGCATCTGTTCCGGGGAACATCGATTCGAAATATAAAATAGGTTGAGAATAAGGGAGTTCGGTTTTTGCATAATTTCGAAGGGAAATTAAATTAATTTCGAACAAGTATGATATTTGTTGAAAATAGAAACTTTTTAAAAGTACTCAAATATTCTTTTTATCGATCATCTATTTTCCCTTTCACTCTTACTTTTTCTTTTGACTAACTTAACTTTCTTTAAGTGAAGAAATGTAAAAATGTAAACATGTAAATTAGCAAATAAATTGAACCGAGTTGAATCGAATTGAATTAAAAAAAAAAAAATAGAGGGAAACAGATTAAAAAGAGAAAAGAGAGAAGAGTAAAAAATTCGAAAGGAGGGGAAACCCTGAATCTGACCAGGTGCGCGAAACAGAGCGTACGTGCCCCCATTGGGTTGTGTCTGCCCATTTAACCGGATCTGCTTATGAAAATTAATTGACATATCGATCGACGTCGATACGTGTGCACCAGGCTTCTCGTCCCTGTTGCCGTAATCTACAAAACCAAAACGAGACCATGCCAAACATATTCCCTTCCTTCGTATTCGAAACCAATCGAACGAGTTGAAAAATAAGATGAAAAAGTAGGGGGAGATAATAAATAAAAACTAAAAACAGAGGAAGAAGAAGAAGAAGAAGAAGAAGAAGAATAAAGAAAAATGTTCGAAGCCGAAGATTAATTAAATTTGATGTCTCGTAAAAATGGAGCATGATTGGCAATATAATAACGATCACCCTGTGTCGGGACACAGTGAGTGGATGTAACGCGACCTTTAATCGCCTTCTCAAATCAACGAGCATCGAACGCGTTATGCTTTCGTGACGCGCGAGTCAACACGATAAAGCTTTCTCCTTGTAATTAATTCACACCTACGGATCATTCTTAGGTAAAATCTTCACGGCACTGAAGCCGGTCGTACGGGAAACGAAAAATCGTACGGGAGGGTGGTCCTCGTCGAATGAAATTCAACGTGGTGGGGAGCGAGGAGGGACGAGTGATAAAAATAATTGCATCGATGCCCGTTCTTCTTATATTCCGATCTCGTTTACATTGTTTATCGAGGTTTCACGCGGCTCACGCACGCGGGGACAAACATGTCGGACGGTGTGCGACCACGGTCACGATTAGGAACGAACGGTTCAGATAATATAATAACGAAAAAAATCCATGTAGATATAAAAATAAATAGTCGGGGAACGGAGAGGCCGACGTGCCACACGCAGAGACCACGCGAGACGTGTTTATAGTAATGAGCCTTGTCGTTATTTGTCCAGCGAAAGGGATTTATCGAGATACCTCGTGAGATCTTGTTGCTCGATCTTCTTCTTCTTCTTCTTCTTCTTCTTCTTCGTCGCCGTCGTCGTCGTCGTCGTCGTCGTCGTTCGTGGTGGTTGCCTTCTTCTTTCCTTCCTTCCTCTAATCTTTTCTCTCTCGCATTTTCACCGTGTCTCCCTCTTCTTTCCTCTTCGTCGTCCGCTTTCTTTCCTCTCGCGAGACGGCCATTCAATTCTCCTGCGGCTTTTCAACCGATCCGCTCGTATGAGAGGTACGTGTCGTACCGAGTATTACTCGAATTGAAAAATGTACGGAGAGATTCTCGCGAGGGGATGCCTCGCGAGTTTCTTCCATCTTTATGCGATTTTAAACGAGAGGAGAATTTACTGCATTATCGAGATTCGCGTTAACGATTTGGTGGATTTTTTTTTACACAGCGCATCGGTCAGCTGTTATGTTATGAGAAATCTAATCAATTCGAAATAATACGTTAACGAACGAGTTTGAAGAATTTGTTCTCCTCGTTGAATCTAATATTTTTTAAAAGAGTAATAATAATAATAATCGATTATCGATAAAATTAATCAATCAAAATCAAAAAGTTGATTTTATATCGTACATTCCTTTCGATTGAATTATTCTTAAAATTATAATATATATCGTTTACTTATAATTTTTAATTATAATTTGAGATTAAACTTTTAATTTAAGAAAATTTCTTGAGTTGATCGTAGCAAGTTCCGATGGAAAGAAATATCCGTTTCACCGTTCCTCTCGATCCCAACCATGGTTCCGTGATCGAGCAGCACGCCTCGCGTTTTCGCATTTTCTTCGTCCCGTTCCCCAACCCCATCGGCCGCCCCCTTTATTCTCCCTCCCCTCCCCTCCCCTCGAAACACACAAATCATCTGAATCGTCACGCATTAAGAGCGTATTACAGTGATTGGAAAGTGATAACCGTAATAACCAGGCTAGGGAATACCCGGTGTATGGCCGGGTTGAGGAGGCGTCGACCGATCAAGGAATCAGCTTTAAATCGCCGATAATTTCTTTCTCCGTCCTCGTCTGTCGGCTAAGGGACGTGCCGTGGGTATCGAGTGCCGGCCAGGTACCGGGTGATCGGCTCGTAAAATTTTCTGACATCCAAATTATCCAAATGCAAATGTCTCCTTATTGGCCCTTAACGAATCGTAAACTTCTACTTCCTAAAAACGAGAATAATAAAAAAAAAAAAAAAAAAAAAAAAAATACACGTTCAAAATCGTACATTTATTCGTATTTATAATAAATGATCTAACAATCTTATCTCTTTTTAATATCGATCTGAAATATCGTGTATCCATTCTATATCCCTTCTTGACAAAAATCTATCCCACCTATATGTTTCTTCGTACAGATGGATCTGGTATAACAATATTTCTACCAATGTTTCTAATTTTTCGCTAGTTTTGAAATCGAAAATCGATTGTACGCGAAGGATCCTTCAATCAATATTCATCAATGGTAGCCCGAATTCTTCCAATTTTTTTCAACGGATAATAACGGATCAACAAGCGCAAAAAAATTTTAAACGCGAGCACGACAATACACGACAATACACGTGTATATACGTATATTATGCACACTGCACAAAATGTGAACACGCGGCGTGTAACTTCCGCATGCGCGCCAACCAGATACAAATCACCGGAATTGTCACACATTACGGGCGTATTACAGTGATTCGTTCGGAGATAGGCTTAATAACGAGGGGAACAAAGTACATGTGTATAGGGGGCAGGCGTCGACCGTGCAGAAAATCATCTTTAAACCGCCGATAATTTCTTGCCTCTTTGTTTTTTTCTTGCCTTCGGGGTCCACGGTGAGGTGATTCGACGGACGCTTCGAGAGAGAGAGAGAGAGAGGAGGGAGGGAGGGAGGACGAAACGGAAAAGAAGAGGAGGAGGGGGAGGGGGGATGGGTATAGGGGAAGGAAGGAGGAACGAGGCGTATGGTGGCGTAAGTATATCGCCAGGTACGAGGGTCACGAGCGGCTCGTTCAGGGCCCCGGCCACGGTGTGATCTTATTATACCGCAAACCGATGATGACCGTGTTTAGGTGTTGGCTTGCCAGATTTAAGAATACACCGGCCACCTTATTCTCTTTCTCTCTGCATCGACGATTATGGTAACGAGGCCTCTTTAGTCACGTTGACGTACACCTTATTCGCTTGTTCGCGTTCACGCTTGTGCGCTATTTTATATCGCCGCTTTTACACGGCCGATCATCCTATATACGTGGAGAAGCGGTTTTATATCGTGCCTCCTTATTGAAACTTTGCGGTTACCACGGACGGCGAGGCCTGGTTGCCTCGGGAACTGTCAAAAAGCGTTAGACACGCCATCGAACGAAGGGGGGGCTTTCGATTCTTTCGTTTCCATCCAGGATCCCCTATTTTGGTCGTGGAATTAAATTATACCGCGCCGGGGAGAAACCACAGGTTTATGAGATTTTCAGACCTAGTACCGCGGAGAAGAAAGAGAGAAATTAATTTTCAAAAATGCCGAAATCGATTTTCAATATCTAATCTTTCGTCGATCTTTTGTAAGGATAATCGTATCTTTGAATGAAGGAATATATAGTTGGTGTGTTCCATTGTGTTTTGTTACACGCGTGTCCGTTGTTTCGAGAGTTTTCGAGGAAAGATTGGACGAATAGATCGTGAGTGACAGTACGGAGACTGTCGGTTATCGGAAAACGGATCGTGTGTCTGTTTGCGCATGAGAATAAATTAAAAAAAAAAAAAAAAAAAATTGATTCGCACGGAAATCAGACTCGCGCGGACAAAGGGGCATGCTGGTGGCTTCACGAAAAAAAAGGGGAGCCTCTGTAATTAACGGTGCAAAAACTAACCAAAGACTTAACCTTAAGGAAAAACATTCTGAATTAATTATTTCGTTAATATTATATTCTTCATCGACGATATCACTTTCAATTGAAATTCATTTTTACGGAATTTATATTTTACTCTATTATCTCTGTCTAAAAATTCAAATTCCATTGTACAACAGTAATAGATAATAATAGATTTCGTTAAATTAAATTTAAATTTCGAATGTTCCATGTCTCAAAACGTCTAAAACGAATAAATCTAGAATCTATTTGTCTTTATTTCCTATATAATTTGTTGTTGAAAAAAATTCGTTGTGCGGCCAAGACGAGTACCGTGAGATTTCTCACGAATTGTCGAGGCGTCGTGGGGTTGGCTTTGGCCAAGGGTGGAGGAGGCCGTTCTGCCAAGTTGCAGGTACGCGCAGACGCGTTAATGGCCGCGAGAGAGCCGGGGCTTCGATGTCATTTCTTGTTTGCGATGTGTTGTTGCCGGTGTGAGATATATCGGGCTTAATGACAGACCGCGCCGTGCCGCCGTACGCGATCCTCACACCCCGATTTCGCATCTTTTTATTTCGATTCGCGATTCCCCTCGCCCCTTTTCCCAACCACGCCGAAGGCAACGCGATTTTTCATCGCTTTTCATCGCGACATTTGATCGAGAGCGGTTGCCTGTCGCGATAGGGAATTTTATAGGGAATATTTTTTTTTGTTAGTGATATTTTAATCGCTTCATGGAGATAATTAATTTTCAGTGAATCGGAATAGGTTTTTCTTTTTTGTTTCGTTTGGAATTTCATCTGGATACGTTTTATTGTTAAAATGAAAAGAGAAATGGGGAGGATAAATTATGTAACATGGTTAATTGGAACGGTTTTCAAGAAGGAATTAAAATACCGTTGACACGAGATTAATTTTAATATATGTATATATATATATATAATAGAGTTTACGATGTAAATGTGAGAATATGTTTTGGAAAAAATTTATGATAAAATTATCATTCATCATCTCGTCACGGATCAGATGATTTTTGATAGCGTATACGTTTATAACAATTGTGTAACTACGCGATAAGGTTAGTGAAAAATTTATTCAAAATATATGTATACGAAAATAAAAGTATGATTTGGACAAAGTTACGATATCGAGTATTGTATTTAAAGATTTAAAGATTTGCACGTTAACGCGAAAGAACGTGTATTCTTACATCTTAGATCATAAATAATATCTACAATTTTTCTGACATTTCAATTTAAAACAATGATCACGATAAGAATTTCATTCAGAGAGAGAAATAGAAAGAAAAATAAAAAAATATAACGCTATCCATACTATCACCACCGATCTCTCACATTCCTATCGTCTGTGAATCCAATTTCTTGATTCTGCAAAATCGAAAAGAGAAAAGAGAAATTTTCAAGCGAGGATATATCGAAGATTCATCGATGTTCGCGTTCGTCGATAATATTTCATTGACAAAATCGTGTATTTTTGCCAGGTCGTCGAGAAGAAAGGCCCCGTTGGAAGATCGTATATCGCGCGGAAGATGTTGGTAGTGTTGGTGGTGATGGTGGTGGTGGTGGGTTTCCTCGTGCGCAAAGCGGGTACGAGACCGACGTCTCGCCGGGCTCTTGCCATTTTCCAAGGTGGCTGCTTTATTATTGGCACGGAGCCTTAAATCTCGTAGGCGCTCGTAGGCCGTGCTCGTCGAAGCCTCCTCTCCTTGGCAGTCGAGTTGTTGCCGGCTATAATACATTATGCCTACCTAAGGCTGTTAGTGGCCACCTCGTGCTGGCGCGTTAAGTTATTAGAGAATCAATTACTCCTTGCTATTGTTTATGACGGCCCAAGGGTCTGACGCGCCCTCCCTCCCCCCTTCATCCCCCACGTAGTGTCTCGTCCTCTTCGTCCTGGCTACGTTATCCATCCTTTTTTCTTCTTTTCTCTCTCTCTCCCTTCCTTCCTTCCTTCCTTCCCTTCTTTCTTTCTTTCTCCAATCAAGCTTCGTCCTCGTTTCGTTCCCTTCCCTTCCCTTCTCCTTGGTCGTTCATCGTACTGTCGGCGCTCTTCCGACCGTCTAAACAGGCCTCGTTTGTAGCCCGCGTCGTCGTTTGAAAGAGTTACCATCGCCGGCCAGTTCCCCTAACGAACGAACGTTCATCACGCTTCGTTGCCGTGACAATCGAGAAACGTCATGTTCCTTCCTTCTTGAAAGGAAAAAGATCATTGATTGTGCACCGTCGATGGTGTCGAGTGATAGGAACAGTTTTCAACAATTTTCACGAAAATAGCGATAATGTATCCTTTAATTTTAACCTTCGAAATGGACGTTTTGTCCATTCCAAAAATTGATCTCCTTAGTAGATGTTCCCATATTTGTTCAAGTATTTTTAAGACACGATTGAGCTAAAAACGCTCTCAAACGCTCGTAAAAGATCGTAAAATCACTTTCTTCGCTGTAACCAAAAGTCCAAATAACCAAATCCAAATTAAATCGATTCTCTCCCTCCCCCGCCCCCCAATTAATGAATTCTCGATCTAGGATACGCCTCTCTCAGTCGAGGGAGGTGTGGGGCGGGAAAACGTTTTCGTGGACAGGCAGGATGGAAACGGGCTGGCCGCTGCGTTTGCCCATTCGAGCGAAAAGACGAGGGCCTGCGATGGGTGGTCGATCGTGCATGAATGTTTCATGGCTCCTAACTATCCACGAAACATGATCGATGGCCGGTTAGCACTCCACTGCTCGGCCCTTCTTACGGCCGGGGCCCCGATGCTTGCCGTCCTCGTCCCGCACGTGTGATTACACAACGCGGTCTCTCCGCCTCGTACGTGTCCCCCACAACGTGGCGTGGTGTGCACACGAGGCGTAGTTCATAAATACGCTGCCATTTGGCAGTAAATCTTGGTAGCCACCGAGAGAGCGGCCGAGAGGTGGTCTCTCTCGTCCTCGTCCGTTCTCCACGCCGTTCCTCGTTGTTAATTACCGTGTTTTAACACCTAGCCCCCACACCAGTTTTGCCCGTCAGCCTCCGCTCCTGCCAGACCCCTCCTGTCTCTCTCTCTCTCTCTCTCTCTCTCTATCTGCCTATCTTTCTCTTTCTCTTTCTCTCTTCCCCCTTCACCCTCCTCGCCGCGGAACGCTCAGGGCCGTCTTCTGATGAGCTTCCACCGAGAGAAGTTCCTCTTTCCTCGTTCGTGTGTCTTGTTAGCCACCATCGACGACGAGGATCTAATGAGTGCCGTTTGTATTACACGCGTGGCCCATTGTGTCCCGCGGTATTCTTGTCACGCGGGACGAGAGAATATCGGTATTTATCGAGATTGAGATCTCTTATTGGTTCTGATATGGGCTTCTTACGTGTTTTCTTTTTTTTTTTTTTTCTTCTTTTTAATTGAGATTCGAGTTCTGCGGGAAACGATTACGTTAAACGAGATAACTTTTACGATATCTTGTGTTAATACCTGATAGATAATGGCGTTGAGATAATAAGATTAATACGATTAATATTTTATAAAGTAAAAAGAAAAGAGAGAGGTTGGTGCAAAATAATTTCGAGTTATCGGAGGTGGTTTGACGTGTGTCAACGTGGCAGGAAGCGGTATACTTAGGCAATAGGTTTTCTCGAGGATCGGTAACAGGTAGGCAGAACAATCGATCGTCGGATCGATCACGGAATGCTCTCGACCGACCCTCGGGGCGACGAAATCACTCGTCCACCCAGAAGCGACCGCGCCCAATGGGAGCTCGAATTTCAGCATTTTTCGAAGCAGCCTGTCGGCCCACCGTTAATTATACATTTGGCAGATATTACTGCTACCAGTTCCTCGTAAATCCCCACCCGCGACGACCTATCTCTCGAACACGTTCGGACCAGTCCCGAACATCTCGCCGATGCATGCGATGCGTTAATTTCATTTCTTTTTTTTTTCTTACGCCTCTCGTTTCTTTGAAACTCGTATATTATTTAGCTCGAGACATATTATAATTCTTCGTTTTGTGCTCTATTTATTGCCCGACACTTTAAAATATCGTCGCGAATCTCTCTCTTCTTCTTTTTCTTTTGAGGACCGACACAAAAAAATTGGCGGAGAACACGTTAAGATAAGAAGAAGATTACAAAATACATATAATAGCATCTTACTTAATAATAGTTTCATCAATTATTTCTTCGATTATCTCGTACTTCAATTTTATCAATTGAAATAACCATATTTTATTATTCACATGTGCCAACCCTCCTACAATATTTATTCATAAAAATTGTATTCATCGATACAATTCAACCATTCCTCTCCCCTCTCCCCCTATGTATATATCGAAACAACAAACGATTACGGTGGTAAAAGAGAAAAAGGAAGAAGAAGAAGAAGAAGAAGAAAAAAAAAGCCTAGATAGAAATTCAACGTTCTCCCCGGTACTACCCCGTAGCACGATAAATCAAGTCTGGCCAGTGTCTCGTTAGCTATATGCAACATATTCGCAACGATGGCGCATATCCGACGGATAATAACCGTGCATCCGTGTATCTCTAATTGCGGCGGCAGAGGTGGTGCACGGTGGCGGGTCTAGGAAAGGCCCTCCTTGCCGCCTCCCTCGGGACCGGATAACAGATAAAGATCGGCGAAAGCACGGAACGAGCCGGGGTTGTTGGCCAGCTACGGACGTTTAACCTCGGCCACGGGGCGGGCGGGCGGTTTCAGCCGGATGGCCGAGAAAATACGACAGAGGCAGGGGGGGAATTAATATACGCCTGTGCTCGAATACGAATGGCGTTACGCAATTATCGGTTAACCCACAAATTGAATATGGAATAATGGGCGTTGAAACTAGGGGAATCCCTGGCTCACTACCTCTAGTCCGCTACTTTCCCGATACGCCGATACAATTCGAGAGGAGCTTCTTCTTACCTTATCTCTTATTCTCTTAAGTATCATTACAATCGAGTGAAATGTTATTAATGTACGAACGAAGGAAGAACGTATTACCGATGATGCAACACCCGAAAAATCGAAGTTTATCTACCCACGAGTCGGTGTTCGACATCTCTTGGTACGTATCGATAGCGGTGTCGTCGTCGTTGGTACGCGCGAGAAGAAGGGCGTGACGTATGGTACCCCGGGGTCCTACGATACGAAAGCGTCTCTCCCCAAACAGCACCACCACCGTGGCTGCTTATATTATTACCGGCATACATATTTATGCGTGGAACACGCGAGAATCGGTGGAGGTGGAAAGAGGTGAAGGAAGAAGAAGAAGAAGAAGAAGAAGAAGAAGAAGAAAAAGGAGAAGAAGAACTGGAAGAAGAAGGAGGAGGAAGAGAAGGAAAGAAAAAGGTCTGGACGAGGCAGACGAGGAAACGAAGAGGGAACAGAGTGAGGAATGCACGAGAGAGGACGCCTCACGTTGGCTCGGTTGAGTTAGTTATTACTGAATCAATTACCCGTTCGTATTTATAGAGTGTAGCGTGTTTCTTTTCTGTTTCTCTCCACTCTCTTGCCACTCTCTCGACCCCTTCTTGTGCCCTCCACGCACGCACCTCCCTCCTCCTTCTCCTCTTCCTCTTCTTCCTCCTCTTATCCTGACGTTGTCTTCCCGCGCGCGAGTCTTCGACCGGATCGAGAAGAATCTTTGCCCGCGACCACGGCCAAGATTGTATCGAGATACCACCGGAAATTCACGGCGCCCCCTGGAAATATACGGCATCCATCCCTCTGCTCAACAACGAGAGCTTTCTTTTTTTTTCTTTTTTTTTTTGGTGCATCGTCCTTTTCAAAATAGAAGAGAATTTTATCCGTTCTTTTTTCAACAAGAGGAGATCGCAAGATTGAATTTATCGGATTTCTTTTTCTACAAATAATAAGTTTTGATCGAAGCTAATCCTAAAAATCTTGTATCTTTTATGTGGATAAGAGATGAACGAACGCGTGATTTAACTTATAATTTATGCTTACGAGCTGAGTGACTGATGGATAATATTGGCATGAAAGTCGAGTGCGCGTTTCAATCGGGATGCATGTAAAAATTTGCAGAGCCAACGATGCATCCGTCGAAGTATACGTAATACGTATTTTCAAGCAATGTCAGTAACCCTGCGCATGCCTGGACGAATCATGCCCGTCCACTTGCACGAACTATTTCGAGCCTCGTTTATCTACCATTCACTCTTCCATTCCGCCCGAACGCATCGTTTAATAACTATATATCGGCCGTTCGTGTCAAAACCGTTCGTTTTATCGTCCATCTCGAAGATCGGCCTATTGATTTACCGCGATTGTCACGAGGTTATCATCAACCTGAGATCGAGTCAATCCTCGTGGATCCAGAAAATCCTTCGACAATGGAATGGATCCAAGTGTCGGGGCCCCGGTCGCGGCAATAACAACGGGGCCAACGTTGGCAAAACAATTACCACGCCTCTCTCTCTCTGTCTCTCGAGTAAGTAGGTAGCCGGCTATTTACGACTATTGCCTCTTGCTCGCTGCCTCGTTTCATTACCGATGCATTGCCGGATACCAATAGCACCGGTCCCCAAAGTCACGCGATCATAACGCCACAACTCGTAAATACGGCCGGAGGAAACGCGCGCCATTGTGATCCTCGTATGATCCGTCCCACGATCTCCGTCAAGTCGCCAATTCGATCTCGTATTGGATCGAAACGTGGTTGTGTTAATTACGTAGGAATTTTAATATCATCTAAGCTAAGCTGGAGCCTGGCTTACGGAATTGAAATGAATTAATCGTTATTATTGTTTATCAGTTTTTAAGAACAAATATTATTCAGTTATTAAATATTTAAAAGTTTATTTGATCGTATTATAATATATATATATGCTTAGATTTTTAATCAAGAATAGGAGATAGTTTAGGTATTAATTAACAGGGAAACGAGAAAAATCGTTGGAATTAATGGAGGGGGTAATCGGAGAATGTAGATCAAAATTAGCATTTTCAATTTAGCCGGGAATTATTTGGAGAAAATTGGCTGGTGGAGACATTGCATCCGATGCATCGCGTTGGAAATTAAACGCGAAGGGGGAAGGCTGTAACTTCTTCCCGCTATATAACCGAGTAATTTGTTTTGGATTTATTTTTGATGGCTCGGGGACGATGGAATAGACGATCGTTGTTGATCGGTTTGGACTTCGATTTCACGCGGGGACGGCGTCCGTCTAGAATTCCATTGGGAATCGAAAGAGTTTGTAAATTTATTATCACGCCGCGATGAAATCTCTTCTCTCTTTGCGCGCGCGCTTGCGTTCAATTTCAGTTTTTCGTTGGGATTCGATCCTCGTGGATGGTAACAGGTTCCAGATCGTGGAAATAAACTCGTTGATCGTGGAGGATGCGAACGACTCCCGTTTCATGGGACGACTACTCCCACGTCGTGAGAGACACGAAGGAGACCACCCCCAAATTATGGAACCCAATAGCGAGGACTCTTGTGTCGTATAACCTAATAGCGGCCCCCTCCCCCCAAAATATAACGTAAAACACGATATTATTCGATTAATATCGGTTCGGAAGGTAGTATTTTATTTGGAAGAAGTGCAAAGAGCAGCAGTTTAATTAATGATCTCGATAAGCTGTTAAAATTGTTGAATTTCGTCGAAAGACGAATTTAACGATACAAGAGTGGGAATATAATGCACGAGGACAACGTGTAGAAAATAATGATACTTGATCGTTGCCAGGGAACATTTCGTTACGCGAACGAAGAGTGTTAATCATTAACGTAGTGTACTTAAATAACGAAACGTAAAAACTTTGAAAATACGAAGGAGAACGATGCAACATCTAGGAGAGCGAACAGGAGCATCAATTTGTTTCGACACGATAATGAGGGGATCGTTAAGAAGAATAATGATCCGCGTGTGCCAGTTCTCCCTTCCACGTGTCTGTGCCCCTTTATTCGTCGTCCTTTCATCCTTTAATACACCACGAAAGGCGCATTATGGAATCGAAAACCAAAATCACAGATAATATACACCGTGGCCACGTGCCGACGTGATGTACGCGATCCTGTTCACATGCTTCCAAAATTTGTTTCCATATTCCCGCATTAACACCGAAATATTCGGTAAAAATCCTCCCGCCACTTTACTCGTATTCTCATCGCTTCGAGAAGAGAAAATTATTTCACCGATCTCCGCTTTTCTTTTCCAAAAAGTCAACGGATCGGATCGAGCAGTCGATTCGGCTCCGCTCGGCTCGCCTCGTATCGCATCGGCTCGATTCGGTTCGACTCGGCTCTATTTAACCGAATAGCGCGACCCAGATCTTCCCTCGGACCTGTTGTGTACCTGTTCTCGCCGCGACCCTCGTACGTCGTACGTGAGGACATACGACGTCGTTAATGCGTGCACGGAAGTTTTCCTCGTAACTGATACTTGTCTCCGTTCTCCAGTTACCACAGAGGAATGGTACCGCGCCAGGGTACCATGACCACCTCGGCCGTCGCATTCGTTGCGCTCGAACGTGCAATTTCGAGACGGGTGCCCCTTCTTTCCACCTTCGTCCGCTGCCCCCGATATCCACCACGATATCATAACTACGAGACGTTTTCTCCAACCTTGTCTTGGGAATCGTCCCGCTTCGAACGCGTCTAGAAATAATATGAAGCAATATCGAAAGTTGTGGTGGATATCGCGCGATTGAAAGTTGGCGAAAGAAAGATTGCAAATAAGCTTTGGAATTAATACCTGATTATGGTTAAAGAATTAACTATTAATCGGGGGGAAAAAAAGAATTGATCTTCTTCCTTTGTTTTCCCGTGTTTTCGTCAAATATTTCGGAAACACGAGCCACTCTCGTTTCTCGCGGACGAGGAATTGGAGTAAAGTCGGGAACGGCGAGAAGATAGGCTCGCACGATCCACCCTCTTGGCGTTATGATCTCGTTACGCGACACCCTCGACCATTAACATCCCCACAGCGCGTATACCAACGATCCCTTTGTCCTCCCTTTCTGTTCCATGTATCGATGTACGAAAGCACACCGCGGTGGTTTCTCGTTGATGCACGTGAATCAACACGTGGCCAAACGCGATCCCATAATATGTTTTCCGAAAGCTTGTCGATCAAAACTAACACGTTTTCGCTTACGAGAAGAATTCTCGTGGAGGAGAACGGACGATTCGTTACGCGTAATCCAATCCAATCCAAAAATTTAATAATATATACGCGTATATAAATATTTTTCTTCTTTCTTGTATGGAATAAATGCGTTTATAGTGATTCCAAATTTTTTGACGATATGTAAACGAGAGCGTATAAAGTGAATTGCAAAAAAAAGATAAAGGTAAATACGTTTACTTTCAACGATTTTCTCCCAATTAATTATCTCTACTTCCGACGAATAGTAATCGAAAGTATCGTTATTACATCTATAGGTTGTTTCGCAGTTGTTTATCGAAGGGTGCGGGGTATTTAGGGGATGATATGCGGAGACAATAGAAGGGGTGGTTTTCGATCGCAGCATTTCCAGTTACGGACACCCCTCGATGCCAGTATCGATTATACACCCTTTGCCGAAGATATGAAGAGTAGGAAATGCGGCTGGGGTGCGTTTTAATTATCCACTGAAGTAATTATACAAGGGGGCCGACCATTGATCGATAAGTCAAAAATGATTTCATCGATACTTTACTTGTTTCACCTCTATTCCGTTTACATCACGATGAAACAAAAGCGATGAATACCTTGAAGTTTTCCATTCTCTCTCTCTCTCTTTTTTTTTTTCACCTCATGGCTTCCACCCTTAATTAAACGTTTCTTCGAGCGAAAATTTTGATCAAGACAAGATTAAAATTTCTTCTTGTTCGATTTTTTCCTCCCCAAATGTTGTTTGACCCGAATCTACCATTTTTTTTTTTTTTTTAAATATTTAATTCCCGAAATTTAGAAATTTATTCGATACGATGAACATTGATTACATATACAATTCGTAATTGAAATGTATCTATAGAACGGAAGAAACAATCTACTACTAGCAAACTTTCAAAACGTATATCTTCGACAAGATCCACTTCGACAAGAAATATTCGTCCCCAAAGGAACAACCTACTCTAAAAAGTCGACAAAATTACACCACGCATCTCCACGATATCACCTCTTCTCCAATCCCGCGACGCAATCGATCAATACATATAACAAACTGTTCCAAACTCGTCCTTCCAAATTCCTCCAGTTACGTGGTTGGTAAGAAATCGTTCGCCTTCCACACGATTATCGCCCTCCCCTTCCCTCCCGAGGTCCTCGACCTATTACTCCAGAACGGATATATAGGGGGTGGACGCGGCGATGGAGAAGGAGCGGGCGAAAAAGCGGGACATGTGCGAAACTAAGGTGACAGGACGGATGGTAGGCGTACGTAAGGACAGACGTAGAGACGTAGCCGATGTCGATGGTGGCAAACTCGCGGAGGCACGGAGGAAGATGAGGTCGGAGGTAACCCGACACCTGGCCGCACCGAAGGTAACGTGAGAGCCCCTTTACCCGCCTCCGTTCCTTTTCCTACCACCTCCTCCAGCCTCCTCTCCGGCTGCTCGTCCTCCCGTGGCCACGATCCATCCTCCCGCAGACCCGTCCGCGGAACCGTGAATCCGTTGGAGGGATCGAGATGAGCTTACGCGTCCCCTTCGTCCTCTCTCTTCCTCCTCCTCTTCCTCCTCCTCCTTCCTCCGGGAGAAACGGTCCTTTGGGAGGCGCGGGAGAACTCAATTATGTCCCACGGGGTGAAGATTGACGGCAAGCTTATTTTTTTCTTCTTCTCTTCTCTTCTCCTCTCCCCTTTCGTTCGCGTGAAACGTAATTAAGAAACTGAGAATTTTGGAGAATTTTGGAGATTTTTGGTGGTTGGATGGTGTAATTATTATTATTATTTTTTTTTTTTTAGGTGGTTTTAAGCGAGAAGCAAGTATTTGTATTATAGTTTTTATTTTTTAAATTTTTACAAGATTTTTCTTAATAAGATTGGCTCGAGGATTGTTACGAAGGAGTTTGAGATCTTATTGCAATTTACGATTTATTTATATCTTGGATGTAATTTTTATAATGGAAGCATGTAAAGATATATTATGGTTTTTTTTTTTAGAGAGAGGTTATTCTTCGTGTCTCGTGTGGACGAGAGAGTTAAGAGTAAATTAGTTAGTTTATGAATGTTTTACGACTTTAAGTCGTTTTTTGTTATTCTTTAAGGAGTAATTTAGATAGAATCGATAGTAGTGGTGCATAAATAGTTATAACATCTCTCTTTCGTGCTTCTATATACTGTACGCACGTAATTTTCTTTGCTCAATCAAAATTATTAATTTATCATTTATCCGTCGCTATCAATTCGTGTATTGAATTTATTGAAATAAAGTTCAAATATCAATAAAATATCGGAACTTTTTCTCGTAACGTAATAATTCGGATATACAAGTCTCAAAGCAAGAATTCTATTAACCTTTTGCACTCGATTACAACGTATTTGTGTTCACCTCGTTGTAAAATACGTCAGAATACTTGCTTCGGGATGATGGTATCTTTAAAAGAAAATTTTATCGCGTGTCGAAAGACATGTGAAAACAGAGTGTAAGCGTGATACGCAAAATTTTCATAAGACAGAATGGAAGAATATTTCGAAGGATTAGACGCCATAATTAACGCCGTTTTTCACACGGTTTCCACGGTCTTATCTTAATTCTTAATCTTCTCGAGACCTTAATCGAAACTTAAAATATCCTTGGTCATCCCTCCATCATCAATTCACCTGAACATTTATCAAACAACCTACGATCCACAGAAATATCTCTACACCTTCTTTATTCGATAATATAAATTAAATTATACCCTTAATTCTACTGAAAAACTGAAAAAAAAAAAAAAGCAGCCAGAATCCTTGAGACTTCCCGACATTTTTAAACGAGCAAATACGACTCATTCACCGATATATTCCATCAAGTAATCTATAAACGATCTTAGCCATCGACATTTTCACGATCAACGACATATATTCTTCGAGTTGGAAAAAACCGTTTGCTCTCGATTAAAATTTATCATAAACGAAACGCGCCCTAAATAATAACCGCGCCTACCATCGTGCACCTGTTACCTCCTGTTCCCGAACCGACGACGGCCAACGCCTCAAGTAGAAGTCGGGTAAATCGAAAGGAATGGACGAGATGGGTGAGCGGGGTATAGTTAAAATTCACCGGTCGGTGAAAGAGGCGAGGCTTGGCCCGCTTTGCGGGACACCCCGTGTAAGAAAAATGCGTCGATACAGTTCCCGACGGTAGGTTAAGTAAGAGAGTTGCCACATAGGGGCTCGCGGTGGTAATTCAATCCCTTTGGGCGTAGGTAGGTACGTACTTACATCCCGGCCGTGTACATGCTCCGCAGTACGTAAGATCGGCCACACAACGGCGTTCCCGCACACGCGGCCACGGAGAGAGGCGTACGTACGTGAAATACGCAAGAGGGAAAGGACGTGGCGAGGGAGAGACGACGGTCGTTGAGGGGGAGGAGCGAGGAAAAGGTGGATGGGAGAAGAGAAAAGTCGCACGGAGGAAGCTCTCGTCTCGTCCGGGAAAAAAGTGTCACGGTGAGAGAGAGAGAGAGAGAGAGAAAGGGGAGGAGTGTTTAAATAAGCGAGGATGATGGAGGAGAGAGAAGCGTGGTGTTTGAGCTTAGGGAAGCTTCCTGTGCTCGAAATGTCGAATAAATTGCGCGGTTTGGAAGCGCTTTTTCTTCGAGCACTTTTGAAATGATCGGAGATGGAGGAGAAGAATAAGTTTACAGCGGTTTTACATGGGTGTCGAGATATCTAAATTCCAGTCTTCCACTCGACGATTCCTCGACTCAAAATTTAAGGAAGTATATTATATACGCGCGATGAGAGGAAGGAAGGAGACGAGGAGAAGCGGGCGACGCGGCAGGGGAATGGGGACGAGCCGGGTCAGACTCGTTACCCAGCCAGACGTCCTAATCCCCTAATTGTAAGACGAGCCAAACGGAGCGGAGTACGTTTTTTCGGCCGATCCCTACGTGTAACTGCATCTAGAATAAGCGAAACGAAGGACTGGGGCCGAGCAGTGGAACAGCCTTATTTTGGGTTGGACTTGGGTAGAAGACGGAACGTTCTAGACTAAAAGGGAGGAAAGTAGACGGAGAAGCACGAAGGAAGCTTGAGGCGCGACGCGATTCTCCCGTGTGCACCGCGGAGGAAAGAAGGATGGGAAACGAGGGAAGGGAGAAGGTCGGTGGAAAAAGATGGAAGGAAAAGAGACAGAGGAGGCACACGAAGGAAGCTCGGCTTGCATGGCGGCCTCGAGTACCTACCGACTCCCACTGACTGGCTGCACCATCGCCATCGCCTCCACCTTCTTTGCCCCACCTCCTACCTGCCTATCCTCGACGCGTATCCTGCACCTTCAGGGTGGCGTCACGCTCAAGACGCTTCCGGTATTAAATTACTCGGTGCCTCTCTCTTTTTCACTCTCCTCTTCCTCCTCCACCACCTCCTTTTACTCCTCCTGCTTCTTCTGCTTCTTCTCTTCGGCAAACTTCTTCACCTCCATCACGCCTCTCTCTCTCTCTCTCTCTCTCTCTCTCCTCGCCTCTCAGTTTTTGTCTCGATACCCCTTCCCCCTCGTCGTGGTCTCTCGCTTTTTTTTCCTTTTCTTTTTTTCCACTTTATTTTTTTTTTTTTTCCCCTCTCTTCTTTTTACCACTCTTTTGTTCCGAACTTGAACGATCCAGTTTGCAACTTTTTTTTTTTTTTTGAGTTTCTTGAATAAACGATAGGAAAAAATCAAACAATTCTGATTTCTTTTTAGATTAAGTATCATTAATAGTTGGCGATTTTTATGTTTATATTTTGCATTACGATGCAACTTTGTTCAATCAAACGTTCTTGTTACGTTTCTTCAACACGTATTCCGAATCAATCGAATTTTCAAATGATGATCCTGAGAAAATCTTTCGAAAATCTTAGAAAACCAAATCCTTTCCCCAAACCAGCCCCCAATACCGCACAAAAATTAGTCTCCTACCGTTAAATCGAGCCGTCCCCAACATCGCCTCCTCCTACCGCCACCCCAATTCTCACCAAATCTCAAAGTCCATTAACCCAACTCATCCCCTTGGACGAAGCGATCGATCCTCGTGCGACCGAAAAAAGAGAGCGACGTGTGCGGCGCTGTTTCGAACAAAGAAAATAGGAAGCTTCCGATTTTCGATTTCGCAAAAAGATGGGAAAGAAATCGTGCGCCACCTCTCCCCATGATTTTCCTCCCTCGAAATTGGAAAAAACGGCGATGGAGGGACGCGATACGAGGAAGGATACATTCTAGCCTCCAAGTTGTGGTGGAGGCTTAACGAGCCGGATCTCACGACGTAAATTACAAATAATAAATATCCGGGCCGTAGGTTTATCGTGGCCGAAAGATCGGGATTTTAGGATCGGATAGGGCGCCGCTGTTCGCCGCGATGTGGGCGGGCATCGGGGCCCTTCTTCGGGGGCCCCCCACTGACACAACGCCGCGTGGTGCCCGCTGTCTTACCTGACCCTTTCTCACCCCTCCCCCTCGTCACCTCGAAAAAACAATACGGGGAACACCTGACCCGCGAGAAACGGCCCACTCGATCTCGTCACTCCTGTTGTCGATTTTTCAATCCACTCGGATACGCTCTTCTCTCTCTCTCTCTTCGTTACTTCGCACTTACGTGGGATAAATTCTCGGTTCGTTTTAATTATCCAAAAATTGTTTTTGGCTCGAAATTGATGTTGACGATCGATCAGATTTAGAGAATAACGGAAATTTAATTCAAAAGTATCCATCTCGAAAAAAAAGTAAGTAACGTTTAACGCTAAACCTACCGACATTTCATGTATTCACCTATTCCTACCATGAGCGATCAAATGACCGCTGCAAAAAAACATTTCTATCTTAATATAGAAAGAGATTTTTAGCTAATTGGATAAACGTAAAGTAAACGATACAGAAAGTCGTGAATATTGAAAAAAATGGATTGTATCCACATTATAGAAAAAGTCAATGCACGATACAGTAACTTCGTATACAAGAAATTCTAAAGGAAATTTCAAAAACGGTCATTTGACCGCGCGTGGTAGGTTCAACAAAAATCCTTGCTCTCTCCAATTATGTATCGCAACAAGTAGGGAGCCGATCGACGGTATCCATCTTCATTTCATCCATTTGGGGCCCCCATAATTTCCCCTATTGAGGAAAGAGCGAGCCTGTTATCGAGATCCTTCGTCGCATCTAATCCGTCGAAATTAGCATTGTCCCTGTGGCGGCGTACGTGGGTGTGGAACAGGCGGCCCCGACGCGTGTGATAAACTTTTGGACAGCGGGATATGCGAGGAAAGGGAGGCGCGCGTTTTACACGCATTCACGGACGCACGCGACGCGGCACGATTCACGAGGCGGGGGACGTGCGTGCGCGCGCGATGGTTGTGTGTGGGTGTCACGGGGTGGCCACCTGTCTAGCGAGGTATGCGCCGATAGCATCACAGGAGAGAGAAGAGAACCGAACCCGAACGAACGCCCAGCGCTAAGCAAAGACAAGGGCGGTAACTCACCCCGACAAATTATAGAGTGGCCAGACACCGCGATTCTCCCTCCACCTCCTTCCGTCTATTCCTTCTCCCTCGCCTCTCTCTCTCTCTCTCTCTCATTCTCTATTCCCTTCCACTCTGTTTTATTTGCGCAAGGTATATACGCAGATGTATTTTCAGATCCCGTATGACGATCTTCTTTCTTGCTGTGATTCCTTTTCTTTCTTTTTTTTTTCTTTGGGAGGTGTGATTCGTCTTTTCTTTTCTCCGTTTGTATATTTTCTATATTTTTGTGCGCGTCTTTTCGTTCTTAGATTTTTTTTTGAAAAATCTATTGCAACGCGACATTTCGAAAAATAGTGGAAAAGAAAGTTTGTTTGAATTTTTGGAGGAGTATTTGTTATAAATGAGAAAGAAGGTGTGAAAGAATTGCGCCTGCCAACGGTGGCGTTATTTATGGTAAATAGGTCATGGTTTTGCGACGGATAGATTGCGAAATTGTGGCAGTTCTTTGAACTTTTCTTGCGGTGAAGGAAACCGATATTTCAACCGGCTGTATGTAATTATTGATATTACGCCGCAGTATACGTATACGTGAACGCTGCCAGCCAACTACCACCATAACGTAGCTCTAGATTTCTTCTTCTGTTAAAACCTAGAAACCTCGAGCATCTCTTTCAGATAACGTTTTTTCTTTGAGAAAATGTGTTTCGATATATGCTCGATTCGAAGAAAAAAAAAAAGAAAAGAAAGGAATGAAAATAGCGAGAAGTATAAAAAGGAAAAAAATATCCGCAAGAGAGAGAGAGAGAGACGTTTTGTACGAGACGGGAAGGCTGGTTTCCATTTGAACTCGTAGCATGATTGGACGTAGTTAGTTCGGGACCGAGGCAACACGCATCCCAAACTTTGATTAAACGAGTCGCAGGGACCCGCGGCCCGACTCATTTGTCTGCCGTCTGCCTCTCTCTCCACCTTCTTCCCTTTTTCCCTCTTTCCTCCCCTATCTTCCACCGTGATTCCTCCACCGGTACCAAGAATCGTAACGATTCCTTGAAGCTCGCCCGCGAGGGTGGTCAAAAGTTTCGGCTGTTTCCCCGTTTTAAAACAGGTGCTCGCGATCCTTATCTATCTATCGTCCTGTTCCATCGAACCGATAGCGTACCGATTCTAAGAAGAATAATCGCCACCAATTTCTCCCTCGAAGAATTGAATCTTCCCAAGTTTTTCCAAAAGTTCGAGATCGAGATTTTCTCTTCTTTCCCTCTTGTAGAGAACATCGATACATCGATACATTTGGAAGCGAATATTACATAGAATAACGATGGAATAAAAAAGGGAACACTCGTTGGAAATCGATTAATCGGCAGAAAAATGAGAAACCAATCTCCTTACGCTCGATAAACACTGGATATATCTATCTTAAGGTATGTACATATACATCGGTATATCGGTCGAACAAAAACCTATAAACACCAGGAAACTATAAAATCCTCGATCTCCTCACTACCAGCGAACACACGGCCAATAATAAACTGCTAACGTATTGCCGTTAAAAGCGCAGAACTACACTACCGCGAAACTAATAATTTTCTAATATCTTTCTTCAACCGTGTCTCCATCTTCAAAAAAAAAAAAAAAAAAAGAAAAAAAGAAACAAAATAAACTCTCCTTTCCCCTGTAACGTGGTATAGCACGAAGCAAACTGTGCCCGTACGTTAGTATCGTTTAAATGCCAAAGGTTGTATCGTGTACGAGCGATTTCCTCGCGATGCTCTTCCGCGTGCTTGGCCGACTCTCACGGTTGCCTTGTCCAGCCAAGCGGACGTTGAGCAGAGGGATAATGGAACGATTAAAAAAATTCTGTTGCTTCGACGAGAAAAACTTGGGGAGGAGGGGGAAACTGTTGGATTTTCGTTCGAATTTTCGAGGAAATCGTGGATTATCGCGGAGGCCGCGAAACGAAGGATAATGGCACTCGCCACCTTGGACGTGTACACGGCCCTATTCCCTTTGGAACATCTGTATGGAAGCCGTCTGCGGCCCGATATCGGGTTACTAACGTCATCGTTGTCGATGCGAGCCGAGCAGAGGGACTACGAGCGACGAAACAGAAGGACGGGGACCACACACGGACCGTTTCCACGGCTGCGAAACTACCGTAACCCGCTTCCTCGACCACGTTGAGACGTTACACATTTCGTATCGAAAGTTGCGAATCGAATTACCTTCAAAAATCCTTCCATATTTTCTTTTATATTTGGAAAGAAATCGTTGGAGGTTGATTAATTAGAGTTCTCTTAAAAATCTTCAAAAATCCCTTCCTCTCCATATTTTCTTTTATCTTTGGAAAGAAATCGTTGGAGGTTGATTAATTAGAATTTTCTTCAAACTATTTTCTATAATCGAAAGTTGCGAATCGAGTTACCTTCGAAAATCCTTCCCTTTCTTTCCATATTTTCTTTTATATTTGGAAAGAAGTCGTTGAAGGTCGATTAATTAGAGTTCTCTTAAAATTGTCTTCTAAAAAGGAGGATCCATAAGAGAACCATGGCTGCGAAATTATCTTTATATTATCTTCAAAAATCCTTTCCTTTCGATATTTTCTTTTATCTTTGGAAAGAAATCGTTGGAGGTTAGTCGATTAAAGTTCTTTTAAAATTCCTTTTTAAAAAGAGATCAACAAGACCGGCTGCGAAATTATCGTAACTCGTTTCCCCGAGTAAAATTACGCATTTAATATCGAAAGTTGCGAATCGAATTACCTTCAAAAATCCCTTCCTTTCGATATCCTTCCTTTTATCTTCGGAAAGTAATTCGAAGGTTTATCGATAACCGACACTCTGTTCTGAAAAGGATGCCTAATTTATATCCACGTTTATTACCCTCCGTGACGAGAGATGGAAGGAGGTCGGAAGGCGCGAGATAGGGATATCTGTGCGAAAACAATGGGATCAGAGGTGGTGGAAGAAGGCGCCACCGGAACTATGGCCGGGAGGAGGAAGCCGGAGGAGGGCAGCGTGCGCCAAGACGCTGGAAAAAACAAAGGAGGGACGTGTATACGATTCCCTACCGGCGATAAACGTCGAGCGAAGGGAGGTTTCGCGTGACGGAAACACGCGAGAAAACGTGGATACACGCGTGTCTTCCCCGACGTGGATCGCGTCGCATAAAGTAGGTGGATATGGCTTGTCCCCGTGGCCAACCGCCTCGTAGATAAGCAATTACGATGGAATCCGCAGATAAGGGGACAAATTCGAATTCCGAGATTCGGGGCTCCGATAGGATCGACACGAGGACACCTCTCCCCCCTCCTCCTCCCTCTCCTCCTCACCCTTTCTCCTTCACGTTCCCACGAACGTATCAACGCATCCTACACCTTCTTCCTTCCACCTCGCGCGAGCCCCTGTGATCGTATTTTCCGCCTAAGAATTCGCCTTGTACCTCACCAATACAATCTATTTCGAGACAACGAATATGTCGCGAGTATGGATAATGGAAACGGGTGTTTTACAGGGTGTTTCTTCTTCTTTTTTTTTCTTCTCCTTTTCTTCTCTTTTCTTTTCGCTCGCGAGGATTCTTTTCTTCGCGGTAGTCGTTCGCTCGATGTAAGACGAGATTTCTCGTTGTCCGGTGGAAATCTGTTGGCGGAACGGGTTTCACGACCCGTGAAAATCCGCGAGAGATAACGTAACGTGTACTTCTTAACTGGAGAATCGATTTATTGTGGAAGACATTGCGAGTCTGATTTATAGGAAGATTCTTCTTATACCAAGATTTATCGCTCCCTTTTCCAATTTTTCGAATATCGTATATTCTTCGAATCTGGAAGAAATCACGAATAATTGTAACACTCTTACCACCCTGGTCGAATATTTTCGACTTGCTCGAGCCAATCCAAAATTCAACGCAGTTTTTTCTCCCCTTCCCCAATTTTACACTCGATTCTTGGTGTCGATATCCTCTGGTTTCCATCCAGGACGCGAAATTCGAACGAGACCTCTTATCAACGGCCACGTATTTCGCGCCACCATTGCACGGGCACACAACGTGCACACAACGTGCACGTACGCGTATCGTGGCCGCACGTACATTTACGTAGGAGAGTACAAACGTATCGCGTTACGATGGAGCAACGCCCATCGGTTTCGGATAGCAGAGAGAACGCACGAAATCGCCTAGCCGCGACGCGCAATACGCGAAACGTTTCGCGTAGACACGGATTTGACACAATCGGGACCGGCGATTGCCACTTTGATGGCCGGCGCGCAACGGCGATAGCAACAACTTTTACCTATACACCCGCCTCGCCCGTCCTTTGAACGCTTCGCTTCTGGTGTAGAATTGCGAATACGTGTATTCTCCCTCGATCGATCGGAATTGAGGGATATTCGATAATTCGACTCGCTTCGATTTTTCCCTTCGTTTGGAACACGATATATTTCCTAATCGATTGTCCAGTTTTTTTTTTTTTACTTTTTTCGTATTAATTTTCGTATGAATATCATTTTAAGACGTTTACGACGTTTATCGCGTTTTGTAATTGGAGAAAATTGGAGCAAGGAGGAGAATATATATATATATTTCTTACGCTGTCGATGTTTTGATCCTGAAGAATTATATCAGGAAGTAAAATTTGTGTAATATGATATACAGAATCTTCCGCTATACACGAATTATTATAGAAATTTTTCTTTTGTATTTTATTTGAGATACACGCGGACAATCAGAACGGAACGATTTTTATAGTGGGCGGGTCAACGATTTATCGCACGATTTTTGAAACGAGACTCGAACGTTTGTCCGAATGGATTAAGAATCGACGTATTCCATAAGAATAGGGAAACCGGAAGTCGACCTCGTACAGTGAGATTTATGGTCTTTCGAGTGTCTCGTTGCTGGCTCTTGCCCACCCCGCCCACGAACGGCAGTAGATTACGCGGTTTTTGCACCGTGAAGCATCCTGTACGCGTTCCCCTAGGCGCGCAATTTATCGATTATACAAACAATAAGGAAATCCTCGAAGCGAACGAGACGTGGAAGGATTCCGGTTCGAATGGTTTCGCTTTATGCGACCAGTCCCCTTTTATCCATCGTAAAAATCTTTTATCTTATTCTTACGTTTTAAAACAATTTTTCTATCCGTGTAAATTTAAATGCCGGCCTCTACTCAATTATTCCTTAAACTTAATAATAACGATTGATAAATTCGTTCTAAAAATCAACCTCTTCAACGAATCCAAACTTTCAAACTGGACTTTCAAAATTTCTCAAAAACTGTTGATAGAATTTCAAAATCTATCTATCGAAGGTATTTCGAAGGTCGATATTTATACCTATTCCTAAATTTTTCCCAAACGTGAAATGAAATTAAAAAAACTCGACGTGAAGTAACGATTGTTGGAGCATTTCTTTAACGAAATGGTCGTAATTCAGAAATTCGCAGGAAAAGGAAGAATGGATTTTCCTTGGTTGGAGCTCGCGAGGCCGAGTCGCTTCTCGACACCTCAGGCTTAATTAATTTTAAACAAAGTTAAAGTCAGGTGACGTGCAGCCACCAACGCGAGCGGATGCACTCGACCGAGCGTCGCTGGTAACGTAATACGGAGTCGGACTACCTGACCGATCTGACAGTAAGCTCGAAACAAAATCGAATCGGTGCACGGGGAGCATCCGTACAGCTGGAACTCGTTTATAAACAAGCGTCCCCTTTTGGTTTCCACTCGAATCGATTGTGAAAGAAGAAGAAGAAGAGAAAAAAAAAGAAAAGAAAAGAAAAGAAAAGGAGAAAGAGAGAAAGGCCTTCGCGCCTTAATCTTCTCCCTCTTTGGGTCGCATGCTAATTCTACTTGTCCCATAAATATCAAATTTTGCGTCCATTTAGTTTTTCTTTTTCCCTCTTTCTTCCAGTATTTCACTTCCGGTATTTAATTTCCTCCTAATCTTTTCGCGAATCTTTTTTTTTTTTTTTTTTTTGAGAGAGAGAAGGGAGGGGATACAACGTTTTCCTTTCAATGGAGAAATTTAATGAATGTTAGAAATAAGCCATCTTTTTTTTTTTTTCTGCGAGTATTCAAAAGTCTTCTTTTCCTTTGCCATCTCGCAATCTCGATATTCAATGGAATGTATCCATGGATTGCTCGATATTTAATCGTAACAAGTCGCGTTTCAACAACGCGAATATGAATATATTCCATCGAATAAATTAGATACGTAAAAAGAAAGGAATAGAAATAGATTCGATGATTTTTTTCCTTATTGTCCCTCTCTACGGAATAATAAAACGTGTTGAGACGAGTGGAGAGGAGCGAGTTCCATTGGAGCATGCTCCGTACCGGAAACAAACGTCAACGGCGAACAGATCGATGATTCGCGTCCATGGAAACCGCGGATGGACCAATGCGGGGAGGTTACTCTCCTTTCCGCGCATTCGCCTTTCGCCTCTCTCTTGCTGGCCAACCGAAGGAAAACCTCTGCCGCCAAAGCGAAACCGAATGATATTTATTTCGAGGTAAACTACATCTTGTCTAACCGTTCGAGCCAAACCTTTTCCGCGACACAGAATTTTTTATCGTGGAATTATATCATTTTTACAATTAACACGTGTAATCGATCGATTCTACATAATTAATCCCCTGCTGGGGCTATATTATCCAGTAATTTCGTTGAAGTTAAACCCGAAAGATGCTTTAAAATCGTGTTATTTTGCACAATGAGCAAAATGATCGATCGATCGTTGACGAAAAGAGACAAAAGTTGCGAGTGTTAGGAAATTAGAATTCGAATGGAGAAAATTTGGAAAAGAATTTCAAAGAAGCAATGCCCCGCGTGATTCAATTAGAGGGGCGATTAAACAAAGCCTCTCGGATACTTTTCAAATCCTGTGAAACAGATTCCAACCCCCAAGTTGTTCGTTTCCACCGTGGTAGTGCGGTTCGATTCCACGCTTCGAGAACACCTACCTATCGCCAAGTTTTACTCATTAAGTAAAGGTATTATCCCGCCTCGTCTCAGCCAACGTTCTGCAACGATATGCAATCAAGTGCACAGACAGAGAGCGTGCACTTAAATTACTCCTCCTCTCGAGAGTTCGTATCGAACGTACGACGAGAACTTGCCTCGTTAACACGGAGTTGGAAATCACGGTGGCCAACTTCCAAATTTATCGATACGATACGATACGCCATTTTCGAATCGACTAACGATGATCACGCTGGAAACTACGATTTTCACGTTTCCCCCCTTGTTTCCCCCTCCCCCTCCTTTCTTTTTCTCTTTTTTCTTTTTTTCTTTCTTTTTTTTTTTTTTTTTTTTTTTTGTAGGTTTTTAATTGACGAGAGTATTATTTTTTTTTTTTTTTTTTTTTTTTGGAAATCGGATTCCATATAATCAATCGACCATGCTTGCGATTCGTTTCTATTTTATGTTTTATTTTTTTTTTATTTTTTTTTTTATTAGAGATAAATAATTTTTTACGGTTGGATGTATTGAACGAATACGAATATTGCGTTTCCCCCCAAACGGTATAATCACTTACGAAGAATCGATACGGGAAATCGATATTTATTTCGAGGTCTCTTCAATTTATTTATTTTTTTTTTTTTCCCTCCCCCCTCCTCCCTCATCAATTTTCAAAACCTTCGCGAGTGCGCGTATCGCGCGAAAGAAATAAAGAAATTTTCCCTTTTTTGAGTTTTATCTTTCAAAGTAATTAAGAAGAAGAAGAAGAAGAAGAAAGAAATTAAAATTACCAACCGCGTTGATATCCAATTCCTTGCCTTATAATACGAACGTATAATCGAATAAAATTACGAAGAAAAGAATTTGACGAATATAATATATATAAATCTGTGATAAATATCGCTTCAATCCGAAATTAAAATGAAATTTATTTTCTCATTTTTATTAAACAAAGATACGGAACGTAAATTTCTCACAAAGCGAATGTCACTTTACGTTTGAAAGGCTTCTTCCCATTGTTGTTATTATTATTATTATTTCGTTTCCCCTTTGGATAAGAGAATTTCAATATTTGGCCGTAAGATTGAGGATCCTCCGCTGGAAATCTTCCACCATTTCCCTTTTGATCTTCGGGCGGGGACGGTTGCAGCGCACCCCGAAGACAGTCTTCGCTGTAGAGGGCGGTCGCTTCATCCGGCTCTGGATCCTCGTTTGAGGATCCCGCGGCAGGAGAACTTCCACCCAACTGGACTCGTCCGTCACTTGTGTCCACTGATCGAAGATCGATCGAAACGGTACCCATAGCCTTTTGTCGTTCCGTCTCTCCTTCTGTAATCGAATCGTCGCGATTGAACAAAACAAAATTTATTATTAGATCTTTCTATTTTTCAACGAATTCTCTCTTTTTTTTTTTTTCCTCCTTTTGAATACAGCATACAACAAAAGATCCAATTTGGAATGGAGATTTAAATTTTAGATTGAAATCAATGCTATTTTCGACAGATTTAAAAAATATTTATAACGCGAAAAGGATTTATCGTGGAAAGAATCACTGTGTGGGAGACGATTGTTATACTTGGGAGATTAAAAAAAAATTGAGAGATATCAAATGGGATGGGATATATCTTTTCCGTTTTATGTTTTATCATCGAGTAAATTTTGTTTAAATACGAAACAATCGTTATTTTAATACTTGCACAATTTTTCAATTGTTGTTTTTTTTTTGTTCGTTGAAACGATAATTCGATCGATTAAAATTTTGTTACGTTATGAAAAATATATTGCTTTAAAATGAATTTATTCCATCCATCACATATTACGTGACGATTATTTAAAAACAAATCAACGCCAATTAAATCAAAAATCCTCGGTTATTCGGTGGATGAATTTAAACGATGAACGAATAACGAATGAAAACGTTGGAAATAAGATGTAATAAAGTAATGAAAAGTAATATCAAATGATGATTAATATTCGATGCACGAAATAGTCGATGAAAATGAGATACGATGGAAGAAAGAAAAACGTCGTTGAAAAACAGTGGGGGAAAGGGGAACACGAAGGAAAGGAACGATTCGATTAATAGAATTAATAGAAAGAAGAGAGAGAGAGAGAGGCGCGATTCGTTTGGAATTTCTTCCCGAAGAAATGACGATAATTTCATTCGTAGATATAGATAAAGATATAATTACGTGAAAAATTACGATACCAGCGAGGAATTCCTTAAAATAGGCGCAAAAGATTGTTTAGTGAACGCTCTGATTTCGTTCATGTCCAACCTCTTCGAAATTTGGTTATTGTTCTTTTCGAATCTTATTTTTTTTACATAATTTTACGTTACAAAAAAAAAAGAAAAAAAAAAGAAAAAAAAGAGGAATTACATGATAAAGGGAAAGGAATCGTAGAAAAATGAAATTCTTTTGCGAAGAAACGAAATTATCTCGCCATGATACGGACGACAAATTTTCCCTCGCACGTGTGAACTGCGCCTCGAAAAACAAAGGACATCGATTTTCGATTTATTATTTATTTATTTATCGTTAAGTTGGCCGCCAATGAAATATCTCTACAATATTTCTTTGTCGCTGAGCGGGAAGGATATCGTTGAACGGATATGTGACGATATCGATGACGATCGAGTGATCCATGCGCTTCGTATCTCGATCACGCGAATCGAGAGTCGATCCTCATATGTTTCGGTAACCGAGGATCGGCCGATCCACCATTGTTAATTAAATGCACGTTCAGTAATCGTTCAAAATGTCGCGTCACTGAAGAGTCGGGAATGACGTATTCCGTTTGAATTATAATCACAGTTTCAAAATTTTAAGTGTTTATGACGAACCTGTCCAAATTGCATAGTAAAACATTGATTAAATTTCAAATCACAATGAAAGGAATTAGGGCATTAGTTTTGCAGGACCTCCCTCATGTTTTTCCTTCCAAAAGTTTCCAGGTACGGTATTATTATTGTGTAATTCGTCGATAAGATTTACGACTTAACGATACAATATTTTTCTTCGCTCGTCGTTCGATCAATGATACGTTCCTCGTTCTGCGTAACGTAAAATTGCACGGGATCGTATCTTAATCGTCTTAACATCCATTCAATCACATATTCATAAGTAATTGGAATATACTCGATAAATATACGAGATTTTTTCTATCATCTAATCGTTGCACGCATCAACTCGTACAATAAATTCCATTAACCTCTCCTCGTAATTTAATCGTTCGTCACGATAACCAAATACAATGAACGTATTTTCTCTTTGAAACTTTTATTCCCTTTCTCGAATTTTAGTTCAGTTTATATTTTACGTATGATTTGGGGCGAGAGAAAGATGATAATTATATAAATTAAAATAAAATTCGAACGAGTGAAGGAAAACGAGTTCGTTTCTCGTCGAGCGTTGAAAGGGAGAGCGAAAGATTTTTAACGAGACGATTTTTCCAATTTAATCAGCGCTCATCGACGCAACTTCACACAACAGCGTCATCCCGACGATTCTGGAGTTTTTTCGAGTTCTCTTCGAAGGAAGAAAACTGCCAGGATGCGAAGAAATGTCCCTCGTCCAAGGACATCGTTTCAACCTCGTTAATCTCAACGAACAAAGTTGACGAAGTATCGAAATCAACAGGGTCGCCTAATTTGATCCGCAACATTTCAACGGTGCCGCCTCCTAATTTGAAGCGGAATTCCCAGTTCGATTTGAAATCGAAGGGGCCGATAAGCTGTCTAAAGTTGCAGAACGTTTTGAAACAGGACAATTTGGTGTCCCTGTTGGACGGGAATCCTGTCCCGAAAACGCTGAAATGGAAACTGAAGGGTTACAAAACCCTTCGGAACGAGCAGGCCGGTGACTTCGCATTTGTGCCGGGTGGAAAGTCGTACGATTTCGATATTCTAACCAAGGACGAGCTGATGAACTCGAGCAATTGTAACGCGGATAGATCTCGAACGAAGGGGAGGAATAGCGACGCGAGAAACGATACCATTTGCTTGACGACCAAAGCTATAGAGAACGTGGAGGAGATATTTTGCAGGAATAAATTGATCGGCAAGGACGATCCCATCATCGAGGAGGCGAAGATCGAGAAAAGGGAGACGGATATGAGTAGCGCGGTGGCCGCCTCGAATCAGAAAATTTCAACCACGAGCAAGTTGCTGGTCGGCACCCCTGGTAACATCCCTCCCAAGAAGGAGGATATTAAATATCTGCCCATCTTGAAAACCGATTTCTCAACCGGCCAGATGAAGTATCAGACGCAACCGTCCGTCCAGTTTTCGTCTAAACCGCCTAAGAATATCCCGAAACCTTTGCCGCCGATAATGAAGAGGCAAGACGAGGGGAAAAAATTGGACGAAGCGGAGGAGAAAAAGGCCTCGGCCCAGGTCGGCCAACCGTCGGCACACACAACACCGCCCCCGATAACGCTATCCGTCACACCGTCGACAACACCGTCGATGGCACCGTCGATAACGCCACCGATAACTCCACCGATCCCGCCATCCACCACGCAACCGACCACGCCACCGATCGCCACCTCGAATCAAACGAAACCGTCGGAAGTGGTTCAAAGGTTGAACCCGATCCCCGAGATGAAGAAGGCGGAGAAGAAGGATAGTAACACGACGGTCCAATTCGCGAAGGTGCCCGAGCCTGCGTCGCAAGAGGCGACGGAAGCGACGGAAGCGATCGAGGAGAGTGTGGCGGAGCCGGAAGCGACGATGGAAACGGAAGTGGAGGCGAAGGAGGAAGCGCAGCCGGAGGACGACATAACCAGCTCGAAGTACGCGTTGGAAATGTTGAAAGCCGACGAGATGGAGGAAGAATTGCGGGAGTCGCGATATACGGAGAGCGATAGGAGGAACGTTTCTCGACACTTGTCGAGAGGGAGCGAGGAGATGGAGACGGTGGAAGCGAACGAAGGGGAGGTCGAATCGTCGAGGAGCGAGCAGATGGAGATGAGAGAAGCGGAGAGTGATACGAACGATTCTGAACTTGCATCAACAAATCCTCAAGTTGAACAATTGTCAAAAGGGACGGAAAACATCGAATCACCGAGCGAAACGTTGAACTTGAAATTTCTCAAACCCGACCCAGCCGCCACGTATTTCGCGCCACGGAAATCGAGCAGGCACGGAAGAACCGGCTTCCAAGCCGTAATGGAGAAACCAGTTATGAACATAACCAACCCTTACGAGCACGAACGGGTTCCGAGCTCGCCTTGTGCCGCCACTCAGGCCAAATTGTTGCGCTCCAACACGGATAGCAGAAATTCTCAGGGGTCGGAGATGGGCGGTGGTAAAGGGTCCTCGATGAGCGGCAGCTCTGGCGGGGGATCGCGGAAACCACCCGCCTCGTATCCCCCGTACACGAGTCGGAGATCGGCTTCCTCCAACAGCTCCAACTGTTTGACCAAAAAATTGCCGATCGCGAGGGAGCCGGAGAGCAACGGGCTGCGAGCGATGTTGAACACGAGGAATCCATCGTCCAACATCTCAACTTCCACTATGAATTTACGGAATAAGAACAAGGACAATCAGAATACGAAGAATCGGAAGGACAACAAGAAGAGTAACAAAAAGGAGTGCAAGCGTTATTGCTGCCCGGCGTTGCAAACACCCACCGATTGCGATTACACCAAGTTTCAATGCCCGAACGCGAAACACGAATTTCTCAACGCTACGAAAATGGTCCATTACGATCCAACCTGTTTGCAGTCGGAAGACGAGGCCGAGATACGAGAGTTTTGTACCGATCCGAGGTCGCACAAAAAGTGCAACAGAGAGAGGTAATCGAACGTTACGCGTCTTTTCAAGTCAAGTATATCACGATACTATTTTCGCGCGAAATTCAAGATAACAAATTTTCTAATCTAGAGTTGTTTTATCCAACGATTTGAGCTTGAGCTTCTATGCCAAACTCGAACTTTATTATCTGTCATCCATGTGAAAAGGATTTTTGCATTTTTATATGTTTTTAAACTCTAAACATTTTTTATCATTATTATTATTTTATTTTTCGTTACTTTTTTCCCCATTTCATTTGATATTTTTTTATATTTTTTAAATGTTTCCCCCCCTCCCCTCCCCCTCCCCTATTCTTTTTTCATTTTTTTTTTCTTTTTTTTTTTTTTTCCCCGTAAACTCGAAACGTACCAATACCCAGATAAATAAATCGATCATTTCGAGTTCACGAATAGTTCTCCAATGAATTTTTTTCCCCCGAAATTGATGGAACGAACTTTTACGAGTTTTTATTATAAAAAAAAAGAAATTAATTAAATTGGACAGTAATTTAATTAAAACAAAAAAAAAACACCTCCGATACAAAATTTGAAATACTTTGCGTATTTTCACCCGTATACGAGTCTTTTTTATCGTATATTTAAATTTTACGAGCGAACAAACGAATCATATTGAATAACGATTAGACGTTATTTCGAATTTCACGCGAAAACGTACGTTTTATAAATATATATATATATATAGGAATAATCCGAGTCGAAGCAACAGCAGCAACAACAGCAGCAGACGAAACAGTTCCTATCCTGGGAGAAGGAGTCGAGATGACAACTCGAGGAATTCGACGGATGACAGAAGCACGAGGTCGAGAAACAGAGACGTGAACAGACGGACGAGCAGGTCCGACGATAATAGTGGGAACAGATCGGCGAAATTCGGGAAAAGGAATTTCATGAATTCCGCTTACGTCAGATGGCCGAAAACTGTGAAAAGCGTGAAACGATTTTCTTCGTTGCCCGCCTTCGCTATCCCCCTGCTCGGCGCGAAGGAGAGCAGGGAGTTGAATCAGAAAATACTGATCTCACCCTCGAAATGCAATTTCTCGAAATGCAAGAGGAACGACGACAGGACAAAGTGTAAACAAAACAGGTGCAAAAGACAGGCCAACAAGTGTAAAGTGCAGGGCGACAGGAAAGGAGATGATAATTGCAAAAAGCTGAAGGGTTCTTGCGACAATAATGCTTGTAGGAGGCAGAGGGATACTTATAAGAAGGATACCGATGCGTGCGCGAGGGTGAAACCCGTTCTCTGCGACGATAACGATGAAAATTCTTGTAAAAGACCCACGAAGGTGGTGGAGCATCCTTGCAAGAAGGTGAGGCGAAATAGGAAGAGGGACGATAAAAAGGTAAGATCGAGTTATGACACAAAAAATAATGCTTGTAAAAAGACTTCAGGGAAATTGAGTTGCAGTAGTGTAACCAGGATCAAGGAGGGTCAGTATGGCATTAAGGATGCAACGAGCACTTTGAATATATGCGGCAAAAAGAGGGAACAAATGTGCAAAGGTGACCATTATTTCCATAAATTATTCTCAACTTCTCTTGTGATTCTTGAATTTTTCGGCGTACAGATACATAAAAATATCCATCGCATTTATTTTTTTTGCAAACAGCTGTTTGCAAAATTTTACGATTAAAAGGTAATTAAATTTTTCAGTTCTTTTTTTTTTTTTTTTTTTTTTTTTTTTTTTTCCGTGCGTATCTCTTTTCCTTTAAATATTCGATCGAGTTAATAGAGGAGATATATAAAATTAATATCGACCTTGGTAATTTTTTTTTCTCGTTCTTCGGAATAAGATAAAATAAAACTCGTTTTTGTTACGAATGTTTTTTTCTTTTTTTTTTTTTTTTTTTTTTTTACTTAATACACTAAATTTGGAGAAATTTCCTGTTCATTTATGGCTGTAGATAGGAAAAAAACAATAATCCCAGAAAGCGAAAAAGCGAAAGAATCCGCGAAAGAAAGGATGGATAGAGAGCGAAGAGAGATCGAGGAGTGCAAGAAAAATATAATGCCTAAAAAGAAAAAGGAGGATAAAAAAGTAGTGTCCGGTTTAGAGCGTATTATCAGTCCGTGTAAAGAACAATTGAAGAAGAAAGAGGTGAACTTTACAAACTTAAAATTTCCTTTGAATCTTATAAGCAGTTTGCAAAATTCCAAATTGCTGAACGATCGATTGAGGAAATATTCGAACGAGGAAACCTATGAAAACGATAATGATGTCGGTTTGAACGATTTGGTACCGGAAAAGAAATTCTGGATTTTCCACGAAGACTTGAACTATCCGGATGTACCTGTTTTAAAAGAAAACGTTGAGGATATGCCAGAAGCAGAAGATGACGATAATGCTACCAATACGTGGTTCTTTTCGTGGTTCAACGGCTGTCAATAATTAAAAATATACTGTCAATAACAAAAGAAAGTGAATGGTATATAATTTATTTTTTAAAGTTCTACGCTTTTTCGTGTAGTCCCGGGAGTAGTTTATTTAAAAAAAAAAAAAAAAAAAAATGATAAAATATATGTAAATTAAGAATTGATTATATAGAGTATAGATCAACTGTTTTTATATCGAATATAACGAAATGAAGAACATATGAATATGAATTATATTTTTTCATTCTTTATTAGAGCTATTTTATTAAAATTCGCTGTTACGCTGTCAATCAATTACGAAACTTGTCTTCCTATTTCGTTTTTTAAAATATAAATATATATCTCAAACATGTATGTATATATCTTAAATATTTTTTTTAAAAAATATCTATATCCTCCTTAGTTTAAAATATTAACGTTCCAATATAAGAAAAAAGATATCGATAAAAATCTCCAATTTTTCGATTTTTACCGTTTCAAGCTACAATTACATTTTACCTAAGGAACGTGGATAACTACTATTGTATATGTACACTGTTGCAACACCAAAAATTCTTCTTTCCAAAATTGTTGACCAAATTGTTCCGGTTATATTCCCGTTATAAAATTTCTTGTTTTTCTCGTTCGCGCAATTCCCAAACGTGCCTTTTCTAATCGTCCCACGAATCGAACCACCCGGCTTTCCAGTCTGCTCATCACAAATGGTAAAAGATCGAGGAACACGTAGTAAGTAATTGTTACAATGCGCATAGTTAGAAGATAGTCGACGCCCGAACGAACGAGATCGTGTTCGGGGCGGCAAACTTCGTCCCCGAATGAATTCGTGCGTCGCGGCCAGTTACGAGACGTCTTTGTTCGAGGAAAACGAGCAACCACGAGCAGAGGCGTGCACGTGAATGGAGGGTTAGCAATTACGGGTTATTCAGATCCTCGCCACGGGATACCCAGGGTGCCGTCACCATGGAATTTTTCGTACGTGCATGTATACCTGGCGCCTCTTCGCCCCCCTTTTTACGTTGTGCGCACATGGTTGCGTTGAAAGGGAGAAAAAGAGAGGGAGAGAAATCCAAGAGGAGGAAGAAAAGGACGGGGAGGAGAAGCGCTGTTGGAAGAGAAAAAGAGAGGAAAAATGAGAGAGGGAGAGAAAAGCGTGAGGACGTCTCTGCGGGGATTCTCGCGCCCTGCCACTTATGGGAACGTGATACGAGCTTTTCGTTGGATGCTCTCTTGCGTTTTCGCATTGTTACGCAACCACGTCGTCCTTCCTTCGCGTTCTACACTTCCCTCCTCCTTCTTTTTCCCGTACCTTGCCTTCTTCGCCTTCTCTCCGCAAAAAGAATCGATGTCGATGCGAAAACGTTTTGTGTCGATGTTCCTTCTCGACTTCCGCCTCATGTGTCCCAAAGAGACATCAAAAATTCGTGTTTACGCCGCTGGAGACTGACACTTCCCAACACTTCCTTCTCAACGAGGAATAATCACGTTTGGATTTTTCAGACGGGGTTCGATTTTAACTCGATTATGATGATAATCGTTTGTCTCGTTACTTAATCATTGGATTATAAGTACGTTAATTGGATCGTGATTTGAAATAAAAGTTCGTGGAACTTGTGGAATTTGATGAAATTGATAAGGACAAGTCAAATTTAGGATGTTTGAAATATTATGTGTTATAGCCGTGTTATCTATGATGAATTTGGGTATGTATAATCAATATGATTTTCTATTGAGATAGAATCGAAATAATGGTTTAAAAAAATGTTTATCGATAGATAAATAAAAAATAGATTGAAACAGAGGTTGAGCAGAGTATAAGGATTCGAAGATTAAATATTTTTCTTAAATATTTTAGGATGGAATGAAAGATAAGCGGCACGTGACACAGAAATTATTCTTAACACGGCCGCGGATATTTTTGAACAAGTTGTCATCGAGAAGATCGAACGGTTGATTTCACGGGGCGAGGAGAACCGTAAGCATCTAGACGTCACATTATGATGTCAACGACTTCTTCCTGGACCACAAACCGCTTCGACCGTATGTCCAGGATGAATGGTGACGCCACGGGTGGCACCCCGTCGGAGAGAACCGCATACAACCACTGTAAATGTGTCAATTTCTACAGGATCATTCGAATCCAGATGAGAATCTCCACTATCAGGCAATTCTTACTCTTACTTATTTATATAATGTGCTATTATCTTATCTGACAGACTTCGTGTTAAAAAATTTCAGGACAATCTGAAAGATAACAAAAGTATTGGCTATCGAATTACTCAAAATATGAAATCAACTCTAATGAATCATGTCATAAAGAGAGAAAGAGATGAATGGCATAAGTAATTTCATCGGTTAACCGAGATTATTTATTTCTTGAGGAAAATAATTAAATTTTATTCCATAATATTGAAACGTAAAACAAAAAAAAAATAATTCTATTTGTAAAATTTTATAGTGATTGATCATCAAATAATGGAAAGAAAAAGAAATTACAAGACTGTGAAATTACAATCAATATGAAGAAATAGAATTTTCATCATATATCAAGAAAATTGTTCCTGCCTGTAAATTATTTTTCTATTGAAATTTGAAAAACACGCCTGGTTTTTTTTTTTTTTTTAATAACTATCAGAAGCGGCGAAAAAAGAACAGAAAGCACATTTGCCATGTGCGAAGCTTGAAAAACGTCCCATGTCAATCAGAAAAGACGGAAAACGGTATGTGCAAAACAAACGGCGTGTTCGTTTCGTTCGAACGAAGCTTTTGAGCCAGGACATACCGAGAAATTTGGTCGGCATGCATTATTTTAGGGAGCGAAGCCTTGTTTTTACAAAAGTCCTTGTGGTCTGAGAAAACAAGATGTTCTTTTGTCCACCACGCCATACGATCTTTCTCAAAATCGAAGAGTGGTCAAGTTTTTAAAACGTTTATGTTTAAAAATCTTAAAAAAAAATATATATATATAAAGTATATTTCGCAATAAAATAAATATTTTAAATATTTTATTCATTAAAGTGAAACATTTATTCTCAATTAAAATATTTAATTTTTTCATTCACTTATAACAAATATTTTGTATTTTGTATATTTTGTCGACAGCATTAATCTGATATTATATTAATGTCAATAATACTTCGAGAGAGAATCAAATATTTCATTGACGACGTGAACGTGACAATAAAAATGTAAAAATATTTCAATAAAAATTTGTGAGGTTATGTAAATCGCGGTATTGCATCAAACAAATCAGTCAATGTTTTTCATTTTCTTTATGAATATACACAGTAAGGCTTTATTTCCATGAAATTTATTGAAAGAAAAACCCGATTGTAAAACATTTCATTTCAATTTCTGTTTAATGTAAATGGAAAACAATTATTAACATCAACTGCTTTACCTCGAACAAATTCAATTCATCCACTGAAAAATCGATGACACTCATTTGTGAAAATATCTTGAGAGAAAAACAGAAAGTATTTAAAAGCAGAAATTAAATAAATCATTGTAATTTTATATTATATTTAGATTTCATAAATGTATCTATTATTTTTAAATCGACATATTATATTATATCATATCAATATAAAAATTATTCAAATTAAATAAATAACGAAAATAAAAACATACGTAAAAATAGGTTAGATTCCTTCAAGCATGAATATTCATCTATCGAATTCAACGATGTTAGATCAATATTTTCTTTCTTAATCATTTATAATTCGATATGATAATTAGAAATATAATATTTACGAATAAAAGGTAAGTGTTTAAATATTGTTTCTAAATTACAATTATCATAATAATATCCCGCGTAAAATTCACCAAATGCTGATAACAATACACCGATAAATTACTAGATTTCTACATCGAGTGAAATACGTATTCATAGAAGATAATTAAATAGTTGGCCAATCGTAGAACTTAACGAGTTATGTGAAAGTAACTGAAATATGCTCGTTCTGGGATGGATTCGTCCGATTTACTTGCCTGTCTCTTTAACTATGTTCATATTAGAGAAAGAAAGGAATACAAGTCGGGGGTGTAATGAGATTTATTTATTACCAAACGAGGCTCGACCAATGATGAGACGAGATGGTGGTCGTAGCCATGCCCAACAGCCAATGAGAAAACACGTCGACTTGCTGTCAGTCCGACCACGCCCCAGCCAATCGGCGCTTAGCTGCGCATGACAGAGTGGCTCGGTCTCGGAACACGCCGGAGCGGCAGTCCCTTCTGGTGCGTGCGTAGGAGAACGTCTCTTTTTCGACCGGTCACGAGAAAGAGAGAGAGAAAGAGAGAGAGAGGGAGTGCGTAAATCTGACGTTTCATTATCATTCTTCGAATTATCTCGATGTCACGGGTCCCGATATACTTTGATCATCGTACCGTCGCGCGTGGCCGTTGATATTTATTGGTTATGTTCATCGCTTCGCGTGTTTTCTTTCGCCGGTAGTGTTAGGAGTGCGATATAAACAGTGCGTTTTCTCGATTCGTTTTCAAGTGTATCGGTTGTGTCGCGTGCTTTTCGATAATCTGTTCTCAAAGATTCGACGACAATTGGTTTGAAAAATTGTTCCCACTCGAGATTTGATAAAAAGAAGAATCGAAAAAGATAGAGGAGGACAGAAACGGACTATTTAACACGCTCCTAATAATAGCCAGTGCGCGTTCGTACGCGAGTATACTAAGCGCCTATAAATACACACCTACCACGGCCCGCGGAAACACGAGCCCGTGGATTTCACGGTGCAACCTGCCACGAAGAGATAGAAAAGACGCGAAGTCGAAGGGAAAAGAGGGAGGATAATCTTGAAGGAGGGCGCACCTGGCGCTCTAAGAGAAACTTGCCATAATCGGATCTAGTCGGAGGCAGTAACGCAAGATAATCGCGCAACACACGCGAGATGAGGAAACCATAGAAAAAGATAAACGTGCCAGAGAAAGAGAAAGAGAGAGACAGTGAATCGACCCACTGGCTGCTGGTTACATATCAGCCTCTGAAAGCAGATTAGAGAATAACCTGCAGCTGGAGTGTTAGATTTTATTATTCCACGGAGTGTATCCTTTCTTTTACTCTCGTAACACGAGAAACGTCTCGTTGGAATTCGTCGGCAGCCGAGCTTGCAGCAAGTCTACCAGCAGTAGACTAAAAATATCCCCTTCCTGCATATTCTGACGCGTTTATACCGTCACAAGTGTGGCGCGTTCTTCCTTTGTGTTGCTGTTATAAACTTTTCAACTCTCTGCTTTCTCTCTGTGTTCAAAAATACACGACGAAGTTCACTGATTACGTGTCAGGTTTGTCTGATCGAAGAAGAAAATCTCTATAACAATAATAGTTTTTCCACTATATAGTATATATCTACACGCTAGCGAACAACGTGTTCGTTCGTTGATTCGACTACGGTGAAAACGCACCGAGAGAAGGATGCCTCGCAGAAAATTGTACGTGAAGGAGCATCGTGGATGACTATCGAAAGGTATGAAGATCGTTGATAAGTTCATTACCGCCGGTGGCTCGTACGCAGCTGAATATCCGCCGTCGGAACGATTCTCGAAAGAATCAAGCCTCGTCCGTCGGCTAAACGATCAGTGGGCCGCGGATTTTTCACAAGTGGTTAATAAAGAGTATAATTCTATCCCGTGGTAAGGAAAAGGAAAAAAGAATAAGAAAATAGTGAGTGAAACGAAGTGCACGGAAGAAAAGTGGTCCACGGTGGAGGGTGGAGGGAACGGTGTACAAGGGGTCGCCGTGGGCCCCGGAGATGATGCGATGATGGCCTACGGAGGAACCACCGGAAACGGAGGTGCAATGGGACCTTCTTCTGGTGGTACAGATGTTTTGGGCTCGACCGGTGATTACAGTCCACAAGGGACACCGACACCACTCACGGGACATACTGCCGGACCCGTTGAAGCAACTACCTACGGTCCTGGAACGGGACCAGCGAGTTATAGCCCCCAAGACAGTCCTGCGAGCTCTGCCGGCGGTGGTAGCGGTAGCAATGGACAACTTCCCAGTTTCGGATTTACGCAGGAACAAGTCGCCTGCGTTTGTGAGGTAAGCTTTAAAAAATATTATTCGAGTGGAAATTTGAAATTTGAGCTTGCTTTAACGTGTTATTGATCGATAAAATCAATTCCGTACGCGCGGTGTTGGGCGACGAGTGTCCGACGGAAAGATGCTAGATACAATTTTCTTATAATTTTATTTCATTTTTCGTTTACTTGGACAATATTAAAATATTGATTTGCGAATAATATAATGTAAATAATATCTTTAAATAATAAGTTCTGTATAAATTTCATGTCAGTCGATTGTGACATGATAGAGTAACATCGTGCATCATAAAAAGTTACTATATTTTTTGCAATCGAGAAATTATAAATGATATATGATATGAAAATGATATATATTTTATTTTTCATTTAATAAAGTAGTATAAAAGTATTATTTCCTTCGTATTGTTATTTTTAATTTTTTTTTTTTTTACTTTCTTATTAATTTATTTCATTTATGTAAGAACAATAAGACATACGTAATCGGAACTTTCGTTCAAGAGTAAGATGTTATTAAGATTATAGAAATTAAACAAATTTATATGTAGATTTTCAATTACGCGGAAGGTCAACAGCCATAAATTATCGTTTAAGGACCAAATTCTTGTAATAAAATTATTCGCGAAATAATATTTAACTTCTTGACCATTATTTATGCATTTTGCGATGATGAAACTCTCCCTGAAATTTTCTATTTTTCCGCGAATACAATATTGTACAACACCGCGCGCCAAGATTCACTTGCATGTCACATCTAATGGAGTTCATACGATTTTACCAACCATAAATTGTTTTGTGTGCGACGTTTACGCTCTTCTCGCATCGAATAGCCCACGTGTGAATAGTACACGACGGAATTCATTAGTTACACATCCCAAATGTTTTATTCGAAACAGTAGTTTGAGATTCTGATTTTGTATAATTTGGACGAAGATTAAAAATGAAGAAGAGAAAATAAAAAAAAAAATGACTCGTTAGTGACGTATCGTAATACGATTGCATAATAATAAACGTATTAAAATAATTTCTCTGTACTTTAAAAAGCAAATATGCAAAATTATAGATATAAACAGAAATCAGTAGTATATTAGAAATGTGCGAGGAACGTTAACATTTGCACACTTTTCCCATTTGCCTTACATATATACGGCTAGACGTTTAACTCCTTGCCCACGTCACATGGATATTCTAATTTACGACAGCGTTTCGCATTTTCGATAAACGACCGAACTGTTTGTTAAGAATAGAATCGTTTAACGATTAATTACGCCCGCGTCATAATAAAGAAAAGCTTAAAAAAGTTTAAACATTAACGATCGTGTCTTTCTATATAATTTAAGCTTATCGTTTCAGTTAAAAGCATTCCGTGCGTGAAACATTTACCGTGATTAAACGATCAATCAATTTTAAAATTTGTAATTTTGAATTTAAAATTTAAATTAATCGTTGAAAAAGCGAAATAATAATAAAGTAATTATGGGTGACATCCACCAGATGGTATTTTATCGTCACTATGGTTACCGGTAATTCGTAAAAATGCCGTGAGACGTGGGCGCTAGTTGTCTTGTATCATATGAAGTAATCGGCGAATCGACTCGTTCGAGAAAGAACGACCTATCGATATTTTGCCGTTAGCCGGGTGGTGCCGGTAGTTTCTTGTGCTACCGTCTATTGCGTGCTTCGAGTTCTCGCGCGAAGACAAATCGATTCTCGAGTTCGCGGCGAGAACGGTGGATGGAACGAGACAGACTGAAAACGTTTAACGGTTTAGCACGCCTCGGTATGTCGGTTTGATTTGTCGTCGACCAATCGAAAACTTCCGTATACCGTCGTTAAAGTCCGATCGCGATCTCTCTGTCGGCCATTTCTCTTAGGCTTTCATCGCGACTCGTTTCTCATTATATGGCCGGATTTCTTGCACACATTGTGATTAATCGTTCGTCAGAAGTGTAGAAACTAGTGGCACCCGGCGACGCGAATGAAGAAGTAATCAAGGCAGGTGCACAAGACTCGTACCATCGTCTCATTTAATGGATGATCGTTTTTGATAAGTTGCTTGTAATGAGCAATCGAGCATTGATTTCATTACATGTTATAGCATAATAATTTTTCCTCGATATTTACGTTTTCTCTTAATTTTTCTCAGTTTTTCTCAATTTAATACTTACGCGTAATAAAAATTCGGTTTTTTTTTTTTTTTTTTTTTTTTCTTATACATTACGAGTCGTGTTGCATCGAAGAATAAACTCGTGAAAAGGGAACATCAGCATAAATTTATTAAAGTGTTATCTTTCAAGTGGTAAACGAATGTAGATATGGTTACATCTGTTGATTCTTGATACGTTAAATTATTAATATTTCATGCATTCGAAAAAAAGAAAAGAAACACCCTTTTCGCGGAATGAAATAGAGAATACGAGATGAAATAATAGTTACGATTGAGAAATATACAAGATACACTAGAATAAGAGGAGATCGGGATGAGTTCTGCCGACTAACAGTGTGCCCCCCCTGTCTATCGTCTTCAAGGCGATGGTGTCGTCTGTCCAGGTTCTCCAACAGGCGGGCTCTGTGGAGAGGCTTGGCAGGTTCCTGTGGTCCCTGCCGGCGTGCACTAGGTTGCATCGTCACGAGAGCGTGCTGAAAGCTAAGGCGATTGTCGCCTTCCATCGGGGCCACTTCAAGGAACTGTACAGGATTCTTGAGAGTCATACATTCAGTCCGCACAATCATCAGAAACTACAAGCTCTCTGGCTCAAGGCTCATTACATAGAGGCCGAGAGATTGAGAGGAAGGCCTTTGGGTGCAGTTGGTTAGTATAAGATTTTCCTCAAATCATTCCAAATTTTCATTGGATAACTCGAAATATGAAGCGCGTTTAATATGCATTGTCCTTCAAAATAAAAGATAATTTTCTATCTTCGAAACAAATTAATTGCTGATGCTAGCCGCCATATTGTTTACGAAATTTTGTCACTATATCTCATTGGTTATCTCAATTTTCCTAACCATATAAAACGAAATTCAAATTCTTAAATAGATTTACCGGAAAAATTGATAACGTGCGTTATATAATTTAATTTATTTTATATAATTGTATTATATTCTCTATCTCTTTTTGTATAATATATAAGAAAATTTTTTCAAATTCTTCGCGTGCGTTCCTTCTTTCTATAATCTTACTTAGTGTTGGTGATTGTGAAAGTTTAAAAATACGAATCGGCCGCGTAACAAATCACCGGCTTTAATTTATTGGCAATCATAATAGCGCCGGAAAGGAAACATCTCGCGCAGGAAAAAGAATCGCGCCGCAATTTCGCGCCCGAGGCCTGCCAGTTTTATTTCCGTCGCGCATTGTAAACAGGGAAGAAGGCGAGTTTAACGAGCCGACATTCTAATTAGATCTTTCCATTTACTTTTGTGAACCAATTTGTGTCATTTGATCCTTCTTTCTTTCTTCTTTTGTCTTTATGCTAAAACCGGAGAGCCAAAGAAAGAAATTCGTGTGACGCGAAGTTTGTGTGAAGATTTCCTACTCCTTTGAAAAAGAACTTCGCTATACGTACTTTTAAGAAAGGGTTAATGCATAACCGTGATTCTTTTAAGAAGTTAGAGCAAAAATTTTCACCGGTGCTAGTTTTCTCTTTTCGTTTTCCTTGCATTTTCCCCCATTTTATTTACATTAAAATGATTACAGTGAAACGTCAGAAAAGTATTTTTAAAAGACCTTCGCGATATAAACTTTTATTTATATGTTTGATTTTTTTACTCTCTCGAGTATCGATGGCAATTGATAGCTGAAGGAGAATGCAAAACAATGCACGATATTTGTAGATCGAACGACGAAAATAAAATCGAACACACGCGATGTTTGTGCATCGGTGTTGCGTCGTTTTAAAAATATGTCCTCTCGTAATTCGAAGATTTATCGTCATTGGACGTATAAATCGTGTAATTATTTTGGAAGATTTTTTTGTAATTATTGATTTTAATTAAAGATAGTAATTTTGTTTGTCGTGAATAATCAACAATTTAAATGTAATTATGTTTACGTAATTTAGTGTAAAACAAAATTAAATAAAATATATCCTTTTTCGATAAAATTATTAAAATCATTATTAAAATTAAAAATACAATTTTATATCTATAAGTATTTGTAAATAAGAAAAAATATTTCAATTACAGGAAAATATCGCGTTCGGCGTAAATTTCCTCTGCCCCGTACTATTTGGGATGGCGAGGAGACATCTTATTGCTTCAAGGAAAAATCCAGAAGCGTTCTGAGGGATTGGTACGCTACCAATCCTTATCCTTCGCCTCGTGAAAAGCGAGAATTGGCAGAAAGCACGGGACTCACTACTACGCAAGTCAGCAACTGGTTCAAGAACCGGAGACAAAGGGATCGTGCAGCTGAACATAGGTATTTATCTTTTTTTTTTTTTTTTTTTTTTTAATATTTCTTCAATACCTTTAAAATTACTTCTTTTTTTAACGTCTTGTACTGCGTCAAAGGGGATTGCTTATTACATGCAATCCATATAATATTTTTAAAACGCATCAGACGTATTATATTTTTCTATTTCGTTTGGATAACATTCTGTATTTTTGATCTTTGTTGCGAAAGGTCAAAGTCATTTAGAGCGTTGACATTTAGTACATTGTCTTTATTGCTGACGAAATATCCGATATCCTTTGTTCATCTTGCCTGGTCTAGTAATAATAATAATAATAATAATAATAATAGCCAGTGATATTAGTAATAACGGTCTAAATATAGTGTTATTTTCGCGGGAAATTTAAAAGCAGTTTCTCACGCAACGGTGTTACTTATAAGTATTAAGGTAAATTTACACTTATGCACGTGAAATGTGTAAATTAGCTTATGAATATAAGGAGTTTTTCTCTTCGAACGTTTCAAAGAGGAACATTACATAATCTTCTTTTAATAACCAAATATACATGTATCGCGATATGCCAGACGCGTCTGCTTATTTTAAAGTGGGAAAGAGATGAGAAAACACGTGAGAAATGTCGATGATGATACATGTGCTGTTACAATAATAGCTTCGTCATATCGACATGGGTACACGTATGCATTTTCATACATATTTTTCGCATGGCCTTGTTCGAAGAGTTAATGACGGTGGCCGAGTTGATATCCGTGGAGGGCGCAAGCGTAGGAGTTTCATGTTGTTTGGAAGGTCGTTGCTCTATATCCGATTTTAGAAACGACCGAACAAACTCGAAGACGGCCTCATAACCACGTAACGTTAGCGATGTGTTTCACTTGCGTCGTGTGATTCGCTCTTTATCAGATCTTAACCTCTACATTTTTCTAATTTACATCGAACGACATCGTTATCTATTGAAAGTAAGAAAGAAGTAACGCAGAGGTTATGTTGTTATGTCGTTGCTTCTAAATCGTCCTCGAATTTAATTATATGGACGTTAACTTTTTCCGTTTTCGCTCACTGTTCAAACTCTGTAATTTTCGATCCGAAATGAACACCTTGTTCGAGACGTAACACGATCTGTCGAACCGCTTAATCGTCGGATCCTCGTTACTGCCATTTTGCTCTCGAGCGGAAAGAGTTAAAATTCTCGACTACTCGGAACAATTTAGATACCGTTATAATATCTCCTTTGAAATCGTGTAATAATCTACGTTCGTTTTTTACGTTCACTGAACGTAATCAATATATACTTATATATCATGATTCTTTATTTCGTATTGGAATGGATAACACGAATCACTACCAAATAATAATATTATTCCTCCCGATTAATCCTAAAAGAATATTATAGCAAGGATACCGCATTCCCTAATTTTATTTCTTTATTTTATCCTTTTTTTTTTTTTATTTATCTATTCCTTTTACTTCTTCTCTTTCTTCTGAACTTTTAAAATTCGGAAATTAAAATGTTTCGACTCTACAAAATTACATTATTCGACCAATTTAAAAATGTCTATTGTTATTCATACAACAATTGCGATAGATAGGGCATACAACAGTATACACACCAATGTTTTACACGCGTTTTAATCGGTATGGGAATATCGAGAAAAATATACCCAATATTAGATAAATCTGTCAGAGCGAAAGATCATCTGCTTCCGGTTCGTATAGAAGATTCAATGTGATGATTAATAGCGAACGTAATTCAAGAATCGTCGAACGGACGAGAATCATCGTGCGTCGTAAATAACACGGGAGGAAGGGGGAGGGGGGAGAAAGAAGAGAGGGGGAATAAAAAAAGAAAAATAAAAAAAACCAGTTCTCTCTCCCTTGATGATTTCGTTGCGAATCCATCGATGCGAATCGTGGCCAGGATAGACGACGGCGTTTCTCCTCGACGAGAATTTCGCGAGGGAGGAAGTGGGAAGCACCACCGTGGCGAGGCCCAGTCCAGTACACAGCCGTGTCACGCCACGGGGAACGTATCGAATTTCTTATGGCTTCTGTGTATTCCCATGAACGGAGAAGGACTCGGAGAGAAACAGAAAGGTAGAGAGTGAGAGTGAGTGAGAGAGAGAGAGAGAGAGAGAGAGGTTAGCGCGAGGGGGAAAATTGGTGGGGGTAAGAAAGAGAGGGACAAACAAGCGGTGGTGGATCCTATAGTCCTATCCGATAGCTTTGGGGGTATCGTGGATACGCATGGCATCATTCGCGGCATATTAATTACAGGAAATCCTACAAAGCATCCATATCACCCTCTCCTATACCTTCCCTATACGTAATTCGTTGCACACCCCCTCGATGGAATATCGAGTTGAAATGGCTCATTGTTGCGCTTTCATATTTCCAGATTTGATAGATAACACAATTTTTATTTAATAAATAGTAAATAATTTGTGCCCAGATTCGTATGTAATAGGCGGCGATTGCGCTTTGAACGCTTACAGAGAAAAGATTCGTTTGATTGGTTGGATGGCTCGATTAATAGAGAGCGCTTCTGATGATTTAAACAACGAACGAGAGATAGCGGTTCATCGAACCATCCTTTTCTTCCTTCTTCCATTACAACCCGTACAACAACAATTTCAAGGCTAATATTTTTCGTTGCGTATTATATGCGATCTGCCTGTATGATTGTTCATCTTTTTTTTTTTTTTTTTTTTTTTTATACCAAAAGTAGCTTAGCGGTAGAGGATATTTTTTTTTTCGAATCCTTTCAACGCGTTTAATTCGTGCCAACGGTTCCAATAATTGGAATGCATCTTGATGATAGAGGCTCGACGATAAATTCGACCGAAACGAAAATACGAGCACGGAGCGCTAGGACATTTCGGGGAATTAATGAGTCACACGTGCTCACACCGAAATTGGATGACGTTAGAGAAAGATGAGGGGGGCGGGGGGGGGGGGAGAGCTTAGGGGAAGAGCGGAGGACGAGGCGCGCAACGGTGCGTAGCGATAAGAATTGCTTGTCTAAGCGGCGCAATCTTGTTTATGTTTCGCGCTACCTTCTAGTCTCTTTATTAGATAGTTGGCTACCCTGCACGCTCGAGATGACGGTTCACTATCGCGAAACTGGACAAAGATCGCATTCCGTTACGGGGAGGGAGGCAGGAGGAAATATCTATAAAAACATTCGTTGGTCTTGTTCTCTCGTGCGAACAATCATCGTTTTTCTTCCTTTCTTCTCTTTCTCGTTCTCGTTTTTCTTCTCGTTTCTGTCGATCAGCAGAAAAACGTTGGTGTCTGTGACCGGTGTCCGGTAACCGAACGTGCGCGCAGATCGTAGGAACGCAAAGGGAAACGATAAGAGAAAAAGATGCTGATCGCGAGATTTCAGACGGCGCCGTCTGCTCGTTATCTTCACCTCTTTTATTCCGCGCAATTCCATCCGCGCTCTCGAATATCTTTTCCTTTCGCGACACACACGTGGCCAGAATTATTATTCTCTCGAGCAATTGATTAAGCGCGTCGAGATGTTACCAAATGTTTCGGCATGGTCGGCATGCTAAGAAAGTTGCAGAAAAATAACTAGTCAAAATTTTCTAACAAAAATTACCGCGAGCAATTTTACTTATTAAAATGTTCGAATATAACATTCATTCGCAATTGTTATAATTGATCCGCTCTTTACGTAACTTCGACCGTTTGCGATTGTTCGCATCTCTGCTTTTTATTATTTATCATTCCGGTATTATATTTGTCCCCACATCGTACGTACTTCGTTGTAATAATTATATCTATTTAATATAAAATTAACAAATGTATCTGGATACATACAATCGCCGAAATATCCCTAGCCGATACATTCTCAGGGTCGCGTATTCCGAGCACAATTGCAACTTGGAAAATAGCACGAATTTGCTTGGTAGAATGAAGTTGTCGAAGGTTATTGCCTTCCGAAGTTGCGAGTCACGCGAACCTTTTGAATAAATCGTTCTGTTCTTCGTTTGTGCGTTTATATGTATGGATCACGTGTAAACGAGCCGGTTAAATCGTTCGATAAGAGTTCCCCAGGGGAGAGTATATACACCGTGTGTGCATCCTGGAGTTTGACGTTTTTTGCCCGACACCGACGCCCACGAGACGCCCCAGTCTCGTGGGGACCGCGATACCGCCAACGTTTCCGCCCCTGCACGCGTGATCCAACTTTAATTTACATCAGTTTGTTGTCGAAGAATCTAAAGGAAGCTCCCTTCATTCTTATCAAATTTTTATTGGAAAATATATATATATATATATTTTTTTTTTTTTAAATAAAAAATTTTAATTTATACATCGATATCGAAATAATATATCGTAAAGTTTCGTTCTGTAAAATAATGTATACGGGTATCGAAGATCTTGAATTTAGATCGAGAGCCCCGAAAATATGTAGTGTTCGCTCATTCGATCGATTTCGAATAATCGTATGTCTCTACAATTTAGTTATAAACGTTCCTTACGGTACTGTTTAGAAACTTAGTCGAGTGGGGGAATGTCGAATTTCGACAGTCGCGTATCGGCGCTCGTAGAAACAATACGGTCGTCGTATCGATTACACGGTTATCGTTTCAAATATATATATATATACATATTTTATGTTGTGTATTCTAAATTTTTATTTCACTTCTTTTATTTATTATTCTTTTTTATTAATATTTACGAGAAATCAATAATCGTTAGATTATTAAAAAAAAAAAAAAAAACAAGTAGAAGAAAATCGTCGATGGTATATTATTAGCGCATCAATCGTTCTGTATTTCACGGTAGATTCGTCTTGTTAAACATTTTAAAAAAAAATATCATTATCACACAGAGGAACAGTGTGTGCTCTATTCGTTATTGTAGTTGCTACGATAAATTGTCATTAACGACTCTTGAAATATATCCGAGCCTTCTTCTTGGGCATAAAACAGTCTCGCTGAGAGATTCGGGGCCTGGCGTCTCTTCGATGCATTATACTCCTCATTTCAAGTGGACAAAAATAAACTTCTCTTCTCCGCACGTGCCGTGACAATGTTTTTTCTCCTTGCAAACGCGATCCTGCATTATAAATACAGCTCGAGCAGGAAAGACACGTTTAATCTCTATATCACCCGTGTTATTTACGTATATTTAGATATACTCTTGAAATTTTTATCTTATTTCTATCCAATACCATTGTGAACATCAATTCGATATATTTTTATCGAAATTATTTCAATATATGTCCAATTTTTTAATTAAAATCGATTCGAAAAAAACGAAAGAAGAATAGTAAAATTGATTCGGTCAAAATTATTATCTCGTAAAATTGTCATCGTCGTAATAATTTATTTGTACAACAAGTCCTCGATATACTCGATAAAAATCAAAATTGTTTCTTCCTTTCTATAATTTCATCAAATCCAGACCATCTTTACTTCTCAAATATGCAGTAGCGGAGGGGGGTTAATTTTTAATCCGTGACACGGAGAAAGCTTTTTATAATTGAGAAACGACACCGATTAAAAAGTGACGTTTATTATATGACCGCCTTGACTAATATCGTTATCGTGCCGAATAAGTGGAAGTGAGCCGTTTCTCTTTTAGACGCGCTCTAATCTTCGAAAATGCCGGGCATCGTAACCCGTTCGCCTCGGCCCAAGGGTTAAGAACAACAACATTGCTCCGCCGAAAATAAATAAAGCCGGAAGGGGCAGGCCTCTCCTACGTGCCGTCCAGACGTTTTCCCTCTTCCGTTTAAACGTTTGGCCTCGTTTTCGTTACTAGCTAGAGAAGAATTATCGATGAATAAATAGAGGAATTGGGCGAGATCTTCAACAGTGAGTTTAACCGAAAAACAGATCGGATACTTTATGATATCGTTTCTCGACACGGATAGCGGCGTAACTCAACAAATACAAATTTACTGGATAAGGATTTTAATTTCGTTCCATAGTATTCCTTTTTTTTTTTTTAACTCTCTTAGCTCGTAGATAGTTTTTAACAATAGGTTTGACAAAATTGTCAAAAAAAGAAAAAGAAATAGATTCGAGATTAAAAATATATCCAAGAAATGTATCAGTCGCCATTTATTTTGCTAGATTTCGTAATCTCCAATTAATAAAAGTATTGATCTGCGAATAGATTGCCTGTTTATTTGTTTATTAGAAAGTGTATGTAAAATCATTTTATGTTGAGATAATAAGACTCGTCGCGTACGCGCGAAATCGTTGCTTTGTTCGACGAAAAAAAATCGTCGAGGCAATAATAGTAATTAATAATTATCTTAATAATCTTGATAATACATCATCGTTCCGTTCGATAAAAATGTCTTTCGTATCACGAATATCGAGATGCTAGGTTAACCATTTAATCCATTTTTCTACGACTGCCGCGTGGGTTTCTCGTGTGGATGTGGATCGAAGAGAAGCGGTGACTGCACAGTTCGTCGGGGTTGGAGCCTCTAGTAATGGGCTCTGTCGTTGTTCCCCAGTGTCAACAAAACATTGCTAATGTACCCCAGGCCAGCACAAACTCGCTCTTGCCTCACCCTCGTTGCGCCACTGTCAGCACACCCTCTTCTTCGTCCAACGATAAATCGAGGGCTGGCTCTGGGAGGAAAGGAATAATCGGGAAAATGGAGGATCGTTCTTCCTCGATATTTATTCCACATTCTGTGGAAATTCTCGCAATCTTTTGATTCTTGCAAATTCTTCTTTGCAAAGTTTATTTGATAATTTTTTTGATAATTCGAAGGATTGATCATCATTCTTTTTTCTTTCTGGAAAATTGGAATCTGGAGAATGGAATTTATCCGAGTTATTCAACTCTTGTTTCTTGCATAATTTTTCTTAAAATTCTCGTCAGCAAAATCCAATATTCATTAATCTCTCAGACGCTCCTCGTTCTCGTCCATCTTGCAGCCAGCATTCGCTTTGGAAATTTTATACGAAGATCGGTCTTTTGGATTCTTTTAACAGCTCGACGATAATTTCTTAAACTAAAGATTTTGATAATACTTTTAACATAATTTTAGATAATAGAGCGATAGTTCGAGTCTTATAATAATTTGCATCTTTAATTGTTCTTGATTACATTGATTTCCGATAACCGATTTCTCGTTCTATTTGCGGCCGTTCCGACAGACATTCTTTCATAAGTATTCTATCAGGAATTCGAGATGTTCTTGTATTATTCTTTCACTCGATTACGATTGATCCTTGTAACAATAGTCAGCCCTACATTTTCTCTTTCATTTTTCATTTTCTCGTGTCCAATTGCAGTATAACAATTACATTAGAAACGATAGACATTATGATTCTGTTGATTGTAAGCAACGTATATCAAGTTACGTATAGAATTAAAAATCTTTCTCCAAGAAATCTTCTTCTTTTTAATCTTATTGAATTTTATGCAATTTGGAAAGATCCTATTTATTTGTATCTTCAAAATGCATACACAAACATACTCTGATCCATGAAGGATTGATGGTAAGTCAAAATATTATCTCCCAAAGAAAGAAACATGTTCAAAAGGAAAATAATATTTACGAAATGTAATATAAATTATAGGTTTATCAAAAGATAGATAAGAGAGATAATATCGCGATTAAACGATACGAAAGGAAACACTCCAGGAATTTTTTTCATGGCATTCTTTCCTCGAAACGTTTGAACCGCGTTTCTCGCGAACGACGGATGAACGACGGATAAACATGATACGATTTTATTATTTCTTCTATCCCATAAAATTATCTACATATTTGGACTTTTAAATTAGATTATCTCAACAAATGGGTGGACGTATTGTTTGTTTGTAACTATATATTCTATCGGCATCGATAAAAGTCGACGTGTGTGGGGCTTTAATAATTTTTTTTCCCTAAGAATTAAATTTGAGACCGATAGTGTTACGACACGATTTTGATTTAATTTTAATCTTTGATAATAATTGATTAGTTATTTGTTAAACGAATGTTAACAGATGATGAAGAATGGGAGGAAAAAATGGGATTGTAGGGGCACGTTTTGACTTGGATCTATTAGTAAAATTGTTGGTAAAGCTACTTAGGAAACTGACGGCTCCCTTAGGTAGTTCGTTGTTCGTCTCTGTTTGCTGGTCTTCCTTGTGTAAATCTTGGCAGTCTTCTTTGAGAAATTTTCCGACGCTTCCACGAGTCAACTTTTATTCGTAAAAAGGTATTGGGAATTCTTGAATATCATCTCTGTATTAAATAAATCGCGCGATTCGAAAGAGAGAAATATTACAAAATATTGATCTCAACTTGAATAAATGATCGAAAATTTGATATATAAGATCTGATCTTTTAAATACTAAATATTTATCTATCATTAACTTTAATATTATCCGTTTTAAAATTATTTTAGTACACATATTTTAATACCAATTTCATATCTATTTTTTGAGATAATCTTTTAAATTCATCCGATCAAATAATCTATATTATACATATATATGATGTAGATAACACCATGACATACTTTCTGATTCACAAAACGCGTCATAGATCGTTATCCTTCGCCACGAAATTAAATACATATTATACACCACCCCTAAAAAACTAAAAAAAAAAAAAAAGAAAGAAAAGTATTAAATGTCCATTATTCAGAGTTAATTAAATCGTTCCATCGAGTGTTGTCACGTAAGTGGAAAATGGAAGCGCATCAGATTGAAGTGGACGCCGATTGAGGGGGTGTATATGGCGTTGGTGGGTTTCTGGAAGGGTGGATGCCACTTCCCGGATGTAGAGGAGGACAGATGGGGGAAAAAAGGGAATGGAGTCGGTGTCGAGAAAAGGGCGTTTCGGAAGGGGACACGAATAGTCCGTTGGGTAAGGGTTGGACGGGGGTGGCTGCGCCAATATTGACTCTTTCTGAAAACTGGGGACCTCATGGTGACAAAGAGGGTGGCGCTACTTTACCGCGCCTTTTGTGCGTCTCCAAACGTGTAACGATGGCGCCTTGCTCGATCGTCAAACTCGATTTATTCAGTTGATTTCGGAAATCGTACCTTGTATTGAAGAATATTTCATATATATATATTATCGATAAAGTTTATTGAAGCCGATATATATAACATTATAAAATATTCATTCAAAAACTACTTCTTTGAATTAACAATTTTTAATTAAAAGAAATTAATTCTTCTATTAGTTTTGAATCTAGAGATCCCTAGAATTGAAACATCCCTAGATTTTCCATCTTATTAAATTTTTCGTTAGAAACCAACCAATTAGCAAATTAAAATGGAAAAAAGGAAAAGAATGTAGTAGCAATATTTTTTCCACGAGTGTCGATAAAGGCTCGATCCTAAAAGACTTTGGATCCACGTCCATAGTCGAAGGACAACGTTGATGAATCGTCGCCTGTTATAGGCCTGTCTGGCTGCTGGCCGCAGCCAGTAGCGTGGGTCGACACCGCGACTCCTCGACACGTCGACGATCGTGATCGATTTCCATCAAAGTCGATGTCGAGCTTCGATACCGATCGACTTCCATCAAAGTCGAAGACCTCGCCCTGTTCTGTCTCTCTTTCTCTCTCTCGTACGCCGATACTCGCTCATCTCTCGCTGCGACCGGATGAATCACGAGAGTCCGTAATCGAGTTCTTCGATGACTTTGTTGTGCCGTTGAATCGCGACACATTCGTGAAACCGCGATTTTATTGGATCGTGAGGGAAAATGAATAAAGGCAAACAGGTGATGATAGTCTTTTACTACTTACGAGAAGAGAAACATTTTTTCGTCAATTTTATCGCTGAAAATAATTATCAAAATAATTAACCAACAATTATATTTTAAAAAATATGTTCATAATATGTCAATTATCGTTACTAGTGGCTATTATATAGTAATTTACATTGAAAATAATATTCATCGCCAGTAACGACTATTTCTAACCTCAAATAATTTCGATAAGTAACAAGATATTTTATTAATAATAAATTTTACTCGTTTATAATCATTATCGTAATAAATCTAAGCTAAAGATTTATTAATTGCACGATTTTTTCACATTTTGGTTAATAACAGTTAAGATTTCTCCTTTTAATCGTTGATAGTTATCAACGAGAATAATAATCTCACCTTAATTCGTTCACTTAATCCGTCGCGTAATAAATTGTAATAAATTGCATTCGTACAAAAAAAGAAGGAAAAAAAAAAAAAGAAAAAGAAAGGCGAAAGGAAGACGAAAGAAAAATGTCACAGGGTCCAGTGACAATGGTGGCCGGAAGTCCATGGTGGCGGGCAGAGAGAAAAGAGAGTTTCGCTGCGCAAATAAAGATGCGTTCGGGTCAAGCGGGTAGACACTCGTTGAAATCGTTCTCGCGATGCCGACGTCCCCGAAATAGCTACGAATACTGCCCGCGTACCATTGCCTGGTTTACGGTTACAGCGTGCACGGTGTCTGGGCAACGCGCTCTGCGTATCTGAAACCAGAGAACCCATCTCGTCACCGTGTCTCGTACGCGCAACGACATTCACGGAACCGTTGCACGAAAAAGGCGACTTGGTGAGTCGCACGCGCTGTAATTCCGCTCGGTTCCGAATTCTCATTTTTCATTGCCACTCGGACGCGGTCTCGTGGTCCCATTCGCGAATCCTGCTCGCGCAAACGAGATTCATTTATGATCGTTCCGAGGGACACCACTCGGAATGGAAAACATGTCAATTTCTTTAAGCCAGCGGGCTACGTACTGAGAGGGCGCTACTTGTCAGCTTCAAGCCTAATAGCTTCTGACACATTTTTATTTCAATATATCGATTGTATTCGTATCTTGTTGCTAGTCTTATTTTTAAAGACAAAGCGTCATTAGTCAATAATTTTAGTGTTATTATATGTACAGTTTATTATCGAAGGAATAAATTGTAGGTTATTTGAATACGTATTTATAACTTGGAAAGAATTGGAAAAATTTTGTTTTAAACGTGCTATGCAATGATAGATAGTTATATCTATTCTATCCGTTTGAGTAGTATCATTACGCAGTGACGGATATATTTATTTAAATTATGAAAATTCTTATCGTGTCATTTAATTCAACGTGTATAGGAAGAATAACATAATATAATATGATAAGAATAAAATTATATAATGAAGATGGAACAGTTAATATAATAACACTTATAGAATTGTAATAATAGCAATAGGATAATGATGTAAAATGTATCTTCATTAATGAAGAGCGTAATGCTCGAGGAGTTAATAGAATATTGAGAATTTATTGGATGAAAACTGAGAATAGAAAACGAAGAATCTAGAGAAGAGAGAAGAATATTGAGACGATTTTTTAAATTTATTCATCGAAAATTATATTTCAACCGATTAAAAAGAAATTAATCATAGTTTTAAATTATATATCGCGTACGTAATCATTATTTATTATTAGTTCTCCTCTCCCCTTACCTTACAAAACTAAAACATAAAGGCGTGCTCGAATCACGGCGTAGAAAATAACACCAGAAATAGAATCCATTTAAATTCTTAACACTGTCTCATTAGTCTCTCAAAAATTGAAAATACGAAGCAAAAGCTTAATTTATATTTCCCTTTGCCAATCCCGTATAGCGGAACATCAAAGCCAGAAATTCGCGATGTTGGAGATCCGTGACGGCCACTGAATCATCTTTTGGACGAAAATTTTGAAACGATACGTAACCGACATCCGGGGAAACCGAATTCCAATGCGTGTTGCACCGAGGCCTTCCCATTCATTCCTTTCCCTTCCCACCGTTTTCGTGCGGATTCTGTCGCGAGAAACAGAGAACACCGTATATAAATAGACCGCGTTTTCACGTTTACACGTTTATTCCTGGTTGATGAATTCGCGTTCTGGCGATGATTTCTCATTCACAGATTTTCGATTTGGCGCGTTTCACGCGAGCTATCCGTAAGAGCGTGATCGCCTTCGATGATCCCATCGACGAGTGGGCGGCTCCTCTTAAAATTTTCATTAATGAGACATCCCAGGAGGAGATTATATTTTAGGAAAAACGTATTTGTGAATGTTGTATGATGCTCGCGTTTGATGAGGAAATGTTTAATTTTATGTTATCGCGAGGTGACAAATCCGTCAAAGCGAGGGATTGTTCCCGAAATTGTTAAAAATATGCAAATTCTCTTGGGGACAATTTATATTGGCCCGCGTTGAAATGGAAGAACGAGGACTGCTATTTTAATCCGAGTCATTTATGTAGAGATTAAAGCCTTATTACCTTCGGTCGGTAATACTTGCGATAAAATAATAAAATTGCTAAATCTGACGAAACAATGATAGAAAAAAAAATCCAAGACTTTCGATGAAATTTATTCATCAATCTATTATCTAGTGGATGAATTATTGAAATGATCGATTAATAATAGAATTCCTCATACTTGTCATGGATTTCTGAGGATGTTAACACTTTTTATATTTGGTAATAATGCATAATATATATATTTGGTATAACACGATGATGACAAGATGATTATATCCAAAATTTTGTTCAATTCTAATAATTAGATACGTATATGGCGTAACATTTAGAGAAGAAAGAATTGACAAACAACTTATAATATTAAGTATGAATTAAAATTAAAATTTTTCCAGTTCAAAAAATCAGTTCAATATCAGTTTAGAATAGAATATTTTGACTTAAGGAGGGGCATAAATTCTCCGTAAAATTTGAGGAACCATCGTTTGATGTGTGACACAGACATCGCAGAAACGAGAGAAGACGACCTTAACGTCAATCATTTGGCTGTATTTTCTGCGTGGACGTCGTTACAGTCTGGATCTGTTGATTCGTAGGGAATCATTGACTCGAAATAGCTCCTCTTGGTCGTCGTAGCATAGGCCAGGTCGTGATGCAACATAATGGTGAAAATCGATGATAACTGGGCTAGTTTCTAAGAGAATATCTCGATGAAATTTAAGGATTTCAACTTTACGATCTAATGAAAATCGATTACGTTTACATTGCATCGCGAAATGTGTTTCTACTTGTAGAATATAATTTATTATCAATGCCTACAGTCTTCTTGATTATTCGTAGATTATTCCAAAGATCTTTCATGGATGTATCATAAGAGAAATGATCGATGCGATCTTTCATGGTCTACGTTCAAAGATATATCTTGAATTATTGAACGTTATGTAGAAAGATTGTTGTATCGAGCCAAAAATAGGATTGTGTAATATCACCGTGGATAAATTATTGATATTTATTAAAAAACGTGACGGCTATTTGTCGATACTCGTGATAAATTAAACGAATAAGAAATATTAGACGGTATAATACGTGCTATACTACTCGATAAAATTCGAACATTTATGACAATTTATTGGGCAGCTTTGGTAACATGTAGATTTTACATAATACGGATTTATTGAACGTGATAACTTGCATTTTATGGTGCTTGGTAGAGTAGATAGCGCAATGGATTTCTGTGATTTAAATCTAATTCAACGACTGTGTAATTTTTCCTACACCTTCCTGCAATTTCTACTTTTTTAGCAATAGAATTTTTCCAATAACAAATAGGAAAACGTGTGCATTCCATTCTTACCGCTGTAAGAAACAAAAAACGTGAAAAAGAAAATTTTCAAAAGTTCCCACAAAAATTCAACAGGTGCCCGAAGCGAAGAAGTTATCTCCGAACAAACGAGCAATCTTCCCTTTCTCCATGCCCTCGGAAAGACAATCGAAAGGTAAATTTCCTTCTTTCTGCCTGCGCAGAAGGAGAGAAAAAGCATGGTTGAAATTGTGGAGGAAGGTCGGGCCGAAGAATACTACTTGATTCGAGCTATCAAAGCTGCACAAAGGATGCGTTTGAAAAAGCGAGGAAAGGACGAGAGTTTGATACGGCGAAGCTTTTACCGGGGTTCGAACCCTTTTTCGCCGAAGAGAGAGCGAAGGGGGCGGCCATGTTGGGTCGCCTCAGCCATTTTCGGGCGCACGCGGACAAAAAAGGCGGGTTAGGGGCCCCTCTCGGTGAAAAACCGCTTCTAAAGAAGGACCACGTCAAATCTGACAGGCCGAGGGAAGAAGGGGCCACATATGGCCACGTAAGGGCCAAAAAGGGCCCGCCTCGTCGCGTACACGTCACCGTCCGCTGCTCTCCGCTGTCGTTTGAAAAAGAACAATCCTCTCTCGGCTCTCTCTTTCTTCAGGGCGCGTGTTCCTCCTCTTCCTCCTCCTCCTCGTGTTCTTCTTCTTTTCTCCTCCCCTTCTCTCAACGAGCTTCGTTTCCTTCTGTCGACTCTCTCGCAGGCGACAGAGGGGGCATTCATTCATGCACGCATTCCCAGAATGCACTGTGTGCGCCTTGCGTGCATGTGCTTCGGAAGATTGTGCGGCGGCAAAGTTCGTTTTCTTAGATACGGCTTAGAATGGGTTTAGGTTCTGAATTGAATACGATAAATCGTTAAATTTAAATTTTATTGGGAACGCGTTTTTTGAATATGGAATTTATAAGGGTAATTATTTTTCTGATTCGTCGGGCATTTGAAATTCTTCTAGTAACTCGCGTATCTGTAATAATATTGTATTATTGTATGTGTACTTAAATTGAAGATAAAAGAAGGTAAAAAAATGTGGTAATAAGAAAAATTCAGAATCGGTGATGCGTGAAAATTGGTATTATAAAAAAGAGAATGCCGTTAGATGTGGACTTAAGAAAGAAGAAGGATAAAATAATTCTTGTAAATCCGGTTCGACTAATAACTAATAACGACTAAAATGATATAGGTTATTCGCGTACAAATTTCGATCTTGTTTAAAGAAATAGGAAATAGAGAAGAATTTCAGGAATCGAATTGAAGGGAAATGCCATATCATAGATTTGATTGTCGAACGATTTCTTCGAATTTCCATCCATGTGACTGGTTGCATAATAAGACGGAGGTCTAAACGGATTAAATCAATCTCCCTGTGTTTTTGTTCGCCGATGTAGTAAAACATAAACGGATTCTGAACGGATTGGTAGATGGAGTAAAGAGAGCATACCGAATATCAGAGAAACTGGCAGGCTTTTCTATTAATGTTACTTTTATTGTTAAACTGCCTGGCTGTTGCTTGCATGCTACATTTGAATTTCATTGTTCGTTGCGACACTTGGTTTCTAGGAAGCTTAGCCAATGTTTTGCTTTTCCCTTGTTTTTTTTTTTTCTCTCTCTCACGTCCGAAAATACATCTCTGGGGTGATCACGTGATTTTAATAGCCACCAGTTGCAATTGACCATGTAGCTCTTGAAACGGCTAGTTTCCATTTTCTTTACTCGATCATCCTCTTTTCCTTGTTATTACAACGGTTATTTTGATAATGTGATTTCTCGTTTGTTTTGAAAAATTGTTTCTGTTCAATTGTCACGAGTGGAGAATAATCTATTATTTAAAAATAATAATAATTTAAAATAAAATAATCTATTTTTCTCTTATACGAATAAGTACAAAATCTTAGATAAATCACGCAATATCTAAACATCATTTCAAACAAACTTTTGGAACATTTCTTTTCGTTATTTTGTCGCAGTTTTTAACCGAAGAACGGAAAATTCTCGTTGTTCTGCGGTTGAATAAATTCGACGTCTGTGTCCGTCGTTTTTTTTTTCTCTCTCTCTCTCTTTCTTTCCAATTTGTGGTAGCATCCCACAACGGAAGCATTTTCGTGTGAGGTATCTATATATACAACGGTATACGTACACATTCCCTTAAACGGTGTCGAGTTACTGCTCAGCTTGGAACACAACTTATGTAAGTACGTCAAGAAGTTTCGATCTTCGTGGTATGGTGTGCACACCTCCTCTCCCCTTGTGCGTTATTCGTGCTAAAGTTTCACCTTGTAAAGATAGAAATATTGCGTTCTTTTCCTTTACGTCAAACAAGATCGGAAATCAAGGGAATAGAGAAATAGAATTGTTTTGTAACCAATATTTTATATAATATACTGGTAGATTGATGAAATACTTGAATTACAAATGAATTTTTTTTTTTTTTTTGACAATTTATGCAATTCGTTTCGTTTCCTTTTGAAGACGCGTAATAAGAATAATAAAAGATTATTATTGAAAAATAATAAATAAAATTATAAAAAAGATAATATTATAAATTAATAACATTTCACGATGTTAGAAATTTCATGAAATTTCGAAATACGATTATTTGTCCGATGCCAACTATTTCATTCTAAATTAAGGCATGATTCACAAAGGGTTAAGAGTTTATAAAGAATTTTTAACGATTTGTTGTGATGTTTCGTTTTCTATATTCTCGGTTAAGAGAAAACATAAAACGTAACTTTATCATTTCAAAGATATATTTCATAACTTTCCCGCGCTTCGAAATAAAAGTCTCATTTGTAATGAGTAGTCATCGTATGCCTATCAAAGCTAAAACACTGCTATTTCTACTTAATTGTAATTTATCGTGACAGTTTTTAACCACGGATTTTATTGCATCGGTGTTTTACAGAGATCATAAATTTATAATAAATAACTAAAAATATAGGTAAACAAAGAGAAATGTTAAACAAAGTTTTCATTTAACAGATTATAGATTTAAAAATATAAAAAATATTTTATGATATCAAATGATAATGTCCCATTGTATTGAATTACTGAATAATTATATTTGCGCATGCGCATAATTGACATATATGCGCATGCGCATTGGAAGATTAATAGAATTCACATGTGGATTCTCCAAAATTTACGATTAAACATTTGTCATCGTTCTTCTTATGACATGTTAGATTGTATATAAGATTTGGCATGAAAACATAGAATTTTTGGCAAGCAACGTACAAGCACATTCTTCTGTCCGATTTCTACGTGGAAACAAGCCGATCATTTGGAATAAAGTGCCATTCATTGCAAATTTCGATGCGACTGACACTTAGGGGTCGATAACTCTTTCACTCGAAATTCGTCGGCTATTCGTCTTTCGTTTTGTTATCCATGCGTTGCATTTGCTACATACGTAATTATCACGTCATTAATCTCACTGGATTCGCGGAGGATTCTGTTTTCAATGACATTTTCGAATTAGTATGTTCAATCGGGAAGACAAGCCGAAAATTCTTGCCGATATCAATTGAGATTAATTGTTACACTGGTTACGTCTACTAAATTTTGTCAAATGAGAATGGTTTTAATTGAAACTTGTAAAACAAACTTTTTGTTGTTTAAATAATGAAGTTACAAACACAGTGATTTATATGTATAATGAAAATTTTGTATTCATTGAAATATTATATTTTTATATTTGAAAATTTTATACATTATTAAACAATATTTTATACATTATACATGATTTATAGACAACCGATTGCCTAGAGAATTTTCTGCAAGATAAAAGTCAATAAATTACTGATGTATACTGTGAAAAAAAGGAAAGAATTAATCGTCGTCATAAATCTACAGATAAGTTACTACTAGGTGCCTATCTAGAGTCTTCATCTCTCATACGTGATCGATTTGCATATTTTTTAATAAAATAAAGGACGCTCACTGGGTGTTCCGTCGCGGTATCTTTGGCAAGATTAAATCTGTTTCACGCGATGGAATCGATCAACCGCTCATTGACATGATCATTAACCCCAACCATCTCTCGGGTGTGTGGTACAAAAGTTTCGTTCGAGATTCCGCCTTCAATAATACTCTGTGTCACCCTTAGAAAGAAGTTGAAGAATAGACAGATATATCCGTTCGCTTGAGCAACACCGCTCTTTATAGATCGAAGAAAACTAGTGGCAGGTTCAACATAATCCGGATTAAAGAATTCCAAAACATCGAAAGCGTTTTAACGCTTCATCCCTGTTATTCGAACGAGAACTTCTGAGTTTACCTGTAGCGATGTTATCGCTCTGTCACGTATTCAATGAATTATCGATCAATCAATGGTATTAACTTTAAAATCGAAGTGTGAAATTGTTAACTATAAATTAGATCGGGAAGATAATTCTCCGTTTTATTTTTTTACACTTGTTTTTCTCACATTCGATCAAAACAATTAATTTTCAAATATATCGATATAATAATTCTTCTGATCGCATAACAATTGTCATTAAATATAATATCAAATTTCATTAAATTATTAATAAAATTGTTTAAAAATATTGATAGTAGGTATTGTTTTATACGTAAAAGTAAGTTTGTCACAGTTATTATTTTTTATATGTTATTATTATATCTTTAAAAAAAAGTAGTACAAGTTACAATTCATGGAGGATATTTTTCTTTAAAATTGCGCGATTGGTATATTTGCGAAGAGATAGAGGAAGAGCAGGTAGAAAAAAAAAAGGTGGATGCGTTCAGCTTGATCGTGAAGGAAAAGAGAGGTGAGCCAAAGTTTGTAAACAGAGGTACACGGTAGTGGTGTGTACACGGTAGGCTGCATCCCCATTATTTTAGGCCGAAGAAATTCTTTCCTATCTGCTTATGGAATCAGCTGCCGGTGAAGTCCCTTCTTCTCTCGGCGCTTCTTCCTCAACGTGCTCACCTGCCGAGCAGACTGGATCTAGAGAGAGAGAAACTGTGAGAGAGTAGCGACTTCCCTTTTCTCTGTGTACTTGGGAAAATCTTCTCTCTGCTTGCCGACAAACTGACCAACCGATTTTCAATTTGCTCTCTTCACATCCATGAAATGCTTTTTCATCCGCGGAGAAAAGCTTGCCTTCCTGCCTTTTCGACGGTGTTCAAAGTAATCCTCAAGTATTCATCTTTTGTACTTGAAAGAGCTCTCCTCCTGAGGGATAATAACGTGCCCTTTTAATTCGTGGATAATCTCGTGAAAATTCGAGGCGGAAGTCAAACTTCTGCAATAGAATTTATGATGCCAAATAATTATTACGATTTGTTAGTAGTTATTTACTCGAGAAGAAAGACTTAAGAAAGATTTTATAGTTTACCTTAAAATGATATGTTTTTTTATTACTGGAAATAATGAAATAAAATGTCAATTGTAGGATATAATTTCCTTCCGATATTATTAAATTTCTCCGGCTTCATTGTTAATTGAGCTGTATGATCCACGAGCAAACGTTAACGTCGGTATAAGTTTGTTAGAAATTGTTTCTTCTTTTTCTTCGTTTTTCCAACGTGTCTAATAATATTGTCTCGCGTTTCTAACGCGACGTCGAGCGCAATCGGATCGCATCTCTGACCAGAATAGAAGTCGAAATCTCAGATCTCTTGGCTCGGGTTTTAGTCGGCTTTCCACTGGCCACCTCTCGTGTCTTTTGCTCTTTCTTCTTTAACCCCATCCTTCTCCAACTTAAGACAAAGATATACAGTCTGTCTACGCGTGTCTCATGCAAGACGCCACGCTGACGACCATTGGAAACGTGGCATTACATCTCACGCCCTCGAAATTCCTTGCTATCTTATAACTCGAATAGATGGTAAAAAAAAACACTGTTGGCAATCACATTAACGAGTAAGAAATAGTATGACAATCTTGTCATTGGTTAAAATTATGCACAATAAACTTTAAATAAAGAAAGAGACAACGAAGTCGAACGAGGTTATGTACAGTGAATAACGATATACCTACAAAGACATAGACATTTGGTAGACTATGAATCGTTCGATGTACTTACATTGAAATTAATAACACCCTTCAAATAACCAGATATATTCCATTGTTTGTTATAATCCATTTTATTGCATTACATGCAAGCATCGTCTTCTTTATCGTCGACAATGAGAAAAAGATATTCCAATTGGCGGCCAATGATGGCGAGTGGGTGGCGCTGTCACGCACGACATCTCGCGTGTAATTCGAAAACCGTATGAAATATATTATAAACAAAAGTCGCATCGTCGGTTAGAATCGATGGACCGATCATATCTGTCAGTACGAATCGAACAACATCGTCGTCTTCACGTTCATTTTATTCTTACGGAGATGAAGAAAGAGAGAGAGAGAGAGAGAGAAATAGAGAGAGGTGAGCGGCTATTCGGTTGGATTAGCATAATTCGTAATTTAATTTCCCAATAAATTTCCTATGGTGGTTATTCGCCAGCCGGTCGAAATGAGATGGTATCGGCTTGCGCGATTCCACTAATTCGCGTCTAAGTTTATATCGCTCGGGAGAGAGCAGCACGGGGTCGAGATAGGATCTCCCTACTTTCTCGCCCTCTTTGTCGCACCTCCTTCGTGGACTTTCTCTGTTCAGCCGGTTGAATCTTTTTCTCTCGTGGGCCGCCTCGTAAAATCGGATTATATCGGCTCTGTCGCCCCTGCGTTGTCGCACACTTTATTCGAGCCACCACACGATATCGCCCCCTCGCAAACGAGCGGGGTCAGGGTTCGTGGCGCGCGGTACATGGTAATCACGTTTTTCTTTAATAAATTCACCCCGCCATGACACGGCGATCTTTCTCGATAGAAATAGCGCGCATGCGCTAATACGAATTATTTGATAGGTATTATTGCGTATATTATATATATATTTTTATATTAAATTTTCTTTTTTCTCTTATCCATTGATTTTTTTTTTGTTTATATATTGGTATTTTTCATGTTTTTTTTTTACGTTTGTCATCTGATTAATAATATCTACGTTTTTAACGTCGAAATTGTAGTTGAATTATTAGAGAATTCTATAGGTTAGGGGATAACCTTAAGAACAGGAACCGTTGTTTCTTTCGTAAGATAGAATCTTTTCACGATCCTATCGTGAAATTGTTTCTGGTCGTTTTTGTTTCTAAAAACCAAACGAATCGATCTTGACGCGATTAGGGTGGGAGAACCTTGCTACGGAATTTCAAAGTAAACCTTATTTACGAACTGGTCGATTAATAAAACGTGCCGCGCCTTCGATCATTATCTCAGCGCCGTTTAAAACGGCGAGACCACGCTGATGCCATAAAATCGCGTGGCACGTCTTTTCGCCATTTCAATGTTGTTTTTGGCACCGTGTCACATTTTTAAATCGAGAAAATGATTAAAAATAATAGCAATAAAAATTACCTTCTATTTTTTTTTTTTTTTCGAATCTTTTCATTTCTTCGATCAATTAAAAGTCTCATTTTTCAAAATTCCTTTCTAATTTTAGAATCTTAAAGAATATTATATCTCTAATTATTTTCATAATATTATTTTAATTCTAAATATCCGTGTACGATATATCTCACTTAAACGTCGTTACAGATCAGTAAAAAAATTTCTTAGATTTATTCATTTGTAAAAAATGACTGCCGAGATCATTTTTGCATTCAAAAATATACTTATCAACAGCAAAAGTAAATAACAAATAATAATAACAATAAATTAAAATAGCAGAAAAGGGAAAACTCGTGGATCGAATGAGCGAGTGGGAGATGAGCGCGAAGAGAATGGCTGCGGTTATAGGTGTCGCCGCGAACGAGTCCGCCAAATAAATGTCCCGTGCACGCGATGAGTCACAAATCCTAATGAAAATAATAATGCCCGAAAGGATTCCGTTCTCTGTCGCAGGGAACGCGCGCGGCGTGCAACGCGGATAAATTTACTGCTTGATCTCGGCTCGGATAAGGCATACCTGGGGACACCTCGTCTGGGGTTATAGACCCAGGCATGCAACGGGTGGCACGGAAAGTACCGGTGGAAACAAGCTTGATCCCTTGCTTCGAAACCACGTCGTTCCACGTGTGGGATCCGTGTTGCATCGCGTCTCGTGGAAATAATTCTTGTCGAGGACCAGACTTCCCTGCAACCGGGACTCTCGAACGGCCAATGAGATTTTCACCTGCCGAACGGATTTATCGTTGGTTTCTACGTCTTGGCCGGGACGTAGTCTCGATAGAAGATACGCAGAAGAAATCTCTCGACTGTTTCTTTCCTTTTTTTTTTAGATTCTTCCTATTCCTATCCCGTGATTAGTATGGAATCTTCTATGGTAGGCGTTAATCTCGCGATTCGAAAGATATTTTATTCCCCTCTTATCCTCTACCGATTGATAGATAAGATTTAGAGATTGGATGTTTGCAAAATTTCTGTTTCTCGCTTGGATAATCGGATTAATTTTATTATTTCCAGATTTGATGTATATATAAAAATACGCCAAGACTACGAATCTATGCTATGAAAATTATATTTTTATCACGAGTGTAAATGTTGCGATCCAATTGATTATTCCAAACTTTTCTTCCAATACGTATAAAACATCGAACCGAAAGAATTGAAAGGTAAATACCGCGATAAAAGGGATGGAAGAAACCGGTGTAAAACGGTGCCCGTTATCAGTTCGGTAGCGTGTGCCAACTCGGAGGGACCGGTTCTCGAAAACACCCCGTAGACAAGTGTCGTGGCACTTGCGCGCCTGAGAAGACAGTGCCGTATCGCGGCGGCCACGTCTAAACGACTTGTAAAACAAGCGCTTAACGATTGCTCGTACCTGGATATAGAGAGTGTTGTAGCAGGCGTGACGAAGAGGGAGCCCAATGATGGAGGGAGAGAAAGGTTATGGAGAAAGAAGTCCGGAGCGCGAGAGCCCGATAGGTCCCACGTGCTTCGGCTTCGAGGAGGTCCAGCCTGCTAAATTGAGTTTACGAGACGTCGAGAGTAGTTGGTTCTTCTCTCTCTCTTTTATTACCTTCCTATCCTTCCCTCTCTTTTTCCACCATTCGCTTTATATTTCTATTTGTCCGTCGATTTTACTCGTTTCTCCTCCCTGTTCGTAACGGCTCTTCCACCCTTAATTCACCGGTACCTAGGGAGAAGCGGCGGTACCCTCTTCATCGAACTTTACGCATCGACGCCGGTATTATCTTAACCGACGTTATTTCGCGCAGCCCTTCCGCTTCTCGAGAACACTGCCGATCACTGGCCGGCCCTTTTTGCCTGTATTAGGAACTCGAGGAAGGAGGGTTCGTAGTAGTAGTAGTAGTAGTAGTAGTAGTAGGTTGTTGAAGGAAATGTGTAAAGGAAGTGGGAAGAGAATGTAAATAGATTGGACTCGAATCGACTGGGAATATTAATTGGCGGTGTAACTGGTATGACCGCCAGGTGTGTGGGATATTGTATCTATTAACTAACGAGATGTAGGCACTTTGTTGAATAGATAAAGGAACGGAATCTATAGTAGAGTAGATCGAGAATTGTTGTGGAGATGTAGATTCTTGATATTCAATAATTTAGCGTGTACTTGTGAAACGTATCGAGGGCAATATACAATAGAATTTAGAGACGATTATCACGAAATTGATAAAATTGACAAACTGGACATAATTTATGTTTACATCCATACTCGCGGTAGAAATAAATTTTGTTCGAATTTTAAAATTCTCTAAACGTTCCAATTGTTTGTTTTATTCTCGTTTTCAGTGGGCAACGGGAAGATAAGACTCATGGCGGTGGACTAGGTGATTCGAGCAGCGAGAGTGGGGACGACACGAAGAGGCAAGCGGTGAGCCAGCAACAGCAACAACAGCCATCCTCTTGCGCCGTTCAGCAACAACAGCAGCAGCAACAGATGGTGGATCACCAGCAGACATCGGGCATGTATCAACTTCCTCCTCCGGTCTCGGTCTCCAGTCCTCACTCGTACCACCAAGGCCATGGCTCGACCTTGAGCCATCCTCACACGCCGACGCACCACATGCAGCACCACGATACCGGAAGCGAGAGCGGCGACGACAAACGAAACCTTCATCATCAGTTGCAACACCATCTCCAGGTCGGTGCTCACGGTACTCACGGCTTGGTACATCCCACGGCGACCTTGCCACCACCGCCGCCCAGCTGCGCCCAGCAGAAGAGCCAGTTGGACTATATGCAATATTATGGTCCACAGGTATAGTGAAATGTTTCGTGTGCCCTTCGTTTATTTTCCCCTCCTTCACTTCTTTTTTCTTTCTTTTCTTTTTTTTTTTTTAGCAGGGAAAAGAGGGATTACTCTTATGGCGAAGAAAGATGTTGTGAATTCGAATGGATAAGACTTTCGAGAAGTAATTTAATGATCTGATGTTTTCTTTTCTTTTCTTTTCTTTTCTTTTTTTTTTTTTTCTTCTTTTTTTGTTAACTGAAAATTAATCGAGTTTGATTAAGTGAGTGTGTGCAACTACTGCGTTAAGTTAAGAATCACAGGTGATGTAAGTCAAAATTTGAAGAATTATAAATTATTTTTATACCTATCGATTTATTTAATCGTGATCAAGTAAATATGAAACATTATATGGAATGGATTTACATCACTGTGATTATCAAGATTTAAATACATAAGTGGAAGAGCGTCGGGTAAGCTGGATAATTGCTTGATGTGTTTATGACAAGAAATTTTAACCGTGATTAAACGTGATAATTAATTTGTGGGAATGATTGATAACACCGATTGCGACTTTGACTGTCTTGTCTTGTTAATTCAATTTAACGAAACGTTAACATTGAATGAATGTATTGAGAAAAATTAATCGGAATTAATACTATTCAATGGATGGATCATAAGCTATAGGTCTGTACAGGTAATGATTATTTTATAGATAAACACTAGTTAAATGTGTCTGCTCGACACAAATAATAAAAGTGAAGCGAGAAAAAGAATTTCTTTTTATAAATTCACGTTCGCTCGAATTTAAGAAAAAAGGAAATTTATTAATTCCCGGTGAAAACACGTTTGCACTCCTTTGTTTCAGGATTACCTAATCACACCGACCTCGGCGGATCTGCAAAAATCCCTCCCGCACACAGCCACGTCGATGCAGATGGGTGCTATAGCTCCTTCCATGGGTGGGCTGAGCCCGATGGGTCCGTCGACGATGCTCCCGAACACGATGCAAAGCGTGAACACGATGAACACTATGTCGATGAACGGGATTGGAATGGGCGCGTACCAGGGAATGGGCTCCATGGGGATGTCGACGTCGCACGGTAGTTTTCACAACGGTTTGGTGTTAGGCGACTATCACTCGTTGTGACCCTGGGCTCCGAGCGGTCAGAGCAAGAGAAATCAAGAAAAAACTTAAAGAAAGGAACGAGAAAGGAAGAATACGAAGGAAGGAAGAAACTAGTTCTTTTTCTTTCTTTCTTTTTTTTTTTTTTTTTCTCCCTTTTCTTTTCTTTTCAATCCGCAAGGAATCAAATGACTATGAAACTGTGAGAAATGAGAGAGAAAATCGTATCATTTTCGAGATAGATTCTGGATGGACATTTACTCTGTCCAGCTTTTATACTCGACGAAGAAGAAGTCTGCAAGAAGAGTTAGACAAATTAGGGGGAACGTTTTCTCGCTTTTGTGATCGTACTATTAATAATACTCGATCGAATCTCGACGGACGAATCTCCTCCGTACTCGAGGATTGTAATACTAGGTGTATACATTATTATCGGGCAACATCAGTTACGATTTTTCGTGGCGTCGAGCGGAGATTGGAAACTGGTGAAATCGTGTATCACGGAAGCATCTCGAATATAACGCCGAACGAAATCCTCCCTGAATTTTCTCCCTCGGAAGAGGTTTCTAGGGACGTTTGCGGAACGTTGGAGTTCGGATAAAGAGAAGATTTTTTTTGGGAGATTTTGAAAAAATCCTGGAACCGAAGCGGCCACATCATGCCTCGACTTTTTAATCGCGACTTAACACGACTCGAGACTCGGCCATCATCTTTTTCGAGACGAAGAAAGAAGAAAAAGGAAAGTTCACGTTGTACATGCCCATACACACACACACACACACACACACACAAAAGTATACATAACCGACCACTAATATTGTCCTTCTAATTTTTTAGGAAGGAACGATACATAGTATATATTTTATATATATATATATACATATAATACGTGCGATTAACTACGAATAATAGAGAGAACGAGGAAAATCGAGGCAGCGGGGGAACGCTTCCGGCGTGAAAATAGCAAAAGACATATTAGCATTTTCTTTTTCCTTATTATCCCGTATCGCAATTTGCGACTCGACGCAAGACACAAAGTTCTTGTTATACACTTTTAGATACGCATACGCAACGTCGTATATTACATTACTCTCTTTTTTTCTTTTTCGCGAATCCAACAATCCACCACAATCCTCTATTATACCCATTCTAATCTCGTAGCGTACCGCCCGTACCTAGGTCCCTGAGATGTAAGAGAAAAACACACGCATACGTTATTTACGGTTACCAGTAGTCCCGGCTTAGATGGTACAAGCCTCAGAATCTTGCTGGATCTTGACGAGCATTGACTGTGATTGTGATCTTCAATTCGTTAATTTAATTAATTGGATGATGGCGTTTCATGTGGTTCTTTAGAAAAAAAAAAAAAAAAGCGATTCACAAAAGGTATTTCTTTAAAATATGTTTTATCGAATAATTTTTTCGTTGAACGAATATTTTAAATTATCTTCCATGTTACACCAGAAATATTTTGTTGCAGAAGATTAAACATAAAACGATCTTTGATAAATACTGCCGCCAAATGAAACGTATCGCTCAAGTTCTAAAATATAACTTCTCCGCAGAAAAAGAAAAGGAAAAAGTGATTCGTTAACATTCATTTTTCTAATAAACTAACAAAAATGTACCGTATAACGCATCAATTGTTTCTTTCGTTAGCAAAAGAAGGAAAAAAAAAAAAAAGAGAAACATGATCGAAGTCGATGATCCTCGAAACACCGATTACTCCCTTCCCCGTGGAAGGAGATGTTGTTTCAAAGACAACGCAACATCACCGTGCGGACAAGATCTTCAAGGACGATCCCCGAGGCGTGTACGGATCTCAGCCACCCGCTAATTAATTAATCGTCGCTATAACGAATCACACACGCTCTTCACCACACCGATCCTCTCACACCGTACGCTTCTGTGTTTGTCCTGTGTACATATGTAGATAATATACACACTTATACCTTCACTTATACACACATAACACGTACAAAAGTTTACGCGTAAACTTACACGTAAGTCATGTAACACGCACACACACAATTATCACACCACACACACACACACACACGCATTCGAGAGAAGATTAAGTTAATCTCGTCCACACTAGGCGAGTACCGGGTGTTTTCGCGAATCAGGTTCAAAGTCACGATTCAATTTCTGATACGCGATTATGCGAGAAGCCTGTCTTTATTTATGGCTCGTACCAAACGTCTCGTTTCTATCGATTCGCTGTTGGTTCGTGTACAACGGTGTTCAACAGCCTCGTACGTAACGCGCGATCATCTACTATCCGCTGTGACAGAGAGAAGACAGAGAATAAGGGAGCAATTAAACGTTGGTTGGTTGGTTGGTTACTTTTACTCTCGTAAAGGTATCTCTTCATTAGGCCAGTGAAAAATGATTATTTTAATTGGTACACGGCTGTTTATAGATAGGGTAGATGCGTGTACTTACTTGGTGCAAATCCAAACGGTATGCAAATTGGCGTGACCAAGGCAGCGCGAGCGGTAGGCGGAGCAGCTGTTTCCTGCCAGCCAATTGCCGAGTGCCAATCTTTTCATCGCAAATAGAATCAGCAACACCTTTTCGCTCTTCTCTGCCTCTCCCCTTTGCATCTTTCCTCCTCTCTTCCGCTCGTGTGCTACCTTGTGCAAGTTATGAATCGTATCGTTGACAGAAATTAGTACGAGTTTCTGGATAACGACAATTGGACAGTGGTTTAATTGGGATCGTTAAATCGGTCGAACGAGGTAAATTAGAACGTTTCCAAGATGTTTGCCACAAGTTGAGGTATCAATTATTTCCGGTGAGGATTAGATTAGGTTAGGGGTATACTCTGTCATCGATGAATTTGTCTTGTTTAAAGTGAATTGCGACACGCGTGTCTCTTTTTCGTCGTCTACCTCGTGCTACCTTGTGTGTTACGAATCGTATCGTTGACAGAAATTAATAACGAGTTATTTCTGGACGCACAACTTGAGCATTTTAATTGGAATTCTTAAATCGAATGGTAGAAAAGTTTCCAGACAAGTTTCAATTTTGTAAAAATTATCGAAACGTCGAATGTTTCCGGTGAATTTTATTATATCGTTAGGATTATTTTTTTATGAATATTTATTTTGTGTAAAATAAATTAGTTAGAGAGATGGTGGAGAGAATACGGTGATAAGAACTGTGATTTGTTAAAATTCAGGGTGAAGTTCAATTCGGAAATTTCGGATTTGTCAAAAAGAGATAATTTTATTTTTTTAACAAATTTTTAACAATTTCCAATTTGTTAAATTTTAACTATTGGTAAACGATGAATTTTAAATACTGATGAATAAGAATATTTATTTATTTTATTATATTCTGGAAGCATGCATAAATTAAAGAAAAATGGGAAATGCATGTCAAATCTTTGTCGGATCTCGTTTATTTTACAACTAATCCAACCAAAGAAAACCATATTTTCTGAATACAATTTTTAAGAACTACATTGAAAGGAAGTAGTATACTTGTTAAATTCTTTTATTTTTATATTCCAAATCGGTCCATAATCCAAGTTATTTCAATTCTTGGATCTTTTAAACTCTTGAACTATCGCTGTACACGAAAAACCAGCCTAATATATATATATATATATATCAATATAATATATATAATCAAACGAGAAAAATAAGAGCCTTCAGATTTTGCTTTTTCTTTAAAAAGAAACACCCGGTATAAGATAAAAAAAAAACACTGTCGTAGCGTAAGTTAGACCGTAACTTATCATTTATTCGCAGTTCGCAATCTGTACATAAGAGAAAAAGAAGAGCGAAAACTTCAAGTGCGAGAAACAAAAGTAAGAAAAGAGAGAGAAGAGAGAGAGAGAGAGAGAGAGAGAGAATGTGATAGAGCATAAAAGATAAGGAATGATTGTGATACGAGTGAAAAAGATGCTTGGCAAAAGAATTGAGAAAGGAGTCTCTGTAGTCGGAACGAAAAATGGAAAAATGAAGCGAGAATGAGTTATAATCGTGGAAGTGACAAAGTTTACACACACACACACACACACACACACACACACCACGGGGAAGAAGAGAATGAGAAATAAAAGTGAGAGTTTTATCGGTTCTCTATTTAAGGGACATCTCTCGCGCAGATGTTTGGGAATGTATTATCTATCCCGTTGGCTGCAACATTGCCTTGTAAGATTCTTATCTAGGATGATGATCAGGGGAAAGGATTTTCCCCTTTTAGAAAGAAGTCGTCGGGACGAAACAGGGTAAGAGAAAGAGTGGAGAGACAGAAAGAGGGAAGACTTTGAACGAGGGAAAGAAAAAGAGTGAAAGAGGCGCTTTTTTTTTTTTTTTTTTAAGTATCGTATCATTGATAATCATTTGCTCTTTTTTTTTTTTTTATCGATACTTTAAAATTTGTTCAGATTTAATTGATTAACAGTACCAAATATTCGCGCCACCCGATATATACGAGAACATCGCGACTGGTAGAGAATCCTAATTCTTCTTCTCTGATGTTACTTTTTTTTTTTTTTTCTTTTTACTTTTTACTTTTTTATTTTTTAATCAAATCTATCGAATCTATAATGAAATTGTTATTATTATTTTTATTTTTTTATTATTTTTCATTGAATTTCTGTCAATATTGTACAATTAGAAATTCAATATTGTACTAAATTAATTTTTGATTGGACGAAACTTCAATTTCACTTTAATTTTAATAATTACTACTGTATAGTGTATCCCATATATTATATTAAGAGTTTTAATCATGTTTCGTACACACGTTTTATTTTCATTTTATTTACAGATTCAAGCATAAGTGAATTCTTCACAATTACGAAGGATAATATATAAAGTTAGATGTAAACTTAAGATGATCAAGAATCAATTTAATTTTTTATTTTCGCACAAAGTGGAATGAATATCAGAACAAGCCTGTCGCTCTGTTCCTCGATTATATCGACATCCGTTCTCTTTTCGAGATTTCTATAGTCCGAGCCGACGAGCCGAACCGTGTTTTCGATTCACGCACAATCTACGCTTTGTACACGATATACACGCGCCGTATACACTCATCGTCGTTCGGGATGCACACACCACTCGCGATACATTCCGAAAATGCACACAAGCGCGGATTTCAACCGAAAGATTTCTTCTCTTTTTCTCTTTTTTTTTTCTTTTTTTTTTCTTTTTTTTTTTTTTTTTTATCTTCCGGGGAAACCGTTTCCGTTCGAGGGAACGTTTGTTTGAAAACGCTGTGAACGAACAAGCGGCACCTTTTATATTCGATCGATCATGGCTTTTATTATAAATTTCGATCAAATTTCTAATCGATATATATATATATATATATTTTTTTTTTACCTTCGATCAAGAATTTTAACGATGTTACAATGATTATATAATATTTTTTATTACGAGACACTTTTTATTTGCACGAATCATGAAATTTGTAATTTGAAGAGAAAGTAATGAATGAATTTTTTTTTTTTTTCTCGTTTTTAATCTTTCTCAATTTTTCTTTTCTTTTTTTTTTTTTTTTTTTTTTTTGTTTCAATTAATTTCATTTTAAAAAATATATAGCGGTTAAAATTATATTTGCACGTCCATCCTTAGCTATTTTTTCATCGGATTTCATTTTCGTATCATCATCAAATTTTTATCGTTACACGAGACCGCTGTTAAATAAATATAATATGCATTTGGATTTATTTATGATTAACGTACAATGCTCTATAATGAATAGATCGGTGTGCAGATACTTTTTTTTTGTAACCACTTTATGTACATCGTAAACTCGAAACGTATGATCATTCATTTATCACGTTCGTTTCGACGTTCACAGAGTTGGCTCTTTTAACTTTTAGAGACGTTTTGTCACTTTACCGGGCCAAGGCTGCCGATGAATCTCCCGCGGATATAATTAGATAAGAATCGCTTGTCGCGCGGATCATCTGCTCCTGGGCGTCATCTTGGCCTTTAAACGAAAAAGAAAATCTTTTAAAATCGCTGATATTTCACCTATAATAATTATATATAAATTCGTCCATAAATCGGTCCATGAAGAAAAAAAAGAGAGAGAGAGAGAAAAAAAAATGAAAGGAACAAAGCGCCACAAATTAAAACCAATCATTAGATTCAATTTTAGAAATGATCGCAAACTTAAAACTTGCCAAACATCGAAAAAAGTATTTATATAACAATATCGTCGAATCGAAATAATGTATAAATTTCAAAACATATTTCAAAGTTTTCTTCCTCGACTCGTATTGGTCACTTGGGCCAAATCTTAGCACAAATCTAAATAGATCCATAATTTACAAAAGGATAACTTTTGTTAGCGTACAGGAAGAAGAAGAAGAATACACGCGTAGAAGAGATATTGTACCGGTTTTTCGATAAAATGTTTTATGACGCAAGGACGATTATTAATAACCGACAGTTCTTCCCAGAAGTTCTCATTCGTGTATTTTAGCGGACAAGTTTAACGTTGCACAACTAACTAAGACAAATTGCTAAGAATGCGAGTATGTGCGAGAGAGAGAGAGAGAGACGGATGAGAAAATCTAGAGAAAAATGTGAGAAAAAATATTGTAACGAACGAACGAAAGAGAGAGAAAGAGAGAGAGAGAATGATTTTGTGTAGGTAATGCGTGAATGAGAATGAAATCAGAAAGGTACGAATAGATTAAGTAAAAAGAGATCACACGATGTACGATCGAACTGTAATCGCGAAGTTGATGTTATTTAAAATAATAAAAGGAAAATATTATGTATATATATATGTGTGTATATATATATATAGTATATGTATATGTATATATATATATATATATACACAACATGTGGGTAATTTCCTTTACATGATGTATTATCCTGTAAACATTTCTGCGCTAATTAAATGTTAAATTAAATTCGTTACTGAGAGCAATGATTTATTTTTTTCAGATACATATCGTGTAAAGATTTGTTATCGAATTCTTCTCTTACTATGCTATACTATGGTTTAATTTATAACAGATACTGAATCGTAAAAGACAAATATATTTAAGAGTACAAAAAAGAAGCATATCGTGAGTCATCTATTTTTTCTAATGTTAGAGAAGATTTTTCTCAAGTTTGTTAAAATTTAAAAAAAAAAAAAGAAAAAAAAAATATAAAAAATTTGAGGAAACACAATCAAACATAATTTTTCTTCTAAAAACGTGAACAAGAAAGAAGAACAGGGAAAACCTCACCTTCCTGAGAAAGTTTCCAAGGAAGAAGAAAGAGGAAAGCGTGCAACTACCTGCAAACAGCTTCGTCGAAAAGATCGTTGAACGATACGTAGTAATTACTTCAAAACGAGCACCGGTCCAGTTCTATTAACAATATCGGCGATCGTCGATGGCAGATAAGAGCGGTCTGCTCTTTGTATCGATATTGTTACGTTCGATCGCGTAACATTGTCCGATGGGGCGATCTTCGTCTATCTTGAAGATCGCCGTCGATCCTGAAAAAAGAGCATCTGGCCGTGTGCTTCCACGTGACCCCAATTTCTTTGTGCCCCGTTACACATCTCCTCTCTGTCGTATCCGGAGATCGAGATTCTGAGAATCTGACAAGATTGACATTGCAAACAAAGGTGAAAAAGTATAAATCTCTTTGGAAAATAGAAGGTACATTATTTTTGTTCATATACATTTTATAATAGATTATTATTTATTTATTTATTTTTTTTTTATAGCCAATGCGTCACACTCTTTACTACTCTTTTTGCATCAGGAAATAATCGCTTCACTTTTTTTTTTTTTTAATTTAATTCAATATTAAACACAAAATAATTCATAGCGAAGAATGGAAGTACAAAGAAGTGTGAAGCTTATCAACTCGACACCTTCCATCCACGATTGAAATCTCTTCAATATATTTTTATCATTTTTTCTTTTCTCTCTCTCTCTCTCTCTCTCTCTCTCCTCAGGATAATTTCTTCCTAAATCGCGTTTAGCTTTCAGAATTCGTCAAGATGGTTTTTAAGAGGTTCTAAAAAGCATCGAAAGATCCTTTAATCGGCTCCCTGGGACTGGGCACGCTCTCGAGCATTCTCTCCCCGATTTCAGCCGCCTCGCCTCCCTCTTCCTCGACGACTGGTCTTTTCTTCGATCCGTCAGCGGGGCGGAATAAGAGCAGTCGACGCATGCTCATCGGCCTGTTATAATTTCGGTTCTATTAGCCTCGTAGTGGGACCCCATAAGCCCCGAAGGGATTTCAAGAGATCGTAAAGTTAAGCCCACGGACCCCACAGAGGTATATATACCATCATAGTGCCTCTTCTCGGCTCTCTGTATGAGTGTCTGTTATATACGTGTTTACGTGTGTACGTACATATGTGGACATGTGGTTTCTATACATAGAATCTATCAGTGGTACTCAGCAGCAAGGTTTTAAGATGGATAGATTACTTGGTGACGCGTGCACGATTGCACAAGGATAATTTGATAATTATAAGTTGTAGAGGGGTTGTTGGTTGGTGAGGGAAACATCAACATTGGGATTGGGAATTGGGGCAGAAGATAAAAGTGTGAAAAGTATTTATTATGATGGTATTTCGACACTGGTATTTATTATAATTGTATTGGATGATAACGTTGGATGATGATTAATTATAACATGATTATTTATTTATTGAAGAAAGTATTTTAAGGAAAATCTCGTGTATTATTTTTTATTGTGCGCCAGTAAACGTTTAATTAACATTGAAAATATTAATCCAATTACATTCAATGTTATTGATTTAAAAAAATAATAGGAATAATGATGGTTAATCGATAAACAAAAATCCTGGCAAGTTAAAGAGGTATTACTATAGTTTATAAAATAATTATTTTATCATCAGTGATGTAAATATCAATAGAATGTCAAAATTGTTGTATTTCTTCTAATCGTTCAAAATGAAATGAAAGATAATGAAAAAAGGCGAAAAATATTTTATACTTTGTGAGTATCACTGGTTTATGAAGAGGCAAAGGTTCGTGAGCTTTATAAAAAGCAAAACTGTCTGTGAAGAGGGTCCGTTCAGGAGTACAACGTCAAGTAGCATCTTGACACGGGAGTTCACAATGGCTACTTGTTAGCTCGACACGTCAACAGAGAAAGGGAAACGACACCAACGGGACCCGATTCACCTTTTCAAACGATCAAATACACTTGTCCCGAGTACGCTTTTTTCAACATCTTTTAAAAGTTACTTCATCAAAATTCTCTAAAGTATGGAAAAAAAATAAGGAAGTTGATATAATTGGAAATAAGGAAGTCGTCACTCTTTCTACGTTAAATGCAGACAAGATCTTATTTATTTATCATACGTGAAATTTTACAATACAGTTTCACAAAAATCACAATTAACAATTTTCAGAAAAGAATAGACAAATTAAAATTTGTCAAAAACACGTTTTGTTAAAAATTCCTCCATTTTTTTCTCGTGAACACAAAATTCATTGTTAAAAATGAAAAATAGACGAAAGACAATAGGCAGGTGCTTTAAACGCCCTATTATTATTATTTGTCTGCAGAAAATTGTGAAGAAATTTCGGAAGAGGATCTTTATACACGTGTAAATGGCGAACGCCGGTGGTGGAAGCGGATAATAAGTTTGACGGCGTTACAATGCAGTCATTACGCGCCGATAATGATGGCGCATTCAAGCACGAACGAAGGTGAATCGCAATGCACCACCGGCCCCTATACGTTGCATCTGGCCGCTAACAATAGCTTGTGAACGTTGCGCCACCCTGCGAATCGTTATGCGGAAATTAACGATGCCTGTTCGTGGTGCTCCTCGAAATTACACATTGACAGGAGATCGCCTCTAATGTTTGTTCAAATCGATGAAAATATCACGTGTTTGCAACGTTATCCCTTTTAAATTATAAATCGGAATATTTAAGTGTGCAGAATTTGAAAAGATTCTATACTTATACTATAAATAATTAGAAAGCAAAAGAGAAGAAATTTGACAATGAATTAAAATAAAAAAGATTGATAGAGAAGTTTATCCTGAAAAAATTTTAATCTGTATTCTTATCAGACATGACACAGAACTTATCTTGATCACTTATAAAATAATTACATGTATCTGTATTAATTTATAATTTTTCTACAATAATTTACAACAAATCCCTCGTCGAACATTTAGATACGTATACTCTCGTAAACTAAATTTACAATTTAAAATAACATAAAATAGCAAGAGCAGGGAACGTTCCTTAAATCTTTAATCTTAAATCTCAATAAATAAATCACGGAATATAGGATCATCCTAGGTGGCAATCGAAAACGCGTCGATCAGATCCCATTGATATTCCACGGACGTTATCCGGATCAGGAGGCGGCGAACGCGTTAGATCGGCGTTTAACCAGGGCATCGGTGTAAATTACGAGACACGACGAGAGTCGTCCCGGTCGGCACGGTGTTGCTTAGACGAACGCACCGCTTTTCGAGGTGGGAGAACGATTTCGAAGGGGGGAATATTTATGGGCAGACCGGCTGAAATTAATTTATGCAGCCGCATAGGCTGCCACGTAATTTATTCGCGGTGCTTGCGACGATCAGTCACTCTCTTCACTGGCTTTTGTGTGTAAGAAAATCCTTGCCCATTAGAAACGATCACGAACAACCTTCCTCCACCTATACATACACGTATACGTACGCTCCTCCCACCCCTTGTGTATGATACTTCTTGTTTCATCAACGAGTGCTCGATAACGGTTAGTGCGTAAATCTTCACAAAGATCAAGTATTGGATATTGATGATTCTATGGGTGTATAAAAATGATTCTTGAATTGATAGAATTTTTTAGATAAATTGATGAATATAGAAAATTTACTAAAAGAAAAAAAAAAATAAGATGAAAAATAAAATTGTACCTATCACAAATTATAACTTCTTTGAGTAAAAATAAATAGGTAATGTAAGATTTTAAATGAACAATTCTTTTATGCAATATTTAAAATACAATATGAATTTTGAATTGAATTGAATTCTATAGACTCAATTAATTTCATATTTTTAAATGTGAAAAAATATTGATATTACTTGGAACAACTAATAAACTATTAACTAACTAATTAATTAACCAACTTCTAATTGAACACAAATTTCCATTAAAACCTACAAAAGATATTTCCTGAGACAAGAAACTCGAGCAAAGTTTTATCGAAAATCGATAGAAAACCATGTCTTGGCAATTGATCGTTATTCGAAACTTCTTTTCGGGAGCGCAGATATTCGGAATAAGAGAATACGCGCGAGAAGAAAGAAGAAGAGCAGCAGCAAGGGATCTCCATGCGGGATCTCTGGTGCATCCGCGTTATGATTTGTGAGGGCCCAGATCCTGATCCTGTCTGCCTGGAAGAGGCACCCACGCTTTCCAGGAACTGCGTCCACCTCGTGTGGACGAGGCTTCTCTCGGAGGCAGAGAGGATGCTGAGGAATGAGGCAAAGGAGGTGGAAGAGCGAAACCTCTAACTTGGTGGGGCGAGTGTTCGAGATCATCCGACCTGATTACACCGAGGGTGTAATGGACGGACTAATTTGTGAAATTTAAATTCCGTCCCCGACGTTTTAACCGCGATGCCGAGCTCGGACGGACCTCGAGGTCGAGATAAATCGCGACCACCCCCTTTTTTTGTAACCGGCCGCGACTTCATAGAATATCCAAGATTCAACGGGAATCTTTCTGGAAAATCGTAGGTGGGCAGGCTTGAAGTGGTGAACCCTGGTGTCGTGTAGTTCCAAAGGTGGGATTGGTGTGCGCGTGTGTTGGTTATCTTGATTCGCGTTTCAAGCCGATCGTCTTTACCCTTTGCCCGGCAATTTGTCAGATCGCTTAATTCCGACTATCAACCAGTCCTTTTCGTTCTCGGGGGTCTTGCTGCAAAAGAGAACACAGATTAGAGAAAGAAAGGTTTTAGAAAGGTTCAGTTGTGGAAAGGTTCAAGAAAGAATTGAGTGTTAGCTGTGAAAAAGATTGATAAGAGGAAAAAATGAAAATATTAATTTGAAAATTATACATCAATAATCAATATCAAAATGCGTAAAAACAATTCTTCTTAAGAAGCAATATTGAAACGTGGAAAGAATTGTAGAAGCCGGACGATAAGACAATGCTACTCTTCCACAAAGAAGAACAAGAGAAACAAAAAAAAAAAGATGGAAAGAAAAGAAAGGAACACCAGGAAGGGAAGTGGTGTACAGAACGATGAAAAGGGATAGAGACAGAAAGGAAAAAAAAAAGAAGAAAAAATAAAAGGGAGAAAGGGAGAGATGGGAGCATCGGGAGCAAGATGTCGACGGAGTGGCGGATTAGAGGCGGCTTCTCGGTGTATAGCGAGCGGTCCTATTGTCGGTCCGCATAATACGGTTATGATTTAGTTTTGGGTCGTGAGGATCGCAGTGAACGAACGAATGAACGAATGGACCGAAGGGGGCCTGACGTACTCTGTGTCTCACTCTGTGCACTGGATGTTGGCGCAGAGAGGGGAGCCAGAGCTTTTGGTGTCGGGTTACAAGCGGGGCCAGGGCCCCGCCTGGACATCCACACGTCCTCGTATCCGCGGACCCACACGCAGTCGGGACCTTTAAGCGTGCCCATAACTGCGTGTACGGAGGATCACGGTCACGCGTGTCTCTTTCTAATCTCTCTTCATTTATATCTTTGCTCTTATTTCATAGAAAATAGATTAGCTTTTGTTTTGTTCTTAGTTTTTGTGAAATTGATTATTTGTATATATGTTTGATTATTTGTCCTGTGATATAGATTTGTTTTATTCTCACTTGTTTTCAATTTTTTTCGTCATTTCAATGAAACAATTATTCGTGTAATTTTTTTCAAATCCTGAAACAGGAAGGACTTATGTCAGAAAAAGAGAAAGCGTAATTGTAAATATAATTTCCTTAATGAAGAAAATGATTGATAACAACGATCGTTGATTATCATCGATTATTCTAATATCAAGAAAGGGAAAGAGAGAAAAAGAGAAAGGATATACATTATAAGGCAAATTTTTCTAGAATTAAAATAAAAATAATCTGTCACCTTTCGCCACAATGTCCTTTTCTTGCACGACGCGGGTGCACGTTCCGCGAACTCGCGAATTATGAATATGATTATCTCGGACGGGCTCTTGACGGGAAGCCAGACCTGTCCCAGAGGTGTCACCTTACATCCTCCCTCTCCTCCATGGTGTCGACGCTCCTAGGTCCCCTCGTGCTGCTCTCCCGTCCTGACTTGACGCGTGACGTTGCTTCTCGTAACCGAATCTCGCGAATAATTGGACCTCGACAGGTCTCTACTTTTCTTTCGATCGTTTCGCCAATCATATATCTTAGATAATAATTAAAAAAGAAATTAAAATATGAAGATTTATCTACATTTAATATTTAACTTTTTGTATTTGATAAATGTAAAAAAATTTTAAGATTGGAAAATATTATTTTATATTATTGCTAAAAAATCAACTGAAAAATAATACTTATAACAATTAATTTTATTTATTGTTACTTTTATTGAAATAGTTTCTTTGTATTTAGAGTTAGTATTATTTATAGTTTCTTTATATTTATAGTAGAAAACAAATAGATATATTATATTAAATCAATTCTAACCTTTTTTATAAAAATTTTCCAATTTTGTATTATTTTCAAACATTGAATGATTATATTATAATAATATTATATTATTGTGATTAATAGTTAATTTTTTTATTGTTTTTCATATTTGGATTGAATATTTATCATGTTTTTTAATATTTTTTTACTTAATTTTAGCCTAACCTCACAAACATTTTATCCTGAACCATGATCAACCTTGGTTAATATGTAAAAATGTAAATGGTCCAGACGGTCGACGTCCAGCAATAATCTCTGTCTTCAAAAATGAAAAATTCAAAAACCTTAAAATTCTTAGAACGGTCGTTCCCGAATTTCTAGATTCTAGATTCACCGAAAATTAACCAACATCCTGAAATATTATATTGATATAGAATTAGTTCGTAAAATTAAAAATTTTTCGAAAGAAATGTGCTATGAAATATATTTTTGATATAAAAATAATGAATATAATAAATTTTTTGATTGATTGCTTATCCTCACTATTTCTTTTTTATGGATTATATAATTAAACATAATATTGCATTTCAGATTATTATCTCTATATTTTATTTCATTTCATACCAAAGTAGAATTCTTAATAGATATTGATAATTGATCAGATTATTATTGATAGAGAACATTTTTGCAACAATAAATGAGACACAAACCATAACCTAAAATTCTCACTTTTCACTGATTCTTTTCCAAAGATATATATTGCGTTATGATAAATTACACATGTCAAGAAAGATTGCCAATAATTACTATATAAGTTACCAACATATTCGCAAAATATTTAAATTCGAAACGTTTTCGTCGTCCATCTCTCCCGGAATTATACATATAACACATTTCAACTAGAGATGAAAGAAAAGAGGTGCAGGAAGATAGGGGGGAAAGAGGAAGAAAGGAGAATGCAGATGTGCCGTCAGCCTCTTTTCCGCAGGGGCCCGCAATAAATTTAACGGGCCAACGAGGGGGGCAGGGCCGGTTCGCAAGCGACGATAACGATCGAACGAGCGTCAGAGAAGTGCTAAGTAACTACCGATCGTATCGAAGATAGAACATTAAGCTGGAAGCGTTTTCGAACTATACTATATAGTACATGTCTGCTGTTGTGCGCCATCTTTCATAGTCATAGAAATATCTATTCTATCATTCGGCTCGCTATTATCGACGTAGTCAGAAATTGTCACTGACACCACAGAGACCGATACAATGGCTGTCTAGTGAAATCTATAGCATGTGTTTGACGTTTATGAATCGAATTTCTCCATGGATCGACACGTGACAGAGGTAATGTGCCCCCGTCAAGCGCCTATGGGACCGATCTATCCTTAGCTGATACGATATGTCAACGGATTTGTAAAAGGTTTCAACGGTCCGGTCTAATAGAGAACAAATACGACTCATCGTATAAATGTGAGTGACTTTGAATGTTAGACTTTATTGTAGAATTTATTGTAGAATTGATTTAAGTGGGATGAATTAGAATGAATTTTAAATTTTTACGGATGAAAATGTTACGATATTCACAATCATTAATTGTTTTTTAATTGTTAATTAAAATGAAATTAAATTTTTAGATTAAGATGCAGCTGATTGCTGCAAAATTGTTTCATATGTGTTTGAATTCTTAATATAGAATTATTGAATCTCAAATAAAGAATTATTTTAATTTTATTCAAATGATTGAGAATTGAATGTCAAACATATAAACGACTATTCTCTTAATTCCCTGTATCGTTGTATACAGTGTGCCGCGTCTATCCCTAATTTCATTCAACGCTCCATAGAAATCCGACTACTCAAGCCCACCAAACATATGTCGAAGATCTCGTCCTCCTTTCAGTACAATGACACTATGGAATTTCGTGCAGATGATTGGCCAGTCGGTCGACCAATGAAACACGAAGAAAGAATAACGCTATGGGGGTTGATACGCGTGCGCTAGTTTCCTGGGGTGAAATTTATGGGATTAGGTGACTACGCAAACATAATTTCGTTATGATAACTCTTTTCTCTTCTTTTTTCTTTCTTTCTTTTTCTGACGAGATTATGTTGGATTATAGAATAAACTTGACATTTTTTTTATAATACATAAAAGTATTAATCTTTATATTGTTCAAAGTGTAAAGAAAAGATTAGAAAGTAAAAAACTTTTTTAGAAGAAATGAAAAATTTAATTAAAATGAATCAATTTTAAAATTAAGTAACATGTATTTAAAATAATATTAGATGATTAAAGTGAAAGAGAAAAATCTATTTTTCATTTTATTAGTGTTAGTGATGTGATATAGAATTTGCAAAAATGTTGAAAAGTATTTGTTATTTTATTAATTTTAATTTTAAAAAATTAAGTAGTTTTAAAAATTGAATTGTGAGCATTTTAAATACGTGAACATTTTAACGGAATAAAATTTAGTCTGCATAGAAATAGGAGAGTATGTGAGTTACAGTGTCAGGTGAGCGACTGTGGAGTTGATCGTTGGCTGCTTGTAATTCTAGACAGGAATTAAGCGGTGCAGCGGACAGCCGCAGCTTCACCGTTGCAAGCGGTATCGTGGAAAGGACAACTTTGTAATATGATTATGGATGGAGAGATTCAATATCGAAATTAGGAAAATTGACTTTTTAACCGTTCTAATATCTTCATTCATGATAAAGTGATCTAATAAATGAGAACACTATGAATACATATGTATCAATATATTATTTATAGAATATAGATAGAATAGATAGAAGCAAAGTTAACATTTCCAAATAGACATTTATGTTGCGAATCTAATATATACGCGTGAACTAGTTAGAATCTCTTTCAGTCACTGATCCATTCAGAATTACCAACGCAACAACTGAAGGACGTTGTTTTCCTATGACAAATTACACATTTATTCTCCGCTTTCGACACCGCGATATCAACGTGTGTACGTCCTTCCATATGCTCACACATACATGCACACATTATAGCATACCACATCGTTGACCTACCCCACTGAGAATCATGTTTCAATACAGAAATCGAAAACCATATCATTGCGTTGAAGCTTCGATACGTAGCATGCGAATTCGATATATCGATCTTTGATTTTCGGTTTTCGATTTTCGATATATATATTGCTACTTCCTAATCTGCGTAAACGTTCGCGTATATAAACGATTAATCATTGTGCGTGCTATTTAATAAATTTATTTAATAAATCTTGTAAGTATATATATATATATATATACACAAAATTATAATATATATTATTATGATAATTTATTTGCTCGATTTTCTATATTGCGAAATTTTCTTTTCGTTTTATATGATTCTGAATGAGGTTAAGTTAGGTTAACGTACATGTACAAAATGAGCTCATTTTATATGCATTTTAATTAAAGATTTTATAATCATTTTTTATATTTGTGTAATTGTAATTTGTGTTGTATAAATAATTTCTTCAACATTTCAAATTTCTTTTCGATCACTAAAAAATTTTTTATATTATTTATCGAACATCGATTGCTTCCGAAAACCACATTTCTCACAACCAATGATTACACAATGCGATTTCGCGGTTTTATTGCGGTGCTTATAGGTTGAACAATTTTTAAAAAAAATATGCTATGTAGTATCTATATTATATTATTTATAATATTATATCTGTAATATTCTATCATAGAAAAGATTCATAATATATAATATTCAGATAATATTTAGAATTCAAAAATAAATACAAAGCTTTTCAATCATTCTTATAAGAATAACTTATAAGATAAAATAAACTTTTTAATAATAATTTTATTATTATAAATTTATGTAAAAAAAGTTTCCATATCTAAATATTAATATTATTAATTTACTAGAACATAGATATAATCTACCAATTAAAATTATATATATATATATTTATCATTCTAGGGATTATAATATAAGCAGTTCCGAATCGCTCATACCCTAGGAACAAGGAACGAACAATTGTCGAATGCAGGGCAAAATTGACCACGTTGGTTACATAATGGGCCTCCTCGTGCTTCGTCAAATGGTGGGCAGTGCGAGTATTTAGATGAGTTGACTCCAATTGGCGTACGTACCGTGAGAATCCAGTATCTAGCGCGTGGACCATGTGTGAACCGACCGGACGGGGAAGAAAAATGGGTGAACTAATCATGCAAATTGGGCACAATGTTATGTAATTCTGGTCTATCTTCAGCCATCCGCCTGTTTGAATCTCGAACACAGACGTCCAGTTATAATAGCTTGCATTTGGAGCAATTAACGGCATCTCCATCGAAATTAGTTTGACGTCGAGGTAATGGAAGTAATGTTTCTAGTATTCATGTTCTGGTTTAATCATAAGTTCCTTGTCCTACTTCTAAAAGTAGATTGCTTGATTCCATCACTAGGAAAAATTCTAATTAGTGTATAGTTTTCTTGAAGTCATATCAATATTTAATCTAACAAATTAACATTCAACAAGGATAAGAACATAAAAATAAATCACAAATAAAAAATATAATAATATTATAGTAATATGAAGATTACAAAATATAAGTAAATTTTAGTAGTAAGAATTTAAATTTAGAATTAATTTTAAAGAGATTTTTTTAAATTAGAAAAATAAACATAAAGAATTAAGTTTAGACTAGATTTATAGGTTATGTTTAAACTAAAAGTTTAGGATTAATTCTAAGTTAAATTGAGGCTAGCTTTCGATTAAGTTTATTAAGTAACTACATTCAAGAAAAATTTAAACTAAATTTGAAGCTTGATATTCCAAAACTTTCAAACAAAAATATATACATGTAACAATAAAAAATGCTGGAAAAATCAGATAGACATTGTGGACTGTGGTTCGCGAACAGATTTGAGTGAGGAACGGAAGAAGAGGTTCGGAACGATTATGCAGCACGACACGATGCGCAACAAGGAGGGACAAGGAGATAGAGGGAAGAAGATAGAGAAAAAAGAGAGAAAGAGAGAGAAATACACGGTGCATGCTGCGAGCAATGTGCGAGGCTTCGCGCGGCCGTCAATTACGATTAATTAGAGCGGAGACTGACAGCGGACGCAGCGACGGCTACTTAATACTTTAACTTGTCCCCAACCCTCCACCCGTTCACTTCCTCCGTCGTCGTTGACGATGACGAATCGACCGGAGTGCGTCGAGAGCGCGTCGTTTCGTTCATCGCGAACGATCGTAGAATATCATATACATCCCTTTCTCCTTTTTCTTTTGTACCGTTCCTTCCATTCACGAAACGTGAGATGTTACGTTCTCGTAACGCCGCGAGGAAAAAGTCGCCATAGGAAATTCAAGCTTCTGGCTTCGGGCTATGCGTATTCCACTAATAGAATGGTGCGTTCATTGAAAGATCTTTTTTTTTTTTTTTTTTTTTTTTAATTTATTTTAAGAATATTTAGATAATAGGAAATGAAAAATATTTATAATTTTAATTAATTGAAATAAAATCACAAATTTTTATTACTATTTTTATCGTAGCAACTTTTGAATTTGAATTTTGATTAGACAAGAAGGAAAATTTTTGAAAAATTTTGAAATAAAGAAATTAAAAATTAAAAAAAGTAAAAAAATGATAATGATAATATTAAATATATCGATATAGGGAATGATACAAAATAGTATTGATATAGGAAATGATACAAAATAAAGAACTTTATTTATTTGAATCTATTGAATAAAATGGAATTGATAACCTATTGATAAAAATAGACTGAATAGAATTTCACGATTTTACGATTTTTCTCATGATCTCTCGACTTTGAAGTATTAACAACATGTTGATATAGACGCTTGATAATAACCGTAATTAACTATTTAATACTGCAATTTAGAGAGAGAGAAAGAAAAAACTTTTGCATTATTAAACAGATACAATTAAAGCAGAGAATTAATACGAATGCGTCATTTCACGGTTTCAGATTCGTTCGTTACGCATCGTATCGACCTTATATTAAGAACAGTGTTTTTATGCTTGTTACAAGATATAAAATCATAATTGTAAACGCAATTATCCCGATTATATAAACTATGTTCCATCATGAATTTCTAACTGTTCTAATAACATAGCAACAAATTCGAAATCATTAATTATAATAAAAATATTCGAATGATATAATTATTTTATGTCATATGTGAAAAAAAAATCTTACATATTAGTCACATATTAATTTGACAAATAAATATATATACAAGTGAGGAAATTTTTTTATTAATAATCATATATAAATATAATGTATTTCTTTTTCTCTTTTTACGTGTAATTTATTCTTCTTCAATCTTTATAGCTATACATCTAATCGCGTAATAATTGAATATTATAACGAACAATCATTTTTCCAATGTTCATAAACGGAAGTAGTGGAAGTAAGGAAAAAAGAATGGAGGGCGAAGACGCATTTGAATGATTGCGCTCGTTGTCGGTCTCCTTCGCTAATTGAGCCATTGTCTAGGTCTGGTTAGGCACGTCTAAAAGCCTAATGGCCGTTTCCTAGAGACGCGCCAGCCCGAATACAGAACGAATTAGAATAATTCGTTCCGTCTGGCTGCGTCAGATCGTGCAACGTCGTTCACCGTCAGTTAAGAGAAAAACCTGTCCTGTCTCTCTCCCTCTCTCTTCCCTCATTCATCAAGAATCAGTGGTTCCGCTTTAAATTTTCGACGCTTAACTTCCATTTCAACGGTGTACACACCACGTTATGTATCCTTGCTTTTTGTGTAAACACCACTTTTATCCGATCACGCGGATGTTTTTCATTAAAACCGAACCGATATGGGCGAAAACATTTTATCGTTCGCCGATTCTTCCTGCTCGGACGTAAATATTTTATACGATGAAAAAAAAAAAAAAAGCATCGAGATAAATATCATTCAGATCACGTAGCGGATTTATCGCAATAACAGATGTTTCGATACATTGTATTCGACGTGGAGGGCTATAATTTATCCATAGATAAACATAGAAAACTTTAAACGCCCGTTATAACGTTAAATGATCGACGATAAAAGAAAAAAGAAAGAAAGAAAGAAAGAAAAAATTCACTGCCGACGAATGTAACGACGATCGATCGACCATTCTTGGAAAAGTCCAAGTCGATCCCGAGCAGGACTCGAAAGACCTCGAAGAACGGGTCTTCTTCCTTTTAATTTCTAATTTCATTACGGATTCTCGAGCAGCCCCATAATGGCCTCGATACGCCATAGGCCATCTGGCACGATCTCTAAAAGATCTATATCTATATCATACCGATCGAGGATCGATCAACGGAATGTCTAAATAGCCTACGTCGCCGTACGATCGGCCGATTTCGTTCGAAACTCCATGTAATCATGCTACATTATTTAGTCAAATTTACATGGCAAATTGCACGAATAAACGGATCTAATGTTTTCTTCCTGTTGGAGGAGCGATGCAACAACAATGGATTCATTTGGGTAAACATGAACGCATTTACAGAAATATTCCGGTGTTACTAAAGCGAAGGATTTATTATTCAAGTAAAACGAAAAATTGGAACGCATCGATTTGTTAATCGCAACTGTTAAGGAAAAGATTCATGATGACACTTTTAAATTTTTTTTAAAAATTTTGCATTTTTTGTTAACTTATATTTTTTTAAACACGAAATCTCGTTTGTGGATTTCTAGATTTAGAATTTTCGAAAAAATTTCTCGTGAAAATTATCTCTTGTTGAATTCTTTTGGTACAAAGTTGAATTTTTCGGTAGCAAAAATTTTGAGATGTAGAAATGGTTAATATATAAAAATATTATATATAATAATATATAAAATTTTATATATAAAATATAGATATCCTGTATTTTATTTTCGTATTTCACAAATCCAAAGATGCTTTAGTGAATAATTTATTTTTTCTCTTCTTATCAATAGATTAAGAGTTGAACAATTAATTGTTCAAACTCCTTCAAGAAGGTTCGATATTCTTAGGAAGACCAGATATAACTATGATGTAAAGGGATAGAAGGGGAGGAGTGTTGCGTTTCGTGATCGTGGTTGCTGAATAAGATTTTTTCCAGGGAGTGATGGAGGTAAGAATCTTACGGGCGATAAGGCACACATTAATTGAAGAATAACATCCGGCATGGAGCTGGTGGCAGACCGTCGTGACATCATTGTTTACAATCGAACGAAAATGGAATTAAACGAATCACCCAATGACCAACCTATTCAAGAGCGAAAGGGGTAATTTTAGAGTGATAACATTAACGAGAATTAGTCGGCTGTGCCGATAATTTCAAAAGAATTCGATTCATGGTGACCTATTTTCTTCAAATGTTTAGTAATCAAACAGGAATCGATACTTAAAGAAAAAACGTTCTTCGTGGTATGTATATTTTTGATGTAATTCTTTAATGGCGAAGAATGCGTAGAATGTTTATCAAATTAAATCATTTGAAATTCATTCGAATAAATTCAATTCGTTTTGATTTTTTTTTTTTTTCTAATTCAATAATCAAGTGAAAAGAAATATTTAAAAAATGTTCACTTTTGTATTGTATATTTTTAATTTAATTCTTATACGATGAAAAATTTGTGGAATTTTTATTATAAAAATGGAACTTAATAAAAAATAATTATAATAAAATAAAATAAAATAATTATTGAATATAAGAATATAGAAAGTATTGTTTCATTCTAATTTGATGTAATATTTATACTACGATTTTATATTTTCATCTTTTTTTTTTTTTTAATTTAGTTTCTTCATACATGATTATAAAAAAGAAATAGAAATAGGAAATGTTCATTGAGCTTAATCGGAATATTAATTGGAAGAATATTATTCAATTATAATTTGAATAATGGAAATTTAAAAGATCAAATTCATCGTTCAAATTGATCATAGTTACTGTTATTTTGCTAACGATCGATTATGAGCCAATGGAGCCTGTCCACCTGTCGTGTTCGATGAGAAAGCAATTCTGACCCAGCAGCGGAACTAATAGCTTTGACGAAGAACTAACGTCTGCACATTTAATTAGATAGAAAGATATTGCAACTAAATGAATGCACATTTATTCTATACGTTATAAAACAAGAATAAAATAAATTGCAAACATCAGATTATAAATAACTGAAACTTACATTAATTGCATTACATTAACAAATATAAATATTTCAATAACAAAAATTAAACTAAACTAAAAAATTATTGAATTTTCAAATATCATCAATCTTCAACATTACCAAAAAGTCAGAAAGTGAGAGACTATCTTTTAAGGTAACTATAGATATATCAAAATCACAAATAAATTTCAAAATCAATCTAAATGCCATTTTCATCATCAGATACTGCCCCTAAATGATCTATGGAAAAAATGTAATGGCCAAGCATGTGGCAAAAAGATGATCCTCTCGCAAGTTTCAAGAGGAGAACAAGAATAGAAGTATAATTTAGAGCGAGAAGCGAGGGTTCCAGGGTCATCCAAGAGGGCCTCGTTTTATGATCTTTCTTCAACCGGCAGGAGCCATACACGATTAGGAGTCGAAGGATCGATGGATAAAAAAAAATAAAGAAAGTCGATGATGATAAAGAAAATTGGAGTTAAGAAATGGAAGCTTGCTAAGAACGAATAGCTGTGCCAAATTAACCATGATTTATAGAGATGGCCAATATTCCATTCTATTAACATCGCATTATCCTTCCGTCAAATTACATATCGACGACCCGGTTTTTTCAGAAGCCGATCCTGGCACAAAGTAACTTTTGCATTCATCGTTTCGTTCATCTCGAGATCAATCCACTCCCTTGTTACTCTATCTTAGTATCTATAAATTGTTTATGTGAATGATTGATTTTTTTTTTTTTTTTACTTATTTATTTAACGTAATACTTAATTTTGCGTATACAGTTATCTCAATTTTTTTTTATTTTTACATTTATTTTTTCAATTTTCAAATTATTCTTGTTCTATGAATATCTAAATCTTTCTGTTATCGAAAGATTTAAAACAATGGGAGGAGATACGCTTTCTTATTTGCTAAACTATTTTATTCCAAATAAACAAATATGATATGATTAAAATTATATAATATGATTGATCATTAAAAAAAAAAAACCGAAATTTTTCAGTTTTTCTTCCCGATTACCGTTCCAAGGTGTACAGGTATCCAATATAGTACGATCGATCACCGATTATAGCTCGGGATAGGCATGGTGTACAATGTTGCACTCTATTGGTTGGTTACATATCGCAACATTATACGTATATGCGGCCGGGGCATCAAGTTGCAGGCTGCAATGTGTATACGCGTTTAATTAATTCGCCCGTACACGCGCCATATGAATCTCATTCCCGTGTAGTTCGGTGAATTTCCCAAACGAACGTAAGTAAAGCATATTTCGCATGAAAATTTTCTATGTTAATTGCTGATACTCGATACACAGAGTTTGAACGTTCGATTCCAGTACAGATTAAGATCAAGGATGATATGGATGATGTAATAACAACGAGTCAATTTTATACGTTTAATTGGGACAATTTAACATGCATTTATGACCAGAATCGATTTCACTCACGTTAATTATCGAAGGAATTATCGAATGAATTAAGCGTAGGTACTTAAATTCACGCACAAATCTAATACTTATGTGATCAATTCAGTGTGATTATTTTTCAGATATACAACTATTATCAGATGTAGAAATATATTTTAATGTGCTTCAATTATATATCCGCTAATTATATTGCCTTTTAATATGTATAAACAATTTCACATAGATAATCATAGAAATGAAATATCTAAAACCAGAAATAAAAAAAATATCGTATCATGCCGATTTGTCAAAGAAAAAAAAAACAATTAAATTTTAAAACAATTACAAAAGAATTAATTCGCCAATAAATTAACCCTTAAATTTTCATCTACACAGGAAACAAACGATCGAAAAGAAAAAGAAAATTCTATTCACATCCCACGAAAGTGGCAAAATGACAATCATTCTATAAATCTTAACCGTATATCGTAATGCGGGTGGAGACCATTATCCACGAGCGCAAAGCTGTGCACACCAAGGAAACAAATAAAGAAACAAGAGAGAGAAGAATAAAGAAAGAATAAAGAACGGCTTGGACAAGGCGCATCGCGTACGCGCGCGTAGCTCGTGTCCGGTCAGCCGTTAAGAAGGAAGCTCCAGGCCGATGTCGAAGATAAGAGCGGGGACGTGTCCCTCTGTGCGTGGCATTCTCGTGGAGAGAAGTGGTACCGAAGTTCGGGGACCAAGTGTGCCAGGCCCTCACGTAATCCACGGATACGTCGCGACGAATTTGTACGTCTGCCCAATGAGCCAGAAGCCACCCTGCGTTAGCCTCGTTTCGCGTTCACCGTTCGTCTCCTCTTTTCGGCCCGTGTTCCACTGCTACATTCCTCGCCCGCTAGTTATATACATGTATACATATACATATATATATATATATATACACGCGCGTACATACATACATTCATACATATATGTATATAGGAGAGAAGCCACGAACTGGGTCCCTCTATCTTCAAAATGGCTACCGTCTCCGCATCGGTGGGCAGCCGATGTAAACTACAAACGCTCCTCTCGAGCACAACGCTCCCCTCGATCGCGTCGCCGGTTTTTTGGATTTCTTCGAAGTGGCACGCTCGGAGAAGACGTCGATGAATTTTGAATACGTACTGGATGATATAGAGTGGTTCACTAAATCGATGCGATTGAAGATAGGCTCTTTTTTTTAATCGATACGATAGATGATTTATGACATTGAATTTAGAAAATTGAAATTTTGCTTTGTCCATCATTCACCGAGGAATCTTCCATTTGTTTCCATAAAGAAACTTCTAAAAGAAAAGATAATTTTTTTATTTTATATAGCGTCAAGATTGAATTCAAATTTCCTTGTCTTATTTCCAAAAATTGAATCGACTCTTCTTCTAATATTGCGTAATGCATCATGTTACATTTCTTCAATCCTCCGTCAATCGGATAAAAATTATTTCAACGAAACCTGTATATGCATATATGATATCGAATCGAAATCCTAAATATCATTGGTAGCATCGTGGTATTCGCGAATGATCGGAAAATCTGTCTATCGTTAAGAAGGAAGAGGGCGAGTTAGAATGAAACGATTCGTGAAAGGGGGAGTGACAAAGAGAAGGAGTAGGGAGGGAGTCGATGAGAGAGAGAAAGAGAGAGAAAGGAGATCACGGAGCTCGTGTTTCCGGCCGGGTGAACAACAATGCCCGCAGACAAATGAGCATCCCGCCTCCATTGTTCGCTTCATCGGCACGGCGCAGCCTCTCTCTCCCCTGTTACCCACCCTGGTTCCGCTTACGCCCCCCTATCCTTCCCCCATTCTTGTTTCTCCTTGTCCCTCCCTTTACCCCGTAAATCGAAAGCCCACGTCCTCGTCCTCGTCGTCCTCGTCCTCGTCCTGGTTCTCGTCCTCCATCGTCATCATCGTCATCGTCGTCGTCGTCGTCGTCGTCGTCCAACAGCCAGGCTGGGGGGTCCTCGATCAACCTGATGCGGGCCAACACCGATTAAACATCACTGCTTCGTCGAATCTCCGTCAACGTGGGCCCCCTCCACGAGTCCCTCCTCACGAAGAGGTAGGGTTCCCCACGGTGCCACTCTCTTTTGTCCCTAGAGCGCGAGTTCTACCGTGGTTCTTCTCTATTTTTACGCTCATTGTCTTCTTCGTGCGCGCTCAATGAAAATAACGCACGCCGATGTCTCGATCGTATTATACCTCGTCGATAAAAATTCCACTTTTTTGATCTCTTTATTATCTGTTTATTGTTATCTTTTGTTGATACTTTTTTCCGTCTATCTTTTCTTCTTATCCTATCTTTTCTTCTTATTCCCTTTTCGTCGTTTTTCTTTATTTAAATTATTTCATTGGTTGCTTTGCATTTATTTTATTTCAATATTTTTCGTAACGTTTTTGTTTTTGTGGTTTGTATATTATTTAACATTGACCAAGATTAATTTCTTAACAATCCTATTGTTATTAATATTTTATTCATTAATAATTTTATTTTCAGCACTGTGAATTTTATTCAGTTCAAAAAAAAAAAAATGATTTAAGTTATGATTGCGTTGTCCTTGTATTTCGTTTGTACTACTCTATAATATCTTCTATTTGCGATTATTATAATATTTTTAATTTAATATTTATAAAGAATAAAAATAATTCATTTAATTTTTATTCTTCATTTCTAATTATTTCAATATATTAACTTATTTAAAATAAAAAAGTATAAATTTTAGAATGAATAAATTTATGCAGAAATTATAATAATATATATTTATTATAATAAATAAGAATAAATAAAAAAAGAAAAATCGATAAAAGGCAAGGAACAATAGAAAAATAAAAAAGTGTTGTTCATTATATAAGTATATATGTAATGATCGAATTATTTCATTACAAAATTAATTGACTTCTAACTTCTATTATTAGTTAATATAATAAAATGGAGAGATCACTGTTATTCGATCGAATAAACTACGTTATTATTGCATGTTTATTAGACTGACTATACTGGATCGAACAATGCTATTTTATGCAAAAACATAATACACAAATCGCATCGTATGTAAATGTAAATTAATTATGATTGTATTTTGATTATTATATGAACATTACGATACAGTTCGAATAATAATATGAAAATGAAAATGCCGCAACGAGAGTCTCTTAATTTTGGTTATAATTTCCATTCATTTTGGATGTAACGGTATACAGTATGAAACCTTATTTAAACAAATAAAATAAATCTTTCGATAAAAATAACATTTGCTATTCGCTGTTAACACATTATTTTCAAAAATAGCTATGCACACGTTACTTCATTATTTTTTTAAGGTTTGCGAACATAAAACTTTATTATTTTTAATTATCAGTATATTTATTCATTAATTTTTTACTCTTTTAATTTTTTTCAGTATTTACTAATTATGCCATTTAAAAAAAACCATACATTTATTTTTCTACATTATATCTCCTTTTTTCATTTCTAATCTTAAATTCTTTTCCTTTTCTAAAATAATTCAAATGAGTACATATAAAAATTCATAATTAATTTAAATATTATTGAAATGGCTAATTAAATAAATTATTCATATAAATTTATATTATTATTATAATGTGCATATGAAAGATTCTTTCGTTTATATTAATCAATCTACAGTGAACGGTCATCCAGTATGAATTTTTGGATACACGACTGACAATAAGAAGGTAACGCGAGAGACTCGAAGGGCCAGATGTGCAAGGATTCAACATCTTCGAGCCCATTCATGGCTCCCGTGGCAGAACACCTTACTCGAACCACGTCGACCTCCTGCACCACAGAAATTCGATACTGCTCGGAACCTCGGCCAGTGTATAATGTCTTGCTTATATATTATATATATATATACTTATTTTATTTTGTTCTAATTTCTAATTCTATCGAACAGTTAAACATGAATAAAGTTTACTTTATATTGAGTATATTATTGATAGTTTCTCTACAATTTATGTATTCATAGATATTGTATATGACAATCTAGATTATCAACAATCAATTTAGGTTATTAAGAAAAACATTGTTTTTTTATTATATATTTATATATATTTTATATATTTGATAATTTAATTTTCTTCTTATTAAAATGTCAATAAATATTACAAAAATAATGATTCTAATGATTAATGACAAATTATAATTGTAATTATTAGTATGTTGGATGATTCATCTGGAAAATTTCTTCAACATTAATTTTGAGTTTTTTATTTGTCATTATTTGATTTATTATCAAAAGCTTTCATATCATTTAATAATTCATCATATGATTCTTCTATTATATCACACATTTCTGGACTTCTATTTTAGAAAAATAAAGTAATAATCTTTGATCTCTAATCAGTCCTTCAGCATTTATACTTACGTGTGCTTAGCATGGTCATAACAAAATTTACATCGTTCACCTGCTGCAAGTGCTATTTTGTCTAATTTATGTTCCTTAAATAACTTTAATTGATTGTACCATTTTCTTTCATGTTTTGAATTTTCATGTTCCTCTTTTATTGACAACTTTTTATCTATAAATTTTTATATATATAATTTTTTTATATTACATATTTATATTTTTGGTTTTATATATATACATATAAAAATTGAAATGAAAATTGAAATTCAATAAAACTTGTACTTCCTTATCATATTTAATTCATTATATTCTTAATATTTTTATTACTATTTATAAATTATCTTATAAATTAATTTATGAAAGAAATGAAATATAATTACCTAATATTACTTTAAAAGGCTCAAAAGGTTTTGTTTCTTCTATAAATTTCCAAAAATCTTTCACTTTTTTTTTTTTACTATAACTTATAATTTTGTCGAATGTTAATTCTATACAAATTCTATCTTGCATAATTATATTTGAATATGCCGCTGATTTTTTATCTATAAAAACGTCACTTCCGATTAAAAAATGTTACTAACATAATTGAAGATATGTGAATGGGATATCTAGTGACATTTAATATTATGTTAGTTTGGTTATCTAGTCGATAATATATCGTAGAAATTATATGATTTTTATATTTAAGTATTTCTTAAAAATTACATTAAATATTTTAGTAGATTTATTAATATGTATAAATTTTAAGTATCAACAATGATTATAAATAACATTATCATATAATGGTAAAACAGATTGAGAGCGGCAGTTTTTAAAAAAATTTAGTTTCGACACTTTACAAGAAAAGTGTGTCTTTAAACAATTTATTATTACAAATTTTATTCGATGAAAGAAATAATAGAATATTTCGATAAAATATAACAGATTGCTTGTATATATTTTGACGTGAATCGAAAATTAAGAAAGAAAAATAAATTAACTGTACAAGCGATGATGTCATTGCCCCGACAGGTTATGAGTAGTGCGCGCCGAGGATGTCAAGATGGCTGCCACGTACATCTGATCGGAGGTGTGTGCGCTCGCGAAATTTGACGCCAAACTGTGATAAAAGGGGCTGTCTTTTTTGAGTTCCTGACATGGTGACAGTGCGGTATTAGTCGGTTTGTATCCATGAGCACTACTTTGTACACCCTCGATGATAATTTTTGTCGTCGCGGCCGCCGGCGGCTCGCATTGAACCATGTTCAGCAAAAAACTTCATGTAGACGTCAAAAAGTCAACATTGAAGATTCAGGATGTTAAAAAGGATAGTGCAACCCGATTCAAACATCTTAAAATCGTATTAGGTAAGACTATATTTCTTTTTAATTTTTACCATTCTACGAATCAGTTAATGTTAATTTGCCGTGAAAATTAATCACGAACGAGGAATTTCACAGTGCCAATTAATGAATACGACGATAGTTAAAGGAGAGGGGCGGCAATTTTGTTAGTATTTGCCGCCTACACATCAGCACCAAGGCAATTTTATACTGTCGTAGATCTTCTGGAATTTTTCATCGAAAATACAGCCTGATGATTTTTCATTATTCTCATTGTATTTGTTCAGCTTCTGCTACCAATTACTATTATAATTATTGTTAAAAATGTATATAAATATAAATATTTTAACATTTTTTAAAGAACATTTTATATTTTTTAAATTTTGCATTTAATAAAAATGAAAATTAAATAAATAATTTTGCGAATAAATATGTTCATTTTAAATTGAGAAAAATATTAGAAAAAAATTTGTATAATATTTTAAAAAAATAATTATATAATAAATTATTAAATATCATTGAATATCGTTATATGGTTTATTTTAAAAAGAAAATAATTTACTTGTATGCAATTATAATATGATAGCGTAATGTTAAGTAGTAGTATCTAATCACAAAACCGCATGACCACACTAACCAACTGTGGCCTCCAATTTCAGCTAATATTACATTATTATTATATATAGATAATACTGTATGCTTAAATGTAAAATCATCATAAACCAATAAAAAATCTTGTTTATGAGTTAGAATATTATTGAGAGTATATAATTCATAATTAAAAAAAAAATTCTATATATGCTATATATTATTTTATTTTTTATAAAACTCTTAATTTCTTAAATATAATTATATTTTTTATATTTGTATTATATGAAAAATAAATATTTATTATAATTTTAAAAAAATATAAAAAGTTATTTTTATTTTCATATAAATATGCATGTTACTATTTTTTATAAAATGAAATGAATAGAATTATGTTATTTTATACTCATTTATACATATATATATATATACAAATAATAATCAAAATATAGAAAAAACTTTTTACATAGGTATAACTATATAAAACTGATGATGATGTAACAAGAGTTTTATAGTTCTCCCTATAAATTAAATTTATGAAAAAAAAATATTTTAATTAAAATGTAGTTATGTTATTGTTTTATAATAGTAATCAATATTAATTCAAACTTATTGTTATATATTGTAATTTTAAAAAAATATTTTATATATTTTTATATATTAAATATCATTTATTTAATGAATTCAAAATTTGTCATATTATTTTATAGAAAATGTGGACACTGATGAAGCAAAGGGGTTTTTTGAAGGCAACTTCAGTCATGTCTATTTTATTTTGTATGATTGTTTTGTATCAGCTGAAACAAATCTGCGACAACGAGGTAAAAATATTTGTTGTTTTATATATATATAATAACATATATATATGCATATATACATACATATATATCTTAAGTTTTAATAATATATAAATGCATTTTACATACAGTAATAATAATTTATAAAATTCTAATATTACCATTATTTTTTAACTATTTGCTTGTTTTCTTTCTATTTTGCTGTCAGAACTTTCCTTCCATATTGGTGAGTAATAGTAATGACTCAATATATGTTCCTTGCATGTTACAGATTAACTGTATTAATTTAAATAACACATATATATATATATATATATATATATATATATATAAAATATTTCATATTATTACATGTATATATACATAAAAATTATATAAAACTAATGCTTTCTATTTATTTCTTTTTAGTTATCTAAAACATTTAAAATAAATTATGAAATTAAATATTATACACATATTTGATTATATATATTTTTTTTTTTATAGTTCATAAAGCACATAGGGAGGAATTGGAACAGGTATTACAGCTCTTAGAAAAAGTTTTAACACTTCTCCCTGAACTTCTTAATAGAAGATGGCAATGTCATAGTTTAGCAAGAATTTTGCAGAAGCTTTTACATCCTGGTAATAGTTGGAAACTTCGAAGAGAAGCTATAAGGTACATATTTGTAATAATATTATTATATAAAAAAATGTACTTCTATATAATGTATCTTAACATTTATAATTTTATAATTTTAGATACTTTATTTTGTGGTACCAAGCTCTTGGAGAAAATGCTCCTGATCATATTCATCAAATGTTTGCAAGCTTGATACCAGGGTTTCCACCCCAGCAACCATCTCCTTATAAATCTGAACGTAAAATAGATGGAAAAAAAGATAAACTTGCAAAAAATCTTATTGGTTGTGATGATAAAGACAAGAAAGAATTTTATGATACACAATTATCACAAAGTACTTTTCATGACAATGGTTCAAATCAATGTCCTGTCACTCCAGTTGACAGTGGACCTATTTTACCTCCACAAAGTGGAGAGAAGCCTCTTGATAATGAGACTGTTCGATTTTTAGAAGCATTACTTGAATTTATGGTTACTCAGGTATATCTATATATTTTGAATAACAATCAATGCAATATAATGCAATATAATATTATTAGCAAAAGAATGAAAAAATTTCTATTTAATGTGCAGGTTGTAAAGATAGAATGGAGAGATAAATCTTCACGACAGCACAAGACTTTTCAATTTTTATTAGAACGTTTTAAAGCTACATACCTTCGTCATATTTGTCCTGAGTTTGATGATAATTTTTCATTGTACAAACCGAATTTAGAGTTGCCTACAATGCGTAAACCAACGAATCAAAATCAGGATAATTATATATTATGTAAAGTTTCTTTGATTAAGTGGATTGCTAGTTTCACTCATATTGCTAGGAAAGATGCTCGTGTCGCACACCTTTCGCATAGGTATTTTATCAATATATATTAATAGTTTATGAATATATTGAATTGATATAAATATTTTTATTTTAGCACAACACCAAATGAAGAAAATACAGAACCAGAACTTCGTCGAGTTTCAGTTACTCAAAATGTTGCTGAATCATCCTTATTATCACCTGAATCAAATGTATCTCACCAAGAAAATCAAAATCAGGAAGATAATACTATTTCAGCATTTACTCTTGTTAGAGAAGTTCTGTATGGAAATAGAGATAATGTGAATTTTGTACATGAACTATATAGACAAGCCTTTTTGCTGGACTTTAATCATGCTGGTGCTATAAGAAAGGCTATAGCTGTTTATAAAGATTGGATTCAAATGAATGTAAGATTTTAATTTGTAATTTTTAAAAACATTATAATATTTATTTATTTACTTTTTAATTTAATTATATTTATTTATTTACATATTTTATTTTAGGAATTACCACCATTCATGTTAGAACCATTGGATAGTCATAAAGAAAGAGATTTAGAAGAAAATTCAAAAAAAGATATAAACGATATCGATAAAAGTCCTTCTGAAAGCTATCGTCAAACAAGATTAAGAAATGATTCTTATCTCGGTGCTATACACAGAGAAAATTTATTTATAAGAGCGGGACTACAAAATGTTTTACAAGTATTTATTACACAAGCTTCTAATGTTTTTTTCTTAGAAAATTCTAGACCAAACGCATCTCTTACATTACTTGAAGAACAAACGGATAGTTGCAAAAGAGTTTTAAACGTATATCGATATGTCGTAATGAATTCTCGATTAGAACCGGCTACTTGGGAACAGTTACTTAGGTGCATATCATCAAAATTTTGTTTTTATTTTTTAAATAACAAATAAAAGCACAATATCTTTACGTGAATTTATTATAATATTTTTTAGAGTATTATTACAAATAACATCTCTTGTTTTAAATGAGAAATCTTCTCGACGTAAAACTCAAGAAAGCATAGGTGGAAAACTTGCTCCTGCTATATTTCAAACTTTAATTGTTACGTGGATTAAGGCCAATTTAAATGTTGTTATTTCCACACAATTATGGGATCAGTTTTTGGAAGTATTAACATCTTTAACACAATGGGAAGAATTAATTCGAGAATGGGCCGTAAGTATAATTAAAATTTACCATAAAAATTTAATATTCATATTATTTAAGATTTAATATTATTTATATTTATATTATTTTTAGAAAACCTTAGATACTTTGACAAGAGTACTTGCTAGGCACGTGTATAACTTAGATTTAAACGATTTACCATTAGATAGATTGAGCGAACAAAAAACTAAAAAGCGTCGTGGTGTAGGAAGTAGAGCTGCTTCCACTGGAAGTGTTCAACCACCACGTAAAGGAAGTGTCGATCAAGATAATAATACCGTATCTAAAGAAAATGTTTCGGGTAAGAAATATTAAGATGATTTTCTTCTTTAAGTCTTTGATTTATTATTTAAAAAAAAATTGAAATATTTATTGATAACAGATCATCCGATGCGAGATTTAAGGAAAATACGACCTCTCCCTCGTAGTGCAAGCGATAATACAATATACAATGGAAAAGCACGTACGAAGCTTCATAGGAATCGTACACATACTGTACATAGTGGTATTCCTGGTAAGTCTATTTATTGAAGATCAAACTCTTAAGTTTTTTATTTGTATAATTTATAGTTTAATAGTCTCTTTTATTTAGTAGTGCCATCTATGCTGCTGATAATACGTTTAATTTATTTATAACTGTCTCTTTTTTTTGCTTTGACATTGATTTAAAAATAACTAATCTAGCGTCTGCCAGACAATTTCATTTTATATATCTCTTTATTTTTTATTCTCGATATTCGCGATATTTTTTTTATTCATGTTTTTTCTTGATTTTAGTCAGTAAAATATTGTTCAAATTTATTTTATTTTCGATACAAACATTTCTACCAGTGGTTGTGGCCTATTTCTGTATTAAGTATAAATAAATTTCCACAGTACTTCCCCTATCAATAGAGCAAGATATGGCCCGATTACTGTCAAATAGTGCTACATCGTCATCAGCAACTGGTCGGAAAATGTTACCAAACAGACGTGCTAAATCTTTGGATAGCATTATTATAGTCGATAGCGAACCACCATCACCGCGTTGTCCTTCTCCAACACCGAGCAGCGGAGTTGATAGCAATAAGGATAGTCCGATACAGATAGAAAATATTGACGGCAGTAGTATCGGTAAATATATTATTTGTTGCTCTTTGATATTTATATCAAAATATGAAAATATAATTTTTAATTGTAATAACAATATGAATACTTCTATAATGTGTATATTTTATAATTTTATAAAATATAAAATATCTTTTTTATATTTTCTTTTATTTTTATAAAAAATCATAAATATACATAATATTAACAGTAAAATATTTTATTTAATGATGACAATAATAAAAATTATAATAATACATTGTTGTATTCAATATGTTTTACTTATATTTTTTTAAATTAATGAAATTATTTATATGAGAAATATTTTCTATTTATAACATATTTATAATTTAAATTTAAAGTATTTTCGTATTATTTGCATGTTTTCATTATTTTTATAATATATCTATATTTGATTACTAATAAATTATAAATAGTTTTGACCAAAAAGTTTTTAAGAAATAATTTACTTTTATCAATTGTTTTTATTCTTATCTTATATATAATTTTGATTATGAACATTTATATAGTATTTTTATTATTATATTCCTTTTTTTTCTTTTTATTAACTTATAGATACGAACGATGCATCAGAAAGGAGATCTGTTATGGCTGGAGGTGGTGTTCGTGGATGGTTACCTGATGTCGCGGTCGTATTGTGGCGTCGTATGTTATCAGCATTGGGAGATGTAAACAACATTCAAGATCCTACTCTTCATGGACAAGTTATGGATTATCTTGTTCAACTTACGCAGACACTTATAAAAGCATAGTATCATATACTTTAATATATTTATATCCATATGTTTTAATATTTTATATCATCATTAATATTTTTATATAATTTTTAGATTCGCTTGAATCAAGGTGTATCTGGAGATAATCAGGCAACTCCACCAGCTCCAGAACTTATACCTCCATTGACAGTCATTGCTCCATGGTGTTTCAAGGTTGACATTAATTTTCTAAATTAATATTATATATTTTTGCATTATTTTGCATTAGTATAAAATAATGCTATTAAAATATCATGTAATTAAATTTTTAGGCGATACAGCTTCCTAGTCAATATGAAGTTGGTAAATTGGCAGCCTATCGTTTGATCTGTCTTTTAACAGTTCAACCACAAGATATTAATTTACCAAAACAACATTTAACTCTTTTTTATCGTGCAGTTCATAGTGGCATTGTTAGTAATGATAATAAAGTATTACATGTACTGGTTAAATATACCGGTCCTAGATTATTCAGTTTGAATCTTCCTGGATCTAGTCTTTTAATTTTGGATTATATTCATGCTGCTAATGTAATACTGAGTACTCAAGACATTGAGGTATTATATAATAAAATTTTATAATAAGTTAGTAAATGTTATGTTAGAATTTTTAATTATAAATTAAATTGTAAATTATAGGCACCAAGAACTGAAGCTGTATCAATAATTGGATCATTACTGTCATTACCGGCTACTACAATTAAATTACCTGTATTGCAACCTACTGCAACTGATATTGTGACTATGACATGTCCAGATGCAAAAGTATTAAAATATAATAATTATTAACTTACATTAAATTATTAAAGATATTTGATACAAATTTTATTTTAGGAGCATATAATCACGATCCTTTTAAAAAGTTGTAGACGAGAACCAACTGGTATTGCAAGATGCATAGCTCTTTCAAGTATTGCTATGTTTATATATAGAGAATTGTGTTATAAAAATCAGCATTCAAGGATTCCAGAAGCTGTTACTGTTCTTCTTTTGGCACTTAAAGTAAGTATTGAATTCATTATAGATAAATGGTTTTAGAATAATTTGAAGAATAATTTCTGTGTCAATTTTCTTTAATATAAGATAAATTGCATGTTATAAAGTATATATAATTATTTTATAGTTGTTAATATATTTTTTATTTGGGTTATATTTTTAGTTAAATAGTGAAAACTATTATTTATAGTATATTGTTAAAAATAGTATATATGTAATAATGGTAGTGAGAAATTTAGCATCTCTTCCACTAAGTCTGATTGACAGCGGATACAACGAGCAAAGCGTCGCAGAGCTGGTTTCTATTATCCACTAATGGATCAGGTAGTTTTTCTATAATTAACTTGTATCAATTTCTTATTATGTGTTGTTACAGTATTTATCTGTCATCTGATGTCTTCATGTCTGTTAGGAGTGTCATCAACGTTGCATGGTGTACTGCTAAGTTATATGTGTAAAAACGTCTAGTAATAGTTTGTTCTTAATTTATTATTTTATACATTACAGTGATTTATAGATATTCATAAATATAACTTTATTTTTCTTTAAATGCTTCAGTTCATCAAGAAATATGTATATAAAATTTTTCAAAATAAATTTTTTAATAGATTGAATCAACTTGGAGGAAAAAGATTTTAATATCAGAGAATGAGAATCACTCTATTATATGTGTTACTCATTAACTATTTCCTGCATAATACTAATTAGAATGAAATCATAAAAAATTAAAAAATTCAATACAAACAGTATTTTAATTAACAAAATTTTTTTTTTTATTTTATAGGCTAGTCATGCTACTGTTGCTCAAGTGGCATGTGACTCTCTTCTATTATTATGTGATAAAGCAGACATCTTGTTAGAATTATATCCAAATGTGCCATGTAAAATAATTCAAGTAAGTTTTGAAGAAACCATTTTAAAATTCGATTGATATATGTATCTATTTTATTAATATATTTTAGATTTTATCGGAAACACTTGGATATATGAGTACTCGAGAAAGACGCGGTCCTTTGACGATATCAATGTTGTTTTGTTTAGGTGAATGGGCTATGCATCTTGGTCCATCCGTTTTATTACGTGTATTTCAAGAAAAACCTCTCTTAATGACCTTATTTACAGTTAGTAACATAATAAAGATTTGTATAAATTTAATATATAAAATTTTTGTACTTAAATAGTTAATATTTAATTTAAATTATCAAATTTAAATATTTATTATATTATTATTATTATTATTATTATTATTATTATAATATTATATCAAACAAATATCAAAAATATTACAGGTTTTGGATAACATAGTACAAGATAAAATCGATAAAGATGCATCACAAACAAATAAAAATGAAGATGAAGATGATGATTTTGATCCTAATATTACTTTGGATAATTTAGCTGACGAAGTGTGTGCAAAATCACCTCGACGAGGCAATATTCAGTCTGTTCAATTAGCAGCAAAGATGGTAGGATCTAATTGAATTTTTTTTAAATAAACATAAATATGAATTAAATTTTTTTCTAGGTAATGATGCATTTAATAAATCATTTGGGGCATTTTCCAATGGGCATTGGAGCTGCACGATTATCTTCATTAGTTGTTGAATTAGATGATGTACCAGGAATCGATGGAGATGAACTATCTTCTGCAATTTTTCATGCACCAAATATACAATTGTTAATGTTATCAAATTCTGTAATAATGTCACTTGTTGAATTAGCAGCATTAGATGCACCTGGAGGAGGTGTTACTGCAGGATTAACAACAGCACCATCATTAGTAAGGGTATTATTGCGAGATCTTGCAGGAAAAGCATCTTGGGATAGTTCTATTTTATATAGTCAACCATTTATCGACAATGATGTGCCGGTAGCATTTACAAAACATGGTAATAAAAATATATAAAAATTGTATTATGTATTCAATATGTTCAATTATAGTATTAATTAATATTTTTAGTTGAATGGAAAACAAAAATACCTGGAGAAGATTTAAGCAGTGTTATAACATCTCAAATTTGTACACCTCGACATACAATAAGGCATCGTGAACCTCATATATTGCCTACGTTTGCAAATGCCGCAAGTGATATGGATAATTTAGATGATGTAATTTTAATGCTTTAAAATTATTAATATTTATTAATTTAATATTTTTTTTTTAAAATATTAATATTTATTAATTTAATATTTTTTTTTTAAAATATTAATATTTATTATTAATATTTTTGTATTAATTTCGTTTTTTTTTTTAGCTCTTACAATATATAGGATATACAAGTCCAGAAGTATTAACTAATCCAGAAATAGCTCTAAATGCACCTGCTAATCCACCACAAGGTCATTATCTTGAAAGTGAAACCATTGCCACAATTCTCAGCCAAAGAAATGCTGAACAAGAGCATATCAACAATTGGAATCAACACATTAGGTATATTGGCATTAAATAATATTTATAATATTTAAATTTATTCATGTTTTTTTTTAGTATGTGTGCATCAGCAATAAGCCCACCACCATGTCGTCCTCCTCCAGCGCCGTTTCATCACTGCCGTCTTTTGTTTTCACACTTGGGTTTATCTGGATGGGAACAACGTAGAAAATTGCATTTATTATCCAAAAACGAAAAACTTTTACGAGAATTACGAAATCTTGATAGTCAACGATCTAGAGAAACACATAAAATAGCAGTGATTTATGTTAGTCAAGGACAAGAAGATAAAAATTCTATATTAAGTAATATCACTGCTAGTAAAGAATATGAAAACTTTATTGCAAGATTGGCGTGGGAAGTTGAACTTGAATCACATACAGGTTTTCTTGGAGGTCTTGTACCTGGAAAAGCATCCGGAGTTACAGCACCATATTTTGCAACATCTTTTACAGAAATTCTTTTTCATGTAGCAACAAGAATGCCTTCGGATAGTCCTGAGAGTTTATTACAAAAGGTCAGTCTTATGAAAATTTATGAAAAAAGTATATTATATAAGATATTTCAAATTTTTTTTAGACACGACATCTTGGTAATGATGAGATTCATATAGTTTGGTCTGAACATTGGAGAGATTATCGTCGAGATATTATACCAACTGAATTTTGTGATGTTTTAATAGTAATTTATCCATTACACAATAAATTATATAGAATTCAAATTTCTCGAAAGCCAGAAATTCCATTCTTTGGACCTCTCTTTGATGAATGTATTGTTGAAGATAAAGTTTTACCTGCATTAGTAAGAACAACAGCATTGGCAGCAAGTAGAGCAAAACGATCTACACTTACATTATATCAACATTAGTAAGTGTTATTTTTATTTTGCTATTCTAATATTAATACTATATATATTTATCAATAAAAAATATTTCAGTTATGAAGAAAGAGCGAGATCTATTGATACTGTTATGAGGAACCACAAAGAAGCTACTACATTTGAAGAGTTTACAGCTAATGTATATTCACCAGTACAGCCACCAAGTCCATTTAGTGGAGCTTCTTCTATATCTGGTTAGTTTTTATATTTTAAAATTTTTTTTTAAAAATATATATTTATAAAAATTCTTTAATTAGAAAAAATGGTTGTAATTAAATTCCAGTCATAATTTTTATTTTTATGAAATGTTAAATTTTTTTTATTCTATAGATGTTATGAAGAAGTTATAATTGAAAATTTAATTCTTTTTAATAGTTTTTGCATGAATTTAGATACCAGTTATTATTATTATTATTATTATTATCAATATCACACTATCAGGATCTACAACAAGCGTGCAATCCACAGCATCGTCAAACCTCGCAGCAGCGCTTATAGATTCACATCAGGGTCGATCTGGTCTGCGAAGTTCTTCAGCGGCAAGCAGTGATAATCGCGCGAATAGAGGTGACTAATTCAGTCCACTAACCCCCACCCACCTTGTAACACCACCCAACAAGGTAGTATTATAATTTATTTATTTTTTTCTTTGCTATTTTTCCAATATTTGTCGTTTCTATAAAGTATATTCTGTTTATTTTTTTTTTTTTTTTATAGTTACCTTGTAGTAATTTTATGTTATAATATGTTAACAACCATGCAGACTTACACAATTTTTAAGTTTCATTTAATGAACTCCAATATATCTTGCTTAAAAAAAATAACAATAACTATATTTTTATATTCCATAATGATATTATACATTTTGTAATTTATTAAAATGTTGATTTACACCTTATTAATATATATATATATATATTAGTATACATACATATACATATTTCTTTTTAAGAAAAATTAAAATAATTTTCTTTTAATAAAAATTAACTGAGGATAAATATATTTTTTTTAAATTATTCTTTATTTAATATTCGTATGTTTTTTAATACTATTTTTGTTTAACAGTCTTACACAATTTATTCAGAGGTAAAATTTCCTTTTTAAATACATATTAGATATAGATCAAAATATACTTTATTACATTCATGCTATATTACATATGTTATTTCATTAATGATGCTTTATAGATTGAATTGTACAATGCATGCATATATTCTTAAAAGTTTATTATAAGAGGATTTTTTTTAAATTTTTGTATATTAATATTTTGAAACTTAATAAATGAATTTATAAAAATGAAAAAAATATCTACGAATTAATTAACTTTTTAATATAATATGTGTATGGCATTGTGCATTGCAAGTAGTTTTTGTTACTTATAATTATAAATAAGTATGCTCATTTATAAATATAGATGTGATATTTCTATCACATTACAAAAATTAAATGTAAATCTATTTTATTTCAATTTTATATAAAAAATAATGCAAATAATCCAATATTTTTCTAAAATTTTTCTAAAATTTACAAAATTTTATTTATATGCAAAGAAAGTAGCATAGACTAATTTTTTAAATTATATATTATTTTTTAGCAAGTTGCACGTTAATTTTTTATTCCAATATGATAATATATTTATATAACAAATTTATAATTATTATAATACAATTATCTTCTATATGACTTCTAATTACAAATATTTAACTTCAATCATAACAAGTTTATTGGTTTTATTTCCAGTTTCTGATGGGAGCAGAGTATGGTTTAGTAATGATACCCCTGACAGTACAGCACTTCATGGAATATCTCCCAGACCTGTGAAAAAGATGTCATTTAAAACTGGACCGAAACAGAGAGCGAATACTCAACCCACGCCTCCCGATAGTCCAAGATATAAATAAGGAGTTTTGTATCAGTATCATAAAAAAAGAACATTTTTTGCACAAGTGGTTGTTTGGGCATATCCTAGTTATTGTAATTTAAAAATTCTTTAGAATGCTATGATATGTTACAATAACAAAAAATGCTAGGCCACTGTTTTTATGCATTGAAAAATAGTACGTGCATAAGAAAAATAATGGCAGATTTAAATATTTCACTATTTTAAAATGACAAAAGAATTCAATGGGCGTCGAACATCCGATTAGTCTTAGCGTTTTCTGTTTTCCGTCCTTAGATTTAATTTTTATATTAAATGTACAGATCGTTGTTTATTTGTTGCAACGGAAATATTAATTTATTGGAACGTAAATATATGAAAAGATTTAATGGATTGTAGGTAATACAATAGTAAAATATTTGTTATATATTTTAATTAGTGTCACATGACAACATTTTCATTGTACAGTACTTTCGTAAGATCAGTTTACTCTTGTACTTGAATAAGTAAGCTTATATAATTAATATTGATTAAAGCTTCTATCTTAATTTATATCGAAGATAACGAATGTCCTCGATGTAACACGATTCTCGATGTTATATATATACATGCCTTGATATAAAAAAGTTATTTTATTTCTTGTAATGTAGTAAGATGAAAAAAGTGAACATGATTACCATATTATCATAAAATACGTCTATATGGATGTTAAATAAGAATCAAATGTTATTTTTTAATAACAAAGTTTTATGAATTACAATACGAATATCACATCTCTTAGATACTCGATAAGTTATATTTCATCTGAATGTTGATAAAATTTCGGATTGACATCTCTTGAATTTTAATGATGATAATTAACTGCAATCTTTTAAAAAAAAATCTATTAATGTATTACATTCCATACAAATGATCTTTTCTATATATTTTCTCCATAATTTCAATTAAATTTTGATTATATCTTTATGGATAATTAAAACATTCCATACATATTTTATATAATATAATTTGACAACCACAATTCTTAAAATAAAATAAAAATACAGAAAAATTATTTTAGTTCGTGTACATTGTATAAAAGAAATTAATTAATAGAAAAAATCAATTAGGGAACAGTTTTTGTTGTTAGGTACACGTATTTGGTGCTTTATGATATTTGTAAAATAGAAATATTTTAAATACTGTGTCAAAACGTATTATTCTGAGTAATAAAATTGTAAAAATATAAAACAAGAAAAAAAAACAAAAAAAAAAAAATGAAACGAAATCGAAAAGAATTTTGAAAGTAAACGAAATAATTTAAAAATGAATATGAGTATTGAATATCAGTAAGTTTATTTGCTTCAGAAAAGATTTATCTTGAACACAGTGATAATAATCAAAGTATTAATACCAGTCGTCGCTGTCGATAAGTAAACGAAATTTTAGAGAAAAGATTATATTATATTGTGGTGAATATATTGAATACCATATTCAGATGTTGAGATTGTAATAAATATACATTTCAAGTTTTTTGACCATTTTGAGGATTATCCGATAAACCGCATTCGAATGTGTAGGTATTTAGCAACGAAGTTGTAGGTAAATAATAATTACCAATATGCAGACCATGGCCAAAGCAGCATTATTTTTTCACTAATTTATAACAAAGTAGATTGAGAAGAAAAGCCGTGTGTATATGTATTGTACATAAATTGTTAAGTACGTGAATGACGTTGAAGTCATTGAATGGAAATTATTCTCTGCGAAACATGGTATTGCTATGTTATTGAAAAAAAAATTGATTTATATATATATATATAAAAGAGAAAAAAACTTATTACAATCTTGCGTAAGAATGCTTTTACAAATCGTATTTAAACACATTGTATTTAATTATCTATCTTTATTAGTGTCATTATAAAAATGACTCACTATTATTTATATTATAAATATACAAATTACCGTTAACATTATTAGCGCAACACTAAACTATTTTTCTTACTGGATAATTACGCTACATTTTTAAAATTAAATTTATCAATTATAAGCTGTAAGAAAAAAAGAAGAACTTCGAAGAAATATTTCTGTAATAGTTAATATTGTAAAGCTTATTTTGTTGAAGTAATTGAAATTAGAATTTATATTACTAAAATTAATTTGTTCTATCTATAAGTTTGTTATTTGTTTGTTAATTTTTTTTTTTTTACAAATTGACATGATCAAATTATCTGTGTGTAAAAATTATTAAAATCACTTATTATTCATGCAAAATAATTTAAATCATACAAATCTTTACTTAAATGAATATCACATTGTTTTTTGGTGATTTAAAACGGAGACATGTACAAAAGGTACGAATTTGATTCGTTATTTATATATCGATATAAAGCAGAGTTAATATATACTATATATATATATATAGTATATATATATATATAGTAATTATTTCGTACGATTCGGAGGAATATTATATGTTATCCTCTAATTCAATTTTTTTGTCAAACACAGAATTGCGTAGATATTTTCTTGTTCGTTAAAAAATAAAAACAAAATTGAAATTGTTTTAAATCATTAGTCTAATGGGAACATCATTGAAATTTATGATAATTAAACAATTTTGTAGTGCCATTTTGCGGCTCCTAAAGTAATAAATAGAATTTCTGAAAATTTTAATAAAATTCTATACAATCTATATTACAGAATTCGAATTCATTAAGAACATTTATAAAATTTAGTAGCAATATAGAACATAGTAATTAAATAGAAAAAAATGAAATTATACGTTATGTAATTTTTTTGTAGAAATTAATATTCGGAATTGACTTAATATATGATTCCTTTGTAAATTCGTTATCCAAAGATCTAACATCGTACTGATTGTACACATTTCTGCGATGGAATGTACATTTTATTGCACAATAAAAATATGATGATCAATTTCAAAAAACTTTACATAACTTTGCATAATTTTAAATAAAAAAATGATATAAAAAATTTAATTTTAATTACTTGAAATTGAAATTAGTAAAAATTTAAATTTGAAACAACGCTCTTTGTAGTTCTCCATACTCAACGATAGAGGTAGATTAGTAATCATTTCATAAAATGGCTGCCATCAGGTATAGAGTTTATTTGTAAAGTCTCAAATTGACAAAAGCATTCATTTTTAAATAATCAAAAGTATCTTACGTTGTGCTTTTTATAAGAACGTTCCATAAATAATCTTTGATGCATAAAAATTATTTTTATATCGTGGTTTTTCGAATGTAGTCGTACGTTATTGTGTGATTTCACTAAAACAGAGCGCGGAAGTACAAAAAAGCGTACGTCAAACTATCAAAGAATCCTTATGTCAATTTATTTATAGCTATAAGCGTTGATGAATGTCTGAGAGTGATACTTACGATTCGGCGGACGAATATACAAGCCTAATGGACGGTCACGTCGCGGAATCTCGCACGGACGATTTGGGCTTGGTCACTGGTCGAAAAAGGCGTTCGCGTATTAGTAACGAAGAGGTACTTTAGTATTATCGTATAATCAAGTATTAATATATTAATATTAACATTTATATATACATAATTTAAAATAACTCGAAAAATTTTATGTATTTGATAATGTATAAAAAATTATAGATTGAAAATGGAGTTCCTGAGGTTCATATTCAAACACCAGGTATATCAAATAATGCAGGTTCAGGTAGAAGAGGTACATTAAGTAGTAGTGTCCAGGGTAGATCAAGAAATTATAGAGATGAAGAAGAAGAAGAATTAAAATATGGAGCAGCACATGTTATTAAATTATTTGTGCCTGTATCTCTTTGTATGTTAGTTGTAGTTGCCACAATTAGTTCTATAAATTTTTACACAACCAAAGGAATGTATTTGTAAGTATTTTAAAATCTTTTATGTTCTATAGAATTATAATTTTTTATTGAAGTAGAATAATATTTGTTAAATATATTTTCAGAGTATACACTCCATTTCATGAAGATAGTGCTGACACAAGTACAAAGGCTTGGCAAGCAGTTGCCAACTCTTTAATACTAATGAGTGTCATTGTATTTATGACTGTGATACTTATTGTTCTATATAAATATAAATTTTATAAAGTAATCCATGGATGGTTGATAATAAGTTCCTTATTATTGTTATCTATGTTTTCTATGTTATATTGCGAGTAAGTATTATAACTTTATAAATTATTTTTTATATTTTTTTTAATTTAAAAAATATCTTTTGCAGACAAGTATTAAAAGCATATAACATTCCAATGGATTTGTATACATTAGGTTTAGTTTTGTGGAATTTTGGAGTAGTTGGAATGATATGTATACATTGGCAAGGTCCTTTACAGTTACAACAAGCATATCTTATTTTTATCTCTGCTCTAATGGCGCTTGTTTTTATTAAATATTTACCAGAATGGACAGCGTGGGTTGTACTTGGTGTTATTAGTATTTGGGGTAAATAGGTTTATTTTTAAGTATAAGCATGTTGTAAATAAAATATAAGTTTTTATAATTTTTTATTCAGATTTAATTGCTGTATTAACACCAAAAGGACCTTTAAGAATACTTGTAGAGACTGCGCAAGAGCGAAATGAATCTATTTTTCCTGCATTAATTTATTCTTCAACAATTATGTATACAGCTACAATGACTTATGCTGGATATGTACAAACAGCAACAATGACTACTAATGATACTGCTGCTAGTGATAACACAACATATACTATGAATAATCAAACAAATAATCAAAATAATTCTACATCTGGAGATGCAGAAGAGGGTGGATTTACACCTGAATGGATAGATACACATGGTAATAAATAAATTTTTGCTATTTTATATTTAATATTTTGATGATCTTATATAATATTTTATTATTAGGTGATCGAGGAGCAAGACGAGCACAAGAAGTACGCGAAAACACCTTGTCTTTGACAGAAAGATCAAGACAAGATAATCGTGTTGCACGTGAATCACAAGGACAACAAGTCCCAATTACTGAGGAGGAACGAGGAGTGAAATTAGGTCTTGGTGATTTTATATTTTACAGCGTTTTAGTTGGGAAAGCATCTAGTTATGGCGATTGGAACACTACATTGGCTTGTTTCGTTGCTATTCTTATTGTACGTATTTCATTATTTATATCTTATGTTAAAATAATAAAAATTTTATTATGGATTTATTATTTCAGGGACTTTGTTTAACATTATTATTGCTGGCTATTTTTAAGAAAGCATTGCCAGCATTACCGATCTCTGTTACATTTGGTTTAACATTTTATTTTGCCACGAGAGTAATTGTTGCACCATTTGCAGATAAATTAGCGAGCGAGCAAGTGTTCATTTAACTGTAGGTATATATACATATAATAAGCATTATATTCATAATTTATTACAAAAGGATAGTGCCTATTCATATATTGATCGTCTAGCTTTTATATTTCGTTTAAATTCGTCGTTTGTAATTTGTCATTTATAAATTTATATCATGGATCATCATGTGACATGGTACAAATCAAGATGAAAATGTGCATTATAAAAACTGGATGATCCAGTATTTTTTAATAATAATAAGTTTCGTTATTGAACAATTACATGGAATAGAAATCTAGTATGTCACAAAAAATGCTCAAGATAAATTTACATTTGTAAGATGAAAAACAAAGATAATAAATAATAATTGTATTTATCTGATATCTATTGCATGTTAAATGTAGAATAATATTTAAAATCCTTGACAATTTTTAATTTTTTTATCAATATTTAGGTTTTTTATTTTTTATTATAGGTTACAAGAATATTAATCGGACATAATTAAATTAATCGAGCTATAACAATTTATTATGTGTCTTTACATTTAGAGAACATAGATCGAGTATAAAAAAAAGCGGTTTATAATCATTTATTTATTTTTTTTTTTTTCGGAAATTGTATGAAAGATGAGGTATAATGTTTATCTAAATAATTTGCTAAATGTATAGACCGGCTACAAATTACTAGTACCACTAGCCGTTCAGGACAATTCCTCGGGGTTTGAAATCCGTTTGTACACAGCCATGAAATACGTGTCATTCATCATCAATCATTTGATTATTCATTTCAATGACAATACGTATTGCTATAAATTTCATTCGATACTAAACAACAAGGATTTAAGTATAAGCTTTGTTAATAACATTCTTGTTACTCAGAAAATTCAAGGCAAAATGATCTGACTGTATAATAGAAAAATGCGAGTTTTTTTTTTTCTTTTTTTTTTTTTTTACTATAATAAGAGAATTCTCGAATTTGAAAAGCATATATCTTTTTCTTTTTTTTTTTTTTATCGAGAAGCAGTTTCATAAGTAGAGCGGAAACATTTTGCCGAGAATAATCGATAATATCAAAGTTAGCATTTACTAACAATTCTTTCATTGCCATAAGCATTACATAACGATTTCAAGTTAACTTTAACGTTGCTGTTTCTTTTCTTCTTTACAAACGAAATGCAGTATATATGTATATACAATATATATATATATATACATATATATTATATATAAATTCCCGGAATCGCGCGCACGCACACGCGGAAGATTTTTAACAGCGATATGATTATTTGCACTTCGTAAAATTATGATAATTCAATAAGTTTATAACTACATACTAGGAGGAAGTTCATTAATTTTTTTCTTGTATTCCTTCTAATATCCAGTCAATTTTCAGTCACGACGATGTGTAAAAGACGCTTTTTGACAAAAAAATAAACGCGATCATTTATGAAATCTAATTATTATCACGAGCATAAACGCTCGATCATGGTCACTGTGATTGTGCGCACAACAAATTATCCTTATATCGTGCGTATTTTGTAACAATACTGATCTAGCTTTATATTTATTAGCAATAGACGCGAGTTTTAATGAAATTAACAATTCGCTAGAAAAAGCAAAAAAGGTACACTTGGAAAATTGTAAAATTCTAACGGGAGAAAAACATTAGGAAAATATTTGCAACTCGTAACAAGTAATCATACATAATTTCAGCAATATCACTTTAATAAGCAATATCTTTCTTAATAGAATCTAATAATTTGAAGATTCGCTAGTTGCTTATTTAAATATAAGTTGCAAAATATTTTTTTCTATTCTCTAATGATAAAGAATAAAACAAATATCAAATATATGATATATATATATATATCAGTCTTATAAACAATAAACTTTTGGAGACATATTTTGGTAAATATATAGTAATAACTGTAAAAAGTGGTAATTATATTTTGCTAATATTTTCCCCACTTTAGCTTTTTTCCAGTTCATCGATATAAAAAATACATAACAAATTATAAATATTTCCTATGCGTCCACTTGAATTTGTTCATTCTTCTTCGAGAGAATCATGTGTGCTTTTTTCTTAATTGTTTAACTTGTTCCATATTTGCTGCTTTCGAACGTTCCACGCCTGAAGAACGAACTAAATTCTAGCAGTGATTGCTTATCTATGTTGCTTAAGTTGCCGTTGTACTTGTAAAGAGATTCACAGTGCGGCAATTCTGAGCAGACTTGAATCAGTCGTCGTAAATATTCTTCTAATCGTTTTCTACGTTGCCGTGCCACAACCTCATATCTTGGGAAAACTTGACGAGGTGGAAAGCGTATTGCTGCTACCTTTATAATTAATAATTAAAGCGTATAAAATCGCTACTATCAAATCTTTTTCTTTATGAGATATAATTTAATAAATAATAAATTTTAAAAAGTCTTACCTTGCTACCATACTTCTGTCGCATAGAAATATATAACTCTCGAAATCTTCTGTATCTACGTAAAAGCGTCCAGCTATCATCCTGAGCCACAACACGTACTTCATATTCGTAATGACTGGATGTGCCAGCTCCGCGTATTACATAAGAAGGTATACTAACAATCACGTTAATTACACTGTCGTAATCGGCATCATTTGCTATCAAAGATGGCAGAGATCTCGTGATAGTTAAGGAATATGGACTACTCAAACGATCACCTCGATTTTGACTCTGAAAGAAATATAATATATTTATATATGTATAACAAGCTGAAAATTGATTTCAAAATTCTAAGAATACTTGAAAACCAATTACCGTTAAATATACTGTTGAATATCCTCTTCCTGATGATATTCGAGGTGCAACTGATTCCGACAAATTCTCCTCATTAGTATTAGGCCTGTGATTCCTGAGAATTGGAGATCGCGTTGTAGCCAAAGTCAATAATGTAGCCGAATTAGTCGTGGATTCAATATCACCGCACGTTATAGTTTCTACACTTTGTGTACGATCATTTATATCACTGGCTAACAATCTATCATCGCACTGTGACTTAGATTGTTGCTTGAGATTTTTTCGTTCATCTTCTAATAATGAAACTTCTAATTCAATTTGTTGCTTTTGAAGATCTTGTAAGATTGCAATTTGTTTGTTTAAATCTTCTTTAGAAGGCGTATTGGCCTCCAGACACCTCATCACCATCATTCGTTGACGAGCGATTCTTTGGTTCAATCGTTTCATTGCTGGATTTTGTTGCACTGGCGATTCCAGCGAATCTTCAGGAATATCTTCTTCCATAATAGAATTTGTTGGAGATTTTGATTCCGTTTTTTCACTAACGCTACCATTACATTGTTCTATTGATTTAATTGTATCTATTGAAGATTTTCTATTCAAATTTACCAAACTTTTGCTTTCTGCTTCACATATTTTAGCCCTATTATTCTCCAAATGAACTTCTGGCGAAACTTTTTCTAATTCCTTTTGTTTCTCATTTGATGACTCCTGTGATTCTTTTGTTTCTGAATCTTCGAATTCAGGAATTCGAAGTTCAGGAGAATCAGCCGCAGCTGTATGAAAAGTATCTGCTGTATCTATGGAACTTGGAATATCTTGTGGCAGTAAATTCAAAGCAGAAGCTATTTGAAGTTTTCTATTGCATGTATTATCAAACATCTGGGTATCTCCATTTTGATGAATTTCATCACCGCTTAAAGAACAATCATTTGAAAAAGCGGGTAATGCACGCTTTAAATTTAACGAGAGACTTTGTTTTCTTCTCAAGATCTCCTGCAATTGTTCCTGACTTCGTTTCGCGAGTAACAATTTTTTTTCTGTACTTCCTTCTCCCTCTAACTAACGATAAAAATATTCTATATTTAATGATAAGAAAAAAAAAATTAATGACTATTGTTATTAATTTTTACCTCTAAATTAAGCATATATTTTTGTTTTTTAGCTATCTCAATTAACTCTTCTTCCATTCTATCCACCTTGCACTGGTGTTCATTGAGGGACTTTACCTTATTTTGCAGTTCAGTTTCCAAAACAGCTAATTCTTTTTTCTAGAAGATAGATTTTTAGACATGAATTTTAATTTTTGATTTTAATGTAAATTTTATTAACTTCAGAAAATAGACAACTATTTCTTTTAAATCTTTTTATAAGTTTGATTTCTTTTTATTAAATTCAATTGATTTTATTCATATTTATAATTTACAAATCCATGAAAGAACTTTGCTTAAGAAAGAATTATGCATAACTTCTAGAATCAACTCGTATATTAAAATTATAATTGAACCTGAAAATAGATATAGTTTAAGATTCACTTACATGATGATTAACAAGCTCTCTCACCGCGTCAACGCATTTATCATCGTTCAAACTTGACCAAGATTCTGGCAAACTGCCGTCACTGCCAGCACCGTCATCCGTCTGAAATGGTACATTTTTCTTTCTGAACTGAAAAACTACGAATCTTTGTCTTTATGTTACTTCATTACAATACTTTCCACACAATTGAAATAAAAGAACTGAAGAAACGAATAAATTACGGGTAATTAATAAAACAAAAAAAAAAAATAAAAAAAATAAAAAAATAAGTCAAGATGCAGAATTATATTGCATGCGATTACTTTCTTCTCTATTTCCCCTGTTTCTTTCAGTAGTTCGTGCCATCAAACTACGGACTACACGTGCCACATATTATGCCGAATTTTCCTTTCTGTCTAGAGACTCTTACCTTCTCCCACCATTGATGAAATCTTTGTGCACGTTCGTGATTGCTCATGAATTCTTGAAACTGACGATGCTTGGACTGCAATGTTGTGCGCAGAGAGGCAACTTCCCTACATAAATTTTCTACCTAGTACCACACACACACAGATATCGATGCATTAACAAAAAAGATAACTGAAAACTTTATAGTTTAGACATTTTCCATTCTTTTTTTTTTCTTTTTTTATTTTTTATCATTATTATTAATATTTTTTTTTTTTTATGAAAGATGAATTCTAAGTAACAACAATGAAAAACAAAAAATTTTACAAATTATCATGTATACAGATATTTAATTATGAGATGTAAGAGACAAATAAATAAAAATAAAAATGAAAGCATGCTACTTTTTATGCATAATAGGGACTACATAATATTAGTTTATGTGAGAATTATTGATAAATTCAATTGAATATAAAATTAAGAATTAATGGTAAAAAAAGAAGAAATGAACAGAAATGAAATGAAATAATCGCGATAATACATTACCTTAATAATTCGGTTAGTTAGGTTTTTAAATCCAACATCAGCACTCGACAAAGTGCACGTGCGGACGTATCCCAACAAAATTGTTAACAAGATACACTGGGTTTGTTAATCGGGAGCGTTAATTCTCTCGACCATGTACATGTAACGCTTAATAGAATGTGTGAGATAGAATACAGATAACAGAAGTGTGCGTGCAATATTATATCGTGGAAGATCGAAGGCCAATTTTTGTAAGAAAAATTTATTAATCAACAGTATTCGTATATATATATATTATATATATATGTATATAATAACAACAGTTCTTTCTTCTTTCTCGCATAACAAACCCATATATATATATATAGACGTTTCTACAAAAAACAAGGCCAAATATGTACATAACACGTTCTTCTTCTTTTTTTTACTCTGTTCACTTAACAGTCGTCTACAAGGTACTTAACGTATAACATTCCACAGAATGCCATATTTGTCCGGCAATCATCTTGTCAACACTGGCACTTTAATCGTTCAGGCAACTTATCGCCAACAAGCTTTTCTATCGCTATTAAAAAAAATAAGCGTTAAAATCTCTACAGGCAGCTATCATCTGCGTGAAATTAGGCGCATTTTATATTAACCCGTAATAGAACCTGCATGAAAACGAAAAAGTATAATACAAAAAAAGATAGACATTTCTTTTATATATTATATATAAAAATTCAATTACATATTGGACAAATATTGTCCCATTAACAATGCAATTGTACATTAGTTACATTATATTACAATCAGGAGAAAATCCTGATATTAGACGCCATTCGTTGCTTTGAAGCACCTTTAAGCTTTTTTTTTTTAAATAAATTTCTATAATCTATATTAAATTGAAGTGGAAAACGTGATCATTATCAACGATAATTTTATAACACGTTTTTATATTTAAACTCCTGTGTTCAATGTTCAATGTGATTTTTTTCACGTGAAGATATGGATATGAATTAATATGATGTTTTTTTGCTATGTATCAATTTGATTGATACATTTTTTGAGGTCACATATTTAACGGACAAACGTGCGAGTAGATGATGATGTTGCCAGACAAGCAAATAAGGACACCGAGAGCAATAAGGACGAGGTAGAATTGATACTTGATCGAGATTACGTTCAAATCTGGAGACGGCGCATCCGAGTCACTTACTTGCGTCATTTCGTCCCGTCGCTCTTGTTCCAGGATGTGACGTCGCGTGCGCAACTCGCGTTGCCGAGATTCGAGAGCTGCTATGGCATCTGCCCATTCTTTCCATTGGGCACCCCATTCACGTTCCAACTCACGCTGCGCTCCTTCCAATGCCTCTCTTCTTGCGGCCCATCTTTCTTCTCTTTCTTCCTGTTCCCTCTATATAGGTTAATAGGAAAGATATTATTTTTAATGTTTTCTTTTCCTTTTTTTTTTTTTTTTTAATATTAATTTAAACACAATTTTTATAGAAAAATGATATTACATTATATTTAATATCTTAATAATAATATGAAGTATTCCCAGTTTCATTAGAGTAAGAAATATGTTTAATTAATCAATACAAACCTTGAAATCTTCTTTTTCCTTGATAAGAGCAGCTTTTTGCTGTTCCAGTTCTTCGAGCGCTCGCAGATCTTCGCTCGAATTTAAAAGGTTATCGCTAGAGGATGAAGCATGCAAATCCGAGACACTCCAACTCAAGAGGGACAATCTTGAAAGATTGACGACTGTGGATTGTAAGTTACCATTACCCGTTCCACCTTCCTTTCTTAGTTTCGCCGCTTCAGCTGGATCGTTATATCGGAACATATTGTTCCTCCCAAGAAGAATAATACAGCCTTGTGATAGCCGTGTTGGTTTATCTACTTGAGCGGTGTTAATCCAACAATGGAGAGAAAGGGGATGAAGGGTCGCCACGCCACTATCTAACTCTACCACACAATGTTCTGGCTCCACGTCCGCACCAGTCAATACAATATCCTATTTATTAATAGTACATTATATTATAATTCAAACATAGTTCTAATCGTTAACGATGTTCATGTTCAAAGAATTTTAATTTAATTTTTTTAGAAACGATACAGTATTGAATGATTACCTGCGTGGTTGGTGCTTCTTCTGTTCCTACTAATGTCTTGCCCTCTTTAAGATGATAAAGTGTAACACCAGTACTGAGGAGATCATCATCAATTCCTACTAAATGTGGCATCTCTGAATCTAAGACTACACCAACGCCGCTTTTTCGAAGACCTAACGCTTTCTGCTCTTGAAGAATTTGTTGCGTTTCTCGCCACTTTTCCGTCCATTCTTCTGTCAATACTTTCTCCTGTTCTTGTTTTTCATGAATTTGAGCTAACAATACTTGTGGTGGTCTTTCAACACTCTGTAATAAACAGATAAAATTTTACTTTTATATAAAATTCCTTATTTGCTACAGAAGAAAGTATATGAGAAAGTATACACTTACCATATCTTTACCAATAAGGGACTTCAATTTTTGTATTTCTTCCCTGAGTTCCCTGATCAATTTTACATTTGGATCTTCGTTTATAGTTGGTTTATTAATGATATTTTTCGCTCGGTTCGCGTATCTGAGCGTACTGAGAGTCTCGCCATAATTACAATCGGCTGGACTAATAGCAGCTATCATAATTGTTTTAGAGTTACCACCAAGCGAATCCTTTAGCAACCATGTCAACACACTATCTCGATAAGGTATGAAGACATTACGCTTAGAGGAAGAAGACGCATCGCCTGTAGAACTGAGTTCCGCAAGCGCCGATATCACAGAACCTAAAGTTACCAGTGACTTATTGATATGCGCACCTTCTTTTAGTCGTTGGCCTGTCGCACCTGTAGCGTTTGCACGTTCGCTAAACATAAAATTATATTTATATTATTTACATTATATTTTCTAATTTTTTCACAAATGTGAACAAAAGATTTTGTACCAATATCAATGTTTTCTTGGATATAATACGTTCAAGAAAAGCCATCTTAATCTATTCATCTAACTATCCATCTAATTCATCTTAATATTTTTGATGCATTACTTTATTAATCCTTATTTATTTATTAAGTTTTAATAATAAAAATAAAAGAGAGAGAGAGAGAGATAGTAAATAATGCATAATATTCTTTTCTTTAACGATTTAAAATAAAAAATATCCTCAACGTATTCGTTTCGACTACCTTCCAGCCAAGTCGACAAGATGCACCTTGGAAACAGTTTCCGATGGCATGTTGCCCTCGGATAATCCAGCTTGCACGAACGTAATTGTGAAAATTGCGTGACTCCTACTGCTCACGTCGTTCATGTTTGTGCTTGCTGTAGTTCTGTGCGTATTACCTCTCACCATGCATTCCTACGGACAGCGAGAGACTTTTTATTTAAAAACTATCTCTCTCAAGAGTATCGTGGTGGAACGAATAGGAAGTGGAGGACGGGTTCATTTACCTGAATGTCTGAATAATCATATACGAGGTGGCTCGACAGGTCTTGGACATAAGGTCCTCTTTTAGGATGTTCCCGCACTCTGAGAGAATGAGACTGTGACTGATCCAGTCTTAGCAAATCTCTTACTCTTTCATTGTGTATTTCCAGGAAAGATACCTCGGTTCTATACGATGCTCCGCTCTCTTTACCAGCAGCCATTCTAGCGAATAGTGTCTTACAAATCCGCGGTATCAATCCTTGAGCTTCCTAAGATTTAAACATAATAAAAAATTATTACAAGTAAAAAAAATAGAATTATTTGCGTTATAATAAATTATTGTTATATAAGAAGATTATATTTTGAGTTAAAGAAAAATTATAGAAATCAGGTGAAAGTTTAGGCAAACGTTTTGCAATAAAGTAATAATTTCTGTACCGATGAAAAGTGAATTGCGATTCAGAAGCATTAGAGCGTATTAATATGTTAATCCGTAGGATTTTTCTTTTATAGATAAAATTTATGAAAAATATATTCAATATTTAAGACAATGAGGGAATTTAAATTTAAGAATAACTTTGAAGAATTATATTTAGGTAAGAAATATAGAAATAAAATTTACTTTACTATAGTAATAAACTTTTATAAATAACAATTAAAAAATTTTTAATGGGATAATTTTTTGTAACAAAAAAAGAATAAAATTATCCCTATAACAAATAAAAATATTACCGGTGTGCCCATCATAGTAAAGGTCTTCCCAGACCCTGTCTGGCCGTAAGCAAAGACGCAGGCATTATAACCCTCGAAGGCACTTTCTATTACGTCCGTACCAAGATCATAGAAAACCTAAAATAAAAAAAAGGATCAGCATTTTAACATGACAATATTAGCCATCGTCGTTCATTGTATATAAAAAAAAAATATTTATCATATTTAACATTAATATCAAACGCGTCTAAAATGTATATATAATTACATTTCTTGATAGATTGATGCAATTATGACGATGATTTATTTGCAAAAATTTTAATGAATTATAAATTAAATAAATAAAAATGATCGATAAATTATTGATCAATTGATTATACATAATTAATTTTTGCAAGTAATAAAAGACAGATATTTCATATTTTACATGTTACATACAATTATTTACAAATACATGATAATTAATTTATCTTATTTGATAATTAAAAAATTGTGATTATATATGAACGCATATCATATTAAAGTTTTCAAAAATCTTTAATTAAAATTTGTTCTTACGACAATGAGTACTATATCTGTACACACATGCCGGTCTTCTATTTTAATTCTGATCGTGGCTCATCATCAAAGCATTGCCAAATACGATTTTGTAAATCAATCAATCGTAACAATGTTCTATTTCTTAATTTATCAATGATTCAATCTATCTTTTTTTTTATATTTTTAAATCGATAAATTTATGAGAAATTCATAAAAATGAAATAATATACACCTCTTCCTGGGATGCATAATTATCGTCGTTCGTATCAAAGGACCAATAGGAATGATCGAATGTGAAATCTTTATATTTCTCCCTGTCGATTTCTCTGCAACTACCCGGTGTCTGGAAATAATACATAAATACAATTTTTCTAATTTTATATATATATATATATATATATAATATAAATATATTAAAAACAATGAAATAAGAAAATTATTATATTTTATTTTAAAATTATTTTATCAATTGAACCATATACATCATCAAATAAATTTCTCCTACAATTAAATAATTTTAATATCATATCAAATTAAATTATCAAAATAATTGATTAATTATTAAAAAAAAAATCATAAAAAAGATGAGATAGGTCAAAAGCCGATAAGATGACTATTGTCATTGAAGAAGCACATTATTCACAAGTGGCTGGCAAACAGTAAGCCGTTATGTCATGTGCATTCGTTAGGCTGCATCCCACATAACTAATCGTATACCTATCAAGAACCACTTTATATATTATGCAACACAAAGCTGAATAGGAATAATAGATAATTAAAAAGTAAGATTTCTTATATTTACCCATCATGCAATTGGTATATGCAGAGCTAAGGTGAAGATCATTATCATTCGAATAATGTGAATGCACGAGAAATTTAAGATTCGTCCTTGGGAAAAAGTTTGAGTCATCAGATTTATTGCCGAGGTCATCGATTCCAAAGAATTCAATGTTCTTTGTTTCAATATCGGAGAGGAAATAAAGTTATTGTTATAAAGAAAAATTTATTTTTCTGGAAATGTGTTCATTTACGAATGATATTTTGCGCGCATAGAATGTACGCTCACGATGTTTATATCGAACATTTATTTCAGTTAGATTTTTATAAGTCTGTTTTATTAGATTGATAAAACGAGACATTTAACTTACATAAGATAAAGATAAATTATAGTTATGAATTATGTAAAAACTATTTTCTTTAATTGTAAAATATATAACTGATCATTATGGAAAAATAAGTAAGGTTAAAATATTAAATTATGTTAATTTTTAACATAGAATCACTCGAAAAATGGAGAAAATGATCAAAGATTTGAAAAATGAAACATAAGAAATGAACAAAGTAAAAATTTCTATTACTATTTACAAACGAAACTAATTTTGAAATTAATAAGGATAATTTTTTAAATAATTTATTTGTTATTTAAACAAAATTGATAAAATTTTATTTGTATGAAACATATTAATCGCGATATAATTGGTTAGTTTTGTATTTAGTGTCGTGCGACCGAAAGTGACTTATCCGGGATTGGTCCAGCGATAATTTTCGCACTTTCTCCGATCAGATGACATGCTGTTCGCTATCTCGTTCACTATCTTGATCAAAAATTTTACTTGACAGAAATGGATATCGATGATATAATATTAGAAAACAAATATTTTTAAAATGGTAAGAAAGGTCAAAGAAGATTTTGCATATATATATGAATAATATACTCACATCGCGGTCATTGTGACGTTAATAGGTCAATAGCCGAGGTTCGTTCGACTAGAAATTATGACACGATTCGAGCTCCGGAGCGTTTTAACGGCGTGACGGTCAACGGTAGTTCGGGACGAAAAAAAAATCGTTCTACAGTTTGGAAATCTTTTTGGAAAGTTAATTCGCAATCATTAAGGATAAATTGCACAAAGATTAATAGGTAAAATTGCTTGTTGCGGATAATATACAAAAAAATCATTTAAGCTTAATAATTTTCTTTACATTGTAAAAAAAAACGTTGAAATATTATTGAAATACCTTGGTATTGAAAATCCGTGTTTTCTTGCCATCCATTTGTACGATCATCTTTGCATTCATTGCCAGCTCCCTGAAATATAAATTTGACAAATTCACATCCCTAATCATGAAATTGAACACTTCATATTTTCACGAATCGTAGACACTAGAAAAAAAATAATCGAAATGATAAAAAAATTCGCGAACATAAAATGTAAAACGAATGACAGCAGGTGGCAGAATCTTGTCGCCCAGTCATCAGTCGCACTATGGGTCGATCGAAACCATATGATTGATCGTTTCATAGAATGAATTATGGTCGAAGGTCGAAAGTTCACGAATTATATCAAAAATATTTTTCAGAATATTGTCATTTAAATCATGTAGCAAGCCTTGAATAGTTATTCAATAGTTCGCAAAATTAAAATTACGATCGGAAAACAAATCTACGATAAACAAAAAATATCCGCATCGCAAAACATTGATAACTTATCACAGCTTATCACTAGTTGCATAGCACGCACCTTTTATTAAAGGGACGAACTCTCACGGCTACCTTCACTGAAGCCATGGCTATATGGAACGCATGGACTTAATTGAGAGATGTTATACCGTATTTTTTCACTTTTGTTTTTTTAAATTCGCGTTACGCGAACACGAAGTTTTTCACAATGCTACGTAGACAACACATCGTTGACGGGCCTCGCCGTGCTACGAAATGTCGTCGTCGTCGACTCTCACGCACGACGAACAACATCATCCTCAACACGCTCTCGACAGACGGACGACTGCTGGTAAGTCTCTGTTCGAGGCAAAAAATTACGTTTCTGCGCATGCGCATACACGCGCGGATCCCTAATTTCAAGTGATCTGCACATTTGCCCGTTCTTCGTAACAATGGATAGAAAACAACAAAATACCGCTAAAACGAGAACACAAATAGGAGATAAGTAAAAATAGAATAGAATAGCAAAAAAAAAAAAAATATATATATATATAAAATGAATCGATTACAAAACTGCAGAAAAAGAAAGGGAGACGGTCAAACAGGTTTTATATTCCCCTTCTACAGTATGTGACGTCATCATAAGATCGGTATGGTAGACATTGGTGGAGAGTGAACGGAGAAGGCAAGCCACCCACGCAGCAAACCAAGAAAATTAAATCAAACACTTTGCGGTTTCTCTAAGTACGTAACGGCGGTTGTATGAAGAATTCATGTCGTTTTGTTATCCAGCTGGAGATTACGCATCATTGATGGACCCGGATCCAGGACAAGAATAAGATACCACGGATACCTGCTCGTAATCGTAAATAGAAAATATGTTATAGGCGGCGCTATACTCGTCGAAGTAATACATACATATATATATTAGTGCTAACATTAAATCTCTAGATGCATTTATATACTGTAGGTCAACGGACCTTTCGAAACTTTGGCACAAGCTCGTAAAAAGAAAAAATCTTTGATACATGCGTGTTATATTTCCAAGAGAGTGAAAGAGTATTCATCGCATGTTGACCTATAGTGTCGATTTAACTACCTGTCTGAAAACGGGTCCGGCAACTCTCGCAAGGCGTAATTTGTCGCGCGCAGAATCGCCGATCTGCAACCGCTGGTAATATAAACAAAGTTTTCACTCCCACTCTTGTCGATCCGTTCATCTACCATTTTAAATTCAGAGCCCGTTGCTTTTTTAAATATATATTTTTTAAATATAAATAGGAAATCATTGATACTTCTTAAATACACATAAACAAATATTACTATTCATTATTAATGTTTCTATAAATAAATTTTATTCTCAATTATATGCCGTTCATATATATTTATCCATATTTTTTGTAAATTAATATTATTTATAATATTTTTTCAATTAAACATATTTATAACCAGATTTTTGAAATTATAAATAAATTAAATATTAAAAATAAAAGTCTTTTGAATAAGTTCAAAGTATTCAAAATTATATTAATGAGGAAGAATAATCGAATTCTGTTGCGATAATTATAAAACCGGCATCTAATATCAAGGAGTACAACCTGATCATAAAATGAAAGCCTTGAAAAGTTATACGATATGTTCTGCATAATGATTCATAGTCGATTGGACTGACGTAACTCTATGTTACGGGATTGCTGCTACAAAAAACATGTCGATCCTCTGATTCTGTTTAGGCAAGACACTTCCCGTAGAGCCAAATACGACAATGCACCATCGTTACTTGTCCATTTTTGCAGTTTCGTATTATTATTCAAAGTGTCTGATCATACTTAAGAATGACGAAAAATATATGTAGATAACTTAAAAACGATATGATGGAAAATTTACCGTTATTTTATACGTCGCAAAAATAATAAATAAAAATCTTTTATCACTACAGTAATGACGTTAAAAGCATTCTATAAGTTGTTATCTAATGATATATTCATATGTTTAGTTCGATTATTAAAACAAAATTTGCTGAAATCTCCTCTACCAAGTCTCCAATTTTGGAGCACTGAATGAACTCATTCGATGCTGTTTATTGATATATTTTTAGATATATTTTCTGTATTAGTCATAAACTTTTGCATAAATTTTATTTTAATTTACGAAAACACCATATTGCGGTCTATATAATTTACGCTAGTAAGTAAAATATATATGAATAGTAAATTATAAAATAAATTACAATATTTATTCATTTAATTAATAAATTTAGATCATTATTTTCACAATTTTCCATCTCTATAATTTTTATCAAGTTAATTTTTATCTTATGTTAGATCAATTTGAAGTTTTAGCAAGTGCTGACACACGGTTTTCTTATAAACCAGTAACCACAGTACGGTCGATAATGCAGAAAAGAATATTCGATCGTTAAAGTAGAATAGGAGGGGAAGTTTGTAACACAAGGATGGTGGCGCAACGAGTCAGGGTTAGTTCATTTGAAAAGCGAAGCCAAGACCTAACATCAGTCGGGTGGCAACTGTCGAGCATGTGCGTGGTACCTCGTGCTTGTTTAGTCGCGTCTTAAATCGCACACAGAACACAATTGCATGTACACCCTAGTATGTGAACAAACGACAGACAGTTCGCGAACATGTGATTTTGACAGAAAACGCGGTTCGTCAACGCTCGTTATTACGTGCGTGGAAAGTGAAGTTTTTCCTGCCCGGATATATCGTTACCCTGCAACAGTCTCGTTCGAGGGGGTGGAGAATAATGTTCTGAGCCGTGAGCCACGCACATCATGGTTGCTAAGCACTTCACGCAGGGTAAGTTTTCTAACTATTTAGTTCTACCTTGCTGATGTTTCGTTTCTCTCACATAACTATGTTTTCGCGAATTTTCGTCGATTTGATAAAATACAATAATACGTTTAAAAATCATTGTATATCCTAGAGATGAAAATATATACACGTAATGTCCATGATGCATCAATGCGGTGCACAGTGGGTGGTGCAATTCTATGATGGTAATAATAATAATGGAAATAATGGTATAGAACTAACAAGAGGCGAGTTGAGTTGCTTCGTCTCTATTATTATGATACTTTCATAGTTCGTGATAAAGTTCAGTGACATTGTGTAAAAATATTTGAATATCGTCACGTTTTTTTCTTTTTTTCGCCGATTATTCGAAAAATATATTATTCGAATAGAGAAAAGGAAGGAAAACGTTAAATTTTTATTTAAATTTTAAAAAATAAAATTTTTGATAGAAAAATTCTATATATAAAAATATATGATAGATAGTATATAATTATTATATGAACTTTATATGAACTTATAATTTAATTATGTTTTTAAATAAGACTAAATGAAATAGCATTAACTGTTTTGAAGGATAAGCTAAAGCTTGTGTGAGCCATGATGTCAAATTTGTAATAGCTTTTAAATTCTTTATTCAATGTGTCATCGATCGACATTCAGCGTAATCTTATTTACGTGTATCTTTTAAATACGTATATTTTTCTACATGAAATCAAAGGATGAAAATGAAGAGAATAAATCGAATCAAAAATTTCAATCGCAAAATTCTTGATCATGACATCTATTTATAATATAATTGTATAACTTTTTTTTAATTTTTACAATATAATTGCATTATTGCATTTATCTAACAGTTTTTATTTTATAGAGAAAATTTCTTTCGTGAATAATAAATACTTTTCACAATTGGTAATCTATTTCTACATATTCCATGGAGCTTTTAATTTGCAATGCGACATCTGGTGGCTTTTTATCATGTATTCTTTAACATTATTGCGAATTATCTTTAATATCACTTCATTCGCACAATAGGTGTAAATGTCAGTAGTAATTTTTTACGAAAATTTAACCAATAAAGAAGGTATTTTACGATATGCGATGATTTCCGTTCTGAATCCGTGAACCTTTCCTTCTTCTATATATATCCGCAGTGCAGTGATACGTCCAGGGATTTCTATCTTCTGCTTCGTTTCTTTTCAATTCTTTTTTCATGTAAGTCGATAAAAAGTGCACATTCTTTTGTATTTTTAAATTAATTTTTTTATTCGTTACTTTCGCTATGTAATTTTATTCAATTTTAAAATTGATTGAAAACATCATTTAATTATTTACTTTTATTTGCCTATATACATTTTAATTTTTAATTCTAATTTATTAATTCTTGGAAGTAAATTTCTTATATTAAAATAAATATTTTTGTCAACTACTAAAGACAAAGAAACTTCAAATTTTGAGACTATTAATTTGAGAGATATATAATTTTGAGGTATACATATATACATATATATATATTTTTTTATTAAAAAGAAAAATCATGAAGATTGTTGAATGTTTGTTATGTAAAATATTTCACATAAAAATTTTCTTTTTTTTTTTATAATATATCTATTTCTATACCAAGTAAAGGAAATACAATCTTTTTGTTCGTACATAATCAGTATTCATGACAGTTTAATGTATACAATGTAAGTGTATATTAACAGCAACTCGAGTTATCATCTCGTAGTATGATAAAACCACTTACGGTACAAATGTATATGCGATCACATATTTTGAACTAGAGTACAATGCATTCAGTGATTTAAAACTGCGGAAAATTAATATTATGTTATTTGTAAATCTTATATATTTTAAGAATTATGAAAATTTTCATTTTTTTTATTATATATTGATGAAAATTAAAATATTTCGAATTGATTTATATGTTTATATAATAAACAGAAAGGAAGTAGGTGAATATATTTATATTTTTATAGGTGAATATATTTTTTTAATAATTTTGAATCTTTTCAAAAAATGAAATAAAACTTGAATATTTAAAATTACAAAATAAATTGAATGATTAATTGGATAATGATATTTGCTTTATATGTGCAATACATTTTTATTAAAATACTCGTTTAAAATATATTCTAGTAGAATATCTAGAATACGAAGATTCATATTTTTTATTTCAATCAAAAGAATAAAATAATTTAGTTAAATTTTCAATTCATTCATTTAAATTCAATTTATAAACAGTTTACAAATATACATAATCAATTTTCCAATTGATATGAAACAGTTGATTATAATTCCCTAGATAGTTACAACGTGTTTTTAAGAAGCAAACTTCACGCTAATCATTCGATATTCCGATCGAAACTAAGCATTCGATATTTTCGATCTGATGAGACGTGAAAAGATCAGTGAAATTACCGCGAAATATTTCTAATTGATTTTCCAAAAATTTCTATCATTTACAAAACTATTTACTCTCAAAATATATATACATGGTGAAATTCGATTTCAAGTTATAGTCCACATAATCTGAGAATTTTTCTATGGTGTACGCAACAGATATTTCGAGTGAGTCACGACAGCATCCTGGTAAAAGCAGGTTTCTTCGGAATTTCGTGCTCATAGAATGAATCATGAAATGTAAATATTGAAATATATATTTAAAATTATGAAATCACATTCCTTGAGGATATATTGATATTTACGATCAAAACATAACCTATTTGTCAAATGTTTTCAATTTAAATGCAATTGTTTTTCGTGAAGTTTATAGAATTCAGTTACATTATTACGTTTTTTATCTTAACTCGATTTTCGAAACAATTGAAATTTCCATATACTACTAATAATCGATATGTGTGAAAATATAACTCTATATGGAAATGAATAATTTATATGTTCGGCAATACTTTATACGCTTTTCGGGCAAATTAATACGTTGGTGTTCTGTATATGATAATGCGGCGAGTTAATTATTTCCTCCCGTTGTTACCGTGTCGTCGACCTCCCTGAGAAACTCTTCGGGACTGTACTGTCGTTGGATCATTGCACGAAAGCTTCGTCCTCGATCGACAGCATGAAGTTTCTTGAAGGTGACGCACCGTAAAAGGGAAACACGCAGCAAGAAGGACAAGCGAAGAAACAAAAAGAAGCAGAAAATTAAATAAATTTACTTCTTACAAAGAAAAATAAATGTGAAGAAAATTGAAATTTGAGAAACAAATTCAGTGGTTTTTAATTGAACGTAAAAAGAACATGTTTTATAAAGAAAATCGTCTTATATCTCTGAATAATAATATTGAATAATTTTTTAATAAATGAAATTTCGATTTCGATATCTTTTTTTATATTAAATTTTTATATGAAATTATAAGTTAGAAATCTGTGTATAGTTTTATTGATAAAAAATTGATAAAATATAATTGTATGAAATATGATATATTTTAAAATTCATGGAACAAAAACAAAAAAATTCCTTTTAGATTATTTTTTTAAATATATATATATATATATATATATATTCATCTAGGAATTTTTTTGATAATTTCGTGATTAGAAAAATAGAATGAAAAGTAAAATTTATAACTTTTTCATTCTTTATTGGAAATAGATATATTAAAGAAATGAATTTTATTGACATTATATTAGATTTATTATTCTATCTGTATCCTTTCTTTTACATTAAAATATTTTAACCGCGTGAAGTTTCTTCCTTCGTATTCATTTTTACTGTAAAATTCTATCACCAAAATGTATTCAATATCTTCGAAAGTTCGAAATTTCTGCGTGATTCACATTTCATCATATTTGAAAAAAAATTCATCCATCTTTGCATCTATTCCTTCTGAGATTTTATCTCGGTTTCGTGTGTTTCGTTTAAGCCTCTGTAAGCAATCTAACAAAATGATGTACGATCGAATGATATAAAAATCGTGCATCTATGATCAGTTACGTGCGGCCGTGAATTGTTTTCGATTGTATTCCTATAAATACTGTAGGATCTTCGTCGATTTGGAAATGGATGGAAGATTCGAGAGCGCTGATAAAACATTTCAAGTATGACAAAGAATATATAGAAAATAAGAAAAGGACTATCCATTTCATGTAAAGAAACGAGATAAACGTTAGTCGGAATGCTATTTATATTCTATATTATATACTATTTATATTCTATATTTATATTCTAGGGAAATTTAATACGAGACTGTTGCAATAATCTTCGTGTCGGGGATCGTTCGACTGATAACGAATGATAGTCTTTTCTTGCAAACACAGCTTAATCTTGGAAATTATATCTACGATATTATAAGTAAGATTACGTTTAAATCCGAAGAAATGTGTGTACATACACATATACAACGTATATATCCTATAGTAGATTCCATTTAATATATCAAAATTATATCTTTTTTACTTTTCAATAATGAAATTAGGATTTTTATTTAATTTATTAAAGCTTTAAATTATATATTTTTTTTAAATGATGTTAGATGGACGGTGTTAAGGGATTCAAAAAGAAAAAAATCTGATTTCATCTGATTGGAACATCATCTCTAATCATTGTGGCGAACCACGTGCTCGCGGTACGCAGGTGCTATAGCAGCAGCAGCAGCAGCAGCAGCAGTGCATATACACCTGCGAAATACGTTACACCTGCACGTCAGCTGCTGTGATCCTATTTCCCCAAGGTCGTATGTCACGTGACCCCTTGAGGACCGCCTTGCTAACTACTATCGCGAAATTTAATATTTCGTCTTGCAGACTCGGCCGACAATTTCTCTGAAAATTTTTTCTCCTCGCCATTTAAGCAACATTATGACCACCACTTCCGGAACAATCTTTCTCTTATTTAATTTTTCATAATTTTTAAACTTACAAACTTTGAGGCAAAGGATCTATAGCAAATTATATTATGACACTTTCATATTTTAATTTTCAGACGTTAGAGATTATATAAATGAACAGAAATGATCTACAACGGATACAGATCTATCTAATATTAATTATTATTTATCGCCAAATTGATTGGATCAATAATCTAACCTCAAAATCGTAAGTGTTGAAAAAGATTAAAGAGAAATTTTGCAGCGAACGAATATATAATTGTAATCATTTAATTCTTCGTCACCAAACTGTTGATAAACTGCAATTGGAATACAAACAAGGAAAAAAAGTCGCGATGGTGACGTACAAAGGATTGATTAATGAACCGGAGAAAAAAAGCAAACCGCAGTTACATCAGAGACTACGGTGTTTGGGGTAGGCGCCATTTACGCGATACCACTACACCCGGCTCGTCATCGCGAGAGCATGTTAATTAAATCGAGATTGTAATCGAGCAGCTGGAATCTTTCCTCGAAACCTTGTAACACACTGATTCCATTGAATTCTTCGTTCGAATTATGAGGTGAAATATGTACGCGTGCTATTTATTTGCTTTTTAATTATGATTAATGGATTTGGAATTAAGATTTTTTTTAAATAAAATTGCGGTAAAAATTCTGCCTCATTGTTTAAATCGAACGAGTTTTAAAAAAAAATTTTGTTTTGATTTTATAAGCAATTTTATAATATTCATAATATTCGTTATACGAATTATATAATGTATAATTCATCAATAGGAATTTAATTTTTAATGAAATAATCATTTTCAGTGTATGAAGTAACGTTTATTGATTATATTATGCGATAACATATTACGAAATGATAGGATAAAGGACGAAATTTCGTTACATATAGTTACGTTCGTGTTCGATTCGATGCTATAGTGGCTTTCTATTAACACCTCAATCACATTGGAAATTGACCACTAGAGGTGACAAGGAATCGTCACGTACAGTACTGTCCATGCTCGAACAACAGGTGGTCAGAGAATTTACCAGGTTTCCATATCGCGTTCCTTTTAAGCGAACGAGATCAATGTTAAGTGTTCACCGCGGAGCTTGAGTGACCAACAACTCGAGTGAAAAAGCTAAAATAAACGACCAGAAGGACATATTCTCAATTTATTTTTCTAATTACTTGATAAAGAGGCTAGGATAAATAAATAAATAAAATTCGAAAGGGATGTAAATATGTATTATAAAAAAGTTCGTTGAGATAATTCAATTATTTTTCAAAAGATATAATTTATAACAGAACTGTAATAAAAAAAGTCGTTCTTCTTGTTTCAGGCTCGAGCCCTGAGTTGGGTGTCCCGGATATGACAGTCATCAGCGATATCGACGAAACGGGAATCAATCGAAACCTTCAAGTTCGATATGGAAGGGATCAAATATATGTATCCTTTGATCAAGCTTTAATTAATTAGAATTATCTTACATCCTTGAGGTAAGGTGGTTGGTTGAAAGAAATTTGTATGAGCCGAACTTAATGAAAAATCTTAATTGATCTTTTATTTATTTTTGTTCCATTTTATATTATATTTTTTCACGTATATCTAATTATATTTATTTGTTTGATTCACTTTTAATATAGAGATTTGTTGGATGAGTTGGATGAGTGGTACTGAGAATTACTACTTTTTTTGTGACATTAAGTCAGATGTTAAAATAGAGATTGATTCACGAACGATTACAAAATTCATCATGTGGAATTCGTAGTCTGCTAAACATGTTAGAGCACGTGTGAACCGTCTTGTTCCATTCGTCCAGAGCTTTAGCAAAAAACAGTGAACGGACGTCCGTTCATTTCGTAATTCGTCGTTAGTGCGCTCTGAAGTTAGAATTCTTCGCGCATTTCTACGAATAACTCGAGTTCACGTTCTCCTTTTTCCTTCATTATTGTTGTTGTTAGGTATTTCACATTGAAGTTCTTATTCTTCGATTTTCAATTTTTAATGAAAATTGAGAATTAAACGAGGAGGAAATTAAATAAGCAAGGAATCCTTAAAAAAAAGAATAGATATGAAATTTCGAGAAAAATATATAATTTTATTTAAGGAACTTGAGTTAAATAATAATTTATTGATAAGATTTTGATAAAATTAATTTTGATTAATTGAACGAGTATCATTGTGTAAAAGTATAAGCATAATTATTACGTATCTCATATCTAAAATAAGATATTTTTCAAAACACGACGACAAAATCCATCCAGTGTTCAAAGTTTCGATAAAATCAGTGACCCGAACGTTTCTAAGCGTAAATACAAGTGTCTGATCTATTATATTTTTATCGATAGAATGATGAAATCCACCAGTGTTAAAGGTTTCAATCTGAAAATCTGATGAAATGGAAAACCTTATCTCGCAAATACCCATTTGACCTTATAGAGAGTATTTTTTTTTTTTTTAACCAAAAGCGATGGAATATATAATGCAATATTTTCTAAATATCACTTACCAGCCACTTGTACCATTTTTTCTAAACAAAATGACAAAGAGACGTTGATTAATAAGACGATCAAATAAAACTGCCTCGATGATCTTGCATTCCCCTCATGAGTGGAATAGTGTATGGAACTAGAGAGAAGAGCTATGCGAAAAATAATGAAGGATGATAGAGAGAACGACGAAAGGGGTTGAAGAAGGGTGAAGAAGTTAAAGAAGTGAACTATATGTATGAATTTTGTAGGGGTGGGGCGTTGCTCCCGGGTTGGTTGGTTGGTTGCCATGACAACAACCCCAGTCAGCTGGCGAACCACCCCAGGGCCAGACCCATTCATCCTCTTGGCTTCACCGACCCAACGACCGACACCGACACGACCCACTGTCGTTTCTTGTCATGCTTTAATTCGCACCCTTCTTCCTACCTCTCCCCCTCGGTTCATCCCTCGGTGTCTGCGATCCACGGATGTGGAGAGAGCGACAAAGCCGGCCAAATGATCATCCGTACTTTCTATTTTGGTTCAATATTCATAGTATATATATATATATATATACACATATAATGTCTTCTGTCGTCTGGAGGAGATATCAAGAAAAGTCTGAGGGTCTGGCAAAAATTTTTTTGTTGGATATCGGCCTCTTAATTGGATTAGTTTTCCTCTTAATTGGTTTACCCAAGAAAAATAGCTAATTCGTTAGACTGGAAGTATCTATTGTATCTGTGAAAATATCGGAGAAGTTTTGGTTTGAGTGGAAAAGTTGGTTTAGTAATAGTTTTCTTTGTTACCAGGCTCCCTTTCTTTTATACAACGAATAGGTTGTTTGCTCCTTTTCTTTTCATATCTTTTCTTCAATATCTAGGCGCAAGATAATTTTCCTTCTTGAAGGAAAAATTCTTTTTTCTCTAGAAAAATATACAGTTTTATATCCTATTTTATATCCTATGGTTTTTAAGCACGAATAGATTATGACGAGTCATTAACGAAACCAGAACAGTTTTAATCAATTGTGTAGTTTTTGCTCATCTCGATTCGGTACGAATCAAACACTGGAACTCAAACGCGTGACGCGATAATTTAGGTCGTAGTGCACTTAGTTAGCGGACATTTCCTCGTGATGTTCGCCATGTGTAGGACGAAATGTATCGTTGTAAAACAGATCGCCCACAAGACCACGTTCAAGGAAATGTTCTTTGTTTCCTTATCCTCGCGACGCGTTGACATTTGATGCAATGATTTTATCGTTTCTCGCGTTAACAATTTAGAAGAGGTTGTTGAACTTTTGGATTCGAATTGGCAAATTAATTTTGATAAATGCAGGCGAATTAAATATTCTAAATTTCATTATATATATATATATATATATGTTGTTGAGTGAAAATTCTTCGTTTCTTCGTTACTTCTCGGTTAACAATATTGTTGAATCGCATTTAATTAGCGAATGCGTAAGGCTCAAATAGCTTCAGTATGTAGTCACAGATCGTTCCAGCCTCTGCAGGAAGTTTAATTATCGGTTGATTGCAGCAAACGAATAAAACCGTGTATTCAACGACCAAACATCGTGAACATGTATCAATCAATCCATGTGTAATTAGTATAACTAACTAACCGCATCCTGCAATTTCCACCATCAATTCCAAATAATCCTGCATCGTCGGCCAATAGAAAAAAAAGGTCGATATCATCTCAGTCGACAATTCTTTTTTTAATATCTTTATGCCAAAAGATTGGTTTCAGAACTGATTGATTAAATCGCGTCTGAATTTATTACGTACAATTGTTCCGGTATCGATTCAGCTTATACATTATAAATCGAACCTCTCGAAATATACGTTCGTTCATCGTTCTTATTAATATTTCAAGCAAATTTCAATAATACCTTCTATCGATTAAATAATACATAATCTGGATCGAAATATGGAAATATCATCTTTCCTTAAAACTTGTTTAACATTTAAATATTTATTATCAGTTTTCTGGAACACGTAGAATCTCCAGATTAGAAAAGGAAGTAAATTATTTTGTATAGAACCACTAGAAAAAAGTTATTTTCCATATATGTGTATACACGCAACTGCTCGATCTTTGCGCGTCAAAATTCTCTTCGTATGTTATCAAGAATCGTCTGGTTAATAGAACTATCCCGGTGTATCGTGGTTCTTCCCGAAGGAGGTTCGAGTCGATAGATCGTCGGTTGATTAAATGGCTGCACCGTGTTCGTCTTTGCGAGATAAAGTACAATAGCCTCCTTCCGGTGGTGGAATACACGGTCAAAAGTTACGAATTTATTCCGGATTTTCGAAACGAAATTTAATCAGATCTTCGTGGAAAAAAAAAAAGAAACAAAAACGTGTATTCTTTGTCTCTTTGTAGCAGAATTTTACATCTTTGGCGAAGCTTTTAAAATTTCGTTAAATAACTAATAAACAATCGGGAAAAAAGCAATGTGTAATTGAATAACGCTAGACGCTGATTATTTATAATAATCATTGTACATCCAAATAACATCTTTCAAAGAATAAACTGGTGCTCAAATTTCCAAAGAGATAAAAAATAAAAAAAAAAAAAAGAAAGAATGTATAATCATCTCGTGACAAGACGAGAGCGAAATTATATCATCGTTTCTCAATTATCTCGTTTGATCAGGGCCGATCGAATATAATAAATTCCATTTAAACGAATCTCTTTCTCTCTCGCCTCCATTACGGTTTGTACCGGCCACGGTTGATCGAATCTCGTTAAAGTAGCACGGGAACGGGAGTAATTACTTCGAAACCGGTACAGTTTTACCGTGGTCGAACTCCTCTGTCGCGGTTAATTTCGTTAGGAAAATTGAAAGTTTCGAGGCGAGGCATAGAAGCCGTGCTCGGGGGGGGGGGGGGGGGGGCGCCTCGGTGAAAAACATCGATGGCATACAAATAAGAGGCAATCCGAGGATATCCATCCGTGACGCGACGCGTGACACTAGCTTCTTCGCAATCTTTTTGTGCTCTTTGTGTTGAATTAAATATAATAAAATAATTCTGGAAAATGAGATCTCGATAAAATAACAATTAATTTTTAATTCAATCAGGAGTTTGGAATGAAAATTCGAAACATCAAAGATCGATCCAACATCAATTCGAATTGTGAATTGAGAAAGTTTCCTTTCAAAAAAAAAAAAAAAAAACGAATCTTCGTTCTTCTCCGCTGGATTGAAAAATATTTTCCAACGAAATATTCAGAATTGAAACTCGGCTGGAATCGTAGAGAGAGAGAGAGAGAGAGGTAACGATTGTGGAAGGAGAAGGAGAGGAAAAGAGAGAGAGCGATGAATGATGCTCGATCGGATAACCGGTGTTGCACCAGGGTGGCGAGGAGGATCTTCTAGCTTCCGGTTTCGACGTTGTGTCGCCGGGGCTAGGGTTAATCCGATATCCCGAAAGAGAAGCGACCTCGTGAAAAAAAGAGGAGAGAAGGCGTTCGAGTATCTCGTACGAGAGGTGGATAATGGGTGGCCGATGAAACGTAGACGGTGAGGAGACGAAGAGTCTTTTCTTCTTTCTTTCTTTTTCTTTTTTTCCTCTCTCCCTCCCTGCGAACGAAACGAAGAAGATATTTCCAGATCCAAATATTGTCGGGGGAGAGCTTTGTTTAAAATAACAATGATGCGATGGAATTTATATTTTCTGATCGCCATCGTGTTCCGCTCACGCCCGCTTCTTTGTTCGTATTTAAAAATAAAATAACAAAAGAAAAAAAAGAAAAAGAGAGAAAAATGGATACGATATCGTACACCGGAACTTTATGATAAAGGTCGGTCGAGATGAAAAAGGAAACCAATGGAATATATATGTGTGAATATATATGAATATAAAATATAAAGAATATGCAGTTGCTGGTTTCTCTTTTTTTTACTATTTGATATTTTGGATCTGTGTTCTTGCATTATGACGTGAATCGAATCGTTAAAGAGGGGGCTCTTATTGATGTAGCCGCACGTAGAATCGTGCACGTTTTGTGAAAGAATATTAAATTTTGGGCCTGAATCGATATTTACAAATGAACTTTCGTAGATAATTTGAATAGTTAAAAAGCTAGAAATTAGATTAAAAATTATTTAACTCTAATACTTTCAGAAGTCACACGGATGTTTTGCTATCTAAACGAGGCTGTTTGTGAAAATTTTATTTTGGAATTTCATATCTCGTTCACGAAATTCTTAATCGACGGCATTTGAATTAAACGGATCGGGTTCGTTGCCTCTTTCTACTCATCGTGGCCTAATTTCGCGTATCGATAGCTCTGATAAACAGGTTTCTCGAAAAACTGCCACGTTTCAGGTCTCGTGTATATTCCATCTTTCCAGCCTATTCAGCCCCGCTAGAGGTTTCAAAACACCGCTAAAAGGTGGCCGAGCTTCGGTCTCGACGAAAGCAATTGAAGCAGAGCGGCTAAGAGCGCTTTGCCACCGAGAGGTTAATGAGAGTGTACCATCCTCCGCCTCGTCACTCTCTATTTGTCGCTTGTGATACAAAAGAAAAGGCATAAAGAGATCGCCTAATCGTTATCGACCCTTCCTGTTACAATTACATATTTTTAATCCAACTCTAGTTCCCATTTTCTTCTCTTCTCTGATAAATTTTCTTCGAAGATTTTTTAACATATATAAGAAGACAGGATACGAACGAAAAATAATTTATAAAATAACTCTTCTTCTCTCTCTCTCTCTCTCTCTCTTGAGAAGAAGAAAATGTATTGTGCATTATCCAGAATGTTTTTGAATATTTAGAAATTTATTGATACTGAAAAAAAATTTTTATTTAGTCTTGTTTGAGGATATTCCAAAGGGGGCTGGGCTTGTCAAAATCGCTCAAGACAGTTGTTCCTAAAAACAGTTCATATGTAATTTAATAGGTATTCTTGTTTCATTCGTGATATTTGCACGATGTTATTGGTGATGTTACTTTAATAAACCAAGTTGTGAAGATATCTCATCTTCACGAAGAGAATATTAAACTTGTGCTCATCATTTCGTCTCCATCCGATAAAGAGGTAGGGGATATTCCTTTTCGGGTCAGTCTTCTTTCAGGTCACCCGGCTTGCCTGTGCACATGGGGGGTTGCGTTTTATTGAAAATTTCATGCTCTGTTTGTCCGGCGCGCGCGAGATCGTCCTTCCCGGTTTTTGGGTCAGCCACCCCGTTTGCGACGTGTGTCTGTTGACCCTCGAACACTGACCGTCATTAGGTTGGCGCAGTGGAAATGCGGAGATCGAGTTGGTGATCGATAGCTTGCGATTACTCGAGCCGAGCTTTTTACCTTTTCAAACTACTTTTCTTTTGATGCGAGTTTTTCAAATTTTTCTCCTTTTCAACCCCTTTTTTTCTTATTGATTGTTTCTCTTTGGGATTATACTTTTGCCTTTCAAATTTTTCCTCCCATAAATTTTATTAGCTTTTGAAACTTTTTCTGTTTGAGTTCCTTTGATCTTTTATTTTTATTTATTTTCAATATCTCGTTTCATAGATATCTGTCTCGAGATTGTTTTTGTTCGAACGAGGATAATACCATTCGATGCTTGGTGTTATCGTTCAATCCAATGGATTTTTAACGCGTTATTATTCTCGTTAAAAACGAGAACGGACGATTCAAAGGAAGATTGTTCTTTTATAAATTCCCTCTCTTTGCCTTCAACGTTCATTTCGCCGATTAAAAATTTCGACGGATATAATTATTCCAATAAAGCGGAGAGACACTTTAGAGATTCGTTCGTACTCTCCTCGTGTAAAAAAAAAAAAAAAAAAAACATTTGAGAGAGACATTCACTCGCCTCGAGACAAAAACGAAAGTGGACAAAAAAGAAATGATTACATTTCCATCCTTTGAAGCGCTTTTTCAACCGGCTGTTTTCACTTCTACTTCACGCAAAAACCGTAACCGAAGACAAATAAGTTTGACCGGAGAGGCGATTTTCTCGATTTCCTCATATTTTCTCTCGTCTCGTTGCGCACCTCCGACAATTCTATCGTTAAATTTTGTCGAAACGGATCTGGCAACTGATTGGCTGATTCAGCTTCGATCGCAAGAACAGATGCCAATAAATTCGTCTTCGTGTTCAAACTCGACAACGTTTTTTTTTTTTTTTTTTTTTTAACAATATCTCGTAAAGATAAGATGAAGTTTTTTTTTTCTTTTTTTTAAAGATGGCGTTCCTGCGCACGTTAATATCAAAGCCTTTGAATTTCATGGATTCCTCTTACGGTACGATTCTTCACGACCGACGAGAGATTAATATCGTCAACGACAATGGAAGGAAATGCGGCTGTCCATAAGGAATTTCCTGCGGATAACAGATCTGTATTTCCTTCTTCTAAAACGAAAACTGACTTCCCGATACGTTCCTGGGGTCGTTGTATCATCTTTTCAATTTTACTTTTATCGATAGATTTTTCAAAAAAAAAAAAAAAAAAAAAATGTTTCTTGATGCAATCAAATTCTAATTCGAGTTGTAGCTGGAAATTCGTGAAAAAATGAAATTTTGAAACTTCTTCTTCCTCATTTGAAATCGAATTTGACTTATCATCGAGTATTCTAGATAATTTTAAACTTGATATTACATCAAATCTCGAAGTATACGTTTTAACGTTTCAAGATATCGAATTTTTAAAAAAGGTGGCCGATCTTACTTCTTTCCAGTTTAAATATTCTCTTCTAATTTATATTTGACTAGAAGGAGAGTAGAAAATAGGATTTTCGCTTCGAACGAAACATTTGTTTTCAAAAGATTTTTACGAGTTCGAGATATCCCTCTTTTACGACTTCTTAAGTTTGATACGTCGAGGAGGAATTGGTGAAGGAATAACAAACGAGGATGGTCTTTGTCCTGTCACTTTCCATCTTTCTTTCGATCGATGAAGCTGCCTTTCTCCAGTCAGGGTAACTCGAGTTCTGTAAACGACAAGATAGAAGGCCACCTTTACGTCGCAATAAAAGAAGAAATATTTGCCGGCGGATAGAAAGGTCGAGGATTAAAATAGACGTAACACCACCCTGTATGGAATAGACTGCTTTGGAAAAAGCGCCATCCACCTCCCTGCTTTTCGGCAAAGGCAGTAAGAGAAAAATTACCATTAGATCCATTAGAAATTATTCAAAACTCTTCTCGCAGAATTTTTTCCTCGAAATTATTTTATTTTCCTCGATAAAAACAGAATCCTTCAGAAATTCTGTTCCAATTCTCGAAAACGTAATTATATATTTCTTCAACCATTTCACAAAGTAATAGCTCGCGCTCGTTTCGAATGATATTTCTTCCAAATTTCCTAACTCAGAAATGACAAAAAAAAAAAAAAGTCTTATTTCGCATACACAGTCGCGAAATGTAACCCATCTCGCCACCAGCTCCAAAAGCAGACTACTTGGGGTGGGGGGGGGCACCCTGTCGTTCCAAATGTTACAGAAGGGTGGTACGGTTATATAGGCGTATTATCCCCTTTCTCGCTGCAGGCATTCATCCGTGAGTCATCCGTGCTCACCCCCGGGTGTGACGTCATTTCGACGTCCTCCACCCCAATGGATCGGAGAAATCCATGGATCGGATGCGTTCGGTTGTTATTATAGCGCGAGGGGAAAGATCGAGGAATCGTTTCGATCGACGATTCTTCCTCGATGCTCGCCGATAATTTCCCTCCCTGCCCCACAATTCGAACGAAGATATAACCGAGGGGGATGCATCGAGTATGCATCCTGATAATAACTCCGATACGGATGGAAAAGAAGAATGAAGAAATAGAGGGAAGGGAAAACTCGAGACCATTCGGTAATTCGAGAGATCGTTAAAATCGTTTCGCGTTTCTGAAGTGGCGCAAGCCTCTCTCGACTTCCGCTTCTCTATGAACGATTCTTTCGATGCGTTTACCTGTCGAGACTCGCTTTTCTTCTTTCTTTTAAGCAGCGTAAACTGCGAGACAATAGCTGTATCCCGAATACTGTGGAATTGAACAGATTGCGATAGATTCGTTCGTAATTTTCAGAATCGATTTATAAATCAGTATATGTAATTAAAATTAGTTAATATTGTGCTCTTTGTGAAGACAGTTTTATTCAATAAAGATTAATATTTTACGTTGAATCTCACTACAGTCGGATTGTAAGCAATTGTGAACGATAGAGGGAGTGAATTGTGATGATGTGAAAAGAATCGTTTATGAGGAGAAAGAAACGTTTAATTGTTCGATTGAATCCGTTTGATTTCTACGGATTTCTTGGATCGATTTATTTATTTTTCTTTTTTTTTTCTTTTCTTTCGTTCGGAGAAAGCATGTTATTATAACGATGCGTTTCGATTTCTGGGGTAGGCATAGATTGAATAAAAATAACATGACCCATGATATATTGGAATAGAAAAATATCAGGCCATGCTTCGAACATTTTTCCGTATTGGACAAGTTTTAAACTGGGAATTGGAAAAAAAGAAAAAAATGCCAACTATAGTTTGAAAACTAGTTTTTACGCATCGAATATATATTTATATATACTTTTATACTCTTTCTACTTTCGTACGTGTGATCGACCATATGATCTAAGATATTACAATTCAAACTTTTTTATTTATTAAAGACAAGTGAAAAATTTTTAACTATGCATGTACGTAACATTGTGGTGAACGAACAATGTTGAGACAATTTTCGACAAAACGTTGTCATTTATCTTTCACCTCGTTAAATATACAAATTTCATAAAGCGAAAAATATAAAGGGGGAAAAAAGAGAAAAAGGAAAATACCGACACGCGTTCACATTGCTGCACCACGCGTGACGTCACGCGCAGAGTACAAGCCCCCATTGGGAATGCATGTCGCATTATCATTCAAGGAGGTTCACGAGGTTGGAGAATGAGAAATAATGCCGTCGACACGGTTCCTTTCAGCTACAGGTAAACACACCTTCTCCCCCCTTCCTTTCTTTTTTTCCTTAAATTTCCATTTCTCCCTTTCTCCTCCTTCGTTCATTTGCATCCCTCGGATTAATAGACGAACGACGGGCCGAATGGCTGAATGCATTCAACGATTTAACGAGTCGGCGCTCCGATAATTTTCCTTGACTTAGTATTACGATTATTCGACACCAGACGTATACCGGATCCATATTGGTCGCCGTGAACCCCTACAAAGAAGTGGACTTCTACACGAACGTGAGTAAATTGGAATCATTGCGCGTGATTATCTTTTAATCTGCCCTGCATTTAAAACGAATGCTAGACTCTTTCTTTTTATTCTCTCTCTGTCTCTCTCTCTCTCTCTCTGTCTCACTTTTTTCTTCTTTTGTGCATTTGGATCGAAACAATCGATTCGATTGTACGAAGGTTGTGAGTCGAAAGCCTGGCTCATTGTACGATTGGGGATAATTGGCATCATTGAGAACACGAATTATGGGGTGGCGTATAATATTGAAAAACTCAGGAATGGAAATGGTTAATGTTTTGTTTTTCTCACAATTGGGGAAGCAATTTTTTTTTAAATGTAACGCAATGTCGCGTCAAAGTTGGATTCGTTGATTTTGAGGTTAAGTGTACCATGTACCCATCTTTTTTAAATATTGTAAAAGTATTCTTAGTCTATTTTTTTTTTTTCATAAAATTTATTATCCATTTTACTTCATTGCTCTATCGTTTCATAATTATTTGTATATTTTTTGATGAAAAATGTAAAAAAGTATAAAGGATATCGATTAAAAAGCGACCGGCTCGATGCGGCAAAATTGAAGTGACAAGCATCGTGCCGCCGTTACTAAAATGCGCAATTACTTACGCACTTCCTGCGTCAAATGTGTGCAGGAAGTGGCGTCGAAGAATAGCAAATATTAAACACGGCGGTTGCCTCGAAGAACAGAGAGAAGGCTGCACGTGCCCCCATCCCCTCTTCTCACGAAGTAATAATTGGCTTCTCCTTTCGTATACAGTTAAGAAGTTGGTCATGAATTTCACGAAAGTTTCATTATTAAATTGTGACCATGAATCTTTTTGGAATTTTTAATAATAATTTTTCCTTTCTTCTTTTTACTATTGAAATCTGGCTCACATTCTAGTACTATTTTCTAGCATAAATTTCACAAAAAAATCTAGTTGTACTTTATAAATCCTTCGATTAAACTATTGTATTATAAAACATTTTTGAGTCAATCCAAATATAAAAAGTTAAAAATTATTTTTATTAATCTTAATATAAAAATGATATTGAATTGTTATACTCTATCGCCGTATAAGAATAATTATAAAAATATAAAAAAAAGTTGGCAATTTAACATGATTGATGTTGTAACAATATAAAAGTTCTTATCAACTTGTTTCGTTAACACGCAAAACGCGCGAAGACAGGACGCCTTTATCGTATTGAAAAACAGGAAACGGAAGCCGCAACGTGCTTTCGTAGTGATATCGCGAAACGACTGATCAACTCTTTGGAAAGGTTTTCTAGGTCACGGTATTCCGTTATCGATCTATCGGTGTAAACCATTTATTTTTCCAGCTGTGAAAACACCATATTTTCCCCTCATTTTTTCGTTATTTCCGTAAACTATTATCACTTCAAATAATCGATTATTTTCAAGAAATTTAATTTTCAATATATATATATATATAAATTAAATTTATAACATTATACATTTTTAATGTATCTATTGCAAAAAATATTTCCAGGCAAAATTATATTTCAAAAAGAAAAAAAAATTCCAATCTCTGCATATAATCTATTACCTATGCAAAATTCACGCAAAAAACTTTAATTAACAAAAATGAATTTTTGCGAGATAATACACAAAGATTTTCGCGATCGACTGTACTTTAAAATATATTACAACTCGAATTCAAGACACCTTATACGTGGTGAACGTGTTAAACAACTTTCCACTTTCATAACTCAAAAATATTCCCACCAATGTTCCCAGGAAAATTATCTATGCGTTCGAAAATATTCCTGCTTCCGATAACCAATGGCAAATTGGTTTTTATCTGACCAGAAAAAGGCGGAGATTTTGAACTTGTCAAGCGCATATCTCCGATAATCGTCGCACAGCTCGTCATTTTTCTCCTGTTTCTCATGCGTGCGTCGCTTTTTAATCTCTATTTCGAGGCGTGCGAGCATCGGGCTTAAAACCATTGGCGGCGTTAACGCGCATATCAGCCTGGCCAGTGAATTAGGGTGCGCAGCCTGCGCGCGAGGACTTATTTCGGGATCGAGTGGCAGCCACTTCGTACGTAAATACGGGTCGCCGACAGTGAAACGGTCCTCGAACGGCATTCGACCCTTCGAATATCGTGTGGCGTCGTGCTGTGGAAGAAAGAGAGAGAGAAAAAAATAAAGTAAAATAAAACGAAAGGGTTGCGCGATTAAATCAAATTAAGGCAATAAAAAAGAAAAAAAAATGACGGTACAATAAAATTTGTTCCGAGTCAACGATTTAATCCTTTCCACCTGGTCGAAGTCGTATAACCCTCTTTTATTTTTTCCTATTGTAAAGATATATATATATATATATGTAAAAGATTATTTCAGTCGCATAATTTTCTTTATTTTTTCTTTTAAATAAGTATTCTATAAGAGAATTAATTTTTTTTTAATTTTAATGTAAAGGAATTTTTTTTTTAATTTTTTTCTATTTCTGTGTATAATTTTTAATATAAATGATATTTATTACATAATTTTATTTGCTTGATTCGAGTAATCTTTTAAAGAGATTTAGTATAGTATAGTATTTTTTCCGTGATTCATGTTCGACTAGTTTTCACGAGTTGTCTATGTAATAGATTTGATGGAAAACCGCTTTGATGTACAACCCGTGTCTCTACAGTAATCCGTTCTTTTGACTTTATGAACTCGCGTTGTACATACCAAATGAGTCACGTTTTAAAGAGGTTTTGAAAAAAGGTCTTTTGAATAGATCTTTTTTCGATAAAACTTATAATAAAACCAAATATTCTGCCAATTAATCTCTACCTGAATTCTTAAATGAATTCAATTATTACTATTTATTAAGAGAACAAAATTCAAAAACTTTTTTTCCTTTCAGTATTTTATCATATTTCTATCTTTCACTTATATTAATTTCTACACATTCAATCTCTATCTTTTATTTAAATTACTATCTAATAGAAGAATATAAAAACTTTCTTTTTTTTTAAAACAAATTCTAATTCTATTTTATCTAATTAAATCTCTTCCATACTATCTAAATATTCAATCTTTCAGAAATAATCATTTAACAGGATACATACAACTAAAAATTTCCTTTCTTCCTTACCTTACTTTCAAAATAAATTCTTCCCTTAGAATAACAATGTTTCCAGAATCTAAGAGGGCGTTGTCTCTGACAAGAAAATTCCCTGTTCCCAAAGATCTGAATAATATACATTTTTTAATGAAATACACAACGAGTAGAAGGAAAAAAAAAATAAAGATTAAAATGTGAAACGATTGTACATATAGATCGGTAATTTCGAAGGTCAGCCGGGGTACCAAACGAGGACCCCTGGCTGGCAAGAAGGAAGAGGGTGGCTCGGTGTGGTGCACGCCCCGTGTTATTGATCGGGCTGGAGCGCACATTGGATTCGGAGACTCGTCGTGGTTGCCCTGGAGCCTTCGGTGCTTCGTCCTTTCCTCTCGTTGGCGACGGTGCCCGGGTACCCATGTCGATCCGCATAAACCTATTACCGATTCTTTTCTTCTAGAAATTCAACGTATTCGATTGGATATTGAACATGATATTCGGTTAAAATTAATTAAGTACACGAATTGAGGATAAATAATTATTTATATTACCTTGAATTTTAAGTTTAACTTTACTTATTTTATACTTTTTATTCATAGATATATTGATGTTCATATAAATGAAATTATTTGACTTGATTATGTGTAAAGTGTTTGAGTTGATTTCAAGTAAATATCTGATAGAATTCGTTCAAAAATTACGTAGAAGAAATTGTACGGTATAATTACGGAAAGAAAGAAATTCTTTACTTAAATACTGTGATTTTCACAATAATTCTTGCAGTTTATTGTTTTCTAATCAACACAAACTATGCCTATTAATCCACTTCTCTCGATCGTTATCTTAACTCATAGAAGGAACTTCTATGGAATACAGTTAGCAGGTCTCAACGATCTCAGTATGTAAGGATAATTTTGCGGTAATTGAATATCGGTTCTCCTCGTGAACGGTGTCGTGTTTTGATTAATCGTCGACCACCACGATATCTATCTTGGATAGGATCAGGATAATTTCCGCTGCCACTTAACCGCAGTAACGTCTTACATCATACTTAATCCTGATTTATTATTGTTATTAGATATTTTCCATACAGTAGTTTCTGAAGTTTTTTTTAAAAAAATTACATCAAATCCTAAAAAGTAAATCACATAGTTATAATTATTATTTGAAAAAGATTTTTTAAGAATAATTGAAAAAAAAGAATAATTTTAAAAGAATAATTTCCACCTGCCATTTAAAAACTACGAATTTTATACCATATCCATCCTTGATATTTTTAATATCTTCAATGTTAATAGAGTTCCTGAAATTTTTAAAAGACTATATTAATTTTCAGAAATTAAATCGTCCAATCGAATAATTAATGTTTCAAAAAAATTTATAAAAGAAACGAAATGATATTAAAATATACGGGTTCATGAAAGAGAGACGACAAATAAATTGAAGAAAGAAATATAATAAATGATATTTAATAAATGAAATATGTAAATCGGGTCAAAAAACGTTTTCTTAGTTTATCAATATCTTTTCAAAAACAAAGGAAACTGGAGCATCTCGATATATTTCAGTATGCAACGAAGGCATACTCTAGAGAGAACATTTTTATCTCGTTGTTGCACATTCCGTATTATTTATCTTCTATCTACCTCTCGTTTTTTTTTTTTTTTTTCTTTTTGTTTCACCCATATTGCACGAACGATCGATCCAACTGTTTCGAAGTAATCAACCGTGCTGGTTTACGTCAAAGACGATCATCCAGCAGTAACTGGACTGCCAGTGTGTGTCGTCATTAAGATCAGACCTGCTGCAGGCTGTTAGATCGCTCCATTTTGTTCCAGGTCTTTTCTATTTTACGCCGTTTTACCGGCTGTGGTTTTGTTCGTTCGAGAAAACGAGGCGTCCCCCTTTTTCTGGAGCCGTCTCATTCTTTGGTTTGAAGAATGGGCTCTGCTCACGTGACCACCAATGCCTCGTTAGGTTTCCATGCAAATAAGATGTAGATCTCTGTTCTCACGTGTATACTTTCCATCATTTCGTTAAAAAAAAAAATTAATTTCATATTTATTTCTTTTTTAAATCAAACTTTAGAATATATATTTGTTGTTTTGTATGTGAGAATTAAAATCAATGCATTTTGATTTATAGTCGTTTTAAAAATAAAATTGAAATTAAATATAAAATTAATGTATAATAAATTTTGAGATTATTGTATAGAAATTGGATTCCTTTTATTCTTTGAATTATAATCGTGTTAATATTTAGAAAATTTCAAAAAATAAAATATTATATTTTCGATTTTAACTTAGAAGTTCAATTCCAATTTCATGGAAATAAATACAATTCTGTTATAATTTTTTCGATTGATAATATATATCTTCATTCAGCTTCCCATAAAATTTCTTCACAAGTTCTTTGTGAATCACCAAGAATCAATTCCTCTTATTATTCTTTTCTATATAATCAGTCCTGTCGAATTTCGTTTATAACTTTAATCAATAATGAACAATGCGATTAATCAACATTAAAATATATTTTTTTGAACTATGCTACATATAATATCTTTTGATATATTTGATTGACTGTCTAATTTTAAAAATCTATCCTTGAAAATCTCTTTTTTCGTTTCAGTAAACGAATTTCATGATTAATTAAAAATAAAAATAAATAAATCAATGTAAAAATTATAAACATAAAATTACAAGTAGTATCCTAGTATCAATATTACTTACAATATTTATAAATTTACAATATTAAAAAAAAAAAAAACTATCGATAGATATTAGATAATTCTAAAATTATATGTTATTAACATGTAACAAAAATTGAAAATTAAAGATTTTTTATCAGATTAGTATTTTTCAAAAATAGCCTCAAAATTTAAATATGCAATAAAAAAATTAAGAAACAAATATATGGAAAACAATTCTGTTTTTTTATGTTCGATTCGATAACCTCGTTTTTCCGCTTGTCTTTGCGCGCTCGGCCGGGCAACGACACCATCGAAGAAAGAGGGGTCGTAAGCACGACCTCGGTGTCCTGACATGAGTCGTGGCCTCTAGTCGGCGAACCGTGCACTGATTTTGCAGTCGCAGCTGCAGGAATAAATGGGGACACAAGTTCTTCGCTCATTCGAGGCTCACGAGTACTCGCTTCGAGTCAAAACATTCGCGATGCGCATAGTTCGCTCGTTTTCCGCGCTTTTCTTCCGTTCTTTTCTTTCCGACCATTGTATGAAAGCGAAGAGCCAGTCATTTTGTTCCGTTCTACAAAGAGGAAGAAGTTTTTAAGAATCTGAAAGATATTTTTGATGGTGCAAAAGAAATAGAAATAGATTACGCATTACGCTTTGAAATGTGTGAACATATGTGATAATAGAATTCTAAATTTGGGATATAAATTTAATAGTATATAAATTTTGTTTCTACATACAAATTGTAGAATTTAAAGGCAAATTAATTATCTTTATATGCAATAAAATTTTTTAATTATAATTATAACTTAATAAATTTTTATAAATTTAAATTTTATTATATATTATAATATTCTCTCATATCGTAATATTCATAAAAATGAAAATTATTTTATTTTATAATTATAATTAAACAAAAAAATTTTAAATGAATTATATTAAAATATTATATTATTAGTATATGAATATTTAAATATTAGTTATATGTTTGATGAAATATTTATAAGTTTAAAAAATGATGATCATATTTCAAAAAATCTCATTTTCGGCAGCAGATGTATCCTCCAACCGAGCAATCTCGCAATAAAAGTTAGATAGCCTGGTAAGAGTTGTTCAAACATCGTTTCAATAATAGCAGCTCGCTAAAAATTGACATTCCTAAAAAGCAAAACAATCATGAAGAAAAAAATATGGAGAGAGTCGAAAATCCATGTATTCACACCAGATACGGATATACATATATATATATATATGTGTGTGTGTACTTCTCAAAGAAAACAGATAAGATATGCCTATAGAACTTCCGTATGACAGCCACCTGGAATTCGTATTTGTATTTCACTATTTTTAACGGAGATCATTTATTTTCTCAAGAACTTATGACCATAACTTAAGTTTATCTTCCAAGCAAACATACCTAAAGATAATTCCTTTCGAACATATCCGATAAAGCGTCTCCTTGGTATAATCTTTATCCTCTGGTTACATTTAAAAAAGAAAGGAAAATAACAATTTTCATTAGTTCTTTGAACGACAGATGGCGTATTTTTAAGCATATTTTATATATATAGAAAAATTTATAAATAGAGATTAATATTGAAAATAACATTGATTTTTTTAATTTATTTTCTTCCAATTCTATTTATTCTTTTTGCAAAAATTCTTTTACAAAAATATATCAGTCAAAAAATAATGAACTTAAAATATTCAAGGATATCAAAGAAAAGAAACTTTTTAAATATTTCACCAGAGTGCGTTAGAATATCGCGACTTTCATCTCAGTCAATTTTTGCCAACATCAACATTTACCAAGCAATTCACAAAATTCCAGTTACATAAATTTCATCCATACAGTTATGTTTGTATAATAACTTTTTTTTTCTTTTTTCTTCACGGTCTACGTTCATTTCCTCGAATGAAACATGCATCTTTAAAGCGCTTTGTAATACTGTAACCGAAATCTTGACGCATCTTCTCCCTCTCTCGGCGAAAAAATAAAGTAAATTGCAAAAATCCCATGTAACACTCCAATCTAGATAAAATCATTGAAATATTATAAACTTGATCTTTCATTAAGATGTATACATAGAGTGAGGGTATGTAACATGTAACAGAAGGTAGAATGCTGAGAGTTCTCTGCGGTTTTATGGAAATGGATCAAGCGTTTCGATGAATTTTCACGAACCGTGAGAGTTAGTGAATTAACGTTCTCTGCGCTCGCAGTTGCGCAGAGAACATGTCTGACATGAAACTGGGTTGCACTACTTCGTTCGGCACTGACTGCAAGTACGAGACCAGTTAAGGTCTCGTGTGTATAATGCATGAATGCACAAGTCGAAAAAATTGTCTAATAAGAGAAATTTCTCCTGTTAAAAAATTATGGAGTATTTTGATAATAGCAACTAATAGCATGCTATTTCTGTTCTTTCCTAATTCTTGCTCTAAATGTGGAATTGATTTAAAAAAATTAGGTATAAACTTTTTATCATTTTTTTTTGTTTTATTATTCTTTATTTTGATTTATATACTATAGAAAATGTTTTTTTTATTTCTATATTATATTTTATATATTAATTTAGATTAAAAAAGAAAAATTGCATATATCATTTTTGAAGTAATAAATATGAATATAAATAATAAATTCGTAGCGTAAATAAAACAAATTTTGCAAACAATGCGGATCGCCTGAATGATATAAACGCAAAGCATTAATCTGTGAACCGTTTGGCATCGAACTATTGATGTACATATCTTTTAGAGCTGTGATACAATCTCTCAAGGGAATCAGTAAATGAAAGGGATCGAATGGAACTTGAACGTAGAATGTCCTATCAAATGACATTTGGAATTAATCGGATTACCAGGGTTGTTGAGCCTATCTATCACCTTTAATTCAAATTTTGTATTGAATTATCGCAATCTGTCACGATGCTACAACAATAATTAAAGCTAATGAATTATTTTATAGTTTTTTGCTGTGATAAAAGAAAAAAAATAAAAAAAATGTATTAGAATATTTATTATAACTAAAATAATTGAAATAAAATAAATTTCTTTGTTCAATTTTGTTTTTGATGTTCGAAAAAGTAAGTAAAATTATTTATTAATTATAAAGAAATCTGTCAATAATTTTTACTATTACAATTTTCGTTTGATTATTTATTGATTACTATATTATATATCTATAGTCTAATACGCATATATTTTAGGTGTAGATAATCTTATTGAGTGAATTAAACTTCCTCCGGATCGGAAATAAAGTTGTCCCTTTTTCCACTTTCAACTTCGTCGTCTAACATTTCAAACTATTTCAACTACCAAAATAATATAATAGAATTAAAAATAATTTGAACTCTATAAAAATAATAAATCTTTTTTATGAATAATTTTATGATGTTTTTTCTATCAAAAAGAGATTTCTTACTAAAAAGAAAATCAAATTTTTGGATTTTTTAGGAATACGTGAATCGATACCATGGCCAAAAAATGGGCTCGTTGGAACCACATGTATTCGCATTGGCGGAGGCGGCATATAGATCACTTCAGGATACAGAGAGCAATCAATCTTGTGTGATATCGGGAGAAAGTGGCGCAGGCAAAACGGAAACCACAAAATTCATCTTACAGTATCTTTGCTCGGTAACCAGTAATGTCGATACGTGGGTGGAACAACAAATTTTGGAAGCGAACACCATCCTCGAAGCTTTCGGTAATTACCTCATCTTGTTAACAACCAATTTTTATCTGTTAATTATATTTTCGTTCAATTTATCTCCTGCTCCTAATTTTCCAGAAAATTGTAACCTATCACGCTAACACGAAAACTTTGTCCTTCATAAAATCGATTGGAAACTTATTATGTAACTTTTTAAACCTTAATTGAACCTTATTGAAACCTTAATTGAAATTATTTTTAATATTAAATTAAATGTAATTTATTATCATTCTATTTTACATTATTACATCTGCAAATGAAATTATTAAAAAAAAATTTGTTAATTCAAATTTTTCATTCTTTATAGAATCATTATTAGTTGAAAACTTTGAAAATAATCTCTTACCTCTTCACGTGATCATTTATCAATTTCTTTTCTTTTCTTTCGTTTTTCCACGATTCTCCTTCGTTATTCTTCTGCTTGTGCTTCTTCTGTTTTTCCTGCTTCATTTACTTCTGTTTCTTCTACTGCTCCTTCTGCTTCATCTTCTATTTCTGCTTCTGCTTTATTTTCTCTTATCTTTATTTTCTCCTCTCGATTTTGATATTTTGTTTTCGCTTTTATTAATCTTTTGATTTTGTCCTTACTCTTGTTATCTTCCTGTCCATCTTTATATCTTTATCTTATCTTTTTTATTATTTTTCTTCTTGTTTGTCATTTTTCTTTCCGTTCCTTTGTCATCCTCCTCTCATCTTTCTTTATCATTCTTTCAACTTCTTTATTATTCTCATCACTTTTCTTTTCATCATTATCCTTCTTTTTTTTTGTCATTCTTCCACTTTTTGTTTTTTTCTTCCACTTTTATTTACTTTTTATTATTTTTATTCTTTCTTTTATCATTTTTCTCAGTTTTGTCATTCTCCTCTTTTTGATCTCTTTTGTTATCTTTCTCCTCTTACTTCCTCAGTAAAGTAACTTGCTCCCCATTTTTTTTATTATTCTTCCTACTCCTATATCATTTTCTCCCTCTCTCTATTTCATCATCCTGCTTTATTATTCTTCTACCCTTTTTGCTATCCTTATTTCTTCTTCGTTATCATCCTCTTCTTCTTCCCTTCTTTAACCCCTTCTTTAATCCTCTTTAGTATCTTTGTCATTCTTCTCTCTTCATTTTTTTCATTCTCCATTTCATTTTGTTCATTGTGTCCATATCATTTTCTCCATTTGTTTATAATCTTTACTCCCTCTCTTTTGTTATTTTCTTTTCTCCTTTCCTTCTTTTTCTTTGCTCCTCTTGGTTTTCTAAATTTATTATTCTTCTCATTTTTTCTTTATAATTTTTCATTGTTATTAATCTTCATTGTTAATCTTTATTTTTTATGACTATTATAAATAGAAGAAACTAAAAATTGTTCACTCAAGTTTCATTAAAAATAGATTTGTTACGAAACTGTTTTACGAACACCTTTTATAAAAGTCGTCCAAGAGGAATCTTTTTTTTTTCGAGATTTTTTTTCTCATTTTGAAGGCAACGCTCGAAAAAGAAACATAAACGGAATGTAAAAGACTTTTATGAAACGGATCGATGAACGTTATTCTTAATACCATTTAAAAAATAAAGGGGATTCATTATTCGAAGTCAAGAGGCCGAGAATGAGTCAGGTGTTAAATGTAAAAGCGCGAGGGGTGAAAACTGGGTCACGAGAGGCAAAAGATTTAAGGGGAGTGTCATGAAAATTGTTTGCTTTTGTATCTCGACAAAGCGCATCCACTTCAAAATGCCAACTTCATTATAAAAATATTTTTCAACATCGTTTAATTCTGTCAATATTAAAATATCAGATTTCTTTTTCCATTATTTCCTTTCGATTAATCGATTACAGATTTTTTTAATCAAGGAGTTACAGATTTTTATGGAAATTAATATTTCTTCTTTCATAATAATCATTATTTTAATTATTCTTATATTTATTTTTAAAACAGGAAACGCGAAGACGGTGAGGAACGACAATAGCTCTCGGTTCGGCAAGTTCATGCAAGTATGCTTCGATAGCAAGTGGATGATCAAGGGATGCATCATCCAAGATTATTTGCTCGAGCAGAGTCGCATAACATTTCAAAGCGCCGGCGAGAGAAATTACCACGTGTTCTATCAGCTGGTCGAGGCCGGGACTAGGGATAAGGAATTCGCCGAACAATATAAACTGATGCCAGCCAGTCACTACAAATATTTGAATCAGTCTGGCTGCGTGAAAATCGATGGAATCTCCGACTGCAAGAAGTTGGATGCTCTTAGACTTGCGTTTAACGTACTACAGGTAATTAATGGGTACACAATCAATGGTAAAATATTATAGTTCATTGATGTTATTAATATGTGTAAACAACTTTATATAATTGAAATATTTAACATTCTCTCTTTATTTATAGTTTGTTTTTAAATATTATATAAATATTATTATAAATTATAATAATATTATACTTTTTAAATATTTAAAAAATTATTTTCTTAAAATATAAGAAAATTATCAAAGAATATTTTAAAACATGAAAGTACAATGCCTTTCTTTAATATTTTTTTCTCATTGATTTCTTCTTTTATTCAATACATTGTTGAAATTAAAAATAAATAAACAATAAATTATATTTCCATTTTTATAGGTCGCGCCAGAAATGTGCGAGGGTATTTTCAGAGTCCTGTCTGCCATTCTCTGGCTCGGAAATTTAAACTTTGAAGACGTGGATGGTGAGAGATGCGAGCTAACTAAAGAAGACCTTGACATCGTTGGTACAGTTGCACCTTTACTCGGACTTCAGGTTGAAGATCTCACCAAGGTGGTTTTGATACGACAGATAAACGTCCGAGGAAATATCACTGAGATACCATTGAAAGTTCAAGAAGCCCGTGAAAATAGACACGCTATGGCGAAAGCATTATACTCGAGAACGTTTGCCTGGTTGATCAATCATATAAATAATTGTACAAACCCCGGCCAGGATAGTTCAAGGTTTCTCGGTGTTTTGGATATATTTGGCTTTGAGAACTTTGCCGTGAACAGTTTCGAGCAACTCTGTATTAATTATACGAACGAGAAGCTGCACAAGTTTTTCAATCACTACGTGTTCGCGCTGGAACAGGAACTAGTAAGTCGTTTCTAGACATTCTTGTTTTCCTATATATTTAATCAGTTATATGATACGATTAACGATCGTATCACATGGTAGGGTGAGATGACGGACTTGTTATGTAATCGATAGGATGAAATTCAATTGACCTCAATTGGGAGGAGATGGTGAGGGTAATTGAATTGAATACTTCGATATTTTTTATAATAACGTTTAATAATACATTCGAGATTTATATTATATTATCTACATAATTTCAAGTTTATCTATATAATTTCGTTTACTCGAATCGACGTAATAAATTGTTATTGCCGCTTTATTAAAAATCGACGATCAATAATAAAAATAAACTCGTTCTTAAGTTAATTAGATGATAGACTTGTCCTTCTATGTTGGTTATCATAACACGTGAAACGTTTTGAATTTCAGTACCGACAGGAAGAGATCCAATACTCCCATATCACCTTCACGGACAACACCATGTGCCTGGAATTAATCGAGAAACCTCCACGATGTGTTCTTAAATTACTAACCGAACAGTGCCATATGCCGAAAGGTTCAGACCTAGCTTACTTGACCAATTTGCATGCAGAATTCGAGAACCATCCGTGCTATGTGAAAGGAGATGATCGACGAAAATGGGAAAAAGAATTTGGAGTAAAACATTACGCAGGTTGCGTTACGTATACAGTCGAAGGGTTTGTGGATAAAAATCGAGATGTGCAACAAGACGTGTTCTTCGATTTCATGTCTAGAAGCACAAATGAATTTGTGCAAGAAATTACAGTTTATCAAGATCTCTTGGGATGTACAGTGGCCCGTGCAAGTGGAAATGCGACTACTATGTCTCGTGGAACTTCGAAAGGCAAACCAACGCTTTGCGATTCCTTCAGACATCAGTTGCAAGCTTTGGTCGATGTTCTTCAAGCTACTATACCCTGGTATGCCAGATGTATTAAACCTAATATGCAAAAAATTGCAAATCATTATGATGAGAAGTTGGTTCTGGACCAGTTGAAATATTTAGGCATGTTGGATATTATTAGAATCAGGAAAGAAGGTTTTCCTATACATATGCCTTTCCACGACTTTATATCAAGGTATCGTTGTCTGGAGAAAGGACGTATGTCGCGTACTTATAATGAAAAAGAATCTGTTAGATCCTTGATCAGTAGTCAAGGTATACCAGAGACCGAATGGCAAATAGGCAAGACCAAAGTATTTTTAAGAAGTTATGTACACGAACCTTTGGAAGACTGTAGAAATCAAATGGTTACTAGTAACGCAATAATGATTCAAAAAATATGGAGGGGTTATACAGTTCGACGTGGTAAATTATTTTTAATTGATAATATATTCTTTATCTTATTTTTACTAATAAAACCTTGGATTTTTACAGAATATAAACGTGTAAGAGATGCTGCATTGAAAGTGCAACATGCATACCGAGGCTGGAAATTGAGAATAATGTTTATTAGAAAACGAAGAGCAGCTATTGTGATACAAAGTCATTTGCGTGGTGTATTTGCAAGAGAAGTTGCAGCTGCTTTGAGAGAAATGAGACGAGTAGATGAAGAAATGAGGAAAAGAGAGAGATTGGAAGAAGAGAGAAGATTAATGGAAGATAAAAAAGCTTTGGAAGAAAGTCAAAGGTATAAAAATAATTATTTTGGAATCATATGATACGACACATTTATTTCACAGTGTAGAAAATGCCGTGATGATAGTATAGGATAGTCGTTCGTTTGTGTGTTAATAGTATATTCCGTTTGTGTCCTTTATAGCGCGCAGTACAATGGTATTGTTGGAATGGAACCTGGGTAAGTTCATCGGTAATTCGAAAATGGCGAATTAAAATTTCTGCAGCATGATGAATTCATTAAAAATAATGCTTTTAACATGCAGCGTTTAGTGCGTTATTACCAAATACACACACCTGACTAATTTGTGCGCTTAGAAACTAAAGTATTTTATTATTAAATAAAATTTCAGTATATTCATAAAACATTCTATTTTACAGAAAAGCACAAGAAGAAATTGCTGCATTATCGCAAATGGCGGAGCAAATGAATTCTAAAATGGCTGCATCAGATTTACAATCTGTAGACTTAGACAATCTATTTTCATTCTTGTCTGATGTACAATCATCAAAAGGTAATCAGATCATCGAAGAAATTGGCGAACAAATGGACGAATTGGTAGAAGATCTTGATGTGGAATTAGAAACTGTAATCCAACAAGAATTGGAGATGAATTCGAAAGCAGAATCTAAAGCAAATACTCCAAATGGACAAGAAGTTACCTCGCCATTGCAACAACAATCTCAAAGAATACCTTGTACAAATACTGGCAAACTTGGTCAGCCGAGTCTTCCAGAACCTACTGAACCTCCTCCACCTCCACCACCTCCTACTACATTAACAATAAATGGTGATTCTTCTACTGATAATGGAGAGCCAATTTATGAGTCTGTGTTACCACGCGAAGAAAATAGTCCTAGTAGTCCAATTTTAATTAATGGAAATTCTGGACCATTGGTCAATGGTGAATCGTGTGGTTCACCTCCGCCAGTACCAAATAACAAGATCATGAAAGAATCAATTGCTGGTAGTCCTCCATCTAGACCAGGATCTAGAAATTCGAACAGTCATCATTTACATCATAATCATCACGAACCAATACCTCAACAACAACAGAATGGTCATGATCAACAACAACAACAATCACAACAATCTCAACAACCACCTGTAGAAAGAGAACAGAGACGCAAGTGTAGAGTAGAACGTAAACTTCAAGAATTAGAAGACAAAAAAGAATCTGATAACGAAGTTACTTATCATGATATTGTAGAGTTTGCACAAAATTATTTCAATAGTCACGAGCGATCTCCTGAAGGTACGATAATGGCTACACTTACTAGAAAATCACGTGGCAAGAGTGTAGAATATATTCCCAAGTATGAAATGGTTACTTATTATAAAGGTTCTACTATACCAAATTCTCATATTCATATGTATGATCCTGATAATGTTAATGTAGCTTGTTCAGTCTTTAGGGTAAGTAATTATTTATATATATTGTTTCATTATTAACGAATTTTGAAATTAATATTCTTTTTTAAATCTTAGGACCTTTGTAAGTATATAAGAGGAGAAATGAAACTAGACCAAGAAATTGCAACTATTCAAAGTATAATTGGTTACGGTATTGAACGTGAAGAATTAAGAGATGAAATTTTCGTTCAATGTATGAGACAAGCAACCAATAATCCCAACCCAGAATGGGCTGAACGAGTATGGTTATTGCTCTGTTTAGCTATTGTTGCTTTTCAACCTAGTAAACTATTGTATAAATACTTTGTATCTTTCTTACGAAAGAATTTGGCTCTTGAAGGCAAACTTCGACAGTATGTTCAATGGTGTGTGGATAATTGTAAAAACATGAAAGTTTCCTGTAGACAACATCCACCATCGACTGTAGAGATTGCAGCTATGAGACGATTAGGCACTATAGTTTGCCGATTCTTCTTTTTGGATGGAAGAACCAAAGCAATTGATGTGCATCCAACAGATACTGCTGCCGATGCTGTTGCCAAATTAGGTGAAAAATTAGGTCTTAGATCTCTAGAAGGTTGGGCAATTTATCAAAGTAGACCAGATGGGGAGGAACATGTACGAGCACATGATTATTTATACGACGTTATAGCCGCTTGGGAAATGTAAGTTTTATTATTATTATTAATAAATTTAATGTAAGTTTTATTATTATTATTAATAAATTTTTATTGATTATTGATAAATTTTAATTGATATAAATTTTATTTTCTCAGGAAACAATGCAAACTAAACACAGCACAATCAACCTTTTCAACGCTTCGTCGTGGAAATAATGCTACTTTAGGAAGTGGTGATAATCGATTCGTTTTTAAACGAAGACTTTTCCGAAATACCCGAGAAATATCTCAAGATCCTGTCGAGGTTAACATGTTGTACGCCCAAGCTGTATATAACGTTGTGAAGGTAAATCAAAGAAAAAGATTGAAATATTCTCGATTTGTTCGTACAAAATTAATCCTCTCTCTTTTTTATTTTTAATTTTCCAGTGTGACGACTTTCCAGTATCTGAAAAGGTTGCGCTCCAATTGGCAGGCTTACAAGCGCAAGTCGCTTTGGGCGATCCAAAAGATAACGATCGATTAGATTACTATAGCGAAGTTGATAGTTTTTTGCCTTATCGAATCAGTCGAGCCCGTGGCGATGATGTTTGGGTGCCAATAATAGCGCAGGCACACAGACAGTATGGTGCCGGTCGCAAAGAATTGGCGGCCAAAGTGTTATATTTATCTTGTGTAATGCAATATCCTCTTTACGGCACGACTATGTTCAACGTTACTTATCGAGGTTATTGGTCTTATGGCAATCAATTAATCTTAGGTATCAACTGTGACGGATTGATGTTGATTAAACCGGATGACAAATTCGTTTTATCGGAATATCGTTATCAGGACGTAGAAAGCATCATGTTAGATCCGAGCGATTCTTTCATAACATTGTCTCTTCTTCGACACAATCCCGATAGTTCGCATAAGTGTTTTGTTTTTGAAACACCGCAGAAAAATGAGATAGGTAGTTTGATCGTTAGTTATTGTCCTGCACTTGCAGGTTGGATCACGGAAAATGAGGTTCCTACTAAGAAACTCAAATGTATTACTAACGAGGATCGTATTAGACTTTATCATAATTTAGTTAATTGTCGGCGAACTTTAGTAGACGCAGAGATACTAAGAAAACCTCAAGATTCTGGTGGGGGATTTCTGAGAAACACTTTGCGAAGATTGTCTAAACACCGAATAGAAAAACTTAGACAAGAACATGGTAGTGCAACTGACCATGGTGAAACTTATAAAGGATTTCCTTATGCTTACTGGGCATTTAGTAGACAAGCTATACCTCAAAGTCTTTCGAAACTGCCAGACCCTGATGAACAGATGGGTCTCAGTGTATTCCAATTAATTTTGACTTATGCTGGGCTAGGGCAAAATGGAGACACTGTTCGTAGAGTAGAAGATGAACACGTGAATTTAATACAAACCGTAATGGAACGTTGTATAAGAAAAGAAAATCTGTTAGGTGAATTGTATCTTCAGTTGATTAAACAAACTACGGATCATCCTGATCCTAATAGTCGCGTCAATCTCAGGCATTGGGCGTTACTTTCTTTGGCCTGCTCAGTTATCTTACCTCCACAGAAAGTCGTTCGAAAATATCTAATAGCACATTTGAAACGATGTGCTAGTGATTATGTTACCGAAGAGGGGAAATACGCCCGATTTGCTGAAAAGTGCCTTTACAGAACGCAAGGCACAAGAAGAAGACAATGGCCCCCAAGTAGGGAAGAGATAATGTGCACGATTAATCGCAGACCCATTTACGCAAGATTCCATTTTATGGACGGGCAGTATCATGCTGTTGAATTTCATCCATCAGCTACTGCTAGAGACGTGATGGAGATTATTAAAACTAAAATTGGTTTAGAAGAGACTGCCATGGGTAATTGAAGTTAAATTAATATTATGTTCCACATTTATTCGCAAAATTATAAATATTTATGATTAAATTGCGATTTATAGGGTATGCCATTTATGAAGTCTTAGGTCCAACTGAACGAGCCCTGATACCGGAAGAAAAAATTGCTGATGTAATGTCAAAATGGGAACGTTACAGAACGGCGAATGCACAACAAAATCAAACTCAGAGAAAACATGCACATCATTTCTTCTTATTTAAAAAACATTTGTTCCTTGATCAGTATATGAACCTTGATGATCCGGTGGAGAAAGAATTGCTTTATCATCAAGTACTGCATGATTTACGTGCTGATCGATTCCCTATCACTGAAAAAGAAGCTGTAAATTCTTTTTTTTTTAAATACTTGTTAACATCGAATACGATACATGGTTAAATCTATAATTTCTTTTTCAGATGATGTTAACAGCGTTACAAGCGCAATTAGAACTTGGTGATTGTGAAAATGCTGTGTCTGATTACGATTATCGTACTATATCAAGTCACTGCCTGCCTCCAAGACTGGTTCCAATTTTGTGCATAGAAGGTGTACTTCAACATCATCAATCATTACGAGGAATGACACCACCTGAAGCGAAGAAAGCTTTCTTAAATTTAATTCAGTCGTGGCCACTTCACAGAGCCACGATATTCGATGTCATGCAATCGTTTACTTCAAATTGGCCACGTGTTTTGTGGTTGGCCGTTGATCAACAAGGTCTTCATCTTCTGGAACATCGTTCCAGGAACACTCTCTGTACCTATGAATATAGCAGTATTCTAAGTTATAGTCCAGCTGTTAGTTGTTTGATGATTATCACTGGTACTGATAAGAAGCAAAGCAAAGTTATTCTTACGACATCTCAGGTGATTCTTTTTTTTTTTTTTTTTCAGAATTTACTATAATTTACTATAATTTTTATATTATTTTATATAATATTTCAATTACACATTTGTTATTTGCATTTTTACTATCATTTACTTGTAGGCACATCAAATTGCGAATCTAATTCGCGAATATATGGATGTCCTTCAATCACCACCGGAAATACCAAAAAGAGAATCGGCGATAGCTCAACAAATTACTCAGCAACCGATTCAACCACCGACAAATATTCCGGCTGCTACCGGTAGTCGTAAATCTCGACCTGCTTCGGTACTACACAGAGGTGCTCCAGTGATACAATCACAAGCTAGTTAAAAGATTAGATAACTTATTAGATGCAATACTTCTCCTCAACCTCATACTTTATTCGTTACCTTGTAAGATAAATTTTTTTTTTATATTATATTTATAACATTACATCTAACATGTATTTAATTTAATGATAATCATAATTTTAATTAATTTTAAATTACTTATTTGTTAAATTTTTTTATATACTTTTGATATATTTGTGTTTTAAATTTTTTTATAAATATAACAATTAAGTATAGAATAATTTCAGTATCAGGTTGCAGCGAGAAAGTATCTCTGTAATTAATTTTTGTCGGCAAGGCCTATCAGGCGATCAGATCTCATCGCAATGAGACGAGTACTAGCCTAGAAATACTTCTTTCTTCCAGTATTTATTCAATTAGCTTAGAGCTCAAGAGACGTCGAAAGAAAAATAGCTACTGCCATTAAAATAATAGATTAGCAAATGGATTGACAAATAACTGCCATTTTACGATTTTAAAAACTATTATAAAAAGCTGTCGGAGACAGCTCATTTCTATTTCTATTTTATCCGCCATTGTCGTTGTCTTTTTTACGAGCGATTGTCAATGTTTTTTATAAAGTTTTTTGCTGGATATACAATCACAAAGGACAATTATTAAATCAATCGTTAAACATTAATCCAATATATAATATCATACTTTTGGCATATCATTTTTTGTATCGTTCGATGAGGGGTGATCATAAAATTTTTGATATCATTTTATTTAAGTGATATCAAAAATGACCAATTCATTAATTTTCAATTTTATCTTTTTTACTGATCACTCTATTCAACGATACAATTATGTACAATTTACAGAATCTTTGATTCTGCCATATTACAGTCGGCGTTTCAAAATTTCAAGTGTTAACCTTACGCAAAATTTATAATACGATTATATATACGATTATATTTAGACACAATATTTCACGTAAAATTTTACTCAACGTATAGTAAAAATTATAATATAAAAATATATAAATAACATCTTGGAAAAAGATAGCAAAAGCAAATTTCTTAAACTCGTATTTTATCGAATATATTTGAAAATGAAAGTTGAATGATAATCTAAGCTTTTTTTAATAGACAATCTTTTCGTGCTATCATCCTTTTTCTCGTAAAATTTATAATTATGTGAATGAAAATAAGTAGTTTAATTAACTAATTAAAAACTATCGTTTATGTGAAAATTTAATGAAAATTCCGACACGATCGCATTGATCGAAAATTGCCACGAAATTGCGTCCAAAAAACTTTTTTTCTTTAATCTAAAATCGCTCGATATTTTGATGTGTAAATATCAAACAAACAAAAAAAAAAAAAAAATGTTTAAACTTAAAAACAATAACATTAGGTTCCAATTAAAATTCTCCAGTGTTCAGTGATTACATTTCCATATAAATTAGATTTAAAGCTTACTTATATACGTAATGATATTATCTGATATTAATTGTAATTTAACCCTTTCAGATATAATCTTTCATAATATAGCATGAAATTCATAAAAAAATCGAAGCTCTTTTAAATCTTTACACTATTTACTTAATGTAGAAATATCATTAGTTTTTTTTGCTAATATTACAATTTTTAATGAAATTCTTCAATAATGTAAAATTTACGAAGTTCAATATTAAAAAATATTATAGAAAAGGAACACTTTTTAGAAGCGCAGTCAGGAAAGGGTTAATATAAGGTTAATACAAGAAATTTTCTCTAAGAATATTTTCTCGAACACTGGAGTTCATAAAAAAAAAAAATTCTGAGTTTATTCGGACCAAGATTTCGTCCCGAAAACTCGAACCATTTTCTGATCCTTATTTATGCAACAATATTACAAAAAAAATTGTTTAATATCATATACTTATGCAAAAAAAAAAAAATTATATGATTACTTACGATAAATTATCTAAAAATTGGCGGTAAAATACAATTATACTGCAACTGAATTTTATATCTCGTAAAACATTTCAAAAATATTATGAAATGCGTATTTAAGGATCGATTATATAAATCGTGAGGATTCGAGAATTCGTTGCGACGAAACGAAATGTTAATGTATCCTCTATGATCTGTATTTATTCCAATTTCCTTTCCGGGAGTTTGGCTAAGATTCTACGAATGCAGAGACAGACTGTGATCCGCTTTGGGTGTCCTTAGTCTTCGAGAGCTGTTTAATGAGTGAGATTTCGAGTTAACTAATTAAAAAACACAAAAAAAAAAAAAGAAGAAAAAGAATAGAAAAAGGTGAGCACGTGTGCGTGTATGTGAGAGAAAGAGAGAGCAGAACATGTTTTGCGTGAACATAAGAAAAGATGATTTTGCGATGCATGCATGATATTTAAGAGAAAAAAAGAAAAGGGGAGAGAAATACGCGATCCCTTGTATGTGTAGCTTAAATAAAATAAATTATTGGTTGATGATGTTATATTGAAATATTTAAAAATGACCGACACTGTATATACGTATATATAAATATAGACACGCATAGATGATACGCACACTGTGAATTACACTCAATTACACACACGACACAACAGACTGTTGTAAACTCGAAAATACACGTACAAAAAGAAAGATGGGAAGAGTTACACGCCTACATGTGTGTGTATGAGTGATGAGAATATACATAATATTATATAAATATAAATATGAACATAAATATAAATATATAAATATATATATATATATATATAGATTATTAATATACTCGAGCTATGTATAAGGAAAAAATAAAAAAGCGAAGCTTTAATATTGCAAGTAACAAGAATTTATTTATTCAATATAATTGTTATTTGATACACACTACATAAATACATTTAATACGTAATTGTTATGAACTTATCAAAAGTCAAATATTAAATAAAATAAATATGATCATATAACATTTATATAAATTTAATTGGCATTGAAAATATAAATTACATTGATTGAAAATTGAATCTAATAAATTTTAAACGTTTTAATATATTTTATTAATAGGTATAACTTGATTAAAACTATAATTTTTTATGTTTATATATACATTTTTTATTCATTATTTTGTATACAATAATCAGACAAGTAACAGTACTCGTTTCGGTTCACACAATTGCCCATGTATTTGCGATTAGATTGTTTGTTAATATTTTAACACATTAGATATACATATATTTGCATTCAATCAATTGCGATATTTTTGATTTCTAATTATGGTAACGAAGCAAATACACAAGCAATCGTACATACACAAAATGTTTTTTTATATATAAAATAAATTGTTTTTAAAAATAAATAAAATAAAAATTAGAAAACTGGAAAAGTGATATAATTAAACATAAATCATTTGATAGCGTTCTCATATTTGTACGCGTTATTTTCGGTCATTCAATTTATGTTTATTAAAAATGCATTCTTTAGGTTTCTTTCCCACGTTTTTTTTTAAATTTATAAAACACATCGCGATACTTATCGAAGTATATTAATTCTTTTTAATAAATCAATTTACATAAAATTTAACGAAAATTGAAAGTCAACAAATTTTATTATTTAAACATATATTTTTAGAAATACGTGTGAAAGTGGCCTGAAGTTATAGAATTTTTGCGCTTCACATGATCTTTATCTTCACCAATAGATCAAAAATGAAATTTTAAGAATTTATAATGCATATAAAAAATCTGTGCGTTTTTTTCCCTCAAAATTTTGTATAATGAATATTATATGAAAATAGTTTTACATAAATCAAAGACTCGTTCGATGAATAATAACATTAAAATTATCGGTACAATTATTTCGTTTTTTACAAAAAAATTGATATCAATATGGATCCATTTTGGCTAAGACAAAGTCAATGTTATAGCATGTAAGATTATATTTTATTATCATTTTTTTATTATTATGTAGTTCTACTTTTTTTATAATGTTTCTTTGGCACCTGTAACAAAAATGCTAGATAAATGAGTGAAAATACATTTTCAGAAATAAATTTTTCCAATATAAGTAAAATGCAATGTTCATTTTATAGACTAAATTAATGACAAAAATGAAATTATTATATATAATTTGATTTCAATTTTCTAATTAAATGAAAGTCTCTAAACGAATAATTTTTTTTTTAATTTTTTAACGTTTTATTTTAATCCATTTTTGTCATTAAAATTATAGTATGAATCATCGATTCCATAGGAATATAGGCGTTTCAATGCTAACATTAAAAAATACACAGATATGATGATCAACAGGACTTACATAATTCTTATTTTTCCATTTTTTGTCACTTTTGTTTCATAAATCGTTCATTCACTCTTTCAAACTAATATTCAACACGTGCACACAACAGTGTTATACGAAATTTTTTAATCGCATTCGTTTCCCTAATTCTTCCAATTGTATTTTAAAAATACTTTCTTCGTGTCAAAACAAAAATTCTTTCTTACATAGCTTAACAATGAATTTAAAATATATTTCACATAAATTATTCCGATACATTTCATTATGTGCTCACAATATCAAACAGGTGCTGCAGTAATTAAAATTACTTTATAATGAAAAAGAAAAATAAATATTTTTTTTTTTTTTTTTTTACATAGTTTTTAATCCTTTGTACTCGATCACAAAAAATTTTTCTAATATGTTACGTAATAAAATTTCGATTGATTAATTGATCTTGAAATATCGATTATGTAGGTTAGGAGAATATTACAAAAAGATTTATCGATTAATAAATTGATCACACTTATTACTCGTTATTATAGTCAAGTATAATTTATTAAAAAAAATATTAAGCAATAATAAATGAATATAATTTTGATAATTCTATGTCACTCTTATAACAAACCTAATCTTAGATCAGTATTTTTAGAAATATTGATCGAGGACAAAATATTTCCAATCATTGCCAAGAATCGAAAGTCAGTGCTTCGAGTAGTCGCAAATTTGCGATAATCGATTTTGCTGGAACAGTAGCAGGTTGGTATCGACCTTGAGATAATCGCATTGTTCGAGCAATATCGAACGTACATACCGTTAAAATTGTTCATTATTGACAGGTTTTTTATTAATATATAAAAATTCGTAAAAAAAATCAAATAATTATTACTGAACAGATTATATCGTAATCTATAATTTATTTTTTCTATTCATTACTTTAACTACTTATTACTTTAACGATTTAAAATCATTAAAAAATAAACATTCGATCGATCGTTTCAAAATTATTTTTTATATTTCAATAATTCGATTTAATTACGTAACATACATTGAAAGAAACATCGAGTGCAAAGGGTTTTTGCTTATTATACTATATAGCCTCGTATAGGACTCACTGTTTGTCACAAAACACTGAAAGCGTTTTTCATACAACATTGCTCTCGTTATACGTTCTCATTTTTGAGGACGAGTAGATCTTTGTCAACGGGACTGGTAATGTATTTCCGATTTCATTTGCACGAAATTAACAACTTAATTAATTTTAATAACACACACATGATTGCGTGATTCAGTTCTTTACATGCATCTTGTGTGTGTAATATTATTTATAGGTATATCTATTTTAACACCCCTCAGTATCCCGTTGAAATATTTTAATATATCGGAATACACAATTATTTAAATGCCGGTCAGTAAATGTGTTCTCTACAAAAAAAGTATTTGCGAGATTCATCTAGGAATGCTTCGATAACAAAATAAAAATCAAAAAATCGAGGGAAGTAGCACTCGTGCAAACGTAAGTAAAATACATTCACAATCGTTTAAATTTATAATACGTACATAATGAATTATAACTACGGAGTATAACGCTCGATGAATTTCTAGATCGAATTGAGAATTGATCGAAGAAATTAATATCGATATACAAGAAAATTTTTATACTAACGAGTATACTATCTTTTTTTATAGGAATAAATTTAATGATTATATATATATAATAATATTAATGATGATATCGATAAGACAATCGATTATAAATTAAATAATTACTACAGTAATACGATCGAAATCAAGCTAACTTGATTACGCTAATCGGCAGTAGTAATTTTTGCACATGAAATCACCACTCCCCAAGCAACAAGTAACAAGTAGCTTACATTGAAATCGATATATTACCAAGTTAAGTAAAATTATTTTCTATTTAACTATTTTTTAATTAATATAAATTTCTATTTTCTTCTATTTCGATTTCTAATTTCTTAACAATATCTCGATTCAAACTATCAAAACATCGACAAATATATATATTAATATTCAGCACCAGATAATAACACTTCCGTAAATCACTATTAAAACTCACTACTATTAACGATATATATAAATATAATCGAGAAATAAATAATATTCATTTATAACGTTCGCTAATATAACTCTTTCGGCGTACGAGCAGGGAAATTCTTTTTTTACAATCTTTTGAACAACCGGATGTGTATATCTAACTTGCCAAGCAGTTTCTCCGCCATTTGATTCTTCTCTATTGTTCGCACAAATGAGTAACAAACAATTTAACAAATATATTAATAAAAATATAAACACGAAACAATTGTCAAACATAACTACAATAGACTTGCATAAAATTACAAAGAATTCTTAACATAAAAAATTATTTATCAAAAATAATTAATAAAAAGGCTTACAAATTATATACAATTTCAATTTTACAAAGATAACATATAATTCTGAATAAATACTTAATCAATAATTGAATTATGTATAATTGTTTTCAAAACCTATTTAATGAATTCCCTACTCGTACGTTTCTCTATCACATTTATAAATTAGACTTCAGACTTCTCAGCTCGGCAACAATCATTGGTGTATTTTCAACATGGAAATAGGCTTAAGTCGGATATAGAATTAGCATGATCAACAACGCATCATAAATTTCATTAGAAAGAAACTACGACTGGACATGTAGAACTTCGATCCTTGATGAGTCATTATCGTTTCGAACTATAACTTATTTTTTCATATTCGCATATATTGATTAGATTCATCAAATTATTTCTAATCATACAATAACATAACAATTTTTGGCATTTGAAGCATCGATATTGATAATTAAAATTTTAAACGATTTCTAAAAAATAATATTTCCTTTATCGTAAAAATCAATATATCTTTTCATCGTGATAAATGTAGAATGGTTGAATGTTTATAATATCGATTGTAACAAGAATAACATGTTGTTATTTCAGAAAGTGTCAATTGCAACGTTTTAATTAGACTTTCTATTCTTAATAACATTACTGTAAAACGTAACCTTAAGATTTGCAATATTTGTATGTTCTGGATTCTATAGACTCTAACAAGAAAAATTTACAGATAATAACTGATATATAATTTTTTGTGCGAGAAATATAACATACGAAATAATGTTTTTAGCCTATACGAGGTAATCGATCCTCTCAATTAACGCGCGTAAAACGTCCGACAAACGACCAGTTGGGGTGCATATAAAAAAATAAATGTTTGTTCCCTAATTGTACATTCAAAGAGCTTGTGTGCATCGTACTGGACGTTGGTCTACCACTTTTTTTATTTCCTGCACTTGTGCGCATATCTTTGAAATTGAAATAAAAAATACAAAGTTCAATTTGAATTACGAAGGGAGAAATATTTCACTCTTTCATTTTCAATGAGGTATACATTCATGAAAGCAGAACATTGTACGAAAAGAAACGGTGTCTTCTTTCACTTATATTTTTTTTTAATCTCTTAAAACATATATATATATATATATATATATATATATATATATATATATATTCTCTATTTATTATCAACAAATAATTCTATTTTTATAAAAATTTACTATCAAGCAAAAAAATTATTTTTTTGAAAAATTATACACGATAGATAGGCGCTTTAAATCCGCTTCTTCTCGCACAGTATTGTTGCAATCGTGTGATGTAACACTATGCACAGATACAATGCATTTTATCATGTCGTGTGCGCATGTGTACCATTATGTTTATATATCTATCGCATATATGTGCGCATTCAAACAATATGTTTCGAAAAAAGATGAGATATTATAAAAAGAAAGAAAAAATTGAAAAAAAAGTTTGATCATAAATGTAAATAGATAAAGGAAGAGAGAGAGAGAGAGAGAGAGAGAGAGAGAGAGAGAGAGAGAGAGAGAGAGAGAGAGAGAATCTTGTGAAAAGGAAGCGATTGAAGCAACGAAAGGATACACGTAGAGAGCTTTCGTAAATTTTACAATCGATAACGACAATGATACGGTAACATATATAGTATGTATGTATGTATGTATGTGTGTGTATATATATATATATATATGCACGCTATGAAAATTCAAAGGTACATTTTTAAATACAATAAATATAATACATGATCGCTACTCCTTTGCGTATCGAAATTCTCGATCCTGTCATTTATCTTGTTTCTTTCTTGTTTTAATATTTTTTTCTTCTTTTTGCTTTTCGATCATACGGACGGCTACTTTCAGCGGAAGATAAAACTCTCTCGTTTACGTGTTTACGATGAATTTTAATAAAACAGATGGAAAATTAATTTCCAGCCCTCGGCTGACTTCTCGTTCATTTGTGAAAGCGGACCTTTCTTGTGCTTGCGTGAGTTTAACGAGTTTATTTACGAAAACAGGCTTTCACAATGTCCAATATTCTTTTTTTTTTTTTTTTTTTTTCATTCTTCTCTTCGTGTAAACTGAAATACATATATATTTGAGTGAATATTTCAAAAATATTCTATTTATCAATGCGTATGATCTTCATGCTTACATGTACACATACGAATAATGATATTATAATAATAATAATAATAAATTAAAATTTTGTTGAAGCGTTAGAATTCGATCGAAGCCTTATAATTGTCGATGATTTACTCAAATTATACGCACCAGCTGTTACTGGTTGTCTCTTTAATACAATCAGAGAACTTGTTTCTCTCAGATCTCTAACGCAATTTTTATCCTGTATATATATCTAAATTATGTTCGCACGATTTTACAGTTCTATTATTAATAATAGTATTATTATTACAAAGTTATATCGGATATGATGATTGCTTAACACACACGAAGAAGGAGCCGGTGATTGATCGCGAGTTTTTCAAAAGGCTTTCTCGAAGCATCTTGTTATCATTTCCTTTAGAATATCTTTACAACACTGTGAACAGGCAATATTTAATTACGATATTATAGAATTTATGATTTGGGCCCTCTTACGCAAATGAACTAATACAATTAGTGAAATTTTAAAGTTACAAGTTAACAGTTCTAATAACAGTAATTGTTGTATATTACATGGTAACAAGTTTGGTAAAAAAGAAACCAAAATTCTACAAGTGAATTTTATAAATTACCAGCTGATTGTCCTGATAAATATATTATATTCCACATAATATTATAAAAATTGTTTTGTACAAACAGAAACTTACAACTTGTCACTTATCAATTCACTAATGTTATTAGTTGATAAATTATTGGGTAAGAGAGCCATGGTATTATCTGTCTTTCTAGCATTTCCATTTCTTTTTTTATTTATTTTGTTCTTTTTTTGTACAACTCCCGATACCTTTCAGACCCAGGATAAAATCCACGATGTTCGTTCGTTTTCAGCGACATTGGTCCCTTTTATTTTCTTTCGTTTTCTTTTTATATATTTCTTTTTTTCATTTTCCTTCCTCGATTACCGGAAGATCGTGTCACTATTGCAGTATCATTCTGCATTCCCGTGAACGGAAAAGCAAACCAAGATCGTTGAAACGGAAAGAAAAATGACGGATTTTAACATAGGTCTGAAAAAACATAAATAATATAACGTACTCCTAATATGACATTTCATATTTATATATAATATGTATATATATTTATAAATATATTACATTTCTATCTTTTATATATATATATATTATATATATATAATTATATATATATATAAAATATATATATAATTTTTATAAATTATATTCTAGAAAGGAAAGGTACCACGATCGATAGTCACGTGTGACTCTACTTAGAGCATTATATTGCAACAATATTTTAATTCTCTTTTATCATCTTAATTTATATAATATATAATATATATATATTAATATATATATAAATATATATCTATATATATATATAAATATATATATATTTATAACTTTATATACCACTTCATTTGCTATTTACGTACATTAACTTGACACGTCAAAAAAATACGTGGTTTTACCTGCTGTTGGCTATAATCTCGCGTATCCATCGATAAACTAACATCTTTCTTCGTTTTTTTTTAACGAACGCGTTACGCATCCGTACAAACATCCGAATTCGTTAAAACGAAACGAGTAAAATATTTCATCGATGACGCATAATTTCTTCTCTCTTTGCTTAGAATACTTCTTGCTACCCATTTAACACGATTGACTAGCAATTACAAAAATCTTACGACGAAAATTGTTTATAGGCTTAAAGGATCAACGCTTGACAAGAGTACTATCGTCTGCCATAGGTTTATTTCTAACATGCTACAGTATTTTTTTTTTTTCCTAAATATATACTTATTTGTATTTTTCACTTCATTCCTTTTTTTTTTTTGTTATTTTTATATAATCTGATTTTTTGCTTGCTTTATTTTTCTTTCCTTTTTTTCATTAAATTGATTTTCAAATATTACATTGCTTACACATCACGGAATCGATGACGATAGTTCTCTTCAAGAATTAAAAAAATTGATATTCAACAAAAATTAATCGTAATAATTATATATCCGTTAAATATATGATGTAATTTTCACGCACATAAAAATATTCTTTTTTTTGTTATGATCAAAAATATGAACGATTTGTTATATGATATAAAATAAATTTTGTAAAGTACAATTATTAGAAAAATTTATGAAGAAACATAAAAATCAGAAATATATAAAGTATGGAAAATAAATAAAAAAGAATTGTTTAAATTCAATCGCTTTAAATATAAAAATGTACAACTAAAGTGTAAGAATAAAAAAGTTCCGATAAAAAAATCTGTAAAATATTAATGTTTAATGTTTATGAGAAACTAAAAAAATATATACTATATACTTTTGTTAATTAGCTAGCAATCTTAATATTTAGCTAATAACGTGGCTTGGCCGCATCTGATATTTCAAAAATACTTGTACGAAATTAAAATGTAAATACTGTAAAACAATTAACATTATAATAAATGAAATGTCACTTATCTTTTTTAAAGAAAAAACATACAATATATAACTTAAACAAAAAATTTACCTCATTTTTGTCAACTCGATGATCGTGATAACAATAACGATATATATAATGTATACATTATGTTCTTATAATTTTTTTCTTTCAAATATATTCTTTTCTTCCACAATGAGATTTAAACTTCAATTATTCGATAAATCTTTCAATGAATATTATTTTTCATTTAATTTCGACGGATCAAAGTTCGTAACATTTTTAACCGAATGTAATACATTAACCACCAATGGCTTCCTTTCTATACAATCGCAAAATTGAAAGAAACCTTTGGATAATCGATTAATCTCGTTCGACATATCGATGTGTTTAGGACGGCAATCGTTACATTTTCTCTCTGATTCACGCCATTTTCAACGACCATCGAGAATTAATTTTTGTGACAAAAACAAGATATGTATATAAATCAAAAAAAATATATCGCGATATGATTATCGATAATGCGATACATTGTGCACTAAAATTTTTTAATGCACTAGATATAAGACTAAAAAGAAACTTGTCTTACTACGGCTAGTGACGATAAAGTATTCTTTTTTTTTTTTTGTTTTCCTTTTTTAAATATACGGATAATTATTACGCGGTAACTCTAAGACGATAGGTACACGATATAGCAATAATTTCCTGTTCGAATAACGCACGAAACCGTCTTTTTTTTTTAAGCGTAGGCCGGACTAACTCGTCTCTCTTTAATTTAAACATAACCTCTTTCGTAGCTCAGTATATAGAGCCAGAATCCTTTTCTCGAATTCTCATTCTGACTAGATTATAATAAGTGCACGAATGCAGATGAATCAAATGCCGATCCTTGTCAATTGGACAGTCTTTTTGAGATTATATTAAACATATTTTTTTTTAATAATAACGAAAATTATCGAATTTTTTCAAACTCGATACGCGTTTAATACTAAATAATTAAATTTTATGATGTACCAATAAATAAATAATGAATTTAGTTTTTATAAAATCAATTACTATAGACAAGGATATGGCACTTAAAACTTAATACATGGAGAACATTATCGATTCATCGGTCAATACATCGATAGGATACTATGTATATTCACTGGTCAGTAATTATTGCTATGCAAGCAAAAGCTGTAAAAAGATACGATCAGCTACATTTACATGCGAACGATCATTATTTCGCGTTAATGATCGAAAGTATGACACTGTTTTCATAAAAGTGGTGTCATTCATATATATTTTTATAATAAATTAATTCTCCTTGTACTGGCGATCTTCATCTCGTACATTGTTAATTTCTAAGCTCATGTAACAAATACACGAGATATGGCTTTGTCCATACTTCGATTTTATAGTGCTGCAATTTGTACTTTGAGATCTGCACAAAATCAAAGCACGTAAAGAGCAGCACATGATTTAGAGGTATTCTACCAATGAATTTTTTTTTAAATGAATCTAATATCTACGGAGGACATAAAAATGTACGAGTATGACACAACAATGATCACGACATTAAATAACGCGTTTTTAGTCGCACCAATAAGCCATTCGAAAACAATCTGGGGCTGAATGTTTGTCATCCAGTGGCTGATTGGGAAACAGTACGCTAAAATATTTTTTCTTTTTTTTTTTTGTTTTGCTTTGTATTACTGCATGATTTCGTTGCAGTTCCTTTTATTTCCGTTTATAATGACTAAAACGTATTATCAACTAATTGTTATACTATCAATACTATTTATCAATTAAATTTTCTCTTTAACACTATTAACGATGATTGAAGTTTATACCAAAGATTATATCGGATCAATGAGATCGTGATTTATTCACAATCTTATCTCGTAATTCAAGATTTACAAGATTTTATGAAACATCTGAACAAAATCTTTGGTATACACTCAACGGCACGAAATGGTGGACTACGTGCTCAAATATCAGAGTATTTTTATTCTTTTCTTGTAATTTCTTAAAACTTGTTTTTCTCCTATTTGGAATTAATTTATTCTTATTAGCCGTTAGGGCATGACTCAATTCAACATAATCTCCATTGGTTTTTTCTCACGCATTATAACGTTCTTATGGTGCGGATAAGGCTCGACTATTTCATCACTTAACACTAAAGAGCTTTCAGCTTTTTCTAATTTAAGTACATGAGTTGATGCTTCAAGCTTTTAAAGACACCTAACTAGAGACAACACGTATTTATGAAGATTTCGGAAAGTGCATCGATATCGCTAGGTGGACTTTTTATAGTTCTCTTAATTCGCTTAGCGGTAACTTTACGCGTTTAACACGCATATATATTTCTTGTATATGTAAACTATACTTTTTTTGTCAAAGTCTGTATTTTATTAAGACTCGATATATAGCAATATCGGAGAATTTCATGCGATCATCGCTTTTGTCTATTCTCTGATATTCCTTATAGCGAGACGTCTTGTCCACTGGAATTTAGGCATATGTTAAAATAAGTTAAATTTATACGTATAAATATACGTATATATATCATTTTATGTTAACTTTGACAGAAACCACCTGTGGAATCTGTCGCGTCTGTGAGAGTTTAAAATTCTATATTAAGTATGAAACTCCATGACCACCTGATCAGATCGTATCCTGCTCGATCTTCACCACGTGAGCATGATTCTTATTTTTATTATTATTATTATTATTATTATTATTATTATTATTTTGTTATATTTAAATCTTTCTATCGAAGAAGCGCTGCGAGATGCTCCTCTGAGTAAAGCTCGACGAAAAGTTTAGATCGTTCGAAGATGCAAAATCTTATTCGAACTGGAACATAACTTCTCGATTCTCTATATAGTTATTCTATATGGTACTACATATGCACAGGTTTTACACAGACTCGACGTTTATAATTATACGTGCTGCTGGTGTTACTTAAAATTTAAGCCCAGCTTATGTTTCAGTCTTGATCACTAGTGATTTGATACACTACGCTAAGACCTAAAACTCGACTTATTTTTTAAGCAATAATCAGAATAATTCGATTATCGTGTTATTTTTTGTATTTTTGTTGTAATAAAAAATAATTCTCGTAAATTATAACAAAAATTAAATCTGTATATTAAGTACACAAGCGCTAAAAAAATAATAAGTGCCAAATCTTTATATATAATTAAGCAATTTCTAAATAAAAAAAAAATTCCATACTTTGATGAAAATTTTAATAAAAAATTAATATACGATTATATTTTTCTTATCTTGCAAACTTGTTTCTGTGCAAATATTTTTTTCTTCAATGATATAAAACGTTGCAATGATTAAAGCATATTCTTTAAACAATACTTTGAGAGGAAACAAAATATACGCTTAAGTTATTAGAAAATTTTCATTGAATCAAATCTTTCATCAAGAATATTATCAATAGAAAAAATGACAGATCGCCCAGCAATCTTTATCATCATACCATTGAAAATGACTTTCTTTGCTATTTTTGTACTAATTTTCTTAACCGATATTTTATTTTTTTTTTTTTTTATTGTGAATTAAATTTTTCATTTACGTTTCCTCTCGATTACATTTGTCCTTGTTTCAAATAAACAAAGGATATCAATTTTGCCAAACTTTAAGATATTTGAATCCAAATCTTTTTTTTTTCTTTTTGTCAAATTGAGGCTATATTTTCTGTTCTGATCAGTTTCTTTGCAAAAATTATTATTTTTTGGACATAAAATGGACTTTAAAGTTTTTAATTGATTTCAATTTCTTGTCGATCTCCATCACTATTTTTAGCTTGAATGTTGCTTTCAATGACTTGTAAAATCATCTCTCATAAAGATAAAATACAAAGGAGACCTCGAGCAGCTTCGAAACGCCGATGTTCAGCATTGCTTTATTGCTCATCATTTTTTCAAGCAAAAAGCATTTAAGATGACATTAACATTGAATCCTTTTCATTCATTCATTCTTACTTCTTACTGTGTTCCAAACCTAGCCGGATTGAAGTCTTTGTTGACGAAAGAGAAGCCTTGGAATTCTTCTTGATTTATATAGCTTAGTTCATCTGGATCTTCTGGTGTCAACACTGGATCTTCTTTTGTAAATTCCGTATCGAAATTCATGACATCTTTTTTGCTTTTCTGAAAAGTTACATAATAATAAATGATTTCTAATTAAAAAATAAATGAATGGAATATATATATATATGAAAATTTAATACAAACTTACAGTTTTTGGTCTAATTGGCGGTTTTACTTTACGTGCTTCAAGTGCTTCCCAATCTATTTCTTGAAAAAATGGATGAATTTTTATAGCATTTTCACCACCATTAGCTGCAACACAACCTAATCTTTTAGCTGGATTTTTCGTCATAAATCCTTTTAAAATAGAAACAGCTTCTTTTGAAATCCAAATAGGATAAAGCACATCATCTCGTAAAATGGATTCGAATAAATCATCTTCATTATCAGCTTCAAAAGGTGGTTGACCAGCCATCATTTCGTACATTAAAACACCAAGTGCCCACCAATCAACACTTGCACCATATTGCAATTCTTGAAGAATTTCAGGTGCAATATAATCAGGAGTACCACAAAATGTTGTTGTGGTTGTTTTTCCTTCAATAATGCCCTCTTTGCACATTCCAAAATCTGCTAATTTACAATGACCATCTTGATCGAGTATTATATTGTCTAATTTAAGATCTCGGTAAATAATATAATGCTTGTGGAGGAATTGCAATGCAAGTGTAACTTCTGCTGCATAAAAACGTGCTCTTGCCTCATCAAATTTCCGTGCTCTCTGAATATGAAACATCAAATCGCCTAAAAAAAACAAAATTTTTTTTGTAGTAAACAATAATTGATCTTTAAAATTTTTTATTATTTCAATGAATTCTTACCTCCATTTACATATTCCATAACAAAAAATAATCGATCATTTGTTTGGAAACAACTATGAATAGCTGTAAGGAAAGGATGTTTTGCTGCCAATGTTAAAATCCTTTTTTCTGTCATTGTACAATCTACATCATCGTCTTGTATAATTACATCTTTTCTTAAAATTTTTACAGCATAAACTTCATCAGGATTAGTTTTTCGTTCTACCAACATCACTTTTCCGAAACTACCTTTACCAAGAACTTTGATGAAATTAAAATCTTCTATACCAAATTTTCTAACTTCATTCTCACTAGCAGGTACAGCATTTTCAGTAGCGACAGGTGTTTCTTCAGTTTTTTGAATTGATTGTGAATTATCCGTTGGTAATGTATCTGTAACTGTTACTGTGGTAGGTGTTTGACCAGATTGACAAGTTGTTATTCTATAATTAATCTTTGGAGTTTTTATTTGTTTATCTGGAGATATATTCATTGTACTCAAAATTTCAGCCATAGCTTTAGTATTAATACCACAGTTATTTGCTACGTTTTTCTGGCATCTCTTGTGAACATTTATATTACAAGCTATGTAAGCAAACATCAGATTCAGATATTATATGTATATCTATATGCATATATATAATAAATCTAATTTATCAGGTATTTACCTTCGCACTGTAAACCTTGTCTAAATAAACCATACAAGAGTGAGCCACAGTGGTCACAAAACGTAAATCTCTTGTAATTGTGAACAACAAAACGGTGTGGCATATCTATACTGAAACGTGGACTTTCTGTATCTTGACTTGACTGAAATTCAATATTATTGGATCAATCAATTTTTAATTTTTTAATAATAAATAAGTACCATTAAAAATATACAATAAATTACATTTACCTCATCTCTCATGCCTGGGCATTTTGTGATAACCAACTTGTGACATCTTTTGTGAACTACACATGTGCAGACTGAAACATAATAAAATCTAATTGAATGTTTATATTTTTTAGTACAGATGACTTTCAGCATAGCATGACCCAAGCTGGGGTCATCTGTAAGCTGTCATCTGTAAGCTGCATGCGTGATTAGACGCATCGATTTGAAATGACAAGCATAAATAAAATTTGGTGGATGTTGTGATAGTCTTGCCATAGGAACAGTATAAGCTTGAACATTGAAGACAGAATATAAATTCTAAGGATGCGATAAAATGAAACCATTAGAACCTCTTGATGATTTGTTACATTTTATTTAAAAACATGCAATGAAATATTTCCCCACTTATAACTATGTTAAATCATAGCTAATATAATTTGCAGTAAGAACTTGATTGATGTGTTATGAACACTATTTTATTTTCCAAATTTCATTAAAGAAAGCATAGCATAAGATATTGAGCCATGGGCCAAATTAAACATTGAAAATTTGAAATTTTTCAAACTGAATCATGAATTTTTAATTATTCTAAATGATTTGATTTTTTATAAAGAACTAAGTACACATACACACACCTAGATAAACATATGTTCACACAAAGGTAGAGCAAGCAAATATATAATTATAATATTTGTTAATAACGTGTATGTGTCTTCTCACCTTGACACTGATAGCCCTGCTTGCCCAAGCCCCTGAAATACAACAGACAAAACACATCACATCATCTCCTTATATACCCTCATAAAACACATACGTATGCTTTCTTGGGCCTTAAACCATAATTAGACATTTATACTAGTTTTTTAAAATTGATTAGAAAGAACATTAAATTTTTATTTCTGTCTTAGATGTTTTTAGTTTCTTAAAAATAATTTAATATTATATTATAAAATTTCTTTTCACAAACATAAAAATATATTAATTCATAAAAAATTTCACCATAATAGTTATAGTATATGCTTGCAAAACCAATGCATGCAACTTATTATTTAATTGAATGATTTATTTCAATAAAATATATAAGACATTAAATGATTGTTATTTTAAAAAGGAAAAGAATGGAATGTTTTAAAGCTTGAAAGTTAAAATATTTAGAATATTTGTTAAATTTGTTAAATCTCCATTTCCTTATTCCAAATATTATATATTGATATTATTTTTTTAAACTAAATTCAAATTATAATAAAAAAAAAGAATATTTTAGATAATATTTTAAGAAATATTTTTAAATGTTATATAGTGCTATTCAATAAAATCAAAAACCCAGACATGCAAATTTAACACTTTTAAAATTATCCAAAATACTAAAATCCCATATTAATCTGGTGTGCATAAATTTATTAGATTTTAATGTAAATTACTTGAAATTAATATAAATGAAATATATAATATATACACACCAAATTAAATATATAACACTTCATATTATGAAATGATTATTAGTAAATGTTCTGAATTAGTGTTAGAGTATGCTTGTGAATTAGATTCTAGAAGCAATATTATCAATATATTTTTGTTAAAACACATACCATATGAATTCACGGCAGTGAGAACAAAAAGTTGGTTGCCTCAGGAATGTAGCCATAAACTTGTGACCATTTGCTTGATGAACCTTACGTCGCATGGCACCTCTTCGATGCCGAATGAAACCTTGCCTTTCTTTGAATTCCCTTCTGGGCTCTTTCCCAGCTGTGATGCTTCCACCACCTCTGCCTCCGATTCCTTCTCCATCACCTATACCACAGCCTGTTTGTTGATCTAAAATTTTATTATGAAAATATATCCTACAAATAATATTTTTAAGTATTACCTGTGCCTTACCTTGATCATTCCATATTAAATCAATCTTGACTCTTAACTTTCCTTGAGGTTCAAGGTCAACCTAAAATAAATTTAATTTTATGATAATTTATGATAATTAGATGATTTATGATTATTATTTGGAAATATTGAGCAACAAAAAAAAATGCTCATATTAATATTATTAATTCAAATCTAATTTTAATTATATAATATAATGATATTATATAAATATATATATTATACAAATATATATTATAAATGAAATATGTTTTTAATAATGTTTTTAAAACTCTAATAAATTATATTTTTTCAATGATAATAAAGTTAAAATATCAGTTAAATATATTACATTTTTATATCCTATACACATTTGCAACATTTTGAAGAAACTAAATGTTGAATATTAATTATCACGTGTTTTAGATCTAAGAAATATTTATCATCTATCTTTCTTTGCCTTGGTTTCTGTTGATATAATCTTATCAGATTATTTTGAATTGTACTATAATGTCATAAAAAATTATATATATATATATATATAGATTACACATTGCTTTTCTATTACATATCAATAATAAACATTCTAGTATCAATATAAAATTAATATGAATTGATTAATTACAACTAAACAGAAATTAGAATTTAAAATATAGAAACATACATATATAAATATAAAAATTAAAATAAAAAATAATTTATAATATTTTGCACTGTAACTCTAGTGAGGAATTTAACAAACATTATGTATTAATGTATATAAAAATTAGAATAATCGCGTTCAAAACCAACCCAAAGATCTGCAGTCTTGTCATTCCTGCTGACAAGTTCCTCAAAAGGAATACTACAATTTGCGACGAAATAATCTGGCGGTAATGCCGCATCGTGGAAGACAGTGAGTCCGAGGTTCACCGCATCTTGAACTTCATGGGTGAAACACTCGTTCCATACCGGATCGAAGGTTTTTGGTTTAGTGGATGAACGATCAAGATGATTTTCATCGACATCCAATTGAACGTAAGGATCAAGTATAGGTTCATCCTGCCAAAACTTGCGTTGCTTGTCCGTCGCCCTTAATCCAACTGCCTCGCATATTTTAATTTTCACTGTCCCCGTGAACATCGCGAATTAAAAGCACCACACAATATTATTAAGAAAAAGAGGACAGTGGACGGACGAGACAGTCGACGGGCTGTCACGCCTGTCGACAAACTGACACTGTGCGATCAGGTTATCCAAAATCGAGTCAATTACCCGAATTAAGTAGATCACCGAACTACCGTTGTGATTAACGATGAGTTAACGGTAAGAAACGATCGCAGAAAAGTTCAATATATGTACTGTATCAAAATCTCTGAAATAATTTCACAAATATATTCCCGCGATAAATACGATCTTCCATAGATATGTGTGGCGCACCGCTTCAAATATTCCGTCCAACGAGCCTTTGACTATCTTTCCTTTCCCTCTCACTCTTGCACGCACACTCTTCACTATTTCTCTTTCTCCTTCTTTCTTTCTTTCTTTATCTTGCTTCCAAATTTCTTCCCCTTCTCTTTTTCCTCCTCCCTTTCCCTTTCCCTTCGTCACCGCCACCAGCACCGTACAGTTATAAACACTCGGATCTCTTTACGTTCACACATAACAGCCACGGAAACAGATACAGAATTGGCGATGGCAGCAACAGGAGTTTGTCAAAACCGAGACATAAAGGAGGTAGATGCAGGATTAGCAAACGACAAACGATACTGTTTATTGCGAGACGCCCCGTTTGCGAGTGCAAAGTCTGTCCTTGTATTTCCGATGTATTCTTGAGAGCCATTAAGCTCCTCTTCTTTTCTTGAATCTTATTCTTCGTATTTTTCCTTTTCGTACACTGAACGGTTTTGAACACGATTTACACCATAAAATTTTGTACTACAATTTATGAAAAAAATGATTTATCACGGATAAGCACTCATTTACCGTCCCTGGACAGCCCCACCGACCCGAACCGCTCGATTGGTCACTCCGCGCTTCGTCTAAAGGGAGACTCGATCTCGGCCTCGAATGCCTTTCGGAATATCTCGTGCGTTTCCGTCGAAAGCTCAGGCTGCGTTTTCACCCGCACGGTCTGAACCATTTATGAACTACATTCGATACATTATAGATTGTTTGGCATTCTTTCATATAAATATCGTATGTATTATTAAATGGAAATAGATGAATATACGTAATTTTTCGTCTAAAAATTATATTATATACTAATATTCTGAGATTAAATTGCACGAGAGTTTGTGGAACAAGTAGAAATACCAGAATGATGTGAGTAGTTATCTGATTGGCGAATGTCTGGCTAAGAAAAGCGCGCTTCTACTTATAGATTTATTGAAAGATTCAAAATTATTTAAAAATCATATTCTTTTTAGTTAAAATTTATTTATCAAAAAAAAAAATCGCTTATTTTTTATTATCATAAAATATCATCACAAAATCATTTCATATATTTATATATTAAGTCAGAAAATGAAGATATATTTAAAAATATAAATTTTTGATTGGATTGGCTTCACATATGCCGTAATGATTTAATTATGTTAATAACAACACTGACGATTAAAGGAATTTCCAATCTTTATTGAGCTATATAAATAAACGAACACACAATATGAGTCTAATATTTACACCCATGATATACATTTAACGCAACAATATCCTCGCATTTCTTCTTCAGGCTAGGACATTTTTGCGTTAGTTACTCTGATACGTTCGAAACGGAACAGAGATCCGCGAGAAAATTAAATTGTTCTAAATAAGAACTATTGTTCCTCGACAGCAGACCGAATTTCTTTCTTTTTTAGCTCCCTTATAAAAATCGCAGTTACATGTTATATCGTGGATCACTTATGTGATATCCACAACATAGTATCGTTTACAATCTATTCGGTCGACCATCGATTCTAACAATTATAATGCATCTCGTATTTAAAGAATAAATATTTCATCGAAATATGAAAGGAATTACGTAACTTCGATCATGACTATATTCGCGGATAACAATGATCTACGCATTTAATTCTTAATCTATTCTGTGCCGACGACCACATCCGAGGTACTCTCTTGCACTTCGGTAATATCCTTCTTCTTCTCTTCCTGCTCTATACTCGATATTACATACACTGGCTGCTGATATGCAAGAAAGTGTTGATCTGCGGCTAATGTTTTAGATGGATCTTTCATTTTTATCTGAAATAAACAATTATTTTTCATTGGTTTTATTAATTTTTTATTAATTTAATACAACATTTTTTATTAAATTTTATTTACTTTAAGGAATAATAAAAAAATAAAAAATAAAATGATAAGTTTATATTTAATTAAAATTTAAAATATACCTTTTTACGGTATAACATTAATAAAATGAGCAAGCTGCTAATTATAAAAGCACTTCCTGCTGCTAAGACAAGAGTGGCTGTTTGATAAACAGGTGTTTCTACTTCTGTGAGAATTTCCCGTTGCTCCAATGCTACAATTCTACTTTGCATGGCCATTGGGGGCGATCTATGTGTAAAACGAGAAGTAGTCGCATCCGCAAATGACCCCAACATAGAGAGCTTTTGTATTCTGGTCAATTCTTCCAAATGAAATGCCACATCTACTTTATTTGGTCCTATTACTTCGAAACTTAGTGTAGCCGAGTCTTGATTGATTTCCACCCGTACATCGTTTTTTATTCTGGCGCCTAGATCGCGAAGAAGATCCTCCGTTTGTTTGATAAGCGTTGCTTCATCATCGGCGAGAAATCGACCAGGAAAATGTAGAGTAACTTCGACAGCTTCTACTGGAGTTGGCACTATATTTAAAAAAATTTAAATTTATATATATATATATATATTAAATGAATATAATATATAATTATATAATGAATATAATGAATATATAATTAAAAATTAAATGTGTGTATTTATTTAATTTTTCAGTTACTTTATTGAGTTATTATTACTAGAATTACCACATATTATTTTATATTGAACCGTTTAGATTGATAAAAAAATGATAAATCAATACAAAAGATAAAAAAGATATCATATCTTACAGCAAATATTCGTTCCTTTCAGGAAAGGCTCCGATCCTATGAGTTGATTACCTGCCTCGTCAACACACCAACATGTATCGCCAGCACATTGCATCGGTTCAAACCTACCCTGACGATCGCAAATTGTCGGGACGTGACCTTTATCCTTCATCGCCTGACATCTCGTACCCAATACTTTCCCAATTTGCTTCTCGTTGGTTTCCAAGTTAATTAGAGCATTCTCCATGAACGCCTGAATTTCACGGTCGATTTCTTGAATTACCGGCCCCCTACCTCCTCGTCTCGCCTGCCTAAAGTTACACTTCGGTTCAGGTGCTCTGGTAAGTGAACCTTTCATTGGCTGACCCTTTCCGTTGACACACCAGCAAACACCGACATGTTCTAAACACTGTACAGGTTCCCACATGCCGTTCTCCGAATCACATCTGGGTAAAAATGTCGGTTGTTTTAATCTTTGAGACGTTTTCAAGTTCTTCTCTCTAAGTCGTTCGCATTGTGACAAGACAGGGCATACAGTGTCACATACCAAACGACTAGAGAAATCGTTATGACCCAGAGTACATTCAGTTTTTATCCTGCATTCGTTACGTTCTGGATCAAAGTACCATCTTTCTGTCTCATTCAAACCCATTCCTAGATTACACGATACTTTTCGCGGTGGTTCGAAGCAAACCTCGCGAGGTTTTGGACAGCATACAGCGTATTCGTCCAAAGGAGACAGTTCACATTTGTGCGTTGATGGACAGTGTTGACCGTGTGGTCCACAAATTGCTGGAGAACCATTTTGATCTAACAGAGGAGATCCATTCGGACATGGATTATCCTTTTTCGGTAAACAGACAGGTACAGGGGGACATGGCGGTACGCTACAAGCTACTTCGACCATTCTACAAGCTTCATTTTCACCCCGACAAGTCACACTTTTGCAAGGGTCTCGACAGGAACACGTTGGACAACCGCTATCGGGATCCAATTCGTATCCATCGGAACAGTCCAATTTGCAATCAATCTCCGGACATCTGAGAGGCGTGTTACACTTTGGTACTATTCCCTCGAGAACACGAGTACCTGCCGCCTCTCTGCCCTCTTTGTCCACACACCAGCACATCCCATTATGACATTGAACCGGTTCAAACGCTCCGTTGGCGTCACATCTGGGAATGTAAATTCTTCTGGCCGGTTCCCCGGATTCTCTAGCCGCGTGTTCCGCTACTGCACGTGCATGTTGACAAGCGGTAGCCATCACAGGAGCTACACATTGTGTTCCACAACCCGTAGAACAACACTTTTCCGTAGCTGAACATTCTTGATCATTGCTACATTGTAGCTCGCAACTTGACGAACTTGGTACTAAATACGGACACTGGCCCGGTTTGGTAGCCAGACAGGCTGGAACCGCTGGACAGTGTTGTCCTGATCCGCAATTCACATCGACTATCGTACAAGTTTCGTGTGGACTACATGAGACGTCTTTGCAAGGATCGTGACAACGACACTGTTCGCAACCAGTCGCATCCACCTCATAGCCGTAAGGACATGCCAAGTCACAGGTCAGAGATCCGCACAACTTGAGAAGATCTTTTATCTCTTTACAATCGTTGCTACGGTTCACGCCGCTTTTTAGGACAACACCGCGATCATTCACGCAGAAACAAGTACCGTTGTGACATTGCAAAGGCTTGTAACTGCCATCTTTTTCGCATTGAGGCGGTGGAATTGCTAGAGACATATCCTCTCTAGTTCCTTCCATACGTTCGTTGAATTCCCTCAAGTATTCACACACTGAAATAATTTAATAACATTGGTGACTTATGTTTCATTTTTATGGCCTCTCTAAAATTTTTTTTGCTTTACAGAACGTCTTACTAGTTTGCGTTTTTGTCGAATTGGCTGATGTCATGCAACATACTGATTGCCCAGCTTCCGGTACAACGATGCATTTGTAGCCTTGGGGACATGTGTCGTTGTTAGAACAAGTTACTGCGTTTCGTTCATCATCAATTAGAGGAGTTCCATAAACACAAGGACTTTGGTAAGCTTTTTTCGGTTTACATTCCGGTCTGGTTGGGCAGAGAAAATCCGGACATCCGTCTTCACGATGCAAAACGCATTGTTCACCTATTGGACATGGAAAACTGAAAAGAAAAATAGCAAATTGAAATTATACGAATTTATTATTTAAAACATTATATTTAAAGAAATATATGATTATACATCTACCCTTCGCAAGGATTGTCACATTCACAAGTCGGACATCCGGAAGCATCTGTTTTGAATCCATACTGGCACACCTGAGCGCACTGTTGCGAAACGCAGGAAGCCGGAAGAGACCTCCCCTTCATTACCGATTTACAATCTACTTTTTCCGCCGGTCCCATGGTACCGGATATTTTTCGACCATTATTATCCACGCACCAGCAAACCAGACCGTTCCTTGAGCATTGCCTGCTCTCGTATCCTCCATCTAAAATATTGAAAAAAACATTATCCAATAAAACAAAATTTAAATTATAATAATCCATTAAATATTATCATTCAATTAATTTAATCAAAAGATTTATTTTCTTATCCTTAGATCTTACCTTCAGAGCATTGAGGAACGTATCCACGTCCCTGCCTCTCAGAAATGCTCAGCATCTCCACCAATACCCGATCTCTGTGACAAGCGCTCAATCCTTGCGGCACAGAACAAACAGCACCGCCACATTTCTCGCTACTGCAACATTTCTCAGGACCAGGACACTCCAAGTCGTGTTGACACGTGTTACCACATATTACAGCCTCCTCCAATGGGCATGTTCCAGGCCTCTTCAGATTAATGCTCGATGGACAGCAAACACCGTACTCCTGCTTCGGCTCAACCAGGCAGCTGTACATTGGCGGACAACTCGGTTTACCCGGTTCATCGCCGCAGAGGAATGGCCTAGGTGAATCCGTGATCTGCAACGGTTCCCCAGCCGGGCATATCGTGGACAGTGACTTCGCTTTGCGACAGCTGGGAATTGGCGGGCACGGTGGACGAGCACACGTTGCATCGATCAACACGCACGTTTGACTGGTTCCTGGACAGGTGATCCCGCGGCAAGGATCCCGGCACTCGCATTTAGGGCAGCCAGTTTTCGGTTCGATCTGTGCTCAAGGGAATGATTAATGAACCGAGTCAAGTTTATGGACGCGTAGGTTTTACGGAAAAAATGGCATGGATGGTTCTAAATAGATGATAGAAGATGGCTATAATAGATAGTATGAAGAAATATTTAATTTTGATAATATCGATATTTATCATGTTTTAGATTGAAGGTTTTTCATATACAGAGTGTTAATATATTCGCGGAACATCTTTAAAACAAAAATTGTGTAAATCGATTGAAACTTATTTATTAAATTATAAGCAATTATAAGACGAGGACAAAGTATAAAGAAGTATAACGAAAATAAAGTTGTTTTTTTTACTTATTTCATCTCAATGCAAACTCTTATAACAATTTTTGCTTTTAAAATATATTAACATTCTATATATCTGCCAAATAAGAGAAATTCTACAATAATTTCGAATATTTTCATTTATATAAGAAATATCTTTATAAAGTAATAATTAGCCAAGGAAAAGATCATTTTTTACGAAGAAGGTTAAAAGTCATTTTAATTACTTCGAAATTTATTTTAAAAACTAACCTCAAACCCCAACACGCATAGCATTCGACAAGTATGCGCGGGACATTCTCGAGGATTATCGCAATCGATCACGTCCATGGAGTTTCCTCTGGTGCCCGGGATCTCTACGCCGATCTCGTCCACGCACCAGCATTGCTTTTCTCGTGGGTCGCATTGTATCTTCTCAAATTCGCCTGTCTGGTTATTGCACTTTGGTATAAATTGCGCGGGTCCACGTGGGCCAAGAGCACGAGATCTTCTCACGGCTGCCTGCGCCAGCTGTTCACATCCTGTCAACTCGCCGTTGACGCATTTTGTTCCGCAAGCTGTTTTGCAGCAACGTTCACCAGCTGACTGACACTGGAAGTCATTTTCACAAGTTGGTGCCCTTGCCGGACATACATTTTGCTCCTCGAAGGCTGGGCATCGACCTACTGCCTTCAGTGACGGTTCTATAACAGGAAAAATGGAAAAGGTTGCTTTTCGATGTGAAAGAAACGGGAAGTAACATACATATTGCTTCGATACATAAAGTAATAAAAAGAATATAATATATTATTTTTTTTTGAAAAAACAAACAAAAAAATCAAAGTTTTTTATTGCATTTTATATATCTGTTATATTTTATTTCTAGATTTGTTTTAATAATAATAAAATGTAAAATTAATGTTATTTTGTTTCGTTATATATTAATACAAAAATAAACAGATAAATAAATAAATTTGTGGAAGAATAGATATAAGTATATATAAGATTGTAAAGATAAATAAGATTGTATATATAAAATTGATAAATATAAGATTGAAAGATTTATTCATTGTTTTATTAATATCAATTTAATTGATATACACAAATATTTCTGAATTAAAAATTATATTCTATTATTTAATATCCTTGTTATCTGGGGAATAAATTTTTCCACGTACCCTTTTCATTAATTAATCACAGCAAATCAAAACAAATAAAAGGAAATCCTCCAACGAGATCAATTTGAACCAATTACTTATCAAAACCTTCTCTCGAGAACGTTTGAAGAATGAATAAAACACAGATCGAAAGATCTGTTCACCGGTTTATTGATAACGATATCAGCTTTCAATATCGATTCACGAATGCTTTTAATAATTAAAAATTATACATCTCTATTTTTCATTATTCAATATCTCTTTTATTATATATCTATTATAAATAAATAAATTTTACTCATTAATTATAAAGTCAAAAGAGATGAAAAGGAAAATTAACCTCTTAAAAAAACATATTTTAATTATGTCACTTTTGAAATACATATACGATAATCCACAGCAGATATATCCAATAAATTATTATTAAGGACAGATATATCTGTTCAAAGGATTAATCATTTCAAGATAAACAATCATTTATTGTTCCTTTTGAAAATTTTTTTTTGGAAGAAAAGAAAAAATAATATCCCGGAATGCCTACGAACCGGTGTAAAGAAGAGACGTAAAGAAGCGGCACACCTTGACACGAATTTATTTGAGCGTGACGGAACGAACATTCGGTGGATCAACCAACGCGGATTCGTCGTCATCCGTGTACCAACGAGACTTTATAGGTCAGAATATCGGTGGCGATCTCGCGTACGGGTCTCTCATGGCGCGCCGCTTTCGTTCTCGAGCCGAAGTGTAGCGCGACGATAATAATAATAATAATAAAAATAGCCGGACTCGAGGTAACGGTTCCTCGCATCCTACTGCCACACTTTACTCGCCTTACATGCTATGAGCACGTTTCCAGTTGCTTCTCCAACCGCTCGAGGGGACGTTACCCGTCACACCGTAGGCGGAACACTTGATAGGTAAAAAGGAACAAGGATATAGCATGACCGCGAAATTTGAATGCAACGGAGACTTCGAAAGATTAATCTCATTAATCTTTGTAAACGAAGTAAGTTGTGTATGAACATTTTTGAAAATAAGAATTATTGCTTAATTTTTTTATTTTTTAATTTCAATTTTTCAAAAAGTTTTGGAGCAATGAAAAACAAAATTTAATTAATTTTGAAAACATTTGTAGAATGAAAAATAGGAATTATTGATTCTTTAAGTGTGTTTGATGAATCAAACTTGAGGCAATATTTAATTTACATATATTTGTTTAATTTAGAGTATTTAATGAGATTGCATTAAAATATTTTAAAAAATAAATATCATAAATTCAGAATTATTTAAATAAATTATTCGTTATTATTTCTTAAAATGAAGGCTATTTTTTTTTTTTTACAATATTTAATGAATTGAATATTGATATTTTAATGAACTGAAATCCAATCCAATTTTATGTCGTGAAATAGTTCCATCGCTTGGTTACTTAATAGGTTAAAAGCACATGCCTCCGGTCACACGATCTTTTTCTTACTAACTCGTCTGAGAACTCGAGTATAAACGTTGGACATGCTTCTGCGACAGCCACGATCCTTTTACAGATGGTCGTGAAACATCTTGGAAGTTTTGTCGAGTAAACGGGGTCGATAGTTGTTAAATCTTTGAGAGAGTAAGTAAGATTGCCCGGTTTTAAAAGTTTGGTTTTACAACATTTAAGTTTGAAGCATTTGAAGTTGAAACTGCGAGCAACAGTTGAGAGAGCGATAAGTTTTTAAAATAGTTTTAAGCTATTTTATCGCGCCAAATTTTACAAGTATATAAAAAATAAAAAGTCGATGATAAATTATTAAATTACTTCTAAAATTAAGAACGAGTCATACTTTTCTCGAAAAAATTTAATAGTGTCAAAGTATAAAAATTAAAAATTGGTCATTTCCATGTCACTCCAATAATAGTCTGTTTTATCGTCTAATTAAAGGAAAAGAAAAATTCTGATTCTGGCAAAGAAAAATGATGCGTTTGACGTATGCATTCTAATGAAAGAAAGCATACATCACACGTTAATCGACTTTTTATTTTGATTCTCTGTATCTGCGCCACGTTTTCATGCCGTTAAAGATTTCATAAAAGTTTTTTTAGTGAAACCCATAGCACATCCGATTACCCGAATTTCCGGTTCGTTGGCCACAGTCCTCTTTCTCTTCGTCCCGTTCTATTATAATCATTTCGTTAATCCTAGTCGCAATACGCGAGTTTTTATATTACAACATTCTCGCGATCGAATTTCGAGTTATATACCATTTGGTTTGAATTTAATATTTTCAATTCGATGGAAGATCTCTATGTTCTACTTCGATGCTTGCAATCGATTAATAGACTCACATTGGCTCAGAATTTTTCTATATTTAGATATTCTGTAAATAGAAAATAAAAAAATAGAATAATAATAACGTTAAAAATAACATATATAAATATTTTGTATTTAGTTTTTAAATTATATTAAATGTTTTATCATTGAACATTACTGTACCAATAAACAATTTTAAAATAAAAATTGTTTAACTTGTTAATCCAATTAATTCGTTTCAACAGGAAATAATACGATGTTAACCAACTGCATCATCTCTTTGATCAATCAATTCATTCGTCCAATTTTTATAGAATCTACAAAACAACAGTGAAGAATAGAAGTATGTCAAGAATCCCTAAGGACACGTGAAAGATGAAGAAAAGATAGGGACGGAGAAAATGTCAAAGACACAGAGAAAAAGAAGAAACGCACACAGTATGAAAGCGAAGAGGAAATGTACACTCCCTTTCAAAAATCACCTGGTCCCAATGTCTAACATCTATTTACGAATTTATTTTTTTAATATCGCAAACTTTTATCAAATATTTATTCCACATCTTTTCTCTGATCAATCTTTCTTTCATTTAAATTGTATAATTTAAATGGTGGCGATAGTTCATAAAAATTTGAAATTAGATATCTAAAGAGGTTTTTATAATTTTTTAATTAAAAAAGTAAAAGTACATATAAAATACACGTTTGAAAATGAAACATTTAAGAATCTTTCTCGAGAGATTTATTTTTCGCAAATGGACACTTCTTTGAGCGTAACTTTCAATTTATTAGTAAATAGAAAAAAAAAAAAAAATTTAATTTTCGAAAGTTTTACTCTCAAACATATTTACTTAACTGTAAAAAAATATCGTCAAGAATTTTTCTGATTAACTCTCGAAGCATAAACGATTGATTATCCATTGTTAAACATCGTTTTACAATCGTAATATTCGTATTTCAAAATCTATCGTTAATTGTATATAACTAATGAAAGAGAATGTAAGTATATACGTACATACGAATGGAAAAACACGAAAGGTGTACACGAGGCATGCCGAGTATGGAATGTGTTTTAACGGTGCGAGAGAAATCCAATTCGTTACTCGACGTAGCATGCAAATCGTGATATTTATCCTGTTGTTAACACATTGCGATTAATCGATCCAGAGATTGGACCAATGTCATTCTACTGCCAATTTAATCTGCTAATTAACGTCTCGTTAAGTGGTATAGTTCTGGTTAGAGGACGTATCGCGGTATCACCGGTATATAATCCTCGACAAATAATTAACTCATCGATTAGGATGATCCCTCTCATGTCTCGTCGATGCATATATGCCGCATCGTGTTTAAACAATTTAACAATGTCGGTATATATATTTATATATATATATATATATATGTCCGCTTGCATCGTAGGAGTCGAAGCGATTTAACGACTTTTATACGTGGGACGGTTGTACAAATGGTTGTCTCATTTATTCGTTACTCCACTTGAGAAAAATGTGCAAAGTGTCTCGCAATGTTCGAATCTTTTATGTATTAAATAGAGCGTTGTACACGATGAAATATGTGTAACAATCTTGAATATAAGAAAGATCGACAAAGATTGTGAATACTGCGAGAATATTTCTCGACAATTTTGAAACGAAAAAAACGATCATCCATTGTTGTTTTCTTCTCCATTGTTAATCTTATGCATACGACTATTTGAACTGTTAGGAAAGAATATATATGTATATTATAACGAATTCTTTTGATAAAATTAAAAATTTATAATTGATTAAAAAAACAATTCTATTACCAATTCCTCTTTTTTTATCCCCTTCCAATATTCTAAAAGTTCAATTCGAAGAAGAAAATTGGAAGAAAACATATTTTCCTATCTTCAATCTTCCTGCCTGATACCTTACAAAAGGGTAAACTTCGTATTACGACACTCTTCGTAAATTCTGCAAATCTTGTTCTCCTACTAGTGGACTAAAGTATTAAAACTTGATTTCCTCTGGCTAAAGCTGTTTACGATAATCCTTATTCCACACTCCTCTCCTCGATTCTCCGCCCTCCCCCCCGCTAACAAACTGGGAGAGGGGAGAGGAACGAAATAAAATTCGAGAAACGGGCGAAATATCTTCACCATGACGAGGATTGTTTGAGGGAGGATTGTAAAGAGGATTAGGCGTCTCTTTAAGCGGGCTTAGCTTTTTTCCCGCCGATCGTGGCGGTTTTTTCGCAACGGCCAAGGACGTGTCTGCCGGTGGGGACGCTCCTCGAAAATCCGATCACGTCCGTGACGTCGCATTATATGCAGATGCACGTCCGTTTCAAGAGCTTGCTTTCCTTTTTTTTACTTCTCTCTCCCTCCCTCCCTCTCTCTCTCTCTCTATTTTCTTTCCTCTCCCCCTTCCCTTTATTTTTTTCCCTCCCCCTCCCTCCGCACGTCGTCCCCGCCTCGTTGGCCGAACACGGCGCACAGACCTTCTATTGTTTGCTAATGGCCGCTCTTTCGATAATTCGGGACCAATCATTACGGGCGAACGAGCCGGGGCACGACGGCGAGGAAATCGCTGGAAATAAAAAACAGAAAGAGAAAAAAAAGTAGAAATATAAAAAAGGAGAGGGAGAGAAAAGAGAAAGAGAGAAAGGAGGCGAGGGGGTTGAAAAATAAATAAATAAATAAATAAATCGAAAGGAAGGAGAGAGAAAAAGGTGGACGTACCTGCTGTGACCGAGGATGAGAGAGACAGCAACAGCCAGCAGGTCGATGACACCCACACAACGGCACAGGCAAGCCCACCGTTGCAGAAATCACGGCGCATCCTCAGCGCATCAAGTGATTTTTTTAATCGACCGCTATATCTGAAATTATATCGAGAGAAAATATATACGGAATGTATGGATGATGTGAAAATTATATGTGTGTGCGTTTGTGTGCTCGATCGGTGAATAACATGTATATGTATATCGGAGAATTACGTATGCGTGTAATGTGTGTGTGTAACGTTTAGCACAACTCGAATACCCGAATTTCGTATCAATTGATATTTAGACAATGGATGTTTATTGCATTTGTGCGTAACTGAAATTATGGATAAAATTCGCAGGATGCGTACGACGTGTAAAAAAAAAAAAGAGAGAGAGAGAGAGAAAGAGAAAAAGAACACGGAATATTAAAAAAAATATAAATCTTTATTAATTATGTCACGTTTATAAAAAAAATGTTGTTTTTAAACGAACACTCGATGTTAATCGATATCGATATGATTTGAAAAATTGTTATAAATTCTATTATATTGTTTCGTATCAAATTTAAATTTGAATTGAAAAATTCTTTCGTAAATTTTATATCCGTGAATTTTTCACTTGCTCACTTGATACTGATTATATTGGCTGGATTGTTGGAAACTATCGTTGTTCCAACGAAAAGGGGGGAAAAAAAAAAAAAAAAAAAAAAAATTCAAATTTAAATTTTAAATCGATTTAATCCTCTTTAGTATTTTTCGTTATTTACATTCAAAAATACGTGAATTTTGTATCCTTTGTACATGGAGGTTGATAACCTTATTTGAAAAAAAAAAAAAAAGATAAATCGACAAAAAAGAATCGAAATCTCTCTCTCTCTCTCTCTCTCTCAAATTATTTCTCGTTATTTTTATTACCGTACGATTAATCATAACGCAAACAAAATACATCCTATAGAATCGCATCATCGATGAAAGTAATCGATATTGATTTTTCGAAGCTTCGATCGATTTTTTTTTTTTTTTGCGCCAATTTTACTTTTCCTCGCTCGCTTTTCATTCATACGTTTGATGATAAATCCGGGATAAAAACGCGTGTGCGTGAGAGAGAAAGAAAAAGAGAAAGTGCACGATTCGAATTCGAATTTGATTCTTGGAACGGGGTCAAAAATCGCGTATCTCATCGTCGAATGAGGAGGCGGTCATAGGCCGTGGAAATTAATTAATCGGTCCTTCAAACGTTTCAAAAGTTGGGGCGCGCGTGATGGAATCAAGATTCGTGGTTAACACATTTTCCTTTTTCCGCGCCAGAAAAAGGAGCCATTTCTATTAAACCACCTTAAAAGTTACGTTTCGCCGTTTCCAGGGCCAATAAAGCCGGGATTATAGATCCTTAATGGAAAAAGTTTCTTCTCAAAAACCGTGGAGAGAAGTCGGCGGCGATCGAAAGCAACAACCGGACGGTTTTTCATCTCTCTCTCTCTCTCTCTCTCTCTCTCTCTCTCTCTCTCTCTCTCTCTCTTTCTTTATCTTTATCTCTTTCCTTCTCTCTCAAGCGACTCATCAAAATTATAAGAAAAGAAAAATTCATATTCGACACGAGAGATATTTATATTTGCAATTTGAATAAAAGGATGAAGAAGGAAGTCAGTGAAGAGCCGTGCAATAAAGGAATTAATAATATTCTTTATTATATACTTATTGTAAGGACTTTTCTTTTGCAGATACGTTTAATTTGATATTTTTCCTCGGTCAATTTGCCTGATCGAATTTCCTCGTTTATTCTGTAATTGTGAAAGAAACTTTTTCAAGGATTTCATTAATATTCTTCTCATTCCAGATTCTACGATTTTCTTACGATACGTATCATAAAAAATCATACAATCTACATTTTTTTTTATTTTCCTTATCTCTTCGTAATTCGCAAAAAAGATTTCGTAAGATAGTCTAATTTTATTTCTAATAAATTTTTCACTCGATAAAATAACATTAATTTATTTCTCATCAATATTCCGATTTAATTAATAAATTCTTCTCATTTTACGTCTTGGACTGCCTTCAATCTATTATTATTTTAACAACAATTACATTCAATAGATTCGCGCGATTGTCACTCATTGCGATGGATCGATACCACTTTCCTTTTCAACGAAAAAAAAGAAAAAAAGAAAGAAAGAAAATCTCTCAAGGAACAAACGAATTAGCGAAGAACGCATAGGTTGAAATAACGAAGATGAAATAATTGATGCAATCGCCAACAATAGAACGGTGATGCGGCCAAGCCAAAAGGGAGCAGTCTAGTGTCGCGATTAATTTTGCAGTTTAAGAACGCCGGCTCTCCACCGGCATTTCTTATTGCCGTCCCCGCCTCTCCAGGCGCGCGGACGTAAAATAATCTTTTTAATTCTTCTACGACCGACCTTAAGTGCCACTCTCGGAAAACTCGTTGCTCGAGCTACGAGACGCGTGACGCGACGAACTTAGGGATCCTCCTCTTTAAAAGGGAAGAATAACAATGGAAGTTATGTCTCCTTATTCGTTATGCCGCGGAGAATATTCTAATGCGTTCCTCCCCGTTATTCATGAGCCGGGGTGAGTCGGCTTCGGGATCTACGAATTGTCGGGATACGTTTTCGTTTCTTTTTCCCTCCTTCCTTTGTTCCTCGTTACAACTTCGACGTCGAAGACCTTCCTTCCTCCCCTTCTTCTCCTCCTCCTCCTCCTCCTCTTCCGGCTCACGGTTATTTTCATCGTGGCCACTGTTCCACCGACGGATGAAAAGATGATTAAAGGTAAAAAAAAAAAAAAAGACGAGAGAGAAAGAGAGAAAAGAGATCGGTTTCTCCTCCCATTATTTTTCCTAAAATTCTGTCTCTCCGTTTGTAAAATTGTCGAGGAGATGTTTCGTCGGGAGACGAAATGTCCAATAATCTTGATGTTACGACGATCGAATTATATTATATCGTACGATTATTTCGTGGAATACGAAATAATGGAACAATGGAATAAACAATTTTTATATTGGTTTTATGTTTTCTGCGTGTAATTAACAGTAGCCGGTGGCTCGATACAAGGATACATATATATTTATCGCTTTTTCATTTGCGATGCACTCGTAACATCTGTCATCCTTCTGTTATCGATGTGATATTATACGGTATATCGTGATGTGAAAAAAAATATTCATTTATAACGATTATATTTGAATAGGTAACGAGAGACTTATAAGATTAGAATTTTTTTTTTTTCTTTCGAAAAGAAAGGTTAAGATATATTTTTTTTTTTCTTTCAATAAAGGGATAAGATCTGTCTTGATTTATATTCATTCCAATCAATGATGTATATATATATATATATATACGTATAAAGCAATCAATCTAAACATCGTCGAACAATTTCTTCTCCCTCTCGACACCGATGCAATTACTCTCACAGTAGATGTTTAAGCGTTATCGATTTCAGCTATTGGTTTATCGGTATTTGTATTAACGGAACGCACACTTGAGATACATTTTGAAAATCAATTCCCCCCCGAAATTGGAATTTCATTTATTTTATAAAAAAGAAAAATCATTATATGTTGTTTAATTCATGTTAATATATTTTATCTCTTTTATCTTTTATCTTTTATCTGTTGAATATTCATCAGTTATCGTTAGTTAAGAATTTTACTGGAAATATTAATTGGTAAATAGAAGACTGAATATATCATCTCATCCCATAACTTCGTTCGTCATTTTTTCTTCTTCTTCTTCTTCTTCCTCTTCTTCACTTCAGTTATGTATACGCTTTATTAAATCTCCTCGAATCTCGACGCAATCTCTTACATTAATTCCCCAAACCTTTCGTCCGGTTTGTGTTTTGCTTTAATCTCAAATTTAAACGAGCCACTCTCTTTTAATAACGATACGGAACTTTGGTTCGAATTTTTCATGAAAATTCAATTTAAGTCCGCGGAAGAACTTCCAAATCCCTTTTCTGATCTTTTTTTCTTCTTCTTCTTCTTCTTACTTTAAACCACATCGGTTGTTTCATTTCATTAAATACAAATAACGAATGTGATTTTTCATTTTTCTTTTTCTTACAGAGTAATTTAAAGAATAATGTCGAATAAACTCTTTTTCTTTGCTCGATTAAATATATAATTTTCACTCTTCGATTTTAGCTCTACTTTCTATTAATATCCATACATCTTTCCAAAAAAAAAAATATTTATTTACGATCAACTAGAAAATAATTTTTTTTCTCAAAGCTAAAGTTTCTTCCACAAAATGATTCGCACGATTCCACGATTTAATTTCCATATCCTCGATCCCTAATCCCATCGATTACCAAAGGCAAAATATCAATTCCTGTACGGATCTTAATCGAATATCAATCCCGTATCTCATCCGTGGCCGAGATTGCGACGGGGCCGTAATTTGGCCGTGGCAATATCCGACCGACCCGTTCCTCGTTTAATCATTTTCGTAACGATGAAATTGTTGCGGTGATACGGCAAGAACGCCGGCGTTTTCAGGTATCAATTACACCGTGTCCCGCGTAGAAATTAGAATTTTCGGCATAATGGCGGTGTAACGGCCATTCCAGGCTAATCTCAACGTGATCATCGATGTAATTACGCAGGGTGGATAAAGGAGTCGCGGTTTGCGCTCTCTTTCTCGATGCATTATTCATTACGGGGTTGGAGTTACCTAAATTCAAAGGCTTCTCGAAGGAACCGTTGGTAATTTTACCAACATGCCTCGTGTTGTACGAATTCCGAAACAATGTACACAGGACGCGTGATCGATTTTCAGAACGTGAAAATTTCAACGTGGTGAATTTTCGAAATAATATAGAAAACGTGCATTTGGAAAATTCCTTTTTTTTTTTTTTTTCACCAATGTTAATTTCGTAATTGGTATGAATTTCGAATATAGGAGCATGCATTTGGAAACGTGGTGAATTTTCGAAATAATGCATGGCGCATTTGATAAGATGAAAAAAACTTTTTTTTTCGTAATTAAATGCGCTTGGGTTGTACGAATTTTGAAATAATGTACAGGATGTGTCATTTATTGCAAACTTGCAAATGTGAAAGATTCTTTTTTTTTTATCTATATTAATTTCGTAATTGAATATGCTTGGTATGAATTTCGAATATAGGGTGCATTTGGAAAATTCTTTTTTTTTTTTTTTTTTATCAATATGTCGGTAATTTCGTAATTGAATGTGCTTGATGAATTTTGAAATAATGTACAGGGTGTGTCATCTATTGCATTTGCAAATGTGGAAAATTCTTTTTTTTTTTTTTTTTTTTACCAATGTTAATTTCGTAATTGAATATGCTTGAATATGAATATAGGTATATGCATTTGGAAAATTCTTTTACGCCGATAATTTTGTAATTAAATATGCTTGATGCGGTACGAATTTTGACTAACAGAATACGTGATATTATTATATTTGGAAAATATCTTGAGAAATGCGAATCGAAAAAGAAATTTTAGATTAAATTTATTAATAGAATTAAATATCGTAGAATTTAAGAAATAAAAGGATAATTAAATCTTTTTAACGTATACACGAGTTATTTTCTATATAAAACTTTTATCTTTCAAATAATAATACGTGCATCAATAAAACGAGAGGCAGGATATTTTGATATAAAGCAAATGTTGAATGGATACTTCTTTCCATGGACGTCATCAAACTGTCGTAAACATGTGACGATAAAAATAAGTCATGAATTTTGTACATAATATGTTACAGCGCCATCATTGTTATTTTAATAATCTTTCAACAAGAAATACACAGAATCGAAACATACAGGATCCAATTAAATCAAGAATGGGGCACGATTCACCACCTTTCCATATATTTCAAATCAAATATTCTCTCTCTTCTTCTCTCTCGAATATTTATTTAAAAAAAATTCATCACGCATCATTTCAATTTCCCTAATGCACCTCTATTCAATCAGCCTGGAAAACAAAAGCGTCACTCGCATCCTTTCATCGATTTCACCTTGCCTCGCCACTCGGTACTTGAAACTCATCAAAAGACGGTCCATATTTCATCGGGATTGACCTCTTTCTCTCTTTATCTCTCTCTCTCTCTCTCTCTCTCTCTCTCAATGCTAATATACACATATATATATACACACACAGCATACTGGGTCACTTCGTCATCATCGAAGTTCCTTCCGGGTCGAGCTCTCTCGCGTTAACTTTCTATTGTCATGCACATGTATGACCGATACCACCATCCATGGCCCGATCCGTGCGTCATCGATGGAACACTTTCGTGGAAAGGTAGGTAGGTGTTCGTTTACTTTTAAACGAGAGGTCTCGCTCCTCTCGTGGAGTCATCGGCCGACGGAAATCGTGAATGAGCGTGTAAACTCTCTCCCACCACACTCTAAGTGGACAAATTTTGGGATCCCACTTGGGAATTCGAAGTAAAAATTCTTCAAACTCAGAAATGTATAAGCGTTGATATCATTACGAATTTGTCGTATTTGATTCGATAAACTTACGCTCGAATCGAACTGAAATGTGTATAAGTACGTCGATGACACAGAAATCGATCGATGGATCACTTTGGGAAAGAAAAAGGAGAGGAAGAAATTTCGATTGTATCCTCGTTCATAAGTAGCTCAGTGGTACGAAGTATAGCCTCGACGAAAATAGAAAGTATACATACACACATATCGTGGAACGTTTATATCATCGCTTGTATCGCGACATAAGAGTAGCCGGCGCATTTTAGATCATCGGCTCGCTTGCGCCTTCATGACTTCCCACATTTTTCCCCGACTTTCCTTCGTTAGAAAGCGACCGTTCCCCTCCAACCGTTCGATCCCCCGTTACGATTTTAACGTAATCTAATAGGAGAAAAGGAAGCAAACACGTGATACAATCACCCTGATAAAACGAGAAAAATTTTTAAAATCCACGAATTTTCTTTTTCGACCATTCTTTACTCGATTCCTCTCCCTTGAAACAGAGAAAATTCACCATCTCTCAAGTATATCTTTCTTACTATAATAAAATAATAGCATATCAAAACACTCGTTTCAATCCGTCTTCCTCGACGCCGTCCCTTTTCGCCAAAGATTACTTCGAGCCCGATTTGTCACTGACAACGACTACTTGCAAATATTTCCAACCACGAAACTCGAGGATTCCCCTCGCGAATGAATCCTGCTTTTTCTCTCCACGTATTTGGAATCATTTCCATCCAGAATAATAACGGCCATTACCTTTCATAGCGGAAGTACGCGTGCAATATGCATACACGGCTACGATATCGCGCCCCATTAAGAGGATGGCTCGGCGAGGTGAGGAACGTTTCCTACAGGAAACAACTTTCCACTCTGGTTTCCCGCTCTTCGATAACCATGCACGCTAAGTGTCGAACGCTCGCAAGGTGCACGTTTTCGTAAGAGGTGTGCCAACGAGGGCCCGTTTCCTCGTCCTCGTAATCATAATCACGCTACACAGTCATTGTTCCTTTCGTTCCCGGGAAGGGAGCAACTCGAGAGTTTCACATTTACTCGATCAAAAATTTTCAATTTGTCACCTTTTATAATATATAACTATTTTTAAATAGAGGATAATTTTTAATTGAAATAATGTATTCAATAATGTATATTAATAGATTAATTTAATCGATGTCTTGCAATAACTTTAATCTATTTTTAATCACTTTTATCCATCTTATTTATTTATTTGTCTCTACTTCAACTGTACAACTATATATTTTCAATGAAGACGTATGATGCACACGTAACCTTAACTATTATTTCTCTTCAATCTAAAATGGAGCTGGCTCTTATACTTTATGCACGATGAGCATATTGAACAATTCATCGTCACGCATTTGGTTTCACATTTATTTGATCAAATTTTCTTTTATAATATATAAGTATTTTTAAATAGAGGATAATTTGTAATTGAGATAATGTATTCAATAATGTATATTAATAGATTAATTTAATCGATGTCTTGCAATAACTTTAATCTATTTTTAATCACTTTTATCCATCTTATTTATTTATTTGTCTCTACTTCAACTGTACAACTATATATTTTCAATGAAGACGTATGATGCACACGTAACCTTAACTATTATTTCTCTACAATCTAAAATGGAGCTGGCTCTTATACTTTATGCACGATGAGCGTATTGTGCATCGTTGAACATTTCATCGTCGCGCATTTGGAATTCGCGTAAGTCTCTGCTGGTCCATTTAAAGGGACGTTTAAAAAAAAAAAGTTAAAACGTTGATGGATTCGAAGAGTAGAAACACACACGCGCGCGCGCGCGCGAGTTTAATGGATTCGTTCCGTGAATTCGAAGATGGAAAAAAAGAAAGAAAAAAAAAAAAAAAAATAAAATCCTGGCTTAATAAGCGTATTCCATGGTTACAGAGAGTTCCAGTCACGTTTAAAATCCACTTTCGTCCCGCTTTCTCTGTAAACAATTTTCAAAGGAGGAGAGAGAGAGAGAGACCCGTTTCGAAAGCGGGCCTCTAGCTTCGATTCGCATGGCCATGGCCTATCGGCTCCCCATAGCATCCCCTTTTCGACGATGGCCAGTCAGTTGTTATTTCACCAGGCCTCGCCTGTTGCGATACACGACACCCAAAAACGAACACTCTAAGGTTTCTCAGGTACAACGCGGTGAATTTATAATCAAGCCCTCTCCTTCTTCGTCCGTGCATGTTGTTCGCGAATGTTCGTATAAATTGAAGCAACGGGCTATTACTTTTAACGAGCGGAAAGAATTTTTAAATTACGTCCCAATGCAAATAGTGGTGTGACGCGAACGATTAGCGGAGGATGTAATATTTTAACGTGTTTTTCTTTTCTTTTTTTTTTTTTAGATATAGAAAAAACAAAAAAAAAAAAAAAAAAGAAAAGGACAAATTCGAGGAATTTGATTGATATTACAAGTTCAAAAATACGATTATTAAACCAATTTATAGGATTCTAGGTTTGATGTATATCTTTATACGATTGAAAGAGCGGAAGTTTTCGATACGCGGAAAAAGAGTAGGTCGAAAACGAAGCAAAATATTACGATATCTAAAAGGCGAAATTAAATCTTCAATCATTTATTGATTTAACGGCGTGCCAACTTTTTCTTCGCTTCCCCGTACACCAAAAACGAATTATCCTTTAAATTGTAACAATGCGCAATTAAAGATAGTAAAAATCGGTCGCTATATATGTATATACATACGTTGACCAAACAATGGACGAGAGATAAAAGCGTATAAACAAATACCGGTTGAAAATTGAACTGTTAAATGTAAGAGGAACAACGATTAAAAAGTGGTATTCCATAGACAAAAGAATGCCTCGCCTCGTAAAACGCACAATGGAGATTTTATTCCGCGTGACCGTCGCGGGTACAAAAGAGGCGTGTCGCGATGGAAATCAGGATCAACAGGAAATCACTTGGGGCGCATCCTCTCTTCCTCCGTCGATCTGATTAACCGTCCTCGAATGGGCGCGGAAACACGGCCGATATCGGCACGTTCCAGATCATTTCAATAGCCCGTCCGTTTCTCTGGCCAGAGAAAGTTCCCTTCTATATAATGGAAAACGCGATATTTTCCACGCGCCACTAATGACACCTCGTGCCTTCGAAGCCTGTTGTTGTCGAGCCGCGTTGAAAAGAGCGTTTTCAAACTGTCGCTCGACAAAGGGAACGAAGCCGGGCTAAAAAATATGGGGGGGGAAAAAAAAAGAAAAAAAAGAAAGAAAAAGAAAAAGGATGTAGAAGGAAGGAAACGGAAAAATAAAGAGAGACGACGAGATGCAGAAGAGCATTCCTTCGAGCAAGCGTGACGTAACTCGTTGTTCGAGGCTATTGTGTATATTACTACTGCTGTATACTTTCTATTCTAGGTGTGCGTCATTGTTGTCATCGTTGTCGTCGTCGTCGTCCTCGTCGTTGTTGAACGACGACGTCGTGAAACGGGAACGTGAAGGAAAACTGGCTACTGAATACCATAAAAGTGGATGCCTTTTTTCGTCGAGAGACGTTGAATCAAGGAGGAAAGTAGAATGAGACTCGACGATGTGATAAAACGCTTGTGATAAAATATTGTTGAAATGACATCTTATTCCTTGAGAGTGTTCCTTCCCGAAATTGGAATAGGAGCAATTCGAATTCTTAAGGGGAGAGATGAGATGAGAGATTCGTGTTGAGATTCGGCCTTTGTGAAGCGAACAACGATTTTTTTCTTTTTTTTCTTAAATTTTCGACACGAGGCTTGATAATAAATCTCGTGAAAATATATCCTCATACCTTGTCTTCGATACAAGCTTTGCTCGTACGATTTTGAAGATATTTTTGCGAAATAACCGTCATTAATTTAAAATAAAATACGTTGGAACTTTTTTCCCTTATTCATTGGGAGATCTTTCCTGTTTTCCCCAGAAAGGAAATATTAATTGTGGAAATGATTGGCAGGATAGAAGGGAACGAAAATAAGGGATAATTAATAAATTTCATAAATTTCGTGGAAATACAGATATTCGGGAAAATTGGAGGATGGCAGGAAGCATCGGCCTCGTCCCGCAGGAGAAAGCAACGTATTGTGAGGGCGTACAACGGATAAAGGATTCATCCAGTTCGAATGAATACGGGATAAACGAGCGGCGGAAACGGCACAGAGGTTTCTCTCTCTCTATTTTCGAACGAAAATCGCGTCCTCCCGAACGGGAGGATGTTGCAATTTTCTAGAGAATTTTCCACCGAGGGCAGGAAACTTCGAAAAAATTGTACACACTTCGTGATTCCAATATCCGCGAATGGAACATTGATAAAACTGTATTTTCAAGAATGTATTTTACTTCGATCTATTTCTTCGATGAAAATTCTGCCGATGGGATGATTTAACGCTAGAATTATCGAGCGAGTCAAATCGATATCTAATTATATATCTAATTATTTTTATAATAGCGTTTTAATTTTATTTAGTTTCGTATATTCTACATTATGGGTTGGTAATAGTGTTCTAGTGTTTTAATGGTTCGATTGGTCGTAGAAAAATAGATGTCACGTGTTGGAATAAATGATTTTATTCCAAACGATTTAACGTATGTATAATTTTAATGAATGTATCTCGAGAAAAGTGAGATTCCGTACTGCAGTTTTCGCGAATTTTTCTTGAAAATAAAGTAGGTCAAACTATCCTGAAATAACATAACATAATAAAGGTTTGCCTAGTTTTATTACTGGAAGTTAGTTTGATTAAAAAATTTTCATTTTAAACAAAGTTATACGTATCGATATCGTTTATTTTAAAACGATATTTCTCGAATCGTCAAACAATTCGATGTCTTTTAATATTACAACGATGTACGATCAATTTCATATTAATATTTCTATACAATATTGATTAAAATAAGAATATTAATCCTTGGAATTACTATTTTATTATTTTATTAAGGAAAATTATCAAAAGGATTATTAAAATTTCCACAAAAACAATGATTGCAGGATCAAGAATACTAGGGAACTGGTTTCGAAGTAAATTCACAACCCGAGAAATCGTCTCAGCGTCTCAATTGGAAAGTTGAAAACGAGATTTGTCCCTTTCATAATTACCACGTACGATAAATCCCATTTTCAAATTACTTAATTTTTAAATACCAACTCTTCTTCAAAATTACTTCATTCGCCGAGAGAGAGAGAGAGAGAGAGAGAGAGAGAAGAGTGCCACATTTGGCCTCGACCATGATAGAGATCCAGAGCGAGTTAAAGGGATGTTTAACGCAATTAAGGCACACGTTGGCGCCGCTCCTTTGGAAGAATCCAATCTCTTTTCCAGAAGGAAGCTGGCCAGAGAGCGCATATCCGTGTGTTTAATGATCTCGGGCCGGTGGTGCAAAGGAGGATAAACGGTTTCTTTGAGGAGAACCGTGCCCGCTTTCTTCCCGTGAAAACGCTATTGGAAACTCTTTGTGCCACTGTTCTCTTCTATTGCGAAAGCTAGGTGAATCGGTTAGGCTCGCGAATATACGTACTCTTTGTTGCTACCGTATTTACATTTGCTTCGAAAGTTCGAGCAAAAATTACAGTGATTTGTTTTCTCAGAGGAAAAATTCTCTCTTATTAAATCTCTCAGAAATTCCATATCCTTTGAATCGTTGCTTATTATAAAAATTGTGAAATTGTCGATAATTTTGTTGATAAAAATCAACATATATCCTTTATATCTTTTTTTTTATATACTCAGAGAAAGATTGATCTCGTTCTACGCAGTAAGTTTTATCCCATTATTTTCAAAATATATTTTCAGAAAAGCTTCGCCTCTTTTCTTCGGCCACGCGCGACGAAAATCCCGTTTCAAAATATAAAACGCAAGCCTAGGGGTAAAAATCGAACGAGTTGGCTCGATAACAATCGAATATTGTGGAATATTGTATTTTGGCAATGGTTCGTCGATGAAAGAAGTTGTTCCGTTTGCTAGCAACCGACCACCTTTTAACCCTTTCGCATTTACGGACGAGATAGGTAGCTCGAAGTGCAATTTCGTTCGTTCGAGAATCTTTGATGAAATGTCTGTTTAATATTTATTACATCAACCGTGACAAAATGACACGCTATGTTTTTTTCACTACCTCTCAACACCGATACTCCCTTCTTCAATAATATGGAAGGGTAATTTTCTTTTTTTTTTTTTCTTTTTTTTTTCAACAAATTTAATCTCACGAGAATATTTCGAAGATAATTTGATCGTAATTATCCGAGTAATCTCTGATTTTATTTGCATTAAGAATTTACCAGCATCCAATTTAAAAGTAAATACAATTCATTTTTGAAGTCGAAAATAGAAGATAAGAATAGATTTTAAAACTTTTTCTAATGAATTTTTCACGAATATCTAGGATTGAATATCTAGCTTGTAAAAGTTAATACGAAAATTTATTTCTTTGATTAAAGAAATTATTTACATCATTTCTCTTGCGATGAAATGAAAAAAAAAAAAAAACGTATCTCGAAAAGGTGGATAAATAAAATTTCGCGATGGAACGAGGGAATAAAAATGAAGGAAGGATCGATAGTGAGGAAAAATTAACACAAATGAGAAAGTAATTCGATATTGGAAACGATTATTCGAACATTTCTTACTAATGGCGAATATCGATTGCAATTATTGCGAGTTTCAAACTAATTGATGAGAAGTAATCAGAAAAACTAATTTTTCGATAATCCGAGTAACGAATATACGCTCGGTATATTCTCTCGCCGGTTGAATAAAACAAACGGTATTAAACAAATGTGAAGAACGATAATCCTTTGAGAGATTATCCTAACCGATTAACCTTTTCACATTTAATACGAAACCGTGTTGTTCTATATTTATATATAAATCTAAATATTCCATATACTTTTAAACCGTTCCACAATTTAAGTTAATTAATCGAGTAATGATTATTAATCAATTTTAATCGAATAATAAACTCGATAACAAAAACGAACGACGATTCTCCCAGTTTTAACGCGTGCAAAAGATGAACGCGTGAAAAAAGCTCGTTTCCATTATTAACAATTATAAAAGGGAACACAGTCACGAAGGAGTTGACGAGATATTTTTATGAACTCCTCATTATTTGGTTATTCATTATTTTCGTTCTTGTATCAAGAGCTACACATGTGTATACATCCTAATCGTGAAAATGAACGAGCAGAATTTACATGGTCCGAGGATAATTTTATTATGCGTAATAAAATTGTCGGGATTTCCTTGCACCGGAGCGAACTTAATATCGTTCGTCGAAAATTCGATTGAAGTGACAAATGACTGGTGGTGAGTGGATCGTTAACAAAAATTTCCCTCGCGTAAAGTGGTTTTTCCGAAAGTTTCACAAATTGTCGATCGACGACAATACGAAAGTGGGAAATAAATAAACAGGAAGGAGTTAGAAGGAGTAATTCGGTTTAAAATTAAAGCGAATATATGCCGCGATTATTATCGCAAAACGAGTAACGAGTATCGATCTTGTCGATACCGGTTTTATCTGTAATATCGTACAGGAACGAAAAACACAAAGTGACAGAAAATCCGCGTGAATTCGTGTATATATATATATATATATCGATTCTCGTTGCTTGGTCCAATTACGTCAAAATTACGATCATAGTACGTTTCATTGTTCCGTGGCTTCGAAAGCGCACACATTGTAATTCCTGATGCAACTATCATAAATACGAAAACTGGATCCCTATTGAATCTGAAACTCGCCCATTTCAAACAATCGTCGCAATACAACACGCTTTTGTTTTACATTTGAAATTATGAGTTTTAAAAAAGACAAGGCGCAAAGGCAAAATATACAATTTCTTTCCAATCTGGTTATTCCAACAACAACGAATTAATTATTCCTTTAGTATTTCTTTCTTATCTTTCCTTTGAATTCATATTTACATATTTTCTTGTTTCCTCGAATTTATTAAAAATCTCGTCTATCAAATTTTTTAGAACTTAAAGTTGTTGAAACACAACTCTTCGACGATAATGAAGATAATTTTTCAAAGCTTCACCCGGTGTAATCTAATTCTAATTCTACGCTGAAAAAGGAAAAAAGAAGCAGGGTTTCTATTCCGAGAAACGAAAGTGAGAAGGAGAAATAAAGATTCGCGTGAAATTTTAAGAAGAAACATGGGCGAGAATTTGCATACGGCTTGTTAGGGGATCCGCCAACAACCAAGCGGCGATAATTTAACTTGAACGACGCCTCGATTACTCTTCCCATTCGCGACACGTAGGATCGGATTCGCGATTTCTCAGCCTCTTCTGAAAGATTCTTCTGTTATTGAATCGATTCGTGCAACAAACTTAACAAAAGGCGCACGTAAAAACGGGGAGGAGGAATGCAAAGAAAGCGGGAATAATTAATACTCGGTGCACATCTCGGCTGGACAGAGACGTATACGCGAGGTGTAAAAAGAAAAATTCTCGCGCGATGCTCGGTTTCAGGGAGGTTACAATACGTATTTTTGCATACGTATCGTTGCTATGTGTCGGGGGCAGAGAGACATGCTTTCAGAAAAATTTGTATTTCGTAAGTATCTCTGAATAGAATTAATTAATCGAGTTCACATTCGTTCACTCGTTCATCGGATGTGTGAAAAAAATTCGTACGGTTTCGCCGGAGTGTTATATTTGATCGTAGCCTGATTCTAAGAATTTTTTTCAAGTTTGTAGAGCAATGGCAATGTAATTATTGATTATCAGACTGTGGAAATTTATGCAGAAATTTATGTAAAATACGCGCTTGTACAAAGAAAAGAGAAAAAATTCGGAATAAAATATCACGAAATATCGAAGGGTGAATCCATATTTCCAGTTTCATTTGTGTGTCATAATTTATAGATTTATCTGAACAATCTCTGTAATTAATAGTTATATCGTAATAAACAAATGTCAAAAATCATCGATTAAACACGACGGGTATACATTCCTTTTACACCCTTTTTCGCTTCTCCATCCATTCATCCGTTGGTCATTTTAAATTAATATTTTATAATCGTTTCGATCGATTCATCGCTATGCTTTTATACCGTATTCATTCATTTCAATCATATTTTATATATATATATATATATATATATTTCTTTCAATAAAATAAAGATGGTCGAATAACTTGACAGACATTTAATACGTCACTATACATAGAAATTGCATTCTTGCCGTTTTAGAAAGCGCACGCACAAGTGGATATGCCAAGCATGGCTCGGTGGATTTCACAGGAATTAATTGACTCGGTGATTTCAAGAAATTTATCGTCGTGATTTACGGGATCCACATGAAATTTAAACCGCAAGAAAATTTCTACGTTTTGTAATTTCATCGTTTTTCGATGCTGGTGGAAAAAGAAAGAAAGAAAGAAAGAAATGGGAAAAAGAAAAATTGGGGAGGGGGAGGAAGAGAGAGAAAAAAAGAGATGATAAATAAATAGAGGAAAGTCGCGTGCACGTGATCCACCGGTATATCCGGAACGTTTTTTTCCATGTGAGAGAAGTACAAGAAAAACGGTGTAATTGTACCGTTGCGGAATATACGGATGAAAATAGTCGAAAATTAATTCCGGTTTCGAGTTGGATAACTCTTAACGCGTTAACATGAAAGGAATATCCACTTTATTGATGCTTGGTATCGTGTTCAGAGACGCGTTGGAATTAATTAATTTTTTTTTTTTTTCCGAGGGAATAAATCAATTGTGTCAGTTTGAATAATACTTTTAATTAAACATTTCCTATTTTTTTTTTTTTTTAATTCTATCTCGTTAGAATATATTTGCAAATTTATCAAACGTAAGGTGAGAAAGTATTTTGAAATTTGTGAGAGATATTGTGTAATAATGTACACACACATTATTTGTGTAATCATTATATTTTTTTTCAATCGTTGAAGTGAAAGAAAAAATAAAACTACACGCATGTATACCTACACATATATATATATATATATATATTAATATCCTTCTAGAGGAAAAGAATTTTTATTTGTCTTGTTTAAAACATGACGTTTTACTCTATTTAAATTTTCAACCCGTTGTGTGCCGTTTATAAGAAGAGAATTGGAAATATGAGGAAAAAAGTAAAAAAAAGAAAAAAAAAGAACATAATTTAAAAACGCAAGTTTAAAAAGTTAGGAAAAAATTGTTCTGTTCTATATATCGTTATATATAGGTAATATAATTATGATATTCATATATGATTAAGAAATGGCAGAACTCCAATATGAAAAGAAATTGTAGGAGGAGGATAATCTAAATTTAATAAACATCTCGTGGATGAAGTCGGCGTTTTCAGAACGCGAGACTTTCGCGCGCGCGATGAAAATTCATCAAGCTTTAGCGGGGCATTTTTAATCAACCAGAATAAGAAGATAAGTACACGCACGCACACATGCAGATGCTCACGTGCACACAAGTCAACTCTCTCCATCTCACGAACAAGCAAAGTGCTCTCAACGTAGAAGGAATATCTCCTTCGGTAAATAAAACAGGGAGTAACCGCGGTAAAGATGATCCGTCTATTAAAGATCTGAGATAGGATCCGTTTCATAAAATCACGTATCATCATCTGTTAAATCTAAACTATTCATTTCAAGAAGAAAAAAAGAAAAAAAAAAAAGAAAAAGAAGAAACGCCTAATAAATAACGAAAAAGAAAAAAAAAAACAATTCTTAAAATTATCCAACCGACCTCCAATGATTATAATTCCGAAGGAAAAGAAAAAAGAAAGAAAGAAAGAAAGAAAAAAAGAAACAATTTCAATTAACCAAATGTCAATCTCACGTGAGAACGACATTTCGCAAATGGAAAATCGAGTGAATCGTGTAAAAAACGAAGTGTACAAAAAAAATCAATTTGCATGCACACGTACCTCGATTTCTATAATTCACACGCGTGGAAACGTGCAGCCAATTAATCCACCGTTCTCCGTGAAACAATCCGTAGATCTTCTCTCGTGCGCGCGCTGTGTGTGTGTGTCTGTGTGTGTATGTCTGTGTTTATTATTTTTTTTTTTTCCTTTCCTCTTCTCGCACTTGGCAAACGACAGAAAATCGTGAACGATTGTTCGATAAAAATGTCGAACGACGATCGTTTCACTGAATCGCAACCCCTTATTTCCCCTGGAAATGAAATGCTTTCGCAGAGAGACACGAAACGAAAGAGGCAGACTTGGATTCGAAATTGCGGTACCGCTCGGCAGGTAACGCGCCTTTCGCCGCTCAGTCCGCGCCGAATGACGTTCGTATACTGTCCTGGCTCGGTGCGTTCGGCGGAGCCGGCCTCGTATGATGACCCCCTTCTAGAATTCTACGGCCCTGTCGACGTACGCCAGTCTCTGGACACCGACGTAACACCAGGAAACACGGGTAACCGTCGATCCTGTTGGATTCGTTCACATCTAAAATTTCGCCGACTGAAACTCCTCCTTTGCGGTAAATAATAAAATTCTTGCTTTGCTCCGGATAAAAATCCGGCATGGAACTCGTATCCGTGTAACCTGGAACAATTTTTACCGATTAAATTTTAACCGATGATTTTTCAATCATAGATAGTTTCGCGTTTTTTTGATTTAACATGTAAGTTTTACCTTTTTTTTTTTTTTTTTAGATAGCTTCCTTTTTTTCTCTTATATTTGAATATATATTATACGTAAGTACGTATTGAAGAAAATGGAAGGAAATATTTAAGGGAAAATAACTATAATTGTGCTTATTTGTCGTACAACAAAGAGGAAAAGTAGAGGTAAAAATGTTTTGGCTCATTAATTATGATTAAAAGGTAATTGCGGTAAAGGTAAAATAATTTGAGGATGAAATAACGAGTAAAAATTGTAGCGTGAAAATTTTTTTTAACAAAAGCATTGTTTTAGAACAGCGAATAAAATTAGTTTTGTAATTGATTTTCCTCTTAATTTTAATAGTTTTTTTTACATATTTTTTTTTAAATCTATAAATGACATCGGTTTTTTGAATGAGGTTTATCGAAAAATATTCAAAGAAATAACGTGGTTCGTAATTCTTGTAGATTAAATCGATTCACCGAAAGACTTTAAAAACATTCTACCCCATTAAAACTATTAAATTACTTAGTGTTTTTTTTAACTCCTTCCAATGAAACTTTTATACAAATTTAAATTTCGCTTATATCTACTTGAGCATTTAACGGGATAATATTCGCTTTTCGTTTAAATAATTTTATACTTCGTTCATTATAAACAAACTTTAATATATCTTAATGCTTTATTCACAACGCAATTGTTGTTTGTCTCGCGACCAACAACAATACCGATAAAACTGATTTATCACTCTATGAACCCATTCAAAATATCAATCATACAACCATTCTTCTATTATGCGAACAAACTATGAATATCTACGAATCGATCAATTTTCCATTTTAAACGATAATTCTACTTTTAACCAGAAAGGTAAAACTCGATGATGTTACCGGTTACCGGTCAGTGCTTACATTTCAATAGTAGATGAAACGGGTCATCGATCGACCAAATGACCCAAAACCATCCGTAATTACGAAGTCGTATTCAACGATCTTTTAAACGCTCGATTTCCTCTTGTATCACAACCATAGATCCCTATCCCTTCTAATCTTTTCTATAGTGTGATATTTCTTCTTTCCTCCTCTCTCTCTCTCTCTATTTCCTTATCTTTTTCTATTCAAGTCATAACGATGGATCTCTCCTAATCTCTCTTACCTTCTTCTTTTCCCTTCTCTTCTCTCTCTTTCTTATTTTCCTATTTTCTTTTTTCTTCTTCTTCTTTTTTTTTCTTTTCTTTGTTTTATTTAAGCAGTCAGATAGTCAGCGCGATACTCAACGGGAAGAACCTTGGGAAAAATTCATGTAGCTCGCACAGACACGTCCGGAATTCGATTCTAGAACGTATTGCTCCTTCCAACTTTACGGTACTCCCGCAGTATTGCCTGTAGACACGAAAAAGTGCGGTTGCAGCGGCTGTATCCGTAGGGAGGAGAACCGCCGGCGTACTAAGGAACAGAAAAAGAAAGAGAAGGGGAGGGAGGAGAGGGGGAGGGGATGTGTATGAGAGAGGCAATGGTAAAACTGTGAGTGAGCACACCCATCTTTCTTACCTTCCATTTTTCTCACCGAACGAAAGGATCCGGTGTAATTCTAGCGCGCACGTTGAAAATTAATGTTGTTCTGTGGACTGGTACGCACGGAATTCGATCCGGCAACGACCCGCTTCTTCACCTTTACGGTACTCGCGATATCCTGGGCTACACCGGCATGGAAATATGCAGTGAACCGCGCCCGTTTCACCGTGGCCGTTTCGCGACCGTCCATTGCTCTCGTTCAGTGGCCTGGGCTCATCCGTGTTAACGTTCAAACGAAACGGCGCTGTTCGACTAAGCGTAAACGTTCTTTCGAACGCGCTTCCTCTTTTCCTCTGCGCGTTACCGGCTGCGCTGGAAAGAAGAATCGAAAAACGTTTTAGAATTTTTCTTAGAGAGATTCGATTTTATGTTTAACTTGAATAAGAAAGGAAAGAAGAAGAAGAAGAAGAAGAAATTCTAAAGCAAGCCGGCGAAGATTTAGTGGCTTTACTCTAAATGCACGAGCTTGAACTCTTACGGTTTTATGTAACCTACCGAAAAATATGTAACACCTGCAGAGAGAGCGGTAAATATAAAGCTGGAACGAGGGCGCTTTGAAGCTCGTTGGAATTAAAAAGGCACTCTTGTGTATTTAGACGTTTTTTTTTTTTTTTTTTTTTTTTTGCCGTGTCAAAGCATGGTAATATTGAAATGCATGGAGGAACAGGTCTACTTTAATAAAAAAAAAGTAAAGGAGGAGACTGTCGTTTGTGATCAAACGATATTTAAATGGAAATTTAAAATTTAATTATCGTTTTTTGTTTTATCACAATATCTGATTATTGAATTAATACCGGTTAGAATTTTTAACTAGAATTTTATATTTTCTTTTAAATGATAAAATTTAAAAAATAATAAAATAAATATAGTTTTTAATATATTAACAATAAAATATTTGAAATAACTACATGAAAAAGAGAAGTTGTAGTTAAGTTTTTAACCTATTTTTAGTTTTCATTCTTATTTTAATTTATTTAAAAATAACAATAAAAATGATTAATTTTAAAAAATTGAAAAAATTAAATCTTTATAAGATCAATATATTAATAACATCTAAGAATTATGTTTGAGATAATTAATTATCACTAAGGGTTAAATGCTTCATCGGTTGGTAGCAATAAATAAATTGCTATTTATGATATGACCTACGCGTTTAGTCATAATTTAAATAATCAAGAATAATTTGTCATTTATAAGATAATATCGTAATTAGAAAAATAATTCTAATTCTTTGCATAACTAGATATAGTTCTTCGTTCAATAATCTATTGATAGAAGCTATTTTCATACAAAACGCCTGAATATCAATATTAATTTATAAAATCTTACCGTAACGGAAACTTTTAGCTGTTTACATAAATTATAAACCATAAACTTCCATGAAACTTATTCATAATCAATGTTCGATCAACCGGCAAGTTTACGTTGTATCTTCCACATCAAATTTATTTTATAACGTTCCAGAAGAAAGTGTATGTATGCTGTGTAGAGATAAATGTTATTAATTTAGAGAAGTAGGAGTGTACAAAGAAGAAAAGAAGAAAAGATTTGAGAAAGAAAAGGAGAGACTTTTCAAGTTGAACGCTGTTCCAACATTCCTAGGTAGCCCCAAGGCGTTAAACGGAGTACCGTCATTGCAAGGAAAGGCCCACTGACCGACATTCCCCTTTCCATTCTTCCTGATACTCCTTCGTCCGGATCTTGCCACGATACTAGCGTGTACATGGCGACGACCTGTAGCGAGTATCGTAACCGGAACCTCTGGAACCTTCGCCCTGAATTTCCGAGATAGCCATTCTCTCGAACACGAGGTCAAATTTTTCAATTGTTGCTAACAAGCCTTGAGAAAACTATAACTGGTATATCGATAACATTAATGGCTCTCGAATTTTTCTTATCTGTTATCAATATCCTTTCATTTCCTTTTATTTTTTAATTTAAACAATTCCAAAAGCATGTACGATGTTCCAAATAAATTTTTAATATACATATGTTTTCCATTTTTGAAACTTCTTTTGTGTTTTGATATTTAATAATAAAAACTCGATATAATAAAAAAATAAATGATATTAAATATTCAAGTTTTTGTTAAAATAACTTTCTTCTATTCGAATATTAAATTATTCGCATAAATTGTTTTAGAATGATAAAACATTGTGCCATATATATATTCATCATCAATACTGGTATAAGAATGAAAATTAAATAACTACAATAACATTTATATATTAATTAACATTAAATTAAACTGTATTGATAAGGATTATTTTACATTATTGAAAAAATATCTTATATTATTTGAATTATAAAATAGATTGATTTATATACTTTTTAAATCTTTGATTGGAACACAGTCGTTTCTTAGAAAACTTGTATACAGTTATAATGTTATGCGTCTTTTACGATCCATCCATAAAATTCAAGAGAATGGAGACCTACATTTTCATTAGCATCCTGTGAAACTCGAATAATGCAATTTTAATAAACGATCACTATTCTTAATGCTGTGCTTCGACTCATTATTTTTACAAGAGTAATAGCAAAGTCGCATTGCACAATAATGTATATAATAATGCATATATGTCACAGCAAATACAGTTTCCACTAAATCAAAAAAAATTCATAAATGCTTTATATTGTATATATATGCTATATCAATACTAGAAACGAAGAATTTTCAATACTTAATATATATAGGTAATAAATTCTCTGTAGTTTTCAATATAAATACTATTATTTTAATAAACTGTATAATTACATGGAACATAACTTGAGGAATACTTTGAAAAATAACATAGAATTTAATATCATTAGATTCGTGGAACTATGAAAGTTTTCTTATGAAACATCATCTGCTATGGCACATGTCTCATATTCTAACATGGTATATTAGTTATATGTTCTCCTCATTGGATACACAGTCAGAAGTTATTGCAGTGCAAAAGATCAACACAAGGAAATGGAATCGAATTCGTTTCGTTTCCTATTGATTATTCTAACAATAAGTATCTAAGTTATCAACGGATCTATGCATCTTTTGTAAAACGATCGATAAACAATTCCAATTTTCTGATATTATCTTACAAATAAATTATTTGTAATTATTTTAATTAGCGATAATAGTAATTGTTACTCGACCATACAACAAAATTTTATAATATTCTGTTCTTCCAGTCTTACTTTTTATATTTTTATATAACATATAAATAATATTAATATATTAATGTTAATAAGATGCTAATATATTTGTGTGAGAGATAGATTCAAGCAGTTAAGACAAACACAAAAGTGATATATAAAAGATAAAAATATTGATTAAAACTTAGTTATTAACAAATAACTTAAGTTAGATAAAATAAGACGGGAATAAAGTGCAATTTCATTCTAATTCTGTTTAATTTCATCTTTGTTTAATATAAACTTCAACAATCATTTAACTTAATAAATAAGCTATAACTTAATAATTAATTAATAAATAAATAACTTAAAATTAATCAATATTTTTATATACCAATTCTTGTGTTTGTTTTTTCTAGAATTGGCCTCTTCTAGAATTAATTCTTCAAAAATGTCGTACGAATATATTAACATCATATATATATATAGGTTAAGAAAATATATATGTTATATATATGTTCTTTGTGTGTATATGTTTGCATATCCCTAGGGAACATATATCAATTATCCATCTTATCAATATGACGCCAGAAACCTTGTCATTATCAGCATGCCGAAAGGGACAAATTTGCACGTATATACTGTGTTATGTTGCATCGTAGTTTCACGAATTACAATGAACTAATGACATCTGTATGCGTAGAACATTACATACAATACAAGTGTTTCAAGTGTTACGAATGTCCAGTAACACTATAATGACTCAAATTAGGATGAATTAACGATGGATATCGTCCAAATATCCGTGAAATTGAACATCAAATCGATGTAATTCATTGAGATGAGATTGTAATTAGATTGAAAATATTCACAAATAAAACAATAATGAATTTAGATTCATTGAATGATGAGATAAATTTGTTGCAGCAACTAATTAGAATCATATGTTATAACGTAATATAATATTCATACGAAGTTATTCATAAATTTCAACTTGATTGTTTTATTTATAACAATGTACTTTATATTTCTTTTTTCTTAAACAAATATCCCTTTCTTGTAAAAACAATAAAAATATATTAATATATTAATATATATATTATATATAATAATTAATATATAATAAATAAATTAATATATATATAATTATAAAAAATTGTTAAAATTATTAAATTTATATTTTTGATAAATCATTGATAATTAACACAATAAATATAAAATAAAGTTAAAAAAATCTTAATTGAATTATTCTTTAATTTTCATACGTACCATAATCATTTTCGATTGTCACAAATCAATTTATTTTACTTTTTACTGATACTGTTGTGTATTTATTCTTTCCTTAAAAAAACAATTAATTAAGAATGTTTTAATATAACTATTCAACATTTAAAAGTAATAAATAGCAAATTACATATAAATGAAAATTTAATTTTGACATATAAAAGGTTATAATATTTGAAATAAAATTAATTTAAAAAATAGAATTTTTAATAATTTATAATATATTCTTATAATAATTATTAATTGTTAATAAAAATTGAAATTAAAATTTTATTGTTCAATAACTTATTTTACGATGAATCATATATTGTTTTCTTTTTTGATGAAATATTTGTACATGATCATTTTGAATTTAATCATAAACTTAAATATAACGAGATTCATCGCTTTTTTATAATTATATATTATTATAATTTAATATTTTATATATTTTTTTTAATAATTTACAATTTATAATAAATATAATAATATAATAAAAATTAATTTAACTATTTATTATTTATTCTATTTTGTTTTATTTAATAAATAATATATTAAATTATAAGTAAAATTTTTATGTAGTCACCTATAAAATTTCGAAGTTGGTATCGTTTTCCAGTAAATAATACAACATATTATAAACTATATGTTTAAATTATTTCTTATCTATTTTAAATTTTTGAGATTTTCTTTTGCATTTTGAAAATATAAATTTATATATTAAATAATAATACTTAAATATAAATTTAAATATATCAAATTGTGCATATATTTTATATTACTATCCTAAAAGTTCTTTGTTAACATATAGAAACGCTTCTTAATCTTTTAATAATTTTAAAACTAAAATTAAGATGATATATTATGAAATTATATAAATTATTAGACATTATTATAGTATAAATCAAAAGCAATACTTAATTTAAAATCAATATAGAAAATTAAATGATCTTAAAATAAAAAGTAAATATTACAGAAATAGAAATATATTATAGAAATACCATTACAAAATTACAATTACAAAATTTTAATATTTAATTTATTACAAATACTTAAAAAAAACATTTATATCACATATTATTTCAATATTATCACAATAAGTTTCATTTAATTCTTTGATACAATGCATAGTCTTGATACAACATATTAAAATTTATGTACGAGTTGCGCAAAGCAATTATGCATTAACTGCCAGTGCGCATATGCTTCCACGTAGTGACAGGTACTGAGCAAACATAACCTATTCGACGTCCTTATAATCAAATATTAATTTCTTCATCATTTTTAAAATATAATTGCAAAAATTTGAATAAAAGGTGTCATAAAAATGGTATCTGTTTTGAATACGGTTGATACTGGTCATGAAGACATGATTCATGATGCCGAAATGGATTATTATGGTTTGAGGTTAGCAACTTGTTCTAGTGATAATTCGATTAAAATTTTTGACTTAAAAAACGGAACACAAAGTTTAGTAGCTGATCTTAAAGGTCATGTTGGACCTGTATGGCAGGTTACTTGGGCACATCCTAAGTTCGGAAATCTTTTAGCGTCCTGTAGTTATGATCGGTATGTTACAGTTTATTGAAATTTTTTAATAATTTAAAACAAAATAATTTATTTTGATGTATAATAATTTGTAATAAAAAAAATTATTAAATTTTTTAATTATTTTTATATGTCATTTTTTTTAATAGAAAAGTAATTATTTGGAAAGAATTAGGAGAATGGACCAAGATTTATGAGCACAATGGTCATGATTCCTCTGTTAATTCAGTAGCTTGGGCACCACATGAATTTGGCTTAATTTTAGCTTGTGGCAGCTCTGATGGTTCAGTATCTATACTTATTAATAATGGTGATACATGGGATACACAAAAAATTACAAATGCTCATTCAATTGGATGCAATGCTGTGAGTTGGTGTCCTGCTATTGAACCTAGTTTTGATGCTAGTGGAACACAAAGAAATGGACCAATAAAAAGATTAGCTACAGGAGGTTGTGATAATTTGGTAAAAATTTGGAAAGAAGAAGGTGACAGGTGGATTGAAGAAGACAAATTAGAAGCACACAGTGATTGGGTAATACATTTGCTATTAAATTTAGAAATCTAAATTAAAGAAAAATAGTAATTAAATATCTTGTTTCTTACAGGTAAGGGATGTTGCATGGGCTCCTGCAGTTGGACCATCCAAAGCAGCTTTGGCATCTTGTTCACAAGATCGTCGTGTAATTGTATGGACTTCTAATGATTATACTAGTTGGACACCAACTATCCTCAATGTTTTTGATGATGTCATTTGGAATGTTAGTTGGTCATTAACTGGAGGTATTTTAGCAGTTAGTGGTGGAGATAATAAAGTATCCCTTTGGCGTGAAAATACTGAAGGACAGTGGATTTGTATTTCTGAGACAAATAAAGGTCAAGGAAACCTTAATAACACAGATCAGCGTGCATTATAATATCTGAAAATAAAATGTAAGATAACATTTTTTATTAATAAGCATTGTAAATTAAAACAATTAATATTAATATCAATTTTATTCTTCTTCTTTGTATTCTTATTATATTTATCTTATTATACATAAAGAAATATAATTTTCACACCAAATTGAATTCCAGAATTTTACATCTATAATGAAGAAATTGTACATTTTTTTAACAATGCATCATTAAACGATGTATAAGTTATAAAAATATACATATTATATATTTGTTATTGATCAAAGTAGAAAATATTTTGCATATTTATACATATAAATAAATTATTGTACACAGAATTTGTTAAACAATTAATTTTGAGTATACAAGGATGCAGCAAAAACAATATCTCTTTTAATAACGGTAGAAGCTTCTTCCATTTTTTCCTTTAAAACAGGATCACCTATAGTAGTAGCTGCATTTTTTACATCTCGTAACGTTTCACTTAATTGTTGAATACATCGTACTATGATTCCTTCTTGTACATCGGTTTTTTCCATAATTTCGGCAAATGATTTCGCTTGTGCCCAATCATAAACTACCTCTACTAAACCAAAGTTTAGTGGTTGTAATGTTACTAATTGATAATGTTGTTCTAAAGCTTCTAATTCAGCATGTATTTCTTTTATTTCTTTACAACTCTACAATCAAATAATATTTAAATATTATAATAAATATATTATCTGAAACAATTTAAATATTTGTAAAAAGTTTGTACTAAGAAAGTATACCCTCTTTAATTCTGGTGTTAAATTTGGTTCAACATCAGTTCGTTGTTGAAATATTAAAGCAGACAACAATGCTGCTATTTCAGCTGGTTGGAGTACAGTTAATACATTTTTAAGAATGAGTTCTGTAATTAATAATTCGTTATTTCCCATTTGTAAAGCTACTCGACCTTTCAATGCAACTATAAAACACAGAATAAAAAATTATTTTAGATTGTTAAACAATATTAATAATTTTTATTTTATAGAACATACCTCTTTCATCATTATCTATATATCCTAAATCTTTAAGAAGTGCAACAGCATTTGTATATTCAGGATATAAACTTAATCCTTCATCACTAAGTTTTAATTGTAATTTATTTTTTTTGCTTTCCAATTCACTTCGTTCGTATACAATTTCAAATTGTTCTTCAAAATTCAATATTTCTCTACATTTCATATCATATACAGCTTTTTTTAAATCAAATAAATGTTGTAGTTTCCTATCAACATCATAATTCATTTTCATCTCCAGATATGGTCGTAATATAGAAGAATTATGAGAAGCATTAAGAGATAGAGTCATTAATTCTTGCATTGCTGTTTTATAAGTTTGACTAGGTTCTTCGTTTCTAAAAATAATTTAATTTTAATAAACTATAAACATTTTAAATGTGATTCAAGTTTTTATTACTTACTTAAATCTGGGTATTTGTCTTTTTTCCCAATTTGCCAAAACTAAATTATAATCTATTTTAATTTGACAATTTGTTATTTCTAATATATTCCATGCATCTATAGTCAATACTTCATCTGATGGAATTCCAATTGGTATAAATATTTCTTTTTTTGTTAAAGCAACAATATCGTACCATTTATCGGACTTATTAATTTTCTGATTTTTCCCTTCTGTTTCTTTGATAGACTTTGATATATCAGAATTTTTAAGAACTAATACTCTGTATTGTCTATTACCTTTATTTTGAACCGTGCTTAATAATAAAGCTAATTTATTATAATGACTTTCATATGATATAAGCAATATTCTTCCGGGTGTTAAACTTTTTACTGCTTTTTTTTGTGTCTCGTAAAAATAAGGTTTCAAATACTTAAGATACTCTAAATAATCAACAGCTACTCGATAAAAATCGGAAAGTTTCTTTTGTAAGTCGGTTAGAGGTGGCAATTTTGATAATTCATTTTCCACTTCTTGTAATTGCATTTTGTAATTATTTTGATTTATAACTACTGGTGATTCTTTAAAAGATCTTCGCATCATTGCTTCGACTGTCACCGATTCATTTAGCCTTCTTAGATTTAATACCATCGAATATGTTACTTTAAATTTCGATTCTAAATTCTGAGCTTGTCCACACATCATATTTTTTAATTCGTTAAAATGTGGTACAGATGTTCGACACATAACTATAACCATTCCAGTTGTATCGTGACCTCTACGACCAGCTCGACCAGCCATTTGTACATATTCAGAAGGATAAAGTATTCGGAAATTATTACCATCATATTTTTTTATAGAATCGAAAACTACAGTACGCGCTGGCATATTAACACCCATTGCAAATGTTTCTGTTGCAAACAATAACTGCAATAAAATAAAATCTTTTTAAATTTAAATAATTAATATAAATATTATAAAATTAAATAAAAAAATGATATATATTGAGAAACTGACTTTTACAACTCCAGTTTGGAAAAGCATTTCCACTATTTCTTTCAGAATAGGTAGTATACCACTATGATGGATACCAATTCCACTTTCTAATAATTCTTGCATCATAAGCACTTGTGGTAATTGTCTATCAGTACCTTTTAAATGTCGAATATTATTTTGAAAAAAAGCTCGAATAGTGTGCTTTTCAGTCTCAGTTGTAAGATCGACATTTCTTAATAATACAGCACTCATATCGCATCGTTTTCGTGATAACATAAACACAACGACAGGCAACATGTTCTAAAACAATAAATAATAGCTATAAATTTAAATAAATAATGAAAATTTAATCAAAATATTTATATAATAATTATACTTGTGTTTTTAAATGACTTATGAAAGCACTCCACAATACTTGTTCTTGTTTAGGAGTCATCTGTTGATGCATAGATAACTTTTTAACATCTTTAATATTTTTATTTACTTGATTTTTTGAATTTTTAGAATTTGTTGCTTTATACCATCTAAAATTATATTTATAAATATTATTACAAAATATATATATATAAAGTTAAAAAAAAAACTAAAGATTACCCATCTAATAAAAATTGACCACTTTCACCCAATACTAAAAATTTATCATCTTTAGTTTTACCATCAGTTCCAGTATATAAATAATGTTGAAGGGGTACAGGTCGTTTTAGAGTACTTATTACATATGTCTTTTTTTTTTTTGTACGACCAACCCAATCAGCAAATACTAGAGGATTTGGCACAGTTGCAGACAACATTACTATAGTAACTGTTTGTGGTAGAAGTATCACACTTTCTTCCCAAACATGACCACGCTAAAGTAATGTAAAATTTATATATCATATAAATTATTTTTAATATAAAGTTAGCAAAAATGTAGCATTGAAGTCCTATTTACTTCATCATTATTAATGTAATGCACTTCGTCAAATATAACAAATTCTAAATCCCTTAAAACTTCGGATGCGCAATATAACATAGATTGTAAAATTTCCGTGGTTATGATAAGACATGATGCATTTGGATTAATTTGTAAATCTCCTGTTAATAATCCTACACTTTCGAATTTTCTTTTAAGTTCGCGATATTTTTGATTTGAAAGTGCTTTTATAGGAGAGGTATAAATGACTCTAAAAAAAAAAAAATAAAATTAATACTATTAATTTACATAATTATGATTTGAAATATAATTCAATAAATATAAATTTTTACTTTGTCATATGTTTTTGACTTAATGCTATAGCATATTCTGCTACAGTTGTTTTTCCAGCAGATGTATGTGCAGCAACAAACACATTACAACCTTCTTCTAATTTAAGAATAGCTTGTTTTTGGAAAATATCTAATTCATATGGAAAGCTCATTGCTAATTCAGGAATTCGTTTTTCAAAATCAGTAAGTGGAACAGACACATCTAATTGTTCTGCCCATTCTGTTATAGTTTCCACACGTTTTTCCGAAATATTTAAAATAGGTATATCTGTTTCTTCTAATAATGAAGCAATTTCATCAAATGCTGATTCCGAAATATCTGAAGTTTTGGTTCTTGTTTCTTCTTTTATTTTTTTTGTTTCTAACTTCCAAAAATCAAGTTCATTTTGTTCTTCTTCTACAATAGCCATTAAATTGATCTTGTCTGCTGTATTTTCAATTTCATTTTTTTCTGATTTCAATGATTCTTGATCTTGTATTGTCTTTTCTTTTGGAGTATAATTATCACTTTTAAATTCTATACCTGCACTAAATCCTTTTGCTAATGTTCTTAAATTATTTTCAAAGTCAATTTCCTCCATTGATGAGTCTACTATCATTTCAGGTTCATCAAAACCACCCGGCCAAAATGGAATATTACTAGTATTTCCTAAACAAAGTTTTAATATTTTTCAATTTATTTTGAACATTAATTTTAAAAAATTAATTTAAAATATTCTATGATCTAAATTATATAAAACATTTTGTCAAAAAATACCTCTAATAATATCAGAAGGTGGACCTGGTGCACGTGTCATAGACATAGAATTTCTAGCAGTTTCACCTGCTGATTTCAAAGGTACTTCATGCATTTCTCCAAGTTTGCCAGTAACAGGATCTCTATTAAATTTTAATGTAGTACCAAGTGGTGCTATATCACAATTCAAAAGAGAAAGAATATCAGGTTTTCTTGGCCAATAACATTGTGCATTATCCAAATGATATATTGGAAGATTATCCAAACATTCTATATATTCCCTTAATTCAGTTCTAATATCAGGCCAAATAGGTGGCAATTCAAATTCTAACTGTGAAATAAATAATTGTTAAAATAAATTGTTATTATAAATTTCTTCATAATTAAATTAAAAAAATTTACCATTTGTTTATTTGTATTGTTTTTTACATCCATTTTTTTTAATTTTTATATTTACACCACATTAATGAAACAATCTATTTCATTAATTCTTTAATATATTGCACTTTATTAGAAAGAATAATACTAGAGAAAATCTAAATTTAATAATTAACCTAAAACACATAATATATGATAATATATGCTTATAATAAAATATAACATATAAAAAATAAATTCTAATAAACACTGCTTATAAATACCAAAAAATTATTAAAAAAAATTTGTTTTTTTGATTTATTTTAATTTCAATTATGAAATAACAAATTATATCACATTATTATATTAGCATACAATTTATTTTTAGTACATTTCAAAAATTATAAAATTATAAATTATTTATAATTTTAGCAATAAATATAAATAATATGAGGTTATGTTTACAAGCATGTTTATACTATAAAATAGGTATAAATATATGCAATATATTTCTTATTTTATATCATGGGGATTTTATTTGTAAAGATAGAATAAAAGATAAAAGATAGATAAAATATATGCATTGATCTGTTTATTCATTTTATATCCAGACTATAGTATTTTTAGTATTATTTTCAATATTATTTATTTAAATATAATTACAATTACAAATTATTGATGATTAAATTTATGAATAAAATAAATAAATTTTAAGTAATAAAAAGAAAATATATTTATGTATTTTTATATTGATATTTTTATATTTCAAATTTTGTAACTTTATTAGGGAAAAAATTTTACTATTGGCTATACATTTGAAAACTTAACGTTCTTGTATTACATTTCTGTATACATTATTTCTATATTTAAGGTATAATTGCAATATTTATAATAAATATGAAACGAAAAACGAATAATGTTATAAAGGAAATATTTTACAATGTTCAATTTAATAAAACTTGTCATCAAAGTAATATTAAAAAATTGACAAAATGTTATGAAGAAGTAAGTTTATAGGTTTTAAATCAAATTTTTTTCAAACAATTTATTATGATATTTATTTATATTATAAACAAAATTTCAATATAATTATTTTAATGTTGGATTATTAATTATTCTTTTTTATTTTAGAATAATATATCAGATTTTTGGGATTCTTTCATATCTTGTTTTAGAATTCCACTTACTATTCCACAACGACATTTACGAGTTGAAAATACTTTAGAATTTATTGCTAAATTTGCCGCTAGTTTATATTCATCTGCAAATGATGATGATGATGAATCTGAACAATCTTTATGTCCTTTTCTGATTAAGTTATTTGATTTTATTTTAACAAACCATTGTGCAAAAAATCCAGGAGTGAGATTTCGTATTTGTCATTTTTTAAATATGTTATTAAATTCTATGGGTGATCAAGCTTTTATAGATGATGTTCTTTGTGATAAAATTACTGTTTCTATGATGGATCGCTTATTGGATAAATCTACAAAAGTTAGAGCTCAAGCAATATTTGCTCTACATAGACTTCAAGATCCTACAGATGATCAATGTCCTGTTATAAAAATGTATATATTTCATGCAACCAAAGATCCAAAAGCTATGGTTCGCAGAGCAGCATTAATGAGTATGGCAAAAAATCAACATACTCTGCAAGTAGCATTGAGAAGGACCAGAGATGTGGATGAGATTGTTCGTAAAATGGCATATGATTTCATTAGTAAAGTAACAGTAAGATCTTTGACTATCACACAAAGAGATCAGTTGTTAAATGATGGTTTAAAAGATAGATCTGAAATAGTTAAAAACACTGTCCAAAATGTTTTATTACCTGCATGGTTAAGACATTATAATGGTGACTTTATTGGTTTAATAAGAGCTCTTGATGCTGAAATTGGTACAGATGTGTCTGTTTTAGCTTTAGATATTTTATTTAAGTAAGCATTTAATATATATATTATGTATGAAATATATATAATCATATATATTGATTTATTCTAATATTATATACTAATATCTATATCAGATACATTAGAATGAAAGTATATAAATAATTAATTTTTCACATAATATTTAATCTTTTTTTAATTAGGAATACTCCATTAAATACATTAATAGAACAATTACCAATAAATAAGGAAACCAAATTAATTCCAATAAATAAATTGACTAGTGAAACTGTATTATATTGGAAATGCTTAATAAAGCATTTGCAACATGAATCTTTTACAGAAGAATTGGAAGGAATTTTACCAGAATTATCAATATTTTGCAATTATATTTCTGATTTTCTTGCAACAATATCATCAAGAGAAAATGAAATGTGGATAAATCATATGCAAAAATTTATTCTATTACAATTATTTGAAATATCAACAACATTTGATTTATGTGATGAAGTTGGTAGAAAAAAATTAAATGAGTTAATTTGTAATACATTAATGAGCAATAATTGGACAGAAAAATTAATTGAATGCATAGTAACACATTTACAAAAAATCATACCTGATGTGAATAGTAGATTGGATATTTTAGCTAACATTATCAGTGAAATTAGATTACCTTTAAAAGAAACTATAACTACACAAGTTTCAGAAGAACAACAACATCAAATTAACTTACAGGTAAGTTCATATTATTCAAAATATTTAAATACATCAATATTAAATGCTAAAAAGAAATATAACAATTATACTATTTAATAAAAGTATTTTTTAGAGAGCAAAGCTTAAGATAAAGATGTTGGAATTGAAAGAAGAAGAATATCAAGCTATACAAGACAAACAATATTTAAAAGCAGATAGCTTAAAAAATGAAATAATCTCATTGACTAAGGAAATAGAAAAATTATCAGAACAGAATCACATAACAACTATAGTTAATGAAGAAATGAAGGAAAAAAGTGATTCTAAAACAATGATAAAATGTTTAACCATAATATGTACAATGATGCAATCTGTGACTACAATAACACCAACACTTAGAAGTCTTATGCAAATAGCACTTGACAGTTTAGATGTAAATATCTCTAATTTAAAATATAAATTTCATTAATTTTAAATATGTTAATTAAAAATTATGTTTTCAGCATCCAGATGATGCAGTACATATATTAGCAATAAAAGCAGTCTCTATTTGTTGTATATTGGATAAAGAATTAGCTAAACAACATATTATGATGTTATTCTTACAATTTTCTTTGGAACAAGAAAATCCAGATATTTGGATTGTTGCTTTGAAAGGAATTTTCGATCTCTTACTATTGCATGGTCTTGAGTATTTTGATATTTCAGAAAAAACAAATGAGATCTCACTTGATAAAACTGAAAAGTCTCGTACTAAATTATTTACAGATACTGATAAAGAAGTTTCTGTAATATCATTAGGCATATCAGAAGCAGAAAAAGGCAATTACTGTTTTATTAAAATCTTAGCAGGATTATTAGATAATGAAGTATGTATATTTTATATATATATATAAAAATTAATATGCTTATTAATTTTTAAAAAATAAATATTTTTAAAAACAGAATCAAGGATTAAGGACAATTGCTGCTGAAGGTCTTTGTAAGTTGTTACTTAATCGACGAATCAGTGGTTCAAGTTTATTATCACGATTAATAATTTTATGTTATAATCCTGTAAATGATAATGATTTTTATCTCCGACAATGTTTGACGGGTTTTTTCGATAATTTTATCACACTTGTTGATGCCCAAACATCATTAGAAGAAACATATTTACCAACTTTACAGATTTTATGTAATGCGCCAGAGATTAGTCCTTTACATGAAATTGATCCTTATGAAGTATCTAGATTTATAATAAATTTGACTAGAGTTAGAATTCGTAAATCTGATGCAGAAAATTATTGTGTACACAATAATCTTGTTTTTAATATGCTCGCAGAAGTGTTAAATCCATCCAGTAAAATTCATTGTGAAGTTCTTCTTAGATCTTTAAACGATTTGCATTTAGAATTGGATGATACATTGGAAAAAAATTTACAACAAGCCATTAAGAAAGTAACAAAAATGGTAAATATCGCATTTATAATTTACTAATAATAATATATTTTAAATTGTATATAAACTTGTTTGTATTTCTTTTTTAGGTAAAACAGGATAAGCGATTATTAAAATATATTGAACTTTTTAAAAAAAAGTTAAATACTCCTGACATTTGTGACAATGTATCAGAGAATGAAGATACTGAAGTTGATGAATGATCATTGATCAATTCAGAATATCTCATTTAATTTTTATGTCACTTTTAATTATTTGTGCAGATACAAAAAAATATTTGAGAAGAAAGTTATCACGTTTCATATATTAATCATTTTTTATTATATAATCAAAAATATGACGAAATGAAACATAATTAAGGCATTGTAAATATATATAAATTTTTTGATAAAAATCACGATTATTTTATTTTTATATTTTATTTTTCTTAAATTCTATTATTTCAATCACTAACTTTTCAATCATTTATAAAATTTTAATTCAATTATCTCAAAATTATGATATAATAATTATTGTATGTGTTTTAACTTCACATTTAAATACAAATATTGATTATTCCATTAAAAAAAAAAATATTCGCAAAATCTTGAAAAATATAATCTTAAGATGATCTGCATTACTTGATGCAGATCTATATTAATGTTTTCTCTGAAGTATATGTTATAAATATATTTTCTCTTCGAATATCTTTTTTTAAATAATTAAAAGTAACAGAATTAAGTGAAACCATATTATATTATTTTATTTTGTTACTTTTCAAGTATATAGAGTGAAGCATTTATATAAATAATTTATATATATATAAATAATTTCGTTACTTATGGTTTCATCATTAATTTAAAGAAATATAAAACTATATAATATATAAAACTAGAATATTTTTTTCAGATCATTTTTTAATAAAATTATAAATAATGAAGACATTTAAATTGACAATTTCATATATTATATTATATTTAAATATCTTATAAATTTATTAAATCCGTTTTTATAATTTTGCAAAAAATTTTAATTTCCCGGCATATTACTTTAAATATTTTATATAGATGGTAGACTAGTTTGTTTATACATATTAAGCGCAGACTAAATATAAAGTAGATTTATTTTCCAATGAATTTTTGTTATTACATATTATTATTTTCGTTATTCATATACAATCTTATCGATTTAGAATAAGATAATAGCGTCATAATCAAGGAATGTAAAAAAAATTTATTTAAAAAACTCAAAAAATGGCATTGATCTTTAATTTTTATTCTTTTCTTATTATTTTTTCTTTTTATCTATATATATTTTATCTATAATACTATATATATATAATATATATAATAGAAGTGACATTGATTTCATTGAATTTAAATAAAATTTATTTATATTTATATATGTTTTTTTATTTTAATATTTAATTGTTATACCACGTTTTGAGAAAATATTAGATTTTTTTACATTACAATACCGAAAATAAAGTGATTTATTTAAACCATGACTACAATGTCTCATAAGATGTAAAATCTATCTTGTATTTTATCTATGCTTTAAAAAAGCTTCTAATCAATCTTCCGAACTTTAACTCTATTTTATCATATAATTAATTTTAAAAGTATGGAGAAGTTTGAAAAGCCGCAGATAATTTGTCATATCGAGAAATCTGTAAATTATTCATTATTTGATGCAAAATGGATTCCGTGTAGTACGAAGTTTGTAGTTATGGGCTCGCGTCCTCGTGGTAGTGGTATTATACAAATTTATGAAGTTTCTAGTGGTGAATTAAATCTTATTAAAGATATTGAAAGATCACAACCAATAAAATGTGGAACTTTTAAAGCATCTAGTTTAAGAGACAGATATTTAGCAACTGGTGATTTCCAGGTATTCATTTATGATTTTCATAAAATATATAATATAAAACAAATAATATAATTCCATTCGAAAAAATAAAATTACATAAATAAGATTAATAATTCATTATTCCTACATACAGAAAACTTAAAGTTACCTTTATTAGGGTAAATTGAATATCTACAATTTAGAAGATCCCTCAATACCAATTTATACTGTTAATGCTCACAAAGAAATTATAAACAGTATTGATGGTATAGCTGGACAAAGTATTGGATGTGGTGCACCAGAAATAGTAACTGGCTCCAGAGATGGAGGAGTTAAAGTCTGGGATCCTAGATTGAAAGGTCGGCCAGTTGCTGTAATGGAACCTAAAGAAGGAGAAACTCGTAGAGATTGCTGGGCAGTTACATTTGGAAATTCATATAATTCTGAAGAAAGAATAGTAGCTGCAGGATATGATAATGGAGATATAAAAATGTTTGATTTAAAAGCAATGGCACTTTTATGGGAAAGTAATCTCAAAAATGGAGTTTGTAGTATTGAATTTGATAGAAAAGATATTCCAATGAATAAGTTAGTAGCTACTACATTAGAATCAAAGTTTTACTTATTTGATTTAAAGACTCAACATCCTAAAAAAGGATTTTCTTATCTAACTGAAAAGGTAAGATTAAAATAAAATATTTATGTGGTTAATGTAACTATATTACATATTACATTATATGTTTATATATATGTATATAAATAATATGTATATATATATATTGTTTTAGGCTCATAATTCAACAGTATGGTTAGTCAGACATTTACCACAAAATCGTGAAATATTTGTTACTTGTGGTGGAGGAGGAAATCTTTGTCTATGGAAATAGTAATTATAAATTTCATATTTATTTTTATCTTTAATTTTTATGGTTTTTTTCATTACTGAATTGTTTTAGTAATTATCCGGAAAAACGAAAAATAGTAGATAAAGATGGCATAGATCAAGGAGTTGTTGGCAATTTGACACTTTTACAAAATATTACAGTTTCATCACAACCTGTTAGTTCTTTAGACTGGAGTCCAGACAAACAAGGATTAGCTGTTTGTACTGCATTTGATCAGTGTTTAAGGGTGATTATTACTACGAAACTTAACACTTTTTAAGAAGATAAATTCATTTTAAAATATAATAAAAAAAAAGATATATTATTTATTTATTTTCATTATATATTATATATTGTGCTATTTATATTATTGAATGTAAATCTTTCATATTGTGTTGGAACAAAAATTCCATTGTAAATAAATATTAATTTAATTTAATTTAATTTAATTTCAAATGAATTGTTTGCTGACTAAGTTATCGACTGTGAAATATGTTACAAAATTTTATCACGATGGCGACACTTGTTTACACCTATTGATTTTTATCGCTGCTGGCTTAGTGTACGTATATTGCGCAATTTCGCAATTCGAACGGTCAGATAAAAGCGCATTATATGTTATTGGGCCAATCTATTTAGGATCAAACCCTTATTAAATGGCAGCCATCTTGTAATACAATGTGTTATGCAACATCAAACCGCCATATTGAAGATCGAGACCCACGCCAAGTGCACTTATGCCATATTGTTTGAGCTAGCCTCTGCCAGTTCGTATTCAGCCGTACAAGGTCAGGAATCCCGCGAGTTTAATTACATAAATTAGCTCTTGGCTGTTCCCCCTTTTGCGACGACGTGTCACCATTATACATTTTTTTTGTCTCTCCCTCTTATATTCACTGAAGCTGCACGCGTTCTAATTGGATCACATATTTAGTCTTGGCTCCGTTGTTCTCCAAAATGGCGTCTTTTTATACGAACAGTAGCAAAACGAAATTAAATTTTTTTTCATTATCGAATAATTTTTGTATTTCATAAATTTATTAGAAATATTTTATTATTAATGAAATTAATTTAAATTCAATAATTTAATTTGACTTCTAATTTTTATTTTTATATTATTATAAAAGGTGTTTCTGATTATAAATTAATCTAATTATTTTTGTTTTTGTTTTATAAAATTTAATAAATAATTAGCAATTATTTTAATTAATAGTTTTTTAATCTCAATAATTTTTATTATATATATGAAAAATAGGATAAATAGTAATTTCACAAATAAAAGATTATTTTTTACATGAAAAAATACCTTTATTATATAGTATAATTAATTTTAAAAATATTTTATTTATGTATCTAAGAATTGCAATGGCAGTGACAATGTTTAATAAAATATTTGTGAACTGGAAAGTGTGAAATGATCAACCAATTAAAAAACATCCTTCTCACATCAATATACTGTTCTAAATCAAATACATATACAATACATTTTTATGCATACATAAATCATTAATATTTTTTCAATCAGTTCAATTATCTTTATCTTATATTTAATATCTTCTCATGAAAAAAGAATATATTTAAAAAATATATTTTCTAAGTTATAATTGTAACAAATGTATATAGTTAGAACGCTAACTTTTTCATGAGTAAGTACATATGTTGGTCTATCTCGAAACCGTGTAGGTTGTTTGCATCACCCTGTAACCTCATCAACAATCCTCCAAAAGATACGTAGGCAGATCTGCAACAGAGGAAAAAACAGTAAATGTAAGTCATCACTTAGCATGAATCATCAAATTAACAATATGGATATATTTATTTAAAATACTAAATTTTTATCTGATTTTAATTTCCTAATCACCGAGAGAATACTGTAATTTCGGGGGGGGGGGGGATATATATATTTCGTGTAATAAGTAATTCAAGATAAATTTTAAAAATTATTTAAAATAAAATAAAATAAAATAATTAACTCTCAAAATTTTATACATTAATTTAATAATTACAAAGTATTGATTTATTTGCGTTTCCATTATTCGATGATCGATATTTAAAAACCTTTTCGATTATGGACGCGGACCCTACGATCGTCATAATTGCAGTGCCGATAGCGGTCGTATATACAATGTAGCCACACAACCAGCTAACAACACTGCCAACATGCCAATCGCAAAAAAAATTCTTCCAAGGAATCCATCCCTTTCGTCAAGCATTCTCTCCACATGCTGCTCCACGGTGAATTCGATGAATAGAAATACAGCTTCTTTCTGGTGCTAGATATATATATACATATATATCTATTATAAACTAAGCATCTGCTAATACGTCTTTAAATATTTTAATGATTATAACGAGATAAATGATGTAGATAATAATGAAAAGTGACAAAAAAATACATCAATTAAATATATAATTTTATAATGTAAAACAATAAAAGAGACGTAACAAATCCTAACCTTAACAATATTATTTAGTCATCATTTTATTCATCTTTATAGGTTTTAAATTTTTTAATATATTTTAATTATTTTAAATAAAGACTTTTTTCCATTGGAATGAAATCTCATGTTCATATATTTTTGATTAAGAATTTTCCAATAACAATAAATTCGATTTTTATATGCAAATTCAATTTTAATTATTATTATGATAATACTTTTTTGATATTTTGAAAAATGTATATAAAAATGTGATTATTTAAAAACCTTTTTTCAAAATTATTATTAATTATACAAGAAAATAGAAAAACATAATAAAATGATAATTTACCAATACACAATAATAAATAGATTATTTACGTTTTATCTTAAAAAAGTGATATATATCCGCAAGTGATTTGTAAATATTTAAACAAGAGGAAGCATATTTACACACATGTTTAGGAAGTTGCGCTGCTATCGATTGACCTTGCTCCCAAATTTCTGACCATCCACAGTAAGAGCTGATTATTTTTAACCAAAGTATTCTGAGTTTTGCCCCCACCTATTTGTTCTCTCCCTCTTCTCGTCACTACTCATTCAATTAAGTCCATCTCTATATTAAACTTCTCAGATATTGGCTAACTTATATATTCTCAAAGTGACATTGACAATGGAATATATTTTTCAATAATCATTCACAAATTATTATTTTTCAACAAGTATTCAATTTTATTGAGCAAGATATCAATTTATATCAATTTTTATAATATATTATTTTAAGTTCTTTTTTTAAGAATATGACTAAATCATCAAATATATAATATATATAAATATTAATTGCAATGAAAAAAAATGTTACGTTTCTTTAAATGTTTTACATTTTTACTTTTTAGATACATTTTTAACACCGTGCAACAAACATTAAGAGTACTAGTGAAAATTTAAATATGATAATTATACATGTATTTTGTACATGTATGTGTTTATATATAACTGCATTTTGAGACAGCATATGAAATATATTTTACGAATAAGATTCGTTTTTAATTTTAAAAAAGAAAAAAAAAGAAAAATAATTTAAAAAAAAATTTCTATCAATTCTGGAATAATTAATGAAAATAACATTTTGGGAAATGATATTTTTGAGAGGTGATGGAATGAAATGAAATGATGAAAAAGATGCAGCACAGCATATGATTTTTATTGTCATTATAATTACAATGAGCAGTGATAAAAAAACGATGACAATTCATGACAACAGTGGAAGTTACACATTTTAATTTATATAACAACAATATTTAAATTTTTCACAAAATCTTTTATATATATTCATATATATTATCCTTTGAACGAGATATTAAAATTTCTAAGATTTCCTAAGATTTAATTTAAAAAAAAATTATAATAAGAATATATTGTGAAAATTTAGATCCAAATCGTCATGAATGTCAAGTGACTTCATCTACAATGATGAAACCTTAAGTAGAAAATCCTATGTTCATTCATGTTCAGACAAGTCTCTTCTAAAACTTTCCTATAAGTAATAATCTATATATAATGTGAACAATAAATTAAAAACTACGTAAATTACATAAATAAATTGTAATTACATAAATATGATAAATATTATTTTTGAACGCGATTGATAATAAAAAATTTTCAAGTGGGAAACATGTCTTATGTAATGTAACAACACTAAAATGTATCAAATAAAAGGGCTAGAATGAAACGGGATGAACATATCGTATATATTGTGTTTGTGAAAACGATGTTCAAGAAATGGATACAAGTAATAATGAAAAAAAAATGAGAACAAAAAAAAAACAAGTCGACCGCGAGAAACAACTATCACTGACACTCTTATTTATACATCGATTCTTTTATTTAATTGTTCCAAGAACATGAGTTTGTTTACATTACACAGAATTATACAAAAAATAAAATACTAAGAAGCTATGCAACAAAAGAATCTTGTTGACTTTTCGTGAGAAGTTGATGAAATTCTTTTTCCGAGTAAACATGCCGGAAATTTATTGCGACACAAGCGCCACGGCGGTCAAAACAGGTTTCCCATATCTCATATGTATGTCTGTATTGCGTGTAGTTCATGGTATTGTGTCGCATGGACGTAATTATTGCGGAATCTGTACTCTAACCATGAACTCGACAATACCTATTGTGTTATTGATGCAAAAATATTTTTACCGTTCAGATTGATGGTATGTTTTTGATCTTCTTTATTTTTTTATTTTAGATATCAATTTCAATAAATTTAAATAAGAAATGCCGTAAGGTTTAAATTGCATACTTAAAGATTTTGTTCTTTTTTATTATAATAAAATTTTTTTTTGAAAGATTTATATATATATCTATAATTATGGAATATGTGCCTCATAGATAGGATTTCAAAAAATTATATAACAATATAATTTCTTTATATTTTTAGAAATTATTAGATTTATGAAATATTTATTAAAAATTTCAAACCAAATTGCATATATTTTTTATAAATATTCTTTTCGATAGAATGGCCTTGAAATGGAAAATTTTATACGAGTTTACTTGATCTTGTATAAAATTAACATGCGGTCATTTTTATTCATTTAACCTCGCCTGCAATTCTGTCTGTGTAGTAGTAGTCTATAAGATCTTTTTATGTATGCGATCTTCCAACACTATTGAAGGAAGTACACAATACATGTATGCATATATTTGTGTATATTTCGTGGTTTCTTTTAACGAATGTTCTATATTCTAGTTTTAAGTTATAAATTTCACAATCTCATTCTACATTCCAATTTTAACCAGTTGCTACACGCATAGAGACATACAAACACGCTCGCATTCGATGCGTGCAACTCTGGCACACGATGTGCGTCGTTAAATCAGGGAAATTCAATTCTGGATTATTACTCGATTGATTTCTATTATTAGAAATATGTAATATATCTTCTTTTCTATTTCAATGTATTCTAATTTTTTTTACATTTAAAATACAACTTATAATAATCCAATTTTTCGATACATTTTTATTTAGCTTAAAGAAAAATGTTTGATTATACAAATAAATGTATTATAACAATATATCACCTTGTAGACTGATATATGAATATTTTTTTCAATATTAAAATATACTATTTACTCTAAACAAATCTTATCGTTCAAGAAGATCAACATTATCAGTTAACAAGATGTTATATCAAATTAAAATATTGACACTTTAATGATAGGCGAGAGATAAAAGATTAACGATCCCAGTAAAAGTACTATAATATTTTTTAATAATTCATTACGATGTACAAATAACATATTTTTCCAAATGTGATTGTAAAAGGTATTTGATCATTAATTTTTTTTTTTTTTTATTATCTAGATTTTTTTGTAAATTCATTCAACAGATAAATTGTATTCTAAAATCGAACTTCAATGTGTAATGTAAAACGTTATGCGATACCGGAACAGAACACGATATACTTTGCAAGTAACCTAATCCCGTCGTCTTTCTTCACATATCCAATTGTTTCCTGATCTCGTCTTCGCGAGAATGTGACGTAACGTAATATTGTATCTCGGCAATGTTTTCAATGACACTGCATCGGCGACGAGTGGACTTTCAGCTGGGATGATACAGAAACGAGGATAGAGATGCGAATTTACAAATATACACGCAATCTTCACCCTCGTTGTTCATCGCGATACACAATGAGGCTGTCCTATAAAACATTCCCCCCTCTTTTCATTTATTATAAGAATCGGTCACGTCACATATCCGAACTTGAAACTTCGATATATTTCGTACAATTTCTATTTTTTTCACACGATAAACATTAAACAATTCGAGATATTATGATTTAAAAATACAAAAGAATCTTTTTAAGAAATTACATTTCAATAATGATATTTAATTCTTCGAGCCATAAACAATTTAATATTAAGATTCAGAAATTCAGTAAGAGAAGGAATATTATGGTGTCTCTTCGAGAATAATGTAATAGTTCGAAGGATTAAATATAAAATTATCATTTGCAATTCCCTTTTTAAAAAAAGCAATCTGGTGGAAAAGGAACGTTGATTATTTTATGTATATATGTAAATATATACATGTAACCGGGAAATTTTTCTTTTTTGAAATTATATATCGCACCGCCGAAAAAGCAGCAGCTCGATGACCGTTACTCTGGTGGCGGTGACAGGAGAGATGTCGTACCAGATAGTGCATTTACAGTATTCAGGGCCCGTGTAAACGCGCATCTGGCACGAGCCCCAACTGCCCTGTAATCTCATATTGGCTCGCTTCCGTTAGCTCTCTCGATCGTGCTCTCTCGTTTGTCTTTATTTTTTTCCCCTTTCTATCTTTCGCTCGTGTTGTCACCTCCTTCGTTGTTCTTTTTTTTTTTTTTTTTCTACTTTTACTTTTCATGATCCGCTTTTTTATTTATTTAACTTCTTTACACGCTGGAATATTTATTGTCTTTTAAAAGGAAGGATTTCCTTGAAAATTATCATGGAAACCGTCGTTTTGTATTCGATTTATTTTCATTACGTTTCGAACATTTCACTTTGTTAAGTTAAAAAAAATTTTTTTTTATTCATACACGATTATACACGAGGATATTTCTTTTTTTTAAACCTAATTTTTTATCCGCGCCTACAATTCGATTATGTTAGTAACGCCAGGTCACGAGACATCGCGCCGCTTCCTTCTCGTTAATTTAACACTCAACGGAAGTACTTTTCTGCTTCGTGGAAAATGTGATCGGCCTGACATTGGAGAGAAAGAGAGAAACGCGCCAAGCCCGTGGGCAAATTGCTTTCCGACTGGACTACTCACTCTCATTGGTTTTATTCCCGTCATGTTAAAGGACAATAGGAAAGGATGAAACAAAAGAACGCTCATTTTCGTGTTACCAGTTTCAATGGCTTTAACACACTGATATAGCTTGGATTAATTAATTCTCGTCATACAAACTAAACTTTCGGTTCATTTTTCTTTTCTTTTTTCTTTTCTTTTTTTTTTTTTTTTTACAGGGAAAAAAAAGAATGATATTTTTCAACATTGTTACAGATTTTTTTATATCGATATATTATATTCCGTTTTTTCTTTTAATAAAAAGATTTAAAGTATGATCTTTTAAATAAAATTTTAAACAAAATACTAGTAATTATAACGCGGAACAATTTTTAATTTAATATTGATAACTCAATAAAAAATGTTATACGAAGAACTGCCTATCTAATGTCAGCTGATACCACTTTCCACCGCTAAAGAGTCAAATGAAGAGAAGAGACGTCGCTAATAATAGACTGTCCCCGGTGTCGCGACGTCCTGGCGTCGGGACGCACTCGTTACGGTTAATATAACATCTTTAAACTGATAATTAAAATCGATGTTTTCTTTTTCTTTTAAAATTAACAAATTCTTGATTATTCGCACAAATATCTGAAGCAAATACTTATCAAATATAAATTATATTCAATTACCGTAATTCTTAAATTGAACAAATTTTGAAAAATGAAAGCTCATTTGTTAAAAAAAAACTCTGTTTGCTTTATACGTATGGATTACGTCACATGACGTCACACAAAAATGAAATGTTATCCACATGGAAGAATTATATTCGCGTTTTTAATTTTTTTTAAAATTATCCAAGGATTATTCAATTAAATTTCATATCTTTTAACGATTAATATTTAAAATTTGTTTGATTAATTATTTGTAAATTTATTTACTAATAGTAATATTTACAAGAGATTTAATTTAAAATGTTTACGTCACATATTTATCCACGAATTAAAATCTTAAATATCGTAAATCTTAAATGTCGTTTACAAAGAAAAATACGTGTAATATAGTCGATTACACAAGACTCGTAAAAGTTCTTGAACGACACCGATGCTACCGAGAGACTAGTTACGTGATGATGCATTTAAGAGTGCAATAATGGCACAAGAAGCGGACACGTTATTGCACAATCATGTTCGCGGCTTAGACCTTCGGTAATATTGACCGAACACTAGTGAAACCTTGCGTGCCATTTCTATTACGAATTCTTCTTTTCCTTCTTTCTATTATAATATAAATAGATCATCTCTTTAGCATTGTGAAAAATCAGGAAGAATCGTATACCGCCATATAAAATTATTTATTTGAGATTTCATTAATCCAATTATATAAGATTGTGAATGAAATTTTGTCAGAAATATTTCTCAATAATATTCTCGTAAAATTGATAAAAATAATGAATCATAAATTTAAGATCATCATCACTATTAACTTATATACGTATATCTTTAATTTACCGACAGAGTATAACAGAACGATCCATGGCGTGTATTTAATTAATCTGTCATATGTTACACAACGTAACGAATTGTATTTAAAGATGATCGATTTGTTGAAAAACACTAAAGGATCCCATGTTACTTCAATGCGCCACCACGCAACATTATCGACGAAACAATTGTAATTCACATGCGTTACGCAATCGTGCCGAACACGGCTGAAAATATTCACTGCTTGCTTAAGGATTACATTTCGATGAATAAACTATCGAATCAATTACAGTTTACAATTCACTTTGGATTATATAATCAAAAGATCGACCGTGAACGGTTAAAGATAAACTTAAGGCGCGTGAACCGAACCGAAAAACAAGCGTAGTTGTGTTTGTGACACACTGCCTCATCGAGCACTACCGCCAATGGCAACTGCAACTCATGTTCCGTGTTGCATAGAATACAATCAAAATTTTAATGTTACACAATTATGACCTTGAAGAATCTAACGTGTTCAAGAATCCGACGAAATCGATTCGGAATTTCAGCTTTTCCTTGCTGACCGAACTTTGTATAATTTATACGAAAAACTATTGCGCGAATGTATTTCGAATGTTACTATTAACTTGTGCACAGTCCGATACATAAGACGACAGCGACACCTCGACTACAAGCGGGAACAACATTCACGTTCGAGATATCCAATCGACTGAAAGATGAGATCTTATGATCGTTTCCAATATTGAGTAATCCTCATAGATATATTCGTTCGGTCAATCATATGAATAATCATCGGAAAGAAATATTTTTTATACATACTTGAAAAATCAAAAAAAACCTACTTTAAACGAAAATAATCTTTAAAGAATATTTATGTAAATCGAATCGATGCCAAGTATAACTTTTCTAAAACGATATAACCTCTCAACATATCTTTTCGAAGCGACCAATCCAATAAACATTTATCTAGTTAATTTATTCTAGTTAGAGCGAGAACACGTGTATATGTGATGATTAATCATTATAACCTTATTTTTAAAAAAAAGAAAGAAAGTTGGAAACAAAAAGCACACAAAAATCAATTTTTAATAAACATATCCGAAGGAATGTACAATAAGGAAACTAAGTGATCGGGCACACAAATTTTGTGTCATGACGAGAAGCACGATACGATTTAACACAGAGAAAGAATACACGCGACACGCGCGACGACTAGTTGACGACTAGAGTAGTAGTCATGGTACTGTAGCAACCAGCCACAGTGAACTACGACGTGTGACCGTAGAGCAGCAGCAGCAAGCAGAAACGGCGCTGCATTCTCACCTCTATCTCGACTCTGTTATACAATCCGCACGCATATATCGATTCCTTCTAAATCAGAGTTTCCTCAAACGATATAACGATCGAAGAACGATGTTTTTAGGCTTCGTGTGGAGAATATTAGAATTATTGTGCAGTAATTGAACTTAAGAAGGAAAGATTCCATTAATTTATGCAAATAGAGGTTAAAGGGAAAAGAGGAAATTGAAAATCAAACGAACCTACTTTGGTAACTAAACCGTTATTTATAGCTAAGATGAGGATAAGCTAGTAGTACGTAACTAAAATGCTATTAATAGCGTTCTTCTTGTTATATATTATATGTTAAAATGTTGATCATTCGAATATTGTTAATTAAAGAATTCGATTTTTAAAAATCGTTAATGAAAATTTAATTTAGGAACTGTATTTATTTTTTTTTTTGAAAAAATATACGTTTGTATTATATTTATTACATTACAGCAGTTTATTATTTCATGATGATAAAAAGAAGTTGAGCAAATATAAAATAGATATTGAGATTGCATTTGTATTTTTTGCTTACACAATTAAAAATTTGATTTTTATGAAAAAGTTTAAGAAATCAGTAATATTACCAGAAACTAGTTGCTAGAATTTGATCCAAATCAATTTTCCTTATAACGTGAGTTAGCAATGTTCGAAGATAGAAGATAAATGAAAGAAAACATACTGAAAAACATAAAAGCAATTGCTGCTATCATGCGTGCTGCTACCATTAATCGAGATGTCAAAGAACAAAGATTAATTGCTTCAAATAATTATTTATTCTTTTAAATGAAACAAGATTTCTTAACTCGAAAGTTTCTACAAAGAAATCAAAGAAAATTATTCTAATAAGAGAAAAATAAATCTCAGGAGAAATGAAGAATTAATTCTTTAGAATACTGATATATTTTTCTCTCTTTGAAAAATAAATTGAAAATATTGATCTTATGCGAATTAAAATTTAACATAGAGAAAATTGGAAAAATAAAATTAAAACTAAATAAGAGAATGGGGAACGATAAGAAAGTGGAGCAAATGTTCGTGAGAAAAATCCAGAAACGATCAACGTAGTTTTCAGACGAGGTAAAAGCTACGTAGAGCTGTGGTGGTTGTAATTGGACCACTTTGCCGTTAAACGAGCTTAACGATCGATTCTGCCTTCCACTCTAATAGCATAATACGAAGAGGCGACGGAATGGATCTTCTGACCGATGACGTTGTTTTAATATGAACGTCACTGGCTGACGAATATCTTGCGAATCATTCACTGATCTGGTAGGGAGTGTATATATGGACGTATACAGATTGTTCATATTCGCATTCCAATTGTGGAACGCAAGTTATAAAAGACCCTTATCAATTAACACATGATACTATATAAAAGCCCACCTATTTCATCCGATGCGATGAATTATTTTCCTAAAGTGATCAATCTAAGGATAAAGAATAAAATTTCAATCTTTTATTTGAAAAAAATAACTTCTGCTCTCCATAACGATCCAGATTTTAGGAAAAAATGTTAAAAATTACACACACAAAATAAACACATGAGAGAGTCAAACGACTGTATGCACCAATTAACAAACCCTTATAGAGAATATAATATAATCAACCACTGTGGGCTTTACGACTAGTATAAAATTCAACAAAGTCGAATCGATTTCTCCTATCAAAGAGATTACTTTTGGATCTATCGGACCACTGTGCATTGAACTGAAAGTGATTTGAACCGGTCGCGTTCGCGGGCGAGATCAGAAAAAAAAAGTCCGCAGTCTGGGACATCGTGAGAAGAACTAGTCGCGACTAGGCAGACGGTACGACATTGCGCTTGTAAAGGCGCCTTGTCGAGCGGACGACGGCGGATATGTTACACAATACTGGCCGAAAAAGCTGTGCCAAGTTGCGTGGCGCTGGGCCACGGTGTAAATGTGTGTCCACCTAACCTCGAAACCGGAGGAGAGAACAGAGAAAAGTGGTACATTCGATGCACGACCATTTTATCGCATATGTATACATATGTGTATGCACGCGCTCGTAACCACGGCGTGTGTCGAGGTTGTGTGTCAGGTGTTAGGGTTGCGAAAAAGCTCAGGGTTATTTGTACCATTCGGGTCGTCTAGGGGCGTTATCTTTTTCATCCCACGACCTTAACGCTTTGAAAAGTGATCTAGCCAGAAAAATCGAACCGAGAGAAGAGGTTAGGTTGAATTTTATCGAACGTGTGCTACCATAAATGTGCCGCCGGTCCATCTAATCGTTAACGATAAATATCACAGGTGAAATTAAAACGTGTTACGTATAGAACAATAAAGAGGAAATATCTTTGTTGTTGTATATAGTTGGATGTACAGCATGTTAGAATAAAAATAGAGCATGATTGTTTGCGAGTCGAACGGTCGAAGCAACGAAGGTCATCGATATTTTTTCAAGCATAACCACGCGCGCTTAGGTGTTTTTTAGAGATAATTTTGACCACGCATGATACGCTTTGTTGTGAAACTGGGCTATTATATAATGTTTTGTAACGAAGTTCTCGATAATAACATAGATATAACCGCGGTATTCGAATCTTGCGCGACTGCAACGTAAATGTTTAATTTGGTAATGAATATTTATAACAGACCATCCTGTATATAGCGAACGAGAATAATGCTTATTAAACCCGAAAAAAAAATTAATATTATTTTATGTATAAATTTTTACGAATATCATGTCAACTCAATAAGTTAATTTTTTTCAATATTTTTTAAATTTTGTGACTAACTAACTAACTCGACCGCAATTTATCATTGAATATTTATTTTATAATATATGATCGTTAAAATTTCCGATATAATATATTTACTTGGAATTATCAGTTAATGGTTAAATCGATATTCGATATTCGAATCGATTCGAGTCTGTTATATAGAAAAAAATCATAATCATCTCTGTCGAATAATATTATTTTGAATTTAATAAAAATAAATTTAATCAAATAAAATTTGATTTAGATAAAATTTCAATAAAGATTATGTTTAAATCTTTGTATCGTCGATAATAGTTTGGCTTTATATGTGATTATGCATAGATATAGACCGGAAAGAAATATTTTGACTTTAATTATTTGCTTATGCAAATCGAATTCAACGACTGATTACAATTAAATTTCACACGGTTAAAATGTTATTTTATCTTCCCATCAATATCTTCCGGTATATAATATTCAATCAGAATTTGAAATTGAAATTGTTTTGAAGAATCCTGTATAATCCAATAATCCCATTAATTTCATTGGTATTTTTTTAATAAAAAAAAATTCATTCATTGGAAAATACATAACAAATTTATATAAAAATCATTATCAAACTTTATCCAGAAATGAAAGTTATTTCACATCAATTAATTATCACCAAAATTCAACAAAAATTATAAAAGAAAAACGAAGGAATAAATATATATTTCTTGCCATTTTTTTTTTTTTTTCTCATTTCAAGACAACCAATCTTTCCTTCCCACGAACCGAGCACAAACCGAGAAACATTTTGCCCGGATTAAACTCACCTATATAACCAGTGACGTTTCTTGGAATTTTGCGTTCAGAAAGAAATCATTAGAAAATTCTTATTTACTGTATTATAAATTTTATGATTCCGCAAAACGTGAACAGATTTTATTAACGATTGCAACTTGCAATCGATATAAAAATTGATACGTGTGATTGAAGCACAAAATTCTATTTAAATCGAATAATTTAAAACCACGCCTCTCATTTTTACTGCTGTCTTGAGACGTCGAACGAAGGAAAAGATATTCGATCGAATCCGCGTTCCACTTCCTTTTTCACGCGTCGAAGGAACAAGCCCGTGAGTCGTCTCGTTGGGACGGATATCCGGGGGTACGCGGATGAATATAGGTCACCGCATCGGGAACACGATCGATTCCCAAGGTGGATGGTGGCTATCGAATACGCGTCGAACAAACGGGCGCCGCTTTTAGTAGTTTCCGCGCGCGTGAGCGACCTTCACGCGAAATATAATTAGCGCTAATTATTGAATGCGCGCGGCTCACCACCGTCCCTGAATTTTCATCGATCCTGAGAGAAGTGGAAGAGAAATAGAGAGAGAGATAGAGAGAGAGAGAGAGAGAGAGAGAGAGAGAGAGAGAGAGAGAGAAGGGAAAGAGGAGAGAGTAAAGCCACTGTACGCGCCACCTGCTATTCTCGCGCACGTGTGCTTTTACTTTTAATATCGACGTGAATCGTGTACAGGACACGTTTCATTTCGGGACAATTTAATCCGAAGGGATATATATCGACTTGTTTTTGACCTTGTCCTCAGCGATATGAGCTGTTATTTAATTATTTTCTACTTCGATGAAATGACACATATGGTTGTAAAAAAAAAAGAACGAAAAATTGAGGTTTATTCAAAATTATATTATTGTTTTTATTAAATTATTTGTAAAAAAATAAATGATACGAGAGTTTTATATTGAGTTAGGGAAGGGGAAGTGGCCTTGAGTAGTCAATTGATTTTGAACGAAAAATGTAGGTCAAGATAAGAGATGGGTATATTGCTTCCAATATAAAATAATCGAATTTTATCATTGGAATTTTCAAAGATGAAAGAAAAAAAAAAATGATGGAAAACATCGTTCATAAAATTTCCAAATATATTAAATTGGGGATAAAGTGAATTAAAATTATTAATCTTATATTCATTGTTCCCCAAGTGTATTCTACTGATAATGGAATAGTCTATGTAACTCACTCTTTTGATTAAAAGCAGTCATTATCGATCGCTAATTACCAATTATGAATGGAGTTCTCACGCTAGAAGTAATAATGATAATGCAAGTTCGTAATTAGTTTTTAAAAATTTTTACGATTCCGTGAAGCATGAAAAGATTTATTGGCTGCAACTTTCTAACATAAAAAATTAATACATTTATTAATACAAATTTCTAATTAAAATCGAATAATCAAATAAATAATAATTCAAGATAATTAGAGAGAATATGTATGTTGCATTAATTAGAAAAAAACATTTAATTAATTAAATTACGTAATTGTTATATTTACAAAAGAATATTGTAATAAATATAAAAAAAATATTGATACTTTATGTTTTCAAAAAGATATTCTCACGCAATTATTTGAATTGTATTATATGTACATTTAATTACTCAAGTAATCGATTAAATGCATAAATAATCAACTAAAAAACTTAACAGATAAAAGAATGTAACAGCAATTATTTCAACAGCACGGAATCATATAAATTACAATTAAACGTGTAAATCTAAAATCGTATCTTTAACTTGGCATATATATCATACGTGTTAGACGTGACGTCAGCTGGACTCAGTTGGTTGTTCGTCGATATTCACCTGCGTAATCGATGCTGCGTTCGACAATAAGCAATAAAAAAGAAAAATAAAAAAATAAATAAAATTAAATAGAACAAAAAAAAAAACAGAAATAAAGAAAAACAAGGCTGCCGTTTCAAATCATCTCAAATCAAATATATAATTTTTCACTTCAAAAGTAATCTAATTCAAGTTAAATTTCTCAACATTTATTGTTTATTACTCAAACATAATGAAAAATCAAAAATGATCCAAAATAAAATTAAGAAACAGAGAAATAATGCGATCTTAGATCTGTAAAGATGAAAGAAGGAGCAAAGAGGATGCAACAAGAGCAAAATATCGTTTGCCAAATACGAAAGAAGAAGTAGAATCAAATATACAAGAAAGGAGAGAGGGAGAGAATGAGATAAAGTAGAAACAGCAGCCTCCCTTGCCAGGTGGACGGAACCTGGGACCCGACTTAATCTTAGAACATGTCTTCACTGCCAACAAATCAACAACGTTCTCACCACCACTTTACCCACTGTGCTTTACACTTTCGTCATCGTTGCTGCAAGCGGCGCAGCGCGGTTCGTCGATGGGACACACAACAGACATACAAGCTACGACGATCGCGACGGCAGCACACGCAACACACCACGACTACGACGAGAAACGGACTAAAGAGAGGTGTCACACGCAACGTAACGCGAAAACTGACACGCTATCGCGACACGATCTCACTCTCTCGCGACATCACGATGATGTGACAACGACAATGATGAACACACTACTGCTGGGAATACATTAATAACGTTTACAACGCGCTACACAAGACTACCAGTATCAGCCAGAGGAAATATGAATCAAAAGATATAGAAGAATATATAAATCGAATTGGAATGACACTACGTACGGATAGAAGAAATAAACATAGTGAAGAAAAAGTTGTAATCGAGGAAATGACAAAGCTTATAAAGGACAATCGGTGATCCTTCTCTGGCTGACTGGCTACTATGTAAACGCGCTTTCAAGTATCTCGCGCGCGCGGTCGGTTCTTCTCGTTGTCTCGTAAAACAACAACGTATCGTGCGAGGAAAGCGCACCTGCGCGCTCCTGCGTCGTTTTCTCGGTCGTGGCCCGTTTGTCCCTGTCGTGCCACCACTCCTCTTGTCCCTCCCAGCTTACTAACCCTCTCTTTTTCTCTGTCTTTACTTCTCTCTTCGAATATCCAAACCTTCTCTCTCTCTCTCTCTCTCTATATATATATATATATAGATATATATATATCTGCTGTCTCTCTCTCTCCTTTTCCTGCTCTAACACACACCTCTACACTCCACACTTGCCTCTGGCAGTCGACTGGAGAGGGGGTCACTAGGAGGCACCTTCTCTACCTCTTCTTTCTCCCTACCTTCCCCTTCCCTCCGCCACGGCGCGGCGCGTCTCTTTCCCCGACAACATCCACGGACGACCCTGTAACACCACCCACCTACCCAATACCCAGCATGCATCGTCGAGAGTCGATTACCGTCGAGAGAGAACCGGGGACGGACTCTTCCACTCTCTCGATACAATCGCGCAGAGACACCAATATGGCCGCCACAGCCGACTAAATTCAATGCGGCGTGCGCGCTTGTTGGAAGATTATATAAGTCGCGGATGATTAGGTGTTTTCATCTATGCCGTCTACGGCATAGCGAATAGCTCAAGTACGTTTCTTTAAGAAACTGGTTTTACGTATAAAGCAATTAAAATTAAAAATACCGTGAGATTTGGAAATGGAATTTAGCGAACTTGAAAAGCTTCTTTCTTAGTTAGTTTCTATGTGTAAAAAATTATTTTTCTAGATCTTTGTTCGAATAAAACTATAATATTTGAAAATTATCTTTTCAAATATTTTATTGTTTTTTTTTTTTTATTAAAATATATTTTCTTAATATCATCAAGTTATCAGATTTTTAAAAATTTCTATCAGAAAGTCAATATTTCAATTTAACGCTTGTAATCACAAAGGTATTAATTATTCGTACTAAATTAATATCCTTTCTCGTGTTTGACGAACTTCAATTCAATCCATTGAATTTCAAAAAATCGAAGATGTAAACTATAAGTTTTTAATTCGCCTACGTCTAGATCTATCCAGAACAAAGATTCAAGTGAGCTTGTATGCCGCAAATCCAAAATTAGACACTGCCAATCATCGAACACAATCTATATTATCGAAGCAATCGATTACCTTCGACGCGTGTTGTCGAAGCCAGCCATACAGCGATATTAATAGCTAGATTAGGAAGGACCAACGCAAAGTGATTGTCCACGAGAGAGGTCGGATGCCAGAGAGGTTAATACGATTCAATGATGTTCGAGAAGTCTCGTGTTGTTACTGATTACATAAAACAATTGACTACACGAAGGAACACGAAAATTTGTGACTATTCAGTTTCTCGTGCTATCAAAATTTCACAAGCCGTGAAAGCAGGCATTGTTTTACAAGCAATAAAGTTGATTTGAATGTTGGCACACTGACAAATTTGATGTACGCAGTTGGCTTTCGTTAACAGGAATTACTCGGGTTCAAAATTAACAACGTTAAACGGAAGAAATAAGTTGTATTGAATCATTTCACATATTATATCTAACAATAGATTCGAAACAATTTATAACAAATAAATAGCTAGCAAAGAAGAAACATCTTCAAAACAGCTATCTATTCGTCATAGCACTTGTAGGCATTAGCTCGCACATGCGCAGTTAATAATCTGAATTAGTCGAATTCCAATTGAATTATAATTCGAGATTCGATTATGATCAACGTAACTATGCAATGATTTAATTGTCAATTAACGAGAATATATTATACAATGGTAGGAATGCCGAGTAGACAAGCTCGTAAACAATAATAAAATTATCCCCAGGGCCTCGAGAAAGAGGTAGGGAATCAGAGAGGGAGAGGAAAAGAAGGAATCTAAAAAAACCACAGAGCTCCGAGAGACCGCAGTGCGTTTCGAAGGCCGCGTCGCCCTGTCTGACCACGAATCGAACTTTTCTACTTAGAAACCGAGTAAGCCGGAGATGCACGAAGGGGTACGAAGTAAGTCGATGCAACACGTGGCCCCGGGAATACGGGAGCGAACATCGTCGCACAGCACAGACTCGATTATTCTAGCTACGAAAGTCCGGAACTGTTACATGCTCCACGTCTCAATGTCATGGCTTCAGTACGCACGATAAACGCGTCCAAGCACGGAAGAATCGAGAGTAAAAACAAGAGATACGAAAGGGTAGAATAACGTATATAAGAAAACATGAAAAAGAAAAGTGAACGAAACAAGGAAAAAAAAAAATCAAAACAACAAAACATTGATTATTCGTTTACACAGATTTGTTAGTGAGAAAAAAGCAAAATTAAACCAATCAGATTATATCGTCGGGTGATATCCGAATAGGCAAAAGCAATTTTATAAAACTTGAAATTTTGCGATTAATTTAAATGATCCATATTCTATATATGCACGAACACGCTACCCAACGGACGACAAAATAATTTAATAAATCATTTTCTTCTTGTATATATTTTAATTTGTTTGAATAATAAATTCATTTCGAATCATATCGCAATCATGTCATTCATAAAATATAATTTTCTTAATGATATGAGTTTATGTCAAAGAATATATTTTTAATTATTTACGATGGAAAAATAATTAAAAATCTTTATTATACTTTATTACTTTTATACAAATATTTTTTTAAATTATCGACTTTTTCAGATTTTAATCCAATTGTTTCTGAATCGTGTTCGCGTAACATTCCGACACACTATAAGTAGGGAGAGTATGCACAAAAGTAACTTAGTATTCTCTCGAGTAGGACAGACAGGTCGAGTAATTGGATCGAGCGACCAAGCTGCGATTGGCAGCCGACTAACAGGCCTGTTTCAACCCCCATCCAGGAAGTGGCAAGGGTTTGAGAGAAATCCTATAATGCTTTGCTTAACTTGACCTTAATTTCACGGGATACAATCTGATTGTCATTTATGAGTTCTGGGAAATTGTCGGATACGTATATTGCTTTACGGTGAAAAATAGATGAACCGAGCGCCATTTTCTTTCCATCAGAAACCTTTTATCGTTACTAAAACCTTTGAAAGATAATATCGAAAATATGAAACATTATGAAATGTAATTTGAAATGCTATTTTATCCGGTTAAATGGAAAGTTAATGTTAAATTAACACGAAAAAAAATTATCTTTTTTAAGTTGAAAGAATGATTGAGTTTATTAAACGTATATATATATATATATATATATATATATATAAGTAACACATTTGAATCTAACATAAAGAATAGAAATCAAAAATTGCATATAGTCCCCAATTGTTCTACTTTTTTTTGTCATCACAATAAACAATAGATAAAATTATACAACAATAAAACAGTATGTAAAATAATTGTATAAAATTTTTTGTAAAAGTTTTTAGAATTTATTTTATATTATTTGTATTCTCTATTCGTTCTTTCAAAAATTATTAAATAAATAATTTAGTTCGCTTGTACAATTTTCTTAAAACTATATTTCAACTCTTTGCTTTTTGAATTTCTATCACAATCAATAATGGCAATAATAACACAAAATGATATTAATTTTTTATAACAATGTTTCTATCTTTTCCTTTTGCAATTCTATCTGTAAACAGAAAAAGAAGAACATAGGAATAATAAAATGGCATCTTTCGATCAATAAAACGACGAAAGAGTTTGATTTCTCAAACATTTCCGCTTTCAAACTTCGACTTCTTCCCTCGTCGAAATATTTTCTTCCCACTCAACCATATTTAACAACCAAGAAAAAGTTTTTTTTCTCTCCCCTTCATCTCGATATGATTATTCGAAGAAAAATAAATTGGATCTCGGAGAAATGAATTTAAATATTCCTTCACTCCGTTATTCCTTTCACATTGTTGGCATTCGACGAGATGAAGATAAAAGCGTATTTGCAAAATAAGTTCGTTAAAGATTTTTAATATTTATTCGAAAGAAGAAGAATATTTATGCAAATATTCGAGATACGTGAGAATTGGGGAATCTTTAAGAAATTTTATTTTAGAAATTTACCGAAGTTTCTCTTTTGAAGTTATTCCGAAGAAAACACCGGATGGTTGTTGAGAAAGACACCTCTTTTTTTTATCGATCAGCTGATAATCAGCTTTCGTTTCTTGCGCGCAGGAGGGACACGTCTTTATAACTGGCCAGGCTTAACCTTCGAGCATATTAAGGGCACCATAGTTTGCTCGGTAATAGGGCCAAGGATACCACCGTCCATCTATGCCTCTGTTCGCTTGAATAATTGATAAAATATCGACGAAATTGCTCTTGGCTTATCAAGAGGCACTCTCTATTCGGGTTGACTGTTAATTTTCTATTACCCTTCTTCAATATGATTCAACTCGTGTGTCAAATGTGTAACACCAATATCAAAAACATCCCGTTTTCGACACGGCAGATTTATATTAAAACACCGCTCAAAATTCTAAATCATCGTCTCCTATATAATAACGATATAAAACAATATTAATATCCGATAATCGCTTGTTCCATAGTAAAATTTAAAAAAGCGAGTAACAATAACTTCTCAATCGTCCTTCGAGCCTAGATTATATATCGACCGATAACCCAAAAACTTTTACGGTGTGTTCTTACGCTTTTTACGCGTTCTTGTGTCACTTTCGAAGCAACAATGTGTTGCTTCATCCCTTCGATTTCTAAACCACGTAACCTATTTCTCTACGGCACGAGAGTATAAACTATTACGTGCATGGTTTTCGAGAAAGCCTGCGGGCTATATGTGAGTGAGATAGAGACAAGCGCAACAAGGTCTCTTCCTTATAATCCGAGAGAGAGAGAGAGAGAGAGAGAGAGAGAGAGAGAGAGAGAGAGAGAGAGAGAGAGAGAGAGAGAGAAAGGCAGGGAATTCATGCACGAACGACCATCAGGGGTTGACCTAATTTCACTTCGTAGGTTGGGCCTCTGACTGTCTGACCTTTTCCCAGGAGTGTTCCTGGCAAGGGTACGCGCGTGCGAGTCGTACGCCAGCCGAAGATCGTTGGGGGGACAGAGAGCAACGTCGAACACGTGTACGGCCTCTGCGTGCGCGAGAGAGACAGGCAATATAGGGGAGAGGGGAAAAACGAGATTATGCGAGAAATACGCGTGGATTGGAAACTGGAAGGAAAATCAGTGATATCGGTGGGTTCAGAGTAGAGAAACGAGTGGATAAATTTATGGATATGGGTGTTTTTTCTTTTTTTTTTTTTTTTTTTTTGGAAGATTTATTACATTTGGAATGGAATCGATTATTTTTTCCCGGTGCTACAACGGATTTGTTCGTGTAATAAAAACTGAAATCATATATGAACGCGTTTGAAGAAACGGATTATTAATAGATCTTTTATGTTGATTTTATATCGAAGGATAAGTAGACTTGCTCGATCGGATCTTGATTCAGGGTCAGATTCAACAAGTAGTTGAATTTTACCAGCCAGAAGATTATTCGCATGTCATACTATTGTTGTTCGATAAAAACGAAGAAAAAGAATGAAATGTAGGAGAGCTTGTATGAAATTATTTAAATTTTGACCTATAGTTTTCAATATGACAAACGTCGATTCGATTTTTATCAAATTTAAATTTCAAAACCATATCTCCCCTTGCATAATCTTTCATCACAATATTCATAACTAGTCCAACAAATATGAATAACAAACTAATAACGAAAGAAAAGAAAAAAAAAAACCAATACTGTCCGATCAGAATTCCACCGATGAAAAAGCGGAAATGCACTGAAATTGAATTAAAAAAAAAAAAAAAAAAAAAGATGAAGCGAAAAAACGAAGTTCAAACCATACACCGTCCGTAACTATAATTGAATATATTCATCGAATTTAATTCTCACAAGTCATCATTTCCACCTTATATAATTCTTAACCTATTCCCCTAATTTTGAAAACAAAAGAGAAAAACCAATGCAAAATTTTTCGCAAAAATTCTATTTTAGCAACGAAGGTAAAAACAGGTAGTAAAAAGAAATCTACAGGCGAGGCACAGAGTTATTAGAGGAAAAATTGATTGGAAAAAAGATGGATCGAGAAGCAGGGATTAAGCCATATCCGGAAAAGGCCGACGAATGTGCGTAGGTGTACGTGTGCGCCGTAGGTGGTGGAGGTTCACCAGGCAAGTACGGGACGACCGTGAGGGGGATAAACGAAACTGGGTCACCCCTGGGAACCGAAGAGCCTGGAGCTCATGTCCGGGAACATGGTCAAAGAGAGGAGAAGAGAGAAGAGAGAGAGAGAGAGACAGAGAGAATATACTTGTGTATTCGGAAACGGAAGTCGGCGCACGCACTATTTACAAAAAGCCGTTCGCTGGAAAATTGCGATAGCGACGTCGAGATCGATTCATGAATTATGCATCACGCGTTCCTGACTTATCAATCGGGGCGAAAGAATTTTGAAAGGAGTGAAAAGCTGAGGAGGAACGTTGCGATTATATGCGAGGAAGAATTGAATAAATCGAGCGGGAGGGGAAAAAACATGATCCTATTGAATTCGCTCGTAAATCGAAATGATGATAAATAATGTTATAGTACGTGTAGTTTGGTCCGTTGTTTTATTTGGAATAAAATATAAATCAGATAAGGTCCATAAAGGTTGGATTTATATATTGGAAATGTGAAAAATAACAATATATATACAATCGACGTGTTTGATTATGATTCATTCATAATAATTTGTTGTAATGTGGATTAACCCTTGTTCGAGACAAATAATATTATTCGTGAAAATTACTCCTCTATATGATAAGGAGAATACTATTATTGTTAGATTGGAAAAAAATAACTTTAATTGTGCTGCTTTATGAAAAAAGTAATGAAATTCTTGCAGCATTATTATTATAGGAGAAATAAAGTAAAGGACTAAGTGTCAGAAAATTTACAAATATTTGATATGCATATTTAATGTTTAACTAATTATTTTCTACACTTTGCAATTCGCCGTGTGTGTAGGTAAAAGGTAAAACGTTCAGACGGAACGTAGAGAATTTATGTTTCGAAGATGCGAGAGATGTGTTCCCGAGTAAACACAGGCAGACTTCGTATAAGTTAATAACGAATCAGCCGTAATGATTCGTCGGGAGGAAATATTAGAAGAAAGATATTAACTCCCTTGACACACGAACATATCTATAAAACATATGAATCACTGTACGTATTTGCATAGAGAGAGGAAAAGATTCGAGAAATGTCGATATCATCGACGCCAGTTGACCTAGATCACTCGAACGAAAAAACACGATTCGATTACAGTTGACCCATGGATGGAACAACAACATGGATGTTAGGAACGCCAACTCTTAAAATTACAATTTTTGATTTTCTTTAAAAAGAATTTGTAAAATAATTGTATATAATTTATGATATCGATCAAAATGTTGAGAAAATTATAATTCCACTAAATTAATATTAGTTATTAATATTTAAAGAAAATAACAAAACTATTTTCATATCGCTTTTAAAAATTTTTTATTCAAAAATGTTGGACACTTTTTCTTCAAAATCTAATTTCTATTCTATAACAAAATTTACTAAAGATCTAGATGGTATGGATAGCATGTATCTATGACAGAATTAGAGGCCCTAACCAGATATATAATTGTAGGGACAAAGCAGAGGCTGGAGAATCATACCGTTCGGAATACGGGGGAGGGGATTAATGTAACATAATCGAATAACTCGAACCACGGTTTCGTCCCCTTCTGCGCTCGCTACGTGACGTCAACGAGTAACTCAAGCTCATGTATACGCGCCGACTCTCTGCATCTATCACTCTATGCCTATAGAATAACTCTCGAGTTACACACACCGCGAAGAGAAATTCCCTAAATGAGACAATAACATTAACAACGGGAACGAGCCATTGAAGATTCAGAGCGACCGTATTTTACGAGCATGATGATATAGGACGAAAAATATGGATCTATCTTCTTTATGTGTAATAATTTTGAAAGAAATTATATTACATATAAATATGGTATTGTTAATTTTTTATTTCATTTTGTATTTTAATAAATAAAGATAAAGAGTTTGAGAGCTAAAAGAAGCAATAAAAAGTAAATTTTTAATAAAACTAAAGGTCTGTTGATTGTTTTGACTATAAATTTTAAAAAATGTAAAAATTATTTGAGATATTTATAATCTATAATTTATCACTTAATTTCACTACAACAAATATTATTAGTTATCAAATTATTGTAAAAGAAAAAGCTATATTTAATGTTCAAAGTATTTTATATTTTCATTATTCGATTATTTATTTAAATTATTTAGTTATATATTTAAAGAAAAGATTTTTCTAAAAAAAAAAAAAAAAAAAAAAAAAGAGAATATATCAAAAATTTCAATTGAAATCTTGCTTCACGCGTAAAAAATATTTTTATAATTTTTTTAAATTAATATACAATCTTATTCTTTATACATGGTAGCTGTGAAAAATTATGCAAGCTAAAAATGTGATCAGCTGTTGTTAAGTGGTCGAGATTGCATAATGCTTGCATTACGTGACGATGCATTGCCTTCCTCTTTCCGCTCTTCCAAACAGTCTATATGCAATATGTACATACTGCTTCTAGAGTACAAGGCTACGAGAGTTGACCACTGACGTACGAAATATTAGTGAATCTAAAACACCTTTATTCTTATTACTATATTTCTCAATTTCTTTATTTGCAAGTTGTAAATAATATATTCAGCGCTGAACAAATTTCTTTAACTACACATTTATTCTACGCGTTAATAATTTTCATATAAAATATCTTTATTATATGTGTTTTATATAAATTATTACGAATATATTTTTCAAAATTTCTACTTATATTTCATATTTAATTAAGACAAGATAAAAATTTTTATTCTCATAAAACTACTTAAAAGAAAAAAAAGTAATTAAAAAATTTTCAGAAAATAATTGCTTCTTCACTAATTGCTTTCCTTTCCTTCCAATTATTCTGAAAATTTTCATCATCTTTTTTTCTATTATTTTTTCAAATTGAAAAATCAACACACTGTTAATTTCACCGTTTGGATCATTTGATAAATTCATATACCCTCCTGCATAGGAAAAACTCATCGATAACACACACAAAGATGAACGTGCTCATTTAGACGGAATGAAAACGTTTCTTCCTGCCAAAAAGGCATGCTGCAATTCTCGTCGTCCCAACGCGCGTCTTATGTAATTTCTTTCCCCACGTCCCCCTTGATCACCCTTTTTCACGAGCCGCAACGCGACGTTTTTACAGCGTTCGTCGCACTCCCTCTTTGTCGCACTCGCGCAAGTTTTCTCGGAACGCAACTTCGAATGACGTGGCGGTTAAATTTTCCGCCAAGTTGCGCGGATATATTTACATCAGGACGAATATATTCACTTTGATTCTCTATTCTATGCATATGTACTGAAAAATCTCCTACACTATCTGTACACAGCACCGTTTAAAAATTTTAAGACATTTGTTATATTTCTTCAAAAATTGGAATAAAATTGTTAATAATTAAGGATGGATATTAATGGATATCTATTTTATATAATGAAGGAAATTATGAAGTATTGTAAAAATACATGGAAATTAATAAAATTAATAATTTTTTTATACAATGTGTCCTCAGAATTTTGAAATTTATGTATATATATCGGTGAAAAATGACTTTACTTCGATGAATATCGAACATAGTTGATAGATACGACATATAATGAAATCGTAAATTAAAATAATTACGATAGTAAATGATACGATAGCTGCACTCGGATATACTACACAGAAATATAAATATACCTTGAAAGTCAGACTATAAAATTCATTTGCAAATTTATGACTTGAAAAATACTTGTTTTATTTATTTTGGATATTGATTTTTATTCATTTTTTTTTTTTATTTAAAAGACTTTAAAAATATTTAAATATTCCATACGAATTATGTATTTTTAATTTGTATTTTTCACATAAATAGTAGTATATTACTATACATGTAAACTTTAAATATTCTAAACAAAATGAATACTTTATCTCCACTATAAATATCAAATTACTGTTTCGAATCATGTTCAATGCTCAATTATCATTTTGATATTTTTGAGGATTCGTGGATTCAAAGATTTGTTGAATCGAATGACCCTGTGTTTTATAGATAGACTAGAATTGTAGTAGGATATATACAATGCATTAAAACCTTTTAGGTGCAAAAACCTTGAATTTAGTCTATCTAAAGTTGCGATACTGTTGATCTTATTTGTCGAGATATATACTATGTTTACTATGTTTCTTATAAATTCATGAAATAAATTAGAAGAATTGAGAAATATATATATTCGAGTAAACAATATTTCTTGATGTTAAAAATTTTTCTCAATTTTATATCTATTTGTATTACAAAAAGCATCAGAAAAAAATCTATAATAATATTTTAAGACCAGAAAATTCTGACTCAACTCAAAAACAATTGTCGACAAACATAATCTATTTCAGTTGATTGTCATAAGCTGATCACAGACAGAGAAACTGAGAGTTCATTAAGATTTAATCAGAATAACGCGAAGCAATTATTCCAATTACACTATCGTGATATAATTATCAAAACAATGAATGTACATATACTATATACGTGCGTTACTGCTTGCATTGTAGATAACAGAAACTACGGTATACATCGCCAATGCATTATTTCCAGCGCAGAATTTTCAATGCATCGGTAAAAGATAACGCTTAATTATCGAAGCATTGAATAGTACTTTTCATATCATGAGGCTATTGTTCCACCATGAATGATAAGTCCTTCAAGTCACTCGGATTTCCATTTTTAATCATCCTAAACGATGAATATTTAATTATCAGAGATCAAATTCCATGATAAATATATATTTTTTGCTAAGTATATTTAATCATGACAATGGAAATGATGATGTCAAAACAAGTACTAACAATTAGCATATCGTAATGATCTAATGAATGCATAATAAGATCTTGAATATGGTTTTTAATTATATGAATTTTTTGCAAAAAAAATTTATCAAGCTTTTTATTAACTTTTTATTTTTAACTTTTTATCTTTTAAGACAAATAATTATATTAATTTTCAATTCAAAAAAATTTTCAATAAAATTTAATTATAAATTTTAATTATCAATTAAATTAAATGAATAATCAAATTAATTTAAAAGGCAATTAATTTAAGAAAAATTGATTTTGAAAGAAGGAGAAATAAGAAGAAATAAAGAGAATTGAAATAATTGACTCAGAATTCTAATTGTAAGATAGCGCCCTCTAAGTCTTCGAAGTCAGAAGGAAAGTCTCCTGCTGAGAAGTTGAAGGAATCAGCTGATTGGTCATCCGAGAGTCAGCTGATTTTGACAGCCCGGCCGACCTTGTGCGCATCCTGGCGTATCGCGCACCATGGACTACTTCAAATATACGGATCTATGGCGTTCGCGCATGCGCATTTGCGAAACTAAACTAAAACTTCTTTTACGTATTTTTTAAATTAATTGCATTTTGAATAAAATCATTATTTTGGTTACAATTTTCATATTTCAATTTTTAATTTCTTAAAATAGTAAATATTTAATTTATTAAATACTCTTTATCTGAATAACCTGAGATTAATTTTAATTAACAAGAAATATGTTGTACTGAAGATCACTTTCATTTTTAGAGACATACCAATACTATGATAATATCGAGTGTACTTATACGCTGTTTAGCGAACTAGAGGATTAATTGTATCCATTTGAGGGTTTCTAGTGACCCCGATCAATAATTCATTTCCCACCTGTCACGCCCCTATTTAATGGACTGATGATATCATATAGCAACGTATCGCGATGGGCCACATTATTTAGATTTAAAACCAATCGTATTATAAAATATCTGATTAATTCTTAGCTTTGCTTATCTACAAGTAGCTAGTATCGATATACAATCTAGATGATAATGTAAATATTTAAGCCGCTTTTATAATCCAAAATATCAAATTATTTGAAACGAGAATAGCATTTATCGTGACTTGAAATTCATAAATTTCTCAGTATAGTATAATTATATAATTTTATAAATACTAAATAGGATTTTATATTTTATATGGTTTCCTTAATAGTTTTTATGATTTTGTTATTGCTTTATCATATTTTTCTTCCATAAAATCATCATAGGGAATCAGCAGGTAAATCAATGGGCTGCTAACGCCCTCAGAAAACTGAGATACCACCAGCTGTGTTCACCCGCTTCATTACCCACCGAGTGAACGCAGAGTGGCTCCCTGTTCTCCGAGAGCCCGTTTCACCATTTCCGTTTCGCTCTTACCGACCGAACGGGTTAAATGATAATTGCATCTTTTTATGGATTATCTTTCCTCGATGCTTTTTAAAAGCAAGATTCGAGAGACGTTTCCTTTCAATGTTCAGTCCTTATTCATCATTATTTCAACTGATATTCATATTATTCCAGTATTCTATCATCAATTAAATATATGAATATTAAAATTCATCACTTTCTTGACGAATAATTTTCTCATAAGAATTATACATTTTATTTCTACCGAAATAATATCGAAAAAAACTTGAAAAATCCTAAACTAAATAAATATTTAATACATGTAAAAAAAAAAAAAAAAAAAAAAAGAAAACAACAAAGAAAAAACTGATTTTTGGAGAATTTATTTTTGAAAATTCGAAAACAAATATTGAATGCGATAAAAACCTGGTAATAATAAATAAACATGTACAGGAAAAAATTATGAACAAATCACTGAATTGCATACAACAATGAGATGTAAAGGACGAGAAAAAACCTTTTAATATTGAATAATTATAAATTCAATTCTAAATTATCGTAAATTGAATTAAACCATTTTCGAAGATAAAACAAGTATTTTAATTTTTCGTCAACAAGAAAAATAATTAGATAGCATTAGAATATCGAATGACATTTCGATTCTTAACCAAACTTTTGCATCGTTTATCATTAAAATATTAATATATTAAATATTAAAATATTAATTACCATTAATATTTTATTAAAAAAATTTTAATTCAAGATTTAAATTCAAAGATGTTCAACCTATTTAATTTCCACAATATCTTATTTGATATTATATATAAACAACTGTTCATCTTTCTTGTATTTAACAATTTTTAAAAGAAAAAAAATATAAACAATTGGAATGAAAAAATACAAGATAAATATAAATATGCACTTAATGTAATAAAACAATTATACATAATCTTTACAAATGATTTAAAATCCCTTTAAGCACAATATCACGGATTTGCCTATCTTATCAAATGTCAGATACGTTGTTGCATTCTTCTATTCATGATGATATAGAAATTAATTTCAAACACATATACATAAAAGTGGATAGAGATCGCGCGCACAATTTACGATAGGATCGGTACCGATCAGACAATCAAAGTGGCTTTTGCAGCATATATATTGCAGTTGTAAATTTTCAAGGTTAAACGATAAGTTGGTCAAATCAGGGTTATCATGGAACAGTATCTTCCACGATACAGCTTTCATTTAACAATCCGGTCAAGAATTGTTATTTATAAAGTAACCAGACAAAATAGAATGTAATTATATATTCATTAAAAATTAATATTTTAAATTTATAATATTATATATATTCGCAAAATTCCAAGAATCGTATATTTCATTATTGCAAAATAATTTGTCATTATATTTCCTTAATAATTTTTACGTTTTGGTATAAATTAGTTGTTAAGATATTAGTTATTAAACGCTTTTTAATGCGATAGATGCGATAGATAGTATTAATGCATTTTTTTTTTTTTTTTTTTTTTATATATATTACCGAAAGACGCTTTATGGTTTTCGGTAGTTTCAAAAACTCTCTTAGAACTTCATTGAGCACTGGAAGCGAGCCAATCAGAGATCACAGGAAAAAGAGGGCACGTTTACGCACGTCGACGCGTGTGAATGACGTCACGTATGTGACGTATCATGCGTGCACCATGCATGATACGCCAAGAGATTACAGTGGACCGTAACAGAATAAAATAGCGATACTGATTTGACATATTCAATCAATTTTTTATATTTTTTTAGTATTCTATCTTAATCAAATTAAATAATCAATCAATTATTAACTAATTTCATAATAGTATATTTTCAACTTTATTTTTAGTTTATTATTCAGTCTGATATACTTCATAAAATCATTATTCTAAAATGTTTGATATTTTATTCTGTTATAAATACCACCAAGATATTAATTTAAAAAAAATCAAATTTTATAAAAAAAGTAACCACTTACAGTCTACTGCTGGGTTCATTGCTTGCTTCATCACCTTCGATTCGATAAACCATACCAGACATTACATATTCAAAACTGTCTGCTCTGGAACCGCCTTCCTGTTCTGTCGCGTTCCACTCCCCTCCATCAGGATAACCATCTTCTCTCAAGGTCGTAGCCAGAACCAGACGAAATTTATCACCTGTAAACGAATCCAGAATAATAAAAATTACTCTTCGAAGGTTAAATTAAAGAAAAATATAAAAACATTTAAATCTTTTTATCTTTGTTTAAATGTCAATACAAAAAAATCTGTAATGTCGGAACACGGAAATTGATATCTAATAATAAATCTCAAGGCAACTGCATCAAAAATACACTGGGGGCGTTGCAAACGTTCGTTTCGCCACGTTTCGAACGAAATTCACAGTTGATTGCATCTAAACCAATAGAATTGTGTCTTCATTTTGTTATTTTCACCAACTCTTAGATACATACATGTGCATGCAATGAAAACACAGAGAAACAATAAACGTTTTTCTTTTTTATTATATCGCATATTATACGTATGATACGATACATCATGTTCAAGAAACATGAAAACTGCAATATATCACGTCGATTATATGCATTATACCATTCATTATGCAAAGGATAATCCTGAGAAATTATAGAATTGAGATCTAAATTAGTAGAAGTAAAAATAATCGAACAATATAAAAGATTTCTATAAATATAATAGTTTCGATTAGTACATAAAATATTGCGCTTAATCAAAAGAAATGTATATAAAAATAAGTTTGATTCTGAAAACAAATATATATAATGATATTAAATTATACTTATATCAAAAAAATGATCAAATATTAACATAATAAAAAGAATAAAAAACAAAAGGAAAAAATCGAAGAAACGTAAAATAACAAAAGTTTAATTTATAAATGGCAACAGACTTATTAGCGAGATAGGAAACTAGGATACTAAATGAAAAAGGTAAATGATATTACATTATCGATATAATTATATTAAACACACATTAACACATTAAAAAGAACCCTATATAGATCTATTCAACTAAAAGATAAAACATTGAGAAACTCTCATATAAGAGGGGTTACCATTCCTGGAGAACAAGGGTCAAGGTTAAAAGTCTATGCTGTGTCGATGATACATATAGTATGGTATGGTAATCGATATTACCGGCGGTGGCAATGTCGAGGGGAATATAAAGACGAATGAAAACGAAGCTGGAAAAATCTACATGACCAATTGATCATGTTATGAGACGTATATGGGGTCAAGCTTATATCACGATAATAGCATAACGATTATAGATTATCTAGTTGAACGATACAGGATCATATTATCAGCCCCAGTCATATTAACCAATACGAACCCGGCAAAGGATATGGGCTCGTGTGATTTACAGCATTAACCTTGACACTGACAGCAACGCGTATCGTTAATTTGCTCACATTAGAGGGATATATTAACACTTTATATTAAATTTAGACATCCGTAGAATGCAAGCTTTTGAAGTTTAAACTTATTAACTACACTGTGTTATAAATATTTGATTCTATTTGAAACATCAATATGAGATATATATATATGTATAAGAAAAAATATGGCACATAAAATGTTGCAATACATTATAAATAAATGCTTAAGTAAAATTCTGTTTCATGTAAAAAGAACAAAAGCTAATAATATTATGTAACACATTCAGAAACGTTAACCACCCCCATGAACTGAGCTTAACATGTTCCGGGGTCTATCGAAAACCGCCATCTTGTCTCACGACGTCACCACAGACAAGAGAAAGAGAGAACTTAACGATAGTTTATATTCATTCTTCACATGATGCGCATCCGCATTTGTCACGTAGAACATTCTACTTTTGTTCTACATTCCAATATTCACATATTTACACTATGATTTGTCTCAAAATGATTTCAGAACACAGTTACAGTTACAACTCAAGATATTTCTTGAATAACTGCATATGACATTTACATTAACTTCGACTTATTTGCAACATTTTATTTCTTTTTCGATATCTTGTACTCGACACAATTGTAACACACATTTTAACTTGGCGTAATTCAACATGTCCGTACGTGTAATGTAGGTTAGTCGCGCGACGCGAAACGAAACTGCGTGTACATGTACAAAATCATGGCACGTAACGCGCATCGGCGAAGAAACCGGTAGAAAAAGCGCGCGCGATACGCGACAGGAAGGTAAATGTGAATATACGATGAAACGACACAACGATGATGACCACGACGATGGATGAGCGATACCAGCAAATAAGCATACGATCAGAGAGCACGGACACACACACACACACGCGCACACACGGCTACTTCTCCCAGCGAACGAGAATCGCGACCGACACGGCTACGAGTCGTGGACGTTTTGACCTTGGCATTGAACTTATGGGAGCTGCCGGGTGAGGTAGGAGAGAGGAGTGAAACACGAGCGAACGGGACGAAGAGAGGGGAGTAGAACGTGGTACGAGCAAAGCCGGGCGCATGGGAGGGAGATTGCGTCATCTCGCGCAAGCCTGTGCGCCGCGCGTCAATACAGCGGGACTGCCTGGCCCTATGGACTAACCTTCGTTCCCCTTCCCAAACGCAATTCTATCTCACTCTGTTCTGCACGATCGACAAGCTCCTTCCTGCAAAATCCATCCCGCCTCTTTGCTCCTCGCCAACGGTAAACCGGTGATCTCGATTCTTTTTTATAATAGATTTAGATTAGACTGTGGATATATTACGTCCACTAAATTTTTATTTTCTATGAAATATTTGAAATGATTCCGAATGTATTTGTAGCTTTTACTACAATGTTTCTCTTTTGGTAAATGATAGGAAATAGAATAATATTAGGAAACGATAAGAGGAAGAGATAAAATCAAACTACGCGATATTAAAATTTGTGAGGAGGGGGAAGGGAGAAGGGAGGGGATAAAGACAGAAGAGAATCTTCAAAGTAGCAGAAACAGGATATGAATCTGTAAACATAGTAAGCAAGCAGGGGTGGATCGACGATGCGGTGTACCCCACCTCTTTCTCCCACCCCTGCTATCGGTGGGTGTGACGCACCCACTCCCTCTGCAGCGCCCGAATCAACGAGATACATCCAGAACTGTTCGTGAGACGAGTCAAAATGACGATATTTGAAGGGTGGGGGGTTGGGAGTTTGCTGCAGCGTGACGTGGCCTTGGGCGCATTTATGAATCTAATATACATTATATCACGAATGCTATTTTTTTCATCTATCTTAACTGACTTCTCTTAACTGAAGATAAGTTTATTCTAATTTAAAAATAATTAAAAAATAGGCTAATAATTGTCTAATAATTTAATTATTTATATACATTTATTACTATACTTCAGTAATCAATATTTGAAATATTTTTTCTTTGTATTCCTACTTCTGTTAATGACAGTTATTACGCAGATGATATTTAACAATATAAACATTAACCAAACGGACGATCTTTAGCATCAACTTATGAAAAAACACCGCGTTGACATAAGTTGACATTCTAACAGTTTTTTCAAAGGTATGAAATTTACAAAAGAACAATATTAGAAATTCAAATTGAATATGATAGAAAATATTGCTGTTTTCTAAAAGAGATAAAAATATATTGTACCTACATCTTCGAAAACGAATGACTCACGTGTCTAAGTTCGTCAGAGAACAGTTCATTGGCACAAAAAAAGGCGATTGAAGTCACCTTGAAAGTTAGACGTATATAAGTACATAGTAGCCAACAGTAAGTTGCTTTGAGCTGTGCAGAACACGTTTCACCAGTGTCCATTAGCCAAGGTTGTCCTTCGTATGTCTAACCAAGAAGTAAAAGAACCATGAGAATAAAAAAACAAACATGATACAGCACGTGTTTCTATTAGCGAAGAACACGTGTCGCATTTACCAAAGGGTCAAAGATGATACGTTATATGTGTGCGTATATCGATTCTTTCGATATTACTTTCTAAATATTTGCATCATTTACTTTCTAATTTTTATAATTAATTTGTTTCAAAAAAAATAATAATAAACGAATGAAATATGGAAAAATTTCGATGATTCTGATATTTCTTACAATTAAAAAGCGATGGTATTCGAAATTTGCTCAAGAAGGAAAATAGAAATTCCTAAATATCATGGTAGCTGCTAAATTTATCACTCTTTTGCCCGCTCTTTGAACAATTTTCATGTATGACATATATCTTATTCTACGTTTTGAAATTCGCGATTTCCTATGTATATTGGTCTTCGAAATTAAAATAGACAAGTATAACGGAAAATGTCGCACAATATAATTTTATGCGAAGTAGCAATGAAATATATTTTATCCTCGTTTATTTATCAAATGTTTGATCTATGTCTAGATATCAGTAATTATTGCTGATTTTCATTAATACCGTTTCTATTTCGATTAAAATTAAGCACTTCCGTAATAATGGATAAAAAAGACAACGTATTAAATTATGTTTCTTCTATTTGAAATGATATCATTATAAATTTTTCATTTATTACATGAACTAATGATAAACTTAAGTTACCAACTATATAGATATAATTCAGCTTTATCATAATATTATTATAAATATGACTCATATTAATAAATGCTATATTAATCGTAACAACAATAATGTACTATTCGTTCAGGCAAGTGACATTGCAAAGGGGAAACGAAGAATCTTTACGTCCGAGCATAATACTATTGGAAGTAAAAGAATTTTTGTAAATTATAGAACACATTCTGTCCTATAATTAACATTGCTTATAAAATTAATTTATACTAATATATATCATAAATCATGATTCTGTTTTGTATCATACTCGATATATTCTTTATCAAACGATTCGAGTTGTAGATATGATCATTTCGAAATTATGAAAATATGTGTAACGCAAAATAGAGATATTAGGTAGCCAGTTTTTTATTTACAATTTCTTCATAGACAGATAGTATATCTACTAATTAATGTATATCTAAAATATCTAAAGAAGATAATGAAAATTTTAAACCATATGTCGAATTATAAAAGATAATAAACTACATATTTATTTTACAGTGTTTCCAGATCGTAACTGTATAGAACAAGTGTATACACGCGAAGTTGCGAGCCGCGCGCGATGTAAACAAACGCCCAAGAGCCTTGACAGCTCCTCTGTGCTATAGCAAACAGAATTTTCATGCACGCTAAGTTCATATCCCTTCATCAGACATTGTTTAATTACATTTCCTTTTCTATAACATTGTCAAGTGAAAATTACAATTCAATATAAGAATACAAGTCAAAAAATAACAAAATCCATTAAAACAACTTGATGTAAAATCTTGAAGAATCTTTACTTTCTATCGTATTATTAAAATTTTTAATTCAAATAAATTCAAATATGTATGATTTTATGCAAAATTAAAATTACGTAAAAAAAATTGTTATCTATCAGAATATTATAAGTGCTTTATTTGATACGATGTTCTCGAAGTTGCTTTATTAGATTAAAATTATTAAATTTGACAAAAAATTGAGTTATAGCTAGATGCGAGTAAAATCCTTAACCACATATATTTCAATAACAACTTTTTTATAATTTCATTAAACTTATTGAATCTAAAGGAATGTATATTAATATAATTTTTGATCTATCGTAATATTCATAATTATTCTTTAAAATTAATATACATTTTAATATATAAAAAAGTTATCGAAGAACACTCACCAAGTTCCATGGGATACAGCCAGCTGTTGATGTCCAGGATTAAGTCCATTTTGAAGGACTCGGACTCGCAATGGAGCCTGCTCACTGTAACCACCACCCATCATCATCGATCGCCATCCACAGTCAAGGAAAAAAACCGAAAAAAAGAAATAGAAAAATTGTCATCGCTAGGTACTTACGTGCGTATAACATATATTATCAATACACGTACAAACAACAAAACTTTATACATAAGAGAGACGCGAAATCCAATTAATTCTAACGAGAGGAAACATTCGTTATATTATGTCGCGTAAAAAAAAAAAAAAAGAAGGTAAAACATCACGCGACGGATGCTTCAGCCATAGATGACTCATAGTCTTTGGTAAATTCGTCGTCGTTGTGGTAGTAGTCGGGAGGTTCCGATTATGGAACTATTGGAAAAGAAGAGAGAAGGGGAAAAAAGGAAGCGAATTTTTACACATCTCCGACGAACGCGACGCAGTCGTGCCACTTGACGGCTGCCCACCGGCCGTTTGACGTCACTTTCAGCCAACCAATCGCATTTGATTCACGATACGAATTTATCGTCGATCCGACACTCGCGAAACTCGCCCATATAGGCGACGAGGAGGGCTCGAACATTCATTAGAGAATACGTATAACTACGTGTGTGTGCGAATACATTTTCTCTCACATGTGCACTTGTGGCTAGTTTGAACACGTAAGCTTGCGGTAGGTATGTAATTGCCAAAGAGAAACTTATATTTTTGTTTCTTCCTGTTTTTTTTTTTTTTTATATTTTTTTCTTTTTCTAAATATATCAAAAATTTCATATTTTAACGTATTTTCTTTTCAATCAGTTGAAATATTGTATTCTGCTTTTATTCTATTATATTGATTTATTTTCCAGTAACATTAAATTAATTTCCCATATAAAATTTAACGAAATTCAAATTTAAGATCAGTATAATTAAAAAAAAATACCGGAAGCTCAATTATTATATCATACACAGATCAACTATCCGTCTGTCTAGAATTACGATCTACAATTTGTAAACAAACTGTCCTTGAAACTACCAACGTGAAGTTACATTCGACGTTATATTGTATTATGAGAACAGATACTTCAATATATCACTTCGAGTCACCTGATTTTCGTTCGCACTCGAACAATAATTTGTTATTAGTGACGGTGAACCGTATCTCGTTCCAATTGCATAATTCGTCCTTGTATAAGGCACCTCATATTCCCTACGCCATTGCTGCAGGGAATCGACCAATAAGATCTCAACTGCATCATCGTGGCGGTGATTGCAATGGACCCGTCCGCGTGACGCGGCAATTTCAAACATACTTTTGAACTTCTTCGCGATCTCGATCGGAATGACGATTTTCTTAGATTACACGCGTCAAACATAAACTGTGGAACGTAACCGGGAATAGAGGGCGGTAATAATACGACACTATAATTCAGTAAAGTAAGGCATGAAATAACAGACATCCTCCGAAATGAAATTGCATCGCAACGGTAAAATTGTGGACAGGTTGATTCAAGATCAAGAAAAATGTTAATTTTATAACATTTAAAAAGATTATTTTCAACGAATGTTTCTAAATATATAAAATAATTTTTTATTACACGAATATTATAAAATATTCTTAATTATCCAAAAATTGAGAAATATTTTTCTTTAGTATCTCTTTTCAAGATTACATTTTGACTTTTAGTTATTATTTTGTGGTTGGCGAACGGTACTTGGCCATCGATATGCTTCGTTCGAGAAATTGTCCAGGGATGGGCTTAATTTGTATGTATCTCATTGTTCACATCGAATTTGCGTGAATTAATGAAATGTCTTTCGTCTACGTGACTCAGTGTACATTTTAAGTATGCAATATTATGCACACGATTCGCTCGGTCGACAAGCTCGTAAAACGTTCGACGATAGACTAGCTCGCGCAATTATTCTCGTTACTTCTCGTTATTTATTTTTAAGTAAAAAACGCGATACGTGTAAAGCGTGCAAAGTTCTACATTCGCCAATCGTTTTGCTAAAAACGTGACTTCGATCTTGCCGCGTGCACCGAGGGAATAGAAACTTTATCCAATGCGAATAATTTTCTTTCACGAAACTTCTTCCCAGAAATTTGGCTTAAAGAGTCATCTGAAATGTTTCTTTTTCGCGTATCTTGGATTTTGATATGAATTCAAAGTCCAACCGATATTAATTCCACCGATAAGCAATTACTTCACGATAACGAAACAACGAGAAACACTGCACATTGGATATTAACGAAGAATTGAACGATCTTGAGACGTCACGAGATCGATGAAAACAGGAAGGAAGGAGACGGAAAAGGGGAGCAAAAACGTGGAGACAATAGAACGCAAATACCCGTCACGTTTTATATTTACACACTTAATTCCCATTTTCAGATTGTGCAACGTCACAAGACACGTCAAACAAAACCAGAGGTTAAGAGCGTGAGTGGATGATAACCGGATAATAAAAAAAACAGACTATCGAAATTGCAGCAAGAGATCTCGTCGAGATAAAAATTAAACGCAAACATTTAAACTTTTCTACATGTATATCATTCACACTACGTGCCTCTAATGATCAAGAAACAAAAATTGATTAACACATCTATTAGAGCTGTGCAACACTTATAAGCATCGTATGAAATAACGAATCAATCGTTTGATTCGAAAACAACGATTGAAAGGGCAACATATTTCCCCCGTCTACACGATCGATTTCTATTTCGAATCTAACTTCCTCCAATTACTCACGATAATCGCCGATGGTCAAAATCCTTTGATAAGTAATTCCATGAACGCGTGAACGATGGCCGTCACTTTGCCAGCTGATTTCCTTCCAAATACTTTTTTTCCCGGATCCCCTTGCTTTACGTATCAATCTTTGCATCATTCATCCAAACGTCGAATGCGTGATCGAATCCTAATCACGTAACACCCTTCAACTTCTCAATTCTCAAACGGTATATCTTGTGAGTCTTCTTCGCGTATATTTCCTTTCGTTTCATCCTTCTTCTTCGATAGAACTTCAAATATTTGTTCGTGGCACGGTGAAAAATAAACGAATAATAAACAGGAAAAGTAAGAAATAATAAGATAAATAAAACATACTCGATTTCGAAAATCATGTATAATATTGATAATCTATCGTGTATTATTCGAAGCAAGACTCTCCACATCGCGAACGATGATCAAAGGATCCAGACAGAAAGAGAGAGGAAGGGAGAGAAAAAGAGAAAGAGCGAAAGAGAGAAAAGATTGAAGAGAGAGAAGGAAGACACGGACCTCGAGGCTGGCACACGGTGGACTGATCCGTTCCTCGTTGCTGACGTTGCTGCCAGCTGCTAGACTTCTATGTACCGATAGGGAGAGAGAGAGAGAGAGAGAGAGAGAGCAACGACGACCTTTACGGTCACCCAGTGGTACGAGTTCTCCAACGAAACGCACGGAACCTGCCTCTATTCCCCCACTCCGCCGTCCTAACTCTCACCCTCTAACTTTTCCCCTCTCACCCGCCGATCACCAGCCGCCCTTCTTCGCCATCTCCTCTTTATCGCTCTCCTGCTCGTCACACAACTAGCTGCCTCTCTCCCTCCTTCTCCTTCGCTACCCCGAAATGCTCAGCCCTCCCCCCCTCCGCTGTGCTAGCATCCCATCCTTGTTCTCCACCTGTCGCACTCTAGCTCCCTCTATGTTTTCGTTTCTCTCCTGGAAAGGGGTGAGAGGGGGAGGTTTTCGCTGGCTGGTCCTGGCGAACTCCCCGCCATCGGATAGGGATATATATACTCCCACACACGTTCCGAGAAATCTTCATCATCCTCTGTCTCTCTCCTCCCCAAATAATACTTATTTATTCTTTTCTCGCTCGGCGAAATATACGTATGTTTCTTTAAATACCGAAACGACAGGGGTTGCGTTCCTTCCTTTGTGCGATACTAATAAAAAAGATCGTTGAGACCAGGATTTTTCCGCTTTTGTGTCGGCTAATTGGACTTAACGCGGTGCCCAGCTGGAACCGGTATTAATAAAAAATTCGTTAAAAATATCCATCTTCTCGCAATTAAGAAGTGTTTTTTCTTTTTTCTCTCTCTCTCTCTCTCTCTCTCCGTTTTGTCGTGGCTTGGCTCGTTTCCGTTTTTTCTTCGCGAACCATGATTAACCGTTATATTTCCGTTGTAATTACATTTAAGCGTACGATAAACGACGACGAACACTCGACGTTCACTCGAGATAAAAATCGATCAAATTTGTTTCACTTGAACGGATCTGTCAGCTGGTCTCTCCAATGGGGGAGGGAGAGATACGCAACCGTACGCCTTCATGGTCAACTAATGGCACGGGGCTCGGCGAACGGGATACAAGGAAACAGACTCAATTTCCCCGTCATCCCTACTTCCCACTCTATTTCATCCTTTAACTGCCCTCTCACCTTCACCGCCCCGACACATAGCCCTAACCCCTCCCGCCACATCCTCTTGCCAGATCCCTTTAGATTTTCTTGCCACCAGAGAAAGATAGAAAATGGCACATTTCCCACAAGATTACCGCGTTCCCTCGATGCAATTCCAATTTTTCTCTTCAATCTTCCCTCTTTTTTTTTATCCGATTTTCTTCCGATTCTGTTCATTCTCCGTTCATTCTAACTCCACTATATCGTTTCGATACACTTTCAACGATCTTTCGACCGCAACGAATTCTACTATACTTCCGTGAAAAGAAAATCTCAACCGATAACACTTGGTGCACCTCGTGGAGAGCAGTACACGACGTACTGAATCCCAGTAGCACGTCGCTAACGGTCGCTACCAGCTGGTTCGTCGTTAAAGGACGCGGCGACTCGATGGAAAACGACCACGGATAGGAAAAAGAGAAGCAAGAAGAAGAGGGGGGGGATAGAGAGAGAAAGAGAGAGAGAGAGACGCAACGACGACCTTTACGGTCGGCCGGTAGTAGTTCTCCAACGAAACGCACGGAACCTTCCCCTCTCTCTATTGTCCCTCTTACACCCTCTTTTCACTCTCTATCCCTCTTTTTCCTATCTAGTCACCGATCACCAACCATCTTGCCTCTCTCTCGCGTTAAACAGCTTCCATCTTCCTCTACAGAAACGCCCACGCTTCGCTTATCTTTGTCTATTCTTCCCTTTGAAAAGCTGTCTTTTCCTGGTTCATGGTGAAGGCGACGAGTAGGGATACCAACCCTCCTGGCATGTCGGACGAAGATGGCGATAGATCCACCCCCACCATGATAGGGGCGGTGCTCGGCAACCCTCTGACCTCCCTTTTCTCCTCTTCGTTGTTTCACTCATACTCTACCTCTGTTTCGTCATCTTCCACCATTCCGTTTCATCTTTCTCCCTCCTGCCTTCTATGTAGCAGGTACATACGTTAATATTTCGCTTTCTCGTGCTTTTTTCCACAGACAAGTTTCTTTATCTAACGATACACTCATCTCTTTTTTTCTTTCTCTCGCTTTTCTGTCTGTCGAGATTCCTGTTTCCAGTTTTTCTTTTTCCATTAGCTTCGACTTTTTTCTTATCTATTCCCTTTTTATTTCTTCAATTGCCCTTAACCAATTTCTCACTTCTAGACTTATCCGAATGGAAAATGAACGTGAAATATTTTAATAAATAAGTTAGCTTAAATATAGTAATAAATCTTCGAGTAAAACTATGCGTTTAATACTAATTTTTTAAAAAATAATTTTTAAGTACAAATGAACTTCGATTACACACGATTATATTATTCGGGTATCAAGCTACCATGAAGAATTACAGATTTAACTTTTCGCAAAAAAAAAAAAAAAAAAAAAAAGTTTATAAGTAAATGTTAAGGTTATTAATTTATTAATGTTATTTAAGTCCTTTCCACCGAGCCCATTAACTATTTTTTTCACCAATGAATGTGCACAAACGTGTCGAATGATACTTATAATAGTCTTGCACTCGATAATCCAGCTTTATTTAGCGCCATCAGTCAACGCTTACTTTCCGATAGCGTATATCATGAATTACCGCGAAAATAGACTGGAGCTTCCTATACTTAGGATGCGCATAAAACAGACGGATACACGACCACTACACACCACATCGCTTAAGAGACGCCCGTTTCCAAGAGCACGAACAATGTTTTCATAAGTGTCTTTTTTTATCCTGGACACAGGCCGTTATGAAACGAAGGAAGAAAGAAACGAGAAGGCTCTCAATTTCGGACTGGAAAAAAACTCCAGATAAAGAGAATAGATCTAACCGAGATAATTTAGCGAGGAAACCTGAAAACATTCGGCTGGTCACGCGATTGCCCGATCCATCGGACGAAACATGATCTCTCCATGGCGATTTCTCTCCGTGACGCTCGGTAAGGCGCAACTTCTAAACCCTCGGCCGTTAAAAACTTCCAATCAATATCAATATCGACCATTCCGCGTCCCCCGGAGCGGTACATCCCACCGTGTTATATATCCATGACTAATATCCCGGAGGAAAATCTTCTCTCTTTTTCCCTTTTTCGGTTCGCCTATTGCGATAGTACTCGAGGAGAGAGAGAAAAATTAAGTTTAAAGAGAGAAGACTGATAGAACAGAACATGGAGACAAGAGAGAAAAAAGAAAAAAAAGAAAAGAAAAAAGAAAAAAAAGGAAGATGGAAAATGTACACACAAGAAAGAGGGAGGAAAAAGCCTTGATGCGAAAGGGATGGCCGAGCAAGTAAGAGGTCGGGTAAAGGGTGAACGCAGGGTGGCGAAGCTAGGCTCTGAGAGAGAGATAGCGAGGGACAAGGACAGAATGGGAGAGAGGAGGCGGAGTGGGAGGGGGATTTCGAGTTCGGTACGAGGGCTTCCCAACTGCGCAGTGTCGCTATCCGCTATCGACCGGTTCGCAAGCGCTATAAATACTGGGCACCGGGCTCTCGCCACCCCTGGCACACACCCCCGGCCACCCACGCATACTCCGATCTACCCCTCGCTTCGTCCTTGTCCACCAACACTTCTACGCCTGCAACCTCCCCTCTTACCCCCTCGTAATCCTCTTGCCCGCCACACACACGTATACGTATACGTATATAGACAGAGGGGCGGGAAACCTTGACCTTCAAAAGAGCCACGGAGGGCGAGGGTGGTAGCCACCACCACCACCACCACCATCTCCCCGGTGACGCATCTCCCGCACCCCCTCGCCCCGCAGCTCGCGCACAGTTAGCCTTCCTATCTTCCTCTTTCTCGCTTCTTCTTCTTCTTCTTCTATGTCGAAGCTTTTAATTCCAACTACGCGACGATCAAATACACACTACCAATACAACCATTTCACTATTTCCCCTCTCCCTCTCCCTTTTCATTTTTCCCTCTCCCTTCTCTCCTCTTTTGTTACGCTGTTTCGTTGAATATCGGACCTTTTTTTTTTTTTTTTTTTTTTCGTTTCTTTGTTTTTTACCTTTGGGTTACTAGTTTTTCCAAGTGTCAATTAATATCAAGGGCCTCTCTTATTTTCTTTGATCGAGGAAGATCGACGGAGGATGAGAAATCTTTTAATTAGCCCAGGACGAAGCGCATGGAATTTTAGCGATCCTGGCTTCCTTCTTATATAGCTCAGACCTGGGATTAAAAGTTTTGTATTATTTATATATGTATGTATATCAGTATAGTGCAGTATTTGTTCATTTTTTATCATATCCTAAACGAAGTAGTGAAAATGTTTCTAGAACTCTCGTGGCACTCTCTTTCTTTCAAGTTAATTTATTTAGATGTATCGTTTTAAAATTGCACAAAGAGCGGATCTTTGTATTTTTTTTTCTTAAACACATAATTACAGTTGAAGAATATATATATATATATTAAAATATGAATTTTAATCTTGAAATCGTATTGTCTCTGGTGATGACTCAAGACAAAAGATAATAGACAAGATGATTCAGAAGAAAAAGACGGCAACGTCGCGCGGAAATCGAAGACGAAAAGGAAGGATACGTTTGCTGATCGATTTAATAAAACAGCATACATCGAGCCGAACACGTCAGCCAAATTGACGATCAGCGAAGCCACTCGATGAGTCGAAGGTCGATCGCACGTAACGAATTATAGGGACGGACCTCGTACATCTCTCGTCGATTGATTTCAACTAGGCAAAATACCGCTATTGAGAATCCTTGAAAGCATTTTTTTTTTTTTTTAACATCTATACATAGCAGTTTTTTAATGGAAAAATTTTTTTTTTTCATCTTCATCGACTTTTCGTTTCCAACGAAAATAACGAAGTAAAAATTTAATTAAGAAAAGGATTAAAAGAAGAAACTTGAGATTCAACGATATTTGTCCATTTAGTTGTCAGAGAGTCTGTAATCGCGGATTCGTCATCGCGGTTAAAGATTACGCGATTAAAAAGGAATTCCAACTGTCTGGAAAAATCGTGCCTATCTATAATTATCACCGAGTATTTTTTCCACAGATACCGACGAATCTTGTTTAAAATGATTATTCATCAACGAAAACAATCGCTCTAAACGTAATTTTTTTTATAAAAACAGACTGTTACAATTTTGCAAAATCGAAAGGAGGGAAGAGATAAGATAACAAAGAAGGGAAAATATAATAGCGGATGTATTTTTTTCACGGGCGAAACCCTCCGCGTTTAACCGAGAAAACGCATCCCCCGTCGTTAATTCCTCATCGAGCGACCGCGAGGTATGAATAATCCCCGCCGCGCTTAAAAGTTTGCCGCGATTCTCGCATAAATCTCTTGTCGGTGAAGTCGAAAGGCGTGTACGAAAATAAATTCATCCGTCGGACAGGCCGACATACTGCCTGCGAAAGATACAAAGAGATCAGGGAGAAAAAGAGAGAAAGATGGAGACGCAAGGAGGGAAGAAGGAAAAAGAGAAAGAGAGAGAGAGAGAGAGAAAATAAAAAGCATATAGACAAGAGGAAGAGAGATTGAAGAAGCGACCACACATTGGTTTGTGCGATTTTTTTTTTTTCTCCACTTTTTTCCCTATTCTCCATTTCTTTTTGTCTTCCTCCTCTTCGTTCGTCCTCTTCCTCTTCATGAATTCGTCGAGACAAAGAGGAACCCCGAGGATGTGGCAGGGTGTCCGACAATGGGCGTTCCGATGTCATGGTATTTCGAAGCATTGCGCAATCCCTTCCCCTTATTTCGAACGATGCTGTTGCCACTTCTTCCTCGGTTTGTCAGCTGGTTTCAAGGTCGACCGGGTGGAGGAGACACGGAGGGACCGGTCGTCGTTCCTCGAAACCAATCTCTTTCTTTTTTCTTTTTCCACTCTTCCCTTCTCTCTTTCTCCCTCTATCGGCCGCCATATCGAAACCCTTTCGCGAAGACATTTCGAGATTGAACGATCGAGAGGCTCACAGAAGTTCAAGATGGACGGAAACTGGCTCCCAGGTGTGAAACGGACTTGGCAATACCATGATTGCACGACTATAATACGCGTGGAACAAGTTTTGATACTGATCATTTACGTATACAATTGTAAATAGTGTAGGAGAAGAATTTGGGATTTGCTTTTTGTGCATGCTCGAATGAGAGATTTAACGATCGAAAATAATATAGGATAATTACAAGAGTAATTTTAAATTTATTGTAGTTATAAAAATAAAAATATTGGATTAATAAATTTTAATAACAAAAAAAATTAAAATCAACCCTTTGAGATCCAAGTCACACACGTGATATTTTATCCCAACTGATTCATATTTCATAAGCCACTTTCGCAAGCTATTCACAGTTTGGCTATATTTTCAGTTTCGCAATGAATAACCCGTCTACCGGTTAATATATTATCACTAAAATTAAATTTTTAGTACAACGAAAACTCGAAACGACGTTTTATTAGAATGTCAAGTCTAATTCAATATAGTTCTCAAGGGATTGAAGAAGATTTAATATTTGCTAGATAGTTGGTTTAATAAATAAAAGATATTAAATTTTAAAATATTAAGTTATTTCTTTTGGCACACGTATCATTAAACGATAAGCAGAAAAATATTCAAAGCCACTTCTTAAATGTCGAACAAGAAGTATTTGTATCTATACTTGAAGCATTTACTAATCCGTTTGTTCTGCTTTTTCAAACGGATAAAGTAATAAAACAGTATTCTTTTATTTTGTCCCATGAAATTAATTGTCACTGATGCGTGTCAGAAAATTCTTGAATGTAGTAAAAGAGAGAATATAAGGAAAGGAAAAAAGACGGAATGAGAAAAAGAAAAGAACATTTAACTGAAGAATGTTTCGTAAGAATTGTACAGAAGTGTAAGAGAAATTATTACGACTGACAAGAATAGTAGGGACAGCAAAAAATTTCATTAGATCTGCCGAGGAAAATTATTGAGAAAAATTGCGAGGAACGATAAACATTTCATTTATCCTAGCTGTCGAAGTGGATTTAACTGCACGAAACTCTGTTTCTATCAATCCCGTGATTAATTATCCATGACACTGATCCAGAGTAAATCTTACTGCTGTTAGTATAGATATAAACATCATTACTAACTTACTATTCTTATACACAAAATACAGAAAAATTGATTCATTGATCGAAGACAAATTAAATTCACAACAAATAATAACTTCATAACAACAATTTCAATAATGTTATTTAAATTTTAAAATATTTATAAATGAAATAATTTTGATTTCAAATTTTAGAATACGAACTGGAATTTATATAATTTTTTGAATTAGAAATCAATATTTTCCAGATTTAAATTTGAACGTGAAATAAAAACTGAACGAACTTCGAAATTCAATATTCTGAAAAAAAAAAAAAAAAAAATGAATTTTCAGCATCATTCGTAAAGAAGAGTCATCGATTGGTATTATACAACCGCCGCATACCCGCGCACACGTCTGTCGGCTGATTAATTGCCAGTAACACGATTTCCTCTCGACGATCTTTTGACCTTTTCCACACGGAATACACTCACGCTTGCACACGCACAAAGAGCCGTACTAGGGCCGTCATTGTTAACTCGAAATGCGTTTCTCCTTTAGGACAGTCGAGGTTCCTGTTATTGACACATACTCTTTACATAGACCAACGTCGTCAACGATAGATCCACGCCACTGCTTTACCGATGCCTGTCGAAGCGCGATTAATTAAATGCGCTACGAAATTGAGCTTGTTTTACTCACTTACGATCGAGCTAAAACTCATTGCGTGTTTGCCACGAAACATCCAGAAGAAGTTGAAAAAGAATGGGCGAGAAAGAGAAAGAATAGAGGGACAGGTACACGCTTTATAATGATTCGAGATTTAAGAACCGGTTCTGATCGCAGTTCGATTGGCAGAAAGTAATAGCCAGAGAAGAAATTACGAGCATAACCTTAGGGTAAAAGAATAAGAATAATCGATAGTCAAACCATATGTTAGAAAAGATAGAGTAATGAGATTGAATAAAAAGATCAGTAAATTCAATGAATAATTAATATCAACTGACATAAACGACACCGGTTCGTTAGAGATTTCTTTAGGGAAATGGATCGTTTTATTCTTAGTTTGATAGATGTAACGAATTGTTTTTAGGTAATGACGAAATAGTAATTGAAAATGATTGAGAAACGAGAATATCTATATCAATATTGACCTTCGTTTTGCTACTCTTATGAAAAAGAAGTATCACAAAAAATTCAAACATCGATCATCGAGAGGTAAAATCGCGCATACTTTATCCCGCAACTTTATCCCGCGCACGTAGAAGTCACTTGATTTATACGCTTGTTCTCCTTAATCGTATGAACGGACACTTAGAAAACATTCAAATGACACGAAGACGAATCAAAAAGTGTATACATTATTTATATAGGAATATATATACTTTTTTATTCAAATTTTTTTACTTTGCAGTTTGGCAAATATCGTTTTATTATCGTGTCATTCAAATATCTATATCAACATAACGACACAAAATTGAAATTTATGGAAAAAGTGATATTTTGTAGCATTTTATAGCAATTTTACGGTAATATATGAAGGATGTAACAAAATATTGTATATAAGAATACGAAAAATAAAAAATTTTATGACTATTCTACGAAAGTAGAAGTACCACCATTTAAATGAAATTATTTCGAAGAAACCTAGCAATGACGACTATTCTATTTTTATGCTTCGTTTCTAGGCGTCTGTGACAAATTGTAATTCGATATCTTGTTTACTTTTTCGATAACTAGTCGATCGTAATATAATACATCTGTGTCAAACGTGATAGTCTCGTTTATACCGCTAAATAATTTATTGTTCAAATATCGAATAAATGTAAAACTTATATATATTGATGTATAGTATTGAAAAGTTTTCAGTTGGAAGCGTGTTTCCCGACTATCGAACATATATGAGATAAGACGCAACAAGTTCGATGAAATCGAAACGATTTATCATTAACTTGTTAAGTTGCTTATTATTTCAGACGAAAAGTTGAAACGTGGAGAAACGTATTTCGAAATATTATGTGCAATAAGATGCAACAAAATATGTTTGATTAATATTTAAATGCAATTTTTATACGTTTTTCTACTGACGGAATTCAATATATGCGTGGTGAAATTATTTTCCGAGTTCTATAGTTTATACATATCCACAATCCTTATGTCAAAATTTATTTTTAAAAAGATCATTATGAGACTCGTATATATCACTCGTATAAAACAATACATAATATTAAGTGAAAAGCAATAAAAAACTTAATCAAAATGAGAATAAGAACCGGATGGAATAGCGTGTTAAATATTCCGTGTATAATTGACTTTTGTAAATCGTTTATACACACTGCTACGAAAATTAAAAATTGCCACTGATTCAAAGCATTCTAATAGATTTAAGACTACGATTAGTTTGTTGTGAACAAATTTATTAACTTGTTGCAAGATGCGTGCACCGTTCCATCCTGTCTCGTAACTTTCACAAGATAATTTGATTTCTACCTGATTGCTGATTCCAAAAACGGTATTCCTACAGAATGGCGTAATTGGCACGAAAAAGATGATTTAATGGACATCCCATCATCGTTCGTCACTTTACTGAATTCGTATGTCTCTCTATGTCTTTCTCGGGCTTTTCACGCACACACGCACGCAGACGCAGCACTACCACGACGACGACGCAGTGCTGACAAAGAGAGGTAACCCAGAGACCGGGTGCCGGTTCGCTGTTGGAACAGTCTCGAAAATGCATCTTCGACAGCAGCATTGGTTTGCAGGTGAAAAACAATGAGAAAATATCGCGTGACTAACCGCAGCAATAAGACTATAAGAAATGACGAAACAAATATGCGGCGAAAGTAACAGAAACGACGGAAAAGGTGGCACGATTCGCGGTCGCACGAGAAGGTTGCCGGCTGCCGCCTTGGCACTGACAGTGGCCCTCGCGCCTAGCAACACCGAACGCCAAACTGTCGACTCGTTGAAGGCAGCCGGCACCGCACCACCGTGCCCCCCTTTTTCATCGATGTATCTTTCTCGCACTTTCGCGCTTCTTTCTCGCTCGAACTGCTCTTCCATTGCGGTATTTCGCTCATACACACGTTCTTTCTTTCCTCTTCTCTCGTTTTGCCTCTCGTGTTGCCCGTGCGTCCATTTTCTTTCTTCGCTATTTACTTTTGTCCTCGTTGTTCACGCGTGCTTCTACTTGCGGTTCTTTTTTCATTCTGTCTTTGTCTGTGCTTGGTCAAAATAGGCACATAAGAAAACATTTGACTTTGTTATGATCACAATTCTTATTTGTCTTTATCTCGTAAACACGCAAACGTTACTCGCTCTCGTTTTTTCTCACTTTGCGCGCAACTGCTAGCGAACCAACCAGCCGCGGGCCAGCAGCCGAACCAGTACGAAAGCCGGTAACCGGCACAACGCGCCATACCAAAGCAATAAGCCGATTGGTCGGTCGGCCACTATACGACCAATCGCGTGACGTTGTAGGTTATCAGGTGGTACCGCGCTCTTACAGCTACAAACACTTGCTACAGCGGAAAAGATTGGTTCTTCGTAATTTGAACGAGAACATAATTGTTTTTCAATTATATATTACAAAAGAAATTTGTATCTATGATAAAATTCCTCATAAAAAAATCAAATAATTTTTCTTATAAATAAAATTTAAGATTTGTACGTATATGTTAATTTCTTTTTCTAATTTTATTTATAACTGACAAAAAAATTTTACAAATAAATCGTATATCATTTCGTACAACGTTCAGAGAATATTTCAAAAGAAATATCCATCTTTTCCTATTATTATATCATCAAACTTTTATCGAACTATGAAATACGAATTGAATAGTGCGTTTTACCGATTTTTGCGGATTCTATCTTCTTCGCGTCTCGCCGAAATAGGTCACGGTGCAAAGTGGAAAAGCAAGATGGGTCGACAAGGAGAAAAGTTAGCCGAGGACGAGCATCACGCGCGTTGAGTACGTGCCTTGCATCCGGCGGCACACTGTGTTCATTCGCCATTGCCTGATTAATCCAACGTCATTTATCAGATTAAATGGATAATGTTAGTCTGACTTAACGCCACGCTCCCAAAGAGCGGGCGTTTCTCAAAGATTCTTTATTATTTCGTCATTTGGCTTTTATGGGCACGAGTGTTACGCAATTCAACGGCAACTGAAATTGGACACTGACAATCGGTTGCGTTAACGAGTTCATTGTGTTTCTGTCCAAAATACGATACCAAATGGGTGGGCTATGTTATATAACGCTATTGAAGAAAAATTCTAACAATTCGGAGGGAAGAAAATTTTCGAGTCAATATAAATTGGTATTGAAAAATATAGAAATAAAGAAACTGAATTAAGAATATTACTGATGAATTGAAAGAGGATAATTTGTATATCCCGCAGTTCTAACTACTTATAATAAAAGATATATAGAAGGAATGGAAAAATAATATATAAAGTTTAACGTTTTGTCTTGAGGTAAGTAAAATTGAGTTTAATATTAGTACCAAACTGAACCGTGATGAACTTTCACATGTTGTACCTAAAAGGTCGGCTTAAACGATGAAATCACAGTCATCTTGCTACGAACGCACAGTTTAACCGGTAATTAGAGTTTACGGCAGCCACGTTGATTAGGTCGTTAAAGAAACTATTACGCCGACTAAATACAGTCTGGGCACTCCCACTAGTCCCCGCTGGATTGTAATTTGATGCAGCACGCTGTTCACGTGTACATTAGTATCTATTTGCAAGACTTCTTACCAACTCGATGATTCATATCGTTAATCTTACAAATTTCCTATACTTCTATGTAATAAAAAAAAAAAAAAAAAAAAAAAGGAAAAATCAACCAATAAAAATTTAACAATACAATAATTATATACTAACAAACAAAGAATTATTAATGTACTAATTTACTGATAAAATATTATACACAATGATGGTTAATAATTTTCAACTAAACTATAATTTTAATAAAGTTCTTTTTGCAAGTAATTTAAAAACAATAGAAACTGGAATATAATTAGCATTTGTGCAATGAGTTTTCAATTTCAAAGGCTCTTTATTTCGCCAAGGTTATAAATTTACAGTTGAACGCTTTTGACGATTATAACTCTAACGACTCTATTTCTTATGAATCGCAATTATTTTATAAAAATAATATAATCGTGACAACGTCGATTATTCGCAAAAATTTCAAATATTGATTTCAAGTTGAAAATATAAACAGTTCAAGAAATCAGTATCGTTGGATCTTGGAAATGCAGCATTCCTACACATTTTCGAGATAAAAAGAGATATTTTTTGTTCGGAGGACGAGTGGTTCGCTTTTTAAAAATAAAGACGAGGCACGTTTATGCACGATTCTTGGACAGAAAGAGGAAATTGTTAGGTTCGCCAACGATCTGGTTGTCCGAGTAAATTGTTCGAATTACCTCAGCACCCGGCAATGGAAGGTGACCTACTGTCACGAATGATCTCTCCAAAGGATTGTGCAACTTCGAACTTCACAGTTTTTCTCCTCCTGTTTTTTCAATTTTTTCTTGGACGGTGGGGACCCAATTATGAAGTTTCCTTGGACGCATTAGGAATTCGTCGCTCTTTAAGAAGATTGAAAATCATTTCTGGTACCTTTAATATTCAACTCGCAACGCGCTCCGAGGCTATGATCGAGATAATGAAACGATTTAATGTGGAAATTTGCAAAACGATCGCCGTAATACGTACAAAGTGGAATATTATTAACTTGAACTCTGTATCGTTTATGTTTCGCTTTATTCTTTCTCCTAGGAAACATACTTATCTGGTGCAGGATAAAGAAAAATTGTAATAAATTATATTTTCCATTTTTTTTTCTAAGGAAAAGCAGTTTAAATTTCAACAAGATATGCGTTTAAAAATTTTAAGAATATTTATATTGTTGCATCAAAAAGATTAATTTTCTCCTCTTTAATTTCAATGTAAAATAAAATATTGTTATAAATACTTTCGAATTTAAAAATTACACAAAGTTACAATTGATACGAAGGAATTTTTATTAAATGACGGATATCATACATATTATTTAAATTATATATTGTATCGTCTGACTAATGTCATACACGATCTACTTAGCTAGCTTTTACACCTAGTTTAAAATTTATACATGCATATAAATATAATTATATCGTACGTTAATTCTTCTTGTTCGATTTCATCGTATAATTCTATCTTGTTGATAAAAATGAAATAAAAAATATAATAATGAACGAATCGAATTCGAAAAAAGAAAATGATTTAAACGTGACTGTTACATCACGTGAAAGGAAGGGAACGATCCAAGAAACCGATTTAAAATAGACGAAGACGCTATCTAAATTGAAAGTTACCTATAAATAAATATTAATTTCTACGAATTTAACCAATTCGTGGGAAATACAAAAACCGTGCATCGATGGCAGTTATCGGCCAAGGTCATGGCCTTAATCGTTATTGGGTCGTCCGACCTATATATTCCGGATGCTCCCTAGGATTTAAAGTTTCAAACTACTACCATTGCGGCCATATCGACTTCGAGGAGCACTCTAGATAAACGATACGGCAGTGCGGAGGCTGGAACACCACGCTCTCCAACAATAGACGAATAAACGAATTCGAAACTTTCCAAATCGAATAGATTGTGCGTCACGAAGGACAAAATTGGATCGCGTTATATAGGAAAATCGTTGTTCTCATATTTGGCAAACAGCAAACTATGTTTTGTTTGAGCACAATTCTTGGATTGGGAAATAAGATGCAATGCTTCTGGATTAGATTTCTAATCTTTCCAAATTTCCTTCTTATATATCATATTAGCAATAAAGTAGAACACGAGAAATATAATTACCAAACGTTGTAATCACATACTTGGATTATTAAATATTAAATAATCTATTGATAAATCGTTGAAAAAAAAAAGATTGATCGTTTCAATTTTTATATTAATTTCTTCAATCAGATATACATATTTATTTTAATAAAAGAGATTGTGTAATATAAAATTGTCGTGTAATATAACACACCAATTGATTATATTTTATACTGCAAATTTATTATATGTAATACCGATTTCACGTTTCTCTTGCAACCCATTAACATTATTATCTGAATTCAATCGATGCAACAATTTCAAACCGTTCCAACCTTTATAATCCAAAGAGATTAAAACCAGTCTTAAAATTCGTTAGAAGATCGTCAGATTTACGACGTTGATCGAAAGGGAGTTGGACCACAAGCGATGATTCAATTCCGATAATCGATTGGCCTTGAAGACAGACGTTGATCGTCGCGGTCGACCTTCGTGACAGACCTGTTCCTAGTCTCTCGTTCACAAAAGCACCGAAACACAAGCAACGCGAGATCGTTGTTAACGTTATCTCCCTTACCGCACCGCTTGCTCGATGAAATAGTTGATTGCGAAAAGAAATACGTCCTCGAATCGCATCGAGCTGCTTTGATCGACGAACACATCGTCTGAAGTGTCGTGGAGTATATCGAGAATATTGGTGAATCGATTATTGAACATTTATTTCGGGAGTGATATTTCTTTTTAAAGGAGTTATTATGGCGGATCGTATTATGGTTTCGATATTCGAATTCTTTTTTAAAAATTGGAAAGTTAGGATATTCAAAAAATCGAAAAGAGATTGAAATTAAAAAATCTTTAAGATTTGAAGACACAAAATGAAATTTCATGGAACGAGAATTAATACGAGAATACTGATGAAACTCGCCAGTTAACATTCATTACAAGTGATTAATTTTATATGTATACGCGAAAATGGAAATGAAGTCGATATCACGTCATGGATAGACAGAAGGGTGAAAGAGAGGGGGCGCATCCTATTGGAATATCATGTTGGCAAAACGGCCGTCAGAAACAAGAGACCGGATTAATGCTGCTTATTAATGATATATCATTTCCTCCCTTGATGCCTTTGTTTCGCTCGCGGTCTCCCCCATTGAAACTACCTTTCACCGCTTCCGGCCACATGAAAGCGATATTTCTTTTCCTATCTTATTAATTTTAATCTTGTACGGATATCCAGTTACTTCTGTTGAAAAATCGCATCGAAAACAACATCTTTCAACATCGTACAAGGGCAATTTAATCACTATCTGATCCCGAGCTCCAAGATGTTCAGAGCATATATATGATTGATCGTGAAAAGTCCGTTTCGACTGCCACGATTCACGATGAAATTCTAAAGGCGGCTGCTACTATTACTACTAGTACTCGTGTCAGATTCTTCCAGACATATTCCGTTTCACCGAACAATCGATGCTTTAAGATACTTGCGAATCCGATACCTATACAAATATTGTTGCGTACACAGAGTGGAGGATCTCCGGGAAGCGAATCTCTGCCCTCGTTCAAGAGGCGGAACAAGGAAGAAATTCTAGGAATTCCTGTCGACCGGAAATATTGATTTCATCAAGAGTAATTCTTCTAGGAAGTTGCATCATCCGGATAGAGATAACGTCAATTTCATTCAATTCGATTTATTATAAGCGTAAGTGTTATTATTAATTTACACGGAAATATCGTAACTAGGCTCAACTAGGGAACTCGATAGAATAAATTATTGTTTTAACGGGTTTTGCGTTCGAAACGCAGATGCAACGTTATGACGAGTTGCGTTAAGATCCATTTGTACGATTGCAACAAGTTGGAACTGTTTTGGCGTTCAATCCGTTGCTGCAAACAGGTATAGAAAATGGATCGAGCGAGTCGAATGAATGGGAGTTTACATCGATGCAAGTATGCAGGATAAATCGAGCGTGGATGATGCAAGAGTTGTGAAAATTAGATGCTTAAGAATTTGAAATCATGTACTCTTTGATTTTTGAACTTCATAAATTTGATGTTTCGCATACGGTGCAAACTGTTTAAATATTTGAAATTATCAGGGAATATATATATATATATATAATATAAGAGATCATAAATATAATAAAAATTCTTCCTGTCAAATGTGATTTGAATAATAATAAAGAATTCGGGTGAAATAAAATGTTTTGAAATTTCATACGTAGAATTTTTGTGCTTTACAACTCGACAAATCGATTAAAATTTCAAAATTTTTAAAAATTCGATATTGGAATTTTTATTTTTTCCCTATCTTGAAATTTTTCCATGTTTCAAGTACAATGTCGTTATTAAGTATAAAATCGATTGACTTTACGTGTCGTGGGTGTGTTCTAAAGTAACGTTACATCGACGAAACGAAGCATAGCGTTCGGATTTTTGATGTTTGACAGGAACCCGAAGCGAAATTGGAACGTCGACCAAACAAACTGGAAATGAATTTACATGCTTCGCAAATAAAACACTGATTGACCGGTCGTTCAGACACGGATTGATCAGCGTTATTTAATTAACGGGGCTCGAATCGTGGGAATGGGACTTAACGCGACCTCCAACTCCACTGGCTGACGCCAGGGCTGTCGAGTAAAATCGATTTCGATGGCCAAAGATTCTACCGTTTCGTTTAAAAACTATACTCCGGTCAAATTTAAAAAATTAAATTAATCGAAATTAAGATTTCAACAAATCATTATTTGTTTTTACTGACAATATTACGTTTGCATTACTAAAATAAAACCTGTAATTTAATATTTAACGTTGACTATAAAATAAAAATTAGGATAACAACGCAAAGTGGAAAATTCCAAACGATTCTTATTTTATTGTTAAAAAATAGAAAAACATAAATAATGGAGAATAAAAAAAGCGAAGCCTTGAGAAACCACCCTCGCATCTGCTTCCATCCTATTTGGTTCGTGAAGAAAGAAAGCATCGAGCAAAAAATCAACATGGAGACATATGGAGAGAGAATGAAAAATACGAAAAACATAACCGAAAGGAAAAGAAATTTTTGCAATTGTCACGTAGAAATGGTATCGACGGGGGAAAAGTGCGTAAGGAAAATCGAGCTGCCGTATTAGAAAGAGAAAGGACGAGAAGGTGAAGACGTGACGCGGGCAAGCGAGAAAGAGAAAGAGCGAGAGAGAAAGAACACCGCGCGGCTCCCTCCTGAGATGACATCTCCCCGTGACCTTGGAACGGAGACTGACCTTGACCGTGTCAACCCCCACCAAGCCGGTCTAACGCGTCCCGGCTGCTCCCCCTCCACTGAATTGGCCACCCCACAGCACCCAGAGTCGCGTCGTATTACGCGAATGCGATGTTGCTCGGTGCTAGTGGTGCTGGCTGCTGCTGCTGCTGCGGCTGCGGGCATCGTTGCTGCATCGACCGGCCGCAGCACAGACTGCCAGCCCCCTCGTCTTTCACCCCTCGACTCCCTGGCAAACCCGTCATGACCCTCCCGTCCCACCCCTTGAATTGCCGCCAAGCAGCTCGCTGCCGGCGGATCGCGTCCCACCGCCCTTTTCATTCTGTATACCTATATAAACGTCTATCCGTGTTTGTGGTGAAAGTCGAGAGGAATTGTCGCGTAAATGATGTCCGCGAATACCCACCATGGAATATATATATATATATATATATATATATATATATATATATATATACGTGTATCATTTATCCTGGATGTTCATAGAGATTAGAGAAACTGTCACTGTGTAGGGAGTAGTGTATTTGATCGAGAATTTTGGTATTAGTTAGAAATTGCATCGCGTGATCCATCCGTTTGCAATGCTATCGTATGTTTTTTGAAAAGGTTCGCTACCCATATCAAGGATGCGCGAACATGAAGCGCACCGTACGGAAGGAAGGAAGGAAGGAAGGGACGATATTATACGTTTGGTCGTTTTTCAAACCTCCCCTGTTCGGTCCGCTTTCTATTTCGTACGATATTGAATATCTTGAATGAAACTATACTCGTTGAAGAGGTTTTGAATCAAAGTTTAGAATTATCGCGATAAGAACTCTTTGCAAATAAAAACGAAGTAGTTTCATCGCGGCAAAAGTTTTTAACGGATTTATAGTCACATGGAACGACGTACCGATTAGTCGCATTTTTCATAAGGAATATTTTCCGGAGCAAGTGAATATGTATGCAAGCGGGAGAAAAAAGGGGAAAAACATGCTTTTACCGCGGAGAAGTCAGTCTCCTTCCACTCTTCTATCATTTGAGCTGCTTCGAAACCGCTCTCAGCGTCCCGCCACTCTTTTTCCCGCCCCTTTGCTCCTTTCTCTTCCCTGCTAACCGAGATCCCATCTTTTCTCTCGCTTGCACACCAAGCTAGCCCCACTAACACCCATCCGCGTGGAACGCCGCTGTTCCAGAGGAACCCTTTCCCAGCGATAATGTAGGTGAAAATATAGGGTGACGCGATACAAGGCGTACTTCTTTTTTGCGAATTATTTTGCCATTTGAGAAGTATTGATTCGACGAAAAAGAATTTATTTTCAAGTTGTTCAAAATTTTTCGTTAAAAAATGTATAATTTCAAAGAAGACCGTCGATGTTTAGGATGATTAATAAAATTTTTTTTTATTTAGAAGAAAAAATTGTTTAATTCGTAAAATCATTATTATTAATTTTGGAATAATTTGGAAATATATAATGGATAATTTAATTGCTAAACATGAATTCTTTTTAACGAGAGATATTCATTTTTTAAATCTTGTGAAAATATAATACATTGTACAAGTGTATTAAGTATTCTTAACACAAAAAAAAAAAATTCCTTTTTTAAGCTTACATTTGGCACGTATGCTTTGGCATATGGTATCAATGACGCATAATTCTGGCACGCGTATCAATTTCTAAATGACCTTCAATGCATAAACTTCCTGTATTGATAAATAACAGTCTCATAAAAGTCAAAAGTATATATCACCATTTTAATTTTTTATTATAAATAAAAAAATTTAAATCATATTAAAAAAAAAATAAATTCTTAAAGAAAATATAAAAGTGCATATTAATGTTATTGTACAAAAACAAGTTAATAAATAGTAACGATAAGTGAATAAAAAGTAGCACGTAAATACAGTCCTTTTTAATTAACTTTTTAACGATCTTAATGAAAAGATTTCGATTTATGGAATCAATATTTACTAAAATATATTTGACAATAAATATGGGTGAAAGAAATATCGGTAACGAATCCTATATCAGAGTTCAAGGTGATAAAGAAGAATAAAGTTGCATTGTCACAAAGCATTGCCTTTCAAATTGAAAGAAATGTTAAACATGCTCGACCCTTGCGTCTTTTTTTTTAGAAAAAAAATCATATTGACAAACATTTTCTATTTTATCTTTATGTAGTACTACGCAGAAAATCATTATATTGAAATATTGAAAATTTAGAAAAAACAAAATAATAAATTTTTGACAAATATTTATATTAATATTAGATATTTGAATATTAATCAATCTTTTAATAATTAAATATATATTATATTATTAAATTGTCATGATTGGTTAATATGATTTTATATATATTGCTTTTTTTTTTAATTTAAATTTTAAATATCCCGCCATTGTAGAAGACAAGACGATTGATGAATGATTAGCATAATTTAGTATATTCCAAATATACTATATTATATGTAATATGTATGTCAATGAACAAATATTGAATTATAGACTTTATTCTTGTGCCAATTAATTAATCAATCAATTAAGTTTTCTAGAAATTTGTGTATAAAAATTAGTATTTAAATCAAACAGTCACGCCATGTGCTTCCCGGCAACTTCCGTCGAGAGAACAAATGTCGACAAAACGTTCTTTCTTTAATGGTTAAAAATTCGATAACAATGCAATGTATTTTATCCTAACAGTGATTATAAATAAACGAAAGTATAAAATGCGTTTCAGACTTACCCCTGTCAAACTTCTTCCCTTCTGGATCGATGTCTTTTACGTTGAAAATATCCTCGAACAGCACACCCGCCATTTTAGACACTTCTGATGTTGCTGCCCTCTAGTAGAGAATGTTAAATTTACCTCTGAAAATGTAATTTTAAATGACTGTAGTTCAAAAATGCATAATATTCGTAACTTAAAATTTATGAAATGCATATAGTATGAAATATATCGATGTACAATTTTTATTTCCTTTTCAAGGATAATATTTTTTTAAATGCTTATGTTGAAATAAAAGATTGATATTATTTTAAGACGTATATCTGAAAATATCTGAAATAGTTGATATTTTTATGATTATAGTCATAAATATTTTATTTTATGCAAAATATATTTTATTTTTTGAAATAATATTGGTAATTTTTTGAAATTTTTTATTGATAAAAGAATCATGATAGTGAATAATAAAGTAATTTTTTTGTATTTCTAGTAAAACATCAATACAATTAGGAAGTAATGTTGTTTATTAGATTTAAGACTCAGATAACCTTGAACTCGATTTGTAACAATTAAGAGGGAGCCACTATACAGGTTTACAGTTTTTACGCAGTAAAATTATCCTTTTACGCAGCTTAAGAGGGTCCTATCATGATATATGTATAGCAATAAGTCTCGACATTGATATAACGCGTTACGTAAAATTAGGCATTTCATAATGTTGCACAATCATCAGAAAATTTGCAAAAAATTAAATACGAAAGATTATACAAAAAGTATATCAAATACAACAAAAAACAATTTTATATTTGACAGATTTTTCTAATTTATTTTTACACTGAATATAATTTTAAATATATAATATACTATATTCTCTCATTTATAAACTGCAAAGTATATGTGCTTTTAAAAGATTTTCATTTTCAGAAAATATTCATAATATATTGAATATTTTAACGTGTAATATTTTACATTGTTGAATTATATAATTTATTATATAATTATCAGAAAAAATAAAATAATTTTACCTTTTTTAAATAATTTCTTTATAACCAATAAGATTTCAACAATTTTTTTGTTCCTTCGACTTAGAATAGAGGTCAACACAAATTGGGATGACAATGTAGCGTCATCTACCATGATTATTTGAAACAATATCTACCAAATAAAATATGGCGGTCCTATGGATGCTTCCACAAAGAGCAAATAAAAAGATAATTTATTTTTCTGATATTTTTCGTTATTTAATATGAGTGATGAAGAAGATGTTCTTCTTAACGAAGATAAAGATCAGGTAAATGTTTGTATTATTATATTTCTTTATTATTTTATGAACTGCATATAAATTAATTGCTCATATATAAATAGGTTATATTTATATTCATGAAAAAATAAAAAACATAATTAAAATTTAAATTCTATAAATGAATATGTTTTTATTAATTAGGATCAAATTAGGTCGGAACTTTCACAAATGAGTTTTGAAGATTTACAAAAACTCAAAGAAAAATTAGGTAGTAAAATATATAAAGAAACGTTGTTTGGTCCACGAAAAGTTAAAAAAATTAATTTCAAACGGGAAAATAAAAATAGACCTCGTGAAGAGTCTGCAAAAAAACCTGTTTCTCGATTCAGAGAAATAATACATGTGAAGAAAAATATTCCAAGAGATCCTCGATTTGATAGTTTGTGTGGTACATTTGATCAAAAGCGTTTCAAAAGAGCTTATGGATTTATTACAGAAATGAAAGAAAATGACCTAAAAGAATTGAGAAAGCAATTAAATGATACTAAGGATCCAAAAAAGATAAAAAAAATTAAATATCTTATTCAACGATTGGAAAATCAATTACACGAAGAGAAAAGAAAACAGGAGGAAGAAGAAAAGAAATATCAAGAAAAGAAAGAGCTTATTGAGATCATCAAACGTGGTGAAAAACCTGTATTTAAAAAGAAATGTAAGAAGATGTAAAAGATATAATACGATATAGTAAATATAATTTTACTTAATGTCTTAATATTAAAAAATTTTTTTTTCTGTTATAGCGGAAAAACGATTTTTGAATTTAGTTTCTCAATATGAGGAATTGAAAAATAGAGGTAAATTGAAAAAACATATTCAACGATTGCGTAAAAAAAATCTACATAGGGATAGACAAAAATTGACATCAGCCGAACTTGAATGAAAGAACACAAAAGTATTTGTGAAATTAAAATTTATACAAATGAAATATGATTGGAATAATTACAGATATATAAGCATAATAAATGCTACAACAGTTAGAATTGATTGTTTTTCATTCATCTAATCATCCTGCATCATAACTAATAATTTTGCGCTGAAAGTACTAATCAGGAAGATAGGATAAAGAGTGCTTTATTAATTATGTATTTTTTATTTAACATCAAAAGTAATGACACTTGGGTTGGACAATGTCTCTCGTTTCTTCCTTAATATAATTCACGTGTGAAAACAGAACTTACAGAATAATCAATATGAAAGGAATCGTCAATCAGAAGAGATAGTTTGGTAGAGCGGTGTACAATTTTTTTTCATTTATCTCTGAGCGTGTACGTGTGTATATTTCTCTCTATGTCGCATGTGTTTCACGGCATGTGTGGTGTGTATGTGTGTGAATGTGTATCATATATGCGGCGCTAAAACGAAAAACAGAAAAAGAGTATGAGACCCGCACGCAAAAGACGGTCCGTTTAAACCGACCATCTTCTTGTGGGTCATCGTTCATGCGCGATCCATTTGTCCGTCTGCAATTATTTAAAATATGTACAATATTAATAAAACATCATTCATTTTTTGTTTATATTTTAATCATTCAATGATTCTGTCGTGATGTGGCGGGCTGTGCAGGGGCGACGTTTCACAGAATTCTCGTGACACTGTTCTTCGTTATTATTTTATGCACTTTTTTACCTCTTCTTTTAATTCATTTCTTTTATTTTCAGATTTTTAGTTTTGATTCGAATGTTTCACTGCCAATTGTATTGTTCGATTAACGGCAACAGAAAAGCGAAGAATCCGTTATATTAAAAAACACACGTTCTCTCGCCCACATTCACGCGTTTCTTTTTCTCCCGCTCTTTTACGCCGATTCACGCGAAAAAACAGTTTTGCGACAATTGCATTATTTCTGACATTGATCGAAGTTATTCGTTTGCAGAACACGAAAAGATTTGCGACTTTGTGTGCCGAGGATTGTCTTTTCCTAAGAATCCGCGGATTTAGTAAAAGAGAGGAAAAAAAAAACGATGACGTCGCCGAAATGAAGAAATACAATATGGCCGCAAATCTATCCGCGTAACCGGAAACGTAGCGAAAATTAGGTAAGGGAAAAAAACACGGTTTCGCACGAAAAGGATCACTAAAGATGTACATATGTCTAAATATGACACGGTTTCAAGAAAAAAAACAAAAAAAGGAAAAAAACCAATGTATCACGCGTACAGAACGAAGCAAAAGCGGATTCTCTCATTTGTGTCCCGCTCAGTCCGCCGCAAGATATTGTGGTCTTAGACCGAATTTTTCCTCTTATCATCACTTTTCCTCGATTTTCTATTTTCTCTCTCTCGCTCTCGCGCTCTCTCTTTCTCTCTCCTTACTCTCGTCGTCGTCGTTATACTCTTCATATCTTCATCTTTGTTCTCTTTTTTTTTTTGTTCGCTTATACGTACTTTGTTTTTTTCTTCAACAACACGATCTAGACTAAACCATATATAATAATTACATCTAATAATATCTTATTGTAACATGTATTATATTATAATTATTATTATTATATTATTAATGTTTAAATTATTAGCCTAAAGTAAAGAGGCGCACGACGGCAAAGCATTTTTTGGGCTCCTACGCCCCCCGGGCACGGAACACCCTGTCGACAAACCACGGATCGTTCGATCCAGCATTTAACTCGGGAGCGATTTTATAGAAACAAATGGGCCAATGCATCATCCCCCCTCTCGTTTTATATATATTTATATATATATACCTTCCTATAACTTTTCTATCAGCATATCTTCTTTTTCTTAGATCATATTTCTCTTCTTTTATTCGCGTCCTATTTTGAAACACGGGGATCCGCCGAAGGCAATCTATTTTCCTTTTTTTTTTTTTCCCTCCATTTTGGTTCGATTTCGTTGTGACAGGAATGATCGATTTTTCTAATAACACACACACGGAGCTATCGGTATACACTATCCCGCAACGCGAAACCAAGAAACATTATGACAACGTAATTAACTGGCTTAATATTGAACAGCTCTTTGTTTTCCAACAGCTAGCACTGATGATTGATTTTTTTTTTTTTTCAACTGATTTGTCTTCTTCTTCCGCTTGCTGGAAGAAGAAAATTAGGGACGTTTTTTTTTTTTTAAATATTATCATTTTGTTTAATTTTTATTGGGGGTCTAATTCAAGTCCGAGTTCGACGAGCAACGCAACGGTACACTGCTGCCCTCTTTCCGTTTCTCTCCCTCACTTTTTCTTTCTTTTTCCTTTTAAAAAGTTGTCGGTTGGATTCGAATTGACGATCCATGTGTCTCAAAAACGATAAAGCTTCACCTGTTCCATCGAATTTCTCGATTGAATTCATATTTCAACATTATTTATGTTTATAAATGGGTTCAAATGATTCGACCAGCCTTTCGCGCGCACAACAGAGAAAAATCATCGGAAGGGCTGGAGGAAAATTGTAACCCTTGGAATATAATTTTTTATATTCGCGAATAAATCGAAATTCAATGGAATTGGCGAGTGAAGAACGTGTTACGCGTGTACGGCACCTCGAGAACACCTCGATTATTGAACACTTAGGGTAGTTTTGGGGCCAGGGCCGCCGAGTGAGCGTCACCCTTTGTCTACCTGAATCCTCGACCGGTCCATTCGTCTTGATTCGTGCGGAACAGTGGAACCAGAGAACGTGGGGTACCCATCGAGGCTGTTCGTTGATTTCCAATATCGTCGGAACCACATGGCGATGATAAACTTTGACAACGAGTTTGTCATTACCTACGCTCCGCCCCGGTTTTCCGCTTAAAACGAAGCGCCCTCTTCACCGACGTTGCCAGCGCATGCGCGCATGTACACACCGAAAAATCGCGAAAGCGAGCAACAAGGATTAAAACTGACGTAAGCAAAGAGAAACGAAAACAGATTTTTTTTGTATGCGTTTGTTTTTTCACATTTAAGAAACTCGAAACAAGCCCTGACATGATCGCACGTCTCGGATCGTCCCGGCCCGAAAAGTCGCGTGGCAGGTATTTTAAGTCACCTTCGTTTATCGTTTTTTTGTTTTACATTTTTTTTTTTTTTTGTGTTGTTGTTGGTGGTTTGTTGTTGCTCCTAAAAAAAATTCCAAAGGGCGTTGTTTCGATACTGTCACACACATACACACGACAGACCACGGGTTGGTGGTACAGGGCGTCCTGCGTTCGGGGGTCAATATGATTTATAGCGAGCTGTCCCGCTGGCGTTTTTAAACCTATGAAGAAACTAAGAGAATGAATTTATATCTTTTTTTTCCTTTACTTTTAGTTTCGCCTAAGTAAGAATGTTTTTTTTTTTTTTTCCATTTGTCTGTCTTATTTCTCATTTTCATTCTTCTGTGCTTCTCCTATGTCGTTACCATCCTCTACTAGCATTTTTAATATCCTGTTATCTCGACTATCGTAGCGCCTTCACCCAGGAAACTACAAGGCCCCGGAGCGGCGTAGCTATTTAAAATTCTCGCTCTTATTAATGTCTATTTATTTCCCGTTTTTCTTTTTCAATCAATAACTTCGTAATTCATTTATCCAGTTTTGTCAATAGTATTGTGGCACGCAGTTCATCTAATTCAACGGTTACCAAAACTGTGACCGCCGCTTTACCATTTTGTAGCGCGCAACTTAAATAACACATATATCTTCTTTATTCTTACTATTTCTGTCCTCTTCTTGTTTATCTAGTTTCCTTTGTATCTTTTCTTGGTAGTGATTCAATTGATAGGTACTCATCATACTGTCTGTTTGCCTTTATTCCCCGTGTTCGCCCCCGCGCATCTAATATTTTTTTCATTCTTTTCTTTACAGTTCCTTCCTGGCTTGTTCTTCCTTCGCGTAACGATTCTCACATAGAGATTCACAAACTACTAAAATATTTATACGATGCGAGTTCTGATCTCGATAGCTACTCAGATTTGATTTTAAAGATTCGAACCGAATTTACTTGTAATAAGAATAATAATGAGTACTGAATAACGCGTTTTCATTACTTTTGCATACTTATTTTTCTTATGCTCTTCTTTATTTAAATTTCTTATTTATTCTCTTTCTCTTTTATCCTCTCTCCCTCTTTGGCGCGTTGTGAATAACTTCTTTCTAGGGCGTGCCAATCTAGCGTACTGAATTTCTCGTTTTATTTTATTTTATTTTATTTTATTTTTCTTTAATTAACAATTAAGAAGTTTCTATTTAAGAATGTAGGTGTCACGAGACGTCTATATGTAAATACGTTTCTTTCATGTATGTCGATTGCGAATGATATTCTCGTTATTGATTTTTAAACTTCTGCATCAGTGTAACATTTATAATACCGCTCTTATTTATTTATTTATTTATTATTTTTTTTTATACCGTGACTACATTGCATTTTTTAATTTTTTTTTTTTTTTAAACTCTTAACAAGGGCGTGCCAATCTAGCGCAGTGATCTTTGCTCCTTTTACTTAACGGGATGCCTATATGAATATTTTTTTTTTTTTCTCTGATATCACAAGACGTCTACGGAATGCTCCACGATGCTAATTATCCGCTTTTTTTTTTTTTTTTTTTTCTAAAAGGTTCATCCATGTCGTACACCCGTCGACGTTCATACGGACGTGCGCGTTATCCGACGATTTGTCGCCACTCTTTGTATCCCTCGATTTCCAAAAAGATACACGGGTGTCCTCTGCCAATACTTGTACCTTCCTTTCACAGTTATCCTCATCTTCTTGGTGATACCGTCCTACGCCATATTTTTCCTCTCTTTTGATACTCGTGCTTAGGCCCTACTACAGACATCCTTTTTTTCTTTTTTTTTTTTTTCTTTTTTTTCCCTTACTCGTTCGATCGCCGATAATCCAATGGCAGCACCAACCCCTATAACCCTCGTGAATCGTATCAAACGTTGTGTGTACCCGGAAGCTCGAAGTCTTCCCGACGACGTTGCTCGTAGAACCCTTTTTTCTCTTCGTCGATCCCTTCGATGTTTCTCGAACGACAATCTCTGTTTAATGATACACCGGCACGCGCGTGCAAGCAACTCGCAGAGCCAGAACGACGAACGCATTTTGTTCTTTCTCATGCACATCGTTTTCTCGTCTCTCTTCCTATTTTATTTATTTATTTTTTTTTTTTTTCATTTTATATTTTGTTTTTCTTTTTTTTGTACTTCACACACCGTGTGTAACGAGAGTGCTCGTAAGCCACTTTTTCTACTCCCACGCGAAGCATTTTTTTTTTTTTATTTATATATATATATATTTTTTTTTAAATTTCTTCAATGAAACAAGACTGCAAGACACTCTATACTGTAATTATTATGGCGATGATCGTTCGACGATTCGGCTCGGCTGATGCGAATTGTCCCCATCTGAATATATCTCGTTATTATTTCGCGACAGTTAAACCCGAATAGCACGCCCCATGATAAAATATGTATACATGTGTGTGTGTCTCTGTGTGTGTGTGTGTATGTGTCTGTGTGTGTGTGTATATATAACGTGAGTGATTTTTTAACGTTTTCTTTTTTTTTTTTTATCCATTGTTCGGTTGTATCTCTTTTTTTTTTTTCTTTTTTTCAAGTTTTATTTCGTTTTTTTTTTTTTCTTTACTTAGTTTCTCGGTGTATATCTGCGTGGGTAATATGCATATTTCACTCTCTCTCTTTCTCTCATCATTCTCTCTGCATCTCTCGCTCTTGTAACTCTTGCGCGCGCGCTCTGCGTGTATGATTAAATTTTCCTTCGCGTCTAATAGTAAGTTTCTTGCTCGAGCCAGCCTCCTGGATTCCGGCGGAGGTAGAATCGTCTCGTCTCGTCGTAGATGAAGATGGCGAACATGAAGGGAAGGGCGGGCAACCACCAAACGAATCTGAAACACACCACCAATGTGATACCTGTTCCTTTCGTTATGATATTTTATATATATATATATTTAATTTCTTCTTTTATATCGAAGAATACGCGTTTACTGGAAGAGAAATTGTTTTTTTGTTCTCTTATGGAAGCAAGATTCGTCGAACAAAAAATAGACAGAGCTCACTTGAGAGGGAACATGCGGAGACCCTTGTCCATGCCGGGTGTGTAGCTTAGGAACGCGGCGAGGGCGGTCTCGAATATTAAACCAAAGTTGAGGGCCCAGTTTCTCATTCCTTGGTGGATGATGGAATTACGTCGCGTCTTACATACGATCAAATCGGCCCATTGAACGATAACGATCGAAACGAAGAAGGCTGTGTGGCAGGTAAATTCGAGCGTTTTACGATCCCTGTACGTCTGAAGAAAGGGAAGAGAAAAACATTGATGATGAGATACCATTTTTCTTCTTTTTCGTAGAAAAAAGTTAAACATTGGAGAACTTTCGTGGGGAAAATTTGTTCGAAAATTATTTTTCAAATCGAATGGGGGAATTAATTTACCCATTCCTGGCCGTAGCTGTCACGAAGATCGTTGATTGCCTTCGAGTCCCATTGTTTTCGAATGCCGAAGAGATGCAGCGGCAGGAATCCGTTCTCAGCCATGATCACGAAGTAGACGAAGAAACCGGCGGCTGCCTGGATCATACCGATCTGACCATACGCCATCGAAATAAGCCTGTGCATAGAGAATCGAATTTAGACGATTGTCGGAGGATGGATTTTGCGACGAGGTTCTGACTTTCAAGGAATTCTTTCCCATCTAGATCTTGAAAATTAAAAAAGAAGAAAACATTTAAAAAACAAAATATTCAAATAGAAATGCAAATTTCTATATTTAGCTAGAGACTATTTACGAGTTAGTCTATCAGGGAGAACGATCTAAAGAAGAAAGGATCTATCTAATTAGGATATTTAGCCGCTTTACTACTTTCATTAAAATATATATTTTTAAACATATTTTCTTTCTCAACTATTGGAAACTCTTTGAAAGTCAGACGAAGCACTGTATACGTGTATGCCACTAATCATCTAAGTTCGCCTCTAACAGCCTAAGGTGGTGTTAATAACTAAACTACGGAAGCCGTAGTCACCTAGGATTGAAATGCGGATTACTTACCGAATGTAGGCGGAAACACGATCGATTCTTGACACTGAGGCATGCCACACAAAGCACACACACATTTCACATTTCACTGGATGCATGGCCAAGCCTCACGGTGCACGATTTGGGGGGAAAAAAAAAAAAAAAAAAAATGATCGAGCAAAGAATACGTGCAAAGTGTACATGCAAAATTCGCTCGGTCGAACCGTGAGATTTGGCGTTAATTTAATTAGTAAACGTATCGAAGCAGCGACAAGTATCTTCATTAGTATCTGTGTGTTTTAATTGAATCGTGGAGTTGAACAATGGATTAATCGTTTCTAGAAATTTTTAAAAATTTATCGTTGGCGGACTATTATTATTATTGTTATACCTTCAACTCATTTCTCGTCCTTTGATTTTTCAACTGAATAGAAAATACCTTTTTCGAGTTATTACTTTAAAACTTCAAATTGATTAATTTTATTTGCATTAACTATTCTCGGTTAAAAAAGGCAGAGATTACTTCTCTTCCACGTGACTTTTCCATCAATCTCAATGTTTTCGAATTAATTATTTTAAATTGCTCTAAATTTTTTTTCAAACAGAAATGACCAACTCCACACTGATCGACTCCACAATAACCATAAGCGGCATTCCCGGCATGCAACAGGCCGCGCGTGTCACGCATTATCATCAGTCAGTTGTTAGCTTGGTAAGGCGTTGCAGATCGAGTAATAGTAGTATGATAATAATAGTTAAAAAAAAGAAAAAAAAAAAAAAAAAGAAAGAAAACTAAAAATCATATAGAATCGCGTGTAAAGCGCGCTGCCAATGGCTCGATACGAATCGGTAAGAATCAGGAGAATAGAGAAAACAGAGCGGGCGTAAGAAAAAGGCGTCGAAGACTATGGAAATAAAAATTACAAGCTGTTAGTGACCCACTATCTCTCGTTCGTATTATTACGGTTTCACGTGACAGCCTTGTAGCGTAATCGATTCGTTAATTTTTAGCTTAAACGCTGCTGCTCTCTATAATAAGGCCGTGCTGTATTTGTGTCATTAATTATTAATATTTGTATCGTTAAGTTAGTACAAATATATATCGCTAAGTTCAAAGCAGCTCAGCTGTTGCTCGCTCTTTTTTACTTTTTCCATTCGTTTTCTCTCTACTATTCTATATTTTCTTCTTTTTCTATCGTATCTTTTTTTCTTTTTTTCTAGTACACTTTCTAAGCTCCAGCTTTAGTATCGCACACATACGTAGTGCAAACGTTATAAAAATGTGTGGTTTGGAGAAAAAAAAATGAAAAAAAAATAAGCTGCTCGGACCGTAAACGGTCTTTCAATTAGGCGCAAGACGAATCTTAGGCGGTTAGTCTCGTTTCGAATCGTTTGGAATGTATATTTTTTTTTATTTTTTTTTCACTAAGTGTGGCTAAAAGCATTCGGCATTCCCAACATTGTTATTTTCCTAGATTATAGATACTTGCTTGTGCTATCAACTAATCAACTAGTTTTCCTAGAGACTTTGTGTTTCTTAAGCCTTTGAAGGCGTAGAGTGTCAACCGAGACTCTTTCAGAATTTTTTTCTTCTTTCTGTAATTTTCTTTATACACTTTTTTTTTCTTTTCATCGTATATAAATATGTATACGATATTTTTTTGAATTTCTTGTGACAAATCTCTCGTTCGGATATTTAATAATTTAGATTAGGGAAAAAAAAAAAAAAATTAAGATTAAAATTTTTCCAACTTAATTGATCTTTTTCAAATTATTCCAAGAAGAAATTGGTTCTCGATCAAATTGGATACTTGTTAACACACCACCGTGTTAAATTTTTCTGAAAACGATTTTTTACGATATTTTCTTTCCGTTTTGCTTTCCTTCTTTCGAACGGAGTGCAGACGAAAGTGCACACAATAAAAACGATATAAAAAAGAAGAACACTTCATCATTGTCGCGTGCAGTAATAAACAAAATAAAGATCAAGCGAGTGACCATCGAGACAATGAGAGATCTGTAGTTCAGAAAACAAAATGTACGATTCCGACATTTCAGTAGACACTCTGTCAATGAAGTGTAACAATCATGTGTCGTGTGTGTGTGCGCGTACGTGTGCGTGCACGCACACGTACGCGTCGAGTACGATGCGCGAAATAGATCGAATATGACGTACGATTGATTCGGCAAAATTTTCATTATTCAATAATTTGAACAATAGTTTCGAAATAAATATGGATAACCATTAATCTGAGAACGTGAACTGTTTAAAAATTCGTCAGAGATGTTCCATGCGAAGAATCACTTATTAAATAATAGAAAATCATTAGCTAATCTTAATTTATTAGAGAATTCAATAATGTTTAAATAAAAATATTCAATTAAAAACTGACGAGTTTTTAAGATTGTCATTCTTAAAAATAACATAGAAAATCAAAGTTCCACGATTTATCTCGGACATCCCCAATAAAAATTCTAAAATCGCTTTTTTAAAAATTTCCAATCGACGTCTCGTCCAAATAAAAAAAGTTAAAAAAAAAAAAAAAAAAGAACAAACTACGTCTCCCAAAATAATCATTAAGAAATCATTCGATCATTTCCAATCCGCATCATATCGGATCGATGGAAAATTTGCATCTTAACATTTTCATATAATAAATTCATTTCACGATTGAAAAATATTCTTAATTCTAAATTAAATTCATACTTGGCCAATTTTAAATTATCACGTAAGTAAAAACCAATAGATAAAAAATCGCTACAAATTATAACGATATACATATTGCACCAAATTAATCTATCTTTCCGTTCACGAAACCGATATCACTTTTCCACCGATCCAATGTGTATACGTACTCTCTGTATAAGTGTGTCACGCTTGTCTCTATGTACGTTGCGTGTACGTGTCGTGTTATTAACGTGTCATGGCGTCTGCAGCATGGATGTGAGTGCATGGAATTTTTCTGCTAGGTAGTAGTAGTAGTAGTAGTAGTATATATTGGTTTCTCTGGTGGGTAGTTGGGAGACCCACCTTCGGTTGACAAGATTGTCTCTGTAAGGATCGCGGGGCTGCCGTTTCATAATGTCCGACTCCGGTGCCTCGTAAGCTAGCGAGATGGCCGGCACCTGCCATCCACCATTGATTAGAAAAAAAATACGTGTACCAGGCACCCCGTACACCGTACAAGATAGTATAGATAATAATATATATATATATATGTACATGTATGCATATTTACATTATATTTACAAGATTTAAATTGTGCGCCGGTGCATTCAAAAGAGTCAGGAATCGTCACGTGACCTGGATTGGAACAAACATGGCCGACCAGAGAAAGAGATATATATATAGGTTAGAATCTTCTTTTATCTTTGGATTTTCCATTTTGGCCCCTTCTTTTCACGTTTCATCCAAAAGAAAATTAATGAGAAATCGAGGAACTTTTCTTTTGGAGGAAAATACGGTAACTGAATATTGTTTAATATTCGTACAATTATCGTATAATTTTATCTATTCATTTTTTCCACGGGAGAATTGTGAAGAAATTTTATCAATCATCGCGAAATTTACCAGATCTGATTAATCTGTATTATTATAAAAATATTGATAATGTTATTATTATTTCAGTTTCTTTTTTTCCAAATTCCCTACTCTTTCGTGCACCCCGAGTAAAATTCAAGCTTCATTTTTGTTAGTATCTTCAGGCACGTGATCCCTCGACGCACAGAGAGACTGATTTGTTAAAAAAATTCGCTTTTAAATTTTTAAATATTTTATACATGGAAAGATAATTTAAACGTAGTTTAATCTTTAAAAAAAACGGACGATTTCAATTCGAAAGACGATCAGTTTTTCAAAAAGAATGATAAGGACAGGCTCTCTAACGCACGAGGGATCGACAAACAACCTTGTTCCTCCCCTGTTATCATATAGAAATGCAGATCGGGTCGGGTTGAGGGTCGAGGCGACGATTAGCAAGAAATTTTCGTTCGGTAAAAAAGGTAGGTATTCTCATAATAATATAAAAAATATATATATATTCTTGTTCGGCGGTCGTTAGAAAGTTGCCAGTCGCAGAAGTGGTAGAAGGCAGCGGCGGTAGGCACAGCGCATTACAGAATAAAATGTGAGAGGACTGTAAAGAATAAAAAACTGCAAAGAAGAAATCATGACGCCTAAAAAAATGTACAAAGTGTGCTATATCTTTTTTTCTTTTTTTTTTTCCTTTTTTTTTTTTTTTTTTTTTCTTCTTGAGAGAGTCGACTTTTAATGTCGTTCGTCCCGATTCCATATTTTTTTTTTTTTTTATCTTTCTCATGATAACATTCTCTTCACTTTCGTATATTATTTTTTGCATCAGTACGATATATTTTTTTTTTCCCCTCAATGTCCGTTTTGCTTTTTTCAGTTCCGTTACGTTCGTTGAAGTATGCGTCTTATGCATGGATCATTACTCGTGATGGAAAGTAAAAAAAAAAAAAAAAAAAAAATAAAATAAAATAAAATACTAGGTAAATATATAGGTTGAACAATGATATATAAAATACAGAAGTAGCAGCGGCACAGCTGTGTGAAAAAAAAAATATATATATATATATATGTATATATAAAAGATAGTAATGATAGTATAAAAAATTCCCGTAGCTACTTTTTTAATGATAGTAATAATAGTAATAATAGTAAATACTAGTTAACTAGTAGTAAATATGCTGGTGGTGTGTGATCACGGTGGCGTAAAATAATAATAAATAATAAAAAAAAAAAAAAAAAAAAAGAAAAATAGTCGTAACAAGAGAAGAGAATAGTGTGTTTAAGGTGAACAATCATGAGAAAGGATCAATATATCGAGAGATAATGTGGATAATGATATCGATCATGATGATGATAATGATGATGATCAGAGAAAGGGGGTCAACGATAATTGCTAATAATACCGATGATAACGATGACAGTGATGATGATAGATTAATAACGATAATAATGATAATTATCAAGGGGATGAATAAATATGCAATATATATAGATATATAGATAATATATAATAACGACTGATCTATATAGACGGTTATATACAAATTAGAATTATTTAGAGATTCAACTAATTGCTCTCAGAAGCGATCTCTATAATTAAACTTTCTCATAATATCTTAACACGTTTTATAACGTAACTTTCTTTTTTTTTAAATAAAATTGCAATATACTTTACGATTAAATCGAGAATCGTCAAGAAATAATAATTGCAAGTTGGCAAAATTATTTTTCGAATTTCGTTACCATACTTTATTCGAATTTAAACGTGTTAAAACTTATTGGAGACTTAGAGGTCGCTTCTTTCAACGAGACTCATCGACTATTAAAAGTATCGATTAAGTTCGTGATTTGATTAAAAAAAAATATCGAGTTTTTTCAAAAGACACAATCCATGGAGAACGATTACAACGAAACTGTTCTGCATCGGTCCACGCGATTCAACCGATTCTATATATATTTTTTTATACGTGTGCTTTCTCCGTGTAAACTTGTTCACCTTCTGTCACGTATGATGTCCGTTTTTGATTCGAGATCGAACAAACAAAAATAAATCACAAGCATTCTTTAGAATTAATTAATTTATTATGTGAATATATGTATATATATATATATATATATATATATATATATATATATATGTGAATGTTCGAGAACCATCGTCCTTGTAAAAAATAATATTAATCGATTAATTGGAAAAAAAGGAATATGATACATCAGGTTATTGGATGAAGCAGCAATAAGAAAAAAAAAAAAAAAAGAAAAATGAACAAGGAAAAAAAATGAAGAGGAAAAAAAAAAACGATTGAGATCCTTGAGTTTTCAACGAGGCAGAGCAACGACAAACTTGGCTTGTTGCGTAAAAGGCAGCCAGAGATAATGAAGGAAGAGATACACAAGACGATAAGGTTAAAAATACTTGAAAGAAATGCTAAAAAAAAAAAAAAAAAAAAAGAAAAAAAATATCAATGGCGTAATAAAATTGAAAAAAATACACGAAATAAAGTGAATCTCGCTAAATATGAAAATAATGCGATGATAATGATGGTGTCGTATCGGAAGTCAACGATCGGTGGAAAGTCATTTTCTATTTATCCGAATTGTGAACGATCCGAAGGAAAAATATATATATATATATATGAAAATCGAGGAGAGATGAAAATCTACATTTAGGGACCTCGATACGTCATCATTGATGGAATTACTTTTTTTTTTTTTAAAAGTCAAAGAAGTGCGATGAAAACGAGGAGGGATAAAAAAAAAAAAAAAAAAGAAGAAGAAGAAGAAGAGCTTGATGAAGGGCCAACATGGCGGATGGTCGACGGTGGCGACACAAGTTTTGAAACAAGAATAAGAGGGACAAGAATAATATCGGAGAAAAAGCCGAGCTTGGAAAAAAACGAAGTAGAGAAATAGATTCAATAGAGAAATAGAGAGAAGAGATATAGATATAGATAGATAAAGAGAAAGAGAGTGATCGGCTTACCTTTGGCATTTAACGAAATGACACACTAATTACTAGCGAAGATCATCTTTATGGAAGCGACTGTTTGACTGGCAATTACAATATCTTTCTTTTCTTTCCGTGTTCGTTCGAAAGAAGAGGAAATATCATCGAAAAGAGGAAGTTGCTCGATTGCTCGTTCCACGATTGTTTATTTAAAAAAAATTTCTTCGATTTTTTTCTTTTCTTTTTTTTTTTTAAATATATTTCATATTTAATTTTTGACACATGATTTTTCGTAATCCGTTCCACGCATTTATTTTCTTTTTAAAGAGATTCTTTTGTAAAAATATTTTTTTTTTATAAAATACACAATGGAATATCCAATGGATAATCAAATGAATAAATTTGTGACGTTTCTGGTGAAACTTCTGGTTTGATCGAAAAATCGACATACACGGCTAGTCGTGGACGAGCAAACGTCATCGATCAAGATTTACAATCCATCTTTAGAGCAAATATTCGACCAGGCTCTCGAAACAAGAGAGGATAACGGAAAAAGAGTGAGAGAAAGAGAGAAAGAGAGAAAGAGAGGGAGAGAGAAAGAGAGAAAGATAAAGAAACAGAGAGATAGAATATATTAAAAGTTGAGATAATAAAGCTCTAAAGTGTGTAATACCCAATTATCAAAATGCCCTGAAGTGTTATACCTTCGTGCACCATTCTCCGTTACCTTGTTAGATCATCGATCATTTATCATCCCCTAGCGTGTCTGAGTCCCTTGACCAAAAGGCATCGAACAAATTAAACCCACAGCCTTTGCCGTTCGACCAACAAACGCTTACAAAGCGAAACAGAAGTGATAGAAAAAGAAATAGAGGAATGAATGTATATACATATATATCAAACAAACAAAAAAAAAAAAAAAAAAGTTGAACAGAAACCATATTGTATAATATATATATATATCGGAATTTTATCTTTTTTTTTTTTTTTTTTTTTTTAAATTCGCATTTTCGAGAAGCTTCAGCGAAAGCTTTCCTTTCTCTTATGATAAGGAAAAAAGCGTATCGATCGTTTGGACAGTTGTTCAAATACGAGACAAGATTTCTATTTATCCATATTTTACATCCGATCTCTTTAATGCGATGCGTCAGTTGAAAAGTGGCATTCACTCGGACTAGGACTAGTACTAGTAACTGTTAATCGTTCACGTCTCGTTAGCACGTTAAAGTTTCGTTTTTCAAACAAACACGATGGACGACGTCGTATCATCAATTCGATCAAAACAACATTTTTCGAAAGAAAAGAAAAGAAAAAAAAAAGAGAGAGAAATAAAAAGCACGGAGGGGGGGGGGGGAAAGATACAACATCCAACAATTTTTACACACGGACGAAATCAGGCTAGGGATTAATTTGTACACGAGAGAGAAAGAAAGAGAGACAGAGAGAGAGATAGAGAAAGAGATAGTTAGAAAGATAGAGGAAGAGAGAGAGAGAGATATATATATATAGAGAGAGAGAAATTCGTTGTCACCTCGTTACCACAGTTACCACGAAGGTCTCTGCCTGTGACGAGACAACGAGTATATTTTCTTTTTAACGATCTTGCAGAATATTGAGAAACGTGTCGTGAAAAATCTCTGTGCCTGTTATATGTATCCCTTTTGTTTTAATTTTTTTTTTTTTTTTTTTTCTTTTTTTCGTCTTAAAGTACTTCGAGAACGAGTATATACGAGACAGAACGAACTAGCTACTGTACAATAACCATAGGAATAAGTAAGAAGTGTATACGACCAATAGACAGGTAATGGAGATCTTTGTGATCTTTCGTGATTCCTGATACTGTCGATTGCACACAAATATATTTCTTTCGATTCTTTTTTTTTTTTTTTTTTTTTAGATCTACGTTCTTACGTTATTACATGATTACTAAAAAAAAAAAAAAAAAAAAAATAACAACGATAGAAACTTGTTAGTAAATATCTAATATATCTAACTTCATCAGAAAGAAGGGAAAACTTCAAGAATCAAGAGAGATCACGTGTCACCAATTACGCTTTCTGACCATAAAAAGTCGATCATGGTGTAAAGTAGTAATAGTATTTGTATAGTAGTTGCAGTAGTAGTAGTAGTAGTAGTAGTAGCAGTAGTAGTAGTAGTAGTAGTAGCAGTAACGGTAGCAGTAGTAAGTATAGTAGAGTATCTTTCTTTTTTTTTCTTTTTTCTTTTTTTTTTCTTTTGTATCTTTTTTGGTCAAGATTCGGTTTATGTTTGTTGATGTGTTACCTTTCGTTAACTAGCTTGTCAGTGAAGGGGTTTCGTGGATGTCGCTTCATAATATCGCTCTCTGCCTCCTCGTAGGCAAGTGAGATGGCTGGCACCTGACGTCACATTATCAATCAAGGCTCAAGTAACAACGCCAACAGTTAGAACATGATGATGAGTATCGTTTTCTCGCTGACCCGCGATACAAGGATGCTGATTAATTTCCAATTTCCATTTCGGGCTGAAGAAATGGTGAATCGATGAGAGAAGAAGCGGAAAAATTGCAAAGGAAGAATTTCTATTCTTCTTCTGGTGAAAGAAAGGTCTGTTCGTTGAAATTGAATCAGCATTCTTGCGACCAGTGAGTATAATATGATGAGAAACGCAGAAAAGGTAAGCAAAAAATCAAAACTGAGAGAACTAAATCGATCGGAGCAACGAGGCGGGATGGTGTCGAGGGATGAAGGGATTCGTGTGGATCTTTCGTGTCGATCATCGTTTCGACGATCCTTCCAAATTCCGTCCAATTCTCTTCTTCAAACAATTGACATATAACCGCGTAAAATCGTGAAATCGAAGCTGGAAGAAATGTAATTACATCTGAAATCACGAGTATTCTCATTCTAATTCGAGATCCGGAACAATCGCTATAAAAAATAAATATATATTCTTCTTAAACGAAAAAAACAACTTTTTCAAGATAATAAGAAACGAAAGGAAACGTAGAAAAAGGAAAAAACGGATCTCGATCAGGAGGAGGATCCTCGCGTTGATAGAAGATTAAATGTAAAAAATTATCTCCTTTAATTCTTCCCATAATCTGTTCCCACGCAAAGGACGCATCACCACCTAATGGCCACCTAAATAAAGGTTAATTAAAAAAGAGTTACAACAAATTCGTGATGAGACTAGCTTTTCCAATCGTGCCTCCTACAGGTCTGAGGATCTGGCGTACTGCGATTACCCAGGGGAGCTCTATCTAAACAACAATTGTGCTTCGAAAAGCTATATCTTTTCCTCGAAGGGAAAGAGAAACCTTTCGTTGACGAGGTTGTCACGGTACGGATCACGAGGCCTTCTCTTCATTATATCCGACTCGGCATGCTCGTACGCCAACGAAATAGCCGGCACCTGCCAATCATGGTGTTTTAAACGGTACAATAATCGAACATCCAGCCCCGAACGAACATCGCTGAAAATCTTGGAAATCTTATCCTCGTTCGAGATGTCTCGAATCGGCTTGAAAAAAAAAACAAGAAAAAAAAAAAAAAAATACCGATCGAAACGCTCGAAAAACTGTGGTTGGAGGAGCGTGTGTTCGAGGATGAATTCGATTTCGCGAGACGATTCGAAGAAATTTGGGGTCGCGTCTCGGCCGTGGCCGGGGGATGGAGGCGCGATCGAGACGCGATTTGAAAAAAGGCGGAGGAAGATGTCCATGAACCACTCACCATGTCTGTTCCCAGATCGATGCAGAGGATGGTGACGGTGCCGAGGGGCAGGGGGATGTCGCAAAGGATGAACGCCAGGAAGGGTGAGATCTCGGGGATGTTCGAGGTGAGGGTGTACGCGATGGATTTCTTCAAGTTGTCGAAGATCAACCGGCCCTCCTCGACACCGGTCACGATCGAGGCGAAGTTGTCGTCGAGCAGGATCATGTCGGCCGCCTGCTTGGACACGTCCGAGCCAGCTATACCCATTGCCACCCCGATGTCTGCCTTCTTCAACGCGGGGGAGTCGTTCACACCGTCGCCTGGAAACAAACGAGACCGAACAACCAATGTAATCGCGCTTTCGAATACTTTTGCACCAGTTCGAACCAGTTCGAACCAGTTAGAAAGAGTTAGGAACCAGTTCGAACCAGTTACGAACCAATTACGAAAAATACGTAACACGAGGATTGATAAATTGGAATTGAAGCAAATTGTAAGAAGTTGAAAGGAGCGAGATTCTCGTTCAACGAGCGGAGAATAAGGCGAGACGATTAAACGTACCGGTCACAGCGACGATAGCACCCATTCGCTGGCAGCCTTCGACGATGATGAGCTTCTGCTGAGGCGAGGTACGGGCGAACACAATTTCGGTGTGGTACCTGAGGATCTCGTCCAGTTGGTCGGAGTTCAGTTCCCTGAGTTCGGTTCCGTGGATGACGGCGGCTTTGGCCTCGCGAGGATTGACTTCGGATACGGGGATATTCAACCGTTGAGCAATGTCCTCGACGGTCTCGTTACCTGATCGCAAACGTCAATTTTCAATCCAATCTCCTTCTTGGAAGCAAAAAAAAAATCTCGATCTACCTAACCAAATCTAAATCTTTTCATCCCCCTGATAGGGGGATAAGTCAGGCAAAATACGGACAAGCTACTATTACTACTACATGATTGAGATCGGGACAGGAACAGACCTTCAGAGATGATGCCGACAGATTTGGCAATGGCTTTGGCAGTGATCGGATGGTCACCGGTTACCATGATGACCTTGATGCCGGCTGAACGGCACTTGGCGACCGCGTCGGGCACCGCAGCCCTGGGCGGGTCGATCATAGACATGAGGCCCACAAAGCGGAGTCCGTCCACCGGGAAGTTCGGGTCGTCGCAGTTGAACTTGAAGCCGATCGGGAATTTGTCGGACGGCAGTATGTAGTCGCAGAAACCGAGCACGCGTTCACCGAGGCCGCCAAGCTCGAGGTAAGCGTTGTTGAACGCCTCCTTCATCTCCTCGTCGAGCACCTTCTCCTTGCCACCGATGAATATCGTGGAGCAACGATCGAGAATCCTCTCCGGGGCGCCCTTCATCACGAGCAGGTGCCTCGGGTCGTCCGGATTGTCCGACTCGTGGATAGAGACCTGGTACTTGTTGGTCGAGTTGAACGGGATCTCGCACACTTTCTTGTTACGCTTCCTTATCCCCATCACGTCGCCCAGGGCCAGCTCCATGCACTTCAACAGTGCGGCCTCGGACGCGTCCCCGTTCACCTCCCTCTTCAGGATAGGCTTGTCCTCCTGGCCCGCCTTGAACTCGGCACGGTTGCACAGCGTCGCGATCTTTGCCAACGCCTTGAAGCCGGGGCTCGTGCGGTCGTATTGCAATCCCGATTGATCCTCGGTCGTGTCCGCCTCGATGATCTGATTGTCGAACCACATGTGGGCAACGGTCATACGATTCTGGGTGAGGGTGCCCGTCTTGTCCGAGCAGATGGTCGACGTGGAGCCCAACGTCTCCACGGCCTCGAGATTCTTCACCAGGCAATTCTTGGACGCCATCCGTTTGGCGGTCAACGTGAGGCAGACGGTGACGGTCGCGAGCAAACCCTCCGGCACGTTGGCGACGATGATCCCGATCAGGAAGATGACTGCGTCGAGCCAGTGGTAACCGAGGATGAAGGCTATGATGAAGAAGGTAACACCGAGGAATACGGCAACCCCCGTGATCAGGTGTATGAAATGATGAATCTCCTTAGCGATCGGCGTTTCACCAGTATCAAGGCCGGATGCTAGACCAGCAATCCTTCCCATCACTGTCTGATCGCCACAGCAGATCACCACTCCTTTCGCGGTTCCCTCGACGGCGTTCGTCGAGAAGAAGGCGAGATTCTTCGTCTCCAACGGGTTCTCGTTCGTGAACTCCGGCGATCTCGATTGGGGCTCCGACTCGCCCGTCAACGAGCTGTTGTCCACCTTGAATCCCCTCGACTCGATGATCCGGATGTCGGCCGGTATACGATCCCCGAACTTTACCTCGACCACGTCGCCGAGCACCAAGTCCTCGGCCTTCAACGTCAGTTTCTCGCCTTCCCTGATCACGATCGCGATTTGGGGTACCATGTTCTTGAACGATTCCATTATCTTGCTCGACTTGCTCTCCTGGTAATACGAGAATATACCCGTCACTATTACGACCGCCGCCAACACGATGCCCAGGTACAGATTGTCGTCGTTCGGGTCCTCGCTCGTCGACGCTTGGATCGAGTACGCGATGAAGCAGAGGATCGCCCCGATCCACAACAGCAACGCGAAACCGCCGAACAGATTTTTACAGAATTTCACCCATTCCGGTGTTTGTTTCGGCGGTGTAAGCGAGTTTGGACCGTCCCTCTCCAGATTCTCTTTTGCCTTCGCGTGGCTGAGGCCCTAAAACATTATCGTCGACCATTAAAATTATTATCGTCTCTCTCGCGAAAAATTTTCACCATCGATCCTGATATTCGGATCGAGAACAACAGGAGGAGGAGGAGGAGGAGGAGGAATGAAAACGCGTCCCACGATTATCGGCTTCGCTAAATAAGGGACGTACATCAGGAATTTCGTGTCAGCGATGATACTCGAGAGAGCTTTAAATAACTCGATCGATCGTGGGACAAAGAGAGAAGGAATGAAAGAGAGAGAGAGAGAGAGAGATTTGTTCGGCTCGACGGTGATCAATTATTGTTCTAAAAATGGGGGATTTTTTATATATATTCTTTCTCTTTCTCTTGTATTATTTGGAAAGGAAATGGATGGAAATCGTTAGTCCTCCTGCTCCTCTTTTCTCTTCGTCAAACCCGACTTACGTTTTCGGGGTGCGTCTGAAACCTTTGATACAGTTCCTCGGGTGTAATTTTGTGGAAGTCAATGTCCAACTCCTGTTTCAGGTCCTCTAAATTGTCCGTCCTCCGCTTTGGATTCTTCCGCCGCGACTGTTTCGTAAAAAACAAGAAGAATGTTATTAGAAATCGAAATCGAGAGATTTTGATGTATCGAAGAATTTATGGAATATATGGAATATATGAAGGAATTAATCGTCGACAGCGATTAAAAAAAGCGAAAAATTCAAGAATTTTCAAGTATCCATATCCTCCTTCGAGAATGTTATGATAAAAAAAAAAAAAAAAAAAATATTCAACATTTTTTCCCCAACATTTCAATCATCTATAATTATATTATCGTATTAAAGGAAAAGTTTTATTATTAAATGTAATATACAAGGGTCAAGAACGTGATGTTAGATCAACGTTACTCCATAAAAATTACCTTCCACCCTGATACCACATTTTACGTAATTAAAAGACCTCGGAGACCTCGATTAATCGCAAGAATATTAATCACGTGGAATTGTCGAGAGACTTGATTAATCAATCACCTTTAAATATACCAATTTTGAATACATCCAAAAGCAGTCGAAATCCCAAACGTAATAACGAAATAATACACACAATACTTTGTAAAACGTGTCAGTAATTAGTGTCATTACGAGTGTGACCAATACTTCGTATTAGTCATATATATTGTGCGAAAGAAATAGTACACGTGTTAGTACCGACCACCAAAAAGAAAGAAAGAAAGAAAGAAAGAAAGAAAAATATAATATAAAAATGTGACAAAGATAGTAGAAAGAATATATCGTAAAAATGAAGAAAGACTTATCCTGAAGAAACAGAATATATCGTGATATCGCAGTAATAATATAATACTTTCGCAGTTGGTAATTATGGAAGAAAGAATTGAGAAAGATCTTCGAAAAAAATGTATTATCCGAACGAGATATTTTATCATACGAAAAAATATGCATAGATCGTAACATGACACGATATGATAGTTCGTGAAACGTGTTAGTAATTCAACGTCACACCGAATACGAGTACTACGCGTTGTGCAGAAGAATAACACCGATCACTGAAAAATAGAACGTTCCTCTTGGTCGAAAGGAAGAAGATTGACAAAAGTGTCAATGGTTAAAAAAAAAAGAGCACGTAAAGTGGTATTTTTAGAGGGAATTCCGAATGGAGGGATATTATCTAGGGGGAATCTGCCTTGATTGTTAGAGCGAAATGAGCGAAAAGTGGTTAGTCGAGAGAGAGAGAGAGAGAGAGAGAAAGGTTGATTCTCCGCGGGTGGAAAGAGAATGATTGCAGAAGAGATTCGAGGACGGAGAAAATATGTCGTCGATGAAGCAAGCCCCGAGAAGAGAGAAGAGAATTGCGAGAAATAAGAAATGGAGAGAGCCACAGCGGACCGGAAGTACCGCTGTGAATACCTTGTACATCCCGTCGGCCGTTTTGTTGTCGTCGCGAATTTTTGGTAACGTTGCGACCCTGTACGAGTCTGAGCGGCCATGCTGTAAAAAATGAGATGATAAAAAAAACATGAGATGAGATATACATAAAAAAAAAAAAAAATAAAATACACACACACAGATAAAAATAATACAAAATAAATAATAGAATAATGGTTGGTGTTTGTAAATTAAATTAAAAAAAATAAATCCTGGTGATTCGATAATGCTGTTTGTGATAATGCAACCATTTGAAATTCGCATTGTTCGTTTCGTCTCTTTTTTCAAAGATATTTCACGAGATGGAAATATTTTCATCGTTAAAATACGCATTTTAAGGATATTCTTCTATATTCCTTGAAATTGGAAAAAATTATACACACACACACACACACACACTTTAAAATTATAAATTTTAGGAATCTTTTGGATTTTTCCATTTAATTCTCTTCAAAGATATCAACATTTTCTAGTTTACACGTTTCTTTGAAATCGCAAATCGTGTTCTAAGAAAAATTTCTTGAAGGAAGTGAAAAAAAGGTTTGGAAAAAATAGAAAAATTCGTAATTTCACGAGCTTTATTCCGTTAGCCTTCCATCCATTTTCGCCACGCATATTGCCACGCAGTGTATACCTTGGAGCAATATTGTCGAAAAAAACAAACTTTACGATTTTCGATACGCATTCGCGTTCGGCCGGCCACGTGTTGTTAGAATCGGTTATGAAAATACAGAGAAGACGTACGAAATTAAATTTCGGGAAACGTGGGCAGCGCGCTGGCCAACAGATTCAGCCTAATTTTCGACAGTGTCCTCGATTCGTTCGCGTTTGGATAAACCGATCGCTTCCGGTTCGAAGGCGTTTTCCGCTGAAAATTGCTCCATCTCGTACACGGATCCTTGAAAACGGATTTCCCCCTCCTGAAATTAATCATCGTTCTCCATTGTGAAGGGGAACCCTCCTATTCATCTTCCTCCTCTTTTTCAGAATTTATCGAATTACCTTACAATCTAATTTTGAGAAAATTATATGTCAGAAAGGAAAATGTTAAAATGTCGAGTATATAAAGTATGGATCTGTGTTAAAATTTATTATTATTATTTTTTATTAATATATTTATTATCGGGCGTAATGAGAAGGGGAATTATCTTTCTCCTCTTTCTCAGAATTTATCGAATCACTTTAGAATCTAATTTTAGATCTAATTTGAGAAAATTACACATCAAAAAAGAAAATGTTAAATTTCGAGTAAAATAAAGTATGGATTAGTGTTAAAATTTATTATTATACGTAACGAGAAGAAGAATCATTTTCCTCTTCTTTTCCAGAATTTCAAATTACCTTAGAATCTAATTTTGATCTAATTTTGGAAAATTATACATCAGAAAAGAAAATGTTAAATTTCGAGTATATAAAATACAGATCAATGTTAAAATTTATTATTGTGCATAATGAGAAGGTATTCATCTTCCTCCTCTTTTCCAGAATTTACGAAATATCTTAGAATCTATAATTTTGATCTAATTTTAAGGAGAAGAAGAATCATTTTCCTCTTCTTCTCCAGAATTTACAAATTACCTTAGAATCTAATTTCGATCTAATTTTGAAAAATTATATATCAAAGAAGAAAATGTTAAATTTCGAGTATATAAAGTATGGATCACTGTTAAAATTTATTATTGTGAAACGGGGAACCGTATTCATCTTCCTCCTCTTTTTCAAAATTTACCGAATTCACCTTAGAATCTAATTTTGAAAAAATTATATGAAAAATGAAAATGTTAAATTTCGAGTATATAAAATATGTTAAAATTTAATATTGCGCGTAATGAGAAAAGAAAAAAAAGGTATTCTTATTTATTCGATCGAACAACGATTCTATCGCGCAATATAACGATAAAACGATTGAAATTATAATTACACAATTACGCCAAATTAAATTAGTTGAAACGGTTCACGCGGTTAAATAACACATTTGGAATATAAAGTAGTGAAATAAAATTAATAAAATTAAACGGAGGAAACGAAAAAAAAAAAAAAAAAAAAACGAAACTTGTTGTTATTCTCATTCCCCTTCTTTACCCATCTCGTATCAATTTATCGAACAATCACGGTTGTTTGCACGCATCTCTCGAGAATTTAAATTAAAAGCGGTGGCTGCGCGACTACTCGAGGGGGAAAACGAGAGGGAATATTCAAGAAACTACGCTCGAGATGGGCTAGCACGGTCTCCGTCGTGAGAAGCAGACCGTAATCTCGTTTACTCGTGAATGTCTGAACGCATACGAATGACGTACTAACGCAACGATAAAATCTCTGAAAGGTAAAGCGCGTGGTGAGTGAGGGAGATTCGAGGAAGTTGACGAGACTCGAGAAGGGTCGCGCCACACCCCTTCGATAAAAAGACACGAGTCGAAAACTCGATTCGATTGGTCGTGTATCCACGATACAATTTTTCAAGTAGTTTCTAGTTCCTCGTCGATCGTCTTCCCTCGCCTTTTTCTTGCCTATTAGATTTATAGCGCACATACTATTTTATAAATGTGACGCATATATTTAACTTGTCGTCCCTGAAATGATTATCAACGATTATCCATTAATTGGAAATTATCCCATTCATTTTCTCCTCTGACGAATATTATTTTTTTATACGATTTTCACAATTTTCCATTATCCAACGGCAATTATATTCGAAGATTATTAATCGAGAATCCGTCTTCGGATAATTTTTTAAAAGCGGCCAATGTTTTTATACATAATCTTGCGACAATTAGTTTGGAAATGTTTAATGTTAAATTTCAATGGAACACGATGTGCAGAAAATGTTATAGCCGCGTATCGATCGGTCGGATACACGTGTGCGCGCGCGATGCGATAATTGTCACTCGTTGCAGGAGAAGATTTTGCCTAGCCGCAGTGCAGTAAATTGTCTCGACCTCTCGTCGACTCGAAACGGTGATTGCAATACCGAACGTGTCGCGGAAATAAGTGAAATAGATTGGCGCGTAGCCAGTGGTTCTCCACGTCGAGGGAATATCGTGTCCGAGTCTCTTCGTCATTCCAATAGGACGTATCCCTTCCTCTCCCCCCCCCCTTTTCTTTTTAATTATATAATCCGATTATATGATTATTAAACGAATCAGAATTCTTGTTGGAAAAATAATTTTTTCCTCCCCTCTAATTCATCTTCGTAAACGAATAATTGACAGGATTATTATATTCGATCAAACTTAAAAATATCCTTTTCAACTTGAGCCCCATCTTTGACGGACACAACGTAACCTATCCGATTTCACACGATTAAAGATAATAATAATAATAATAATAATAATAATAATAATTTTATTTGCTTATGAAAATCCTGATGATCTCAAGAACGTACGTAAATTTTCCTTTCCCTAACTGAATTTCCCACCTAATCTAATCTAAACTCGCTCGAAATTCGAAATGCATTCGAAAAGTATTCGATTCGAATCGTTGAAAATCGTGACTGGGGAGGTGGGGGGGGGGGGGGGGGGGAAGAAATCAACGAAAATGGATGGAAGGCGAACGGACGTGGAGCGACGAAGCCTCCTCTCCTCGCGGCCTCCTCCCTCTCTCTATTGATCCAAATGATACAGACACAAAGGTACGCTCGTTCGTCAACGATTTTAACAAGCGGTGTGTGTCGACGGCAACTCTTGTTCCGTCGAAATAAATTGCCTCGGACAGCCGCCGCCGCCGCCGCCGCCGCCGCGTTGTGCCATGCCCTCTCGACCCGCTCTATGACCGATATTTTAATGCCATGCCCCCTCCCCCTCCCCTCCCCCTCCCCTCGACGCGAATTTTTCAGTTTTCTCGTCGCTTCACACCTTTTCACCACCTATTCGGTAATTGTAACAAATTGAAATAATCCGTTGAAATTTGGGACAATTTTTTTTTTTTTTCCCCTTTTTTTAATTCGGACGAAATTATTCAATGCAATCCTTTCTCTCTGCCTCTCTCGCGTCGTTCATTTTATTATTGTTTTCCTGTGTAATTTAAAACGAGCAGTTGGAGCAATTGCGGATAATAATAATAATAATAATAATAAAGTAAAGATAATAATAAGTTCCTGGAACTTGTGTTGCGTCGTTATTTTAATGTCAATCGCACGTTTAGGATATAGGTGATTCTCAAGGATTTATTTGTATTGGAAGGAAAATGGTAACTTTTTCTTTTTTTTTTTTTCTCCCAAAAAATAGGTCTATTCCCGCCCTTTTCCGCTTTTTAGAGGATAATGATTTGAAACGCAAGCGTGATATATATATATATATATATGTATACAGTTGTTGAAGAAACGTTGAAGGTCTAAAAGATTAAAGATTCGCGAATATTGGAGATGATTGAAGCGCGTGCCACGTGTCTGACTTTACGAGGCCTGATTCCACTTATACTCTAAGGAACATGTTTAATATTAGACGAATAATTCACGAATCTGTTTACTCGAATTTCCCTATTGTTTCGTTCCAATCAATATCCCAGTATCGCTTGATCACGAATTCGATTATTGTTAGCAACAATAATAATGCAATTCCTTCCTTCCATTCCAATCGAACATTCCTAATTAAACGTTAAGAAAATTCCATCTTCGTCTCTAAAGAAAAAAAAGAAAAAGAAATTCAAAACAATCCGTCGCATCCGATTAAACAGCGCGCGAGATCGATCATTCATTTCTACTTAAGAAACATTTGTTACAATTTCATCGTTAATCCATCACATCCCCGTTTAATCCCAACAAACTTTAAAAAGTACAAATTCTTCCATCTTGATTAATCTCGATTTCACCCTTTGCAAACCTCTACTTAAGAAATATTTGTCTCATCGGTATCACGACAATGATCCGTCACATCCGTTTATTTATCCCAATTTCATCTCTGCAAACTTCTACTTAAGAAATATTTGTTGCAATTTCATCGATGCTATAAACACTTTATTAAAAATTACAAAATTCCAATCTTGGTTAATTCATCCTTGCAAATCTTTACTTAAGAAACATTTGTTGCAATTTCATCGATGTTGCACAGATCCATATTTATTAATCCCAATTTCATCCCTAAAGAAAAAAACCTCAACAAACATTCGTTGCAATTTCGCTTTATTATAAAATTACAAAATTCTTTAATCTTGATTTCAATTTCATCCCTGCAAACCTCTACCCAAGAAACATTTGTTGCAATTTCATCGATGTTGCACAGATCCATATTTATTAATCCCAATTTCATCCCTAAAAAAAAACCTCAACAAACACTCGTCGCAATCTCATCGAAAATTTTATTAAAAAATTCCTCAATCCTGAAACGAGATCAATAATACCCCCGATTCGAATATCTGAACAAATATCTCTTACGAATACTTCATCGATCCATTTTCACGGATTCATCGAACGAATGGATATTCTCGTCCTCCTCCCAGCACGTGTATACAACGCGCGCGTTAAATTCGCGGTGTACGCGCTTGTGTGTGTGCGCCGCGTACGTAACGAAATTGCATAATCGTGCTTCCTCAATGACGGGAACACCGTGTGACGATCAGAGATAATAACGCCGCGGAATTGTCGCGTTTACGCTCGCGCGCGCTTTCGAAGCGCGTGTAACGAAATTACCGGCTTTTTACGATCGGCAATGAACACGACGAGCGCCGATCGGGGCTCGACTCGGAACTCGCGCTCTTGCAACGCGCGCGCATGCGCGCTCCACACTTTTTATCTAATCGTGGAACGCATTCCGCAACGAGCGCGTCAACCCAGACCCGGTAACGGTTAATTGGGCCCCCACATTCGAATATTGAATTACCAGCGAAATTATTCAGCGAGTTAAACGAGCCAGGGTTAAGACTATAAATTCGCTCATGCGGATCATTGTCGGGTTTCCACTGTGTGCGTCCTCTAAAATCTCTTTCTCTTTTTTTATTATTATTATTTAGAAGTTATCGAGACGAGCTTTTTAAATTCGTTTGGAATCGTTTCGAAATTTAATTAACAGTTTTATGAAACGAAACGAGCGTTTTTGGTCTCTTTCACATATATATATTGTTGCTTCGATCGAGAATAGACTGAAAATATCGAAAAGCGATGTGGTATTCCTTGCTCTTTTTCGAAGATTTATATATTTTTCAAATATATCGATATTCGCAAAGCCTTGAGGCGATTTTGTCGAGGGAAATTACTCCCTCGTTACATCATCACGACGAGATAGATATTCGAAACAACAATTTAATTTAATTTTGTCGAAATCCCTTAAAAAAAAAAAAAAAAAAAAAACTGAGTACGTTAATTAAATTTCTCCAACAAATATATCCCCACAGGGTATTTATCCATAGGAAGAAGAGGCGAGGTCTAGGGAGATTATCTAGTTCCATGCCAAGCACAGTGGCCATGTTCTCTCTAGGGCGACATCTGGGCTAAAACCGGGCTACTGAAATAGTTGGCGTGGAATTTGCGAAAATCCTGATCGATAGCCGGCGACAGCATCTGTTAATCCAGTACACGGGCCGTGATAAAGTTGGTGGAACGAGCACTGATCGACGTTATGCAAATTCCTGGCCGTTTAGTGGACACACGCGCGCGCATAGTTTCCGGACGAGAGTGTGCGCACGAGGAGAGGTTAGGTTGAGAGCGCGCGGGGGCCGGAAGCGGTTGCCGGGCGGAAAGTATCGCGATAAGATGAACGGAGCCGGTAATATCGTTTTCGAAGAGTGAAATTTTGAAAGTTGTTCGAACAGTATTTTTAAAAAAAATACCTCCCTGTTTAATATAATAATAATAACAATAATATCGGCGCAATTGTTTTTAACCGAGGAATAAAACTTTTGTTCCAAATTTTTTGAACACAGGTGTTACACGTTTTTTCTTTTTTATATATTACGTATATTTCTCGTTTTATATATACAAAATACCTATTATGGGATAATTATTCGTTCGAAATGTCGATGTTAAATTTTATTAAAATGTTTCATTGCTATATTTTTCAGAGACAAATATATATATATATATATATATCCTTCATTTTCGTTTCAATTCTCCGCCCTGAATTCTCTCGCGGCACGAAAACTCGTTAAAAGTGAGAATTTTATTTAACTCGTGCGCCGGATTTTCCGTGTTCGATGTGTACCAGCTCTATTATATCGTGGTCATTAGTTGAAATATATAGGCTAGGCGAACAGTGTAATTGTAGAGTTCCCAGGTGATTATCCATCCGAGCTATAAACACGTTTAATACAGATTAACGAGGTTGAAACGCATTGAAAATTGTGCAAGGAAGATGAGACGATGGGGAAAAAAAAAAGAAGAAGAATAAAATAAACCAACTCGAAAACTTGAAAAAACTTTCAGATGAAAAATATACACACAAGGGAAGAATTTTGCTAAACGATTTTGTTACCCTTTCTTATGTTCAATCTAATCTTGGAATCCAAATCGATGGAATGAAAAAAATTATTCGTGCACTATAAATTTCAGTCTGCTATTTATTATTCGAATCGATAATTCTGATCTAAAAATACTCGTTGCACGGTTATAAAAATCTCGCGTTATAGAAATAAAGTTGCAGAGTTCAGAACGAGTGTTCTTGAAGAAGCGTAGAAATATTTCTCTAATCGGGAAAATTTTCGAAATTCGTGGAAGAATCTTTTTACGAAGAGAAAATTTTCTTCTTTCGGTTGGAAAAAGGGAGGGGGAAAGAAAAAAAGAAAGCGTAATCTTCGTCTCGCCGGAAGAGAGACAAAGAGACAAAAAGATGGGAGGAATTGTAATCATCGAATTAAGGTCGAGGGTACGCTTTATTGAAAAGAAAGCGTATCTGAGGGATCACGATTATTTGCCAGAAACGGGGGACGATCGTGGTTAGATCTAAAATTTCTACTAAAAAAAAAAAAAAAAAAAAAATAATAAAGATTCATCGCGATAATTCTGAATTATATTTTTAAAATATTTTGCAATATAGGTTAGGTTTTTGAGATTTAAATTTCTTTCAAAAAAAAGTGAGTATCCTCTGATAAAATTTGATAATTTCACAGATAGACTTGAAGAATTCAAACTCAAAAATTCAAGATCTTGAGAAAAATAACGACCGAATAATAAACGCGAAGTCAACGAAATTAATATTAATCAGCGAGAAATTAGCTCCATCTTCCGGAACATTTTTTAATCACCGCAAAAATAATCTAAAAACAATTCCTACATTCGATCCACAAGGGAACAACGAAATTACCAAACAGATATTAAACCACGAATAAACTCAAACGAAGAGAAATCCAATTACCGTTAAAGAAGAAACAGTTAGTTTGATCTTCCAAACTTTTCAATTAACCCAAAAGTTAACAAACCACGAACAAACAACAACAACACAGTCCCCCTGTTGGGACTTGGAACAAATATCCAAGAACAACACGACGAACAAGCGAGGAATAATAATAATAATAATAATAATAATAATAATAATAAACCGTAAACTCGAGAAACGAGAGAATCAAACTGCCGTTTACATTACCGATTTACCGGGGAGGGTAAGAAATTATAGTTTGATCTTTGAAACAAAAGGGGGTGGTTGGTTTCCCCGCCCTTTGAAAACCGTCAAAAGACTCGTTCTCGCGTACAGAGAGAATTTCATCCCGGCAGACGCGACAAACCGAGTATAATCGAATTGCATAACCGCCCCCATCCTCGCCCCCAACTTTACTGGAGGGGGTCGGTGGTGGGGAGACCGGAAGCGCCTCGAAGGGATGCAATGGGTCGACTTGAAATTCTAACTAAGTCAGCCGTGCTTAACCCAATTCGATCCTCGCTTCGAGGATCTCGGCTTCGTTTCCAAGGGTGCAAGTTTTCGCGATGCTGGGGGGTGTTGACGAGGGGTGTCGAGATTCCCTACAAATCGTTACGAAATTGCGAGGAAATGGCAAACGTTTTACGCGATCTTGGATACACATTTTTGATGTAAATTTCATGTAAATGTTTCTAATAATAATAATAATAATAATAATGATAATTTTTCTGATGCGAAAAAGAAAACGAGAATTAAATTATGAGAATGAAATTTTTATCAAAAAAAAAAAAAATCTACATTTTTTTAAATTGTATCAGAAGTGTTTTTTTTTTTTTTTTTATTCTGGATATTTTGTGTATTTATGGAATTACTTGTAGCTTCTTTTATGAACACGAGGAAAGAAATGGAGCAGTAAATTACAAAGGACATTTATGTCGAATATGCGTGAATAATATCCAGGAGTCCAATTATAGTTGGTGGTTTTCAGCTCAAATGAAGCAGTAAGAATTAATAACGAATGAACGATTTTGTGTTTTTGTAACAATGATATTGTGTTGGAGCAAAAGAATAAAATTTAATGAATCCATTTGTCTATTCCAGTTTGGACAAATAATTTATACAATTTGAAATTGTATAATAGAGAGATATATCCCTTTATAATAGTAGAAATTCGTCGTACAATGAATTCAATTAATTAAGGATTCATTTAACCAAGCATAAATCATTGTAATAAATGGAATTCAAATGAAGTTGCACACATTTCAATATATATCAATATATTTGTTTGCAAAAAATTTCTGGATAAATACAAAAATATCCGTTAAATAAAGCAAATAATTTTCTACTAAATCTATATATTTACTGAATTAATACGAAAATCCCAAAGTTCATCGTCATAAGATGAACGATATAAAAACGATAATCTATTCTGATATTTTCAACCCCTTTATTTTCGATATATTGTTTTACATTCGATTAATTAATTGATTAACTCGGGATCCTCTCGTGTAAAGAAGAAAAAATATTCAAAAATATTTCCATTTAATCCCACCAAGCCATTAAATTAAGCCAAAGTTAAAGAATCATTAGGTAAAAGAAGTGACAGGTGAAAAACATTTTTACGATTCCCTTTGTAAGGAACGGGCTAAGAGATCCACTGTTCCATTATCTCGATTCCACTCGGTTACATTCCATAATTTTAAACTAACTTTTCGTGGAACGATTCGTTTCGTTTATTTGAACACGCGTTGGTTTTAGAAACTTCTATGGTCCATTACTTCGGGTTTACGGTCCACGATAAAATTACGCGGGCTATGATTTATGAATCCCAAGCATTCAGTTTAAACTACGAGATGTGTACCGTTCGAAATGATAAAGCAGACAAAATTTACACTTTGCAAAATACCGATACACAAACGCGGAAACTCTGTTTTCTATGCATATATAAATTTGAATAGCTGTCACGTTCCTTCGCGACCAAGTTGGTCTGTGACAAGCCATCATGCAATGGGAACACAATATGTACGTACATCGTTCTAAACTCGAGCTCTAAAAGGACGAAAGTGAAGAGGAAAGAATCGATTGTTTCTTGTCCAACTAGAATAGACACTGGCCTTCCAACGACAGAAACTTTATTTTTCTTCCTTTTCTTTTATATCACAGATATATTAGTTTCCTTCGTTCTAGAAAATTCTTAAAAAGAGGATTTCACATGTGTGTCAAGCATCATCGAGTTTCTCTCCAATTCTCCTTTAATTTCTTTTCGAATAAATCGAAGATACTACAATGTAAATTGTGCTTCGTTTCCAAAACGAAAAACCTCGCATCGTATCGTACCTTTAAAATTCACCATTCGAATCAAAGTAGAAGATATTATTTAATATCTACGATTATTCTACTTTTCCAAAATAGGAAAATCATACATTCCTAAAATTCGAATCAAAACGTACGTCTCTAAAACTCCATCCCCCTAAAAATTCATTCTACAATTATTCTACTTTCCCAAAATAAGAAAATCATACAGTTCTAAAATTCTAACCATGCCTTCATTAACTTTCCAAGAACAAAACGTACGTCTCTAATACCTATCCATCCCCCTAAAAATCCATTCTTAGTATCTCCAAATAACGTTCGATAATAAATTCCAAAATCTACAATTTCCAAAGCTAAGAAAAGGCAATGCGTGCCCGTCCGAAAACCACCCTAAAAATAACTAACAATATCAAATCCTACGATTATTCCAAAATCGTAGGAAAACCATACATTTCTAAAATTCGAACCAAAACGTACGTCTCTAAAACTCCCTAAAAATTAATTCATCGCCTCGATGTATCTCCAAACACGTTTAATAAATTCTAAAAATCGACGATTCTCCAAAGCTAAGAAGAGGGCACTGCGTGAAAAACACACGAAAACCACGGTTCCAGATTGTTCAAACCGAACCGAACCCGCAATCCATCGATGGTACGGTACCATTCCGATCCAGAAAACCGCCCTCCAACGCCGCCCCCTCCTCCGTGACGCGACGTTCCGTTTCTCCCTTTTCCCGACCGCGTCTCGGGTCGATGAGGACGGAAACCGAGTCGCGGGTGACGCGCATGCGACCTAACCATCCGCCCTCCCCCCCTCCATCACGGATCAATACCCAACCAGGCCATCTGCCTCTTCCTCCCTCCTCGTAACAGGCTGGAAAGCGCGCGAATACGTCAGGCGGACAAGCTGGCGCCACGGGGTGGCCTCGTGGATCTTCGTCCCTTCTGCCTGTCCCTTTCTTTCTTTTTTGCGTTGATCGGGGAAGGGGAGGGGGGATCTTGGCGATTCGTTCTCGGTTTCAACAAGACTAATACTGATACTCGATAACAGGGTGGCTGAAATTTGTTTCGAGAAAAATTTGTTTCGAGAAAAGGGTCCCACAAGCGGATGGATTGGATTTAACGGTTCGAGATAGAAGGTTGTGGAAGTGGAGGGGAACGGGCGGATGAATTTTTGTTTTGTCGGAATATTATTACTGGCCGTCAACCGAATAAAGTTGAGAAAGTAAAGTGAAAAAGTTAAAAATAAAAGTTGGTTTCAAGTTTAATTATTTATTATTATTAAAATGCTGGGACTAGAGCGAAATTTGTAAGCTATATCCTCGCGTATATAATCGTTTACCGTTTATTATTATTGCAATTACTACGAATATATTTGAACAATAAATTATCGAAGTAATTTCGACTATTAAATATTGGTTTTCGTTAAGGAGTAGCTGTCTTCTCTTTTTTGTTCGATTTTGTTAAAGTAGAGTGGTTTTAATTATTTAATTTGGTTTAAAATTAAAATTGAACCGAGATTAGACAATCGTGTCCAATATCCCGAAAACAGACGAGGGTGGACAGAGGTTGCAAACGCATTGCACGGTCAGAAAAGATAATAAAACCGATTTAACCGCGTTTCTTTCAATTCCCCCGTTCATTCCTGTGTCTCGTCAAATTTGCAAAGTAATCAGATTACCCTTAATCAAAGTTGAGCGAAGATTTAAGGTGGCCATTTAGCTCCAACCATTGGAATCCTCGTTGCTGCTGTGCCAAAAGACATAAAAAAAAAAAAAAAAAATTCGCTTCCCTTAATCGAGGAGCAACTTAATTGCTCCTCCATTTTTCTTTCTTTTCTTTTCTTTCTTTCCTCTCTCTCTCTCTCTCTTTTTTTTTCTTTAATATTACAACGCTTTACCGTTGCCGTTTTATGCCATTTCCTTTCCACTCCTTGTCCCGAAACAACTCACTGTCTCGTTTTTTCCCCTCGTTTCCGTCAACCAGTCGTTTTCAACGACTTTTGTCGTTTCTCTTTTAGTTAGACGAGGGTGGCCAGAAACAAGCTCGCTCCAACCAGGTCACCCAGAGTTCTCGTTTATCACGTTGTCTCTCTTGTATACGTGCACGCAACGTAGTTGTGTATTACTCGTATAATGGGGACATCCTTCGACATCCTGGTCGTCATTGTGACTAACTTCCTCCAAGCTATTTTCGAGGCAAGATTTAGGGGACATTGAGGGCTGGTGGATTGGTTCTCGTGTTTTCTTTTTTCTTTTTTTTTTTTCTCCTTCTTTCGCGCGTTGTAGAGTTTCTTTTCTCTAAGAAAAGGAAATTGATCGTCGAAGAAATAAATAACGGTTTTGGAATTTTTTCGCGCTATTAATTTATGGTTTTTTTTTTTTTTTAATTATTATAAGGGTAGTTTTTTTTTCAACTACTTTTCCAACAAGTTTCAACAGTAATTTTTACCCCACTAATTTCAAACTTCGAAATTTTCCAGTTCCCAAGCTTCCAAAGTATTTCCAAACTTTGGGATTAGAGAAATTTTCGAATCACATTTGAATCACGAACGATAAACACGCGAGTAGACGCGAGCGAAACGGGAGGGGATTTCTTTGATCACTTTGAGAACATTAACCTACATAAAACCTGTCCCAGAAAGGGATGGGCAAACAATATGAAATATTTCACGTTGAACGCCAAACACCGTCCATTCAGAGCGCTCAATTGGCCGTTGCACGGCTCAAAGGGTCCATCGTGATCCCATGCACCCCTCCTCCTTCCCCTATTCACTGAAAATCTCTTGAACCACTCCCTCCCTTCACGTACCCTCCTTCCTCCACTGGATCTCCAGTACTTCACCCCTTCGTGCGCGGCCAGCTGGTAACAACGTCGAACCAGTGACCCATTAATAGAACACGTCGAGACCGACCTAGCTACGCCCTGGTGTAATATGTGTAACAACACAACGAATTCGTGTAATAACACAGTTAATTAATTTCCATCGGTCGTCAAAACTTTTGCGTCACCCACTTTTCCATTAATTCCAGGATTGTTTTCGTTTTTCTCGTCGTGCACGAGAACCTGACGATGTCGTTTAATAACAACGGAAGAAAAATAATACCAGTATAAATTATCGAATATTCTTGACATCTTCTCCTTATATCGTGATTATTCTAGGATTTTTTTTTTTAATTTTCTGGAATTTTCCAATCTCGAGATTTTAATGTGTGTGTGTGTATGTATAGGTTGTTTAATCTTGAAATTTTGAAACTCTTAAAGAATTCGAAGGGATGTGAACGGGTTCTCGAGGAGTAAATTTGTGCCACCGATGTTATATCGAGCGGTTGGACGACGATCGTTCGTGTCACGATGAATCTTGAATATTAGATTCCGGAAATTTCCAAGTTCTACCGTAAATTTGCCCGTGAGGGTGGGGCTGTGTGCCAGACAGTGGAAAGTTCTCGAGCTAACGAGCCTAAAATGAGATTGGACGGTTTGAACGATCGAATCCTTTATATTATCCTTATCCCGGATGATCGAGGGAAACATTGCGCGATTAACCTTTTTTAATCAACGATTACTTTAAAAAATCGAAAATCCAAAAATCTTTTCGAAGAAAACTTTTTCTCTGAGATTTCGAATTTAAAAAATGCAACAACGTTCGATATTCAACGAAGAGATGGATAAATAAAAGAATTGTGGAAACTTTTTCTCGAATTGCAAGAAGCTTAATCCAAAGCTAAATTCAAAATCTTGCGATATCGCAAAATTCTTCAAAGAGGGTTTTTGAGATTTCGAATTTAAAAAATTCGCAACAACGATATTTAAAGAGGAGATCAAATAAAAGAATTATCGAAACTTTTTCTCAAATTGCAAAATTTTAATCTTACGGCATCGCGAAACTTTTCAAGTATCAAACAGTTTCTCTTTGAGATTTAAGAAATACGACAACGTTCGATATTTAAAGGAGAGATCAAATAAAAGAATTATCGAAACTTTTTCTCAAAAAGTTTAATCTTACGATATCGCGAAACTTTTCAAAGAGTTTCTCTTTGAGATTTGCAAAAAATTCAACAACGATCAATATTTAAAGAAGAGATGAAATGAAAGAATTATCGAACCTTTTTCACGAATCTTAAAAATCCAGAATCTTGCGATATCGCAAAACTCTTCAAGTTTTTTCGAGATTTCGAATTTAAAAAATGCAACAACGATCGATATTCAAAGAAGGGATTAAATTAAGAATTATCGAAACTTGTTTTCAGATTGCAAAAAAAAAAAAAAAAAAAAAAGAAAATAATAATAAAAGAACACGATCGAACGATGAGGACGAAAACTCATTTCTCACAGAAAAAGACCGCCGTATGAATATTTCATGGCATGGAAAATGGCCGACCAAAAATAGCTCGAAATTTAACGAAACTTTTTGGACTGTGGATTCACAGCAGAAGCAAAGCGCTCTTTTTCTTTCCTTCGTCTCCATAAAATATGTAAACGCTGGAATTCTGGATCTGCTGGATCTATTTTTTCTGCCTCTTCTTCTTCTTCTTCTTCTTCTTTTTCTTCACCTCTTTTTCCGCTCGCAACTTTGTCGTTAATTCGCAATTACGCCCTCCACCGGAAACTCCGGCTGATGAAAGAGCAGCGAGGACTTATTCGCCGGTTTAATTTCGCAAAGTGGAGGATTTTGTAATTTATGCGGATATTTTTCTTCCGATTTTCTACGGAATTCATAATTTTTAGATAAGATTTCTTCTAACAGCGTATTTTTCTTTACTCAGATTCTTGAGAAAAAAAAAGAAAAAGATTTCTCGAGAATATTTCTTAAATATTTAATCAGAAGCTTGAATTTTCGAATATTCTTCTCATTTCTTTCGTTAAGATTCCTCTTTAACAACGTGGCGGAATGTTTTTAGAAATTTTCGAATACGAAGAAAACATTTTGAGATTCGAAATCGAGCGAGAATTAAATTGTTATAAATTGAAACGTCGAGGAGGAGGATACAGTTTTGAGGAAAAACGAGATTGGGGAAAAAAAAAAAAAAAAAAAAAAGGAAAAGAAATGAAAAGAAAGTTTATTTCGCGAGAGATATCTTATGACTGGAACTGCTCTAAAACTTCGTTATTTAACGTAATAAATCATCGGGATACTCTATAACTTTTCTACGAGTGTAAAACTTTTTTACGAGTTTAACTTTGGAAAATGTAAAAAAAAATTATTGGAAAACGTGCCGGGGAATATAAATTTAATTCGGCGATGCAAACATTTATGTGCAACAAATTTTGGAATTCTTCAAAATTCTTCAATCTTAGTATACATTATATACAGTTTCGTCTAATGTTTTGAAATTTTCAATTATCTTTATTTATTATATTATCCGTACATTCGTGTACAGACAGGAGAGGAAATAATTTTGCAGATTAATCGAAACCTCTAAAGCAGATAAAAATCTGTTGGAATAAACATCCTCGGAAAGACTCACTCACCGCTTCCGTTTTCAAGAAACGTCGGTTTCCTATTTTTTAATTCGATAATTTCAAGATTCTAATAAAGAAAAAACGTATCAAAAAAGGAAACTACAAACAAAATGAAATGAAAAAAAAACCTCCAATGTACAATTCACTTTTAATTTCAACTTCTCGCCCTTAATTTAATCCAAATTTTATACAAAAAAAAAAAAAAAACCTCAATTAAAACAATTAAAAAATACCTGGTTCTGAAACAAAAAAATTCCGGCGCAAAATTATAATTCTTTTTAACTCCAATTTAATCCTAATTTCACAGAGCTAAAAATCACAGTTAAAAAAAAATAATTATTCGACCTAGCGAAGAATAACACGAATAACGTTTCGGCACGATTTGTTCTCAACTTGATTACATTCGGAACACATTCGAAAATTTTACAAGAATTCGCAATTAAAATGATTAAACGATCCCAAAATTATTTATCAAATGCTGAAAAATCTATTTCTTCCTAATTTCGATCAATAATCAAACAAACGCCCCACCAAAAATTGATAGATCAGATATATAATTCTTGACAGAAACAAAGATTCGATTCGATCGATGGAAACTATTTTCAGTATAACTGATTATATATAAAATTGCTAATATAATTTCGGCATAGACGAGATTATAAAGAGGCTCGTGGGCCTAGCTTCGTTAAAAACAAGTTCTTGCCCGGCGCGTAAAATAACCGGTTTGAATGCAAGTTGAAGGAACAATGTCCCCCCCCAAGGATTGGACACGTTTCACCAGCCGTTCTTCTCACGGCAAAGTTAAACACGATTACAGTAATTAATAACTCGCAACGAAGTTTTCCCCGATAAACTCGAACGAAGCCACGTCGTCGATCGCTCTTATTAATGGGGGTTTGTCCTCGATACACGTCGAAAGCATTTTGATGGCCCTTCTCCAGGCCTCGACCCTTTCTCGTCGAGTAACGAAATTAATATTGGTCGGGAGAGGGAGGCTTGTTGTTGTTTTTGGAAAGTGAAGGTCGAATACATTGTTATCGGTTCCTTGTCGAAGATTCGATTTAATTTAATTGAGAATTTAAGGAAGGGAGAACATCGTGTGAATTTTTCTTCTAAAAGAGAAGAAACGATTGCAGAAATTTCAAATTTAACGATGAAAGATAACAAGCGATTGATTTTTCTTCGAACGGATCAAAATATCGATACGCGTTTTCAATAAAACACACGCTCGATCCAATCATTTTATATTTTTCCTTGCCCTCAAGCGTCATTTCGTTCGAATCGGATATAAAAATGTAAATTGGAATCGATTCATCATACATCGCGGATAAAATTTACACGGAATTTATTTCTATCATAAATTTACAAGTAAATCGCGCAAATACAAATTATCCCATTATTTTATTACACGAAATTTATTTAAAAAATTCCTATCATTTTACTGAAAAAAAAAAAAAATAATATATATACAAACGCAAAAGCATTCTTTCAAGTAAGAATAAATACACGACTGTGCATCTTTTCAATGGTTTAATTTACGACCTCGCATTTGGCCCACACGCTATACGCCCCTATTCGACCGTATCTTCCGTATATTCGAATAATACGCGCCATCAAACCAGTGATGAACAAAATATAATCAAGCTACAGAGTTACCTTAATAATTTATTGTTCGTAACAATAATAATTTCAAATAATTAACACGAGATTGACACAACTGAAAAAACCGGTTCGACTATAACACATATATTGCTTTAATAATTACGAGTAACTTTGTTTTTCCAATTATTTTTTACTTTCTTCAAATCAACTCTGCCAAATTCTCAAAATCAAATTGAAACTTTCGCCCGACTCGAGCGATCAACTCGACGATATTGAGACGAGGAGGAGAGCATCTGGGCGAGGAACGCATCAGCTGATCGGACGGAAAGAGAGGAAGAGAGCGTGGCCTTGCACGCACCCTCGCGGATTGGTCACGCACACAGAGGAAGGAGAAAGAGAGAGAGAGAGAGAGAGAGAGAGATCCGTGACGTGACGCGTGCGTGGCACAGGTCGCTTCACGAATTGGGTCAAGAGGGAGAGACTCTGGTCGTTTAACTTGAGACCTCCGCCTCCTTCTCCTTCTCTGAGAAGCGTTGGACCACGATGGATACTTTGGTACCGCGAAACATCGATCCGGATACCAGATTGAGCCACTGCAACCCTTTGTGCATGTGTATAATAATGTTATGCAGATTTGGAGAGGAAGATTATTGGAGTGATAACTTTTGGTGAAAAGTGTCGAGCATTTTCGATGAATTTTTTTTCTTCTCTTCTAAATGTAATAAAATGGAGAAAGATGTTAATTTCTAGTGTTGTTTTTGAAGTGTTTTAGACGGACGGTGGAAGCAGATTTTTGGGAAGATTGTTCGTGAACGGTTGTGATGATAAAAATTTTTTCTTTGAAAAAGGAATATATATATATATATTGTGGACTACGCGAGGAATGCTTTCGAAATATTTTTTTTTTTTTTTTTTTTTCTATTGAATAAAATCTGCATTAAACCTAATTTGCATCGAAGTTATATATATATATATACATTTTAATCGATTCGTTGATGTTGTACGTCACGACGACATGGCATTTTCCATGATTTGTTCTACATTTACATGCGACGTATTAATACATTTCTTGTCACGAATCATTTGATTTATTGATGTCGCGTGTCTTCTCTTGATTTACATTGCAGACCGATTTTCTACGCGAATTCCTACCGTATTCGAGGTTACACATTATATGGACAATGAATAGTTGATCATTCATTGTTTATTATCGATTGTATCACTCGATTAAATATATCGTGGAAAACCATTATTCGAAATATTATTAAAATATTGCAATTTAAATAATTCTCTAAAGATTTTTGGTAGACTTTTCAATAATAATAGAAAATATTATATCGTCGATTAAATATTTTCAATTTTAACCTACTCCAAACAGAATAACGAATTTCAGGCTTATTTACGATGAAGATGGGAAGAGAAAAATCCTTGTTATTTAACTTTACCTCACGAATAAGATTTCAAAAAATAATAAAAGTTTAGATATAAATATTATTTTATATCGAAGAGAATTATTCATCGGATGGATCATTCTGCAAATCAATTTTATTTGGCTATTTCACTATCGAGGATCTATCGATCGAGTGTACGAAAATTCAACACTTTGTCGATCCTGCTCGTAAGTTGAAGTTCCGCGATTAAAATTGGATTTTCGTCTATTCTCGGCCAGCCGTCCCTGAAACTCTTCGAAACAGTAAATATATTCAACGTCGAAAGCGTGTACCCTCTCTATTTTTTCTTTTTTTTTTAACCTACGAGTCTTTCCTTGACAAAACTACGTGCTCCATTTCCACGTGAAAACGAATATTTTCTAAAGAGATAACGAAAATGATCCAAGTATCTGTCAAGGAAGAATTTTCTTCTTGAAAAAGTCTTAAAAAATTTCCACATTTCCCAAATCTTCTCCCACAATAAAAATATCGCAACAAATGTTCTTTTCGATCTTCCTTGATCAACGTACACAGGATATAATCGAGAAATCTATTCCAGAATCTGATCTATTCAATTCAATTAATGCACGTTGAATATTGCATAAGAAATAATCAGACGAATTCTCTCGCGTGTTTCTAATTATCCAAGGGGGTGCAAATTAACGTTCTCGTTTTCACGAGGATCAAACATTCCACGCGTGCGGGACTCGTGTTCCAACCGCAATCAGTATGTAACTAGTCGAATAGGGACGTTGAATTCAATTACGTCGCGTACGATTGATTTTCATTATGAAACCAGTGTTCTATCGATCCCTTCTATTAATTACGACCGCGTTGACGCAACGTGGGCCGCATAAATCAACGCGAGTAATCGGCCAATTCGATCTTTCGTTATCGCTATAGAAATTGCGTGAACATCATCGTCGTCATCGTCATCGTCATTTCCACCTATGAACCTCGAACAAAAACTCGTTTCCTCCTCTCCTTGTGAAATTTCGTGCGAAAGATCGAAAGAGAAATAATCTTCGGCTTAACCGCGAGATTGTTTTGTTTTTTTTAACATCGAAGGAAAATTGAATGTCGAGTGAATATTAAGTAGTCAGCAATGCGATATTTATTTCAATATATATATTGTATATTTAATTGTTCACTCTATCTTCATTTATCAATTCGTTTTCCTTTTTGTTTTTCCCGCCATTTTTCCTAACCTCAAATTCTAACATGCTTCTTCGCTTTTGCCTTGTTATTCGTTTCTTACTTTTTTTTTACGCGCTTGACTTTCATCCCGTCTCCTTTCACCTTAATTGCTTAAAATGATATTGAAATATTCTTTTTTTTTTTTTTTTTTTTTGTTTTTATCGATCATTCAATCGTCCGTTTAAAATTGATTGGAACACGGCCAAAGTGACCGTGATATTCGAAATCGGTGAATACGCGTAAGAAAATAGCATACTCGAGCTTGTGTATACGACAAAGTAACGCTAAGAATAGAATGTTACCGAAAATAGAATTTCTGAAACAGATGAAACGGTTGTTACAATTTATCGCCGAGAAGAAAAATCTTTGACATTCACCAATTCGTTTTAACATTTTAATTTTCCTTTTAACTTTTCGATCGATTCAACTGCAACTTCTTTCTTTGCTGTAACGTTTTTGTTATAATTTCTAAATACAACCAGGTAAACATTACTTAACTGTTTAAACCATCATCGATAAAAATTAATCAAATCCATTTATCCAAAATTATTTCTTCTCTACCTCTGTTAATTGAAATATCCATGGACAGGAAATCTTTTGTAACAATTTGAATACGCTCGAAATCATTAACGAGGAGAATTATACTTGCGTGACCTACCATACATTCGCGCAATATCTACGTGTTCGTATCACGATTTCCTGCGACGAGGTTAAAAATAATTTCGTCGATTAATTATAAAAAAAAAAAAAAAAAAAAAAAGACACTGTTCAGTTTTGGAAACGTTGATAAACGGAATCAGCTAGTTTTTTACCTTGACATTCTTGAGTTGTGCGCCGGATGATTTACGTTTCACGCGTATACATAAATACATAATTGCGAAATACAGTGCAACGCGTGTATGTGAATTTATTTGTTTGGACGAAGAATAGAAAACACTTGTCGATGATTTAAACGAGTGATAAGAAAGTGTTGGAAAACGATGTGCTTTTTTTTTTTTTTTTTGAGATATTGAAACTAAATTGAACGTTTCCATTCAATCAGCGATGAAAAAGATAATAATAATGATTGAAAATTTATTTTACGAAAAGAAAAAAATAAGACGATTTTTTTCGTAACAAAAATGAGCATCTGATGACAAAGTGGTAAATATTAGAAATTTTTCAAAATTTAATTAGATTTTACTATTATTTCGCTTATGTTTGGATATGGAGAAATACAATTATTCTTCTTCCTAAAAATTATTATCGATTAAAAATCACTTAAAAAAATATTCAACTTTGCCAACATGCAAATGTTTCCAATACTTTGCTTTTAATTTTTTTTTTTTTTTTTCCGTGAGACGAACGAAACGAGAATTGAAAAAAAAATGGAAGAGAAGAAAAGTCTTCGATTTTTTTACGTAACTTGATAAATTTTGTTGAAAAATAAAAATTATTATCGATTAAAAATCACTTAAAAAAATATTCAACTTTGCCAACATGCAAATGTTTCCAATACTTTGCTTTTAATTTTTTTTTTTTTTTTTTTCGTGAGACGAACGAAACGAGAATTGAAAAAAAAAATGGAAGAGAAGAAAAGTCTTCGATTTTTTTACGTAACTTGATAAATTTTGTTGAAAAATAAAAAAAAAACCGACAGAAAGCCATTAATTGGGTCGAGTAGAAAATCAAACCTTTCCTTGTCTGACGAACGTGTTCTACCGAAGCGAGACGACTTTTAAGGCGGTGTTTCCAACGGCTTTGATCGGCAGGCATTGCAGATCGCGAATAGAATGATGCGTGAAACGTCACGAAACAATTTATGACGCGTTGTGTAATAAACGGAGTGCAATAACACGTTGTTGATTATAGGGACAGAGAGAAAATAAATAAATAATTTTCGATGGCTGTTGGTTAAACATTTGGCTATTAAATAACGGAGGATATCAAATACGGAAATTCCGATGAACGAATTTGTGTTGTATCATAACGATAGACGCAATAATGCATGAATTATTAATCGAAATAAATAATTATCGATGAAAATATATTTAACGATTGCACACATTTGGGGGCAAATGAAGGGACGACATCGTAACAGAATTGATTTATCATATTGACTGGATGAAATTTATGTAGAATCGAAAGTTTGTATCGATATAATTACAAATGGTGGACAAATATCGTAATATCGAATTCGATTTTCAAAATTTAAAAAAAAAAAAAAAAAAAAGGAGAAGAAGAAGAGGAGGAGGAAGAAAATTGATGAAAAATAAGGGGAGGAATATAATACAGGATATTTCTGATTTGCTATCTCTATTCGCGTGGTACAATTATATCGGTGCTAGACACAGTGGTTTAGTTAGCCTCGAGTTAGCCAATTAAAACGATCGAACGAATTAATCCAATGGACCTTAACCTCGAAATTGTCATGTGCAAGTGCGGAACGATTATAAATGAAGATACATCTGTCCGTGAACCCTTCCAAGAAACCCATTCGATCGACAAACTTTTCATTAAGAGTTGCAAGTTCAACGACTCGCCTCTAATATACATCGTGCAATGCATAATCGTCGATTCTTGCTAATTTTCCAACGAGTCTTATTATTAATATCATTCTCCTTCGTCATTCATTCGACGAGGAAAAACGGCTGGCCGAAATTATTCGAAAATTTCTTTTCATTTTTTTTTTTTTTCCAACGAAATAATTTGTAACGAGTAATTCTCTTTCAACGAAATATATTTATATTTACAATCACGTGGAGCGCAATTAATATTTAGCAGCTTTTTAATCGAGCGATTCGAAAGATTAAAAGGACAAAAAGGATTCAAAATTTCATGGAATCTTGGAAAATTTTGGAAAAAGATATTCCTAGACACAATTCTAATACAAAAATTGCTCCGTATATCGCGACTCATTGCACTCCATCCACGTACGAATAATAATTCTCAATAAAATCAAAAAATTTGCAATTTTTCTTTCGCGAGCCACTTCCGTAAAGAACTTTCATCCAAGTCAGAATTTTCGAATTTTCCCAAAACATAAGATAACATTCGAATGTAAACCATTTCGCGTGTAAACCACTGAAGAAAGGAAATATATTATACAACGGTGTTATCGAGTCGGGGAAGTCGGCACGTCGCGTGGCGGCAGTGCCGTAGCTAGTTCACGGCCTTCCCCCCTCCCTCTGTCCGATGAAAAGGGGGCAATTGCATAATAAATCGATGCACAAAAGGGCCAGCCGGATAAAACGAAACGTTCCACGGATTAACGACGACGAGTACACCGTCGTCCTTGCACGGTTCTAATACGTATTGGCGCGATTCCTCCTCAATGGGATTAACCGAATTATGCGAATTCGCATAACCGCGTTAACGTAATACGTGAACACGTTTTAGAATATTTCCATATCTAGTGATATATTTTCTTTTAAGGAAATAGATTTAAAAAAAAAAAAAAGAATTTGAATTGTTATTACGTTTTCGATATTTCGATAAGTTTTAAACGATGTTTGTAAATTCATCGATTTTCGAATGAACGATCGATCGAGAGTTTAGGCGTTAGGGGCGTTGATATTTTCGATGATTAAATCGGTTCTAAAATTGGACTTGCGTTTGGAAAGCGATGTATATTACACGTAATAAAAACTGGGAAATGTTTGTAAATCGAGATGCAGCGATGACATAACGACGATACGAGGCTACACACGCTCGATATGGAATCGTATTTACCGTGATAATTGTATCAGCGTGTGGAAACTGAAAACAGATTGCAGTGACGCGACAGATAACGCGGATCCTAAACAATTGTTCAATGAATTATTATATACTGTTAACAAGTATATACAGTATGGAGAAATTTGTTTATAAATAGAAGGCGATTCTTCCTCCACAACTCGTATAAAACTCGCGGCAAAAATTGGTTCGCTTATTTCGAACTCGTAAAAATAACTGCGAAAAAAATTTGAAACTTACTAATATCTTCGTTTAATTTCTCCTCTCCTCTCATGTTTTATCGTTACAATTATTTATTCCATTGTAGACTGAAACGATCTCGACAAATATCCCTAATTTTGAATTTCTTCGAAATCTTTAAATGCCAAGGAACAATTCAACGTGAAACGAAAAAGTGGACGATTGATTAAAAAATCAATAAACAAAGCGCGTTTTCATCTTTCCCATCATCTATCTCTCAGTCTTGGAATCTCTGAAAATTTGATGAAAAGTCTGTGAAAACATTAAACATTTTGCCTCGAGTTTATAAAAATTATAATAAATGCAATAAACGCACAATATTTGTTTAAGTAAAAACATCGAGAATCGTGTAACACGATTGCCTTCTCGACTGCCTTCTTCTCGACGAACATAACCTCGCTTTACGCGGCGCGAGGTGGCGGTCACGTAAAACAGGCAATCCTTTCGCGGGCCAACGACCGTCGACTACTTACTTCGTTAAGGGGAAACATTGGTTTAACGAAGACCCACAAACGCCCTAAGCAGAAGTCTTTGAAAAGAGCTATTACAGCATTTGGATTTCCACGTGGATTTCAAACCCGTTCTTCTCTTCCTTCCGCAACGAGGGCGAATGGTTTCTCCGATTCGTGCGTTTCTATCCGCGTTGAAGAAACCCCACCATTCATCAAATCTTCCCGCAAATTAGCAAACTTAACAAATAAACTTGTGAAAAATTATCAATGATGAGAATCACGTTCGAGAGTGAACGTGATTTATTACATCCGTCTGTTTTATTAAAATTAATTAGCCCGATTTAATCGATATTCTCCTCTCTAGTTTCAAATCAAAATCTACGCTAAGTTCCAAGTTATTAGCAAAACAATCTATATCCTCTACTAGATGTTTGAAACGAAAGAAACAATAATGATAATGATGTAATAAAAAATAAAATATCCAAGCATTCTCTCATTCACTCTCGTTATCGAACGATTCTACCGTCGATCGAAAATGTGTCTTCATCCAGCTGGTGAAGTAATCACGAGGCGCAAGCGGATCTGAAGCGGCAACAAATAGACGTTTCTAAGACGTGGTTTGGACGGGATAATTATCATAGCCGCGTCGTTATTCAATTTTCTCGTGCGGGGCATTGGACGTGATGCGATAATTGAGCCTTTAGTTAAGGAACGAAAACGGACGTGGAGAGGTGGTTTTATCGATCCGGTGGAGGCCGATCGATCCGCGCTTTCCGAGAAAAACACCGATCAATCGCGGCAATAAATAGGAATTGGGTCCTCTAAGTGATTCGTGCGCGAGGAGTGCCGCCGCAGCAATGTTCCTTGAAATCGAAACTATCGATCCTGAACGAGGACGTTTCCGGGGAACATTGTTGGAATAATTATTCTATTTTTTTTTTTCTTTGGTTTTTGATTTTTAATCTTGAGAATTGAAGGCTCTGCAACGAGACGGATGTGGAGATTTCATTTTAATAACACGGTATTTTAATTGCTAGATTTAAATCGAGAGGAAAGAAATCAATTTCGAACGAATAAGGTGGAGGAGGAGGGAGGGCATTCGGAGAGATTATCGTTATTTTGAAAACACGAAGAGGAGCGTCCCCTTCGTGAATTGAAAATTGCAGAGGAAATGTAATTCGAAATCCTTGATGTGGAGAACGTTTAGATATATATATATATATATGGAATGTTATCGAAAAATAATTGTTTGATCCCTTCTTTACGTTATTCTCCCTTCCGTTTTTAGAAATGGTGGAATTGGAGGAACTGCAATCGACGTCCTTGAAATCCGATCGATCCGAACGAATTAGGACACAATGTAAAACCCTTGGAGATTATTCTTGGCTTCCTCTCAATTTTATCCTTCCTTTCTCGCTACGATCGTTAATAAATAAATTTCGCGAAATCCTTGGAAATTTGTTTCTAATCTGTTTGCACAGATAATACCTTGTAATACCATGAAAATATCTTATTTCGAATTTATTCTTCGATATTATATGCCCAATCTAGATTAAATAATCATTCTATTCTTATAAAATTGTTGTTCAACTCCAATCAAATAATTTCCTACCTAAAATTTTACAAAATTTCACCGAATCAATTCAATGAAATTGAAGTTTTAAAATTTCACGCGAACAATATAAAAATCCAACCATTCGAAGAAACTCCAAAGATTCGAAACCCCTTCTCACCGCAAAGAGGGGCGACTTGTTTCCAACGCGGTAAAAGTTTCGAAGAGGAGAATCGTGTCAGAAATAAGATCCCTTGAAATACAGTCGAATGAGAGATGGCGAAGCATCGAATCCGTGCATTTAATTGGATCGTTCGATTTTCTTCCCTCGAAATTTCTCAGATTGATCGAAAATAAGTTAAAAATCGTAAGGCTTCTATTCATCCTTATATTGCAAAATTCTCACCTAAAAAAAAAAAAAAAAAAAAAAAGAATATATATGAAATGTCCGCAAGAAGATCGTTCGACCGAGAATCGAGTTTGCGTTGAGAATTGGGTCAAACTTTAAATACATTAGTCTTTGTTAGAATATTAACCCCTTGGACGTACTTGTTCGACGAGGTTTAATTTAACTGTGACTTTCAATTAGAACGGTACAGATATTCCAATATTCTTTTCACGTAACTTTCCGTTCAATATTTATCGCCCAACACAAATTCTCCATAACGTTTCAATTTCAAATTCTTTCAAATGTTTCCACGTTACGTCGACAACATACAAGAGGCATCTATCTTATTTATATTTAAAGGCCAAACTCAACACCAAAACACCAAATATTCTTCCAATATCAAACGCGATAAAACGCGAATGTCTCTCCGACTCAACTCTATTACCCAACCTCATTGAGACGAAATATTCCAATAAATAATTCGAGTCATCAAATTAGAGATATCTGAGAAATGTCAAGATGGAGGAAGAGAATCTTAGAATTGGAAATACCATTCGGTTGAAAATCGGAGGAAAGGAAAATCTGAGAGGAAAGAACGGAATAAAATGTCGAGGAAGAGCAGAGTCTTCAACAGAGTCTTTGCAAGGGAGAGGGATCGGAACAAGATCGTTAGAATGGAGAAGAAGGACGAGGAAAAAAGAGAAAAGGGATTGGAGAAGAAAGGGAGGTATAGAACGCGTCAGGGTGAAATTGGCCGACGTTATCACACGAATCGAAATGTCAGAGGAATTATAAATAGGTTAGGATCGATAGGCAACCCAGAGAAGGCAAGCTTGGGCGCCATCTAGTCTACGCCACTTCCACCTACAACCACCCTCCACAGTCTTTGCAGCCTATCGTTAATGGACGTTCGATTCGCTTTTTCCAACACATTTCTTCACATTTCTTTTCTCCACGTGGAAAAAAATCGAATGGTTCTCGCCAAATATTTATACACTTTCGTCCAAGAAACTATCCTTTAAAAAAATCATTCTACCAAACACCGTATGTAATCGTATCTCTTTTTTCTAACCTAGAACCGTTGCAATCGCATAAACCATTATACGATCATCCTCACTTCTGCCCTTCCAATTAGTCGAACGATCTCAGATAAAATTCTCGTTTCGTTCATAAACTATAATGATATAAATCGATCCCTTTTTCCAACCTACAAACTGTTACAATCTATAAACCATTACCAGATCCAATCTCCTTCACGAATCCAATTATTCGAATGAGAATAAAATTCTCGTTTCATCAATCAAACTAATAAATTATTTCTTCCCCTGTGAATCCGATCATGGAACCCTAATTCTTATATCTTCTCAAAGAAAAAAAAAAAAAAAATTATATATCTTGGAAATAATCTTCCAATTAATACAAGAAACAAAAACAGCCTCGTTCGAGCAGGTAATGAACACGCGTTACGAATCGTGGAAAGAAAAATCGAAATCGTTTTTCAATTTTTCCACGTTTGGACGAGGATGCGAGAGGAGGACGGAAGGAAGCGAGGGCATTTCCTGGAGGGGGCTACGCCTTGAAGAACCCGGGATCTCTCGCTCGTGAGCTCGTTAGAAACACTTCTGACGGAAATGAGCGTTTTGCGGGCCGAACCGGGACGAGAAACGTTAAGTGGCGTGTGATGCGAGGACGGCAGGCTTAATTTTACACTCGTGACGCGAAACAACGCGCCTCTACACCATCTACGTATCTTGTCACGATCTTGCGCCAAGATGGAGCCGCGTTTGCACAGAAATATGAATATTTCAGGGAATATCGTTGTAACATTGCTTGCTGAGAAGGAGAATTATTTTAAATTATTTATACCGATTGATAAATTTTTGCTCGATGATCTCGGTTGAGGAGCAAACTCGATCGAAAGCAATAGTTAGTTATATGAATAATGAAAAAAAAAAAAAAAATAAATAATTGAATCAGTTCCATGTGTAATTCAATAATTTATCGATCGATTCATTAATTCTTTATTGATTCAAGAATTTCTTTTCGATGCTTATTGTTAAATAATCCAAAATTATTAAAAAATGGAGAAAGATGCAATATCGAAGAGAGAAAAGAAACTCGTGCTCCTTGATCTTCTATCTAATTGATCGATATTTCATTGCACATCCTATCTCTACAAACCAAACAAGTTCTTCTGATTTTCAAATCTGCTCCAATTTGTGAGAATGGATCCGATCGAAACACGATCAATCAGAAGGGATAATTCGTAGGTAATGAATGGTTAGCTCGAAAAAGAGGGAGGACAGGTTGGAAGACGAATGGAAATCGATAAGATTGTTCAAAGGGAGAGAGATTCTCTTAATTTAATATTCGACGGATGTTTTCGTTGAAAACTTTTGGATTCGCTCGCGCGAGAGGAACTGGTGAATCGTGAAGTGAGGAGAGACACTGATGGATGAATGGCAATCGATAAGGAGACACTTGGGACACGTCTGGGTTAGGGCGTCGTGATGGATCTTGTATTCTCGTAACACAATGGATTTATAATTTTGTTTCGAACTTGTTTCTTGCTCCAAGGATTTATATAAATAAAGAAAAAAAAAAAAGAAATTTTAAATCTTTAAACTTCTTCATTAGAAGAAATTTTAATTTTAAATCGTCCTAAGTGTTTTTGTTACAATCGTCGAAATACGATTCTTGTTGAAAAGACTTGGATTAAAGTCTGATGCGATTATATTAAAGGGGTGGTTCAGCTTTGATTTTTACAGATTATCACAGATTCCATCAACTTCCATTGAAAGAAGCGTTATTCAGAGAATTTTCCGGTTAAAAGAGGTTCGACATTATTTAATTTAAATAGCCTATCCTTTCACAAATTCACCGATACTTTCCTGGATTCCCTCTGTCTCCAATAGAATTCTCACCTCTATTCAATCTCTATAGAAAATTCTAGCGTCGTTTTAAACAAAACTTCCGTTCCGAATTTCCATTAAATAGAATTTCTTGCCTCTCAATATCATGACACATTTAATCGATCCATCGAAACAAGAATCGACACATGTCTCGTCATCGCATCTCTCGAATACTTATTTAAAAAAAGAAAAATAAATATGGAAAGCTCTTAACATTTCTCACGATGTTTAATAAGTGATAAACTAAAATCAACAAAGAATATAGAAGCAACGATGCGCGAAAACTCTAAAACGTTCGAGCATATCTGGAAGAAATTTTGGATAGAAAATTTCGATATTATGATAAAAATTATAATAAAAAAAAAAAGAGAGAACGATCTCGAATTCTCGTTGGTCGATCGATGTGATCGTCGGCCATCACGGAATTCGATTTCATTCTTTCCGTCTTTATCGTATCGCGCAATCGATCTGTCGATAACATAGTGAGCGAGTGTTGAATGAACACGAACGTCACCGACGTGGTTATGCAACTGAACAACTCGCAAAGGGCGCAAGTCTCTCCCCAAGTGGCCGAAGGTCATAGGTCGAAATATCGCCATAGAATTTCCACCGTCGTACGCCTATCCGTATATAAATTCGAGGAAATCTGCTCGAAAGAAAAAAGGATTCCTCTTAAATTCGAGGAAATCTGCTCGAAAGAAAAAAAGGATTCCTCTTAAATTCGAGGAAATAAAAGAAAGAGAAAATCCAACGCAACGATTTTCGACTCTCACACGACACTTTCGACTGTAAACAGAAGAGAAGAAATTTTATTCAAAACGTATATCGATTTATTTTGTACATTGTCGTGCAATTAACCAAGAAGGAAGTAATATAAAAAAAAAAGAAGAATCATGGAAAGAACGAATTCGTTTGAAATAATTTTCATTCGCAACGATCAAGATATATCAAGGAATAATTGTTAAAATAAAATAAAAAAAGGAATAAGCGGAGATGGCGAGATAATAATCGAGAGGCGGAAGTCGTTCGAAGGAATTTCAATGAATGAAAAACGACGGTAAGGGCCTGTTAAAAAGATCGACCTTTTCAATTGACGGCCGCGTCCTTGGGCCAGCACCCAGCAGCACGCCAGTCAAGAGAGCGAGAACGCGCGCATTCGAACGAGTTCGCTCAAAAGAAAGACGTTCGAAGAAAACGCGTCCAAAGATTCGAAAATTCCGCGAAACTTTTCACCGGGTGAAAACTTGATTCAAATTGATTATTCGTCGTGTCGAAGGAGAAAAATTTCAGCGAATCGTCGACTCACAGATTACATTCACGATTTATCATCAGATACATTCAAGATTCATACTTTTCGCTCAAAAATGTATTTCTTTGTAGAAACTTTCAACTCAAGGTTCCTAAGCTAAATGGAAAAGTTCAAAATTTCGTGAGAAGGCGAGTCGAGGAGACTTCAATGGGACCCTCGCCTCGTCAACGAGGCGATCTCCATTGTCTGAAAGATAAAAGCTCGTTTCGAATTCGAAGCAAACTATCGATCGATCCTCGCGTCTGGGAGGATGTTCCAAATATCCAACCAAACCCCAATTTCCTCGATTTCATCATCATCATAAACACATCCACATCGAAGGAATCGTGGAACAAAGATCGTTATAACGAAGTCAGGGAAGGAAGAAAAGAAGAAAGTGTGGTGTGGGTTGCAATCGAGGGCGTGTCTATGGCCAGGTTATATCATCCATTGATTTCCACGTTTCTTTTTTCTTTTTTTGGAGAAACAAGGAAGAAGATCTCGAGTTGCTGCAAATCAAAAAAAAAAGGAAAGAAAAATTTGTGTTAAAAAAGTTAAGAAAGATCGACTCATTCGATTTCGAGTCGTGTCTGAGAAGAAGCAAAAGTTCCAAGAGGACGAGGAGAGATCCCTGCGAAAGTTGAGCAAAGATTGATTCGTTAAGATCCCCCGGGGAGAGTCGTTAGGGTGCAAAGATTAGATCAAAGGTGTCCTCTATGTCTGGCTATAATTCATCGTTATCAAGGGTTTCCAATTTATCCTTGCTCGCGGGGAGAGCTTGCGCACAGACAGGAGGCTCTAGCGAAAGGTGAGCTTTAATAGCTCGCTAAAAATACCAAGTCTCCATGCGGACGTTATTTTCTGCTGGAACGATCGATCGAATTAACCTCCTCGTCTCGAGGAGGAGAACGAATACATCGAATCGCAATCCCTTCTCTCCCCTCTTCGATTTACCACCAATTTAAGAATTCTTCAACCGAACCTCAACAATTTTTATCATCTATTTTTCACGTCTTCTTGTGTTTTACACGCTTCTTTCGACGATTCTATGTTACGTGTCACGAGGAGACAGAAAGAAAGAGAGAGAAGGAGAAAGACTCGTTCCATCACATTTGCATAAATAATAAGGGATTTGTTTCGTGGAGGAGGAGGGATAAGCGAAATTGGGGACGGGATCGAGGATTCGAGCGAGGTTTCTCGTGGATTCTCGCATGATTTTCATTGAGGATTTTCGCGGAGAAGAAAAAAAATAAAAAAATAAAAAAAACTCGACGACTCGATCCGCTCGGAAAGTCCGCAGCTGGTCCTGGCGGCGCATGCGCCACGACACCCTTCACCGACACCCCTCGAGAACTAGATCCAACCCCACCTCCTCTGGTGGAAACAGCCTTTCTAGCTTTCTTTCCCTGGTAGCTCCCCGCACTCTCGACGACGCCTAAAAAAGTACTCGAGCCGCACAATTGGGTCAGGGAACCACGCGTATAATCCGCGATCGAAGCACTGCCACTGTTCGTCGTATATACGTATTTTCTCTTCTTCCAATCCCCGCACTCTACCGATTCCATTCTTCCGTCGTTCCTTCTTTCCGATTTTTTTTCCCTCTCTCTCTTAATAGCAATAAGAAATCACGATAAATCACGATTTCCGAGTAATAATGTATTTTTTACGCGATATATTCGATGATATTTTGCAAGGATGGAACGTGAAAAGAGAGGGAATGGAAGTAAAGAAAGAAGATGAAAAAAAAAGAAAGGGGCAAATCTATGGGAAAGGGTTGAGAAACAAGGGTGGTTGCGGGTAAATGGCAAAAAAAAAAAAAAAAAAGGAGAAGAGTTCTGGAATTCTGTTCGCGAAATTTCACTTTACCATGTTGCTGCCTGTTTTCGCACTGGGCCGGTTTTGTCGAACAATAGGCGGAACAAGAAGAAGAAGAAGAAGAAGAAGGAGAAAGAAACAGATAGAGGGAGGGACAGCCTTTCCCGACTCGAGGATACTTCCTCGTTTTCCTGGAAACGACACTGACAGAACGGTTCACTGGGAAGAACTGCTTCGCGCGGATTCCGCGAGAGTTCGATGTGGAAAGAAAGTAAGATAAAGAGAAAAAGAGAGAGAGAGGGAGAGAGTGCGCGAATATATACAGGTATATACGCGTGAGAGAGAAAGAAAGAGAGAGAATATAACCCTTCCTTATCTCCCTGCACCTTTCTCTCTCGCTCTCTCCCACTCTCCTCCTCCTACCCCCTCGATCGAAGCTCCTCTTTAGCAGTGGTTACACCACGGATTCGTCCCTCTTTCTCTTTCTCACTCTCTTTCTCTCTCGCACCATTCTGCCTCGCTCCCTCGCGCCCTCTTTCCGTGATACTTCCTGACCGATACTTCCGTTCGTCCATCATTTTCCAAAATTTTCGAATTCGATTCGACGGAGAGACGATAGAGAATTGTGCGGTCGCTGCAACGGCAATGAATCTTATGGAAAAATATCGAGAGAAAGAAAATTGGAGGAAAGAAATGAACATCGAAAGAAAAGAAATAACGATGAATTTCCAAACGTATACGTCTCGAAAGGAGAGACCGATTCTCTAACAAGCGTTCTTCCGACCTCTAAAACCCATTCACGCTTGCCACTCGTGCTCTAACACCTCTCTCTTTCTTTCCTCGTTTCTCTATTTCACTCTAAATCTCGTCGCTCTTACTCTTTCTCTCTATCATCCTTTCTTTCTATCTTTCTCTCTCTCTCTCTCACACACACGCACACACGCACGCACGCACGCACACATACACGCATCTCACGAACGCACATATATATCGACACGTATGTAACGCACACAGAGAGGCACTCACACATACACTATTGGCCTATCTGGCTAACTGTCAGAGAGAGAGAGCTCGACAAAGCTGTGGATAAAGCTGTGACACGCTGTAACTACAAAGCGAAGATTCGCGCTGGTACAGAGACTCGAAGAGATGGCTGTGCGTCTAAGCAATCACAAACCTTGTCACCCATGGCTGCGGCGAGCGGTGTTTGATGAGATAGAAGGTTAACAGCGCGGCTTCGAGTGGACCAGAGACTGACTGGCGTTTCGAGTCGTCGAGGACCGCCGGCATCATCGACCCGTCCTCCCCACCACGCCGCGCCGTACCCCCACCACCAACCGAGCGTCCCTCACCCGACCAACCCGCTGTGCACAGACACGGTAACTGTCCCCACCACTAATCTGCTCTCGATTCACCCCCATTCCTGTGCCGCGCACCTCGAGCGCCACCACCCAAGCATCGCCAACACCTCGTATGGGGAAGTTTACGGTCTCTGGCGATCGGCATAAAGACCAGATACTTCTCTTCTTTTCTCTACAACGAAATTTAAGTCGTAAATTTAACGCGTGAATAATTTACAAGAATTACAAATTGAATCGTTCGATTCTTTTCAAGATCCTATTGTAGAAAAAGTTTAACTCGTATCAACCTACGATCTAAGTATCTAATAATCTTAAGCTTTCTGACTCGAATTCATCCCAATTATCATAAGATACAGTATAGAGGATTTATTAAACTCTAATAAGATTACCGGATTATAATACGTTTTTTCGGAAAACGGATAAATCGTAAGTTGAACAACCATTTCTTTCCCTAAATAATTCGTATTGTATGCATGCATATCTATATCGATCGAAATCGTTGCGGGAAGAATTCCAACGTGTTCCAAAGTCGTTCAAAATCGTGGCATCCGCGGTCGTAAAAATTTTCCTGCGGCCAAATTGCTCGAAAACTCGCAGGGGTGAGGAACGAGCGTGGCCGTCGCTACCTAGAGCCCCGCAGCCCCTCCGCTCCTCCACCGACCGACCCTCACCCCTCCCCGTGGCACCGTTCGAACCCTTAGCCTAGAGGTGCCCGTTTCTGCCGCCACCGCGCCAGTCCGCGCCCTCGAACGCGACGGCGCACGCTCAGACGTCGCGCCAGTGGCTCCCAACCTGTCTTCGGGATAGGCCCGCGTCTGGATAATATACTCGGACGTCTGCACGCCGCTCCCTGGGGAAATTTTTCGGCGAGAAGTGTGCCGTGACAGAGGGTTAATTGGGTAGGACCGAGAAATACAGGCATATCGAGCGTGCACCTCGGTCAGAGTTGGAAACGGGATCACGGGTGTCGTGATCTATGATATACGATGATTTACTGGCTCTAGGACGATATTAACGGGAAGTGGGACAAGCTCGGATACGACCTATTGTTTGGAATATTGAGAAGGGAGTGAGCGTAGTAGTAGAACGTGATTTCTCTTTTCCTTTTTTTTTTTTTTTTGGAAATATAGGTTAATTGTAGATTGGAGAAGAAATTTGAGAGAGAGAGAGAGAGAGAGAGAGAGAGGGATGAGGAGTGGAATAATTATCGTAGAATTATAATTATTAAACCGAAGAATAGAGGGAAAGGTTCGATTCAGCGAAAAGAAATTCCAATATTTTCAGGAAGTAGGACAACTGTCGTTCCAAAAACCTAAATTATCGTGCAAATATCTCTAAAAAGGGGAGAGAATCGTTGTTACTTAAAAATTGACGAATAAACAGGAAAACGGGGGAGAAAATCTGATTCGATCCAGAAAAAAAAGGAGGGGGATGAAGAAGATTCGTTCGTATAACATTTTCACAAGAAGAGGAAGAGGAAAAAGATCGAAGAGAGAACCACTGAAACGCGATCCGTGCTACTGGGCTACGCGCCACACGGCGCTTTGGCCGACCGACCGACTCTACTCGCACACGATCCTCCCTCCTGCTCCCCCCACATCGTTATCTCTCTCTCTCGCTCCCATTCCTCCTCTCGCAGTCAGTCTTCGTCCCTCTGCAACGGTCTATCTGTCCCGTTTCAGCATGCAGATCTTCCGTCCCCACGTTACGAGGAACGAGGCCCGTCTCTTCTTCCGAGTTTAACCGGAGACTACACCGCGATCCAATGGATCCCGTTTCCTCGCTTGTCCTTCGGGATGATCGAACGCGTTGCGTTAACTCTCTCGCCCTTCGTCACGTTTTATATAACCGTCACAAGATCCTAATCGACCCTTTCTATCCGTTGTTGAGTGAAATTAAGTTACCAATATATATATTTAGATTATTTTTATGATTATTTTCTGTCATTTCTTCGGACGAAATATTTATTATCGTTATAACATATTGGAATAAATTTTGAATTAAATTTTTTTTAATTTCGATATACAAGCCGCGTCACGATCTAAAAAAAGATTGAGAAATATTAGATAAGAGTCTGATTAGGTTATCAGAAATTATTTTAATTAAGCAATCTTCTCTACGTTATTATGAATATTAAATTGCAAATTAAAATTTTCAAAAGGAATATTTATGTAAATATATATATCTAAAAAAAAAAAATTGAAGAATGATTATTATTCCTATTCTTTTTTTTTTTTTTTTTTAATTAATTCTGATGAATCATTTATTTTCTACTGTCGAATGAAATAAATTTCCACGTCTCGTTGCAAAGATGGTTAAGAAGGATAGAATGTAGAGCAGCACGAGTTATACTGCTGAGAAAATTGGAGCCAATATTTATTCCTGTATTCATGTATCGACTTCGTCAGATATAAGTAATCAAACTTGCAATCCTTCCAAGTACCGTTCTCCTTGCCCCTGAATAATAACATCTTAAATTATATAAGCAAATAACCCATAGGCGATTGGAGAGCAAAGCTGCTGATTCGAGGGATCCCATTTCCTTACAGTCCTCCAGGATGATCGAACGAGCTGCACTTATTCTCGTTACGTTATCACGAGCTTCTAATTATCTTGTTCCATCCGTCTATTTCACCTTTAAACTGAAAAAACTAGGAAAAAACTAGGAAAGCACAAAATAATCTCGAAGCAAGAATTTCAAGGAAAGAAAAAGAAAAAAAAAAAAAATTTCAAAAAGATTTCCTTCGAAAGAATTCTCGTCTCGAGATGATTATCGATCGGGAAAATTACCAAGGCAATTCACGAACATGCCACTACTCGATTCTCTTTTATTACTCCTACTTTTCATCAGCCTAGTCAGCATCCAAGAGTGAAACGAAAAAAACTACGATTCCTATCGATTGAAACTGAGAACAGTTGAAGGAAATTTTTAAGATCAGTTGATTTTGAGGTCGCTCTCACTCTTTCGTTTAATTATTTGAACTTAAGAAGGGAGAAGTTCAAGAGCAAAACCACAGTTCAGGTGTCTTTCACTGCCGGAGAGCTTTTTCACGGACAGCATTCTTATAATGGATTTATATTCTGAAAATAGATTTGCGGTTCAGAAAAACACTGTTGACAGCAATCTTGGTGGATCAGAAACTATATCGGGGTGGGATATTATCTTCCAACCATCGATTATTCCTCAGAGATAAGAAGAATCAAGAAGGGATAAGATTGCATCGTTGTTTGCACCTGTTGTCAGAGACTGCGATATGGCTTCGTCCTTTCTGTTTCCTCTTTGCCCTTTTTTGTATTAATTCAGAGGCTGAAACATTGTCTTCTCCGCTACACCATGATATCAAAGATGTGGTTTCATTCCTCTGTTTTCTATTTCTCTTATATCAAATCAAATTTTTTTTTTGTCTCTTGTATAATAATCAATGCCACATTTAACATCTCGAAACCTCTGACACCTTCAAAAATCTCTTTTAATAGCCTCTTTGCAATAATCGAACGTTTCTCGTGTCGACAATAATCAATGACGATGAATGTAATTTTCTAACAAATTTTCAAAATGTTTAAATGACCGTATAATAATCGATGCCACGTGTAACATCTCGAAAATTTTGATGCCTTCAAAAATCTCTTTGCAATAATCGAACGTTTTTAGTGTCGACAATAATCAATGACGATGAATGTAATTTTCTAACAAATTTTCAAAATGTTTAAATGACCGTGTAATAATCGATGCCACGTCTAACATCTCGAGAATCTTCGACGCTTTCTTTAATCGACACCGCTGAAAAATTTCTCTTATTAGCCTGTTAGCCTCTTTCCAATAATCGAACGTTTCTTGAATCGATAAATAATCAATGACGGACACAACAAACGATTGATTCACGACGAATGTAATTTTTTTTTTTTAACATCCCCCAAAACTTAACTGCCTCTCCTGTTGAAAAATATCAGGAACAACAAAGAGAAGGAGATTCGATCCAGTTGCAGGTTTTTCCAGTTGTCAGCGATTTAATCATCGGCCGGCTATCAACGCCAGCCGACCGTCCTTTCCGGGCTTTTCATTACGGTTCGTTAAAACGACGACTCGAGTCCAGTCGTTTCCAGGCTTTCGAGCCATACCAGTGAGTCAGATCATTGTTGGAATTACTTGTTAATTACTTCTTGCCCCGGTGACGCGAAAGAGAATCTCGAGAAGTTTTAAGAATGGTTTCTTAAGTATTAACCGTTTGATTAATTAAGGCGACAGAGAGGAATATATTAAGATTATGAATAATTGCTTCCGTTTCTACAGCTATTCTATTATATATATATATAACTCGATGAATTCTACGATGAATCCGTGTCAAGTACAAGTGATTACAGAATGCAGTATAACTGTGTAAAAAGAGATAATATTGGATCGTTTCAATTTTGAAGAATCAAGAATACAAATATAAATCCTAATAATTACCAATTCTGAAATTTTACAATTCTACCTTTCACCAAAAAAACTGCCTAACTCGATAAATACATTTCTTCAAAATTTTAACGTCACCTTTAAATATCATATTCGTTGAACTTATGCTCGAAGAAAACTTTAAAACGAAGATATTTAAATCCTTCCTCGAAACCAATTATAGCCCCCACCCTTTTCTTTTTAATCCGGTTACCCGACAAATCCAATAATTCGAATCGTCGAAAATTGCGATAAATAACACAAAAGCCGCGGGGATTGGAGGGGAGGGGTGTGCGCGACACGATCATCAAAGCGTCAGCCGGATCGATTCTACGCGGGGGTGGAAGTACTTCCGCGGAACTGGGCTAGGCTAAAGTCCCTGAAACAACTCGTTACGTAACTTCCGGCGGTGTGCCGCTCCGACAATGCAGCTCCTTATTGCGGACCAACCGAATCATCCATCCTTCTCGAACAGGTCACAAAACCAACCCCTCACGATTCGTCGAATGCCACCCTTCGGTATAATAAAACAATTTTCACGTGTTTCGTTATGATATATATATTTGTTAATTCCTGAATTGTTAAAATTCGCAGAGTTTTCAAAGAGATAAAAATATTCGCAAACGCGAATTTCGTTCTCTCACGTAGGCGATGCACGATGTCTGGAAAAGGGTGAAGAAAATTTAACGTTAACGATTGTTGGCGAGCCTTTTTTTCTTCTTCTTCTTCTAATTTTTTTAATTCCATCGGGCGAGTTTGTTTAGAGATTTGATAAATCGGATATTTTATGTGATTATATAGCCATGCTGCTATTCTATTAATTTCCTTCTGCGCGATTTCTCACGAGAGATTATTCAAGAATAATACGAGGTGGATCTAAATAATTATCTCGTAATTAACGTACGATGATCCAAAGAAACGAGTCTTGACTGTCTACTTGACTGTAATTACTTGGCGAGCAAGCGAGTTATTCTTTCGTTATATTTCTTTTTATGCATTAAAGTTTGGATCACAATTTTTGTTATTCTTCACTTCGCATCATTGCGCGCAATTTTAATAAATCGTGAATCCTATCCATCTCTGCGACATCTTTATCCTCGAGAAGACGTAATTTCGTTCGCATGATGGAAAAAAATAAATAAATAAATAAATAAAACACGCGAGATATCTCGTCGAGAGTATGTACAACAGGAACGACATTCCATCGCGAGAGATAACTCCAGATGCGAAAGGGGTAGCCATGAAATGAGACAGGCTCGATAGCCGTTTGTGGAAATCGATAACAGCGTGACAGACGTCCCTAGGGGAAAAAAGTATAGTGAAATATATAGGAAGGCATCGTGAGTTTTATCCCACTCACGTGAAGCGAGGGATCCGTGGAAAAGTGGAAATATGAAGATTTGTTTGAAAAAAAAAAAAAAAAAATCGGTGGATCCTGGTCCAGAATTTCTGCAAGACAAGTGGAATTCCAAGTGGAGTTACGTAACTCGTGGAAAACGGTCGAGAACACTTCCCATTACTATAATCCGAGTTAGAAAAGGATTTTCGATTCTTCTCTCTCGTTTCTCGATGAAATTTGATAATTTATTATGGACGATGTGGAGGATTGGAGATACTTCTGAATATTCGTAAAATTTGTGAAGATAAAGATTTTTATGAATCCTAGATCACGATTCGAAGTTCAAAAACTTATGATATTTGTTAATTTTGAATTTTTATAATCTGCAAAGTTTCGATAAAAATTTGCAAACACGAAAATTTATAATGGAAAATGTGGAAGATTGGAGATATTTTTGAATATTCGTAAAAAAATTTGTAAAAGATAAAGATTTTTATGAATCCTAGATCACGATTCAAAGTTCAGAAAATTGTAATACTTGTTAATTCTAAATTTTTAAAATCTGCAAAGTTTGGATAAAAATTTTCAAACACGAAAATTTATAATGGAAAATGTGGAGGATTCGAGATATTTTTGAATATTCGTAAAATTTGTAAAAGATAAAGATTTTTATGAATCCTAGATCACGATTCAAAGTTCAGAAAATGGTAATATTTGTTAATTCTAAATTTTTAAAATCTGCAAAGTTTGGATAAAAATTTGGTCAAATAAATTGAGAGAGAAACGAAATTTTCAATTCTTCGATACATTCTCGAAACATTGTAAATTTTCGTTAAGAGTTCGATTTTTTACGAATTTCACAATGCTCTTCAAACAATGAAATTTTCAACACTTTTCATCCATCTATCGCAATTTGTAATATTCATTAACACTCTCAAAATAGACTTCTCAAAATTGTCAAAGAATTGTTAAAAACCTCGCATCACATAATCCCCCTTCGAAAAGAATCACAATCCTCCAATCCCCCTAAAAATTTCCACGAGTTAAAATTTCAAAACTAGAATTTCCAAACCATCCTCGTCGTTCCACGTTACAAACTCGAATGAAACTTCGAAATCGAAACAATGTGATTAAATAAATATTATCGACTCGTTATCGAAACTTTCTCCCGTGTATACACAACGCACATACGAACATTCTCCGTTCCTAATTTGTTTTGAATCGAACGAAAACACGCTCGACGAGCGATACGAGAATACGCGGTGATTTTCGTGAATTCGACAATTCGTATTAGATACGAAAACAGGATCGAGCTTCTTCGAAAAACAAGCGGAAGCGAAGGAATCGAGATGAAGGGGAGGAGGGGGAGGAGGAGGAGGAGGAGGAGGAGGAAGAGGTTGGCCAGACATTGTGAAGGCTCGTTCGATCGTTGATAATTGAGCAACGGTCCAACGTCAAAGAGGAACAAACACGTCACTGTCACACACAAAGAGAGAGAGAGGGAGAGAGAGGGAGAGAGAGGGAGGGAGACGTGCAGAGAGGTGTGAACTTGAAACGATTCTGGAAAACTGGCCGGCCAACCTTGACACAGTTGCCCCCGCCGCCCGCGATTTGTCGTACAAATTAAATTTGCATAAGTACCACTTCGTTGATTAGACCAGACCGTTTATACACTCGAGGAACGAGTTATCCAACTGGCATTGTCTTGATCGATGGTTGCTTTTCTTCTATTTCTATTACCTCCTTTATTCGTCGACGATGCTCTTGATCATAATTTTTATTTTACAATATTTATTTTTCAATTTTTCCATTTGAACAGGAATGGAGGAGCTATTAAAATATTTCGAGAGCTTTGAAATTGCGGGAGAAGTTATTGAAAGATAATTTTCAAAAATAATTAACGAGAGTGATTTTTTATTTAATTTATTTAAATAAAATAATAACGTTTAAATGGTGTGATTCGCTTCAAATAAAAGATAATAATAATACTTTGCCTAAATGGATAGATCAAATTTGTTTCTCTTCTTTATTCGATTCGTGGCGTTTGTAGTATCAAAACTTATTATTTATCCATCGAATCCCTTCTTCCCCTCTACGCGAAATATTATTTTTCCGTGCACAACAAAGGAATCGTGGAAACTGTTATTGTTATTGTTATATTCGGAAAAGATCGTGGAAACTTTTTACGGGTTCTTCGAAAGAGTATCGTATTATTATGTAAAACTGCATGACGAATGTTTGTTTGTCAAATTGACATTTATAACGAGAGAAAGAATAGTTGGAGGAAACCACCTTCCCATAAATTGCACTTGAAAAATGAATGCACGAACTTTTAGTCAATATCAAAACTAATAAACCTGGACTAACTAAAACGAAGGATTCCAGAGAAACGCGCAAACGATTCTAACTCGTGCGAATAAAAATGACCAAACAAATAACATACAAGAAAAATTATCAATTCCCACAAAATAAAAATTCCATTCATCAAACCATTCTCCTCCTCTCGATAATCTAGAGAGGATTTCCCCTTAAAATCACCCTCCTCACTTTCAATTCGTTCAATTTTAATAAAACTCTCTGACCACTCACCCAATCAACGAATCGTTTCTACCCTTATTTTCTAACAAACTACAGAGAAGAAGAAGAAGAAGAAGAAGAGAAAAATATCTTTCTTTTCCATTCATCCCATTGTTTCATCGTATATATACATTCCTCCATACGTCATCACGTAATTTTTAAAAACGTCTTCTGCCAACCAATTATTTCATTCGTTTCAACGCTCCCGTGAATTCTTCCCATTGGAGAAAGAGAGAAGAGAGAAACACGATTCCGGTGAAAATTCACCGCGTAATTCCTGCGCGTGTGTACGATTTTAACGCTAAACCTACCACGCGCGGTCAAATGACCGTTTCCGAAATTTCCTTTAGAATTTCTTGTATCGACACATTATTGTAGCACCAGAAAAATATTTTGTTTAATTGTCCAATTAGCTGAAATCTCTTTCCGTATTAAGATACAAATGTTTTTTTGCATTTGACCGCTCATGGTAGGAATAGATGGAATGTCGGTAGGTTTAGCGTTAATAACGGAAAGGGGACGCGGGGTTAAAGGAAACGGCGGAGTGTTGTACGGGGTTGTTACGCGTGATGCGAAAGGGGCCACGAAACATGATTCATTTCCTGCGAATCAAATTCGAGCACGATATTCGCGCGCGCACGTGTGCGTGGCACGGATACAGAGGCGTTGCTTACGACGAGGTATTTAATGAGTCACGCGTTAATCGTTAAACTACTGTTTCGTGTCGACTAGACGGCCAATTAAACCGTACTCATAGTTCCTCACTCACGTTGCCAGGAACGGGTTTTTATATTCTTTATATCGTCAAAAGAGAATTTGGTAAAAATAAGGAATGAATGAATTCTCTTTTTTTTCGTTGAAAAAACTCGTCGCCTGATCATTTCGATCGAAGTTAAATTTTAAGAACGATCGATTTCACTAATTTTATATCGCGCTCTGATATTTTTTTAACGAGGCAAATCCTAACCTTGTCACGTGATTGAATCTCCCGCCTCCTATAACATTGTCTCCCATCTCCCATGAGGGGAGAATTAATTCTCCAACATTCGTTTCTGAACGAATGAATATCCGCTAAGAATTGTAAAAAAAAAAAAAAAAAATGTATCATGATACTTTTATCTACGTGCATCTTTCACAGGCAAACGAAAATATACGATAACTCGTCCCGATATTAAATCGATCGATCGAGGAGCTTATTCAACGTTTCGTTCAATTTGAGAGATGGGGTTTCTTTTTCTCTCGAAACGATGGTCACTTTATTAATTGCACTACTGTGCTACCGGTTATTTTAACACGGATAATGATACGCGTAACGAAGTAAAGAATATTATTCGCGAATGATCGTACGATGATCATAAAGGAGTATATTTGAGGGGTACAATAACTGGAATTATGGGTTTCTAAGTTTATAAAGGCATCGTTGGAGGAGAGAGATACGATAGAACTGCAGACGGATAACCGCTTCGCGACTCAAATGCAACTGGGAAGAAGAGGCTCACGAGGGGAGGGGGGGAAAGAACGAATAAAACGTCGTAAGCCTTTCGATAGGTCTGTCTCGTCTCGATGGTGGAAGGATCGATAACTTCGAAAACTGGTCCCGCATATTTATGCAGATAGATAAAGAAGAAACTACTGGTTCGAGTCGCTCGTAATAATTATTTTCAGTAAAATTTCCTCCATTTTTATTTTTTTAGCAATTCTTTAAGCACGATCGCTTTTTTTTTTTTTTTTTTTTTGTCTTGAAAGAACAATTTTCTCTCCCGTAAGAATCAAAGATTTTCTGAATCGAATCGACGAACTCGAAGAAGCGAGAAAAGAAACGTGCATTTAGACGTGGTAGAAGAATCGTGGCTTTGGGAGGAATAGAGACTCCTTTTGTATTTCGAATAACAAACAATGAGACAACGTTCCCAATCTTTCGCGTAAATTTTTCTACCGTGCAATTAAGCTTAAATTATACTTAAATTGAAAAAAGCAGAATTTTTTGGATTGATTTGGTATTAATTTCAATCCAATCTAACGTCGTCAAAAAGATTCTCCATTCTCACACAGAAGGAGTGGTTCGAATATATTAACTGGATTCAAAATTCGTTTTCAAACGTATAATAAGTGTAATGTATAACAACTGTATATTCAAATTTCAAGTCCTCTTTTTAAACAAAATACAGACAACTATAATCGACAATCGATCGATCGTGTTTCAATGGTTGATTGAAATATTCTGTAAATTTTTTAAGAAGCATCATTTAAATTTCAATTTCTATCATTTGTTGTGCACTACGCATCTTCTTACACTTCTTTTTTTTCTGATAATTCTCACATCCCCATCTTTTTTCCAATAAATATTTTTTCCTTAAACAACAGACTCCTCTATAATTGTGTCCAGTGTTATCCTTTTCCATTATTCGAGCCAGATTTAATAAAGATTTGTGAACTGTGCGTGTGGCTTCGCCAGGGGAAAAGGAGAGCGGAGCGTTCAATTTTCCGGGAGGTAAAAAAGCGCGGGAGGATTCGAATAACAAGGAGGGGGTGCAATAAAAGCGTCGTTGGATGCTCGTTCGAGCAATTGCTCGAGACGTTGGGTGTGTACACACGCGTATCTCCACGGTGTGTCGTGAACGTGGAAATACGAGGGCAATTTCGTAGAAATTGAATAAGCACAGTCGGTTGAACAGGGGGTTAAATTTCCACCCTGTGATAATTCCATGCTTCAATTTCTACTTGCCTTTCCTCCTCTCCGATTTTCGCGCGCAAAATTTGACGAGGGCCACGAACAATTTATCGTTGAAAACTTAGTAATGATAATAATTGCAAACGAAGGAATGTTATTTTTCAAATAAGTAATCGCTTTATTCTTTAATCAGTTAAGATGCTCAACTCTGGAGGAGTAACTGTTTATCGTTGAAAACTTAGTAATGATAATAATTGCAAACGAAGGAATGTTATTTTTCAAATAAGTAATCGCTTTATTTTTTAATCAGTTTACCTTTTAGATATCCAACTCTGGTATCTGAGGGGGGTAACTGTCGCGTGTACGATTTCGGTTGGAGCGGAAAATGATCATCGTTGAGATGGTTCGAGAATAGAAAGTCTTATTTCAAATGTTAATATAAAAGAAATCGTACGTACTTTCGATAAAGAAATATATCCCGAACGACAATTTATGATATAAATGTTATATCGAGAAATAAATTATTGCAAGTTTTTTTGAAAAAAAAAAAAAGAAAGAGAAAAGTTAAAGCATTGTACAGCTTTATTATAATTTAACAAAGGATAGAATGAAACGCGAAACACACAACATCCCATCCATCAGTTTAATTCGATAGCTTACAACGCGATACAATGTTTCACGCTCGGCAGCGATATTTTGAACTCGAAGCGTCGCCGATCGATCGCGGAATGAGCAATCGCGTCCACTTTCAATCCACGCTTCTCTCGATATTGTTAATCCTCCGTGTTTACGATTCGTTCTCGGTTCATCGATCTTTCCCCGCGACGATTTCTGCACAACGTCGAGAGAATCGCCGGTGAAATGGGTCAAGTTTCTAATTGTATGGAAAAAATAGAAGAAAAAAAAAATGGAGTGAAAAAAACAATGGAGCGTGGAGTAAATGGCTTTCGCTAGAAAAAAAAAAAAAAAAAAAGGAAAGATATCGAAACAAAGTTTGATACGGGCAAATTTAATGGATGGTGTTGGAGAGGTAGGAAGGAAAGATTTAATACTTCTACTCGATGTATCTTGTATCTTTGAATCAGCTTTGACGAGAATGATCACTTACTTATTACGAATTATCAATATTTTCGAGAAGTCGCGATGCACAACATGTGTTTTCGGGCGCCAACGGTAGCATTCGAAATAATTTAAACTGGAAATCGGCAAAGTGAAGAGAGCAGTACGAGAGGATAAAGAAAAATTCGTTTCGAGGTATTTGAAGGAAAGTTTGATACCTAATGGAAACTTAAGGAAATAGAAAAGAAAGGGAGGGAAAAGAAAGAAAAAGAAAAGAGAAAATTGCCGGTGAATTGGACGGATGCGTCGCTTGAGAATCGATAGGGAGGAGGAAACATCGAGGAAAAAAGGAAGACGCAGAAGTTCCGTGCCAAGTCGATACTAACGTCGGTTATCGATATCGAATCATCCTCGTATCTGGCTAAATAATCAATCGCCGTTCTCTTCAATTTTCTCCCTTTTTCTCTTACTCCTTCTTTCTCTCTTTTTTTCCCCATCAATTCTTCCTATCAATTTACTTTAGCGTTTTTAAATACGCTGTTGGAAAACGACGAGGCAGACAGTGTGTCCTCTTCTTTTGTATCGATTCGTTGTATTCTCTCTCTCTTTCTGCGTTTACAAAGGAAGAAACGAATTGCTTTCGCGAAATGTCATGATTTCTTTTTTCTTTTTTGGATAATTATTGGATATCGTGAAATATTTTTCAACGTTTCAAACGATATATATATATTATAACGAGTTTATCAAGTTCTACAATTCAATGAAGGATTAATTTGCGGAGAACAGATTGGGAGTCGATGAGAATTTTAATTAAAATTCTTCTATTCTACACGATCGAACGATTTCAGAATCTTAATGGGAAAGGAAATCGTAGAAGGGAGAATTAGAAAAGGAAAGTAAGATTTTCAAGTTCGTTTCAAAAATTTCCCTCCGTAAAATTCTTCTTTAAGTCTCGTGAAAAGGTGGGACGGTTTCCACTTATCGGTGGTTTACGGTCGAAAAGTTTCGAAATCATCGGTCGTGTGTGGTCCACGTGAAAAACTGATGGAACCGGAAGTGAGGGTGTTCCTCGTGGAAACGTCGATATGATCGTAAAATAAAAATAGGATCCCTTGAAGGTGACGATGTACGATATTTCCTTCGACGTTTCGCCGATAACGCGTCTCGATTTATCGATCAGAAGGAATCAGAAACGTCGTTTCACTGGGTGGGATTCAGGAGGAAGGAGATGGAAGTTCGAGAATGGGTGAACTTGATAATAATTGAAGATAGGAATCGACGATGAAGATGGAAGAGGAAGTGTAAGATTTGTGTTGTGAGTGATTTTTTTCTCCATCATATCTTTATATTAATCTTTATATCAATGATTGTAATTTATACTTATTTCATATATAAATTATTCATCAGAGAAATCTGAATGTAGAAGATACACTGAAAAGAATATCTTCTTACATTTCCTTATTTTTTTTTTTTTATTTTTTTTTTAGAAAATATGGTAATTCAGAGACATTAAAATTCCACGATTCGTAGGAAACATGTTCCTATGTATTCGAATGGGACGTGTCTAAAAACGCAACCACGGATCTTTCTCGTCTCGAAGATTTCCAATAAATTTTATCAGATCCTTCACTTTCCACTTGGTATCGCTACATCAAAAAGCGATTCGAGAAGAATGACGAACCCCTTTTGATCCCAATAATAATCTACGAGTACTTATCCTCTAAAAAAAAAAAACTCTCCTTCCGTCTATAAAAATCTCCAAGCGCATAAAATTTGTAAAATCGAAACGGACGTTAAATTGTACATGCACAAAACCTCAATAAATATCCCAATATTTATGAATGAGATAAAAATAGCGATATAAAAATAAATTATATCCATCTTATCCCTTTTTTACGTCACGTCTCTAAAGTTAGTTCATTCACCGAACGAATCATCTGAAGATAAAGCAAAAAAATTCTAGAATTCTAGAACACGGTAAAAATCGGCTCGAATCTATCCTCTTTTCTCGATCTTCGCTCCGAGCAGACAGTGCAGACGACAATCGGGCATGAACATCGGGAACAGCATTCATCGAGCGGTCGAACGATTCGCAGTGACGCGAGTTACGCAATCGCCGGCTGGCCTTGCGCCAATCTCGCGTATCACTCGAATTCGTCCCGCGAAAAGGGAGGAGGAGACGAGCGAAAAAGAGCCGCGAACGCGTTTCTGCGTGCCTCTTACCACCGAGTTACGAAACGCGTGTGTCACACTATCCGATCGCGTGAGTCCCGCTATCTTCTTCCCGCGATCATTTCCTTATCTTCCTTTCAAAATTTCCTTTTCGATGTCTCATTATTTCTTGATTGAAAGAATCGAAGATCAAATGTCGATCGACGTGGATTGGATTTTTCGGATTTGTTCGAAAGTAAAATCGAAAGTTTGAGGTTAGGTCAGGATTCACGAGAGGAATCTTTGAAACTCAAGAACAAAATATTCTTGAGGATTCTTGAAAATTTCGTATCGCGAAATAAGAAATTATCCCATTCATCGATTGGATGGAAATTCGAATCTATGTATTTAAGAAAGATCGTGTTGGAATTTTTGAATTTCTGTAGAGAACGCGCGAGTCGTGAACGTGATCCGAGTTGATCCGATTCGAACCGATTCTACCCGATTCAAGTCGATCGGAGCCGAATCGACCCGATTTAACCCGACTCGATCTTTCTTCATCCCGATTAGCACTAGACAATCGGATATACGTTTCTGATTGGATTAAATTTTTTCTAGTTACTTACGAATGACAATATTCAAATATTAGTAATAATAATTTTGACAAATCGAAGTAGCACACGAGTATAAAATACGTAATTACATTTATAAAGATTATTGTTGTACAGCAATAATCTTAAATAAATTTTACTTTTGAATATATATTTGACTTCGTTATTAGTAAAAGGAGACTGATCGAAGAGAGTTCGAATAATTGATAGGTTAACATAACCTCGTCGATGCAAATGCACTTTTAAAGATTTTACGATCACGACACGATGATGCGAAAGACAAACTTCGAAATAACACCATTTACCCATATGTAAATTGCTTTGTAAAAGACTCGTCATTTGTACGTAACAATAATAAATAAGCTAATAGTAATAAAAAAAAAAACAAAAAATCAAATAGAAGATATTTGATTATCTCGTATATTAACTTTCGAGAATCAAGCAAATATTACGGTAAATTGGAGAATAAGAGACATGTTATATATCATGAAGATACGTTAAAGTAGCAAGATTTGTAACGGAGAAATGTTCTATGATTGTTAATGGCGAAGCACAGGTGAAATTAGACATTTGTCATTCGAGGAAAATGTTTACGTAAATGATACGTTGAACGTAAATGATGGAACGTAAAATTCGAGGCTAGTAATTTTTCATCGAGAAGTTGAATCGTAAGGAATGCCGCCGGAAAATACCAATAACGATAATACTTAAACAGATACACGGAAACTAATCTATGGTGAACGGAATGAGAAATGGCATTTCAAATGTGGAAACGTGCCATTATTCATCTCCAGATAGGAAAAGGAAAGAAAATGAACGGAGTTTAAATTTTACGCGAAACGAGTTAAACGAGTTAAACAAATGGAGATAAGATACTCTCGTTACTTTGATCGAATAAATCTGATTTATTTTTATTAATGCGTGGAATATTTATAACGGTTATAATGTATTGAAACAACAGGTGGATTTTAATAATGGAATAATGATCGCGACGATAATCGTAAAAACGAAGGTATTATAGAAGGTTTAATAAACGAAAAGTAAAAAAAAATAAATAAATAAATAAACGATCAATTTGGATGAAAAATAATGGATAGAAGATATATATATATAAAAAATCACGAATAAAACGTTGAGCTTCTAATAGAAGAATAATCTGCTTTTAAATATTCATAAATTTTAATATTTTTAAATATTAAACTCAAACAAATTGTTGTGTTGTTTTGTTGAAGATTGGATGAAAATAAATTGAATTTTATTCTACTTTATTCTCTTTCACCGAGTTACTTTTAAATAATTTTTTTATATCATAAAGTAAAGCTTGACAATTATTTAATGAAGATAAAAACATGCACAACTTCAATGCGATTTATAATAACAATAATATCGAATATTTAAGTGATAATTGACAAAAAGCTTTCGATATTGAAGATATCTCTACGAGAATTTACACCGATATGCAAATAAAAAAAAATTATTGTAAATCACTTGTTACACATTTGTTATGACATTTGTATACGAGTATATAATTTATAATTTGGATTTTTTCAAAAGCATCTCTTTCTTCCAACTAATTGCACGCAACGATGTTCACGATTTTCCACGACACAGCTATTTATAGTTATAAATTATAATTACGCAGCAATGGAAATTCACAGGAATCGAATAATTAATTATGAACTTTGTTTTAACCAGGTCAAACGATTCTATACGGTTATAATCACGTTCCAGAAGAAAGAAACTTTCTATCGATCTAATTAATCCTCTCTATAATCAAGTTTTCCATTCCCTAGTTTCAGGAAAAATGGAATTAACTTTTTAATTTGTCGTTCACGATAATGATAAATAACGTTTCTTATTTTGAAAAGGAAATGTATTATAATTCCATTTAAAGGGACGAAATTGAGCTTTGCAAGCTTTCTTTAATGCTCGTCTGTGAAAAAATTAATAACTACAAATCATTCGAAACAATGATCAGAATGATAATAAAGTGAACGAGACAGTTTTTCTTTTTCTCATTTCGTAAATTCAGAAAGGAGAAGGTTGCTCGGAGAATCGAGAAGAAGAGGAAGAGGAGATCGATTGATTCGTCCAAATATCTTTTTACTAAAGAAATTTTAATAAGATAAAATAATTGCAAACTAATTCAAAAAAAATTTAAGAAGAAAAAGTCGATAGATCCTGTGTGAATTCATGTTGAAGAGAATCTGAAACGATCTGGAAAGACGGTAAATCAGGAAAGTTTCATCGTGATTGTGGGTAGGGAAGAATAGGGAAGCGATTTGACGAGGGATCGTAGAACAGAGGTGAAAGTTGAAGGCGCACAAAGTTCAATTCGAGGAGAAAAGCTTCTCCATTTTCCACAGAATTGGATCACAGAGATGGTTGAACGTACGTTTTTGAAAATCGTCGAGGGGAAAGTAAATGTGATTCGTAAAAGAATCTTGATTTACGAATTATCGTACACGTTATCGTTTATATACATTTTATTGACAGTAGCAAAGTGATATTTGATCTTTTATGAATATCGCAAACAAAGCGAATTGCCTGGTTACTTGTCAAGGCTGATTCGCAAGAATGTGTTAATGCAAATATGTGTACATTTCATCCCGTATATTTCATCCAAATATTTCAGCCTTGAAAAAATTTACATTCAATACGTTTGATCAAATATCCTTTTCATAATCGAATCTCTTTCTTTTTTCGAATAAATTTTGAAAGTATTCGCACAATATTGCAATAAAATATTATTTACAAACAAATAATAATACCTAATAAGATTCAAGAAAAAAGACCTATAAACTAACCAATTCCAACATGGCGTCGTCGTTATTCGTTTCTCTAATCTAACCTTATAGGTTATGTTTCGTTACAGCGTCCCCTGTAACGATAAAATTCCCTTATCATCTCTTATATATACGAGATGTTATATATACGAGAGAATGATACACAGGAAGAGAGAGAGGGAGAAAAAAACAGGAAGAAACTTAGCCAGGAAGTGATTACGCCACCATAGAAAAAGAGTGGCGTACTCTGCCCACGACTAATTTTTGCCCACAATGCACGTGCGAGCCGGTGGTGACGTGCATCACAGCCTTGTCCACTGTAAGTAAGTACGTCCACGCACGTGACTATCAGTTCGTGGTACGGCCACGTACGAGCAAGATCGTAAATATGCGAGTGTGCGTAAATCTCGGGACGCAACGTGTGCATGCACGAGAGAGCATATCCTCCCCGTACCACGCACCATTCCCACTCCCTGGTAAACGTAGGCAGTAGTGGCAGCCTCTCTCGCGTATTACTTTTCCTTCGCTGTTTCTACACGTAATTAATGGAGATAAACAGAGATCGGTGGATTCTTCTGGATTCTCAATCGTTTCGAATGGCAAATTTTCTTCTCGTTCGATTCCCTTCCTTCAAATTATAAAGAGTAATTTATTAAGAAATAGATAAGGAAAATGATGAAGGGGTGGATGAATTATTGTATTGACAGGAGAACGAACAATTAAAATGATAGATTTTTAACGATGACTCAAGAGTCAAAAAGTATCGATAATTTGTGTTTTATTTGAGATAAAAAAAAAAAATGGAATAATGAAAGAAAGGAAAATTTAACAGAAAAATTTTTCTTCGAATTATAAAAGTAGTTATAGATGTAATAAAAAAAATTAATAGAAGTAGGTGAATTAAATCAACATGGATATGGAAGAATGAACAATTAAATCTGACTACAAAAAATATGTCCATTTCTTTTTTGAGATAAAAATGAAGAAAGGAAAGAAAATTTTTGGGAACAGAAGCAAAACGAGGAAAATTGAATCGGAAGAACACCTCGCGTTGTTGAATGAGGGGAAGGGGAGGTGAGTATTCTGGACAGTAATGGCCAAGTAATGGGATTCTAGTCTCCCATTTTGGCCCGGATCGGAATTTATTTCGCCATTTCGTCCCTTTTTTTGTCGCTTCGATGGCCCGACACCGGGAATCTTCACGATGGATTTGCGAATCGACACAAAGAATTCGCGTGCCAAGATTCGTTCAACCTTCCTTTCCCCGTTCCACGTGGTGAATTTCGACCATTCGTCAAAAGTTTCGATCATTGAATCGATTTCGACGATGGGAATCACAACGAACAGGAAATATTCTCTTGCAGAAAGAGAAAGAGAAAGAGGAGGAGTATATAAGATGCTGCTCTTTCGGTTTATTTTTATTTTTCGTTTCATTAGAAGGAAGTAGAGGGAAGGAAAGAAGAGGCGAGCTCCATTCTCAAATGGAATCGAGCTCGTGAATCGAGTTCTTTTCGAGGAAATTTTGTCTTTGACAGATATCTCTTTGATCCTTGAAATATGAAATATTGTAATTGCGATATTAAATTCAAGATGATGGAGACAGACTTTTTAAAAAAGATTGAATGACAATTGCAGAGAGAGAATCGTAATGTTTCAGTTCGATTGTTTAATATAAAAATTATTTGTTTATTTGTATTTTCACTGTCCCGATGGAATTTTTTTAAATCAAGAATCGAATTTGAATGTGAAATTCATTTTCAAAACGATTCGATTTTGTTCGGATTGTTAAATTTTCTATTTTTTTTTTCTTTTTTTTTAATAAATTTAATAAGTACAGTCAAATTCTAATACAAAACATTCTTAACAATTATGCTTGTTTAGTCTCTCTCTAGTTAATATTCAACTAATATTATTATTTTCGAGTTACTATACCATACTATTATTACCAATGTCAATAATTTGAATTGCAAAATAGATCGATAACGAAACAAATGAAACTTTACGGAACGAGTTTGATAAAGAAACAAATGAAAATTTACAATTTAACCTTACCAATTGTAATATTTCACGGATAAGACGGAGAAATCTACATAATTTGCAAATTGCATTATTCTTTGCCGCTGATTAATCGACAAATCGTTAAATTGTCTAATTGCCCGCATCATTGAACTAAAAATAATTTCTAATTTCTAATATGAAACGCGTTAATAAATTATCTTAAATTTTCCAATTCATCGAAATTAATCGAAATAATTAAATCGTTCAAAAGTATCCAATTTACAAAGATACAAAGATTAAAATTTAATTTAATTTAAAGAAAGAAAAAAAAAATGATAAAACAAATTCATTTTTCGAAAACAACAGGAAACAGTACGTAATACAGCGTGACTACTATTTCTAACTCGTTTTATTCTTTTATTTAACATTCCAATTAAACGGAGAACGTGGCCGTGAAATTGCGTATGAATTACCACGGCCAAGAAATAATGAAACAATCGCGGGAATTTCACGCACGACGCGTATCACTGTCACAACAAGGTTTCGCAGGAACGTATCCATCGATCTCTAAGCTTTAATTAATTTTAAACAGACGCCGATCGCGTGTCATCCCAACTTTTCATACGATTGAATTTCAATCGGGTATCGACAGAAGGATCGTCGGTGTCCATTGACTTGTGAAATATCGATCCATCGCCACGATATAACCGGAGGAGAGTGAGAGGAACTCGTTGACGGCCAACTTCATTCGATCTCATCGAACAATGCGAGTTTATATTGGCGACCGCCATTTTGGTGGACGAAGGGAAAATTCGAAAAATGTGCGTCTAATAATTTCTAAATTATTATTATTATTTTTTTTTTCTTTCAAAAATTTCTATCAATCACTTTAATTTCCATTAGAGTGGGTTAATTTTTTGAAGTTTTAATTTAATTTTTCATGAGAAGATGATTTAATTATCTAAGTATTGCGAGACTTAAAATTCTTTGATATTTAACGAAAGAGATCGAAACATGTATTGCGTGTAATTTCTGTTCAGTAATCCGTACAATTGTGGTATTAAAACGTGATACGAGTTAAAATTAAATTTCGCAATTTAACATAGATCAGAGAGGAAATTTCAATTGATATTTGATCTAAAATAGGAACGAATTTAGTTGAAATTTAATCCAAGTTAAAATAATGATATAAACAATAACGAATATGTCTATTCGACTCGTGCAAAGTTAAATGTAAAATTCAATTTATCGAAGTCGAGATTTAATTAATTAATACGTCGGATAAAAGTGAGTTAAATAGAAAATTCAAAAAAATTACATCTAAAAAGATCGATTCGACCGTGGCCTCGGAATCGAAATAAATTTATTTAAAATTCGTTGGAGAAATAATCGGCAATCGATACGGATTAATTAATATTCCTTTTTAAAGATAAAATAATCCAACTTCAAAATTAAACGTGAACGTTAAAAAATTCAACTCTGGCAAATTGAAAATCGTGTGCACCGTATCGTAAGTAAAATTAGACGGAAATTCAACGAAATTACTATCGAAAATTCGAGATTCTTTCACTATTGGTGGCATCGTAAACGTAAACAAGCGGCCTAATGCTTGGAGCAAATAAAATCTTATTGCCGGGGAATTTTCCTATTTTCCAGGAAGCAATTCCACGAATTAAACTGCCTAACTAGAATTTTATCGTCGATGCGCTACCAAGAAGAGGCGTTCGTATCGACGACATGCCGTATATTTAAACATCCGTGTAAGGAAAACTTGGAAAAAATCTCGAAGAAAGAGGGAAAGAAGAAAAGGGAAAAACACGTTTTATCATTTGTTCGAGTGTACAAGATGTGACATTTAAAAATAAGCGTTAAAGAAACATTCCTGTTGTGACACGAGTTTGTTAATTAGTATAATCGAGCAAGGTGAGCGTAAATGATAACTTAATCACTTTTTTAAACAGAGACTATCATCATCACGCAGATAACTTATCTCAAGTTATACGATGTTTCCTTCTATTCGAGTTTTAACCATTCAAAATTAGGAAAAATTCAATTATTTCGCATTACTGATCGACGTTTCTCTCGTTGCTTCTTCATTTTGTCTCCATTAATTTATTCTTAGAGATAGATATATTCATGGATTTTTTAATACTTATCACTGCACAAAAAGATTTATGATTCCAGATTAAAGACATCGAGTAAATGTTCTTCTTGCTAGCTAATTTGTTAGGTTAAATTATTTTGAGTTTAGGATTAAATCAAATTATTAAATTAGTGTGAAAATTCAAATATCATTGATTCCGTAGAATTAAGATGTTCCGATACATTGAAAAAAAAAAAAAAAAAAAAATTGAAAAGAATAAAACGGAATAACATAATTTCGATAATACTGTTGGATTCTAACCTGAAAATATTTTCTCATCCGTCAAACCCAAGTTAAATTACAACTAACTAAATCAAGGATGATCAACGCCTTAGAAATAAGTTTTTCCCTTTAAGAAAACATAACTTAAACTTAACCTCTTCCAAAGTTGGACATTGGTCCATTGGAAAAACTAACTAACTAAAACAATAAAGTTTCTTTGAGCATAATAACCTTACTTACGAATTCTCGAATAACATTTATTCATAGCCATTAGTGTTGATTCGCTCCTTCTCTAACCTCGATCGTTTCGCGCTGCAGTTATCTGCAATTATTCCACGCTTCGAACAATAAATTATCTCAGCGATCAATTTTATTCTCAGCTCGAACTCGGTGAAAATTTTACTCACAGGCTTAACCTTCTCTCGCTGAAAAATTAAGAAAAATTTCTTTAACGATCTCGATTAACAATTCTCGAATAACAAAATCGTCGATCCATTCGATCGTTGCAATTATCTGCAATTATTCGAACAAAGAAATAAATTATCTCAGCAACCAATTTTATTCTCAGCTCGAAATCATTGAAAAATTTACTCACAGATCCAACCCTCTCTCGCTGGGAAATTAACCAAAATTCTCGAATAACAAAATTATCTCCAATTATCCCACGCTTCGAACAATGAAACACGTAAAAGAAACTCGTCAAACCTCTCCCCCAAAAATTTCGCCGCTATCCCTTTCAAAAAACCGAATGACGAAAGTACAATTTCTTTAATAAAAATCTTACTCACAATTCTCCTCGAATAACAAAATTACCTCGTGGATCGCCTCGTCCTGTTCCGTTTATCTCCAATTATTCGACGCTTGTGAACAATAAATTACTCGCCCATTGCCAATTTTAACAGTCCTTTCCCATCCCAGACCGTTTCCATCGCCCTTCCCGCCAATTCCTCTCCTCCCGTTCTGTTTGTAAACAAAACCGCGTGTGCCACGCCGAGAGAGAGTCTCTCTCTCTCTCTCTTCTCCGGCGTTGTAACCTCGTCTAAAAGCATCGTAGCAATGCGTGCACGACACCGTCCTTCCTCGCTCGCGTGAATGACGCCTCCGGTTCTTTCTGGTTCGAGCTCGCCATTCACCGAATCGTCGGCGAAGCGGCGTCTCGCCCGCACCGGTTCGAACCGGTAAACCGGCTGCCTTGGGTCCCGGTTAAGTCCGCCTCGATTAGCGCCTCGGCAATTATTGAATGGCCGACCGGCCGACGATCAGGTTCTCTCTCCTTTTATCCCCGACTTCCTCAATCACAGACACCGATATCTCTTCCTTCGCGTATACACAGTCGTCTCGTGTGTGTGTGTGTATGTGTGTATCTCGTGTGTGCTCTTCTTCTTTCTCCTCCTCCTCCTCCTCCTCTTCTTCTTGTGTTGTTCCAATGTGTGTCCACGTACGAGAGTTAATATTCTTATCCTCGAGTGAGTGGCGGCGAGCCGTCTTCTTCTTCCTCGTCGAGAATGACGAACCCGTGAACGACGACGACGACGACGCTTCGAGGAAGATGTACGCGAGGACGAGCACGCGTTGCGAAAAGGTGGAGAGGCAAGATGGAGAGGAGGACGCACCGATGGTGAGACATCGTTCAAACGTTTGGATAGGATTTGGGAAGTAATTTTGCACGGATGGAAAAGGTGGTGGTGGTGGTGGTGGTGGTGGTGGTGGTGGTGGTGGTGATGGTGGTGGTGGTGGGTTGAGAATCGTGTTCAATCGTGCGGAATGTTTAGGATTGTTTGGGATTCGATACGGTGGTATTGGTTTGACGGAGTTTCCAAGAGTTTGAATAAAAACAGTTTCTTGAATGTTATTTACTTTGGATGAAATGAAATTAGAGGTTTTATTAATGTCGATTGGAATATGTTAGAGATTGAAAAAGTTCCCGAGAATGTTGGATATTGGTTTGACGGTGTTTCCAAGAGTTTGAATAACAGTTTCTTGAATATTATTTACTTTGGATGAAATGAAATTAGAGATTTTATTAATGTCGATTGGAATATGTTACAGATTGAAAAAGTTCCCGAGAATGTTGGATATTGGTTTGACGGTGTTTCCAAGAGTTTGAATAACAGTTTCTTGAATATTATTTACTTTGGATGAAATGAAATTAGAGATTTTATTAATGTCGATTGGAATATGTTACAGATTGAAAAAGTTCCCGAGAATGTTGGATATTGGTTTGACGGTGTTTCCAAGAGTTTGAATAACAGTTTCTTGAATATTATTTACTTTGCATGAAATGAAATTAGAGGTTTTATTAATGTCGATTGGAAGATGTTAGGAGATTGAAGAAGATTCCCGCGAATCTGTAGGTCGCAATTTTTGTCGAGGGAGGCAACGAAAGGGTTAAAGGTGACCACAATTCCAACCGATTCTCGCATTATTATTTATTATTCTCGTTATTATTTATCTGGGTTAACGAAATGCGATATGCGTCGTAACTAAGAACACGTCGAGTCGCGACGAAGAAAAATATGAAACCATAAAAGCGTCTTTTGAATTTCACTTTTTAGTTTAATCTTAAATGTTATATAATTATATGTCATTTAGATTGCCATTCAACTGGAAATTTGCATGAATTTATCATTCGAATGACTCGGTCGATGGTATTCCTTATGTAAACGATCAACCTTTGAATTTTCGTTCGATAATACACTAAGAGTATTTTTTTACTTTTTTTCTTTCTTTTTTTTTTTTTTTTTTATTCAATCTCGAGAAAAATTTATGCTCGATCAAATCGTTCCGGATTTTATCGTGGATTTTCGAATCGAAAATTTCGAGCCGGTTGCGATTAATATTCCAATTTGTTTCGCGTTAATGTCCCACGAGAGACAGAACGATCGACTCTTCAGATATCTACGTATACACGCGAAACGAAAATGTCAGCTTTATCTAATCGGCCGATCTTTGCATCGTTGAGTCAACACGAGAGAAGAAATTTTCCTGTGTTTGAAGATGATTGATCTTTCCTTTTTTTTTTTTTTTTTTTTTTTATTACTGATTAAGATATCGATTTCTAAATTAAACGTAAAAGAAAAGGATAAAAATAGATCGTAAAACGATCTTCCTTCCGATAAATACAAAATTCCTTTTTCTCTGTTGACTTGTTAAAAATTAACGAATTTTTTTTATAATATTATTTTACATTATTTCTTTCGTGCTTATCTGCAATTTGAATTTTTTTTTGTAATTTCGTTTCGTTAAATTGATCGATCGATCAGAAGGTTGATTAATCGAAACACGACGGTCGAATTAAGCTCATTCAAGCTTAGAGAAGGTTAAAATTGAAACAGAAATTCTCGGTTATAAATAATTCCGCCACAGTCTAATTCTGCCGGAATAATGCTGCCAAGAGGTACGTGTAAACGTCGTTCCGTGTCAAAAGGGTAAAGCTGGCTTGAAAATACACCGTTAGTTCTGGCGCCGCATCAAAAATCCAAGTGGAGAGGGTGTAGAGAAATAGGAAAATATACCGTTTGGGTCGATATCGGATCGATGCGAACCTCGTGGCAACAAGTATTCCTTCCAAAATTCTTCTCCTTTCTTCGAAATCACTTCGTCTGCTACAAATCGATCGCAATTTTTTTTTTAATTTCAACTTCCTCTCCCAAAATTTTATAATACAATCCTACGATACATCGAGAAACTTCGATTTCGACGATCGATCGAGCAGAGAAAATTCGTCTGCTACAAATCGCAATTTTTTTTTTAATTTTAACTTCCTCTCCCAAAATTTTATAATACAATCCTACGTCTCTCGTTATACATCGAGAAGCTTCGATTTCGACGATCGATCGAGCAGAGGAAATTCGTCTGCTACAAATCGATCGCAATTTTTTTTAATTCTAACTTCCTCTCCCAAAATTTTATAATACAATCCTACGATATACATATCTTTCGCTATACATCCGATTTCGACGATCGAAATTCGTTGGGAAAAAGAGAGGATAGATGGGACGAGGCGTCGTTTGGCGGCCACGTGGACCACGAGATGGCAAAGTTTGGTGATCGACAGAAACGAACGACGGCTTCTTCCCCCCTTCCTCAGCCGTTTCTTACATCCAGTTCGAACCGGAAAACCGGCGACTGGCGGTCTCACGCGACGCGACATACCCGAGGTTATTGGATACTATCGACGACCTTTCTCTCTCTCTCTCTCTAGCCGCTGTTTCGAGGCCGTGCCTCAACTTCCCCATGAATGACGCGTCTTCTCGAACGAGTTGATCGACCTTCCACGTCGAGGAGGGACCGCTTCTTCTCCACGTGGAAGCGCTCGTGTTTAACCCTTTGCGCTCCAATAATGACTCTTGGGCACTATTTGGATCGATGCAGCGACAATATTTATTTACGTTTGGTTTTTTTAAAATATCGCTTCGTGGACGGATTCGTAAGCTCTTTAAATACAATCTTATAAAGTGTAGAATAATATACTGTCGAACGGTTTTTATTTAAAATTAAACCGTGATCGGATTGAACTATATGTTTGATGTTTGATCGAGTTTGACAGTCGTGGCGATAGAGATATTATTTTCAAAGTGTCTGAGTTTTGTAAGCATGGAATAGCGTAATGAAATTGGTTTAAGTGGAGTTAAGTGGAGGTGAGTTAGATTTTTCGTTATTAAATAACGAAATTATTTCTATTCGTGATAAGAAATTGACGATAGAGAGAAAGAAAATAGTGATAGAAATTGAGATGCAGAAAATGAGGAAAATAAGAATAATAGACAGTGAGAACAAGTTATTGGGATATTTATTAAAGAAATTGATAATAGAGAGAAAGAAAATAGTGATAGAAATAGAGATATAGTATGAGAAAATGAAAAATAAAAATAAATGAGAGTATGCCTATTGGGATTGTAAAGATTGTTTGTAACGATATTTTATTCTGATATTTGCCTTTTGACAAACCGAGGATGCTTCTTAATAATTACTTTATTATTAAAATATCACGCAACTTTTAATATTCAACAAATTATCTTTCTTTATATGCAAAGATAGATAAAATATTAAAATATAAAAATTTTATACGTTAATTTGTGCGTGAAATCGTTTTAAGTTAGTTTTAAGAAATTCACCAAATCGTCTCGAGTTGTTGGTTCGTGTGAGCGGAGTGCAAAAGGTTAACCCTTTCGCTACTGGCGACTTTTTCGCCGCACACTGCTCGAGAAAGATGGTCAGCGCCTCGCAATTCGAGTTGCTTCGACGGTGTTTATTGAAAAAAAAAAAAAAAATTGATGCTACGTTTCCAGAGAAAGATAAATCGATTGTCATATCGTACAATACGCATTTTGTGCAGACCGATTATAGTCGCTCGTAGTAGCAATATCAATATTTGGACAATAATGTATAGATAAAATGAATCCAGAAACAATTTGAATTATTAAGAAAATTCCTAAAATTGATCCAAAATTTCATATATAATTAATATTTATATTGCTACTACGAAAGGGTTAAGAAGGTCACCAATCAAGTAACAAGAGGAATGTAGAACGGCGACTATACGAGCGCAAAGGGTTAAAAATAAAAAGCCTGTGAGACATCGTATAATTTTTCTCCCTTTTTCTTTTCACAATCGTATTCTCGATACTTTTGACAAATTCCCAAGACGGATCGATCTCGATTTTATGCCTTTTATGCTCGATGAACAGGATCGAAGTCTTTCTTGACTATGAAACATCGCATCGTATTTGTTCTTTTTATTTTTACCCTTTCTGCTTCTCGTTGCGCCACGAGATTGTAAAGAGTTTGATTGATTTCTTTATCAATTTTTATTGTAGTTATTGCGGGAAAAAAAAAAAAGAAAACAAGAATTTCGAGTGCTTCGATGAATCTACTTTATCCGCGCGAAGAATTAGAAAACAACTTGCTTTTCACCTTTTCGAGAACGACCATTTAATAAACATCGACATCGTTCGGTTCGACAGTTGCGATGAGAATAGCAACGAATTCCGCGTAATTAATTTTTCATCCGAAATACGAAATATCCTCTCGTTTAGCATAAGTTGATCACATTATCATTTGATTAATCTTACTTGCCTCTTATTTTTATCATTTTTCTCGAGAATAAAAAATTTTACAACAAGTTTTGACCCCACAACTTTTCGCTTCTCTCGTTCGCTTACTTTTTTCTTTTTTTTTTTTTTTACCTTTAATCATCGAATGAATGCGTTCGAGAACGCACCGGTTTCGAGATCACAAATCAGAAAGAAGAATCGGGGAGGTTAAAAAGTTGCGAAACACACGGTTGACACTTTTCGAGATCCGATCTGCGGACGTGTATTCCATTTCGCGGGCTTAAGGGAAACTTGGGATAGGGGGAGAGATGGAAAACGACGTGGTGGGCGAGCAGCGTGAACTGTGACGCCGGGGGAGGGGGAGGGGAAGGAGGAAACACTCCGGGATCCAATTCGTCGTTTATTTAAATGGGGTCGCGTACGATTGAGCTCGTTTAAGTGCACACGATGCACTCACGGATTTACTGTTCACGTGTCGCACGCTCTCTTCTGAATTTTCCTCTATTTTAAAACGCCACTCGATTCGGAACCAGGCGTTATATTAATAATTTTTTCCCTCGAGATATTTAAAAAAAAAAAAAAAAGAAGAAGAAAAACAATTGTTATTTGATGCTCTTTTGGAAATTTTTTGAAAAAAAAAAAAATGAAAGGATATATAAGACACGACGAGAACGGATAGAAATTTATTCTTTGCTTTATCCGAATTGATGTATGAAGAGAAATTGTCTATACTTGGAAGATTCAAATTAATTCAAATTTATATTCTTCCAGGAATGGCTTTTGGGATAAGCCGATGGGACAAGGAAAATAGTAAACGATTAAACAAAATTACCTTTCTCTTTGTCCAATGATATCTCGAGAATTATACCAGGGATGAATGAAAAAATATTTTCATCCATTGGCAAGAAATCACTGTCCTCGCGGTTATAACGGTTTAAATTTTTCTTAATTTTATAACAGACAAAACGGACGTATATATTTGCAAACAAACAATCACGATAAAATATCATCTTCCCTATATTTTTCAAATATATTTTATACTTGCCTTTCGGGTACTGATATCCTCTCGAACAATCGAGGAATCAAAGAGAAAAATAATTTCCTCGCCATAAATTTTCCAGATACCGTTCATTACCCAACCACCTTCCACTATCTAATCGAGAAAATTCTCAGCCTCCGAAAAAGAGAGAGAAAAAAATACGACTAACTCGAATAAAATAAAAAACCTCGTTCAGGTACCTGGTAATAATACCGCGAGTAATTGAAGTCAGCCGGAATTCCGGACGTTCTTTCACAACCGCCAATTTTCTGTTTTAATTATTTAAGTGGAGCGTGCACGATAAAGGTCGGCGATTGCATTCGCTCGAAGTAAGTTCGGCCGGTGAGTGGTCAGACAGCGGGTCGAGGATCCGCAGTAGAAAAGACGACCGATGGCTCGACCTTCCTTTCGCAGCCACGCGTCAGATGAAGTGGAATAGGACGTCTGACGAATAAATATCAACGTGGTGAAACGAACGTTTTGGACGAAGCTATTGCAATTGAACGCTTTACGAATAATCTTTACAGTTATAGTTGCTCATATAACGTTTGATTAAAGTTTTCGTATCATTGAAATTTATTTTTTCGTATTTTTATGAAAGATAAAGAAACTCGTAGTAAGTAAGTTTACTTCCTCCGTAGAAACATCGGTTCTACTCTGTCAACCTACAGACCTATTAAACGACTCTTATATATCAATCAACCTCTCACCTATTACATTAAGCTTCTTCTAAGTTATACGTAAATTAATTAATTAATTACACCTAAATAGAGACAAATTTTCAATTTCTTGGACATCGTTTCTATCAACCTACAGACCTTTATTAAACGACTCTTTTTCTCTAATATAACTTCTTGCTGCGTTAGCTTCTTCCGAGTTATACTCAAATAGAATTCTTTCTCTCTACGACAACCAAGTTCTCGCCATTAGTTGCAGGTAAATAGAGACAAATTTTTTCTTAAGCATCGTTTTATAAAAAAAAAAAAATTTCGTTTCTTATCACAATCCGTTTCCATATTTTTAAAGCACTTCTTCCCCCTTCATCGTAACTCTTTCGCCACTGCATTAGCTTCTTATTTCGCGGAATGGGACTTGTTCCGCGCGAGTTCACGCGGGGGCGAACGCATCCGGGGGACGATCGATGTCGAGGAGGAGAGAGGGTGTGTTTCCAGGCTTTATCAGTGGAAACGTTTCCCGGCAACAGCTCCGCTGGTTTGGAAAACCAATGACCCTAATCGGCCGATATGCCACAAGGCCTCGCCCCGTTAGAACCGGGCCAATCCTTTGGAAACACGAGAAACCTCCAAGGAGGGACCTTCTTGCACCGTTTTCCCTTTGCAACGAGAAAATTATCCAAGTCTATTGTAAATTTGAGTTATTAACAGGGTGTTGTAACGTACGAGAACGCCTCGATCCTTCGAACTTTGTTCCAAGCTTTCTTATAAGCAACGTGTCTTTGATCGTTTCCTAAAGTGAATCCATACGAGTTTGGGAAGATATATAAGTGTTTCGAGTATACGTTTTGTCCAATGGGTCGTGTTTAAGATTAAACTTGGTTAGAGGGAGTAAAAGTGCAATTTACTAGTGTAATTTATTTTCTTCCATAAAGTTTACACATACCTTTGAGTATTTATATTGATTTTTCGCGAGAGAAAAAAGAATCCTGATCAGAATTTTCAAATTTACTATCTATAAACTTGGAAAAATTGTCAATAAAAAGTAATAAAATCGTTTTCTAAAGCGAATCTCGTGGCCCATACAAACTTGGGAAGATGTACAAGTGTTTATTATCTAATTTAGATTAATCATTAAAAAACTCGATGAAAAACAAAAGAAACAAGAATTCTGATCAGAATTTTCAAATTTACTATTTAAACTTCAAAAATCATTAAAAAACTCGACCAAAAGCAACGTGTCTTTGATCCATACAAGATATACAATTGTTTCGATATCGAATGAGTAGTGTCCAAGACTTAATTTATTTTCTTCCATAAAATTAATATTAGCATGCGATACATCGAGTATCGTATTCATTCACACGCGAGAGAAAAGAGAATTCTGATCAGAAATTTTTCAAATTTACTATTTAAACTTCAAAAATCATTAAAAAACTCGACCAAAAGCAACGTGTCTTTGATCCATACAAGATATACAATTGTTTCGATATCGAATGAGTAGTGTCCAAGACTTAATTTATTTTCTTCCATAAAATTAATATTAGCATGCGATACATCGAGTATCATATTCATTCACACGCGAGAGAAAAGAGAATTCTGATCAGAAATTTTTCAAATTTACTGTTTAAACTTCAAAAATCATTAAAAAACTCGACCAAAAGCAACGTGTCTTTGATCCATACAAGATATACAATTGTTTCGACACGTTTTCTCGACGCTGGATATTCAAGAGTTAAGCTTAGAGGAAGTAAAAGCGTAATTTTCTCCATGAAATCTACGTTACATTCACGATACATCGTATTCATTCGCAAAGAAAATTCTGATCAGAATTTACCTGAACCGATTAAAGAAAAATTATCATGGAACGACGATAAACCCGATTGTAATACAACCAATCATCATCATCGGCGGCATAAAGTTAATAAATAACCCCCCTCCTCCTTCGTGCACGAATTTTTTTTTTAAACCGTTATCACGTACGACCGCTCGCTATCCGATTTCACGCGGTGTCGAACCCGACTTTTCGCGTGTCGGCGATCACGGAAGCGGTGCCTCCCGACCAAACCGTGTCAAATATCACGAGGGAGAAGGAGGGGGAGAGGTGTGCGCGCTGCGTGTGAGTCACACCGCGCGTTTTTCGTCTCTGTTTCGTGATCTGGCGATCACGAGGAGCGGAGATAGATTGAGCGTAATGCGCCTCTTCCTCCGACGCAGATACAGTCACGGTCACCACACGCGTATGCGAGGCATACTGTGCGCCAACGAAAGGAGAACGAAATTCGAGACGAAATCTGGATGAGAAAATCGGTTGCGAGAGGAATTCACTCGATTCGATTCGATTCGATTCGACTTGGACGATTTTTCGAGAAGGTGTTGAGAAGAAGGATCTGAATGATTGGAGGAGAGAGAGAGAGAAATGAACTTACGTTGAACACGGGACGATCTTTTTTTTTTTTTTTTTTTTTTCGAATAGCATTTTCGCGTATTTCGTAATTTCTTTTAATACGAGAGGAGTGATCGGTTCGATGTTCGGATTTGTGTTAAAAAAAAATATTGGACAATAAGATCGACTTAATCTCTCTTCGACCGGTCAGTGATGACAGAGTTTTATTATCACAATCGGAATCGTGAAAAGCAAATCCCTTCTTCACATCTCTACGTCTGTTAATTAATTATTTCGTGACGATTCCAAAGATATTAACCCGAGGATTGATATTTGGAAAAAAGAATAAGAGGAATAGCTTCGCTTTATTAATTCGATTTTTTTGAATTCAGAAGCGATTCATATCACAAATCCATTCGTTTTCCTCGCGTCATTGCCGATCTCTCCCTCCTCCTCGCTGTGCTAATTTATCGCGTTGGAATAGTCGACTCTCGATACTTCTCAAGGATGCAAGGAAAGGAACGTGGCAAACGTTTTTCGCCACGGATTGCGGCATTCGACCGGTCACGAACGAATCGTGCAATACGTGGACGTGCTACTTGCAGTCGATGTAAAGTGATTTTTTTTTAAATTTCCAATTTTGTGTATTTTCCAAGAGTGACGAAGTATTGACAAATTAAAATTTCGTCTCGTTCCATTTAATAACTTTTCATTTTTCGAGTACGTGTTTTTTTTTTTTTTGTCTCCAAAAGTTAAGTTTATCATGGTCGACGACACATCTCTGGAAATGCATGCCACCATTTGTTGCGTACCACTGTTTCTGTCGGTTTCAATCTCGTTACGCGTTCCATCAAGCGTTTTTCAATGGAAAGGGAACGTTTTCGTTCTACGACATGGTTTATGACGCTCGTTTCTCTTTGATCCTTATCTCGTTCCCTGTTTTTTTCCGCCTCAGGGATAACAAAAAAAAAAAAAAAAAAGAATAACAGATCGCGCGTTTTTGTTTTTACAGTCGGTCGGTATTCGGAGAGGGGAAAAATAGAAAAAGGCTCGCGATAGAAAAACAAGGATAGCCCGTGTTGGCAACACTCTGTGGCTGCTCTGTGTGTGGACATTCGACGCGGCACATCGCCTTTAATACCACGCGAAATTAACCTATAAAGTGAAACTTTTCGATCGAATTTCGACCGAATCCCTAAAACACCAACGTTTCTTCGACGAGAGAGAGAGAGAGAAATATAAAGAAAAAACGTAAAAAGAAATCTAATCTAATCTCTTATTTAAGAAAATAAACGATCAAGCAATTCCGTGCCAAAAAAAAAACCTTCAACTTCAACCCTTTGCATTCGTATGTCGCCATATAGTCGCCATCTTATATTTTATTATTTACATTATTAAATATATGTACAATATAATTACATTCTAGGAACTCTTGATGTCTATATTCTATATGTGTAATATAATCACATTCTAGGGACTTTTGTTACCTTGATCGGTAATAACCTTCTTAAATATAAGGATTAACCCTTTGAACTGATCATCTAGTTTCAAAAAACGAAATTCGCCAAAACTTGACGAGCGGAAAATACAAATGAAACGAGATTAAAAGAACGAAATATTCGAAAAATTCTCGAGAGCTGAACACCTGAACACCTCAATCGTGTATCGTAACGTTATTTCGAAAAATGTATATTCTATATATATAATATAATCACATTCTAGGGACTTTTGTTACCTTGATCGGTAATAACCTTCTTAAATATAAGGATTAACCTCTGAACTGATCATCTAGTTTCAAAAAACGAAATTCGCCAAAACTTGACGAGCGGAAAGTACAAATGAAACGAGATTAAAAGAACGAATTGAACTCGAGAGGTGAACACCTGAGCTCAACTGTGATGTGCATCGTAACGTTGTTTCGAAAGGTGTATTAAGGTTGTAGGTGGCCACCAGATAGTGTGGGCGTGTATACGGTTTCAGTAGCACGGTAACAATCATTTAACTGGTTGAACGTTCGCGTTGATACAACAAGTCGTGGTGTGCGATACGACGGTTAGAGGAAAACGTTAGGGCAACATTAGGCGATATTATAAGTGTATACGTGAGAGAGTGGTACCGCCAGACTCGCTATTATACCTGGCGCTATTATGCGCCATTAAAGCACGTTAAGCGGCGTTTCCAACGCGTTTAACGTAAGGTCAGGTGTGTAAGATATTTTTTCCACCCACGCTCGAAGAAAACTAATTCTTTTATTAAATCATGAGCTCGATCGATCCGACTACGAATTGGAAGAAAAATTGGCCGAATATAATTATAAAGAAATAACATTTGAAAATGGACGAAGCAGCATTTGCAAAATCAGGAGATATGGTATTTCCACCTACACTTGGAATTCTTTTATTAAACCACGAGCTTGATCCAAGTAAAAATTGAACAGATATGATTGTAAGGGGATAACATTTGAAAATAGACGAATTAGAGAAAATGTTTGAGAAAAATTAGTTGCAAATGTGAATAAATTTTCTTCTTGTGAAAATTAATGTAATATGTATTTGTGGGATATATAGTGTAGTGGAAATAATTATTTTGCATTTAATCGATAATGTTGCGAAGTGCGAGTTATATAAGGAATAGAGATCAATCATTTTCTTTTCAAAAGATCAGAGATTCAATATTCCATTTTCAACATGATCCGAATACCGCGGATGATGGGAAAAGTCTTGGAATGCAAAATATATTTGGTAAACGTGATCGAGTTTTGAGTTATCTGAAAAATATTTCTTACGTTTCTGTTACTCGATTTTACTCTCTATTTTCGTGAATTTTTATGAATAAGATTGATAAAAAAACGTAAATAATCGAAAAAATTGAACTAATGCGCCAGATGTCGTTAATGAGTTAATCGAGATGGAGAATAATAATCGAACAGTAAGATCTTCATAGAAGAAAATCTTACGACGAATGTTTTGTTGACAGTTGAGACAGTAATCGACCGATTGAACCAGTTTCCAAAGTGCATTGCAAAACGAAAAGAAGTTTCTCAGAGTGGAACAAGTTTCGTTGTTCCAACACTTACTTTTCTTTCCGCTCTTCCGTTTCTCGCTCAAAGAAAAATTTAGATGATGTTCTCCCCAGGAAATACGTAATTTCAGAAAGAGCAATTTTCTTCTCCCCATCTTCTTTTTTTAATTCTCTGATCGTTCAAGATCTCGACTTTTTCATTCACCGTATCAAAAGAAGCGTCTTTGTAACCTGACAATAGAAAGTATCTCATTTTATTACGAAAACAGATTAAACTCTTAAATATTTTCTTTCTCTCCCCCTTTTTTTTTCCTTTGCCAACATCATTTTTATTCTATGTGTATGTATAAAAAATAAATTCTTCTTTGCAGAAACGATACATGAAAGTTCTTCTACATCATTCTTGATACATCGCGGAAAAACTGGTTCACCGGCGTGTCCACATCGTTTTTTGATACTTTGCGAACAGGCAGCCAGCCCTGTTCTCTCTGAAATTACGAACACCTACACAGCTTTTCGTACCGGGTGAAAAGAGTATTCTTTTAACATTAATCTCGGCCGTTGGTATTTCTCTTCTTTCTTTCTTTCTTTCTTTCTTTCCCCCTCTTTTTAATAAATACTTAAACAATTATTCGTATTCGTGAGTTCTCTATAATTTCGAGGATCTTAAGCAGTGACAACGCGTCGACGACTGTCACAAGATTAATTAATTACCCAGACAGTCACGTCGCGGAAAGATCCGATGATTTATCGTCGTGGAACCGTCATTTTTCAACCATGATTAACTTGAAAAAAAAAAAAAAAAGTCGAGCCGGTTATCGATGCATCGAGTACATAACGCGATCCTTATATTTATCAGTTGAAGAATTTTATGGTTGTGGCAATTAGTCGTTCGACAAATATCACGCTTGATAATGCGAAATAATTTTACGAATATAATATACAAATCATCTACACTGTATTTTTCTTTGATATTTCTTTTATTTTGTATAATAATATTAATTGGGTTTTATCATCGTCAATTTCAAAGTCAATTTATGACTTACAAATTTAATATTATTCTTTAAGGTTGCGATTTAATAAAAAGATGTAATTTCTAAAAATGAAAGAAATACAAGTTTTTATTTATTTATTTATTTTTTTTTTTCATTTTTTCAAAGAAACGATTCGCAAGAATCTGTGTGAAAACGATTAAATTGCGATACTTCAACCAAGTATCTAATTACTTTTCATTCTCGGATGAACAAAAAGAAACGTGGAAAAAAAGCTCACAAAGAGCCGTCTGTACAAAAGTGCTCGTTTCTCACCGTAATTACGAGGAATTTAGTCACCTACAATTGAGAGCAAACAAACGTTTATTATTACTCGTGTATCCACATGTTTGCATTTCGAAATAACAACGTTTGCAAGGGAAAAAGTGTTCCTGAATAATTGGCGAAGAGGGAATCGATCAGGATAGATCTATCCTTTTCGAACCGATTTTCAAGACAGAGATGAAAAATTTTCTTTAATATCAGCGATGAGAAGATCGTATTTTTTGAGAAAATTAATTATTCTTTTTCCAAAAATATATTCTAAGTTAAATAAAATAGATATAGCAAATAAAATTTAAAATTTCGATTATTCGTATTTAGATTGTTTGTAAAAGTAGTAAGAAAAAAAAAAAAAAAGAAGTGAAAAAAAATTTTTTTTGGAAAAGTTAAATCGCATATCGCCAGTTCGTTCTAAAATTATCGCCATGTTGGAAAGCGTGGAAATACATTCCCAATGTTGTTTGCCTCGTTTAAAATTTCATCTCGGCGTAATCTACTCGAAGAGACTTTGTTAATTACGCTTTAAACAATCCCTGCCGAGTTCTATCTAATTTAAAGAATCAAACAGAATGAAAATTATGGAAAATGTAAGTAGAAAGGAATATTTAGAGAGCGGTATGGCTGTAATTTAAGTTAAAAACTCGATTTAAAATTAGGAAAAAAAACCGATACAACTCCGAACGTATAATAATTTTCGGTCAACTTTTCTCTTCGAAACTCTTTTTTTCCATTTATTCCAACATGGCTTCCCGAGATATCGTCATTTCATCTTATCAACTTATCTAGATTAAAGAGATTCGTGGAAAAATATAAATCATTTCAAAAATTCCCGCCATTTTAACTACCGAACATTTTAAATTTTCACATTTCGACCAACGAATCGAGATATCGGGATAAAATAAAAAAAGAAAAAACTTGAACACTTGAATTTCAATGACAAAATTTTTAATCTCCTTTCGCGCTTCTTATATAATCGCGATAATCGCGTTAATAAAAATCATTGCTCGATCTGACCAAACCTAACCTCTCTCGCAGGCCATCATCGAGCATTAGATCAATTATCGTATCGAACAACGAGAATTCTCTGCTTCTATCCTCGCGGTCGAAGGAAAATCCGGACATTTTCGATCGTTGATCGACGACAGATGAAAGTGTCGCATGGGACAGAAATTCCATAGATGGAAATCTAATTAATTCTCGGCCGATATCGCGTGGAATGGAAACTCGGGATGAATTCAATTTAAGGTTGAACCATTCGAGAATCCACGGCGAAAGGTTTTCGTTTCGTTCATTAATGAAAACTCCTAATTACGGTGTTGCAACGCGTGCGTACGCTTCGTGGGGGCTACTTGCAAAATTACGTTCGCAAGTTTAATTAGCCAACGTAGGAGGAGGAGCTCTGCCTAACGTTGGGCCAACAGCTAATGCACAACGTTCGAGGCTAGGCGCGGTAATCGAGAATCAAATCGATTTAATGGTAAACGTGATGAATGTTGTCGGTCGTATGAATGGAAACGCGTTACGAGGACTGTTGTTGCTCGGCAACAGTTCGATTGAGGTCGGTTAATGCCATTATAGATAACCGATAAAATATGCATTGCTTATTTTCTCTCTTTCCTTTTCTTCGATTAGAAAAATTTCGCAACGCGAGAAAGAAAGAAAAAGAGGGAGGAAAAATTGGATTGGAAATGGAGAAATTAGATTTGGAAATAGATAATATGATATTATTACTGTTATTATATAATTAAGCGAGACAAGACGAAACATTCCAGGATCGAGACACTGTCAACACGTTAATGCAAATCTCTGTGGGGATCGTGGGTATTTCTTGGCCCTATTCCGAATCGCGAGTTAACAGCACCACCGTTTATTCGGCGCCCTTAAACGTCTATCCAATCCTCGAAAGTGGCAAGAGCTTCGAGCCCTCGTCGAACAAGATAAATTGACGAACGAAATTTGAATCTTTTATCCGACTCGTCACGATTCGTATCAAATCACCTGATCGAATGATATACGCGTTCAGATTTGATCGATCGCGGATACCAAAACGGACGACATTGTACGACGAATCGATGCTTTTCTCCCCAATTGTTTGTCGATCGCTAACCACGATCGATCCACGAGGAACGCGCTTTTTTTTTTTTTTTTTGCATCATTACGGCCATCTCTTTTTCTTTTCCCCTTTTTCTCTCCCTTCGATTCGTGGAAAAATTCCTCGACCAACGTTTCATTAACGCGAGACGAGAAATAGGGTGGTGGCTCCGTGAAAAATTAATGGAGAGTTGCACGAACGATAATCCGCTACTAATGTCCTCGGCGATCCAACGAAATTAATCGACTCGAATGATAAAACAGAGTGGTTCGAGTTATTGAGATCGATCGATTTGATTGGGCGACGCTGTGATTAATTAGTCCTCTCTGTATATGTATATATCGAGGCCTCATTCTGATTGTAAATATGTATTTGATATTGTTGCGCGTTATGAATTAATTGGATAGAAATATATAATTTGATAAAATTAATTTAGAATTAATTTTGATATATTATATTGTGATGCTTGTTATTACTATACATAAAATGTATAATTCAAATTATGCGGATGATTTTTAAGGACGTTTTTATCGATACTGCACGATTGAAATGAAATTAAGTGAAATAATAGTGTTTGCATCGTAAAAAGGTTAAACACGAATATTTTATGCAATAATTGCATAAAATATTTGATGCCGATGTTCGACGAATGAAAGGATGTATCAATATTTGGTGCGTAAATTAGAAAAGAAAAAGAAAAAAGAAAAAAGTGTAAGTATAAATTATGGCAGCTTGTTGCACGACAATCTCAATCCTTATACAACTATTTGGAATATCGCCCATTTTGCGTATTGAAATTTTTGATTTCTCTGAGAAAAGATTTTCAAATTCAGGTAAATCTTTGTTGTTTGGCTTGTCTCTCGTCACACATATCACAAAAATTTTATCACTTAAAGTACGACTGAAATAAAACGATTAAACAAAATGTAATGAAAATCTTTATATTTGATATAATTTTTGTTCAAATTAATAGATTCACGCGACGAGTTTAGTAAACTTTGTTTTATTTATATAATTATTATTACATATTCCACGATAATTTCGATAATTCCGTGAAATATGGATGCCAAGTTGTTCGAGTCCCTGGTCGATCCTGAGGTTTTAGGGAGTTTCTGAAATCCGTGTGACCTTGTTTAAGAATTTATACGAAATCTATACGAAAACTCATTCTGCACGTATTGCGCTCCATCGTTTAAGTACACTAACACAAATTTGGATTTCTTTATAGGATCGAATCAAAACTTCTTTAATACTAATATATTCGTGTTGAACTCTATGGATTATACGAGTTGGTTACAATTCGAATATTGGGAATACGCGAAGAAATTAGGAGAAAAATTTTTCTCTTATCTCGAGGATATAATAAATATATAAATGTTTTTCTGTTCGAGTTTATAGAAAGATTGGAATTTTTGAGAAAACAATTTTTCGATAATAACAGAATAACATCGAAATATTTTTCCAATGTTACATTTTCTAATATTTTAAAATCCTAAATAAAACGATATATTTAAAAATAATTATTATTAAATTTTTTATTATAATATCTCGACTCGAAAAGTTTGGAAATATATATTTCTATACCTCGATAAAAATAAGCTAGTAACAGTGAAAACTTCAAATCTCTTTTTCCATTCTTCGTTGATAAATTCGATCCGACAAACTCGCTGATCTTCAAAAAAAAAAAATTTTTCCCCTTTCAACAGAAAACATTTTCGAGCACGAGGATCATTTATAATTCAGGGAGGAGATTTAAAAATCTTATCCCCGAAATTTCACGAATCGTGCCTCGTATCCATTGCAGAAGCACGATACGTTTCACGTTTATTAATAACGTATTAAACGAGAAGGAATTCCGTGGAACAACTTCCATTCCTCTCCCCGAACGAAGAAGGATGAGCGGAAATTTCTCCGAATATCTCGATTCTTAATGAAACAAACTACATAGGAACTTGCCTCGCCCTGTACAACACAAGGCATTCAATGTGAAATGAGATTTTCTCGCCATTCCGTGGTTCGATTCACTTCTCTGTCTCTTCCCCCCGTGGAGAATTCTCCCCGAGAAATCGAATAAAAGGAACTGTCTCTTCCCTCCCCTTTCCGCTAACCATTTCTAGCCAAGAATTCCAATCAACATGCATACAATTTTCCATCTCAAGAATCGAGAGATCAATTGTTTTTATTTATTTGTACGACGACGATTCGATTCTTTCTTTTTTTTTTTTTTACTTGATTCGTTTTTTAAACTCGATCGATAAAAATTATCTTATCAGACCTGCAGTATCGATGGAGAAGAAGATGGGTCTAAAGAATCCAATATCGTTGGGGAAAAATTGAAATTGAAATTCTGTTTCTGTGAAAATTTATATCGAGATGAAAAATTAGCATCTGTGGCGTTAATTTCGAATTAAACAACGAAATTAGCAGGGAATACCAGCTATATATATTTAATCGGGAGGGATTTCGAACTTTTAAAAATCTATTAAAGTGTTATAAAATTAATAAGTGACGTTCCTCCGTTATGTTAATCGTGAATTAATTAGAAATTAACAGGTAACAGAATACAGTCGTAATGTTGAGATAGTAAAAAACTTTCCAAACTTTAGAATGGAAATGTACACTGTATTGCTCGTAATCAATTAATTAAATATCTAAAGAAAGAAATTTTATACCTTGATTTTGCCGTGAAAAGAGAGAGTAGATCGTTACTTTAAACGCAAGTAAAATTGTATTAGAATAATTAATGATGAGTCTACTTTTTGAGGGTGAAATTACGTTTGAATTAAGTTTGAATTATGGAAGCAACCTCTATCTACTTCTCAGGTCGTTTGAATAATTGTAATGCAAATTTCACCGTACAACTGTGACTACTGTATATTTAGTTAGTTGGAAGAGTAAGGTCCCACGAGATTCAGACATACCGATTGAAATGAGAAATGATAATATTTAGCTTTGTTTCCTATTCACATTCGCTATAACACCGATATTAATTAAATACTCTGATCAATTAAGATTTAAACTATTATCCTCTTCGATAAATTATCTTCCTTTCGTTTTTTTCTCCGTTTGGATTGTTATAAATAATCCAAACGTGCCATTAAGATTCGTATAAGTCAAATTTCCCGTTTCTTCAGTCCGTTTAAAAAGTCGAGAGTTGAGCTTATCTCATTTTTTCAAATTACTCGAACGTGAGAAAAAAACACGAGGTCCACGACGAGGTGGTAGACAATCGTGAAGGAGTTAACTCTGATAAACGAACAACCTTGGAACAGCCTCCTCCTCCTCCTTCTCCTCGTTTCTCGTTCTTTCTCCAGCCGCAGGTTTGCTCCTTAATTATCCATCTCTTCCTGGCAAGCTGTTTTAACCGGCTAATTAAAGCGGAGCAACGGTCCCTGGATAAATTTCCACGATTAATTCTCGCACGGCGTAAAATTACCTGGCCTAATTTTACCCGCGATAACATTCGTCAAAACAAATGGATCCTCGATAAGTATAATAAAATCTGTTCCCTTTCTATTTTCACTGATCCATCATCAGTGAAAATTTGAAAAGGAAATATATAAAATTTAAAAGAATGTATATATATATTTTTAACAACTTAAATGATGGAATAACGAGAAACAGAGATGAGCATTTCGAAATTTGTTAAAAATGTCTTTTCATCAATTTTCCGATAAATATAAATATTTGCGCTCTCGAAGTGAAAATTCTTGAGGGAAACTCTCAAGATGGTGTTTCGCTCTCAAACGTATACTTCTAGAATTATACTCACATATGATAGAAAATCGTGGATCGATTTTCCTTTCGCTATCGATTTCTCGATCTCTACATCCCTCGAAAAAAGAAAAAAAAAAGAAAAAAGAAAGAAAGAAAAAAACGTGACAACGAATTCGCCCGCCTTGAAAACTCTTTGTCCCCCTCTGACACTTCTCGTCCATGGCAAGCTTTCGTCCACTTGGGCCGAGTAAATGGAACTCTTTGTGCCCGAGTTTCCCGGCCGAGATTCTGCCACTTTGTGGCCGCCGTGAAATTGGACGCGATTCGCGACGAAAAAAAAAGAAAAGGAGAAAGAGGGTCGTTTCGACGGTGTCACGGACAGAAACAGCGTCGTTTTAAAGCGATGAGAATTGCGAACTGGCCAATGTTCCGGGGGTGAAATACACCCCTGTGGTGGCCGCTTGTCTGGTCAACCCGATGGAAGAGTTATTTGGCGGATAAGTCACGAAAATGAATACAATGGAGATTAATTACTTAACGAATGATTTTGAAGGGAGGTTCACTGAAAATATATTGAAAATTTTTTCCCGATTTCGAAATGAAGGGGTGAAATCAAGCACATTTTCATATATTTTGAATATCGGAAATTTCGCTCCCTGTTCAGAGCAATTTTATCTGACTTGTAACTTGTAAAATTTCCCCAATAATACTGGCACTATTGTGCAAAAGGGGGTTCAATGTTTGCGGAACAAATACTCGTCTTCTCCCGTTTGATTGCAATGTAAAGCTTGTTTCGTGTCAACTAAGTTGTACAAGAAGATGTGAATTAAGTCAAGAGATGATCTTTCATCGTTCTCGAATTACTGCTGTAGACGAAACGCAAACAAAAAACGAAAGTCAAAAAATTCACGATATTTCGATGTTAATCGATTTCCAAAATCTCTAAAAATCCGTTCCCGCTTCTATTAGAATGTTAAACATTCGTTTCTTCAATTTCTACAGAAAATCCTCTTTCCGATCGAGAATCGTAATCGAGAAATTGAGGGGAAAAATTGGAGCATCGAACACACTCGATGGCATATATTGCTACATTCAAAAATCGTTCAACGATTATCGATCACGGATTACCGGCACAGATCCAGGAAACAGATCCGTGGATTTTACTTTTCTACCCTCTTTACGACCTCGACCAATCCGTCCAATTTCGTACGAATCGTGCGAATCTGACTACAAGATTCGAGGAGTCGCTCGACCATAAACCGATCGGTAAATAAAGCACTTGGTTCGATCTGGGAATGTACATAGGGGGAGGAGGGACGATAGCCTTTGGAAGGATGAAATTTAAATAAAAGGCCAACACTCGAAACGATTTCACGGGTCGAAGGCCCTCGATTTGCAAAGATCGCCGTGTCCTTTGATACCTTCTCACCTTTCCCGAGAACAGAACACCCGATTGAAATGTTTCACATTCCTGAACGAAGGATTTTCCATCTTTTGATTTAAGATAAATTTAAGAAACAAGTGGAGGAGAAGATTAGAAAAAAAGTATCGTTCCACTCTCTCGTCCCTGACAATAATTTTAATAATCGGATTATTAAAATCAATCCTTTAAATTTGATTAGGAAATATTTCTTCAGAAGAAAACGTGAAAAATTTCCCTTTGATTTTTTAAATTAAATAAATTTTAATAAAGCTTATAAGAAGATATGTTTTTAAGTAGAGAGAGAGAGTAACGTTGTATACTAAAATTGTTAAAAATTTAAAAGTAATAATTAACCGTCTTACGAGATCACCACGATATACGAATAATTTTCCATTTCCATCGAACGTAATCACCAAAAAAGAATCCAATTACTCGCACGGCCATCATCGTATCGAATCACGTTCACAAATCATTCGATCGTGCAATGCACAACGTTAATACACGGTCGACCTGTGTTGCCGTAACAAAAAGAGTCGAAACGCATAAGTGAAATTGGATCAGATATTAATTAACATCCGAGAAAGATGGAGGGACGGTGCAATTCGAGGGTAGGTGTGCGAATCGAAATTCGACACGAGGCGCATTCGGGTCACGATCAACCGGGCCAATTTATTCAAATAATCGCCAGCTCTTTCTTCCCTTTCGTCAGAGGCCATTAATAGCAGCGATTGTCCGCTTCGTATCGATAACCTGGTCGGGAATAACTCGATCCCCCGTTTCTGTCGTCTCTTTAAACCCGACTCGGGGGGGGGATCCCACCCAACCCCTTCTCCACGATAAGCCAACGTCGATTGCTTCGATATTACGGAGAAAGAGAGAGAGAGAGAGAGACAAAACGCAATTATAGAAACGAAAGGAAAGAAAAAAAAGTCATCGACGAGGAAAAAAAAACGATAAAGATAAAGTGAGGCAAACACACGGACGAAAAGTATGTGGTAACAGATATAGGCTTTGTTGATCACAGGACTCTCCTTTGCTCGTTTCGACCTTCTTTTCCGTGGCTCGGTGCAACGGCCAGCGTAGCACGTGAAATCGCCTAGATGGCGCTCATACTAATCAGCACCTTCACCCTGTATCCCCCCTTTTGAACGAAAACGACGGGGAAAAAAGAGAAGGAATGAGTCGTCGAATAGCGTCGAATGGCCATGACGGAGATACGTTACGATCGAGGACGTTGGAGAAAGAGAGGATCGAAGGAACGAGGAAACGAAGAAAGAACACGGTATGGATCAGGGTGAAGAGGGATCGGAAAAAGGGCCGTGGGTGGGGAGGGGAAAACGTGGCAGAGGTGGGAGTTGTATCGACCGCGCCGCACTGCAGGGCTTTATCCCCTCTCTTCGCTCTGCCCCCACTACCTAGTTCTCTGGAACGAGCACTATACTTCTAGGTGGAGAACTGTGGAGGAATATCCTCGTTATTTCTCTTTCTCGCTCAGCCTCGAGATTCCTTCTACGTTCTTCTTCCTCTTCCTCCTCTCGTTCCTTTTTTTTTGTCTTTTTTCATTCCGTCCTTTTCTCTCTGCTATCTCTTTTTTCCTTTCTACGAGTACCACTCCCTCCTATACTCACGTCAAGGTTCGTTTTTTGCGTTTTTTTTTTCTCTCTCTCCTTTTTATCGTTCTACATTTTTTTCTCTACAGTTTTCTCGCCTATACGCCTATTCTCGATTCAGGAGTTTCTTTCATCGGACGAAAGAAAAGGAGAAACGAAGAATAGGAAGAGAAACGCGATAGAGGGCGGAAGTAGAGGAGCAGTAACGGCTAGAAAGGCGTGTATTCGAAACGCCGTGGAACTTTAAGGTGCTAGAATTGTACTATATTGGTTTCTCTGGGCAATATTGTTATTCAGTGAGTTTCGTTCGTCATTCTCGAATCCTGGGATTCATCACTTCCCTTCTACGTCCTTGTCGTCTCTGTTATTAAGAAACTGTTTCGAATGAACTATAATACGAGAAAAAGCAAAGATTATATCCGATACTTTTATCGTTTTTTTGCTTAAAATTAGCATACGTATTTCTTTCAAAATAAAACGGATAATGGAAGATATATTCGCACAAAAATTACCAATAAATTATATCGATAGAATACCGATCAATCATTTTCCATCGGTTCGGTTCACAATCATTCTCGCCTTTTCGACTGCTCCACTATCCCTTTCCCGATTAACACCAACCCCCCCCCCCCCAGAGGTCAATAACCCAGTAACTCCAGAAACCGGGTTCCGGGATCCTTGAGCGGAAGGTGTGGAAGGAATTCTCGTAGCCTCGATTCCGATTTTCATGCGCGACGGCCGTATAATTCGTGTCGTCCGATCGAAGTGGCCATCGTCGCGTGGGGATGATGGTCGATGTGCATTGGCGACGAGGGGCGGCCGCATCGGGAATTTGTTGACAAGTAAGGCTTGTTACGTTCGAGGGCTGTTCGCTCGAGAGGATACTCGATTAGTTCGGGAATGAAAATCGAGCGAAAGGAAACAGAACGCAACTGGATTAACGCCTTCGAAGTTTGTCGAGATATTTTTCGAAGCTATATCGAATAAATTGGGAAGAGTATCAATTTTATTTCCTCTCTCTTTTTTCTTTCTCGTAAACTCCACTTTTCCAATTCATCGTCTTTTATTCGTGATCGATAAATAAGGGATATTTTTTTTAAGTAGTTGTGTAGAAATCGATTCAAATCTATCGATCAAATGTTTGGAATCGTTTGACATTTCGTGATATTTAAATAGGGAAAAAAAAAATTATTATTTTTGTGTAAAATTTGTAGGATTAATTTCGAGTAGGAAATATGGCACGATGAAAATTTAGGTGTGAAGAAAAATTAAAAAGAAAAGGACGTTTCAATTTTTGACAAATCAAATCAAAAAAGATGGGACCATCGTCGAATCTTAAAATTCTACCATTTCCTCTATGCAACGTGATAAAATTACGTATGCAATGGCGTGCAAAAATATTGACAATCATCAATGGTTGGTGAAGGAAAACACGGGGAAAAATATTTCCTTAAACAAATTTTAACATCGGATCAATCGTGCGGTTTGCTTTTCACGAATAAAAATATTAATATAAAAAGCAAAATACGTCATTCATTCCACCATTCATCCCCTCTAATATTGAATTCATCCCTCTGATAAACATTACAATCACTCGCAAATTATTCCGCGAATAAAACAACAACGCCTCTTCCACCCACGCGTCCCACACCACACTTTTCGACGCGGCACGCGTTTTTTTTTTTTTTTTTTTTTTTCCTACAAAGTAAACTTTACCCTCCATCCCTTTCCAAACACGTGAAAAAAGGAAAAAGAAAAACAAAGTGAGAAGAACGGCACGCTTCGAGGCAATGAAATCACGATGAAATCGAGGATCGTAACGCGGAAATCACGTGTGCAAACGTGCGCCCTGAAAGATGCACAAAGCCAGGAAAGGGGATCGAGAGAGAGAGAGAGAGAGAGAGAGAGAGAGAGAGAGAGAGAAAGAGAGAGAAAAGAACGAGGGGAGAATTTGCATTTGACACTTTTTTGTTTGTCCAAAATTCGCCCACGCCCTTTTTACATTGCAGAACAGGATGATAAAACGTTGACTGCAGCATCGATGAAACGCGATATCGATTACTGACAGTTGTGCAGGCAAATGAAGAAAAAAGGAGAAATGGATGGAAAACAAGAAGGGAAAAAAAGAAGGAAAGAAAGAGAAACGTGAATGTTTTATACGCGTATGTATTAGAGCGGAACGAAACTTGTGGAAGCAGAATTTTTTTTTTGCCTTCAATAATAATTTTTGCTATATTATATTTCTATACGGTAATATTTAAAATTATTTCAATTAATTAAATTATAAATTATCGAATAATAATTTGGATTAATATAATTATTGTTCGTAGTAAGGAAGGGCTTTTCTTTTTTTTTTACTGTGTAAAAATAACTCTGATTTTTTTCGTTTTAATTTAATGTGTATCCATAAGTTGGTGCACCGAGAGCTACCGCGAGATTAGAGGAAAAAATTTACGAACGGGTAAAAAGTATGTACCGTGACAAGGTGGATCAGCTGATCCGTTTAAACCAACCTCGCCTGCATGAATATAAAAATATCGAGGTATGAAGTCGTGGTATAAATGTTTCGTTCGATTTTTCGATAATTTTGCAGATGAAAAAAAAAAAAAGTGATCGAGGGATTTGTCCGTGGGTGGAGGGTTTTTGTTTGATTAAGGAAGAATTGTTTTTACACGTTTTTTAGGAAACGTTGAATAAACTTTCAAAAATGAAAAAGATATTATATACACACAGGCATGTAAGGCACATGTAAAACCAAAAATCTTTTAGAATATTGTTCTACTTTTAATTAAAAGAAGAGACTTGTCGATATTTGTAATAATTTAGAATGTTCTCTTTTTATATATATATATATATATATATATATATATATATATATATATATGTATACGTACGTATACATATTTTATTATTATAATATACACGTATTAAATATTATTAAGTTAATATTCTTTTATTGAAAATATATAGATCACGTTTTTAAAATATACGTGTAATTATTCTTCCATCGCCAAAAAGAAAAAATTTTGCTGACAACATCACGACCACGACTTTCCCTTAAAGCCAGAGTGTTAACCATGAAAAATTACCGACGACATTTCACGAATGATAAAAGAAAGAAGAAAGACCTGGTGATTCATGAGAATTTGAATTATAATATTTGTGATCACGATGACGTTACTTTAAATATGACATTTCCATTATCGACTAAAATTTCAATTCTTTCTTTTTTTTTTTTTTTTTTTTTTTTGTTAAAATATTCTTTTCTTTTTCTTCTCTATAATTTCGCCACCAATTCATCCAAAACTGCGACATTTCGCACTGTTGTTGAATATTGAGCAACTTGGAACTTAGCCAAATGCACACACCCTCTCTTTTTTGGCCCAATCGAAACGTGTCTCATTAATGCACGCTTTAGTGTCGTGTGAAATTTAGTGACGTTTGTTATTAACAAAGCATTGCTTTGTTTCGTGACTCGAATACAATGAATGCCCAATTGAATAGATGTTTCATTCATCATTTGCTGAGAGTTACATGATGTTGATTATCTTTTTCATTAATTTCTTAAATTAGAGAAATTAAAGAAAATCTTTTATTATTATTTTTTTTTACTTAAAATTTTTTTGTCATTTTTAATTTTAGAATTGTAATTCTGAAATTTGAGATCATTCAGAATTTTTTTTAATTAATAGTATTTTAGAGGGGAAAGTCTCATTAATTGGTAAATGAAGGATCCAATAACAAATTTCTCCAAGAAATTTTGGAATTTCCATATAAAAAATCTAAAAACGTTCTAATCGAGATTTGAACCCGAGACTCTTAGATTAGCAATCAAACACTCTGATCACTTGCCTAAGAAGCCTCTTATAATTAATATAATATAGATAGTAATATATATAATATAAGATAGTAATATATATAATATAAAATAGTCTTAATAAAGATATATTTATTATATATTTATTATTATATTTTGTTATATTTAGTTGTTATATTCAAAAATCATGACAAAATTTTTTAATATCAATAAGAAAATATTCAATTTTTAAAAAATTACTTTTTATTTAAAAAGTTTTCAATCCAAAGACTACCAAAATATATACTATTCCGTTAAAAATATAAGTTTATTCTGTTGAAAAATCCTCAATATTATTTTTTCTACTTTAGAAAAAAAAATATACCGTGTGACAAAAAAACACGTCCAAAACAAGCATTAAACTTCTTCAAAACTAATTTACTTTCTATAATTGACTCTTGAAACTTTCTTCTTCGTCCAATTTACAACAAATTTCTATCAAAGTATTTCAAAGTGCACAAATATCCATCGCTTTATCGCAAAAATTACCCAATTTATCCTGTTTGAAATGAAAAGAAAAAAAAAAAAAAAAAAGAAAGAAAGAAAAATCTTGGAGGCCAGACCAATTTTCGTAAAATCGATGGGATCTATTTGGAACGTTCTTCAATTGGAAGCTTCTCCACCCTTGTTTTCTTGGCACAATACCGTGGACAGTGGTGTGTCTATTTGCGTTGGATTTCACCTTTTCTCCATTTTTTTTTTTTTTTCTTTTTTCAGACATCAAACGTTCAATTATCTCGTGTAATTGCCGGGTTAACATCCAGTTAGAGGTGTTGAATTTTAATTAAAATCGCTTTGACATTTGCGAGAAAAATCTCTGACGAGGAGAAACGAGAGTCGACGAATGAATGAAGTGGCCCCTCGATTCGAAAAGTTCAAGGTGCTCGAATTATTGTCTCCGGATGGAATGTATCGTATCGACTTTAAACCACGTATTCACCCATGTATCGAAACACTTTCGAACGTTCATAACGTATATCACGAGAAATAAAGATAAAAGCTTATCTCAAGAAAGAATAAACTTCTATATTCCCTATATACGGTCTACAATATTTTATACATTTAATATTGATAAATATCCGAAATACAAAAATCTGTAAAAACAAATTGAACAACTTATACTACGACACTAAAAATAGTAAGATATTTATATTTCATTCCAATCTGTCCAAACCCCTCGATTTAAAAATTTCGCAAGGAAAGTTATTTTTAAATTACTTAGATACATTTTCAAAATTTCTTCTAAAATCCATCTTTTCATCTTAAATTCCAAATTTATCTAAATTAAACGATCGATCGAATTCGTATAATTATCTCGAGTCTACGAGTTCAACAAATCAACGTTTATAATCGATAATAGCATCCTAGTGAAGTTGATTCTCGGCCTCTTCGCACCTAATCAGCAAGCCAAGCCAATTTGTTATGCGTCGCGGTTAAGCTCGTCTAAAGTGTCCATCTGTGTCCAATGAAATTTCACACCGAGAGATTAACGTTTAAATCCTTCGTCCAGTCGAAAAATCCTTCTTGCACGGGTAAATAATTCTCGCGTGAAAGATAAATTTCCATTTTTCTCTGTTGAAGGAACGCCTTCTTATCTTCCATCTTCCACTTTTCTTTTCCTCATCCGACTTGATCGTTGATCGACGGTTTTTAATAATAACGGTTATGGAACGAAAATTCTAGATCCAGCTTGGAAATTTTATGGAAGAGGATAGTTTGCAAGGTGAGCAGAATCTTTGAATATAAATTTTTCGTGGAAGAGAAGCGCGAGTTTCGTATCGAGGAAAGGAATAAATTCGAACGAATTTCAACGAAGTAGACGACGATCCTTGGAAAATGATATTTTCAATTCTGTTTCTATCTTTTACTTTTACAAATATTTGCAAAATATATTCTAATATATTTTCAGTATTCGTTCATCCTCGATGAATCTCGTTAAACGAAATTTTCTTTAAATTAAATTAACAAAGTTCGGTTCAATATAACTCAGAGGTGAGTTCTTAGTATCTTTATAAAACCAGCTAAAGACAAAGCTTTGTCAGCCTCTATTTTTTTCCTAAAACTCGAGACGGTGGTAGCTTCTAGTTCGACGCTACTTTTTTCCCCGCGCCAGGCCAGATTATTTATTTCCTTGGCCGAGATCGATTCAGTAAGAGTTTTCTGAAAGGTTCGTCGGGAGATCAGCTCTAAAAACTTTGATACCCTTTTTCACCATCCGGCTCGATTTTTCTTCGTTTCCACGATTCGACTTTAATAACTCGAGGAGAATATTATCAAGGGGAGAAAACAAATTACAAGAATTCCATTTCTTCTCCGGTTTTAACTGTTTCGAGATTTCTAACTGCGAGCTTAGAACGGTCAAAAGAAAATCTGACAACCCATTTCTGATTTCGAGAAGATGACCGTGCAAAAGAGATGTGGATTCATTTTTGAAATATTTCTTCGTTGCGAGTCTGGTAAAAGATTTTCTTTTGTGCAAAAATTGAAAAAATCAAAAATCTATATATTTCGTGAAACTATATTTATTAACATTCAATTTATCGGTATATTTTCTTTTTAATTTTAAATGAAAGCAATAATTTTGTATAAGAAGTTTTTTTTAATTTTTAATCGAAAATTGATAGAAATGAATCTCTCTCATTACATTTAAACTTTGAAAATAAATTCTTGAATATTTAAACCTTCTGAGAAATTTTTAAAATCGATCAAAAATATTATTTTAAAATTATTTCAAGAATTTTTTCAAAATTCCGTTTAAAGTTTCAAACAAATTCGAACAAATTTCTTCTCCATTTCTGAATATATATTATTGGATTAATCATCGGAAGGAAGGAAACGAAGAAAGGAGATTACGAAATTTTGTTTGTATTCAGAAGTAAAACTCTTTATCGCGGAGAGATTTCTGCACCCTTGCTTCGGATATTTCTGTATGCTCGACGATGAGGAAAAAGCGAGGATATTTCCTCGAACTGCGCGTAAGTAAGTTAAACGTGGATAAAGTAATCTGTATGCATTCTGTATCCTTAAGCATTTTATCCACGAGATATCTTTTATTTTGCGACTAAGGATGAAAGTAATATCCTCGCTTCATTATGTACCGACAACCATTCAAAAGTGTTGTTCATTTTAAGCAAGAGATATCTCTAAAATATCATATAATCATCTTTGGAGAGAAGAACCACTCGATTATTCATCATTAAAAAAATAATACACTTTTTCTTTTAAATCAATTAAATAATTTAATCGAAGAGAGTTAAAAATATGCAGAAATTACAAATTAAAATTCTTCGTGCGCTAATTGAATACACGTGGAAAAGGAATCGAGCTATTACAGGATATTACGCCTATTGCAGGGTATGCACTTCATTAAGGGAGGGCATGTCTAATTAATTCGTGGCAATATAGGACCCCGCCAATATTATCATTGCTATACCTAGTACTCGAGTTATTGAATGTCGTGGGAGTGAATTCTGATAAATTAAATCAGCATTGTATGTAAAGATTTTTGTAAAATTTCGGTTCAGAAGAATATTATTTTTATGAGGAAAAAAAAAAAAGAATGTAAAAGGAAAATAATTAGTTGATTATAAAAATTTATTTTGATCGATTGATTTATACTGATTTTCTCGAGTGGATAAATAGTTAGCAATGGGACACAGTCTTCGCGTTACAGTCTGTCCAAAATCAATTGCCACTCAAGGTCAACGCGTAGTATACCCCCACCACATCATTTCTAATAGCTGACCCTGGACCCTCTTGCACAATTGAACTAATGCTGTGTATTCACAATGATTCACAATTGATTCACAAAATTGTCTGCCATATTTATATTCTTATAATTTTTACTTGAAAATTTACTATATAAACATGGTTATGTTTTTTTGTTTTTTTTTTTTCACGAAATAAATATTTCATATATACATATCTAAAAAATTTTGCCAAATAATCAAGGAAAAATGAATAAATTAATCCGATGAAACATGGTTTATAAAGTTATTACTTTTAACGAATTGGAGAATAATTCGTCGATAATAGGAGTTCATGGAGTGTATTGTGATTCGAAAAACGTTCGTATTGGAAGAACAATACGCGTCGTTATATTTACTAGCTGGCAATAAAATATCGACCTCGATTTTTGATCACTTTTTCCTTGTATCGTTCGAATGCAAATAAGAGAGAAATGAAAGATATATTTAGAAATCAGACGAGATATGCATTATTGGTCAAAAGTTTGAAATCTCCATAACGTAAATTCTCCCAAGAATTCAAGAATAAGTTAAACAAAAGTTAGAAATATTTCAAAAATCACGAAACATCATTTTAGAAGAATAATAAATTTTTCAATAATACTAGATCTGACTAGAAGTATAAGATTTTAATACAATTCAAAGAACTCTGAATAATTGCATCAAAGAATGAGAAATCTGGAAAATCTAAACTTTGTATCTAAGAAGATCTTTACATGCTTTAAATGGAAAAAAACATTTAATAAAAGAATTCAAAAAAAGTACCAAAATCTCAGAAGAAGAATTATTCGATTGAATTTGCTTCTTCTTTCCAATGGATGGAAATATATGGAAATCAGACGTTATAAATACTACGACAGAACTGGTTATAAACTTGCACCAGTAACCTGATTCCAAATTTTTATTATCAAATCATGGCCACGCGTGTCTTTTATCACACTCACACATCGTCTGCGTTTCCCCAATGTTTGAGGTCTCGAGTCAATTGTTAAACTTCTCCCTTCATTTAACCATCTCTCGTTACATTTGCATACATTTACATGGACATAGACTTTACCCGTCTTTTCAATTTTCATATTAAATACACCAAACAACGAATAAGTATAATAGAAAGCACGAAAATATCGAAACTTTGAAAGATTTACAAGAAAATCAAATATAAAGTCGGGCAATAAAGCTCTTTTTCTCTTTTTAAAAAAAAAACTCGATTTCACAATGATTCATTGTTTCCACCATCGTGACGACGAAATTCTTCTTCGTCCATCCACGAATTTCCCCCCTCCAAAAATATGTAATCCTATTAGGAAGAAACGTGATCTTGTTCCTTTATTATACCTTCATAAAGTAAATCTTCCTGAAAATAGGGCACCATGCCGCAACTAAGCACGTACCATAAACTCGTACCACACGAGACTTAGCAGGATGTATGGCAGGGGATGGTGGTAGGAACAGTGCCAGGATTGAGCTGGTACACGACCCCTCTGCTGGTTGAACAAGGAGAACGCACTCTGGGCGACGAAAGGGTTAGGGTGGATCCACGTGCCACGCCACGATAGGTCGCGAGCCATCAAAGCGGATGATGATTGTGATCGAGCACGGTGAATTCGACTTAACGAACGTAATCAAGCGGGCAAATCGACATTATATCGTTAATTGTCGATCAATCGGGAGAAATTGTGATGACGAAAAAAAAGAGAAATTCAAGTATACTTTGAACCTGTTTCAACATTATTATAATTTTATTATTTACTAGAACGAATCGTTGTGAAACAATTTCAAATCTTCTCGAAAGTCAAATCATCGAGGAAAAGTTTTATTTGTCATCGAAATATTTAATATATCGTTATAACGTTTGATCGAAAATTTTTGCCCATTTTGAAACGATATAATCTTCGTAATAAGATTTGAAATTTTCCAATCCAATCCTTTTCACCGTGAAATATGAGAGAAAATTTCTTCTCGAAAATGTGCAAATTATACGCCCCTCCCCTCCCCGTGCAGCCGCGATCATCGGCGCGTGTCGCAACTCTTGCCTGTTAATTATGCACAAGATCTCTCGTAGACGACGATTGCCGTTACTTTTGACCACGCGTCATTATCGTCAAGTGGCACACCACTTGTCAAGACCTCGAAGGCTTATCTTTCGTCGTTATTCGTGCATGCACAAGGGTGGTGAACACTGTCTGACATTTTCCTATCCGACACGCGTTGCCAATTCTTGCTCGCCACGAGAATACCTGGTGAGCCTGACCTATATTAATAGTGGAACTGGCGTTAGGGCACGGATCACGTACACGGGATGATCTCGCGTATCGATTTTATTTTCATTCCTTCGTGGAATATATTCGAAGAATATTTTTGGAAGAATAAATTTTTCAATTTCGATGTTGAATCGATCGAATTTACGATCGATCGATCCTCTTTCGATCCTCTTTCGATGGATAAATCGATAATGCAAATAGGTGGATGAAATAACGACTCGAAAATTTTAGAAAGACAATCGTTTGACAATCGAGGATTGTAATTGCAAAGATTTCAATTTTTTTTGAAAGAATTTCGAATTATTCGAGTTTTGTGTAATTAATATGTCGTTACACTCATCGTGAATTATTTGTATCGTTATTATATCAATGTTATAAGTATGGCATTATTTATTTTCTTATTAAATGTAATTCAATTTCGTGTCGTGACGTTTAACAAATTCGCTATGTTTAAGCTCTTAAAAGGAAGAGGAGGAAAAAGGAAGAAAAATACGAGAAAGGGAATGAAAATCGGATTAAGGAACAAAAAGGAGATGAGATAGTAATTATTGTTGCTTTCACGTGCTGCAAGCGTGCAATGACTCCTTCCTTTACATCTCGTGCCATTAAAAGTGTTACACGATCCGCAACTTCATCAACGTTCTATTATTAATTCAATTGCGTTCAATTAACTTCGTGAACAAGTTGTAATTGTAAATATAAAATTAGCGGGTAAATAATAATAATTTCAAAGGAACCGGTGTAAAAATTCGAGCGGACGAAATTAACCCTTTATGAAATATTATTACCGGGAATTATGAAAGTAACGAGTTTTGGCCGACCACGTTCCGGAACGATATTAAAATTACACGTCCCGGAATGGAAGAATATCCATTAAAGAAATTTCGCAACACGTTCTCCCCTTATTTTTTAAAGAATCTGTTTCGTTGAATTTTATAATATAATAAATTCTTCGTATAAAAATATACGTGGAAGCACATTGAGCATGGGATTTTTCTCTCCAAAAGGAAATGTAAAACTTTCTTTACATCGTGATATTTGATGAATGTTTAATATATTTAAGGTAATAACGAGATGATTTTAAACATGGTAAAAACGTATATAAAAAAATTGTCACGTTCTCTTCTTTAACTCATTTATATCGTGTCTTTGATCAATTAAATTCTAACTATCAATTTATCTTTATCATTAATCTTTCAAGGAGATAACTTTGCACGAAATGAGAAAAATATATGGATAATCTATATGTTCGATTAGATACGCGTAACGAAATAATAAGAAAATATTATGGCGATTGATATCGCTGTAGTATTCTTAATGACAACAACACTTGACACTGAGATAAGATTAGAAGCGCGCGATTATTATTAAGGAGGATAATTCATCGTAAGAAAAGTTATTCAAACAAGTTGCAGAAGTGTTTCTTCCATTCTGTTTTAAAATACGAATTTATACCGGGAATAAAATAGCTCAGCATCGGTAAAAAAAAAAAAGCTCGAATCCTATGTTTTAATAGAAAAGGTCGACGACGAATAGAATTAGCAAAGATCAAGATGTTTCGCTAAATTTAACGGAATCACTTACGCGATATTTCCATTTTATGAATAATTCCATTGACAGTTGGGTAAAAGCGGGATAGATATTGTGTCGTAAATTGGCAAACCAAGCGTAATATGTTACAGGTGAGCCATGAAAGCTGACGAATCTGAAACATCTGTTGGATATCTCGATTGAGAATATTCGAATCACACGATTCAATTTCGCGTGTTAAATTCGAGTCTTCCTGTTCTAAATCGTGATATCGCTTTAGTAATATCATTTAATAATACCACGTCGTTATATTATAGAATCGAGAGAATTTAAATAAAAAAAAAAAAAAAAAAAAAAAAAAATGAATGTTTGAGATTTTTTTTTGAAAATAAAATTTGAAATGGGATTAAAATATTGTTATACGGTTTTTTTTTTTTTAATTGTGATCAATCCACGTTTCGTATTTACGTAATCGTATTTTTCCGACTATATCAACGTGCATTCACTCGATCATGCTCAATTGAATCGATTCCAAGTATTAATATGGAATATGAAATCATTTCCTCCGATGTTACACAACTCGAATTTTTAAAAAATTAAATAAAATCGTTTTCGAGCTTTTTTTCCCCCCCTCAACATTGATCTCATAATTTTCTTCGAAATCTATATAAATACAACGCACGAACAATCAAACCACTGTTTTCAAATCTTAAGATCGAAAGAATTCTGGGAAACGATCTTTATATCTTGTTTCACGATCATCAAAATTAATTTCAATTTCAATGTTAGAAGGATATCGAAACCCTTCGAGATACTTTCGTCCGTCAAATTTTTCAAAGTAAATCCAAAGGAATCTCGTGCTTCTTTGATGCGCAAGAGGTTAGCAACAATTTTCAAGGGGCTCTTAATTAAAGTTAAACCTATTAATATGCGCGCATATACGTGTACACATTCGCGCGCATCGTCGTCGTTACGTAATTTTATCGGTGGATAAGCTGTTATCTCTGGACTGGAATAGTATAAGCTATATCGACTGAAATATGCAGCGCGTAAGGCAACAATATACAACGGCACCAGACAGATATAATAACGCTATTGGTGGAAATAAGATGCATCAGCGAGTGGAAATTTGAATGATAAGCTCATTTGAATTATTCTCATTTGCCGCGTTCGTACCAAGTTACAGGAGAGTTGATCCATTTAACCATTTATCTCTTTTAATACTACGAACTTGCGGTATCGTAAAATTTTATATGTAACTGAATTAAAATACGCGCACTCGTTCAAGCGAGTTGAGCACGTGCTTGAAACAATTTTTTTAAATTTATTTTTATGATTTCCACGATTGTTTATATCAGTTGAGTGATAATATCATTCAAAAGTGCCTAAATTACCAAAATTTTATAAGACTTAAATGAATTTTTGATATAGAAATTTTTTTCTATATCCCTAATCATAATATGAAATATCTATCATTCCGTATTTTTTATAATTTGGAAAATTAATAATGTAAAATGCTTCATTTACATTCTTTTCAAGGTTTTTTTTTATACATTATTTCATTAATTAATTTCTAATAAAAAAACAGAAAGCAACAATAAAATAAATAAAGATATCGAGTTTTTTTAGCGGTGCCTAATCAGGTGCCATTTTACGAGCAACGTGTGCCAAATCAACGAACTGTAGTAAATACGAGGGGTCTCGACGCGAGAGGAAAAAACATAGTGTGGCCATTTGCGGGCATTTAAATAATCAAGAGGCAGGAACGTCGCGGCGCGGATGTGACAGAGAATTAGTCGGTAAAGAAGTTTAAAAGGGCCAATAGTATACAGGGCGGTTTCCTTTCTCAGGAATTATGCTCCCTGCCCGCGTGGGCTGACCCTCTCGGTGTTCGTCTCGCGGAAGTTCACCATTAAAACAGCTGGATCGAGCCAGATCTCGCGAGACGAATCTGCCCGCTTCACTGTCACGGGTCTGACCTCGAATACGGATATCCTTTAAATCCTCACAAAAATCTTCAGATTCGAGCGATAAAACGAACCATAATCCATAGGGACTTGGATTTTTGGAAAATTGATGGTTTTGTCATTGTATTTCCTTATGAAAATATATATCGAACTTGTAATGTAAATCTGAAAGGCGTGGCAGATGTATTGGAAACATCCTATATGAAATGTCGATTCATTTGAATTATCTTTGAAATGGAATCGAGAATATCGATGTTGCGATATTCGTCTAGGGAATTTTTTTTGGTCACTAGAAATTTGATATTCACGAAAGGAAGTAAGAAATAGGAAGTTTTTTCAATTTTCAAGATGTTTTTATTTCTTGAAAATTGAAATAATGAGTATGAATATGAATTTTATATATAAAAAATGAGAAATATTAATTTTGACCCATAGTAAAGTAGTCATTAAATTATTAAACGCGTTATTATTTATTACTATTTATTTTTATCGCTTTAATTTTAATTTTAAATATTATATTTATTTATAATACATTTAAAAATATTACGGATAATTGTTTTTAATTTATATTATTGATTCTTTATGTAATAAAAAAATGATAAATGTTAGAATGAGATAATTTGTGATTAAGCATTATTTAGATTAATGTGATTAATGAAATATAGACGTAATAACTATAATAAATATTTGTTATAATATATTTACATGAGTTTTATGAAGATTTTTATAAATATATCGGTTGAAATTCGTTATAATAAATATTAATATGTAACGAATTAAATTATTAGAAATAAAGAAAATCAAAAATGTAATGATGCGAATGGGGCTTTAAGATGTTTAATTGAAATATATTGATTGATTTTATATTGAATTAGGAAGAAGAATTTCTTTCAATGAATATCAATGTATGTGAAATTGCATAATAAAAATGAAATTTCAAAAGATATTTCCTTAATTCATGTTTGAATGAATTATATATAAATTACATGGTATAACGCATTGCTTATATCCCGCTAAAAAATAAAATTCTTAATATAAAATATAAAAATATTTCAGTAAAATAATCAGAAATTATTTTAATCATTAATATCATCATTTTATATTGAAAATTTATATTAAAAAAAAAAAACTATATATTTATCTAATAAATTCACAATACATGTTATGATATGAAAATCAAGCACGTTTATAAAAATTTGTTTCACTCAAAAATAAATAGCATTGTGAAATAATTTTCTAATCTTATTATCCTAAAATCGTAAAATCTATTTATTTCTTTAAAAAAAACAAAAATAAATTTTTATACTATATATTATTGGTATGAAGATAAAGACATAATGATAATCGAAATATTATAAACTTCGCATAGTGACGTCAGCGATATCAGCGACATCTGATCATAGATCAAAATAAATTTATGGTTGAGATAACCTACAAATACATCTATTAAATTTTTAACAAAATAATTAAATGGAGAATATTTTCAAACAAAAAAAGAATAATAATGCAAAAATCAAGAAAAAAAAAACGTGAAAAATCACTACACGTCTTTCAAAGGCGGGTCATGTCATGTCATGACAGCGATGTTGAATAAGCAGAAGAGAAATTGAACGAGGAAATACAGTAGACACACTGGAAGCGTGTGCACGGCCCCCTGACACACATCGACTCGTTAAAATAACAACATAATGGCTAATTTAGCGATAATAAGCGCGAACCGTATCGTTCAAATTAGCGTCGAAGGTGAGACGAGAACGATAAAGAGGGGCATCCGAGGAACAAGAAAAAAAAGGAGAAGAGAGAACCAGACTGGCTTATGTGTCACAAGTTACCACGTTGTTCTCTCAATGTCCACCTCCTGCCATCTTGTGGCAATTTTATAAAACACTTGTCTTAGGACTGTATTTTAATTTTTACTTCTTATCGTTATTTCTGATTTCTTTCTACAATATATGTAAAATATGTTTAATTAATCACTAAATTCAAATTTTTTATCCAACTTGTCATAAATACTTTATTTTTTTGTCAATAATGATGTGAAATTATAAATATTATTAAAAATTGTAACATGTAAAAAGATAGTTCTATTTCAGTTGATTTAATGATAATTGCATAATATGAAAAATTTAAATTCTATCTAAAATAACAATGGAAGCAGTAAATGAAAAGATAGAAACATAGTCACATATAATCTTGTCGTCTAATACAGTGATTGAGATCAACGACCTTCGACAAAAACATTTACAATGGCTATTGTACAAATGAAATAATCTCAATCGCATTTTGTATTATTGATTTTCATCAAGACTACATAACGGAGTAACTCTCATAGTTAATTATAATTGTTACTATTTTTTTCAAAATATTACATAAGCTTCTCTAAATATTTATTTTTAAACATATATATTATATTTTATTATATTATATTATATCTCATATGTATATAGGATGATTTTTATATGGATTCCTCAAATCAAGGTCGTATATCGTATTATAAAAATAAAATTGCTTTCCACGTTCAACAAATGGCAACTTGCCAAAATAGAAAACAACCTCGAACAAATGCTATTCAAATCCAAGAATATTAACCACAGAAAAAAATAACCACAAAAGGAAATTGTAATTGAAATTTATCATTAATTTTATGTTTCAAATAATGATAATTAATAACACAAAATAATATAATGTCAACAATCTATTTATATTTCAAATAATTATATCCTACACAAAATAATGTAATAATTGTGATAATATATAATTATTATGAAATACGATTACCATCTCATCAACTGTTTTCTATATTCATATGTTTATATACAACATGGAACACAAAATAACTTAGATATTTTTATCTTTAGTCATTGATTATACTTTTAATAGAAAGGAATTAAAAAGTAGTCTGTAATACTATTTTCTAGGGGATTTTATTGCTTGCTATTTCCTTTTTTCCTATGGGATGGCTACCATTACTATATTTGAACCTTGACATAAATATCTATAAACTTTCTAAAGAGAAACTAACTAATCACACAAAAATGTTTATATTTACACAGCATATATTACAACATCTTAAATATTTATAATAGAATTCTCTCAAATATTGTATTCTACAAATAGATAACCTATAGTTTTTTAATAAGATACTGCAGAAATAAAAATATGGCATTCAAATATATATTTATTGTTATTGATACAACAAAGATATATAAGCTTTAGTATCGAATAGCAAGAAAACGTAATCTAATACTAAATAAAATATCTTTTGCATTTATGCATATGAATCGGTCAACTTATGCATTAACCGCTGTGCACTATATGTGCACTAATGTGCACTAATAATATTCCAGAAGTGAAAAAACAAATATATTCAAAGCCACATATGCATATTTTTTTTTTTCGAGATAGTATGATAGAAAGAAAAAATACAAGTCAATCCATAATTCATTTGATCTCATAGATCGTATTTCTATTGCTGTCAACGAAAAATCATACTTTGCAGATACAATTACATGCACGTGTTTCACGAGGATTCATGTGACTATATAATAAATTCACTTGTTAAAAAGTGTCATTTATGAAGAAGAAATATTATAAATGAATAGAAGTTTAAAAAAGGATCAAATAGGTTAATGCATTTTAACAAATTTAACAAATAAAATACATATTTTATATCTTTTAAAAATTTATGCAAAGAAAACTATATTAATATTATCTGTAGATTCTAAAATGCATCAATGAAAAACATCAATGAAAAATGACTATTCAAGGGCGTGGTTTACCGGTCAGTATGACGTCTGAACACGACGCGTGGCCTGTTGTCGAATGAAGCGCGCGAATACAATTAGTAACGATTGCAAGTTCAATGAATTAATCGATAATACAGAAAAATCATACATAACAAATTTGATTTGAATATTTTTTATTTAAATATCCTACACTTGCATTGTCATCGAAACTATGTTGAATATGTATATAGATAAAAAAATCAAAAAATGTTACTGACCTCGGTTGCTAGCTTTCCTTTCGACGCCATCTTGACAACAATGATGGCTGTCGGTCGATGTTCCGACTACCTGCTGCACGCGCTACACTTACGATGACCAAATGAATCCTACGACTATGTACGATATACACTAATATTCAATCGCAAGCACATATGAACCGAATTCGAACACGTTCACTTTCGTTGGATTAGAATAAATTCTATGCGAATACAATTTCGTAACAATGTTTCACGCAACTATACCGAAATACTGTGCTGACGTCACAGCACGAAGCTTCTTTTCGTACTACACGTAGTACGAGGAGTACGAGTTTACAAGCGATACGAAGGCACCCCGACTCATCACAATCATGCCCCTCCACTTTGAACGACCGATACAAGTCCCTTTCACTCGCTCACTCTATAATTATAATACGTAATTCTTTCCCCTTCTCATGACATATTATATACTCTTTCACTCTATCTATTGCGTTCTCGCAAGAGCAATACCCGTATAGTTATCCTTTTTCATTCTGAATAACGTTTCTTTATTTACAATATATTACATGATATTCACGCATTAAAATTGTATAGAATGTCTGTTATCATATATATTGTCTGTTTTTGTTCTCGATTTATTAATAATTATTGGAAAAATAGTTAATAATTTCGTCATTTCCATATAATATTCATATGTACTTTGTTGTATATGAACTAATAAAAGAATTCATGAGATTGAGGTTAGGTGTTAGTTAGAAATCATCACGTCCCACTCTGTTTCTTTCTTCATTGAGGTTCCATCGGGGTGAAGGGAGATTCACTTTAATTTAAAACGAATTAACCTTCCTGCACACTTTTGCCCTCACTGATCTTCCTTAGTTAAGTGCGGTCGAACGTCACATTCTTTTTACGAATTTTAAACTGCACGGAAACGCGCCATACTGACACAAATATCGAACGATTATATCGATCGGTAAAAATGATACTCGATTTATTCGATAAATTGCTACAGTAGAAAATTGTTTTCGAGATTAGTAAGAAGCAATCTTGTGAAGATAGATTCATAGAATAATCAAATTACTTTGTGAGTGTCACAGTCGATTAGTTTAACATAGAATTAAAGTATCGCCTACGTTTCGAGTTTAATTGTCCATTTATTTTCTGCTCACGCAGAATGCAAATTATATGTTACAAACATTATTCGCGATATGATAGGATTCGATATCGATGTTATAAATGTTGAATGCTAAACTGTAGATAAATGGAGTAGGTGAGTTTCATATAATATATTCCATTGCTAACATTAAATTTGAAATTTGAGAAATTATTAGTATTAATATTTAAAAAAATTAATTACTTCTGAAAATATTTTTCAAGATCTACATAGCCATCTGTAATGTTTTAAGAAGACTGTCTTATTAATTTTTTATAATATGATCTCTGCATTCGTACATACAAATATTCAGTCATTTTTCACCCGGTACATTACCATCGGATGCTTTAAGAGAAAACATTCGTGTAGAAAGGAGCTTCACTCAAGAAGTTAAGCGCATGCAAAGCTCGCATTTCCTTGCATTTGTATATTGCATCTCTTTCTTTCTTCTCCGTCAATACCTTTCATCGTATCGCGTTGTCTCATTCGCTCTCTTTGCAAGATTACACATATGTATATACATTGAGACATACTTTAAAGGGATCTGTGTGTGACATTGCGCGCGACCTGTTTATTTTCGGGCTGGTTCTCATATGCGAGGCACGCCTAGACTCGTGAATCATTATTGACAAACCTTTGGTGGAATCGGTATTATACGTACACGCTATAAAGTGGAAGATATGAGAGAACAAAGATGGAAATAGAGAATAAGACAGAAGGACAAAAGAAATATGTACGAAGAAGAGAATGCGAATCCCATGTAGTCTTGCGTGGGTCGGTAAATCCATTTCGCTCTCATGTTCCCTTTTTAGCGGCCGATTCGAACAGAACCAGTGATGGCTATAAAACGGAAGCAACCATACATAGAAATTTTCTTTTCTTTTTGAATACATGATATGTATTTGCTGCATTCACACAAACGGTAATATTATTTCTATTTTATCTTACATTGATTCATTTATGTGAACGTCATCCACGTAGAAATATATGTAGGAACAAAAAAGAATTAATTGCTCATATAAACGCAAACAATTGACGCGAAATGCATATTCTTTATAGTAAAAAGATTATACGCGAATATAAACTTATCAGTTATCTCTGTTAATAATCAATCAACTAATTTGATTGAATTAATTGATTCAAGTGGGTTTTTCGTAGTTATCTTTTAAATCGATATTTATTTAGAAAGATATAAAATTAGATAATATTCTTCTCCTTTTTTATCTTTTTTTTATCTTTAAACGAGAATTATTCAAATACTTGAACGTGTAATTAATTAATTTCGAATATATAGTTTATTAAGAATTTGAAGATTAATAAAATTTCTATCTTTTAAATAATAGATTGTTTATAAATTACAAGTGAAATAAAGAAGAAATAATTGATAATCCGCAGAACAAAATTTCCAACAAAATTATCCAATATATCTAATATATTCAATAAATTTCCATCAGAATGAACAACTACACAATCATAGGCTTCATCGTAGTAGAAAATTCTTTCTCATCGTCGATGCAAATTCGATCATAATTCATTTAATAATGGAATCAAATAATATATATACACGAACTATTATCTCTCTTTTAAAATTTGCTACGTTACCTCAAGAATTTTTATCTATCTAGTATATCTATTGATTTTAATGGTATAGCTTTAATTTAATTTTACTTTTTTCTCTTTTAATTTAAATAATTATTTTAAAAATATATCATTTGAAATATTTAGTACTTAAATAAATTTTTAATATTTAAAAAGAATTTATGATAGAAATAAATATGTAAAAAATATACGGTTAAACGCAAATTGAAATATCTTTAAAATTTAAGAGAAGAGTTTTTCGAATTCCTGACAATTGTTCATAGCAAGAGTATGTTTAAATGTGTCACTAGATATCTTTCAGAGCGACCGGGTCGATCGTTGTGCAGGGATGTGGGTCAGGCATACGCCCGAACCCCCTGGATTTTCATCTCGTCCCTTTCTCCGATAAACATAGGTTTGTAATGCGTAATTCTGACGCAACATCATTTGTCTCCTATCTTATAAAATTCAATAATCCATTCAATAATTTATTTCAGAATATTCTCTGGAATCCTCGGAACTTTTCATAAAAAAATTTTCTTTATGACGGTCATTATCTAAACTCGTTTATATATATACTTATCTTTGAAATAGAAAAATAAATTTCGCCTGTCATAAAAATGCAATTAGGTAACTTAAAATTCTCGTTAAAAACTTCTTAATTTTATAATTACTTCCTTACCTTATCGCAATCTTTTTCATGTATTTAAAAAGCGAAGAATGTGTTCAATGGAAAATATTGGTATTCATTATTACTGTATTTAATATTTTATTGTAATAACTCATAAATAATACAATCATATCGTAAAATCACGATCGTAACCATATTTTAAACATTTTAGTCGACAACCTTAGCTGGGATCTTGAAGCATACTTGAGAATTGTTATTTTCATCAACAAGAGACAATTGGATAGTCAGAGCGACTTTTGGATAGGCTTTCAGAACTGGCATCTTAAGGTAATAAGTAGCTGCTTGTCCCTTATTCAATGGGCACTGTCCGTTCACCAGATTCTTGCAAGCATTTTGTTCTGGGAGTGGGTATTGCATGTGGCTGTTTCCTAGGTCAACATCTACTACGGGTTTCAGAGTTTTCGTGTTTGCAACTGTAACAGATTATTAAATAAAAAATATAGCACACAATTTAATCATGACATGAATATATATTTATAACACGATATGGTGTGTCACATCTTGTTTAGTTAATTATATTTTTGACATGTTACATTATATTATAACATATTCCACTTTATATTGGAATTTTTGCATAAGAAAGAATTTGTTTTGATTGCTATATAAAACATATTAAGAAATGTTTCTCTTTCATTATTTTACAATAGTTTTAGATCTTCTTTTAATATTCATAAAATTGTATTTCTACTTACCAGCTTTAAAGTCAACGTTAGCCTCAACATTGGTTCCTCTAACCAAATTGCAAGGCAGACTATTGCAGCCCAAAATCTTCACGTTCGTTGGAGTTGGTTTACCATCGCAGGGCACGAAATCTTGCATCGAGTTGGCGATGAAGAGCACCGCAAATATGTAAACTGCAATCATAAGTGTGTATACTTCATTAAGAATAATTATAAGGACTATAATTAAGTAATAGGATAGAAATATAAATTTGAAATAGAATTTTTTCAGAAATTCCAAAAGAAATTTTATTCTCTTTGAATATCTCTATTAATTTGTCATTTCAAACTCTTATTAAATTAATATCTCTTAAAATAATATTTATACAACTTTGAACATTGTCAAATTTTCTAGATGCGTACAATATATAAAATATTAAAATTAAATGATTTCTTTCATTCAAAATTAAATGATATTTTTAAAAAAACTAATGAAAATTTATTATTTTATTAGTGTGTAGAGACTAATTAATACATACCGTAGGTGAGGATTGCCATTTTGGATTGCTACTTCTTTCGTGTTCAAAGTAACTGAAAATCATCGGATTGCGAGTAGGTATTTATTGGCGGTTACTATCTAATCGAATCATTAAACATCAAAAACCATTATCATTGACAACCTTTGAAAACACTTCAAATACACACCTGACATCCAAAGAACTATGTCTGCGATACATTTTATCGATAAAAATTGTGTAAGGTAATAAAGCAACATTTGTGTTCATTCAATCAAGTAAAATCTATCCTTTATTTCATCTCTGATAATCACGATTATCATTGCAGGTGGCAGCTGTGAAAACTAAACTTTGTGTACTTTACTATCATACCACTTTGACTGTTTGTTTTAAGTAATTACTATTTTATCGATATAATTTTTAGATATATTTTGATCACACATATTAATTGGATTCGAATTTGCTCACTTTTAATTAAGAAAAACTGTCCCATATTTAATTTCTTTTAATTTGAATAAATGCAAAACATATTTCTAAATTTCTTCTAAATATTTCTGTTATACATACGATAAGAAAGGAAAGAAGAAAAATAATTCAAAAAATAATCCAAGTTAAATGAATTAAAAAATTATTTATTTCATTTAATACATAACAATTTTTTTTTATTTTTATTTATAAAAAATTTTTCTCTTTATACAAATATAAATCATTCTCGATTGAAATTTTAAGTTAGATTAATTTTTTTTCAATCCGTGGAACTTGTTGAATCATTAACATTTTTTTTTCGTCCACGAAGGGCCTTGCACAAATTTTTGGACCAGTCTATCTCGCAAACAGATCGGCGAGATCACAAACAAAGCGTGATAAATGAAATATCGCCATGATTCATTCCTGAATTGAAATTTAAAAAAATTTATTAGCCATGAGATAAAAAAGCGTGGCACTGATTAAAAAAATTCAAGACTTTACACGCGACTGATTTTTTTACTAAGCCAAGCTCAGGTGTTTCGATGCAGGTGTTAAACGAAATGAAAAATTACATCATGAAGATGTTTATCAAAATCAACAAGATAAGTAGTATAAATTTTAGTCTTAGTAATTTTATAATCATACGATTCAGTCAACGAAAATCTACACTCATGTAGACTATTCTATTCGTTTAAACGTGTATTTTATATTTTATCGTAATTATTTGCAACTAACATTAGATTCTTAACATTGACTCGTTTTTTTATTGAATTACATTCATTTTTTAATTATTCAAAATTTTATTCAATAGACGTACTTGTAAATTGGCGATGGATATTTATCTAGGAGAGCACCTTCGAAAATTTCGTAAACACCCGTGTCCTGTAACTTTTTCAAACTCGTATCTTGTCCCACAGCAGAGAAATATTGCGAATACTTGGTGAAATAATCACCGTAAAACGTTTTCGCCTCTTCGGACATCGATCTCCTCATCGTCTCGAAGTGTTCAACCTGTCGTGCTAATATATTGCTCTCATTTACGAACGAACCTATGCGAATATGCGAGGTAAGCGATTATTCGTTATTCTTTCTAACAATAATTTGTAAAAATTACTCGTATAAATACATATTACAAAATATAAATTTCAAAGAAACAGAACAGAATTATCAAAAAATATATCTAGAGATAATTCTTTTTCATCGAACGAAATTGGTAGGTAGATTATTATTGTAAATATAAAAATCACAATAATAATAAAAGGATAGAAAAATATTATTTGCATAAAATTGTTCTATTCCTGTTGAACAATTTTTTATAGTTTAATTCCAGTGAATCATCCTTTGGTTACGGACCAGGGATAAAGCAAACGACCTTGATGCCATACTTCTTCAACTCCATTCTAATAGCAGTGGCCCAAGCGTTGAGGGCAGCTTTCGTCCCACTGTAAGCTGCTACTCCCGGGATCGGTTGGATGTTACAGTGGCTCGAGATTACGATAATCCGGCTGAAATGGGCACGAATCATCGGCATCAATTCTTGAGTGATTCTCATAGTGCCCAGCAAATTCACTTCTACTTGATTCCTAAGCTGTTCGTCTGTTTGCCATTCGAACTCGCCGAAGATCATTACCGCTGCATTATTGATCAAACACCGTAAGACTGAAACCAGTATTCAGTATGTGATCGTTTATCTTTTTTCCTTTTTCGAATTCATATTCTCAATTATTTTCTTATCTTTGATTTAAGCATATATATATATATATATCAACTTCACACAATGTTCGTGTTATTAATTCTTCTAAATATATCTTTTTAAATGATATATTTGTGAAAAGAATAGCTTTCAAACAAAATTTTATTATTAATATTGTTAAATTTTTCTATTTCTTTCATAAAACATTTATCTAAAAAGTGTTAGGAATTAATAACTTGAGTATCTTGTGTGCATATATATATATATATTTGTATGATTATATTTTATTACAAATTTACCTAAATTATTTTTCGTCAAGACTGTTCGAACAGAGTTCGCGAAATTTTCAATACTCTTAATTTTTGTTACATCTAACGGATAAACGAGCACATTTTCATTTTCTAATTGCTTAGCTCCGGGTCCATCGATTTGCAATACACTAGCGATTACAATTGCACCAAGCTGCCGGCAATGCAGAGCCAGACTATATCCTAATCCTGAATCACAACCAGTCACGATAATAGCATGATTTGAAAATATTTTATCCCGAGATTTAGTACAGCAATATAAGTAAGTAGCACCTGAAAAATTATTTTTAAATGTTTTTTTTTTCCAAATTATAATAGCATAATTGAGAATTTGATGATAATATTATATTCTTTATTAAATGTTTACAATATTTAAATGTCTATCAATTAAATATATTAAACGATTTAATAATGATTTAATAAGCGTTGTATTGAATTAATTAACTTTCCCGCCGATAACACATTGATAAATACAATTTATCGGTAAATAGATAAGGGATAATAAAATTAGAAATGTGAAAGTCAAGTATTATTCATATTTCAAAGATATATCTGATATAAATTTCATCTTTAATTTCTATTATGATATAAAAATATTAGTAATAGAGTATTCTTTTATGAAAATTATACATCATTAGTAGTAAAACATAATCATAATCTTTGTTTAGATTACAAAATTCTTACCGATACCACATAAAGAAATCGTTGATGCCAAATATTTGTATCCCTTGTTCCATAAATAAAAAAGAGCAATCGAAGTTGTTAGATCAGTTATAAATATCGTAGAATACGTTTTGATATATTTTATAAATCGCATTTTAAAATTATCAGTCGTAATTCACCCCAAAGATAACACTAGTCTTCCAACTTGTTGATTGAAAATTTTTCTACTTTTTATTTATATGTACAAAATCTTTTTCAAAATAAAGAAAAAAAGATGAAGATTAAAAATAATACACTTGATACATTACTTGATACAACAAGAAATACAAATAAAATATTGATATGTTACATATAAAATATCTATGAAAAAAGTTAAAATTAAAATTCTAATTTTTTATTAATACTTATTTATAGCGGAAATAAATAAGGAGGAATGTTTCCGTTTTAAATAAATACACGATTTGATAATTTAATTATAAATTTTTCACAATATAAAAATCACTTGATCACTGCGCATTATTAGAATATAGAATAATAATAAACACGTGAAACGAAACGATAGTATCCTCGTCTTGATCGCAAATGGCTGCTATGGGACGTGAAAAGAAAGAAAACAAAACATCCCCACTCTTCTTCTATAGTACACAGTGATTCTTTTAAAATTCGAAAGAAAATTTATAAAATTTGTGCAATTTCTAAACAAAATAACAATTATATAAGCGTGATATAATATTTCTATTTATTACAAAAGTAAAGATGTTTTTTTCGTTTTTTTTTTTTGTATAAAGTATTTTTCTTTAATATAAAATTAATTCAATATATCAGTTTGATCTGTTAAGAGACTTTAATATTTCATGAACATTGTCTCTTGGATTTATCGCGAGATTCTCATTTAAATTGTAAAAATGTCAAATCACGCATGAATAAAAGAAATAGGATAAATTTTCTGCTATAATTTTGTTTTATAATAAAAATATTATTAAAAACAACTGAAAAGATTTCTTATTTTAATACATGTATTCCTTGCATGTATTCCTACTTCTTTTAATAAAATTGAAAATATTAGAATTGATATTGGAGAACAGCCAGTTTAATTAGATTATAATGTTATTTTAAAATAAATGTAATAACATAAATAATAAAATTATGTGTTCTTGATTAAAGCCGCTATCACAATAAAATCTTTTCTTATAACTTATTTCTATTGACGGCAATGGTATCGGGAATATAAGAATTGTTTTCGTTTAATCTTCGCGCATGATAATATAAAAAACTAACTGGTTCATATAATCACAAAACTTTTTGTAAATTTATAAGTCTTTACAGATCGAAATATACAGCTTAATATTAAGGCATACTTTACACAAAAATCAACAGATGTTAAGGCTAGCAATACATTATATCTTATGCTAATTATTCTTTCAGAATGAAATTATAAAACAATGAATACATATTCGTTCGATTATAGTCGTTATTCCATTATTTTACAAGCTTCAGTTATTGCTTCCACACATATTATATGCTTCATTTATATTATATTCTCATAATTTTTTCAAATTTTGATTTTAAAAAAATTAGAGAATATTAAATGCCAGCAGATTTTTCGGCGACTAAAACATTAGGATCTGCATGAAGATCGTAACTTGGATCGCCATCTGTAGCCATCCTTCCGAGCCATGAAAATAGAATTAATATTCCAATAAAAGCTAATATACCCATGATACCTAGCACTGCATATCTCTTGTACAATGGTCCAGGTGAGTTTCTACGGCGTGTTGGTGGACTAACTATCAATTTCCACCATCTTAAGAACCATTCAATGGCAGATTTTCTTCTATATTTATTTTCATCATGATCAAAGGATATTTCTTTTGGATCATCATAAGCTTCACAAACTTTTCTTGATGTTGATTGTGATAATCCCATAGATGAATCAATATTTACAATTGAATAAGGTGGCCCAACTTTTTGATTATTTAAATGCACATTATTTATATTAGTATGAACTGAATTAACATTGCTAACAGAACGTGATGTAGTTGTTGATGGTGATGAAGTTGTATGATTTTGATATGATGTAGTTTCAATTCTTAATGAAGGATGCTCTTGTTCTGGTTTTTGTTCCCTATCTTCACTGAGCTAAAAATAATTTTTAATAAATTGATATATTGTTTATTTATTTTTAATGCATATATATATAAATAATTATATAAATAAATAAAATACATACCAAAGGTAAACCTAAACCAGCACGTGCCCAATTTACTCCTGCTAATTTTTCTCTTAATACATCTGCTACAGGAGATACTAATTTTGAATCTGGAAATATGCGTTCTTTACAAGTTGGACATGTGTATCCTGCTGGTGCAGTAGTTGCTGGTAATTCTCTGGCATACTTATCCAAACATGTCCAATGATACATATGATAACATGTTAATCGTACACAATCTCCTTCACTTAAATTTACTGAACATAATGTACAAATTGGATTATAATCATGATCATGAAGCCACAAAATATATGATTGAACAATACACTGAAAAAAAAATATTTATAATATAAATATTTATAAATATCATCAAAAGAAACGAAAAAATTAAATTACATATAAATTAATATTACAAAATTATAAGTTTATGTACTTTGTATTTATAATTTTTTTATTAATAAAGTTCGTTATAAATTATTTCATAATATATAATATATAATAATATATATATAATATATATTATTCATAATTATATATTGAATAATAATAATACCTTTGGATGGTTTGTGACCATACAATGTTCACAAACATTGACACGGTGTTCAAAACAAAATAGGTTTGTAACTCTTCTTTTCGGACACTTGCACAACCCCATAGTTATAATAAAATAATGTATTTATAACATTAAATAAATTATAACAATTCGGTAAAAGACTAGTTAATTAAAAATACTTTCACAAATATGTACTTTCACATGACGTATCGTGGCCTTACAAAAATTTAAGCTACTTATATGATGCGGCTTCCATATTTCGATAGCCACGTCGTCTGACACTTCATGCACATATAAATGAATGAACCAATAAAAATCTTCTATTTGGACGTCAAATGAACATATGTATTTGACATAAATAAGTATTTTTTCTATAAATTTTTTAATGATAACTTATATAAAAAAAAAAATATGATTTATAAAAATAATATCAAAAAAGAAAATTTTTTTTCAATAAGTTTCAAAAATTATCTTTCAATTTTAAATTGAAAATTATTTCATAATATTTTAATATCTAATATATAACACAATAAAATAACAATAATTATTAAAAAAAATAATAATAATCAAAATAAAAATACGTTTAAAGCATAATGTTCATTAGTTTACAATAATCTTAAATTAATTAAAAACATATTGAGTATTTACATAGCGAAGTACCGGATAAATCTAACTTTTAATAAAATTGTTTTTCATGTTCCAAAATACCAATCGCGTAAAAAAAATCAGAATATTTGACATGCCCTCAACGATTACAATTATTAAAGTTGAAAATAGATTTTAAAAATAATTCTTTTAATTGGAATATTCATTCTTTCATAAATATTCTAATGCGTCATTGTATATTAAATTGTATTTATAGGTATTTATCTTTTGCTAATTACAAATAATAGATGAATATATGAATATATGAATATATGATATATGAATTGAATTATAAATTATATGTTATAAATTAAAAATTATATATTGGTATTTTTTTATTAAAACACAATGAAAATAATATATAATTTGTAGAATATAAGATGTATAATATATAACAATTGAATTAAATTAAATAGATAAACTGTATAATTAAATAGATTACAATTTTTAATCAAATTATTAAGATTTTTAATCAATAAGTTAAATAAGAAAAAATAAAATTAATTGAGAATGATATTAAAATAATAAAAAAATCCTAATATCTTCGAACTATAAAAATCTTTTAAATGTTAAAATGGCTGTATTATATTCTATCATAAAATGTTTAGAAAAAAATATATTATCAATAGGACGAAATAGAAATATAACATTATCTGCAACAAATCATATCAAAGAAAGTAAGTAATATTAAATAGAGACAATTATTAAAATATAATAATATGTATTTCATGATTTAATGAACTCGTGATTTCTAACCTATATTTTTAAATTTCATAGTAATCGAAAAGAAAGAAGGAAATACTTTAACTATTGAAGCCGTAATAAAATCAGATAAAAATGATGAACGATTTTTAAAACCTAAAAATGGGGCATGTCCTATTTGTTCTTCCGGTCTTAATATTAAACATACAGTAAGAATTTGATAATTTATTGCATATATTTTGTCTGTTATAAGATTTTATCTGTTACATATTTTAATATTTTAATATTTTAGGATGTTCTCATTCTAAATCAATTTGTTAGATCAGATGGCTGTATATTACCACGTAGAATTACAGGTCTTTGTGAAGTACAACAAAAAAGAATTAGTTCATTAATCCAAATGGCTCAGTATGCAGGTTAATATATTAATAGTAAATAACAAGTTTAAAATATAATAACTATATAATTTAACAAATAGAATAATTCATTTATTTATTAGGACTAATGCAAAGGAGAGCTCCTAATGGTGGTCTACTTCATCCTTTACAAAGAAGGAATTGGAAAAAATTTAATAGCTATTATGATGAAAAAACTATTAAAGCTAGATATATGTAATAATTAATTGTTAATAATAAATTATAAAAATTATAAAAGATTTAATTATTATATTTTAAATAATAATATAATAATTTTTATTATTACATTTTAAATTATATATTTTATTTTTATCATATTTAAATGAATTCTGAATGAATGAATTCCTTTTTTTTTTATATTAATAATTTTGCATATAGTCCTAATCCTAATATTTCATTATTTAATTTCAAATATATATATAAACGTATAGGTTAAGAATCATGTTTACATCTAAATTAATAAAGACTCCATGGTGTAGGATTCAAAAAAGATACACATCAAAAGGAAACACAATTATAAAAAAAGAACATGGAGAACACGAAATTTCGAAAATTCGAAACATTGGAATTTTGGCACATATTGATGCTGGTTCGTTTTTAATATACTTGTCACTATGATATATCACTATTAACCTATACAAATTTTTATTTTTATGAATTTGATAATAATTTTGATAATAATTTTTTAGGAAAAACTACTACCACAGAAAGAATGCTATATTATTCGGGTCTTATTAAACATATGGGAGAGGTTCATCATGGAAATACAGTAACAGATTATATGGATCAAGAACGTCAACGCGGTATAACAATAACCTCCGCAGCGGTGACATTTGAATGGAAAAATTATTGTATTAATTTAATTGATACGCCAGGACACATTGACTTCACAATGGAAGTGGAACAAACTTTAAAAGTATTAGATGGAGCAGTAATTATATTAGATGGAAGTGCAGGTGTCGAGGCTCAGACATTGACAGTATGTAGACAAGCTGATAAATATGATATACCTAGAATTATTTATATAAATAAAATGGATAGAACAGATGCTAATTTTGATATTAGTTTAAAATCTATTGAATCTAAATTGTACACAGAAGTTTTTCCTATACAATTTCCAATTAAAGAAAAAGGAATTTTAGAAGGAATCGTAGATATTATTTCTTTAGAAAAAATTATATTTGATAAAAAAGATATGGGCAAGAAACTAACTAGATTCAAATTAACTGAAAATAAGGATAAAGCTTTATGGGAAATGGCAAATGAAAAGCGTAGAGATTTAACTGATAAATTGTCCAATATGGATGACAAATTAGCTGATATAATCATAGAACAGGAATCTTTAGATGCAGTAACACCACAAATGCTGACTGATTCTTTATACCGGGCAACCATAAATAGAAAAGGTGTTCCTGTGCTTTTAGGTAGTTCTTATAAAAATATGGGAGTACAACCTTTAATGGACAGTATATTATTATACTTACCATCACCCAGTACAAGTAAACATTCTAAGTATTATCATTGTTTTGATAATAAATTATGCGCCAGAGCATTTAAAGTCGTTCATGATAAACAAAAAGGACCGATCACATTTTTTAGAATATATAGTGGTAGCATCGAGAAAGGTATGAAGTTATATAATGTTCGTACAGAGAAAAAAGAACAAGTAGGAAAATTGTATATAGCATACGCTGATGAATACGAAGAAATAAAAAAAATTTCACAAGGCAATATTGCAGCGATAACAGGATTAACAAGTACTTCAGCCGGTGATATAATAACAATAGGATCAACAGCGATGGAAGAAGCAGAAAAAAAACTGAAGGCGCAAAAGGATGTTAAACCAGAAGACGTGGAGAAAATATTTGATTGCAATTCAAACACGTTAGAGCCAGTCTTTTTCTGTTCGATAGAAGCACCATCATTATCTATGCAAGCAGCTTTAGAAAAGGCTCTCCAAGAACTTGAAAGAGAAGATCCAAGTTTGAGAGTTACTCAAAATGAAGAGACTGGTCAGATTGTGCTTGGAGGCATGGGTGAATTACATCTCGAAATTATCAAAGAAAGGATTAATACGGAATATAAAATCGATGCCGATTTAGGCCCCTTGCAAATTTCCTACAGAGAGACTATCAAAGAACCTATTCAAGACACTTTTTCAAATGAATATAAAATAGGAGATATTAATACAAAAGTTACGATAATCATGTCATTAATACCAAATTATGAAGGTAAAGAGACTTTCTTGATAGATAAATCGATGGATTATATTAACACTATACCGAAAAATATAATGAAAGCAGTGAAAAATGGTGTTAAATCAGTTCTTCTAAACGGACCAAAATTATGTTATCCTATCTTAAATATGGGTATTAAATTGCATAGTTTAGAATATGGACCAGGTACTACACCGTCGATAATTAATGCTGCTGTTTCGCAATGTATTAGACAGGTAAAAATATTTTTTTCCTTTCTTTTTCTTTACATACTTATAATGAAAAAATATTCGAAATTATAACGACGAGTAGAAAAACATTGATAAGAAAAAACCGCTTTTGATTCTAACTACAAGAAATATTATTAAACAAAACAAAAAACGATATTTTAATATCATTACAATTAATATTAAAAACAGATCAATTGACAATTAATTTTTTAATTTAATCGACAATCATATCATTTAGACACTTTCGTCACGTTTAGATTGCTCGACAATCTTTTTCACCTCAGAATTCTGTTTCTGTTTCTTTTCAGATTTCAATTCAGACAATATAAGCAAAGATTTCGGTTTTCGTTCCAATATTTTTTTGCTTAAAATCTTTTTCGACAAATCTTTGTTAATCAAAGATTTCTCTTGAGGAAAAAAATATCTATGCTTCCAGTTTTCCTGTATCATATTGTTCTCTTTACGTTTTTTCTCGTTGCATATATAAGTTTCCGTGAACGTTCGCAGAACATCAATTCTTTTCAATGCATCCTCTGAAATACGATTATAACTGAACGGTTTCTTCGAGTGTAACATTGGAAAAGCATAAGGCTTCAATGCAGTATTGTCTTTCAATTCTGAGACTTGTAAAAGTTTAGTGTCCTCTCTGTTGAAGAATTCGTTGATCAATATATCTGTCTTGATCTGTAAATTTCTTAAAAAGTTTTCATCGGTTAACTTTGATACGGTAGAAACGATTTTAGAACAATTTTGTCTAGTAATTTCTCCCGCGCTTAGATTTTCAATACTGAATTGTTTCATGAGTTTCAAATTGTTACTCTTCAATTTGTTCTTGGTCTTTTTCGCATTAGTTTGCGTAGATCTTTCTACGGTATGAATGCCCCATTTCAGCATATAAGAATCAAGAAATTTGTGATATAACGATGGACAAACCTCTTGATCGCCATAATGTTTGTCTATGAAATATATTCTACGCAAACGACAATTGCCGCAAATTTGAATTCTCTGCGCAGTAGCATATTCTTGCTTGAAAGCGGTTTGCGTTAGGCTTGCTAAATTCAATTCTAATTTATTCCAACCGGTTTCCAGCTTCACCTTCACGCGACAAATTACAGCCTTAGAGTTTTGTTTCTCCGATTCCAAATTCGTGAATTGAAAATTGTGCAAACAGTTTTGATTATCTGTTATCTAATTTGATGTACAAACATTATTTGAATAATTTGAAAATAAGAAATATAAATGATTATTATTCGATACAATATTACCTGCAATTGTATACGACATTGTAGATTCAAGTTCTTTATAACTACAACTAAAATTGGCAATTTGATATTGAGGAATTGAGAAGAATCAGAGGGACAAGTGATGGAAGTGCCATACCCATGCTGTTCGAAATCCTGTAACTCGATCACCTACCCATCATTTAGTATTAATATGAAGTTTCATTGCGATTGATTAAAAGTAAACAATAGTTAATATAATAGTTGTTGTCAAAATTAACCTACATTTTCTAATAAATCCGAATCCAAGATTTTACGAATACGACCCGATTGCGAGTGTTGCTTACTCCAATACTCTAAAGGTTTTTCGCTGATACTGTATAACAAAGACACATATCCAGAAATCATGAAATTACAAAATTATTTCACAAAAGGCAAAACCATTTGTACAAATTTAATACTTTAAAATTTACATTTTTTTCTTCGTTTGTTTTCTTGTGACAGACTTCAAATACTTGGCCTATATTCTTTTAATTCTTTTCCCTCCATCAAGAACAATTGTTTTTGATTTATCCTGTTTATATTTACATATTATTTATACGTATATGACTGGTTAATAGAACAGAAACGGTGATTGTTCTAACTTGTATATACATTTTTAGTTAATGAAGAGTGCTGACGTTGCTCTTTTAGAACCGATAATGCGATTGGAGATTGTGGTTCCTGAAGATTATTTAAGCGTTATCCTCAAAGACTTGGCGAAAAGGCGTGCAGAAGTAAAGTATATTGATGTCTTTAAACAAAACAAGGTAAAAAATATTCCTTCTTCTCTTTTAAAATAATAGTAGATCAATACAAAAGATGATACAAACATGAATTATGAAAACAGATAGTCTACTGTCTTGCTCCATTGGCCGAGCTATTAGGATATTCAACGACGGTGAGGATAATTTCATCAGGACACGCAACGTTTACGTTGGAATTCGATCATTACGAATTAATGGATTCAGCCAGTGAAGCAGAAGCGATTAAAAGAGTAACTGGTTTTTATTAGTCGTTATATAAAAAAAAAAAAAATAAAAAACTAATAATCCTTTCAAAATCATGTGATAATATTCGAATCAAAATATTCGTTGTATTTTAAGAATTTAATTGTACAAAGATATATTTATGAAAATTATTTACAAATTAATGCATTTTAACGATTAAAAATCGTGAATGAATCAATCTTTCTCCTCCATCTCTCACGGTAAAGAGATCACCGTGCTTTAGTAATCGGTACACGATACACAAAATTAAAAACACATTATTATTTCTTGGACAAAATTACATACTCGATTGTTCCTTTATTCATTCGATCTATCATCAAAATATATTGCAGCATTTATCAATGGTGCGTTACAATTCTTCTTTCTTATTTACGATCATCGATCGCGGCCGCCGATTACGTGGCTGAAATCGAACAGCTTATAAAAATGATATCTTTATCTAAGAATTTATACATAGTATATTTATATATAATAGTAAAAAAAAGAAAAGGAAAGAAAGAAAAAAAAGGGGGGGGGGGAGAAAATGTAAGAAAAAGAAGGAAGTCTTATCGAAGAAATACCGGCCAGCCTCGCAAGCAGCAGCCGCGCATAAATATATTAATATTGCTTAAAGATCATGCAAAAATGTCATACATAGTAAAATATATGTATGTATATATATTATATGTATGGAGGGATTACATGTAATTAGGGTGAGAGACTTGTAAACACGTCATTTGCACGTAAAAATCTTCCACTTCCGTTTGTACGCGTAATCGGAAGCGGGGGGGTTTCGACGCGATTCTCAGATTCTTGGGAATGCGACGAAAACAGGACTCGCTGAATTCTCGATAAAAAAAAATATATGTGTAATATATACATATATTTTCCCGTCGAGAGCCGCTGGTTTATTTACCTTTGAATTGTGCTGTATGTGGCGCATGATTGAAAATCAGACACGATTCAAAGGTGGCCCTTATTAAACGCGTTTCTTAATCTACGAAATGGTTCTTGAGCGCTAAAACCGAACGTCTTAAACTTCTAAGCTCGGCTTATTTTTTTTTTTTCAACTGACAATACGGTAATTATTGTAAAAAATTAATTTTTCGCCAATCGCGGCGATATTTCTTACAAAAAAAAAAAAAAAAAAAAAAAAAAAAAAAAAAATGAAAGAGAAAACCGTGGAAATTTTAACACCCTCGGTTTTTTTTTTTTTTTTTTTTTTTTTACATAATTCTAATTCGTTCGCGTAAAAACGTTCGCACGAAATAATAAATAAATACAATTACGTACAATATATTATATATCACTTGCCTGTAAACACACTTGCGTGCCTACAATTATTCATTATTCATTAAATGATGCAAAAAATACTTCGCTTCTTTTTTCGAATGTCTATGCGATTCACGTTTCCTAAAGCGCGCATTATTAACAAGGAATATCCCATTTTTCTTCCTTCCTTTTTTTTCTTTTTTTAATTCCTGCTTTTTTGTCATTAGCAAAATCGAATTTACTCGGAAAGTACTTTTCATAGAGATGCAAATGTGTTGGACAAAAGTTTGTTTCACGATGCGTGAATCCATGATAGAAACGCAAATACTGAATTTTTCGATATACGATTCTAGTAAAATATTCTCGTCGTAAAAAGTTACCAGAATCTCACAACAAAGATCAACTCGGTTCATCTTTATACAATCGGATAATACATATACATAATAAACATTGTCATTGTGTCGATTTTTATTATCTTATTGTTTTTTCACAATAAAAACGAGTCTTTTGCCTCGTATGTACAAACAGGAAATTCATCTTTCAATACCATTTGGAAAAAATGCAATCAAACGCGTGTTTTTTTCATCAATCGATGAAACAGCACACACACGATCTCTTTTATCTTCTCAAATACAATGAACAAACAGTTGATGAAAATGACAAATTTAGAGTAGAGTATAATTAATAAATGTGAAAGTATAAACGTGGATGTCGAGTGATTGAGGACCGAGCGAGAGAGATCGAATATATTGGACTAGAGTATTGGTTGTGAGTGAAGAGCGATTCCAAGGATGTATGGTAAGCGAGGATCGGGATCGAACGAGGACAATCGACGAGAATCGAACGAGGATGATCCCGAATAAAATATTTGATACATAAGAACAATTTGATACGAAAAATTATATGTGTGATACAAAGAGGACGAGAACCGCCACGATGAATGAGGAACGAAGATGGGCTTCTTGTTCAATTCTTTTCTCGAAATGTATCATTATGCAGAGAGAAAGAGAGAAAGAATTTCGTACAATTGTCTTATTAAAACATTACTTGTCTTTGAAGAATATTAATTTAAAACGAGGAAAATGTATATCAAATTGATCAAAGAAAGTTGAGGCTATCTCGCCAAAACGCCCTCTTAATTCCTCCTTATTATTATTATTCCTATTTTTAGGTATGGGAAGGCCCTAATCCTACAATACTCGGCTATCCTGTACTGATTCCCTGAATATTTAAAGCGTACTCTACTTCATTGTCTTCGTGTTCGAACACACTACTCTCCTAGTTCAACAGAAGAAATTCTTCTTAATTTTTTCCAGGAGATGCGCATCCCTTCGTTTGGTTCTTTAAAAAAATACAATTTTTTTTTTTTTTTTTTTTTTTTAATTTCGTCATCATCGTCGCTGCCTCGTGTAGTCGTAGATGCTTCCATACCTCCGGGATTAACCGTCAAATATAAGAATCGAGGGCAGATAAGGCAAAAGTACCTTCTTCTTCCTCGTTGTTATTGCTTCTCTTCGTTAGGTATGGAGACCCCGATCCTACATCACGGGTAGTGATGCGCTTTGAAACGCTTTTTTCGAATCGCTTCGAATTATATACACGTGGTGAAAACATTGAATTACTTCGAACATGATCCGATAGTTAAAGACTCTTGAAAGTCCTGATAAATCTTAAACCTTTGAATCCTTTGAAGACACAAAATATATACCAAGATTCAAAAGATTTAAGATTTATCGAGAGTTTCCAGGGTTTTAAGTATCGAATCATGTTCGAAGGATTCGAATTTTCACAGTATTGAAAAACTTCGAATCGGTTCGAAATTAAGATTCGAACGCTCATCGGTAATCACGGGTTTCACATCCGGAGGAGATGCGGAACGAAGTCGGCAGACCGCTCTGTGAGCTTCCAGGATAAACTCGAGCTCGTCTTTGGCCTGTTGCAGCTGTTGTATCTCTTCTTGCAAACTCTGTTTCTTCTGTTCCAAACCCTCAGTCTCCTGTCAAATAAATTTATAAAAGAAAAACAATAAGAAACTGTACGTGATGTTCATCCTTACTACTATTTTTATTAGATTATCATTTCTATTTAAAAAAAAGAAGAAGAAAAATTTTTCTTCACCAATCCAATCCACTGCCATATATATTTTCCTGCCGATGAAAATTGAAATTGAAATTGAAAATAGATTCTATCGATTATTTACTTCTAACAGGGCATTGGTGTGATCCATTCTTCGCTTGCGACATCTAGCTGCTGCCATTTTGTTTCTTTCTCTGCGGATCTGTCGTCTCTCTTCCTCCTCGGGAGTCATCCCGATCGTCCTGGTGGGCCTCCTACCACCCATATTGCGCCTCGCTGGCTGCTGCGGCTGTTGTGACTGCTGTGGCTGCTGTGGTTGCGTCTGTTGACTGTCCACGAGGGTGGTGTTGGTGGCCACAGGGGCGGCGACGGTGGTGGTAACGACGTGATGCGCCGCCGTGTTTTGCGTTTGTGCCGGCGTCGGTTGCGAAGGTTCCACCAACGGTGGGACGAACCCTGCTTCGCGACTGTGCGACGCTGACTCACTGGTCAGCTCCAGAAAAGTCTGTTCGATACTCCGGAGCGTCGTTGGCGTCAACGTCGGCGTCGTCCTGGTCGGCACTCCGCTGTGCAGACCGTCCAGGGAAACAAGCTGTAACGAAATGTGCAATTAATTTAACGTTATGCAATGATTTTTTTTCTTTTACAATTTTTTAAAAAAATTAAAAAAAAAAAGAAAAAAAGAAAAGAAACGTTCCCTGCTCGATGGATAAAACAGTATAGTTCAGTACCAGTGGCCACGGCCATATGTTTGATACAAAATTCTTCGAAAAATTAATTTCTCTTCGTTCTATTCGATTATTATACGAGACAAATCTGTGTACCTTGTTTAGAGACTTAAATTGTGTTTTAAACCTTAGATAATGTTACAACTGTTTGAAGTATTCTTATTATTTCAGCACCTGCACTACACTAAAAATAACACCTTGTTTGTCTAAACCGCAAAAAGCAAGCTTACTAAGCGCTGTCCAAACATTAGCCCCTACGATTATGCGAAATCAGCATAAAATCAGCATAGAATTAACGAAATTGATATATTATTTTTCAGTAGTTATAATGATAGCACACGCATTATACGAGCGACTAGCTCGATGACCATGCAACACAGCATAAAACGCGGGTTTACCAGATGTGGAGAGATAACAAAACAGTTAGGAAACCGATGTTTTTCGACGGTGGCTGTGGAACGCGATTGCCTTTCAAACGAATTGCGCATTAGATCACCACTCGGTTTATTACCCGATCAGATATATATATATATATATATATATAAAAAAAAAAAAATTCGTCGGATTATCGACAAGGTACTGTTAGGCAATGAAACCAATTCCAATAAACGCTTTCGTTTCAAGGAAAAAGAGGGCGTTACGCAAGCAGTCAGAAAAAGAATTAAGAAAAGGAGAGATCACTAACAGAAAGATACGCGATACTTCCATCAACGTTATCATTTTGCCTTTTTGCTTCGATATCACTTCGTACTGCTAATCCACCAAGATGTTTCCGATAAAAATATCCGTGATCCAATAACTCGATAAGCTATCGGCACAAACTAGATCGTTCAAGGGTTGTCAACGTTTCAAAGTATATATACGATTGTGTTTATCAGTGTTTATCATCATCGCTAAAATTACGACGAATTATCGCGACATTCCTAATATGTAATTATCCAACGATCGACCTCCCTTCGCAATCTCCGATCTTCAATTCTGTTTACACGTTCCAATCTTGGTTACCTTGCATCCGAAAATAGTAATGGCGGACCTTTCAAAAATTACACCATTTAACGACCTTACGTGACACTCAATCATAATTTTAATACGACTCTCATAACATACGATATTAACAATAAGAGATGTTAATCTTTCGACATTAAGTATGAACACGTGCGCAGAATACGTTAGCACGGATGTGTATGTAGCGTATATCGGTTCGAGGGTATGACATCGAACACGCCACCTGTCGTCTCTATTCTTCCCTATACGTAATGAAATCAAAACCAATGATTTAGATATCGAAAAACCGATTCGACGACGAGTGTTTCGTGGCACGAACAATTGTCCGTGAAAAACAATCGTCGGCCAACCCAATGGATTTCATCGACGTTATAAAATTGTATATGTCTCCAACTACGGACGATATTAATGACTTGGCTCGAATCGCAGCTCACGTAGCGACAACCTCGCATTCGCCATTATCGCATTGACCAATCGGCAGACGGGGACACGCGCGCGATGTATTATACCCGACGCACACGTTTCCCAGAAAGCACAAAAGGACGCAGGAAGGAGAAGAATCGCGTCCTTCACTCTCATAAGGAGACGAGACAACGACACGAAAGAGCCGAGGCCTATCATCTTTAAAATTACAAGCTATATACTGATGATCGTTAACGAAGGTCGATTTGCGATAGATAGCAATACGTCAAAACAATTCTCAGAGTTCAAGCATCATCGCACAAGAATTGCACATCGATCGGAAAAATCGTGATAGATCGTCAGCGATGATCTTTCCATTCCAATCTTGCAATTAACTTAACGTTATACTTCATCATATTTAATCTTTTATATTCTTTTTTTTATTAAGTAAGATATAAAGTCTGCTGAACTTTAAAAATGAATTATAAAAATTGAATTGTAGAATCATTATTTAATCATGATATAATTAATTTCTTCGAATCAGTAATCTCTTTTGGTTTTATTAGGAATATAAATCAGTAATTCTCTAGCTTTCTAAATATATTCCATATCATATGAATATTATTTATAGCAATTATCAGTTCACTAACATCTGATAAAATGCAAATATACTTTGTGAATCAAATTTTAATATCTAAGTAAAATAATCAATTCGTATGAGAGAAAACTTATTATGCATATATTTATGATAAAATTACGATTTATAATCGACTACTATGTTTTTGTACGTATCATCGCTAAAATTACTTAGCATACCAACGAGTAACAACTTTAACAGAAGAATGATCACCCACCTACAAGATTCACCCACCTATCCGCTCACAGTTCACGCGAAAACTTAAGGAATGTCCGGAGCGATAAACATAGGCGTTACTAAATCGTTTTCGCGCGTCACGAATTTCAATTTTGAGATATTCCATGTTTTGAGATAATATAGATAATAATAAAACCAAATTTCAATTCAATTTGGAATTAAATGAATTGAATCCATTTATCTAAAAATTATCACAAAAAAATCGTAAATAATGAGAAGAATCGATAATCTTGTATCAAAATCTTTTATAGATACTGTAAAGATTCTTCGTTTCAATGTATGAAAGCATAATTTTTTCATAGATATTAAAAAAAAATTTTCGAATATGAATTGAATATTCTTTCATATTTTTATGCACAAAAATATGAAAGAATACTAGACGAGGTTAATTTATCGCCTCGACCTTCGTACAAGTTCGTACTTTGCCGTAAGCTAGAACTGATGCGCATGCGCATAAATCAGACAATATATGTATATGCACTTGGAAGATGTCACGTACTCGGTATGTTTTCTCGATTTGGCACGATCCGAAATTTATAGCTTCGACCGCCATGAAAAAAAACCGATTCCATTATAAATGATAGTTATAATAAAATTTGATAAATTTAGAAACGCATCGGTATTTATCAGCATGAAGAGTTATCGGGTTTTATTTACTTCCTATAACTGTGCTTATATCAGACCGAAAAAGATTGACAAAGGTGTGGTCCTCTCCGTCATATCATAATGAGCCTTTAAAGAAAAAGAAGGAAATCGGTGTATTCGATTTCGTTTATCTATAAAATACAAAAAAACGATATCTATCTATTTGCACCGAAAGATTATCGAATTTATAATCTTGACTCAGGTTATGTTCATCTACGAAAATATATTCTACCAATTCATATCATCAAAAAAAATTTTTTTAAATTTATTCTAACCTTATGCATTGATTTTATTGTGTAATTATTTATTAAAAAAATATATATATGCGTGTATCGTAAACAAATGTTCTTATTATCAGTCAGTCAAATTTGAATAGGTATAACAGAACAAAAAATATTAAACAAAGCGTAACTTAAATTTCAAAGGTTAACATTCCGTGGTTAAAGATTAATAAAAGGAAATGCTCGCGCTATCAGTTTTTTAACAATCACGAGACTGCGATTATTACCACGGCACATTCGTTAACCGACGGGCCGTTCACCTTACCAGTGCATCGTCAGTTTGAATATGTCAGACGATATGTGGCGCTGGTGGATGAACTCTGTATCATTTTGTCAGACGTGTCTGTGCAGGTTCTGACAAGTCAACGACTTGTCCGAAGATCGCGTCATGGTCAGAACGCCCATTCTACTCGAGTTTCACTCCACTTTGAATCTTGTACTATGACAAGAATAAACTTAATTTTTACTTAAATATCGCTTTTTCATTCGTTAATTTTAGATTAGAGATATTAGATTAGAGTTAACACGGAATTATAGAGTTCTAAGAATCATATCTTTCGCGTAGATAGTTAATCTGGAATATATTGTCTTGCATTAACATGTTGCAATGGCAAGATGCATATATGCATGATTTCTAGAAATAGCTGTATAATCTACTCTCGATTCTATCGCATCATGCATCGTTAATCTAATCCCGATCTGAAGTATGTTGAAACATGTGGCGCGTGTTTTTTCCGTAATGCAACAAATAGTATGATAAATCAAAAAATTTTAATTTTTCTATTAGCGAATAATCTACAAATTATTATCATGCACGTCATAAATTTATCGCAAAACATCAATCTCGAAGAAAATACAAAATTTAATAATCCTTTATTATATTTCTTTACACAATATTTGTAAGATTTATAATCTTCCATGGATGACACCGTATTATTCATTTTATCTTTGATTAATAATTCATCACGTTTTTTGATTAACAATGAAATACACGATTTATAATAAATTTAAATAGAATTAGTACAAATATAATACCGATAGAATAAATTTTCTAATCCAAATGAAAATTATTGCACGTATATTTCCGCAAAAATATCGTCTTAATTATCGTCAAGATTGCGATCTTGAAATAAATCGAGCAATAAGATCGCGAAACAACGAATATTATAGGAAAAATAGTACAGATAATCAATGATGAATATAATCATCAAGTGTTAATAATCAACACTCTTCTTCTAATAAAATATAGAGAAATATTTTACGCAGATCCATGTTGTACTTTTTTTTGATGTTGGTATGCATCGTGTCTTCCGTTTTGCGATGCAGTTATTCTCTCTCTTTTTTCCCGTTGTGCGCGACATTAAATACGAGGAAGAGAGAGAGAGAGAGAGAGAGAATCCGCACACGGATGCGCGCGCGCGCGCGATCGACACGTATTCAAGCAACACATACGGTCGCTCCTTCTATAAATAGATGCGTTTGCTGTTTTAATCTGCCCTGGGCCCGCGTTACGAGCAGACAAAGGGCGATATCGGCAACCAGAAAATCGTTGCGAAATGTAGCGCAGTGAGATACTGCCGTAACATTTTCTCGGATAGGAAAAAAACCCTATATAAGAAATAAAAGAATCAGGGGACCACCACAACTTTGCGCATGCGCATGTATGTAATGTAACACTGCGAAAGATATAGATTCCTGGTAAGGATAAACACGAGAGTACAAATATAGTTATTATTATTGGACTTTTATACCAAGAATAAAAACGTAATATTCTGTAATATTTACGATTAACAAAGCTACCTATTTGTCGCAAATATATTATCGGTCATTAACCACATTATATTATAAAATAACGATAAAATGTGCAATATACTATAAATCATAAAAATAAAAATCTGCAGAAGTCGTAAAACGTTTTGCAAACGTTATGATCATTTCTATATATTTCATGAGAGGGCATTGAACATCCGGAAATGAATTTCAGGGTTATGAGTACGATACTTGTTGAAGTTTTATACGAGGCACGATTATCGCGCTGCGAGCATCGAGGTTACTTTTTCCTACGGGTTGTTTTTCTCGAAGGAACGCGGTATAGTTTCAGCGGTCTTCACGGGTATGTAAAAATATTCATACCGCGGTTTCACGCGCAACCTGGTCGTTCGTTTACGATCTGTTTGTTTCACCGAAGCCAGTGGAACTTGCAATGGTTATTGCACAATGTTGCACAATTCTTGCTCATCCGCATCACAATAATGGTCCCACATACGTTAACGTAGCTCGACAATCACGGTATTCGAAAAGACTTTCTCCTTCAAGTTCATCTGTCGCGCGACCGAGACCGCCATATTTGTTTCTTTCTCACGCGTCTTCTCTTTCTTTAGTCTTCTCTAACTCGTCGTCGGACGTCAAGATCGCACGTGTCTTGGAAGGAACGCGCAATAAATGTGGATACGTTGTTTCTCGCCAATTTGCGATTCCTTCCAAACTCGACTCGACTTAATTCGCTGTATTCGACTTGAACCGTGCACACAGCGTGAATGAAACACTATTTCGAAGGCTTGCCAAATGGTGTGTTTATTTTAGACGATCGCTTTCGAAGCCCCTCGAGGTCCTTTAAAACTGTTTTCTTCGAACAGAAAGTTACTTTGTGAGACGGTACAATGTAATTGAACGTGATCTTTAAACTACCTCGTAATGATAGGTAGATAGACAGATTATTCTCGAGTATATCCGACATATTACTAAGATCTTTTGAGTGTTTTATTATATTTAAATCAGAACTTTTACACACGCCACACCATAATAATAATCCATCGTAAATTAATTCTAGGACACTATTTTTCCTAGTTTTTATAATCGACAAAAATTTTATCTCTTATAAATAATATCTAGAATTATCGATTATTAATCAAATAATAGATTAAAAAATAAAAAATATTTAATAATGAATTTTATAAGTGTTATGTTATACTAGGATTATACAAATTTTTTCTTATCAATCTTGTTTTTTTTTTTCTCTCTATGTTAAATATTATTCGTTTTCGTTTTTATCTTATCACAATTCTAATAAACAATAGGACAGTTTGTATGTTTTTTGAATCTATCGTAGTATATAATTCAATCAGATATTTCAACTGTTCCAAAGTTTTCTCAAGGTTCCTATTTATAAGGATACGTTGCCTAAGTCCAATGCCTAAGTTTAATGCCTGGATTTATTTGTTGGTGCAGGGAAATAGGAAATATAAGCTTAAGTTAGATACCAATGTCTTTCAAAATAAATCTCACAGCTGTTTCAACAACTTCTGTCTAATGACACTGCCATTTTAATTTAGTTGTAAACAAAAAAAACGGAATGTATGCTTAAGTGTGATGGATAGATTGTACGTATATTTATGATAAATTATAGTTAGAATGACAGTAATCACTACAATCTTCCTATGTAACAAAGTTACTATTATTATTATTTTTTTCTTTGGACAATAAAAAAGAAAAATTGAGAAAAATAATTTCATGCCATGCAGCATGGAAAATAAAAAAACAAAATCGTATAAATACTCAATAAAATCTGCAATGTGTAAGGTTACCTGCTGATAAAGCAGTTCCTGCGCGAGGATATTAGCAATGTCGACTGGATCCATGGCGGTGGCTGCCATAGCTCGAGGTATCGGTTATTTCGTTCAATTATTCGTTTCGTCGTCGAAAGAAATTATTAAAAAAAAAAAAAAAAAAATAAGATGTAAGAAAAATGACAAAGGGAAAGAAAAATTTTATAGGGAGCTTAGGAGATGGGATTGAAGGGAAAAAAGACGAGTGATCTCGTTTTTATGGGGTTATGAAGGATTTAGGGGGAGTTGATATAAGAAAAAAAGTAATTTCAGTCGATCGTTCGTTCGTGAGAGATCGTTCGGACGTCGGTGTACGCCTCCCCTCCCCTCTCTCTGCCTCTTTTTCTCCCTCTGCTTTTTTTACACTCTCGACTCTCCTCCCTCGTATTACACCGCTCTTTTTCTCACTTTTCGAAAGAGTTCGTCACCACTGCGTCCTCCACCGACGCCTCTCTTACACTGAGTCTCTCGATGCCGCTTTGCTCTTCGTGGCCATACGCGACGAGGAAACCTAATCTAAAAATAACCATCGAATTTCGAGTATGTGCGCTTGACAGAAAGAGACGACGAGAAAGAGCGAGGCAGAGGAGAAGAAGGTGGGAGAGATTTCCGCGCCCTTGTTTAATTTGCAATATGCTACACACTGTTGAACATTTTCATTATTTTTTTACACGTATCTTGATAATATTTCTTTCAAGAATTCAAGATTATATTACATTATTCGGCATAATTAGCTCGTTAGAAAAAAAAAAGAAAGAAAGATGATCCACAATAGTTCGGTTCTAGTGACCTAACAAAAGATTCCGCTATGAATACTCATCATTGAATTTCAAATATTTTCCCCCCTCGAATATCATATTTACGTTGGAAGCGTTTTATGCTTCGTGAAAGCGTTCGAAGGTAAACCTTTGGTAGTTAATGCAAGTGTGTAGCCAATGTTTATGACCGAACAGATAAGAAAGGGGTGCCTTTACGACTTTCTCCATTGTTCCCCGCTCGCCAACAGTGACATTCTTTTGAAATCGCGTAATGGTCCGAAGTTTCCTTCCACTTTGGCCGATTTATCTGCAACCGTCGCACAAGATTTATACTAATGCGTCGAAATCTTTGCTAACTGCAAAAATACGAATAGTATCGGTCCACTCTATCTTCGAAATCATTAACGATACAAGATATTTGCAAGATATTTTTAAAATACGAAAAATCAATTTTCGAATTGATCCTATTTTACAAATGAAATTAACCAAGTTTTGCAATATAAATAATGTAAAAAAATTTGAACAAACAATTATAATACTTTACGATGTTAACTTTTGCAAATGGAAAACAGAGTTGAAAGCAATTGCACCATCAATATAATCAAACACAAACTGATGCTTCGGGACAAAGTTCGTTTGCAAACAGTGGTTTTTCCCCAACATCCTCGAAATTCCCAATTGCGTGTCTGCCTGGAGGATCTTAATTAACCCGAGTTCTAAGTTTAAACACCTGTGGAGCATCGTTTGTCGTCGACGCCGGTTTCCCCGCGATTCCTCGTCTTGGAAACGAGCCAAGAGGTCTCTTCGTGGAACTCTCGACCGAACTGAGGAAGTATTTCGATCCTGGAAACCCCACGACGGATTCAAATCGACCGTTCCATCGAAATAATGACTTCGTCGATAATACGATCGCGGTAATTTGGATCTAAAATTTTCGAAAAATAAATTGCTTTCTTTATTGGAAAAATAAATGCAACACACACACACATGTTTCGTCGTTTATCATTCGAAATGTTTCCAGGATGTGGCTTCCTTATTGTATCGCGTATCATTAAAAACACGTTCGCGCAGCGCCACATAGTTTTTTCTTGTTTTTTATTGGAAATATACTTGCGCATACGATCACGTGATACGAGAACGTGAGCATGTCAGAACGGGCGTATACTCGTCTTTTCTGTCACGTTTTTACTGTCACATTTTTCTTAATGACGTTGGTCGAAATGGTGATTAGCGGTTACTGTTATGCGCTAAACAGGCCGATTAATTATTTAAAAGGAGTATTTTGACGTAACTTTTCCCACAACACGAGAAAAAGAGAGAGAGAGAGAGAGATAGAGGAAAGATGGATGACGATAATTAGAATATGCCACGAGGAAAACCTGTTCCCTTTTGCGTCATTCAGAAATAAGCGTATATCCCAGCCAAGCACGAAGTTATACTCGTGAACACGAGATGGACATTCAAAACCAGCTTATCTCCGCGACTTGATATGAAAACATGTGTGGCAGCCAGATTACAATAAACAATCTGCGGTGCTTTTACCGGGCAGTGGTGCTCGTGGAATTTTTAAACATCAAACACCATGTACCAGGCAGCACTATCCTTATTGTGTTACCCATAAATAAAAGTCATCGTGTAACGAAAACATATTCTTCCATAGTTGTTGTTTTTTCTTTAACAATAAGCGTATGAAAAACATCAGATTAGGACGATACCTTATTTCTATTTTATTTTACTTCAGAGATTACGATATTTCTGAACAATTAAACAAGAGATAATTTATATTAAAATGGATATATACACGCTCGCAGAAAATAAATATTTCCACGAAATTTGTGCAGGCCTTCGCTCTAACCTATTATCCATATTAATCTAACTGTGCCAACCCTCTCCTCGCATATCTCGATGCCTTCCCTTCCACCCACGCGTCAATTTCGAATTCCAGGAACTGTCGACATATTTCCCGACTGCGATAAGGACATAGGGGGCGTCTAATTAACGAGAAAGTAGTATATTCAACAAACATACGTTCGTTTTCATGAACCGTCCATTGTGTGTAAGAACGACGAAATTTGCATCGTAAGTTTCCGAGGGATGCGAAACCGCAATTCAATTTCAAAACAACTTTACGCGTCGGATCGAGCCGAGGACAAAGAGGAAAAACGATTTGACTTTGCATCAAGAAAATCGATCGAATCTGAAATTCATTTTACGTCTTCGCTATTACCGACTGATGATATCGATTTCGAAGTGGATAATTTCGGTTTACGTAATGAAATAAAGATCGACTGTAAAACAAGGCACAAGGTAAAACCATATCGCGTGTCTGATCGATCCCTGGAATTCGTTTTAAATTCTAATCTGCTCCCCTCCCCTCCAGATGTTGCGAACATTTTCCATTGGCTAATTAACAACGACGATTCTCGACGACCGAAGCGCTCTCGCACGTGGCGTTTCAAAACGAAAATGAATAAGATACACAAACGGTCGGAGCGGGCGGAGCAACGATTTTTCCACGAAAACCTTTTTGCGGAGGGCATTGAAATGTCAGGCCAAGATCATCGGAGCGCTCAACTCGGCTCCGTGGGCGATTCAAGGACTTTGCTCTCTCGGCCAAACAAATTGCGGCGACGATCGAACGATCGAACAATGTGGTTATTTTCCGTTGATAATTATATGTTTCGGCGGAAGAACAGATTTCTTCAACGTTACGTTGGATAACTAACGCAATCTAACGATTTCAAATTACCATTTTTTTTTTTTTTTCTTTTTTCTCTTCTAATCTCGTTGTTTCCATTCTCGTTATTCTACGACAAACGAGCAATAGGTAGAAACAATACAAAGCAACGCAAGCGGAATAATATACCGTTGATAATTCGTAGAGCAAATTCGTTCGTGGATGCAATTATCTAGAAAAATAATCATGCGCGTAAATAATGTTTTCCGATGATTGAGAATGTGTTCCAATTTCTAATCTTGTTTTAATCCAGTCAACAACTGGACCAACAATCGTGTAGTTTTCACGTAATTTAACGTCATTGTCGTGTTTTCTCCGTATATACATGCATGGATATGCTTTTTTTTTTTTTTTTTTTCATTCTACGTAGCTGTTCAACGACGGTTGTTATTGCATGGTAAATAATAACGCAATTATGTCGTTATGTCGGACCAAGAGGCGTTATCATGATATGAAACGAAAAAAAAAAAAAAAGGAAAAAAAAAAAGAAAAAAAAATTTCATACCGCTGCACGATAATGGGTCTCGAATAAGAAAGGAAATCATTTTTATTTTTTCAGCCACTCGAAAATATTAAACAAAAGCGTACCTCGTATTCATTATAAATATTATTCTCAACTTGTGTTTTTAAAATTGTCAATTTTATGTTTTAAAATTATTGCTATTTAAAATTAAAAATTTTTTAAATTTCATTTTTTTCATTCTCTAATTTAATCGCATAAAAAGATATAACAAATTATTAAATTGTTAATTAAAATTCTTTAAATCTCTCTGGAAATCAAGAGGATTAATTTCGTTCATAGAGGTTAGGAAATTTATTATCCTCGATATTCGAGTCGAATTACAATCTCCTTCTTTCCTTCAATTTCCCTCAGAAATGTAAAATAGCGGAATATTTCATAATCACTTATTCCACTCGCCTTGTTGTTTTTTACTTGTGGACTCGATACGAAAACAATAGTAATACTATGCAGAAATTACTTCAAGACTGAAAGCAAATTTATCGTCTATGCACGAATATTAAATTTTATTCCCACCAATTAACTAATAATTTGCAATTTAATTAAACGATATAATAATTTCCATATTCACGAATCAATAAAATTTAGGGATAGGAATCGCCAACATTGATTCACAATTGCATCATATTTGATTAATATGAATTCTGCAATTATAAGAATTATATTTGAAATCGTGAATTATACTTCGAATCACGTTCAAAGTTTCCACGATAGGAAAAAAAAAAAAAAAAAAAAAAGGAAAAGAATGATTTTGCGCAATGGAAAAATAACTAGAAGTTTCAATTTAACTGCAGGCAATAAAAAACTAGTAAAAAAAATGCACTCGTTTATTACGAGAAATATTCGTAATTTCCTTTTGACATATCCATCATTGACTACATTATTATTGAATTAGGAATTAGGAACATTAGAGGAAGTGAACGCTCGAAAGCATGATCCGGCGCAAACATCGATGCATCGTCAGCTTTGAACAAAGAACAAAGAATGTAAACACGATAACACGCGCCGATTGACTATGCGCATGACTTTCCCCGTTTGTTACACTTTTTTTTTTAACGTGGTGTGCTATACGTTACATAATGCGCAAGTTGATTTTCTAGGCGATAGGCCCTCACTAGTTTCTATCGAGAGAGAGAAAAAAAAAAAAAAAAAAAAAAAAACAATAAAATATGGAACGAGTCCTTTTATCATTTGTATTTCGCTCTCTTTGTTTCGCTTAAAACAATAAATATTTGCAATTGTTGAGAAATATTATGATGAATTAATCCACCATATATATATAATTGTTGTTATAATTTTATAAAGTACTTTAATGTGACAGTATAAAACGATGAAAATAAAAGCGCGTAAGATTGTTAAAACGACGTTTATGCATTATCCGATAATTACGAAAGGGAAACACGTACGGTATTTCCGGGAACATTATCGACTTGGGACGTCAAGGTTTTTAAGCCTTAACTAGCCGATTCGTGAAAGCTCATTTATACGTGGGAAGAGGCACGTGCACGAAGCTGACTCTGACGAGTCTAAAGTGCATCGAGTGAAAGAAAACAAAAAGCACAGACATCAGCTATCAGCTATCAGCTAAAGAACAAGATAACGATGCTATTAGGAAAGAAAATATCTAGCTACCGTTGTTTGTTCTATATCCGCGAAAAGAACAAATTCATTATATTTATGATTTTTTCCCTAGTGTTACTTAATTCTGAATATTTATTATATTCTGAATATTTATATATATCATAATCGTTTCGTATGTACATTTCATTAATAATAATATAGTGTTACGTTGCTAGTTACAACATATGCATAAAAGTTGAACAATAAAAAAAAATTGAATAATCGATACACGCTGGCAATAATTTTAAAAGAGTAAACTCACCTCGAATTGACTTTAACTTCTTGACTTTATGCCGAAGTTCACGAAAACTATGTATTAACTATGTATTAACTATAACAACACAGTCGATTAACTGAACGTATAATTACTTTGATATTTCCGTAAAATATCAATATGATTAGATTCAAGTTCGAGGAATTGCAAAGAGATTGAGGAAAAAACCAGCGATTACCTAAATCGTAGAAAAAAAAAGATAACGAGGAAAAGAGAGACGGAAACAATCACATCAGACGACCGCGCACAACGGCAGCCGTAGTGACACTGACAGTGCTTCTGTCATCGTGCTATCACCACATGGTCGCCAGCTCGGACTCGGCCTCGCCGCTTCGGCTATCTTCGGCCGTGCTCGATTCCTTTCTCGAGAGGATACAGTGTACACGCGAGAGAGACGAAGAAGAATCCTCGTGGATAAAAACACAGAAAAAGAGAGCAAACAGAAGGAAAAAGGATGCATTAGTTTGGGATAAGAGATGACTTCATTCCGGCCACCGAAACACGATCAAACCACCTTTTTTAACCACGAACGAATTGAAGAAATCTTTCAACTTTGCTAACCCATCAAGTTCGTAGGTTTTTTTTATAGAAGTTTCGAGGAAAACGTAACAGCTCAGAAATACTTGGAATTTTCGAGTACCTCCTAATAATATAATTTCGACGCGACAGATAATGTTTGATTATTGGAATCGTATCTTGCGCAACAGAGGTTTCTCTTAAGATGGAAATACATATATATATTTATCACGACCTGAATAAAATTGGGACAAATACGTATTCGACGATCTTTTCAAAAGATATAATATATTATTTATCGTAAGGATTAATAAATATTTATCAATACACATTTTTATCGCAGGCAAAAGATTTTAAGTTATTACAAACAACAAAAAAAGAATAACAGTATTTCTTTTTTTTTCTTGTCACACATTCTTTTCTCATCATGCTAAAAAAAGATTAGATTAATCAACATTAACAGAGTCTGCGAGCGATTCGCGATATTTGTATAAATGCATTCAAACACATATATATGCCTACGTATTACTAGCATTGGCGGGCATCTGATTACTAAATAGGCGCCAACTGCAAATGAGTCACAGGGATTCGATAGCACAGAATCATCGTACCAGGAAATTCGAAATCGAGCACGTGTCGTTGCGTCATCCATGAGAACCTCTTCCGGTTTGAAACACGACTTCACCGCATTCTTCCACGAATACAGAATATCGCGACAATTTTTGTCGATTGTTGGAAATGTTATCTTTCGATACTATCTTTGGACAGTTCGAAAGTCCTGTTCGAAAGTTTTGTTCGAAAGTCGTATAACGTGTGTGTGTTCCGGGAAATTTAACCGAAAGAGGTTAAGTATGATTTTTTTCATTACACAGAATTAAATATAATGATTTTTAGTAATCAATCGAATATATTAGAATTCTTATTAACTTTTATGTACTCGAATATTAGACGATAATTTCGAAATAACAATTTTCATTTTTGATAATTAAGAAAATTTGCTAATTTTTCGTGAATTATACACGTAAAAAAAATTACTAAATGTTAACCGCCATGAAACTATACTACTACGTCTTTCAGACCTCATTTAAGCCCGTCTCGTCGTAATCAGTCTCTCTTCAAACCAGCATCTAGGGCTCTTAATTGAAGTCTGGCCTTTCCTGAGCCTCGATTAACGATTACCATTGAGAACAGTGCTTCGTTGTTGGTCGCACGCCGCCTTTTCTACGAGTAACCCATACGCTCTACCTCTATTGCTTAAACAAACACGTTTAAACAGTCCTTTGAAACAATTCTGCACGTGAAAAGCAGTCGAAAAAATCTAGAGTCACATTTCTCACGCAACAACGCATGTCACTTGCTTCACTCGATTATATCGAAAAGAAATTTATTTCGAGATAGAAAAGGTATTTGAACGAGTTACGAAAAAACTTATATCCGATAAAACATATAATAATAGAATATTATTAATTATCAGGAAAGAATTTTTAAGCGAAAAGAATAGAACAGATGTTATTAAGTTTAATGATTTTAAGAAGTTCGTAAAGGAATAGCGGTGCGATATCTGCGCGCGTCGACGAAAGATATTGGAGTGGGGGAAATTGAATTCTGGCAGTTGTAACTCGGCATTCGTATAACTAAGATCGTCGCATTTATCGCGATATTATTTCAATATATATTTTATCATGTACCGTCATTTGTATTCAATACGAATTACTCGAAATATTAATATTTCATACACATATTACTAAATGATAATCAAAATGACCATCTTGATAAATTTGAAGTTGAAACAATCGAAGTTTCTGGAACACGAAAGAATCGCACTCAAAGCGTTTCTTCCACGTATAACCGACGCCATACGTCACGTTTATAACGCGACTCAAAAATACTTGAACTGGTCTGTCAGTAGTCGATAAAACGACATAGATAAGAACAAAGTGCTCTGACTAACCATTTTTAGCACCGAACTCGAAACAAAGCCGAAGGCAGTGGTGGTCCCTCGAATGGTTCTTGTACAGAGGTGAACGACACGAAGGAGAACGGGCTTCCCCAGGGTAATTTTAGAAATTCCTTGCACGTCATGGCCCTGTCCTCCTTCGTGTTCGCATTCACGTGGAATTGTAGTAGTCCTGCCGTCGATTGCTTCTTTCAAGGTACTCGTTGTAGGTCAGTGTTATTATCGATTGGTAATAAAATTGCCATAGATTCTTCTTACCTTTTATCCTATACATTCTGGCTATATCCGGTGTACTTCGTTCTTTATATCTTTACAAAGTTAAATGAGATGAGAAAAGATTGAAAAATTGGCACTGACAGAAATTTGAATCCTTTAAAGATTTATTGAATTTTAAGAAAATGTATGACAACATCAATAAAGTTATTTTATTGAAGAAATATTTTTATAAAATGAATTAAAACGTGAAAAAAATATAAATAAACTTGAAGCATTAGGTCTATTTTCAACAAATGTTAATTTCGTCTGTATCCGGCGATCGTATAATTAAGTTTTCCCGATTCAGAATCACTACTCTTGCGAAACGAATCTAGCCTCGAGGGTGTTTAATCACCTACTTTTTGCCTAAGATGACCGATTCAGATTTATCGATACGTAACTGCTGCTTTTGATGCAATCCAAACTATTCATTAAAAGAATAGTATCCTTATAAATAATAGAAATTTTAATTTTTGAGCAATAGTCTACAATTGTTTTAATAATCGCTACTGATGTTATCTATAATCGTATTTCAAAACAATTATATCAAATTATGAAACGAATTATGAAATTGCGTAGAATAAAATATTCTGAATATAGGTTCATATAACGAATAATCGATCTTTATTTAAACTAAAAATAAAATTATAAATGTTCTTTTTTATTAATAAAATTTAAATAACGAAATACTTGAAAATATCGATATTTTTTTCTCCGCACTATTGTTATCAGACTGAATCATTTCGGTATGAGTCATCATCTAAGAAAGTAGCGATCGTAATACTCTAATAAAAAAACTCTTGCTAACGGAGCGCAATAATAATTTTGTTCGGGTAATATTCATAAAGATTTCTTTTCTTATAAAATCGATAAATTTATATTCGATTATAAGTTTTACATCACTTCTTGTTTCTTATCTTATATTGATCGAGTCATCATCAATTTCCACGAAATTTATTAACCTTAATTCATCGAAAATCGAACATCACCCATGCTAAAATTTTCCAAAAAATTTCGTTGACGCCAACGAACTGAGTTCCCCATTCCCCTATTAAATTCTTGATACAATTCTCAAATCAATCATGTACAGAACTCTGAATAATCGAGCAAAAAAATCCCTAAATCCGCGATCACGCGAGAAATCGTTCGATAATTGCAAGGTTGCTCGACTGATCTGTAACTTTCGATTCTTAAACTTGATATTAAAAATTTCGTTAAACCAAGAAAGGAATAATTGTTCGAAAGAAAAACTAAAAGATATCGCTAATACGCCTAGATCACTGCTCGTATTACTATCTTTCTTTGCACACACCTCGACTCACCTTCCATTCGAGAAATGAAAAAGAAAAGAGACAAAGAATCCCGCAGAGAACTTCATCTCTGCCCATTCTCCCATCCTAAATCACTCACATAAAATGACCACTCACGTAAGCCGCTAATTCGCCAATCACTTTCACGTACACGACCCCTCCTCCCAAAAAATCGAAATGGTAGAGTTGCTCTCGTGCGTTTCGTCGTTATGGATTATCGAAGGACGTGATGGTGGTATATGAAGGGAGAAGAGGAGAGAGAGAGAGAGAGAGAGAGAAAAAGGAACACGAGCTGTTAAAAGAAAACGCTTCGAGGACAGAAGGGTCCGTGAATTCCTTAACAGTGACGCAATCGTTCAGGCATTTCCGACTCGTTGCACTTCGGTGTTCCCCGATGAGAAATACCTTCATAATCGCGGGCATAATGACGGTCTACGTGGGCCTCCACACGCGCCTCTTTCCCTATTCCCTTCTTCCTCCCTCTTAAACGCGCTCCAATTCTCGTGACCGATACTCTTTCCTTCTGCATTCTCACGCGAGAAAAAAAAAAACAGGGCAGGTAGTTACTTATAATGGGGCACGTTGCATTTTATTCGATAGATTTTTTAGATTGAAGTATAATTTTCTTTTTCTTTTTTTTTTTTTTTTTGATGAGTCATAATACATCACGCATCGTAGTGCTCTTTAATGTATTCGGCTACGAATAATTATAACGTAAAAAGGTATTCGTGAGGTATTCTTCTAGAGAATAATTTTGATTTCTTTTTTTTTTTTTTCTGTAATTTTTGAAAGCTTAAAAATATCAAACAAATTTTAGAAAAACGAAAAATAAGCAAAAATTTCGGCGATGTTAGTGGAAAAATATAGAATATGCGTTATAAGAAAAAACGAATAAAACTAAAGTCTAAACTTTTTCAGAATTTTAAGAAGCGTTTAAGAGTATGAGGAAAAATTTGAAAAAAGTGAGATGAAAAATAGATATTAAAATTTTCACAAATTTTTTTTACAAAATAACTAAAAGACGAAGCTAATTTCATTCAAGGCACAATGTTGAAACTTCTAACGCATTAGCCTATAATGAACTGCTTAATATGGTAAGGCTAATTTAAAAGTCACCCACGTTCTTTTTGTCCAGCCACACGACGGGACGGGTCTTCAAACTGCCACAGGTCATATAATAAGTATCACAAAATTGGATACTTACACACACGCCTCGTCCCACGTACGAGCAAAAGGTCCCAAAAAAAGGGCTGTATACAGGGTTCCATGACCTTTTAAACGAGCCAGCACCTTTTATAAGGGCGGGCATCACCGTGTGAATAGGTGGACCACTTTATCATAACCATCGGATGGGGGAAGAGTGGATGAAGAAGAAGAGGTCTTTTTGAATTATAACCGGCGTAACAACTCAGGAGCTTAGGAGGCCGACTCTTGAACCTGATTCCTCTTCGTTCAACACACCAAGACCACTTTCACGAGGAATGCAAGCTATGAATAAGACGACCTAACGTTTCTCTTTCATGCCACTCGGCCGGAAATCAATTTCAACGAGGATCACGAGAGATGGGTCCACGTGTTTTCTCAAACCTTTCTTCGTAATGTCTATTCTTCCTGGCAGACAGGCACGGCTTGGTATGTTAAATATTTTATGGAATCGGACGGATCTTGATGTGGAAACAATGGATTCGGAGCGTAAATCGTGAGCCTTTACGGCGATCGATACGATACGATTGTAGTCTCTTCGAAGGACAAGTGAATAAGGTATTGGAACCGACGATGGTATTATATCAATGTGACGAAGTTTGCCCAGATTGTTTAAAATGTGACAGTAAAATAATGTGACGGTATTATTAATCGAGAATTTCTTGTTTAATATAGGATAATCGCGAGATTACGTGGATTATTTTTAGAAACTTAAATATTTTAATTAGCAATGGATATTATAATATAGCTCTAATATAGTTTGTACAAGGAAATTTATGTTTTTTTTTTTAAAAAGTTGCGTACTCGACAAACGAAATTTTTATAATAAAATTACGATCCATCAAAATTCAAAATGAATGGTCACGATAAACCTTTTCTAACATTTTCTCAAAATGTTGATCAAAATTATCGTTAAAAAATATATTATACATTTATTTAAACCGTATCTGAAGTGGAATTTCTTACACGTACAGAAAAAAAAAACAATAATTACAACGATAGAAACCTGAAAATAGCATTAAGCAAATCTCAAACACTTCCATCTTAGTCACGTAATGTCTCGAGTCATTAATCAGTTTCATAGGAAGAAACGCTATCGTACTATGATAAAGAGAGAGAAATAAATAATCAAATAAAAATACAAGAAAGATCGAAATTACCTTTAATCTAACGTTATTGCGTCGATTTCGCAATCAGCCGAAGGGAAAAACGCCGACAACAGGTAGATATAAGAAGGTGGAGCATCGAGAAGACGTTGAAACCGAAGACATCCATTCGAGGCATTCTCGAGGGGAAAGTGTTAACGTATTGACGTCACTTCGTACGCAAGATATCTTTCCGTGGAATCGACCTCCTTTCGAGGTCGACCACACCGGATTACGGACTATCCCGCTATCCAATGGGAAAAAAAAGGGAGAGGGGAAAAATAAATAATGATAAAATATGATGTTACGAGCGTGGAGACTGTACGAAGTTGGCAAAGTTCGAGTTCTAAGTATTTAAAAGCAGATTGGGATAATTTGTTGCTACAATAGATACCGGCGGATCCACGTTACGAAATAAACCACGTTTTTTCGCTGCGTTGTATCGAAGACGTTTTCGCAATAACGACAATTCTACCACACGATTCTTTTCATCCGTTAATTTCGAAGGGGGAAAAAGAATTATCGAAGGTATTACGATATTGCCTGGATCTTTTCTCTTTCCACCGTTAGGTTTTCACTCGAAGCAAGGCATCTGGTAAAACGTTAATGAGTTTGTAATTGATCATCAATCTAAAAAAAAATCGTCCGGAATTTTGTGAAATTGGATATTTTGTAAGAATGGATTAAAATTTGTGTAATTACTATTCAGTCGTCGAAAAATTGAAGTATAATTAAGTATCATTTTTTAACCCGAATTAAAAATAACTAACTATATTTCAGAATATATATAGAAAAAAAAAAAAAAAAATCCATCTTCCAAAACTTCCTCGAATAATCATGGAGCTCAAACAAAACCAAGGAATAGATTAAAGTAAATTGAATTTCAAGCAAATTACACCTCTCAACGTCATCGCAATTCTTAAACCGACCGAATCCGGATTTGATTTTCCCGGTATCGGTAATAACTAAAAATAAGAAGAAAAAGAAGGAAAAAAAAAAATGGAATCTAGTTAGAGCAATTACAACAGACAGAGCAACACGCACGAGAGAGATCGAAACATGTGAACATTTTTCCTGGTACCGGATGTCTCGCGGGAGCATAATCGACATGTTTACGAGGCATCGCGAATAATAATGGCGGTCGATCTCGCGTGTCGCGGTACGCCGAGTTGCTCACGCGACACGTGCGCGGATTTTCATTCATAAATCGCTGGTTAAACTACGCGAGGCCCCGATGAATCATCATCAAGCGTAATACGCGACCGAGGGACTGAGGTAAGCCAGGCGAAAATAAAGACAACTTCCGTTTTTTTAACGCGTTTTCATGTTAATCTAGTATAGGCATGTATCCTTCGAAGATCATCGCAACGAAGGAACAAAGTGATTTTCCTTCCCGCGAGAAAAAAGGATGATCGAAGGATAATGGAAGGATGTCGATACAGAGAGCAATCGTAAGAATCCGTTCTTTCATTTGAAGCGAAAGTTAATCGATTAAATATGCGCGGAACAAATAAATTCCCTTTTTGCCTATGAGAAAAGGAAATGATGGAAAATTTTAGATACGACGAGAAATCTTGGCAAGTAATAAAAGTCTGTTTATTTTTGTAGGAATAAATTATTTAATTATTTGTGAAATCATTAGATTGAAGAATTTTCTAATCTAGTAAATAATGATTAAAATGTTAAAACTTCTATTTAATTGAAAGTAGGTAAATATAAGCGGGGATAATGATGAGATAAGAGTTATTAAAAATTTTATTGAATGTTGCGAGTTTTCATGTGAAAGCAATTGGAGTATATATTGTGCGCATGCTATAAAGAGAACAACAACGAAGAGAATATCGTCTTTCTTGAGAGGCTAAGAGGCAGGATGACACCTCTTGCCTTATGACCCGTTCATATTGCTCTTGCTAAACTTAACCCTGCCTTCGTTTAACTAAACCCTCTAATTGGTGGGTTAACGAGCGTTAACTCTGGGCTTCCTGTCAGATTTAACTGTTTTCCTTCGGTATCATGTGTGCAAAGAATGCTAAAATTTTATTAGAAGAAGCTTTTCTTTCTAAGACAATCTTCTTAAGTTCAATGAGTAAAATTGATGAATAAAAAAATGATCGAATAAAAAAAATTCAATGTTGATAGATAATAGAATAGAAAATATTATCTAAAAATTCTTTAAATTATTAGATATTTTTAAATACTTAAAAAATGTTTTCAAGAGATATTTCTATAATTACTTCTATCTATGTTAATAATAATAATTACATGTTAAAGCTTTTAAAATAATGAGTAGTTTGTCTAATGATAATAGTTTCAAATATTGATTTCTTAAAGATTATGGAGATTATACAAAAAAGGGATTAGTTAAATTTTACAAATTGATGTTGTGTTGTATCGAATAGGGTATTGTTGAAAGTCATTTTCGACTAATGGTTTAAGTTCGCAAGGATTGGTAAGTCTTAATGACGGTAATAGTCATTTAAGGATGAAAAGAATTTTTTAAAACTCGACTTATACATTAATCATATAATTGACTGTAATAAATATGAACTTCTTAATTTTCTTAATTCTTTGGAAGAAAATTTTGTTGAAATAAGATAAAAAATAGAGATTGTAATTTAATTTTTTAAATATTTTTTTCTTTTATATATTTTTCTACTTATATCGAAGAAACATAAAAAAATAGTATCAATATTTGTCAAAAATAGAAACCTTGAAAATATAAAACTAAAACTCGATTGGTAAGACAATCAAGGATTTCATGCGATAATGATGCTTCTTAGAAATTTCATGTTAAGAACCACAATTATCAATTTAATTGTAATCACTTTCATCGTATATGTTCTCTACTTTCGAGCTTAATGTTTAATTAATATTTTTATGCTATTTCGAATGTACACTTAAATTCTTTTCCATATAAAGAAAAAAAATTCAAAATATAATATTCTATGTACTTGTGAATTGCGACTAAGTTCAGGGATAGTTCTAGTTCGACCATATCGATCGACCTTCGAACATGACACCTGAACGATATGTACACAATCGATGCTTATTTGTGTTAGTTCAACAAAACATTTAATTATATATATATTTTATTTATAAATATATATATATACAAATTCTTTAACTAAAATATGTATATACTATATAACTTTGTATATACAATTCCTTCAGATGACATAACGTGTAATAAAAATACGTAAAATAATAATTAAATTTAATTAAATTTCTCTTACCATGATATTGTCTAATTTACTTGGTTGCCACGGATCTGATAGGTTAGAAGTCGGCGGATACATGGAAAACATGGTGTAATTGTGATCTTCGACAATATTGTCGTAAAAGCCTGTGCTAGGTACACGTTGCGTCATCTGTGAGCGCGTTTCGTTTTCAAGACTTCACCACAAACAAAAAATGAAAAAGACGTTGGTCCTTCACGGGATAGTTCTATGTCCGAAAAATTAAACTTCAAAAGTACGTGTTGAACTTGTGCCAAGTACACTCGCGATGAAACAGGTCGCACCTTTTTACGTTCACCGATATCACGTTTCGGTTTAAGTACCACTACTGTTCGATAAAAAATGACACGTACGAATGGTCATCGTTGTCTTTTCGCACTGTCACGTACAAGTTCAACTATGTAACAACGAGTTACTATGTATTCAAGATAGTGTCGCGTGCGCTTACGTATCCCAACTGAGCCCGCCAATGACTGGGAAACTATATAGAAAGACAGCCGTTCGACCCCCCCCACCAATCAGCGTCGAGCAAGCCTGCGTGACGTCATCGCCATCTTGATTGCTGATTCGCGCGATAGTGCGCGGCCAATCAACGTGTCCTGTCTACACTATATCTTCGTATCACGATGATTTTCACAGAACTGGGAAATACTTCACGAAGAATTAGATTCTCTTTTCCAGGTAAATTACGCATAGTCCTTGCATAATTTTATAAAAAGAGCCGAATAGATCTTTATCATTTGTGTTAGTTTTAAAGGAAAAATTTAATAAAATTTAATAAATCGTTTCATTTCAATTTTTTGAACGACTGCGCATGCGCACCAATCATTTGATTGTCGAATAAAAAACATTCAAACACAAAAAATTATATAAAAATAATAATACATTAAATGATATTTTAATCCTTAATTCTTAATAAAAATATTAAGAAATGCACACATCTAATAAATTTATTTTTTTCCTTCGACAAACAATAATTTTCTCTTTATTTCATAATTTAATACGTTATATTGAAATAGTTATATAGTCTCAATTAATATTGCACGATTGAAACTATAATCTACATCACTAATCAGACAAGGCAACAAGATAATATATACATAAACAATTGTACATGTATAAACATACTTAAAAAAGATAATTACTGTAATTTTCTCACTTTCGTAAACTACATCGCAAAGAATATACGAAGTGTAACAGCTTTTATTACAATAGCACTGAAAATATGTCAAGGAATTACTTGGGAAAAATTTATTATAGTAATTATGTAAAAGCTCAAAGCTTAATTTCTCAAAGTTTCTTTTCTTCTTTATATATATACTAAAAATTTTTTAAATCTTAACAAATGATTCTATTATGATTCCAAATTTAATATGAGGCTACAAAATGACAAAAATAGAGTAAATCATCATAAAGTTTAGTGGTCATCGTTTGCGAGAGATCGTTTATTATACTCAAGCAACAACACTTCTTACTATTTCTGTACTGGGAATTCCTTCGTATATGCACAGTTCTTTGTTCTTGTTCGATATAACATATATACATCGTGAACACACGTGCAACAAACTCTGTGTAAACTCTGTTAGTCCGGTGCAATGTACGTGTGAACGTACTTTATGCACGAATAAAGAAAAAAAAAGAAAGAGAAGAAAAGAACAACATGCGTAGCCAACTACTGTGTGCAGAATGCACAGAGAAAAGGTCATAAAGATTATTGTAGAAATGTGACGTTTGTAAAATTTTATTATCGTTATTTTTTCTTTTTTTTTTTTAGATTATTATTTAGAAAAATTAAATTCTTCTCCTCTTTATTTTATTTTATGAACGATAAAATTTTATTATAAATTTTTATAAATATACTAATTATTTATTATATATTATTAAATATCCAAATTTTTTTAAAGAAAAGAAATTATTTTTTACTTTTTATAAATTCTGTATTTTCATAAGAACTATTTAGAGGAGATATAATATAAATTATGAGAGTCAATATTGTGATTTACGACTATGTTTCGTATATTTGAAAATTATTGCTATGCGTAGTTCAAAGTTCAAAGCCCTTCGTATTACTTAGGGCAAGGAAACAATCAGTTTCTTAAAACACATTGAAGAAAATATAATTTTGGCAGATTTATGGCTCTGTTTGGTGAAAAGTCTCGTGCAAGAAGCGCAGTATGTCAATAAAGTATGACTCATGCACGCTACGAACTGTATAATAAACGATCCAAATGGTTGCTTAACCATTTCTAAACTTATATTCAATTAAAAAAAACAATTTTTTTAAAAAAACCTATCAAAATTATAATCAAGTTAATTTTAGATTGATGTTATATTCTAATTATCTAAAGTAAAAATTCTTTGTTAGATTCGTTTTGAATTGTTCCTCGAAATATATATAAGTTATATACATTTATGTAATATATACGATATATACGAAAGCATTCGAGATAATTACTAATTAAAAGCCAAGTACTTAAACAAATTCCTTAAGAAAAATAAAATATTTACCATTTTGAAAAGGTTAAGAAAAAAGGTTAGGAAAATTTTTGACAAATCCTGTTAATCACATAGAAAAAAGAATCGATGACTTCTTACGATTCACTTATGACACGTTCACCATCGAGGATACAAAGGAAAATTAAAGATCGACGACAACCACATGGCTTTGTTCTTACCGTGAACAAAGAGACATTTTAATGAGCACGCGGCTGAAGTAGCGGGTTAATCGAATGTTTGTGGGTAAACCAAAAGATCGACTCGCATTGCGCGCGCAGCATAATAATGGCCGCCGAAAATCATGCGAGGGAAAGGCGGAAACCTTGTCGATTCTTCTATGGGGAAAAGTGTGCATAAATGGATTGGAACAACGACGATATTTTGAATATTTAAGAGAACAAAAGAGAATAGATAATCAGACACATCATTGTGAATCAATCGATTCTTATTCTTCTTCTTGAATATACGCATCAAAAGATTCGGTTTCTTTATTTTAGGCTCGGATAAAACACGAACACTAAACATTTCCCTATCGGGAATAAAAGAAGATACAATGGGTAAGAAAGTATCAGGAAACAAGATTACGTCTCCGTGACTTTGTTGCCGATTGAATGCTTACTGATTCCCGCGCATCACGTTCCATCGACAAATCGAAAGCTTTGAGTTCTGAGAATAGTTTGATATGCTTGTAACAGATAATCCTTTGAACGAAGTTGTATTTTACTGTTTTATGGCTTCTTTTGAAAGGAATTTTAACTATTAACTATAATGATCCGAGTACTAATAAAGAATATCAAAAAAGCAATATAAAAAGTTTTATTTAAATAATTGTTTAAAACAAAGGATCAAAAAAAAATTAAATGCAAAACAAATAAACGACAAATAAATATATACTTTCTCTCTAATAATCTAGTATAAAAATAGTCACCATAAGTTAATCTGATAAATTTGATCACGAATAAATGAGAAAGAACAAAAACGAATAAATTTTAATTCTCATAATTGAAACTCAAATATCTCTCATCACAATACCTTATAAATTTTCTTTTTACCTAAATTTTCTTTCCTATCTAATATCTGAATATAGTGGTCTTTATGTCGACTCTTTATGGAACAATGCAAGAAGGTTTTTTCTCTAAACCTTATAAACTTAGAATTATAAATCACATCATGCGCTAAAGTTTTCTTGACAGAACTCGCAAATGTTTCTCCGCAATAACTATTTGCATTTTATCAGTTGATTTCTCTGTCTTTCTTCTCTAACCTTACTGTTAATGGCGACAGAGATAATTAGGTGACAACAGCTGGCTGTTCGGTCGGCTATCTGTTCAAAACATTACTACTGCGCAATATACACTACGATCTATAGTTGTTCCTTTCTTATACTATACATAAACGTTAAGGTTCATGCGCACGTGTGTTAACGTGTTGGTGCCGCGCGTGTTTTTAAATGACCACGCGCTGTCGAGTTGAGTGTGTACGAGTTCTTTATAAAACAGCTGTTGTGAACAACAGAAGCCATGTCAGTCGAAATACTAGATCAATACCGTCATCTACCACAGAATTTATACCTAGGGTAAAAAGGGAAACTTCGATAGGATAGCATATTCAAAAAATTCGATTAAAATTGTTAAGAGTGAAACATGTAATGAAATTTATATCAAAAGATTTTATCGTTTTATCATCTTGTGATATTGAATTTTGTTGGATTATATACCATATTTCTCATTTACGCGATATTTTATGTAACATAGGAAACACGCGTAATTTTTATATGCGTCTATTGCCAAGAGTGACGCAAGGGAAAGAAAATGGAAATTAACGTAATCGTTCATATCTGTAAAAGCATTCGACATCAATATGTTCTGTTTTTCACGGGAACCTGTTTTGTTGAGTAATAGATAAGAATTAGTAACTATTATTTTAATTTTATCTCTAAAATTTTATTTTTATTAAAAAAGAATTAAAATTTTATTCATCATTTATTAAAATGTTATTTCAAAATTATTTAAATTCGAATGAAATTTTGTATATCGTAGTATATGTTTAAATATTTTCTTATTTTTTAATCGTTAATTTTTTAACAATATTTTATTATTATTACTATAATTTATTATTAATTATAATTCCGTTAAAAAAATATTTCAATAGATATTATTCATCTACAGATAAGTGAACGGACAATAATATATAAGATTGCATTTGATTGGTTAATTCTGTAGTAACTCAGATGTTTATTGGTGATACTTATATGCATAGTGTGTACCTTAAATGGATACCTAGTCAGATGGGACAATAAAACATGTTTATTTGAATATATATTGAAATTTTGCATTGGAATAGATTTGAAATTGTTGTACCAATATTATTCATGTTTTATTTATAGAACAAATCTTATCACTATTTCAACAGTCGGAAAGTATGAAAATTGAAAATCATGTTTTTACGTTGAACAGTTTATAGCGATGACGCCACGCGATTTATAAATTTAGATCTCGATGTGTACCATCCTCATGTAACGACTACAGCATCGTTTAAAGATTGTCAAATATGCTCTAATTAATTACGAATTTTTATCAAACGAAGATAATACAACAAACTTTTTATCCTTAATTTTAAATTAAATTTTTGTTACCAGGAAAGGCATTATATTTGAAATCGTAAAAGGAATAGATAACATAAAAACATTTTGTTTATTTTCTGATTTTTAACGAATAAATTTTTTCTACGAAATCGAAGAATTTTTATTATTATTTTTTAATGTCAAGTTTATAAAACTTGATATATACGCGATAATTATTTGTTTCATGATCATTAAGGTTAGACAGAGCAATGTCTTTTCTAGAAATGTTATTTTTTTAATATATTGGCAATAATGAAACATATTATTTTGAATAATGCTTAATTATTTAAAATAGCTGTATTACGTAACAAACTTAGTAGATCTTTATTCGTGGTTATAGGTTTCTATTCAAATATTTTAAAGAAATTCATATATCATACAAGCAATAATAAATGCTGTTTATCGAACATTCATGCACCTACATGTATATATGTACCTTAAGATTACATAAGTTGCCATATTTATATAGTAAAACCTGTTTTTTCTTCGAGGAATATGACATTTCCTTAGTAATGTAAAATAGAGAACTCAGCCGGTACTTACATTGCTAGGTAGTATGGACGAATTCGTGATGCTGGAGAGAAAATCATGGCTGACGCGGGAGCTCTGTGACGTTCCGCTGTCGCTGGACACGCTCGAGCTGTCGTAAAGTACATCCGACACGTCGAGCTTCATGTTTACGTCGTCAAGACGCAACGGTATTACTTGTTCGGTTCTCTCGCGCGAAAGGAAAAGTCGATGGCGTTGAGTTCGCGGCGTTTTATAACCTCAATTAGAAGATTTATTCTGATACAACTATAAGAATGATTAAGATTTTTGTTAAGAAGAATTTAAAAGCAGCACACACGAATCGTAGGTTTCTTTAGCCGAAACTGTGTGAAACTGTGCCCGATGACTCATGCCGTAGGGGAATACCTCGAGGTTCGCGCACGTTCAATCCTCGGCTCAACGATCTGCCTCGACTCTCTTTACTTGTCGAAGCTCCACGAACATGTATGACGTCACTAGCTATTCCCAGGCGACCAATCCCGATGCTCGTCGTGCTACGTTCGCAACGCTTGAGCCAGGGCCGGCTCTATTCACATTATTAGTGGGTATTTTTTGTCAGAACTCTGTCACATTAAATAATAATCGTTAAAAGATAAAATAATATTTTATTTAGACGATAAATAATGAAATCTATATTAAACAAGTTTATATTAAACAATATTTTTATTTATATTAAAATAATCAAAATTTAAATACAAATATCACAAATGCAAATATTATTTAAATCAAATAATGATATTCAGAAATAATTTCTCATTACTAATATTATATTTATTTATTATTTATTATTATATTATTTATATTTATTTTTATTGTATCAATTAATTATATGCGTACTCGAAAAATAAATTTTATTTTTATTTATTTTATATTATATATATGAAATCAACAATCTTTTTCAAGTTAGTTTCATCTTTGATTATCTCGTATAGTACTGTTGCAACGTTATTTCATCATTTGTTTTCTCTTATTAGCAATATGTGTATCCGTTATTGCGTAATTGATAAGTACTATTGGAGCGGAACTTTCCGAAGAGAATAGAGAAGTATTGAATGCCAGAATCTATGTACTACTGTGTTTTATAGCCATGTGTTTCCAAAGTAGACTGCAGTGGCGTCACTTGGCGACGAAAATTTCAAACTTGCGGCGCGCTTCATTTCCAAGAATCGTCGGATGACTCATACGTCGAGTTGTGTGGGCGGTGAACGGGGTAGCCGGAACATATCGAACAAGACGCATGACTCACCAATCTGATATGTCGGATACTCGCGCCTTAACCTGCTCCCTCTGGATGGCTAGACGTTCCTCAACCTGTGGTTTCCTCCGCTTAAAAGCATACAGGTGCCACCTGTGTAACCAAGTGACCAAGATACACAAGGAAGCTAGGTTAGGTTAATAGTATCTTGTTCTATCTCATTATTAGTTTTATGCACGATTACTTTTTTTGTTACATTACTTGTAAACTGCGACACATTGTCAACCGGATTGAAAAGAAAGATAATTTTTTATTTTAGATTTAAACATCTAATGGGAATAATAGCAAAAAGAAGAGGTTATCGTAATTTAACATACAATTTTTCTTCATCGTGACATACACATTACACAGGCATAAAATTAAAGGATTAAAAACTAAGATAAGATGTTGTTTTAATTAATTTTAGGTTATGATCTAATTAATATTAAAAGATTCTAATTGAGTTTATTATTATTATTATCTATCTTCTGGATATGATATTATCTTTTATATTTTCTAATAATTATTTACATAATCATTATTTTTAATCAAATTATATCTATTTAGCAATATTATACTTCAAAAGATACGTCTCATTACGGGCATGAAGCACAAGGGATTGACATTCACCTGCTTAGCTTCACACCATGATGAAATTCGAATAGACAGGCGGTCGTCGTCCTTGAGCTAACTTCTGCCTATAGCCAAGGCCTCGACTTAGCAGCACATTTGAAACGTTACCCGATTGGAAAAATTACGACGCCAAAGAATGTCATTGCCATTTTATAAATCGGTGCCGCGAGAGTAATCTGCCTCATATGTGCTCAGAGAATATACGAGTTTTGTTGTTTTGTCCGTTTCATATTTGCTTGTTTTTCATTAAAATGTAGGTTAAGTCTCGTTCATAATGATTTCGAGGTTAACGAATCATTTATTGATTTTAGTAAAAAAAAGACAGAAGGCTCATCCATCATGCAATATATATATAATAAAATTAATAAAATTCTTGATATTAACATATGCGCATTTAATAATTGAAATGACGATTGGTTTATTGGTGCAACTAGCTCAAGTTTCTTTTCTTATCTTATCTTTATGTGTAATACAGATAAAAAACTAGCTATTTTAGCAGTTGCCAATAATAATGATTGCAAATCGACGAATACAAAAACATATTATTTGATTATTATTATTTATATTGATTTTTTATTTTGTTTCTCTTTTTTTTCGATGCAATATATATATTTTTTTTGTTTTCTTGATTCAATTATCCTGATTCTTGATATACAAGATAATACCAGTCTATATATATATATATATATAAAGTACTTAATGATAAGTTATCAATCGAATATAATCTTTCAAAATCTAATTGCATCTAGAATAACAATTCTTGCAAATACGAAATACGACAAAAGAAAAAATGAGTCGCTACCATTATTCATTATTCTATATTCATACACTCATTAGTATCGCTGTATTCCTTCCGTGGCGATACACAAATCTAAGATAACATCATGAGGCTGCTGACATCACGGAATTTTGAAACAAAGAAGGAAAAATTTAATCGTAAAAATGCCATCGAACAATTTGCAAGCAATACAATGAGAGATCATGAAATCGAGCACGTTTGGACTCTGCTCTCAGTTGCAGCTGTGGCGGGCAAGTTCGAACAACACAATCGTGGAAGTTGCGCGAAATGAGTCAATACTCGCTCCCTCTTGCAAAACGCACGTGCGTTTCGGTTCGCTTGTGCTGTTTGCAAACGTTGGAGATAAAACGTATTGGTCGAGAAGATACATCGCCAATAAGCACGCGTGTTAATAAATTTGATCGATGGCCGGGCAAACAAGCGATTATATGCAACTTTCATCCTATATATGTATGAATAATATCGATCAATATAATTTTTAATAATAATAATTATATGCAATATAATTATATATATATATGGATTAACAAAGAAATATTTCTCTTTCGTTATTTATTTTTTTCAGATTTAAGTTTATCAAATAGACGAATTTATTGGAGAGAATATAATAACAGTTTTCGTTACCAATAACAACAGGCAGGAAGACAAAGTTGAAATTGCTTTATCGTAGTTTGATATTTATCCTCTTTTGTACTTACCAAGGTTGACGACTAGGAGGAAGGTAATGGAGTAAAGTAACCGATAAAAAAACGGAACAAAGGCATTGTTTTTCCCTGAGAAATCAATTTCATTGGAAATACCGCCAAGAATGTAAATTGCGAAGGACGATTATATTTATTAGGGAATATGTTCATTTTATTGATGCAAACAAATAATATATAATATGAAATAATAATATATGATATAAATAATAAAATAAATAATAAAATAAAAATAAAAAATATATAATATAAAAGTTAAATGTTATGTAGTTTTAATATTGATTTTTTTACTAGGTTGTAAATTATCAAATGAAAAGCGAAAAATTTCGTAGATCGTTAAATAAAATAATTTCGTAGAATTGCAGTCAACATTTTCTGAAGTGGCAAACAGATGTGTTTGTGCACGTTGCATTGTGGGCAACGATGCGTGGGCGTAAACAGTCGGGTGCCAGCATGGAATTATAAATTTTAAGGTGGCGAGTTTCGTTAATCTCTTTTGGTATTCACATATGGCGAAAGTAGAAAAACAATAATATGTATGATTCTTCATGTATATTCGGCGAGATATTTAGCTCAAGTAACTATTGTATGTAAAATAGTGGAATCTTGATAATAATTCTCAAGCTTTTTAAAGAAGAATTTTATTCGTGTCGTTAACCTCGTTGTAAGAATAAAAAAAAATGAATTTCTGTTCATGTTTGAAATACATATTTAATTTTATATATTGATCATATCATTTACATACATTAACTTATAACAATGCACTAACTTATTTGATATAATTAATAAGCAAGGCAAAGATTACAATTTCTGCGTTACGTTTGCAGTTCTACAAAATTGTTAAGTATCACTCTAATCGTGAAAAAGAAATTTCATGCTGCGTTATATGTTACGATTATCGTTGCAATTAGTCATATCACTATCAGGAATGAGTAAGATTTAAGCATGCAGGAAATGTTTTGGTAGACTTATAGTCTTTGTGTATGAGTAGTCCTACGAGGGATACCGACGCTTAAATGCCACGAGATAAGAAGTAGTTCAACATGCGTTACATTGTGATTGCAATTTTTCTAAGCTGCTCTGTCAGATAAACCAGAAATTTAACAACGGTCGAGATAATATCGGGCTAGCTTTGATTTTTGAGCTTACTTATACCTATAATCGATCAAATGTTTAACTATATCCTGGTTATTATTCATAATTTTCTTATATTCGTGACATAAAATAGTGAAAGTATGCAATATATTAAGAATTTGAATTTAACGCACTATATTAAATATTTGCTATTTGTTGGGAAATCGGATTAGAGAAATTTAATTGGAATTATGTGTATAAATTTAATAACTAATTTAATTATATTAATAATTAACCTTATGATTTTTAAATGTGTAGAAATCGATGTTTTAAATAATTTTTTTCTTTATACATAATACAATTTCAAAAATAGTTCAATTTAATTTCAAAAATATTCGTAAAAAATACTTTCGGTGTATTTGATTAATATAAATATTTGTTTAATATAAATATATATAAAAATTATATATAGATTTTCTATAACATATATGACAACTAATTAATAAATAAAATATATATATAAGGATGCAAATATATTGTATACAAAATATCTATTTAATATATAAATATAAAAAAATAGACATCTATAGATATATTTATAATATATAAAAATTGAATTGAATAAAATTTTTAATTAATTTTAAAAAAAAAGTAACAAAATTAATCAAATATTGGCGCCAACTTTTGAATTTTATAAACCAGATATAGATAAGGAGAACGATATAAAAAAAGGATAGAAATAGGATAAAAATTATGGAATCAGCGCCATCTTCAGAGTGCCGCAAATGAAACTAATGTAGACAAGGAAAACAAATAATAGAAAAAGAATAGAGATATAATAAGAATTGACTATTAGCGCCATCTCTTGAGTGTCAAAGATATCTAAAAAATTATATTTCTATTAATTGAATAAATAAATAAATAAATAAAAATATAATAAGTGAATAAATAAACGAGTTTATAAAAAAATAGATAAAATAATAGATAAAAGATTAAGTAGATAAAAAAATAACTTATAGTATAATTTATATAATAAGTAATCAAATTAATAAATACAAAAAAAATAAATAAATAATATTGGAGAAGCATAAATGCAATTTTAGTTTGTAAAAATATATCATTTTTTATTGTAATAAATTATTAGGATTATAAATTAATAATAAAAAGTATAAAAATTGTAAAATTATTGATCATTATGTTCGAAAAATCAATTTGAATGTAATCGGGAAAGAACGTTTATTTTCGTCGAACTTCGGGACAGTGACATTCTATAAATACAAGCTACGACGCGCGAGAGAATTCATTACTTGTCGAACCGCGCTGACGAAAGGGTCGAATCTATAATATTTTAATTAAATATTTATAACATAGAAAACAATTTTTATCATTTTTATAATATTTATTTTTAATTAATATATTACATATTATTTATTCGATTTGCTTTTCAATTAATATTTTTTTATTATTTCATTTTTCTAGATATTTACATACTTATTTAATTAAAAATTTATTTTTTAATTTATTTTTACTAATTTATTCTTTTATTTCATTTTTTATTTTTTTTATTTATTAATTTATTTTTTAATTTATAGTTTCATTTATTTACTTTTTTATTATTTTATTTATTTTTTTTATCGATTCATTTTATTTATTCACTTATTTATTCTTTTAATTATTATTTTATGTTTTAGTTTATAATTTTATTTATTTATTTTATTCTTTTATTTATTAATTTTTTAATCTATAGTTTAATTATTTTTTAATTTATAGTTTCAATTATTTATTTTTTTATTATTTTAATTATTTCTTTATTCACTTATTTATTCTTTTATTTATAAATTTATTTTTTAATTTATAATTTCATTTATTTTTTTATTCTTTTACGTTTTCTTTATTCATTTATTTATGCTTTTACTTATTAATTTATTTTTTAATTTATAGTTTCATTTATTTATTCTTTTACTTATAAATTTATTTTTTAATTTCATTTATTTTTTTATTCTTTTATTTTATTCCTTATTCATTTATTTACTCTTTTACTTAATTTATCTTTTAATTTATAATTTTATTTATTTACTTTTTTATTTTTTTATTTATTTCATTATTTATTTATTTATTCTTTTATTTTTTCTTTTTTTTATTAATTAATTTTTTAATTTATAATTTCATTTATATTTTTTTTATTACTTTATTTATTTCATTATTCATTTATTTATTCTTTCACTTATAAATTTATTTTTTAATTTATATTTTTATTTATTTAGTATTAGTTATTTATTATTTTATTATTATTTTATTATTTTATTTTTTATTCATTTATTAATTCATTCTTTTATTTCCTCGTTTATTTATCTACATTTTTATATTTTTTTTTTATATATTTTGATTAATTATTTATTGAATAAAAATATTATACATAATATTATATATATTTTTTATAAACGGGTCTCGATGCGTAGTTACCTCCTCGTGGTGAGACCTGGTAATTGAAATCGATTTTCGTAGATTATTCTTTGAAAAGTTTTCAATATTATCTTTGAAAATTTTCCAAAGATTAATTTTTGAAAAATCGATATCAAGCTAAAAACTACGCAGTACCTGCAGTCCATTCTAGACTTATGCCAAATTCCCTTTGGGTATTGTGGTCATCTAGAATGGACTGCGGGTACCATTTTATTTGACCCCCCGCGGGGCATCGTGGGATCGTCGTGGGATGCGTGCGTTTTAGATTTAAGTTTTTAATTTTAAGTTTTAGTTTTAAATATAACAAAATAAATGTTAAGATTATTGTGAGCGCATTCCGTAACAAAGATATCTTAGTTTACAACGAGAAATAAAAATCTTATCGATTGTTATTCCTGCGATTATCAGTTCGAATATTCTTGATGGTAATTTAGTAAATGTATAAGTCGTTCGTACATTCTTCAATCTTACGCTTTCACAAGCTTTCCTCGAGTTTTATTTCAATTCCAAATTCATTGTCGACCAAATATCACGCAACAGTTGCAAGAGTCGCTGGACGGGTGATCTTCCGGTGGTCAGTCGAGGATCCGCGCTCTGATCGATTGGTATCTTCGGAAACTCGATCAGAGTTTGGTCTTGTAGTTTGATCGTCGTCTTTATAATTCGGCTCCGGTGGTCGGGGATTTATCCCTTGCTCCTTCCAGTGTCGTTGGGACATAAGGCGTTCAGGCTATTAGGCCGCTGTCGTAATCCTCTATTGATCACGACTGGTAAGTGTCATTTGTTTGGCGACTCGCGTAAGTCAATTGACATAAGTCGTGATACGAGGGCGGCAGTGAATTTTGGTAGAGTTCGCTTCGTTTCTTCTCAATCTTTCCATTTCTTTTTTTCTCTCTTTTATTTCTTTCTTGTTGTTTCTTTTTATTTTCGTCTGGATTTCATTCTTCTTTGCAGGATTTTTTTTTTTTTTTTTTTAATAAAGAAATATCGATAGTAGTATTTTTGTTTCGTTTTAAATAGAACATAGATATCTTTGTTACGGATGCCGCATTGATTTTAGATTTTAAGTGTAGTATTAAGATCTAGATTAAGTTAGTTTTAAGATTTAAATTAAGTTAGTTTTAAGGTCTAGATTAAGTTAGTTTTAAGATTTAAATTAAGATAGTTCTAAGATTTAACTTAAGTTAGTTTTAAGATCTAGATTAAGTTAGTTTTAAGGTTTAGATTAAGTTAATTTAAGGTCTCATCGATGGACCACGTGGGAATTAGCTTTTATTTTAGTTTAGTAATTATATATTAGTTAGGTAATTTTTATATTAGTTAAGTATTTCAATTTTTTTATTTAATAATTTGTTTTTTTATGATTTTCAGATCATCTTAATATATTTCAATTTTATATTAATTTCTCTTCATTGCATGTTTTATCAAATATTGATCAATATTTACATTGACATTTACATTTTCGATTTGTTTAATTTGTTTTGTTTCTTTATCTAATTTTTTTTTCTTATGTTTCAGATTTAAATTTATTTTAATATTTTTGCTTGTGGTATTTTTCTTTCTTTTTTTTCAGGTGGGTCTCGACGCGTAGTCACCTCCTCGTTGGTGAGACCTGGTAATTGAAATCGATTTTCGTAGATTAATCTTTGAAAATTTTTCAAAGATTAATTTTTGAAAAATCGATATCAAGCCGAGAACTACGCATTAGATAGATTTGTCAAATTCATATTCTTTGATCGTCTAGATTGCATTGCTTTTTAATATCCGTCGTTTGATCGTCGTGAGATCATCGTCTTAATTTTCAGATCATAAGATAGATATTTAGATTAAATTTATTATAAGTATACTAAAGATCCAATTCAAAATAAAAATCTTCTTTTGTTTTCTCACTTGATTTCCATATTTTCATCGTGAATTTCCATTTTTAACATTATTTTTGAATCGTTTTTCTTTCTTAATTTATTCCTATAGTTATTTTATATAGTTTGTTAGTTTGCTTTTATTTTCTTTAAATTTTGCTCGAGTCACTGTAAATCATATCGTAAAACAATAGTAGAAATTATCAGATTGGTATTTTATTTTCGATGGTTAGTCAAGAATTCGAGTTTTGATTTATATCTTCGAATTTTTTAGAAAATTAGATCTTGTAATTAAACATTGTCTTCGTTTCTAAAATTCTAAAAATTGTAATTAAACACTGATTCAGAGATAGTTAGTTTTTTAAATTTCTTCTTTTTTTTATCGAATCTTAGATTCTTCTTTACTGTCCATTTTTTTTAACTCGTATTTTATTTCTTTTTTTTTCTGCATTTCTTTTTGATTTTTATTTTTATTTTTTGATTTTCGTTTTTTTTGAATATTGCAATAAGATTAATTTTTTATTATAATTTATTGTGTTCTTTGAGTTTTGAACGTGACATGTATAATATATGACAGTTTTGATGTATAATATATGAATACGATGAATTGCCATCAATATAAAAATCGTTATAAAAATTTATTGTATTCTATTTTAGATAATTTTTATATTAATTCCCTTTTATATTTCGGCCCTTCTTACTTTAATAGTTTAAGAATCAGTGCCATCTCTTGTCTTTAGAATTTTCACTTCTTTTCACTTAAAAAAATGTCAAAAGATGGCATTAACAGTCCATTCTTATTGTATCCCCATCAGATAGTGACTGTCTTTACACAAAATTTTGCACGATTTTCATTTTATTTGTCGTCCGTGTGAGATATCAAAATATTAAAAAGATTTGTTTTATATATTATTTGCATATTATTTTGCCTGTCAAATTTGATTTATCAACTTGAGAAGAGATTTTATTTATCGATAGAAATTTACGTCGTATACGTATCATTTTCATAACGATCGCTATCAGATGGCGCTATAGTTATTCCGCCAGAAGGCATGATCGGCCAAGACGCTCGTCAACAATCGATGACAGTCTGGGCCGGGTGTACTGGAGTGTCTGTAATTACATTTTTGCCGGAAAAACTTTCTTCTTTCGTGTGGTGACATCATTACGCGACATTAGTTGACGTAAATTTTGCATCGTGGAACGTACTGGGCGTTCGCGTCGCAGTGAATCGATCACAGTGTAGTCGTTTGTTTCACACGACATAGGATTGCAAGGAGAGTGAGATAGCAGAAGACAGCGACGAATAGTACGAAACAATCGGTGTCGCGCACGCGGTACGTTCCTGTTACTTTTTTTTCGTAACGAGCCGGCTCTATGCTGTCGCGTACACCTAATCTTGCCTCGTGATCGTCGTGGCGTTTTTTCGCGCTTTACGCCATCACAATCCGTTCCGGTAGCAGTAGTAGTTTCCCGCACAATCGAAGAAGGTGCGAATATTAGTTACACATACAAGGAATTACATACCGAGCGGTTTTGAGAAGGCAACGACGTGCTGGTCTGCTAACACCATCGACCAGATGGCGGATCACGGGAAAATGTAAGTGGCCATTATCAAATAATTAATACGTTCGAACGAGTCGCATTAGTTTTATTCGTAGTAGTAACGTTACTATACGTATTCGATTTGCCGTAGTAAGAGTCTTATGACGAGGAATGAATTGAAATAATTAGAAATGTTTGCAAATCATCACAATCTTACAAATAAATATTATTTATCTTTTATTTTTACTTTCATTTTCGTTGACACATTCGAATAATCGTATTTCGTATCTAATTTTCTATAAACGTCACAGAGTGTTATTTTGGAGTAGAGTATCGTTTTGATTTTCTGATTGTGTGAAAAAGTAAAAAGAGAGAGAGAGAGAGAGAGAGAGAGAGAGGAGAGTGAAAGAGAAAGAAAGAGACTTGAAGAAATTTAATCGTTTCCCTGAAACGTCGTGACCTTGCCGGTTACCGTTTTAAAGATTCTCTCGCTTTGACTCGTAAACGAGAGTCTCTTGCTCGCTAATACTATGACTGTTTTGCTCCAAAGACAGACTCATTCTTTAGATAATATTACCGTTTCGTTTATATGCGTATATAACAAGCGGCAAATTATGGGTACTCGCACGCCTCAAAGTACAGACGCGCATGTCGATGTAGTCCTCATATATATATATATACGTATACAATTTCACACATATAAGTGCATATGAACTATGTGTTGGAAGAGCGATATGTGTGTAGATGTATTGGCATGACATAGTAGTGGCATTTGACCTGCGATGAAAGTGAATTACAGCATCGTGCGATTAACGACCAACGATGGTTTCTCTTGATAAGGGACGGATCGTAAATTTCTGTCGGGCCTTATAGTTCAATTGACGCTTGCCACTTTGCAATCTCAAGGAAGCGAACACACATAATGATTCGTTGCGCACTACACTGGTCATTTCACCGTTTTCTCCCGGCTGTTGTAGTGTTTCTGGAATTGTATTATTCCATTTTAAGCGTCGAGACCCTTCGTTGCCGACCGATCGATATTTGGTCACGTTATATACGAAAGTCAACCCACGCGTTTTCATGTTCGAACAATGGTTGCATTACATGATGTTTATTTCAAACGTTTCTTTTTATTTGTTTTATTATCGCTTCATGTTAGAAAATTCATACTATAATCGGATTATAGTAATGAAAAGGAAATCAACTTATTTATAAAACCATTATAAATAGAAAAAAAAAGAGATAAAAATTTTGTTATCATTGGTAAACACAGATGAATTTCTGTTCCGTGAATTTGTTTTGTGAAATTCATGATCTTGTTCTCTATGTGTTTCATTCATTTTTTATATAAAATAGGTTTGCTATGACAATATTGTTCGTTTCGTTTTCTTTATTTTTTCGTATTCTTTAAAAATTGTTATCATTTTCTTAATATTATAATAATCATTGTTATAATTATTATATAATTTTCTCCACAAAAAAATAAACAGATTCTTTTTAAATTTTAATAAGTAGTAATTCAAATTAATTTAATCAATTTAAGGATGCTATACGATATTATTAAATATATTCAAATGGATTACTTGAGATTCATCAGAGACAAGATAAAGATAACGAATTTATATCTATAAGATATTTAATTAATATTTTTTAAATTGATACGTTCTAAGAACGTATTGGCGTTTCATTTATATTTCTTATTAATAAATTCATTAATAGTGTTTATTACAATCACTATTAATATACAATATACATATATTATAAAAATACCTGTGTGAGAAAAAAACAACATTCGTCAACCGTCTATTTTTACGTGATAGGAATCGATTAAAAGATTATTCTTCAACGAACGTTTTCTTAGGATTTATTTTGATCGCTCGTGCGCAAACAAAGTTTATGTTTCCGCCATTATCACTATCATCTCACTTTTATTGCCGAACATTATGTTCTTCAACACTATTTTTCCACCAAGACGTTATGCTATATTTAAAATGATAACGTGATCTGGGTTATACCGTCACTTTTTTCATCGTTCCAATATGAATATGAAATAATTTTTTTTCGAAAATTCGTGAACACGGTTGATTTTAATCGTAAAAAAATGTTGGATCGATTTGATTTCAGTATCCATAAAATCTTTATTTAAAATTTCATCGTGAAATAGACTGTTTGTAAAATATACTCGTAATTCACTTTTCCATTTTGTTAAAATTTTTTTCAATTAGTATTTTCTCAATTTTTGTTCCAGTCGCAAAAAAACACATGATATTAAAAATAAGTCATATAAATTTAAACATTTACTATTATTAGAAATAGTAAATATTTTCAATTTCCTGTTTCAACAAACCAATATACTTTACTTCTGCATTTACTTCTTATTTCTTTACACCTCGAATTATACGTATCTAAAAAAAAAAAAAAAAAGAAGAAGGAATAAAAAGACATTCCAATCGAAACCTTTTTATCCGATCTCGAAACAGATTTAATATTTTTTAAAAACTTTTCTTTGCGGCAATACTTTGAATACTTGGGAGCGCGTTGAATCGCGGTCGTGATATTACAACGACCTTGAGGAATCGAGTCGATGCATAATTCTAAGCGAATCATCGATGTCCGTCCATATACTTGAATCTATTTCCGAGGATAGAACGCGCAATATATACTTTTATCATCGAATACCATCCAAACGATTTTATCGCCTTTCGCATATTTTTTCGAGAGACGTCCCGCGAAACGTTTGTTTCCGGAAATCACGTTCATCCGAGAAATGAAAAGTGAGAGAGAGGGACGTGACGAAAAAATGGTTCTTCGACTTTTGGACCATTTGGATTTTAATTAGAATGAATGGAGAGATGGAAACCGCGGAAGTAGAGGTCGCGAGATAAGGCACGCGCTCTTTTCGTCACGATTCCGCGTGAGACGAGATTATCATTTATTTAGATATACCTGTCTACGTGTACGCATAATCTAATCGTGGTTAGACGATCCGTTTTGCATCCGAGTTTTGAACACATCGTTATTTTACGAATTACGTTCGTGAATTGTATACAATTTAATTTAACATTTTGATGATTTTATCCCATTTTGTGAATATTTTCTCTTTTTCCTTTACTCGTAGTGGGTCGAGCGAAATCGTTGGTAAATTTTTAGAATTTTTGCTAGAAAAAATTAAATTTTGCGTCGAAATTTAATGTTTAGTTAAAATTTTTGATACAGGATTATTGTTGGATTTGTTGTTGAAAAAGTTTGTTATAGTTTCGAAGGCATTGATTAAAAATTGTGAAATTTTATGAAGAAAAAAAAAAACTGTTCATTAGCATTTAACATTTAATAACAGAGTTATATCGGATTTCGCGTTGTGAACGCGTTGAATTAAACTTTATAATTCATGTTTGATTGACGTAATGCGAATTGATCATAAATGGCACCAGAAATTAATTATTTTATTACGAGACATATGTGTATATATACATTTGCGATATATCTTATATAAGTTAAATTTAATATAAACGAAAATTTATATTTATAACTTTACGATTAACGTGATATAAATTATTTATACCGAAAAGAGAGAGTAAAGTTTGAATATCTAGAAAATATTTTCCATAATTCATGATTGATAGCCGCAACTTTCGTGTTTTAATTCCACTGTTGGAGAATTATTTTCGCCACAATATCCACTTGCGTTAAATATACTCTCGAGAATTTTTAGATTCAAGGTAGATTAGACAAAGATTAGTCTATTGAGAAAACATATTTCAAGATCGTCGAAATTCCTAAAATACATTCTCGATCTTCAAATTCTACCCTTACACGTCTATCTTCCTTCCATATTCAACATATTCGAATCATATTTTCGAGACGATTCGATTCGACATAGCTCGTTCCTATAAACTCTCGCTATAAATAGGAAAAAAAAGAAGAAGAAAAAGAGAACAGCTCGAATCGAAGAGTCTGTGATCCATTGTTCTCCCTCAACGTCCTTGAGCCACGTTGCTACCTCGAAAGAGGAAACAATGGTTGGCCAGACACGTTGAACCCCAACTCACCAAACTCACATATATATATATATACGTAATAATAATAACGCTCTGGCTCATTATTTCTCCCTGGAAATCCACCTTCTTTCCTTGTTCTCCCATTTCTTTTTTCTCCTCCTCCTCGAGTTTCATCCTCAACCATCCACTTAGTGTTAGTTTGTTCAGTAGAAGAGATCCTGTTCTTCCTCTTCCTGTGTGTGTGTGTGCGCGCGCGCGCGCAGCCTTTAAATGCCACGAATCAGAGGGGAAACAGTGGTGGTTGAAACACGAGAGGGGGGAGAGAGAAGGAGGAGAGGACATTTCCTCATTTTCCGTGGTCAGGTCGCGACCTTCGTCGGGTTGGAAAAACCGATGGAAAATCGCTCGAGTTCTCATTAGAGCGCGGCCTTCGTCCACGATATCTTTTTTCTCCCCCCCCCCCCCTTTCTTTCTTTCTTTCTTTCTTTCTTTTTCGTTCTCTCTGTATTCCTCGATTTCTTTTTTTTTTTCCCACCACCTTTTTCCTTCTCGGTTCGCCGCGCTTCGGCTCTCGCACCTATCCACATTTTTCTCTCCCGTTTCACCCATTTTCGAATCGGATCGTTTAACGGAGTCACGATTTGCCTCGTTAACGATTTTTCTCGCTTTGCATGAATTTCCATGAGATATTGTCATTTCGTAATTTGATGTTGCGAAGGTTTTGGAAATTTTCTTTCGTCATTTTTTATTATTATTAAAAACAGCAAATTAAATATTGTGGAAAAATTTTTAAAAAAAAATTCCGCCACTTCTTCGCGACTCTGAAGCATAAGCTTCCTTATCTGACTCTCTCACAGCTCAATTTTTCGACCACCAGGGTGAAATTGTATCTTGTCAAAGGGTGTATAATGATATATAGGTTTATCCTTCGTTCGAAAGCCGGCAATTAAAGCGTCGGTATACGTCGATATAGGAGAGATAAACGCGATTGGTTCGATCGTGGAATACTTATTTCGATGGAAAACGTGGTCCATCCAGAGACATTGGCAAACGTTCATCTTGCGAAACTTATTAGAAAATTTAAAAAAAGAAAAAAGTGGGGCGTTCGATCATTCTAACTTCGTTAAGGATTCGTATCGATCCATTTGACAGATTGAATAATTCTTGCGCGAGTAATGGACGAGATCTTAACACCTTCCCCAATAATTGCCCAATAATAAATCATTTTTCCCGTCGAATTATTACACCGACCATTTTTCTAATCTCGATCAGTTTTCTTTCTTTCACGTTTAGAGGCAAACAAGCGTTCCAACAGCGTTTCAATTTTTGTTGAAGAGGCGTTTCGTCGCGAATTCTCTCGCCAATTATTCTCAAAATGGTTAATTGCTTATGGCGTGAGTCTGTTTGAGAGTAAAAAATCTCGATCAGTGGCTCTTTATTTTCACGTACGTACGTTGACAACGATTATTTATTTTCGTTTTCAAGTAATTGTTTCAGAGATTTTTAAATTTAGATTAAATTTCTATTTTATTTATTATAATTTTTTTTTTTTTTTATATCATCGAGCTTTGTTTTCCGAAACATTCTTCTCGTACAAAGGAATGGGTAGCTACTGTACGAAACATTCTATTCCTAGAAATTCTAACTGTCGCTGAAATATTTTTTCCTCTTTCGCCATTGAAACACGAAGCAAGCAAGTAGGAAGAGTTTGAAATGAAAGGATCTTGGAACTTTAATAAAACATGTATAGGTATTCCGAGTTTCAAGTTGTCAGGATTAGGAAGTAAGTTTGAAAGTAGCTTTTAAACGAAGATTTTCAAAGATCCATTCAATCTTGAGAACCTCTTGAAAAAAAGAATATAAAATTCAACGTGAATAAAAATCTTCGATTTCCTCGATAAAAAGGGAGGAAAGAAAAGTATATATGTAAAAAAAAAAAAAAAAAAATATATGTATATAAGAAGTTGAGAAGAAATACACGAGGATCGATATCGAACAATATCTCGAAATTAATATATCTTCTCCCAATATCCTCTTAGAAAACGGCATCTCTTTGCAGATAATAATATAAATCCTTATTTTCCCTCGAACAATGAGAAAAATCTAGACAATAGTTAGGAAATGATAGAGAAGAAAGTGTAAAGGTGAGGAAAATCCAATGACGAGTAATAACTCGAGATTGATAGATGGTCGATTTCGAAAGTTGTTCGAATTTCGCGAATTTCGATTGGGGAAAAAGAGGAAAAAAAAAATTTGAAAAATGGAATACGTTCGAACGATGGGATAGGGCTGGTTAAAATAGGTCAACGACGAGGAGAAAGGATCGTCGAAATGGAGCAATGGCAAGGGCATATCTGGAGGAAGGAAATTTTCCAACCACCCACTTACGAAAATTTTGATTTATTATGCATCGAAAGTCAGAACGTAAGGATTCTGTCGTTTGGCCAATTCGTCATCAGTAACGAGGATAGAAGAGAAATTATCCTAGATGTTGAATTAATTAGAAATAAATAAATCGGGATAATGTTAGATTTTTCTTTTATCAGATGTCTCTTACTTATCTGAATACACAAAAAATTATTTTGTTTTCAATCGTTATTTTGCTTTAGATTAGCAAGAATTAATAAGTAGTTAAACGTTTATGATAAACAAATGGAAAATAATTCATTTCTCATTGTTATTGTTATTAGATTGAATTTAATTAGTTTCGTCCAATTATTTGTTTCAAACAAGTAAATGGAATAATTTCAAGACTTCGAGCTGTGCTAATTGTAACAGAAATTCTACAGGGTGGTCGGAAAAGTAGTCGATACTGAACGACCTTGAAGCATCGATCAACCCTCTGCTTCTCCTCTTTTCGATTCTCCTCAGAGAAAGAGAGAGGCATCTTCGTACACCCCAACCCCTCGTCCTCTTCTTGTTCCCTCCTCATTCAAGTCGTGTACCACCGCCCCGCCCCCTCGCCGAACTTCTCTTCATGATCGAATTTCTCCAAATATTACTCTCGTATTCAAATTTACTAAGTTTATGTTCGATTGGTCTTCGAAAAATCTTTGGAAATTTTCTTTTTCCTTGATTATTTATCTATATGAAAGTTACAAATCTTGTAACAACGATATTTAAATCGCTTACTTAGTTAATATAAAATTTGCAAATCCATAGAATATTTAGATTGAATTTTCTCGAAATGTACGATAATCAGAAAATAAATTGTTTCGATTTTTTTCTCGATTATTTATTGTGAAAATATTCAAATGGTATGATACGATTGAAAAAAATTTAAAGATTTAGAATTGGAATTATTAAGGAAGGGTTAAATTTCACGAAAGGATTGGAATGTTTTTATATGCACGTTTGCTTCGAAGAGAAAATTGATCTTGAGAAAGGGGATAGTTTTGGGAAAAGGTGGTTGAAATTGGGACGCGCGAGTCCCGAGAGCAGGCTCTGTTTAAATGAAAATTCCAAAAGCGGTGATACCAAATTGATATACATTGTTAAATCTTTTCCATCTCGGGTATTGAATCAAGCCACTCGCGTAGAATATCAGTTATTACATTTATTTTATATATATACAGTCATCCAAAAATCCAAAATTATTTACGCGCATTACTATTAACATTTCACATTTTTATCACACATTACCATTATTCCTTTATTCTCATTACGTTACGTTATACTTTAAAGTAATGTATAAAAATTTTCCTATACGCATTGTTACTTTTAGATCACGATCTATATCGCTTAAATAATTAATATAATTAATGAAAGAAGAAGGAAAATAATTTTATTTTTCTCAACACGCGATGTTCATATTATATTCTTCCAGAAAAAAAAAAAAAAAAGGGAAAAATCTCGTGAAATGGAAGCACGAGTTTTGTTCCCTCTCCCCTTTTTTTTTTCGGAAATAAAACAAAATTTCCAGTTTCCAGTTCGCTTGGCGTTCCATTCGTAATAAGTCCGGTAGAAACACGATCGTTGGAAGGAACGTAGGATTTGATGGGGATAGGATAGATGGCAGTCGAGTTGTGGCATAAGCGTTCTATTCGCAGAACGTAACACGTTGGGACACGCGGTAGGTAATTTTCGTTAGTGGAAACGAGGTTGCGGTTTCTGCGTTCCCACTTTTATTTTAAGCTGCGACCAACCGTTTTTATTGCGAAACCGCGTGACCCGGTATTCGTCGCGAATTATGCGTACCTAAACTTGCCACGTATGCGAATAATCCGTATCCGAATTGCTGGGATTTCCACGTTAATTTTTCCATATTTTTTCCCCTCTTTTTTATTCCTATTTTTTTTTATTTTCTAATTGATCGCCTGATAATTAATCGTTGAATTTATATTATACACGGAAAAAAGCATATTTCTAGCATACAATCAACTTTCTATTAATTTTATTAATTTATACAGTTTGAACTTTCGTTGAAAAACGAACAAAATAGGAGAAATATGGAATGAAATTTTTCTTTAACAATTAACGAGAAAGGGAATAATCGATTCTTGCGAGTAAATAAAAATATAAAAAAGAAGATTGCATCTTATTGAGAAATTGGATAGGAAAAAAAAAAAATCGAACCGCGTATATAAAAACAAAATTTTTGGTGCGTGATGAATTTGAGGAATGTATATAGATATAGCAGAGGATTGCATTGTATTTGGAAACAACCTTGATTACAAGGTTTCTACTTAATTTAACAGTCACTTTCGTTGCAAAATTAATTACAAAGTAAATTTGAAGTGAAACATGAAAACGTATACGGATAATTAACCCACGTAACGGGTTGCCAGGGATTAAACATCCCTTTCTTTCCCTTCCCCAACCCAAAAATCACGCGTCAAGCGTACCGTCAAGGGGTGGGAGGGGGGAGGATAGCGTTGTTATTCAACTGACGTTGACAATGAAATTTACGTGCGCACGTAAACACGTAAATTAGGAGGGAGCCCAAAGCGAGCCCAGATTTCGAAATTTTCTTTCTTTTTTTTTTTTTTTTTTCTCCCTTTTTTTCGAGGCCTCGTTAAATCAAGTTTCAGCCAACTCGAGAGATCCTCTGACCTGATTCCATCCCGCGTTGTTAACATCGCGAAAGTTGTTCCACTCTGCAAAGGAAAACATCATTACAGAAGACCAAGAACCGGGGGAGGAATCGATGGATCGTGGTGAATTCGTCTACTGGAAAACGTTCTCTTATTCAATCCAGAAATTGGATTCAAGGGAAGAGAACGTTTCCGTTATTGAAAGAGGAAGAATCGAAGAAGAATCGAAGCGCGTCCATTTTCAAATTAATTATATCATCATTTGGATGGAAATCGTTTAATTTGTAATCGTTACGTCAAAATCTGATTCCTTCGAAGATCTCTCTCGTCACTCGAATCCATCTAACAACGTCAATTAATCATTGACGACCGAACGTTATAATAATAGTTTCACATTTATAACTTTAACCCCATCTGAAACATAAATACTCACCCAATAACTCAAAAAGATCTCTCTCTCTCTCTTTCTTTCTCAAAAAAAAAAAAACAAGCAAAAAAACAATTTACAACGCAAGGTTAATACGATAATAATCCAATCCAAAAGCGTAAACGTCTCGTTCAACACTCGCCAATTCTTTTTTGGTTGGGCCAAAAAAAAAAAAAAAACAAAAAAAAGAAAAAGCGCAACCATCCATCCATCCATCCCGCCCAAAACGGAACGCGCGTTACAGGTGGGAAAAAGACGGATACAATGGCGAGGAGGAGTCCATTCCGTTCCGTTCGCGGATACGTCCCCGTGACATCGTCCATCCCACGACGAGGGACGAAGAAAGATAAAAAGAAAGGGGGAAAGAGAAAGAGAAAGAGAGGAAAGGAGCACACGTTGGGGGGTGGAGTCTTCCGCGTGGGGTGGGAACGGTGTGTTCACGGGTCGTGAGAGGGTAGCGACGTGGGGGGTGAGGGGAGGTCGAGGGTGCGCGATTCCCTCCAACGTTGCGAGCGCACACACCGGCGATACGTCAGTTACCTCGCGACGATCCTTCCGCGAGGGAGGACTTTTAACTTCCGCGTCGTTCGGGATCCGCGCGTGTTCCTTTCGATCGAAAGAGAGAAGAAGAAAAGAAAAGAAAGGGAAGAAGAAAAGTTTTCCTCCGCGTTTTTCTTCGAAACCATTCGTCGAACCGAGTAACGAAGGAGAGAAAGAGAGGGGGAGAGAGAGAGAGAGAGGGAGGATAAGAAGGGAGTGAAATTCGTTTTCTTGTTCTTTCCTCGATTCGTTTACCGACTCTCGGTAAGGAAGAATTGGGTTGAATTGGGATTTATGAACTGTTGTAGCGGGTTTGGGATCGTTTGAAGGGGGATTATCCCTCCCCTCTCGGTGGAAGATCGGTGATTTAAGGAAGGTGGAACGTGAGAATATATATATATATATTTTTTAGGATTATTTATTTCGATTTTGTTGTGAACGAGAAATGACGAGCGATGAAATATTATTCGTTATATTATTTTTTAGAATATCGTTTTTTGGAATGAAAAAATTAATGCGATTAAACGGGATTGATTTGATATTACAGAATCGAAGATTAATTTAGGACGATATTCGAAGGAGGGATTGTTATTAAGGAAAATTCTTTTTCCCACTCAAGAATATTCAATATTATATGAAATAAAAAAATCGATGTGCGAGCGGATAGTTTCGAAGGTCGATGTATTTAAAATACACGCGGACGTTGCGGATTATCGTTTATCTATTTTTAAATTTTTCACTTTCCTTTTTCTTTTCCTCTATTCTTCCATATATAGTTTACGAGATCTATAAGATTCATAATTTCGTTATTCAATCTCAATTTGTTGATTTTGTTTATTTCGAAAAGTATGTACATCTTAAGTTTAGAAAATTAGGTTTAAAAAATTATGTATAATAGAATTTTTAATTGGAGAGAGAAAAGAAACGCTTGAAAAGTTCGTGTTTCAACGATAATTCGAATTGCAATATTATTATACTTTTTCTTGACACGAATCGAATTTTTCTTCTTCTGAAAACATCGAAAAGAAGAAGAAGAAGAAGAAGAAAAAGAAGAAGTTAATTATAATTAATTTCTATTGATTCCCTCGTTTATTTTTTACGATTATATTTTATCAATGAATTTGTTAACGCTAATTTTTCACGCGTTATGCCAAATTTTAATATTTTAACAATTATGATAATTTAAGAATATTTTGAATAATAATTATTCATTGTCAAAAAAATCCATCTCGAAAGAATTAAGCGCAAAAAAAAGAACAACACTTGCCTATCAACAATACTGTTTCGTCGTTATCTCTCTCGACAATGTTAATTAAACGAGAGCATCGTCTTGATCATTTTCCTCTGGGACGTTTGGAATTTAAATGACGAAATTTCCGCGTCTAAATGTCTGGTAGAACAAATACCACAACCCACCGATATATTTCAGTCTCGGTTTTGTAACCAATTCTGCAATCTTTGTCTCGTTTCTGTTGTGTCGTTCTGTGTCCTTTGGTGTCTAACGAATTTCTTTATCTTTTAAACTGGATAAAACTGGACATTTGAATACTTTGTTTCTACGTAGAAGGAAAAATGAAAAAAATGTAGGAAGCGAAGAAATTTTTGTCAAAAAATGGAAGAATCTTCTTCCGAGATAATTAAGTGTTCGATTCGATTCGAGTTTCATCGAGTTTAAAGTTGTTTAAGGGTGAATTCGTTGGAAATGTAAAAAAGTTTTTAAATCGTTAAAGTTTCCTCGTATTTGAAGATTCTATGCTTATTAATGCAGATGGTTTTATTGAATTTTTAGAAAAGGGATTTTAAGTTCTCTTCAGAATCCCTATCCTCGAATTTTTGAGGAAAATTTCATTTCGAATTATTTGAATTATTATTATTCTACAGAAATCTTTCGATAATTGGAAAATTTATCCGAGTTAATTTCGATAATGTTGTTATATTATATCTAAAGCAGACGAAATGAATTGAACGTTGCGTTAGGAATGTCAAAGTTTCATAAAAATTTTATACGTATAATTTTGAAAAGATCCAAGAAATTGGGATGGGAGCAAATTTAAAAATTTGCTCTAAAATAGATTTTCCTGGACACGCTCCAATGAATTTTTATACTTTATTTATCACTGAAGTCAGAAACTGTATACACACAATTTGTTCCACGTAAATTCCATTTTTCTTCATAGTTCCATATATATATATTTTACATATTTTTCGTTCAATTTCGACCTTAAAAGAGAATTTTTTTTTTTTTTTTTACTTTTCATCCTAGAGAGAGGATTTTCACGGAGCAGATTACCAATTTTAACGAGGAATGTCGAGAGAATTACGGATTGCAGGATCACGTTTTCACAACTCGAAACGTTTCGATAGGATTTTGTAAACTTGCTAAGTATTATCGCGTTTTTATTTCATTATTTTTCATTTTTTGCACGGGAGGAGAGAATTTTTCATCCCCCCTCCCTCTGTCTGTTATTATTTTTCCCGCGTTTTTTTCCAATCGATCAATCCAACGAAACATATTAATTCGTACGCAACGAGATTCGATGCTTACGAAATTTTTAATCGTTTTTCTCTATTCTTTCTCGTTTTTTGTGTTTTTATCTTTCTCTCTCTCTCTCTCTCTCTCTCTCTCTCTCTCTCTCTCTCTCTCTCTCTCCAAAGCTCTTTCGACGATTAAAGGACACGAAGAGTTGGCCCACCATCGCTCGTTATTTTCATTTCCATTTAAACGTCGAATATCGAAACGTTCAATCCACAACACAGATTCGAATCGATTTGTTCGTTTTTATTTTAATTAAATAACGCGTGTTTCGACAAATGTGTTGCCTTTTTTTTTTTTTTTTTTTTTTCTTTCCTTTTTATCTCCGCCATTCTCTTGATTGCGCGATTGAATTAATATTGTTTGCGAAACATGAAAAGTTGCAACGATACGCGATAACATATCTCTGATGATGAAATGAATTTCGTTGAGTTGAAAATATCGAGTACGAAAGTCGTTTTTAGAAAATTTGTAGAATATTAAAAATTATATATGATAAATGTTGATGGATGGATAATGGATTGAATTAAATTTTATAAATCGCAAAAGGCAAATCGATCATACTTGTATACTCGTTCCACGAAATTTCTCGATTAATCAATTTATCTTCTTATTAGGTTCGATAATGGAGGTTGTGCTGCAATGGAGTTGCGGTTAGATAATGAGTTACACCCCATGATGATGAACTGATCTTTATAATTTGATTATTGGACAATATAATTGTTTCGAGATCCAATATTTTATGATAGAAAAGATTGTTTTTGCTCTAATTTGATGACATCTTAAAGGATTAAATAATATTAAAACAGTTAATAAATTCTATTTTTATAGTTTATAGTTAGAGTTCTTTCGACGAATTAATTTTAAATCGAAAAGTTTATTCTCGCGCGATCGAAATCGATTTATCGATTCGTAGATTCCCATATCTGTGGAGGATTCGATGGAAGGAACGATTGAATCTCCACCAATGAATTTTCGATGGATGCTTTCGGCGAAATTCTTTTCTCTCAATCTTTCAAAAAAAAAAAAAAAAAACAAAGGATCTCTTCTCGATCTCAATAAAAAAATCAGCTCTTCTATCTATATAGTTCATTATTGTTTGAAAGAGAAAAAATCTATTTTACCATCCAACGATAACCGATCCATCGAAAAAGGTAAATGGTGAAATTCACATTAGATTTTTCCATCTTTTTCGTCTAAAAGAATTTTTAAAGGAAATCTATACAACGTAATCCATCCATCAACAACAAATATCGAAGAAAAAAAGAACGAACAAGATACGAATCGTTACATTCACCTATCTATATTCTCGTATCTTTCTTCCTGCTCTTTTTTCTTCCTCTTCCCCCCCTTCTTTCATTCTGTTTTATATCGTGACAATGCGTGACATTTTCGGTAGAAAAAAGCAGCTTTCAACGTAGAAAAAGGTTGAGAGAAATTTTTCCCTCGAATAACGAACAATCAGCCGACCTTTTTGTTCGAAGTTGGAGCAGAAAATTTGTCCGAAATAATACGAGCGTCAACTCGCCCATACGCGTCTTACTTCTGAATTATCCCTAGAGAATATTAGAAATCCCTAGTATTTTTACCAACCGCTTTTAACGCGCGTTTATTTGATTGAAATATACGTATTTTTATATACGTATATATATATATACATACATTGTGTACAGCGGTGTCGTTGAATAATCGGTAGATGACAACATTGTTGATGCATTGTGAATCGTGTGATTTATCGGTAACGAGGAAATTGCTTGAAGGAATAAATGGTGTTGCGAATGAATTATTCAAGGAAGATCGAGCGGTGTTGATTGCTTTGAATAAACGCGTATATAGTTGTAGAAATTGATGAAATCAATAGGAAGTTGATACAATTTTTATTTTTTTGTGAGAGTCGAGACTTGATTTTTTTTTTTTTTTTCTTTTTTACTTTTGTTCTCCTTTCAATTTTTCTTGAAACACGAGGTACGAACAATTAATATTCCATTTAAACAGATCTTTAAGAATTATAAGAGATAGGAAAGGAATCATTTAGAAAATTTATCGTATTATCGTCCTTTCACATTTCCATTCCCAAATCGTAAATAAAATTTAATATAGAAAATAGGTTATTATTGAATATAACAGCGCAATTTTTTTGAAAACTATGTCACTGATTCCGAATAAGTAACCTGACCATAAAATAAAACACACGGTGGATTAAAAACGTAACATTGAATATTTCGATTCTTTTTTAATAGAAATAACATGGCGAGATATAAACAAACATCGCGAAACATCAAACTATCTCTGTTCGAATATTCCAAACAAAAAAAAAAAAAAATATAGTTAACTATTCAGCATTGTATACAACGAAATACAATAATAATTATTTTTCCCCAATTCGTTTTTCCAAAATAGAATCGTAAAATTTTTCCTAAATATAATCGATAAGATAAAATTCACCGCTCAAACCCATTACCGATCCGTTGATTAACGATCGGCTCCACGTGCAATTTCACGCGGGATAACACCGATCTCTCGACGATAAGCCGACAATTACCCGGTTAATGATAATTACTCGGCTGACGTGTCGTCGGGAAGACGATTTTTTCTTTTTTTTCTTCCCGTATTTCGATTCGATCAACACGCAGCGTTCGTGATTATCTCTAGGTTTCTTTTTTTTTTTTTAAACCTTAAACATCAGGTGTTGTCGTTCCTTATCGCCCGATCCGTTGTTTCCACGGTATTTAACTCGATGTAATCCTCGAATCGGTATCGTGGATCTTTGTTACGTTCTATCATCATTTTGATACATATCGAGATAAATTCATAATACCGTTTCTATTGACATTTTCCCTTTCTTTCCAATTATTCCTCCGATTTTTGATTCTGTTATCAAACCGTTCGACGAGAAGAATTAATTACGTAGCGACTCGTCGATTAAGAAGACTTTCTTGCGTTGTATCTCTATGCGAATTTGCTCGTATAAAATTTTCACGAAAAGAGAGAAAAAATAATTGTTTCAACGAAGAAATTGAATTATTAAATAACTGTGGCGAGTTTTTTTTTTCTTTTTTCTTTTTATTCGGATTAATTCGGAAGAGAAATATCGAGGAACGTCTCGTGTCGAGACGCTGGTGGAAGTCTTTTAAGTACGACGAGGATCGAGGATCGAGGTGTGTTATCGAGTGGCTTCGAACGAAAAAAATATGAAAGTGAAAGGTCACGTATCCCGGGAACGTGCGCGAAAGCTAATAATAAAAGTCAGGGACGTGATTTAGGGCCTGACGTTGAACCTACCGCTCCGCAATTTTGTTATCCGTTGTCGTCCGCGCGTTACCTGCGTGAAAATTAGTCACGCGCAGCCTTTTATTTCTATCGTGTAATCGTCGAGGATAATTCGACGCTTGAAATTTATCGTATATATTTTAATTAAAACGTAATTTCGTTCGACAGAATAGGAGATTCCATTCCAAAAAAAAAAAAGGAGAAGGAAAAGAGGTACCGATAAAATTCGAATTTTTCAGACGGAAGAGGAAGTTGGAAATTGATATTTTTATTTGAATTCGATCGTTTTTTTTTTTTTTCTTTTGAGATTCGATGTCGCGCGATTTTTCATTCTGATTCTGTACTCTTCATCCTTTTGGAAATTTTCTTTTCGAATCCGTTAGAAACGACTTTGAACTCTTTTGCAATTTCCATTTCATCGAAAGTGATCTTGGATTTATTTCGATACTCTTTTTAAGTTTTTTTATATTCGAACACATTCAGATTCGAAAAAATAAAATCTTGGTATCCAAAGTCGATCGATCTCGAAAAAAAGCTTCAACGTCTCTCTTCTAAAATATTCCTCAAAGTTTCGAATATTTCGCGAACATTTCAGGATTTTCAGAAAAGGAGGGTCCATCCACTTTCTAACTTGTCAAGGATTTCCGCGACACGACAAGTCTTCCATGTTTCCAAAGATTTTAAACCTCTCTCTCTCTCTGTCAGAGGTGTAGGAAGCATTGTAGGAATTGCAGGAGGTGTATTTCACCCAGATCTCCATCCGTCGAAGGAGAATTCGAATACCCGTATAGAGATAGAGCCCAATAAATCTAAACTTATTTATCCCTTATCGACTTGACGCCGTGTATATCAAGTTCAATGAGTTCACACTGACCTATTTCGCGCCTAATGGATCCAACTACTACCACTAGTCTACCTTGTCTTACACACTGGTATGATTGGGGATCTCTCTCTCTCTCTCTCTCTCTCTCAGATCTTCGGTATCGCATTCCAAATATGATGGGATTCCACGATGTACCGGTGTATATCGTGTTCAACAGAGTTCGAAACGTGTCCATTTACGTTTCCATTGCGATCGAATATTTTTTTTTTTTTTTTTTTCGTTCTTCGAATTTTGTACCATTTAAATCGAACCGAACCTTGTTAAAGATTTTGCATCTGTTCCGCTTAGGATTATTGCGAAAAGTGTATAGATTTCTTTCATGGTGAAGGACGAAGATATTGAGTTTCGAGTTAAGAATGGATTGTTTCCATCGATGCGTGTCATCGAAGATCCGTCGATCCGTCGAAAAACGATATCGATATCTTCAATCCTAATCAGTCTTTCATTATAATTTCAATCTCTCTCTTTTTTTTATATCATTTATTCAATTATTCTGCCCGATTTTAAAACGCATATCGTATCTCTAATCTTCCAAGCTCGGCATCATCAACTTCTTTGTCGTGTCTTATCCATCGATAAACTAAAAAAAAAAAAAAATTCAGACAACTTACTTTTTGGAATAGAAACATTCAATTCGAAGTTTTATCGCGAATTTCTATTGATACAAATAACGCATCAATTTCATTTTAAAAGTTTACTTTATTAATTTTCACTCGATCATCCTACGCAAAATTTTTCCAAAAGAACGTAAAAAAAATTACCAAACTCTTTAATTTCCCTCTCTTTCTTTCTCCCCCTATCATTTCAACCCTTTCTATAAAACGTACGATCATAATTTTCCACTCTATCCCCTCCGGGATCATTCCTTCGATCTAAAACGATAGAAGATCGAAAGTCTCGATCGATCTCTCTGGAATAGAAAAACAGAGAGATTGGTGTCGTTTAAGACGGAGCAACACTCGTCGAATGCAAGGTTTATCTTAAAATCACCATCATCCATAACCCCAATTTTCAAACCTCTGCATCATCAATTTCCTCTCTCTCTCTCTCTCTCTCTCTCTATCAAACCCTTCTATAAAAGATGGTCCAATCTTCTCATAATCTTCCACTCCGCCCCCCCCCCCGGGATTTTCCGTCCATCGATAAAATAGATCGGATCTCGAAGGGTCTCGACCGATCTCTCTTGGATAGAAAAACAGAGGAGGAGGGGTTGTTGCTCCCCGGATGGAAATCGTTTATCGCTTTTCAATCCAGATTTAAGTTCGTCCCGGGGAGTTATTTCCCCCTTTCCCCTTTTTCCAACGGCGCTCTCCAACGGCCGTTGGAAGGTTGCCAGCAAGGGATAATAACCTTCACCCTCGGATGAGGCGGCGATCCACCGCTTCTCGCATTAACGTCGAATTAAAACAGGCCTCTCGGACCTTTCACGGCCTTTTCGCCGTTCGTTCACTCGTCCCGCCTTTCATTTTCTCTTCCCCCTTCCTCCTTGCACCGTTTCGTTGCACCGTGCTTTTGAATACGGAAGAAGGTGTTGGAAGAAGGTGTTGGCGGCTCTTCGAGATAATCTCTCGCGGTTGGGACGAGTTTTGTCATCGTTTCGATAATTACGATTTTTTTTTTTTTTAAATCGCGCCCATCTGTTAACTTTTCGATGTTTTGGTTTTTTATCGTAGAATTTTTTTTCGACGTTCACGTTTTTACTTTTCCCATCTGTTTACACGAGTTTGTCGTTTCTTTATTTTCGATGTGATGGTGGTTGAATTAAAATGGGAACGTATTTTAATTTCGTAATTAAGCTCGTGAATAAATTCTAATTTATAAATAGAGAGATGATTGAAAGCTTCGCCCTTAATCCAAAAAAGGAGACAGGATACAAGCACAAATGGTTCCATTCTTCTCAATCAATCCACACAGATTTTTCTGTGTCGAACAGTATCTCAGAAATATAAATTTAATCTCGATGATCTTGCAAACTAAAGAATATCTCTAATTCTTTTTAACTTTGTGACTAAATTCCTGATTAAATTCTAATTTACAAATAGAAAGATGATTAAAAACTTCGCCCTTACTCCAAAAAAAAGAAGAGAATACAAATAAGTCCTCTCCATTCTTCTCAATCCACACAGATTTTTCTCTGCTGAACAGTATCTCGAATATAAATATGTAATCTCGATGATCTTGCAAACTGAAGAATATCTTTAATTCTTTTTAACTTCGTTAACTTAATTAAATTCTAATTTGCAAATAGGAAGATGACTCGATTGAAAGCTTTGCCTTTACTCCTCCGACATAAAAAAGAAAAAAAAAAGGAAGAAATCTAAATACAAATAATGCAAGTAATGGTTCCACTCTTTCGAACCAGTCCACCGATTTCTCCTCTGATCGATCGTATTATCCGAGTGGAATGTCGTTAATAATTCGACAAATGATCGTTTCGCAGAGGTTCATCGTGACTCGATCTCCCCTCGAAATTCCATTACGAGCGCGCGAAAACCGCAACAAAATGCACGATTTTGTCGCTGTTTGTTCTCCGTGATTGCGGCCAAACCTCTGCTTCGAGGGGATCTTCTTGTAATTTTCTCCCATTCACGTGCTCCTCCACCGTTAAACTTCTCCTTGTCGGCTCAAAATAACCGCAAAGGGATCACGAGCTGCTTTTTTTTCTACTTCTTCTTCTTTTTCTTCTTCTTCAGAGGATCGTTGCTGCTGATTTTTTGAAAATTTCGATAAAATTTTTATTCAATTCATTTAAATATCTCGGATGCAATATGTTGCAATGATGTAACATTTTCAAAGGTTAATATTTATTTTCGAAAGGGGGAGGTTTGGAAAAGAGACTTTGGAGATTTGTTTCCAAAATTGTTTTGGAAAAAAGTATACACGCGTTATTATTATTACACGAAGATCAACGAGTTGTGATCGATTCTCGAGAATAGTTTAAAATTCTTGGATAAAAATTTAAGCAAATAACTGCCATTTTGGCGAGCTCTCGAGGCAAAAATCACGGATAGAAGAAAAAAATTTCGTTCAATCGCCGCCTTCGTTCGCTCCTTTGATATTCCATTCTCGAATCATCGAAACTTTCCATGTTTCCAGAAATAATGTATATGCAATTTTCGAGGTTTCGACGAAAAAAAAAAAACTGGACGGATAACAGTCGCGATATAGATGCAAATGGCGACACGAAAGACGAGGGGAAAAAAAAAAAAAACGGTGGCGTAGAGTGACAAATGAACGCGAACGAGGAAAAAGGCGAACGAAAATATATGGATCATCGGAAAAAATATTTCGAGAGAACGATATATATATATATATTTTCGACGTGTTATTCCATTTTGATGGAATATATTAATAATCGTTGCTTTGGAAAAGATGAATCCGACGTAATCTGACAAATTGTTCGATCTCTCATTTATCCTTGTCAAAATTTTTATATAATTTGTTTGAAATTACTTTTTATTATTGATTTTTATTTATTTATTTATTTTTTTTTTTTTCAAGAAAATTAAAAGTATCGATATACTCACTTGATCGTCCCTGTTTCGATTCAATCGTTATGATTACACAAATATTAAACGTTAAATATTAATTTCTATTCTTATTTCTATTTCTTATTACCAATTTTCAAAACGCATGAATACGCGTTGTCGAGAATATTTTTCCATCGAAGCGCGTCCCTTCTACGAAGGAATTTCTTTTTAACGAAATTATCCCAACGAGAATAACAACCACAACAACAACAACAACAACATTATCGATAATTTCTGTAGACTACCTCGAACGTTTCGCAACGTATCTGAATTCATTAATTCGTGCGGTCCATCATTGACCACCCTTGGGCACTTTTAGCCGGTTTATCATCCCTCTAATATTCCATTAACGTGAAACGTCGCGCGTGTAATTCAGCCGTACGTAATGTAGCATACGTAAACACACGTGTACACGTGAAATTTATTCCAATTATGTTAATATGTTCCACCGAAGCGAAGCTTTCGTTTCGAACGGAATTTCATTTTCCATATAAATTGCGTGGAAATTATACTATATACGTTGGACGAGCGAAAACTCGTGATAGTGAATCAAAATTCACGATTTCCTTTCGATGTTTTCTTTTATAAATTTCACACGATCCTCTCCACAATAATCTCGCCTTATCGTTTTCGATAATTTTCTTTCTTGTTTCGTGATCTATAGATAAAAGTTTTTTCGTAATCCATTCGCTATTGTGCATATTCGATAATTTATTCTAAATACGATAAACGTGATTGCAAAATTTGATTTACTAATTTCAATAAAAATTATGCTATATATATATATATATATATATGTTGTCGAAAACTCGTGATATTGTATCGAAATTCACGATTTTCTTTCGATGTTTTCTTTTATAAATTTCACACGATCCTCTCCACAATAATCTCGCCTTATCGTTTTCGATAATTTTCTTTGTTGTTTCGTGATCTAAATATAGATAAAAGTTTAATCAGATAATAATCGTAATCAATCCGCTATTGTGCATGTTCGATAATTTATTCTAAATATGATAAACGTGATTGCAAAATTTGATTTACTAATTTCACGCCATATTTCACTCGAATGTATGCAGACAATTATCGGATATCAACGATTATTCTCGTTGTTGCGATTAATTAATTAATGAATTATCATTTTTTCCCCCCTTCACGTGACAATAGAACTGATCGATTAGAAGTCGAACTTGATTAGGGACAGGTGATGATTGTTCAACCGTTCGCTTTAATCCTCCGGAGAGGGATAATCCTCTGGGAGGAGACGTTTAAGCTAGCTTCCCTTCCCGTTGACAGCTTTATTTGTTCTCGTATTAAGTAACTAGCCACAGCCGAGTGTTTGCCTCGAAAAAGGAAAAGTTCCTGTTTTATCTCGTTCTTCAATTGAAATTTGGAGAAAAACTTTGGAGACCAAAGAAGGACCAAGATTTCTCTCACGTTTAATTATATTTCTTCCAATCTAAGATTCCAAGATTGAAGGAATTCTTTTGAAGAAATAAAAATCGAAGATCCACATTCATAAGATCGATTTCAAATCGAAAAAGGTGAAAGGCAGTTCCTCCAGTTTTATCTCGTTCTTCAATTGAAATTTGGAGAAAAACTTTGGAGACCAAAGAAGGACCAAGATTTCTCTCACGTTTAATTATATTTCTTCCAGTCTAAAATTCCAAGATCGAAGAAATTCTTTTGAAGAAATAAAAATCGAAGATCCACATTCATAAGATCGATTTCAAATCGAAAAAGGTGAAAGGCAGTTCCTCCAGTTTTATCTCGTTCTTCAATTGAAATTTGGAGAAAAACTTTGGAGACCAAAGAAGGACCAAGATTTCTCTCACGTTTAATCATATTTCTTTCGATCTAAAATTCCAAGATTGAAAGGATCTTTCAAAAAAAAAAAAAAATAAAAATCGAAAATCCACGTTCGTAAGATCGATTTCGAATAAATCTTAGATAATTTTATTCGCAAACAGGGGAGAAAGAAAGAAATCGATGCGTGCGCCTTTTGGCCAAGTTTCGACCTCAAGCTTCCTCAAGCTTCTCTTCAAGGGTTGGCCTCAGGTTTTACTCGAAAAATTCCAGGTATCGATGGAAAACGCGCCCTGCGCAGAATCGTTTTCGTTCGTTTTCGCATTTGCGAGTCGTCCTGCGATGTATCGATCGATATGAGAGAAAGAGAGAGAGAGAGAGAGAGATAATATAATAATAGCGCCACCGCGATTTGATAAGGGAATTCATTAACGCGCCTCGTTTCGCCACACTTCTTTTCTCTTCCTTTTTGTCCTCGAAATTACGCTCGTTCTCGCCGTTGAAAAAAATTGGCTCGATATCTGACGGAAGAGATCTGATTCCGGCCGGTCGAGAAATTCGAACTTTTTGAAGGGGGAGAGATAATTTACGTCCAGAATCCAGATTTCTTTAATCGTTAATCGTTGAACGCTCTTTTATAATAAATATCATATTCTATGTTTGTATCGATAATAGTAGAAAAATCATGATGCAACAATGTGAGAAATTTGAAGCGATTTTCATTGATAACTCGGAAGGAAAATTTGAAATTCTCTTCGAATCATTGAAACTTTACCGTAGTAAATAATAAAACGAATGGAGATTTAATTTTTTTCCATCTTGATTTCATTCATCCCTTTTCTCGCGAATAAATTTTTGCTCGCGAATATTAATTCTGTATTAAAAAATCTAATGAAAATATAAATAAAATTTTCATAATAGAAGATTTACGGGTGAACAATTGGAGAAATTGTTGGCTATCTGCGTTACGCTTGGAATTCTTGTAAAATTGTGACTCAAAGACGAATTTATCGAGCTCGTTTTTCGCTATGCTTTCTATCAATTTGTTTAAATTTATTCAAGATAAATTTTCTGGGAGGAAATAAAAGGGTAAACCGGGAGGAAGAGAGCAAATTCAGAGCAGGAATTCATAATATTATTTTACGAATTCTACTTCTTGTAGTAGTAACAGTGGGAAATATCGATAGAAACGACATGGTTTTCGAACAGTTTTATCTTTCAAGTGTCTACAGTTTCAAAATTCGTTTTGTTTCGTTCAATGTAAAAAAAGGCCCGTTTCTGCTGAAATCTATCTATCTAGCTTTGTTATTCGTATTTCGATTTCTTCTTTATTTCGTTTAAATAAAACTGCATTGCCACTCTGTTTCGTTACAAAAAGAATGAAAACGAGTGTCGATTTATCCATTTATTCTAACGTTAACGCGCGATTCATTATTATACTTTTTCATATGACGATTGAAATTACGAATAAACATGTTTATAATTGAAAGTCACATCGATTGTATCCAAAATCGTGTATATAAATTAGAATAATTGAAAGATCACTTTAAAGTTATTCGATGGTTATGATAATTAAAATAATTTTAAAAGTGTAGAAAAGAAAGCGTAGGTAAAAATTTTTATACATCTTTCTCGATAATATTTTTTTCTTTTTTTGAAAAAGGGCTTGATCGAAGATACTTTTATCTACATTTCAAAATCGAAAGTTTCGATCTCTAACGAAAGAACAGACGTGACACCGTTCTCTCGTGTTTCATGCAGTTGACGAACTTCTCTCGATCGTTGCGGAATCTCGTATAAATCGCGCGAGTGGCGAGCTTCCATCTGCCCTACTTCGTTGCTAATGATACATTGTGGAAAGTTTAGTCTTGCACACGAATCCGCGTTAAGAAACGCTTCATCGTTATTTTCGTCCCTCTTGCTCGAATTAGTGTTCGAACTCGTGTTACAAATTTCTTCGTAAATAGAAAAATATGGGTGGTATCTTATCTTTTTGAATTATCCGAACAAGAATTTCTAGAAAATACTTTTCTCTACATTCGATACTCTCTATTTAAGTAATTTCGAATTGAAGCTGCAATTTTAAAATATCATCGAGATTGATAACGCATTTCAAGAATCTTCGAGTCGCTTTGTTTAATTTTATTTAAGGATCGCGTATATATCGTTGTTACACGATTGTTCCACGTGAAAAGAAGAAAAATGTATGAAGAAAAATTGCGAATAATTAGGGTAGCAATAATGCACAGATTGGTTCGCACAGGAATAAATTGTTTTATTAAGGAAACTGATTCAACCCGTTGACGTAGCAATCCGTCAACAAGTCTGAATGGTTGATGGCCGGTAGCACCGGTTTATAATCATTGTCGATTGCTACAAGTAAACCGTTTCCAACGATCGTTCACGTGTTTCGAATTTACGGCGCGCGTGCAGCCAACGCGCAACAATTGTGCTCCTGTATTTTCCGGCTAATGCATCCCACCCTTTATAATCGTACCCACGATTTACTCGATTTATACATCCGTGTTTATCATGCTCGTATTTACATAGTGGAACGATCACAATTATCTTACTTTATCACCATTAAAATCCTTCCTGTTTTCGTGGATTATACGATATTAGATTTCGTTTTTAAATTTCGCTCGTGCAATCCACGATTTTTCATTCGATTCATTCGTGGAAAAAAAATTGTAGCAAAGCACAAGATTTTTTTTTTTTTTTTTTATACATACATTAAATTCTAGGTTTGTTTTTCGTGACACCGTATAAATCAGGTTGGATTTGTTACAATTTTCATAATATTCGATGAGGGGGGGAAAAAATCTTTTTTCTCATCTTCATTGTTTGAACAGTTCACTTTCTCGCGTTGGAAAAACAGGTATGGACAATGTTTTTCAATCGTGTTACACGATGTCACTGCGTCAGAAATATCGTTCTCGAAGGCAAGAAAGGCAAGAGTATTTTCCACGCACGTATGGAACCAACTTGATCCTTTGTGTCTCTGGAAAGAGAGTTGAAAAAAGCGATACTCGCGCGGATTATGTATACGTGTAGAAAAGATCTCGAATGGTCAAACTGACCCAATTCGACGACAAGTAGGTTTACCCAAGTTTTCGATCGTGGAACGTGACTCAATTTTTCCACCTTCCCTTCCTTTTGTCGTTTTTTCCTTCCTTCCTTTCTTTTTTCTTCAAACACAGGCATTCATAATTTATCGGGAAACGTGTTCTCTAACTTGCTTTGCAAATCGATCATGAACACGCGATTTCGAACGCACAAATCGAATGAAAAAAAAATTTTAACTGTAAATAATTTTTAAGAAGTAACTAATTTTCAATCGGAAAATTCTTCTATGTTGTTTTTATACAAAAGAAGAAATGAAACGAACGTGTAAAGTAAAAGTTTTTAGTTTCATATTCTCGACGATGCTAATTGAGAATTAATATCACAGAGGTCCTCACCGAGTTATTCGCGAAGTTGAATATTGGGATTCAGAGCGAAAATTTAATAATTTCTTAAATTTTCTCACGACTTATTTTTCTTAAATTCCAACGACAATTCGTAACATGTTCGCATATTGCAAGGTAGAATTAATTATTGGCAGGATCTTTTTTCAATCACCCCCGTTTGAAAAGAAGCTTGAGAAGGAGAGGCGAGCATTGGAATTGTTCATCGTAACGCGATTCCAAAAAGGCAAATTCCGTGAATGGTTTAATCCCTTCGATTTGTCGTAATAAATGGCAGAGGTCGGCGGGCAACCTTGAAGAATGTGTATCATAAGGGGATTCTTAGTAATCCAATATGAGCTAACTCCTCGATAATGTTGCCGTGTACGCTTGCACGGTCAGCACGAGATTATGATAGGTCAATATGCAAACTAATGTGCTTTGCGAGCATTGTTTGTCATTCTATGGACGAATTAATAACCTGAATATTTTCATTCCCCTGTGAATAAGCGTCATCAAGCTTATATATTTACTTGTTACATTCGTCGTCGTATACGAGATATTTGAGAAAATGCGCGGATAATTTCTTCGAATATATATTTTCTTTTTGGGGGGGGGGGACGAATGTTGTTCAATGATACAACGCGTGCACATTGATAGTTACTCACACGGGGAAACAAGTTACTTAGAAACTTCGTTTCACTCGCATAGAAGAATTAATAACACGTGAAATTCGTATTTAGGAGAATGTTTTACATTTACACAGAGAAGGAATAAATGGCGCGGAAAATATTTCGTTACGAGCTACGAAACATGATACGTCGACGGGTTCTAGCGTCTCGTTTCAACTAGAGATAAAAACTTTTCAGTTAGAATATTCCAACGTGTTGGAAATAATTTCAACACGTTTATTTTCTTCGAATAAAAGTAACTACGTCGAATCAATTTCTTCACATTCTTATAATTCGTCTCGTTTTATATATATACAATACGATAGAAATGTTAAGAATAATCGTGACTCGTAATAATTCGAGCCGCGTTACCAGAAAGATTCTGTAAATTTTAAATTCTCCTCCTCTTCGAATCGCGTTAACGCCGCTACAGATGTTTCTCTTCTCTTCTCTTCGCATCGAGGGGAGGTGGTAATCCATTTTGTATTCGAAACGAGTGCTCCGGGACTCGATATTTCTCCAGGGGTGTGTCGGCCCGTGCACAATTTTTCCCCGCCAACGAATCGATCATCGATTCGGTTCAATGTAAATGGAAGAATAGAGAAAGGGGGGAGAGAGAGAGGGATGATACAATGCACCGCAACGACAACCCGTTGATCGTGATAAATACGACGAATGGAAAAAGCCACCATTTTCGCGCGTTTCAACTTCCATCCCCGATTCGAACGCTCTCGAATCTTTTACTTATTGTTGATTTAACCGAATTCCTTTCGTCGAGCGTACGACACGACAATACGCAATGGGTAAATACGTACGCCGTGATAATTGTATATTCGTGTACAAAATTGAGACAATTGTAAAAATTTTCGATCGTCGCGATGCAAATTTAAATATTTTGAATTATGAAAGAGTTTCGTTCGTACTTTTTTTTGTTTATTCGGTATTTAATATTTGGAAAAATCGAAAATTGTGTCACGCGTGTGTAGCATTTTGTACATCGGCGCGATGCGTAGTTTGTGAAATACTTTGTGAATTAAAATTTTTAATTAGAAATTTTTTCTATCGTTTTTTATTTTTAGCAATTAAGAACATTGCAAAAGCAAGTGATTACGGTTGTCTCGTTATACAAGTCTCTCTTACTTTAAATAATTTCCACCAAGGCTATTATGAGCCTTCGTTTTACGCTATAATATGTAATTTATGTACTTAACGTGTCGCCATAATTTTCATTTTAAATGATACACTGTTGAATAAAAAAAAGCTTCTATATATACGATATTTCATAACATTTATACGATAGAGAAAATATTTTCTCTCTCATATTTTTTTTTTTTGTTATCACAATGAAATTTATTATTATCGAAATAGTAGTAATACTTCTATACAAAATTGTCATAATTACAATTTTACGGTTTTATGGAATAAAAGGGATTTCTCGCATTTTTCTAACAATGAAACATATCCCGCTTGTTCGAAATAATTTAATCGTAACATTTCTCTCGTAACATTTTTTTCACTCAACGTCACCACTCTCCAAGGTTAAAAATTCATGTTCCACCAGAGATATTGTTCGTAGATATTAAAAAAATGTTATTTGTTATTCTCTTTGAGTTTTACGTCTCCCCCTTTTGCCCCACCGGAAAAAAGGCAAGACGTGTTAAAAGCGTTTCCAACCTTTAATCCAAGCACGACCTGCTACATTTCTCCATATTATTTTCTTCACCGGTTTACAATGTTTCTCTGGCTGCATCTATTCGCCAGAAACGAGTCGAGTTGTTACGCGAGAATCGTTTAAAAAAATTTAATAACGCGTATCGTGGAAACTGCGATATCTCGACAATTATTCCTTTTTTTTTTTTTTTTTTTTTTTTCGTAATGTAAAATTTAATTTCTCTTTTCGCTTCCCCTTAGCAGGGAAAAAATTTGAAATTTATTGGGTTGCTCTCGTTTTTTGGAAAACGATATTTTTTGATCTAAGGATAATTTGAATTCTACAGATTCTACGTTAAGGAAGATTGAGCAGTGGTCTATATTAATTTAGGTTAATTATAAATATTTAACCATAGTCGAATCAAATTGACAATTATTCGTTTTTTCGTTTCGTAATGTAAAATTTATTTTCTCGTTTCTCTGCTCCTTGGAAAATTTGAAATTTATCGTTCTCGCTTTTTGGAAAATATTTTTTGATCTAAGGATAATTTGAATTCTACAGATGACGTTAAGGAAGATTGAGCAGTGATCTATATTAATTTAAGTTAATTATAAATGTTTAATCGATATTCGTCGATAATTATATTCTTGAAAACGAAATTTAATTTTTGGATTATTTGGAATATTTTAATATTAAGCTTTGAATTTTAATTCCGTCGCATATATTTTGCCCTTCTTTTATATTGGAGGAAAAGTCTTTGTTGGATATTTCAGCTTTCAATTATCTCTCCGACTAATTGTCTTCTAGAATTTCATCAAGTTATCCCAACAATTTCGTCATTGTTTCGTTGGAAACGGAATTTATTATTTCGAAATTCTCAAGATTCCAGAATTAGAAAGAAGAATTAGAATTTATACGATATTTTACGACTATTCATTGATCTCGGCGAGAGAGAAAGATCGAAACCGTCCGTTTCTATTCTATTTTGTTCATCATCGGTATTGCGTATTTGAAGAAAGAAAGATAAAACTTTTTTTCTTTTCGTTTCAATTTTTTCCGAGTGTAACATTCTCGGGATAAATTATTCATTTCTTAAATTATTTTTCAAACTGTGACATCGGCATCACGAGTAATTGATTAATGGTCTTAATAAGAATTTCATTATTTTGCGTTTTATCTTCCTTAGTCGGGCAACAATGGAAAACAGTAAACAATGGAACGCGATGTAGCAAGCGTGTATGTTCCTCAGTATTCATTCTCGATAAATTCCTTCGGTCATGAGACAAACATTATAATTGGCTGGTCTACATCATCGTGTCAGTTATTCCATTCAATTGGAATAACGTCGATACCTTCGTTCCTTGGTGTACAAAGTGTACCACTCGTGTGCTCGATGAAAATTCAATTTATGGCAAATTTCTCTTCCAGTTTCGTTCTAATCACGTCCGATCCAATCAAATTTAAATTTTCAAACTCTCTCTCTCTCTCTGTCGAAACGTTATATTTCTCGAATACATATCTTCTTCGATAAATATTTCCTCGAAGAGAAGAGAGAACTACGCAGTTTCTTGTTGGCCCGCTTACAAAATACCGAAATTGAATTGAAGAAAAACACGTAGTTTGACGAGACATCGATGATGGTGATCTAATCGCTTTCAATTTTTTTTTTTTAAACTTCTTTAATTATCCAATGGTGAATAAGTCTTAGTCTAAATTAATCGTGGAATATCGGGTAAATAAGTCAGGTAATGGAAAAATTTAAAAAAAAAGGAAAAGTTTCTTTCGCTACATCATCAATATCGATACTCGTGATATTTTTTTCATACATACGTCAATTCTACGCTGTAATTTCATCAGTTTTATCGGTTAACCTTTCTGAAGCATAAGAATCGCCAAGCAGATACTCATTGACCTTCGTTCGTTTCACTTCAAACATCACGGCACAAGTAGACTGCAAATTTTCATACGCTTTGCATATTCTACGTACGCATATATAATCTACACATCCTTATATTTTTATTCTTCCATTCTTGCATATTATTTACAATGATTTTCGACGATACAAAGATCTTTTAAATCAATTCGACGTTATCTTTGATACTCTTCCTCAGAAATAAATATATATTTATCCCGTTCGATTTATCCTCGAACATCGAACTTCGAAGTTAAACCCTCGATTAAAATCAAGAAAAAATTCGAATATCGCTGTAATGGTCAAACCGACTGCCCGAGTCGAAAACCATTGGAAGCATGGAGCTTCGCTCCTTAACCCTTTCGCTATGGACGACTTTTCACTGAACGAGTCACCGCACCAAAAATGTGCACAGTGTTCGAGAAAGATTGACCGTGTTTACTCCTCACGATTCGAGTTTTTGCTTTGACGGTGTTTATTGAAAAAAAAAAAAAAAATTGATGATAAAAACTAAATATCGATTCCAGAGAAAGATACTCGATACGGCATCTTATGCAAAGCTACTATAGTTGCTCGTAGTATCTCAGTAGCATCTTATGCAGATTATAATTGCCTATAATACCTCAGTAACATTTTATGCAGACTATAGTCGCCCATAGTATCTCAGTGGCATCTTGTGCAGACTACAGTCACCCGTAATATCTCAGTGGAATTTTGTGCAGAGCGACTATAGTCGCCCAAAGTATCTCAGTAGCATCTTATGCAGACTACAGTCATCCATAGTATCTCAGTGGAATTTTGTGCAGAATGATTATAGTCGCCCGTAGTATCTCAGTGGAATTTTGTGCAGAGTGATTATAGTCGCCCATAGTATCTCAGTGGAATTTTGTGCAGAGCGACTATAGTCGCCCCTAGTATCTCAGTAGAATTTTGTGCAGAGCGACTATAGTCGCCCGTAGTATCTCAGTGGCATCTCATGCAGAACGACTATAATCGACAATAGTACCTCAGTAGCATCTTATGCAGACTATAGTCACCTATAGTATCTCAGTAGCATCTTATGCAGACTACAGTCACTTGTAATATCTCAGTGGAATTTTGTGCAGAGTGATTATAGTCGCCCATAGTATCTCAGTGGAATTTTGTGCAGAGCAATTATAGTCGCCCGTAGTATCTCAGTGGAATTTTGTGCAGAGCAACTATAGTCGCCCGTAGTATCTCAGTGGCATCTCATGCAGAACGACTATAATCGACCATAGTATCTCAGTAGCATCTTATGCAGACTATAGTCACCTATAGTATCTCAGTAACATCTTATGCAGATTATAGTCGTCTAGAGTATCTCGATAGCATCTTATGCAGACTATAGTTGCCTAGTATCTCAGTAGCATCTTATGCAGACTATAGTCACCTAAAGTATCTCAGTAGCATCTTAAGAAGATTATAGTCGCTCGTAGTATCTCAGTAGCATCTTATGCAGCGCGAGTAGTCGTCCGTAATAGCGAAAGAATTAAAACGCTTTTTTATTTATTTCAACGCGACTTCCAAGATATCGTCGCAAGGAAAGGGTAATTTTTAACCGCTTACCATCTTTGTCATTTTCTCACTGACCTATCCCAAATTCCGGGATAAACGTATTGCACGTTTCCAGCAAAACATGTGGGTCACTGGGTCGTGGCCTGGTCCATGATCCTCGCACAGTCTTAAATACCGTGGATACTTCATGGGCACCAACCGTTTCAGAGATGAAATAAAATAGTAACAAGGGATGGTCTCCCCTATTTCTTAGACTTCATAGATTTTGATGGCAAAATTTTTCAATTTTTCCTCTCTTTGCTTTTTTTTTTTTTACGAAAAATCCAAGTTTCCGATTTCGAAGTTCGAATAATTTCTCGTTGCTACCATAAAATAATTTAGCATGTTTTAATTACGTAAACATCATGTTCAGGGGGAAGATTGTTGTTACGAGAAAAAAAGATATTATTGATCGAAATTAATTAAAAAAAAAAAAAAAAAAAGAAAAGAAAAAGAATCAAAACACGAAGGAGGGAGAATGGTTCAGATTCCAAGGGGAAAGGCGAAAGCTCGTCTCGATCGTCGATACGACAACGACCTTGATGTCACGTAAAACTGCGAGAAGCATCCCTCCTCTTTCCAACACCCCCGGCATTGTACGATTGTCCGGGAAAGTAGGTCGACGCAATCAGTACCCTGCAATCGCACAGACACCCTTGATGCTACAACTTCAAATTTTTCTCTCTCCTGATCTACCATATCTAACTCGACCATCTCGATATTGTTAAATTATCGATTACAGATATCGTTTTGACGAGTTTCGATCCACAATTAGCTATAGCAACTTTGCGCTTGCGGTTCACTGGATCGTGTTTGTTGCCGAATTTAGGGATTAATTAGCATACTGCAGTATACACCCATTCTGTTTCGTCATTAATTCGTTGTTGAATTTGCCCACTTAATTTACTCGAGTCACGAATATCTCTACAACATTATTTTAAATTTATTCACTTCTGTATGATTCAATTTTTTTTATTATTATTAATTTTTAAATTCTACTTATAATAATTTATAACTATATAACTTTCATTTTCCATCCTTTATAAATGGAAGGTAAGACATCTCCACTAAAGAATCGAAGCTAAGTCGATATCCTGCCACCATCTAATCTAAAATAAACATCCTTCATCCCTTGAAATTTGTTAATCCAACAAACCATTAATCCAACGAGCTAATCGATAAAGGAAAATCGGAGGAAATCGATACGTGGTTTCGCGATACTGCGAATAGGGGGGGTAAAGTTGGGCCAAAGGGGTGGTTGGGGTTGCGGTTCACGAGCTAATATTTGCCCCATCAATCAAGCCTCACGGTGTCCTTGAAAGAGGGGAGGCCAGGTTGCACCTGCTTATATATCGAAAGACTCGCCCTCTTTTCTCCCTTCCTCTCCCATCGTTTCACACCCCTCCTCCAATCTCTGCCCACCTCTGTTCAATCATCGCGTGAAATTAACGCAGGAAATCTTCGCGTGACACGCGACGCGTGATCGTTGGAATTAAAGGGCGGTAATAGAATAAAGAGTAGAGGAAGAAAATTACTGGAGGGTTTAGACTCGGTTGTAAATAGTTTCAAAAATTATTACTTTGATTCGTGATGCGATATCCAATAATTAATACTTGTTGAATAGATTTTATTACATCCTTTATGCATATAAAGTACGTGATATTAAAGTAATACGAGTCATTGGAAGATAGATTCTTTTTTTTCAATTTATTAATATAAATAATATAATTTATTAGGAAAAGAATTTTTTTCTTACGAATGATAATAAATAAAGTGAGATTGTACCGTTGCATCCCTCTGTTTTCGTGTAATCAACAATCAAGGATAAAATTAATCGACTCGTTTGACGCGAATTTTATTAAAAATTTCGTTCGTTTCGTGTAAAATTTGCAGATTTAACGAGGGTTAATTAAAAAAAAAAAGAGTATTTTGGTAAATAAATAAGTTGCACTCCTCTATATGTTGATGATGATTCTTTCAATTTTCGAAAGAACGAAAGGGAGAGGTTTTTTTCGATATTAAAATCGCGACGTTGCAACCAAAACCGAAGAGTTTTCCCTTTGTCGTAACATAAACATATTGCCGTATTGAACGGGTCCGATCAATTTGATCCGTGACATCATCATCGTTATTAATCTGCTGACCAATTATTTTATATCGATTCATCAACGATGAATCCACGTATACTCGTCCACGTATCGTTGTTTGAACGAATCGTTAAAACTCGAGGAAATTATTTATTTCATTGTTTGTTGAAAAAAAGAAGAAGACAGACGCGAATTTACATATTCCACACATTTTTGTTATTTTGCATACGTTACGCATATATTTCCAGCACACTGTTTATACGAAATATTTCACGAGGAACTATGATATTATTGTTATTTCCAAGTTGGAATCGCGTCTATCAACATTCTGTGTGTAAAACCACGATGAGTGATATTTTTGAGAACGTAACGTGAAACAAAAAAAAAAAAAGTGGTGATTGCCAATATTTTTATAGTTCGGTTTGCCAATATTTTGTCGTTTACCATGATATGAATATAAATAAAATAAAATAATAGCAAAAAGTATTGATAAAAAAATATATTAAAAATCCTAATACAAAGTGTGTGGAAATATACGTGTAAAAATTTACTCTACTTTTTGAATATGCATATATTCAACTCTACTATTCGTGTATACTGTGGAGAAATTCAATGGATAAATTGGGACGTGTATACATTTATTGAAAAATATCGAAATAGAAATGTAGAAATGTATGGATTCTAGAGGGAGATGTAAAAAAAAAAAATATAGGAAAAACAAATAGAAATTGTAACGGTAATATTTATAAGTGAGACGAATCGAATTTTATCAAATTCTAAATTTTTTAATCGTATTTATTTAATTTAAAATTTTGTACGAACATCTGCAATTTATTAATGCACGGAATACATTACTTATCTCGAGCGATTATTTGAAGTTGTCGTCGAAATGTGGACTATATTTTACGCGTACATGTCGGAAATATTCACTTACAATCCAAGGTCTCTAACCTTGGAATTATTTGCGACCTCTATTTTCATATATATTTCAAGAACAAATTAAGATAAAAAGTTAAAACGCTTCAATTATTTTCTTATCACGCTTATACATTATTTATGCGTCTAAAAATTTTATGTTTCGACATGTAATTCGTGATGAGTAAGGCTCGAGGTTATTTGGAAATAACAATTTTTATTATCATAAAATGCTTTACAATTTACTTGCATTAAATTACAAAAAATTATTCAGATTAGATTAGATTTAGATTTTTTTTTAAAACAAATTTAATCACAATTATTTCTCCCTATTCTACAATCAACATGTTACTCGTGTAAATAATATCAAAATATGCACGAACAATTTTCAAAATTTGTCTCCCTTTATTTTTCCTTTTTATCACACGAATTTATTACTTTCTCGCAATTACATATTATAAAATGTTACGGTATAATTTTCAACAGCGTGATAATTTTCTTAAAAACAACAATCGCCCATCCAGATAACCTTCCTCCCAAAGTTTCTATTTTCGTGCAAAATTGGAACGCGGTTTGGCTAAAAAAAGCCTGTACACGAATTTCGATGGCACGCGAGGCGGAATTTGGAGGGAAAGCGAAGCGAAGGAAGAACGTAGCTGAGAAAAGATCGATAACGTGAATATAGAAATTCGTTGATACGACTTTTGTGAATCGCGGCTTTTCTTAATTCCTGCCCAATTTTGGCCATATTGTGTTCGATGTGACGTTTCGTGTGCTAAGCGTGAGGAAGCCGCTTCGAGTATCGAAATCTTTAACCATTGAGAATTTTTCTTTTCGTTTTTCTTTTAATATAAGGATTTAATGGAATTGATTTATAAATCAACTCTTAAACATTTTAGATTTATGAGAGTGTAATTTTGAGTGAATTTGAAGTAACGTTTAAAATTATATGTTTCGAAAATTAAGGATAAGAATAAATCTCGATTTCTTTGATTGTATTTGAGTACAGATTGTGAATATTAATCGAGGAATATTTTTTTATCGAAAGAAGATTGATACCTACTTACGAGTGAATGATGATACAATACAAGTAAGATGAATCATCATCACCAGTTTCGTTATAAAATCTTCTTAAGTTTCTGGTAGAGTGAGTTTTTCTGTTAAATTTTTTTCCTCGCATCTCGTCGCGTTTCCTATTAGATTCCGTGCAAGATAGATGTGTTAGATTAGAAAATGTCACGCGAAACCTTCGTTTATAATTATATCACGCGTAAAATGTTATATAGCCGAAGGTCGCCTCTTCTTCTATCTATTAATTATTAATTATGCACTCCTTATTTACACGATCCTCGTAGCTTAACGACACCATTGCTTGATTATCGCTTCAAGAACGTTCAACTTGTCTATGCAAGTGAACACCTACGTTCCATTTATATGTCCATAATAATAAACAACGGCAATTACGTCCGTGCAATTGAATTCTCTGATTCTTGTTCACAACTCTCGATGGAAAAAGACGAGTAGAAAAATGAATTTAAAGGCGTTCGTATCGGATCTTTTGTGAAGATAATGATATTCTAAAGATCATAAAATCTTGTTTTTCGAGACACGTTTTATGGTAACAGATGTTCTTCAATCAAAAATAAAAAGAAACGAAAGTGAGGTTAACTTTCGAATGAAGAGGAAGGAAAGATTAATTTTCAAATTAAGAAAGAAAAAATTCAAATTTTCAACGATTAAATTAAAGAAACGAGCCAAGTTTATTCGCGTTAAATGCGATTTTTATTTTAAACAAGTTATCGTCAAACGATTCAACTCTGTTTAAACGTGGAAAATTCTTACACGTCACGGGAAAAAAAGGAAAGAAATGTCTCACGAAAGTGGCCCACGACATGCTCATAAATTACGAATAAGTTAGGAGACAAGCTGTCTAGCTAAGGACACGCTATTTCGATCGTCTTCTATTTTATAATCTAATTCGATTCGCTTATATTTCATCGTGCAGTATAGTATTTCCTTGATGTCTCTATCAACGACAGAGCCATCTTTATACGGATCTTCTTCATATCTATTATTAAATCTTGTTAATTCTTAAATATAAATCTAACCTAAACAACGTACTATACTATAAAAAAAAAAAGTATAAAAAATTAAAAGTTCGAAAAATTAAAAGCAATGGACAATAGTGTGCATTTTGAGGAAGAAATTAACATTATTTTCAAAGATCTCTATTATGACCGATGGAAATGGAAAACATATTTTGAATTCAATTTTTTTCTTATCGTTTCGTAATTTCGAAAATTGCGTTTCCTTTTTCTTTTTTTTCTTAATAATTTAACGAGAATTTAGCATAACGCGAATTTGCTTTTAATTAACGCTTCTGGCAGCTGACAGAAGAGCTAAGAAGAGGAAAGAGTTGAGCATTCAGCGCGAAGATCAAAGAAGCGCTTCTTCTTCGGCAAAGACCCCGATCGATAAGTTAGATCACTGACAAGACAAGATCGTGACTTTTCAGACTTTTATTTCGCTTCGTAGTAATCTTTTCGAAAGTTCCTGTTATTAACTCAGGGCTTTGCGGAGATTTATATCTTTCAGAAAGACTATTTTCCCAATTATCGGAAATTTCAATATTAATGCATAATAGCAGCATCAAAATATTCGTATTTCCCTTCCTCGTAGTAGATCCACGACACAATGTTTCCATTTTTATGAGAAAAAGCCTTCGTTTTAAAAAAATTTACATTAAAACGCGAATATACGAATAACGATAATATTAACGCGATAAAATTAAATTTATTCGCGCATTAATATTCAATTTTCAATTTCATCATTCTTATTCGAAAAAAAATTCTTCGTTTAATAATAAACATCTGATAAACTCCATAAACATATCACGTTATTAATTATCGTTTGTTGTAACTTTCTAATCGACATCGACTCTCTCTCTCTCTCTCTCTCTCTCTCTCTCTCTCTCTCTAAATTCCCCGAAAATGTGTCTGAACGGGTTGGTTACCGTGCAACGTGAGCCAGGATTGGTCGAGTTTGCCGAGGGAAAAGGGATCAATACCGGGAGGAGGCTTTCGACACGGAGGCGTAGGCCGGCGTGTTCTTCACTCGACGAGAATCGGGACTCCCAGTCCTTGACCTTGTCGCCGACCTTGACCTTGACAACGCCCTTCAGCGGAAGCTCGGTTACACCGAGGAAACCTTGGAAAATAAGTTCTTTTTTTTTTTCGTCTTCTTTTTTTTCTTCTTTCTCTCTTCGAATTCTTTATCATATATGCTCTTTGACGAACTACTGATGATTTTTTTCATTTTTTTGCATCGCATCCGTGATGTTGATGATTTTTTTTTTTTTTTTTTTCCGTCGAATGGAATATTTCGAAAAGCAAACAATGATCGATTGATTTTGTAAAATTAATTCGATCATAATTCATCGAGCTTTTATTTCTTCTTTATTTGACGTCGATCGAGCGGACCAACGATCCCGGCGACAATGCTCGTTTTTGCGCAATTAAAATCATATGTTGCAACCTTGAGAGGCGCGTGCTACGCGAGGAACGTAATGAAATTTAACTGAGGTTGTTAAGGTCGATTCTATCGGCCTCATCGTTGCCGCTACCAGCTGCTGTCTATGCCCGTCTATATCGTTGCACACTTTTCCTACACGTTCCATTAATAAAAGAAATTTTTACAATTCGCCGGATTCTAAGATGTCAAGTTAAAAATAATTCCATCGTTTTAAATAGAAAAATTTCTGGGTATCAGAATATTGTCTCGAATTTCTTCGAAATTGTTCCATTTTATATATATTCGAATAATCTCGAATATTAAAGAATATTTCATTAGCAGGAAGGAGAAATTGAAATTTTGCCGGAAGTTACATTTGCGAATTTCAAATCAAATCGTGGATCATGCAATCTCGGAAGGAAATTCTCGTTAATATTTATTCATCATAATCGACTTGGTCTTTATATTTTTAATCGATCCGGTATCGCTCGAGAAAAAGAATGGAGAAACTGTAATCGGGATTTCTACATCGCGAAAAACTTATCATCTCCTCGAAACGTTCTTACATTTTTCGAGAAGAAGAATCCCTCCAGAGACTGTTCTCTATCAATTCCTCCATAGAGAGCGCGTGATAAATGCGTTTCGAAGCCGGCACGAGAATGCTTCACGTCACTCGTTTCGATCGCCACTCGAAACGTCTGCGAATTCAATACGGAGGAGCCAGCACCAGTAGCTTTATTTTCTAGTAGAAGCCGGTGAACGAGTCGAAACGGAATCGAGTCCAATACTTAACGTGTCACGTTAGTGCTGTTCGTGCTCGTGTCGAGGAACGATTCGAATTTATTTCGTGTCACGTGAATCTCGTCGTGATTTTTTATTCTTTTTTCTTTTTTTTTTTTTTTTTTTTTTTACTTATGGTGCATTTGAGGCTTCAAAGAGATTCGATTTCCAAAACGAATTTAATTGTGGGGAAATATTTGTGAGAGTTCCAAATTAAATATGGATTATTTATAATTACAAGAAGTACACAATTCAGCAGAGATTTATATATATATATATATTGAGTTATATATTTATTATAAAAATGTTTTATTTACACATCATTTATTATTTATAAATACAATCGTTTAATATAACTTTTCTTTTTAATTTTATTACGTAATTTTATTATCATTTCGTTTATTATATCTCGTTCGCTTTCGGATATATTAATAAAATGTTTCAGATAAAAATGTTGAATGATTTGGTGGGGCATGTAATGTGATAGCATTATTTTTTTCCTCGAGGAGAACACGTGAAGATCACACCGAAGATCAACTTTGCTTTTTTTTTTTTTTCTTTCTTTTTTTTTATTGGAATCGTATGTTTTTTTTTTTTTTTAACGTTAGCATACCTCGACATTTCCATTATAAAAAGAAAAGAAAAAGTATTCAATCACGTCATCGGTTGAAAAATTATTATAGTTCATAGAGAGATAAATTTAATATAATCTGCATCCATCGATCAATCGAAAAATACATAATTTAAGAAACATAATTTAACTTTTATCTACGCGAAACACACACGAAAACAAACAAAATATCAATATCAGAGATATATATACACATTAAACCTTGAACTGTTCAACTTTTATCTGAAAGATTTTTCGATACGGGAGAAAAACGGAGTGACGTAAATCAAAATGGCGATATCAGGAGATACTCTGTTTAACTTGCAAAACGTTAATAACGTTCTATCTATGGAAAATATTGCGGAGTAAAAATGTTTTCATCGAATCGATCGAATCGAACCGCGTTTTTTTTATTTAACAAGCCTCAACAAGTCGTCGACGTGATTAAAAAATCGGCTCAGATCGTCAGTTAACATTCCGATTGAGCTACTTGCTCCGTCATCGATCCCTGTGCACGAGTGTTTTCCAAATCAACAAGATTTTTTTTAATTCCCGTGATTCTCCCCCTCCACTTTATGAGATTTTTATTTTATCGAAGTGAAAATTCTTTTCATGAAAGAATCAAAGTCACATTCGGTGGATAATGAAAAAGTTACAAGAATCTTTTAGATAATACACAAATTTTTTTTTTTACAATATTTTAATCATCATTTTCCCGTGTTTGGATCCGCGAAATGATATTTTCTACACGTTCTTTTTCTATTATATTCTCTCGATTCCACCAACCTAATCTATATTTCCTCTGTAAATAGAGTAAATAGAGTAATCATTCGATCGCACACGATCGAACGCAGTCAATCTTTCCCAATGTCGCGTAACTCGCTGTACACCTGCAATAATCGCCCAAGTTTCCATATTTCTATGTCACGATTCGAAATCTCTTTTTACAATAAATTATAATAATAAAGTTGTGTTTCACAAATAGATCTCTGAAAAATGTATAATTATACTGTTGCTACTAAACTTTCTATACAATTTCTTGTTAAAACGTAAAATTAACAATCGTGATTCTAACTCATGAATGAAAAAAGATTAAGAATCTCTTTTCTTATATATTCTTATATATTCGAAACAAGCTCGTTAATTCAACCCTTTGAGATACGTTCGTGTCCATTACGTAGCTACTTCCGCTCCCTCTTTAAAATATTCAATCGTTTCGAGGAAAGAACGGAAATTTGTGTTCCAATTTATTCGAAACGCACAATTCATCCGGGTTCGAGACGATTTTGAATCGCAGATACGTACATATACATATATATATATATATATATATATATATATATATATATATATATATATATACGTATTCCTTGGAGAGACCCGTTGGCAGGAACTCGCAAACAGGCTGCGGATTCCTCCTATTCCTCGTGAGTGCCTCGGTGATGCTCGCTCGACACGCGACCTAGATAGACAGTGGAATACGAACGTTTAACATAAGTGGACAGATCGACGCCCTTGGCGTGAACAAGAGGAATGGCATTGTTTTCCGGCGGCGGTGCTGGAGGCGGAAGTGGGCCTCCACCGAACAAGGAGCCGGCTAGTCCGTCTCTGCCATCCAGACAACGGAGTCTCAAGGACCGCCTCAGGGAGGGTATCACTGGAAAGTTCAATTGGCAGTGAGTACGATGATCTAGTTATATTATCTTGTTTATTCCAGAAAATTTCGTCTTACGTGTGTAATGCGCGTATCGTATAATCCGTCGTTATTTTCGATTAAATACGGATACGGTATTATTTTTTTAATAGGTCGTAGAATAATTGGAAATTATTTGGTACGTTAAATTTTGTGATTACAACTGGTCGGGAAAATTCGGGCGAAACCGGTAGAATTCGGTATTCGAAGACCGATCGCGTCCGATTATTGCCGAACCGACCCGAAGTTACGCTCGTGCTCTCGAAGTCGAACGGGTATCGAGATCTCGACTTGTCCGAATTTTCAAGTTTGAATTCTCCGGAATATCCGACGTTTACACAATCCTAACGATCCGTGCTCGTTTAGGGGAAATGCTTATTCATGAACCGAATACCTGTGTAAACGTATTGTTGCATTTTCTTGGCGAGCAAACAACTGTTAAATATACTTAACCATATCCCCGATGCTATGCTCTTGTTTGGGAACAATTCTGGCCAATATGAGTACGGCATTAGGTTAATTACGTGCAGATAAGCGATAAAGTAAGGGGATCAAATATCGTTCTCGAAAGTCCTTTTGGTTCGTTTCCAAAAATTAATCGATATCATAACCTGACGAAATTCGTATAATTTGTATAATCGCCTTCAAGTCAATTAGGAAATCCTGATGTTATTGCCTTTTTATACAAAAATATGAAAGAAGAAAATATTTCTAATTACGCCCGGGAAATAGTAACGATGAAATAGATTTTATAATCGATTTTTATACACTTAGATTATAATAATAATTAAATATATAGAAATAATAATTACATGTTAAAATAATACAATCCTTAATAATAATATTATCTCGAAGAGTAACATTCTTCAAATTATAATACAATGGGAAGTAATATACGAACCGTCTTCGGGGAATTCAATATCGCCCGGCTTAATTATACGCGGTAATATTTCAAGCATTATCTTCGGGCCAGAATTTCTCAGTACAAAGTGTAATCTGTAGATGGCAGGCGTTGTTGATGTGGCCGGTTCTCAAGCAGTTTCCCTAGATATTCTGGTGTCTAGTTTGGTTTTGTAAAGGCACGCAAAACAATTGGTTATGAATTATCCTTTCTATAGGGTGTTTAAAAAAAAGAGTGTGAGTTAAAAATTTCTAATATTTATCAAAAATGAAAAAACTAATCGATATAAATTTTAAGAAAGATATAAAATTGATAAAATTGATGAAATTAAGATTTTATATTTTTTTTCCCTGCACAGAATGAAGATCACGATATGTAATTTTAAACATGAATTAATAATGTTTATTAACTAAAATAAAATAAAATACACAATTACACCGAAGTTAAGCTAACTTTCAAAATTGAATCGTGCACCTATCATGTTTTAAGTATTTACCGACTAAGGGTTAATTTACACGTTTACACGGAGTAACATAGTTGAATTACAATTCAGGTACGTACACTTTGGAATACATATGAGCCGATTAATAATTCACAATGCAAATGAAATTCAAATGGAAAGAAAACGTGTCGAACATATCTCGTGAGAATGGAAATCGAAAATTCCGTATTTCACTTTTTCTTTATCCATGATTTTTTTCTCGTACTTCACGTTTAACGTATTGCCAAGAAACTTAATTTGATGTCTACATGTTCGTAAATATCATTATCAAAGTTAACCTAACCTATTACGCGATGTTCAAGAATATCACGTGACTCGCTTTTATTTGACGAAAGAAAAGAAAGAAAGGTGATTCCTTAGCTATAGGTTGCTTTTTAAATTAGCAACCGTTCACGAATCACGAGAAAAAAAAATCCTTTCGCGAATAATATACGAGCACGGTTTGGGTTTTTCGCGTCGACACGCTAATTAGTCGGCGGTTCATCGATTTGTCATTAGCATCATCGGCGATTCCAGTGGCGTTCTCGTATTCTTCCTCGTCTAACTCGATCTATTAAGTTATGACGCGATATAACGAGGAATTTATCCTCATTGGGAAAAGATTGATCGGCTAATCGTAAATTGAGATTCCCTTTGTTCGATCGTTACATGCCAATTATATTGCTCAGCGTTTTCGCATAATTGCTCACTTTTTTCTTTTTTATCAACAAACATTAGCAAGCCATCGCTATCGGATTAAGTAATTTTAATTATATAAGGCTCGTGAGCACAAAATAGGCTAATATCCACTTAGCAAAAATTAGATGTCGTATGCACGGACATGAATGGATATCGAAACTCACGTGTCATTTTAACTCTCCGCTTTATTGTAAACAAACTCAAACAATTTCAAAACTCAAACAAACTCAACAAGAGAATTTTTTTCCCACCAAAACATCAACGATCCAAATCCTTCTTCTCTCCTTAATTAAGATATCACGTTTTAATCCACTCACTCGTCTCAGTGTATATCGAACAAGTTTACGAGCTTCAAATTACGCGTTTCACTAGTTAACTCTAACGTTAATTGCGACGATCGAGTCGGCCCAAATTTGACCGCCCTATCATTACGATTAATCGATTCCAACAATCGCGGATGGGGCGGATCGATCGATACCCACGTCTCAGGGGGCCGATTCATTGCCACAGCTCTTTTTTTTTTTTTCTTTTCTTTTTTCTTTTTTTTTTACAATCTTTTCCATAAAGTGAAAGAGAAAGTTATTTAAACAGCCGTCACCTATATACCAGTTATTGACCCAAACCCGTTCCTTCGCACGACCCTGACTCACCACTCCGCAACACGGTGGGGTAAATCGGGCCAGTTTCATCGCGTTCGTAAATCATCTATTTTGCTCCGACTTTTGCCCGTCCTTTTCCTCTCCTTTCGTTAATTCTCGCGATGATAATTTACGTTTCGAAAGTTTGGCGAAGGCTCGAAATTTGTTACGATGCATCTTTGTGGAATGGGTGTAGAAAGGGCGCGGTTAGGGAATTTTGATCGGTGAAAGTTCGAGAAAGGCTCGGATAGAAAAGTTCGTGTCGAGTAGAATGGAAGTGGAATGGAGATCGAGGTCAATAAGAGTTTTAACTAATATATTTGTAAAGTCCAAAGTAAAAAAGTAAAAAACTGATCCAAAGTTGTATCTAAAAAGATCTAAAGATTTAAAATCGTGTTTCTATCCTTTATAATTTTTTTCGTCGAAACGTTGTTCTTGAAAGAGTTGGAGGAAAGGCTAAGATCTAAAAATAATCCCGAAAGGATCGATCGAAGACGCGCACGCTTAGCTACATCCTCTTTGTTCTCTTGGATCCGTTTCGAATGAGAAATAGGGCCTGGATCCCTTGGTGGGATCTACGTGGATGATCAAGGCCACGCACAGTATCGAACACCGAACGAAGCGTGGGAGGGAAAGAGAGAGAGAGAGAGAGATTGTAGCTTCTCTGTGTCTCTCTATTCTGGTCTCCGCGAAAACAAAGGAACCATCCTTCCCATTGTACAAGGGTTGCATGCATGCATCGTGTTCGTGCGCCTGTTCATCAGATACCCACAATTTCTATAGATCACGTTACGTTTCAGCAGATTGTTTCAGCTACGAAAATTGGCGCGCGATAAAAAGGAGTAATGGCTTCCAGATCCTGCAGATTCTTTATTTATAAATTTATACAAAGTGTGTTATATCTCGACAGCGTTTAATCTCACGTGTCTTGTAAAGTTTCTTTTAAAGATTCTTTTCGACGGCTCTCGTAAATTAGGGTCGAAATATAATAGTCGCCCCGAGCTAATCGGGTCAACGGATCGTGTCCACTTCTTCTTCCCCCCTCCCCCAGAGAGTAAATATTATTAATTTATATTTGGACGGATAAAAACTGTTTCATCTTTCTCGTTTTCGAAGCACGGTTAAAATAGCAACAGGCCTCTTCTAAAATTTTCGCACCCCATTAACAACCTCTCGTCGTTTTTCCGATTTTACATTATTAAAAAATATAATTATAAACAGCTAAAAATTTTCAAGTCGAGGTCGTTCCCAAAATATCGATCCTCTCGAAAAAAAATTCTCTAGGATATACTTGCCGATCATCCCAACACCCGTGTATATTCCATTATAATCACGTATAATCGAAAACGAGAGACGAGAAACTGCAACCCCTTGCGACGAGGGGAGGGGGACAAAGTGGGCGAAAACTGGGCCATCGGATAATTATTCCCCGGTAAACGGCCCGTCCCTCATTTCGATCCCGCTCGACTCGACTCGACGCGTCATTTCGGATCTATTACCACTTCGTCGAGTTTTCCTTCCTCTCCTCTGTAGAAAGCGGAAACCGGTGGCCGTCACCTTCGCCCCTCGAACTGACGTCGATTCTCCTTCCTCTCTCTCTCTCTCTCTCTCTCTCTCTCTCTCTCTCTCTCTCTCTCTCTCTCTCTCTCTCTCTCTTTTTCTCCGTGTCTGTCCGCGTTCCTCCTCTCTCGTGTGACACAATTCGAGAAACTGGAGACCAACGAGGTGCACGTGCACCTAGCTAGGTCTTGTGTATGTATGTATGTATATGCGGTTGTTAGTCGCTCCATATTCTGCGCAGTCGATGTATCGATAGCAGGGTGGAGAAGGCTGGCCCTCCCCAGGAGGTCGAAACCTGTCGAGATCAATACCTACAAGCCACGCTCGACCGACGGAAAATTAACTGGTTTTCCATCTAACGGCGAAATTTCACGCTGTTGAACGGGTATAATCGGGTTTTCGAAAGATGGCTCGGATCTTTGTTTCGATATTCGTTGGTATTTTAAATAATCGAAGCATGCGTGTTGTTGTAGGGATATCGGAGGGGATATGATGTAGGTGAATGTCGTTGGAAAATCTATTTTAGCAATTATACGATGGGGTTGCGACGTGTTTATTAAATTATCGTAATCGGGTTTTGTTTGGAAAAATTGTGAAGGAAGGGAGAAAGTGTTGTATTTCGAAGCCAATCCGTAGACTTGTAAATAGTTATATTCTCGTTTTGTAAAAATATAATTTTTACGTAGTTGTTGTTTCGTTCGAAAAGGTTTCGCGTTTATTTTTCCAACGTTTCTTCGAAATGAACCACGTTTCGCTTTCTTATTTGCCTCGATTGTATTTTCACTGTGATTTTCATTAGATCGACTTGTTCACGGGATGAATATATATTTTCGCAGAAGGTATCGCAATGAGATGTTAGATTAGGAAGGAGATAATAATAAATTGTGCTCGAATTGTGTTTCCAGTAGGAATTTCTTTAAGCTAGGCTAGCATCGATTACCAGGAAATTATTAATTATTGCCTGGTGAAATTTAAATTTCTAAGATTCGTACATTGTAAAATTGTTTGTAGAAAAACATCGTTAAAAGGCATCTAAAAATATTTAATAAATAAAGTGAGACGACAACAATTTTCATCAGAAAAAGTTTCACATAATAATAATTACTGCTCAGGCATCGTCAAAGTTGAATATAATCATGATGCACAATATTATACATATAATTTAAACTTGACTCAACCTTAAGTTAACTTCAAGATTTAACTCGTCCCAAAAACTCGACTTCAAATTCTTCCCTTTCCTTCGCTTTTAATATTCTTCCTTTTCTTTATTCTTTCTTATTTTCCTCTCCTCCTTTTCACTCTTATAACAAAGTCCAAGGCAAAGTCAAGAGTGGATATATCGTGTAAACAGTTTCAATCTCTCGTTTCGTCCCGAATTTTGTCGAATCGAACGAAGCCCTCTTTGCAAATTTCCACGATCCTTGTCGATCCCTCGTTCTCTTTGTCCCAAAATCCTTGGAGAGGTTTGGGAGAAAAGTCGAATGATTCGCACACACCAGTTAGCAACGATGAAAACGGAAGGATCGGAGGAGGAAGATGCAGTTTTTGAAGATGGAACGGACGAGCAGATCCAACTTTCTTGATTAAATTATCGGAAGCACGTTTCTTGGTTGCCTCGAGGCGAGGGATCGATCGATTTACTCGAGCTCGAAACCTTCTTGGACTCTCTGCTGCTTTGGTAACGTCGCTTCTTCCTCTTCTAAGTAACTAACTAGGAAGTTGAGGTTTCGTGCACACTTGGACGAGGTTGATTGTTGCACGGCTGTTAAACGTGGCTTGTTTGAAAACAGTTTGTAGACACGTTTGTTGTCGCTCGCTTCCGTGAAAGTTTGTGAAATTTTAAAATCCGTATTGGTTCCTTTGTTTTTTAGAGTCCTTTTCTAATTTAACCCGCGTGAAAGAAAGTAACAATTACAAAGACGCGTTAAATAAATTTAAATTTCTCCTGACAGAATTTCATCGTAAACTTATTATTAAAAATTTATTTCTCTCTCTTTCTCTCTCTCTCTCTCTCCTTAAAAATATTTCTTTACCATACATTTTGAAATTTCCCCAAACAATCGGTCATTATTCCAATCTTCTCAATCGATTCAGAATTCGCTCTCTCTCTCTCTCTCTCTCTCTCTCTCTCTCTCTCTCTCTCTCTCTCTCTCTCTCTCTCTTAAAAATAAACAAAATGCAATCCTTCATCTAATTCCCCCCTCCTCGACGAGTTCAGTTTTGATTTTCTCTCGAACGATCAAAGCTCGAACCGGATAAATAAAGATGGATTCGAGTCGAGGGGAAATTTCGAGTCTGTCTCCGTTTGAAAAGCGTCTCGGAGCGAGGTCATCGGGCAAATAGGTCGAGTAGTAGACGTGGCGGATGCTTGGTCGCGGCGCTTAAGGATGCAGATTGCGCGACGACTGCCGCCGCGTCCTCCACCAGCTCGAGCTCTGCTCGAGTGCTCGTTTATGAATTATGCGCGCTCCTCAACGCCCTCCCCGTTTAATTAATCAAACGGCCCTTGCTCAATGGATAAACGTGTTTTGCCACAATCGTTAGATTTTTACATTATTATTAATATTTTTCAATTATAGTGGAACAATCGTTAGATTTTTAGATTGGATTATTATTAAGACGTTTCCAGGTAAATAATAGGTAAATGATAATAGGAAAAAATTTCCAAAGAACGAAGGAAAAGTAAAATAATAAGTTTTAATAAGATCGACCAGGAGCTATATTCAGTGATGAAATTTTTTTTTATGAATTATGCGCGATTCTCAGCGCCCTATTTCTCTCGTTTAATTAATCAAACGACCCTTGCTCAATGGATAAACGTGTTTCGCCACAATCGTTAGATGTTTAGGCTGGATTATTATTAAGATGTTTCCAGTAAATAATAATAGGAAAAATGTTTCAAAGAACGAAGGCAACGAAGGAAAAGTAAAAATAATAAGTTTTACGATCGACCAGGAAGTTATCGTAAAATATGTATCTTTAGCGATGAAAGTTTTTTTCTCAGCACCTTATTCTCCCCTTTAATTAATCAAACGGCCCTTGCTCAATGGATAAACGTGTTTTGCCACGTATATACAACAATAATTGTCAATTATTATTAATATTTTTCAATTATCCAGTGACTAATAATAGTAGATAGGGAAAAATCTTTCAAGAGACGAAGGAAAAATAAAATAATAAGTTTTACCAGGAAGTTATCGTAAAGTATGTATCTTTAGCGATTTTTCTTTTGCGCTTATTTATCATTAACCTTTACGCTGTTATTGTTTTTTTTTTTTTTTCGAGGGAAAAACAATGATGCGTCAGAGGCGTAGGTTATTTTAATAACGTTGTTGCGAGAAGATTATTCTATATTAGGATAATTATTATTGAACTTGGATACATAGTTTTTTTGCGTTATATTCGCGAGGCAGATTTTTTTTCTGACCATCGAATACAAAAACGAATATCACGTGATTCGAGATTTTCGTTCGATGATTAAGAGAGGAGATGAATGTACGAGAGAAACGATGGAATTGAAGTTAATTCATCGTTCAAAATATAATTGATTATTTAAGATTATTCTTAATAACCAATTAACTCAAACCAACTTTATTCGATTATATTAATTCAATTAGCTACATTTTCAATCATTTCTTGTCAATACCCTGTCCCACTGAATAAGAAACAAGAACGAAACCTATCACCACCATCTTTTACAAATATATTATTATATTTTTATAATCTCAAAAAAAAAAAAAAGAAAAGAAAAGAGAAATTTGACAAGTTGAAGAACGGAAGCAAGAAATCGCAGCACTCAGCAATGACAATATCCCCCCTCCATGATGACAAAATAGTCTCTTTCCACGGGAGAATTGAGAAGAAAAGAATGGAAAGAAGAAAAGAAGGAGGCTCTTAACCAACGCCGCGTTCACTTTCAACGTCTGACACGTTTCCACGTGTACAGAGAGAAATAAATCCGGACGAGGCAGGCAACTCAACGGCATTCAATGTCAAGATTTTTCAGGAGGCCGTGTCCATGTCTTCTCTTTCTGCGGACCCAGAAAGTGATTTGGGTCAATGACGAGCCGGGGCAATCTCTTCCCGTCTGCTCCCTTTGATCCTCCTCCTCCTCCTCTTCCTCCCGCTTCTTCCTGTGTTTATGTCGTCGTGAAAAAGCGTCCCGCGTGTATCATCGAATCATCACCGGATTTAATTATAGAACGTGACGGGTTGAAAAAACTCGTTCCCTTCTCGTGCATTCAGCGATCCGTCAACGTGATTGAACAGCAAAGGGTGGCGTTCAATCGCGAGGGCGATATCCGCCGCAAAATCATTCCCTCTAAGTGCTTATTATTTATCGCTGAAATTTTATATGTTCGAAGATCGAACCTCTGCTTCTTTCTTTCTTCTTCTTTTTTTTAATGCACTCGCCGATTGCGAATATTTTTATTCGTTCACGCGATCGTAACGAATGAAGCTTTTGTTCGTCGAACGAGTTGACGTCGAACGATTTTCTGAACGAATGTGTTTTTGAATAGATAGATTTGAAACAGATGGAATAGTTTTGAAATTAGATCGGTAGTGTGGATTGGGATCATCGAAGAGTCTACTGGTAGATTTGGTTTAAAATGGTACAGGATTTTTTCGAATCGATTAAGTAACTATTTCGACAGTTTATCATCGACTTGTCTGTCGAAATGATAAAAAAATATGTTGACTTACGAAGAGTCTGATAGATTTAGTATTAAAATCGTACAGTCATTCATACATAAAGTGTTAACCAGAAATTAATCGGCGTAAGTGAGTTAAAAAAATTCAAAATCTCTTTAAACTTTTAACGAACGATCGAGTAACTGTCTCGATAGTTTTAATACCTCGACTTGTCCATTGAAACGATGACTTACGCAGACTTATCTGGAAGAATTATCCGTATTAAAGAATTATAAAATATTTCACTGAACGAGAGATTTTAAGCAGGAAGAACCGGAGAAATAATATAATACAATTTTTCCATCTTTCCATCTTAAAAAAAAAAAGATGTACGCAAAAATTTTTCTCTCGTACACGACTGAACTCGAATCATTGACCGTTTTTTAATTTTTCCATCTTTCCATCTTAAAAAAAAAAAAAAGATGTACGCAAAAAATTTTCTCTCGTACACGACTGAACTCGAATCATATATCATTGACCGTTTTCCTCGGATCGAATTCCACGCGTGCCGATCCCTGCCGTTACGTAAAAACAGAGCTCGAATTTTTTAAGGGGTTTACGATCGGGATTACGCGCGTTGGACAGAGAAAGAGAGAGAGGGAGAGAAGCAGAGAGTTTAAACTAGTTTAATGCGTCCAATTAATCTAATCGCGGCCGATCATTATTCGTCCCCGCACGAAACGCGTTGCGCAACCAATCCGCTGCTCGATCGAAGTCTCGAACGGGACTTTGTTAATTCTCTGTGTAAACACGGAGTGGAGCTACTGTGGATAGACACGCGTCGTGTTTATCATTTTGCGAATCGAGGCGTCGCGTGAATTAACGGCGAACACGATTTTGGAACAGGGGATTGAATTTCGTTTGAATTTGGAAAAGAAAAAAGATAGATTCCGTTAGATTCGATATGGGACGTTTTTTAGGTCGTTCTACGAATTTCTACGAAATAGAATCGGTGACCGTTCTATTCGAACGGTTTAAAATCGAGGGCGTTGGTGTTCCTTGTTTTCCTTCCTTCTTTCTTAAGTTCTTTCTAAGATCAAGTTGAATGTTAAGGGAATAGAGAAACGTGTACAAAGGCGTTGCATTTTTGTGCAGAAATTAGAATTAGAATTTTTCTATGCGATTGTAATCGCGAATGATTATGTTTGATCGTGTTTGATTTAGGTTAAGTTTGGAATCGAAGAAAAATTAACTTTTCGGAAACAAAATTGTGAAATATGTGGCAATATGTGATCGCTGTAAATGTAGCCGATAAGCGAAAAAGGTTGGTAGAAACGACAATAAAACGGTCGTTGAAACCATGTAACTTACTTCATTACACCTGTATCCTCTACGCACGTAACACGTTATTTCTTATCGTTGCGTTTTTTATGATTCGCGTTATCTCCAAGTGGGAAAGAGAGAATAAAAAGAAAAAGAAAAAAACGAAAAAAAGAACGGAGAAACGGGGTCGTTGATTCCTGGCTGCGTTTTTACGACTCTCTGTTTACGATCTTATTACGTAGACCGGGGATTTAGTGCACGAGTCACGTTCGTTTAGAAATCTCGTGTTTGATGTTCAACTCTCTTTTTCCACCAGAATTTTTCAGTATCTTTTGATCCAACGTCTCTCTTTGAAAAGTTTCTTCCAGAGATGGAAGAGATGTTGCGATTTAACGAATGCTTGGGGAGGGAAGAGAAAAAAAAAAAACTGAAAAATCTACAAACAATCGATAAACAATTATTACAACAGAAGAAGCCACGTGTCTTAGATTTAAAACACGCTAGACGCTCCTTCTCAACCTTCTTCACGCAAATGTGTAATATTCGTTCCTTCTTTTTCACTACTACTTTGAATAGAATAATTTACGAAGAAGAATATTAATCACGATAAGGATCACGAAGAAGTACACACGGTTCGGTTCGAGAGCGACAGTTTCTCGTGGGAAACAAAAAATAATTACAATCTTACTCCGGGAAAAGACGAGAAAAAAGAATCGCTCTTGTCACTTACAATGTACGTGTCATAACATATCTTTCCCCGGGCGACACGAAACTTTTAACGTTCGAAAAACCTTGATTTCGTTTGTTGCCGGTGTGGAAAAAGGCGCGTTTCGACGACTTCTCTCTTCCCCCCCTCCCCCTCCCTCCGCCTGGAAGGTCGATGAACAAAGGGCAACAGAAATTCTCAAGCGTTTGATCGCGATCGATGAAAGGATCGTGTAAAAATGTCGCCCTTGTATCGCGAGTAATATAATATAAGCAGAAGGACGGTGCGCGCGCCGCGCGTGTGTGTGTGTGTGTGTGTACGGGATACGCCCAACGATGTTTTGAAATTTAACAACGAGAGAAAAGACGGGGAATAGGGGGAGGGGGGGCAAACTATCTCGCGTGGATCCTTGAACCGAATCCTCGAGCGGTTACCGGTCGTTACCTCCGAGCCTCCTTGATAAGGTCGGCGGCCTTCGTGTCCGATCGTTCATCTTCGTAGTAGCTTCGTGACTCGTGGTATACATTGTGGAAAAATAAAGACACGGTTGTTTGGACAAGTGTGTATGAGGAGGAGGAATAAGGGGGAGTCGCGAAAGGAATGGCGCTCGTTAATCTTTTTTTTTCCCTTCTCGCGTTTACGTGGCGCAAGGGCGATATCGTGTATCGTAATCGCTGGTTTAATTTTTAATTCGCGTTTGGATTGCATCTGGGAATTAATTCATCTGGGGGAGGTGGTTTTTAAGAAAAGGATTGAAGGAAGTTTCGTGAGATTTGATTTTAATCTTAATTATGGAAATTAATCGATGGTACGAAATTTGTATTTTTAATTCTAACGTTGAGGTTAGGTTATCGTGGAAAGTTTTTAATACAGATTGAAAAGTTTCGTGAGATTAAATTTGGATTAATAGGGAATTAATCGATTATGAAATTTATATTTTTAATTCTAATGTTAACGCTAAGTTATCAGGAAAAGTTTTTAAAAGAGATTGAAAAGTTTCGTGAGATTGAATTTGGATTAATAGGGAATTAATCGATTATGAAATTTATATTTCAATTTTTAATTCTAACGTTGAGGTTAGGTTATCATGGGAAGTTTTTAAAAGAAAAATTTCGTGGGATTAAATTTGGATTAACAGGGAATTAAGCTTCGTGAAATTTATATTTCAATTTTAATTCTAACATGATAGGTTAGAATTAATTGTGGAGTTTTTAAAGGTTTGAAATTTAATGTTTGTGCTAGAGATTAAATTATAGTTTCGTTTCAATTTTAATTTTAACGTTGATGTTGAGCTATCTAAGAATTAATTCATGGTGTGAAGTTTTTAAAAAGATTGAAAAGTCTCGTAAGATTTAAATTCTAAACCTTTGTATTAGAAATTAAATTATACTTTCGTACAATTATTAAAAATTCTTTGTTTCAGGTAAACACGATTGCTTGAACGATGATGTATTTACATTCGCGTGTTATAATACGCGAGGATCTATGCTGTGATCAAACGAACGCGTGATTTCTTCAAGTTTTTGTGCCCTCAAGTGAAAACTTTATCTCGAAAAAAGAAACTGAAGTAGGAAACGATATTCATCAAACGATATTTCACACGCTTATTTTAAATAAACGAGCTCGTAAGGAATGACAACGTCGTGAATCAGTTAATCTTCTGGAAAATCTCTCCTTGGCCTTGTTCGATCCCACCACTGTCTGAATTCCGGTATTTGATTGGAACGTGTTTATTATTCGATCGATGAAAAATCGAGATAGAGAGAGAGAAAGAGAGAGAGAAAGAGACAGAGGAAAAAGCTAGGAACATTTCGGTGTCATTAATTGAACGATGGCAGTTAACTTGTTACATAAATTTCCAAGTTACGCAATTTGACTCATCTCTACGTGTTTCTTTAATAACAAAATTACCCTCGTCCACTTCGTTATTGTACGCGATTTTCTTCAACTTTGTGGTTAATTTTGCTCCATCGTGTTCCTTCTTTTCCTCTTTCGAATCAGGAAGAAAGTTTTTTAAATTTGTGTGTTCTATAAAAAAGTGGCAATTAATTTATGACAAATTTTATCAATACAGAAGAAAATTCTACCAATTTTTCTATAAAGACTTTTCTTAAATTCCAGAAAATTTTCATCGAGAATGAAACAATACAGCTTTTATTTATAAAAGAATCAAAATTCGAAAACAAATTTAATTTTCTTTTACTCGAAAAAATTTCTGCGGATCTATAAATTCCTCGCATAGATATTCCTCTGATGAACAAAATTCAAAGTTTCCACTCTGGAGTTAAGAAAAAAATTCCAATATCACAGCGAAAGAATTTTCGAAGATCGCCAGTATCCCACGCGCCACCAGAGACTCGAGAATCGCGTCCATTGACGGGCATAGAAAGGCGTTGCGCGTCGCGTGACACGCAACCCGCACGCATCCGTGACAAAAGTCGCGTGGGCACGCGGCGAAAGTGTCTTAACGCGTGTGAAACATGCCAAGGTCGGGAATTGGCTCGACTCCCGCTTCTTCCGCCGGATGTTTGAGACGCAAATCCTTCAGAAAATTTCTTCATATTTCGATTCAATTGCCCGATAATTCGGTTATATAGAATTTCGAGTAATATTCCCTATTTGAATTATTCAAGTGCACAAACGAGTGGTTAAAAATAGAAGTTGAAAGTTACTTGTCAAACCATTTTATGTATTCTATAATACGTCTGATTCTTCGATGCATAGATCGATATAAATAATAATCTTGATATTCACAATTGAATAATTCGTATATTAAAATATTTTTGACGAATATAATTCTAAATAGAGATTACGTACCTTTCGTTCGCAATTTCATAATCAACAAAATAAACAAGCTTGTCCACACGTGTCACTTCAATATCGATCGTATTCAATGAACAGTTCTTAATTAGACGCTAATAGTTTCTGTCATCCAAGAGTTGGATTAAAGTTACGATTAGACATGGAGATCAAGGTGTTGCGGTCTTGATCTACCAACTTCGCAGAGAGAGAGAGAGAGATAGAGAAAAAGAAGAAACTGGAAGACGTTTCGAATTTAATCGAACGAATCTCCTTTCACGAAGAAGGCGAGCAAAGTTTCGATTACAAGCGTTTAGACAAGCGGAAAACTCATGGAAGATGCGTTTCATTATCGAGCCATTAATCGCGAGACATTCTTTAAAAGTCGACCTCGTTTCACTTTCCTCCATGTTTTTCATTTTTCCCCCCAAGACTTTACTTTACTTTACGATGTATCTAATCATTGAAAGTGGAAGTTCTTACGAGTTTCTTCCTCTTCTTTATTTCATTTCGTCTAAATATCTCTACCTTTTATCGCGTTCAGAGTCATAATTCTGGTACGAAAGGTATCGATAACCTCTTGATAATTGAAAGGATAAATTATCATCAAGTTATTGAAAAGAAAATAACGAGAAACTAACGAGAGACTTCTTTTTAAATAATTTTTATAATAATTTTTTTTGCTTATTCCTTTAAAACATAAGTTCACAATACGAGAATATACTTTCCGCCATCTCGTTAAATAATATCGAGCTAACCTAACCTCCTAACCTCTCATTTTTCTCTCGATTTCAAAAAATCCGTTTACTTTAATCTTGAAAAAAAAAAAAATAAACCGAGGCAATGATTCATTGGGACGGGAATTGAATGGTAATCGGGAAACCGCAAGTTCATCTCTTCTGTTCTAGAAAACAATATTACGATTCAGTTGGTCGCGTGTCTCTTCGATCGGCCATGTTTCTCTTCGGCCATTATTCGAACAGAGGCAACGCTAGTAGTTTCCACTGCAACCGGAGTGGATCATCGGTGTCGTTTATAAGGTAGCCGGTTCCTCCACTGTGCATACCACGCACAGTGGTTATGCAAAACAAACGCGTGCACGAGGCTTAATCGATTAGACAGTCGCACGACTCCGCCGACTTCGAGAATAGCAACAAGCTTTATCCGACGATGACGCACTTCGATATTTTTCTTTTTCCTATTTAAATTCGCCCGATGGAATTGACGTTCTCCGCGATCTATATTCAGACATACTCTTTTAAAAATTGTTGATCGTCGACAGATCTGGATCGGGATCGTTTTTAAAGTAGAGTTTTATTTGTTTCATTAGGAATTAGAATTTTTTTTTTTTTTGAAATAATGTTTTTACTCCTCGAGTTCGAGAATATGAAACTTTTCAAAGGGCCTGTTATTATTATTAAATTTCTCTTTCTTGAAGTTTGTTGTTATTCATTACGTTATGTTTCTTTCGTAATAATGTCTTTTTATTGTATGGGATAATTAGCATCAATTATATTAAAATTAGGAAGATGTGATTATTAGAAGATGTGATTTAGTGATTATTAATATATTTGGTGTTTTAATTTTGAGATGTAATAAGTCAATTATCGCTATAACTCTTTTAAAATTAAGATTATTAAGAAGTTATTTAATAATAATTCCTGCATGGATTAAGAACATCAGGATTATTTTTTTTAGTTAATACAATTTATAGACAGGCAAATACCTTCGGTTTATTTAATATGATTATGTATTATTTAGCGAGCGAAAAAATTATAAGATGCAAATCTAAATTGGATCGCATAAACTCGACGGTGATAAAAAATCTTAAATAACATTTATTTTCGTTTACTTTGATACATATTGCATTAAATCATACTCTTCTCGTGTTCTTTTCGAGAAAAAAAAAAGTACGATTGCTCATTTAAAAAGAGATCATTTGATCGATCTTTATTCTCGACGAGATAAAAGTAATTTTAACTTTCTTTTTTTTTTTTTCTACGCTTCTTTATTAACGCTCTGTCTTTTTATTCTCGTTCCATCTGCTTGTCGCTTTGCCTTTATGCTTCCGGTCGTAAAAGAATAACCGGGCAAGATGGCCGAAAGAGGGAATAAACCCTGCGATCCGGTATCTCCATCCGATTTACCGTGTCACGAGGAGAATGGTGCTCTAGATGGTTTTACGAGCCCGATAGCTTTATGATTCTATAGCTATATCATTCTTCTCCCATCTCTATAGAGATACCTTATATAGAGAATCGAATGGGTTTTTGAGTAAAGGAATTATAGGTTTATACAGACTCTATATATAGCAAATTTAATTGTGTCTTTAATCTATACTTTTTGAATAATTATTCTCTTTTAATAATAATAACTTTTTTTTAATAATAATACTCTACTTTGTATCATTCTCGTTTTTGGTAAAGGAATTATAAGTTTATAAACTCTATATGTAGCAAATTTAATCGTGTCTTTAATCTATACTTTTTCAATAATTATTCTGTTTTAATATTTTTTAACTTTACGACATCATTCGTGTATTCTTTTCTCGTATCTCTAGATAGAGAATCGAATGGGTTTTTCACTAAAGAAATTATAAGTTTATAGATTTTATATATAATAAATTTAATTGTGCTTTTAATCTATATTTTTCTAATAATTATTCCCTTTTAATAATAATAACTTTTTTAATAATAACACTCTACTTTGTATCATTCGTGTATTCTTCTCGTATCTCTTGTGGATTAATACACCTTTTATTTGTGAAAGGGTCAAAATTTCCACAAATTTAATTTTCTTTCACTCCAAAAAATTAGATACTTTACATGGAGAATCGAATGGGTTTTTCAATAAAGAAATATTTATAATAAATTTATAGACTCTATATATATATATATAATAAATTTAATTGTGTTCTTTAATCTGTCAAATAGGTTTACTTTATTTTCAACAATTCTCATTTCTTCCCTCCTTATTCTCAAATATTTCTCAAGTGTTGAGAGTCGACACAATGATTCTAGCCGAATTGCACAAAAATATATTATTTCGAGTTAAAAGTCACAAAGATCGTGAAATTGATTGTTTTCCTCGATTTTTGAGTAATTCGAAATTCCCCGATCCTGTTTAATTCCACGAGAACCATCGAAACTGGAGGATCTGGAGACGTTGAAGAACGAAGTACCGGTTCGTGAATGAAAATAGAAAAATCCTGGCCGAGCATTAGCGACGACCGTGAGGAATATAGGTCAGTGGCATATTATGTCGTACATAAATTTGCATAACGTTGCCTCGTGGAACCAGAGTCCACGATTTATTTTCTTGCCTCGTACGAACTCGTTACTGTCATTTTCTCTTTCTCTCTCTCTTTCTCTCTCTCTATATATATATACACATAAAAATACATATTTTATTCTTCTCCTCTTTGTTATTTTTTGCAATTGAACGAATCGAGCTCGAATCCCCTTTCTTCTTCGACACGACGGTTAGATCGAACGGGAGAGGAGAGAAAATTTTTGCATTCGACGGTTATGCATACGGAAGTGGATGAGATGAACCGAGTATTTAAGTCAAGATCGAGGTTTCATTCGGGTCGAGTGGTGAACCTGACATCGATTCGAGGGAAAGTGCGCTGCGAACTCGTTCGAGGGGAGGAAAAAAGGAATTCGTAGTTCAGAATCGGGAGAAGATTAAATAATAATAATAATAATTTTCGAGAGCGAGATCTCTTTTCAATATAGATTTAGATCTATATTTTTTATCGTTTTCGATTCGAGTCGTGTGAAAAAAGTGTCGTCGATGGATGGAAAGATGAAAAAAAAAAAAAAAAAAAAAGAGGAAGCACTCGATTAATAAATTGTTGGAAATGGCGAGAATATCGCGAAGATTAGGAAAATAGGCGGGTATCGAATAATTGGCTAATAATGGGGGAAGGGGGTTCAAAAAACGTCCGGTGAATTACGTTGTAGTTGGCGACTGGCACGTTTTCCGCGAATTAGCACGATAACACTTGACATCCGCATGGATGGCTCGGGAAAACAGTCGTCACGTGGACGAGCACGCCGCGTAATTTGTAGACAACACGAGGCTTGTCTCGAAAAGAACGAACACAATTGGAAGGGTTCTTGATCGAGAATCGATTCGATTTCTTTCTTTTTTTTCTCTCGTTTTTCTTTCACAACAGAAAAATAAATATACCGTGACAATGATTATTCCCCCCCAGAACAAATATTTATTCTCATTGATTTTTCCTCCAATCTAATTTCTCTTCTTCTTCTTCTTTTTTTTAATTGGATTACTCCTTATTAAATTCTTTCGCGTTTAATCTCATTGATCGATATTAGATTAGAATTATTTCTCTGTTTCTTTCTGAAAACGTTATTTGAACTGTATAATATAAATATTATATTTATTTTATATACAGTGTAATGTTATTTATATTATACTATATTTCTTCGAATTTATGCTTTGGAAGAGCGAAGGTTCGTAGAATGATCCGTCTACCCGTATTAATCTGTCTCCTCTCGTTATCGGCCTTTTGTACAAAGACTAACTGGAACGATATCAAGGATGACGTTGCTCCTCGGCGTTAATTACGCCTTAATTGAGAGAGTCGGTGACGGCAAGAAAACATTCGATAAAAATTAACGCATAATTATCTTCACGAGAGATAGTATTATTATAATCTGACAGGAAAGAGAGAGAGAGAGAGCTACTATAAATTCTCAGAATTTTAAACTCGTTCCACGATATCATTCTCAAATTTTCTCTCATAGATATGCATATTCAATAATTAAAAAAAATCTATCGAAATTAAATTCACACACGATCGTAATATTTGCAGAACTGATAGCAAGCTAAAGATTCGATGCACCTGTTTAAATTCAAATTTTCAAATCGCACGCCCGAATCGTGAAACAAAATGTAAACTAAACAAACTTTTTGAAACCAAGTTGAAGTATCGAAACGAAATTTTTCACGCTTGAACTTTATGGCGAAGAGAATATTTGCAACTCCCCATCGATCCAACCTCGAAAAAAGTGCTCGAGACGAAGGCATAAAACGCATAAATAAAATATAACGTGACCGAGAAGTCGTTTAGTGGATTCGAAGGATCGAGAAGAAGATTAAAATTAAACAAACCTCTCCTTCGGATCCTCCTTCGAAGGTCTCTTCTCTCGATCTCGTCCCACGAAATTTCGACATTTACCTTGATGATTTATTACACGTCTCGTGATCTCGTGTGACATACTTTCGATCTTAGAATATTTTTACAGATAGAAACAACAATTGAAAATTGTAGAATCGAGAAATAGTATTTATTATTCTTTTTGCAATTGGAAAAGAAAGAAAAAGAAAATGTAATGATTGCGATAACAATACACTTTTTCTTTTCAGCGCAAGTTAAGACGATTGGTAAAGGTTGGAATGGTAAAGGTCACCAATTAATCGAGATTAAACTTATCAATGACGTAACGAGATTTATAATAATGGACAATATCGGGACAGAAGAGGTTAAAATGCAATAATCTCTTCGTTCTTTAATCCACGCTCGATTGTTCGCATTCCATTGCACAACAAGTATTATAGTTATACTCTTCTCTGTATCGAAAAAGAGCAAACGATCAGTCATGCGATTCCAATTCGAATATGTGTCGTTCAACGTAATTTTACACAACTAGTTATTTCTTTGTTCCTAGTCGATGCCTCTAGGGTTATGCCTTTACGAGCCATAAACTGTAGATGTACGTGATGATGGAGCGTTGTTGGTTCTGTTCAGGAATCTTGTGCGAGTAATTGGTTATATTACAAGGATTGAAATAGTTGAAGATAATACATTGGAAAAGGAAGAATTCTTTTGATTTTAAACGGGTTAAAGGGGTTGGAATCGTCGGTGGCGAGGATTGGATGGAAAATCTTGGAGGGAAGAAATATTCTTTTCCTTTTTTAAAATTTTAATATTAAAGGAATCGTTGACGGGACAAAATTATATATATCTGCATTTTAGAATTTTAGATAGGTTCTATTTTATCGTCAAACGAGTGGAGAAGAAGCGGATGGTGAGATGAGTTTCATTCTTTAAATTAATCTCGTTAAATGTTAAATTATTATATTGATTGCCTAGTTTCGAATTAATGACATGGTTGATCGTTGAGAGACGACAAAGGAACGTGCGATTAAAAAGCATCCTCTCTAATAATGTCATTTTTTTTTTTTCGAATTAATCGATCTGCTGCTTATTTGTTTATACATCCTTTTACTTTCTTTGATCTTTTTTCCCCTTTTTTTAATCTTTCTTATACGTATTTGATTTATTATCCGACCGATTTATCCTTTGATGGAATATTGAATTTCTAAAAAATCATTCTTTAAGAAAAAAAAAGGGATACGTTTTGAAATATAATCCTTGATCCTTTTATTGCTCGGCCAGTCGCTTTGTTAAAAAATTCAAGCGTTCCTCAATAATTCAACAGATTCACGACGCGTTTTGTGGTTTCACTCTTGGTTTCCTTGTTTTCTTGCCACCACTTCTTCGCCTAGCTTCCTCTCCATTTGTTAAGTGGTTAAGTTTTGTTCGATTCAACCATTTCTTTCAACCGATTCAACAAGTTCAATCCATTTTATGATTTTATTCTTAAATCTTCCCTTAAGCTTTGATCGCTCGTTGTTTCGAACGATCATTGTCCTCTTGGAACACTTTTATTTTACCAATCAGTTGACGGACAATTTAGAATTTGCGTTAATTTCGTTCTTCTAATCCAACGTTGGCGTATTGGACACACGATTACAATTGAACAAAAGTTTATTCTCTATTTTATCGTGACTACTTTTATCTGGTTGTATTCTATTTCATTAGAGTTCCTCTCTTTTCTTCCTCTCTTATGTCTTTATTATATCATCGTTTTACGAGACTCGCTCTCATTTTGATAAGTTTGATGTCGACGTTCCTTCACTCTGCTTCTCTTTGTTTCTTTTTTTTTTATTTTCAATAACGTAGTCATCGACAATTAAGTGTTTCGATTTATTCTATCGCTCAAATTATTCATTATATCGTTACCATTATTCTTCTTCTAGAAAATTATTATAACTATTCCCTAGACATCGTTACCACTTATTCCTAGGGAATTCCCCTTTAATCAATTCGATTAAGATCGAAGAAGATCGAGAAGAAATTATTAATCCGTGACATTCGAACAATTGTTCGAATTATTCATTAAATATTGCCACTATTCTTCCTCTAGAAAATTAAACACACGCTAAATTTCCATCGAGCATCGCTCAAACGATCGAAAATTAATTATTCCCTAGATATCGTCACCATTCTCTTCCTAGGGAATTCTCATTTCCTTTCAATCAATTCTATCTCTCGAAGAAGATCGAGAAGAAATTATTAATCCGTGACATTCGAACAATCGCTCGAATTATAAATATTGCCACTATTCTTCCCCTAGAAAATTAAACCCACATTAAATTTCCATCGCTCAAACGATCGAAAATTAATTATTCCCTAGATATCGTCACCATTCTCTTCCTAGGGAATTCTCATTTCCTTTCAATCAATTCTATCTCTCGAAGAAGATCGAGAAGAAATTATTAATCCGTGACATTCGAACAATCGCTCGAATTATAAATATCGTCGATCGAAAATTAATTATTCCCTAGATATCGTTATCACCATTCCCTTCCTAGATAGAATTTCCATTTCCATCTCGAACGATCGAGATAAAGTTATTAATCCGTGACAATTGCTAAAAAAAAAATTCGAAGATGTCTCTAGCCTGACCAACGACCCTTGATCTTCTCGCAGACGAATTTCTGGGAACAGTGGAACAAGTATTTGCACGTAAATCCCGTACAAATGTTAAACAGACCCCCTTGCAGACCGTCTATTCTCTGATCGCCATCGAGATACGAGTATTCTTTTTTCTCGCGCGAACAAAGTTGTGGCCGATCTTCGAATTCGAATTTCAAGATAGTTGAACCTTGAAGAGGGCGAAGAAGGCTGTTAAATGAGTAACGGCGTTCCTTTTTAAAAAGTGGGCAGTAATAGAGTAGGATGAGCCGAGATGATATCTTTATGCAAATTTCTTCGTTCGGTCATTAACGTCAAAGGTAGGAGATTAATTAGAACTAGCTTCGAGGCTATTTTATCCTCCCTTCTTTATACAACTTTTCTTCCTCTTCCCTTTTTAAGCTTAAAACTTATTCTTAGATTTTTCAACTCCTTTTTTTGCAATGTTTCTAACTCCCTCCCTTTCACAAGTCCCTTCCCTCTGGTAATTTTTACAGTAACATATCAACTCTCTCTCTCTTTACTTTATTTTTCAACTTGCCTTGAAGATCACCTTGAGATTCTTACAGAGCGTTGTAGGTAATTAGGTTGAAAAAAGTTGAAAATAATAATTCAAGCCAAAGTAACGAGAATGAGTTTTCGAAGACTTTTCAGAAAAATAAATCGCATTTTTAGAAAGGTCTCAGTACTCGAAATTAGCTTTAATCTTCCACTTCTCGAATATTTCATAATCCGTATCATTTAATCTTACGATATCCTCATAAATCATATTTATGGATTAGCAGACTCTCCGCCATCCAATCGATTCATTGAAAAATCTCGATTATTACATAGAAAATTACCCATACCATTCCAAATTTCAATATCCTGCGAATTAAAAATATCCTTTATCTCCAACTTCAATCTCCCAATCTCCAAAATTGTAAAATTAAAATTCTTCATTTTTCTTTTCAAATCCAATTCTCGTGCAATTGGCTTAGGTCGATTGCCACTCCCACCATCGGTTTCTGATCAATCAATTATTTGTCCAAATCGGCCAAGCAAAACAGTCACCATAACCTTTGGCGTTTCCACCGTTTAACGGGCGTTCCTATCCACCCACATTATTCTAATTTTGAATCGGTGCAAAAAGGCGACAGGAACGAGTGGGGGAGAGGGAGGAGGATCGACGAGGATCGAGCCATTTGTTCTCGAACGTGTAACATCGTCGTACGATCGCGTGCATTCGCGAAATTTCACAGTCGGCCGAGTATGATCTGATCCTGAGACGAGATTGGAACGAGTCGCACGATTGTTCTCCATCGATGGATCGTTTTTTTTTTTTTTTTTTTTAAATAATCGATGACGACAATGATTTTTATTTTTTATCTTCTTCTCGAAGAAAAAGAAGAAGTCTCGCGAAGAAGTCGCAACAATTTCGCTAGGAATGTTTATTACAATTTGGAGATTTATAATTAAATTGTGTGTTTTTACACAGGTTTTTGATGATGTTAATCGAGAGGCGAGTTTTTTTATGGGGGAAAAAAAAAAAAGATTCGAGGGAGAAGAAAATATTGGAACATTGTGGCTCTGTGATGAAATACGTTTTTGAAGAAAGATTGTAACTATCCATAATGGCAATGATAAGGCAATAAAATGGTGGTACCATAATAGAAACTGCTGCTGTCTAGGAAACGTTCCAGCCAACGTGCTTGAAACGTTCCAGATACTCCGGCGTTTAGATCATTTCAATTTTACACTTGCCTGAAGAATTCCAGATTGCATTGTTTGAAAGATCCTAATCTTTTAACCCTCCCCCGCCTCAACCGTTTCGTACAATTTCAACTGCGTAATTTCAACCAATTACCATAAAATTATTCTAGCCCGGAACAATTTTATTAGGTTTAATAAATTTTCGAGGAAAATTTTATTATCGTTTATTTGCCCGAGAAAAACTGGGAGCGATAATTGAAAAAGGGAACTGTTCCGTAAAATATCCATAAATAATTTTTCCCATTGCAATATTTCTAATTTCCACGCAGCAAACGATCCGTTTCGTCCTCGATAAAGAAAAAAAAAAAAAAAAAACTCGAAAACTCGTCCCAGTGAACGAACCATGCTCTTCCAAAATGTAAAAAAAAAAAAAAGTAACGCATTCTAAACCTAAATCCATCAACTTAAACAAGATCCAAATCATCGATCTACGCTGGCTAATATCACATTTCTCGAGCAACCCACGTCATCCGTTCGAAAACTCGTTTAAACCCAATTTACATAGCTTAATTAGTTAAAATAAAAAATAGACACGGATGTAAAAATTGATCTGTCACAATTACGTATTACGTATCCGCAAGAATGAAAGAAAGAGACGGTGACGTAATGGGCGAGGAGTGAAGAAAAGCAATTGGCAGAGACGTAAGAGCAAAAAGGGGCAAAAAGGAATGGAGGTGGTGGAACGTTTGCCCGTTATTTTAACAACGGATGCCATTCCTTAATTGTCGAGGCCGATGCATTCCGGAGCCGGTCCCAGTTGCTCGATGGCCATGGACAAAAGTGCCGGCCAACAACAGGCTGGCCTTTCTTGCATGCATGATTAGGCGACGCCCGTAAAACCCGATGGGAACCTGTTTGAAAGCTTGCAGACAAGAGCAGTCATTCATTCAGGTGTGTCCGGTTATAAATAGAATTCCCGGAAGCCAATCAGAAAACTCGATCGTTCCACGATTGTGGGCAACTTGGGGAACTCTTACACCTGGTGGCCAATGGAAGAAAGGGAAACGAAAACCGTGGTTGTTCAAGTTTTACTGAAATTTCAACTTCGCTTCGATTCTAGGGAAATTTTGTGAATCTTCCTTACCGTGCGAAATATCGGGTTCCATACGAGTGCGGGTCTACCTTATCGATCGAGTCAGCTTGGGCATATCTAACTGCATTTGCATTCCATATTTGATATTTAATAGGGTTAGTAAGTTACAGTGTTATTACTTAATGATAAGGATTAGTAGCGTTACGAAAATACTGTCGATGATACATCTTGCATTCTATGCGTTAATATTCAACGTGGTTATTAACTTATATATATTATATCTGTAATTTAAATATGATTAGATACCCGTATATAATTCTATTCGATTAATTTTGCCAAAAGCATTCGAACGATTCTAGCAATTGCAAGAAGGCAAAAATTTGAAAGCAATCAATGTAACTAGTTTGATAATATTAGGTTTTTTAAATCTAGAAAGTCTAGTGTTGAAACTATTTATTAATTCACCATAACTTAACCTCTTTTCGTTCGATTCTTTTCGCTCGATTTTATTTTTATATATTTACAAATTTTTATAACAATTAATATCATATCCCTAGAAGTTTGACATTTTACTCTTGTTCATTAATTTGAAACTTTCTTCTTTTGAAATTAATAAAAGCAAAACCAAAAATCATCATGGAAATACAAAAAAAAAAAAAAAGGTTACAAAACGTAATAATTTATTACAATTTCCACGAAGGCAATCGAACGTTGCTCGACGACGTTCATCAACGCGAGCAGACCACGTCTCGTAATCACGTCACCATCGCCATTGTTTTCTACCGATCTATCGAATAATACGCGCGTGTCCAGAATCTCTTGCTGTCGGATTGGCACGATTTCCTCTCTCTCGTTTCCAAACGCCACGTTTCCATCGCGACTCGAGATATTTGCACAAGAGCCGAGCCATATCTTTATTCTGTATTCCGCTTGGCGGACGAGTTTCTGGAAAAACAAGATTTTTCTGTACTCGGGGACAAGGGCAGCCGATGACTGCGGAATGAGGGATGCGAAAAGAAAAGAAAAGAAAAGAAGAAAAAAAGACAAAATCACTTTTTGTTCCAATCGGCCTGTTTACTTTGACTTGGCACTCGATTTCGAATTTTATACGAGAATTTAAAATCCGAAGATGAATTTTTTATAGGGTTTTTTTTTTATAGGTTAGGTAAGATTTATGGCAAAATGGCGGAGGTTTGTGGTTTTTATTTTATAGGAACTTTCGATATAATGGTATTTCTTAAATCCTGGAGAGATTATGGCGGATATTATACGAGGTTTGACGATAAAGTTCAAAAATTCATCGTAAAATTGTTATTATGCCTCTTTATTGATGAAATATCACTATAATCACCTGGAAAATATTGTAACAATACTTAACAACTTAAGAAGAAAAACTTAAAATGTCTTGCATTTTGTCGTCGAAACGAAAATCAAATTAACCAAATCTTATCTCTTTTATTGTTGCAGGTGAGTAATCTTCTTTCACTCTCGTACTCTCTGCACGCATGCATCTACTTCCGCCACGTAAGTATGCGCAAATATTGTGCAAATTTCAATGGAAACTCGGTCTACAGATAGAATTGAATGATATTTATCGTTCCAGTTGTGAGTATGAATGTAATTTTATGAGAAATTTATCTTAAAAAAAAAAAAAAAAAAAAGAAGTGTATTTTTTGAGAAATTATTGCTTGTTGTTTATCGTTGATTTTGTAGATGTTATAAATAATGTAGAATTCTTAACATCAGATTGTAATTAAGACATATAATCCTATAATGATTACATTGCAATCTTGCCTTGTCGGAAATACTTATTTTCTTAATTATATTTTGAACATAATTGTATAGTATTGAATTAGCTATTTGAAAGTATATATATATATATATATATCGATGAATTTTTTTTCTGATTTTTAACAAGATGAAAATCATTAAAAAATTTCAATTCAACTATTACTAGAGCTCGTTTAGGCTAGTTTAGAAAATAGATGTATCAACTTTAAGATTATTAAAGTTTTTAGAAATATAATTTATGGAAGTTTATATATAAATGAAAATTTTCTTTGGAAATGAGTGTATTTAGATAAAGTTTCTGATAAATTCAACAATGTTTTATCAGAGTTCATGAATTATTCATGACAACATGGCGGTTGATTATTAAGTGATTATTCTTTTTGTGCAAGCTCGTTCACTTTCTTTCTTTCTTTTCTTTTTTTTTTTTTTTTTTTCCCTCATTAACAAATATTTTACTTTCATTACTTCGGTGAGTTTTTAATCAAAATCCATTACATTTTCGTTAGATATAATAAGCTCTAATTATCTTGACAACATTTCATATAATAATTATAACATAATATTACAAAGTTTTAGGAAAAAGAAGAAGAAATTAATGTCGCAGAGTATTATTAAAAAGATATTCAGAACAACGATACATAAATGAATAATGTCTCGAAAGAATGTAGACTCTCTTATAATCAAGTTTAATCACGTATGATTTTTATTTTAAGTTTCTTTTGTGAAATCTATCTATTATACATCATAATGTAATAATAATAATTATATATAACAATTAAAATGTTAAAATATCTCTTACTTAAAGTTGTGTTCAATTAAGAATTTTTTTTTTATTTTTCAGTGTATATATATATATAAAACATTTATAATTTTCAGCTAAAATTCGAATATATCATTTTTAAGCGGTGACTGAAACATATTGCGATCCATGCATCATCTTAAGCGATGGGTTTAACTTAATGTCTTACACGATACCGAAACATCACTATGTCATTTATAACATTATAACGTGAACCATGGACTTAAACCCATTACTTGAATCGATCCTTATACTGGAACGTGCTTCTGTAGATCTCTAGGATTTAAAGTTTTCAGATCTATTGATTTGTTTTTTTTTTTTTTTTTTTTTTTTTTTCAACAAACGACGATGTCTCAAAGAAAATGATAAAAAAAAACTTCAATCTTCGTTTACGTTTTAGAAATAGATGGTCTAGATAGAACATTTTAAGTTTAAGAACGATGGAATTAGATATTGTACACGCAACACTAATTAATAAAAATGATTCTGATTCGACCGAGTGAATTTTTTTACAATTATCGATCAAACGATAATTTATTAATAAACCCATAACACTCTGCATCATCACTCTCGTGGTAACAAAATACACGGCGATAAACGATACGAAGATAAATACATTGATATCGAAACACGATGCAACTTAAATTTCACCCCGACACACGAGATTTAAACTTTCGAGCGTGAAATTTTACACAGGCTTTCCACTTCGTCGAAATTCCACCCTCGGCACGCAGTGTACGCAGCGTTTCGTGAAAGACACGTGTCCTTTCTCTGCAATTTACCACGAATTTATCTTGCGTGAATTTATTTCGTATTTTCCCTTGACGAGAAACCGAGAGAGACAGAGAGAGAGAGAGAGAGAGAGAGAGAGAGAGAGAGAGAGAGAGAGAGAGAGAGAGAAAATGAATAAGAAAAAAGGAGGAAAAGAGGGGAGAAAAAGATCAGGGAGAAAGAGTGGTGGCCATTTTGAACGACATTTTCGCTTTTTCACGAGCGGAAAAAGCCAGAAAACGACCGGAAACAGGCTTTGTTCGACGGTCGATAAAATCGAAGAAGACGTATGAGCGGTGTTAAACCGTGAAATGGATAAACGTTCTCTTGTTTTCGTATTGTTTGTTTCAGTTCAATGCTGTTTACCGTTCGCCAAGGAATTTTTTTTATGAGGATTCGTAATCGTAATCGGCGATCGAAAATGATGAAACGATGCGAAAGGAATCGCGTTTGAACACGTTGAAATTATTTATATGAAACGACACTTTGATCTCTTTCGAAATTATATCGTATTGCATGGTGATTATCAGAATAGAAATATTTCGAATATATTAGATATTTAATTCAGATTTAATAAGATTATTCCAGACGTGTCTTTTTTTAATATTTTTTACGATATATCGAAAGACACGAAAGATATATATTATGTTTGCACATTATGTTACATCTGCAATCTCGCGTTATTAACGGTTGAATATAATTGCAATAAATAACAATCCAATTTGCTCATCCTCTGTGTACATTATTTTGGCGAATTCGAGTTAACCGATGAGATTAAAGCTATATCGATTTCAATATTCCGAAACGTTAAACATCGATTCTCTCTTTTGGCCGCCATCATTGTGACGAAGCGAGAATCGGAACCAATTGCGTTCTACAAAAATTTAACTTTCTCTCTTTCGATAAAATTTTCTCCTTTTTTTTTTTTTCATTTCTTTTGTCTTTCGATTAAATTTTATCAACAATGGACAGAAATGTTGCTATCGTTTTTCTCGAGTTTATCTTTTTATTTACTTCCGATACACCATTCTGTAATCCTTCGTGATACATGATCATGTTATACTTTTGTTAAAAAAAAAAAGTTCTTATTTCATCGTCTTTCTCTGTACAATATATATATATATATATATAGAGAGAGAGAGAAGTATGTATACATACTTTATGCTATTGCAAAAATTAATAAATTGGTGAATAAATTTTTGAAATAAGTTTAAACGAACAAATTATCGTATCTTTGAATTTTTGCACAATATCAAATATTTTACAATTCTTATTATCGTCGTGGAAAAATATAAATTTTCGAATAAATATTCGAGTGTACGACGAAATAAAGAGAGAGAGAGAGAGGGGTGGTTGTTCACGATCGATGATTTAAGCCCATCGCGGTAGAGAACCAGTCGATATTTATCGACATCCGGAAAGGTGTGTTCGATATTTTAAAATTCCTCCGGCTCGTACGGCCTTATCGGCCTCGTGTGTGCGAGGCAGCCATTTCCCATTTACGTTCGCGCAACCTGCCAATTAACCGCCTATTAAAATCTTTAATTAGAGATCTTTGTCTGTGACACTTCCTTCGCTGTGTATTCTCTCTGGATCGGTTCGAACCGATATTGTGCACGCATGTCGTGGAGAACTGCGTTTCTGGTTTTAACGTTTGTTTGCTTTTAAGAAGGCGGGGAGGGGAAGGGTTCCTCCGAGGAAAAATATTTTTCTCGATACGCGTCTGGCATTTATTGCGAGATCATTTCGATTCGGAAAATATTCCCTAATTTTTGTTCCCTTGATCCATTCGCAAGTGTTAATCCGCTTTTTGTGGGAGGAGGTTTGTTTCTCTTTCTTTTTTTTTTTTTTTTACTTCGTTTTGCATCATTCAATTTCGTACGTTAGAGAGTTCAATCAAAGGTACATTATAGGCGGTTTGACGTGTAAAAAATATTCTGACAAATTAACACAAACAATCAACGAAATCTCGTTAAAATCTTAGATATCGATTTCCATGTTATATTTCTTCTAAATAATTAAAGAAACTTCGATCAAGAATGTTAATTAAAAAAATGTATATTTTTTTTCTCACTGCTAATAACACGTGAGCGGATGAAATTTCCTTCGACATTCCATACACATTCTATATTTATCACTTAATAACTATATTGAATAACGAAAAATCTGCCTGTTTGATGAATGTTAAAACAACCGAGATGGTTTCTTTTTTTTTTTTTTTTTTTTTTTTTTTATTTTCGAAAAATAACCGTTAAAAGAACGTTCACATTTCTCGATTTATTTGTTCCACGCGGGATAATCAACGGAATATTCATCAAGTCGCGCGAATTTAATTATATTTATAATTAGTGAGTGTATAATCGTTTCCCTTATGCAAATATCAGGATGGACAGGATGCAACCCATTTTAAACACGTTTCTCTATCGCGTACGGATTAAAATCGAGTCGACATTTTGTCCGATTAATAGTTCAACTCTTCGAAACAACATAATTCATAATCAATAAAATTTTTCCATCGGTATTACAACGTGTATTTACTTCGATACGCAAGTTTCAATTAAACAACGTTTTAATATCGTTAATCCTTCGACGAATTGAAAGAGAAAAAATTAATTATTTCTCTATGATTTATATATCAATTATACAGGCGAGTCGACGAAATGTTTAATTTCTTTTTTTATTTCTGGAACTTCTAACTTTATCCTCTCACTCGATAAATTTTTTAATAATCTATATAAAATTATTAAATATATTAAATTTATGCCAATATTTTTTTTTTTTTTTTTTTTTTTTTAGAATTTCGAATCCAAAAAAGATTGAAAATGGCAAAATTTCAAGGTCATTGAAAATAATTCCACTCTGGAAAGATGTAACTTTCTTCATAAAATGAAACAGAAGAAAAAAAAAAGAAAAAGAAGAAATATTATCGTATGAAGAAAATTTCCAGACAATTTCCTCGAAACAAATCCATCTTTTTCGCATTGCAAACACCAAACTTGCGACTCGATTTTTTAACGAATCTTTCGCAGAAACAGTTACATTTTATAACTAGAAGTGTACATACACCGTATGCAAATTTAACGAGTTTTTTTCCTTACTTCGACGTTCACAGATTCGGTTTGAACGAGAGTTCTGACCTGGATCCTCTCGAGTAATTGGTTTTCGTAGTTAAACGCTTGTTCGCCATTGCCAGGTGACTTTATCCGCTTGGTGTGTCTATCCAGGAAGGATCGTCCGGATTAACGAATCGAATTGGTTGGGGATCGAAACGCATCGAATTCGTTCTTCTTTCAATCGACGATAAGAACGACGTATTTTTAAATAATTCATAAATAATTAAGCCATCGTTCAACCATCGTGAATTTTATACCCTTCCTTTAAATCTGTTTCTCGTTGATAAACGATGATGGAACTGGCAGGGCTTGAACATTTTCGAAAATAATCCTAAGCTATTTCGACTCGTTGTTTAGACATCGTAGGTAATCCTCCTTTTTATTTACTTTTAATCGACCGGAAACAAAGAGAGTGAATTTTAATCCTGGCTCGGCCGATATTTAGTACTCTCGAACATTCGTGCATCGCATTCTAAACGAGCTCCCATTTTAATCGAGTCTCAACGGTTGAAATTGAACTGTAAATAGAAATCTTAGAAAGATGTTCTATAAATGTAAAAAACTCTATTATCTCAAACGCAATTCGTAAGTATAATGTAAAAAAGAATTAACAATTTTATAATGGAAAGTTAATTACTTTCGAAAACTTTTAAAATTCAACGGATTTAATAATAATTTTTAATAATAAATTCAGTTCAGAGTTTGGGAAAAATTAAATTTTCCTCGATTCTTCGACAATATGATTGCCACACGCGTAACGAGAACATGAATCTGTCATTCTCGGTCGATGAGAAATATCTCCACTCTCGTATCTAACACTTGGAGGATTTTAATTTTAGTACAGAAAGAGAGAGAGAGAGAGAGAGAGAGAGAGAGTGTCTTGAAGATTTTCTTCGTGACAGTGATTATTACCGACAATGTAGGACACGGTAATTCGGTATATCCCTCCCCTCCCCTCCGGTGATTAATAAAATTGCACTTTGTGGAGGCATAATTGCGTTATATATGGGAACAAGGATACAGAAAAATCGCTATGTATCGGAGATACCCTCTTGATTTTTTTATTATAATTCCAGGTAAATGGGATTATAATTGCGACAGCGCACCAGATTTCAACTGGTTTTTGTCGTTTTCTTTATTGCGGTTTGTTGTGCGCGGGGTCTAGCGAGGTGGAGCAACGGAGAGACGACGTTGGGGAATTTCTAGCCGAGTGAAAGCTAGGGAATATTTCATTTATGCGTCTTCGTAAGTGAGGGAAAAAAATTTTGAAATAACAATGGATTGTGAAAATTGGTGGATTATTAAAAGTGGAATAAATTCGAAAATTTATCACTCTTCAAATTTAAATTTTTAAAAAATTGAAAGCTTAGTTATTAATAGAAATTTTAAGGCAAACGAAACTTGGAGAAATTTGGACAATTCGGAAGATTGATTTAATTTTGAGCTTTGAAGGATTTTCGAATATCTTGAGATGCTAACGAATGCTAAAAACAACAAATTTACGAATTAGAAATCACTGTACGGTTTAGAAATAGCTGTTTAATTTAAATATACAATAAATTTATTTCTATAAATAAATAAATAATGATATATCTCGTGTTGGAAACGGGATAAGGAGGGGGGGAAGGCAAAAAGAGAGAGAGAAAGAGAGAAAGGAAGAGGAAAGAAAGTGGCCGGTGTTCAACCTCGTTTTCGCTCGTTGGTTTTGCGTAAAGGTATCTCGACAGTGGAAAACACGGGGAAAAAGCGAAAAAAAGAAAAGAGGAACGCCGAGAACACGACTTTTCAACGATGCTTCCATCCAAGGATTTCTGGTATAATGGAATGTTAAGTATAGAAAAAAAAAAAAATAAAAGTAAAAAATATGAAAAATAATGGAAATTGCATAGCCAGCGTACGAAACGTTTTTTTTTTTTCGTTCTCTTTCTTTTTCTTTTTTTCTTTTTTCATTGGAAATGTCCTGTGGGCTGGAAACAAGAATAAGAAATGGAAAAGTATGGAGAAGAGGATGAGTTTGTTATGTGAAGTGGAGGAGACACTTGAAGACGTCAAGAGTGCAATGTGCATTCATTCAGAGATAAAGCATCTCTCTCGTATTTACGACAAAGAAAAAATAAAGTGATGAAAATTTATCATGCGAGGGAAACAATCTGGAAAACCGATCTTGATAGCGTTCCTATCTCTGCTCTTTTCTTGAAATTATTTGCTTTCGAAAGTTTGAATGAAACTTTTGAAAGAATTTTTGATGGGTATTGAAATTTTGTGAAAAAGTTATTCGTTCGATAAGAAAAAGAATTTTAAAGTTTTGAAATTGATCTTCGTATTTTCAAAATTTCCAAATTGCTATTAACTTTTTAAACGAAAGATTAATTTTGGAATTGTCAAATTTCAAAATTACTGTATTTTCTAAATTTTCGCTATTCATGCTATGAATCATTTTCAGGAAAAGAAATATAATTTGAATATTGAATAAAAAGCATAAGGATTATATGATTAAATTATGTATCGAATAAAGTAGAAGATACAATCAAAGGATAAACGAACAACGGGGGCTGTTTGTGACAAGTGCAATCGTTGGATTAATACGTCCAAAATCGGGAATTGCAATTTTCCATAACATTCGCTTAATTAAACGGCAAAGATAAATTTTAATTTCACTTGGAGTAACAATTTCACGTTCTGTTTAATTTGTTTAATCATTTTCTCGTGGTCTGGATAAAACTATTCCGGGATTCAAGGCTGTTTCTAGAATTTTTCTCTCATTTTCGTCAAATCAAAAGTCTGATTGTATTTCAATACACACGTGTTTGATATATTCAGACATTGGAGATATTTTCATGTACGCTTTTTAAACGAAAATTTTTGGCATTTTTCCCAAAAGAATATATATATATTTTAATCTCTTACAGATGGATTCAACGTAGAAACATTTACGATTAATTTTGAAACGAAAAATATATACAGCTGTGGTTATTAAGATACAAGGAAATTTTATTTTAATTCCAAATTAAAACTTCGTTATAATAACGTTCCTCTATAATTTGTTACGCAGGTATAAATTTTCTATGCATTTTAATTTTAATTTTAATTTCCAGCTCTTAACTTTCGCGTATATTAATAATTTAATATATTAAAATTTTTAAATTTTTCAGATGTGAAAATCTGAAAAAGTGAAAATTCACAATTCCTTCTTGGATTTATTTGCACACAAATGAAATTTTTATCTTCGAATACTAAAAATTTAAATACAAATTGCGTATTCGTATTAAATACTTTCCTATTATTTTTCTATTTTTGCTTTTTATTTTTTCCCGACAAAATCCATAATATCACGTAGAATTTATCATCATAAATGATATAAATTGCGAATTTTAACCGAAATCTCATCAGCCAACTTGAAAGATCGGTAATTATCGAAGTTGTATCGATCGTACAAGGCAATATCGAAGTTTCCTTCGAAACTGGCAGAAATTAATTAATTGGCGAATCGGCCAACTTAGTCATCGATTATTTCGCCATTTTAAGAGTTTGATTAAGAATCGTCCACGATAATCTTCTCACATTGAAAGGGATATAGAAAAGTGTAAATTTTTTTTCGAAAAAAATTTATAATACATTTCGTAGCTTTTTGTTTAAATTTCTATGAGAATATTATGATTTTCTTCTTATAATTGAATTGAGAAGAATTGAGATTTAATACTTCGTCACGTTAAATGCAATTTAAAATTTACGCGATATTAAAACCGGATGTAAAATGTAAAAATATTTTAAAAGATACTTTTCTTTCTTTAAAATTATAAATATATGAATCTTTTAAAATATTTTCTACAGGATTAACATTTATTATTACGATATTGTACTGATCTGTACTTCCTTGCTTCGGATAAATATATGAATTCGTTGAAAAAGAATAATGAACACTCGAATAAAATTTAAATAGATCCTGTTCCTTGTATATATATCACACCCGTTCCCGGATGTTGATTTCCCGAAAAAAGGATTTTACGAGTACGAACTTCCATCAACAGAAGCTAAAGTGATAAAGAAACAGGTTTGGAATTCGAATTCCCATCTTTTGGAATTCGCGAATTGAACTGACTCATTGTGAATCACTTGCACGCGTTTATGAATAACGCGTTATCTTTGGATTTGAATCCGACGATTCAAAGAAATATCGATCGATTATCGATATAATTAGCTTAGGAGAATCAGCTCTTTAAAAAGAAATTTATATTCTCATCCGTGAGCAAACGAGTCAAAAAGTTGATGAAAATCTTGGAAATCTTATCAATCGTTATCGTTAATAATGAACGAAGATATGAAAAATTATTTGCTATGATCAAAAATCTAATTAAATTCTAAAAGATTCGTTAAAATTTGCTTCGAATGATTTCGATTTTCTTTTTTTTTTTTAAGTCATCATTTCCACGATGAATCATTATTTTTAAAACAATTTGTGCTTTATTTTGATTCGTTGGATTAACGAAACGTTATATTTGTTTCAATTGGATTATCTTTTTAAGATAATTATGATAAGAAATTCTAAAGTTTTCTTTTGAGTAATCAAAGATGTGAAAGTTTTATTGTATGAATGTTAAACCCTTTCACTATGGAATGTTCGACGAATGAGTATCGAAGAGTAAGATTATATAGGTTGATAGTGTTACACGTGTGAACGATTGAGTTACGATAATATACAGAGTGATTCAAAATATGCATAACTTAATGGATAAATAGATGAACAGTTTTAAATATAAAAAAAGTTAAGTATATTGTATAATTAAAATTATAGTGCGCTATGAATTATCTAACGATTCTAATTATATATATATAGACATACATATATATACGATTTTTAATATTAGCACGATATATTAGCAACTTTCTCCAAAAATTAATTTTAGACATATACTTTTATTAATATTCTAAATAATATTTTATTCTCTTTCACTATTTCACATTTCTTTCACTTGATGTAACTAATATAGAGATATTTCTAAACAGTTTCCAATCCGTTTTTTCAAAATTTTGGAGAATTGTACATCTTTGTTCATCCTAGTTTCAAAATTTCTAAAAATCTCACAAAAATATTTAATTAATTCTTTAATAGCCATAATCTAAAAAAAAGGATAAAATAGTCATTAAAAAAAAAAGTAATTTAAATAAATTTGTATCATCTTGCTTCTAAATGCAATTGAATGAAAAATTGCTAAAAATATTAATTTTTTTGATCCATATTTATTAGAAATTTTCTTTCTCTATTGAACAAGAATTATAATTCTAATACTTTATCACTCTGTATGACATTGTATACCATTCTGACGCATAAAAATATTTAATGCTTTCTTACTTATGATGTATGCATACCGATAGTTGTTTACGTTCCATGAATCGAAACATCGAGTCCAACAATGGTGTAGACAAATAAGGGGAAGGCCCTGAATATCGAACGTGTCCAAACTTCCATGGGGAAACACCTATGTTGAAACGAACATTAACATAATTGATATTTCACTGTCGAAAATAACACCTCATTTTTTAATAAATAATATAATATATTATCATAATATAATTATGAGTATATAGTTACAGATGACAAACTATAAAAATACAAAAAGAAAGAATTATAAAAATCTTATCATATTATAGAAATTTCTCATTAAAACATAATCTTATTTCAAGAATTTATATAATTCCAAAAAATAAGATCTTATTCATAAATTATTTTGTAAAAAATAATTGATTCAATTATATTTATTTAATTATATCAAATAGATAAGAATCACGACTATTTGATAATATTTTTAACTCTAGGAACGATTTCATCTCGGTATCTATTATCGAATTTATTCAAATATACCTTTGTTTTCCATCAAGCATATTCATACAGACTTTTATAAAATTGTTTCGAAATATCTGGAAGATTGCATCAGATTTGCGATAACATTAGTTCGATCAATAACTGATATTTACTTTTCAAGTAGCAAGCTTGTTATATTCAAAGGGATTACGAGATTTTCATCATTTATTGCAAATGATATCTTTCAATCCTTTCTCGAATGTTTTTCGTATGATGATGCATTTTTTTGTTTTTTTAAGCTTATCTTTTAAACTGTAATAAAGGAGAAAAATCTAGATATTAATTGTATTTTATCTCTTTAATATATTGAAAAAAAATATTAAATATTATTTCTTACTTTATAGCAATAACTTTTTAACGTAGTTTGTCGACCATTTAGAAAAATTATTTAGAAAAATGTATATTTTAATTTAATGAAATTTTTGACAAAGGAAAAATCAATCTGTTAAACTTTTCTTTAATATTTAAAATTTTTGATAATAAACAATATTACAATTAATAACAAAGATAGATTTCATATACCTATCTTTTATGAAAAATATATTTAAATATAATCCATAGAAAATCCATAAAAATTAATCCATTAAGGAAATATATCAATAAATTAATTCCACTTACTAACTACTTACTATTTTTCGATTATTAATCATAATGAGTATGCGAAAAATATAATTTCTTAGTATTAATTATAATTTCTCAATTATCAATTAATCATTGATTATAGCTGACATAATAAGAAAAGTTCGTCAGAGACAAGTCGTGCACTTTAATTGCAATCGTATCACATTCCAAAGTCCAAAGATATAACATACTTACACACAGAATAAAATAATTTCTTTTTTATCAGTCGACGACTTTCACTGTAATCGTTCACTAACCACTATGTCTAATTACGCAATCGAACAATCGAGTTTCGATCGTTCGATGGATCGTGCAATGTATCTTTGCCTCTTCCTTTTTCCACGTCACCTCGATCTCGTAACTACGTGTCGTGAAATTTCAAAGTAGCCACCACCTATATTTTATCCGAGCAAACGGGCACTTTATCGGCCCGCGAGGTAGTAAATCTTCGGTTTACGAGGACTCCATCGACTTTTCTTCGTTGATTTTTCCATCCGTTTAGCGATTTCTCTGGAATTTATTGGTTAATTAGGGACGAGTATCGTGGAAATAGTTTATGAAATTATTGGCATTTTATCGATTCGAATTTATAAGTGACTATACTATCTTGATATTTTTTTTTTATTTGAATTTTTATTTTTATTGAAGCAAAGTTTATAACATTTGAAAATATGAATAGTTATAATGCAGATGCTTTGATAAGTATTCTTTTTTCAAATTTTTTTTGATAAACCTGATACAATAACGAAATTAGAATTCTTGGATCCATTTAGGCACGAGTAATTTTACTTTTGAATATTTCGAAAACGAGGGCAGAGAGGATTGATCTAAAATCCTCTCTGCCCTCGTTTTCAAAATATTCAAAAGTAAAACATTGTTTACACCTAAATGGATCCAAGTGTCTTTGATCGAGATATTTGCCAAATTATATCATCGTATATTTGTTTTCGAATAACGAAGAGATTAAAATCAGAAATTCTTAATAAATTGAATTATTTCATTCTATAATCAAATTGTTTAAAAAGAAATACTTAAGATATCACTTTTAAAATTAATTAAATTGGATTTTGGATTTATACTTTCAAGTATAACTTCAAAGACACAAATCATGAAGTATAAAATTTGTATAGTCAAAATTCATTTCAAAAGAAAAAATCAACAAAAAATGTTCAATTAGATTATAATCTGATATAACACAATTTTTTCAATCTCACTCTTTGAGTATTAACTTATTCAGAAACCACAACGAATTTGAAAAATTGCTAAAAAAAAACTAACTCATTACCTAACCTGTAAAAACTCTCGACTTTATTACAAAATATAACGAACTTATTCCATAATCTTGCCAATCCAGATGACTCTCTACTTAAATGATTAATATCGTTTTTATCGTAAGTTGTATGTAACAACGTGTATCATAAATCTCTCACGTACGTCTTTTCGAGTCGTTTCGAATAATTACGTTCCGTCAGTTCACCTTTGAGTTAATACATCTTGTCCGGCCGAGTTCCTATATGGACTAGTTTGTCCAATAAGTAGAATTGCCGTCAATGCCATTTTTACGATCACAAATTTTCTCCTGTCAGTAAATTTACCATAACATTACGTCGTCGATATTTGTCGCAAGAGGGAGAGGATGTTGTTGAATTTCGAATAAACAGCGAAATTTCTAGAGAGGCCGCTCTATGGTTGGTTTCCAACCGATGTTTACTGCCAGAGTGGGAATGCGTTCGTGTGGAAACGCTGCTTAATGATTCTTGATTTCTTCGTTCTCGATTTTATACGCGTAGCAGGAAAAAAATCTTTGTTAAGCCCGTATCATATTCGATTAAATCGATTAGTTTTTTTTTAAAGAATAGAGATTGTGTTCGTCAATTGTAAAGAATATTTGTATTCGTTTTTTCTGTATTTATGTGCTTCTTAAAAAAAGTAATGTGTTTATAAAAATTTGTAAGTTTGTAATAATTGTATAATATAGTTGTTAATGCTTTGATAAGCATTTTGAAAAGTTTGATTTGTGTATTCATTTTTTTTTAAATTTATATTAAGAAAAGCTTTTTAAAGAAAAGTTGACAATATGTTTGTAAAGGTTAATGAGATTTGTGTTAGTTATATAATGTGAATGTTTTAATAAACATTGTGAAAATTTTATTGACTTAGAATCTTTGTAAATTTATTACTTTCTACATTTGATAAAAAAAATAAAATATTTATGAATTATGTGAAAAAAATTTAAGTTATTATATATATGAATTAAGTTCTTTCCTTTCATATTTGAAGAATCGTAAAAATAACATTGACCTTTTGGCATGAAAGATATATGATAGCTTTAAAAATAATCAGAAATGAACGATAGAAATATTAACAGGATATATTAGAAGAACTTATATACGGATTGTTTTAATTTTTCCAGTCAAATCTTATTAGTATATTATATAATAACTTATAAAATATTAAAATATGAGATAAGAAGGAAATGTCAAATACGTTCATTTATTGTAATACAGGATAAAAAAGAGTTCATTATCAATTCAGTTACTAGCTGTTAATAATCCATTTCATAATGTTCATTATATCAATAAATGTAAAAGTGATAAAGATAAAAAATTAAATTTATTATATATCGTATCAATTTTATATATCATTTTTTTTATTTATAATCATAGAAAAATACTAATAAATTTGAAGAAAGATAATATCTTGTATATTTATGTTATATATATACAATAATTTTTCTTCTTTTAATACAAAATATCTATTCTATATAATTAAAATTTAATAAATATCAATCAAACAATTAAACATGTTTAATTTAATTCCGATCGATTCAATTCGAATCAAAACTACGCATAACTACCATAACCTCTTATTTCATCACTTAAAAGATTCTTTCATCGATTTTTCAAATAATCGAGTCTTGAATAATCGAAATTATTCAAAATGGCGGAAAATCGCGTGAATCGAAAGTACATCATTACATTCTCGTTCTCGAAAATGTGTAAATTCGATTACTCGCGACTTCTTTAGTGAAATGTGCGGATAGTCACGTATAACATCTTTCGTTTGAATTCATCTCGCAACAAAAGTGTATATATTCTAAAGCCGGCTTATCTTTTGAGCGACACCATTCCAAAATTCGTTCTCATGGCTTATCATAGAGAATTTGCGTGCTAGACATCGAATTCTTTCCGAGAAACCCTCGAGAAATACGTGACATTCTCGAAATTCGAGAAATCGTTTCGGGAAATCAATTAAGCTTTTGCTCGTGCAAATTGTAAATAATGATTATAATATTGATTGAATAAGAATCTACGATTTGTGTTTTGTGCTCTATATTAATCAAGATAATCATTGAAATGTTATATTTTTTGTTGAATAAATTAAAATATTTTTTAAGAATAAGTGCAGATAATAAACTAAACAATGAAAAATTTAACATTTGTTAGAAGTATATTTCCTATTGAAAAAATGAAAATATTTTCAACTTTGGAATATAAATAAATGAAAATATAATGGAAAATTGAACATAAATTCTTTTTTCTTTAATTAATTGATTTGGTATATACTTTTTATTTAAATTTGAAGTTCTGTTTATCATTTTAATTCTTGAATATAAAATATGAATATAAAATATCTTCTACAATAGAAAAATAAAAAATTTTCAGAAAAATTTAATATCAAATGAGAAAGTAATATTAAAATATAAATAATTATTAAATAAATGCAAATTCATATATTTATAAAATAAGAAACGAAACATAACAAAAAAAATATTTTTATTAAGCAAATAATAAAAATATTATTATAAATACATAGTCTAAAAATACATTTTTTTCATTTCTGATATTTAGAATGGATCAATATTATGAAATGTGTTAAAAGAAACCCTCGCGAGGAAAGGAAGATACAAAAATTTGGTGAGCAAGGAAATTTACGAACTTTCGCTTTCAAGAAACATTTCACGAACGACTTTTATTGTTTCTCGTCAATTTCACTTTCCACTTGAAATTACACACACAGTACATTTGTATAAATGATTTTTTTTTTTAAATTTTGGTAACTAAGTTCACAATTATACCTATTTCATGTTGTTTCACATGCAAATTTTAAAATAATAATATTATTAATGTGATTATATGCTATATTATTTTCTGATACAAATCTTGACAAAATAAATTTATTGACTGTAGATCTTATCGTGATACATAGCTAATTTTAATAATGAACAAATTATTAACCACACGCATATTATGTCGTATATATGATCCTATCTAACAATTTTCCATATTCTTTTCTTTACTTATTCAGAACTTTTTATGTTGACGAAATGATCTTTGTCAAAATAATAATTTAATTCATGACACATATTATAGGATAAAGAAATAAATTTATTATACCCAGAATTAAAAATATTAAGGAAAAAGAAATCTTATCTTTAATTTTAAAACTCTTCTTAATTCAAGAAATCTTTCAAATTCGATCAAATTTCATACAAAATATTACTCAATAAAATTCTTAAAATCCAGTATTTTTTTTAATTTTCCTTCTAACTACAATAAGAACAAAAATATAAAAATATCTCTTCACAATATCAAGCACAATATCCATAAATATCCACATGTATTATGTCCACAAGATATCTCTCCACTGAGATAACCTCAAGATCATCTGATTGTTCCGTTTTTCGTAAAATATCTTCGAATTGTCGTGCTTGGTTTCTCAGAAACAATCGCAAACCAGATCAGGCGAACGACAAATCAATTTTTGTTCCTTGGAACGTGGCAAGACGAGAGTGAAAGTTGCACGCATACTACTCGCTCGATTTCTGCATTTCAGCCAGTAATTATTTCAGTTTTTCTTTGTTCAAGAAAATTTCACTTATAACATATATAAATGTATGCGAAGACTCTTGCATAACACGTCTTCTCAACGTCCTTCGATCGAACATGGTTCCTTCGAATATACACAGATTTTCACATTTCATGGAGGGTCGTTTGAGTAACCAGTAATTTTCGTCGATTTAAGAGAGGGTTCTCTCGTTGGAAATTGGCCAGAGTTAGCGATGGGATGAAGTTCAATATGTACACACGAATACAAATAAAATAAAGGTTCCATCTTCAATTTTAATACTTATGAGAAATCACGTTTTATTTTTTTGTGTTTAGATTGAACAAATTTAATTGTGAAATATTAATTTATTTATTTTATTTCATTTTTCCATTCATTTTCCAGAATTCTATTCTATAGGGGATCATTATTTCATTGTTCAATATAAAATGTTCATTGCATAGAATTCGATTATTCAATTATTCATAAGAGATCATAAATTATTAATTTTTCAATATAATTAGTCATAAGAAATCATATTTCATTTTCAATATAAAAAATTAATTTCATTTATTTTATTCATTTCATTCAATTACTATTTACTCATAAGAGGTTATCCAATTTGATTTTCAAATAAAAAAGATTCATTTTTATCATTATTCATGAAAGACCATATTACTTGCAATGTACTTGTGCCCATCACTATCCAGAATTAACCAAGGATCGAGCCAAATTTCGTTTTGGCCTTTGGATACCTTGATCTTCGCAAATCGTTACTTTTTTTCACGAATACACCGAGATCGGTGTCATTTCTCCGAGCATTATCGTTCAAAGGCAATTTGGCCGTGATTGTACCGCCGATATCGTGTCATTCCCGATGGAACAACTCGGCGTAACGAGTGGTAATCGCAGGATCGTGCGATTTGCATGCATAATCATTTATTTCAGAAGCATTAAAATCGGTTTCGATAGCTAGGTTAACGAGCGTTTAGGATCTAATGATATTGCTGTTTTCGAGAAACGATATTTCTCTCGATTTTAGATATACTTTTATAACAAGATAAATCGTTTTATCACAAATCTATTCAGGTTTTGATAGGCTTCGTATCAAAATTCGAACTGAATTCGATCCTATGAAATGGAATTCTATATTTGTCGATGTGAAAGTTGTCGTTGATGAAAGTTGTTGTTTCAAAAGATATCATTATTATTTGACGAGAAATCTGTCTGGCGAAGGTGTTACTAAGTTATCCATTTGTTTAGATATGATGGTTTAACGTAAAGTTTCTATTAAGACATAAAAGATTTCCTTGATCCTTTCACTCATAATTAAACATAATCATGAAGCATAGTTTATAAATTTTGTATCTTAAATATTATTATATATCAAAATAAATAAACTTTCTTTCAAAAATTTTCGTTTTTTAGATTAAAAGATCATTCATTTTCAAGTCATTTTGTAACAAAAAATGTTTTCTAGAACTCTCAAAAGAATCTGAAGGAATAATTCTGAAAATAAAAATAGCGAAAAATCAAATAAAAATAACAAACAATGCGATTTTAAATCACGTTTAAACTTTGATACCATCAGCTGTCAATTCGACATCGTGTCGACGTTAAAGAAATTTCTCTGAAGTTGAATCAATGCTGTTTGTTCTCTTCACACGTGTCTCGAATCTTCTTTCGCGATTACAAGACAATATATAGTTACATCACGTTCGGAAAATCGTGTCTCTTTTCGCATATATTTTGCAAATATTCTGCTTTGTCTTAGTTTTCTCAAAACAAGAAAGTGTCTACGTCAAAAAGAGGTATTAAGAAAAGAGGAACCGTTTGAGGTAACGGAGATACACTTGTTCGCGATTCCAGCAGTCAAGTCATAAACCTGTCTTCAACTACGTGAGGTCGATGATAAGCAGTTGACTGATAAGGTCGTTGCTAGTGACAGATATTTTCTTCAGTGCATAAAATCGTTCCTTTGAAAAATGATTTCCATGAAGCGAGGAAAAATTTTTTTCTTTGTTTTGCAAATATTCTTTTTCTTCAAAGGTTAAGGAACTTAGATTGTGGAAATTATTAGAATTTTGTTATTAGTATTGATAGATTGTAATAATCTTCTTTCCTTTAGAGGAAATTCTATTGTTCCATAATAGTTTTTTCACTGGAATTTTAATTAGAATTATTGAAAGTGCCATTATACTATTTTATAGCATTCTATTTAATTTTTTAATCTAATCACTAACATATATAAGTTCATCAACATATATTTCAACAGAACAATATTATTGAAGAGTTCAAATATTTTACCTTTTATTGATATATGATTTCCTGCTTTCACGTTTTCTGGAACGTGTCCAATTGTACATTTTACTTCGTAAATTTCTATAAGCTCGTTCATCGCGCCTTATTGACTTATTGCATAATCGTATAGCGATTAGACTTTATTTGATTAAAATTGCACACATTCATTATCATGCTTATCTATTTCAATATTTAACAAACAAACCTAGAATTCTTATTTCTCACGTGAGCAAATTGAAAAGCAACAAGTTCTCATCTCTATCAGTATGGTAAATTCTATCTTAAATAATTAATAGATTATTATCAAAAATAGCATCAAGGCTTTTCTATGTTAAAATTTCAAATTTAATCCTTTCTTTCATCATTTTTTCTGTAACAAAAAAAAAATTTTTTACAATATATAAGATGAAAATACAAGACAATGAATCTATCCAAATAGTTTTATTGAAATGGAATGATGAGATTTTTTATAAAATTGTATGGTGTTCTGTCTTGTCGATGACTCGTCGTTAACGAGAGGCGGACGTGCAAACTGGTGGAAACAATTGGTCAATTCGTCCGCGGCTAATTAGAGAATTGCAGCGATGAAAATATCGGTTGACTCTTAATTCGATTCAGCCAATTAACTCTCTTCGTTCTTCCATGGATGATCATCTCGTCTCTCTCGAACAACCAAGTTTCTCAAAGCGATCGGTTCTATAAAAAATGAGTTTAATAAAATCGATTAAATGGATTCATGAGAAATATTAATGGAAATTTTTATAGAGTCGAAAAATTTTTTAAAATGTTATATATAATTAAATTCACTATAATATTTTTTGTTCATACAGATATGTTACGTTGTTATTGAATGACAGAAGCATGTGGAAGAGGATAACTAAATATTGCTTCCACGATAAAAGTTTTAAGTTTTTAATATACGCAATAAAGAGTTTAAACATAAAAAATTTTAATTAAATCCTGAAAAATTATTTTAATTAAATTTTGTATGTTTTCCAATATAATATAACTTATTCTCATTTTTACTTTGTTTTATCATAGAATTAAATTTATTTGATGAAATGATTGAAAGATCAATATATTTACAGTACTCTATAGTTATCTTTAAGGTAACTATTGATCAAAGGTTGTATGTTTCAAAGGCATATAATAATAAATTAACTTTATCAAATACTTATATATAATTCAACATTCAATTATCTATTTATGGAATTCTATAGGAAAAGTAAAACTTTTGTATGTGATTTAAAATCAATGAATAGGGACTAATGATCATATGAGGGTTAAACATTTCAAAAGCAGATAATAGTTTAATTGCTATGTACACATACATGTTTACATAATTCACTAAGCTCAATTTACTATTTGTGACATAGTGTCGTAATTGAAAAGGAAGTTAGTTATAAATTAATTATTATATTTGTATGATCTTCTACATGCGTATAATTTATAACATTGTATTTATAGAAAAGTGATACTTTTACATACACTCCAAATATAATGGCTGATAAAGAGTAAATATTTCAAAGGTAGTGATAAATTAATTGCTTTGCATAACTGCCAACCAAGTTTATTGGACAAAGGCAATTTATCATTTATGTGATTTATGGTGTTATAATTATTGAAGTGGTAAGCTTTTGCAAATATTCCATTCAATGAGTTATAATGAGTAATAATGATCATTAAGAGTTAAATGTTGCAAAAACTGATAATAATAATATTTTATGTGTTTGATTCTTTAAATATTTATTTAAATAAAATTAATAACATTAATAATAATATATTTATTTATAATCAGTATGATCAATATATTTACATTAATTTGATTTAAGTATCCAAGGAGAATTCATAATTTATTAATGCAATTATAATTAAGAAAACATTACTTTAGTATTCGATCCTAATTTGATGTATATTAATACTATAAAACTAAATTCATAAACAACACCAGATGTCGAGTTTAAAGTTCAGTTCATCTAGTTGCCCTAAGAAATTAGGTCATATCACAACGAAAAAGTGTCACGTGATACGATTATGAATCACACACATGAAATATATTGTGTTTTTTTATATAATATAATTCGATTTAAATATATTTTAAAAGTTCAGATTAGAGAAATAATAATAAAATAAATAATTCTAATAATATTGTCAAAACTTTCTCTTAATTGATAATAAAATTATTATTTTAATTCTGTTTTCTTGTGATTTATATTTAGATATATATAAATTTTAAGAATTTTAGTAAAAATTCTCAAACGAGTCTAATTATTATAGAACTCGTTAAAATACAAACGAAGCTATATTAGAAACTTCCCGACAAACAAATGAATTAATTGAACGCAGTTTCGAGCGCACAAACTTTATATTGTGTTCCACAAGAAAATTAATCTATGGATCAGTAGCCCTGTTAGGTAACGTCGCTCGTCAATTCAGAGACGTTAAATAATGACTGATCGTTAAAACTGGATTATGAAATGAATTACGAGTTGGTAGATAGTTCGAAAGCCTAATAATTTCCTATGTTTTCTCTCGAGTGCATATCAACCTATTCTTTGCTTCATTTGCCTATAAAGAATGTTTAATCAAGAAGAAAATGAGAGGGGAATACCTGTAATATTTATCATCATTGTTAATGAGAATCTTTATCGCAACTCGAGATACGTAGAAATGTACTTGGCAGAAATCTATTTCATCAAAGAATTACTGTCTCTTTTACCTGTATATACATACAAGATTTTCCCATTTACAGAGTCATGCTTATCGGTTGAAGTATTAATTTTGAGGAAGAAATTTTTGCCCATTAGACATGGTTTCTCTGCTTTGATAAACAATATTTTGTTTTTTTTTTCCAAGCTACAATGAGAAAAATTTTCTTAATAAAGAGATATTTCGTATTAAATAATTAAATTTAATATGAGGATAATTTATGAACGAGATCCAAATATTTGTATAATTTTTAAAAATTTAGAATGTTTTTGTTGAAATAATAATCGTAAAAATGTTTAATATATAACACAAAAATATATTAAATTCTTTGTCTTATTCAATAAAATACGTAAAATTATCAATAAAGAACGTAACATACTTACATCGAGTTCGAAATTATTTATTGTTTCATGTAACAATTGATATATCAGAATTTCATTTAATTATATTATCAACAATGTTTACATCTATCCTTAAGCTGTTTTGAATCAAAACATTTTGATATTATTTATACAGAAATGATCGTATTATTATATCGTTTATATTATTTTTTTAAATAATATATTATATGCGAAAAATTTTGCGATAAATTCAGAAGATGAATCAGAAATGTAAGAAATGTTATCATATATGTTCTCATAATAATCATTCAAACTGGTTTTCTTATCATATTTTTAAATGAAACATTAATGTTTTGCAATTTTTTATTTGAATTTAATATATTAATTCAAGCATAACCTATTTCATTTCATTCAAACTCAAAAATTGAATATCAAATATATCTTGAAATACTAAAATAAAAAAAAGACATATAAAATAAAGAATAAAAGAAAGGGAATGTATAAACATCAAACTATATATAGTGTAAAACTAATCAAACAAAAATATTTTATTTATTCATGAATGAATATAGATTTGAGGTTATTTTAACTTTTGTTTTGTATTATCGATAATTTATTTTGCATTATCTATTTTGCTTTATCACTTTTTAAAACATTTTATATAATTTATAATAATCTTAAAATCATTTTATTTTCTTTAAATATTTTCATTTCAAAATTTATAAATCAGAAATAAATAAATACCACAATGAAAAAAATATAATGTAGTATAAATATTCATTGTCCTATAACAATATGTATAAATTTTTCTTAAAATTGTGATTAGTTTTTTTATAAAATGGTTATTATAGTCACTTATCTTTCTTTTAAATTTCTATCTGTACGGTGCACTTCAATGACGCCTTTGATGTCCACCATCTTGCTTTCAAACATACGATACGATCGTCTACTTCGTTCGATCTCGTAATTATATTTTGAATAAGCGTAACGATATATCGAAAGAAAAGAGGCTGTTTGTAAACGATCAGAGAATCGCAAAGTCGTGTCTTCAATGTGTGTTTCTTCTTGTTGGGTACTCCGGACCTGGAGGTGGGGGATGCGCCCGAAGAGACAGTCTAGGCCGAGTGCCTCGACGTGTATAAATACAAGCAGTCGGCTTCGTTCTCGCTTAGTCGCTGCGATACTCGATTCTCGTGACGGCATGTCGATTCGAGTGTGTGTACCTTGATATCTCGATTTATCGCAACCGGCTATTGTCGCGAAGTGTAAGCAAAGTAGATGCGCGCGTGCCCGCAATCCGATACGTTTTATAGTAAAGTTACGAAAAAGAGAAAGAGAGGAAAAGTGAGAGAAAGTTGCCTGCTTTTTTCCCGGTTACGCACTTATTTCCCTCTTCTTTTATACAAGACGCGCATCCTACACTGTCACAGTTTCATCAAAGTACCGAAAGATTGCGCGTGTCACGTGTGTCTCGTTGTGCACGATCGCGCACTCGATTTTGGCCTATTGGCATTGCAACAACGTCACATTGGTATCGCGACGGGAAAAAGAACAATTGTGTTCAACATTGTCGGCATCATTGGACCAGACAGTCAAATTCTCTACAATTCGTTGCCACGGTTTCAGAAGAAAACGAATACCGTGGTTTAACGTCACTATCAGAAAGTCGAGTCGTTAACCTAAAAGCCGTTCCCCTTTCGACAGAAGACGGAAGAAACGCTCGTAGTTTCATCATAGAAATCATAAAAGAGAAGAAGTCACGAAAGACGAAATTCAATTGGAAGGAAAAAGTTTATCTTCTTTCGCGAGAGACGTTCACACTTTGTTCGACAAATCATTATCAAATTCATTTCGATACATGGTTCACAGATACATTTCAGCTTCCAGGAGCCGGTTTAAGAACGAAACAAAGGTCGAATCGGTTGACGTCTCTAAAGACGAGAACGAGTTTCCAACAAGGGCTCTCGACTTACTAGAAAATAGAGAAACAAACGACAAGCAAAAGCGCGAGGTGGAAGGTAGTCGGTCGACCACCGTTGGCTGGTTCCGCGCACGATTCTCTTGGGTCAACGATCTGTTGGTGGATCTCACACTTGAGCTGTTCTTGGTATACACATACCTGCGGACAGGTCCGCTCGATACGATATAGGTTCGTGTTCAGTCGCGTTCATTGGATATACGCGCGTATTCGTTCCGATAACACGTTTCACGAGGAGTGAAAAGGCGGTCACTCGGTACGCCGCCGTGGCTGCTTTCACCGGCGATGGAATAATGCCGATCAAGCCTTAACGGTACGCAACTCATGCCTTCTCATATTTTCCTTGCAAACAAAAATGATTGCGGATCTCGGGTGATTACGGTGTGCAGTGTGTCGCGAGAGTTTCGAGGTGGTTTTATTCTTCGTTGTTAGTATAGTGTCGCGAGTGTATCGGTGTTATTGGTTACTAGATAATATAGTGAAACGTGGATACGCTTCGTTTAGCCGAGTCTGGTGTCCGCTTCGTTTCGAAGATTTCGATCGATTCGGTCACGTAGCATGGAAACCAAGATGTACATCAGTAACGAGCCACAGAACAACGGTCATGCAACTGCCAAATACGCATCTACAAACTCGATCCCATCTATAATGGAGAAAGAATCGTCTTTCGCTAAACTTATTGGTGCTGTTGGTAGAAGGGACTCAAACGCTATATTGCGTGACAATAAAGGAAGAAGGCACAGTGTGCTTGAGGATTTAAAGGCGCGAAGAGATAGTTTATTTCAGAAAGCAAGACGCGGCAGCGTCGTAGAAGAAAAAGAAAATACGAAACAAGTACAGAAAGAGAAAAGACGTGCTAGCGAGAGTGGCAGAAGGTGTTCGGTTTTCTACGTGTCACAGGATCTCCTCGAGGAAAATCAAGAATTGCTCGAGAACGAAAGAATACAAGCGGACCTTGAGGGTAAGAAGGGTCGTAGAAAATCATGGCATATTCTTGCAAAACCACCGAAACTCGATCGCAAAAGAAGAAAAGGGATCGCTGGCGTCCCGTCACCGTCACAGGTTGGAAGCACGGATGGACTTTACACACAAGCCAGACAGAAAAGGCCTTCCTGGTGGAACATATTCGTACCTGATTCCGTTGTGAGGTATTTATTGTTCATATCGCGCTTTATTTACATATGTGTTTAAAAATGCAAGTCTCTTGTAAAATTTTTGTAAATTTTAATAAGGAGATTTATTATAGGTTATATGCTATTTTATATCTTTTATTTATAAGATGCTTTAGTGTGAATGTATCGCATATAAAAGCGTAAATGTGAATATTGTTTCATTTTCGACTGAAATTGCGTTTCATAATTTTCGCATCAATAATTTCAAACAGGGCCGGTTTTTACATTATCTTTTTTTGATCACATACAATGGTTTATTTTCATGGAAATTAAATAAATAAATTATAACGTGAATGTTTTGTATTATATAATATAATTCTTATATCATACTTTATTTTTCGCTTATAATTCGAATAAAGGTTATGATTTATTACGGTAGAATAGACGAAGGTATTTATTAATCAGTGATACCACTGTCAGAAAAATAATCTTTATTAATTCGAAAATGAACTAGAATTAATATAGAGTTTGTTACTATTCAATTCTATTATATCATTGTCAACAAGCACAGTTACTATAGTGATTTAATTTCAAGGAAAGAATCGCAAAACAGATGTATCATATAAATATTTAGAAAAGTCTACGTGATTGAAGTCGTAATCCAGGTCGAATAATCATGTCACTTTTCAGACAGTTGCATTACCATCTGCGATAACAGCATACACAGCTCTAACTGAATTCAGGCAAAATGTGTTTGTATTATGTAGTAGTCGAGTGGAAAGTGCCTTGTGATAAAAATATTTGCACGCGTTCCTCTAAAACCGTTAGTATTTCTGTCATCAATTGTCGTGACGTCATATCAATTTGTCGATAAGTTAGCTGTACGTTCACGATAATAGATTTAAATTATCATTCTTAAATCGTTTAATTAGAAAATAGTAGTTTCTTGAAATCAGTTCTTTTAAATTATGAATTTATTACAAATGAATCCTTGATTTATGACATTTTATCGATGTTTAATCTAGCGTATTGTCTGAAACGGGAAATTTTTATGGAGTTTCCTTCAGCATTCATTGGTAATCCCACGATTTCTCCTCATATTTAAATGCGGAAATCGAATATATGTGTATTTTCGTTCGTTGAAAATACAATCTCATATCGCGTCGTCTCGATTATACAAAATTGATCCGCCATGTTGATAGAAATATCGAAGGAACGCAAATCGATTTTTCGAGACTACGTCATCAGTATCGAATATATCGATTTTCGAGACATCGCGTCCATATTTATCTATAATTGCGTATAATTATACTTCGAATTATTTCTTTATTTTTGAGAATATTATGAAATATTTGAAATTAAATTCATTTCTTTCCTTTGTTGTTTATGCGCTTAACACAAAAAGAATATAACCCGATATAAGTAAGTATTATCTATATTTGTTATTGATATTTTAATCTCGATTAATTGATTATTGCTTCCTAGTGCTTCTGTCAATAACAAATCTATATCAAATTGACAACGATAATTACAAATATCATTCGACATCAATATTTTAATCGTTTAATTATCATAACAAAAAGTCTGACCTTCGTGATATGATTATTCAGCTGTTTTTTTTATTGCTAACTAAACACTAATTTTATTGCTGTTCCAAGCATCGGCATAATTATCTTCATTAGTTTGATAATCGAACACATTTCATAAAGGAATGTTGTAATCTTATTTTAGTTGCATCATCAAGCAAATTTAGTATTCTTTTTTTTTTATTTTTCAGTTAATCTCATATGGATTATCATTTATGGATTATTAGATAACAATGAAACTGCTTTCTTAAAATCTTTAATGATTGAATTTTCCTACTTCATACATTCATAAAATACGAAGAAATCGTTATGAAACATTTCAATTGAAGAAATTTCCGTTTTTTATTTTGAAAAGATATTGAGAAAGAAAGAGAAAAAGAAATATCCGTTCCTGTTGATCACAATTTAGTTTTCTTGGCTGATGAAAATATAGGAAATTGGGTCTATCACGTTCATATTCTCTGTGCAAAAATAAAAGCTCATCTCCATATTAATGTAATCCAATGTAAGTTTTTTCTTAGATACATCTTTCTTTTTTCCTACGATCTATTACTATTTGATCTATCTTTTTTTATTTGATAGATTATATGTCGTTAGTTTTTTAATTCTTTTATTAATGACTTATCTGATATCAGTTTATACATGAATTCCCTAGTGCACCAAATCAAAATTTATTCTTTGCAACATGAATCTTGAAACCACATTAAGGAAACCACATTCTTCTCGATTGAATCATATCTTTGAAATATTATAAAGATACTTGGGAAAATTCTCAGCGTTGGGAAAATTATTTTTTTTTGGAAAATGAAATGACGCTGAAAATTTATAATCAAATTTTTAGTCGAGAATCTGTTGTTCTCATATAATTCATAACTCGTAATTCATTATAAATACTAATTCCTAATATTTCAATGTTAACATATCTATGTAAATTTATATATTTGGAATTTAAATAGAGCTATCTCATTTATTAAATATTAATAAAATAAAAATATTTTTATAAATATCTAAATTAAATTTTTTAAAACATAAATATCGATTAAAAAAATTAAATTAGAAAATCGTATTTATAAGAATATAAATTTTTAAAAATAATTTCCTTTCCCATATTTTCTTTTTTAACAGGGATAAATTAAATATTTTTAGTCGTTTTAAATATTTTCCTGGATTCGAGATATTAAAGCAATAAACAAATTGAAAGAAATAAACATTTGTAAGAAATAGTGATAAAAAATATATAAGGAATTTATCGGGATCAGTAGTTAAGCGCGAAAACCGGTCGAACATCTTAAAATAATCGCCTGTATTATTTTTCACGCTTCTTTTTTTCTCTCCTATCGAATCTGCATTTACCATGTTTTGTAAGACACTGTGAATCTTCTTGGATTCTTTCTCAGTCACACGTTTGTTGCACGAACGTGAAATCTCATATTTTCTCTAATTATCTCTCCCTTCTCCAGGAAAAAAAAAGAGAAATTGAAAGATACATTAACGAACAAAGAATCAGAATTAGAATAATTAATTGAAAAATAAACTTCTTTTTATAAAATTATATTATCCTCATAAAACAGAAAAGAGAATAAACAAATTTCCTTTTAATTAAATTGTTCCACAAAAAAGAGCAAGTGATTATAATTGGTTGAAGTGTGCTTACTCTGAAATATATATGTATATATATAAAATAATAATGATAATAATAATAAGGAAAAATAAAAATTGAAGAATAATGAAATTGCTGTTTTTACTTTGATCATATTTCAACCACGTTTGTGTGAAACAAAAATACATCTTAGTAGAATGGGTGTATAAGTGAATTGCACGAATTGACTTTAAAACGCGTGTTTGCTCGAAGGAACACGTACCTCTTTGAGAAAAGTTTTGTTGTCAGAAACACCTTTCTAAGAATCACTTCCGGTGTAAGTCCATTCCCGGTGTCCGATGGAGTTTGCACTTTTGCAATGTATTCCATCTTTTTTTAAGTTCCTCCACTTTCATCATCCTTCCTTTCAAAAGGATTCTTTCATGGAGATTTTGTTTCCCGTGAACAATCAAGATTTGTATTTTAAACGAGTAAAAAGTATTGTAGGATAAAATAAAAATGAGAAATAATGAGAAAGGCGATGCTTTTTCTTAATAAGAATTTTCATTTCCAACTTGGGGAATTGAAATAAAAGTAAAATAGAATAAAATTAAATATAATAAATAGAAATATAAAAATCGAATAAAAGTAATTTATTTCTCGAATGAATTTTTCCAAAGATTTTGTTTCCTCTAAACAATTAAGATAAAAGAAAGTAATACGTCAAAAATAAGAAGGAAAAAATGAGCTTTTTCTTAATGAATCGATAGTTCTCATTTTCAAGTTCTCAGAAAGAAAATACTAGATAAAACATATAATTATGTAAAGATGCTTTCAAAAGTATCCTTTAAATGTAAGAAAAAGAACAATTCTGTTTTAATTTGCCAAATCGATAATGGTTAATTATTGTGTAGAAAAATTCTAACGTTGACGAAGAAAATTAGAAAAAAGGAATTAATAGGAACAAGATTGCACCATATCTAAAACTATTATGATTTTATATATATTTATATATATTTTATCAACTTGTCATTGTTTATTTTATCTTTTATTCTTAGCTTTTCTGTTGATAATAATTAAATGTAATTAACAGCGATAATTTTCATTATAAGTACACAATTTTTTAATTATAATTCCGTATCTCAATTACAAATTCTACTTCAAGTAATAGAATGCTTTGTTACGTAATGGAGAAATAAACAATAAACAATAAATTTTCTGGAAGATTGGAATACGAATTATATCATGAATAAATCATAAATCTAAAGGATATCAAAAATGATTTATCTGTTAGGAAAATATGGATCATAAATTATACATTTCTTCAAGGATATCAAAAATGTTTTTTCATTTTTCTAGAAAAATATGGATCAAACATTTTTCATTCATTTTCTGAAAAATGAAGCGAGAGAAAGAAATGTTAATTTCTTATAATTTCTCAAGAATAATTTATCGAATACGATTGTATTCTAAATTCATTATTTATAAATTAAAAAGGATAAACTTTGTTTAAAACAATTCGTCTCGAGTTTATTATTTTCAAACTTAAAGAAAAACAAGCTTCTAATGTCACTGCCTTTAAACACGACTTGTATATATTTTCATATCACTAATTATTATGCTAATCGCAATAGTGCAGTATCTGTTCGCATTAATAAAACCGTTGTAATATAATAAAATACAGGATCATGTATAATTAACGCTCGATGCATTTCTTCGTTGCTTTTCCCGTTTCGAAAATTTTTCGTTGAATCGTAAACGGATTGACATAAAAACATATTTTTAGCAAATACGCAGAGTTAACATAAAATTCTGAAACGTGGGCTCAGGCACGAATTTGTTACGATAATATCTGCTCAAATCCAATTTTCCGTTTTACAATCTTCCAATAAGGATAAACCAGCCAAGATCTTGTTGTGCATGAGTTTGATACAGCATGAAACACGTGAAAACTTGATCTATAGACTTGCTTTTTTTTTTTTTTTTATATATTTAAGTGAAACAAACAGTTAATTATTTTGATAACATTGGTATGATTCATCGTGACTTCTTATGCTTTCGTTTCCAATTGTTCAAAATATTAAAGTTGTCTTTAAACTCTCGAGGAATTTTTAAGGATTTCTTTAAAATTCCCTTGAAGTTGCTTTGAAATTTAAACTTTTTCAGAATTCATTAAAGATCATTGAAATCTCTCTGAAATTCTCTTAGCGTTTCTTCGAAAATCTCTCGAAATTATTTTAAAAATATTTTGGAATTCGTTCGAAAATCCTCGAAATTATTTCTTTCTTCTGAAATTTTTCCAAATTCTTTTAAAACTTTTAACAATAACTAAACGTTAAATCGTCGCATTCAATTCAATCCCAAAAGGTTCGATCAACCACGTGCACATTTATATATAGAAATATCGTCGTTAAGAATCGATCTTGGACGAAATTGGAGAGGGAAATAAGAACGATATAAAGGAACGTATGCAAACGATAAAAATAACGGTGGAACAGATCGAGTTAACAGAGATGAAACGCAAATAAGTTGTTCTACATTTGCCGTGTATGTTTATGCATACAAAAGGTGTGCATACGAAGAAGAACAGTTGTCCCACAGAACAGATGTTCCACGAAACCAATTTCGAGTGGCTTGCCCCTCTGTTTAGTGATTGCGTAATTCGTGAACATTTTATTGGCAAAGGCGAAACGGATGTCACCTTAATTTATTACATTTTTTTCATCGATAATTGCCATTGTACCGTTTATAGCATCAAGGTCTATTTATTTATTCTATTTATTTCAACTACTTTGGAAAATGAAAATATCAATTTAATATACGTATAACGGATAATTATTGTAATTTCGTTCATCATAAAAATGAAACAAAGTTACACAAATTATGACAAATGTGGATAAATTATTGTAGCAACGTGTCCGATAAATCAACGAATTTCATTACATTTCTTTGAAATATTTCGAATATCATTTAAAAATCGCATAATGTTACATGCTCATTAGGATGATCAAAGAAAATTCACGAATTTCTTCTTCAAATCGTGAAAACCAATTATTGTGAAAAATATAGGAAGAACAACGAATAAAAGTTGAAACGGAAGAAACAATCAACTCAAAAGCAGCGGAGATCCAATGAATTGAAAAATCGTGTTTTATTCTCAACAAATATTTAATTCTTCCTTTCCCTCTTCCTCTTCCTCTTCGCGTGCATCTTCTTGGCAAAACTGCAAAAATCCAACTATTCACTCGAGCCATAATATCGAACCCTTATTCGAGATTACACTTCAGTTAATGACCGTATAAAACCGTGTTTAACGATCGATAAAAACGTCACGATAAAAGTATAATCATTGCGTAAAATTGCTTAGGCGATCTCCTCCGACGATAAATCCTCGCGCCATCCATAAATTTCCAAGCGAGAAAGGATTAATTGAAAAATCGTAATGGCCGCGGTGGCGAGGGTTGATTAAGCGTCGTTAAACCGAAAATGCACGTGCGAGTGACGTCAAAAGTTTAACGAAGAACGAGGGGAGGGGAGAAGGAAAAAGAGAGGAAAGGAGGGAGGGAAAGAGAAGGAAAAAAAAGCGCAGTTCCTTGCATCTCGTCCAGCTGCGACGCGAACACTCGTTGAATAACAAACAGCACCTCTCCTGTTTCGCGTTATGCATCGTAATAAAAATCGAACATCCTCCTCAGGAGGAGCGAAACAAAGAGTTTATTGTTGTTGCCGCGGCACGAAACTTTGACTTCTTTCGACGGTGGCTCATCGAAAGGATGCAGGGACGAATCGTCGAGTTCTGGATTAGACAGTCTCGTGTTATCTTAGATTTTTACTTTCCCTTCGTGATTTTCCATGAAAGTGTTGAATATCACAGATGTAAAAGATTCTTCCGTCAAAAACGCTGAATTAACCCAAGGATTATGATTAATTCATTACGTTTCATTAAATTTTCTATTGACTCTTTGTAAAGAAAGTAACAAATTAAAAAGTGATGAATGATAACCGATCCTTGCTTCGTCATTAATCTCTTGACGCTGCTTATACACACACACCATATATATATATATATATATAAACTATATCTCTAATCTTCGAACATCTCTTTGCCAATATTAATAATCCTCAGACCTTAAGTATCAGAAAAAATTCTTTCCCAAACTCTCTATCACATTCATCACAATCCTCCAATCAATTTCTACAACTACGAGATCTATCTTTACCATAAAAAAAGAAAAAAAAAAAAAAAAACTCACTGGAGCATCGCATCTCTATCGTAAGAATTCCTTTCGAAGACCACCACGTAGCAAAAGCTAAATAATATCCATCGTACGTATCGTAAAAATTCCTTCGCGAACCCGTATGAAACTCGACGCATATCTGCACGAGACACGGTCAAATGGAGTACTTTATGAACGACAGTTCCCACAAAACGTTCCCATAAATATTCATGCGCGAACTTGGTTTTATCCTCGAGGCTGCGCGTATACACGAGAGAGAGAGAGAGACGTTTCCTCCGAAGAGGAAAGGAGGAGACGCGCAGGTGCACGGATCCGAATTCGAAGCGAAAAATACAAGGAGCCCTGAGAAAGTGGAATCGCGAAGGGCATCATCTCCGCAACATCACACGAGAAAGTGACGTTCACTCGTCTCTCGCGGCCACGAGAAAGTACGCACGCTTCTGTTACGCACGCGGATCGCGTGCTCCGCTCGCTTTAACTCTGTTCGGATATGCCGCTCGTGTGTAAGTTTCAGATTGGCCGTCCATTCGATCGTGTATAATGGAGTGTCCAAGCACTCCAGATCGAGGAAAATTTCAGGCTTTCTCCTCTGGAATCCTTTTTTTTTTTTTTTCCTCCAATTTAAAGTTTGGAACATTTCCGAAATATTTTTTCTCTTTCGTTGGGATTTCGATTTAGAATTCTCTTAAATTCCTTTCTCTCAAAGTTCTTCTCGAAAATTTATTTGAGAATTTCTTTGAAATTCTTTTGAAGTTTCTTTTTTTTTTTAAGTTTTTCTGAGAATTCTTTTTATTCTACCATTTCTTCTACCATATCATCTCTGATCATTCTGATATTTAGGTAGGTTTAAATCAATAGGTTGCTTCGAAAATTGAAATTTATTGCTCGGCGAGATTTGATGGGTTTTAAAAGCTGTAAAAGATATATTCGAAATGGGAATGGAATAGATCACGAGTCGAGTAGATCCAGCCACGTAGAATGGATAACTGCGCTTAACAAATACTTAACAAACGTATTATATGATTTAATGCTTCGGAGAAAAATAAAGAACAGAAATATTTAAAAAAATAGCATATTTTAATCGAAACAAAATTATGAAGTAACGATATAAACTACTTCTATTGTTACGGTAGAAATTTTTTAATTCTACATTTTTATGTAAAAAAATTTTAAACAAAGAATATTAAATTATTCGTTTGAATGAAAGGAAGAAATTAAGATAAGAGACACATGCATACTCGATAATCAAGTGTCGTAAAGATAAAATTCTGACGATCTGAATCGTAAAATTAAGTCAAAGATCCCGTTGAACGAACGTCGAAAACGATCGTAAACTGTTGCAAATTAATGTAATTATTGATCTGACACAGTTCAAAAATCTCTCTCTCTCTCTCTCACTCACTCTTTCTGTCTACGTTCTATTGGTTATTTTACAATCTGTTGCAACAGGCAATTCTTCATTCTCACGAATAAGTATTTCGAGCTAAACTTGCACAGTTTAGAAATGGTAGAATGGTGAGTGGTAAAATATTCTGATTAATAGATTCTGTCTTCATAATTTATGTTCTGGCGCGAAATTACCATTCTACGAAACGTTTTGAAAGAAAAGAAAGAACCGTAATAAAGTAATGCTTCCTTTTTGGCTCGTTGCTAATTTCTACCTGTTTTAAAATAGCGAAAATAGAAAAAGAAAAAAGAAAAAAAAAAGAAAACATCCCATTCCTCCTGTTTTCATAATTTCTACATAGTTTTTCCAATTATGAAACAACCACGTAACATTAAATATCCACTTCCATTTCAATTGTTTATTTTTCTACCGTTTAAGAACATTTTATATTTAATAGATTTATTCTGAACAGCTATTATTAATTTCCAATTATCTTAGGAATTTATTTTCTATTTTTTGAATTTCATTATTGGAATAAAACGTTATGCAAAATACATATATAAATAATTACACGTATATTGGAAATAATTATGAATTGAACATCATTCCTGATTAACTTTGCATATGTGTATATGTTAATAGATACGATTTTTCATACGATTTTTAATACTTTTGGCTGTATTGTCGCCACCAGAATGCCACCAATAAGTTCAAAAATAGAAATCTTTCTATCTGAAAATATCTGAGAAACATTAAAATTCGAACGATAGATTCTCAATTTCTCGAATATCGATCGAACGCAATTAAAGAGGATCTCGATTCACTTGAAAAAATGAAGTGAAGGAATAGAAATCGAAGAGAAAAGAAAAATTGTCATATCTGGAGTGCAAAGATAAGTTCTTCTCTCTCTCTTCTATATATATATATATCAGCCAACTTATTATCAAAATTTACCTTATCAATCAATCAAGGATTAATCGATCCCAGAAAACAACGGTTTGCCCAACGAGTTTCCCACGATGTCCGCATTAGCGCAAATCCTAAAATTCCACGACGACCCACCAATAAGACATTCCTAACCGTATAGAGAAACAAAGCGACACGGGGAATACCAAATGTTTCTCCCTTTGCTCTCGAGCGCAATTACAATTTGCCGAGAGAGATTAACATTCGAGGCGTCGAACGGGACGAAAGTCGCGGCTGAAGATTCCCCACCGCTAATTCACGCCACTGCTACGCCAAAAACCCATCGCTCTTGCTTATAAACCGTTCTCGCGAACGAGACGAGGATACGTAATTACAGCCATTAAATTTTGTCCCGCTCGCTGAACTTTTAATAGCCGATAAAAATTATTACCCATAATTTGGATAATATTTCACGATCGAGGGGATGGTCGACTTTTTCGTTTCCTTTTTTCTCTTATCTTTACAAATCATAATCTTACCTTTACAAATATGGAATTAACTGTAATTATGATCTAGTAGTAGAGAAAAAGTTTTGGAATAAAAATTTTATTTACATCTATTCGTTTCAAGACGAAGAACCTCCAAATATAACGCACGATCGAGATCGTTGGACGAGCGTTAGTCTTGTGAAAAACCGTTCCAGTTTCGGTGATTGGTGAAAAACTTAAGCATCCTTAATATACACTTAAAGAAACGAGAAATTGGCGCGAGGGGAAGGCGCGAAAAGCGCGAGCTCGGTTAGGAATCGGCGCGTGTCACGCTCTGATTCGCGCGCGGATCTCGACCCACTCGAGATCCTCGTTATTTTTTTTCCCCCCCTCCTCGATTTTATTAGCATTATTTCGATAAGACTTGGCCAACTTCTCTCTCTCTCTCTCTCTCCCCCCGCCTTTTTCTCAGCGCGCGAGAGGGAAAGATAAAAGCTCTCTCTAGCTGTGGAGGAATGCCGGTCGAACCGGATGAGAGAAGAATGGATCGAGGCGTACACGTGTGCACGCGTGAGTGAGAGGCGTGGAAGGAGAGGCTGGCACGGTCGAACAAAGAACAGGACTCGAGCGTGGGCCTCGGGGACAGTCGGCTTTTTCGTTTTCCATTTCCACTGTGGGTTTTTTCCTCTCTTTTTTTCTCTGCCACTGGATCCTCGTTGATTTCACGAGTTTCGATATTGCAACTGCTCCTATTCTGCAATCGAATTATAAATATGGAATTAACTGTAATTATGATTTAATAGGTTTTTTTCGATTATAATTAGATTAGAAGTTTGAGCTTTCGGTGTTTGGATAATTTCTAGTCTGAGTAAATTGGAAGAATTTTATTACGGTGATGAACGAGTAATACAAGTAATCGAATTTGAGAAGTGTTTCCACGAAAATTTTAATCCAATTCGAATTTTTAATGCAACTTTTGTTCGAGAAAATTTGCAATTGAATGACTACACGTACAGAGCTATCCTTGAGAACGCGAAAATCGGTTAACAAACGAAAGGGGAAAGGTTCGGTATAAGCGCTCTCAAACACGTTCACATAAGCTAACACGCGCGATTGATTAATAACCTATTAAACTTTAAAATTGTTTATCGTTCCTTTACGAAATATAAAATTGCCGTAAATGCAAATACAAAGACTTTCGCAAGCAGGAAAACTCGATTGAGTGTCAAGTATTTTCGCACTTTTTAAAACTGGCAATTGTGTCTTTTTAATCATCCTTTCGATACGCACAATTTCAACGATATAAAACAGCACTATTAGAATCATCTCAGTCTAGCCAGCTCTCTTTCCAAAGAATTCTCGTTCGAGGGCCAAATCCGTCGAGATGAATATTCGTAAGAAAATCTTACGGTTTAAAATCCCTCTTCTGATTTATCAAATTTCCACACACACACACACACACACACAATGGACATATTCACCATGAGGCACGCATCAGATTGGCCCATTTCGAATTGATTCGAAGATCTAGCCTCGTAGAGCGGTGGGTTAAACGTCGTGTTTCTTTGGCATTCTTTCAGCCCCGCCGTCTGTGCAACTGTGACAGAGTTGTGGACGGACGACCCTGTGTGGAGACTCTGTGTTGGCAGAGGAGAGAATCGATGAGGCAACTCGGTGGAACGAGCCGGTACGGTCTGTTTAATATTCAGCCGCGACTTGGAGCGGAAACGGCGTCTTCCGTTCGTTAAACGAAAACGACGAGAGATAACCGTCCCCCTCCCTGGAGAAGAGAAGAAAACTCGTATCGAGTATTTTGTTAAAATTAGTTTGAACGCCTCGTCTCGTGTTTGTCGAGATTATTATTATTATTATTATTATTATTATTGGGGAAATTTGGAAAATTCTTATTAGAGTCGTATTAATACGAAGAGAAGAAATATTGGAATTGTCTGTAAATAAGAGAAATATGGAAATTTGAACCTCTTTAAGATTAAATTATTATTATTATTTGGATAGCAGAGATTGTAGATAAATTAGAAAGTGGATATCATTTTTAATTTCCTTAGTGTTTATTTAAAGGAGGAGGATTAACATTATGTCGAATTTATTAATTATTTTTAACGAGATATTGTGCACGAGGGAAATTAAAATTGCAATTCATTTTTACCGATTTTGAGGATTTATCAATTTAGAATTTCGTTTAATTCCTTTGGAATTGGACGATTAACGAATGTCTGGACACGAAAGATTTAATCTATCGATAATGAATATTGTCGACTGTCTTAATTCGAGCATATCGATGGTAATCTCGCGTATAATTGATAGACAGCTATTAGAGTCATTCCACCAGTTAAAACTCTTTACGAGGGAGAGATAAAATTGTTCGATTAGTGCAATTAGACAATTCTCCGTTGTATGGAAATATTGATACGCGTAAAGAAAAATGAATTAATTGCGATCAATTTGTAATCTGCTTAATTAAATATCAACGAACGTTCGGGATATCGTAAGCATCTTTTGTTTAAAATTTTTTAATTTTTCGTCTTCAAATTTCCGTGTCAAAATTCAAAAAAATCTTCAATTCTTCTCTATCTTGGAAAATATAAATCTTAAATTTTCCCCTTCATTGGAATTATTTCCATGTTATTATCGACAAGTGCGATCTTATTACGAAAGGAATATTACAATATTTCCCTAAAGAAAAATTTCAAATTCAAGCAAGAAGAAAAGCGAAAGATAATCCTTTCATCGTTACATATTACAACACCTCCAACGTTCCAATATTAAATCCATACAAAGTCTGGATACCCTATCTCAAACAACCTTCATATGCAAAAGGATTTCCTCATAAAATCCCTAGATATTCCTCTAGGCCAGACTAGGGACCACTATGATCCCCGCATCTTCTCTGAACAGCTGATCTTGTCGCGTCTCCGCAAACATTCGACCTTATTCAAAAATTCACAGATCAATTTTCTCATTAAATTAATAAAGAGGAAACGTATTAAATATTCAGGAAACGAAATAGATGAAAAAATTGTGCAGATGCGACGAGACTCATAAAAACTAAAATTATATATTTTACGTGAAGCGAGTATCTATGAGTTACAGTTTGAATAATCTAACATGATTATCTTTCGAGATAAATTTAATCTTCTTTCTTTCAAAGAAGCATTTCTGAAATAAACAAATTACACGTTTTCACGAAGTAAACGGTATTCAAAGCCAGAGTCGCACAACTCTATTCCAACACTATTTCTAAATCGATCTCAAGAAGATCGATATTACAAAGTACGTAAGACAAAGAGAATAGGTATAAAAGATACTCTGTATCGCGTATAATCCAGGTGGCGGTGTTTAAAGCCGAGAAAATATGTAAAACAGTTGCATTATTCATCGCGGTTAATCTTCTTTCGGGCTGCGTACGTGTCGAGTCGTAAAAGAGAAGGCGTGCCCGTGGAAAGGGAAGTCGCGTACGACTTTTCGTCGTTCAAAGGAAAACCAAGTGAACTGGTCGTTGTAAATGCCTGTTGTGTGTTGCGACACTGCTAAACCATTAAATACCTGTCAAACGCAATAACAATTTTGCTGACTCTTCGCCTCGAAGAATACATTTACGCTGCGTCTCGTATTATGTCTGGTATCATTAAAAAAAAAAAAAAAAAAAAAAACAAGAAAGAAAACTTTGAAATGAAAAATCATGATGAATGATAACTTTGGTTCTCGTACTATGATAATATCACATATAAAAAAAAAAAAAAAATCATCGAACGATAAGTTTCGATAGTACGTCAAAGTTTGAGGTTAGGTTTCGTTCTTCTGAGACCGAACATCATATTATTATTATAAAATTGTTTAAACGAAACCAATTTTCAAAAGGAACAATAATCAATAGATCAAAAAGAAAAGATAAATAGATATCGCGTCTTCCTTTCTATTATCCTTTCAAAATTACGACCTAATATATTATTGATAAAAAGTGTCTCGAGTAAAAGTAACTCACCTTCCATCCATTGTCGAGCATTCAATAGATCTTGTTACGCGCCTCGCGTTACAAAGGTTTTGCGGTAAATTTCTCGAGCCCGTGATCGATCATCCGATCATTCTTGATTACTCGCCTCAACTCGCACTGCTCCCCGTCTCTCCACTCCTACCCTGCTCTTTTTTATCGCGTGTCGTGTCCGCTCGGACTCTGCGTGAACCGAAACACGCTGTTTGAAAGTGTCTTGGCGGGCCGAATCGATCGAGAGAGAAAGAACGAATTTCGCAAGAAACAGATTCTCGCGAGTGTTCGAACGAACGTGCACCGTTTTTGCGCCGTCGATCTGATCCCGCGGACCACATCGGAATATAAAACGGCGCGAAATCGATGTCAAGGATGACGTTTTAGCGAAGAGGCACACTCGTAATTAGCCGATTTAGCAATCGAACTTTGAAAATAATCTGAAAATGCGTATGATTGTTTTGAAATCATCTGTTCATTCTCTCGTGATTATATTTCTTTCAAGATGGAAATCATCGAATCGCATTTCCAAAGAAGGTTGTTAATGGAAGAAGGCGTTTCGAGAAGATCTTCCACTTTGCGTCTTAGAATTTGAATAAGTTTTTAGATAAATTTTGAGCATTTTATAGTGCATTATGAATTATGTATTTTAAGCGGATTTTATAACGTGTAGTACACTTTATTATAAATTTCGTTTCTCATTTTGAATCCTCTTCAAATTTACCGTGAAATATCTTTGATGAAGTATCTTTATTCTTTTTATGTGCTCCGTATATAATTTTTAAGTGCATCATAAGTATACATTAGATACATTTTAAGTATATTTTACATTATGTCTGCAAATTTTAGCCGCGTTCTATTTTTTCTCGTACATTTTAATACAAGCACGCTCCATCTGCACGTGGATTCGTGTATTCGCCATATTGATGACTGCACATAATACGTTCGCATTTTTATCATATTATTTAATCAAGTCACACAATGACACTGCTGAATATAATAAACCCGTTCATACCGATCAACAATCCCTATAGAAATTAACCAACTAGATCTTTTTTTTTTTTCCATCCTACGATAAACTAATTTTTAGATTTGAAAAATCAAAGTATGTTTCAATCCAGATTTTTAAAATTCAAAATTCAAAATTGATTAATTCAATTACATTCAATTCTGAATCGATAAATTTGAAAACTCTTTCTTCTTTCTTCTTTTTTGTTCTTTTAAAATAATTTCTGTCGACGCGATCAAGCTTGCTCAGCTCGATTTCAAGATAGATCCAGCTTAAGAGACTTAATTGTCGATTCCCATAGAAGACCTGCCAAGAATGCTCGTTTCAGTCCACCATCGATGCATTGGCAACGTTTAGCGAACGTGCACCGAGACGATCGAAGAGGGGAGCGAAAAATGGGGAAAAAAATCGGTCTGAAAATTGATCCTTTCGTGAACTCTTTATATTCCTCTATATAAAAAGTTCTGTTCTTCAGATTTCTTTTACCTTCTCATTCGGAAAAATTAAAGGAAATATTTTTGTTAAATTTTTACCAAATTTAATTCTTTTATTAAAAATAATTATCGATCGTGTGATCGATGGTTCTTTTTTTTTTTTAATACCTACTTTTTTATTTGGAAAAATGGAGCTACAGAAATAAAAAAAAAAAAAAAATCACTTCTTCCCGAAGGATATATCTGTATCGATCGAATTACGAGAATAATTCAAACGTTTTTTATCATCGGACACTTGCTTAAAAAAATTAAAGATCGCAAACGATAATTTTCTCGTTCGTCAAAATAGACTTTCATCCACCGTTGCACATTGTTCGATGGCGAGAAATAGAACGTACTATTTTGTTTTGAAACGACGGTATCAAAGCACGGCTCAAAGATGCTTGGAAGAGCTGTGCCAAGCAATTTACGTCGAACAACTTGAAATATTCGTCGAAGAATACGCGGCGAGAGTGTGTGTTGCCACGCACAAGAATGATAATGACAGTAATTGGATCGAAGCAGCCAGTTACTCGATAATTAGCCCATTGTTTATCAGATAATGCACCTTCATTCCCTTGTCGTCGTCTTTTCAATTTTTGTCCACTTTTCTTCCCGTTGTCAATACCGCCTTTGTTTCACCCTCGTGTTGGAAAAGGAAAAAGAGAGAGAGAGAGAGAGAAATAAAATCTAGAGAACCTTTTCGACGATTTTTTCTTTCTTTCTTCGAAAATAGAAAAATTGAACGCGTCGAAGAAAAGTGGAACGTGCGTGTTAATTAATCTGGTGGAAATTTTTAACGAATTGAAATTAAAACGAATCTGTGCGCATCTCTCGTTTTCCAGAGAGAAACGAAACCGAACGAACGTTCTTTCTCGCGAATTTTCTCGGAAATTTATCGGTCAATAAATTAATTTGAATGCAAATTACACGCTAGATTCGTTAGTGGCAATTTTGAAAAATGTGTTTCGGATGTTGTTATGAATTTCACGTACTCCACTATTTTACCGAGAGTTGGACGCGAGTTTGGTTTGCCATTGCGTAGGCACACGCATATATTACATCTTCTTAAAATAGAAATATTATTCTTCCCTACTATTTATTACTTTTTATCGTAGAAAAGAGAAATTTAATTTAACCTGCAAATTTATATATATATATATTTGAAATAAATACCAATAGTAGCAGTACATCATGCTTACTTATTTAAACTTCATATTAGAGAGGCTGTTCAAACATTTGAACACCGTTGCCTCGTATGTGGTCCACTATATAGCTGACGTTTATTTATATACAAAGATAGATTTATTGGGCGGCCACCGTAGTCGCCCTACCAAAAGGATTAGTGTAAACTCCGTTTCGCAGCTTTACTTGTGCAATCATCCTCCAACAATCGCAATAATTCAATGATTCATCCATTAACCTTTGTCCAATAAATATCCTTGCGTATAACAAAAGAATTCGCTTCCACTTTTTATTAATCAATTGATCGAAAGCGGAAAAAATGTGAATTTCATTGCGTTGGCGGAAAAGTTTAAAAAGTATATGTCACGTTCACGATACTCGAAAATAAGAAAATTGACGGAAAAGAATTCTCTCCACGTCGATATCGTTTTCCCTTCTCGTTCCAAATTTCCTCCAAAGATCCAATGTCAGTGGGATATCGAAGGACGATCCCGATTCGAGCGGGGCATAGTAACTCGTTCTGGTATTCGTCGCACGGCGCAAAGCCGGCTCTGGAATCTCAATGTTGCCCGTTATACAATCGATGCGCCACTGCCTTTTATCGATCTGTAACACCATCCACGGATAAACAATCCGCGGATCGATCGGCTTATTAGGCGGCTCGTTTCCGGCGAACGTCCTTTCGCTTCCTCCCGACCCTGTGCCTCACTTAACGAGCTCGCCCAATCGAGCGGCCTTCCAGACACGTTTCACCATTAATCGAATTATTATTATTATTATTATTATTGTTGTTACGTACTTCGCTCGTAAAAGAGTGGCGCGTCGTTCGACCAATCGAGCTCGAGCTCTTTAATGGCTGATTTGTTTTTCACTTTATTTGGAGAAAGTTGTTTCGTCAAAAGTTTTCTTATTAAACCTACACGACATTTCATGTATTCCCACCTATTCCCACCATGACCGCATATTAAACAAAATATTTTTCTGGTGCTACAATAATTTGCGATCGGTTACATCTACACCGAATTTTCTGCTATAAAGGTAACTTTGTATACAAGAAATTCTAAAGGAAATTTCAAAAACGGTGATTTGGCCGCGCGTGGTAGGTTTAATCAAGAAGCTTGGAAGCTTGTAATCCTTCCTTCTTAATTTTAGAGGAGAAATTGAGATTTTTAATAAAGGTTGGTGCATTTTTATTGAGAATATAAAAATCTAGGAATCTCGAGGGATTCTGTTATTTCGAAAAAGATTCGAAATGATTAATCCATGCGAGGCAAGAACGAAGGGGACAGTTATTTCTTCGGAACTTGAGCAGAGAACCGCTCTAATCACCCTAATAAGAACATAATAACCCCGGTGTATCATTATCTTAACATCCTCGGGCAAACCACAGGCAACGATCCTTTCTTCCTCCTCCTCCTCCTCCTCCTCCTCTCGTCCCACAGCCATTAAGAGGCCCTCGTCCGCGCTATCTCTCGTTGAAATGCCCATTACCAACACCCACGCTGCCTCCTCCAAGTTCGTTCACACTCGAGATACGAAAAGTTTATTCACCCTTTCGCGAGGAGACGCGCATTCGACATATAAACTAGTTCGATTTGAATAAATTACACACGTGACAAATACGCTCAACGCTTGTACAACCAAGTTCAAGTCGCGCACACGTTTGTACGATGGGAATCGTAAATGAGCGTCTCCGTTGCGCGGAAAAAGTCGACGTTGTGTATTAATATTCGAAATACACGAGTTTGATCATACTTGGATCGTAATTTTAATTCAATTCCCTCCAATCCGTGGGATTTATGATTTATGATTTTGAACTTGTAATATTCTGCTCGAGTAAAAGTGATAGAAACCGCGACACGAAGTGGACGATTACCTTAATTTCAGATATCAGATAAATTGTATTAATTGTATTCACTGTATTAAAAATTGTGTTTGTAATGTTGATACACGTGTTAGCATTGCAAGGAAAAAAAAAAAAATAATAATAATAAAACCAGATTGAAGAAATTTCTTCGATTTCTTATACGTATATATGTTAAAACCACAATATAAAGTCTTCGATATCTTTCTACTTCGTGTGATTTATTATACTCCATTTATTCTTGTCTCTTCTCAGAATCAACAAAGCTGTTCCACGAATGTATTAAATTTGAGAAAAAGTACGGATGAACAGAGTTGGATGAGACTCATTTCTCCACGTTGTGTAATAATTTCATCACGGTTTTCTTCACAGTCGTTATATTCCATTTGATCGTCGGCTTCCCGGTTAATTATCCTATTCCCTTGTCGAGGACAAGTGATTTTTATCGAGCGATCAAGGTCCCTTCCTAGAGTCACTTCGCTTTGAGGATCGGAGAAGGTGAGTGTCCCGGTTCGAGGCCACTTTTCGAGCCGGAAGTCTCGTTTTCGAGCGTGAAATGCGCCGCGAATACGAGATCGGAATAGGATCTTTCGATCGGCATCCGTCTCTCTTTTCTCGTGGCAAGAATATCACGAATGCTGAGATTTTTCCATATTTTCTTTTACTTTTTTTTTTTTTTCCCCTTAGAATCGTAGGAGATCGCTCTTCTTGGATTTGATGATTTATGCAAGAGCGATTTTATCGATTTTCCTTTGAAATTCCTCGCGAATTTTTATTCATTATACACGCTCTTTTGAATCTGATTCTTCGTTTCGTGAATTTTTGCACGTAGAGAATTTCGAGACAACTTTGAATCGTGGGAAATTGTTGGGATTATATTTTTGGAACAGGTCTAGAAAGTTTTTATGAGCGGTATTTTCTTATTATCCGTAAAAAAAAAATTTGAATAGAAATTTTGTTGAATCTGTTCAATGAAAATTAAACGTAGGAATTTGATCCCGTAGGAGATATTCGTATATACGTATTTTTGGAATTCGAGTCATTCCTTGTGGAATTTTGCAAGGATTGGATACAAAGGTTTTGATCACAAGTTGGAATTCGTGTCATTCCTCTCGAGAATTTTATGAATAGAGTACAATTTCAATGATAAGAATCTTCGAATTTATCCTTGGAATTTAATCGTTTTCTTTTTTTTTTTTTTTTCTTTTTCGATACGTGGATATAATTTCCGTCATAAAACGTCCACCTATGTTTGAATTCTAAATGAATAGCAACATGAATATAGAATTTTTTAATCTTTAACAAGAAACAACAATTGTCCCTTTTTTAAAAGAATTTAAAAAAATTTCTTTCCATTCAATTTTTCACGCATCGAATAATTACGATATTTTGTATCGCACAACGATTTGAACTATGATATTCGAACGTTTCAACAACATTTTCAGTTCATTTCACGAACTTCTCTCTTCTGATATCCCATGTACATCCTCTGACATTCTAAATATTTTTCACTTTCCACGAATAAATCGAACGACTAATTTCAATATCCACGTCTCGTCCCCTTACGTATGATTTGAACTATGACATTTCAGTGTTTCGTGTTTCCATCCCATTTGATCTCGCCGCAAACTTCTCCCGATTTTACCTATCTCATAATTTCCATTTCACATTTCGGTATCGAGATTCGTGTACGATGCTCGAATTCTCGGTTTCGAACGATGAAGTTTCGATTCGACGAGGAACAGAATCCGCGTTTTCGAAAACCACGCCTAATTCATCATCAAAGCGAAACTGGTTAAACTTAACATCGGTTAAATCTCGTTTCCACTCGAATTTTCCTCGATCGAGTTACTTTCTGTAAATAGATTATTTTCTGTAAATAGGCTGATCAACACAAGAGAGGACGTCTTCGAAGGCGATTCAGTTTTTGAAACGTGGAAGATTAACGATTCGATTATTTGAAACGAAATTCGTGGCACTTGAGACCATTGGATAGAGGAGATAAATTGAACGCGTGTCGTCTGTAATAATTTATAACGTATATAGAGATGAAGAATTTTAATCCTTTGCGACGTGAACGCTCTGACATGATATTTAAGATGAAATCGAAATTAAAAGAAGTAAAATTAAAGTTGGCTTAGATTATTATGTGTTATTATTATATTGGATGATATTGATGATTATTGATAATAATTGTATAAAATTTCTTAAAAGGTTAATTTTGGAATTGATTACGTGTTTTAATCGTAGGTAGTATAAAATCGTAAGGTATTTCACACAATTCTGAATGTTCAGTATGCGTATTTTAATTACTTTATTATGCAGATTATGAAATTATTATTAAAGTTGAAGATGTAATATTTATCTGAAAAGTTAGAAAGAAGAAGAAGATTTACAGGAAATGATGATAATAAAAATTAATTCTGAGATTAAAGATTAATTCATTAAATTCGTTTCCTGTTGGCAATCAAATCGAAAAAATTATTGATAATAATTATATTCTTATTATAATTGCAATTATAATTACGATTATCATTTATAATGATAATGCAACTGCATCCTCTCATTTCCTTTCTCATATTAATTTTAAAATATTTTTAAAATTTAAGTTAAGTTAAACTTAATATTAACTTATTGTCGATATAATAATTAAAATGTCGATAATGGATAAAAATAATTGAAATTCTATTTTTATTTTTTAATTAAAGCTATTATTAGAAATATCGTTAACGTTATTTCATTGAATTCATTCGATTCATTCAAACTTATTAATATCATAATAATCAGAAGCGAATGAAGCACACTACAATATAGTTTGAATATCTTAACGATACACGAAAAACTAGATATCGATAATCGATAGTCGCAGTTCTATTCATTTCTATCCAGTAACGAATCTTAACGATATTATTATCAAAAACCATTAATAAGATATCGGTAACAATAATCGATAATCGATAGTCTACGTTTCATTCCTTCGATACGAGGACTGTTAAAATCGAAATTCGCGCCAAACGTGCGAAAGCAGCGGTTAGTTCAACTCGCGATCAAACACTATATTACGGCATAAAAGTTAAAATAAACGAAATAAGACAAAATTTACGAGAAAATTTCCTATTTTCAAAAACTTTTCAAACGTATCTCGCGTAATGGGGGATCGCAAACACCGTTGATCACAACGTACAAAGATATTCTTCATCGGAGAGGTTAGGTGCTAGATGATATACGTAATAACACGTGACTGGAATAATAAAAGACTCTGTTTTACCGATCGATCGTGCATACGCGGGATGAGCAACGACCGACCGACATTACCACCGATGAAATACCGTCCACGCTTGCGATAAAAATGTTGAAAACCCGGAGAAAACGGTCGGTGAAAAATGCCGATTTAAACGACGCGTACACGCCGCTTCCTCTTTTTACGACGTCGAATAGAAAGTTTGCGGAGGATCTGGCCGGGCTTCTCGAATGGTGTTGGCTGATTTAAACGGGGAGGGGCCTTTGTATCCGGAAACTGGCGAGCTTCGTGTCGTGACTTCCTGGAGGAAAGTTCCTTTTGTGTCGTGGAGCGTGTAATTAAAAGTTAGCGTCTGGTAACGGTAGATTTTGAATGAAGATACATACGTATGTATGAGAGGATTAATTATTTTTATAGGAAGTAGATATGTTAATTGAAAACTGTTATATGTCTGGAAAAAAAGAAAAAAAAATAATCGTGATGGATGATAAATGTATTACCACGTGTACACTTATGTATCGGAAAAATTAATATTGATGAACTTGTCGATATGCATATTTCGAATACTTTGATGGAAAATGGTGGAAAAAATAATATTACGCGGAGATTGAATCTTGAGCGAATATAAAAGGAAAAAAAAGATTTTTTACGGAAAATTTGTTATGATTTACAAAGAAGGAAAATAACTGAAGAAACTCTTTGTCTCTCTGATGACTTTGAAAGAAAAATAACGCATGGAAACCGACCATGGAAATTTCCTTCCTGATTAGATACTGCTCCACCTTGAAAAGTTCGTCGGAAAAGGTGAAGGGTAATTGGTCGAAAACACGCGTGAAGTCGTAATATTGACCATTTTAAATTTACGAAATTAAATTCAAGGAATTTTTTACGACAGAAAATCAATACGTAGGAAGGTCGATTAACTTATAAAAAGATATAAAGATATTTAAATCCGTTCAAATATTAATGATTTATTAATTCGCATATATACAATAATATATTCATTTATCAATATGTACAATCAGATTAATTATTTTACAGATATTTGAAATTCGACCAATTAAAATTTCATCAAAATCTCCCTCCCTCGTCGATAATTAATTTTCCATAATATTGGAATAACGTACATTGAAAATCTATATTGCGATATAATAACAAAAGCTCATCTTTTCTTTTTTTTTTTTTTTTTGCTACCATTGTGTCTTCTTCTTTCACGATCGAATCACGATGAATAATTAAAAAAAATAAAACTGAAAATGAAATTAAAGAAGATGATGAAAAATAACGGTGAAAGGATGAAACGCATTTTTTTAATCATCGTTCAATCGAAAACTCTCGTTAAACTCTCGATGCGGTTGATTATAAAGTATTCATGCACGTAATATTATTCGATCGAATCGTAACCGGAAACGAGAAAATACATCGAATCTTTTTGCCAGCAAACGGGGAATATTTAATTCGGCCACCAACGATCTCGAGAGTCTGATTCACAGTGACTGTCCAGTCACGTTTCCCCTTAAAATATTATCCCCCGAGAACGAGAACTGAATAATATTTCATCGAACTGTAACCGGGAACGTGAGCAGATCGTGGGTGTAAATCAACCTTTCCTTTTATCTCCTTTTTAACACATGGCGTTCGATTAAAACGAAATCTTCTGTGAAGAATCATACCATTTTTCTTTTTTTTTTTTTTTTTTTTTTAAAGAAGAAACTCGATTGATTTCTCCGTTATTACGAGGAGAAGATATATTCGTTCGAATCGTGGAAAAAAATTTGGAGAGCAAACTTTTGACGCAACGTTTGTTGATTTTCGAATTTTTGTTTCAAACGCATCCGATGATCGCCTATCTCTGCCTATCTCGATCAATCTTATTTTGACGCGTCCTTCAAACGCGTGATAAATCGTAACCATGACCTGTCTTCTCACCTTTCGAAACTTTCAACCTTTCGAAACTTTCATATCTGCTGACATTTTCATCACATCATTGATACATTAAATTCCAACTCTATTATCAATTCTATAGCTGAATATAACTGATACGTATTCAATATTTCCAACCTCTCTTACAACCGTAACGAACGATATTACGACGATAATTTTTCAAATGGAAATAATAAATTTCACGCGATCACATCCTGTCCTATCTTTTCCATCCATCCATCCATCCTTCCTGAACACAAACACACCGGTTTCTCTATAATATAATCCAATAACGTTAAATTGCTGCGCCAAGTTTTGATCGTAAACAGCCAAGTTTACAACCACTTCGTTTTACGAACTAATTACGATGCATTCATGAAAGAAACGCGCTGACGATCGCCATTCACTCCGATTGTTCCGATCGTCGATCCTTTTTGATCGTCGCGAGATCGTTCGGAAAATTTCGAAAGAAGCCCACTTTTATTTCACTGCTGCCTTCTCGAGGCTGCCTCGAATCGGCCGCCTTTCTCCCTCCCGATGGAAATCGAGTCCGCGTATTCCGTATTTTTGCCTTGTACGTAGTGTGCACCGAGTGGAGAAACGAGTTCTCAACAACGAGTCGAACGTCACGGTGGTGGAGCTGGTTATCACCGGCATGGATCGACCAAATCCACGAGAGGACGTATATAATAAGCTACGGCCACGGTTTTCCAGTTCGACGAGCGGGATCCTTGTGATTTTCACGGTTGCGAGTTAACAAGCTGATTTAATTTCGTTTTAACGAGGGACGATTAATTGATAGAGATATATATATATATGGGTCAAGATGTCTGGGAGAATCTTTGGATAGTTGGAGTGTTTTGTAATTCCTGTTCTGTATTATTGATGTTATTCGTTTTTCTAGTATCGTTGGTCAAATGTTTTGGAATTTGTTGTCGAGGACGAATGTGATTCGACAATAGAGGAAAAGACTTGTTTTATAGATTTTTTTTTTTTTAAGAGGATGGAAGAGGTGGAGAGACGTTGGCTCGATAATAAGAAACATAGAACGTGTAGAATGCTAATGGAAAATCAAGTTTGCGAAACACGATAAGATAAAAGCTGTGAAATACAAGTTATTAATAAGTTTGATAAAACACGATGTATTAATCATCTTGGAATTTTAAAATGTAATAATGTGATAAATCTAAGGATTTTTGTTAAAATTTATAGGATTTTCAAGTTAAAATCTATAGAGATCGTATATAGAAGCTCTGCAACTGTGTAAAGTCTTTACGGATATAAAAGTTACCAGAATTTGGGTTCTAGGGTTCCCTAGGCTCTAAATTCCTTAAAAAATCAACATCGACGATGGTAAACTCGTCGAAACGTGGTCTCATCTTTACGAATACTTGATGTTACCTCGTATCTTACCAAGAAGTAAAGTTGTCGCGTATTTTCCTTGGACGACCTATCGATTGTCGACGATCCAAATTCATTATTTATATCTTCCTAACGTAACTTGCTAACGTATTTATAGAAATATGAGATATTAGCGCTACGCAATATCAGATCCTACGCATTTCCCGTTTTCCTAATAACTGAAACAAATTAAAAATGTCGCTTCTTCCTCTTTGTCATCCAGTTCAACAACTGTCAAAGACAACATTTGTTTTGTAAGTTTTGGCAGCGTGAGAGAAGGAGTTATGCGCAGTCCATGTTACACTCTGAACCAAACAAAATTTTAGATCTGTTTATTTATTTTCTTTCGTCGTGTCGTCTCTAGTGCTAGACGATTATTCCATCTGTCAATGTTGTCATCCTGCCAAACATGACACTCTGCTTCCATAAATATAGCTCGATGCCGCTCGATCGTCTCGTTTTTTCATTATAAATTTTTTTTTCCATCGTTGCCTCTGAACAAAAAGGTCCGTCACAGGCGCGCCGAGCTTCGTTGTTTTTTACATTGTGTTCTTCGAGCCGATAGTTGTTCGAAAACAATGATTTACACGATTTAATTGACAGCTACGCTGCTGCTACTTTTTCCATCCTTCTCTGCGTTATTCACAGATGATCGAATATATTTTTCAAAATCTGGCTACGAGCTTTCATTTTTTATTTGCACGCATGTTTTTTCAGCCCTTGCTCTGCCATTTATTCGACTATTGTTTAAAATTAATTTTCATATTTATTCATTTTACAAAAAGTGTAAATGTTAAATCATAACGGGATATAGAAAAATGAATATTAATCAAAAATGCAAAATCCAATTAAAAATCCAATAACTCGATAATATTCATCAAATCAATTCAATCCACGATAGAAAATAAAATTAAAACTAAAACGTATTTTTACAACAATTTCTCCGATCAAAAGAACAAATAGCCATGTTCTTTTTCTCATTCCTGACTTCTTCTTTCTTTACATCAGATTCGAATAAAAAATACGAAAAAAATACGAAAACCTACTTTTACAGCTCAATCAATTCGAATTAGCTAAGAAACAAGCTGGACTACCAATCGCCAAAAAATAAATTAATACAGGAACCGTTACGATAAACCAAAGCCGTTCCCGTGAACGACGACAGGAATACGCGGGCAGAGTTCGAAAATAGAAGTAAGCGACTCGAATGCAAATCCGATGTAACGAGCGAACTCGTCAGGATAGGGGACAGTAATCGAATCAAAGCATCGCAGAGAGTTAGTCGTCGTGGAGAGGAAGCTGTGCAATGGCACAAATACGCCGTTTCGAATCAATCCGGCACCAGTCATCGCTCGAGATATACCTGTGCTCCGCCATTTCACCACCATCGATTATTCTTCTCCCCTTAATTGAAACGTTTTCAACATTTTCTCTTCTCCATTTTTTTTTTCTTTTCTTTTCTCAAATCTATCGAAATGGGAATTTTTACAAGTACCATCTTTTTCTATGAGATTTTTATACAAAATTATGTGTATATTTTAAGCTCGATTTTAGAGAAATAAATAATAAATAGAAGAATTTCTATTTATTATATAGATTTATTAACTTATTAACTTATCCAATAAAGAAATCTTTATCTTAACTTTCATTTTTACCGCATTATTAAGCGCTTGTCCTCATCAAAGACGGATATATATTTGACATGTTTCGTAGGTAAAAATAATTGTAAGTCGTCGTATAAAATTAATTAACGATGATATAAAAAAAGGAAGGGGAAAAGGAAAGATGAAAAAATAAAAATTCGTATGAAAATAGTAAAAGGAAAATACAAGTAGTAAATATATTATACAAGAAAATCGTGTCTTAAAATAACTACTGACTGCATAAACATAACTATACGCACACGACGCTTAAACTTATGATTTATTAGCTATGCTAATGATCATGATAAAATCGTGAAAATTAGGAATGTAACTGAACTTTTCAAGTAGTCAAAAGTATTACGTTTCAAATGTTAGAAAGATCGTTCTAGGAATTGCAGGAAAGTAAGTAATAAAAATCAACTGCACGAGTGCATCGGAATGTAATCGTTTGATTATCCTTTTTTTTTTTCTTTCTTTCTTTCTTTCTCTTTTTTTTTTTTTTTTTTTACACAACCTGTTTGTACAAAATGATAATCTTCTCATATAATCGCTAATCGCTTTTTATCACCCCTGCTATTCTTTTATTATTTTAAACCGATTCATCCGCTGTCGTCCAAAACGTTTTTTTTTTTTCGTCCAATTATAATTTAATTTTTATTTTAAGCATTTTTTGGCACGCAGTTTGCATGTAAACTCACCGCTGTTGTTTTTGGATTGTTTGTTGCATCCTAGGTCCAGGCGAATGTCCCAGGATATCACCCACTCGAGATCCACTGAGAATCTCACTGTACCATATTTCAGGTACGTACCAAATTATAAAATTCTACAAAACCAAATTCTCTCCAATTTCGAAATGGCTGTGCGACGAATTGCCGCAAGCAAATCGCGTACATATATCTTCAAGTTTTTACATTTTTTTCTTTTTTTAATTCGCCGTGGACGAGCATTTTCGTTCCTTTTATCGTTCTAGCTTAAAGTTAAAAAAAATTCTCGACCGCTCGTTCAACTACGATCAAGCAAAAATCTCTTCGAAATCTTCTCTCCTCGAAGAGTTTACAATTATTTTTTTAAATTGATCGAAACAAATGTTTGAACTTACCGTATCTGTATCGTATATCTCTAATTGTTGTTGCAATTTAAAAAAGAAGAAATCGTGGTTAAATTCTCTTTTCTCCAGAATGAAACGAAATTTCGTTCATTAAAGGTCCACGAACAAGAGACGCAAGTTCAAGTAGTGGCACAGGTTTAACAGATTTTACTTGTTGCAACATCGGATAACCCGTTCGCGCCCCGTGCTCCTCCATTCGTGAAATTTGTCCTTTTTTTTTTTTTTTAACCTCCTCGTGACCGGCAATTCCATTCACACGAAAGCTCCATTGTTGCTTGCTATCTTCGCCGGCCGTTCGTCTCGTGGATTCATCCATCTTGTAGGATCCGTTTATACGACGCATGGTTCGTTGCATCGTGAAATTGCATTGTGCCCCGCTTCACTGGCTCCGCTTTTGCAAATAAAACAAAGAAAAAGAGAAGGTGGAGAAGGGGAGAGTGTGTAACGAATAATTGAGATTTTACTTGGAAAGAGAGAGACGCTTATAAATCTTGCAAAGCGTGTTTCGTACTGCAATGGAATAATTTAAAAAAAAAGAAAAAGTCGAATCATAATTGCGTCGGGTTGAAAAGAAAAAGTAAAGTAAAATTATCATTTGTGGAGAATTTCATCTCTAATTATTTTTATAATTCTTCCAAAGAGATTTCAATTTTTTTCGATTTCTTTGAAAATTTGAGATGGAGGAGTTCGATTGCGCAATGAAGTAGAGACTCGAATAAATATTTTATCTTTCGAGAATTTTGAATAATACAAAAAAAAGTAATCATGGGTCCAGATTAATTATAAAACGAAGGATTAATTTCGAAATAATAAGAAAATTAGGGAAGAATTGGATATAGTTACAACTATTTTCGAGCAAAGGAAGCGCAAATTTATCGTTCTAAATTTTAATTTATCCTTTCGTAGGAGCAAGAGTCGTAGCGTGGATCATGGATTCGCGGCGCCTTTCGATTGGGATTCGTCGAAGAACAAAGTCGATCAAGGACGATTCGAGTCGGTCGACGAATTCGCAAAGGGTGAGTAACTCCTTTCGCTAGAATTCTAATTTAAAATACGAATAAATAACATGCGTATAGAATATTAAAAAAGAAGAAAAAGAATTTAAATATTGAACAAACAAATATCGAATGTCAACAGTGTCGAGTTTAAAATCAATTAAACCAAATTGAAGGATGAAAGACAAAGAAATGATATGAAAATCGAGAGATTAAAAAGAAGGAAAATGTGGGGAAAATAGGCAAGATTTACACTCGGTTATCTCGAAAACGAAAACTCCCTGCGGTATTTTCATTTCGTTTATATGCCGCGTAATCGCTTGAATTATCTCCAACGATTAATCTTCGAGTAAACTTTCTTAATCTAAATTCTAATTCATCGAGTGCGCGCACACCTGAAATCCCATGTACACTCTTCATAAATATATTTCCTACTTTTTAACCAACAACTCAAATATACAATATAAATTAGTGGCATTATGCGATTACTCCTGTTGTACTAAACTCTGTCGAAAATGTGCCATCTATTAACTTATAATCGTTTAAATTCATTAAATAATTAAAAAATGTATCGAATATTGGAAATCATTTGTACTCGAAATTGTTGTTGTTCTTCAAGAAACCTCTTTTACCAATTAAATGAAGAAAATATTAATATCAATCAAGATGCTGAGATGAACGAAAGCTATCCTGAGAACACATACACGTGCGAAGAAAAGAAACATTGACATTACTCTTCATTATTGTTATTATTATTATTATTGATATTAAACGACGATAAAATTTAATTCAACGATTTCGTGCAACCACGTTACGATTAAGATATCCACGTACTTATGGATAAAAATACGGCGCAAATAATCGTCTCGATGAAAAATAACGATCTCAACGATCGTTTGGATCTCATGGAGGCTAAAAAAAAAGAGGAGGAGGAGAGAAAGAAAAAAGAAAAAGAAGAAAGATTTTCAGTGTAAAAAAGAAAAGAAGAATGGAGTGAAAGTCGAAAGTGATCCAGTGGCCTGATAAAACACGAGCGTTTGTGCTCGAGATTCATGGTGGCTGGGTAGGCCACACGGAAGTTTCGATCGATCGGATCGGTGGAGGAAAGACTAATCGGAACGAAGGCGGCCATCGTGATCGAGAGAAGACGAAGGTCTTCTTCGATCTTGGGCGCTAAAGCGTCCCGTATGCAACCTTACTCATTGCGAATTACATTGACTTACTTTCTTAAAGTGGCACAAATGCCACGTTTGATCGATCGTTTCGCGCGCGCGCCACCAAGCCTTTAATTGACATTCTTCTCGTGAGATTTATCCGCAGATTTTTACAACGACATGCTGATCGACTCTTCGATCGACGACGAAATGTCTCAGTGAATTTTTATCTATGAGAATTGTATTATTCTGTGCAAGTTTCGCATTTTGTACCAATTTTTTCCATTTATGTGTGAAAAATTTTAGTTCGTAAATATCGATAATGTTTGAACGAAAAAAGGAGTTGGACATCTCTTATATTTTTTTATATTATATTGTACATCCTTTGGCTTCAGTTTTATCTGTTGATTTTTGAAATTAGAATCCAGTTATTTGAATAATTTGCTTAGTTCAATTTTCCATTGGATGGATTTATATATCACTGTGATTTTCGATTGTCTGTTGCGTCAAATTCGAAGTAATTTTGCGACAATTTTTTTTGATTCCATGCGACATATGTTTAAAAATAAGACTATTGTTATTTTAGTTCTAAATATATATATATATTTTTTTTTTAATTAATATCTTTTTTAAAAATAAATTTTTGTGGAAAAACTTACGAGACACCGAGTATAAATATTCTCGTCGATGCTCGTTATTTTTACGGCTGACTTTCGTTCTTACATTATAATACGGGGTTATTTTTAACACGAGCAACTGGTAACGAGGTAAATTTGTATCGGTTATGTTACCAGTTTCCCATTACGATATTCCACGAACAGAATAATGAAGCTCATTTTAATCGAAACACGAGGCCATTTAGCAGATATATTGATCGTTGAAAATTAAGATTAAATAAATTTAAAATTTCTTGTTCCTTTTTTCTTTCTTTCTTTCTTTCTTTCTTTTTTTTTTTTTTTTTTTTATAGAACGAGAAATCTAAGACAACTTGACATTGATAAAAAAAAGAAGACTTTGATAAAGAAAGGCCAACTTCATCTCGTTAAGTTAAACGATATGCTTTTTTTCATTTACATTCTTTCAATACAACGATCTATAATTAAAGGTTACTCTACGTCAATTACGACGTTAAAATAAATTACTTCGAGAAATCTGCTATCATAGTTAAGAAATTAACTTGACTGAATAAAAAGATACAATTCATTTATCCTGCGTTACCGGAAAACGATAATTAATGAAAAATCCTTCGAAAGAAATAAAGATAAAATACAATGTTGATTTGATATTATTTAGATATCGATAGTATCCAAGCGTCTTTTGATATAGAAATGTACATTCTTCGTTATACTTTTGAAACGATAGACTCGATATTAGTTGAGAATAAAAAAAAAATTGCCCCCACAAATACTAACTCTTAATATTTCTTAACGAAAAATAACAACAACTTTCCACATGCAATCCCAAATTCGTAATACCAAAGTTATAAAAATATATCAAGGGATGTATTGCCAAATTTATAGGATAGCGGAATATCTTACATCAAAATTTTCTCACAATGGTCCCAATTTTATCATTTAATCCGTATCGAGCAACGGAATAATTTATCACCCCCGATTACGCATCGCTGAATTATTCATCCACTGTTGAACATTATTTACGATCCATCGTCCTCCACAATACGATAGAAAGAGAGACACTTTTATCTCTCAATTTGCATCCGAGAGAGAGAGAGAGAGAGAAAAGTATTAAACCTCCCATTTTTCCGATTGGTTGCCGTTCGTTTGTTCGCCTCGTTAGTTTTACCAGCAAAAGTATCGATCCTGAATGGATTTAACGTGTTTAAACCCTCCTCCATTCCGGGTTTTCGAGCATCGACGAAACGCAATGTTTCCGCGTCCTGTGTCGAATGGGAGAATCCGGATCGCGAGGAATTAGAGGTTAGTTTATCGATTATCGATTATTATTAATCGCGTATCGAGTTCTCGACGCTTTCAGTAATGGTTGGGCCGGTTCGGTTCATTAAAGCGAGACAGTTTAATCACTTACTTGTTAAGTTTAATAAGCTGTATCGTCGATGTCCTCGCGTTTTTATAATTATGATTATGATATGGTCTTTTTTAATTCTCGAAATGCTCGCGAAAAAATTCACGAGTAATAACAAAGTTAGTTACGAACGTTCGTATAAATGTTTCGTTAAAAAATTCGCTCGTATTACGATTCGAATCAAGTGTAATTAAATAAATTGGATAACAAATTATTTGCATCGATGCAACATTGGATTACATATATCCGAATATATGCAATATTAAGTTAATGCTTTGTATTTTTCGTCGTAATCGGGTTGAATTCCTGACTCGATTGATCTTCGATTATCCAATCCATTTAACGCCTATTCGAAACTCCATAAATTCGCCGAAAAGATCGTCGTTCCAATATTTTTTTATTTTCCAATAAAGTATATAAAGATAAAATTATGACTATTATATTATAAATTTGACGAAAAATTCGTTCGTATTACGAATTAAGTGTAATTAAATAAATTGGATCAAACAAATTATTTGGCATCGATACAATTTGATTATACATATCCGAATATATGTAATATTAAGTTATTTATTTTTCGTCATAATCTAGTTGAATTGCTGACTGAATTGATCTTTAATTATCCAATCCATTCGAAACTCCGTAAACTCGCCAAAAAGATCTCTTTTCGTTATTCCAATTATTTCGTTATTTTAGAGATAGAATTATGACTGAATCAAGTAAAAAAAAATTCTTTACAGTCATCAATCTCCCCTCACCACGTCGATCATGTTCGTGCACCAATCGTCGAAACGATATCCGGAAAACGGAACTCGATCACTCGACCCGAAACGAATGTGCCTTCGTGATTAACTTTCTCGTTAATCGTTTCATTAAATCACCGCGTTACGCGGCTCTTTAATCGTTCGAAAGAATGGTTGCACACGCGAGCGAGCGTGTTTTGGAAGGACGCGTGATGCCAGCAGTATCGTTCCAGAGATTACGCGAAAAATTTAAATCCTCCCACGAAGTTGTGGTGGTGGAGCACGGTTTATTAAACGGGAGAATCCGTGTTGGGACTAACCTAACCTGCACGCTTTAACGGGCGGTGTGGATCACAATGAATTCTCGGTTGGAAATTTATCTAATTACTCGAGGCGAGGATCGAGGAATTTCGTTTGGACGTCGTTTCCAAAACCAGTTGAAATTTTGAGAATGTAAAATTTCGATGTGTGCTGCTGGGGTGGACGGAGAAGGGCGGCTCGAATATAAAATTTGGATGTAACGCAAATTTCGAGGGGTGGACGGAGAAGAAGAAGAAGCTCTGGATAAAATAAAATTTAAATGTAATGCAACTCCCGGTCGAAAACGAGTTGAAATTTTGGGGGCTGAATGGAGAAAGGAGGAGGGAGGCTTGAATATGAAATTTGGATACAATGCGACTTTTTTGCTGAAACGAGTTGAAATTTTGAGGGAGAGACGAGTCTTAGAATATAAAATTTTAGCTTCGTGTCTTTATCTCGATTTTCGAGATGCTAATAAAAATGATAAGAACTTTTGGATTAGAATATATCGATATATTGAATTCTGCTTACACGGTGTATATCAGCACGATGTATATCAGGTTTATCTATTGTTTCTATAAATATCGCAGTGTTCAAAATATGTAACGGGTAGGCCAATCAAAAATCTACTTCTTTATGGATCGTGATTTGATAGCTCTAGTAAGTTAAACGGTGAAAGTGTTTTTGTGATAAATGAGGGTTATATCTGATATTTATAAATAAAAAAGATACGTAAGAAATAGTTGAAAATTAATTATATGCACTATTTCGCCGTTTAATGGATTAATTTGAGTTTGATTTGATGAGAATTAACTCTTGACCTCTGGCAATAAATTGAAATAAATTAACCCTTTGATGGATCCCTATACGTATCTTAATAAATAAAATTGAATTTTAAATTATAAACAGAATCGTGCTTTTTCTTTGAAAGCAAATAAATGTGATATATTTCGATATTCGAGATTTTAGAATGTAATTTAAATTCAAATTTGAATTAAGCTAAATTAAATTAAATTAATTGAAGCTCAGATCAAGTTAATTTAATTAATACCCATACATTCAATTTGAATCGAGTTTCGTAATTAAATTAATTAATATTCGATTCACATTGACTTAAATTGAACTTGAATGAATTAGACGATTAATTCATATATATATATTTCCATATATTTCGTAACAAACGTTTGGAAAATGAAAACGTTTATCAAACGACTTCTAAAACAATAATGCATTCTATTACGCAAGACATGAGATATCCCTGACTTTATGACAAAAACAAAGTAATTTCAGCCACGTGAATATTCAAGTTTTTCGTTAAGTGGTTTATCATATAACGCTCAAAACAAGTTTTACATAGTTGTAATCATAAAGAAATATCGATTTCTATCAATTGACTATTCTTATCTATTTCAAAGGACAAAATATAGATAAATAGGAAAGGAAATCAAGCAAGAAAGATTTTGACGATAATGAAATATAATTAAACTCGTGTTCCGTTAATTATCGTCTCAAATTTCGAGAATTAAATTCCAGATTGAAAAGTTGAAACGTGCTACGACAGTTTCACTTGTATTACAGATTGAAGTATGCCTTTGATAAAATATACTTCGTTTAATTCGATTACAGAAACTCGATTGTTCGTGAATTATTGACTCGAAGATTGTCGAGATCGAAACGTCGACAATTAAAATTATATTTACGAAATTCTGATGAATTTTGTTTCGAAGTATAAGAACTTTTTATGAATTTATTTTTCTCGAATGATCATATAATTAAAAAAATTTATTTATGAATATCTTATTAAAAAAAAAAGAAAGAAAAAAGAAATAGAAAGATAATTTCTATAGTTTAAAAATGTAGAAAAAAAATTTTATATCTGTATAAAATTGAAGTACATCGCAAGTTCGTGTTTCGAGAGGCATGAAGTTGATTAGTGATTTTTGTTATTAACTATGGTTAACTATGGTTAATATCAACAATGTTGAGTTTCAAAGAACCGTCGCCGATGTTTCGAAACGTGAAATAAATCGCGAAAATTAATAGAAACGCTTGTAAAAAAAAGTCGATGTCGGTTAAGATAAGATAAAAACAAAACAAGTGAAAATGAGATAAAGAGAAATTAGAATTGAAAGATAATTAACGTGGAAAAAGATTAATAATAATACAAAAAGAGATATATTGAATGCGAAAAAGGCGAAAAGGAGATAATTCAAAGGAGATACAAAATGTTAAAAGAATAAAACTAAAAAAAAAATATTTATGAATGAGATCTTGGTCGTAAATCAGTCACGTTTACATTATACCTGATTGTTCATAGTTCAGCGAATCAATGTTTATAGACTTGAGATTTAACATCCTGACGTTGTTTAATAATTTGAGACATTGTTGCTTATCCTCCAACTGATTAATGAGAATCGATGATAATGTTTCAAATGAAACTAATTTCATTTTACGCTCGTATTTTTAAATAAATATATATATATTTGAAAGAATTCATAAGAATAAAAAAATTTAGTTAATTTTCGTTATTTTTCGTTAAACTAAATGTTAAAACTATTTTTATATCTAATTTTAATGTATCTTAATTTTTTATTTCATGGACAAAATAATTTGTACTGATACTTTGTATTTACACAAATAGAATAAATTATAGATAGAAATTAATTACTATTGGATTGGATAGTAATTAAAAAAAAATTGGATATAGATATTCATGCAATTGTTTCTAAATTGAAAACACATTATTTATTGAAAAGTTATTTATAAGATCTATCGTTTTTTTTTTGTCCCATCTATAATCAACATTTCACTCTTGCAACTATTAAAGTTACATATAAAGCTTCTTTGTCATAACCTAACCTATTATTCACGATAAATATCATTAAGATACACATAAACCTTTCGAATTCAAATGACATTAAACCGATCGATTCGTTGACCAAAATTGGTTTAACGTAAACACTCCTTAATAAACGGAACAGATGCGTGCCGATAAAAGACACACATTGAAATTAAATAATCGCGCCAAAGGTGACGTGATGGCAACATGGCTGTGAGATTGTCAGTCGACCGTGAAACTCGCGTGAGTAATCGCGATTGTCGTTTCTCCTAGCCAACGTGTCTTCGCGGACATATATTTCGATGGATTTTGTCGGTTATTTTCGATTTTTCTATATAATTGTTGCATTTATTACACGTATCAATATTAAAAATGTAAAGTGTAACTAATATATTATAGAATCAATGTGTAACAGTGTAGTGACAACGACGTAAAAATTTCGAATCGTAAAGTGTATTAGCGTCGTTCAATGATGATCATCGTATCACCTTGAATTCACAGATTAACTATGTATACTTATAAAATGCAAAAAATAACGTGTAAAAATATTCGTCCAGTCAGTTTGTTTTTTTCTCTTCGATATTTATATTTATATTTGTTTAAATATTACTGTGATTCTTTGACTTAATGTGGAACGTTTAAAAATAGACGGTAATATTTCCAATATTTTCGATTAAAATTTTTAACATCACGGACACAATCATATTAATTACTCTTATATTTTCCTCTGTGTTATCTCGCTATATAGGTATTCATAGTTTTAAAACAAGGTGATAAAATTAAGTGTATCGAGAATAGGTTAGAATTTACGATTGACAGTTTTCTAGTGTATTAAGGATTATTTCGATTAATGCAAAGTTAAGAATATCGCGTATAGGTTAGAATCTTTTAAATTTCATTCTATATCTTACGAGTAATATTCTAAGCCTCTGAGAAAAGAAACTTGGTTGAATTGATTCTAATTTGTAAGGACATATCAATCTTGATTCGATCACGAACAGTGATGCTTATTTTTCTTTCTTGCTATTTTTGACTTGGATATAAGTAATAGACATTCGCAATTTAAGTAACATATACTAGTAATCTTTAGAATCAAATTTGACCTGATCCTCCCAAATGATCCACGTTCATCTCGGATAAAGTTAATATGCTAGACCTTTTCAAATAATAATTTCTGTATTCCTAAACTTGAAAGCAGTTCTTGAACTTTATTGGCTATATTGAAAAACAAAAATTCGTCATTGGCTAATCCCTTTCACTTCCCTCTCTTCTTTATGGATCTCTTTTATCATTTGAAGGAAATATATTAATATAAAATAATCTTCTCCCTTTCTCTAGGTAAAATTATTTCTTCGAATCAAAGTTACGACCAATTGTATTCATAAAAAAATATTAATCTTTGTTAATTTCTCAACTCATTCAAAATTACTTTTCGTAACATTAATGTGAATGATTATATTATTTATTATTTGAAATGTATTATTTTCAGAATATTTTTCTTCTTTCTCCAACTAAGTTAGGTTAGGAAATTCTATTATTTCATATTATCTTTACCATTAAATTAGATAACAAATTTTATTCGAAAATGAAAAAATATTTCGATAAATTGTGATTAACTATTCTTTTTCTTGATTCTAAACGTTTTTTCTACAACGTAGTTAGTAATCAAAGTAGCGAAATACGAGAAAGTCGAGTCAGCTCTTGATACATATTATTCGAAGAATGTACTCTTAACCGTTTATGTTTAATAAGAGATTAAAAGTTATTAATCGCGATAAATATTCATTAATATGTACAGAATACAATTGTGGATTATTATTGTGTGACAAAGACTTTTATAGAAACATTAAAATATAAAAATATAAAAATAGAAATTGTTTAATTATTCTTAACCGAGTAATTTTCCTTTTTAATAAATTAATTTTCATCTTGGTATTTTCTAACATTTTCAAAACAATCTTATCTATTATTAAATTATTGTTAAATTAAGAATTGAATCATTGTTACGAGTAAAACTTTTGTCCTGCTATTTTTTCAGTATTTTTTTTTTTTTCAGAAATATTAACCTATAAATGAGCACATACTAATATTTAATATTTATTCAAATTCTGAAGATTTATATTTTCGAATCGAAAAATTCGAATCAATAATTATAACTCAAAATGAAAAATATAAAATATTCCAGGATTAATTATTATTATATAATTTGTTTTTATTCTTTGATCGACGGTTGCAACTCTTCTTCCTTAGCTTCCTAGTTATTTATTCGATTCGTAAAGACTCGAGAAGCATCCTAAGAGCGAGTCAATGTCGACCGGAGGTCTCAAGGCTGACCCACACGAAACACGAGCACCATTCGTGCTAGAAAGTCAGTGGCGTTCCGTTTCGCGTTCCGGTTACCAGCGGAACCTTCATTTTCTAAATCGTCGATTCAAAATTCACCAATTTCTTCTTCGAACATTTGAGTATAATATTATCTTCTTGCCAATTCATATTTTTGTGTCGATTAATCTACACGTTCAGAGAAACGGATGTGACAAATTTAATTTTAATATTTTTAAAAGAGTTCAGAGTAGCAATTGTGTTCATTTCTTGAAATTTTAGCCACTTAATTATCAACGTCTTGTCAATTTATCATATATTCTAGCGTTTAATCAATTAATGTACAGAGGACAAGTAAAAGATTTGATTACTTTAAATTTTAATTTTAAATTATATGAAATAGTACGTATATTCTTGATCATCTAACATTAATTTCTTATCATTTTATCATTTTCTAGTCTAATTGTATATATTTAGATAACGATAGACAATTTCAAATTTCAGAATATAGAAGCAGTATGGTATTCAATTTTTGAAATTTTATCTTAATATCAATCTTCTTATCATTTTATCATTTTCTACTTATCAATCAATTGACGCATAAATTCAAAGACGATATGACACTTTTATATAATCAATTTCGAGTTCATCAATTCCTTCAAATTATTATATTTCAAATATCTATCCAATATTCAATCTTTTATCGATTCACTGTTATATTTATCTTGTAATGTTAGAATAAATCGATGTGGTGGATATCGTGTACAAATAAGACTTGACAAAATATGTAAAAAAAAAAAAAAAAAAAAAAAATGAGATGTAAATAAGGAAGTTTAAACAAGATTACATATATCTTAACCATGAAGTTTGTTGAATTATCGATTATTGGAAATATACTAAGAAACAAGAAATTATATGTGTGTAAAAAAGATTGAAGGAAAATATGAGGAGAAGTTCAGTTAGAAGTGACGATTCGATCATGTCCTGCTCGTCGTGGGAATTATTGGACTACGAGCCGAGCAAAATTTACATCTACGAGAAGAAATACCGCGACTATGTCGTGTACTTCTCCATGACCGGCAGCTCTCCCTGTTCGAACTACAGAAGCTTCGAGCACAGCTCTCTTGGAAGCACAGGTATATTTGTAAGAAACATTCGTAAGACATTTAAGTAAGGAACGAGCAATGCGATCACGTGTTCAATGATGTTTTACATTCCAGGTATATATAGATTCGAAACAGGCGTGAAATTAAGTTTATTGATAACAAGCTTAAGATTGTTGGTCGGCAAATTAAAAATTTGCATATTTTATCGAATCGACGATTAATCATTCAGAGATCAAACGAATCAATTCCTTTTTTTTTTTTTTTTTTGAAAATTTTTTATTTTAATTTTAAATTTTTTTCAACAATTTCGAAAACAAGGAATCAATCTTTAACTATTTGGAAGTCAAATAATTGGTTGATCAGTTTATCTTTCATCAGTTTAATTTTAGATTCAGTTTTAGCCCAAATCCAACTTAATCTTTTCTAATTTAAAATAAAACTGATTTAAATCTCTTTTTTATCTGAAAGAAAAGAATTTAACTGACTGAATCGAATGCACGAATTAAATTCTATACGAAAAAATTAGTAAGCAACGTATTAATATCTTGAATAAAGATGAATGATAGATTAAGAATTAACGTTCTACACTTTCGAATTTCGAAGAATCATAATCAAAATGTTGATGATTATAAGATTGAAAGTGAATCGTTCTTACGATAGATATCTTCTCGAATAAATTTAATAATATCTAATCACTCGTGTGCACGCTATCTATCGAGTTACATTTCAACGACCTTTCATCAAAAGGTGTACCGTTTCTCGTGTGGAACAATGCATCGAATAATGCCAAAGTGTCAAACTTAATCGATCGAAAGGGATTCTACAAACGCAGCGTTCAACATTATTGATTATAAAAATTCAATGGACACTTTTAAAAATTGCCTTTATCAAAATCAATATTTCGATTTACGAAAAATTAAAGTGTTAATATTCGCAAACAATTTTCGAAATATTCCAAACAATTCGCTCAAACCGAAAACTATATCACAAATTCTCAAAACTTGCAACCCCTGATCATTCTATATCATTCAGTTCGTCAAAATCACAGAATATTTAATTTTTAAAGCATCAATCATATCCTCGTGGCAAAATAGAAAATTCTTTCGAGGAATAAAATCAGTTTCTCTTCTAAATACTTGGTTATATAGCTAATTCCATCACGAGCATGAGCAATTTTATGCGAGCATTAAAATCACCGATCGCGTGAAACTTCGAGTCACGTATACACACACACAAACATACCGATCGTTGCGCGTGTAAATTCGAAGAGGACTGTCCAGCTTGATGAATTTGAAAACCGATTACGACCGATTCAAGGAACGAAAAATACCATCGACTGTATCGAATTCTGCGTACTCGAAGGCGATCGTGATGACGATCGGATAGAACGGGCGCGGTGGATTATAGGGAAACGTTCAATTTAGAATCTTGGAGCACGTAGGCAGGTCGTGGAAATGGAGAAGGAAGTCGAGGAGTTCGGCTCGAGAAAACCAATGAATGTGTGATAATCGGGAGAAAATGACAAATTACGGGGAAATCGAACGATCATATTGATCGCTTCGTCTGCTTTGAGGAAAGTAAAAAGAGAAAATTGTAATTCGTAGTACGTAATGGATGAATTTCACGACAGTAATGGTCGTGAATAGATCGGGAAACATACGGTAAACATAATTAATTGCATTGTAAATAATTGTCATTTTTGTCACAAACGTCGATATAATTCTTAATAGAAATTATGATTCGTGGAAAATTGTCTGAGGTAGATTTTTTGTTAAATTTACATCTCTAATATAAAAATAAAGCAAACTCGAGTAAATTTGCGAAATGGTGAAATAAGTTGAAAAAAGAAATTTTTGCTTTCACACGTTTAATAAATTTTGACAAAATTTAACAATGTAAATCTAAATCAAGTTTGTATTCAGGGCTCTATATTTTTCAGATACAGATAGCGAAAGCGAGGATGGCTCGAGAACGAGGTTAAACTTCAACATCATCCCCTATACGGTGAGTAGTATATTCGTATATTCTTACAGTTCAAGACGAATAGACTCGAATTGAAAGTCAAGGAGAACGAACGTAACCCGAGCTCGGGGAATGCATAAATATCTGTTATCGATTGAATCTGCCACAATGCACTTGATTCATGCGACAAGTTGAGAATATCTCTTCGTTCGAATCTATTCCACACACCGGTTATTTGCATACCGCATTCAGTTATTCCGTTTATTCCAAATCTTAACCGTACGCCTTCTATCTAGTTCCCTTTCCATTTACTTAAAAAAATGCGATTTCTTCGATTAATCGAGCCCAGAATTATCGTTAAATAAAATATAATTCTTCGAATCCATTATTATTATTTCTGTAAAATATAATCGGAATAGATAAATTCGTTTAAATATAGATCGGCAAAGATAATAATAATCAACGATAAAATTTTCGAAAAAGCATGTTCAGGATCAATTATAGAAATTTATCTCGTTTATATTGGAAAAGATATGCAAGAAATTTTGACCGATATTCTTTTTATAGATCTCCTTTTACACATAATCCAATCAAATTAATTCATCGCTTAGCCTGTCAATAACATTATACATTCCCTGTTATTGTCTCTAGACTTTGACTCATTGTTCTATTTCTATATTCAGAGCACGCAATATCGTGAAATTGCAATATTCGTAAATCATAGTGATTTTTCCAAATCATTAATTTTCTTTTTCAAAACCTGAGAAAAAGGAATTTCTTAAGATCGAGAAATAACAATTTATAGATCGAAGCGCAAGAAAAATACGGGCACGATCCATCGATCAATCGATTTTATTAAACTCACGAGACCCGGTAAGTTGCTAGGCATGATTCATCGTCGCGTATGTACTCTACCAGCCAGTGTCAGGAAACTCTTATTCATTTTCAATTATCATAATGTTCTGGACCGTTATTGCTTGCTTATTTTCCTCTTAACTTATAAAATGAAGTAGCGTCTATATATACACTTATTTTTTTTTTTTTATTATTATCTCTAAACTCTGCACAGAAGATATTTATTATTACAAGATGGAAACACTTCCTAATGTCTAATCGTCATTCCCTCGCTTATCACGAATCGATCAAATTAATGAATGATACCAGATTATCTAATTGTGTAATATCACTTTTTTATCATGATAATCTTTCGTATATTTTTACGAAATGAAAATTATCTATTTAATCATTTTAAGTGATTTAATCTCTAATTGTGGATATTATTATTTTTTTTTATTTTTTTATTTTTTTTATTTTGTTTTTAAAGATCATCATTATCGATCTCAATCGTCATATTTAATATGAACTTCGTAGCAATTGGTAATTGATTAACATTCAATCGTTTAAATAATTTTCGTGTCTCGTTCAATTTTAAATCGTTTTATTGTGCGTTTAGAGCGCGAAGCGAAAAAGTTTTTTTTCAATTTTACAATTTTTCGTAACGAATTCCAGCCCGAAATCCATTTGTGACACAAAAGAACCACGAAAGAAAGAATTAAACGATAAGTTCACTTTCGTGAACCATTATAAATTTTATCATCCAGTATTACCGCGAAGAATTAATACGAATCAATAACACTTTATTAACGGACATAGCGTGTCACGTCAGAGGTGACATTGTCACGTATGGGATCTGTGACGTAATATTTTTTACGTCACACATTACACGCATCTGATCCAAATGGGATCATTGTAAAAACAACTAACCAATAAGAATTGAAAATCGTGGAATATAAAATTTTAGAAAAAAAAAAAAAAAAAAAAAAAACAGTCAATAATAATTGACCAGTTATATAATTTAGTAATAACGAGTTATCTTATCCTATATCTCGAGCCTATAATTAAAAGTTATATATTTCGCGTTTATTCGTGAAAATTTCAGAAAAATAAGCGAATAATAATTAACGATCGTTGAAAAAAGAAATATTTAAAGAAGGAAAAGTCGGTGGAAAATTAATTGCGGAAGTTTCTACTTGGCGCGAATATATTTATGGTGAAACGATCTACGGGTTGAAATGCAAGAGATATATATATATGCTACACAAAATTACCCAAGCACCTTGGTGTCTGATGGTTGCGCAACGCCACGCTTGTGCTTTCTTGAGCATATACGTCTCTTTCGCAAATGGACGCTCACTTTCTCGACGGGCCGCATACACGCAGTAATCGATACAATATTTCACGGGGAGAAAGAGGCAATGCAGTAATCGTGAAGCTTCTTATGAAAGCCGCCGACCTCTGACGAAAGAATTAGACGTTAGATCAGACGAGTCGATCTAACGATCGCACTTTCGATCTCTGTTTCAAAGACGTGCAATAAAAACAATCTAAATTGCATTGTTCCACTAAAGCTCTATCGATCTTGATCATTTTTTTTTTGTATTGATTACGATAGATTTTGATATTTACCGATATAAATTAAATTGATTTGTTAAAAATCTCTGGTAAGTTTGTTTATCCAACTTTTTTAGAAGATGAAGATGGGATTTGAAAGAATGCAATGCAACATATCGTGGGGCGGTAGAATATTATTTATAAACGATCTGTTGAAAGCTGAACGAATCGATAATTGACACATTGATTTCATTCGCGCGTGTAATAAAAAAAATTACGAAATCGATTGCTCTACACATTTTTTTTCTTCATTGATATTTGAGAAACGGGTGTTAAAAATACGAATAATTTCAACAACGTAATTAGCACTTTTTCTCACAATATATTTCGGCTTAAATTCTTTCAAAAATTATCACTCATCGCGAAATCCAAAATATATATTTCATAATCTTCGTTATCGTAATTATGAACATATTTTTGTAATATTTTTATTATCGCCATTGCGATGATCCAAATCCTATCTCCGTCACCTTGTAACGTGAGATTGTAATTCCGCGGATCCTTTCAAAGAACTCTCCGGAGAAATTTCTCCAGCAAATACACTTTCGTTCCCTCGTTTCGGCTGAATATTTTTAAACACGGCCACCGTCACAGGCCAAAGAGACAGGAACCGGAAACCGCGCTCTAGCGGCTGGAAAGTCAACTTATCCAACAAGCCACTCTCGTAGATTAGAATGGATCGATACGAACGATCTCGATCGAAAGTTTTAATCCGAATCGATTATTTAATAAAAAAAGACACGAAATAATTTTCTAATATCACATATAAATATAACCATCCGAGTGTGCAAAGACTAAATCACAAGATTTGTGATTTAGAATAAAATCTAAGAACATTCGCTCCAGACGGAGCTGCAATGGATCTGGACAGTTTTAACGTTTCCTTCGTTTTTTTTTTTTAAATCTCTTTTGACCCACATTTGATAATATTTCTCATAATTAATGTAAGAACGCGAAGCGTGAAATTTAACAGGGGATCGTGTCATTGAAATCGCATGGCAAAATTAAAATTCCAAATCGAATTAAAATTCATTGGCATCTGGTGAAAGAGCAACTTTCATTCGCTTAGTATACACAACAGAGTGCGCGCGCAAATGGCGAGGCATGATCGTTTCTCGGTATATAGTTTCCCTTCTGTCGCCGATTATCCTATATACAGAAGAGGTGTAGAGGTATCTCGCTCCACATACATCCCCGTGAATTCCTTTCCTCAAGGAAAAACACACACTCCTAGATTTCTACGAATCATCTGTCAACGATTCGAAGTTGCTCTATTCGCTCGCGATTATCGCCCTCCCTGGAAAAAACGAACGATACGTCACACACGTCGATATTTAAAAGTTTCGAATTGTCTTCGATGTTTCATCATCGAGTCTCTTATCATTATGGATGATAATTTCAAAATCACGTATTTAAAGATAATTATAATTATTTCACGATTAGGCTGCTCGGTTAACAAGATCATCGACAATTTCTTCGATTTTAAATTTTTAAGAACGATGATTATAAATCTGAATTACCGATCGGTTCGCCGGATATTTCATCATCGAATCTCTTATCATTATGAATGATAATTTCAAAATCACGTTTTTAAAGATAATTATTTCACGATTAGGCTGCTCGGTTAACAAGATCATCGACAATTTCTTTAATTTTAAATTTTTAAGAGCGATGTATACGAAAAATCTGTTGAAATATCTTGCAGGGTATCAATTTAATACGGACTCTGCGGGGCTGCGCGTAACGAGAAGCACGGTTACATAAACACGTAGATACTCGGAGCCGGAGTGACTCGAACCGTTATAGAAAGTTCTCGAGCTCTTTCTCTCTCTCTCTTTCTCTTTCTCTCGATTCCCCGGATCTCTCCATTATCTTGCTGGCCTACGTTACATGGAACGGCGGACCATGATTGCCCTGTAATCCGTGCATCCTGAACGCCGTTCCACCGATTAGAATCGCTCTGTGCCCTTACGCATCGATCGTAACGTCCGCGAGACTGTATTTTGTCTGTCACGCGCCGATCTTACGGATGGGGATAGCGTTTCGAGGTGCGTGTTCTCGAGGATTCGGCTCGAGTCACGCGAATTTACCACTGGTGGAGTGTGAATACAGCATGGATGCAGGATCGAAATTGTGGGGGGAAAATCGTGGAGAGTTCGAATAAGAGTGTCCCTTGTAATGATACTATAAAGCGTTTGAAGTTGCAATCGTGGAGATAATTGAATCATAAATGTGTCCTGTTTTTTTTGTATTTTATCGGGCAAGAGACGTAGATGTTGAGAAAATCTGAATTCGAGAATTCGCGATACCAAACTCTGAATCTGAACGCATATTGATCTGAATTTTACGAAGTTTTTTTTCGAGCCATTAATTTCCGCGAGATCTTTTCTCTATGATCTGCACGCGTTGAACAGTTTGCAATTCATGATGGATGGATCGGACACTTGCCGGAACCATTTCATTCGTGTCTTCCAATTAAAGATCGCCATGTGAATCCCTTCGGAAATATTTCCAACTAGGACCGTCTCGAGCGACTCGTTATTCAGGGAAAAAGGAGCGTTTTCAGCGCGATTTAAAAGACCGCTCGTTTCAAGCCTCCACGAAATCTTTCGTTGAAAGGGCGTACCTTTGAGGAAGCTCGAAAAGACGACTCGTCGCTATCTCTTTTCCCCCTTTTTTTGCACCGGAAATATTCAACCGAGTTAACGAGTGACTCGCGTGATGACTTGGCGAGAATTCGAGGAAAAGACCGCTTTTGATGGAAGGCGGACGTTAAGCGTGTAAAAGTCGAGCTTCGTAATAAAGTAAACGAAACGATATCGATGGGCGGAAAGAAGTAAAAGTTTTTCATTTAAAAGGGTCCTCGCTTGGGAGGGGAAACCTCGAGGGATTTGTTCACGCTCGAAGAAACTCGAAGACCCTCTGATCTCTGATTGGAATCGAGAAAATTTGACCTTTCGTTACCTTTCGTCGATGTAGAATGGACGTAGGATGAATTAAAATACAGCTTTTTTCCCCTTTTGAAATCATTCTAGTTGTCGATTTATCACAAATGAAACATCATATTATCAATTCAGTTTAAGGGAGAAATTTTGCAAAATCAATATTCATCGATTCTGATTAAGATAAAACTCACTACTTCGATCGTGGTCACGAATTGTTATGTATCATTAAAAATTCGTATCTCGATACGGGAAAAGATCCGTAGTGAATCATGAAAAACTCGAAACTTTTCTTTCGCCTAACTGTGATACGATTCAAAATAGAAATTAAAAAGTTCCAGACGATTAAATATATACTCGTGTTGACGCAGTTCGAAGTAAGTTGGAACTTGGAAGTAAGAGCGGAATAAAAGGTTCGGCTGATTAATTAATTGATCGATCGATAAGGGATGAAGCAAAGCTTTCGCTTGTCGAGACACGGATGATTAAATTCCATCCTCGCCTCGTTAACGTCTTATCGTCGTGTAACGCCATCCAAAGGTTCACCTGGTGCGAGAGATAAGGGCGATAATTGCAAGGGAGGGTGAAGAAGGGGTGTCATAGGCATTGAGATGTCGAGGAAGAGTTATTATCGGATACGTAAACCGCGAAAACGCGACGACCCTGAATAAAAAGTTCTCCTCTCGGGGTTGGAGGGGTTGGAGGTAACCCGGCTACGTGGAGAAAGGAGAGAGAAGAGGGAAGAAGAATCGGGACAACGGGCGCTTTCTTGCGCGATCTTTTGTGAATGGGATGGCTCTCCCTCTCGACGCCAAGCGCCTAAAGAGGTGCTCATTCTCGAAGCTCTCTTCTTGTTAAATTTGGAAATGAAAAATGGTGAGGATTGGAAATCGGTTTCTTTATTATTAAATTTGTGTGTGAGGTATTTATAACTTTAGAACTTTATCGTTGAAAGGAACGTTGTATCGTTTCTTATGGAGTTATTTATTTATGGTATACGCGGATTTCAAGAAGTGATCTTGATGCGTTAAGGATTGAAAAAAATATGAAAATGGTGTTTTGTTTAACAATAATTGATAATAATAATTAATAATAATGTGAACAGTCCGATCTTTTAATTTATTTGAGTGATGTAATATTTTGTTTGTTGCCGACTGTTTGTTAGTACGAAACATTGAAAAAAGAACGTTAAAAAGCATTTCGTTATTATTATTCTCTGACAGGAATAATGATCTGTTGTTTTTATGATATAAATCTTGTGCAAAACTTCAAAAGTGCATTAACTTCAGTAAATAAAGCCCATTAAAATAATGAATAAAAGTTTCCAGACGGAAAAATGAATTACGAATTCTCTTTAGATAATAAATATTTGTTATTTTGTTCGAATGATGTTTCATTTTGGGAACCACTGTGAAGCTAAAGACGCAGAAACTGAAACAATGCCGTGTCACCCTTCTTACTCTGCCGTTTTACAAAACATCATCCCTCTTCTTCCCTTGCTCCACGTTCTTCTTTCTTTTTCTTCAGCTTAAAAGCTTCATCACCCCGATCCGTGCTTCTTTTTTTTTGTCTTCCTCGGTCGATCCCACTTTTCAAGTTGGACCGCTTTTTCTCCTGGATGATCTTTCTTAGAGGACCTATGACTGTTACTTCTTACTCGTTTCTTTTTATTTCACCTATAATGGAATGCAGAAAACAAAGGATTCCATTAATCTCTTTGGTAAAAAGTAAAAAAAAAAGAAAAAAAATTACCAAATGGAATTATATTTTCAATCAAATACGGATTAAAACTTTTTGTAAATTTTATTTTGTAATTGAGAAATTATTTATTTAACATCCATCCATTTCCAAATTCAAGATAATTAACCATTTTTTTTTTTACATTCTCTCTATTTTATTCAATTTATATTTTTTTTATCACGATTTCAATCCCTCGAAAATTATACTGTGTCAATTGTCACACGCGGAAGTAGATCGAGTCGTGTTATAGTCGAACGTTTCGTCTCGATTGAAACGCCTGTCACGTCTAAATTCTACCACGCAGTAGATGGTGTCGCATTGCTATGATGATTCTCACTTGTACTGCCGTATCAACGTGATGCTCAACCTTATAATTAACGAAGATAAGATCCGAAGCCTGATGCCGAAGCTGATTAAACATTTGTCCAACCGAAGATCATCGGTTATAAAATCGATCGAAAAATCGATGTCTGTTTAAAGGTCATTGAACATGAATTTATGTAATGTGCCGACCGAATGGACCGATCTCCACTTCTCTCTTTCAATTTCAATTTTACTCGATATCTCTGCTCGCACGCCATTTCTGCCGGATTATGCAAATGTCCTGATGATCCTTTTGGTTATCGCGTGAATATACTTATAGCCGGATAAAAGAGGAGATATTTTAACCCTTCTGAGACGAATATTAAAAGATAATAATACACTAATATATTCGGTATGTAAGTTGTGATCTGTAGTACATTCAAATCAATAAAAATGTATATAAATGATTAATAATTGTAACATATTTCTTTTTTTTTTTTTTGGTATTTTTGTGAAATATGATACGTTAAAATTTAGGATCGATAAAAAAAGATTAAAGGATACTTTATTTTTAGAAAAAAATTGTTTCACTTTTTTAATCAAAAAAAGTGATTGTATTTTTTCTAGCAGATAAAGAAAGAACTTGACGGAATTAAATTGAAGTGAAAGCGTGAATTCAATTTTCTACGCGTTCATCTGCTTTGCGGCAACAGGAGGAAAAGAAGAAACGAAGATGAAACGAAACGTTTAAACGTAGGTGAAACATGGAGGACAAGTAACGTTTCAGAGAACGTTGTACCGTAACGTCGTTGCAGAGAACCTTGCAAGACGATACCGGTGCCACTGCACAGACATTACAGCGAACCGTTACATGAACATTGTGGGTATTGTGTTTCAGGAACTGCTGTGCACATAACGTTATAATGTTTCAAAATGTATCGTGACGTTGGATATTGCATAAACGTTGCTCTATGATATTTCATAATGCTTCGAAACATTTCAAAACGACAAATGTTTCTTATCTTGGTGAAACTATTCCATTTCTTATCCTATCTAACTTCATTGTCTCGATTCTATATAGTAGAAACTCACTAGGACTATCTGTGTCGTCTAGTGACAATTTAGAAGCTTAATGGACTAGTAGTAAACAAGGTAATTAAGATAGGTTAAGTTAGGTTAGATAACTTTTAAATCAATATGTTCTTAGATTGAGAACAATTATAATTTCGTTTGTATTTATCAAATAAAGTTTACAAAGACGAATCGTTTCAAATTTATCCATATTTTCACATATAATAAATACATTCGTTAACTGAAAATGAATCAAATGGATAAGTTAAATATACGATATTTCGAAATGAAAGTTGTTACTCGGGGAAATAATTCGATGGAGTGTGATCGTCAGACGTTTGCAAATTGAAGGATACGGTTTATGACGTTGCGTCAGCATTGGTCCATGAAATTGCGTTTCACCGATATATTCGCCTAGGTTCTAAACCATCTGGTCTGTGGTGGCACGTCAACGACGCGTCCAGATGTAGGATCGCCATCGATGCATGCCACTTCTCGCGATCGATAATCTCCTCCCTGATTGGCTTTCCAACCATTCTCATATCGATTCAACGAACCAACCGCACCACGCACATTATTCTCACGCAATACTAACTAGTGATTTGCATTTAAGGGTAACTATGTACGGTCACTGATGTTGAAAACCAATCTGCAAATTTTATTACATTATCGATCAAATTTTCAAAAATTGTATCACGTATGATTTCAATCGTATAACCTTAATTGATTCCGGTTCAACAAGGATCGGATAGTTTTCTACCAATTTCTAAGTGAAATCTAACTCCCAAGTGAAGTTTCACGCGCTTCGCAACACAATAGCCATTACCTTTCCCATTTGCCTTTAATCTATTTCTGTCTCTCATCACTGATGCGAAACAAACAACCAGCAAAACGACCCCGCCCATACTCGTGAACAATAAGAAATATGTATTTCCTTATAAGACTTGTCTGTCAATTACTCGTAGCCAATTGTGTCATTCTTGTCTTCCGTGGCGCAGGTGGGCGACAGAGACACGTTGACGTCGGTGGCCGCGAGATTCGATACAACGCCATCCGAGCTGAGCAAATTTAACAGGCTCGGAAGTACTTTCATTTACCCTGGCCAGCAGCTGTGGATACCCGTGGAAGGAGAAGGTCAAACAAAAGGCGGAACTGCCGACGCACCTAGTCCGGATCCTTATCACGATCATGAGTCCCAGGATGACCTACCTCCAGAGGAAAAGGGTAATTTTTATTTATTATATATACGCGCGATAATGAAAGTTAATTCGTTAAAAGCATCATTAACGTGATATAATTTCAAAATTGGCTAGTAGTATGTATGAAATTGTAGTATGCATGAATATTTATATATTCTATTGATTTTCAATGCTAATCATCAATGATGATGACAACTGGATCAATGTTGCGTGAGATTTAAAAATTTTTTTTTTTTTGTTACGTTCGCAATATAATCTTATCTTTTGCAAGTATAATGCAAGTGTAATTTGTTTTTAATTGGTTAATGAATAAAGATTTTAAATCGTTTATTAATAATTAGATTGGATAGAATATTATAAATGAGATATTCGATTCCATATAATATTTCCATACAGATTTATATTAAAATATCATAATGTGTAAACATTTCATATTCTACTCGATTACTAAATTATTTTTTGAATTTGTATTTGACTTTTTAATATTATATTATTTTTATTTCTATCTTATAACACATTTTAATATTTTTTTTTTGAACATCATATATTATTAATTCGATATAATTAAATGAAAGCGAAAGAAAAAAAATACCATATGATTATAAAATTTATTGTACCATTGGCAAAATTTGCTTTCATTTCAGCGCAGAAATTAACGAAATTAAGAGAACGTTATAGTATATGTCAGAACTGTACATTTAGTTTAGCAAGCACAGGCGCCATGTCTTATCTATTCGATATATGCACTATACCGATATTAACATTCTATGCGACACTTTGCACAGTCAGATATTATCGAGACCCAATTCGTCTTGATATTTGGCCAGGTGAGACTTACCTGAACGCGCACATTCGATTTTCTATTCCATTATTCATAAAGGCGTTCGCGCCAATTTTATTTTCGATTTACATTTGTTGCATGGTAAAGCGTTTTGATATAGATATTTTATTGTGACTCATAACAGCTGTTGAAAACATCGATCATGAATTTCTTATATAGATTATTATTTATATAGTGAAATAGTAATCGAGTATATAATAAGATTAAAAATAGTATACCTGATGCAAATAAGTAAATAATAAAACATTTTGATGGCAATTATTGAAGTAAAAATATCCACAATATAAAAATATATCGGAGAAAGAGATTTCACAGTGAGCATAAATTGATTATTCGATGGCGCCACTTTACACTGTCATGTCAGAAGGTTAATGTTCGTAAAATCAAAAAAAATAGACAACTAAAAACATGACATCAAAAATACAAAATATATATTTTCGTAAAAAATGATATATAGTGTTAGTTGATATATATGTGTATATAAAAAAAAAATGATAAATCGATTTTTAAAGTGTCACGTGTTCTTTGTTGTCTTTATTTCCCGCGCATTTTGTTTGTTTTTCTTCATGATCTATTTATACCAGGTGTGCCAGACATTTTAATCAATAATTAAAATTTAATCCAATTAAATTGTGTTTGTGTTTTTTTACGATTTATTGGAGAAATGCACAATAATACGTAATTCATTAAATATATTTAATCAATTTTAATGTGTACATTTCTAAATAATTAATTTCAATAATTTTAAATTATTTCAATAACAAAGAAAAATTATGTTATATATATTTCTATGTATATTAGATCAATGCATTTTTATTTTAATTTTTTTCTATCATTAAATGTGAAATACATATAATACATCAGCTGATCGATGTCATAATCCATGAAAAGCATATGTGTTATTGTGCATCAAACATAACCTATATAATCTATTGAAAAATAAATAATGTACAGTTTTATTTTATATGAAGTACAAATACTATAATCGTTATTATTTTTAATATTTGTTATTCTTATTAAATTTCAATATTACTACTTATATGTTGCATCATATAAATTAAAATTAAAATTAAAATAATTCGAATTGAATATGATAAGACAACTATTATATCTTTTTATAATATTAAAGCTTTCTATATATCATATAATATGTAATTTTTTCTTTCAATATGTAATCTTTATAATATATAAATTCTATAAGAAATATTTCAAGATAATTAATATGATCAAAAATCTATATGTTATATTCTTTATAGAACTTCTGGATAACTTGAGGCCTGTATCACCTAAATCAAGTCATATGGAAAGAGTAAAAACACCTCTTGGTATTACAAATACAGTTATAGAAGAGGAAGAACAACCATTCAAAGAAAGATTTCTAAAAATTACTGTTCGTCATATTACAGATGGTCAGGTAAAGTTTATATCTCAATTTATTTACATAAAACTTCTTTTTTTTTGTTTTCTTATTGGTTCTTTTATATTATTAAAATTATTTTTATTTTTATTTACAGGGTGTTGTTGGTGGAGTGTTGCTAGTTACGCCGAATGCAGTAATGTTTGATCCTAATGTCTCTGATCCTCTTGTAATTGAACATGGAGCTGAATCTTATGGTGTTATTGCACCAATGGAATTTGTAGTGAATGCTGCAATTTACTACGATATCGCGCATATGCGTGTTGGACACACAGAATCTGGAAATTTAGATAAGAAGCCGGAAATTTATTACATGAAAAAACCTTCACAAACTGAAGAGAATGTGAAATGTCAGTCGCCAGAAAAGGAGGAAAATTTTCCGGAATTAACAGCGGATGATGCTGAAAACGTATGCAGTTATACTGAGAGAGATGGAGACGCTTTTCCAAAGGCCTTTGAAAGAGATCTCGTTACTCCTACCAATCTCCAAAATGTATATTAATTTATATTTAGTAAATTAAATTTCTATATCAAAACAATTATCCGATAATAATTCCAATATTTTATTAAAATCATAGGAAGAAGATACAACGACAACCAAAGAAAAAGAGAAGGAAAAAGAGAAAGAAAAGGAGAAGGAAGAGATTAAAGAGGTGAGCGGTGGTGGTCAAGCAAGTAGAACGTTAGAAGAACGTAGACGTTCTATGCTTGACCATCATTGGCCAGTTCCTAGTAAAGATCAATATCCATGGCCAGTTGAAGATGAACAACAAGATTCTTTAAATTCTGACAAAGTTAGTTGTTCATTATTAGTGGAATACAATATAAAATTCTTGATCGAAGTTCAAACTTTAATAAAGATTAATATTTACAGACGGATTCTGCGAAATCGAAGGTGATTCCCGAAGGTGAAGAAGGATCTCTAGTCAAACTGTCATGCCACGACTCTGGTATTGACATACGTGACCCTAATCCCCCTTTCCCAGTAGTTCAGCCTAACCCCACAAAGAAAGTATATTCAGACGCAGATATTGTCTTATCTTCAGATTGGGTGCCTCCTATTACTATTGCTCCGACGAACGTAACAACTGATTCGCTAGATAGTGGTTCTGCTATTAACGGCAGGAAAAAGGCGAGTTCAGTGTCTTTTAGCTTAGACAGTAATGCAGAGGAGCCTGAAAAGGATGAAGAACACAAAGATGACGATAAACAGGAGACTCGTAAAAATAAGGTAATATTAAAATTTATATACTTGGTATCCATTTAATCTAATTCTTATTTGACAATTATTATTCAGATGTTAAAACGATTATCATATCCTTTGTCATGGATGGAAGGATTAACTGGCGAAAAAGAGGATGATAAATCTGGATCTGATAAAGTTTCGAGCCTTCCTAATAGTGCGGATTCTCATCATTCATCGGTTTTCAGCAAAGTTTTCTCAAGGTGATAATAATTATCCTTATTCATAAGTCTATAAAATTTTTATAAAAATTTTCTTGTATCTTATATGGTACAATAATTTTGTTCAAAAATTAATCGTATATACGCTTTTATGTTTTTTTTTATCATTCGTGTATGTTAGAAATGAGTAATTCAATGAAAAAACAATTTTGCATACTTTTTATACTACAAGGAAGGTTTTCAATGGTCTGGCCTTCTTTATATGATGTAACGTTTGTTTTTCGTGTGATTGCTTTCTGCTGAAATTTTTTTAGAACTAAAGTATATAATATTTATAGCGTACTTGAGGCTATTCATAATGAAACGAATTGCTTATATCAAGCACATGCGTAATAAAATGTTTTATAGTTCCTAGAAACGAGTTTTATTGTGAATATCTTCATTTATTTTAATATAGAATATTTATTAGAAATTTGCGCGTAGAAGCAAGCGGCTTATTGCATTTGCGAAACGCGCTTTAGGATATATCTTTTTTCAATTTCTAAATGGAGTAAAGGAATCAAAGGAATGGGCACGTGTGGCATTTCCAATTACGTCCTTGTCTTCAATAATCTTGTACCATCACAGTCCGTTTTTTGTTTTTCCATTTTTCTTCTTTTTCAAAGTTTTTTATTAATTAGTATTGTAGATACATTCTGTATCCGAAATAAATTAGTCGTTCAAAGCTAGTATATTTATCAAAATCGTACAAAAAACATTGATTAAAGTTTTTAAGAGAATTTTTATTAAAATGATATTTAGCGATTAATTTGATTCAATAGCTTGTGCAAGTAAAGTAAATTTTGATTCTAAAAATTTATAAAAAACGCTGATTATTTTTATTACCATTTTGAGAGACCAGTATTATCAATTAGACTGTGATGGTAAATCTGTGTTAAAAATAAAGTTTAACTATCGTTTCCAATGTGACTAACAAAGAATATGTAATGGTGGTGGATATAAGCTCGCCGATCAACCTGGTGAGTGACTTTAGCTCGGGCCTGTTTGCTAAAACTCCCAGCGAAGAGAGCGGTGGGGGCGGTAGAGCTGGAGGAACACCTCCGCTTACCGCCTCCTCTCTCTCCCAGGACTCCAGCAATCCTCAGATTTCACCTGGTCCAGGAGGACTTATAGGGTGAGTTTAGGCCCAGTCATGAACCAGCAAGTTTATACTGTATCCATATTAATCCACTTTATTGTCCTTATATTTTTTTTTCTTGCCCACTATTGTCTCTTTTGCTCTTTCTCTATCTTTCTCTTCTTATCTCTGATTGGCTGTTAAATTTTATATTATTTTTATTAAACGTTTATCTTCTTAGATATCTAGTTTGTTGTTTCTTGCTGTTTTCCCACAATTATGTGTAAGATCATTCATTCATCTGTAACATCCTTTCTCATAAGTTTTTTAATGAACAAACGATTGTTTGGCATATTATATAGGATAAGTAAAATTGTTCTAGTTTTTCGTAAATTTCACTGTTTCGAGCTTCTCAGGAACAACACTCTTCATCTATCCTATCTTTTAATTCGTTTTACTTTTTTTAAAAAAAAAAAAAAAAATCTTTCTCAAAGATTGAGAAAGAACAATCTTCCTCTGTTCTCCCGCTTTTCAGGTAAACTTACCATCATTTTTTCAGAACTACTACACCAAGATCGAATAATGTTGTATACCGCTTACAAACAACACACGATTCACCGATCAATCAGAAACACAGCGTTTTAGTATTCCCGAGCAGTCATTCAACTTTGTTTCACGATGCATACACGTTGGATACAATTTTAACATTTATCTTGAATGTTGTTGTTTCCCTTAAGATTTAATTGCTCTTTTACCATATTGTATATTGATCTGTGTACATTGCTTCGAAATTACAGGGAACACGAAAATCAGAGAATCTCGTGTGCTCGTGATTTTGAAACGCAATTTAAAAATATACTTTTTGTCCCTATCCTCTAACATTATCACTTTCTTTCAGGCGGTCTTCCGTGGGCACATTCATCAGGCAGCAACCATTGACATCGTCGGGTAGCAGCAGCGTGGACAGTAGTCGAGGTAGCAAAACTTCGACAACGGCTCCTCGATTGGACTATCGTAGTATGGTCTCTGTCGAAGATATGCCCGAACTGTTTGTCAGTTTTGACAGTAAGTGTCCACAGAGGAATTGATTCAGTCTCCCTGAATTATGGAACGCGAATATAATATTTCAATTTGTATATTTTTTTTCGGAATGATTATGAAATTCAATGAAAGATATATACAATGTGTAACAGATTCTCCGCTCACACGAAATATCTTTTTTCAACTCCTTTATAGAGTGTTTCATTTTGTTGGGTGATTCTTTTCGTGGAATGTTTATTCGTAGAATAGTTATTTTCCAAGGTGTTTAGATAATTTTTGTTAGAAAGATCATTAACGCGCGCACAAGAGCCTACGTCAACAAAGAAACACCGTTCGAGGGGGATCGATAACTCTATAATTAATTACACGTAGCCGCGAATATACATGAAAGAAACAATGATGGCAAACGGAATTACATACCACGCACTGCACTCGCTCGTATGTATAGACGGCTTTTTAAACCATGTTATTTTGCTAGTGCATTTATTATTGCCCCTTTATTCGAATTTTTGAGCGCCTTTGGATTCGATCTCGACTAATTAGATAGTTTTTTTCTCTTCACACTCTCTACCGCCAAAACAGACAAAAATAAAATTCAATGATTTATCTAACCAAATGCGCTTACATTGTTTTAACGTAGTTCTCGTGTATTGTTCTATATGGTTTTTAAATTTTACTCGTAATTTCCAGTTCTCTACATCTTATACTATTCGATGTGTCACTACCCAATTCGTGAACGTTGTTCCACGAATTTGTATCATTTTGAATAAACACAATGATCACAGAATATTTGATATTGTTCCAAGTATTTTCAAATGCTTGACACAAATTCGTGGAACAACAATTCTCTATCACGATCGTATATAATTTTTGGATTCTGTCATAATTTTCGTTTCTCGTCACAGATTCCAAACTCGAGCCTCTCCATTATTAAAATCGTTATCGTTAATTTTAAACGAGAAATTTATTATGTCTCCATGATTTTGAAACTCTTTGTGCTATATCCTTAATTTATATACAATTCATATGTTAATTACAAATTGTAAACTCGTATGAAGATTTTAAATGTTAAAAAAAATATTGAGAAATGAAAAATTCGAAATGATTTCTGTAAAATAGGAGAAAGAGTTTCACGATCAAGTGCCAATGAATTCATACTAATGCAGAAATATCATATGTTTTGTTGTCCCTCTAGTCCAAGCACCTAATTTTCCCGAACTCGAAGGCCTCGGTAGGTTCATACTGTATTAGCTTGCTTTATCCCTTTTGTATAAATTCACCATTTGTGTCCAAGGAACGTTACTTTCTTCACATTGTTAATTTCACCTATTTTTTTCTTTCTCTCTCTCTCTCTCTCTCTCTCTACTTTTTTTTTTAAGTCTCTTGTGCAACTTTTTCTTCTTCTTGTGCGTACAATTTTTTAAATTACGTGTTTCTTAAAACTTTTTTACTCGCAACCTCCATTCGATTTTGCACTTGCACACGAATGCATTTTCTTCTCTTTCTCTTTGTGTATAATTTTTAGAAATAATTCGTGTAATTTTTACGGCAACGATGTTGTGCAATTTTTTACGCCGAATCTTGGTCACCGATACGGATATGGATTTTTCATGGCTGTATTTTCTCACTGTATTTTTCGCTCATATGTATTGTTGTGCCCGTTTTCTAATACATTTGTCGATGCTCCCGCGTTCTCATTATGTAATAATGTTAAACAACTTCTAATTTCGATTGAGAGAGAATATCGTCTGCGATATAATTCAATGCGATGCTTTTAATTTGAAATAATTTTCTAGAAATGAGCTTCTTGCATATTGTCCCTTATTTCTCTCTCTCTCTCTCTCTCTCTCTCTCTCTCTCTCTCTCTCTCTCTCTCTCTCTCTCTCTCTTTCTTTCTTTCTATATTTATAAACGAAATGTATTCAATATCTAACTATTGTGTGTCTTGCCGGAAGATTGATTAGAAAAATGGCAAATTGATTAGAGTATCGCATAATTAAGCGAAAATATCAAACGAGTTAATTAATAAGATAATTAATTGCCGAGATAAGAAGATCGTATGCATTAATGAGTTATTCTATTGAATTATTTAGAACTTATACCACGGCCAGCCCATTCTTGCGAGGATCCTCCATTGTACCTGAGACTGCGAACCGGAAGACCTAAAGATAAGAAAATTCCACGCTCGACGCCTATTATGAGCTACGGGAAAAAGAAATTACGGCCTGAATACTGGTTCAGCATACCCCGTAACAGGTAAACGAAACATTCCTCTCTCGGGGCAATTGTTATGATCTTATTTTATTATTTTCTCTTCCCCTTTTGAAAATTTCATTTTCAATCATAAAAATGTTATTATTGATCTTAATACACGGGATAATCTCTAATCTCTTAAAATATACATCCTTCATAAGTAATATTAATCAAAATTCCATCATTAATAATTTTAATCATTTTCTAAGAATTTAAATAATTACTCTAAATTCAAATTATTGTTGGAAGAGATGAGAGATAAATTTACTTTTTAGAAAATTCATCCAGAATAATATTATATTATATTTTAAAACTTTCATTGTTAATATCCTCAATATTGTCTGTCCTTGTCTTTCTCTCGATTTGCTTCAGTTTTCTTCAGTTATTTCTCAAAATTCGTGAAAGATTTTCAAGAGAAATTCCAGAAAAATCACTATCTACGAGTATCATCTCGCAGATACGTGTTTCTTTATCTCTATTTATACGTGCGATTTCCGCGGGATCCGAATTTAGGAACCGGAAACGGCAATGAATCAATCGTTTTTACGCCTAACTAATAAAAATATTCTCGTACAACGTTTCCAACTGGGCAATTCCTGCAAGATCGTGTGTTATTTTTGTAAATTCACACCTCGTATCACATTCGCAAGCTAGACCGGCCAAAAAGTGAGAAGAGAAGACGAAACACGTGATTCTCTGTAAGAGCGGCAAAATAGGTGCTTGCTATTTATACGATCGCCTTGCGTTTTATGTTCGTCAACCTCGATGAAACACGTTTTTTTTTTCATTCTATTTTATTGATTCGAGATGTTTGGACAAACCTTCGATATAAACTAATAAAATTCCAAGATAAATGATAATGGCCGCGTTATGACATCTTGTAATCTTTGCTCGACAATTGTCACGAAGGCCACGTGTGTGAAGGTATATATTCTGTTTAGCAATCTGTTTTTAATACGCAACAATAATCTATATCAATAGCAATTCTCCTTTTATCAATTTTGCTATTAATGTTGTAAATTCAAATTGAATTTTAACTTCCATTTAGTTTGTAAATCTAATTTATGATAATTTTATTGACCTATGACTATTTTAATTTCTATTTGATTAAGTAAAATATTAGATATATTTCTATCTTCTTTTTCTAATGATGAATTTTTAACAAATTATTATTCAATCAATTATATCAACATTCTTACTTTTTTACCCTAAAAAAACTTGTGAATATTCATATATTAATATACATACATATCGCATACATATTGATGAATAATAGAATTAGTTGGAGAATTTTCTAAAAAATCTGGAACAAATTGAATAACAATTGAATCTATTCTCTCAAAATTTCTTAAAAGTCGATCATCGTAGTTTAATTCTATCGTTAGATATTTGGATTCAAAACGTAATCATACACTTATTTGCTCCCCTTTGCTCGCGATCAATGTGAAGAAATACCGAGTCGAATATCTTTCATTCGTTACTCGCGAGTTGATCGAGCCACTCTTTAATTAATATCCAAGTTGAACACGTTACACGTGAGAAATAAGCGCGAGAAGTCACGTGACACACTTGGCGTATCATCGAACGTGCCTCCATAACTTTTCCGCTTGATGCTCGATGTTCGCGATACTAGTCTGTTCGCGCGAAGAAAACGCATCGGAGACGCGCCACGTGTCGGTTGGAGAAAAAAAAAAGAAAAAAACATTTTTCCTTCGTGAATTTTCTTTTTCGTATTTATATACAGGATAATATTATCGGGATCAAGTTTGATTGACTTTGATCGAGGAGCTTTTTGGGAAGAAAAAGGTGTTATAAGAAAAATCAAAATTAAGCGAATTAAGTAAGTTTAAATTACACATATATATTTCGGCTATAGATTATTTTTTTTTTTTTTTCAAAAAGCTCCTTATTATTGTGTTCTATTTATCGTGGTAGAATGAAATTTGAACGAGCTGAACTATTATTTTATCGAAATGTCACGTGATGATCGAGTTATATATTTATCGAAATAATCTGTTGTAATTGCGTCATTGAATTTTTATTATATAAATTGTTTACAGCTCGGCAAGCTTAGATAAATGTTCTAGCGTTATTCTCAGTGTTGTCATTTAAACCAATTAAAAAGAATAGAATGTATAATTGGTCAGAAAAAATGATATTTTAGTAAAAAAGAAAGCAACTTTGAGTTTATCACGCAATAATTTATTATTTTAATTTGCAATGATAATTAAATATAGAAACTAGTTTTGTATGAATTCTTATGTTAATACATGTGATAATTGGAATGATGTATGGGTATAAGAGCTTGTTTACAATAATTAAATTATCACTACGTAATAAATAATATTTTAATTTCCTTGAAAAGAGGGATAATGAGTTCAAGATACATGTGTAGTATAAAGAAGTGAGTCTTTAGAATGTATATAATATAGAATTTAGATCTTTGAAAATGTAGACAATTTTTCCAGAATTATTGTCTTGCTCGGAACAACAATTATAGTCAAAGGTAGATTTTCAGTTTGAAATAAAAATAAGGAATCTTCGAATAGCATCATAAGAGAATCATTTTATAGAATTGCTCCATTCAAAATTTAAAAACTCAGGACGATTCTCTAAAATTTCAATAACCCAAATTTAAAAGAATATTCATTCCTTAAAATTTTAACAATTACTCCAAAACTAGTTGAGTTTAACTTTCTAAAATTTCAATAGCGTTTATTATCACTTTCAAAAACATTCTAACGAGTAATCATTCTTGATCAGAGAGTTTAAGGTTAATTTTTAAAATTACCACTCTCCAATCTCCCTATCAATTCAAATTCAGACGTAAAAATTTGCATTAAACTTTAAAATCGTTACTACCTACCACACCAATGATCTTGCAATCCGTCATATCTGACCTAGTGAACACGTTCACATAACAATAAACGAGTGTTGCACAGCGGGAGAAATCGTCAGAGAAACGGTCTCTGTTGGTCATCGCGCAGAGTCAGAGATTAGGTAACGACGCGTCGAAGAAGCGTTCTACGCGGCTCACGTTCCCTCTTTTGCATACCTCCGATCTGAACTGCCGTTTAGAATAACATCGTCTTTCCACTGACTGAATGGTCATAGAAATTGGAAATGTTTCGTTTATACGGAACATGTGTACAGAGCATCATAGTGTGACGTACGTACGAGTTGGCGCGATAAGAAGAGGTGGAAGATAACGAATGCGAGGTGTTGATTAGATAATTCGTTTAGATTCGTTTCGAAAGAGAGAAGGAAGGCACTACGTGAGTTATATCGGAAATGAGCTGAATAATTTGTAAATTCGTGTGATTAGAATAGAGAAGAAGAATTTAAGAGTTTTTTAAGATTTCTTTTTTTAATGAAATAGTTTGCTTTTTAATTAGAAGGAAGAATATCTGAATTTGATCGCTCTTCGTGTAGAATGAAAATTTGCAAAGAGGAAGTGTTTATTTTTTTTTTTTCGTGCATTTGTTAAAGGAGTAAAATAATTGAATAATAATATAATTAAATTTGTATTAGAATAATATTAATTTGAAAAAAGCTATGAGTAATATATCTTAATTTGCATTGTAATTTAGATAAAATAAAATTTTTCCATAAAATCGCTATCAATTTTTTAATGATTTATTTTTTAATACAACGTTTGCTTTCAAATATCTGTATTACAATTTGAAAAAAATAGCTTAATAATATTGTTATTTAGTCTTTGTCGTCTATCCAAATGATTATTATTTTAATAAAGTTGTTATGTGTCATAAAAAAAGGAAAGCGATAACAGGTGACAATGATACGAATTGTCGTAAGGCGAACAATCAAGTCAAGTAGATAAAGTATTTTCGTGCTCAAAATTAAATTTAATCAATCAAAAAACTGTTCTATTTCGATTTTTATATTTTGCAAGAAATGCATCTTAATCTTTTATAATCTATTTCAATATTTTATATTACATATATAATAAATATTTATAGAACAGTTGACTCATATTAAAAAAAAAAAAAAAATAAAATTTCACAATAGTTTGCACAGTAGTTTACGTCATCGCAGGTAATTATAATGAATTTACATAATTCCTGAATGATTCACTCGTCTAATTCTTGTGCAGTGTACCAACACAATTCTAACAAGTGTCTCTCAAGGGTTCCCATCGGTTGCATCACGATCGTATTGTTTCGTAGCCTGTTGAACTTAAAATAAATTCTAAAAAATATTCGTGGCCACGATACACGATACTTACCTCAGTGTATAAAATTGTTTTTAAAAATCGTGTGATAGAAATATTAACTTAAAAAGTTTAAGCACCGTTTTGTACAGTGGACTCTGACAAGTGTTTTCACGGGGCCAACATCAGTTGCATCACGGACGCTTTGTTTTCGATTCTAAGTAACTGCTTGATCTTAAAATAAATTTTAAAGGATAATAAAATTTTAAAGGATAATAAAAAACGTTCAAATGTGCGTTTAAAAATCGTGTGACGTGAATATTAATCGGAATATAAAGTTTTAAACAAGTTTGTTCAGTTCGATTTTAACAAATGTTCTACGGGGTCACCATTAGCTACATCACGGACTCTTCTTTTTTGCGGTACTTAAGATAAATTCGAAACGATAATAGTTCAGTGTTCAAAAATGTTAGGTAAAAATGTTAATTAAAGTAAACAAAGATTGCAAGATATTTCGTAAGATTCAGTGACGAGAAAGGGGAACGAAGTGTTAGAGGGGAAATAGGAAACGACCTTGCATGGTCGTCGACGTTTGAAGCACAAGTGTATATCGGTTAGAGAAAGTCAATTCGATCTTGATAGAGGTGCTCGAACGTGAACGTGTACGATATCTGACGAGGCGGCAAAATGAATTGGACATTGAGCAGTGTCGGCAACATGATGAATTTCGTGTACAACCAGAGTGTGACGAACGCTGTGCAGAACATTATACCGTTCGTCAATCGAAGGTAGTTTGATAAAAGGGACTCTTTGTTTCTTTATATATATATATATTCTCGTTGAATGCATTCTTTTAAATTTGAAATTTTTAATGATTGGAAACGCAGTGTATAGCGCTTATATATCGATTAAAAGTTTGAAATCTAAGAATTTGAAATAAATCATCATCGGATTAAAATTTAAAAACACACGTTCGTTAGAAAAAATTGTAATCAAAAGTAATTACTCGAAATTATTATTATTATTATTTCCAAGAAATAATAAATAAACACAGTCGAAATATAAACTCGCTTTATTTCAAGTTATCTTATTTCTACAACTTGATTTACATATTTTATTTAATTATGTACGTATAATAACCAAAGAAACAAAAGAAATCTTCCTATAAAAAAAAAAAAAAAAAAAATCACTATCATCATTATCAAAACCACCAAATCTCTGAAAATTAATTCCAACGTTTCCCATAAATAACAACCCATAAAACTCCATTCCTATTACCTCGTTAAATTAAATCAGACATAACAGAACAGTGTATCGGAAACAATACAAGCCAGGGAATCGATGTTACGTAAAAACGATTATCGTTATCGAAGCGATACGCGTCATTCGTAATTTTTCTATATTTGCTTGATAAAAGACACGCGATAGAAAACGACTATTGGAGAGGGGATGGGTGGAAGTGGAAAGAAGACTGTCGTAACTCTGTCGATTAATGCGAAGCGTGGTCTTGTTATTCGCAGGGTAGACGACCTCTACAGGTTCATCCATGCGTGGGTGCCCTCGCTTTATGGAGAGCTCGACGAGAATTATTGGCGGGAACGTGGGTACATCCTGTTGGACACCGACACGGATCTGTCGCCCGAGTTATCGAGTGCACACGAGGCTGGAAAAGCAGGGGAAAGCACAGAGGAAGGAAAATCTCGTCAAGACAGCGACGAGATATCCGAGCTGACGAGAGAATCATGGGAGGTGAGTGTTATTATTATTATTATTATTATTGTTATTTATTTATTTTTTATATCCTCGAAATTGTTTCTTTATTCTCAAATGAATTTCAAGCGATCATCAAAAATTTTCCTCGTTTTACGTTGGCACGCTGAACTCGCACGATTATCGAAGAATTTTATTCTGATGAATGATTTTCACGATTGGGAATCACGTATGTTAAGTCGTGCATTAGTAATGAGATTTTTTTTATCGTTGATCGATGAATTTTAAGTGAAAAAAAAAAAAAGAAGTCGTCGTAGATAGTGGAAAAAAATAGGTTACAATCTATTTTACTTAATTGTAATAATATCTTAGAAAAAATTTTTCTATCCTGTTCTCTTATCGTTGCTTCGATATATCGTACAACCGAAGCAACAGATATTTGTTATAAATTGTGATTTTAAGTATAGCTATATAAAAAAAGAAATCGCATTACCTGATTTAACATACTTTTATAATTCTCTCATTTATAAAACCCCATCATTTCCATTTATATTTTGCAAACAGTGAAATAATAGCACGACTCATAATGGTGAAAACGAGATAATGCCCGAACAATTGTTAAATACAGTTTATATTTTCTTTTACGATGCATTCTATAGACACATTCTATAGATTGTGATAGCCCCGTAACAATTAATCAGGTAAAAAGAAGAAGGCAATCAAGTTCGACCATTGTACACAGAACACTGTTCATTTTGAAGAACACGTTTTATAATATGTTGATCGTTCAGCGTGATTACGTGTGATCAATCATCGAAATCGACTCATACAAACGCATACTTGATTTAACTCCTCTTTAATCATCAGTTTATTCTTACAATAATTTGAATAATTTCATCTCGCTGTCTTACGCACCCAGGTTCGACGCACCTCATATTCATCGTTGTCAACGAGCGTTATAATCACAGTTTGGTTTAGTCAGCTTGTGTTAACGCAGTTAACACGTCGAAGCATCTTCAGCTTTTGTTCCTCGCCATCTTCTTTCTTTCTTTCTTTCGTTTGTTTTCTTTTCTTTTTCTTTCTTTCTTTCTTTTCGGTTCTTCATCATCGTGTTCTTTATCATCGATTGGTTGCGCACAGCTTTCGTCTTCTTCATTCTTCCACGTCTTCTCGCGTCACTTTCACATCAGAGCACAGTGATAATATCATCTTCGTCATCTTCATAATCGATGATCCTGATCCATCGAAGCACCGTATATCTCCTATGCGAGCTTCTTTCTTTTTTCTGGCCGATTTCTCCTTTTTTCTTTTTTCATTTCTCTGAAGCAAGAGAAAATTAGCGTTAGTGCTTCCAGTGAACTCTCGATCCTTGCATCGGTATTCTTCGAAAATTATCGATAAATTAATTATTGAATAATTCTCTGATATTCCATTTTAAAATAATTTTTTCTTTCTTTTTTTTTTCTTCGAAAGAAATCTCGCTTTTTCGAAAAGCTAATTTTTCTCCAAAGAGTTGTAAAAGTTTTTTCGAGACTTTTGGTTCCAAGTCAAAAAATTTTTTCACGCGTGAATCACGATCGATGCGAGGATGGAGGGAAATCCAGGTGGAAAATCCAGGCAAAGAAAGCGCTAAAAACGGCCGATTATATTGGCTAACAGCTGATCAAGGCCCCCTACGTAAAGCTGTACAGCATCCTGAAGACGTCGAGCACATCGGCGGATTCCGAGCAGATCCAGGACCCGGAGGTATCGATTCTCCCCAATCCTCCGTTCTCGATCGTTTGATATAAAATACAAATTAGCCACCCAGATTGCTCGATTGTTTAACTATGAAAACGCACCTTTTATGTTACACTGTGTCACACCCTCCTCTACTCGGATATACTCGGTGCACCATTTGTCACGCGATGATTTGTAACGCCTAGCCCACGTTTCACCGTTTCCTCTCTGCGATTATTGTCTGCCAATACGCTTTGCCGCTTCATCGATCGCCTCGATCATTTTCGACCGTAATCATTTTCGATGATTTTCTGCTTTCGTCGAACGTTTGTACATTTGGGGAATAGATTGTTGACAATTTTTTTTTTTTTTTTTTTTAGAGAAATTGAATGATTAATAAAAAAAAAAAGTAAACGCCAAACGATAGATTATAGAGAAATAACAACGTTCGTAATATTTTAATCTCCGTTGGATCTCCAAATGGAGAGTAACTCGAGTCTCTCGAGTAAATTAAATATTTCGAAGTACGTAGGAAATTGAAATGTTTATGTATTGTTTAAATTGTGTTCACGTTGTAATTTCAAATTATTCGTATGAATTTTGAAAGAATTCGAGGTGGGATTTTTATTTTTAGACTTGCAGAGGTTGGAAAGCGTAAGGGATTAAAAAAAGGAATGCCGATAAACTTGTTAATATAACTCCGCTCGATATTTTTATCCACCAACTTTATGGTTCTAAGTGCTTGAAACATCAATTTCAAATCTATTCATTTTTTATTTGGATGAAACTATAACACGAAACCGACTTTCTCGTTAGATTATATCGATGATATACGTCGGGACAGAAATAGTTTCTTCATCATCGTTCTTGAACCCTTTGCTTCGGCCACGGTTCCAAAGCGGTTTTAATCGCCATCCAAATAGCGTTTAACATTCCCTTCTGTATTTAGAATGTCGGTCCAACGCCCTCTCGGGCTAAAATACCTCTCTGTGTCGCTCGAATATTAAATGCTGCACGCCTTCTCTCAGCTTCGGATTCCTCAGCTCGTTGCCTCCTCTCCTCTGGTTGATCTGGTTTTTAGACCGATCTCGCACGCCACCATTCCGCACAGCCATAACACGACGCCGCATGGTTTCGCACCATAAACATGTCACTGCCGCGCGAGAATACGTTTCAGAAAAGATGGAAATTCCTGGACATATTTTGCAACGCTGATCGTCGTTGTATTCAAACGTTGATCGAACATTTCGATCAACTTGCAAATTTGTTAATTATATATATTTATTATTGATCATTTGCACAATTTTTGCCACAACTCGTGCCATTACTGCGCGAGAATACGTCTCAGAGAAGAGTGGAGATGCCTGGACATATTTTACAACGCTGATCGTCGTTGCATTCAAACGTTGATCAACTTGCAAATTTATTATATATTTATTATTGATAATTTACACAATTTTTACCACAAACGTGCCATTACTGCGCGAGAATACGTTTCAGAAAAGATTGGAGATGCCTGGACATATTTTACTTGTATTCAAGCGACGATCGAACATTTGATCAATTTGCGAATTTATTATTATCGATAATTTTCACCAATAATGGTAATAAAGATGTAAAGATCGTTCTCTCGAAAATCTTTTCATCAGAAACGTGTACCGAATCGAACACCGAAAACACCGAGCTTGTTTGCTTATACTTAAATGTACGTTTAAAAATAATCCACGATTTCTTCGAACGATCGACGCGTTTTTCACGCCTAAAGCTAAAAAATTCGATCATCCTCATAGATGGCCTCTCCCCGTCCCGGGGAGGGAAGTTAATGAAAGAAGAATATTTCTCGGATGATGGTGCTCGGTGACCGATTTATTTCCGGAAGGTCGCCTTCACTGCGTTCATCTGCGTCATCTTCTTCCGCTCCTCCAACCATGTGCTATCGTTTGCCAAATAGAGAGGTGTTCATCGCTCGTGAATGTGTCCCGGGTTGGTCACCGGGACAATAAGAGCTATGAATCGATCGCTATTTTTGAAAGGTTTGATCTTCCAACTCGATGAATTTTTCGAATTCGGGATTACGAGCGATTGTGACCGTTTATCGTCGATGTGCTCGTTGCAATGATCGGATTTATCGAATCACGGGTCGGATTGAGAATAAACAAGTGACTTTATCGCTATTGTTGATAAAGAAAATTGTATATGAGAATAATTACGGTTGCTAGTTCGGCTTCTTTATCTCTCTTTCTCCCGTGACCATAATTATCATTTTCCAATAATTAACGAATGAGCAATGAGGTTATATTTAACTAGCCACCTAAAAGTTAATTAGAACTCGTTCGAACTTTCTACCTTTATTTTTTTGAGTTATTTTTCGTTCTTTTTTTCTTTCTTTCTTTTAAACTAATCGTAAAAAAATATATATATATTTCGAAGACATTGCAAATGTGCCAAGGTTATTTTCAACGGAGAATCCGTTGACGTCAATGGACAATGGAAATGAAAACAGGTCGTGTAATTGTTCGTCTAAAATTGATGCGTCGAAATTGCAGAAAAATTAACTCAATAATCCTAGATTTTCAAACTTTGAAACTTTAGAGAAATTTATTATTCAATATAATAATATTTACTCATTCTTTCTCTCAAAATTCTCTGAAATTTTCTGGATTCGGAATACTTTGGCAATCATAAATGTACTTTATTTGGAAAATCTCGAAGAATTATTATTATCCACTTTTCAGAAAAAGATGGAGTTGTGGGTGGTCCTGGCAGGAGGTCGATGTTCTCCATCAATCATCCGTATCATGCCTTGTTTATCGTATTTTTATGAATAGTAATCGTACGGCCGGGCTAAAATTATTGTTCGTTCGATCGTACACACAATTCACAAAATACACACAATGGTTAATATTACGAATATAAACATATTTGAAATGATTGCTGTTATTTTGACAGTGTTACTATTTTTCCATCGTAATAACATTTTGATATAATAAGTGAGTAAGAAAAAAAAAAAAAAAAAAACGTCTTCTTTCACGATGACGTTTCTGTGATTATTACAAATTAATCATACACGGTACGTATATATATTTATATACCGTAGAAGAAAGACTCAACACACGGATTAATCAATTTATCCATCTCGATGACTCACCATCTCAATGACTGTGATTAACAACAATATAATTTCATTGTCTTACTTGTTCTTCGTTCTCCTTTTCGTCACCTCGAAGAGAAATTTGCACAAGAAGATTCCAAATCATCCCACTATCAGACTCAAAATATCAAGAGGAATTACGCGAGCAACAGATGTACTCTAGCAATCAGAAATCTTCCATAGTCGTATCAAAAACAAGCCGATGTTTCCGTCCTCGGCTTGTTTCACATCGTGGACCGAGGAGGAAACGCGTAACCTTCGCCTCTCGGCCCTGTGCCAACATTCCATCTTCTTCGTTCCACTGGCCCCTTGGACGGCGGGTAGGTTTTGCTAAAATTGCCCCGGAGAAGTATGGCGCCAGCTTTGTAATGTATCACAGTGGACAGTGACGATTATAAACAATGTGCTCGTTGAAACGTTCAGTTTCCATTTGTTGCTCGCCATTTTGGATCTAGTCTAACTTTTCCAACTAGCCAGCAGGGTTCCATTTGATTTTCCACTTTGTTAGCGCATCGTTCTCTCGCACGATGCTTGGTTGTTGCTATAATTAACCATGGACGAGAGAGGAATCGTTGAAAACTTGGAAATATTCGAAATTCAAAATGTATTTATGGAACATGAATGGATGAGTTTGAAAAATTAGAATTAATATATTTTGGATACGATTGAATGAATATTTTCGATCGATTTTTAAATAATTAGGTAGTAGTAATATATTTTTTTTAAATTTATAAATAGTGGGGATATAAGTAATTAATTCTAAGAAAAAGAGAAAGAAGTGAAACACCATATGGATTTGACAGAATAATTTTTTTTTTTCTTTTTTTTAGAAAAAGCAATATAGATAGATTAAGAAAAATATTTATATCGAGAAAACTTGTAGAGATCCTTGTACAGTTATAAGGAAAGTTGTAAGGATAATGAATATATTTTAAATTTATAAATTTATTTCAATAACCATTATGTTTAAAATTAACAAATATTGTAACGATAACTTATGGACCATTATACATTATCCAGAAGTTATCCATGAAATTGTGTACAAAGATTAATCAAATAATGTTTATACAGTTTCGCATAACAGTGAATTTTTAGAAACTGATTTATTTCGCTAATAAAAATTTAACTAAGTTAATTAATTAATCATTTTATCGATTTTTTTTTTTCTAAGAAAATCGATGGAATTCTAGATTATTGTAGATTATTCATCGATTGTTTCAATTGATTATCGATTGGCCAAAAATTTGAAATCACACATTTTTCTTCTCCTTCTATATTTATAACCTTCCAATTTTGTTATCAATTCGAAATTAATATTATAAATGTCAATAGTAATTTTACTATTTTTTAAGGATTTTATAAAACACATCATTACTTTTAAACTTTTAAATTAGAATTTGTATTAACTTAATAATAATAAACGAAGAATGAAATTCAAATCGTACATATAAATTGTAGATTATTAATATCATAATGTGAAGAGTTAATGTCGCTTATAATTCAAATCTTTTTTTTTCTCGTACACATGTATTTGCATATATAAACGTATCGCTTGAAAAACACAACTGACAATGAACCGATGATTAAGGATAAACAAGATAATCAAGATGATTGGCAGAGTAAATTTCTAAAAATTTCCATTATTTACGTTGCTCATCCCTTCTGTAAGGAATATTTCAATATTTCGATATGGCAATCATTCCAAGGATAAAATGTTTATCCCCTCCTAAGATCACGAGTGGCATGACCTGGACCCCTGCTCTTTCTTTAAATTATTCAAATATCAAAAAGTATTTAATAAATTTGTTCATCAATATTCATCTTAATATCAATCTAGTTTTAAACATTTAAACGTATTTAAATGCATATACTTTCATAAGGATCTGTGGATAATCTCTTTAGATTTTTCTCTTCAGATTTTCTTCAACGAGTATCGTGTGCATCTTTAATACCTCAATCAACCGTAAAAGCTTTCAAATAATTTGTATTATACGAAAATTCCATGATAAAAGTTTATTTTACTTATTGCCACAATTAGAAAATATATACTGCTTTACGATGCTCTTAATCATCGTAGAAATCTCTTAAATTATTACTAATACTATGAGCTCGTAATTTATCTTCGAATCTTCGGTACAATTACCTTTGGCCCTTGAGCGAACAATTAAGCGAAGGGATTAATCTTGGTTGGATAAAATACACCCCCCCTCTTTATTATTTTTGCTTTGCTTCAGGGTGGTGTACGTGATCTAGGAGGATCACGTAGGCCACAAGAAACATTTGACCATGATTATCTGTTATTTTCCATGAAATGGGAAAAAAATCTTGTTTGCCTGCCAGCCACGCACACCAGATACGTTGACGGTCGTCCATTAATCTCCGTATAATCTGCATATGCCGTCCGCTTTTAAAGACACGCCTCGGGGCTCGGAGAATCTGAGTCGTTTTCGCTATGTTATGTTATTTAATTCTATTCTCTTATCCATGATTAACGAAACGATTCATTGATAGAAATAAAAAATTAAGTTTCGTTTTGTCATTCTTTGTATTATTTTTAGTTGTTGTTTCTTCTTTTTCTTTTTCCACCATTGATGAAGATTCTTATCGTGAAGTTCGTATTTGTAATGGGATATTAAAGTCGCTGTTATAAATGTATGTTCTCCTACGAGTTTCTATTTCGAACGATTTCGCGCATCGGCCCACGCGTAATTGTGCGCTATCAATATTACCGGATACGATGCACAATATTTTTCACTCGAATATTCATTTCCTTTCTTCCAATTTTTACTATTTTTACTTCCTGAAAATTTATAAATAGTTTTGTATTTGTTCGTATTTTCTTAGTAAGAAAATTCGTTTCTCCCTTTCTTTTCTTTTCTTTTTTTTTTTTTTTTATAATTTTCTCTTTCATTCCTTTTTGAATAATTCTAAAACACGTGTAAAGTATCCATAAGAAGAAATTCTTTTAAGATTGTTTTAAAATTTTGATTGAATAAATAAATTCGAGAGATAGATAGTACGAGACAAAATTATCTCGTTTTATTATATGATGTTGCAAGATATATTTTATGATAATAATTTTAATAAGTTATTATTTCATCTCGAGAAATCTTCAGTTCGACGTGTGAGAAACATGCTCATTAAGTTTTCAATGAAAAAATTATATGTTTTGAGACACAATTTGACTTGCAAACTTTTTTTTTTTTCTCCTTCCATTGTCGCATATTATTAACAGGATGCAAAAGATGATACGCATATATTAGCAAACGTATTATATTTTATATATACAGATCGTTCCATCATCAATAGTCCTACAAATATTTGTTTAAAAAAATACTGTTCACTCATAAAGTAGAAATTTCAATTTACAGTATATAATCTTTATAATTATTAAAAAAAAAAAAAAAAGAATATCATTAATATAAAATTAAATTCAATTTAATTACTTTATCACAATAATTTATATATATATAAAATTATTTATAGTTAATATTTAACATATGTTTATTTCAAAAAAAATTTATAAATGAAAACGATTTAAAACGAAATTACAGTTTTCTGTTGTATTTTTTTTTTTTTTTTTTTCATAAGTAAATAAAATTGTAGTTGGAAAAAGGTCGAAAAGTCATCACTATTGAAACAACCTCTAGAACGAATATCCTAATAAATATTTAATACCAAATGTGCGAAATATCTTCGAACATAAGTAATTTTCCGTACAATTTATATAAATTTGCATGTTCGATGTGAATATATTTTATCAGCACGTTTAAAAGTGGAATAAACAATATGATTGTTGTTCTTTCCATTGCATCAAGACTTGATTAATAATTGAACTTATGTCAAAGATCACACCTTATGCGAAAGCGCGCATCATATTTAACGTAATATGCCAAAAATTAATATTGTCGATAACAATGGAACTTATATGCGTGATCGTATGTATTGAGGCACGTGCGATACGATTAAGAAGTGAATTTTTCATTGGATTAAAACATGTGTAAAATTTACGATAAGCAGATTAACTTGTAACATTTGTTACAAATATTAGTAATATGATTCAATGACTCATCCGTGTTCGTGTAATTGAGAACACAAAAACACGATCGCAGTTATCGCTAAATCTCTCTAAAGAGAATGTAAATTACAATGAATATATTCGGTTATGATCTTATTATTCATCGTATTCATATTTACTTTTATATTATATATATATATATATATATATATTTATATTCTTTCGATTTCTCGAAATCGAATAAAAAAATCGAAAAAAAAAAGCGATAAGTTGACGATTTTATAAAATTTCATTCTTTCCATTTTAAAATTATTGCGTTTTTTGAATCACGTTTGTTGAAAACCAATGATTCTGAAAAAAATTAAAAAATTCAAGAATTGACTTCAATTGAAATACCGTTAGATTGGATAATATTACGAACGATAGACGATAAAATAAAATTGAATAGAAATTATCGTATTTAACGAAAGGAATATTTATTATATTGAAGACGAACGTGACAGTATGCACGTTGAACATGTAGCGTATGCTATTAAAAGATTCATATCTTTGCAAATATCATATCGAGTTTCTTTAAATATTATAATTATGCCTGGAATTTAATCTAAAATTTTTCTTGATTATATAATTGATCGAGTAAAAAGTAAATATAATTTTATTAAGTATAATTTGCAAATTCATTTCCTCATTTAGAATAGTTTTTTTCCTCATTCGATATGAATTTCTTATAATAATATGTATAATATTGTGCTCAAATAACTTTTAATTATAGAATCTTTTAAATAAAAAAAAAAAAAGCTCTTATTTAAATAATCTAAATTTTTATATGATTACGAGATAATCATTGTACAATGTGATGTACTTCATTTGTTTTTTAATCAACAAAAAGTAGATATCTTCAAATTTAAAATATAAAATCCAAAAATCAAATATATGTCCACCAAAATTTATAATATAATTGAATGAATAGAAGAGCGCGCGCAACGTAGTTAGCACGTGCTGCGCAAAGCGGTCTGCGCATTGTTACTATCCCCTCTCCACCACGCCTTTCTCTTAGGGTATTAGACTTACCCCGAAAGCACGATACAACAGTGTTGCTTCAGTCTTCGGGAAGTGAAGCGTGCATTATACGAAGTGATCGATTTACGAAACGAATCAAAATTAAATTTAACGTCATATCTATCTATACATACAACAATAACTAAGAAAAGTTTTTCTTTCTGAAAAGAAAAAGCTTTGACAAATCGAATCGACGAATCTCAAATTCGAAAGAATTTCTTTTGACAAAAATCCTTTTTCTGTCTGGAACAGAATCTTCGAAATATCATAAGTTTGCGTCAATAGAGATACATTGTATTGATCGTCTTTGATAATATATCAAAATTCGACGAAACGATCGCGTGTATATTTTCAACTCTGTAACACGAGTTGAAAATACGAGTTGACCCGTTCGTTTCTAGAAAGGTTCACGCGACGGTGACTGATCGAACTATAGTGAGATCTTGGACCAGTGTTTAAACACGAAATACATAAAAGCATAATGTAAATAATTTTTTTCGCAACGAGAAGCGAGATAGAGAAAATTATAACGGAAAATAGTGATAAAGAAAAAAGGACGGAAGAAATTGATATTCGAATTCTACGTCAAAGGCGAAAGAATCTAGTCAAAATGCCGAGACCAAAGATTCCCAATCCTATCGCTAAGATCTCCAAGTTCCTCAAGCAGAAGACGAAGGTAGATAAAATTTTTTTTTATTTGTTTTGTCTTGCGTTTTTATAGAAATTAATTCGTTTTATATTTTTGTTTCTATTTATAAAAGGTAATGACATCATTATCAATGTCTAAATAATTCTAATTAATCATGAATCGTTAACAGAGTGTTCTCACAATTTTAATTTGTCTCTGATGTGATTTTAATTAACTTTTCTTCTTATCTAAAAAATCTTTTTAAGAAGAAGAAGAAGGAAAAAAAGAAATTTTCAAATTGAATTATAAAATATATTTTATACATAAGAATTACTGCTGAGAGTAAAATTTTTCTTCAAATTCGATCTTTTATTTATTTACAATTACAAAATAAAACTTTATACCAATTTTGTACGAATAATCAAAGTTGTGTAACAACTTAATAAACGATTCGCTTGATATATGCAGTAATTCTTATTTTGCAAAAAAATAATATTGAATTACCGATAGAACACGTATTCAACTCTGTGTAGAATGTCTGATAAACATCAAGGATAATTTTCTATTATGAAAGGTCATTACGAATCTCTTTGGCGTTTTCATGAATCTCGGCAATTTACCACACGTGTTCCTAACAGCTGACTTTTGACTGATTTTTTCCCTCGATATGTATACCATTATTTTCATGGTTCATTTTCGTGCCACATGCACAAATTCACCTCGGTGAATATCCATGTAAACAGACCTTCTAGCTAGTTCTAAATAGTTTAGAAGTGATTCCATGTAAAATTGTTCGATCCATAGGATAAGAACGCATAAAATTGATCCTTGATTTGGATATTATAGATAGAACAGTTTATCAACGTAAAACGTATTGCACCGATATTATTTTTAAATTAAGATTTGTTTCTAAGAAAATTGTAATAAGTTGTATTTTGCGTTTTAGAAATTTTGAAGTTTAATACGGATGGTTTAAGAAATTTTTGGATTTTTATTTTTACAATTATTAACCTCGATGAATTATGGATCCAAACAAAAATTTCGATTCAAAGAGATCTTTTAACAAGTTGTTGGATAATAAAAATATTAGTAATTAACTGTAAATTATCTCTGTGAATTTTTAGAACATTTAGAAAGTTTCTTTGAAAGTTTAGAACATTGTGCAAATTTTAGACAGTCAAAATAGGGTCAAGGATGGTGTTCAAAGCGTACAAATGTTTCCGGCAAAACCTGTTGATTTTTATTAGGATAGAAAAACGTGATTATACGTTTACTCCTATCGTACTATTTTATTTATAATATAAATTTATTATTTATAATTATATTTAAGTACACCGAGGTAATGTGTTAAGCATGTATTTTTGTTACTCTCTTGAACGTTTTAGAAATATTGACTGTTATAATATTAGTCTTGACGATCGTTTACACATCTTTGTGGATTTATTAGTTATTTTTTTAAATCACTTGACATGCTATTCCTATCTTCGTTTAGTTTATTAGGAAAGATTGTTTAAAGAAAAATAAATTTAAATCAACGTTTACAGCATCAATTGTGACAGGCAATATTCCAACCGGATAAGCTTCTTCTTCTTTTTATTCATCGTTGAAGCGAAACAGAAAAAGAAGAAGAAGAAACTACGAAGAATTCAACACGATAGCTTTTTTTTTTTTTTGATTGAACAGTATCGTGTAAGAAACTTTCTTTAATTTTTTTTTTATCAAAAATTTTCCATAAATATTCCAACATTCTCAAAACATGCGTAATAAAATTCATCGATTGGATTTCGATCCATATATAATAAGCATGAAAAGAAATATAAATAAATTTAATTCTCAACTCAAATCGTCGAATCAACTTAATTATTTCCCATAAAATAACAAGAATCCACAAATGATTTATCTTATTTTTTCAAAAAATCATTAGCAAGTTCAAACATAGTTCATTTAATGATAAATGTTTATAAAATTGTTTGTATAAATGTGTAATAATTGAATCAAAGGATTATCTGTGTTGACACACAATAATAACACGCAATTATTTATTAGTAGAAAAAAAAAAAAAAAAAACCAGTTCTTGGTTATTTACACGTACGATCCTTGGCCGCGCCTAAGTCAGTCCACCTTTCACACAGAATCCAGCGTTCGTTCGATATATGGAATCGAACTCGAACCCGGTCGATCCTCGAGTTACGCAATAAACGATACAGCCGCTCACTTTAGAGCCACGACGAATGTATACGCGCAAAGGGTGCGGTCTATGATGGGGAGGGAGGGGGGGGTTGGTTCGATCGTGAAGAGGGATGATTCCTCGCGGGAGAAATAAATCTACGCGAGCAGAGAAATAGGATGAGGAAAATGTAAATAGAAGGAGAACAATTTCCAAAATGATTTATAATGGCGGGAAGATGCGGGGAATTGAGATTAGAATGGGATGATTGAAAATGTTATTCCGCTAACGGTTATAAAAATGAGCGATGTAAAATTTGCTCGTCTCGTAAAACGACTTTTCTCGAAAAATTTTAGCAATTTTCTTCCGATCTATCGGAAGACTGAAGTTTCTTTGTTCAATTATTCGCTCTTATTTTCTGTAATGAAAATAATTGTTCAGTTCAGTAATAATTAATTGAAAAATAATTGCAGTATATCATGAACATGAAAGTAGTTCGTTCCCTTTTCAATTTTTTCAATTATCTCTCTCTTATGCTATATTGTATAAAGCTCGTATGTATAACACGCAAGCAACTGAATTTTATTCATTCACGCGTCAATAACCGGAAACAATGAACCGTGTCGCACGAATTACCGTAACGAATCTCTTCCTGTTTCGGAGGGCAGTAAAGAAACGAGGGGTGGAATAGTTTGAAAGGGTCGAGCTCGTTCCAGAATTCGAAGAAAAAAGACCTGGACCTTGCCTCTCTCTCGGTTCACTGATTGCGGACTGGCCACGATAAATTTTCTCGTTTGACAGGGTTGTTTTCAACGAACATTCTTCAAAGTTCTTTGCCACTGCTCCAGTGTCTTTTATAGCGATGTCTATAAGCATAGTAAAAGTATATTATTACGTTTGGTGTATTATTTTTATCAAAATAATTGTGGAATAATTTCTTAAAAATTAATTAAAAATTATTTGGAATGGAAATGTGTTATTCTTTCGAAAAGCATACGCATGAAACTTTTTAAAGAATTATGCCAGAGATATGCTGGCAATTCCGTATTTTTCTTTGTCAAATTTATTGCTATTTTTTATAAGCAAATTGGTATATTTTATTATAAAACAATTATTTAAAAATATATACTTTACAACGTAATAAGTAACTTGCAATTTTCATTAGAGATTATTTCAATTAATTTCCAGATATATTATTCAAGATTCTACGAAAGATTCTTTTTAATATATCCTATTAATCGAGTCTCGTTCCAAGTTTTCCTCAGTCTTCCTCTATCCTCCTTGGCAGAACTTCAACCAACTTCTTCGTTCAAACAATTTGAAATCTTGAACAACACAGAAAAGCAATAGTGCCATTCCACCAATAACCAACCGGAATTCTTCAAATTTTCCGTGAATTCGCAAGATCGGTCCAAATTAAATCGCATTCCGTTAATAAATCAAATGCTAAAAATTATTTTTGGTTATACGAAGATGTAAATCACGTTCAAGTCAAAATATCTGAGAGGAGAGAGAAAAAAAAAAAAAAAAAAAAAAATTCTTGACGGATCAATAGCAACGTTAAATATAAATTCGTTGTCGGACATTAGTTACCTTCGAAAACGACGGATAATAGTCTCTCTATTCGTGAAACGCTCGTTTCGACATTCATCTGGCACTCGTTCCAACTTCTGGACGCGTTTCAATTTGCGAGAACACTTCTTTGGTCTGTTTGTGCACGTGATTAAAATAAAACAGCGGCTCAATCGAGAAAAATTCGCGATCGATCTCGTTTTTCGGGACATTTTCAAAAAAATTGAAAAAGGATTTAACACTTTCGTTGATTAAGGTGAGTGGATAAAAGAAGTGTATAGTTGGTTATAAAAATCTTCATACCTTAACCTCGAAACCTTTTGCCATTTTTTTTGTGGTTTGAATCTCTTGAAATCTGAACAAAGAATAATTTGTGTAAATAACTCGTCTCTAATTATACTATGGAACAATTTTTTTTTTTTCAGCAGAATATATCACATTAAGAAATTATAACACCATTCACTATTTTTCGTTTTAAATTGATAATGCTGCAACATAGAGAAAAATATTTAAATATATAGAAAAATGTATAGAAAAAAAAAATTAATGTTTCTATCACTGTTTTAAATATCATATTCAAAATATGGAAAAAATTTTTAATCTTTGATTTTATTCTTTCAATGACATTTTCAAAAAAAAAAAAAATCTATGTATAATATTACATAGATCTATCTTTAAATATCTAAACTTTAAATATCCTAATTCTTTTTAAATTAAACGAATTTTCTTGCAAAATAATATAACTTTTGTGATTAAAGATGAAAAAAAAAAAATTGAGAATAAAAACAAAATAATCATGAAGATAAATTAATTCATTGTCTTCTTATACCATTCGTTATTATTTTCGCAATTTCTCCATTAAGTATGCAATTGCATATGTAATAATCATAGCGGAACGTTGTTTGGAAAGTTACTATGGGTTCTCGCATGTTGAAATGGTAGGTAGCTTCCTGTGTGTATTTCTGTTGCTTTCTGCGTGATGCTGTTTTCGAGGTCTTCCGAGTTTCGTTGCTTGACGAAATATCGAAACGTCGTAATGTTCTATTTTCAAAATGGAATAATTGCTAGAATTAAATGTCGGGATTAATGCAAATGTCGTATCTTAAACGAAAAATATCTTGATGAATTTTCGAAATGGTTCGTTGATAGTTATTAAAGCAAGACGAAATTAATATGAGGTAACACAAATAGAATGAATAATTTCATGTGTAATGAGGAAATGATGTAGATATAATATTAATATCTACCCTTCTCTTAAAGTTATTTTTATAATTGCATTAAATTTATTAAGATCAAAATATAAAATCATTATCTCTAAAGAAGTTAAATTTCTTATAAATACATAAATATTCATGATCTAATAATATCGATGTTATTGTATAATAATTTTATAATAATTCTTCTGTTTACATCTATATTATACATATCATATTATACATATATAATCCTTCGTACAAAGATGATAAGATAATGCATCATTTTTTATAAACAAACTTCCATCTTTTTTCGTTCCGTATGTTTTTCAAATTTTTATTTTTCATCGTTAATTTTTCGTTTTAAAAAATATTCATCCCTGTATTTGAAAAATAAATGATTTGAATGAATATTTATCTGTTTCAAAAAAAAAAAAAAATACAAATAACAAATTACTTCAAATTAGTTTGATTATGCCAATACTGTATGCGAAAGGTCGTACTGATTATTTCGAACACCGTAGATGAAATAGTGAGAATGAAATTATGCTTTATTGTTAAATTACATAATTTCGTGCACTTAAAACGTGCACGGATGTGTTTAACTCAGTTAAAAGAACCTCATTTGATTAATTTCAATTTAGTATTACGTGTAGAATAATATCGTATAATTTAATTCGAATAACTTTAATTTATGCATTTAGAATTACATTAATAATCAATTACATTAATCATCAATCTTGATATTAAAATTATTTAATTCTTGGATCTCTTTCAAATCTTTTTTCATATATATTTTAAATTATATATTCAATTACATATTATCTTGATTCTCTAATAACATTTTTTCTTTCCTTTTTTCCCTATTTAACTATGATCATCGGAGTCACTTATAGACTGGTACAACTTTATCCCATTCATTTCAATTAATGCAGACAATCAACGTAAGAAAATGTATAAAAACCTCTTACAAAACGTCGAACGCAAATTTTCAGATTATTATACTAACTTAGACATTCATTATTCGATTTCAGATGAAAGCAGATTTTACATTCACATTCGATCTGTGTCTTTTAAGGTACTTAAATACTTCTTTGTTTCGTTTTATCATTCATCTCCTGATGATACCTATATCTGCATCACACACGTTATACAGACATACGTGACGTTATACAAATTAAACGAGAATATTCGTGTTTTTAATTATCTTCATATTTGTAACTAGCGTAACTAATTGTTCTGGCTTATTTTAAGTCGATCGTACGGACGTAATCTTGCCTACTTATAAGTATAATTTAACGATCTTTCATAAATCGTTTTGATTTTTTTTTTTTTTTTTAAATTCTGGAATGATGGAATTCCGGAAATTGTTTTTATACGTTTATATATGATTGTTTGATAGTTATTTTTTTTGCGATGTTCTTTTTCAAGTATCAAATATAAAATTTTCATACCTTGTATTTCCAAAAATTTTGAATTTTTATAATTTTTTAAATTCTTCATACTCTATTCTGTTATTACTTCTCCAAATTATAATATTTCTTCGATATTTGACTTATAATTCTTCGAAACTTCTTAAAATTCATATTGTATTTTTTATTTTTCCAAATTTCTAAATTCACATTTCACTATTGGAATAAAAATTTTCCATGCGATTGTAATTCTCAAAATTACATGTTTCATATTTTATATGCTCTGTATTTCCTGCTTCGATTTACATTGGTCTTTTCTCCAAATATATGGAATATTAATTAATTATCATTAAAGTATCAATTACTCAAATTACTGAAATGAATACGAATAATGAAGCGAAGAAAAAAAACAGGACCTTCAGAGACAACAAATGAAAAAATCAATTTATAAGCATCTCATCATCGTCAGCGAAGCTGCATTGAAGGACAATCGGGAATAATACTCTCGAGGACGTAGCGAGTCCCTCGAGAGATACACCCGCCGAGATTCGCGTGTACTTGACATTAAACAAGAGAAACGAAGGTGGACGGTCGTCGAATGATTTTTTTCCAAGTTCGATGGCCATTTCAAGTGAGAGAGATCCATTCCAATGTCCCTTTCGAGTCTCAGTACCAAACGATTCATCGAATCGCTCGGATTCTTGATTTTTTAAAACTTTGCTGTACTTTTCGAATATTTTTCGGTCAAATTTGTATTTTATAAATCATCTAGAATTAATCAAAATATATATTTATAAAGTATTCCGCTTCTTTGATAGGTTATTAAACTAGATTAAATTAGGTTATGTTAGGTTAGAATTTTTCTTTAGAGATAAACAGTGACCTGTTTAAGGGATAAAGTTTAGTGAAGTGGAAAGTAAAATATTCTTCTTGTTCTTGAAATGTCTGTGATATTTTTTAAATATAATTGATTAATGAAGTTTAACAAGAAAAACAAAAATTAAGCTCAAGACAGTTATAATTAATAAAATAAGCATATATTGAAAAATGACGATAAAGATTAGATTAATTTGAAAAGAAGAATAGAATTAAATCACTGTTCATCGATCTTCGAAAATTTAAGGAAATCCAGAAATATCCAGGAAATCCATTATGATTCTTAATTACGTATTTCAACATTCCTCGAGGATGCTGTCGGTGAGAAGCAACAAAATTTATTATATTACCAAAATTCAAAATATTTTTATTTCATTTTCTCGTTTATCATTCAATAAATCTACAATTAACAAAAACGATGAAATTTACTTTATAAACTTACCGGCAAGTGAATCGAATTGATAATGAATTACAGATTACATAAAACATATTTATATGCGCATAAATCATACATGCTTGTATAATATAACACAATGACGTTACCTCAACTTAATAAAATGCATGGATCCAAGATTTATGCACAAAAAATGTTTTAATGATATAAGATAAACATTGCACGAAACTAAGAATTCATCGAGAGAAGCCATCTTTGTCTCAGTCGAACTGCGTAGGCGAGATGGCGCTATTGCATATTCAAAGAACGAGAAAAATGAAGAAAGAGACGCAGAAGAAAGGTACATTGCTCGTTGTGAAATTCCGAGGTCGAGTGTGCATCTGTGAAAAGTTCACGAAAGAAAATCTTAAATTGAGATAACTACGTCCTTCCTCGCTGCTATAAAGAAAATTGTTCCAAAAATGCATCACTTGGAGTTAAAAATATAATGACATCGTTGAATTTTTAATTGATAGAAAATCTTAGGTTATAATAAATGAAATTTTTGTTCGAATATTCTTCAAGAAGATTCTTTATCCAAATTTTATAAAGAAAGATATATGCTTCTTATATATGGTTTATATAAAACTGTTGATTTATTATTATTTTTTTATTTGTTGAAGTAGCATGGTTAAAAGGCGAATCGCTTAAAAGGATATATACATTGGTATTTTTAACACTAAAAATTGTTTTCGAATTCTAAAAGAAGATATAAATTTATTGAAATACGTTTTTTTTCTTGTATATTTTAACAAATTTTGAAACTATTTTTTTGCATCAAAATTTGCATTGCAAACAGACATTGTCCTCAATCTTATTAGAACCGATGCAAAGTGAAAACATTTCAAAATACATACATATAAGCTTTGGAAAAAAATCATGTTATAAATCATGAAATTTTATTTTCAAAATTCCAGTCAAGGCGCGTGATTTCTTCTGGAATAACAGAGAAACACGATTGTTCCATAAAATGGTAAGAAACAAGTGCAACTATGATCTTATGTGCTTATATACGCTTATATACGCGTCATTTTGAATATTTTTTTCGGCTTGCATCTCGATTCCTGGCCATGACCTCGGTTATCGTGTGTCGAGGCGACGCGTGTGGATATGGCATAGAAATCTTGTTATTCCATCGATTGAACGACGATTCGATAAGCGATAAGATCTTGCGCAAAAAAAATCTGAATTTTAAATCAAAATAGCAGATATGTCATTATTGATTAACATAGAATAATTAATGTTCGACACTTGTATCATGGTCTAAGAAGAAAAATTTTATCTTTTCTTTTTTTTCTATCTGTTTTCTTGTTATTTATGAATTATACTTTCCAATCATTAAAATTTCTTTTATTCTTTCAACTTTCTGCATAATATTCGTTTTTTTTTGTTAATCTAAAAAAAATCAAATCTATAGATGATACAATGTCATAATAAGGTCTCGTAAACCTTATCAATGTATATGTTTTCTGATTTTTCCGTAGGTCAATCGTTCATAACTGTTCTTCGATTCTCATTCGCTTGTTTCTAGACTAACTGGTTTTTGCAATGTACGTATAAACATAAGATCTCGACCCATTCGCGTGCCATTTTACCAATTATTTGTTGTTAACGAAGAACGCCAAATAAAAAATTTATTGTAATTAATTCCAAGAGTATCAAAATCGATAAATTCAAGTTAAAAAAAAAAAAAAAAGTATCGACAACAAAATCATGATCCAATAAATCACGCATCGCATTAGTGACATTACTAAGAACTATCTTCACAAAAATATTCATAAAAAGAAAAGTCAGAGGTGATTTATAAATCAAATTGAATACACAATTACTTCATGCAGAAATATAATATAAAGTTGTTTGTTTATAAGAAAATATAATCGTCTTCTTCTAAATGAACTGTCATTCTCTCAGATATAAGTCTTCAATCTTCTCGAGATTAGGCAACAATTTTTTTATTAATACAGAGATAATTTACAGTGTCATGGGGTTACTTGCTTGATAATATTATCTATGCGTAATGCTCGAATGCATCGAGATGTTGATATTCTCGAATAACATTATTGAATGCATTCTGTTATCTTCCAAGTTATTTATTGTTGTATGTGAAAAAGCAATTTTATAAACAAATAATTAGTTTTATTTTTTAAGTTCTTTCGTTTCTTTTAAACATCAAATATATTTATTATTTCAAAAAAAAAAAAAAAAAAAAGAATGAATTAAATTGTTCTCATAAGATGAATTAAAAAAATTAATGATGAATAAATTTAATAAAAAGATGAGAAATAAATTCACGATATTTGTATTTCAATTTATCGTATCTGTATAATATTTAAACGAGAGAATAATCTTCTGCGTGTTAGATTATATTCAAGAATTGCTTTTGCAGAAAAAAAAAAGAATGTAGATAAATATGTGAAATTACTTTATCCAGTAAAGTTAACGACTGATATAAATTCCATATTCCATTTTATCGTATCTACTATTTCAAAGAAAAGGATAGTTCTTTACATTTTTATTTATGCAAAAAAAAAATAAATAAAAAATAAATCCACATAACTATTAAATAAATTTATATACAATTCTGTATTCCAGTTTATGATTTCAAGAAAAATGAGTAGAAAGTATAATACACAAAATATGTGTATAAAGAAATAAATAAATTTATGGAAGTACAATCAATCAAATGAATATAATCAATTCTATTTAATACAACTTTCTTTTCCATTTTATCGTATGATCCATTTAATGAAACAATACAAAAGAGAATAACTTTCTCTGTGTTAGATTGCAATGACGAGTTATTCGTGTCAAAAGGAAGAAATCAATGATATAAAATAAGAACTGAGTTCACAAAAGTATCATTTCCAAGGCCTCTTGCCAATTGTATCCTGCAACAACAAACTTCATAATTCTGTGGTTAAATCAATCAATGCAATACATGCGCCTTACCGCGTTTTCCCATTCGAATATGTTTTTCTCGAGACTTGTTTCTTGATAGATGACGAGAAATGTGTTAATTGCCACGGCCTCGCTTCAATTGATGCGTATCGCGGAAAAAACAGGGTTAACTACGACTTGTTTGGTACCGGAAAATACTCCGTTACGTCTTTTTTAGTGAAAGGCGCGGGTAGTAAGATATATAAGATATCGTACCTACGATATTTTCTTGTCAATGTAATCAATACTGACTAAAATTGTTCCTTGAACCAATATCAAAGATATTAATTCTTGGATGATTGTATAATTATTTGAATTCTATTGAGAATTATAAGGATAAAAATCTTCGCATTTATATTTCTGAATATTTTAATATTTCTTGAATCATTTATTACTTATTTCCAAATTGAATTTTTCATTTCTTGACTCGTTGAAATTTTGAATTCTTAATTTTTAGAATTTTTTGAATTCTAAATATTCTTCAATTATTAAATCTTTGGATATTTCTACAACATTTGAATCTCTTAAATGTAAAACTTCTATTTAAATAGAAAGCTTGAATATTAATATTTTTTCCCCAATTTGTTATAAAATTAAAGAACAATATATTTTTATATTATTTCTTAAGGGGGAATTCTGTGAACACTTTCGAAAGGAAAGTACCCAAAAATGTCTTCTTACAGAACAACTTGCGTACGAAATATTCCGTCTTGTCAACGAATAAGTTATGTAAATTTTGTAATATTAATGGATGAGATGCAAAGCTTTAACAAAGCAACAGGGCGTCAATGTTGGCGTAATCCTGTAAGAGACGATCGCGTGAAATTATTATAAATTGTTATCATTCAAGGCAGGTGCGCAAATATGATTCATGTTCGCATCTGGATCGTTGAATAGAATAACATAACACCACATATAATATACTATAATCTAGTTTTTCTTTATTAATAATTTATAAATTTTTCATGTTCAAGGATTTGTCAATCTTTTGTTTAATAAGTCTTATCCATATCTTCTTCTTTAGACTTGAAAAAATTAAGTTTTTCCTCTAACTTTATAAATATTTAAATTTTCTTTATCAAACTCGGATTTGCATTAATTCTTTTAAACTTGTGCAAAAATAGAATACTCTTCTTTTTAATTCTCTGGAAAAATTGAAAAAATCTGTTGTAAATTTTTTTAGACAATCTCTTAGAATTTTTCTTATAAACAATTTGTTATAATTTTCCCTTACTTGTCTGAAAATATTTTATTCGTAAAATTCCTTTATAATTCCATAAACGAGTGAATTTTTATAAAATTAAAAAAAAAAAAAATATTACTCTCTTTTATATACGAATAAAAGAGTCATTATTTTTTTCAAACATTGATTTGATGTATTTCATGAAGAATATTTGCAAAGATGATACTTGCATAATTGTTTGCTGAGTTTATTGGAAAGAAAGGTCAAGGCAGAATGAAACGAACGCAGTTAGTGAATATAGCGTTGATATATAAGAAGTGTGGAAGAAGGAATTCTTCCTCTTTATAAATATTCATAGTTACATATACACATACTTATCTTTAATATCTTTTCTTCGCCAGAGAACACTCAGCTGACATTACAAACAACAATTACAACATGTCACACTTGTGAATGCGTAGTGATGTCTTAGTTGTATTAGATTTAGAATTTAGGCTTAGAAACCAATTCCTCTGGTTGTGATCAAGTAATTTCTTTTCCAGTTGACATGTAAAATCCTCATCGGATCGCTGAATATATCGTTAATCATAATTAATCACAAATTACAGATAAGATGTTTGTTTCTCTGACCTCATGGATTTCATAATTGCAACTAAACACCTGCAAACGAATGCTAATATGTATAATGCATAGTTATTTGTTGATTTAACAATAATGTCACTTAAAATGTTATAAGTTTCGATTAGACTTACAAATTTTTTTCAAGCGATGTTGAAATCTTGAAATGATACGTATTTCAAAATGTTGAATCTTTTAATCTGAAATAAAAGCTTGGTTAAAAATTATTTACGTAATATATTTGTGTAACATATGAAGAAAATTTTATAATAATGTCGAGAGATCTTATCTTAAAGAACATTAACATTATCAAAAATTGTTCTGGAAAAATTTTCCATTAAAACAAATAATAAAACATACTAAAACGATGAATTTAGCGATCGACTTAACCTTTTGTAGATCCTATTTTCCAAGACACTTCCTAAATCAAATCAGATCTCTTCAATTTATTAAAATTTGAATTCTGTATTCGTAGGTATTGTCTATGAGCGAGGAGCTCAGACGAGCTTTGTACACAAACAGTGCAGTCTCCATAGACAATGATGTCATCGTTCCTGATCTGGTAGGAGTCACTGAAATTTTAAGTGATGAGCACAGGGAACAGTTGTGCCGACATTTACCTGCCAGAGCGGAAGGTTACCTTTGGACGCTTGTCTTTAGCACAAGTCAGCATGGATTTAGTTTAAACAGTATGTACAGGAAGATGGCTAAAATAGAAAGTCCCATCCTCTTGGTAATCGAGGATACCGAAGGCAATGTAAGTTTTTAAAATTATTTGGAAATTCTTTATTTTAATTCTTGGATTAATCCAAGAAATCCTTCTCACATTTTACTTATAAAAATAATCTGACAATAGTGCTTCATTGACTGATGAAATTTTACTTTGCTGAACTGAAATCTTGAGATAATTATCGTTGTCTTGAAACTCCGTTATTAATTAATTTCGTGTTAAATATCTATATCTCCTATTCCATTAAATTAATTAATATAATATTCATCTTTCTCGAAACATAATGTCAGTTGACCATTTATCGTAGGAATTAAAAGAAGAATCTACACAAAAGAGATACAGGTTTGATTAATAATTTCTTATAGAATCAATATATATGTAAATGTAATTATTGGCTAAAAGAGCAACAAATCAGATTACATAATATAATATTGAATAAATTAAGTAATAAAGAATTCTTTGAATCTTATACCTTATGTCATCTTCTTTTCATCTCTATATAATCTTGCAATGCTCGAGGCAAATGATTCATTACGTTATTAGCTGTAACTGAAATAATGAATTATCTATTCATTGTTGTAGGTATTTGGTGCATTGACTTCGTGCTCTTTGCATGTGAGCGATCATTTTTACGGAACCGGCGAGTCCCTTCTTTTCAAGTTCACACCCAGGTTCCAGGCATTCCATTGGACTGGAGATAATCTCTATTTCATCAAGGGCAACAATGAGAGTCTCGCCATCGGTGCCGGGGAGTAAGTAGAATTTTTTAATAATCTCTTGATTCCAAGATCTTATAGGATAAAATGCCTCTAGAAAAAAAGTCTGGAATCTTTATGAAGGAAGTATATATATTATTTTAATTTATCCAATAATGTTTTAACAAGATTTTAGAATATAAAATTTAGAATTATATTTATAATTGGCAATCGTTTTCTAGTGGCAAATTTGGATTATGGCTGGACGGAGATCTTTATCAAGGCAGGACACAATCGTGTAGCACATACGGAAATGAACCATTGGCGCCCCGAGAAGATTTCGTAGTGAAAACGCTAGAATGCTGGGCATTCATATAGGACACAGCCTTATATTCCTTGTCTGCGATTTCTCCCTCGCCACAGCCTAATTTGACTTGAATCCCGAATCTCGCGTTGAGGTTGATCGTTGTCGGAGAAGTATCAAAACGTATGGAGGATAATTATTAATATTTCTGAGAGACATTTTACCAGAGGAGATTAAAAATCGATTAACGGGATTACCGGTTAGCTCGATTACCGTCGATAGATTTTTAAACAGAGATCCTAGACGTATTTTGTTAAAAGTTAATAGGAAATCATTGAGTGAGAGAGAGAGAGAAAAAAAGATAATGGAATTGTGATTTTTATAGAAAGGTAATACAAAAAGTTGATAAAAGAGAAAAGATATAGAAGGATAGTAATGATGATAATGATGGAGAAAAACTGAAAGAAGGTCCTAATAACAAGTTAGGTCAAAAACTTTAAACTAAGGACTGCAAATGACTACAATTGATCAATTCGTTTAATCGTTTGTTTTTTCGTTTTGTTTTAAGTTGCGTATTTATTTTTTTTTATATATATATAAAATATTCACGCATATATGTGTTTCGTTAAAAGAGTCGTCGTTATTTTAATTAATAATTTTGATTTCACGTAATCGCGTGCCGTTTGAGTAAAGGATCGAAGGATTGACCACGATGACATAAATTTCTTACGTATAATGATAATGATTATTATTATGATCGTGGTATCGCCTTCGAACTAGTCGCGAGTATAATGATAATATTAATGATAATAGTAATAATGAATCATTTTTAGAGATTATGCAATCGTTCATTTGTTCCGATGATTGATGATAATGAGTAAAAGAGAGAATGAAATGAAAGAGTGAATGGTAATCGAGATTGAAAGGGAAAATAAATATATCTCCACGATGGAGAGAATCAATAATGCGAGAAAGACGAAAGAAAATCATGAATCGAATGATGATAATGATGTTGAGATAATATAATACTATGATACAAACACAACACTATAAGAATGCTAACCTAACTGTATTTGTTGATGTGTAGTTATTGTAGATAGATAAATGTAAATATATATATTACGAAATCGTTTAAGGTATAAAAAAAAAAAAAAAAAAAAAATAAATAAAAAAAAAATTAATTTTAATGAAGAAAGAAAATACAGTATATAATACCACGCTAATGAAGAGAAACACACGTTGCAAAAGACACTCTGTGTAGTTTGTCTCACGTATATCCCGAAAGACACACACTGACTATCTATATATGTACACGAAACACGTACTCTGTGTACACACGATTCGAAAATTTTTGAGCAACATACATCAATCGAATCGATACAATGATACTCTGAATGTAAAACGATCCTAGAATCTGAGAGCAAAAGTAGCTTTAGAAGAAGATAAACAGTTCGTACTGATCTTATACGCGTTTAACAATATTACAATGATAAAGATCGTAAAAGAGATTAAAAGTATGGTACCGATTATAATATTGACACGAAGAAAAGCGAACAGATATAGAAACATGCGAATAGAAGAGCAGCGCGTTCGCTTCTTGTGTCTCAAATGACCACAACGAACACACGCCTGTGCCTCGCTTCGCTCTCTTTCTCTCCCTCTGCTATAGAGCACACATATTTACACATAGTACTTTTATTCAGTTTTACTCTACGAAGTAAAGTATCAGAGCCGAAGGAAAAAAAGCATGTTGTTGTGATGATGCTCTTATGTTTTTTTTTTTTTTTTTTTTTTTCATAAGGGTTTCGCGCAAAACTCAGACAATAAAAAAGAGTCTCATCATGGTATTTTCTTTTTGTTACACATCCTACTAACTTTCTCGTTCAAGAAATGAATCAGAATACATACCATTTCACAGCATTTGCAGATAGGCATATTAAGAAGATGGTATGTAATTTATGTTTCATTGAAAGAAGAGAAAGAATTTTTCAAGATATTATATCATAAGTTTTCTATACCGCGTCTAGCGTTTCGCTCGGCTCTGAATATTGATAAATCGATATTAATCATGAAATAACACACACGACCAGAAAAAAATTATCTGAGCTTATAGTCTCTTACTATGTGAATTAATTAGGATCAATAGACTGTCGCGAGAGAATCCACCGTTTCTATCGCTTTTTAAATATGAATTTCTGTTTATTATTGAAAAGATAGAAGAAAAATGAAGAAAAATAATAGATATTAAGCATTATTTAATTATAAAAAGGAACACTCTTGTTAAGAAAATAGACATCAATTAGACATCGGATATAGATTTTAATCGATAAATTGATTTGTTTCTAAATCAGATCAAAAAATTAGGTTTGAAAGCAAGTTTGTTTTGTACTATGAAAAGTATTTTCTAACACTTTCACAACGAGACATCGAGAAAAAATAAAAAGTTGAAGCATTTTATACTTATTTTAGCGAGACACACGATTACTACTACTTCCATCTTATTAAAAACAATTTCCTAACTCTTGTGATGTTTCTACGATTTTCGATCTTCCATAGAATGCTGCTTTTTTTAAAACTTAATCATTATAAAATTTCTATGATGAAATTAATCGAATAAAATAATAACCATTCATTGACTTTATTTCATTCGAGAAAAAACTTAAGAAAAGCAACATAATGCGATATTATAATAGAAACTATTGTTTCTACTATATATTCAATAATATAATATCAGATGGGGCTCGAATAAATGCAAACAGAAATGGGAGAGAAACGAAAATCGTAAATCTAAACGAGTACATGTCCGTGCACTGGTTATAAAACGCACTTTAAAAAAACAAGTAAAATCGTTGTTTAAAACAGAATAAATTTCATTGAATAAGCTTTTAATCAAAGAAAATAGGAAAAATTATTTTAAAAAAAAAAAAAGGAAACATGCAGCTATGAAGAGCACAAAAATATATGTATTCAAATTATGTAGCTATCCTACAAGCTTCATTAGAAATAGTTTTCAAGTACATTGTACACCGTCATTGTCTAGACATATAAAAGTTTTAGCGTCTATAAGAACAAAAATACGTACTTTATAGACGTACTTGTGATACTAACGAATTAAAAAAGAAGAACAAAGAAAAAACAATAAAATAAAGTTCGCTTCAAGTATATTATTTAGGGCAGTTGTTTCTTTCGTGGCAGAGAAAAAGTTATAAAAATTAAAGACGTGTGATTTTCGATGGAATTCTAATAATAATGTGTAATATATGTAAATCAGTCAGGACAATACGAACTATGTAGAATGTGAAAGCATTCTAGCAATGATAAAGAGAGGAAATGAAAAAATGGAAAGAGATGCGAAGTAAATTTGTATATGGCAAATTTTTCTCTTTCTTTTCTGTTCTGAAATGACTCACGATCCTCGCCTTTAAATACCGAAGATCATGGTATAAGTGTAATATTGTAATATGAAATAAAAAAAGATGATGTGTGTCTATGTAAAAATAATTTTTTTTTGTTTTCTCTTTTGTTCACTTTGTTCCTTATGTTTAATATTTTATTGATAAATTTTTATTATGATTATTTCTTTATCAGAATTATATGAAGAATGATTATTTATATTTTTGATTCTATAATTTATTTCTTTTATTATAATTTTATATTTTTGCAAAATTGTTAAAAGCAATATATAAAATATAATCTGAATTTTTAATTGTTTTATTTAAAAAATATTTTTTCAGATTATTTTTTAAAAAATATTTAATTGTTTAAAAAATACTCAAAATTATTATTGAAAATTACTAGAAGGTTACTAAAAATAAAAAGTGAACTGCCCGGAAGAATTCTTGTTCTCGTGACGAAACGAATTTTATCAAATATTCTTTGCACAGTATCGTCGTCTAATCCAATATATATATACGCTACTGCCTCCACTAAAGAAACTGTAGATTAAGCATACCATATGTGAAATCAAGAAATCCTAACCTTTGAGCGATGGTTCACTTTTCTTGTATGATTAGTTACAATGCATTTACACGTGAACTCAAATATCATTATCTTGAAGAAAAAATAAATTAATATTCTTTATAAATTAGAATCTGGTTAAACAAGATTGATGACAGTTTATGCACAGTGTACATTTTGACTGATATTTAAAACTGGTATCTTTCACTGTCAGATTTTCTTCAAGAAGTCAATTTTTTTTTTGGCTAATTTTAAACTTCAATTATTTTTTTCGTGATAATTTTATGATAAAAAATAAAAATTGAAAACAGATTTATGCTAAAAAATAATCAATTATTTAATTATTATAAATATTAATATTAAATTATTGTATATAATATATAAATATCATAATGTAAATATTAATATCGAAAAATTTAAGCAATAATTTGTCAATAATTTACATACATTCTGACAGTGGAAAAGAATCGCAAAGGAATCAATAGTTCGAGAGAAAAATCGATATCTTCGAAATTATTCATTTATCGTCAACATATTGGATACGAAATTTAATAGTTGGTTATATTATCTATAAAAAAGATAATTAGATAAGCTTTTTGCGTTCGTGTATGTATAAGATATATTATGTAGCGGAAGTAGAGAGAGAAAGAGCAAAAAATATCTCTATTATAACCAGAATGAAGAAGAAAAAAGAAATAGAAGCTCGCACGAGAAATCATAATATAATAATCACAAAAAATACACACTACATATATATATATATATATATATATATAATTATTATTATAAATATATATAATTATATATATATATATAATTGTAGTTAATTAGTTTTTTGGACGTTTAGTGAAGTAAACGAAAGAGAAATAACAACAACAATTTTAAAAACAAACAAACGAAGAATGATGCAAAGTAAATACAATGGATGGTGAAGGCAATAAGTTTTGCTAGAAACAAAGAAAACTTTTCTGGTATACACATTGTCAATTAGATTCAGACTGACCGCAGGGATTGAACACGTATTAACAAAATGAAAAAGAATAAAAAAAAAAATTATAAAACAACAACAATTCGATGTTCTTCGATGTTTAGCTATGTTTAGATATTGTTGTCGTCATTGTTGATGATCACCTAAAGCAATTCTACGCCTCAAAAAAGCGTAGCGTGAAGAAACAACTTTTAAAAGAATTTGAAAGAAAAAAAAAAAAGAAAATGTAAGGAAAAAAATTAAGAAGAAAAGCTTAAAAAACAAAAAAGAATCGAAGATCACTTTAGAATTATTTGAAAAGTAAGAATTGATACATAATATTGAATTGTTCAATTCTGAATTCGTACATAAGTAGCATAAATTAAAAATTGTATCGATTATTTTAAAAAAAATCGAAACTTCACGCTATGTCCTTGAACCATAATCTATTTTACACGTAGATAGCAACCAGAAACGGAAATTTATAAGAACATTTGTTGCTCTTATCTTGTGTATGATCATAAAAAATTTATTTTAAAATTTTTTTTCAATTAATTAAGTATTCATGGAATTCTGTATAATTTATAATCATATTAAAAATGGATCTATTTCTCATTTAAAAATAAATTAAAATCGTTAATTTCTTGATTTCTAATAAATATATTTTATGTCAATATATTTGTATAAATACAAGTGTACTCAAAAAAGCACACATATAAGATATATATATGAAGTATTAATCTAATTTTATAATTAATTTAATACATTGCCATGGGCTTATTTATTTATTTACTTATTTATTTATTAATAATTATACGTGTTTTCCATACGTTGACAAGATTCTTTAATGATTTGAAAATTAAAGAATCTCAACAATTTGATGAATTTATTTTTAATGAATTAGATACAAGATAAGTAAGATTATTTTATGTTTATTTCATCATGATACATTTTACATAATACTTTGTTACAAAAATTATCACAATTTTTTTAAAAAAAAGAAAGAAAAAGTATAATTTTTTTTAAATTGATTTTAAATGAGAAATTGTCCACGAGTTAATATATAAATTATGCTGCATTCCATTGTAATGATTATTTTCAAATTTCATAATTCCTTAATTAATTTTCTTTCAAATTATTTGAAAGTATTATTGTATCACATCAAAGAAATTTTATATCATATATTTCTTTTTTTTCTAATATTTCTCAATATTTCTTATATTTTCAATGAAAATCAATTAAAATCGGAAAATCCAAAAAAAAAAAATTCATATTAAATAGTAATTCTTATCACGTGTCTCACTCGCAAACACGATATACGTACAAGACTCGAATTTTCTTTATGCAAAATATATTCTAAAAACATTTTTACACTGATGCGCTTCGTCACATCAAAGAGCCATTCATATTTTCGATTTCTCTTCAGAAAAGCATTTCTTTCGAAATCGATCGAAGATACATCACGATTCCAGTTATCATTTTCGAATATTACATACCTAACTATTAACCTAATTGAGATAAAAATGAAAATAATATCATTTAAACTTAAAACATCGACCGACACTATTGTTCTTTGATCACCGAATTTTTGCATCGAGAGGCCGAAGAGAATCAACCGCGTTAGAATAATTACATAATCAAATTCGATTATCAAAAAAAAAAAAGGGAGAAAAAAAATAGAAATTGTATATCGTCCGTCTGTTTTTGATAGTCAAAATTCAAAAAAACTCGAAAGAAAATATCAGACGGAAAAAAACATATCGAAACTTGATCCAAAAGATATTTTAAACAGTTTTGATTCTTTATTCGAGGAAAAAAAATCGATCGAGCAAAGAAATCGCGAAATCAATAATCCAAATGATAGGGAAGACAAAGGCCCTCTCGAAATACACACAACTCTCTGGACCAATAAATTTTACACTAACTTACTAATAAATATTATCGCCTAAATCGTCACTTTATCGCGAAAATTTCTCCCCGCGTCTGGATCCCGAGACGCTATTCGATAATTCAAACAATCATTTCTCATGAGATTCTCACGAGCAATTAAAATTAACCGCTAAAAAATCCACGAACACTATGTGTCTATCATAATCGTATATACTTAGTCAACTGTATATTATATATGAGGGATTAATACTATTGAAAAATATAACGAGACAAAGATTGAGGGAACACGTCTGCGTTGGGTTAATTTTTTGAAAAATAAATCTTGCTCCTAAAAGTTCGAGTAACGCAAACCTTGATAAATATGTGGGATATAACACATGGAGGCAAATGTACTAAGAGAGTCGACAAATTATTCTTTCTATTCTAGTTTTGCCATTTTGAAAAGATATTGTTTTTATATTAGATAATAATTATCATAAAGGTAACAATAATTACTAAACATTGTTATAATATTTTTATATAACTGTTGTCGTTTTATTAAAGAAACGTTCCGTTTTAAAAGTAATGGCAAACGTGTCCCCTTTGTTTGAAGATACCACGTGTAAAAACAAAACGGTGAAGTAAGGCGAATATTCGTGTGTATGCATGTATATAACGTATATATATACAGTACACAGATAGAAAGCGTGTGTATATACTATTACATACGTGTACATTGCGTATACATATTAACATATAAAATATAAAAATTTAGCGTCGCAGCGTGCATACTCAGCAAACAGAAAAACCTATAGCGCGAACGAGGCCACTATACATATATACATATATATATATATATATCTATATATATCTATATATATATATATACATATAAATATAAATATAAATAAGCGAATAACAATTAATTGTAACCTTGTAAAGCTGTGAGTAACAAACAGAAAAAAAAAAAAAAGAATTATGACTGTAATGATGGCACCAGAGTTACTAAATCGAGATAGGATATACATACCGGAAAGATAGAGAGGGATTTATTTTTTTGTCAAGAGAATTCCCACCCCCCCCCCAATATGATGTGGATTAAAAAAAAAAGAGATACAATAAAAGAATAATATTTTGCGAATTGAACAAAGAACGATGCAAGTACTCTGTTGCATGTCTCGTGCGTTATATATGTAATATCGACGTCAAATAGTCAATCTTGTTCCGTTTGCAAAGAAGCCGCGGATCAACTTTGGATGCGTGTGCGCGTACGTATGCTTTGTGAATTGTGATATATGCGCCGCACACACGCATAATATGTATACAAAGATGAATATACAAGAAATATTCAATAAAATGCCAATATTGTGATGAAATATTTTCGAATATTTTATTCACCGATTTATTTATATTTCTTTCATATTATATTAATCATCTTTATATCTTTTTTTTTTATACATTGTTCAATTTAAAAAAAGAAATCAATCAACGTAAATATAAAATATATCAGTTATTAGAGAAAGTGTAAAATAAATATTGGAGTATCTTTAAAATATTCTTAAAGTTACACTTTTAAGAACTTAAAATGATTTTAGATCTATCATTTTTAAATAATCTTAAAAATTACATTCATCGAAACGGTTTTTGATTTTATACTTATGAATACTTATTCTGAATAACTTATATGATTAAATTAATTTTACATTATATTTTTTACAAATGACTATAATGAGATTCATGTTGTACCATATCTTTTGTAACATCACTAACGGTTGCACAACCTGCAAATTGATTTTTAAACATTTAAAACTATTGTAATAGTATCGAAATTTCATAACAATGTTTCAATTTTACCTGTTAATGCAAATGCAACATCAATTTCTTTTCTAAAAATTTCAAGAACTGCTCTCGCACCGCGCTCACCGCCATAAGATAGACCCCATAACAAGGGTCTGGCAGTAAATACCTATTTATAAAACATAAAAATATTAATTGAGAAATTGAAAAATTTATTTATATTAAAAATAAAACTATTAAAATTTGATATACAATTACCATTTTAGCACCTAAAGCAAGTGCCTTGAAAACATCGATACCTTGCCTTATACCTCCGTCCATATAGATCTCTAATTTACCATTTACAGCTTTCACTATTTCTGGTAATGCTTCAATCTATGAATCATACATTGTTTTTACTAAAAATTTTTTTATTTAAAATTAAATTTTTTCATATTGTTATATCATATAATCTGTAAAAAAAAAAAAAAATAAAACAAACCGTTGCTGGAATACAATCAACTTGTCTAGCACCATGATTCGAAACAATAATCGCTGATACTCCATTTTTAATAGCTAATTCTGCATCTTGTGGAGTAAGAATTCCCTTCAAAACAATTGGTAACTTTGTAATACTGTAAAAAAGATAAGATTACTTTTTTTCAATATTCATAAATCTAAATCACAAAATTTTTTATTAACCTTTTAAGCCATTTAATATCGTCCCACGTTAAGGAGGCATCAAACAGATTCATAACGTATTCACTCAAACCGGAACCAGATTCTGCATTATTTATTTTAGTCGATAATTCTCCCTGAAAGTTTCCTAATCTGAAAAATAATATTTAAATTATTATTAAATTATTTTAATATTTTGTTAATGTTTTTAAGTAAAATAATAATATCGTTTATTTTTAATTATTATTTTTTTCATGAGTTAAAATCTTATTATATGACATAACAAATACCTCAAATGATTTGGGAGAGAAAATTTGTTCCTAATGTCAGCTCGTCTATCACCAAAAAGTGGTGCATCGACAGTAAGAACGACAGCTTTAAAACCAGCGCGTTCTGCTCGTCCTACTAAATTTATAGTAACATTACGGTCTTTATATATATATAATTGGAACCATTTTATTGCGTTTGGCGCAGCTTCAGCTACTTCCTCAATACTACTTGTTGATATCGTTGAAAGTATATAAATTGTACCTGCTCCCTGAGCAGCTAAAAATTAGAAAGAATTTTCATTTCACTTTATATTTTACACATTTATAAAATTATTAAAAACTTACAAAATTGAATAATTAAAGTTTTATATAATATCACAGTTTCATTCGTTTAAATTGTTTTATGAAAATGCAAATATTTTTTAAAACATCAATACATTTATTAATTTAAATATCATTTAAAGTTTAAACAATAACGATAACAATACGTTTTTCATAAAAAGAGCAATAGGAAATGATAAAATAAATAAAAAATAAAAATAATATTAGAAAAATATAATATATAATATAATATCAAGAATGTGATGTGAAAGCTACTAGAGTGCAATCTACTGGAAGATACAGTTTTTAACATTTGAATGTATTCAGTTATTAGAAACTATTTCGATCTCGGAGGATCGATTCTCAGTCGACGCGTGACAACCGTGTCTGTTCCATGTGTTTTATCGTTACAATTTATCAAAGACTTTATATCAAAGATAGCAGCTGATAAGATATATTAATTATATACACATGAGGTTAGTTTCATGTAGATAGTTCGCTAAGCCGGTGGCTATAGCGTGTTTTCGCAAGTGTCATCGCGCGACATGAATGTATCATGATGATGAGAAGAAATGTTGTGAGTCTGATAAAGTTCTTCCTTATGGCGGTTTTTACTGTTTTTCTAACCGTCGTTGTGTTTCGCTATGTACGAGCAACACCTAACCATGAAATCATGACACCAGTTGCATTGGTAGCCTTGGATAGTAGCAGTTCGAAAAATTTGGCAATGTATAATAATCAGAATTTCAACAATCATTATCAGGTACGGGTTAAAGACCTACTCATTATTAACGAGGTTGAAGCAAGTGAAACAGGTTTAGCAATAGCTAACCTTCTGCATTCCATGCAGTATCGTATAGTTGTTTTCGTGAACCCCGATGCAAACGATATTAATTAATTTAAACTTTAAATTTATTGTTTTTTATCTTAAAAATAAAAATAGTGTCATAACATAACGTTTAACGAATAAAATGTAATTTTTAACAGGATATTGATGAAAAGATAGATTGGCATGATTATATGAAAATTGAAGAAGAAGCAAGAAGAATTGGAAAAGGTGAACATGGAAAACCAGCATTTCTTTCACCATCTCTTGATGCATTAAAGGAAAAGTTATATCAGGTAAATGGTTTTAATGCTGCACTCAGTGATGAAATCTCAGTGAATCGCTCAGTACCTGACATTAGGCATCCAGGCTGTAAAGATAAAAAATATTTAAGAAATCTTGATTCAGTTTCGGTGATAGTTTCCTTTCATAATGAACACTTTAGCACTTTAATGCGTACTTGTTGGAGTGTTGTTAATCGTTCACCAGCATCTCTTCTTCAAGAAATAATATTGGTTGATGATGCTAGCACTAAAGTAGGATTGAAAAAAACTTTAGATGATTATGTTGCCACTCACTTGCCAAAAGTGAAAATTGTAAGATTAAAGCAACGTTCTGGTTTAATTAAGGGTCGATTAGCTGGAGCAAAAATTGCAAAAGCAAAAGTACTTGTATTCTTAGATTCTCATAGCGAAGCAAATATCAATTGGTTGCCACCTCTATTAGAACCCATTGCACAAGATTATAAAACTTGTGTATGTCCTTTTATTGATGTGATAGCTTATGAAACATTTGAATATAGAGCTCAAGATGAGGGGGCAAGGGGAGCTTTTGATTGGGAATTGTATTACAAACGATTGCCATTGTTACCTGAAGATCTTCAAAATCCAACAGAACCATTTAAAAGTCCAGTCATGGCAGGTGGTTTATTTGCCATTAGTGCTAAATTTTTTTGGGAATTAGGTGGATATGATCCAGAATTAGATATATGGGGAGGTGAACAGTATGAATTATCATTCAAAATTTGGCAATGTGGAGGTCAAATGTATGATGCTCCTTGTTCAAGAGTAGGTCACATTTATCGTAAGTTCCCACCTTTCCCTAATCCAGGCAAAGGAGATTTTTTGGGAAAAAATTATAAGAGAGTAGCAGAAGTATGGATGGATGAATATGCAGAATATATATATAGAAGACGTCCGCATTTAAGATCATTAGATCCTGGAAACTTGAAATCACAAAGAGATTTGAGAGCTAAATTACATTGTAAACCATTTAAATGGTTTATGGAAAATATAGCTTTCGATCTTGTCGACGTATATCCTCCTATTGAGCCTGATGATTTTGCATCTGGAGAAATTCGTAACATGGGTGTGCCAGAATTATGTCTAGATTCAAAGAAACGAAAAAAAGATGAACTTGTTGTAGTTGATATCTGCATAAAAGATAATCCAAATATTGTAGGAGAACAAGAATTTAAATTAACTTGGCATAAAGATATTAGACCGAAAGATCGTACAGAATGTTTGGATGTCTCTAAAGGAGGTGCAAAAGCTTCAGTCAGTTTATATCCTTGTCATGGTGGGCAAGGGAATCAATTATGGCGTTACAATGTTGAAAAACAATGGCTGATGCACGGTTATTCGTCAAGATGCCTGGACACAGATCCAGCAAGCAAAAAAGTCTTTGTAACAAAATGTGATCCATCTTCACCTACGCAAAAATGGAGAATTGAGAAAGTGAATATGAAAGCTATCAATAACTGGGATAATGTGGGACCCAAACGACATTAATTCCTTCGCCTTTTATTGTCGTAACTTTTAAAGCCTAAGCGTCTAATGTTTAATTATATGTATATATACATAAACATATGTTCCATTTTCGTTAACTAGTCAATTAAAATAACAATGCATATTTGAATTCACTTTTTTTTACCGAGATTTTGAGATTATGCAGGAAAATATTTTGAGATTATGAAGTTATTTTAAATGATACGACTTAATACTTTTTTTCTTTAATCAATTTATGCAGTATTTCCATTGTGACGCATTTTTAACATATTTCTATTGATGTAAATATTGTACGAACTCTCTGTTGTGCCTTAAAACGTATAACTGCATTTAGAATCTACATATATGATAATTACAATTATTACTTTATAAAGTAATTTCGCTTCAAAGCTCAATTTTTACCTATTACAAATAATCTTTTATTAATATAATACGTAAAGATTATATGAATATAATGTGTGATTGATGAACGAAGTGTTTTTTATTGCAAAATATTTCAAGAAATTAATTAAGTTTTTCGACTGATAAAAGAAAATGTACTTTTGTAATATTCGGTCAAACCGAAAGAAGAGTAAATTTTCCCATGTACAATTATTAAATTATTAAATAAAAAATTTTTCTGTACAAGAATTCCATTTTACAATCGAAATATATATATATATATATATATATATCTAAGCAATAATAAGTAACTTTCTAAATAAGCGACAATGTTTATAACATATCATCTTACTACATAACGTATGAATTATCAACCATTTAACTTTTTATACAGACTAATGCGATTTTTTATGTACATTTGTATTTACATAATGAAGAAAGATAACAATTTAATTTCTGTACAGTTTTGAATAAATTAAAAGGAAAAAAATTATCTATTTTATAAAAAAAACTATGTATTTGTTTATTCAAGTTCAAAATGCTCTACAAGTAATATTTTATAAACATAAAATGTTCCATTGTAATCATCGTCGATTAATCAAATCAAGCACGTGTTTGTGATTGCAACTATTTTTGTAAAATATTTGCATAATCAATAAAAATTTTTATTAAATCTATATTCGTGATATAATGAATATGTATCATATTTAAAAATTAAATATATAAATTCGCATAATTGAATATTAGAAAAAAAGTAAACAAGAAAACATTGTAGTTACGAGATTATGATTAATATTAATATTAAAGATTAAATATGTTTACCTCTAGCATTTGCACATTCGCCTTCAGGATGTGCCATACGTTGCATAGCTGCTGGTGCTATTCCCAATGGCATTGAGATTTTTTCACCTAAAATTGTAGTGCTTAAATCTCTTCTGGAAACATTTCTTAAAAATCTTGGTCTTATCCTGTATCTGTAAAATATTATAAAATTTTAATTAGTAATTAAAACCAGAAAATAAATAGGTAATGTCAATATGAAGATAAATTGTAATAAATAAATTCATTAATAATATTATTAAATTAATAAATAGACAAAAAATTAAAAATGAACAAGAAATTATTTTTTAATTATTCTTAAAAAATAATTTTCAAATGATGAAACATTTTTAAAAATGTTTCGAATTTCAAATTCTCGATAAAATAATTAAAAACTTCTTAAAAAAAAAGGAAAAAAATAGTATTTTAAGATCATAAAATTTGATTTTGATTCGAATTTACTCTTAAAATTCGATTTCACAAGTGATTTAAATTTTTATTACTATTATGATTTCTTTTTCTTTTTTTTTTTTTTTTTACATACTTTTTAAAAGCTTCAGTATTTAGCTTCAAACTGAACTGTTCTCCTGCTCCAGAATTGTAGTAATCTCTCACAGAAGGTGTTAAATGCTGATCAGCATATTTTTGAAAGTCTTCGATACAAATCATTTGTTGAGACATAGTGTCTATAAACAAAAAGGAACACGAAATTAATTTTATACGATCAGTAATTCGAAATTTAACAATTCAATTTATTTCCGTAATTTTATCGTTTTGATGTAATAAATAGAGATTTCCAATGAATTAAAAAACTCGCGCGAATACGCAAAAAAAAAAAACAAAATGAATAAACTATTCGAATCGAAAGAATTTCGAATATTTTATATACAAAAGATCGATCACTCTTTACATTTGAATCGCTCCGCGAATCAATTGATTTTCCACTGACGAAAACATACGATTAAATGGCTTCGATGGTCACATTCATTTGGTCTTACAACTAATGACCGAAACCGACGAGAAATCATGAAGATAACCCCTGAAGGCAGCGTGTTCACTAATGTTTCTGATAAAACTATTTGCTTTATCTAACTTCGTCGTATTCATATTTATCTTTGCAATTTTAATGAAAGACGTTTGTGTTTTTTCCGGATGATGAATCGTTTTCTGTGTTCTGAAATCGACTGATATAAACCATAGTAATATTATTAATAAACAATGATATTCATGAAACATAATAGATTCCGCGCTAAAAACATAACTTTGTTTTATAATTGTAGAATGAACTTATGATCTATAGATATTTATGCAAAGAATAAACTTCATTGTACGAGAAAAATATATATTATTAATATATATAAAGAGAATTTTAAGATTAAAATTTCTTACACAATTTCGTAAAATATTTGAGTACGAAATATTTAATATTTGATAACGAAAATAATTTGTTTTCTTTGTTTATGAAATTATGAAACTTATATAACGCAAGATTAACGATAACGACGTCAATGTCAATATCAACTGATTATTCATATAATCGAATATTTGATTTGCATGCCATATCATTTTATATTTTTTCAATAAGTTCAGTAATTCATTTACGCGTTTAGATTGTATCGTTTAGTGATTAAATGAGATCTTTATATGCAAATGAATGAGCCACTAAATTATTATATTTGATATTAACTTATCGATATATTATATATTTTATATATATATATGTATATTTATTTATTTTTATTATTGATTTGTATCAATGATTCATATTTGATCCGATCGATATGCGTAATAATATTGTATGCTTATCGAATTGTTCATGTATATCAAAATTACATAACTTGAAACTTGTAAATATGGAATGAAGAAAATTTCAAGGACAATGGGGAGAAAAAATGTTGAAATTTGATAACACACTTGTGCAACGCTTGCTAAACACTTGCATTTCAATGTCTTCAACAAGTATCATAGATAAAAATAATCATATGGTTTTTAAAGCGAAAAAAAAAATTGTAATCGAAATCGAAACCCTTGCAAAAATTTTAGATCTTTCTTAATCGCAACACGAAATAAAAGGAATGGGAGAGGAAAATACATTATTTATTATCCTTCTTTTTAAACCGTACTTTATTACATTCTGTTAGAAATAATACACAAAAGATTTTCAGGAGCGGCGAAGTTTTTCACGCCGATTACGCACGAGATGAATTTGTCGTTCGATCGATAAAATCCCCGTGGATCATACAGCGAACCGTCGTCTGCAATCCTTGATGAAAACTATCCGATTAAATTGAGAATATACAATCTTAATTAATATTTATATTAATGAAAGTTTCTGCGAAGAATCATAATAATAATAATAATAATAATGTATAATATGTATATATATATATATATAACATAATATATACATATATATACATATATATATGGAAGGACACCGATTTTCCTCCCTCTATTTTTTTTTTTTTTTTTTTTATTTTTATTCTCTTAGGATTGCAGACTCAGTTGGCTCGATTTGTGAATAACGTTCGAGTAAGTAAAATGCTTACGTAAATGCGCCTATTTGAAAAACGAATAATGACAGAAAACGACGTGAGCGCTTATCTTCAGTTTCTAGCTACTTTTTAAAGCGTGTTCTTTCTCAGTTATGTTTCTTTTACGCTTCTCACTATATCTTTTTTTTCTTTTTTGTTCTTTTTATTTAAATTTGTCGATCGATCACCGAAGATCACTTATACATAATAAATTAAGAACATCATTCCATTTTTTTTTGTTTTTTTTTTGTTTTTTTTTTTTTGTTTCTTTTTACCTCTTTTTGGTATTACTTTCGTTTGAACGTCGGTATTTGGTGCTCGGTTACGAAGCGAGTGTTATACAGTTTTTCCAGTTTTTTTTCGAGACGTGCACGCCTAGAAAAAAAATCATTTGTCGATTATTTGGTTAATAAATCTTGTACGGTATTCTCGTTCCATTAGCAATTTTTTTCCCCCCTCCGATAAACATCGAGACGAATAAATTTCTTAAATTTCTTGCCCTTTGCTGCTCGGACATTTCACGAAATTATCTCAGGAACTTTTTTCTCCCATATTATCCCATCGGTGAATATATGAATGGGAAAACACCCGAGAGAAGTTCGTCAAATTGCGATCATCATAGTTCAATCTCCGACCACAATGATCCCTTATCGAGATATTAAAATCGTATTCAATCTTTTCTTTGAAAAGATCCAACAATCTTACATACGAGGAATTCGATCTTCGTTAAAAAATTTGAAGACGGGCAAAAATTGAGAAGGATAGAATTAATTACCGATGATCCTCTACGAGAGGAAAAGTTGAAAAGTCTGCAGGTTTCGGCCCCAGAATACTTGGTAATCGAGGGAATGATTATCCAACAAGAATCCGTGATCGTTTCACGCTTAGAACGGATGAAAACGAAAAAGACTCAAGGTTGGCGAGGCACAATCTGTTGAAGCACCATAGGTTGAAGGGCACACATACACACACACACCATATGGTGAATTTATCTCGATTCGATATGAAAGCGATAATTAAGAGCACGCCAACGAAAGAAACGATATCGATCGTTGTTTACATTTTCGTGCTTCAATTAGGGAAAAGGGCGCGATTTTATGAAAGCAGTAGGCAAATGCAAGCGATAGGACATCCCCGGTCTTATCATTTAGCAAATGAAGGAAAAGGATAAAAAAAAAAAAAACAAAGGATATTGCGACTACGATATCATAAATCTCTAAAAATTAAATCTCTAAAAAAAAAAAATCTTATTCCTTTGGGATAAAACTTATTCGATGTCCACGAGACAATTGATATATAGAATAAGTAATAATTATTTATTACTTTCTTCCCTCAGTAATAAATTGATTCATGGACAAATATGACCAAAGTTTTTCTTCTCATTGTCTCCTCTTTTTTTCAACACTCTATATCTCGTATAGTAAATTCTACTAGTTTAAGTGAGTGCATAACGCAGCTCTTTGAAATAAATACAGAAAACAGATAACGAAAACAGCTTCGGAGGAATGCGAGCAATGTATCATATTCGTCCTGCGAATATCTTTGAGTTATCCTTTATTCACGGGTTGAGTTACAAGGAACGCAGTGCACTGTTCACTGTTCGATATCAATCAATTAGCTCATTTACGGAGTTTTTCGGCATTTAATAGATGTCTTCCGGCAATCGGATGTATCCTGTATACGAGACACAATGAATTTCGTGCGGTGATGACAATATACGACCAGCGAAATTTTAACGTCGACCATTCTAACGAGATCTTTTCCTTTCCTTCTTCCCTTTTTTCCCCTATTTCATTGTGATAATCGTAATTGCGATGGGATTGGGGCTCGATCGAAAGATTCAATAGCTTAGTCCTAATATAGGACAGCGAAAATTAAATATTCTACTCGATATATCTATATAGTATCGTGTAATACTTCGTAATTTTCGTAATCCTAAGGATTAGAATTATTCTACGGCGCTGTTAGCCGAACCGAACGATCCTCGAACTTTCAAGATCAAGATCTTACGATCCTTTACTTACTAATTCGAATACACATCGATCTTTATAGTTAATGCGTTAAATATAATTATAATTACCATATTAAATATCGCAATAATTTCGTAAACAATTGCACGAATCTCATTGCGAAAATTATTGTGAATAAAAAAAAAAAAAGAAGTAAACGATATTTTTACGTTGGCGCAATTCGATGACGCCATCTGGTCAAATTTAACAAAAATTTATAGAGAAAAAAAAAAAAAGAAAGAAAAAGAAAAAATTAAAGAAAAGCGTGTATTTGACGGACAAAGCAATATATACACACTTTCATATTTGGTTTCGAACGAAATCAGCTTGAAACCAGTTGGCTCGATTATCAACGCTCTCATTGTCAGACACGTCTACCAAAATTTCACGCACCGTTTTTTCACGCTTTATTATCTTCAATATATAGGCAGACATTTATCATGCGAGTGACGAAGGTGGGAGGAAAAAACATTTTCCAATGTCCAACGTCGAATCGAACCACGATTTCGAGCTTTTATATAATATCTTTCCTTATCTACCGACTAAATTTCCATACGATTCTCGACCGTTTCGTCATTCGGATGCCAGTGTCGAACGATTTTATTCGCGCACACGTTAAGCAAGAAGTCACACGAAAGAAGCCGTTCGCTCCTCGACGAGCACTTCTGCTTTTATTTTTTTTATTTTTTTTTTTTTCTCTCTCTTCGTACTTTCATCGGCCCTGCTACGATCTCTCTTTTCTTCTTCTCACATTATATTTTCTTCTTCATATTTCTTCATATTTCGAACAATAAAGAAAATAAAAGAATCTCTCACAAAGTAAAAATAGTTTCGCAAATTTTCTTTTTGCAATCTCTTCGTTTATTTAAGTCATTTCTTTAGACACGTAAAACTGAGAACCGTAACAGGGTAATAATTTAGATATCTTTATTCGCTTTATAATCTGTAAAATAGACAGAGGACGATCCATCTTAATTTATATATATATATATATGTACATAATTGAAAAAAATTACTATGAATATATAATATTAGTAAATAAAGTGTATAGATTGTGTTAAAATATCGAAGATATCATTGGATATCTGATATCCAATAATTACTCGTTTTGCTCTTTACATGGCACTTCATTTCTTACTTATATAAAAATCAAAATTAGAAAAGAAAAAAAGAGATATATTTATATTTTGTTTTTTTTAAATAGGTTAGTTTATAAATAAAAGTGGATCGTCCTATATGTCGAGCCTTCTTAAAATATCAATGAACATTCCGATTTCAATATAGAATTCAGTGACAAAAGAGAAAAATATTAACTTATAAATTTTTGTTACGTTGAATAACGCGATTGACGCTTAAAGACGAAAAACGGGTTCTTGTTCGCGTTAACCCTTTGCAATCCAATATTTATTATTCGCGTGTAAAAAGGCAGTTTGGAATAAATTAACCCTCACAATGCCGTATCATAATTTTTTTGTATGCTTCCTCGAGAAGTATCAAATTCATCCGTGATTTATTTGAAGTGAAAAACTTACGATCATGCAATATATCATAAAAATCAGCATCAAAAGGGTTAATGAAAGATGTAATTTTTCGTCGAATAAAAGAAATGCTTGAAACAAAAAAAGATGTATTTTATAAATGGAACGCAAAGGGTTTGGCAATGAAATCAAATACGCGTATAAATTGTAAATACATTGACCGCTTAACGAGGTAGTTTCATTGTTAAATCATTTCGTATTTTTTTCTCTTCTTTTTTTTCTTTTTTTTTATTTCCTTTTTTTTTTATTCGATTTCATTCGTTTTGTTTTATTTTTCTTTTTTTTTTATACTCGAAATAGTCTTAGTGGAGGTTTTCAAAGGCAAATGAGAAATACAAGCACCATGTGAACGGTGGAAGTTGTTTCTGCTATCATGAAAGAGACATGCTAAAACGGAGATGTATATACGTGTTTGAAAATCTAATTTTATATTGTTATATTTAAAACATAAAAAAAAAAGTTGAAAGATTTGTTTGAACAATTATATTGAAAAAAAAAAAAAAAATGAAACTTCGAGAGATACGCTATGCTACTAAATGAACGAGGTTCGTTAATCTCTTTCCGTTTATTTAATTTTACTGACTAGAGCGTCGATCGAGTTAATACATAAAATTACCTTTACAACTAAAACTAAACGGACATCAACGAGGGACTCTTTTCTCCTTCCTTATTATTATTATTATTATTATTATTTTTTGTCTTTTTGCCTTAAGTTTTACGAAAATTAACTTCGCGTACAGTCGAATTATTATAATTGTTTTTTTTTCTTTTTCGTTTTTTTTTTTTTTTTTTTTTTCGTATCGTTTTGCTTAAGTATATAACTGTACAACTTTAGTTTTTTTTTTATTATTTTTTTTTTTTTTTTTTTTTTTTTAATCTTTTTTCATTGCTTCATGTGCATTTGCCTTTGATTTTGATTAATGTCGTATCGAGACTTGAAATATTGTTTCCTTTTCTGTTTTGCATTCTTATTTTTTTTTTCTTTTTTTTTTTTTTTTCTTTTTTTTGCATCATTTTTCATCGTTGTTGTTCTCTGTATAATTAAGTTTCATGCAAAAATGTAATTTTGCATCCGACTATCTTTCGTTGACTATAAAAAACGAGCGTGATTGTTCGCAATTACCGTATTAAAGATGGTCAATCTTGATCGACTCTCGTAGATATATTTTGCACAAAATTCGTGATTAGTTAAACCGTGAATTAGAATCATTTGCCCGGTTGCATTATATCTCATATCCACTTTTTTATCTCTAACATTGCTCGTTCGAAAGAAAAAAAAAAAAGAAAGAGAACAAAATATGAAAGAAAGAAAGAAAAAGAAATGACACTAAGTAGTACTAATATATCATGACACAAACTTCGAAGTTCGACCACTTAAATCTGATATTGATTGTTTGAAAGTAATCAAGTTATGTTATATCATACAAGACGTGTTACGCTTATTCTTTTAGCGATACAATTAAATATTAAATAATTATAAACTACATTCTCTCCGTTAACAAAAAATTGAACTTAGCATACAGTCTGTGTACAAAAAACCAGGATTTACAATAGCGTACTAACCTCAATGTATAATAGGAATATAATAATTTTTATCACATATAAAAAGCAGTTGCATATGTACATATCTGAGTAAGATTAGGTACCATTATTATTTTAACCGATAGTAGCTATTATATAATTTGGTACACTGTTTAACGTGAATATTTGATAAATACGAACAGTAATCAATATATCGTTATTTCCTGGTGTCTTGACATAATCGTTGATTTTCTCATCGCACGAATTCCTATGTATACACACGGTTTCTTTATATCCTCATTACACGTGACTTTATTTTTCCTCTTCCTTCTTCTTTAGTAATATTTATATAATATCTATATAACACATATTATTTAATAAGTCTAGAGCTATGGCCAATTCATATGTTAAAGAATCGCAGTTATTGTTATTCCCATGTTTTATTATTTCATTGTTTTTATACAAATGCCTGATAAAGTACCGAACAGTGTATAAGTACCATCTAATCTATCATCTTCTTTTATTAATTGAAAACTAAGAATTGCTTTTACAATACTGCGAAAAGACCATAGCTCTTTTTTTCAACGATGGATCGTACCTTAGAACGATACAAATTAGTGTTATTTTTCTTATATTTATTTCATACCCTTTTGTGTCGCTACCGTCACGCTTTCTTCAATTCCGTTTTTCATTCGTTTTTCGTTTTGTAGAAATTTTTGGATTTCGGACAAGGCTTATTTTTCTTTTTTGCGGCACTGCGACTCCTTATGTTAAACACAAACTGATCTCCTTTTATTTTGCCGCATTTTTTATATGTGTATTTATCATTATTATTATTTAAATTAGAAATATTCCGTCATATTTGTCATTTCTTACTTGTATAATTTTTAAACAATCAACTGCACCATCTACTTGAATTTCGCTCGATCAAATTTCTTCTTATCATTTCTTATAAATAGCCCAAAAACATAACAAACAAAATACATATAATCAAATTTGAAATAACAATTCGATTCTTAAACAACTATCTAAATACAAATGGAGTCGCACGATATCGAAGGCACAACTCTTTTCTCAAATTAGATGAACTGAAAGAAAGCACAATGGGAGGCATCATTGGTGTATGTTTAAATTCTTATACAGCTAAAATAGCTGCATCGAAGTGACTTTCCTTTCTTTATTTTTCCTTTTTTTTTTTCTTTTTTATCTCCTTTTTTTGTCTTTGATATTCGAGATTAAGTACAAGGAAATTTTCATTTCATTTGAAAGACTAAAATAGTGAAATATTGGTAGATGTGAAATTTTTTTCTTGATTTATAACTCTGCTCTTTTCAATTAAGTCAGAAACTACTGTATTTTTTAGCCTTATTCTTCGGTCGTTAGAAAGTTTCATTTTTTAACTTTTTATTAGTAACAAATTTACATAGACATACGGAAGTTATGTTCTTTTTTTTTTATACCTTTGTTTTCTATTCCGGCAGAGACGGGATTCCATAACACTATTCGCTATACATTTATACAATCTTATCGTATTCCTACACTTGAATTCAAATGCATTAATCGAGGCAAATATAATTTTTAGCTCAATCGTTTTTTTTCTTTTCTTTTTTCTTGTCAATCTCTTTTACGAAGATTTCTTTCAAAGAAAATGTTCTTTTTTTCCCGATATTCTAAAATTCAAATAATATAAGTGCAATAAACAAAGAATACATAAACATTAGGGATAAGAAAAAATCACGATGAGAGTTCGTTGCCTCAATCAATACGTAAAAATTCTGTTCTTATTTAATAATCGCTGTTTCTAATATCGTTCTTTTTTTTTCTCATTAGTGCAGATAGCTATGCCACATCGTATCATTCGAAGTAACTGCCCACAGTAAAACTGTCAAGTTACAAATGCAAGTTCTTGAATACCAGCAAAAGAGAACAAATCTGCGAGTTATATTTGTACAGGTGCCTCTATCGTTCGGCACCAAGCTGCTGGCGCAGTAATTTCTAAATATCTTGAAATGGTTTCACCGAGGCAGCAACTTGGTAGAACGTCAATATGTAGCGTTCATTATGGATCCTGGCTGGTATTTTGTGATGACTCACAGTTCTGTGGACTATGTAACTGATGAGCTGGTGGTGTGAGTATAACTGGAGATTGGGACCAAAGAGGAGTATGAACTGGAGATGGTCTAGGTTGAGATTGTTGTTCCTCTTGCATTTGTTGTATTACAGTAACATCAGGATAACTGGAAAAAAAAGAAAAGAACAATTAAATAAAATTAAAATTTATATTTAAATAAAAATTATATTTATTATAATGATAAATAAAATTGTGATAAAAATGATAATAAAAAAGTAATAAAAATAATAATGATAAAAAAAACTTCTTCATCAAAATCTTACCCTATACATCCCCAGACTAAACTACGTCTCGATCGCAATATATCTCTGTTTTGTGGTTGATATTTTTCTGTCTCTTCCGTACAATCCTCGCTTGTGTCTTCCACTTCCTGTTCTTCATCGGGACAAAGTTCGCATGCCCTTTCTAATGTTTTCTTTGCACTATTACTACGTTCCAAAACATAACCGTTCGCGGAATCATTAGATTGAGCTGGTGGAGACCAATTACTATATGCATGGGTGTATGGTGCTGCAGAAGTATAAGGTCTCTAAAAATAAAATTATTATTATTACATATTATTATATTATTATATAATAATATAATATATATAATTATATAATAAATTAGTTTTTTTTATACTATTATAATTAAAAAATAAACTTTTGTTCAATACTTTATCGAGTTCTTCATGAAGCCAGTCGGTAGCATGTATCCATTTTCTTTTCAATTCAGAACTATGATGTAAAAGTTGATGTGCAGGTCTGCATTTGCTGAAAAGCTGCACCATACATTTAATGCATTGATATCCTCTTTTCTGATAATGATGTTTACTTCTTTGTATTATCTCGAATAAACCTTCTCTTTCATCTGGTACACCTAATAATAATTACGTTTTACGATCTCAAGTTTTAATATCTTTTAAATTAAAAACTTATACCTGCAACGTTTGTACCTTTTAGAGCATTATGAACACGATGTGTTTGCCATGAATCTTCCATAAGAAGTACAGCAAGTAATAAGTCAGTGTGATGTTTTATTTCGTGTGCAAAAGAAAACCCAATCTGCCATAATAATTCACTGAGAACAGTTCGAGATACGTGAGGATTCTCCCAACAACAATATTGCAATAATTTTACTGTATCTTCAGTAACATTAACATCTGCATCTTCGATTAATTTTTTCATATAACTGCAAGACAAAAATTATAATTTGTTCTATATCTTCTATTTAAAATGCAATTTGTTTAAAACAAACCTGTTTTTAACGAAGAGTATATCTGCTGCTTGTGGTTGAATAGGCATCAAATATTCATTTTGACATGCTGGATCACCATATGGATTTGATAAAGGTACTACTCCTGACTGTGCAAGACTCGAGTGTGCTTTTGATGATACATCACAACAGCGTATCAACATACTAACTACTTGATGCAATTTTGTTAATTCAGGATACTGATATTTTATCGTAGGACCGGGTCCTTCATCAATCGCAACCAACATAAATGTAACGGGGACATTTAACTATGATAAAAAATATGAATGATATTCAAATAAATAATTAAGTTAACTTTTTATTTATAGATAAAGAAAATTGTAATTTACCTTAAGCAATTGGGCCTTTTCAGCAAGACCAAGTGATGCATACGTATGAAATAGTGAGAAATAATGTGGTAAATGTCGTCCATGATCCGAGATTTCACGATGAAGTAAAGAAAGAACTGCGTGTAATAAATGATCACTAAGTGTTGCTGTTGGATCTAAAAGTATAGCTAAAAAATATATTAAAGATTTGTTATTAAATTTTTTAAATTATATTTTATAAGTCCATTTTTATTATACAGTTAAAAAAAAAGATTTTCTATCATCACATTTACGATGATAAAATATAAATTAAATAATAAATTGAAATATTTACTTGGTGCATTTAGACTAGGCGGCACGCACGGACCATCCAAGAGAGAAATATGTGCAAGAAATACCAATATTTTAAGAAAAGCTGTTCGAACTTCTGTACTGGGACAACTCAAAAGATATTCGCAAAATCTAAAGACAATTAATTAATTTTACAAATATTATAAATTAATTAATAAACATCAATATTTTGTAAATTCATACATATATATTTAAAAAAATGCCTACCTATGAGGATGATTAAATAGAACATTATGAGCAAACCAAGATCGCACTGATTTGCTGCTACGCAAATGGTGGCAAACGATATCATACCAATCCGTTGCATTACCGCGTAAAGTTTTCTTAGTATGAAAACCTGTATAAAACAGAAATCTTGATGCTAATTGTACGGATAACATTGCGAGTTCCTCCTGCTCCGGGCTCTATAATTATAATTTTTAAAAATTATAGATATTTGATAAATAATATTATCATGAAAATATATATCATTTGTTAAATCAACTTACAAGTTTTTCATTCATATTTTGTCTATTGATGTTATGAGGATTACAAGATACAAGTTTTTTAATAAATTGAAAATATTCTGCACTAAATTGGTTTCGATTATGCATAAATTTGATATTCTGTTTTCTGACACTATATTCAATAGCTGAGGGCATTTTCATAACTCCTAGTTTCGTATCTAAAATATTACAATATTTTCAAATAAGTACTTTTCAACAAATATAAGTTTCAGATAGTACTTACACAATGATAATTCGTTAACGCTTTTCATTAAAGAATTTTCTTCTACATCTAATCTGGTATAAAATAACATGTAAGCATTCCACCATCGCTTTTGTTTTCGGTAACTCATTCTTTTAAGCATATGGTCAAATACTTCTCCTAAATAATCACCACCAAAACATTGAGATTTCATTTCTTCTTCTTCTTCCATTTTACATTCCGTAACGTCACCGTCATCAAATTTATACCATTTCGCAACACCATCATTTTGCCTAATAGATAATAATAAAATATAATAATAAAATTGTTAAAAATGATATGTAAATATTAATGTTGCATGTATACATAAATATTTCAATACCTATGTAAAATATATGAATAATAATGACCACCACTAGCTTGACCACTATGTACTACAATCCCAGTTAATTGATATTTAGTACAAGTTCCTTTCATTGATTCTTCGTAATCACAGTCTATAACTTCTCCCTCCAATTTTGCGAGTCCAGAAACAGTATAAGGTTCCATATCTAAATCTCTTGGAAATTCAAAATAATCATTAAATTTTATGGCGCAAACTCTTTCATAGTCATATTCAAATCTCTTTAATTGTATAGCTAAAACAGGTGGTAACTTCTTTACACACAATCGTTTTACCGTCACAACCTAGAAAAAAATAAAATTTGAATAAAAAATAAAAACCATAAATTTTATGAATATAATAATTTAAAATAAAAATATTTAAAATTCATACCTTTTTATTACATTTGTCGCAATGATAAGCGTCTGCACCCTCTAATAATTCTCCTTTTACATATTGTTCAAGAGAGTCCAATAAATTACTATGATTCCTTATATCCACGCTTATCAAACTAAATGGTTCCTCCTTGGAATATCTGAAGATAATGTAATGCGGTATTACAGTTTACCGAAAAAAGCAAAATTTAAGAATTAAGAAGGTACCTATGAGGGCAACCTTTGCAGATTTTCTGATCACTGTATGAACCACCCAGAATCTTGCTCATTATTTGTTCATGTCCTAAGGCTTTTAATGCCTCATCTAAACTTTCCACTAAGCTCATAAAAAATTCTACTGCATCTTGTTGTTCTCTAAGATTTACAGGTTCACCTTGCAGTCTGAAATATTAATAAAAAAATTGATAAATTTTTATAATTACGATCGATAATAATAAATCTAAAAATATTTATAGATATTTACTTAAAATGTTTCCAAAGTCCTCTAGGTATATAATATTGTAATTTACTATATGCTAAATGACCAAAAATTGCTTGAACTTGCTTTAAAATACCAATATTATATTCTTTTCGAGACTCATCTGCTCCACATTTTTCTTCATTTGTATCATTATCATTTGTTTCTATCGTTTGTTCTCCTTCAATTCTTTCTTCTCCAGAAAAATCTTCGTTCAAATCTATCGCTGCACCTTCTGCAGCCAAAAGTCCAACTCTTATACTCTCAACCATATACAATTGTTGTAATACTGAATTCATATAACAAGTTGCGCCAGCGTTTTTCAAACCTACAAAACCTTTTAATGGCCTAAGCCCGACAGGTGGTAAGTAATCCCATTCTACTAGCGGTTCATCTCTTTCAGAGTAGAACATATCAGTGAGCATTGTGACTAGAAGTTTCATGTTAGGTACACAGCCTACACAAAGACCTACAAGTAAATCAAATGCGGCGCTAGTCGATTGAGGAGTCGTGCATACTGGGCTCGCTTGCGAAGCACTCAATTCTCCAGTGCTACGAAGTTGCAACATAAGACGAGACGCAGGAAATACAAAATCTTCAACCAATTCTTTAATCAAATTTACTCCATGTTTTTCATCAGAGCCAAGTTCGTATTTTTTACTTGGAGGTAAAAAAGAAAGTAATTCTTTAGTAAGACTAAGATGACCTTCGAGAACGGCTTCATCAATTTGACTTTCTCCAGTTTCTTTAACATTGTCCCGTACTTTTTTTAACCATGCTATTTCAATATTCAATAACGTCTCAGCTGTCAAGAGAGGACATCCCGACATATGTGCAAAATTTAATAATCTACATAAAAGCTGAAAATATTCGTGACTCTGTTTTGCGTGTTCCATAACAGTAGTGTTCAAAACGGTGAAAAGTAATGTTATTGCAAAAAGTAATGGTTGATGACCACTACTATACCATGTCGATATAAGAAAAAACTGTTCAGCCGCAGCCATTCTAACTACTCTTGATGTACTCAAGAGCACAAGATCTATCAAAAATGTATGCCACATTTTATCTCTTGATAATGATTCTAATGCAGTTGGATTCAATACCAAAGCGATTGTCAGAACTTCTAATGCTTCTTTACATACTAACACATCGTTATTGTCAGGATTATTTGACGTTTCCTTTTCGTTTATTTCATGAAGTGTATGAAGCATTTCAGCAGATGCATTTATATTGTTTAAATTACCTGTGGATGCCGCCCATGCTAGCCTAATTATGGCACGAATAGTAGCTACATCTGGTAACTCCCAGGAAAGAGCTTGCATAAAAAGTTGTCGACATTTGTCAAATTCTGCTGCTCCACACAACATTCGAAGTGCTAAATGTTGCGCCAAATTCGTTGCTACACTTCTCAACATATATTCAGTATTCTGATTAGGTACACTTTGTAAGGCTTGTTTTAAAACCGCTACTGGACCTCGATTATTGTGAACATGATTATCATGATTTTCTGAAATTCCAGCTTGCTGCATTTCATCCATTACACAAGCCATCACATTACCCACTGTCGTTAATAGAAGTTTACATAATTTTAAGACTGTTAAATATGCTGCTCGTTTCGTAGTTTCATCTGCATTTGGTAAAAATTTATTTTTAGTTAACATTTCAAGAATAACACCAGCTTCGCCACTCTTTATGAAATTACACTGAAACTCAAATGCTCTTTCTGACATTGGATCTAAAACTGGCATTAATAAACTATATAAAACCTGAAATATAAATAATTTATTATAAATTATTTTAAAGACTACAAAAATGAGTAAATATTAGATAAATTTACCTCTAAATTGTATAAAACTTGGCTAGAACTTGCAGTAAAAAATAAAGAATCTACTGTAGTATTTTGTTCATTACAAAGAGCATTATCTAAATTGTTATCATCTTTACAGTGACCGAATAATGATTGTAATCGTGATACAGTAAGAGTATCTGGTGGCACCAATTGTAATAAATTTCTTGCACCATCGCGTAATTGCGCGTGTTGAAGACTACATCCAAGATCTGCCAATTGAAAGAAGAATGTAGCATATTGCGATCTTTGCGATATAACCTGTAATAATATGAAATCATTAAATTTTTAATTAAAAAAAAAAAATTAAAATTGATACTAATTATATTTTATAATTTTAATTATTATAAATTAACATACCACACCAGGTAAACTATTTTCTGCTTCTACATCTGGCCCATCATATGGATGATGTGGAGAACTAGTAGAACTATCTGAACTACTATCTGGTGAACTTGGCAAATTACTATTAACTTGACTTAATTTCGCAGACAATAGCTATATAAAAAATACTTAATTCTTTAATTATTGCATCATTATTTTATTTTAAAAGAAAATTCTAAGGAATTGTTACTATATTTTAAAAAGGAAAAAAGTATATATACCATTTTATCTCTTAATGGAGTTTGAGAAAGTAGTTTTCTATCATCTGTTGATTCCAAAGGTTCTCCATTAAGAAATAAATCAAGTTTTACATTTGATCCATTGGCCTTAATTCTGCGTAATATTTGTCGCCTTAATGATCCTAAAGTGTCATTACTATGTGTAAATATTTCTATATCATCTACATTACGACCAGGATTCGCAAAACGAATGATAAAAGATAGATGCTTCCCACGAACTGCTCTGTAATCAAATAAAAATTTTTAAAAATATATACAATTTCCTTGTTATTTTAAAAATTCGTCATTCTTACAAATAAATAAGAATACCTATGTAGTGGTAATATTTTCCGTTCTCCTGGAAATGTTGTATCACATTCATTTATGTATTCTTGTAATACCTTCATAACACGACACATCTTCATAGCTTCTATTTTAATTTTATTTGACATTTGCTGCTCACGTTCTTCTTTTCCTTCAAGATATACTTTACTTAATACAGATACAGTATCATAATGAGCTTTTAATCTGTCCATACATTCTCCTATATATGTCACATGAAATGCCAGAACTGATGACTGAAGTCGTGGTCCTAAATTAGTATTCACTTCTTTTAATAATTCTATAGCTCGATTTGCAATTTCTTCAGGACTATTGGTCACAACCTAAATAAAGAAATCCATATTAATATATGATAATACAAAAAATATTATTATAAGAAGAAATAATTAATATTAAATTCTACTTACACGCCATAAATAATCTGTACCAATTAGGTCAACGTCATCCATAAGAAATGTTCTTCTTTTCAATTTTAACTTTCCTTCCTTAGAATTGACAGCCTTGAAAAATCTTTCATAGCATTTAATACCACTTTCTGTAAGTAAAGTTGGATCTAATTGTAATATATTATTTTGGAAGAAGTCCTTATTTATTGCTGGGTCAAGATCTGGTTCATCTCCCATTAATTTTGAGAACCATTTGAAACATGCTTCACGATCAGACACAAATACACCTTGTTCTGCTAAACATTGCCAAATTTGTTCAGCTTGATCTGCACATAACCATAGTTGACCATCCTAAAAAAAGACAAATAAATTTAATAATGCACTATTTAAAAATTAATATATATAAGAAAATATTAAGTAATATAAATGTTACTTTTAACAAAAAACGAAGAAAATTAAGTCTTTCTTGGACTTGCATAATATGATTATAACGACCATCATGCATATAAATATTTGCGTCAATATCTGGATTTTCTTTCACCAACTGTCGCATTTTATCCATATAGTTTGTTAAACTGTTCGTCACAAGAATTACTGCAGAATGTTCTGCTTGAAGTCGTTCTATAACATCTTGTCTATATAATAAAATATAATAGAAAAGAATAAAAAAATTTTCATTATAAATTATTTTAAATTATTAATTTCTATGTTATTATTTAAATAAATATACCTATAATGATGATTCCGTTGTCCATGACATGCTATATTAGGATTTGGTTCATAAAGGCAGCATATTTCCCGAATTTGTTTTAAAGCAGGCAAAGCCCACTTATCACTATTTTTTAATTCTTCCACGCATTTATCTAGCCAAATTGTTTTTTGAGCGTCTCTTTCTTGTGAACACGAATAATCAAGAATCTTTACATGAGCATTTAATGCTTGATCCATTATTTCTGTAGGCACTTCATCAGAATGAGCCAAATTCCAAAAAAGAGTTAAAACCTAATATTAATAGAAAGTATAATTAAATTTAAAAAAATATGTTTTATATATGCAATAAAAAAAAATTTTATATGCAAATAGAAAGTTTTAATACTTTATGTGCCATTACTCCATCCTTATCATCCTCTGCTAATCTGCGAATTAATTCTAGTAATTTTTCTCCTTGTTTCTTATTAGCAGTCTTCCAACTCATCTAAAATAAAAAATATTTTAATTAAGTTATAACAATCAATGGAATAATAATGATTATAATTTCATAATAGTGAACACCTGAAAACATTCAAATAAATGATCAAGTTGTTCAGGACTAAAATCCCAAGCAAGTTTGGCTAATAAGTCATGAACATTTTTCACAATTGCTTCATGTTTTCCAGCTTGTGCTGCCCAAACAGCATCTAAATCTTCTAAAGTTAATGCTCGTTCTTTTATAATAAAGCGTAAAATCTTTTCCAATTTTTCAACATATTGAGGCTGATGTAACGAATCTCTTAAAACAATTTCTAAAACTCCATTTTCCTTTATCCATTTCTATATAAACAGAATAATATTATTTATCGTTATTGATTAATAAATTATATGCATTTGAATTAAAACAAATTTTAATGAAATTAGAATGAACTTACCGCCATACATTCTGCAGTAAGCCATTCTTCTTCTTCAACTATCGCATTTCGATGTTGGTAAAAACTAACAGTAGCAATCACTTTATTTACTTCATTTAAAGCATTCATTTTTCCATTAAATGAAGAAATTTGCAAGAGTCTTAATATCATTTTCAATCTCAGAATTCCTAAATTTTTAATCATTTCCTCTTGATGTGGTACTCGTGATACTAAACATTTGGCGGCTTTGATTATAGCTGATATTGCATCATTTTTTGATTCATTTTTCGCTTCTTTTTTTAATTCTTCATCAGTTAAATTATTTAAAATTACAGGCACCATTTCCTATAAACATAAAAATATACAGAAAACGTAATTTCAAATATAATTTTTTACTACAATTTTTTCATAAAATAATTACCACAATAGGCATAAGATATTTAATTATTGTGTGAACAGTAAGTAGTTCATAACATAAACCAAAAGGTCTGATTAAAGCATAAATAACTGGTACTGTTAAATTTCGGCCGTTTTGAAATCTGGAGAGTAAAATTTCAAATCCATTAAGACTGCCAAATCTGTAAAAAAAAAAATAAAGTTAAATATATCGTATATAAAGTATAAAAAATAAAAAGATTATTAGTATCATTTATTAACCTATTTATGAGATCTACTAGCCATCCGCGAGGACTTCTTGAATCAGGAGGTGGCCGGGCATAAAGCTGTTCATCAGGAATATCACTACCCGGTGGGACAGTTTCTGAAACTCTTGCTGCATTAAATGTATGAAATCTAAAACAAAATTCAAAAAGCCAATATAAGTAATAGAAATATATAAATACAATATATCTACAAGAGAAGTTACAAGAGAAAAAAATATAACTCACTTATTACTAGGATTAAAAACCATTGCCAGCAAATCGAGAAGAGGAAACCAATCCTCATCTAGTTTCAGAATACATAGATCCACCAACCGCTCGCAGTTTGCATTAATACAATTTTGAATATTCATTTTCCAACTACTTACTGCATCATCAGTTAATATTTTAGTAAAAGAAATAGTGAGTCCCTCTCGAAAAAAGCGCTGACATGCTTCACTTTGTACATCAATTCCTAAATAAAAATTTGTATTTATATATTTATATAAAATTAAAATATTTATAGTAAATATATATTTTATATTTAAAATCAATATTTAAAATCATTTAATTCAATTAATGAAATGAAATTTAAAAACAATTTATAATATTTATAATATATATAGTTATAATATAATATATAACCTTTTTTACAAAGATCGATACTGGCTTGTAACAGGCACTCTAGTTCTTGTTCTGGTAGAACTGGTACAACCCATCGTGGACTAGATATTTTTTCATGAAGCATATTGAGTTTTGCAACAGGAAAATCGGGTTCGCCATGAAGTTGATTACTATCCTCTATTGAAGTTAAGGTATCATTGGTGCATTCTGTTTGTACCACATTTTCCGTGAGTTGAAGTCCTGACATTGTATCAGCTAATTGTTGCGGACCCGGTGGACTATGCATCTATTATTATATAATATTATTTTAATAATATAATTCAATTTAATGATAAAAATAAATATAAATGTCAATAAACATAAATTATAACAACATATAAAACATTACAATGAATTTTATAAAAAAAATTTCAATTTCAAATATAGTTTAAATATATTATATTACAATTTATATACTTAATTTAAAATTTTTATATTATTATATATCATATAAGAATAATTTATATACCTGTGTACTTTGCTGGCTGTCAGGAGGGTCTATGCCTACTCCTTGGCCTCTTGTGGCAATCGTCATTTTGTGTGCTCTTTGCTATATTCCAATTGTCTCAATACCTCTTGGTCCAATAATCGCACCACCAATAACAATCATCCAACTCATTCACTGACATTAAATATAATTATACCCTAAAGGCCTTGTTTGAATAAACTATACCTACATTATCTGTAACAAAATAATAAAAATTTTATATTAAAATTAATATCTGTATAATTTATATTAAAATATAAAAAATATTAAATATTACAAAAAATAATCTTTCAATTAAATACATATAATGTTAATCTAATAATTAAAGAAAGTATAACAATAGGTAATAAATATTTTTATATCTTATAAACTATTTATGCTACTAATTAATTTTTATAACAGTTTTATATTCATTAAATATTCATTCCCTTATTATTTTTGTATGTTTATTAAGAAACCTACTATTATTTATAACACAATAATAATAACATATGAATATTTATGTAAAAAAAAACATGAATGATTAAAAAATATAAAATAAAAAAATATTTAAAATCTTTGAAAACTAAATCAATTGAAAAATTAGAATGGATGAAAAATCTGTAAGAGAAAATCTATGTAATTCGGACTCGTCTCGAAGGACTCGTCTCGGTACCGTCAATTTTATAGTCGATTAACAGAAAAAGAATTTAACGAAGACTGTGCAATAAACGTAGATAACGAAGAACGTTTCGTACATTCTATAAATCGCATGACAGCATGATCTTGTTAAGGTTTCAGCGAACAAATTCCAATTATTTGTCTTGATCAACGAGAACGATTCTTTCATAAACGTTAATAGCCACTTGATTGTACGAAACTAATAACGAAACTAATAATCACGTCCAAGGGTCTGTATTCCTTTGGAATTTCGCAATTCATGAAAGGTACGATGTCATGTCGCGAATTATTTCTCTATCTCCTTCTCTCTTCTTTTGATCTCTCTCTTGCTACCTCTTTATTTCTCGGGTGTATCGTCAAACGTACCGAACTGTCAACCGTCAAAAATTAGAATCAGGAAACGACCAATCCGGTCTGCTTTCTGTTGATGAAAAAGCATCATCGACCAAAGAATTTCGCGAACAATCGTCGCTAAATTAGCTTGAAATTACGCGAAATATGTATACAGCGTGCTTACAAAGGACTAACGTCGAGCGGCGACGAAAAGAAGTCTCGATTTTTCATAAACGCGCACTTCTTCTACGAATGTCAAATTTCTTTCGATAATTAGAGATAAGTGAAAAGATCCCACGTAACCGGTACCTATGCAATTTCAACAATCCTCGGTGTCCAGGGAGCAACTATTTTCGCCCCGTTCACTCAACCGGGCCACCTCCGGACAAAATGGCGGCCATCCTAACGATTAGCATTGCCGTATTAAAGAAAATCTTTCAAATTTTCTTTTCAAGAAAATGCCGATTCGTTAAAATCATGTAAAGATACACAGAAACTTGTTATTATCACCAATTATTGCATCAAACTTCTATTGAAAAACGCACCTTTACATAGTAAATGGTGGTAGAAATTTGTTGCACTTTTTGACGTGACGTTGTAGAACTCACTGGTAAATCTGTAAACACGACTATCTTACGGCGCTACTGTCGTTCTCTAGTCAAAACGACCACTGACACCACATTCACGGTGTTTCTGGTGTATTTCCTTGCTCTTCTTGTTACTTTCTTTAATTTTGATTATTAATTGATAATTGCTTCTTTTAATTCTTTTTATTTATTCATATTTTAATCGAAATATTTTATTCCAAAAACTTTACTATAAATAGTTTATTTCCCTTAATTCATGTTACCTATAAAATTCTAACATAACGTATATATGTACAAAAAATTTTCAACCCCTATTTTCTTATATATATCATCCTTGTTATAGAAATTTATCTTAATATTTTAAAAATGTAACTTTTTAAATGTTAAAAATATTTGTTTAATATAATACATAAATTCAAATATTAATCTAAATAATATACAAACATATTGTAATTTAAGTGATAATTAAATGATAAATTTAAATAAGAATTTTTAACAAAAATTACATACATATATTGTAATACAGGAAGGATACAATTTTATAAAAATATATTACATATTGTTGACATTTTTGTTTTTAATAATTTATTTTCATAAATTTCATGTAAGTATACACAACATTGGCCATTGTGATTTTTTTTTATGTAATTCAATTTATGGTAAACCCATCACTTATAATTCATAATTTATATGTATATGATAGAATGTATATGTCAGAAGTAATGATACATAATTTTCACAATTATAGTTTCATGAATTTTAGTCATATCTTCTACTAGATTTTTCCAATTGTATTTAAGTTTTTTTAATTATTAATATCAAAATAGAAATGAGGTAAAATTTATTTTTCTCTTAATTTGTACAATTTATATTGTACAAATTTATTTGCTCAAATAAACCTAAAAATCTCAATATCAGTAAATATTAAATTAAAACAATACAACAACTATCCTTGTTACAAAACACAGATTGTTGTTAAAGTTTATACGACAATCTGTAAAATAAGCAAGGGTAACTTTGAACATTATCGAAGAACAGTATTTTAAAAAATTAACTAATTGAAAAAGCTAAATTTTCTTTATTACTTAAAAATGTTCCTCTAGTCGTGGAATATAGTTGGTAATTTTTTGGCAGTTTTTTTTTTATTTATTTATTACACTGTGCCACGTAATAGTACTTTAATCTGACCAGTCTTATAATCCTTGACAGCAAGAAAAATATAAAATCTGAATCTTAAACATAATGCAAGGCACAAAACAAAAATATATATAAGAACGAAAAGTTCAGAAAATATTCATGAAATGACTTTGATAATTATGAAATCACAAAATGATATGTCTATTTTTAACCCTCGCTAAATTTTCATGAAAAAATTGATAAAACAAAAATAGAATAAGTGCGCAATAATTTATAAACATAAAAATTGCAATGACAGCACCTGTCTCCAGGAACAAATTTTATGTGCATTCGATTTTATAGTTATATTATTTCCATCACATTATGCTCTTCATACAGAGTATCGCGTAATCTATTAAAAGTCAACTTTTTCAAAAAATTGAATTTCAAGATAACGCGATTCATCCAGTATAACTTTTTTTTTTTTTTTTATCAAATGTAATACCAGAAAGAGTAAGTTTTTTATAATGCAACATTCTTACACAGGACTATATGATAAGGAAGCTTGGTCGTTATTGGACTGTTGTAACATTCTTCAATGCTATTTAGAAATATTAGAATGAAAAAAAAAAAATATTTTCATTTCTAACTATCAAAAAAGATATAGCGATGGACCATTTTAATTTCATTATCATCGCTTAAAAAAAGAATTTATATTTTAAATTTTAATAACTTTAATGATGTGGAAACTTATTCAATGCACTTTCAAAATTTAATTTGTTCCCACTCTTCTCTTCAGATAATGAAAATTTTATGTACAGCCAAACGTAACTTCTGTACGTATGTAATATCGTATGTGAGAGACCGAGATCATTTTCCATTTTTAAAAGAAATATTTAGATTTTTTTTAAAAACCATACATATCCGCAATTTGAAATGTTCATCATAAAGCAAGCTCTTCGAGTTCTTTCATTAAATCAGCTTCTTTCTTGATCTTATCTAATTGATTGATTTCTAATTGCTTTCCAGCTACTAGCAGTTCCTTTAATTTTGAAATCTGCTCTAATTTCTGTAAAAAATGAGAAATGTTGTAATTTTTCTAAATTTTATTTCTTTATTAAAAAATTTATAAAGATTCTTACGCTTTTAATTTTTTTAATTTTCTTACTCCTTTCCAAATTATCACATTCAGGAACATTTGTAGTTAAATTCTGAGCTTCAGTACTTGTAGTAACTTGTCCATTTGTACTTGGATTATTTGATTGAGAAGATGCAAGTGTTTCTGATTCCTTCGTAGTTTTCTTTGTCTTTTTCTTTGCTTTTGTTGTAGCTACAATAAATATTAAATAAGATATCCATCTATAAGATTACACTTTTAAATTTATCTTACATTTTGGAGTTTTTTTTTTATCTTTGAACATTTCATCATCGCGCAATTTAAAAGAAATAGTTTCTCCTCTCGCAGAAGGTGGTCGATATACTTGTTTTGATGCTATAAATAAAAAAAAAAGTTATAAACAATATCAATTTATACAATTATTTTATTGTTTCAAGATATATTATAAAAAACTCTCACCTTGTGGTTGACTAGGAGCAATTCCTTCAACAGCTTTATAACTAATTGGTTTTTCTGGAAATGTTCCTGGTGAAAAAGTTTGCCATAAAACTTCCCAAAGTTCTTCTTGTTCATTCCATGGTCGCTCGTATAATAAAGTCCCAGTATAATGCCAAATCTTAAAACTACATAACAAATATTCATTGAATATGAATTAACATTCAATTATCATTAATGTATTAAATTATAAATTATTTACCCATTGCCCATTCGAAGCCTAGGTGCAGTAGTTGCAGTCATAAAATGTTCTCCATCTGGTGACCATTGAAGAAGTGTTGTATCCGGAGCTTCAGTTTTTGCAATTAATTTTCTGTTACCAACATCCCATAATTCGATACCACCACGGAGGTTGCCAAATCCAGTCAAAATTAGAAGTACAAAGTGGTTAAGAAAATATAGTTACTAATAAATATCATTTCAATTAAATGAAAAAATTAAGTAATTTTAATGTATAATGTAAACAATATTTTAACGTAATTAAAGGATATTATTTCCCTGAGGATTGTAATAAATGCTATTTCGATGCAGAGAACCAAACTCAAATATTGGTTCACATTTAAGATTAAATAATGTGGCTTTAGCTGGCATAAAATCATATACAACACAGAATTCATTATTTTTAGGAGACCACTGAACAGCATGTATGGGACCTTTATTACCTAATTAAAAAAAAACAGGAATTTATGTTTTAAAGATAAAAAAAAATATTTCATTAATATTAATAATAATTAATAAAACAACTTACTAAGCATAACCAAAGCAGTTTCTCCTTTTGTACTAAGATAGTGTAAAGTCTGTTTTCCATAATATGAAGCACCTGTTTTATCAACTTCTGTACTTGTCATTAATAAGACATTTGTTCCATTATTATTCCAATAAATATTTACTCTGTCCGCCTAAAAGTAACAATTTCAGAAAGGATTATATATAATATATAAGGATTATATATATATATATATAATTTTTAATAATATAATACCTGAAAAAAACTTTTATTTGCTAAAGCTTGTGTGGACTCAAATTTTGGATATTGAAATAGTCTCCCAAATGAAGGTTGATCCGATTTTCCTATAATGTATAATAATACTATTTATAATAATTATTGATTTGGTATTTAAATTATAATTATAATGTTGTATTTTATACGGAATTATATAATTTGGTATTTAATGTGGAGAGTATTTATTTGTCTTACAAAGATATGATATTAAATTTAATTTCGAATTTGATTTAGAAATATCTAAAAATTGTAAATATTTGAAACAAAAAAATAATTACCTGTTAAATATATTTTACGATTCCCTAAAACTTTAAAAGTACTTACATATAAAAATGAGCATGCAATAATCAGGAAAATTTCCCATTACTGTTGATCCTGATTAAATATTCATACTTGTATATTTTGCAAAATACCATTATTAATATTCTGTTGTACTTCTTTAAAATATTAAAGTATTCTACAGATATAATTATCTTATAATCTTCATTCCATTTGTGTATTACATGCTTGCCACACATATTTGCTTCATAATGAGAGAAACTGAAATAAAAAAGTATTTCATAAAATATGCCAATTTTTTACATGACTTATGCTTGAACTATATTACTAATAAACATTTTATATATTTTGATCAATCAAATAGAATTACTAATTATCATTTTTAAATCATAATGTTTATTATCTTAAAATTTTTGTAACTTCTCTTAGTTTTTATGAAGCACCAATGTTCATCATAATTATTTTAATAAATAACAACGAAGAAAATGATATACTCTCCACATATAAGTACCTTGATATATATTATACATGTACTTGTTTAATTTAAAATTAAATAAATACAACAAAATTTAATTACCCGGCATATAACAGAGAATATAGTATGGAGTATTACTTGGTGATATACTAAATTTAGCAACTTTGGCTACATTTATTCTGTACATAATCTTATTAAAATTCACATCTTCATATAGAATGACATCTGCACCAACTAACATCCCACAGACTTTTTCATCACTTGTCCACTGAGGTTCCCTAGATAGATATTTTATAAATGTAGCTATAAGATAAATAAGTTTTCACTTATTTAAAAGATGTAAACAGTTTTTCTATATTCAGAATTTTTTTACTTATTCTATATGAAATTTTAAACTAAAATATCTTTAAAATATGATATTTATAAAAATTATATTTATAACAAATATAATTTTATATTTATTATAACATTTATAAAAATTATATAATATTTTTTTGATGATATCAATTATAAAACATTAAAAGAAAAAACTAATAATAATTTATTATTAAAAATAATTTTTAATAATTAATAAATTTAATATAAATTTTAATTAATAATTAAAATAATTAATTTAATAAAAAATTGTACAATACATTACCAATCTGATTGTTTTTTCTGTATAAAACTCTTCACCAGTTCTCCAGTCTCTGATTTCCATATATGAAGATTTGCTATTCCTTGAGGATTTGACGTTGTTGCTGTAATATAGAAATTGACAATATATTTTTTTTACAGTCAAAAATTTAAATTAAAAATAAATATTATAATTTTTAAATATTTATTCAATTTAGATAAAAAAAAATTTTTAAAAAATATTTTTATTATCAAACTAAAAATTTCAAAAATTAAATTTAAGATGAAACAAAAATAACTGAAATTAATATAATACCAATGAATGGTTCCCATGTCATAAAATATGTGCTTCGAGTGGAGAATTGAATTGCAGAAATTTTGGGCCTTTTGATTTCTGTAATAATTTTCCATGTAGAACAATGTAAAATCTTGGCAGTCATTCCATTGATCCATGCAAAATAACGTCCTTCTGGGCTAAAAGCCATTGCTTTACATGTTTTACTGTCATCTTTAGGAAATGATTTTACTGGTTCATACGATGGTGGGCCTTGTCCTAAGCTGATTCCAATGGAACCTCTTACTAAAGAAAATCAATTATGCAATTTTTAACTTTTTGTATTACTAAATTTGATAATATTTATATAAACTTATATAGTTAATTTTGTTAATAAAAAAAAATATAAAATAAAAAATCATATATATTATAAAATAATCTTGTACATTATAATTGATCTTCAAGATAAATTTAAATATTCATAAGTTATTTATAAAATTGAATGAAACTGTCAAAAACAAATTACACATAAATGCATCTAATATTAAATACATTCTTATAATGAGATACTACATGACGCATTTTTTAATCATAAATGTGTTCCAGTAATACAATGCCACATGACGCATTTTTGTGCAATCAGTCGTGGTGTAATATGAAACTTGTAAAGTATATCATAGATGGATATACATTCTACATTTACTGATAATATTTATAAAAAAATGTCAGTAAAAATTTGATTTTAAGATAAGAAGATTATTAATAAACATAACACGAAAATTCTTACCAGCGACACAAGGAACATTTAACGCCATTTTACCTCCGTTACCATGTGGTACCGTAATATCGAGTATCGACCACTCTTGCCAGACTCAGGAATTTGTCCCTTGAAAAGGATTTCTTGCACATGCGTCGCCAACATCGTATGCAAGAAACACGTGCGCCAGTGCCGTAGAAACTAGGGTATGTTCACAAGAATTTCTTTATCATTCAACTAAATCTTAAGAAAAACATAAATATTTATGTGATATAATAAAAATAAATGCTTAAAGTATATAGATATATATAAATATATTCATTGTCAAATACATTTAAAACAATTAAAATATTATGTAATATTTTAATATTAAAAAATATCATTTATTTGAATATTGAATATAAATGTCTGTCAAATAACTACGCTTGCGCAAATTTTGAACTAGTAACTCTAATATCGACTAGTTTTCTCGATTATGAATGATTATTGTTTAGCAAATCGACTTTTTCACTTTTTTGAAATATATTATCATTTTCTTTTTTATTTTAATATAATACTAATTATAATACTAAATATAACACTTTATTGTAATGTTATATTATATGTAAATCATTTATTTATATTCTTCTATTTATTAAATATTGTTCAAATTTAGTTTTATATATATATATATATATATGAATTTCAAAATTATATATCTAACTTTCTTAAGATACGTATATATTTTTATAAATAAAGATTCATGCTACTATTAAAAATTAAATATTTAATATTTTAATTATTATAATATTAATATTATAATTTATTAATATATACTTATTAATTAATTTTAAAATCATTTGATATGAATGACAAAAAATACGTACGAATATTAAATATAAAATTTTAATTTAGTATAAGAAATTAAATTTAAGAAGGAAGATAAAATATATATTTACTGATACAATATACTATTAATGCAAATATATTTTAATTATGTCACTGAATAAAAAACTTAAATGAAAAGAAACTTAATTGAAAAGAGTTTATTGAACACCCTATATTTGGCAGAAATTATATGTCAGCATCGTCTTGCGTGGGGTATGGCAAGTTCATGTTTTAGGTGACCATCGTAAATTTTATATTACTTCTTATTAACATTATAATTCTATATTTTACAAATGTATATAGAAATTACGAATAATATAATTAATTTAACATAAATAAAAATGTTTTCTATTTTTGTTTCGACTTAAGGTTATCTTTTATGAAAACAATTTAATATTAAAAAGAATGAATAATAATAATTTAGTTGATATATTTCTTAATTAAAATTTATTATTATTTTACATTTATATTCATCAAATTTATTATATATTATACATAAATTTCTTTTTTTCTTTTTATAATATATAAAAATATAATTTTTTAAATATAATTATATATTTCTTTAATATGTTTATTAGTAATGTGGATGAATATGGTTTTGAAAGACCTCATGATTTTGACTATGAAACTTATGAAGATTTTATGTCAGAATATCTCAAAGTACTTGCTAAAAGAGCAAAAAAATGGTCTGAAATCATTGGAGAAGGAAAATCACTACAACGAAATATTACAATAAAAAGATATGTTCGTAAAGGTATACCAGGAGAACACAGAGGATTAGTAAGTATAAGATTCATATTTTAATTTATTTTATAAATATATAAAAAGAAAAAATTTGATTCTCAAAGGTATGGTTGTCTGTTAGTGGAGGAGAAGAATTAAAAAATGTAGATTCTGATCTTTATCAAAGGCTATTACAACCTCCACATAATAAACAAGTTGCAGATGTTATAAAAACTGATCTACCACGAACTTTTCCTGATAATATATTTTTTAATAATACAGAAAATCAACAATATCAATTATACAATATTTTATTAGCATTTGCTCATCAGAATAAAACAGTAGGATATTGTCAGGTATATTAAATTATTCTAATAATATTTTTTTAAATATATTTTTAATATAACTTATATTTATAAAAAATATTTGATATTTTTATAGGGCTTAAATTATATAGCAGGTTTATTATTACTTGTTACAAAAAGTGAAGAGACAGCATTTTGGTTATTAAAGATCTTAATAGAAAAAATTTTACCTGATTATTATACACCAACGATGGATGGCCTACTTACAGATATTGATGTTCTTGCAGAATTAGTCAAGTAAGGTCTTTAAATCTTTAATATAAATATATAAATTATACATGTATATTATTTATATAAATATATATGAATTTTTATTTTAGAATAAAAATGCCAGATATTTATCAACATGTAACAAATATAGGTTTACCTTGGGCAGTTATTACAACGAAGTGGTTTGTGTGCTTATTTGCAGAAGTACTACCAATTGAGGTAAAGTTGATTATACATGTTTTTTAAAAATAAAATTCATTAAATTGGTGTTTTTGATGTCTTTTAACATTATTATATGTGGTGTGTACACAGTTGATTCATTCATTAGTTTAACATTTTGAATTAATACCTGTTTGGATTGCCATAAAATATAGAAGTATTGAATAAAATATTTACAACTTGGCAGACTACGCTGCGTATATGGGATTGTCTTTTTTACGAAGGCAGTAAAATTATATTTCGTGTTGCATTAACCCTGATAAAAAGGAATAAATGCAACTTGCTTGCTTGTCAAGATTTTACAACATTAGCAGAATGCTTTAAAGAAATAACAAAAGATAGTATTGTTTTAAAATGTCATGATTTTATGCAGGTAAATATGTTTTTTATTTTTTATTATATATTATACACATTAAATGTTTTTTAACAAATGTAATTCATACTATCTTTCGTTTTTTTTTACTAGAGTATATTTAAAGTACCTGGATCACTGCCTGGTAGCACAATTATAAAATTAAGAACAAAAATATCACGACAACGTGCGGAACAAAAAGAAAATAAATTAGGACGATAATATTAATAATGAGATTTTACCTATTGAAAGATTCTAGTCAATATATAATTTTATTGTAATTTCTAAAAAAACAAATGTACTATATAAGATTACAATGTTACATCTACAGTATTTCTTTCTGTAAATATAAATTTAGTATAAAAGTAAAAAATTATACACCAATAATTTATTACTTGATTTATATTGATTTATAAAATTTTTTATACATTTATTATTTACAAAAACATATATATAACTAAATTTATTATATATAGTATAAAATTTTAATATATTTACTTATTATATTAAGTCACATGTTATATTTTTATTAGTATAAGTTTTAATTTAGTATAAATATATTATAAAATTAAAGGAATCATAAATGTATAAACAATTTTATTACATATTAAATAAAATATTTAAAATCATTATATTATTAAATATATACATAAAAATTTACTTGAAATTAAGTCTATAAAACTACATATAATAAATTTCATGTACACTATTTATATTCATATATTTAATTATCATTTTTCTAATAAATCTTTTGCTTCATTAATTTTTGCTGCAATATATGGAGATCCACCTCGATCTGGATGATTCACAGCCATGATTTTTTTAAATTGCTGTTTTACTTTCATTTTACTTGCAGTTGGTGAAACATCCAAGATTAAACTAGCTTCACGTCGTGTCATTTTAGATTCAAAACCACCTTTATAATATTTACTGTTTGCTAAAGTCTATTATGATATGTTTTCATTAATTCATTAATATATATATATATATGTACATATATTTGTATAAATGTAATATAATATTTAAGTTTACCTTTGAATTTAATTTTGGTACATTTTTATAAACTTCTGCCATTTTTTGAGATAAATGTGGCATTTTTTTAATTATATAACGTCCTGTAAAACCCACTACAGCAAGACCTAAGCCTGTTGCAATAAGTGTACTAGCCTACAAATATCAGAATTGAACTCTAAAAATACATTTTACAAATTTTTTTTTATTTTTATAATCATAAAAAATGTTATTTGTTAAAAAATATATATTAATTTAAATTAATTAAATAATTTAAAAAAAATTAATTAAATATATTTCTATAATAATTACACGCGTTATCTTCATAACCTCATATATATTTAAAATTTTAAATATTTTTGCTTCTTTCTTTCTTTTTTTTTCTTTTTCTTCTTTTTATAAATAAAAATATTTATAAAATCATAATTTTTTTCACTGATGATAAAATTGTGATGAAATACACATGCATATATAAACATATACAAATTCTTTATAATTGTATATACAATTACAATTCACAAAACAATTTTAATTTAATGAAAAATAAAAGTTTTTAAATATTATAAATTTTGATATAACAATAAAAATGATATGACAATAACAAATTATTCTATAAAATCACTCATTTTAATTTGATCTTACCATTTCAATAAAGTTGTCAAAACAATGCAACACTTATTGACTTAAAATTAGATGTTAATAATTTTCTTTAGTCAATGAAAAAATTAAAAAAAGACAATCGACTGATTATAATGAAGTTTATTTCAGTTGTGGATTCAGTTTTATATTCCTCATAATATATATTCATGTATATTTACCCATATTATAAATTCTTCTTCTTCAGAAAAAGAGAATGTAAAATAAATATAAGAGAAATGTTATGTTATAAAGTATAAAATGTTGTTAAAAATAAAATGCTAAAATTTTAATATTGTCATTAAAAAGTTGAAACTGTTCTCCATACAAGAATAGCAATATTGCCAGCATTATACATGTATAATAATGATGTTGCTTGATATGTAACTGCACAAGCATATGATTCTCCAATAACAACATGAAATGGACCTCCGAATCTATTATCTAAATTTTCCTTAATACTTCGAGCTGCTAATTCATGGTTATCAGTATATTTTTCTGTTGCAGTAACACATATTTCTATTGCTTCTTGTTTCATTTCTTCTCGCATATCACTATACTTCAGTTTAAATAAATTATAATATTATTACAATTTTAAATGTCTTATAACAAATTGAAAAAATAAATCCTTACTTTACATAAAGGATATGTATGAAATATTAAAGGTTCTTCTGTCTTTTTTACCTCACCTGCTGACATTTTTGATTATTGAAAAAATTTATTTTTATTAGAAAATATTATGACGAAAAGTTTCAGTATGATATTATATTGTATGATAATGTATTGAAATATTTAATGTATTTCAAAAATTAACTTTAAGATTCAAAATAAAAGATTAAATACAATATATATCTAATCAATGTATTTCATTTGTTATTTTATATAATACAAATATAATAAACGAATAAAATTACAAATAAAGTAAAATTCAATTTTATAGATTTATATTCACATCCAAATAATTTTTCATAAAAAAAATTCACTTATATTTTATGATATTTATAATTCGAAAAAAATATAAATCAATTATTATTAATGTAATAATAATGTTTATTCTTGAATTTAAAAAGATTTATGTACAAATTAAAGAGAATATTCTTTTGAAAACAACCAATAATTCATAAGAATATCATAAAGTCTTAATCTTTGAAAGTCTTAATCTTTGTAACTGAAGCTTAAATAACCGCTTTATTTTTGGCGCGAAGTTGTTTTATAGTTATGTTTAAAGAAAAATACCAAAAAATAGTGTTCTATTGAAAAATTATACACAATTATCAAAAGAAGGTATAATATTATGATAATTTTATATATAATAATATAAAAATATAAAAATATGATATTTTTTAAAACATAACAGAAACATATATATATAATAATATAAAAAGTTGTTTAAAAAAACTTTAATTTGTTATTGATTAAATAACTTACATGTAATTTATTTTATAATAATAATAATAAATAAAGTTTATTTTCTGTGATTTATTAATTTCTAAAATATATAATTCATAACCTATAAATGTTAGCGGTAACTTGTTAATCAAAATCAAAAATTTCTTATATATATATATATATATATATATATATATATATATATATATGAAATTAAATTCATTTAAAATTAAATATATATGTATATATGTACGTATATTTTTTTAATGAATTTACTGTTATGATTATATATCGCTATTATATATACAAGTACATATTATAGTGAAAATATTTATATGAAATTTAATTTTACTTATACCAAATTATCATTAATTCAATTTTAATTTTTTATTTTTTATAGATAAATTTATATTATATATTTTATTACTAGTATATAACATGGAAGATCCAGCTACTGCACGTTTAAAAAGTTTAGTAATGAGTAGTAATGAAGCTTTGGAATTTAAATTAGTACGTTCTTTTGAAGATTTAGAAAATAATGAAACTACATTTAAACCGGAAATGTCTCATCAAGTATTTGGAGATAGGTTTGTTTTTAAAATATATATTATTAAAAACATATAATTTAAAAATAATTTATAAAAATAAATACATATTTTTAACAATTTTTTTTCTATAATTATAAAATATTATATAAATATTATAAATTATATTAAATATTAGTATTATATTTATTTTAATTGGTTTTTCAATTATTAATTTTGTTTATTAGTGAATCTATATTTGGTTACCGGGATCTCAGAGTGAAGCTATATTATTCAGCAGGTTGTTTAGAAACTTATCTAGGCATGACTTATTCAGAAAAAATAAATAAAATACTTTATGAAGGAGTTGAAGCTGATGAAGTATTACCAAAAATTGCTGAAAAACTAGCTCCACAAGTTCATGATAATATAGATGCATTTATTGAATCTTTAAAAAAGGATGATACATTTAAACCTCATGGAGAATTACTTCATTCATTTTCTGTTAATGGTAATATTCTGTAATATTATTCTTAAATTATATATTTAAAAAAATACTATAAAGAACTTAATAATTAATTATTCAAAACTTATAAACAATAAAGATGAAGGTTGTACAAGAAAATTTGAAGTTTATAAAGCAGATATGACTTATAAAGGATTTAAGGAATATCATCAACGTCTTCAAACATTTGTATTATGGTATATAGATGCTGCTAATTTTATAGATATTGATGATGATCGATGGCATTACTTTAATATGTATGTTTAATCATAATTTTATTTTATACTGCTTTTTAATTACATAAAAAAAAAATTTTTTTAAATAGAATTATTTTTAAAAATTATTTTTTTTGAGATAGGTTTGAAAAATATCAAACAACAGATGGTACTGTTCGTTATGCAACTACTGGTTTTGCTACTGTATATCAATACTATGCATATCCACATCATACTAGACCTCGTATAGCTCAAGTTTTAATTTTGCCACCATTTCAAAATATAGGTCTTGGTACACATTTATTACATGCTATTTATCGCGAATATATTGGGCGGAATCAAGTCAAAGATATAACAGGTAAATAAAAATAAATTTATAATTAATAATAATTCAATTTTGAAAGAAATAATCTCAAAAGTAAAATCTGATTAGATACTTTTATTTCAGTAAATCTAGTACATTTTGGTAAGGCATTATCATCATTGTTGTAGTTGAGGACCCTTCAATGACCTTTCAACGATTAAGAGATTATGTGGATGCAATGAATTGCTGTACATTATCTAGTTTTTCACGAGAGTATCTACTTCAAGGTTTTAATAAAGCAATGGCTACAGAAGCTAAAGAAAAATTCAAGATTAATAAGGTATTTTTTATGTTTAAATCATTATAGAAAGTTTAAATATTTTTAATTCTAATATATTCTATTATTTTTAGAAACAAGCTCGCAGAGTGTACGAAATTTTAAGATTGCGAACTACAGATTTAACAAATGAACAAGAATATCGTGAATATAGATTAGATGTAAAAAGAAGATTGAATATTCCATATAGACGAGAACAAAATGATTTGAAAAAATTGGAATGTGCATTGAAGAATATTGACAAACATTCGAATATTACTTTACCTACATTGGAACAACGTATACAAACTCTGGAAAAAGAATATAAAAGTTTAGAAGAAGAATATAAAAAAGTGATTAAACGTCTAGAAGATGCAGAAGAACTTTGAAATTTAATATTTTTTCCATTTTTTATTTTTATTAAGTTATCTGTATATTATAAACAATTAAACTCTTTTTCTCTTACTATATATATATATATATATACATATATATATATATGTAATATTTGAATATGAATTATCAGTTAAAATATTTTTTCTAATGGCTTAATAAAGTTTCTTTTTATTAAATAATTTATTATATTTTTAAATATCATTTATTTTAGATAATATTTATATAAGTTTATAATAGTTTTGCCATAATAAAACATATATACTTATATCTTAAAAAAAAATTTTATTTATATAGAATATTAATATATTTATAGAATATTTTTGTCAATTTTAGAGATTAAAACACAAAAAAGTTGATATGTAAAAATATTATGGTTTCAATGTTATTTTTCAACTTAGTAATTAAATTTTGTATTAAATAAAATAAGATATAATATTTTGAAATATTGATTGTATAAAAAATCAGAATATTTGATATTCCTACAAACAGTTTAGGATTACAAATTCATTTTACTATCGGTAACGATATACGGTAAATATATTTGAGTATTTTTCAAAGAGATGGCATTACTAATTATGTGCTAAGAAAGATAATAGTTTGTATTTCTTATAAGTATTTTTACATTTCTGTGTGTTCATATATATTTTTACATATTTTTGTTTTTTTATTTCTATTATTTAATATTGCATTAATTGTTTGTCTGAGTTATTAGTGACATTGAAAGAAATATACATAGAAAAAGAGTAGGGATTAGTAGCTTCTAATCATTAGATGGAAACTGATAACTATTCTATGTTTCATCTGTGTTTTTATCAGTATGATTCTATAAATTAATATTTAAATTATACTTCTAATCATTAATATATATTTAAAAAATACTATTTCGGAAGTTTTTAATTAATTTTTAATTAAATAATATTAACAAAGTTAAATATGAATAAGTATAAAATTAAGGTATGATAACTTTTATCACAATTGAAAGATTATATATTTCTTTAATTTATATAAATAGTTTATATCTAATAAACTATTCTATTTTTCTTTAAATCACATATAGATGTTTATATTATTATTTTTATAATTTACATTATTGCGTTTTTAAATATTTGTATTATTTATAAGAATTAAAGTTAAATTCGAATAAATAATAATTCTTAATTGTCACGTGATGAGCAAATGATTTTCTTTTTTTTTTTTTAATTCAAAGGATTATTATTCAAATTCATATAATACGAATTTATAGGTCGGAATAATTGGTGGTTCAGGTTTAAATAATCCTCAAAATCAGATATTAAATTGTCAAACTATAACTACACGAGAAAAGGCTAAAAATGAATTTGGATTTCCATCTAGTGATCTTTATCACGGAAATATTAATGATGTAGATGTGATATTATTATCAAGGTATACATATATATATATATAAAATGGAATATTTCTTGAATTTTTAATATTTAATTGATAAATTATTATATAATATATAATATAAATTAGCAATAAAATATTCTTATATTTTAAATATTTCTTTGATCTCTAAAAAAAGTTTAAGCAGAAAAATTTTATAAAAATAAATTCTATAGACATGGACCAGATCATAAGATAAGTCCTACTGCAGTAAATTATCGTGCTAATATTGAAGCTTTACGCTTAGCTGGATGTACTCATATAATTGCATCAACAGCATGTGGCTCCTTACAAGATTTTATTTGTAAAGGACTATTAGTTGTTCCAGATAGCTTTTTAGATAGGACGATAAAAAGAAGTACAACTTTTTATGATGGTTCTTCACCTAAATATTCTGGTAAATTATATTTAAACAATCACAATATGATATAAATTTATATATTTTATATATAAATATTATATTAAAAAATATTTTTAATTATATTAAAAAATAATATATTAAAATTTTAGGAGTATGCCATATGCCAATGGAACCAGCTTTTGATCCAACTACATCTCAAATATTATTTGAAGTTGGCAAAGAATTAGGATATAAAATAAGGAAAGGAGGAACAATTGTGACAATAGAAGGACCAAGATTTTCTTCAAAAGCTGAAAGTAATGCATTGCGTATGTGGGGTGGGCATTTAGTTAATATGACAACATGTCCAGAGGTGCATTTATTTTCAAATTTAAAAATTATGAAAATAGCATGCGTATATATATATATATATACATATATATACATATATATATATACATATATATATAATTATAAATATTAAATATTAAATATCATTATTATAAATATAATCTAATATCCAATAAAAAATTTTTTAAATAAGGTATATTTAGCAAAAGAAGCAGGACTTTTATATGCAGTTGTAGCAGTAGCCACTGATTATGATTGCTGGAAAGATTGCGAAGATAATGTTCATGCAGCTGATGTAATGGAAGTGTTTAAACAAAATATTAATAAAATAAGAGATATATTTATAAAAACAGTTAAACTTATTGGTGAAAGAAATTGGGACAAAGAAATTGATACTCTACAAGTAATTTTTATAATTAAAAAATGAAAGAAATATAAATTAATAATTTTATATTATAAAAAAATAAGTATAAATTCTTTATCATTTCAGATATTATCTCAAAGTAGTAATGTTTCTTCTCATTCTTTGTGATTTATGTACAATGTACAATATCATATATATCATACATTTATAGTATGATGATAAGAAGATATTACTTAATATTTAACTTTATATTAAGTTAAATAATAAAAATTAAAATCTATACATTTCTTAAAAATTTTGAAAATATGTACTTTTGTTTGTTTTAATAAATATGATATAAATAAAATAAAATACAATATTTATTACTTAGTATTATTTAATCTATTATTTAATTAACAAATGATTAAATGATACTTTATATTTAATATGTATACAGATCATAGTAATTTCTTGATCATATATAATATTTAAATTTAATTCATTTATTTTCTTTGATTTAACATTTAGCTAATATTGTCATTGCTATAACTGAAATGTTTTTACAATTAACTTTAAAATTATAAATATTTGTAATTAAATTTGACATATGAAATAATACATTTCCAAAATTATCAGTATGATACATATAACATCTTTAATACATAGAGTACATATTTCTATTATTTAACGCTTAGGAAAATCTTTTTTATAAAATTTAATGACGATAAAATTTTATTTATTAATTAATACTTTATCGTCAATCATATAATAATATTGTATAACAATTTGAAATACAGATGTGCTTTGAAATACTGATAACGATTAACTCTCTAAATAAAAATAAATTCATAGATTAAAATACATTTAATTAAATCAAGAAGAATATTACTATACCTGTAATCCTTCTCTATTTTCAATATATATGTACAGAATAAAATTGAATATATTCAGACATATAGTTCAATTTATGATGATATATTAAAAATATTAAAGAAATAAGATATAAGCGAGGAATTAAAATAATATTGCAAAGCATAAATTCTATACATGAAATATTTATAATACAATCTGTTTAAATCACATGTACTATAACAGTTTTTTATTATTATTTTTCATTTTTGTGCAGCCTTTAAAGATTTCAAAATTTAATACTTGAACTGAATTTATTACAATGAAATTTTTTTATATATATTACTAAAGTTTAAGATATAACATTAATAATAATACTTCAAAAGTTAAACTAATATGTCTGTTTTATAATTTTCAATAAATAACATTTTGATACATTAGTATGTATCTGATATACTTTGCATTATTAAAACATTATATTTTCATTATATTTAATGAAATAAAACTTTACTGTATTTTAATATTTGAATAATACTTATTTTACTAGTTTTTGTATAATATAAGCATTATGAAGAATTATTGAATAAACATGGTAAAAGCATTTGAATCAAAACAGATATTATGACATACATTTTTATAACAAGATGAACTTTCTCTTTTATAACAATATTCACAATTATCTTACTTTTATAAACAATACATAAAATACTACAATTATACATTGCAGAATTTCTATTCTGGCACGATATTTTCCGTTCATTATGTAGTACTATGTAAAATAGATTGTGCTATATTTAATTGTGAGAATGTTGATACATTTACATACAGACATTTTAAGCAATATATCGTTATTATAATCGAAACAATAAATTTTTCAATATTTTTAATTTTCTTTGAAAATTGTAAATTTAAAGCAATTAATTATATGAATTTGATTTACTGGTATCTTGTTCAATTAAATATAGCCCATTTAAAAAAAAAGTTTGCAACATATTCAAATGTGTTTGCTAAAATTTATACAAATGATTGTACATCCTATTATGCATAGTTTATTGAGCTAATATCAAGGTTACATACATCTCTCCAGGTATTTGATGTATTATAAAAATATTATTTTTTAAATAAATATTTAATTTACTCCTGCAAGTGAATGAATGATAATTAGATTTATATTAAAAATCAAAAATAACAAAATTCTAAAAAATAAAACATTATATTTCATGTAAACAGAAAAAACTACTGCGTACGCACCTGCTTTAAATACCTGGAGTTATAGAAGTATGTGTTACGTAAATTAAAGAATATTTAAAATTTAAGAAAATAGATTTGTCTTTAATAATTAAACCTTATTGTCAACCATATCTACGTTGATTTTATAATACACATAAGGGAAATAGTCATTTTGGCCAAAACCTAATCCTGGTATATCCACACTCTGTTTAAAACAATAAACATAGGAGATAATAACGTTATATTAATTTTTATAAAAAAATTTTATAAAAAAAATTAAAATAAATTATTTTAAGAAATAATTTGTTATTAAAACTTTACAACTTACATCTTGAGTTCCTTGAGCAGCAGAAGATGCTGTAGCAGAAGAATCTAAATGAGCATAATGTTGATTAAGAACATCACGTAATCGTCTTGCACATTTTCTATGAGGATGCAACAATATTGCTTGGAAATTCACAGGTAATCCATACCTGATAAGTTATAGTTTAATCAATATATGATTAAATAAATATTAATATATAATATAAATATGATTTCAGATAATTTCTCTTATTACCTTAAAACAGATTCTACAAATACACGCAAAGCTTTAACATGAATCCATGCACAAAAACATTCACTGAAGTTAACTTTTAACCAACGTACAAGAGGACCAAATTGTTTCTTTTTGTCAGTTACCAATTTCGTTATTTCATTTTTTCCTACAATACATTTCAATAAATTATATAATAATAATATAAATATTGCTAATATAGAATTAAAAAATAAAAAAAATTAATTTTTAAATAAATAAAAAATCAATTATTTTATATATGAAATTTTGATAAAAAGTTTTTATCAAAATTTTATATACCTGCTGCTAATTCCTCTTCATTATATGTAAAATCACGAACAATGAATTTTTTTTCACGTGCATGTAATTTAAATTCTTCAATAACTTTTTTGAATAAAGTAACAGTAAATAATCCATATTCAGAATCTTGAGTAATAAGTTGTGTAGTACGTGGTACTACCATTTTTGTTAACTTTTCATAACCACTATACCAATCCTGGAAATTTGCTCTAAAATTTCATAGAATAATTTGTTTGTTAATTAAAAAAATAATAACAATAATAAATATATTAAATAAATATACCTTGGTACAATTACAAGCAAAGTAGTTAAATATTCGCTATCCAAAATAAAGTGCTCCTTCTTCACCAAATCTGCCAAATTTCTTGTTAATAAACTTCCTCTATACAACAATTATCTAGTATTATTATTTAAATAATTTTTTAAAGTGTAAAAATAAATAATTAAAATTAATAAAAGTTTAAATATAAGATATTAAATATTAATAAAAATTTATGGCTTACGTCTGTTTTTTTTCAAGATTTTGTAAACTTCCTTTCAAATTATTATATGTTGTAGATTTAGTTTTAAGATCTGCATCAATTTGACCAACTTGTTTACTGATAATATCAGCAATATTTCTTAATGATTGCTTGATAGGATATTTTGCCATGTCCCACTGGAATCGAGTTATATATGATGGTAGATCACCTAGTAAATTCATAATGTTAATGTAATTGTTCTGAGGTAACCATTTTTTTTCATTTTCTATATAAATATTCAAACAGAGCTCAGTACAATTTTGAAATTATGAAATCATAAATAACATGCAATGTTTAAATTACATGTAGTATACTTTAAGTGCTTAAGTGTGCTTAGAAATGGAATAATACTGTATATATTTTTAATGATTTGATAAAGTTCATAAGCTAGAAATGATAAAGCTCTGTTGAATTGTAAATATATTGTACAAATGCAGGAATATATATTTTTTTTTAATACTATATAGCAAAATTAATATAAGTAATAATATTTATATTTATTATTTGCAAGATATTTTCAAGCATATAAAAAAATATAAAATCCATTTTTCTTTTTTCTTAAGAAAACAATAATTATATTATTTTTTTTATATACAAGAAAAATATATAAAATATATGCCTTCATATGTACAATAAAATTATGCATATGAGTATGTATCTAATTAAATTAATTTTAGCTGAATTAAAATAATTTTTAGATTGACTCTGTGATAAGGAGAGTATTGATAATAATAAGATAACAGAGAAAGACTGTTCTTCTACTAAATTCATTTCTTGATTCTAGTACGCTCCTTACGTATTATTAGCATTACGAGAATAAGCGAGACATTAACAAAAATATAGCATGCAACATTAATGTATAGAAGCATTTTATATTATCACTTCTTTTTTTTATTATAAAAAATTTTTATTTAATTAATTCTTTTTAAACATATAATATTTTTAAATAAATTTTTTTTTAAATTAATTTATTTATATATCTGTAATACAAGAGAATTACTCGTAAATCATATTTGAATGAATGAAGCACTTAATCTTCTCTTTAATCTCAGTCAATTTAATATTCTAAATTTCATTATAATTCTTACTATTACAAAAAAAATTTTATAATAAAATATTCATTCAAACAAAATTTATGAAAATTCTGTAATTGTTAATGAATTTTGAATGATATATTATTATATTCTCTTATGATAATAGCTGTCAATGGATAATTTTAAATGAATAAGCTCGCACGCACGCATGCACGCATGTACACTTGGTTCATTAGAATACGAATATAATGAAAATTACAAAAATATAATGATTATATGATATTATATAATATAAATTGTTTGTATTTTTTAATAATTATTTTTAAAATAAATTTAATTCGTGTATAATAATGACCTAAATAGTGTAACATTAATAATAGTAACATAGACATATAGTATACAGCTAAGCTAAAATATTCAAGCATTTCATGCTAATTGTTCATGAAGTACTTCATAAAAGTTGATCGTAGGATGTTTTTTGTGATATGGGTAACTTGTAGTGTTGAAGGATATTGAGCACTATATTGTCATCAAAATTTATTTGATCATGCGAAACAGTATATTATAAGTCCATGTACCGATCGATAAGTGTTTTAAAATTTTTGTTAATTATGTCTCATCTGTAATCTGTGCTAACGTCCATAATATATATATATATATATACACATATATATACATACATGTGTGTGTGTACATGTAATTATAGTTTTTACAGTATTGTCTTTCTATGAAAATTATAGAAAATAATATTTTGAAAGCATGTAAAAGCTAGGTATAGGAGAAAATGCTATATATATAAAAAAAAAGAAAGAAAGAAAGAAAAAAGATAGAAAAAAGATAGAAAAAAAAAAATGATAGAAAAATGATGTTACTTAAAGAAATTAGTATTATTTATTAATATTATTTAAATGAAGCATGTTCTTAAACCATACTTTATATTTGTATTTGTGATAATTTTAAATCCATACATACTTTTATGATTCATAATAATGAATTTTAATAACAATATGTTTAATATAATATATGATATAATATGATATAATATGTATTATATTAACTTATTATAATAATATATTCTAATTTTATTAAATTCTCTCTAAATTAATACTTTTTAATAAATTCATTATTTATTTAAACATGTATCTTTTGAAAATAACATATAAAAAAAATGTCATACAGAAAAATTGAAACAAAGTATGGTATAAAAGAACAAGAAATAAAAAATTATAAAAAGCATTTAAAATGTAGAAAGAAAGGGGGAAAAAAAAATTGATAATGATTAGGTAATATACTATATGTTCATTCATTCGTCCACAGCACCTGGAACAATTGATCAAATGATTTCCAAAAAGATATTAATCAAATAGAATATTTCCATATTATTACAAATGAATTTAAAAAAAAAAATGATATTTTCTTAATGTGTTTTGTAATTTGTATAGAATTTGTGAAATAATCACTAGGACGCAGGAGTGAAAAAGAACTAGCTAAGAACTTAAAACAAACTAGAGCATTTCCCAAAAAATAAATTTTAAGAATGTACACACATTTGCTGCAATTAAAATGTGCTAGAATATGGCTGTCTGTTATCTTCCAATTTTTTAATTCCTGCGTGCACAAGAAATTAAATATTGTTGTAATATCACTGAGGGAATTACTGCAGTACAACATAAAATATTTGATATACTAGGCTTTTGTATTTTGAATCACAAACTAAGTAAACTAAGCCAAGTATTTCTTTTCTTTTGGTACTGTCTCACTTGGTGTATGCTGTAAACATTTGAGAGAGATTGTCATGACTCATAATGTGCTTTTTTTTTTTTTTTAATAAATTATTGAAATATATACAAATAAATATATTTAAATAGTCACTAATACAAAGAAAATTGTGTCTTTTGAACAATGCAAATTTAATTATAATAAAGTGTAGATAATTTATTACAGTGATAAAAAAAATAAAAATAAAATATATAATAAGCAATGCTTTCTTATCTGACATAGCACATTAACATTTAAGAAGACTTGAAATAATTTATTGCATTGGAGGCAAAATTTGGCATAAAATATTTTAGCATTACAAACATTGCATATGTAGTGCAAAATTGTGCAAAATTGACACTGAAGGAAATGCGCACTAGGATCATAAAGACGCTTTCATTATATAGTGACTAGAAGAAGAATTGAAATAATTATATGAGTTGAGTTACATGAGTTTTAATTATTCTTGTTTCTTTTTTTTAAGCAAAAGCTGCATGCGAAGTTCATTGTTTAAAACTTTCAATACTATAAAATGACAACCTCTCTCTCTTTCTCTCTCTCTCTTTCTTTCTCTCCTATATCTATCTCCAAAGGAGATAAGACAAAACAAGAATCGGTCGCTAAACGGGCGAATCACGAGGTGCACAGGAAAATAGGTTGAACAAGTCTCGCAGCTATGTTGGGAAAAAGGGGTTCGACGGGTTGACCTGGCGGTGATAGGACGGGTACCTGGATTGGGCAAATTGCCACTATGGTCTTGGTCTTGGTCTTGGTCGTTGTTTTGGTCCACATCGTCTTCGTCGTCGTCATTGCCAAGCGATTTGCGATTGGAGGTAGATCGATCTGCTTTCTCAGTAGTCCGATGATGTGTCGCCGACTGCCATCTGGTTTCTCCTTCACTGCTACAGTTTGATGAAAGGGAAAGACTCGGACTCGTAGGAGTAGGACTAGGAATAGGTGTAGAAGAGGTAGAAGCAGCGCACCAATGCGCATGGTAGCACGAATATGCTGATAAAGGATCATTTGATGATCTAACATCACAGATGCCTTGAGGACTATGTGATGATTTTTTTTCAACATCAGAAGGATGATTGTGATGTTTATGACTATGATGATGTTCGTGATGATGATGACGCTGGTAATGATGCTGACCTAAACAGGCGGCTGGTTCTGGTTCACATTTCTCCGATTCCTTCCACTGCTTGTGATGCTCCTTTGAAGACTTGTGTGATGGGGTGACGGGGGTGTTTGGCGGGGTGTCCGGACCCCCTTCGGGGCTCGAGCTCTCCCCATCCACTGACGTTTGACCTATCCATTACAGCCCAGTCCCAATCTCCGCGCGATTTTTCTTACGTCTCGTTCAACTATTATTGCGTCCTACGCAAATGCCTAACGACAATGCTGTCGAAACTCAATCAAAATAACTCAAAAAGAAAAAAAATCACGGAGTATTTAGCGCACAGAAACTTTTATGTTTCATTAAGAATTTAATCGCGAAAATTAATTTTTATAACTTTTATAATTAAATTATGATTTTTATTATTTAGTTTTGATAAGTGTATAAGTATCAAACATTTTTTTTAAAGAAATAAATTTTTGAAATATAAAGTTTAATGCTGAAAAAGATATAAATGATTTTTATAAAAGATATGCACCTCATGATTACAATATTTAATCATTAATAAAATTAAAATATTTTTATAAAAAATTTGCTATTTATTTTTATTTTTTCCTCATTATTAAAAATTGCACTTTACAAATATTTATTTTACCTGAACTTTTAAATAAATTTTTCGTTAAATACTCCGATGTAGCAAAAGCAATAAAGAAATGAAAGAAAGAAAAAAACAAAAATAAAATTGAAATAATACATAATTCAAAATAAATAAAAAATAGTATGAGCAAATGATATGCAATGATATAAATTTAAATTACAAATGATTAATAATGCAATTTAAGAAATATTGCAAGAAATAATAAAATAACTGAAGAAAAAAAAAGAAAGAATCCTTGTAATAACTAATTGGAGCTTGGTGACCACAGTAACCCAAGCAACTCCTTGCGTCCTTTGCAAATTTTTAACAAAGTGTGGTCCATATATTTAAATCTCTACATTTGAAATTTTTTTACTATATTTCAATATATGATGATACTGCATGTTTGTGTATTAAAATTTTAGAGGCTTTATACATTTTTGATGGTGCACATGTATGAGCATTTGTTAATAAAATAATAAGGTAGGGAAATAGGGTTAATGTGGTCCAAATTAAATAAAGCAAGCCAAGCAACACCACAAATATGAGAAATTATTTGTAGTAAGTAATAAATTAAATGAACTCTAATCCAATTATAGTAATAAGCATTCTACAGATATATAAATTATATGCCAAAATATGATGTGTACCATCATATCTTGTACATTAAATAAAATTCTTAATTTTTAAATACAATAAAAAAGAATTAGAAAAAATAAATAAATAATTAAAAAATAAAAAAAGAAATAATATTTAAAAAAGAAACATTGATTTAATATATTTAAATAAAATTGTAACTTTGATTATAATAGATTACATAAATTATTATTCATGAAAATAAATACATATAATTTTTAATGTTTTTCTTTTAAGGATAATTGTACAAATTACTTGATTATTTGTTTAACATATTTAAAACATTTAATATTTAAATGAATATTTTGTTATAAAAAATTATATAAAAATCTTTTATATTATAGACTAATTTAACCAAATATTAAAATTATATTTAATAAAAAAAATGTATGGTACACATCATATCTAAAAATGTTATATTATACTATGTGCTATAGCCACAAGTATCTTGCCTGCATATTATCCTCAATAAAAAAACATGTTTATTATAACAATTTGTAAAAAAATAATATTGTTGTTATTTTATTAATAGCGTACACAGACAAAATTTTGTTTTTATCTATTAATCTATTAAAGTAGGATACTGAGGACAATAAGGATTAAAAACTCTAATCGTGCTATTATTATTATTATTATCAATGAATAAATTAAAATTTTTAGAAATCAACTGATACATGTTTAAGATCATCATTAAAGAAAAATTCTAAGTTGTGTGCATGTTTCGTGTTGTGTATAGTATTCATTGATGTTTTTGCCAACCAATATTATTTTATTGTAAAATATTATACACAAAAAATCGATCGATACCTGTCTGCAGAGATCCAAAAAATATAATATTGCCAAATGATATTTTAATATGTTCTTAATATTTGAACATTTTATTTAATGAAATATAATATTTGGTAAAAAAAATAATAAATAATTTTGAATCTCTGAATTTTTCAATGATCTATTCTCTCATATTAGAGAATAGATGCAAATTTAAATCAAAGAGCAAATTCTAAACATAAACACATCAATATTTTTACTCACTATTGTTAGCCAAAAGATTTTCATGAAGTTTGTCTCTTTGATCTTCTAAAACTTCTCCCAAATATGTTGCTACTTTGCGTGTTATTTGTTCAACATAGGCATCTAATTTTCCTAGATCATCTGATAAACCAACTAATTGATCCAATGTTCCCACCTTTAAATCTGGGATGTGAAATTTATAGTTAACTGATAAAGAATGTTGTTTTGATGTTAAATTGTTCATGGTTTCCCATGTTTGTTGACATGTTTTATCTCCTGGTGCAGATATTAACCAATATTCTGTCATTTTGAATAATATTCCAATGAAAATTGCTTAATTTATCTGAAACATTATAATAAATAAATTATATTATATATTTTAATGTATTATATAAACTTCAATATTTTACAATTTATAATATATATCTATTTATTTATATTTTCTATAATAAATTATATTAAATTTTTTATGTAACTTAATCATATTTATATATTTATAATTAAACTATATATAAATATTGATATATAAAATAATTCATCTATCTATTTTTATTTTTGCAGAAATATATAAAATCTATATGACCTAAATTAAAATCATAAATGACATATTTATATTCTTATTATTAATACTATAATAATTTTGTTTATTTTAAATTAATAAATTTTTGAATTGAAAATCAATTTATAGAAAATAAATAGTCTTATCAAAACAACCACCTGCTTTACTTTTAAACATAGCTAATTTATAGAATTAATATATAATTCTATAATCCTAAGAGCTTTATTTATATATTATTATTCATATATTCATTAGTTGCTCATGTATATAATAAATTATAATTCATAATTTAGAATTTTTTTAATTTGAAAATAATGCACAAAGTTTTAAAAAGTTATAAAAAAAAAAGGGGGTGTGGCACAATGTATTTTTTTAATTGTGGTATTATGTAATTAAGCGCGCTTTCCACGTGACATATACTACTTAAGTGCAAGAATGGCGCGTTGATCTTGTAGAACGATCAATATAGGGAAATGACAAGCGTGCACGAAATTATAGGCTAAAAGAGATATCCTTGAATTGATAGGCACACAAGTCTTTTAGTATGAACTTATTATTGAAATAATTTAATGGCGCCCAATAATAAACCATTATAAAATCGATAATATAATAAAACTTAACATTTTCATAAAAAATACGTCATATATTAAATTTCGAACGAATTTGAAGAAAATTTTATTTAATATCAATCAATATAACAAATATATAATATATTATGTTAAATGATATAAAAACAAATATTATGATCATTTCTACAATAATTTTTAATTTTTTTTTAATCATTAAAACATGGGTTAAAAGTATTTTCTAATTTTCCATATAATCATAATTTATCCATTATTAATATATTTTAAATAAAAAATAAATAGTTTTACTTACTAAATATTTCGAATTATATTTTTATTTGCAGAACACGGCAGATGCTTGAATTTCTCAGGAAATCCAAAACATTCGCTGTTCTAATCACTAGTCGTCGAAACCATCAGAAACCATTGTGACCTCACGTGATGACAATTGTGTGCTGCTGCCTTACGACCCACCCGGCAACTAAATTAAAAACCAAAAGAGAATATCATCAGCTGATTTGGAACCGTTCACAAGATTGTAATTGTTACCAATACTGAAATTAATTCAAATGTTTTATATATAAATTTTAATTAAGATATTAAGTTTACGTTAAATTCTTTTTTTTAAATATCTTTTTATATGGATTATATATAATAAAAATTAAATATTAAAAATTTGTTTTTTTCAAAGTTTAATAAAATTATTATAAAATTATATTCATCATGTACAATAAGTTGGCAGCATTGAATTATATTACGTATATTTATTGTTATTAATATTATATTCTGTATAATCTATAATATTTAACATACATTTTGTTAAACTTGAATAAATTGTTAATTTTTCATTTTATAATATATCATGGGTTGTGATGGTGGAACTATTCCTCGAAGAGATGAACTCGTAAGAGTTAAGAAAAAACCAGAACAGGTTATTTTCTATTTAGATTATGTATTTAGATATTTTTATATATTATTTATAAATGTTGATCTTTTTATATAAATATACTAATAATATTACAATTATTTGTAGAAAGATAAGGAAGCAGAATTAGCATTTAAATGGAGACATTGTACAATTAAACAATTACCATTACAACCACCAGTAGTTGGTTGTGGTTTAGGTCATCTTTATAGTAAAGAATCTGTATTAGAAGGTCTCCTTGATCGAAGTACACTTCCAGAATCAGCACAACATATTAAAACCTTAAAAGATATAAAAAACTTAAATTTGACACCGAATCCAGCTTTTGATGGTAATAAAGCAAAAAAAGGAGATTGTTATGCAGATGAAGGAAAAAGTCCATATATTTGTCCACTTATTGGACTAGAAATGAATGGTAAATACAAATTTTGCTTTTTATGGTCATGTGGTTGTGTAATGAGTGAAAGAGCACTTAAAGAAGTCAAAAGTAAGGTAAGCAATCATTAAAAGAATTAAAAGAATAAAAATATCTAAGAAATATATAAGCAATAAAAAATATCCAGCAGTGATTTTTATATTATATTTTATATCATGTTTTTTAGATATGTCATCAATGCCAACAATCTTTTACTGAAGAAGATATTGTTATCATAAATGCAGAAGGTAATGATCTTAAGTTGATGGAAGAAAATATGATACTACGAAAAATAGCTAAGAAAAAATCTAAGAAACAGAAATATAATGAAGATAATCAAATACAAGATATTAAACAAGAAGAAACACCAAAGAAAAAAATTAAAAAAGAAGATAAAAGTTCTATTTCTAAGATTACTAATAGAACAGAAGCTGAAGATCCAGCATATAAAAAAGTTAAAGAAAATTATAGTGTTGCTAAAGATCCTAAAGCATCAGAAGTTTTCAAAAGCATTTTTACTACTCACAAATCTGCAGCAGAGCAAGATAGAGCACATTGGATTACATATAACCCATTTTATAATTAAAATATTTCAAATATTATAATGAATATTCTAAAAATAATTAATATTATGCATACAGAAAATATTATATGTAAAAATAATAATAAATATCTGTACACATAAATGTTTTCATATCATTAAATAAATAGTTTTATATACGTATAAAAAACAGCTTTATTTGTATGGATTTTTTTGTAATCTATATTACAAAGTAGTAATATTATTAGACTAATAATATTATATCACTACTTGTTTGTAACAAAAATGGATAATGATATCATTACAAAAATCTAATAATTATTACAATTATAAATTAATAATAAGTTGATAAGTTGATACTTTTTGTATATATATTTGTTACCTAAAGTAAATGAATGTTCTATTAATTAAAATATTAAAATATTTGAAAAAATACGTGTATAAAATATTATCAATATTGAATCTAAAATAATATTTCCTTAATTTATAGTGCAAATTTATATCTGTTTTGTATATTTTACTAATATATTTTATTACACATATATTTTTATTTGTAATAAGTTTGTATTTTAATCGTAATTTATTTTTCATTTATATAATTAATAAAAGTAATAATAAGTAATATTGCATTTTGCATTTATATATTAACAAAAATTTGTGTTATTTGAAATTAATCAACAACATAAAATTTATCAAAATAATTTCTATAATTTTTAAATTTATATTGAATATTATATATTTAAAGGCACATAATATAGTTTGTTATATTTTTTTAAGCGTTTACGACAGATAATTGAATATTATCTTGTATTAATTATAGATTTGTCAAATACAGTCACATTTGAGGCACTCTGCGTAGAGAAATTGTTTGAATAACTCTGCGTAATCTACCGACTGTTCGTTTTCTTCGAGAATGCCGTTTTGTTATTAAACAATTCCACCGATTTAATAAATAGAAAAAAATACTTCCTATAATTATTATTCCTGCCATGTAATTCCACTTACGTGTAAATGTTACACTGTTATCTTGATCATTTTGTTTTAATTCATCAATATTATTTTGTTCTGCATGATGTAATGTAGGAATATTTGCACCACCAACGCGTCTTCTAAGCCATAATGGACTTGAATCTTGTAGAACTGGATTTATTGCAATTATTGTATCTCCAATAGACAATAATTTTTGAGGTTTATAGAGATTTCTGGAATAGAAATTAAAATTATAGATAATATTTTATTTGTTGAATAATATTTAATAAAATTTATTAATAACTTACATAGGCACAGATTCATTTAAAGGTTTTGGAGTAACAGGAATAATAATAGGACATGATGGTAGTGGTCTAATATGACCAGCATTAGTACTTTCAGACAGTAACACTTTACTATGACGTTTTAAATAACTTCCTTCCATACGTTGAGGTAATTCATTACTGTCTAAAATACTAGATTTTTCAAGAACTTTTGTCTTAGTTTGGCTTTCATCTGTAAAAACAGTTGCGATATGTCCCGTTGTTGTATATTCCAATATAGCATCAAGCATCCAAAAACAAGCTAAAAAATAAAATTTTATTATTTACATTGAAAAATAGAACTAATACAATTATTATATAAATTCAAGATTTTATAAAAAAAAAAAACATACGTTTTTGTAAATGACTGTCATCAATACAATTTGAATCTCCATATACTACAATTCTACCTGGTACAATATTAACTTGATCTTTTATATTACTTTTTTCCATATTTTCTTTTTCCGATATCATATTGTTACTATAATTATCATTATATATTTCCTTCATATTCATATGATTATTAGTTTGAAGAAGTCCAAGAATTGGCACTGCCATTGTAGATTTTGATTCTGATTCAAGTAAAAGCTCTTGTCCTTGATCATGTAATTCTGCATAAAGAATAACTCCATCCTTCGGAAATCTTGATAAAAAATATATTTTTAATAAAAAAAAAAGAATTTAAATAATTATGATATGTATTTTATACTATATATTATATTTTAAATTATATACCGAGTAATTGTAGTACCAGAAGCAAAAATTACAGGTGGATGTTGGCCAAGAGTAAATTGGCCATTACGTACTTGATCGCTAAATGCAATCCCCCAATTAGAATATAATAAATCGTTTAAAGCTGGTATATTTGCACCTCCTGTATCTGGTATCCACCACTGTCGAGTATTTTCATCATAAAATTTAACTTTTCTCATAACAGTGACATTATACCAGTCTGCAAATATGACTACAGAGAGACCTTCTTCTTCTACATCTCTCCTTAATTTAGCTACCTGAAAAATAGTTCACTATAACATTTATTTTTATTATATAATTATTATTATTATTGATATTATTTTTATTATATAATTACCTCTTCAGGGAAAAATTCTTCTTCACTATCAACAATAAGTAAGGTACCATAATTTTTGGCATTAAAACATGTGAATGGAGCACCAAGTACCTCTAGATAATAACCAGCATTACGTAAATGTTGATACATATCTTTAAAGTTTGTATGAATATGATCACCATTCCAATCAAGTGGATCATTTTTTGCACGTAAATCGTCTCGTGGAAAATAACCCGGAGGATAACGTAAATTATGAAATTGATCCCATAGAATACGTTTACTATTAAGAAAATATTATTCAGTATTATATCATGGAGTTTTATAGAATTTTATATAATTTTATATTTCTACTCACTGACGTGGAGGTGTAGGAATAACTTTTGCTTTCAAAGGTAATTCTATTTTAGACTGTCTTAGTTTTTCTTCTCCATCACTTGGTGGTGATTCAATTGTAACAGATATATGACCTATATATAACATTGAATTTTATTTTAAAATATATTTTCTAATATAATAGAAATATAAATAAAGTAAACAAATAAAGTAAATTAAACCTTGTGCTATGCCTTGCCAACTACGGGCAGATGTTGGAACTGTTATAGCAACTGCTAACCATCCAGACCATGGCCAAAGAACATCACTATGAGTTACTGATACATCAATTCGTTCACCATTACCATTGCCAGTATACGGATGCCATATAAATTCTGTTACATGTCCAGATACTCCCAAACCATTTATTATAGTTATATTTACAATCGTAGGCATACCAGTATGATATACAGCTTGTGTACAGTATGGCCACATATACTGACATTCAGTTAGATCTATATAACTAATAATATGCATTATATTGCATTGTATATCATATTATATTATAGTTAATATTATATATATATATATATAATATAAAAAATATATTAATATAATACCAAAAAACAATTACCTTGGACTAAGTGTAGCAATCGGTGTATATGAACGTAGAAAATGAAATGCTCGTAAAAGATCTAACTTTCCAGCACCTTGTTCAAACATACCAACTCCAGATAAACGACGCGCAGAATTAAGTAATGCTTGTTTCATACTTGCTGGTGTTATCTTAAACAATAATTTTTTTAAATTATTGTTTAATTTGTTAATATGAATTTAAAAATTTTTAATTATATAAAAAAGATAAATATATAAGAAGATATGTCGATATATAATTACTCTTTGTTTAATAGATTGAGATCCATCTGGTTGTACAAACCCACTGGCTAAAAGTGCTACAGCTCCAGCAACAACAGGACTAGCAACAGAAGTTCCTGATAAAGTTCTACAACCTGTTTGTAATGCAGAACCTCGTACTCCTGAACCATAAGTAACCAAATCAGGTTTTACTCTTCCATATCCAGATGGTAATTCCCATGTTGTCATACCACGTGATGAAAACCTTGCTATTTGGTCTTCCCAATTAATTCCGCCTACCCCAATAACATCCATTTGATCAGCAGGATTGTTTAAAGTGCTATATTAAATAAAATTAAATTTATTTATATATTTTTTTTAAAATTAAAAAAAATAAATATAAAAAAAATATTTGATTCTTTACCCATATAAAGGTCCATCATTACCAATTGCAGAAACCATAATTACACCATTTGCTGTTAATTCCCATACTTTATCAACAAATGGATGATCCATAAAATCTGGTCCTCCAATACTAAGATTCAATACTGTAACTTTTGTAAGTATAGCATAATTGAATGCATCCAAAAACCATGATGTATATGATACCTGGAAAAGTAGAAAAGTTAAGCAAAAAATAGATATAATATATAAATATATATTAAGCATATGATAAACATACTTGAGTATTAGTAAAAACACGAAAAATATGAAGTTCAGCATCTGGTGCAAAACCAAGACAATCTATACAAGATGATGCAATAACTCCAGCTACAAATGTACCATGACCTAAACCATCTTCTAATGTTTTTTCATTTGTCCAATTTGAACGTTCTTTAATTTTTTTAAAGTGTGGATGACTAGCTGCTAATCCTGTATCAAATATTGCTACCTAACAATAATTGTATTATATAAGTAATATTATTTCTTTTTTAAAAGTCATAAACTATATATATATTTCAAACAAAATTATTCACTTTTACTCCATTTCCAGTAACACCCATACCCCATAGAGCATCAGCTTGAAGTATACTTGTAATTTGTCTTGGTATAGCTCTTAATAATCTACGTGATGTATGTCGATTATTTGATTGCCAAAACTGATTATTCTGAAATATAAGTTATGATAAATAAGCTTGCAATGTTCTTGATCATATAAATTAAAATATTTAATAATAAAAATTTTAATATAATTTAATAATAAAAACTTACATAATTGTTAATTTTTCTTTTGAAATTTTTATATTCTAGAAACTCTGCATCTTCTGATGCATTGACAAATTTTAAACTTCTTTTTACAAGTCTCTGAGGAGTTACTCTCCTAATAAGAGGATGATCAGTTAAAGCATCAAGACCATTATGTCTGTCTGTTTCTTCCAAGAGAACAACATCAAAATCACTTGGATAATTGCTAGCTAAGTTATCACGAAATAAAATTTTCCAATTATGAATACCAGATGAATTTAATGCAGCTTTTATATAATTTTCACGTGTATGTGGTTTATAATAGCCTTTAAATGCAACAATATATTCATTTTCAACAATTCTGCTAGCAAAATGAACTTTTATTTCAGGACTATTACCATGGTATGGTAATTTAACTATATTATTGAGTTTAGAGTTTAAAGAATTGTTGTTTTTTAATGAACAGTGCACTCGATTATAAGGTGATTCAATTACAATATTAAATAGTAATAATAAAGGGATATATAGCCAACATGTGTGTGGCTTCATACTATTATTATCAGCTGAAAAATATGTGAAAATTAATATCATATATTATGTAATTATTAAATAAGAAAATATATTTATATATTTTAAAATAATTTATTTGTAATAAACATTAAACATTAAACATTTGTACTAAAATTAATATTGTAAATGATATAATAAAGAAAATATTTTTTTCAATCTTAATAAAAAATTTTTATTTATATTTATATTTTTATTTATATTTAAATATAATATATTAAAGATTGAAATAGTTTAAACTTTATTTATGAAAAAATAATTGTGTTTATTGAAATTAATGCATATTATACTTTATAAAACTTACATGTAGTAGAAAGTCATAATTTATTAAATTGTATTTTCTCTGATCATACTTCTTTTTAATATTTTAAACAATAATAAGGTAATGTAATAATTTCTTATTTAGTTAATATCTAAGAAAGAAATCTAAAAACGACATAAAGACGTTTCTTTATTGTTAAAACCTTGTTTTGATGTCATAACCTCAATGTTCTTAAAATAAAAATCCATTTCAAATGAAAGATCAAAGTATTCATAACATGCATTTTCGTTTAATATTTTTACGTCCCTTACTTCTCTGAATTACAACTCATATACTTTATTGTATATAAATTGTATCAATGAACAATACACGGACAAACAAATCATAATGCAGTTTATCATACTGTTTACGGGACTCATATTATAGAGTGATGTCAATGTTAAAAGTATAAGTTATTATTTTGTAAATGATATAAAAAAAATAATATATTAATTGTGAGTTTATATTTATGAAATCATATTTATTCAAGGAATATAATGTTCACTACTTTATATGAATTTTAATAAAAGGTAAATAGTTTATGTTATAACTTAACCTTTAATTTAAAATTTATTTTTTATAAATATTTAATTTATAATATAAATATATGAATTTTAATATATAATTTTAATAATATCATATAAGTATTTTATATATATTAATTTATATTTTATTAATATGTATTTTAGTAATATATTTAAATAATATAATATTAATATTTATAATAAATATATGATATTCATATCTCATGTGATGAATATATTTATAATATTTATATATTTAATATATACAATAATTTATATTATATAATATTAATATTTAAATTAATATTATATAATATTAATGTATTTAAAAAAAAAATATTTTATAAATTTTAATAATTGTAAATAATCGTAAGAAAATTTTAAACATATTGGAAATTAATATTTTTTTACTATTTTTTATAAAAAAATCAGAATTATAAAATAAATAATAATAATAATATATTAAATATTTATAATAATATATTAAATATTTATTTATATATATCATAATAATCTGTTAAGGAATGATATATTTTTTAATATTCATATTTTCATGTGTTATATGTATATGAAAATATGTTATTAATTTTATTTAGCAATATTTAATATATCTTCAGAAATAAAAAGATATATTATTTTAGTGTAATATTTATTTTAGTGTTATGTGGTGTTATTAAAAAGTAAATAATAATATTTAGTGTATATAATATTGATCAAGAAAGAAGACAAAGAAAAAATATGGCATTTGATAAGAAAAGCACAATAGTCCCAGTAATTATCGAAGAATTAGATGAAAATGCTTTAAATAACATGAATGTTGATATGACAGAATTTGTTGAAGCAAAAGCTTTAGAGATAAAAGATGTACCTCATAGTGTTATAACAGATGTTTATTCTAAACAAAGTACTTCTGGTATAGATATTACTACAGAAGTAGAAGATCAAGATATATTAATGACTGCAGATAAAGAAGATCAATTAACAAAACAATTTTTAAATGGAGAGTTAACATTTTCTGAATATTCTTCTAAAATGGACCAACATATAGATTTAGAAAGTGCAGAGTTTGAATTTTCTAGGTAGTAATCTAATGTGGATTTTTATATCCTTATAAAAGATCTAAGTAAATAAATTTTCTTTCTCTTCTCATTTTTAGAAATGATTTTGAAAATGAAGAGATAGAAACAAATAAAACAGTTCATTGTAAAGTATCAAAGTCACAAAGTGCAGGACAAGTACGTTGTAAACGAAAAAAAAGAACACTTCCTCCAGTTTTACAAGGTCTTATGGGTGAAGCAAATTTAAGATATGCTAGAGGAGATACAGAATTAGCTGCTCAGATATGTATGGAAATAATTAGGCAGGTGTATTTTTTAAAATTATAAAGATATTATTTTTAAATGGCAATATAACTTTTCCAAATTTTCTATAGACAAGTACCAAGTGCTCCAGAACCATTTCATACTTTAGCAATGATATATGAAACAGATCAACCAGAAAAATCATTACAGTTTGCTTTGATAGCAGCACATCTTAGTCCAAAAGATGCTGATCAATGGGTGAGACTTGCTAATATGTCTCTGGAAAGTGGAGATATAAAACAAGCTATAACATGTTATAACAAAGCAATTCAAGCAAATCCAAAAGATATAAATTTATATGAAACACGAGCGCGACTTTTAGATCGTAATGGAGATAAAAGAGCTTATTTAAAAGGTTTTCTAAAATTAATTCATCAATTAGAATCTGAAGATGGAGAACATATAATTAAATATGCCAAAATGTTAGCTAAACAATATATGGAAGAAAATAATAATGAACAAGCATTAGAAGCAATGGAAAATATTTTTTCAAAATGTTCTAATTTCATTACTTTGGAAGAAGTTAATATCATGACTGAAATATTAATAGCATTAAAAAAATTTAAAAGATGTTTAAATATTTTAACAATATACACAAGTATTTGGGTAAAATATAAGATTACTAATGATGAACAAAATCCTGATATAATAACAAAAAAATGTGGAAATGAGAAAAAAGAAGAATCGGAAGATGACAATATATTTGAAATAGAATCTTGTGGTGTGCCAGATGATGTTGTTGTCGATTTAAAGGCAAAATTTCTTATAACACTTATTGAATTAAATCAGATGAAATTAGTTGAAAATCTTTTACCCAAATTTTATTTATATGAAAATCAAGAAATTTCTGGTGATCTTTTTTTAGACATAGCAGAAGCTTTAATGGGAAAAAAAGAATTTGGACATGCCTTAATGTTATTGGAACCTTTAGTTAATAGTGAAAATTATAGTTTAGCTGCAGTATGGTTACGACATGCAGAATGTTGGGTTGGTTGTAAAGATATAAAAAAAGCAATAAAATCATATGAAGTTGTTAAAAAATTATCACCACAACATTTAGGTGCAAGAACAGCATTAGCTAAGTTATATCAATTAAAAGGTCAATATAATAAAGCAATAGAAGTCCTTAATCAAGACCCAGAATCAGATACCTTAGATCCACAAGTAATTTATCAAAGAACATTGCTTCTTTTTAAAGTAAAAAGATATGATGAATATTTTCAATCTGGAATGTTACTTTTCTCTAGACATTGTGCAAATATACGAAATAAAGTTGAATTGAATGCATTAACTATTGTAACTGTAGTACGACAACGTTTAGAAACATTGCAACTTCATCGATTATCTCGTGGGGAAAAACTTGAAGAAGAAAATGCACCAGTGTTTTTGAATAATACAGAATTAAGTGAAAAAAAAGAATTTCTTTTACTTTTACAAATGTGTAAATTGGCTTGTACATTAAAAAAATATGGCTTGCTACAAAGAATTTGTTTTACCGCTTTAACATCAAAAAGATTTCGAAAAAGAAATTCTCATATTATGTTTTTATGTTTACTCTCTTGTATCTATAATAATGATTCCTATAATGGATATAATATTGTACGACATTTAATACGCGTTTATCAAAAACCAAATTCTTGGAATTTATTAAATATTATTGTGCAAAAAGCAGAAGATTCTAGACATAATAGATTTATAATGCGTCTTCTTGGAAGAGAAGATGTATTTTCTTATTTAAATATAATGCATGCTAACAATTGTCTTATTTCGGGAACATATAAATATGCTCTTAATGATTATATTTCTCTTTTTAAAGTAGCACCTAGTGCATTATTAGCATTATTAATCAGTGTAACTTTATTACAAATGTCATGCCAAAAATGGTCTGCTAAAAAAAATCAACTTGTAATTCAAGGTAATTGTGATTTATAACTTAAATTTATTAAATTTAATATATTTATTAAATAAATTATAATTTATTTTATATTTTTTCTTACATACATTAATATAAAATAAAAATTTTAATAGATATTATAATTTTATATTTATTATATTCTATTTTAGCTATTGCTTTTATAAAGAAGTATTCTCAACTACGAGGCATAGATGGTGAACAAGAAACATACTATAATATGGGTCGTGTATTTCATCATATTGGTTTATTACCAGCAGCTGTACATTTTTATAAATTAGTACTTAATAAAAATCCTGGAAATTTAGTTAAAAAAAATTCATATCTTTTAGATTTAAAAAAAGAAGCTGCCTTTAATCTACATCTCATTTATTTAGAATCTGAAAATTATTTATTAGCAAGAATGTATCTTGAAAATTATATTACAATTTAATTTAAGAAAGTTAATTTTATTATTTTATTATTTTTATGATCATAATTTATTTTGAATAAAATATGAAAGCTTTTTATGTAACATAAAGTACAATATTGTAAATAAATTTTCTTAATAAATAATATCTTATACAAATTTCAATATTTTTATAAATATACCATATTGTTTAAAAATTTTTTATATAAATTATTTATATTTTAAATCTTTAATTATTTTTATTCTTTTTATATAGAAATGAAATGAATAAAACATTAGCTGGAAAAATTGAATTTAAAAATTTATGTAATGTATTGGAGAAAGTTTCTAAAGCACATAATACTGAAAAAGCTGATATTTTAGAGCAGTTTATTCAAGAATGTCGTATTACGGGTCACAAATTAAAAACAGAATTTCCAGATATGGTATAAATTTGAATTTTTTAAAAATTTTGATAATTATATGTTTTATATATAATTATATATTTATTATATAATTATATGTATTATATGTATTAAAAAATAATTGTAAATATTTTGTTAAACTTTTTATATAGGATATTTCATTCTTCCCTATATTAAAATTAATTTTACCGGATCTTGAACGAAGACAAGAGGCCTATAATTTAAAAGAAAAGTCTCTCGCTGATCTTTATATTCGTGTATTTTGTTTGGGAAAAGATAGTAAGGATGCAAAAAAACTTAAACAATACAAGTAAGATTATTAATTAATATTTATTCTTTTCTTAATAATAATATTATGCTATCATTATAAATTTTAAATAAAATTAAATTTTTTTTAGGGCTCCAATTTCAAAAAAAATTGCAGGACGTGATTTTGCGGAAAAAGCTTGTTGTATTTTGCAAAATCGTTTACCACGCAAAAATTCTGATTTTACTTTAGAACAAATTAATTTATTTTTAAATGATATATCGTTAAAAAATAAAGCTGATCGACCAAAGGATGAAATATTCAAATTTTTATTAGGAAAAACGAATGCATTAGAATTGAAATGGATAACACGAATTATCCTAAAAAATTTAAAGCTTGGTATTACGTCGAAAAAAATATTGCAAGGTTTATTTTCTTGCATATTATTTAATATAGAAAGATCTATAAAAAAACAATATAATTTGACAATAATATTTTTTTAGTTTTTCATCCAGATGCAAATTCATTATTTGATGTATCATCTAATTTGCAACATATTTGTGAAAAATTATATGATCCACAATTAAGATATCATTGTGATATTCAAATTTTTTCTCATTTTAAACCTATGTTATTAGAACGATGTCAGATTGAGGATATAAAGAAACTTTTTAATGAAAAAGAACAATATTTTGTACAATGCAAATATGATGGTGAACGATCTCAAATACATATAAAAGATGGGAAGTATAAATATTTTACACGACAAGGATATGATATTACAAATAATTCTGGTTTTGGGAAAACTAGTTCTTCAGGTATATATGTAATGCAATTTGTTTTATGATTTTCTATTTTATATTATATTATATATTATAAATTATATTTTTTTATTATAAATCATATATATTATAAACTATAAATGAAATTTATATTTTTATGAAACTAGGTTTTGTATAATATAAATTATATGTTTTAGGTTTTATGAGTAGTGTATTTGATCGATTATTAAATCAAGAAGTAAAATCAGTAATTTTAGATGGTGAATTAATGGGCTGGCATAAAGAAAAGAAATTGTTAGGCTCAAAAGGAATGAATTATGATGTTAAAAAATTGTCAGAAAATAGTCATTATCAGCCATGTTTTATTGCATTTGATATTATTATGCATAATGATATATTAGTTAATAATGAACCTTATGAAAAAAGACTTAAAATTTTAGAAAATATATTTAAAGAAGAGGAAGGTGTTCTTTTATTATGTAAATCTATTAAAGTTTCCAAGAGGTGATTAATTTTTATTAACAATTTACGAGAAAAAAGTTTTTTATACATAAATTATTTTCATTTTAAGTGAGGAATTATGTAATATATTTAATGAAAGTATTAAAAATAAAGAAGAAGGAATCGTAGTAAAAAAATGTGATAGTAAATATAAACTAAATATAAAAGATGGTACTGGATGCTATAAAATAAAAGCTGAGGTAATGATTTATAAAATATTAACATTATTAAAAATTGTTTTCTATTATCATAAACAGTAATTTTTCAGTATTCTGAAGATTTGATACAAGATATAGATTTAATAATACTCGGTGGTTATTATGGTGATGGAAAATTTATAGGTTCAATAAAAAGCTTTTTAATGGGAGTAGCTTCATCATCAAAAACTCCTGGTGAAAATCCTATAGAATTTTTATCTATAGTATCAGTTAGCAATGGTTTATCTATGGATGAATTGAAAGAACTTTGGAGAATATTTGAAAATAAGTGGCAAACTCAACGCCCTACGAATGTAATTCCTCCCAAGGTGAATTAATACAAAAAAAATATTTATGTTATAATATTAATATATTATTTTCAATTTTCTAGATCGATCTGCCAGAATTATGGATATGCCCTGAAAATTCTATTATCTTAACTGTAAAAGCATCAGAAATGACACGAAGTTCTGATTATCCAACGGGATACAGTTTACGATTTCCTGAAGTTACAAACATTAGAACTGATAAACCATGGTATAATGTTTGTACAACTAATGATTTGCAATCATTAATTAAGGTATATAATTGAATTATATATATTCATTATATATTTTTGCAACATAAATAATATATTTCGGTAATTATTTACAAAAGATTAAGAAATTTATTTTTCATAAAACGGCAGTCTTCTATTTCGTGTTATCGGATATTATCGAAGACATGATTGAACAATTTTTTTCTACATGTTACTGCCATTTAATTTTCGAGAATATTGAAATCGATAAGAAATACTCTTTTATAAATAATTACTTATTCCTTTTTTTTTAATATCTAGGATACGTGGCCAATTCAAAAATTGACAAAAAGAAAAGTAAATTATGAAGATATAGAAGTATCTGAAATCAAAGTATCTAAAAGAAAAAAATATTATTCAAAAAATGAACAAGCATTGATAAAACCAAATATTTTTGATGATCCACCAATTCAATTTACCCGACTTTTTGATGATAAAGAAATTTGCGTAATAAATGGCAACGATGAATTGCCTAAAAAACGGATTGAAGAAATTCTTTTACAACATAAAGCAAATGTTGTACAAAATCCTTTAAAAGAAAATTACTGTATTATAATTGGTAATATTAAAACGGTAAATATATTATTTGTGTTTATTTTAATCTAATAATTATTATTCTTCGAATAATTTATATATTGAAATTTTTTTAGATAAAAGCAAATGATATTATACAAAATAATAATATAAATAAAAAATACGATATAGTAACATTAGATTGGTTCAAACGGGTTACCAAAGAAGAAAACTGGTCATCACTGCAAGATTTTTTACCATGGGATTTGATATCCAGTCGCGAATCAACGAAACAACGATTAGCACAATATTACGATGATTATTACGATCACTATACCGTAGATGCTAATGAAGAGACTTTACTTCGTTCGTTTAAAAAATTAGAAGAAACGGTATCACATTCAGCTATTTATTTTAATATAACATATTCTAGTAGATAAAATAGATAATAGATAATTTTAATTTTATATAAGATATTATTTCAGGAGCAAAATATTAAATTTGATTATACAAAAATGAATAAAATAGATCAGAAATTATTTGATAATAAAATATCTCCTTATTCTCTATTTCGTGGTATTATAGGATATTTCAATGATCCATCAGATTTGTCAAAATTTGAATTTCGATTTATGGGTGGAATTATTAAAGAAACTATCGATGATTCTGTAACAAATATTTTTATTAACAACAATTATATCAATACTGAACTTCAAAATTTAATTGGCAATAAATTACAAATGTTAACGATTATTAAAAGTGAGTGGATTGAGGAATGTTTTAAACAAAATGCAATTATTCCTCACTCTAAGTATCTGATTCAATAAAGAATAATATATTATAAAATTTTTAAATGTCTGTATTTTATATATCATATAAATAAAATTAATGAATTATATCATAATAAATTCACGAATTATAATGTGATTTCTATTTTTTTTTAATGTGATTAAAATTAAAGCGAATAAATAAATAAAGGAATGCAAAATATAATTTTAGAATTAAGTGTTCAATAAAGAAAATTTAACATATAAATGTTACGTGTATATTTGTAACATGAAAATATATAGATTCATTTTGGCTCATATTTTCGTTAAGTGCTAAAGAAACTGGGTACTAGATGGAGTGACAGTTAGACAGTTCGCTCATTTAACATCCCGTTTCGAAATATTTGTTCTTAGTTGAAGTCGGCACCCTTGTTGTTCTCGTTTTATTTCATCGGAATGCATGCAAAATACGAGGCGAAAGGGACGCAGCTGCGACGTTTCCTTTACAAAGCCTGCCATTCAGAGAGATTCTCGAGTAGATTAAGATGAGAGAACTTTGGAAAAAAGACTTTAGTACAGACATCGATACGATAACGAGAATCTTCATTTTGAGATTATTCTTGATTTAAATAATTATTTCTATTATTCGCGTTATTAATCTGCAAACTTAGTGTATGATATAAGATTATTAACTTTAATTCATAATTTATAAATTTAATACCAATAATAAGACGACAAGAGGAAGCTTTATTTAACTTTTACAAAATCAAAAAAAAAAAAAAGTAATAATAAAAAATGATACATTATATAATATTAAAAATATACAAATTTATCAAAGAAAAAACATACATCATTTATATCATCTAAGAATCTAAAAAAAGAAATTCTTCATTCAAGTTTATAATTGCGCATAAAAAATCTTTTAATTTTTTGTGCACATCAACTAATTGTAAATCGTAGTTGAGATTTTTGGCAAAGATGTATATCATGACATTGCATGATGTATGTATAATGTTAACTATTACCGATATCTCGTTAGCGTAAAGGAAGATTTCGTCTACCAGGTCAGAACATAATATATGAATATGACTGACATTTGTGTCCGTAGAAGATCTACTTATAGACTCTTCACCTACGGACACGACGCATATTAATCGAGTTTCAGATTTTCCAAACGTCTAACGGGACGCGTCACTCCTTTGCACCACATCCAATTTATTCACATCCAGTGCTAACTTAGTACCTGCCAATTACGTATACTCGTTACTGTTGTTGCTTACGTTTCATCGTCACACGATAAATTTATGGTTTAACTGCATTCACGCTTGAATTCTGCATTTATCGATTGCAAGTTTAAATAATAACAAATGATATTTTACAAATATCATTACTTATCCATATGAACTTTTTTTTCTTATAAATATATATAATATCAAAGTATTGAATGTGGTCAATGGTTATTGTTTTCAAATACTCTTATGATTAAAATATATTTCTTCAATAATCTCAATTCCTTTTATTTTTATATCATGCTTACTTACATTAGACATTTGTTTTCTTTTTTGTTAATTCTAATATGTATTTTTAATATTCCATCTAACATGACGTTCATCCATATATATTATCTTCTTCTTTTGTGCACAAAATTTTGGTTTCTTCTTTTCTAATCTTTGAACTTGTTTTGGTTCTGTGTCTGTTTCTGTTAAACTGTAATCATCTTTGAATGTTGACAATGATGATGTAGAGCATGAGCATGAGCTCGAGCAAAGATACGTGTTTCTTCTCTTTTCGTTTTCAGGAAATCTATTCCATAATTGAATATTCATACAAGAAGAAGAAATTGGTTCTTGTCTATGACAAATAGAGTTTTGTGATAATATAGACCAAGAGTGACATCGTTTCGACAATGATGATTTCGATGATGAAGATAATAGAAGAGGATCTATTTTTGTATTGTATTTATTATATTTATATCGATCATTCGTATAACGCGGTGACTTATAAATTGAACGTGGGCACGTATCTAAGCTGTCATTAACAGAACTCTCAATAGTTCCGATAGAAGTGGTCGGTGAATTATAACTCTTTAAATTCTTCGATCTATTAGGTGTTCTGTTTTTGAAGATAACTATAGTCGGTTTCTCTTTATATTTCATCGATTGTGGTTTATACTTAAACGAATGAGTTTCATGAGATAATACAAATTTAGGATCTATCATTGAATCATTTTTTCTTTTCATTTTTAAACATTCACACATGTTATTATTTCTATGCAATTGCAAATTTGTAAATGACATATTGTACTGTGGTCGAATTGAAGAATTAGGATACGATAAAAATTGTTTCCTGCTACTCCATCGAGAATCATTATAATTATATGATCTGAAAAATTGAAAGTACATTTTATAGCAATAAGGATAAACTTATTTTACAAATTGTTGTAAAAAAATGGCTTAAACTAACTTTGCGTTGCAATTACAATTTTGACAAAAAAATTTTGACAGTTTTCTCTGCTTCATTGTATTTTTATACCAAAGGGTAGGAAAGGTTTTTTGTTGCATATTTGAGCCAATTTTATTGTTGCGAGATGAGTATTTCTTCTGTAATCTTGAATTCGAGAATTGATGTTTATTTATGGTGTGTTTTAAATTGCAACTTTGCTTTTGTTTGAAGGGAAATACTTGTACATCGTTCAAAATATTATTCATGATTTTATTAACGTTTAACTCTTTATGCGCGTTAATTTTTTCTGCATCCTCCATTTCCGATCTAGAAGACAAGTTGAATTCAACAACTTTATCAATTTCCAAATAATCTTTTGACAATTTATTTTTGATAGTAGGATTATATTTTTTTCGTAAATCGTGATACAAAATTGAATTCATACAATTGTCTGTAATAATAGTTTTACTGAAATTTAGATCACTTGATAAAAATTTTTTATTTGAAGTTTTTCTCAAACATTCTCGCGGTGTATCGATTTTATTAGTTTTATGGGAACTATTTTTCTTTTCCAAAATACTTTCGTTAGTGCACTTTAAAGGATATTTTATATCATTACGAATGTCTTTTAAAATATTTGATTTTTCAAAATTTTTATTCTCCTCACATCTAGTTTCAAGAATTCGAGGAGATAATCGAGGAATATTGCAATTAAGTGTCGATTTTAATTCTATATTTTTTTTATCCTTTTCCGAAATATCTTTTTCTTTTTCTTCGGTGTTACAAGAAATTTCGTTTGAAATTTCTCCTTTATGCACGTGTAACATGTTTATAATTTTTTCATTCGAAATACTATTTTCTTTTCCATCTTTAATATTATCTTTATTATTATGCATTGATTTATCATGTATCCTCCAATGATCGGAAACAACATCATGAGAAACGCGTAGATGAACACAATGCTGCCTGTTTTTTCTTCTTTTCATTAATTTATGAGCGCATACAAGTCCACTGCAATGGCGAAAAAGACACTGTCTACCCATTCGTTTTCTTCGTTCATTGATAGCCGATTCTATGAGCTAAGTATTCGCGAAGTAAAAATTTATCGTTAGCACGATTATAATATATTACACGACACACTTTTCGTTTACCTTGGTTTTTCGATTGAGCATCGTTAGACAGCACGTCCAATTTGATGATGATACGTCTGCAATCGAAGCAACCACGAGATCACTGAGCTGTTGTATCGTGAAAATCATTCACGATGGTAAGACTTACAGCGATTTGCTGGGGAAGTCGAAATTACCATTTTCATTTTTAGGAAGGCCTTTTCCTAATGCAAATGCAGTCTCCGATATCGGTTGGTCGTTCTCCAAAAACCATTCCCGGATCTTCGTATACCCTGAAAGTCGCACATTATTATTATTATTATTATTATTATTATTTTATAAATATAAAAGAAAAAAATCAAATATTCCATATTATATTGCTATAATAATACGTTCTTACATGTCCAAACGTTTCTTACAGCCACAAGCATAGACTTTGATCCGAGCTCTGCTGTTAATTAAAATTAATTAAAATTAAAATGCAATGAAATTTTAAATGTTTAAATTTAAATTAACATCATTTTTGAAAGAATATGATTTCATGCTTACCCTTCTTTGCATTCGCATCTGCCTGGTCGTCTAAAGGACAAGAATTAGTACTAAGTATTAGAACTTATGATTATGCGATGCACATGATATCGCTGGTCATACGATGCGCGATATTCTTTAGGATCTTAGCAACAATTCTATTACTTATTATATCATATAAGTAAAAAAAGGGAAAAAAGAAATGAAAAATAAAATTAAAAAAGATCACTGGAGAAATCTCGCACGTATGACCAACATGACTCACTTTTCCCCTTTACGACGTAAGAATTCTCGCATTCTCGCTCTGCACAAGCAAGTGTATTCCCTGTAATAAACATATTTTTATTATGTTTATCTTCTTCGATTTCGATTCGAAGCTAAAATTTTACCTCTCTTTCAGGAAAACTACATAGAAGAAAAGCATTCCTGTAAAACCTGCGATGAACTTTCCTAAATACCAAACGAAGTTGTTGGTACAGTGGGGCATCGCAATTGAGTTTGATCACTGGCTCACCAGCGTTATGGCTAAATCAAAAAATGTATGTATGCAGTATAAAAGAATAAATTAAAAATATTTCATATTCCATAAAATTTTATTTTTAAATAATTATTTATATTTTAGAATTATCCTCGATGGAAAATACATCTTCTTTCATATTTTATTTCGACAAAATGTCTCTCGAATGTGCATCGAATAACATTCGCACACATCTTACCTTAATTGAATGAAATGATATTTATAATCGAAGAGCAGTATAATTGTTTTGTGAACGATTGCATTACAAACTTTTGCGACGATACCGCTCAATTTTTTACCGTGTGCCTCGAATTTTTTTTTTTTTTTTTTTAAAAAGGTTAGTTACTCCTTTGTCGCAATGTTTTGTTCATTTAATTTATGGTTATTTGAATTTTGAATTACATAACATATTTACAACTTCGAGGTTCACACGTTTTCTTCCTCTTCTGATGAGCGCGCATTTAAGAGGCACGCTTAAGAATTTCAACCGTGGGGGTACTTTTGCTACTGTCAGATTGATGGATTTATTAATTTTCGTTTATACCAGGATTTCGGATAACCGTGTTATGCATAGAACCCCCGGACCTGAACAAATGCAAAGTGCATCGATTTGCAAATGTCAAAATTATCAGAGCGGCAAGAACGTTGCCTACTCTTAATACTCTCATTTTAATCTTCTCAAATTTTTATTCTCATTTTATACGTTTTCCTTATTATATCATAATATAATTTTAAGATGATTTTTTTTAAATTTTAGAATTTTTTTTTCTTTTTTTTTTTTAACACAATCTTAGAATTATTTCCAGTTTTAAATTAAAAAAGGGAAAATGTTTCTTTTTTTCCTTTCCTCTTCTTGTTATTAATCTTGTTATTAATAATTCTCTTGTTAAAATTCTTAGTCCAGGACACAGTGTTTTCGCATGAGTAGAGAGAAAAGCCAATCTTAGCTATGGATATTCCGAGGTGCAACATCAGTTCGGTCACGCATCTTCAACGGGGATCTGCCAAATGGTGGAAAGATGTTGAATGACCTGTCAACATATTTGCCCCACTGACAACACCCTCGAGCAAAGCTGTCCATGCTTGATGGAGAAAAAGGGAGAAACGTCTAAAGTGACACCCCTTCGTTCCACGCTCATTAGGGCAAATTCCTCGGTGCGTTTTATGCATTCCTACCAACGAGGATATAAATTTAAACTTGTCTGATTGTTTGGTTTCCTTTCGTCGTCTTGTAAAAAAAAAAAAAAAAATCCTTTTACTCTTTTAGAAGTCGTTCTTTTAAAAAAGAATAATCTATCGAAATTTGACGATTTATTTTATCCAAGATATTATTCGAACATAAGTCTCTTAGAATTTCTTAGACTTATACGTGGAAGATCGGTACTAAAATTGATCCGTAGAAACGTCATTGTGTGTCCAAGAAAACGAGCTCATTTTCGGTTACAACTAAAAATATAATATCGTTTAAGTATCAGAAAGCGAAGGATAGTGCAATCTTCCTACCCCTTTTCGTCCTATTCCATACTGCAAAAATAGAAGAGAGAGAATCACGTTCGACTAACAACGGTACACACCGCCAGCTGCGGCCACATGGCATTCTTTCTGTGATCTTGCTTTAAGAGCTCGTTAATACGATCCTCTCGGATGTTGCCAACGCACAGTTAATATTAGTTTCGAGTATGTTTTCTTAACGTATGAGTGTTCTTTCAACTAAGGCAATGCTTAAATGTTAAAGGAGAATCCCTGAACGTTATGTTCTACCCTTGTTTTGGATAAAAATCTATATGCTCTGCCGGACTGGGAAGGATTGGATTTAGGTTTCAAAGAGGGGAAGACTGAGTTTACCAAAGAGAATTTTAGTCGTGTTATTTCATTTCCTTCTCCATGTGATTGATTAATACAAAGATATATCGTTAGTACTTCTCGTTAATATTTTGATTTTTAAATTCAAAAAACGATGATCAAGCAATCGATTGAACGAATTTATAAAACTTTTATTAGCTTTAGTTTATGATGATGTTGATTCATTTCATTTAAATTTTTTTTTATCGAAGAAATAAGTAAGCGTATATATCTGTTCCTCGCGGGGGAGTCATGCTCGATAAATCTTCGTCCGTTTTGCGTAAAGCCATTCTCTGTGCCTACTTGCTCACGGTGGATCCATGTGATCCCATCACGGTGGCCGTAATCAAAGAAATTGTACAGAGTTTAACGAAGATCTTTTCCTTTTTCTCGAGATGATACAAGTTGACAGTAATAAGAAGAATGAGATTCAAGTTGATCTCGATTGGCTCCTGGTTTACAAAGGTGGCGGAGTTTCTTCGCGTTTCGAACCAATCCCAACATGTTCCTTCTCTAAAAATACATTTCGAATTGGTAGGAGGAGATGCAGAGACACCTCCTTCAACCGGGAAAAAAGATTCCTCTATGTATATAACTCACTCAAACAGTGTACACTGACTGTTTCATCGGGTTAGAATCTTACAAGAAGCTGGAAACGAGGGAACAATTTGACGGGTGTTTCGCGAAGAGATATTCGATAAATGAGTTTAATAAACCACGCCATTTCAATGAAATATAAATTTTGTCATTAGTCACTACTCTTTACTTTACATCTATTAAGAATTGTTAAATCGTATTGAAAATTTAATAATCAAATAATATAGTGATCATGTAGACGTGAAGATTTAGAAATATGAAATTACACCAATATATTCTATGTAGTGTGTACTTTGGTGATAATTTTTATAACAATAATATATTAAAAATTAAAAAATAAGTAATTTTGAAGGAATATCCTTTGAATAACTGTCTAGAAGATGAAGACTGAAAATAATAATTCGAATCAAGTAAATTCTGGAATCGAGCAACGTTTAAGAAGTCCAAAGTGTGCTAGATGCAGGAATCATGGGGTGATTTCCGGTTTAAAGGGTCACAAAAAATCGTGTGCATGGAAAGATTGCCGTTGTCCTTGCTGTTTGCTGGTGGTCGAAAGACAACGGGTGATGGCCGCTCAAGTTGCGCTCAGAAGACAACAGCAGGCTCAAGGAAATTTTTTCAGTGAAAATGTTTCAACAGTTTGTCACACGCCGATTGATACAGCCGGTTCTTCATATTTTAAAACTGATCAAACACCAATTTGTCGAAGAGGAAAGAATATTCAACGACATCAATTGCATTTTACGCAAACTAGCATTAGTGTGACTCAAGGATTCTATGGATTGAAGACGATCCACGGTTTACCTGCAGCATGTTGGTATTTATATAAATAAATAAAAAAAAAGAATGTATATTTAATTTAAAATTTTTTTTTTAATAGAAGTATAAATAGAGTTATAAAATTTTCTTATATTTTAATTTTATTAATAATTATTTTTTTTATTTGTTACGATATTATATTTTTTATTCGATATCACTGTACATTGATAGCACTTTTTTATTATAGTCACCGCTGATGCTCCATTGTTGAATGGTATGTCACAAAATCAAGAATATAAACAAGAATCTGAAGATTCGAAAAAAATACAGTCTTTCCCAAATATGTATTCTACGATTCCATGGTTTGAACAAGTCACGGAACCTCGTAAAATGAAGAAAACTTTTAATAACTTCACTTCCGCTGTAAATGATCACAATGATATTTCTGTAGCTAAGAATGGATCTTGCTTGGAGAAAAAATCAACAATTTCTTTTAGTGTAGAATCTATCATTGGAACAAAGTGATACGTAATGAATATAATTATTTTATACGATATTGCATTTCATCATTGTAAGTAATTTTTTATGCGTTGTTAAATTTATATATATATGAAAAATTTTTTAAAATTCAAATTATTTTTTTGTGAAATGCAATCGATATATTCTAAAAAAAATTTTTTTTCCCCAAAAGTATACAATAATTATACACATCTTTTTAAATAATAGTTTTCTAATTTGTTACATGTATTTGATACATTAGTGTATATTAACATTATAATAACATATATATATATATATATATAACATATATATAATATATATATAATGATTTAGTTATATAAAATTTAAATATTATTTTATTTTTATTTATTAATATAGATATTTCAAATTTGTTAAAAAACTTCTAAAAACGAATGAATAAATACAAAAAGTAATTCCTAAGATTATTATATTAATAATTACATTATTAAATTAATAAAATTGATGTGAATATTTAATATAAATATTTTATAAATTCATAAATACGTAAATTTTTAAACTTATTTAACTTATTTAATAATGAAATAATTTTATAAAGAACATTTAAGCCAATTTTATCAATCTTCTTTCTTGTATTATGTATATTATACAATAATGTATGTCTATAATTATATATAATTATATATAAATATTTGTTATTTATCATATTGAAGTGTTTTGCTGCAACGTTTCATGTATGCATCCATATCAGAAAAATCAAAAAGAGTAGTATGAATTATTTCATATAAAATACTTGGCCATTTATTTTCAAGTAATTGTAACTTTTGTATTGCATCTACAGTAAGATTTATTAAATTCAGTAAATATTTTTTTCCTTTATGTCTACAAATAAGATCTTCCTATATTTAGAAAAAAATAATAATTAAAAAATTCAAATTTGATTAAATTAAAATTTTTTTAATTTTTCCAATATTTCTAAAATAATTTATTACCTGTGTTATACTTCCTTTTCTCCATTGCAATGCTTCTTTAGCAACAACATTTCTAAGAGCTGGATCACTGTTAAGTAAAAATTGTTTGGCAGTAATTTCTCCAGTTTGTTTTTGCACTTTATCTAAATGAAGTCTTTCTAATAATGGTTGTAATAAATATTCGGGCAGTGAACACATCACAATATCAATGAGACCAGCATATTCTTTGTTTGCCAAGTCAATTTCTTCATTTGTAATCTATTAAAAAATAGAAAAAAATTATTAATTTTATAAATATGAATTAATAATTAATGATTTTTAATACTATAATATATTATTTTTATATTACAATACAAATATATAAAAAAAAATTTACTTCTTTTCCATTGATAACTTTCAAACCCCAATGGGCTAAACGAAATATAGCATAAACTTTCCAATTCTTTGATATAATTGGATTTCCAGTTTCTATATGAATACTTGTTAATCCCTGGACTTCAGCTAAAGCATTTAATTGTCCAAGATAACTGATATTCGTTTCTTTAAACATAAAGTGTTCTAAATTTGGAAACCTATTTTTTATTTTATATAACACTTTGGCCACATCATTAAACTGTACATAATTAAATTTAACTATATTAACATCCTCAGCTTTTGAAGAATCCCATAATCGATCGACGAAACGTAATGCACCTTGACCATAAATATTTAAGCAACGTCCAACTATTTCTATTAAATAGTCTCCTCCTACAAATTTTAACATTAATATTTGTACTATAATATAAATATTTTTATTATTATTTTGTACCTTGTTCTCTTTCTTTTGATAAATTTTGTAATGGAGTTGATGGTGTTTCAATTTTTTTTTTACCTCTAGCAATTGCTACTTTATTATTCTTATAACATACTATTTTTTTTGCTTGTGCAGTTCTTTTCTCTTTGTTTTTATTTTTTTCTATATTTATATTTTTAGTAGTAGACGATATGCTATAATCACTTAGCACTGATTTGCAACTATCAATACTATTAGTTTTAGAACTTAAAGAACCATATCCAGAAGAATCGATGCTTGATTTTGATTGATAATCATTTAATCCATGTTGATCATGAATTTTTATATTTTGAGATATTTTTGTTAAATTTTGCTTACTATTTGTTGATAACTTAGAAGAATTAAAGATATCATAATACTTATTGTTTTGCTCATCAACAATGTTTGATGGAAAAACATTCATAGATTCAAATGTTTTATTTGTAATTTTATTAATATTACGAGAAATATAATTGTTAGAGTTTAATGAATTTAATTTTAAATGAGAATTTAAACAACTTTGTATATTTTCAGAACTTTCTAAAATTTCTGAATCACTACTTGTTAGACTTTCAATGTTATTTTTAGTTTTTGTTTCTATTAGGTTTTTTTTTATTTTTTCAAATTTATTATTTATTAAACTATTTATAATAGAATCTAAAATTGGTGGAAGTTTAAATTCTAATTGATATGCTTTAGTTGTATCTTTTAATCTAAATAAATTATCATTAGAATTACTCCTTTTTTTTATATTTATTTTTGTTGCTTCTACATTTTCATTTATTGATGTTAAACTCCCAAAACCTTTCGATTTTATTTTTTCTAAATTTTGCTTTAACATATTGAATTTATCTGATTTTTGAATTTGTACTGCATTAATATTATTGCTTCGATTATTATTTTTATTATGATCATCTGTCAAGGATTTAGAATGAGATCTGAGAAGTTCCCAATTTATTTTAGCGTTCGATATAATTTCTTCTCGTCGAGCATTCATACAAACTTGTGTACTAAGATTTAAAAAAGTAGAATTATTTTGTTCTTTTGCTGTTCTCCATGCCACAGCAGTTCTTCGAATTTGTTCAGTAATTTGCATTGTTGATAAAGATTGTAAATTTGGTAAATATGATACAAGAAAAGAAACATAATCTCCATTTAATGTTATGGGATTTCCATCAATTGTTATTTCTCTAAGCTGTAATGCTTTAGCAAGACTTCCTATATCTTCAATTCTAAAATATTAAATATTGATTTATAAAAATTATGTTATTACGTATAATATTTTTTAACAAAATTTTTAATATGTTATATCTTTTACATATAATTTACAAAATACTTACTTATATATATCATTATTACTTAAATATAATTTTTGTAGTTGTTGTATTTCATCAAAACCTAATAACTTCTTAATTTTATTACGTCTAAGGTTTAATTCTTTTAATGATGTTAAACCTTGAAAATCATTATGTCCTATTATTTTAATATTATTTCCAGCTAAATTTAACACTTTTAAAGATATAAGATTATTTAAATCTGAAATTTGTACAATTTGATTCCCATGAAGATCTAAAACTTCCAATTTAGAAAGATGATTTAATCCTTCAATTCTTTTTATTCTATTTTTTCCAATCAATAATACTCTTAAATTTTCTAATATTTCAAAATTACATATCCTTTCAATTTGATTATCATATAAATCAAGAAATACTAATTTTGTTAATTGTAAAAAATTACAGTTTTCAATCTTTGTAAGAAGATTATGTTGAAGAGACAATAAACGTAAACGTGGTTCTCCAATTATGTTTGGAAAAGAAGTAAGTCCTCTTCTATCAAGACATATTCTGTCAGGATTCTTTTCTTTTTCTGAAGCTGTTCTTGTTGCCATGACAGTTTTTCCTTCGCTTGTCCATTGTAAATTAACTGAATTAGAACCATCAACTTTGTCATATTCTATATTAAATGGAGAATCTGTTGGACTATATATGATATTTATTTATATATATTTATTTATATAAAATGTTATGATTTTTTAGCATTAGAATCACATTATTTCTGAATAAAAATATAATATATGTCTATATATTAATACAATACCTGAATGAATTATAACGGCGCTTAAATAACTTTGATGGTACAAGAGCTCCAGGTAAAATGGGTAAAGCAGGAGCAATTGTCAAAAAATTATTATTTTGTTGATATTTAGTATGAGTTTTTATTGCTTCTCCCTTAATTCCTTTTATATCAAAATCTACTGTTTTTGTCTAAAAATATTAAATTTATTATTATTTCTTTAATTATAATATAAAACATATAAAAAAACATTAAAAACATAAGAAAAATATTAAATAATATTATATAAAAATATCAAATTTTAAATCCATTTATGTAATGAATATATATGTAAATATATACACATATTTTATATTTTATATATTATATTTTTTGTTTATGACTTAAAATGAATAAAATGAAATTGTACAATAATCTAACATTTCATGATAGAATCGAACCTACCCGCGTTATTCTATTATTGCTTACTGGCATTACATAACAGAAAAGAACAGTTAATATATTGTACCACAGATTTATAAACTTAATTTTAATCATTTAAAAAAATATTGATAAGTTCATAATTTATAATATATTATAAATTTTTTTTATTAAATTTTAATAAAACTAAATCTAATATGTATTATTAAATTTCCTTTATTAAATCTTCATTAAATTATAAGATAGTTTAACATTTATTGTTTGTCATTGCGCATTTGATTTACTATGGTTGTCAACATTTGAAAATTCCGCGTTATAACTATTCCGTGTAATAACTGTATTCAACAAAAACAAACAAATAAATTCTATTAATTTATAAGATATTTTCATATATAATTCTATTAATTCTATTAAAAAATATTTTAATGAAATTTAATATATTAAATATTTAAATTTAAAAGTATTTAATGTTAATCAAATTTAAAATCATTATTAATTTGAAAAAATAATTAAATAATTAATAATTAATAATTTGATAAAATAATTTATCAAATTTTTTTATATTAACATTATGTTTTTAGTTTTTAATATTACATTGAATATACATATAAATAAAAAATATTTAATTAAAATTAAACTATAATTTATATTTACTCACTACTAGGAATATTATTAAAAGTACTAGGGAATTTAGTATGATAGAATTTGTTATTTATATGTACATTGATACTTATTTATTATGTCTTTCCTATTACCTATTTTACGATTGCCTAAGGTTACGAGAAATATTATTTCTGTACAATATGCAACACAATCTAAATCTTTTTTAGGTGAATATATATTTTTGTCAAATAATTTATGTATAATTTGAGTGATTTTATTAAAGATTTTATTATAGGTTATATTTTATTTTATATATAGGTTATGTATATATATTTTATTTTATAACTTTTACATTTTTTATTACAAATTTTGTTAACACATTAAAACTAACATATTAATTTTAAATAATTAGAGTATTTTTAATAAATATATTATTTTATTTTTTAGATAAAAAGAAAATAAAAGGAACTCGCCAAAAAATAGAAATACCAGTTGAAGAAGATATTAATAAGTTATTAAATTATGTATGTGGATTAAATATTTATAAAGATGGAGAAGACATAAAGCTAAAGCCAGATTCTGAATATCCTGAATGGTTATGGAATATCAGAATTGAAAAATTGCAATTATCAGATTTAAATCCTGATACAAAACAATATTGGAGATTTGTTCGCAAACAAGCACTGATAAGAAAAAATGAAATGCGTAAACATAAAAAACCTAAAAATTAAAAATTGTATTCCAAATCTCAAATATTTTATTTTATTCTTCTTCTTTATTGCAATTTAATAACAAATAATTTATTTCATTAAAATATTGTTAATGAAAATATATGTAAATAAAATTTTACTTATAAAAAGTAAATGAGTTTTAAATTATTGTTTTTATTTTAAATATATAAAAGTTTTCATTATTAATATTAAAATTTATAACAACATAAATAACGTATTTTTTCGGTTAATTGGTAGAATTTTATAAAATAAAATTTTTTTCATTTACCATTATAAAAATAAAATATTTATATACATACCTTATCATTAGATAAAATTCACTTAAAAATCGTCGTTTTATCATAAAACTAGTTTATTTATATTATTTGATATGAATATAATGTGTATAAAATAAATATATGTTTAAAATTTTCATATTTTCAATATGTAACTTGAATATGAATTATTTTGAATTATATACTATAATTATAAAAGTTTTATTAGTTTCACTTTGACATATTCATTTATAAAAAAAAATTATTATATTTAACAAAATCAAATATCTTATGTCAATTTATAATGATTGATAAATTTTTATTTGATAATGGATTAGATTAGAAAAAAGAATATGAATCGCGATATAATTCATTTTTTATAAACACACACAATTGATTGCAATTGAATATGATTTTGATGATCGATAATATATGATTTTATTGATACTATAAATTAAATAAATCTAGAAGAAATTGTTACTTAATCTATCTATTTCTCTATCGATAAATTTTTAAAAATAATTATTGAAGTTAAAGACAAACAATCGCCTAACTTAACTAGTAACGCATCAGTAACTAGTATCAAGTGTACCAGGAATCTTGATTTTGCAAGTGAAACAGGTAATGTTTTTATCTTTGTTTTATATTCAATTATTTAATATCATATTATTGAAAAACCGTTATATTATAATTAGGATATGATATAATAAGATATGATTGAATAATATGATCGGGTAAAAAAAAATTTTCCATTCAAAATAAATGAAAAAAAATTTTAATATTCTTCAAAACAAAAGCTTAAACAAAAAAATTTTATTTCCTTTTTAATTATCTTTTCAACATTTTATCAATAATTGATTCAGACTAGAATTAATAAATTTTTAAATTCGATTTTTCTAAAAACAAAATTTCAAATAAAAAATATCATTCTTTTTTTTAATTTATTTTAACATTCGATTATATTATTATATCCGACAGTTTTATTTATTATGTAGTTTTTAAATGATATATCGTGAAATATTCTTGATAATTTTTAAATTAATGCACATAATATTAATTATCTATTATAAAACTATCTTATTTAATTTAATTTTATTTTATGTTTTCTTTATATTGTAGAAATAACGGCAATAATTTATCGTTATTCTTGCATAACACTTGTGTCAATAAACTGAAGAAATAAGGGAAAAAATTGATTTCCATTCGTTGTCAAACATTCAGATATCTTAAAATTTTTGCTTTTAGTATATTTTAATGATAAAAAAGATTAGGATATCAGAATTCCTATATAAATTATTAGATACTTATAAACTCGACTTTCTGTTGTATAATTTGTAAAAATTTATTAGATTTAGATTTTTATATACACATATAAACTTTTAGACGGAGAAATTTCATAATTGCAGGATTTTTAATATCTTTTATATTTCAAAGATAAAAGTTTCTCATACATTATATTTTTAAAATTTGTTTGCTTTTAGATGTCGAAGATAGCATTTTTGATCGCTTTCTTGGCATATGCCGCTACAACCATCGCAGCCGATAGTAAGCATTAAATAAACTGATAAAACTAATGATTTTTAATATGTTATCTTTAAACAATGTAATCGATATCGTTAGTTATTTTTATAATCTTAATTTCTCTTCTTTTATTTCTATAATCTTAATTTTTGTATTTGAATTAATATTATATTAATTGAAATAATTTTGTTATAAATTTTATATAATAATGTTTTTTCATTATCTAGTAAAAATCGTTTGCTATTATGGTAGCTGGGCTGCTTATCGCCCTGGACTCGGAAAGTTCGAACCTACCGATATAGATCCGACATTATGCACTCATATGATTTATACTTTTATTGGTATTGCTAATGATGGTAACGTCAGAATATTAGATAGTTGGATGGATCTACCAAGTGGCAAGGACGGTTATGGAAAATTTACTAGACTTCGTCAATTAAGCCCTAACACTAAGGCATTAATAGCGATAGGTGGTTGGAACGAAGGATCTTATAAGTATTCTGAAGTCGTTGCTAATCCTGAAATTCGAGGTCGATTCGTCAAAAACGTGGTTGCCTTTTTGAAAAAATATGATTTTGACGGTTTCGACATAGATTGGGAATATCCGAATCAACGTGGTGGCAAACAAGCTGATAAGGAAAACTTTGTTGCCTTGTTAAAAGAATTAAAACAAGAATTCGATAAACATAATTATATCCTTAGTGCAGCGGTGGCTGCTGCTAAATCTTCAGCTTTGAAATCATATCATATTTCGGAAATAATGAAATATGTTCATTTTATTAATCTTATGACGTACGATTTAAATGGATCGTGGAACAATTTTGCAGCGATTAATGCTCCTCTATACGCTTCCTCTAGCGAATCTGGAGCTCAAGCTGAGCTTAATGTGGTATGTTTCCATTCCCAATTATATTAAAATATTAAAAAATAATACTAAAATATTAAAATTGGTATTAAATATGTTATAGTCTAATTAATTCAATATTAATATGAAACATTTATGTTTTAGAATTCATCTGTTCAATATTGGCTTTCAGAAGGTGCACCAGCTGATAAGCTCATTATTGGTATTCCAGCTTACGGTAGATCTTTCACTTTGGCAAATTCCGCAAACAATAAACCAGGAGATAAAACTATAGGTGCTGGACAAGCTGGACCTTATACACGAGAAAATGGTATGCTTGGTTATAATGAAATTTGTGAATTCATTGGTCAAGGTTGGACTGTAGTACGTGAACCTGAACAACGTGTACCTTATGCTTTTAAAAACAATCAATGGGTTGGATATGATGATACCATGTAAGTATTTAATAAATTAACATTATAATAAAATAGCAATAGGTATTAAAAATGAAAAAAAGGAAATAATATATCCACATTTTTAGATCTGTTGAAGAAAAGGTCAATTATGTTAAATATAATGGTCTCGGTGGTATAATGATGTGGAGCGTCGAAACCGACGATTTTCATGGTACGTGTGGTGAAAAGTATTCACTTTTAAATACAATAAATAGGGTGTTAAAGGGACATAATCCATCTACTGCTACTACGATTAACACTGATTCAACTGTTGCATCCACAACTAGTAGTATATCGAATAACATAACAACTATCACATCTAGTAGTGCGTCGATTAGTACAACTATATCCATTAGTACATCAACTGTACCATCGTCATCTGTACCATCATCACCGAATTCTATATGCACACAGGAGGGCTACGTTCGAGATCCACAAGATTGTTCAATATTTTATTATTGTCGAATTGTAAATAATAAATATATTATAAACAAATTCCAATGCCCTAAAAATCTTGTATTTGATACAAAGATCAATAATTGTAATTACAAATACAATGTCCATGATTGTCCATAAGATTGATATAATTATTGAATAATATATAAATTACGATAAGCTACGTAAATTGTTATGATATATTGTACATATATACATATATAGTACATATTTTCTTATAGTTTACTTACTTTATGAATATTTGAAAAAATTTCTTATCATTATATATTTAATAATGAATAAATATATTTGTAATATTAGTATTTATTTTTTGTATAATTAATTTATATTTATAGTTTGCATAATTTTCACATTTTTTCATATTTAAATATTTATGTAAAAATAAATTATTAATTGAATTCATAAATAATTGTATTAGTTACATTTGAGTTACATTTCGTTAAAAAAATACATATAAGAAAATACTTTATCTATGGAACTTATTCTATACGATTCAATAAAATCACATATAATACGAAAATGATAAAAGAATTATGAAAATGATATGAATAATTTTTACATTTTCATAACAAAAAAATCATTACAAAAATAAAGTTCACTTTATCATATTTGTAATATATTTTTATATAAACTTGTAAATTGAAAAACTTATTTAATCGATCTCTTTATATATCACGCTGATAAGCGGAAGTTATTTAAAGTTTAAATTTGACTAATGTAGTTTGTATCTAAACGTACTGCTTTCGTCCTACTTCCTTTTCACGACGTGCTTTCCAAAATGCAGAAGGTGGGTTTTTTAAATTATAAATTTTATAAATTTTCTTCTTTATAAAAAGTAAATTTATGTTTTTATATTAAATTGTTTGATTTTTTTTCTTTTCAGAAACAAAAAGAACCAATTCAATCTGTGCAAGTCTTCGGACGCAAAGTAAGTGTAAATTGCCAATAAAAGAGGTTATGTTTGCGTATGTTTTTTCAAATATATATTTATTATATACATTTATTATTATAGAAAAGTGCTACTGCGGTTGCTTATTGCAAACGAGGCCGTGGAAATCTTCGAGTAAATGGACGTCCATTGGAATTAGTTGAACCTCGTGTATTACAATACAAATTACAAGAGCCTATTTTGTTACTCGGCAAAGTAAGTATCGGAAAATATATTAATTTTATGTAGTTTAATATGTATTTTGTTATATTATTTTAAACAATGATAAAAAATATTAATTTTTTTTTAAATATTGCACTACCATTTTTTTTTAATGTTGCTCTATGATGTTCTCTTATTCCGAACATGATTATTCATGATTATAAAAATAAAAACACTGAGAAAATTTATATTTATGTATTATTAATTATTAATTCTTTAATTTTAATAATATTTTATTTGTTATATTTTTTATATAGGAAAAATTTTCTGGAGTGGATATCAGAGTAAGAGTAAATGGTGGTGGTCATGTAGCACAAATTTATGCTATTCGACAGGCTATTTCTAAGGCTCTTGTAGCTTATTATCAAAAATGTAAATTATATATTAAAAAATTTAATATTATACATATATATTTTAACTCTAAATATAAATTATTTTCATGAAATATTTATTTTAGATGTTGATGAAGCAAGTAAGAAGGAAGTAAAAGATATTCTTATTCAATATGATCGCACTCTTTTGGTTGCTGATCCAAGACGATGTGAACCAAAAAAATTTGGTGGTCCAGGTGCAAGAGCAAGATATCAGAAATCTTATCGTTAATATCTACAAATTTCACATTATATTTTATTTGTATTATTGAATAAAATATATAAAAAAAAATTGTTGTATTCTCTTGTATATATATTTAAGATATATACAATATTTTCAAACTTTTGTATATTGGAATTTTTTTCAATTATATTTTTCAAATAATTGTAAATACAGATAAAAATTTTTAATTTTAAAAATCTTAATTTTATATTAAAAAAATATAACCTGAGAAAAAATGATTCACGAAATTTTTAAAGTTTAAATTTTTATTTTCAGAAATAAAATTTTTTTACGAAACAATGCGTATTTAACAATAAATAATGTTCATATGAATTACGAACATGAATTTTTAAATTTATAATACATATATGCTGTGCATATGTATATTTTTACATGTAAATTTCTATCTTTAATGAATAGAATTTGATAGTATATAAATATCACAATATATATATGTATATATTCGATATGTCATTTGCGATACATATGTGCGCAAGTAAAGTTAAACGTGAACTCAAGATTGTTAATTTTTAATTTTTCAATTCTTTAAATATTAAAGAGAAAAGAATAATATACTTATAAAAATGAAAACAAGATTTAATTCATATGACATTGCTTGTACTATAAACGAGTTACAAAAGTAAGTGAATTATTGCATAAAGGTTAGGATTGATATTGATGTATTTTTTAAAGATTTTTTAAGATTAAATAATTTTATTTTAATTTTAATATTTAGACTTATTGGTATGCGCGTAAATCAAGTTTATGATATTGACCATCGAACTTACCTTATACGTCTTCAACGAAGTGAAGAAAAATGTGTCCTTTTATTAGAATCTGGCAATAGAATTCATACAACAGTATTTGAATGGCCAAAAAATGTAGCACCTTCAGGATTTTCGATGAAGGTATATTATAGAATTTAAATGATTTATTTAAAAAAATTATATATCATATTATTTTCACAGATGCGAAAACATCTTAAAAATAAACGACTTGAGAGTCTTACTCAAATAGGTGTAGATCGAATGATTGATTTACAATTTGGAAGTGGTGAAGCAGCTTATCACATAATTTTAGAATTATATGATCGTGGAAATATTGTGTTAACAGATTATGAAATGACTATTTTAAATATTTTAAGACCTCACACAGAGGGAGATAAAATTAGGTAAAATAAAAAACAAATTTTAAATATTAAAATTATATTTTATATAAATGTAAAAAGATTAAAAAATATATATTTAATAGATTTGCAGTCAAAGAGAAATATCCTATGGATCGTGCTCATCAAAATATAATGCCACCTATAGAAAATATACAACAACATTTACAAAATGCCAAAATAGGAGAAAATTTAAAAAAAATATTAAATCCACTTCTAGAATTTGGTTCTGCTATAATTGATCATGTCTTATTAAAACATGGATTCACATTGGGTTGTAAAATTGGTAGAGATTTTAATATTGAAGAAGATATGTCAAAATTAATATTAGCATTAGAATATGCAAATGATATGATGAACTTTGCAAGACAAAATGTTTCGAAAGGATATATAATTCAAAAAAAAGAAATAAAACCAACAACAGATGGTCAAAAAGATTTTATATATACTAATATTGAATTTCATCCATTTTTATTTGAACAATATAAAGATCATCCATATAAAGAATTTGCTTCTTTTGATGTTGCAGTAGATGAATATTTTTCTACAATGGAAGGTCAAAAGTTGGATTTGAAAGCTTTACAACAAGAACGTGAAGCTCTCAAAAAATTAGAAAATGTGAAAAAAGATCATGATCAAAGATTAATAACATTAGAAAAAACCCAAGAATTAGACAAACAAAAAGCAGAATTAATTTCCAGAAATCAAACTTTAGTAGATAATGCCATATTAGCTATACAAAGTGCTCTTGCTAATCAAATGGCTTGGCCAGATATAAAGGTATTGTTAAAAGAAGCAGAAAGTAAAGGTGATCCTGTTGCATCTGCAATTAAACAATTAAAATTAGAAACAAATCATATTTCCTTATTATTACATGATCCTTATGAAGACAGTGATGAAGAGTCTGAATTGAAACCTATGTTAATTGATATTGATTTAGCACATACAGCTTTTGGAAATGCTAGGAAATATTATAATCAAAAGAGATCAGCAGCTAAAAAACAACAAAAAACAATTGAATCGCAAGACAAGGCTTTAAAATCAGCAGAAAAGAAAACAAAACAAACGCTAAAAGAAGTACAAACTATTCATAGTATTAATAAATTAAGAAAAATATATTGGTTTGAAAAATTTTATTGGTTTATTAGTTCTGAAAATTATCTTGGTAAATTGTTAAAAAAATATATAATATTCATAATAAAAGCCATTTCTTTTTAATAATATAATATAATCTTGTAGTAATTGGTGGAAGAGATCAACAACAAAATGAATTGATAGTAAAAAGATATCTTAAAACTGGAGATATATATGTTCATGCAGATTTAACTGGTGCAAGTTCTGTTATTATCAAAAATCCTGGTGGAGGTTCTGTGCCTCCAAAAACTTTAGCTGAAGCAGGTACAATGGCTGTTGCCTACAGGTATATAAATATTCATATTTTAATTATAAATATATTATATATTTTTTTATTATAAAAATATTATGATATTATGATATTAGTATTGCATGGGATGCTAAAGTAGTAGCAGGAGCATGGTGGGTAAATAATGATCAAGTTTCTAAAACTGCTCCAACTGGTGAATATCTTACTACTGGATCCTTTATGATTCGTGGAAAGAAGAATTATCTGCCACCATGTCAATTAGTTATGGGATTAGGATTTTTGTTTCGTTTAGAAGAAAGTTCAATTGAAAGGCATAAAGATGAAAGAAAGGTCAGAATTATTGATGATGAAAATGAGCATACAGAATCTTTTATTGAAGAAGATAAAGAAATTGAATTAATAGAAGATTCTGAAGAAGGTGAAATATTATTTTATATAGAAATAAATATAAAGTAAATTATATTAATATTATTAATTCATTATTTTACAATTTTAAATTAAATAGATGAACAACCTGAAAATAAGAATAACTTAAATCCTATTCAGGAAGAATCTAAAAAAGATTTATTTATGGAAGAAAAAAATATTAATCAAGATAGTAATGAAGAAGACAATCCATTTCAATTTCCTGATACACAAATTAAAATTGATATTTCTGGTTCAAAGTAAATTGTATAATTTATATATATAAATTTTTTATTTTTTAAAATTATATTATATCATATATTTTATTTTTATAGAGTAAAGTTACATGTTGATAATAATCAGCCAACTACAATATCACAGGAAGTTGTAGAAGATATTATTTATTTAGGCGATGATAAACCTGTATTAATAAATACCATGTGTAAGAAGAAAGATTTAGAAGTTAAACAAAAGTCATTTAAAAAAGAAAATAAAGAAAAAATTGAAATAGATAGTAAAAAAAATGATCAAGTGATTTTAAAACGAGGACAAAAAGGAAGGTTGAAAAAAATGAAAGAAAAATATAAAGATCAAGATGAAGAAGATAGAAGATTATCTATGCAAGTTCTTCAAGTAAACATCTTTTGTAATTCATAATATTTATAGTTAGAAAAAATTTATTATAATAATATGATAATACTTAGTCAGCAGGTAATGCAAAAGAAGATAAAAAAAAGAATAGAAATAAAGATCCATCTGGACCAAAACAACAAACAAAAAAAAAAAGTATAATGAAATCAGTTCCGCCACAAAATTTTCAAATTGTAGAAAATATTGAAGAAGAAGACACAGGTCCGGGACCTGAAATAGATATGTTAGATCAATTAACAGGAAAACCTGTTACAGAAGATGAATTATTATTTGCTATACCAGTAGTAGCGCCTTATAATACTGTGCTTAATTATAAGTAAGTTAAATTATTTATTTTTATATCATATTATGTTAAAATTTTAATTTATTATTAAATTTTCTACTTTTTCAGATTTAAAGTAAAACTAACTCCAGGAACAGGTAAAAGAGGAAAGGCAGCAAAGACTGCTATGGCAGTATTTATGAAAGATAAAGAAATTACATTAAGAGAAAAAGACTTATTAAAAGCGGTGAAAGAAGAAACAATAGCTAGAAATATTCCAGGAAAAGTTAAGATAAGTGCACCACAAATACAAAAATTAAAAAAATAGATAATTTAAGTATAATTTGTAAACAATGTTAATAAACAAATATATATTTGTATATATATATATATATATATATATATATATATATATATATATACTTGTACAGAAGTTATACATTTATAAAACTTTTTTGATAACATTTCATTTGTTTAAATCTTCAATATCTTATAAATCTAATCAATAAATAATTTATAGAAAATTCTTTATTTTTATATAAATACAGAAAATTAATACTGCCCAATTGTCAGCATTAATATTACAAACTTTTACATATTTTATACAATTTTTTATCATGCAAATGTATCAAAATATATTATTTTTTCTCAGTATAAATTATAAAGATAATGAAATACAATTGCAAATAATATTTTTTTTGCATAATTATATCAATAGTTTTATAAATACAAGTTGTTATAAATACAATAATATACAAAATTCCACTAAATAAGGATTTTCAATGTGTATAAACATTTGAAGTATTAATACTCACGTCATATTTATAATTACGTGCTAAACATGTCTTCTTCAGATGCACTTTCCTGATTTTTTGCTCTTGTATTTTTAGACGTTGCATTTCGAGTATTTATGGGCCGCGATTTAGTACCTTTTGATGTTATCTATTCAAATATATATAATACATATAAATAATATATATAAATAATAAATATGTATTTTTATTAAATTTAAAAAATATATATTTTATATACCTCTGGTTCAGAATCAGATTCACTGTGAATATAATTAATTTTTTTTTTGCTTTTAACTGGACTTTTTTCCTCATTATATTTATTTACAGAACTAGAATTTTTTTTTGCTTTTTTAACTATTTTTATATCATATTCTTCATCAGATTCAATCTCATTTAATGCTAGTTTAATATCTTTTACACCACCACGTTTTTTGTCTATTACAACTCCTACATTGCTATCATCAAGACTTTTCACAGGACTTGTATTTTTTGTTGATTTTATACGAGGACTTTTTCTTTTTTGATTAATTATATTTTTTATTTTTTGTGGTGTAGTTTTTGGAATTTGTTTATGAGAAATATTTTTGATATCAGTTTTAAATTCTAACTTTCCATCTGGTTTATGTGATAATTGTTTTAATCCCTCTATTAATATTTTTTTAAATTTTTCATAATCTGGTATTTGATTAAATTTTATACTTGCTAATAAAGTCATATATTTATGTATAGTATTTGAAATTGTTCCATGAAAACATTTATTTAAAAATTCTGGAATATTATCAAAAGCCTTTTCCTTTTGTTTTTGTACTGCAATTGGATCTGACAGATTTTTCTCCCATAAAAGTGATCCACATAACCAGTGAATCATATTATAACCCAAAATTTCAAAATCTCCACGCATTGTTGGTACTATATACATATATATATTATTAAAATTACACATATTAAATTTTACTGAATGATTATAACTATACTATTAACTATTACCTCCCATATGTGCATCTCTGCTGGTGTATTCAATAGTTCCATTATGGGCTTTCTTTGGATCTAATTTATATTCATCTTTTGTTGTATAATGAGAAGCCAATCCAAAATCTACTAGATAAACTTGATTTTTAGATTTTAAATCTAACAATAAATTTGCTCCTTTTATGTCTGCATGTACATATGTCTTATGGTGGATATATTCTAGAACATTTATCTAAAAATTTTATGATCATACAAATTGTAATAATTCATTTAAAAAATAATTATATATAATATTGTAATACTTTATATTTTTTATTTATGAATTATTGAATTATAAAAATTTATTTTGGATTGCCTCTTACTATTTGTAAAGCTACTTTGTACACTGTATGTTCTGGAAATCTTCGATTATTTGCTTCAAATAATTTCCATAAATCTGTACCATATCGTTCCATTACTATAAATCGATATTTTGTTTTTTTATATTCATGACTACCAGAGCCAATATATCGAGGCATACCAAGTGCTGGAAGTTTCTTTTTGTTTCTCCAATTATCAACTAAAACCAATTACATGGTACTCTTTCTTTTTCTATACTAGTTTCATAATATATGCATATAAAATGTACAGTAAAACTAAAAAGGTAAATCTACATAGATAAAAATTATTTATATTTAAATATTGAAATTTAAATAACTCACTTTCATTTGGTTTGGCATTTCTCATGTAAAAATGCATTTCTACAAATAATGGACCATTTCCATGTGGTTCCTAAAATTTGGAAAATTTATTTATTTCATATAAAATAATAAACATGCAAACAAATGAATATAAATCTATAACAAATACTTACAATTTTAATTACATTAGGATATTCATTTGGAACTTTTCCATTATAAGGTGCAGCTGTAATTATTATTATGATTAAATAAGATATACAGAGAAGATATGTATGAGATAAAGACATAAATGTTACAATAATAAAAATAATACATACCAGAATAAATTTCACCAAAACCACCAATACCGATTGATACGCCAAGAATCCATTGTTTTTTTCCCATATCTGTCAATATTTCACCAGCAGAAATTGGATCTGGCAATTTATATGCATTTGCTCCTTTTTTTTTAGGTGCTCTTTTTACTATTTTGTCAGACATCATAAGGTTATCAAAAATATATTATTATAATGTATATTTCCGAACAAAAAATTAAAAATAATTTTAAAAACTATATAATATAATTTCAATATGACAAATTTATATTTAAATAAATGTTTCATATACTGCACACACTATTTTATCTTTCAACGTTTTCGTGCAGTAATGCAAAGAAGCTATGAATATAAAAAATTTAAAGGCGGGAATTGTAAGTGCTCAGTGCAACCGTTTCAAAGTCATGGAAGTTCCTATGCACTTAAATGTTATAAAAAACATTTTTAATTAGGATGCAAATTATAAATTCAAAATTATTATTTTCTATAACCACAATAATAAATCTATTTTATTAGTTATTAAATATGACTTATTTATATTATATAATGATAATTAGTAAAAAAGAATTATTGTTGGCGGTTCTGATTATTTTAAATTACTTGAAGTATGTAGTATATTTTCTTGTCACATGATCATACATATGTTAACTTTTAAATATGTTCAGATAACCGTTAAGATTTATTTGTGTATATAAGAGAATAATATAAAATATGAAGAAACGATGAGTAAAATTTCACATTTTTTGTGTTGTGGAATTATTTCATGAATCAAGGTTTCAATATTTTAAGTTTCATTACATAAGTTTGTAATTCAGTTGATTAGGTTATTTTTTCAAATGGAAGAAGCGGCGATTAATTCGCCAAATTCACGTCTAAACGATAATGACCAAATTAATGAAACAGATGACGAAAATTCTCGTATAAATTATAATGACTCAGGAAATGAACATGAAATTCTGTATGGGGAGTGTACGCCGCAACAGGTATCAACGAGCAGACAAATCAATAATTCTATTTTTAATACTATATCTAAAATTGTTAATCCCACAGCAAAGGTAAATATATATTATTACGAATAAAAAAAATTTTCAGACCTGAAATTTAATAAATTCGTACTTTTACTTAATATTATATTTAATTTTTAGGTACCAGAAATTCAAGATTTTAAAATTGTGAAACCAATAAGTCGTGGTGCATTTGGCAAAGTTTTTCTTGGACATAAAAAGTCAAATCCTGAAAAAGTATATGCTATTAAAGTAATGAAAAAAAATGAGATGATTAATAAGAATATGGCTTCACAAGTGATCATTGAAAGAAATGCTTTAGCTTTGACACGTAGTCCATATTGTGTACAATTATTTTATTCATTACAATCGGCTAGTAGTGTTTATTTAGTAATGGAGTACATGGTTGGTGGAGATCTTAAAAGCTTGCTTGGTGTATATGGTTACATGGAAGAATCTATGGCAGCTTTTTATACTGCAGAAATATGTCTTGCTTTGGAATATCTTCATTCTCATGGAATTGTACATAGGGATTTAAAACCAGATAATATGCTTTTGTCAAAAGAAGGACATGTCAAGTTGACAGATTTTGGACTTAGTAATATATCTTTGCATAGAGATCTTGAAATATCAGATTTAGTTAATTGTACACCCAGTCTTTGCACTAGAACTCCTGGACAACTTCTTTCTTTGACATCACATTTATCTTTTGGTTCTGGACAAAGATCGACAAGTGAATCTAATCTTAGTGACAAAAGTACACTTGGTGTTAATTTACTTCCTGCTTTACAACAAAATTCAACTAAATTTCAATCTTCACCAAATTCGATAATTTCATCTGCTGCATCAGGAGATTATTCCCGAGTATCTGGTATTACTCCTTTTCAATCTGCAGAAGATCTTCATTTAACGGAACGTTTGGAGCATATTATTGTTGAAAAAAAAGATGAAGATGATGAGAGTAGCTCTGGAAGTTATCATACATGTGAGGCATCTTCGGTTCGCGTTAATAATCAACTTAATCAAAATTTAGAAGAGGAGGACGAATCCACATTAGAAGCAGAACAATCTCAACAACCTCTTCCTCATACTAGTCCATTAAGTACATGTACGAATACATTTACCAGAGGTGCAAAACGAAAGAGAACAACAGGAGGAACAACTGGTTTAACGTGTGAATTAAGTATAATGGATTTGGATGTTGATAAAACACCAAAAAGAAAAAATCGTGGTTGTATATTTTCTAGAAGTCCAATTAATTCCGTTATTTCTGAATCAGTAAAACAAACGAACAATACTACTGATACAGGTATGGTACAAGAAAGTGGATCTAGCGGAAGAGTTGCATTTAGTACACCAGTATCATTTACGAAACAGAGATGCTATAGTGAAGAAGATGCAGAAACATGCGAGGAAGAAACGGTACGTTTGATTAAAACGACAAGATTTCAACTTCCACCAGTTCTTACATCACATTCAGCTCCTGAGATACCTATAGGTGACAATTCTGAGAAACATCGTTCGCCTCAAGTTATATCTCCCATAAAAACACCTGCAACTTCTGGCAATTGTTACACACCTTACAGAACTCCGAAATCGGTAAGAAGAGGCGGTCAAGCTGTTAATCGATCAGATGATCGTATTCTTGGAACACCTGATTATCTTGCACCAGAATTACTTTTAAAACAAGGTCATGGACCTGCAGTGGATTGGTGGGCTTTAGGCGTGTGCCTGTTTGAATTTTGCACAGGTGTTCCACCATTTAACGATGAAACACCACATGCTGTATTTTCTAATATTCTTGCTAAAGATATTCCTTGGCCAGAGGAAGAAGAAGCTCTGTCAACAGTTGCTGTGGAAGCCATAGATGCACTTCTCACTTTAGATCAATATGAGCGTCCTTCTGCACAAGAAGTGCGAGTTATGAAACTTTTTCAGGATTTCCCTTGGAACGAACCGTTGAAAGCGACGCCACCTTTTATACCACAACCCGACGATAATTACGATACATGTTATTTTCAAGGTAATTTTATATTATATAGTATGTTACAAATGAATGTTATGAATTCGATTTTTGTCTCGGTTCTTTTCTTTAGCACGAAACATTATGCAACATTTAAACGTGAGCAGCTGCGAAACATAAAAATCATATTGATGGAAAAATAGATATCAATTTACAGTTTATTTTATGACTGAAGTAACATTATGCAACATTTAAATGCGAACAACTGTAATATATAATCTTCAAAAGAAGATCATTTCAATGCAATAAGAAGATGGATAACATATGGATTGCTTTATGACAGGAATAATATAACATTAAAATTGTATAAAATATTTTTTATATAGTTGTATATGTATAGTATTATAAAATATTTTGTTACAATTTAAAATTTTTGTGTCATCACTTGTTCCTAGATGAACATGTTTTGCTATTTATTTTGCTAATGATAACAGTTCATAAAACAAATTGCATAGGAATAAATTATAGGAATAAAAGTTTTCATTTTTATTTATATATAAATTTTAATGATTCTTAATTTTATATTACATGATATCATATCGGCTTTGATGATGCGAGGATGACAATGGTAAAAAACTGAATAAGACTAATTTGAGTTTTATTTCACATTTTTATAAATCCAAGGCAGGAAATGCGTTACTCTAGTATAAACGCCAGGATATTGACCTTTACCACATCCAATACCCCAACTGACAATACCAACTTGTGTCCAACGACCATCATTAACCATTAAAGGACCACCACTATCACCCTATGAAATAGAGGATACATTGCATTCGAAAATTCAATAAATTAATAATACAATAAATCAGTTTTAATACAAACCGAGCAAGAATCTTTCGCAGCTCGTCCTGCACACAAGAAACTGTCTACAATACCGCCAGGTGCCGCGGCACCGTATTTTAATTTGCATTCACTATTTGTCCAAATAGGTATGGAAACTTCTTGAAGTATTGCTGGTTGTGGTCCACCTTAAAAATTAAAACAATGTTATAATTCTTTTTTTGTTGAAAGAATTTAATTAATACAATTAAATATTAAATTAATCTTTTTTTTTTTTTAAATTTCTTACTTTCTCTCAAGGAACCCCAACCAATGACTGTAGCAATTTTTCCAGGATACAACTGCGAACCACTCGGCAGACAGATGGGTCGTATTTGTTCCGTGAATGAAACAGGTTCATTGAGTGTGAGTAGTGCAATATCGTTATACAGAGTGCGTGCATTAAAACCTCTATGTCTGACTACTCGTTTCACTCGTCGTTCGATATGTCGGATCTCCGTGTTAGTTTTAATATTGTAATCTCCAAGACGGACCGTTAATCTTGCTACGTCCCAGGAATTCATGCTGGAAACATAGGAATAAAATTCATTTATACAAAATTCTCTTTCTTTTTTTATAGAACGTATAATATGCATATAATATATATGATCACAATCATATAATAATATACAAGGATAGCATTTTGTATAAAAAAAAAGAATTATTAAAAAAAAGTGATTGTAGTTTTAATTTTTTATTAACAAATCTAACGATTGTCTTGCAGGAATAGAAGCTATATGAAAATACCAAGCGTACCAAATGATTTTATCATTCTATACGTTTTACGGAGAACTTACTTGGCAACACAATGAGCTGCAGTGAGAATGTGTTTATTGTCGATGAGTGAACCACCACAGAATTGTCGGCCACCGTTGAAGAGTGCCGCGATCCAAGGCCACTCGCCAGGGTCAGCATTCTGACCACCTACGATTCTCTCCTGGTCCTGAATACCGTTCTTTGCACCGCATTGAGACATATCAATGCTCGAAATAATTTCTGAGGGTTTTTCACTGGTCGTTGGTACAATTGGAACATTTGGCCACCAGGCAGGTTTCTTCGTTGGCCAGGTCGTCGCAATATCAGGTTTTTTTGATGTGGAAACTGGTTTTATCGTTGAGAACGTTGGTAATTCTAGATACGGTGGATGAGTGGGTAGCGGTGGTATGGTATGATCAGGTGGATGCGTTGGGATCGGTGGCGGCCAGGAACCTGGGTTCTGTGGCCTTGGTTTTGCGGCCATTTCTTCCTCCCTATTGTCGTTGCTTTCCTAAATTATGAAGCAAATCTCCGTGAAATATCGATATTGTTTCAAAAGGAATGACGGAACAGGAAGAAATAGAGAGAATCGTCAATGAAGATTTCATGGTAAGGAATGGATAGTAGGTGCCGATTAGACACGGTAGTAAAAGTAAAGTCGTAAAAGTCTGTTTGCGAAATTTCTTTGTTCAATAGATACACCCGAAGTATGACTTTCTATGTTAGAACCTTTTCGATTCGCATCACGTATTATTTTTACGAGTTCTTGGTAACTAACTAGGATCTGTAATTTCAGTTGAGAAATTGTTCGAAGGGAACTTGAAAAAATATTTAATTCTCCGATAAAAATATTTACCTGATTATTTTCTATAGTAGAATCGTCGTCTGACTGTGGTGTAACGACCGGAAGTATATTGGAGCAACAGATTCCGAAATTCATCTGTCCATTCCCCTTTATATAGCTGCAGGTGTCGTAAACACCAAGAACCCAGCCATCTAGAGCGCTCAAATCGGGAATTTTGAAATATGGATAACATTCTTTGAAGCTGGTGCAACGACCAATCTCTCCTTTTGATGTCAGGCAAGTGTCGCTGTTGGGGATTCCATTCCACAGTATACCACGACTATCTCTCGTCTCAGTTTGGATATCTGTATTACTGGCGGCTGAATGATAAAATGGTACTTTTTTAATTTAATTATATTTTAATCGACAGATTAATTATATCAGCAGAAATAATTTTTTAAAATAATAATTTCACTCGTCTTTTCCCAAGTCGTTCGTGATCGGTTTATAAACATATTCATCGATGAAAGAATCGTTATAGCGGGAATATAAACACATAGAATCGTGTATATGTACATAAACGATGTCTGACACATTGTCTATTGTTGTAATGAATGCAGATCGTCTTCATTATGTAATGAATTATGTATTTGTATATTCGCAAGAAAATCATGTGATTGAACGAGAGAAGCTTTTTATTTTTTACTACGTCTCATTATTCTTCATACAAAACATGTGGGTATTTTTTTATCAATATTATTTTATTAATATTAGATTAATATTACGTTGATTCAAATCGAATGATTTTTAATAATCAATCAACAATATTCTTATATATTATTCGTTATAAACATAATCTTATTGCGCTCTTTGCGTACAAACAATTACAATTAATTACAGATTAGATGACAGAGAATAATCCAATTTATTTCCGGTAAGATCAAGCCAAATTTCATTATATCATCGAATGTTTTTAAAACACCGATCGACCGAGACCGAGACATCACAATAGAATTCCATCCAGATTCTTGACAGTGGGTTCGCTGACCCACAGGTTACATATAGGTGCACACACAAGACTGGTACGCACGCCTGGAAGACTTCCGTTCGCTGTGTATGGAACACACGCATGATCGATCACATGTGATTCTCGTGTATGATTCTCTTCGATTATTCGCATGTTATCATCGCGAAATGCCATCAAGTGTCGTAATCTCATGTAACGAACTCGAACGAGTTCTTCATCTCCAGATTCTTCAGGTGATTAATACTCGATCATCAATGAGACGTATAATAATATAGCGACAGGCTAATCGATGTTATTCATCTACTCTATTCCTTATAAGCATCTAATTATATATTAAAATAGTCATTATATTTCAATTGTGGAGTTCCATTGTACATCGATCAACCTTGGAAAAAAAGACGAATCTATCAGTTATATGAAATCAAATAGTTATTTCTCTAAAATTCCTATTTATCTATTTTATTTTATTTAATTATTAATGAATCATAATTGAACTAGATCCAAGAAATCATCCACTTACCATCAATGATTACCGCGTTGTCATCATCCTCTCCCCGATGGACCTCTTCTAACGATGACTGGAAGTCGAACGATTTACTTTTTGGATCAGCGTAAATAGTGCCAGTGATCGTCAAAATCGCGATGACAGTCTGTACAATGAGCAGCAATAGTTTCGTTTCTGACGACGCTCGATGGAATCGGTCCATTTCCACAGAGAAACGGAAAACCACTCGATCGAGAGAAAAAACGCGCAACGAGGAGAGGATCACGGATGTTTGGGACCCTATGTTACCGGTAGGGATCGTGGAACCGGCACTAAGCTTGCTAAGCTGCTGAATAGCCAGTGCTCGTGCTTATAACGGGCTCGTCCTCCCCTCTCGTGGTCGGTGCTGTTCTTTGCCCCCCGGTAGGTTCTGATACACAAGTTACGGGATACCATCGAGTTCTTTTCTCATTTTCTTTTAGAGGACGTGCAAACACCTTAAGGCATCTGCGTGGTACCCATTGCAAGAAAAAAGGGTAGACGGATCCCGCGTGTACAGAATCAAAACTGATGGTATGCTAATTTTCGGCAGATTGAAAGATCCGATCGGCACGATTTATTCCGGTTTAGTCACGCGATGTTGATCTCGTGATGTTAAACGTTTCACTACTACTTCAGGTGTTTATTTTTTTCGTTTCTTCGCGATATTGTGAATTATACGAATCATTTTAGAACTGGCACTTCCTCTTTTTTTTTTTTTTAATTAAATTTTACTTTATTTCATATTTTACGTTTCTAATATTACGTTTTTTCTCGCAAAATTATATTTTATATCTTCTCTTATTACTTTATTATTTATTTCGTATCGTGCGATTAGTTGTTTATAATATTATACAAAATTAATATTATCTCAATTTATTGTAATTTTTACGTTTAAGATTTAAATACCTATTCGCAGTTAGTCAAATACAATGTATAAAGAATATTTTTCATATTGTATCGAATCGATCACATTGGTCATTCAACCAACATTGAATTCGAAATACCTGTCAGTCATCCATGATGAGCTCATTTCATAAGACGCCACATCAAATATCCATTTCTTTCTTTTCGTATCAATGAATCTTTTGATAGTTCGATTTATTGATACGGTTCAATGACCATATCTAATTTCGATAGCCGGTTATGTTACAGCTATGGATCAGGAATATATAATCGAATTTGACGATTCATTCGAAATCACGAAGAGACAATTTCAATTGAAATTCGCTGATTATGTAACATGGTGTGACAGAATCGGCTCAACCTTGATTTATGTCGTCGCCAATCTCAACGCCGATCGTGACTGTCGAGTTCATAGGCATTTGCATAGAGAGTAAGATCCTCGTGCTGGCCTTGGAGAGGCCGAGGAGAAGACTGCACGTAAGGGACGGCCGTGAACTTGCCAATCTGTGCACCATCGCGAATGCCAACGTAGCGTGCATTTCCCTCTGACCACAATGAATGGAATTTCTTTAAACCTGTTGTATATCGCGTGCTTCGTATCGACCTGATAATTTTCTATTCATTCCTTTTTTTTTTTTAATGCCACTTGCTCGTAAGTACAAATTCGTTTTTGTCGAAATTTAGGAAATTTATTAATTTTGCGCCTGAAATTTTATAACGAAATATTTTTCAAAGTGTTTAAAGAAAAATTTTACTCAATGAAATCATCTTGAACATCTGCTGTTTTACATTCATGAAATTTGCATATTTCAGATTGATCACTTGATTCAAAGTATCGAGAAGTGTATGTGAAGTTAAAGAAAACAAGTTTATACTAAAGATAAGTAATTTACGGTGAGATTACATATCAATGCTTTAATATGCAAGCAGCTTATTAAATATTTAAAATTTCTTAATCATTATTCCCTCCCTTTAATATTAATCGTTCATATTTTCAGGTTTCATGGTTTTCCTCAATTGCGAGAAATTATTATCATGCGATATCAAGTCTTATTATATCAAGTTATATATTCTCTATTGCATATTTAAGTTTCAATTGCACTCGAGCGAATTTAAAATTTTATTTTATTAAGCGTGCAGAAAATATTATAAATGATAATTCAATATATACATCGTGACAAATTATATAATAAAATAACTAATGATTGGACGATTTATATTTAATAATGAGAAACTTTGTTTTAATTCGTCGAGGGATATATTAATATTTCTTATTTTATTAATTACGTCCAAGTCTTGCGTGAATAGTTTTTTTTCACGAAAATGTGCAGTATCAGGGTGGCAATTTAAGTTAAAAAGAATGATAGAAAACAGACCTTGAGATGGATGTAAATTTCACATTCTGTGGTTCATTGAACTGCCCTTCAAATGGACAAGGGGAGTAAAACAAGGTAAGTTTTACTTTTTTTCTCTGACCCTTCTCATTCTTTCTTCAGACGTTAGCCATTAATAATTTGCGTCATCGTTTACCGTAGCTAATTTGCGATTCTTTTTTAATTTTTAGTTATTTATTATATGAGCAAAATATATTAAAACTATAATTGCCATATAATTTTTTCAAAAATTTCTGAATATATATACGATATTTTCTAAAATGTCATGTATCTTTGAATGGAATATAAATTGTTCAAATCAATGGATTCCTCTTAAGATTTTAAGTTTTATTTTCCTGTTTTTTTTTTTTAAACAGATAATATTTTCCAAAATCTCACGATATTTAAATTAATTAACAATTAATTGATCGAAAGAAGAAAGAGTTAAGCTATTGTTATTTTAGATATTTTAAATTTCTCAAAATACCGAAGAATTATTTATATGGTTAAAGGAATTAGGACACAATCATTGATCTTTCTGTTTTATAAAAAAAAAAAAAAACACATTTATTGTTAATGGTTATGTTTGAAGAGAATTTTTATAATTCATTTTTAATGACTCACATTTAATTGCAAACTGTTGTACTCCTAATGAAAAAAGGAAAAAATAGTCCGTTGTTATTTTATACACGATTACACGAAAATCATTTCGAGCAACGATTAGATCTATTTATTATTCAACTTATATATAGGATTAGAGAAACTTGTTGTAGTGCCAAGTATTCATTTTCCTTTCAAAATCTAATTTGAATATTTAAAAGATTTATTTTTTTCTTTTAAAGATTGATTTATACCAAGTATTAAGATACAGTTATATCAAGATTTCCACCTGATATTCTGTGAGAGAAGGCCAACGATCTCTTTTGATGATCAACATTTGATCCATCAATTGATAAACGAATCTGTAAATTGTATTCGACTCTTATGATGCATAAAATTTGGTTCAAGATCTTATACTGAGGCTACCATTGGATGTTTTTTCCCTTTGAATGTGAAAACCGGTTGCGTGAGAGCTGCTTTTTATTGTATAGCTATAATGTATTAAGACATGCCATTAAGTCATTCTTTTTTTGATTTCTGAATCTTAGGAGAATCAAGAAAGATGCTGTGATAAGAATATTTTCAAACAAATCGTATAATATTCTCAGCGTGAAATTAATGGATGAAATTCAAACGTCTTTTGATAATGATTTTTATTAACAATTTATGGAAATTTTACTGACGATTAGATATTATTATAATATTGAAAAAAAGAAGAAATATTATCATATTTAAAACAACTACGTATGTAATCTCGTATAATTATTGTATGAAATAATTATTATTCTGTATTGATATATTATTGGCTGTAAAAAATCTTTAATAGACATCGATTGAAGAACCAATAATTGACGTCAGGGCCAGTGTCCCGCCACAAGGTCGTATATTCTCTCATGGTCGCCACAGTGTCTACATATGCTATTGGTGATGGATGCATATATTAGAGTTCCAGTAGAAGGTAGCAAATTTATGAATCGTATATAAACTTATGTAAATTTTACAAAATATATGGGATGCTTGTTACTATTTAAAGTGACAGAATTAGAATGTCAGAATTTTATCAGATAAAAATATGTTGATCGACGTTTATAAGTAAGTTTTTTTTTTTTTTCAAAACAACATATAGATAGTTTAAAAATTTACTGTATGATACATAAACAGAGTTCCATCTTTGTAAATGGATGATAATAAAAATAACTATAAATTAAAATTCCAATATCAAAGAAACGTTCAAACAATTTAGAAAGTTTACTGTGTAACATAATAATGATTTCGAAATGATCTCCAAATGATCTCCAAGTGATTTTAATAGCTTCAAATGATCATAAGAGTAATTTAAGCTAGGTCAGATCGTCTTATATATAATAGAGGTTAAATAAATCTCGAATAAACAATTTATTGATAAATGAATTTGAATGAAAGGAGCAATAAAAACTCGCAATTTATAAAACGTACTAATATAATATTTATTGTTTGCAATAAACAGCGTAATATAATATCACCTCTGGCACAATCTCACGATGGCAAGACAACGCGAAAACGGTATTATATTTCGATATTCTCGCATCATTTTTATCTGATTCCGCAACTTGTCCGGCTTCAAGATCCTCTAACAAAACAGTACGCGCGCATCAGCCCGAAATCGGCCGGTTTCAACATTCCTCCTCTTACACGGGTACATTTCTAACAAAATAAGGCGAAGCCTGTCGATTCGTTTCGCATCGCCGTTTATGTCGCTTTAAGTACGATATCGAGACGGCTGGGAAACGATCACGAGAAGACCACATACTCGCTTCATGTTGTTGCTATGCGATATGTTTCTAAATAACGCGTTAACACGAGGAAAGGGAGAAGAAAAGAAAGGAAAAAAAAAAAAAAAAAAAAAAAGAAAGAAGATACAAAAAAATGATCGATTTCAACGATCAATCTTCTACTCTACTCTAATGTTTATTCACCGGTCTTCTAATCGCGATTGAGATCTCCTCGTGACTGTAACACGGCTGCCTTTCATAATATATCATTAATCAATAATATTAATAAACGTAAAGGATTATAAGGGATGATACGATAGCAAATAAAAATCGTTCATCGGCAAAATCGTTCTCTAATGCACACATGATGAATCTCTTGCGAGATCTACATCTGTAAATAACGAAGAAAATATAGTTAGGCGATCGAAAAGGGTTTAGAGTGGATAGTTATTATGATGTAAGATTGTTTGATGAAGTTGGAAGTTGGGCTAAGGGGAAAATATCGATTACGAATAAAAAAAAAAAAAAAAAAAAAATAAAAATGTCATGGAGTAACACTAACAAATTTTCGGACCATCGTTGGACACGACTCTCTTTTTTTCAAGCATACTGATTATTTCTTGCATTCATTCTTATACTATCGTTCTGCCTTTTTCTCTCCTTCCTCCCTTTTACCCTCTGTTTACGATTTTTTTTTTTTTTATTCTCATTCTCGCACCATGAATATACACGCATTCCTTGTATAAAAAATAATAATTATTATAATAATATACGTATTACGTAGCTCTAGTCAATAGAATCAAATAATATTAATAATATCAAACTATATGCTGTCTTGCAGATAGATGTAACAAAATATAGTACTCGTATAATAATATGCATTTTACAAGCGTATTTTGATCCTTGCTTTGATATTGGTGTTGTGATACATGTATAGGACGTGTATATGTTTATTTAATTATCCATTCTTCTTCTTCTTCTTTTTTTTTTTTTGCCTTTTCACATAAGAACAAAAATGAAGACAACAGTGATGTGTCATGATCGCGATGCATTCTAGTCCAACCTAAATGCGAACTAATTACTAATTTTTAATAAGATGAGCGTATGTGCGTAAATGTGTGTACGTGTATGTATACGTGTGCACGAAATGTGCAATTTTACAATAAAAATCACGCGACGTGTGTGATGACGAGATGGTTCGTTTTTATATATCAGTGGCACGTTAATGTTGTCTCATCTTAAAGAGAGAAAAAAAAAATGATAAATACAACCAAAGATTATTGACAATTTTTAATATATCTTGCCGCTCGTTTCAGATTCTACGACGTTGCAGAGAATCATTGGTTATGATCATTGTATATTCTGTTTTTGCCATAATCAAGATAAACTTGGGTTTCACGGGGCTTACTATGTTAAAATAAAAACCCTTCGAGAACTTATAATATAATTTTTAATTATGTGAATTTATATATATTCTCTAAAAATCATTTTAATAAAATATATTCTTTAAAGTTCTTATTTCATTTATGTATTTTTTTCAGGGAATTTCACGCTATGGAAATATCTGTTCTCAAAGAGTTGTCTAACGTTCAAGGAAATAATGTTCTTAAGATACCGATACAACGTATTTGTCTATCTTAAATATTGCAATATTTGTTGCAATGATGTCCGCTACGGCGGATGAACGTATATTTTCTCTTCTATTTAAATCTCGACGAAAAAATAGAAAAAAGTACGTACGTATTTCAAATGAGTAATACTTGTTCTTTGTATATCAAACGATCCTGGGATACTCAAGAGGATTCTGAAATAATTGCAAAATATTTAAGGGATATTAAATCGATACTATTCAATAGATTTTCGATTAATTTCCGTATATAAATAATGATAATAATAATAATAATAATAATAATAATAATAATAATAATAATAATAATAATAATAATAATGATATAAAAATCAACAGTTGATGCAAAAAAGGAGAAACGTTTAAACGTTCCTTCGATTTGGAAATTAATATTTGGAAATGTGAAATAAGAATCTTTGAATGTTCAAACGTGGTGAATGAAACTGTTGAGTCCGCTCGAGAATCTTAATCAAGAATTAACAGAACTTACATATAGCTGAACGTGTATGAGCGCAATATTATAAAGAGATAAAAATGCTCGATGGCACCCGTCTATCTTGGAATGGCGACGTTCAAAGTTATACTCCTATCTCTACGTACAAGTCTTGGTATAAAATAAGCTTGCTCCGTGCACGTCGATTGGTCGAAACACCGACCATCGGTTTTTCTAAACGTATAAACAAGTATTTAAACTCTAAAACCGACGATACAATAAAATAGAGTGACATTTTTTTTTATCATATACATCTATACGTCATACGTATGTAATATATATATATAACAATATATATATATAAATCTAATAACTTAATATTTAACGGGGATAGGGGCGGGAATTTCTTAAATCAATTTTGATTGATTTACATGTAGCCATCGTGTTTCAATTACGATGCCAACGGTACTCTATAAGCTAACAACCATCGATATAAATTGTTCACAAATGAAAACAAACAAAAAAAAAAAATTATAATATAAAAAACGAGTCGCCTTGCCTTGATTAGAAATATATTTCTTCGCGATTTTATGCTTCGTATTAAAAATGTTTACGCGTATACAGATTGTTCAATCGCTACATTTCGTGCATACGAGGTATGTTTTATTTTTTTTCTTCTTTGAATTACAAAATTCTTCGATCGAAGAGTAATTGATATACTAACAAGTATTTTCACGAAAAAAATTTCAAGCATACAAAAGAAATATAAAGTTTTGTATATCTATTCGAAATCAATTGTATTCGAATCGATCAAACATCACCCTGTATCCACGAAATTCTCTACATCGTTGAAACTATCTGTATATCGATCTAACAGACACGATCATTCAAAACGTTACACAAGACGATCACTATCAACTAACGATTGTTTTTCTTTCCCTTTTTTTGACTTCTTGTCTATTGTACGATACGAAGAACAGTTGTGAATTTCCTTCTCGTGTTTCCTTCGTGTTTAAGTTCGGCTTACACATAATCCAAACTCGTGGATAACTCGTCGGACATCTTCTCTTCTTTTCTTCTTTTCTTTCTTCTAGTAAGTTTTCTTTTCTTAAAGTTAAGCACTGGTGGGGTAAAGTGGCAATTAATTATTCATCATTCACCGAAATCCTCTTCTCTTTATCTTCCACTTTTCTTCTTCTTCTCGCACTTGCACTCGACGCGATTTCTTCAAACGCAGGTCCCTGAAGAGCATTTTCTGGTCGAACTGTCCAATAATTCTTGTTACATTGCACCGTGTCGACGATTTCTCGCGATCATCGACAGTTGCCTTTCTCCCTCTCTCAGACTTATTTACACGAAACGGCGAGAGCCACGTACGATGTAATTACATTCTTCCTCTTCTTTGCGCTTTCGATGAGGCGAAAGGTTCACGTGTTCCCGCTCTCGTGAACGTGTGCGTGGCCATGCGCGGAATTGAGGGGCGAGTGAGCAATGTGCGCCGACGCTGAGGGTAATTCGATCAGGGTGACGTCGTATCCCGCGGTGGCAGGTGGATCATTCGGATCACCAGGATCACCAGGTGATCCAGGATTGGCCGGATTGCGCTCGTTGCTCGGATCTGGATTCGGCACTCGGGAATGAGTTACCTCCAGCAGGAACAGGTCCTCGTCCACGTAATATCGGATCATATCGTCGTCAATTTTCGCTGTAATTCTGTAACATGAGGAGAAAAAATGATGATTGAAGAGGGGAGAGCCAGCGGAGAAAAACTAGGTTAAAACCCTGCTTAAAATCGAATATATTGGAAACGAACGAACAGTGAAAAAAGAGAAATCGAAAGGCTCGATAAAGATTGATCTTAATAGCGAAACGTTTCGAACGATACAATGATGACACAATGAGAGATCATACGTATGGGTTTCTTTGTGTTTCTTTGTATTAAGGGGAGAAGAGTGAAAACGAGGAAAGAAGTCTATCGCATTCTGCCTCTATATTATAGGCTTTCGTGTTACGATTGATCGATATATTTTAAGCAGAGTACGAGAATCTATTTGGTCCTCGCGTTCGTGGTACGACAGACCTTGATGTTTTTATGTTTTTATCGATAAAGAAAATTAATATCATCGATTAATTTGCATCGAAATGATTCCAAATATCTCGCATCAACGCAACGGTTCCAAAGAACGTCGAAGAACAAAATGGCAAACAAACGTGATTCCATTCCGCGCGAAGAGGAAAGAACAAATAATCTTCCCATTCCCGAATGAAGAGTGAAGAGAAACGAGAGTGAAATGAGAGTGAGTATGCGTGATGAGGTTTGAGAGATATACGTGACATGCTGGTTGATCTGGGTAAGAAGTATCGTGTAAGAAAGCGAGCAAACGAATATGCGTGAGCAGTTGTGACAGAAGAAAAATAAAGGACACGGGGAGAGAGATTAGTGGATTAGTCGAGTGTAAAGTCGAAGGAAGCTCGCGTCGGATGTTGTCGAATCGGTGTGTGGCCAACGACAAGGATTCTGCAGGGTGATATGCGAACAACAAAAAAAAAAAAAAGGAAAAAAAAAATAATGAGACGACGAGAGAGATCAGCAGTAGCAATCAGAAAAAGAAGCAATTGGAGGAAGAGACACAGAGAGAGAGAGAGAGAGAGAGATGTGGGCAAAGACGTAGAAAATAATCTATCGATTGGTATGTAGTCGAGGTGCAGCAAGGTGGTGTGAGGTTTTGGAAGTAAGGATAGACTAGCAAACCAGGCAAACGGAGAGAGTCAGGCAATGTCACCGTTATGGCATGCACTACTGTGTGGGCGGTGCATGCAAGTAAAGATGACACTCTACTAAACTTACCCCTTTGTGTTTTTGCGATAGAGGTTATTAATACTCGAGGATGCAATTTTGTACTTTGACTCAATCTGTAAAATAGAAAAAAGTAGAACATTAGAATTTTGACAGTGGTTGCGGACCATCGGTCTGGGCACTCGTGCTCGATAACCGAAGAGCTTTTTTTTTTTTTTTTTTTTTTTTCTTTCAACTATCTCTTTTCTATCTTTCGTAACGACGTGACGCGGCGCTTATTGAAAAGACAGATATCGAGAGTAGAATAAGATTGAAAACATTGATGGATAAAAAAAAAAAAAAGGAAAAGACACTTGAGTAGATATAACTTGGAAAAAAAAAAAAAAGAAAATGAAGACTATATATATATAGAGAGAGAGAGAGAGAGAAAGAGAGAAAAAAAGATCTCTCGTTGTCTGTGAAAATCATTCGTTGAACGGAATCAATTTCAATGGAAATTGGTTAGCACGATCGATCTGCATGGAGAAATGGAAATCGTTTCTGCGGAAGCGACAAATTTATAAATTACGGAGAGAAAGGAGGTAACAGAGAAAGAGACAGAGAAAGAGAGAAAGAAAGAGAGAGAGAGATGGTTTTCTTTTCCACTTTTTTCTTCTGCCACATCTGATCGTTATTGAAACAATACGACCTCGCATTACGTGTCAATAATGTCCAATGTTAAAAAGTAAGAAAAAAAAAAAAAAAAAAAAAGAAATAAAATATCGGCACCTCTAACGTTGAAACCATCGATCGTTTCTCGCGATCACAGGGGTTAATGATCCGTGCGCGTGTGATTCATCGCGCTCCGATCCATATTAATTATTGTGAGGATTTTGGAGGAGTGATGCATGCGCGTTAATATTATTATCAGCGTAATGAAACGGTGCAATAGGATATTAATAAAATGGTGTAGTATGCCTTCACTTCATGCACAGCTAATATTTATATCTATATATATATATATATGTATGTATGTATATGCGTGTGTGTGTTTCTCGTGTATATTTTGCGTTATCCTCGCGCATCACTCATTATTCATAGCAGGGATATGTCGAATCGAATACGATCTCGTGAAAATGTAATTAATTGGCCATGTCAAGATATCGCCAGGTTAAACGTCGAAACGTTCCGTATGTCACTTTCTAGTCGTTAGATTTGTTACCGTACTGGTTTCGAAATATTCTATCATATTTGTCAGTAGAGATAGAGATAGACCTTGAATCAAACTGATATCGCCGCTCTCGAACGCACCTGGGCTCAACGTGGCTGACAACTTATGCAACAACGTTCCAACTGTCATTTCTGCGAGCATTCCGCGGGATTCGCGTAATTTCCTCCATTTTCCTCCCCTTTAGAAACCCGATCCGAGAAGTGTCGAAGCTTCGACGTCGATTACGTCGACTTGCAACTTTTTCGATCGTGTCTACCGCGTTTATCTATAAATTTCTACTTCTTATCCGTTCCACCGCGCGTTTACGACAAGTGCTATAAATATCCTGCGGCGAAACAAGTGATAAAATGAAATAAAATATGATCCCGATCTCGAGATTTCATTTTCAAGGAACTTCTCTTCCAAAGAGAAATCCTCATGGAAACAACTTTCAACTCCGATGCATATTCTCTCGCAACGAGAGACGCATCTATTCGCTACGACTTTTGATAAATTCCGAATAGTACGATTAATCAAACACGATCCTCGATGTAAATTTCTAAACATTTTTAAACAAGCGGCAATGAGTGATCTGACCGCGTGCAATTTATCTAATTGCGAGTGTCGGTGTGTTGGATGTGCAATGTTCGATAATAAAAATCCTTGACATTTCTTACAGCGTTCAACAATCCTTGAACGGTCGGCGGTGTAACGTGCAGCGGTGTGTACACGTCCTCGGACTCCTGGCGAACGTACAGCATCACTCGTTCCTCGGCGTCGGTTGGACGTAGATGAGGCGGTTGCTGTTGCAGATGCAGCCGGTTTCCGACCCCGGACACCACAGTTCCGGCGAGACCTTGCTGCACTCCCTGCAGCACCGAGCCTTGCAGCTCCTGCACCTGCATCAGCAAGGAGTCCTTCTTGTCGTGTAGGCTAGTCAGATTGTCGGGCGGAAAGTGGTTGTGGAACTTGAGGGCCGGCAAGCTGGGTCTGCCGCAGGCAGGATAAGGGCTGCTGCCCCCCGCCTTCAATCCTCCGCCCTCGCCATTACTCAGGGACGATGTGTCTGTATCGCCACCGCCCCCGCCGCCACCTCCGTAGAAGCCCGACAACTCCATCGTCGAAAACTGTCGTGGAACACAGAATTATACATTTTTCCATTTCTATTTTAGCGAAAACGAGCTACTTCTCATGGTACATCGGCTACAACTTTCATCACATATATTAAATTACGTTGCACCCAATGTTTCTAAAAGCGAGAAATTCGAATTTTCTAGTTTAGATATTGAGGAGATATACGAGTTTGTATAAATTTTTACTCTTTCATTTAGTGTTCAGAGAATTTTGTATTTGCTGTCAGAGTATATATATATATTTTTTTTTTCAGATGCTGAATAATTGGCTAGCTATTTCACTCGGATACCGCCCGGAAGTTGCTACGGTTCTTTTTTGTTATGGCGATGTAAGAGTTGCGGAGTTAGTGGAGAATTTTGGCGATGTTGAGAGCAGAGGATTGTGGTGGGTACTACTACTTAGTTTCGTTTTCTTTTGCAAATTGCAAACTATGTGCAAAATTGTGCTGATTTTCGAACGGCTAACACATTCACGGTTTTCGCGTTCGATAATTCAATGTGATTTTGATAGTGTAGGTGTCCGTGAAAGTGTTAGTGTTCAATTAGTAAGAGTAATTTTTTTTTTTTACTGAAGAAAATGAAACAGTATTTCCAAGCTAGATACAACATTCTCTTGACTACAATCTTCTCTTTATGTTTCAAGAAAAGCATCGTCATGCTCGCGTCTATGTAAAGTGAAAAAAATAAGATAAAATAAAACGTATAGTTATAAACACTTTTTTAAAACACTTTCATCCAATCAGAATCTTGACAAGTACCTTGTCTATAGTGTGTTCCGCCGGTGGAGAGAAGAGGACCGGGGGTTTATGAAGATCGACCATGGAGTAAAATTCGCTGCGTTCCGTGACGGAATGATAGAGCTCGTCGAGCTTTTTTCTACCGGTCGCCGTCATCTTTCTCTTTGCCGCTCTCCTCTCCTCGTCACGAGTCTTCCTTTCAGCTCCCTGTGCGTAAATAACACCAAGATGATTCATGAGATTGGCTGGTTGGTATACATATATATATATATTTTTTATTCGAATCATTCGTTAAACGATGTAACGATGTAACGAGAAAGAAATCGAGACACAGAGGAGTAGCTACCTTGTCGCAAAACACTTTAATCTGGCAATAGCCGCGATGCGAGGGTGGTGTGTACGTGTGAGTATGTGGCGGTGGGTCTTCGTACGTGTCCACCTGGATATGCAGAGGCAATCCTTTCACGCCTTTTTGACTGGAGAAGTCGGTGCTTAGACATTGCACAGCCACGTTGATCTGTAATACATAAGAGTGTACGTAGAAAATCATTGGGATAAAATACAGAGACTTTTTCGACTTTACGGCTCTAAACCGAATGAATAAGCACAGTTCCATTTAAGTCCCTCAGATTGTTAAATGCAAATGGAATCTCTTTAATGAACGATGAAGGACTCTTATACCTTCGCCGAGGATTCGAGTGGGTTCCAATAAACGGCAATCGCATTGTGTGCAACTTCTTCTATGCAGCCCACCAGTCCCACGCTGTTCTTCGTGTCTGTAATGATATAAATTGTTGTTAGAGTTGCAAATCATTCTATGGTGCGTTGAAAGAGCACGTTCTTTTATTTTCTATTCTAATTTTATTTTGAATAGTCAACCATACGATTCTGTTACTTGATCTTACCAAATTTATTAAGATCGTCCTTTATCAAGCGGCTTGCGCGAAAAAAAAAATGATTAAAATGTAAATATATAATAAACATATAATTCATGTTATGAAATTAATATTAATTTTATCAATACGATTATTAAAAGATAATTGGAATTTTGATTTGAATCGATTTGTTTAAGGTCGATTTAATGGTGGCAGAACTTGCGGATTCTACACGCTTTACTTACCAGCATCGAGAATACGTTGCTTGACAGAATGTTGCCTTCCGTGCCAGAACTGCCACGCCTTAATCTCGTCTTCTGGGCTCTTCTCTTCTCGGAACATCAACATTACTACGCTCTGTGCGACAAAACATCAAGAAACACATAAGTACTTTATTAAGCGTGATACTATAAGGACAGATGAATGGTTTCCGCTCTGACGCGTTTACTTTTATATTTTTTTCATCTTTTTTCAGCGACAAGCAACCTTTTTCGTTACCAACTCTTGCAATTCCTGTTTTATCGTTTTATCGTTTAAATTTAAGGATGCGCATATCTTTTTACAACTATTATCACCAACTGTTTTTCTTTCGGTTAAATTTAACGTATAATTGTAACTATTATCTTGTTCTGCAATTTCTTTCGAAAAACTACTAATATGAGGCGAAACCACTCATCTATTTACAATTAGCTTGATTGATATCTGTAGATCTAAATAGCCACAGATATGTAATAATAATCAACTCGCGTTTAACACAGAAAGTGATGATTACGAACATTTGATAGGATATAGAATCACCGATTGAACACAAAAGTGACTATAATTTGATGCTTCGAACGCAAATATGTGTTTAACTTGAAACAACAATCTTTCCTATCCTTGAGCTTATTTTTTTAATTCTTAGAAATTACAATTAAGATATCGGATATTTAAAAGGGTACGTAATAAAAAATTAATAGTGTGCCCAGAGAAATATGTGAAAAAGTCGAATCGAGAGGTTAAATCTTTCTCGGTGTATCGTGTCGCTATGCAGAAGTGAGTTGGAGCGTACGCACAATTACATGGATCATAAATTACACGGTAGCGTATAATTATGTAACGTAGATTATAGATAGATTATAGATTCCAACATCGACAGGCTACAATGAATGGTCTATCCGGTGCGTATCCACGAAATTTTTCAAATTTTACGCATAATGACGAGCACCACGCTATTCTCAGTAAATATCATTTATCCACAATGATTCTTGGAGGGACGAAACAATGCTCAGTCGGTAACGGAACACCGTCGCGGAATCTGCTGACACATCGGTCGCGCGAAACGCGAAATTCGCGTGAGCGTGACATAGGACACGCTCGAGCGAGCAGCCGTGCACATACACATGCATATAAATCACGCTGCACCATATAATCCAGTAGCATAAATTGCACCATTCGACACTACTAATTCCCAATAAACGGTCGTGTATCCTTAGATAACCGCGTTTTCAACATTTTTTCATTGGCAATACGTCTAGTTGGGTGATCGTGATTCATTGGTAAAAATATCTGAAACGGTGAAGTGTAATTACATTGATTAATTGAGAAAGACAACTTCCCCGCCATTTTTCTATTGCTTTCTTTCGCGCCTGATATCGAACGATTAATCGAACATTTAATCGAACGATTAATCGAACGATTCTAACGTTCGATTAATATGGCGGGTTTCGATAGTTTGTAGCAAGTCGCGTTACGTCGCGTTGCATCGTGTCGCATCGTATAATTACGGAATATAAAGTTTTTCCATGCAAAATTGTGAAAAAAAAGTTTTATAGTTCTTAAGAGTGTATAAAAACTAAGATAGAAGATATTCGAGAATTTCGCCGCAGTCAATTTATCAAGGAAATATTGTTAATAGTTTTCTTACGAGTGAGGCTAAGAGAATAAATCTTCTAAAATGATTGCAATCATTTTCGTTGAAGGGATAAAATTATCATCTTAGGTTTTAACAAGCTTGAAAATTTTTAAATATTCGAATGTTCAAACGCTGTATAATACTTGATACTTAATACGATATGTGATAATACGATTTGATAAAGAGAGAAAAATTGTTATTGGAATATTATCAAATTCATAGTGGAAGTATATAATACATAGTGTGCGTGACCAATGCGAGAGAATAGAGACTTCTATCGCGTATTTATACAGTTCCTTATTGTCCCGCCGTTTAAACCATGAGATCAGATAACTTTAACCTTCGCGAACCAGTTACAACACGTGTCCTCGGGCCATTTTCGCGGGTTAATGTTTCTACCGTGAGTTACATACAGATTGTCGACAAATAATTTAGAATCAGGCAATCATTTAATAGTGTGTCGGTGGTGTGGTAGTGCCAATGAAAAATCAGCGTTGCTCAGCCGCCAATGATAAGGCTTCACGTGAGCGTGACATCGGTTGCCGCGACAGAAGCACGCTTCACTGCGCAGATTGGTGCGCACCCGTGTTCGCTAGCGACGCCAAGAAGAATTTTTCGTGATTCGGGTGAATGAACGAAGAATTGTGTGCACCAAGGAAATACAGCTTTATCGATAGACCAAAGTTAACGTGAAAAAAGACGGAGAAAGTGTTCGTTGCGAGAGAGAATCAGTTTGTGAAAGCAACAAGAGAAATATATACGCTACGAATATCGACAGGCATAACGAATAATACGTAAGATGAATATGCAGAAGAATGGAAGCTATAAGAAAACAAGAAAACAAGATGGGGAAAGTAGAGGATAAGTTATAACGCTACAGAGGTAGAAGAAAGAAAAGAAACAACAATACCAGAGCAAATGGGAGCGAACAAAGGAGAAGAACCACAACAGTAAAAAAGGTAAGTGGATAGAATAAGATAAAGTAATAGAGGGGAAGTAAGTAAATAAATGATGAATTTGTACTTGTGAGTCTCTGCTTGTGTGTATACATGTATGTAGCTAGTTCGTTCGATTTGCTACGCGGCTAGACGCTCGATTAGCAATTAACAAGGAAGTCGTAACTCCTAGCAAAGGGGATAGAGAAGGGGGGAGAAAAGAATCGGCAACTTTATCAGAATGGAAATTGCTAACGGTGCGCCATACTGCCAATTAGAGCCGCGAGAACAAACGACCTCGTCCGACTTCTTCTTTCGATGCAAGCGTCTCGACGAGCTGCATGAATTCTATTGCTCGTAGGAGTCGGAGATCGAGCACGTAATGCTATGCAAAGTCTTAATGCGATTTAAGAGGAATACCACCGCATAACGATATTATACATAGTGTGCATTGCATATGTGTCGTGTTATATATGTTATACTTTATAGCCAACCGATTTTTGGCGTCACATGTACATACAGCGTATCCTGTACGCTGCTTATTATAGTGAACGCTAGAGGGCGATTGTCTTGAACTTTGAAACATTGAGAATTGGACGTATATTTCTTGTTATAAATATGCCAATTTTTTTTTTATGATTATTTTTAAAAGTATTAAAAAAATTTTTTATTATTATTATATTTTATTTTGAAACGAGCAATTTCTCAAGCATGATTATCATTACTGATATTATATTTATAACTCACAAACGTTACATATTAATTATAGCTGAACAAAAACAATATAAGACTTTATAATTATACGTAACTCATTCCGATTATATTTTTATTCCGTTGATCAGAATCAAAGTTTAGATCGTAAGTTAGATAGAAAAATTTCAAACTAGATTCGAAATGATATATGTAGATAATAATAATAATAATCCAATAAATCACATAATTATTATAAAATTATATGATTAATTGTAAATTTATGTTAAATATCTTAGTATATTTATCTTATAGTATATTCATGTTTTTTCTTAATAATATTTAATTTTACCTTAACAGTCTGGCCAGCCTTTAAAGAAGGTTTGTCAGGATCAGGAACATAGTCTAGCGTGATTCCATAGAATTGTCCTTTATTAATATACGTGATTCTATCGTCCTCTCGACGCTGCGACGTGCTAATTGGTGACTCTAGATGATACTTGAATCCATAGGCGGAGAATCTGCGTTTAGAACATTAAAAAATGTAATCATTCTTTATTTATTGAAATAATTTAACGTATATTGATAGTTAATAATAATATATTGATTTATCGACATATATAGAAAAAAATATAAGGATTTGATAGTGTCAATGCGTGAATAAATAAATGATTTTGCTGTCTGTTTATCCGTAGAAAACATCTAATTTTCATATATTAAGATACAATTAAAATTTTATCAGATAGTTCAAAAAAATAACGATCATGTGACGTTGAAATAATTTACACTTATATATATTTATATTTTTGCAATTTTATTTTTACTGAATCTTATTTTATTAACTCGTTCCATGAATATTTCACACAATATTTGCGGTTTTCGTTGCAAATATTCCGAATGAATGACGTCAATTGCCACGATACAACTGATGATACATCTGAAATTGTTTTTTTAATCTTTCACATTGATTCACATACCGCGTATGATATCGATACGCGTATTTTCCATTTCAATTAAAAAAATCTTTATTTTGAAAAGTAACGAAATAATCCAAGAATCCTCTTAATTTCTTTCCCCCTCGAATCGCCCCATTTTCAAACCGAATTATTTCAAACTTTCACGATCGAAATCCCCGGGAAACCGATTTTCAACATCTCATTACGCGACGTTACTCCGGCTACTGGTTTCTCCCGCTGCGATCAACACAGTCTTAACCATTCTAAATATAGTGCCGCGAAAATCGAAATAAAAGGCGCGATTATCCTTATCCGAAGGAAACTTTTCCCCAGAATGGCCTATCGCTGTATATAACGGCCAACTTTTCGCCGCCGACCTATTATCTTTATCTTGCGCGACGACACGCGTCTCCGTTTCGTATTTTGCCGCGTTTTTTCCATTCCACCTGGCGGAGGGCAAGCAGGACAGCGCGTTGCCAGCCGATAACCGAGCCTGGCCCGGGTGAACGGCCTGCAAACACATTCTGCTCCTGTTTGCACCGACGCCTACCCGCCGCGCTTTATTACGATATCTGTGTATAGGTTAGAGAGACAACGATAAGATTCTCGCTCTTATCGTTCGAGAATCCTTTTCCTTTCCTATTTTATGCACGACGAATTTGTAGATACGCATATTATATTACAGGTACTCACATTTTTGGTATCTGGATTTTGTCCGCGTCGTTCTGCCTTCCGAAATCGTGCCAAGGCCGCGACCTCGGCGGATTCGGGTTAGGATTGGAGTTGGTCGCCGCGGAGGACACCAAAGCTCCCCGTTGCACCTGTGCCTGCGCGTGGCTTTGTTGTAGCTGCAGCTGCAATGGTTGGTGGTGTATAACAGCACCGCTCTCGAGAACCACAGCAGCTCCAGCGGCCGTTCCACCGGGGCATAATTCCGTGTAGTCGAACGAGGACTGCATAAAGAATAACGACTCTTGTTAACAATACAGGCAAGAGGCGGCAAAATCTTTCCACGCTTTCGTGTAACAGATATACTTGGATTTCCGACCACGGGTTTCCCTCTCCCTCCCCCCCCCCCGTCCTTCTTCCTTGAAGGATTCAATAATTGCCAGTCTCTAAATAGAAATTGTGCACATCTCAGAAATCTGCTGTGAAACGCTGACAAGCTATTCATGCTCGTTTCCTCAATTATTAACCCCTAACCGATAGGGTCAAACGGTGCTTACGTAACTGGCAGCATCTCGGTAACAACCAGTTTCTCTATGAACTTTAATCCAACTAAATACGCTACTGCTTTTACCTCCGACCCGAATTATCAACTCGTTTAATTCCTTTCCATCTCTCTTTCCTTTCTTCCTCGTTTTCTTCTTTTTCAAAATGAAACTTCAATTTCTTCGAATTCTTATCAAGTTTCTTTTGGAAGTACGTCACAGACTTCCTCGCAGAGGAATACAGGGATCATATTCTAACGAAATGAATAAATAACGAAATTACGAGGGAAGCTGCGAAAATTATTCCACGCGTTTCCAATACGAGAAGAGAGGCGAGAAGGAAAAAAGGCCTCGAGCGAGAGGAACGGCCAGTTGCGGTCTCGTAAAATTGAGGAGGGCCGGCCGCACGCGATCTCACCCGGTGGTTTGTTAATAAGAGGCCCTCTGGAACGGTTTATCCCCTCGTACGTCTTCATACGAGAGAGTTCTTGGATAGGAAACTGTTGGACGCATGTAACGCGGTTACCGCAGCTCGTTACTCGACCTGATGAACGGCATCGCGGAACCCATCCAAGGATCGACGAGATCCAAGTATCAACGAGATCTTTGTTCTTGTCCTTTTTCCCTTGTCCGCACATTCGAGTTATATACGCTAGAATCAATAATCCATGACGGTTACCGGCCATCCATAATTAGGAATAATAACATCCCTCCTCCTCGTTTTTCCATCCTTGTCTCATTCGTTTCTCGAGTTATACGAGTAATTATAGGGATAGAGTGTGGTGGATCTAGTGGTTTAATTGAATTTATAGCAGATCCACCACGAACCAGACCGCGGAGTGTAAAATACGATAAAAAACGTATTGTGTGCTCGCATGAAATGCGATTAATTTAATAAATTTACGGGAGGAATTTTTTTTACACAGCGGAATGTTTAATCTTTGTTAGATCTCTCGTCTAGATTAGGCGCGTGGTAATTCTAGAAAAATTCTGTAAACCCTGTTGTTTCTCGTTTTCGACTTTTTTTCGTTCCTCCAGTTTCGATTTTCGTTTTCTTCTCATTCTAATTGCACTTAGGAAGACGGACTCGTTTTGGTATGGTATTATAATTAATTGGTATTCCCTGGTGATATACTCTTCCACGCAACACAACACTAGGGAACACGTGTTTTCACGTGTGCTTTTGCGTACGGATATCTCGGATAACGATGGGGAGAAACTTTGGCTCGAATTACGATTAACGTGGACGGATGAACAACACGATTTGCATACGTGATACCAATTCGTCTCGGTTTATCATCCACTAAGTTTTTCCCATTTCCTTTATTCTTTATTCTTATGGCCTCGATCGCGACTTCTATTGCATAACTCGTCGTCCACGCGTCCAGTGGACACGGGATTCGATAAAATTGATACGAAGTCGCGAAATTGCAGTATCAGTATGGCGATCGATCCAAGAAAATTACCGCGCAGTTGCTCGATAACGCGAAATTACGAAAAATGGAAATACGAAGAAGTTGTATGGATTCTGGTCGTTTTGTTTAAACACTCTTAATGATTGGTTTTATGTATTTTCACCGTGCGTTTCATATTTTTCTTCTTTTTCATCCGCGTATCTGCGATGTATATTTTTAGTCGGTGTTGAACGGTCGATGAATCGAAACAAATTCAAAATTATGGTAAATTATGCGCTCTTTTTTCTCTCGGTTTCATTAAAGCGTTAAATTTCGATTCGATAAAATGAACGTTTCGATTCTTTTCTTTCTTTTTTTTTTTCGGCTATCCAAGAATGTTACATTATTTTTCAATCCAGCCTTTAATTCGTATCTTTGACGAAATCAATTTGTTCCACTCCATTAGCGATTGCCAACTCGGATTATAATAATAAGACGATTGAAACGAAGTTCTTAAGATGTATTTTTGAGATATAAAATTTTTCATCCGATCCGCAATGTCATTAGATCACGAGGAAAGGAAAGAGAAGAGGGAGAAATACACGAGATGGATATATACTGGCTTAAACGAGCTTCAATTCTTCTTATTTAATTAAAAAATAAATTTTTCCACATTCATACCACAATATTAATAAATTTTCGCAAATTTCACTTCGATCGAATAAAACTAAATCTCGAAAAAAACAGATGAAAGAAAAAAAAAAAAAGAAAGAAGCATAAAAGCACAAAAGCTTGGTAAAATCCTCTCGTAATCCTCCACCGACTAAATTGATTTCGATTTTTATTAAACGAAACGTTCAATTTCCATATTCACGATATATTCCACATCTGTCTAATACCTTTCGTTTCGTTGGACGTGTCGGTTCTGTATGCTCCGCAGCCCGTAGCGAATATTACACGGTACACGTGTAGACACACACGTTGGAACGCGTGTGGTGCAGTGTAATCGGCGTGCAAGCGAAAATCGTTGGAGATTTAATCCGTAATTACAAGCCTCTCGGTACACTGTGTCTAATGCAACATGTTCTCTCCGCTCCATCGCGGAAGTCATCGATCCTATCCGACGAGCCTGTCCGAAATTATCCTTCGTGGAGCGAGACGGAACAAACGCGAGATAAACAAACTTAGATTCGAAAAGAAAAAAAAAAAAAAAAAGAAAGGAAAAAAAGAGGAATATCAGATAATCGAGAAAGTTTTACTCGAGACTGTTTCAATAATTATTCATAACACGCAATCTCTGTTTTAACAAGGAACAAAGAAAAATAATAAAAATTCGATTTTATTATAAATAAATCACAAATAGTTTCGAAGATAGCGGAATAACGTTATTTCCATGCATTCTTTCGATTCTTCGAGTTCAACAAGAAATAACAAATACAAGAAAGAATAGAAGAAAGAATTTTTATATTTTCATTGTATAAACGTATATATACGAGAAATTTTCATCCGTGCACAAATCTCGTGCAAGAGATAATTTCTCCACAATCGTACGATTTCCCCCCCCGATTTCGAACGAACAAAACGGTTCTTTACAATCGGTGAGCCGGCTGAAAAAACGGAAATACTATTCCGCAGTAGTAGTAGACGAAATATGAATATTTTAATTACGAGCCGGCCAGATAACGATACCACGCGAAACGCGATTCTCGCCTTTTATTTTGAATCGCGTGCAAGCAGAGCAGAACGGAACGCGTGTGCTTTCTAATTCGTAATGTCAACCGCAATGCTAATGACTTACTCGCGCGGATAAGCCGCCCGTTGCCCCCGTCCAACGATTAATGTTTCCGGAAGCGGCCGATTACGCGTGACAACCGAGAATACGTGGGAGTGATGAATCGCTTATGGCCACGGCTCGGTTCGACGGGCGCGAAAATTATGCGCGCGAGAGAGCTGGCCCCCTCGGGGTCCCCTTCGCAATTTGCCCACGATACGGACGATTCGACGCGGCTCGATTCATTGTTTCCGCGCAACGATCTTCCGAAAGAAACCCTCCTCCTCCGGCAGAGGAAAATTTTTCCTCGTTTCGATGGCCAAGATTTACCGTTTTCCTTTTGAATCCTTTTGAATCGTGACTCTCTTCTTCGACTGATCCTTTAATTAATTGTAACTTGATTTAAAGTGGATTCATTGTTTCCGCGCCGCGAGACTCTCCTCCTCTGGGAAATTTTTCTTCCCTCCTCGATGTTCGAAAGTTTTTTCCAAGAATTCTTTTCAATCGTGACTCTCTTCTTTTTTATATTTAATTGGTCTTCGAACGTTTTTTGTAAATTCGATAAAGTCGATTCGTATCTTCAGGGTAAAATTTTTCTGTGCTTTGGTAGGTTAGTGTTTTTTTGGTTTTGCACTTGACAAGCAAGATTTAGATTTAGTTTTCCAAGAATCCTGATTGAATCGTGATTCTCTTCTTCGATCGGTCCTCGATTGATTGGAACTCGATTCAAAATCGAAATTTATCCATTTCCCTGTTACGAGACTTTCCTTCTCTGGGAAATTTTTCTTCCCTCCTCGATGGATCATGTTCGAAAGATTTTTCCAAGAATTCTTTTCAATCGTGACTCTCTTCTTTTTTATATTTAGTTGGTCTTCGAACGTTTGTAAATTCGATTGTAAAGTCGATTCATATCTTCAAGGAAAAATCTTTCTACGCTTTGGTAGATTTTGCACTTGACAAGGAAGATTTAGCATTTTCCAAGAATTCTTTTGAGTCGTGATTCTCTCTTTTTAACGTTTAATCGGTCCTCAAAGTAATTCGATTCATCGTGTTAACGTTGTGCGTTAAAGGAGTTTTGCACTTGACAAGGAAATTTTTTGAATCGTAATTTTCTCTTTTTTAAAATCATTCAATTAGTTTTTGGGATTTCTTTTATGATACGACTCGATTCGATTCATTTTTCTCCGGAAATTTTTTGGATCGTGATCTTCTTTTTCTTGATATTTAAATGCTAGAAGCGTATATATTGGATAGTTTTATTTTTAAGCGAATGCGAAAATTGTGTCGATTATACAAAGGCTGTAGATAATGTAAATAGATAGCGCTATCATATGGTTACACGCTATTATCAAAATGTTTGAAAGCATTCGAAGAAATTTCAAGAGTCACGTATTAAACTTATTCATCACGCAAGTTTAAAACGATAAAAGAACGTAACGTATTTGCAATTACAAAATTACAAATAAATATCAAAATCGGAATCAAATTTTTTGCTTCATTTTTTGCAAATCTTAAAGTGCTTGTTAACGTTAAACATTTATCATAAGCGAGTTATTTATTTCTCTAAATCTTGTAAAATTTTTGCAATATCTATCCAATAAAACTCGAAACAATTTATGATCTTGACATCAGATCAATTTGAAGATAAAGAAAATAATGTTAAGGCTTGTTTTATCTGATTAAATATATCACGCTATATTGATAATAAATATAAGCAAATCGATCAACGAATTAACACCGACAAAGTATTGAAATTTAGATATCTCTAGATATTTCTCACATAAAATCACCATAATCGTACACCTTCTAAACTAATTCTATCTCGATCCTCGACTTTTCCACAACGATTTCTCGACTCTCGGATGAAAACTCGTTGGACGATATATATATATAAAAAAAAAGAAAAAAAAAAAACATACCACTTATTACCACGATTCTCATCGATTACAAACATACACACGTTCGTGTGATTCCTGATAGATATGCGTTGTTTATTATGCAAATCGTCCGGGAATATCGTTACCAAGCCGTATAAATTCTGTTCCAAAGATCGAGTAAAAAAATGATCGCACGTACGGGAAAAAAGTGTTTCCATCTGCGAGATGGAACCGCGATATCGACTATGGTCGCCGCTCGATTAAATTCGTCGGTAAATCGATCGAAATATCTTTACGATGATTGGACATCAATGTGGATAGAAAGTGATCAACTCGAGAAAGTGCACGAGTCCATATATCGTAGATGAATCTGCGTAGATAGGATGTTTGAGATAGGATCGACTGGTAGATATTTATTATAAAGAAAAAAGAAAAAAATGGAGTATACGATTATTCGAGCGTGCATAACCGTTGCACCGATGATTAAGTCTTATTTATAATCGTAGGAATTAGCATTCGAATGTTCGAAGATAGGCCTTCCCCTTTCGATGTCGAGCGAATCGATCGACATATTAGATTTTAATGGAGATTATGGCAATATTTCTCGAGATCGAGATCGCGATATTTAAGACGTTTAAGATCGATATCCCTGGTAGCTGCGAATCGTGTATAGAACATTCGTGAAACAAAGAGATCGAGTTTCTACATTTGCAATCGTGCTTATCTCTCGTGATCGTGAAATTGAATTATTGCCGCCAATATTTCCTTCCTTTAAACGCGATTAATTTTAATAATTCACCCAAGTGGAAGTTCAAGTACCAAAACAAAAGTATTTTACCTCGTGATCTTCGAAATATTTTCAAAATATCAAATTGTAAACATTTTTCTAAAGTGCAAAAGAAAATGTTAATTCGTTCGAACAATAATCTAATCAATATTTAATCAAATTTACCCCATAAAAAACTCCCCCCTCCTTCTCAAAAACAAAATACGCAACAATTATTCGCAGGATCGATAGAATGCAAACTTCGAAAATCAAATATTCATCACCCTCTCCTCGCAAATCGAACGGAATTAAAAAATTTGAAAATCGAAGAAATCGAAAACATAATTAACCCTCTGCGCCCGTCTCCATCCTACGTTTTATCATTACATTTACATCGATAAATTAAATGTACGATACAATTAGAGTTGTAAAGGGAAATTTGATCGATAACCTTCTTAAATATAAATACGTGTGAGTGCAGAAATGGATTGATGAAATTGATGGACTAACCTGATGCAGCGCCGTGGGCGGGTGATGATCCTGCCTAGGCGTGACGGCGTCCGCGCCGATCCCGGAATCGGGGCTGGGAAGATCGACGGTGAGGACTTTGCTGCTGCTCGACGAGGAGCGTATCGCGTGCGTGGTCGCGTAAGAGCTTGGCACAACCTCGTACCTCGTGTACGAAGCGGTCGTGGTCGATAACGAGGACGAGCTCGAGGATGCCAACGGCGGTAGGGCGTCCCCCGTCACGTACACCGCGGTCGCCTCCTGGTGCAATCCGCTCGGATTCCCGGTGTTGGCGGCGCCCGTCGCCGAGGTCGACGTGTACGTCGTCGACTGGAGACGAGGGCTGCACGAGCTGTACGGGTCGTAGGGGCTGCCGTATTGTTGAACCTGCGAATTGAATGAAATGATTAGAGGGCAAGATACGGAGGAGAGGGAGAGTAAAGGAGAGAGAGAGAGAGAGAGAGGAATTTCGAAGATTTGGAACATCTTTGAGAAAGTATTCTTCGTGTACAGGTGATAAGAGAAGTTATTCTTTAGAGTTTTATTTGTTTTAGAATTTATTTGTAATGAGGATTATAGGAAGGTGGTTTTGAGAGTGAGTGTACGCTTTATGCGCGTGATATCGAACGTTAATTTTCGGAATAATCGATTTGAAACGTGGAACAGGAGAGTTGTTATTCCAGAAGTATAGCGTAGACTGCGAAGTATTTGTCTCGAGGTCTAATAAACTGCACTTTTATCAAGATTAAGTTGGATAATGTCAGGTATTGGTTTGTCATAATAGAGGCAAGGAGTTAAGGACGCTTATTTCTACTGTCTTATGTTTAATATCTAGGATCGGGATAATGTCAATCGTTCTTTTCCTTTTTTTCCCCTGTTCGATATGCACGTCCAGTATTTTAATCGTAATGGGCCATAGTCGGATTTGATGGAGTCGAATGGAGTGTCACGGGTGTTATCGGGACACGTAACTATCGAGCACGTTTCTTTTTGAGATCGGACTCTGGAATCCTGAAAGTTACTAGCACTAGTATTTTACCGCCTGTGTCGATAATTTCTGTCAAGTTTCTGCAGGATTTAGACTCGTTCCCTTGCTAAATATAAGAGAGTGGAGAGATTCGAGAACGAACGCTTGCCAAATAAAAAGGATTTAATATTTTCGTTTCGATCGCCAATCGTTGATATCGATTCTTTTAATATTGTAATATAATGTTTGTAATGTCGTTTGAGGGGATTTCCACTATACGGATCGACGAAGGAAACAGGATTATTAATGTAAATTTCAAATATAACTTCTTCATTCGACGTTGACACGTATGTTAATTTTTTTGAAATTAAAAGAAATCTGTTCTTCGCTACAGAGCTAATGATAGAGAAGAAAAAAAAAATCGAACGTCATCTCTCAAAATAAAAGAAAATTTTACCCGACACTCGTTTCGAAACTTTTCCAATAATCTCTGAAAAACTTCCTTCTCTCTAATATAATTTTAATACAATCCGCGCCACCGTATCATTCATTATCCAAAATCTACTCGAAAGGATCGAACGTCATGTTTAAAATCCACGAATCCTGAAAAAAAAAAAGAGACGAGACACGTGTCCAATCTCAACTGGATTAATTTCTAAAGCAACGCCGCGTGAAAGAGGGAAAGAGGAGATTGGAAATTACACGTGAAAATATCTGTAAGATATACCTGTAGCTGATGCTGATGATGATGGTACATCCCCGGCGGTGTGGGGCTGTCCGGCTGCGCCTGCTTGTGCCTTTTGCTGGACTGTTGCGCCCCTCTCGACGAGCTCAAATCCTCCGGCTCCCTTTTCACTCCGGCGATCCCGGTGCTCGAGGAACCGTCGTGTCTGAGGGACTGGGGGCTAAGCGGAAGCGGAAGGCCGCCCTGCAGGCTCTGCCCGGGACTGTGGGACTGTTGGTTGTACTGATGGAGGAAGTGGTGCAGCTCCCCCCCACCGGCGCCTTCGCCGCCTTCCATGCGATTCGCCGAGCCGGAACCGGAGCCAGGCGCCTCCTGCACCAGCAGCTTCTGGCCCATCACACCCCTTCAACAGTCCGTGGAGAATCGACCTTTTAACTCGGCCTCTCTTTTGTCATATTCCGTTCACAAAACCGATCGAACGTATACGTATATATATATATATGCTAAGTGCGCGTGTCGAATCCGAAATACGTATTTTTCCATCTCTCTTTGCAATGGGAAATTTTCGAAGGGAGTCGCGTTGTGGGATAGTCGTTGGTTGCTTGTCGAGATATATGAATTTAAAAATTCCATTTCTTTCTTTCTTTCTTCTTTTTTTTGGTATTTATTAGAGGACAGGAGGATATACGTATCTATTTCATCGGGATGAGATTAATCTTATGAGAAACAATTTCAAGTTTAGATTATATAGATTAGATTCTTTAACGAAGGAAATATAAAATATATCTTTTGATATATTGGGGAAACGTGTATTTTACGGAGGAGGATCGATTCCAAGTTAGACGATTCGATTTAAAATATGCGTCGTGGAAAATGTTTCGCAAAAAAAAAAAAAAAAGAAAAAATAAGAAAAGAAGAGTGGATGCGGATTAATTTTCCTGCGAGCATCGTCGCACGATCGATAAGTCAATCACAGGTGAATTTTTCCCCTTAATCCCCTTCGAAAAGATAGATTTTAACGTTTCGCTGATACGATAATGACAGGTTTTCCAAAGAAGGCCGGACACGATCGTTTCTTCCACTCCCCTCCTCCCTCTCTCCTCGACTCTCCCGGTTGAAAAAAAAAAAAAACCGCTTGTCCATGTTCCCCGTGGGAAGTTATAATAATGTTAATACGGTATTAGCTAACGAGCAGAGCGATTTATTGTACGGGACGGTTGTTTTACGACTGAACGTGGCGAATAGATAGGGATCGGGCGGAGAGGGGAGGAGGGATCGATGTCTACGGTACATTTGTCATCTCTCCGCTGCTCAATGACGATACGCAACAACGTTCTTCCATCTTACGCACAAAGGTGTAATATATAATTAATTCATAGATTTTCAAGGTCCGTCACGGCGTGTAATGTGTCTCATCAATAACGGTTATGGCTATGGTCGGTCGCCGTTTCGCAACAATTCCGCTTTTCTCGGTGAAAAAAAAAAAAAAAGAAAAAAAAAAGAAAGAAGCAGGGATAAAATATCAATGGCCTCCAATCATTACTAAATATAAAATCGATAAACATCGACGCGCGCCTTTCCTTTCCATTCCGTTCGTACAATTCATTCCTGCGTACAATAACAGTCGTGTTTCGTCCCTCTGCGAGACAACACGACGAGCGTTTCTGTATTTCATACAATACACACGATTAGTCTTCGACGCAGTAATTTGAACGTAAGAGGAAAACTTAGACCGAAATTTTCGAATAACGTTAAATCGATTCTTATTTACGCGTACGACTCGGAGAGAAGCGTTTTCTCGTTTTTTCGAGAAGCGTGTGGGAACAGAAGTCGTCGGGTTTGGCACCGTGAAACAGCGAAACCGGAGAGATCATCCCATCTGCCGGCAATCACGACGGCAATAAAATTTTCTTTTCGGCGCGGAAACGCGATTCGCCGAACGGTCGTAGAGGGGGGAAAGAATCGAGAGGATCGGCATTATGCGAAGTAGTTAACATGTTATATTTAGCATGATAATACGTATCCACAATACGGGGGACCCTTATAAACTGCCAACGCTCTCTCGCTGCATATAGAGGCCTTCTCTTCCTTCCTTCCCTTCTGCCAACCTCGTCCTTGTCGCGGCAACCACTCCGCCGGATTCACCGGTCTCTGCCCTTCTTTCTTCCCTCTCCTCTTCCCCACCCCATGGCGACGAAGACACGCCGCGTGTCTCTTTCCTACCACTACTACTCTTTCCTCGCCCGGTGAACATCGCCACACTACCGTGCTACCTACCTACCTACCTACCTACCCCACGGTCAGATGCTCCCGTACAATGGCTCCTTTTTTTTTTTTTACACTTGATACCTGATCTCCAACCCCGCGCCTCTCTATCTCTCTTTCCTTTCCCCCTTCTCGCGCTGCGTGCGTGCACCGCTCTTTGACATCGCGTCGTCTGGTCCTCGGCTCGAGGCCAAGCTGAGGGAGGGAAAGAGAGCGGAGGAAAAGGGTTGGAGAGAGAGAGAGAGAGAGAGAGAGAGAAAGTGGAAAAGGACGTCGTCGTCGCCCTCGGCACACTTGTGCCCGAAGAAGAGGTGCGGATAGGAGGAAAAACGAACCGGGTGGTGGGGAGGCGCGTTCTGTTGTGTCCTTCCCGCGGCGGAAATCTCTCTCTCGTAACCGGAGGCAAGGGAGGCCTCATGAATTCGGCTTACGTGAAATGGATCCCTGGATCGTCGTTGCCGCTCCATGCGTCGAGACGAGCATTCGTTCCGCGCCTCGCGCACTCTTTAATGCCACGCCGCGGTGATGCGGTAATGCGATGCTAATCCTTGATGTAGGATCGGAGGAAGAGATTCATGGAGATCGCGGAGATTTGGCCCCCGGGGACCGAAAACGTGAGTCGGCCTTTTGAATATTTCGATTAGATTAGGGGTGGGGGATTCGGTATTGGGAGGTGATATTTGATTTACATCATACAGGATCGATGCTTTCTCTGTACTCCTTCTCTTGTATTCTCTTCTTTCAAATTTCTTGCAGTACTATATATTATTATTATTATTATATAGCGTGTGGGGAGAAATAACAATTTTTATGCGGCAGCCAGTTTTAAAATTTTTTTTATCCCGTTAAAGAAATATAATACGAAATTCCATATGAAAAGAAGAAAAAGAGATCGCGACGGTTTAGATTTATTAATTTGAGATATATATATATATAATTTATTTTCTGAGTGATTAGAGTGCGTCGACTCGATGCATATTCATACGTATACGTGTATGTAAACAAAATAGTGTTGTTACCATTTCCTCGTTTCCATTCCAATAAATTATATTATCATGTTATATAAATTCTTCGCGCGACGATCGACATCTCTAATTTCCCTCCCCTCTTTTAGAAACTTAATCTCTCATCTCTAAATTAGGCTTCAACTCTCCGGTAATTCTTCTGAACAAGCGAGCAAAAGCGATAATTTGTCCATACACTTTATAGCGATTATAATAATCCTTTCGAACGAACTTTTCAACCTGTTGATAAATTAGACGTAAGTTATGAATGAAGCATATATATATAAAATAAAATAACACAATTTATCCACGGTTTAAAATATTTATGTATAGTTCGCGGTGTGGAAGAGGTATGGAAGAGATCGAGTCGAGTAGCGGCACAGTTTAATCACCTTCTGTGCGGTAATTCTCAAGCCGGTTTTCCACGAATTCATGAATTTCGCGACTGTTTCCCCGTACACGGACGAGCAAATTATTCCACGTAACGTTACACGACCGCGCCGTTTTTGCCGCGACGCCACGCAATTGCGTACCGTTTGCGTTAGTACGCGCAAAAGAGGCAATTATGCGCTTACGGTGCAGCGTTATCGACGACAGACGTACCACGCGCTGCTTCGAGGTCGCCGGGTCGTCGGAGGGTCACCGTCTGCTCAACCGACTTGTACTTTTTGTGTATATATGTGTGTGTGTGTGTGCGAGAGGATGGAGAGGTTTGCCCATTTGACGGTATTGGAAAAGGAAGAAGATTCTACGAATTTTTTATAGGAATACATTCGAATATGTCGTAAAATTCTCAAAAAAAAAAAAAAGAAAAGGAATGAACGTGTCTCGTAAACTCTCAACAATTAGCCTTATTAACGCCGCATTTTCTTTTACAAACTCTGTTTAAATCAATTTACAAATCTCTCTAACTATCCATCTTTCTTTCTATTTGGATAGACCACCGCTGAAAGGCTATTCTCTATAAAAAAGAACCTCCCAATATTTCGCTTCATCTTCTTTCCTCTACCAATACCTGCTAGTCTAAGAAGAAATAAACCTTCTTCCAGTATTAAAAATAATCCAATTCTACTGCACAAAGTCTTTTTCCAGATCGACGAGTAAAATTCAAAAGATCGTCACTCGAAATCGAAAAGAAATCCAACGTTTCTACAAAAGGTTCCACTAATCGACGGCTAAGATTCAAAAGAAACTTTTTCCTTCGACGCGAAAGATCCCCGTTCAAAATTAAAAAACAAAAAAAAAAGAATTCAACAGTTCCTACAGAAACTTCTTCCTTCTTCAACGAAATCCAAAATCGATTGACTCAACATCGTTTTTCTAACAAATCCTCGAGCAACGACAGGTCGATGGATTCTTCTTCTTTCAAGGGTCAGATGTTACGCGTGTCCGAAACGAGCTTGCGGTATCAGTGTTGCGGGGTCCGGTTCGGAACCGGAATCGGCATTCCTCGAACCGGAAATCGGAAGAGCGTGTGCGTGTCCCCGAGACCTGTCGAAAGACTCGAAAGACAGGTCTCGCTGGTGCGTGGCGGGTCGGGTCACTCGTTTCGATTATTATTATTGTCAGAAGGCGGCCGGTTCCTCTTTTCTTTTTTTCCTTTCCTTCCCTCCTTCTCCTCCGCTTTTTCCAACCGGGCGAAAGAAGACCTTTTTCCACGCACGTCACCTGTGCACGCGCCACTCTTCGTATGCGGTATGCATATGTACGCGGCTTTTTACGAATTTAAATGCGAACAGCGTGGACGGAGAGCTTCCGCCACTTCTCTCGTCGCGCCTCCAGCCTCCCTTCCTCGTGGATCCGAGAGAGATCTTCTCCCTCGGATTCTCATTTTTTTGTGGAATCGTTGCTTTAATTTTGCTTCTATTTCCTTTTTTTTTTTTTTTTTTTTCGTAAAATTGGAACGAATTTGTATCAAATGCTCGTCTTCGGAAGGAGATCAGTCTTTAGGAGAGTGGATTATTGTTAATTGTTTTCGATAATCGTGTAACGTGTTCTTCTTTCGTGTTTCGTTTTATGCATCTTGGAGGAGGAGATTACTTCTCTTTCGTCTCTTTAAAAATTGAAGCTTTGATTTCTGAAGGATGTTTCGTTCGAACGGGGTTCTGGTTCCTGGTTTTGAGAAACGCGAGGAGGGATTTGGTATGTCGGACACGTGCCCGCTTTCGAGGATCTTGATTTTGATGCGAATCTTTTTTCGTAATAAAAGTTCCCCGGGATCGTTGATCTCAATGCTACGCTTCTGAACTATGTTTATAACGTCAAAAACGTAGGATTAAACGTTCCCGCGCGGTGGATACGTGGAATCGTTTCCCTTTTCCTGGAAACCGGCGAAGTTTGATATGTCGGGCATGCCTAACCCGCGCCTTCCTAGATCGTGATCTCGATGCGTGACTTTTGTTACGCTCTTCCGTCCCCTTCCTCTTTCTTTTGGGGGATTTCAGGCCCGCGTGGACGGAAACGATTGACGGATCGAATGGATGGAATCGTCGAAACACTTTACCATACAAATGATACAAAATTAAAATTACGAGGAAACCTCGAATCTCTCTTTCTTTTCGAAAGAAAGATAATCAAAATTTGTAATTATTTAGACAGCGAGTATTTGATGGATCGAATGGTCGAAATACACATATTTGTATGATACAAATGATACAAAGAAAATTACGAGGAAACTTGGAATCTCTCTTTTTTTCGAAAGAAAGAAAGAAAGATAATTAAAATTTGTAATTTTATTTATACGAGTATTTTAGTAAAGCATCATCGATCTGCAAGTCGAGATAATAATAATAATAAAACGATAATTTTATCGTAATTATCCTTCGTTTCGATCAAATCTATCTGTTTCAAGCGTCTCGATAAATTCCATCCCGTTTCGTGGCGCGCATGGAATCTATCCATTTCATATTTCATCTTCTTTTTAAATTATCACGTATCGTTAACGCTCGAATCGGCGAGTGTTAGCGGGGAATTCGCGTTTTTAGGTCTTTGCCCGCAGAAATCGTACGGATGACCGCTCGAACTCGTCTTGGTCTAGTCAACACGGTGTCCATGGAACCGGCTACAAGGATCGCGAGGTCAAAAGCGTACTTGACACGTCGTCGAGGCTGTCGCGATCGCCGTGTTGCACGATAAAGTCGCAGCTTTTCGCAGGGGGTTGCCGCGGCTCCACAAACCAAAGAGAAACCGGACTTTCCGTCGCAGCAAACGGGAAGAGCGAAAACGAGAATTATTATTCCATATTACTTCAGCAGTTTCTCGCTTATTTTTTTAATAAGGAAAATTAACGGGCGACCTTTCTTTTCTCGTTCTTTTTCGTAAGATATTTGATAAAAAAAAAAAAAAATGCTTTTAATTTGTTGTTTTCAATTTGGAAAATGTTAAAATTTTGTTTTGTACTTTCTAATCGGCGGACGGTAATGTGGAGTGAATATGTAGCGAGGGAACAGGTTTCTCTGTGATAATTACACACCATTTGCTCCATCGCTTATTAACCGCGCATTAAAACCGCGCGACGAAATAATGCGTAAAAGTTGCGCAAACGAAACAGATATTATCGAGGGAACGTTTATCGTATTTAACTTATATATATTTAATACATTAATATATTTATATATATATTTTTTTTTAAATTAGAAAACTATGTGATACTTTGCACAAGAATCGGAGAGATAAAAAAAGAGATTTATGATTTGTGAAAAAATAGCTTATCATATCGAATGAATTTCTTAACACTTTATAAAATGATATAGGATCTAGGTGAAAGAAAAAAAAAATAATAATAATATTCTAAACTCCCTTGTGTAACTTGCTCGCAAAATTACAAAACATAAAATACAGAAACTCAATAATGCAAAGTGAATGAAAAGAAAAAAAAAAAAAAGAAAAAAAGAAAAACCGATACTTTCCTTGGAAAGATATATATAAGGGAGAGAAAGAAGAAAATATTCTTGCGATTTATGTATTAAGGAGGATCGATTGTATTAAAGGCTATACCTTATTAACATCCCTGATTATAGAACTAAAGTAGCCCACGACGAGGAGGCTTTCCTCTTCGCGAGGAAAAATAACAAGCAACACGATCAAATCACATCTATCCCTAGCCTTACCTAGCCCTACACCTCTGTCATGTCCGCATCATCCTTACTTCCAAACCCAAGGAACGTTCACCTCCATCGAGGGTAGCACAGTTCAACGGAACCCTCTATCCCTATCTCTTCGATCTCACGTCTTATCGTAACAGCCTTCCTTTCTAACCTCACAAACTCCTCTCCTCCCGCAGCATCGCAATATTCCCCTAGAAAATTCCCATAAAAAGCCCAGCCTAGCCCAGTCCGGTTCTTCTACTCTGGTCGTTGAAAAGTCGTAGGGAAATTGAGGGGGTCTGAAGGAGGAGGAAAAACGAGCGCGGGTGTGTTCGAGGGAGGGGAACGTTTACGGCGTTTTGTGATCATAAATTCAAATAAAGGGGAACTCGCTCGCGTTACGTGTCGGGCATAAAGCACCGGCAGACAGCGAAAACGGGCCATGCCACTCGTCCCGCGGCCGATTCTGGCTACGTACCGGGGCCCGTTTCGTTTTACGACGTGACACGAGGCCCCTCGTCAAGTGGGTCAGAGGCCAGGCTTGGTAGCGGGCAAGCCCCAGGTTCCTCGTAGTCCACTGATCTCCGCGTAACGATAAACCGGCAAACGAGACGCGTAATAAGGAGTTAAGGCCGAGCTACACGTCCACGGGGGTACGTGGAGGAGAAGAGGAAGAAGGGGTGGCCGCCAGTTTCTCTTACTATACACACCTTTCTCTGTCTCTAGCTTTTATACTCCTCGCGACGATTCTAAGTCTCTCTCTCTCTCTCTCTCTTTTATGCTTTTGCGTTTCATTTTGTTTTATCTCTGAATCGTTTTTCTTCTTAGCATCTTTCTTTCGCATTTCACTTCTCGAGGAATCGAGAGTCAACAGAGAGAGAGAGAGAGAATTTTACTCGTATCGAGCGTGTTTGTTTTCTAACTTTATTTCTTCTGTTTCCCTTAATCACTCTTATTCCAAAAAAAAAAAAAAAGAAAAAAGGAAAAGAAATGATTCAAATTCACCACTATCTCGAAAACGTTACGCGAGTTCGAAATTAATGAAGTTTTAATTACTGCGTTACGTTCCTCGCCGATCTGTAATGATCCAAGAAAGCGTTTGGTCCGCGAGGAGGAAGATGACGCGTGAAATGATGTCGGTGTAATAACCACCTTTGTCGAGATGATTCACACACGCGTGGATGTAAAAATAGATGCACGCACATAGCGTAAGCATAGTACAAAGATACTGTTCCTTCCCTTTCACGAGATACACGGGTAATGATAAACCGTGCAACCGTAATAATAAAAAAAAATGACACCGCAATCTCGTTGCGACTGTTTTTGTCAAAAGTCGACTTTTTTTTAATGGCATTTACAACACACATGTCCCGCTACTTCTTTCACACGGTCGCGGGATAATAATAAAACAGGTCTCGTTTTTTTTAACGGCATACGTGACGTTGAATGAGAATGGCAAAATGTTTCCTAATTAAGTAATGAGATTGTTGGATTTTTGTGTATTTCAAGTTTTCTTTCTTCTTCTTCTTTTTTTTTTTTTTTTTTTTTTGGCGAAAGCCAAATTATTTTCGAAATAATTGAACGTAACACGCGCGATATTATATGAAAAAAAAAAAAAAAAAGAAAAAAGAAATGTAGAGAATATTTTAAGTAGGAATCGTATTTTTATCTGCGTTATGACTCAGAATGGCCAATTAGCGTAAGTCATGCTCTTTGAAAGTGATTTACACGATTCTCTTTTTTTATTCTTTTTTCGAGTCATCGCTGGAATAATCGTTTAATTTATTTATCGAGTGAAAGTGATACAACTCACATTCCTCCGAGTTCTGAGAAATATTTTTACAATATATTGCCCATTTCGATATTCTATCTTGACCACTTTTAAATCGCGAATGATAATTAAATATGATTTCACGTATTTCCTTTCAAAATCTAAAAAAAAAAAAAAACTCGAAAAAAGAAGAAATTAAATCGCAACACTTTTCTTCCAATCTTGTTCATCAATCGATTTATCACGATTGATCCTGACTCGAGCCTCGATTCCGTTATTACCTTAATGAAACGTTGCTACGCGAATTCCTGCTCTCAACTCGCCACCAGTTTTCTCGATAACTCGAAATAACAATTTTCCGCGACTCTAAAATAAGAATGTTGGAGATTCGTTTCGTGTAGAAAGAGAAACAAATACTTCCTCTAATTTCACCCCGCCCCTGATTCGATTCGAGGAAGCAGATAGAACGAAACGAAACGAAACGAAACGAAAGAAGAAGAAGAGGAGGAGGAGGAGGAAGAAGAAGAAGAAAAAAAGAAAGAAGGAAGAAAATGGGGTGGAGAAAGAGAAGGAACAGGTTTCTCGAAAGTGGTGTGGATCGATCGATCCGAGCGGATACAACGTTATTATCGCGAACGACAGGAAACGCGAAGCACGGCGAGAAATGAAATCCACCGCGAGCGATCGGTTCGAATTCCATTTCTCAACGCGTAATGCATCCATCCCCCGATGCCTGCCACGTACTCGAGTCGAGGAGATGTAATGACACGCTATCGCGTGTCGAGGAGAAAGAACCGACAAAAACTGTGTGCAGCGGCGAATCGCGAGAAGCACACAGTGTTTAAAACAGTGTCGCCGAACGGTGTGGCAAACAATATATATATATATATATATATTATATATATAATCGATACGTTCAATGCCTCTAATCTCGTTGGAAACACGAACAACTTTCCACCTGGGAGAATTGCGTAACGAAATGACGAAAGAAACGTCTTGGAAACGTTTCGTCTCCGGATGGGTTGATGCGCTTTGGGATTTATTGGCAAATGGAAAGAAAGTTTGATGGATTAATTATTTGTCTTCGACTTGGTTTTGCCGATTGAAATGAATTTCACTGGATGAAAATTAATTTCGCGGACAGATTTTCTGTTAAAATCTCACCTCGATGACTTTGGAGATGGGCCTCGTTATTATTTAATTTTCTATTTAACGATGGAAATTTATTTATTTAACACGAAGAATTACCGTGTATCGGGCGATTAGAATTCGAATGGTTTACAAATTAAAATTTCGTCGAAGAGTAATTTATTGGCAGCTTCAAACACTCGTAAATTTTACGTTGTTATTAATCAAAGTATCGAACTTGCCAATCCCACGAAAAGTCTGTCGATCGAAATTCTCCTTTTTCTTAAATGTAATTTATTACGTTAATTTCTTATTGTTAATCAAGATGTAAAACTTGTCAACCCCACGAAAAGTGTGTCGATCGAAATTCTCTTCGATCAATTTAAGAAAACTTAAATTTTGTTGGGAGGAGGATTCGATATTGCGGCGCGAAATGCAGATCCGAGAAAAGGGAAAGAATCGTCACGGTTGTCGCTCACGGTGTACGGGCGTTCAGATTAAAAGTACGATCTTCCAGGACGATCTTTATTGCGGCGGCTTGCTGTGAAACCGTATGCCGATCCTTCAACCCCCATGGCGCGGCCATAAGTGACTCGAGCGTAACAGTCTTCCCGCTCTTCGACATTATCTCCGAGTGGAGGCCGCGTCTGGATCGCGCGACGAGCTTTTGCCGGCCGGCAAAATCTTCCCCTCTCGCTTAATGGGACCGTCCCGCGACACAGATAATAATAATTTCGCGTCGTTAAGGGTAACACGCTTCACGCCTCCTTCCCACCGATACCCTCGAGAGATGGACGTTGCTGTTGATGAGTCCATCTCGATCGTTGGATGGACTCGAAGGATCGATTTTGAAGAATCTGTTTGCTCGCTTTCGAGCAAAGAAGTCGAGTCGAGTCGAGTCGAGCCTCTTCGATTCGTTAAATTTTCTTTTCGTCCATCGTTCTCTCTGCGCAAGAGGAATAACTTTGGCAATTGGGGGAAAAGAAGAAGATTTTGAGCGTTGTTTCATTTCTTGATTAAAGAGATAGATATCTCTGTCTCCGGAAAATCGAAAGATACAAGTTGGAGACTTATTGATTTCTCTTCAATTGTAAATTCTTCGATTATCTTTTTATACCCGCTCTTTCTCTTTTCACCCGTTCAATTTCATTTCGAAGGCTTAATAGAGGGACATTCCTCCGGCCAAGGCACGAATAAAACTCGCGGAAACGCGGGAAATAAAATAGCGGGGCCGGCGGTCGGCGGCGCAGCTGCGGGGCCCCGAGCCTCTCGCAGTCGTAAATTCCGAGGCGTTATCACGGTATTCGTACACACGAAAATGTAGCGAAGGCTGACTTTCACATTTCAGCCGCGCCAATTCCTTGCCTCGATTGTCGTCGTATCACCGATGAAAATTTATTGTTTCGTTGAAATCGTGTCCTGTCTCTCTCTCTCTCTCTCTCTCTCTCTCTCTCTCTCTCTCTCTCTCTCTCTCGCCCCTCCCTAAACACGCTCGCTCTTTTCTATCGCGCGCCTATAACGCGAGGGGAAGAAACGGTTCGATTTTTCGATCGTCGCATCGAAATTGCCTGTTTAACTTATTCCCTTATATTTCACTCAACTTTTCCGCGTGTAAAATTTATGAAATCGACGGGCACAGTAGTCTCGTGACCATAATTTTCCTATCGCTTATCCTCGAGTGTTCTACCTTTTGTATATATTTATATACTATATATATATATATATATCGATCGAAGTCGCGGATGGCAGGTTCGATTAAATAGCGAGATCCATAAGTGGACACACAAGGATTCAGGTGTACGAGAAGGAGATATTTTAAAACCGAGTATGGGGGGATTGGTCGAGCAGGATGGTGTCGTTAGCACCGTCATAGAATGTGCTTTACAAACTTTGCCGAGGTCCGAGTACGGCTATAGAATGCGCGAATTTATCGTGTTTCCTCTTCTTCTTCGAAGATACCGCAAAGAGGAAGAGGGAGAGAGAGAGAGAGAGTGAGAAAGAGAAGATCCTCGAAGACTCGAGTGGTAATTACGATCGTATTTTACGAACGTAACTCTTCTTTCGTTTCGGTTTGACGGTAAAGCCGAGGGATTAAGAGATTTTTTTCCTTTCGAACGGAGAAAGGATGGATGGATGGAAGAGTCGTCCTGTAATCGTGCGAGGAGAGTGAACAAATTTTTTCCAACATATTATATATTTGGAAAAACTTTCAAGAAGATTGAAGAATGAATTTCTTTAACTTCTTTCGCTACTGCATAAGATGCCACTGAGGTACTAGGGCAATTATAGTCACACTGCATAAGATGAAGTACTACGGACGACTATAATTGCTCTGCATAAGATGTCATTGAAGTACTATGGCCAACTGTAGTAGTCTTGTGTAGTCGCTCTGCACAAGATGAGGTATTATGGATGATTATAGCCACTTTGCACAAAATGTCACTGAAGTACTAGAGTGATTACAGTCGCTTTGCATAAGATGAGGTACTATGGACGACTATAATTGCCTTGCATAAGATGCCACTGAGATACTACAAGCAATTATAGTCGTTCTGCATAAGATGAGGTATTATGGATGACTACAGTCACTTTGCACAAAATGTCACTGAAGTACTAGAGTGATTACAGTCGCTTTGCATAAGATGAGGTACTATGGACGTATTGCCTTGCATAAGATGCCACTGAGATACTACAAGCAATTATAGTCGTTCTGCATAAGATGAGGTATTATGGATGATTATAGTCACTTTGCACAAAATGTCACTGAAGTACTAGAGTGATTACAGTCGCTTTGCATAAGATGAGGTACTATGGACGACTATAATTGCCTTGCATAAGATGCCACTGAGATACTACAAGCAATTATAGTCGTTCTACATAAGATGAGGTATTATGGATGATTATAGTCACTTTGCACAAAATGTCACTAGAGTGATTACAGTCGCTTTGCATAAGATGAGGTACTATGGACGACTATAATTGCCTTGCATAAGATGCCACTGAGATACTACAGGCAACTATAGTCACTGTGTAAAAAATGAAGTACTATAGGCAACTATTTGCTTTGCACAAATGCCATTCAGATATTATAAATGATTACAGTTGCTCTGCATAAGATGCCACTGAGGTACTACGAGTAACTGTAGTCGCTCTGCATAAAATGTCGCGCATTGACGTATTTGGAAACGTAGCATCGATATTTTGTTTTCGTCGTCAATTTTTTTCCCCAATAAACACCGTCAAAGCAACTCGAATTGTGGGGCGTCGAAACGCGGACGATCTTTCTCGAGCACATTTTTGGTGAAGAAGTCGGCCGTAGCGAAGGAAAAATTAAAACAACGGAATCGTGATTCTCTCAGTGATAACGACTCGCGTAATTGCAAAAGAAGTGAATGGTGAATAATTTATATAGGTTGAAGACCTTGTAAGGATTTAAAGACGTCGAAGCTATTGGTGAGGGAAGGAAGGAGCGAAGACGATTATCTGTCGGGGGTTGGGTATCGGCTGCTAATAGCCACGATATACGCCTCGAACCTTGGGCGCGCAAGGTCTGGGTTGAGCGTTGTCGAAGGCTCGGAGAGTTGTGTTGCGCGCCCACAGTATAAATGGTTACACCGTTAAAATCGTACGTCATCGCGGGGACAAGTCGGGGGAAAAACGACTTGGACGGGATTCTTGCCGCTACCGTGAGACAAATCATCCTGCTTGTCCCCTCGGAATTTTTCCACGAGATCCATGGAGAGAAAGTCGGGGCCGATTGCGATTAATTAAATTTCTCGTAACGGCCATCCGTTTTTCTTCGAGATTCTTTCGGCTTTCTAACTTGAAATCTCCTCGCAACGTTCTTAATCGCAACGAAAGAAACGCCATTTGTCAATCATCTTCCACCATCATCGCGTTAGACCGCGCGGATTTTCACGGAATGGAAATATTTCCCGTCTCGCGGAGAATATCTTTTTAGTTTTAGTTTTTAGACAGGATACGGATGCGTTCGTACGAGATTAAAACTCGAGGAGAATCGAGCTTTGTTGTTTCAAATGTATGTACTCGAAGATACAACTACTTTGAACATTTTCCACTTTCACGCGCATACTTTGGATTTTTGTTTATCGAGATTTTGCATAAATGCATAAACATCTACACTTTTGCGTATATATATATCTATCTCTGCGGTCTGAATCGTTTCGTATTAATATAAGCAAACCAAAAACGTTTATGGAAATTTTATGAAATATCTCAAATATGTGTGCTTCGCTTTTTCCCTCAATATCTTTCATATATTTCGCGATACCCTGTTACAAATTCCATCCAATTCCATATATATTTTTCCAACAATCGCTTTTTTACTTTGCCCTAAGAACCGTGTATATTATAAACAATTTGTCGAATTTATCTCACCAAAAAACCGTGCAAAAAAAAAAAAAAGAAAAAGGAAACGATTCGAGACTCGACGCGAGCTGCGAGGAGGAAACGACTGGCAAGTATAATATCCCATGAACCCCTGTGTGCCTCGTCGACACAATGAAATTGGATTAAGCTGCAGGGTGGAGGATGCGATCCTCCACCCCTTTCGCAGCCTCAACGATCCACCGTCGTACAAATTGTCGAGATGGTATCGGGCGATCGAGGAGGAGAGGGCACGAGTCGTGAGACGGTTGGCCGCGAACAGATAGCGAGCGGATAAAATCGGTAGGATACGATCGAGGTTGGACGAGGAGAGACGCGTCGAGGAAGATGCAAGGGAAGATTAAGGCGGCATCTACCCACGGGGTGGTAACACGTACTCTCTCCTCTCGTCGCCAGGGGACACACCGCGCCCTCCACCATCCGTACGTTAAGGATTCTCAACAGTAAATTACAAAATATGCTAAGCGGCCGATATAAATCAAAAGTTGGCAAGGGTAGAGAGTGGAACAGAGAGAGAGAGAGAGAGAGAAGTTGGGTCTGCTTACCCGTGGAGCGAGGGTAAGGCTCTCGATCGGCTACCAAAATAAAGAGAGGAGGGAGCACCCGTGTCACGAATCCAAATGCGAGGAGAGAGAGAGAGAGAGAGAGAGAGTGGAGCGAGAGAACGGAGTTTGCAAACGGAGCAAATGGACCGGAAGGGCTGGTTGGAAGGCGTCGATATAAATACAGAGGCTGCCCGGATCTGAGCGTTCTTTAAATCGGTATCGAGAATTAACGATTATTTTTTCCTTCTACCTACATTTTATTATGGTTGTAAAAAGTCGGCGGAGTCGTTCAACTTTGTTGCGAGAGGATTCGATTATCAGGGTTTTGGTATACATTTGGTATATATATATATATATTTATTCGTTTTGATGTCTCGGTATCTTTAAGCGTTGCGATAAAGAGTTGTTTCTTTTAAACTTCTTCCTCGTCTTCTTCTTTTATTTTGAATTAAAATAATTGTTTCGCGAAAAAGAAAAAGAAGAGAGGGAAGAAATATCGAAGAATGTTCTAACTAAAATTGGAAACGTTGATAATATTTTATTTCACGGTACCTTCGTTGTCTTAAAGCAGGTTAAACGAGTGATACGTAATAATAAATTTCGTAGATAATTGGACAAAGAACGTGTGCAACAACGATGATCTTTCTCCCAAGTTCTTCCTTCTAGAAAAGCTTGTGGAAAAGCGATCCTTTGGAATCTCTCAGAATTTAAATCAGAATGAAAATTTTATTGAAAGCAACGGTTCGTTGAGAGAGAGAGAGAGAAAGGAAAAGAAAAAGATACCAAAGGTATCCCTCTACACTTTTCTAATATATAATATATTTCTTCCCTTCTTCTCTTCTATTCTAAGAAATAATGAGATAAAATTGAAACGCGCCAAGCTATCACGAATTCACCGAGCAATTCGAATATTTTATGCGCCAATATTTTAGCGTATATAACGTGGGATGGAATCTCGATGATTTATGACTGGGTCGTCACGGAGGCCGATTTCGTGCAGCGATGAAAAGCGTGCGACGTTTTTCGATTCGGAATCGGATGCAAAACGATCTTCGTTTCGGTCGAAGGATCCGCCACCTTCCAAACGTGGAAACGTGATTACATGAGTGAAAAATTGCCTCGTCGATTCGACGCTCCTTCCTTTTTCTCTTATTTCGCTCGAACACTTGAGTATCTCTTAGTTTTTAGGATTTGTATCTAAAATGTTTTAAGAAGGAAACACGATTGTTGAAGCAGGTGATATGGAGATCGAGCAAGGTTGTTCGGATCCTCTTGAAAATTGAAGATTTCGCTAGGCGAACGGTACTTTTTAAGCACCGAGAGTATTTTTTTAATTAATTAAGCGTGTTCACGCATCGATGCGAACAGTGAACGATGGGTATACGGATGAAATTTATTGGCCAATTAGGCTCGACGAATCTCAACCTCGATTCCCCTCTTTTTTCCAATTTTTAGACGTTACGTTTGGAATTAATCTTCCCCAGCCTTACATTTGTCTCCTATCAAATTGTATTAAATTTCCACACGTGTCTCTGATCGTATCGTATCGTAAGATCGAGAGAAACATACAAGATCGTACGACGAGCGATAATTTTTCTTTTACTTTGGGAACAAACAAGTTTCTAAATTCAACCGCTTATCACCCTGGCATCTGTTTAAAACTAAAGGAGGCCAGTTTGTAACTTCCCACAACCTTTCAATTTTCCTCACATCTCACACCGACGAATAATCGAGCTGGGGCTCTATAAATTTCGCGTAATAGCCCAATAAACCTCAACAATAAATCCACTTCTCTTAGAGAGAAAATCTATCTACCTTCGTCGCCTCTCGTAGTTTAATCTCGATTCCTAACGTAGATACGGAAATCTCAGAAACAGAGAGAGAGAGAGAGAGAGAGAGAGATTGCGAAAAAAAAAGAAGAGAAGAGATTTACATTTTCGCGAGAGAAGATATCCTCGCGATTGTTCCACATAGGCCCCGTGCACGCGATAAATTATGCTACCCGCGAGCACTCAATTATGCACGGGAGACTATTAATCGAGATACGGGGAAACCCGTGGATGTTAATAAAGCGTGGTGCCGCGTTGAAAGTGTTTTCAACGACGTTTACACGCCTGCTATCCGCCGATCTACGCTAATCGACGCTCTCCTCCGATGCGCCCAGCCGTCACGCGACGCCGCCAACCCTTTGACCCGTGAAAATATTATTACGAAAGTTCTCTAAAAACCTTAGAAGTGCGTTGAAAATCGTGAATAAGCAACTTGGAAGAAAGAGTTGCGGGATCGTGCAATTTTGAAAACTGTTATTAAAGTTGTCTGAAAACGAAAAGTGCGTTGAAAATTGGGAACGAAGAAAGAATCGAAATCGTCGAAATTCGAAGAGAATTAAAATATCGTCTTCCTTTCGAGATCGATTTCAAACGCGAGGAAAAGTGGATCGAAACGATTCCATCTTTTTTTCTTTTCTTGCTAATCGCATTAGTCCAAGATGTAATTGGCAGACGTTCGTGCGATAGATAGTTCGGAACTCGAGAGCGGGGGAAAAAAAAGAGGAAAAGAAAAGAAAACGATGACAAACGAGCGACGTTGGGTCGTCGAAAAAAAAGGACACGGTGGCAAAAATCAGCCACGCCGATTTAACAACGCGGGGGCATCCATTCCCGAGAGACGTTTCGATCAACGTCGGTCATCTTCCTCGCTCGGTAAAAAGCGTCGCGGTGGACGCGGATTAATCCAATAACAAAAACGCGTCCGAAGGAAAAAGCCCACCGCCGACGACGTCTCGAACGAAGCGAGGGAAGGGAAGAAGGGACGAGAGTTATGGAGATTTCTTCTTCGATTCGTTATTCAATTCGTTTAATCTTTCCACGCGCGCGAATCACGAGAAAGGAGTGTTATTGCGGGATAACTGTGGAAAGCGGGGATTTTTATCGTGGCTCAAGAAATCAGGCGGATGCCTAGTAGCTTGGGCGCAACACGTGATTCCGTATTAGTATAGGATAATGCATAGTTTCGATGAATGTTGGCTATCCTGATGCCTTTTTCGCGTTTGAAGGAAGAAACGCGTTTTGCAACGATCGAAGAGTATCGATAGTATCGATTGAAGGGCTCTTCGAAGCGAGAAAATTAATTAAGAAAAGGTTGTTCTCTGATATGGATTCTTTCTGGTTGATTTCTATTCAACAAACGGTTGGAATAATTTTTAAACGAAGTTATAAGCGCGAAGAGGTGGATAGATTTCTTATGGAGATTTTCTAACGAGATTCGTGTTCTTGATGTAATTTTTATTCTTCGACCGATAAGGTGTGGCTCGATCGATCTACAATCTATCTGAATATGTAAGAGATAGTTTATATATCTTGATTAATCGAAGTCAGATTTGTTTTGAATAATAAAAAATGTAATAAATATATAGAGAAGGTGTATATTATAATTTACGTTATTCTTCCTCGAATTGGCGTCTCATAAACAACGAAGAGAAATATATATTATCGCTTGAAAGGCAATTTAATCGATAAATCAACCAAGTTTTTCGAATTTATGAATTAATACTCGTGCATAACGTAACATCTAATACCATCATTTTCTAATCGTTACTAATCGAGGCCTGACATTGAAAAACACTTAATCAAATCACTTTATTAAAAGAAAAAAAAAATATTAAAAACACTTATTTGCATCGCGCCTAGAAAATTCAACTATAAGAATTTCTTCTCAGCAATGCGAAAAGTATATACATTCTCCTTTCATTCCGACTTTCAACTCTTCGCACGGATCGAGATTTATAAGAATCCAAGAGAAGAAGAAACTTCACCCACAACTTCTCGATCGAACGCTCGAATCCACGACGACGACACGAAAAATATACGATCGAAAAATAAGAGAGAGAGAGAGAGAGAGAGAGAGAGAGAGAGAGAGAGAGAGAGAGAGAGAGAGAGAGAGAAACTCACGTGGACCAAAGTTCGTGGGTAGGCGGCAGTTTGACGTCGGCGTTCTTCTCAGGCAGTTTGTAATATTCGTAGACGTAGGGTGCCGGGTCGTCGCCGTGGCTGGCCACGGCCGAGACCTGGTGCTGCTGCTGGAGATTCAGCATGGCCGCGGTCGCCACCGAGAGCGGGTGCTCGCAGTAGGTCCGCCAGTCGCCCTCCATGCCCTGCACCTGCACCTGCACGGCAGCAACCCTCTTGTGTACCTCCGGATCGGCGCCCTCGGCGCCGCTCTGCAGGGTCTGCGCCGCCTGCGCCGCCGCCTCCTCTGCCCCCAGCTCCTCCTCCTCCTCCGTGTCCCGCTGACCCGCCGCCACGTAGCTCGACTGCTGCTGCTGCGAGCCCTCCTCAACACCGCTCGTATCCTCCTCCCCCCGGCTTCGTCGCCTGCAAAATACAACAATTTCTCTCGTTCACTTAATTTTCATTTTCCGTGTTGCGGAAGAATTTCATTTCGCGGCCAATTTGATCGAATGATTGGAAGTGATGGAAAGTGTAAATTTGGATATTTTTGTCGATTCCTCTTACTGAATTTTTCTAAAGAGAAAAACACTTCATCCTCGATAAATCATGAAATTTAAAGAGTATATTCAAAGTAGCTTAAAATAAGGAATAGTCGTAAAACAAGAGGCTCGAGATGATCATCCTTCGCGTAAATAATAATCTCGTTTGAGCTCTCTCGATATGCTGGAAGGATTTTTTTTTTTTTTTACAAACGGTTGACAAACGAGCAGCCAATTCTCTTAAACGACTCTTTTCCTCGACATCGCAGGCGTCCGCACATTTTCCAACATCCACGCTGGAAATACCGGCCGGCCATTTCCGCGTGTCTCTCAGAAACGGCTGGTTTAATCCTCGACGACGACGAGGATTCTCCTGGAAGATTTCCTGCAAGATCGGCCGCCGCGGTTATAAACTGTTAGAAACGAGTTGGCGATAAATCGCCGAGGGATCCGTCGAATTTATCAATTAACGATAATCGCCGCGCTTTAAGCCACGCTGATGATTCCTCAATTTAGCAATGGCCACCACAATCCCCTCTACCTGTGTCGCGCCACACACGCTCACCATAATTTATCGCCCGCCTCGACGCGATATCTAATCGCCTTTTGGCGAGGTTCGCCTCGGCTTGGATATTTGTCACCGCGACTCTTTCGTTTCCGGCCTCACTCGATTCCGATTAAAACCGGATAAGGAAACGAGTGAGTTTTCGTAAGAAAAAAAAAAAAAAAAAAAAAAAGGAAAGAAACTTAAAGCTCGTGTCTTGGTCGATGCGATTCGATCCAATTGGATCGAAGTTAACTGTCAAACTGTTTTGTTTTTTTTCGAATGTAAATAAATGTCTCGATAATGTTTATGACGCGTATATACATTTTTCTATTATTAGTTCAAAATTGTACGATTATGTCGATACATTTTCGTCGAGAGCGATAATTTTAATTGGTTTGAGTCGTTTCTTTTTTTTTTTTCAATGGAACATGTTCGAGGGGGAACGATTCAAATATACAAAAATCGATTGAGAAGAGGAGAATGACGATTTTTGAAACATCTTTTCAAATCCAATCCTCCTCTGTGGAAGATGAATAAAAAAAAACTACTAATAACTAATAAAACTACGACTGATGAAACATACGATATTCGAAAATTCTGAATCGTATCCATTCCAGAGAAAGAGAAAGAGAGAAAGAGAGAGAAAAGAAATAAACGTCAAGTTTATGCAGATGCACGGAACACGAACGAACGAAGGAAAAGTCGGATCGGCGGGGTAAGCTCTGTCTAAAAAAGGGTGAGAAGGGGGCTGGATATATATATATATATATATACACGTACATCCATACACGCACGAAGATTAATTATTATAAACCCCTGCCTTTTGCCTACAGTCATCAATTTATACTCCTCTCCTATGCGGATCCCGATTCCAAACCCGATCCTCGCGCACGGGGATCCTAAAGCCTCATCCTCTCTAATTTATGCATGTCGAATCAATCTCTACCTCTTCTTTCTCCCTCCCCCCTGCCTTTTCCCTACCTCCTCGCCTCCTTTTCAACCACCTTCGATCTCCTTCCACGTTCGTTCCCTCGACGCAGCTGAACCCGTTCCCTCGACCCTCCTCGACGCCGACCCCGATAATGAGGGGCCCGCGTTATCCTGTGCAAATATTTTCCTCGGCGACTGTTTGCACAGGCGCGGCGCGGATACGCGAGGATCGAAGGATGAATTATAATGGGCGAGGAGTTCGGTTTAATCAGTTCATTCGTGATCATCAAACTGAGGAGACTCGGTTCCCTTTTCTCCTTTTTTTCTTTTTTTTTTTTTTTTTGTAGTTGTAGTATACACGGGAAGGATTGGTATCTTTGGGCAAACAGAGATCGGGGGATATCTGTTCTGAAGTGCGAGTAATATTTATCGGCGGTAAAGTTGTACAGTTGTGAAGAGGAAATTTCTCGAAATGGAGTTCCCTTCGAAAGAGAAGGAGATTCGTGATTAATTGATCGGTTCATTCGTGATCATCATCGAAGTGATAAATTTGTTATTCCCTTTTTGAGGTTGGTACGAAGGTATTTCTTCCAAAGTATGAAGTTTTCGAGACAAAGAGAATTTTTTAAAAAATTGTAGCTTCCTCTAAAAGAGGAGGAGAATTAATTAACCGTTCGTGATCATCGAAGTGATAGATTTATTCCCTGAGATTGGTACATTAAGGGGATTAATGCAAACAAAGATGGAGAAATATTCCTTCCAAAGTGTGAAATTTCTAAGACAAAGAGAATTTCTTAAAATACAGTTTCCTCCAAAAGAGAAGGAGATTCGTGATTAATCGATCGGTTCATTCGTGATCATCAAATTAGAGACTTATTCCCTTTTTAGTTGCATATATAGAAAGGATTCTTCGGGCAAACGAAGATAAGGAAGATGAGAAATATTTTTTTAAAGTGTAAATTAATATAAAATCGAACAGCTTAATTATAAAAAGGAAATTTCAGTTTCTTCAAAAGAAAAGGAGATTCGTAATTAATTAATCGGTTCATTCGTGATCATCAAACTACAGACATATTCCCTTTTTAATATTTGGTACATAAGAAGGATTCTGGACAAAGAGATGCAGAAGATTTCTAAGACAAATTTTCTTAAAATGCAGTTTTCTCCAAAAGAGAATTGAGAAAGAAAGAGAATTGATTGGTTCACTCGTGATCATCAAACTAGAGACATATTCCCTTTTTAATATTTGGTACATAAGAAGGATTCTGGACAAAGAGATGCAGAAGATTTCTAAGACAAATTTTCTTAAAATGCAGTTTTCTCCAAAAGAGAATTGAGAAAGAAAGAGAATTGATTGGTTCACTCGTGATCATCAAACTAGAGACATATTCCCTTTTTAATATTTGGTACATAAGAAGGATTCTGGACAAAGAGATGCAGAAGATTTCTAAGACAAATTTTCTTAAAATGCAGTTTCCTCGAAAAGAGAAGGAGATTCTTAGGAAAGAATTTTCCTTCTTCCCTATTAAATTCTGTATCGGTCGATCCGCGAAGCATCGCTTTGCCATCATTGTCCGCGTATACGAGACAGAAAGTCATAGTAAGAAGGCATCGTCCTGTTGCACGATCGTCAGAATGCATTATCCGCGCGCTGTTCCATCAACTGCACCTACCTCAACGCGCAAATATTGCAGGTAGGTGGAACGCACCGTGACGAGATAAAGAGGGACACGCCACGGAGAAACGCGTTTAATATTCCGTGGGAGTGTTGTCCACGCGACCCGGCAGAGAACCACCCTGTTGCTCCCTCGCGCGCATTTCAATAAAGCCGCCTCCGCCCGGGATACAAAACACGCTCCTCCAACTTCAGTTTCCTTCTGCCGGAGCTGTTCCTCCTTCTTCATTCCCATATTTTTAACCGAGTTTAACCGAAGTTAAGAGAGCTTTTCCTCTTGGAAACTATTATATCGAGAGAAAATCGAGGAGGAGTTTTGTTATTGAGTTTCGATTGGAAAGAAAAGAAAAAGCTGTTGGAGAGGATGAAGTTGGATTTTAATTAGAACAGTCGAGCGATGAGATATCGGAATGGGATGAGATGCGATCGTTAATTCTTAAGTACGTTTATCTCGAAAGGGTATTAAATGCGATGAGATTTGTGGTTGTGGACGTGTGTGACGTGTTATGGCGGAAAAGAAAAAAATGTACTTTGTGGAAGAGAGGTGGGAGAAGAATAATCGTTTACCGTTATATTGAAATTGCACGTCAAACGATTATTAAAAGATCATCTTATCATAAACAATCGTTAAATCTTCGACTAAACGGCAGATCGAAATGTCACAGTTCAAAAACATCGTAAAGAAGTTTATCGCATGGATAATTGAATTTCAATATTGTTTGTGGTAGCAGTTTTTAGAATGTCAAAGACTGCCTCGAGCCGGTAGAAAAATCGTGGGTGATTACGAATTATCATAGGAAAGCCAGTATCTAAGAAAATACGCGTAAACAACACGTTTCACGATTCAGAAAGGAAATTATCGACCCATTATCATCGTTTAACTTAATCGATTAAGATTATCCGTCGTAATCGCGTACATAAAACCGTGTAAATTTCTCGAGCGTTTCGTTCGAGCGTCTGATTTGATATAAAAAAAAAAAAAAAAAAAAAGAGTTTCCTCTCCTTCTTCATCTCGTGTATATTTTCCAATACAATTATGAATCGATGGAGTTACACACACGGTGGAAAAGATTGTAATGGTAATCGAAATCTTTTAAATTAAAAAAAAAAAAAAAAAGAAAAAAGAATTTCATTCCATCCAACTCTCTTTATTTCAATTAGAAATCACTCGAAGAAATTCGATATATTCTTCCTATTTACAATTTTCTTATCCTTGACTTTCATCTCTTCGAGTCGAAGAATTTTTCTACTTACTCCCTCCCTCCCTCTCTCCTGTGATGTACATACCACACACACACATGCACGCGTGATAAAATAATTTTCCTATCGATTGAAATTTCACGATAAGAATACGGTATTACACGCGGTGTAATATACTTTCTCCCAAGCAACAATTTCACGGCTGCAAATGGATTAACGTCTCCGCCGCCTGTTTCCCTCGCGAGTGGATGGCGGCAAAAGCGTATCGATTCGCGAGAGAAGGCGCGCTCGCGACACAATGACACGCGATCGTTTTCTCCTCGTTCGATACACTTCCTCGATTGTCTTGTAACCTCGATCCATAATCCGTAGCCCCGGCGGTGTTAATAAGATTTATAAAGGAGAAACGGTGAAAAGAATGCCTTTTTTCTCTCTCCTTTTTTTTTCTTTCTTTCTTATCCGATACGTATCTCGTCGATACATAATGTCACCATTGCTCGCTCGCGCGTCCCTGCTCGTTCGACCGCCAACCTGTACGTACGGTATGCATACTAATTTCACAAATAAATCTATTTCTACTCGAGGTCGATCGCGTCAGGTCGAAGGGTGAATAAATTTTCGAGAATGTTTTTTTCCATGAAAAACTTTCTTCCTGAGATAGTCATAGAACATTCTCTCTACTTTAAATACTTTCCTTCCCGTTTAAAATCTTGGAATCTCTTTCGGATTTTTTTTTCACAAATCTGAAGATTCTTATTACTTCTTGTTCCTCGAAACAAATTATTCTTATCCTTCTTCTTTCTTCGAGAAACATTTCTCGTTGAATCCATTTTCCAGAAACTGAAGAAAATTCCAAATTTTATTATTATTATTATTATTTACGCTACGCAAATTTAATCTTTAAATTTATATATCGCCACCTGCTATTTCCACCTCTCTTATCGCGATCTCCCATTCCAAGATATAATCACGCGAGTGATACATCTAATCTCGTAAAAGGGAGAGACGAGGAATTTCTCGAGAAAAAAGAAAAACTTGGCCGATAAAAATCTCTCGTTTCGAACGGACCAAAGGTTTAAAAAAAAAAAAAAAAAGAGCATCCCTCTCTCCACGATATATCGGTCGATCGTGGAGGAAACAGGATATGTCGCGAGGAGAGCAATCCTCCTTCGATGAACTCGCGTGTCTCGCCGGCATAAACTCCTGCCAGAGACACTCTGGTTTTTCTGTTGGGCGGTTGCCGCCGGAAGTGGCCGGTTACTCGTTGCAGACACGCGTGAATCACGTCCATCACTATTGGTAAATCTGGTCGAACGAAGAGAAGCCTTCTTCGTCATCGAGGAGGGAGAATCGAGAATTCCGTGGAAAACGTAAGGGATAATAAACGTGAGGAGAAAAACGATGGAAATTTCGATCTCGATCGGTGGAGAAGAAGAGAGTTGGTGAAAAACGACGGTGGATCGGTTGATGCGTAATAACAGTGAATCGGGGATCGTTGGCGCGGCTTAATGATTCGAAATGAACGAGTGCTTCTTAGAGAAAACAGCGGGTTGGATTGACAAGGTTGGATAGCGGATAATGATGAATTGATTCATGGTTGGAAATAGCTTGTTGCTCGGTTACATGGCGGTTCAGCTTTCGGTTCGATCGTTTCGAAAAATCGGAGTCGGTTTTTTAGTTGTATCGATACACGTTCGATGGACGAGAATCGAGAGCGTCGAGGAATACGCGCCTTTTTTTTTTTTTTTTTTTTTTTGTTTTGTTTGTTGCAGGAGAGGAGCGTGATTTTAGATTGAGAAATATTTGTCCTCCTGATATTCTGAAATAATATGTTTAGAAATTGTCTTTTGATGCACGGCGGATTTTAAATATTAATGAAATTTTCTCTTCTCGAAAGGTTAAGGCAATAGAGATATTAATTATTATTGTATATATATAAATTTCTTCCCTCTGAAAGGGTTAAAGTAACAGAGATTTTATATTATTACTGAGATAATGATTAAGGTGACAGAGATTTTAATTACCAGTGACACTTTCTTCCCATGAAAAAGTCAAGATAATAAAAATTTTAATTATTAGCGACTTTAAATATTAATGGAATTTTTTCCCCGCTGAAAGGGTTACAATAATAGAAAGCATAATTTACCATTGTCGAAAGTGTTAATGGATTACTGTTAAACTGTAAGGTTAATCGCGGGATCGAAGGTTTCACGATCGATTGCATATTCTCGTTTTCGTTCGGACGATTTTCACGTAGCCAGACGAGATTTACGAGGCCTTCGTTCCAAAGGGTAGAGAACGGGAAAATCCCGCGGGAAAATTGCCGGATTAATTGCGCGCGTTCGATCGAATATCTCTGGAAAGAATCGGTCGAAAAGCTTATTATCCGCTTCGGATCTCGAGAATAAGAATTCCTAAGGTGATTCCCAACCCATATTCATCCATATATCCATCCACGCCTTTTTTTTAATCGAAGAAGCAAAGATTCGAACCAACGTTTAATACTATTCTTACATGCAACATCGTTAAAACATGAACTTTCTGAACTTGGTTAAAAGTTCACTCTATTCGCTTACCAAACACCTCTACCTACCTGCCTCTTTAACAAAAGATTACCAAACGAGTCTCGCTAAAACTATCCTCCCGTTTTATTCCTCGTCGAGTTGGAAAACCAAAAAAGAAAAAAAAAGATACCTTCTCGCCCCGACTAAAAAATAAATTCGTCAAACTTCGGTGAAACCCACTTTCGTGGATACGTATCTGCGAGAGTGACGTTGAATAAGGGTGAGACGAGGACACGGGGGTAGAAAGGTTGACTTGGACTTTGATGGATCGAAGATCCCTCCATCCATCCCCTCTCCCCTCCCCCGTGTATATACCCATTTTGTTTTTTTTATTTCGCCACGGATAACGCGGCGTGTCTGACAGGTTACTCTCTCACGGTGTATGTTGACGTGTTCTCGCTCGCGCGAGAGCTCGAGCGGCAACTATGCAGCTGCAGCAGCGGCGAGGCTCGTCGCTGGAGGAAACTGGATCTCGTCTGCTTGCAAATCTTGGATACATGTGTTGTAACATAATGGCGTTGAAATTTCACTTTCCTTCGGTTCACCGACTTATCGAAGAAGAAAAAAGGAGGGAGACGAGAATCGGGGAGTGTAATAATGAATAAGTGAATCACGTACGGTTGAAAGTAAAAATAATTTTTGGGGAGGATCAATCGTCGGATATATTACGTACGAGGAGGAGCAGAGTGATTCGAGAAGAATGCTCAAAATTTGAAATTTGAAATTTCTTCAACAAGCTCTTAACACCACGATGTATACGAAACAACACAACTGATCAAAGATTTTCACTTATTTCACATTAGATGTATCGATATGGACCGACGAAATATGTACGATTCGATTGGATATAAAAGACGTGATCAAAGATTTCCAGTTGTTTCACGATATATCGAAGATTCGATTGGATATACAAAAGACGTGATCAAAGATTTTCAATTATTACTACATAATTGAGGAAATATAGTTTGATTGGATATACGAAAGACATGATCAAAGATTTTCAGTTATTAGATGTATCGACATAACTGACGAAATATATACGATTCGATTGGATATACAAAAGATCAAAGAAGATGATCGGATATTTCATTAGATATATCGATATGAACCGACGAAATATATTCGATTCGATTGGATGTAAAAGACGTGATCAAAGATTTTCAATTATTACTACACAACTGACGAATATATATATATAAGATTCGATTGGTAATAATAATACGAAACACGTTTTTATTTCATTACATATATCGACGCTGTATAACTGACGAAATATACACGATTCGATTGGATATACGAAAGACGTGATCAAAGATTTTCGAGTATTTCAAGTATTAGATATATCGCCACATAAGTGAGTGAAATATACATGGTTCGATTGGAAAAGCACGAAGGCGCTCAACGTTTCTTTCCTTCCTATTGAATTCGCGTATTACGCAACGGAAAACCGAACGGTTTCGTGATTCGACGAAGGTGGACGAAAAACGCGAACAAAACGCCGCGTGTACGTGTGCAGTGCAGTTGCTCGATGACGATCCCACACGCGAATTCAGTAACACGATCGCGACGACGAAATATCAATAACCGTAAGATAATACCAAGGTGTAACGCGAATATCGGTGCACCGCGACGCGCGTAATTTCGCCTCGAAAAATGGCAGGATCCCATCCGTTACGCTGGATTTTCAATGATCCCCTTCAGAGAACCGGACCACGCTCGATAAGCATGCAAATTAGGCTACTTGTACGGGAAGTAAATAAACACTGTTTCCCCTGTTTCGAAAAAGTGCATTTTGTCGTTAAACGCGATTTGGATCGTTGAATTAGAGATAACGAGAGAAGCATATACATATCGTTTGGTAATTAATAATTCGTTCAATTCGAACGTAACGGAGAAAAAAATTCAAATTGTTCGAGAAATTCTAAGGAAAAAAAAAAAAAAAAAAAGAAAAAGATTTAGTGTCGTTTAATAATAATTTATGATTCGAATGTTTGTGCATTGGAAGCGAGAGAGAGAGGGAGAGAGAGGGAAGGAAAAATGCCGGATACATTGTACGATCTTCGCAAGGATGTTAAAAAGTTTGACATATGATCTTATACCACGTTGGATACTCGAACGAGAATGTTTTGCAAATGAGACAAGCGTGCGTTGCGCGAAGAAACGCGTATTAAGGATGCAACAATGCTTGGATAATAAAGAACGACGTTAATATATCGATAATACTGGCTGGTGAATGGTCCAGGTAGAAAAATCTTTTGAACGCTCGTTGAGAGGCAGGGACCGCCCTTCGGCTGTTCCATCGCTTCCTACGTCGGGATTCACTATTCTAAAACAATCGCTCATCAAGTAGACGCAGAGGTGGTTGCACCACTCATCGTCAGACGTTAGCTCCTACGGAGGAATGTGATTCTTACCACGAAAGGTCAAAGTACATCGATCTTTTCTTAAATTCCCATTTTTCCTCCCCCCTTACGAAACCAAGAACGAAAAATATGAAATAAAAGAAATCTCAGGAATCGTATGCTTTAATTCCAAGTCTGGCAAGGAAAGAAAAAGGAAATTTTCTAAAAGGATTTTAGAAACAACAAATTTTTAAATAAAAATTTCTTCGAATTTCATTTATGGAATAAAAATTTATTCTCGAGTCTAAGTCTCTCTCTCTAAAATTCGAGACGAAACAAATTTTCGAGTGGAAACTCAAACTCGACTCGACATTTACAACAAACATTCTCACATCTCAATTGAAACGAGGTATCGACTCGTCGCAAAACTCGAAATCAGTCGAGTTCCTTTTCCTCCGGATATCGGATTAAGTAATGCGCGGAGGCGCACAATACCAGCCCGTTATCTATCCTTTCAATGTAGCTGCCTATCTGCCTCCCCTTTCAAGCCCTCTCCACTCCCCCTCTGTTTCGGTATCACGAAAAGGGGTGGGGGGACGTGGCTACCCAGCGTGACTCGCAGATAGGATAAGCGCTCGCCCTGCGCTTCCTACGCCTTTTGAAAATTAAGCGGGCAGGATGAGAACAATTAGCGTTCGGGCCGCGTAATCGTGGAGGACGACGCGACAAGATAACGCGCACGTTGCTCACGTGCAATCCTAATGTAAATGGAATCGACCGGTTTCTCGGCCCGATTTTTCCCTGCAATCGGTATCGACCATACCGATTTTCGAGAAGAAAATTGCCGAAAGAAATCGCTAAACGACGAGTATATATATATATATATATATATATATATATATTGGAAGGGAGGGCGGATGTATTCTTTGTTCTTCGAAGGGAAAGGAGAGAGGAGGCCGGTGGGTAGTCTAGCAGCGGTTCGGGTTAATTACAGGCAATAATGAGAGATTAATCCGAATGCGAAGATGAAAACGTGGGTTAATCGCCTGGCGAGATTTATGGTCGGTTGTGTACCCGGGATTTATGGTGGAATCGTAAAGAGTTGGAGGATTTCGCTTCGCAGGATTCAATTATGGAGATGTGCCATGCGCTAGGCGAATCGATTGAAAATTGGTAAAAAGAAACCGGCAAGAGTTTATTATATTCAAGTGAAACAAAATATATTGGATATCCTATTGGACGTCTTATTACTTATGCCGACAGTTAATAAGCTTTTTCTCTCTCTCCCTCTCCCCCTCTTCCTTAAAAATACGAAGAAATTATTCGTGGATATCCGGGAATTAATTGGAAATCGGCGATACGGCCGAAGAAAAAGAAGAGAAGAAGAAGAAGAAAGAGGAGAAAAGGGAATATTGGAAATATTGGAAAAATCGTACGCCCGTCTCTTCTCGAACGAATCAGAAAGAGTAAAGAGACGAAGAAAAAAAAAAAGGCGAATATCGGTTTCTCCACGACAACAGTGGGTATCGATTAACCCGTATTAAACACAAGGGTCGGAAGGTTCCCTGTGCGGCGACGAATCGATGGGTCCAGCGTGATAACGCGTGAAAAAAAACCTATTCCACATAGCTCGGCTACCGCCCATCCTCCCCACAGGGATGGAGCTATCATTACGGAAACAAGAATCTCCACTTAACTCAATTTACCTGGCATACGATCGACAAGGGGGTAAAGGGGGAGGAGGGGGACGGTGGTCGTTCGAAGGGTACCTCGATTCAATTGCATCGATATCTCTCGGTCGAGAGCCAACCACGACGGGGTATTCGAATCGTGGAAATCGGTGTTTATATTTCTCTCTCGTCGTCCGATTAATTCGCGCGGTGAAAACAAAAATATATTTCGAGACGAGCGAAATGTTTTCCCTTTCCATTCACGTTCGAGCCGTCTCGAACGAATGTCGATTTTATTTCGCGTCTGAAAAATTGTATAAAACTTTGACGAATCGCCTCTATCTCTCTCTCTCCCTTTCATAACGCGACGACCCTCGTTGACTTTTCGCACGAAGCGAACGTCGACGGTTTTGCAACGAAGATTGGTGAGCGTGCGGACACCCCGTGGCGTTCTGTCGGAGGCGGTGGACCGAGAAAGAGCGGAAGAATCTCGGTGGAGCCGATTTCAGGGGTCGGACGAAGAGCGGAAGGAGGCGGTCGTGTGCGAGAGAAGACGCAACGCGGCACGGAGAATAGGCGCGGAGAGAAGGTGCAAAAGGAGGCGGGGATGCATACCGAATATGAAATATTCCCCGGAGTGGTAACTCTATATTATTATCCTCTTTCACACCTCCCTGCACCTCTATGCGCGAGAGGAGCCTTGGCACAATATCAACGAGCGTTCGTGCCTCCATTGTCTCTCATTGTCGTGGCGGCTCGTGCACAACACATCTCTGCATCCCTCTTTCGGTATCGAGGCTCTTTGCAGAGCCGGTCGACCTGCTCTCCGGAATTAATTAGCGGCCAGGCTAATTAGCAAATCGGGAGGATCGGCCGTCGAACGGAAAGCTCGGCGTGGACCGTTTTTCTTTTCTCTCTTTTTTTTCTTTTTTTTTTTCTTCGAACCGATTCGTGCGCGTAATCTAAATTAAATCTTTTAACGGAAAAAAAAAAAGATGGATTTTCGACGGGGATTCGAGCGATGTTGTTGTTATTACGGACGAGCAGCGGTGGATGATACGTAATTGCTCGAGGGGATTGGAGGGGATTTCGATCTTGGGAGGGAAATTTTGGGAATTTAGAGTGGAAAATTGTTGTCGGAAACGGGACGAATGGACGAGGGCGCATCAGAAAAGCGCATTTCGTTGCAATTTTTTCACAAGGAAAAGAAGGAAGATATATAATGTTTCCAAGGAAAAATAATATTATTTTACGAGACGTATGTATAGTCATTTGTTAGTGTACAATTACATCATGCTTGAGAATTACAAGAATTATTTTTAGAAACATAATGTTTCTAAGGAAATATAATATTATTTTACGAGACATATTATATATGTAGTCATCTTTTACTGAACAATTAAACCATGTATGAGAATTACAATATGCAAGAATTACTCTCAAGAAAATTGATTCGCACAAGAAAAAATCTGCCGCGAATCTTTTCTCGACCTTCTTAAAGGTCATCCAGGCGGATCCAGGCACCTAACCAACTGCCCTCGAGACCATTCTCCCCTTCTCAACCAAACCCTCCCCTCTCCTCTTTTTATTTCGATCTCCATTCTCTCTCTCACTCCACTTCTCCTTTTCCTTTCTTTCATTCGTCTTCCCCTCCGATACGAGCGCTTATAAGCCGACCAACGAGACCAGAAATACGCGGGCCGAGTTATCTAGATGGACGTTTCTGCGACCGAGTTTCCGACCGAGTTTAATTCCCCTCGACTGGACAGATAACGGCGCCTCTCTCCTCTACCAATCGATACACCTTTGGAAAAAATATTAACAAGCCTCCCCGAGGGAGGATATAACGCGAATCTAATTAAGAGCAAGGGAGAAGCGAATTTCTCGGAACTGGTTCCCTTCGAACCCCTCCCCCCCGATTAGGCCACCAAAAGACGCTTCCTCGCGTTTATACGTATATATATATATATATGGCGTCATATTCGTGTCGAGCCTCTGTCGAATGGGAGAACGCCAAGTGTTCATAATTCAGGATTAAACGGGGGAGGGAGAAGGGAGAGAATGGTTTTTAAATTTCGATAAAGGCGAATATGCTTGGGGATATTTGCATTTCGGCTACCTCGCGAAACGGGACGCGTTTGAATCTTATCTTCTTTTTCTTCTTTTTTTTCGCGTAAACGTGGAAATATTTCTCTTATTTCCACGTTTTTCTTTTCTCTTTAACGCGCGCGAGATGAATGCGCGTTAAGCGTTTGTACAACCTATTTTTTTGTCGAAGTATACATACGCGCGCGCACATCCGCCTCTCTTCACCACTATGTTCTTTTCTACTATGTGTGTTTGCGGTTCATTAACGTTATTCATACGTACGTTTAACGTCAAGTGGTTACTTCCACTTTGTCGATTTTGTACTTGTACGTTCGAAGTGACAAGTGTTGCTTTCTTCCAAGTATCTTTCTATTCTGTCCGTGTGTTAATATTGTGTACACTCGACCATCATATTTCCTGTTTAAAAAAATTCCAACAATTGATCAACAATGTCTTTCTATCTTTCTATCACGATTCACATTCTTTATTCTGTATTTCCGCCATTTCTCTTCCGTCATTTTCGTTTCTCTTTCCTTTCAAATCACTTTCGATAAATTGAGCTGAAAACTGAGATCCATTCCATCCATAAAATACTTGATGTACTTTCTTATTATTATAAAATGTTCCTCAAAGAATCTCTTCTCTCTCAGCGATCCCTTTCCTCGTCGCTGCTAAATGATTCGATATTCCGTGGATGGCATACACGAAACGAGTGGAACAAGAGAAGAAGAAAGCGGACTTAATAAACGGAGAAAAGGGAAATTGATAGAAAATGACGTTAGGGGATGAAGAGGGTGATTCGATGCGTGGCTTTTTTTGGCGCCACGCTAATAAGAGTCTCCTGTTTCGAGAATTGCCATTCTTTTTTTTTTTTTTTTTGCCTTATTGTCAACATCTCGTGCGGAAGTATACAACGGTGTCGTCGACTTGTGCTCGAATTTCATTAAGATAGAACCGCGAATCGCGTTTCTCTTATCTTCTAATTATTGTTCGTTTTATCGGTTTGTCGAATGAGTTTTGGAATTTTTCGAAATTCTCTTTTGTTTGAAATCTTTCTATAGGCTATAAGCTATAATCTTCGAACCTCTTTTCCATAGTTTCAAATTTTCAACGTATGCAAGAAATTTAATTAATTTAAATTCGCGAGAAAATTTTTCCTATGTCTTCGATACCTCGATGTTGGAAAAAATGCAAATTCCTTTTTCATTCCTTGAATCTCTTCTCTTCTTAGTTTCAAGTTTTTGCCTAGTTTTATCGTGGTTATAGTTTATTCAAGATTTTTCAAAATTCTCTTTTGTTTGGGGTCTTTATATAAAGGCACAGATATAATCTTCCTAAACCTCTTTCAGTTTCAAATTTTTCAAGGAATCATTTTTATTATCCACGAGATGCAAGAGATATTAATTTAATAAATTCGCGAGAAAAAATTTCCTAAATTGTCACCGATATCTCGAAAAAATGCAAATTCCTTTTTCATTCCTTGAACCCCTTCTCTTCTTAGTTTCAAATTTTTGCCTAATTCGTTTTAGTTCGTGATTTATCGTGGGCGTTTTGGAATTTTTCGAAACTCTCTTTTATTTGGGATCTTTATAGGCGCAGGTATAATCTTCGAACCTCTTTTCGCAGTTTCAAATTTTTCGACGAATCATTTTTATTACCCACGCGTGCAAGGGATCATTAATTTAAATTCGTGAGAAAATTTTTCCTTTGTCCTCGATATCTCGTTCGAAAAAAATTCGGATTCCAAAGAAATGCGTGCGAAATTAACGAAAAAAACAATCGACGAGATAAATTGTTTGGGGCGTTGCACGAATCATTGACAACCGTCGAGGGATTAAAGTTGGAGGGGGAGGGTCGTTACAAAGCGCATAATCGATTTCGCGTCCGGCGTGCGACGCCCTCGATCACTCGAGGCGTTATCTTTCGATCATTTCCTCGACATTTCGATCGCGAAAAACTCGAAGCGTATCTCATCGGGGGATTAGTCGTTGATATACCTTCTTCGATAATCACTCCTGATACCTCCTGATACCGACGTGACAGAACAGGTTTCGTATCAATCTTGAATATTCAGAAAGAAAGAGAGAGAGAGAGAGAGAGAATAAATTAATTTTCAGGGAAGGGAGAAAACAGTTAACTCGTTGAGCTACGGTTTCTTTATATTTCCTGCCGTTCTTTTTAATAAAATAAACATCTCGATAAATCCAAGCATTCTGCCTCGTTACAATTTTAATAGTTAGAAATCTTCGAACGATTCGATAAAGAAACACCTTTATTTCCTTCCCAGATCATTCAACCTCCGAAATAACAAAGAGGATTATCCTAAAATAATTCTTAATAACCCGTGTCGGCGAAATCCTAAAAAAGAAGAAAAGAAAAAAAAAATTCCAAAGAAATCTCGTTCGAAACCTCCATCGAGCGACAAATCAATCTCTTCCACCAGCTACGACCAACCTGCTCGCTTGCAGCTAACGGACGCGGATTCTAGCGACCGGAGACCATCTGCATCCGGTGTAACACAGCGAGTCGAACATTGTCTCGAAGCGCAGCGTACTCGTTACGAGCCTTCTCTCTCTCTTCCCTCAACCCATGGAAGAACGAGAAAAAGAGAGAGAGAGAGAGAGAGCGAAGCAGAGGTTGAAGCACGGCCGGCCGAGGAGGATGGTAAATGGTAAATGGGAAATTGTAAATGGTAGGCCACTAGTGCGCGCCGAACATGAATGAATGGAACCTGCTTCGCCACTTGCATACCCATTATAGGAACTGAGCCAGCCGCTACGTACGTGCATACGTACGTGGCGAACGCTGGGCTTCGCGTGTGACCAGTTCACGCACACACGCCCGCCCGTGTGTGTGCGTGCGTGTGCACCACGGACACGTGTAGACACGCGACCGTCTCGCTGCACAATGCGTCGATCTGTTTACCCGTCTGTCGTTCCTCCACAGGAGAGAGAGAGAGAGAGAGAGAGAGAGGAGAGTATCGTCCTCGGTTAAGGATCGGTCAATGGATTCTCCTTTGTCGATTTCTTGATCGTAGGTATCCTATGTTTTCACGTATTTCGATTCGTGGGCTTATTATTAGATTGGGCGATTCGATGCGTTCCTTTCGAAGAAGAGTTAACCCTCGAGCGATTTCTCTATCAAAAATGCACACAGTGCTGGAGCAAGATCGTCAGCAGTTCACGCCTCACAATTCGGTGTTTATTGGGGGAAAAAAAAAAAAGAAAGATTGACGATAAGAACTAAACTATCGCTCGTGTCTTTACACTTTGACACCTGACAGATAGCTCTGCAGTGTTATATTTCGTCGAAACAATTTCCATTCATCGATAATTACAAAATGGCCCCCGATCGTGCATTCGCATCGACACTGGCTCCGCTCATTTTTTAATTGGTTAACCGAGCTCAACAAGGCAGCCTCGTAAAATGATCAAATTTTCGTCCTCGCTCGAGTCGAAGGAACGGATGGATCGTTCGCGTCAGAAAAGTGGCTCGTTACTCACGATCCCCGGTGCCGATAATTACTATCCCGTTTAACGCACCGATGAAATTTACTGGCCAATATATTATCGTTTACGCGGCGGGTTTAACGGGCCCGGCTTAATGGTTTCATTCGCGCCGCGACGGAAACCGTCCTCCTCCCTCTGCAACTCTCTCCCTCTCTTTTCTTCTTTTTTAAATCAAAACAACTCTCGACCCCCTCGTTTTTCGCGCAATACGATCGACCTCCTCTCCTTTTTTCCTCTCCTTTTTGGACACGCGAACGTTTCACGACCGACGAAATCACGCCTCTTGAATCGAGTGTAAAAGAAAACGATGATTCAATGAGTTTCTCGCAAACTCCGAAACTCCATACTTCTTCATCCGTGTTATCGAGAATCGTGATTCATTCCATTTGCACAATCGAATCGTCGGCTACTTACTTGGACACCGCACTTGTTTTACGCGCGCAAACACACTGGACAAGAGACATGAGACGATTATCGGTGACGAACGTAGGGGACGATCGATGCGATCGTTTCGACGAGTCGAGATACGAGAGACTGATCCGTAGATCGTGTGGAACCTTTTCGAGTGGAAAAAGGCGCGAGGGATGGCGCGATCGGCAACACTTTGGTTACCTAACGCGGCTTTTATATTACCTTTGGGGAAGAAAGTTCGAGCGCTGGGCGCAATTACCGTGGGCAGAGCAGTCTGGTTTATCCTCTCTTCCTGGACAGTTTCGACCCGTGTCTCGGAGTCCGCCTCCGGATCCCTGCAGATCGTCCATCGTGAAACTGACCGTTTCATTGCGCAATAGGTCGAGTGAGCGTTTTTCATCGAATTATCGAAACGCATGCGCGCGTACGATCCCATCTCTGTTCCATGACCAGGAAGAGGATCGGTTACGTGATCGTTTGAACAGCTGATCCGATCGAATTTATCGATCTCGTGTGGATCCTTTCTCGTTTCATCAACGACGTTTCCTTTCTTTTAATCGCGCTTCTGCTTCCCGATTTTGAGCGTAATTATGTAAAAAGTAATTATGTGAGGAGATGCATTTGCATTTTTAAGTTGGTAAAAATTAACGAAATTAAATCGTGACAAATCGGTTACGGTTCAACAATGAAAATTACCAACGATTGATGACTCGATAAAATGTATTTGCGGCATTGTATAAGTACACGTGAATCAATTGCCGAGTCGAACCATCACGCTGATTTTTCGTCTCTCTTGAAATTACGTCAATCGAAGTATCGTATTTCACGTATATATTCGTTTGTTGCCAACTTGGAACGAGCTTGTATAAACAGTTTCCGCAAACTATCAGCTGGCTCCCGATCAAATAGAAAGAGGAAGCTCCTCTTTCACCTCTGGCCAGACAAATATTTCACCGGTCGGTTGAACATGTTAATCGCGCTCTTGCTTCCCGTCTTCTTCTCCAGGCCAGCCAGCTCGGAGTAGGGAAACTCATTGTCCCTTTGTCCGTTTGCAAAACTCCTCCGGCTGGCCCCCGAGGATCGATTAATTCGTCCCGTTGGTAACGGTGTCGCGCGCTGCAAGGGCTTGTCATTTCTCATGCGAATCGCCAGCACCGTAATCTGGGCTTTCGATCGCCGCTTTCGAGCCGATGTCAATTAATTCGGCTGTCCGTGGACAAGACAAGCAGCGGCCAGAATCGTCTAAATAGGAGGGATTGATTTTAACAGTGGTTGCAGAAATTTCCTGGCCGAAACGCGCCGTAACGCGTCCCCTTTTGCCATTCCCGATTCGAATTCTTCCAACCGGTCAATTCACCAATTCGTTTCCTTTGATTCCGTTCTTTTTCTTTTTTTCTTTTTTTATTTTATTTTTGATGAACAACGATATTGATCTCTTCCCCGGGTATTTAATTTTTATTATCGCGAAGGGTATATAAATAATATATTATTATTTTTGAGCAACGCATATTTTGTTTTCTCTCTCTCTTCTCAATTTAATTATACGGATATTTTTAGAGATAGGGATTAACGTGTTAAATTAATATTTTATTCACGATACACACAGTGTATGATGAGCGATTAAAAAAGAGGATTATAAAATCATTTTCATGTAATGTAGTTCTGGTGATAAAAAAATTTTATCTTTTTTCTTTTATGTATCAAAAGTAAGTAATATCAAACGTTCTACTCTCTTCTACGTATAAATAAAAAGTTAACGACTGTTCCTATTTACGTATTGTATCCTCCCAACTGTTCGCAATTATGTATTATTCAATTCTCTTCTTATTTCTTCTTCTGGTAGCTTGGTTATGAATTTTAATCTTTTCCTTGGATGACGATATCAATTTTCCATATCGTTCTCCATCCAATTGATTAATTAGCAATCCTCGTCCTCGTCTTAATAAGAATCTGATTTGTAAGTGAGGGCGAGTAGCGAGATGGGCGAGGCAATAACGAAACTTTTAATCCATTTCGACGGATTTTTGCCTCGGCCGGAAACGATCGACCGTGTCAACAAACGTGCAACAAAGTGGCCATTAAAGAAAACGCAATCCTACCGATCTTCCCCTCCTTCTTGGCCAAGTATTACGTATGATAATCGAGCGATCAAAGTGCGAGTTATCGATATTTCGATAAGAAAGTTGACGAGCTTAACGACCTTGGCTCTCGCCTCGATCGATTCGTCGATATTCGCGTCTTCGTATTAATTTATTATTACAATCTTAAGGCGCGATTAATCAACGGCCGATTGATTCTTGGATCGTAAAAAAATTTACGATCCAACGCTTTTGTCGGCTTTGGCCAACCCGCGCATCGATTTATACACAGTTTTAAATATTTCGTTTCGAGGGAGGTCGAGGGAAATCGGTCGACGGACGGGTTGAGGATCTACTTCTTGCAGTTCTTGGGTTATACATATTTTTTAATCTCTACTGATTTCTTCTTTTTACTACTCGATAATAGTAATAATAATAATAATAATAATAAAAAACAGGTATTCGATGTTTCGGAAAGCAAGAATTTGTCAAATGTATCCCTGATTATCGTCTCAATAGAAGATAATTGAAAATTGAAATATTGGATATTCACACAAAATACCCGATAAATGCATAAAAGGCCCGAGTTTGCATTTAAAGAAAAATTTACACGGAGAAACGGGCCCCCCTCCCCTCCCCTCAGTTGCTGGATATGGTATAATTATCGTCCGATTGCTGCGAAGATTAATGCAACGATTGCAGGAAGCGATTTTAATAGTGCGTCATTAGCAGTTCGATCGCGTCTTTGAAATTTGCATTGCATCTCCCGTGCATTGCATTAATATTTTAAAATCCGCGGTTTCAATCCACGGTGAAAATTTAAACCTTGGTGGAATCCAGCCCCGGATTAATCGATACAATTAAGCCGATAAAACGGCCGTGGACGAGGGGACGCGAGTCTAGATCGCCAAGTAGATGTATCCTCCATTCCGGATTTATTCCGGAAATTGCTCTCCCGATGCGTTCTCTTTTTCTCAACCGATATTATTATTCTCGATCGAACGGCTACAGGATAACAGGACGGGAAGAAGGAGGAGGGAAAATAAGAATTTGAAGTTGAACGGGCGAGAGACTTTGTTGATTTACTTTCTTCTTCTCTCTCTCTCTCTCTCTCTCTCTCGTCGAAATAATACTACGTTCGTACTTAGTTGCGCATGTATCTGATTATATTATAGTGATTAATGACGTCCAGCGTGGAAACGATAACGTTTCAATTCAATTTATGATCGGCCATGCATTTAGCAGCGTCGGTTAATATCTTGCGATACATCGAGCTGCGGCTTGTCGTTGTTTTTTTTTTTCTTTTCTTTTCTCTTTTTTTCGTTAAAGAGATACGTTGTTGGAATTTTTTCGAAAGATCCGAGGGAACTTTTTGTATAGAAGAGAATTGAGAAGGAGGCGGGTTTCGCGCAAATGTAATCGGCGGATTCTTTCGATACAAGAATTTTAATTATCTAATCGATTCTTTTCTTCTTCTTCTTTTTTTTTTTTTCGAACACGTTACACATAATCGCGGCATAGTTTATTGTAATGATTACAATGTATATAGGTATTATTAAGAATAATTACACATATTGAAAAATATTTAACGTGCTCTTCAAATCGAAGCTTATCATCTGCACGATAATATAATATTCAATATTAATTAACGCTATTAACGTATATAAGATATGCTTTATATAATACGTTATACGCGTTATAAGAACCACGATATATCTATTATTACATGCCGATAAATATCGACTGTTAATTATTGACTTTTAATAATTGCAAAGACAACAAGTTTTTAAAAGAATCAATCAACCGATTCGGCGATATCTTTTTAGAAATTAGCTGTGTATCCATCTTTTTTAAGCTAAATTCCAATCACCAATAATTATTCCAATAATTATTCCGAATATCGTGAACGCTCTCTATAATTATTCAATATATATATATACAAGAATATGATCTAACTGACCACCAATCCAAAATTCCATTCTTCGAATCTAAACGCAAGGATTGAAATCGTGGAAACACCATTTAAACACACCTATCTACTTGGAATAAAAAAAGAAATCTACGTTGGTCGTAATCCAAACCTTTTCCAAGAGAAAAAGAAAAAGAGAGATCGTATCGAAGGAACACAGGTTTCGTCCAGTCGTTCAATAAACACACCGTCCAATAAATCTCGCGTCAGTGGACACGCGAACGAGAGAAGTCGGGCCACGAGCTCGCCTATGCACGCATCGAAATCACCACGTGGCCGAGGCGAGGCGATAATACACCGTTCCTCGTGAAACGTCGTCGATTTCACCGAGCCTGTTGTACGATTCAATTTCGATCCGATCCCAATAGTTGGAGCACGAATATTATTCGACCGGCGTGTAAAGTGCTCCGGATTCGTACGCGCGTTCCTCGCGGTCGGTCGAGGCCTGCTCCGGGTATCGGAAACCAGTTCGAAGCCAGCCAAGCATTATGATCCCGAATACGCATCTGTGCCCCGTTAACTAATCTCCCTATGGCGACCTTCCATTAGCTCGATTCCATGCTCGATACATCATCGCGTTCCTCCCTCTCTCTCTCTCTCTCTCGGAGAGAAGAATGATCGTGGAACAGGGTGGCGTGATTTTTCTGCGCCGGTTCCTTCTTTTTTTTTATATATTTACACGTATTTTATAATACGTGTAATAATATTTGGAATTTTTATTACGAAGATTAATATTAATTTAATTTATCAGGGAGAATCTTTCCGGAATTGCTTTTTTAATTTGTAATTGTCGAAAAGTTATTTCAAATATTTAGAAGCGCGTATTAGAAGAGGTTGGTGTTGAATAATAATCGGCGATATCGAGCGTGTTTTTATCGGTTCAACTTGTGAAATACCTTTTCCAATATTATCCGTGTATTATCCGTAATTATCCGACAATTACGAAGATATAAACGATTAGAACGAAGATAAGAAACGGTACAGCGATAACGCAGAAACTTGTTATTGCCTTTGTTGAATAATTAAAAGTATAAATTTTCTCGAGAATTTAACAATTCCACCATCTTCGTTGCTTGCCTCGTTGCATGAACGAACATTAAGAAAGTATTCTTCGAAGGAAACGCTCGATATTGAAACCGATATATATATATATCTCAGACTGCTCGTAATATCGACGCAGAAGAAGATTTGGATCGCAGAACATCGCGATGGAGCGGAAAACGGCTAGCCCGGAGCCAGCTTCCGCCGCTCGACAAATCATTCCTCGTTAACGCCGACTTCCTCTCTCGTCCACGACTACACGAGCTAAAAAATATCAATTTGCAGTATATCTGGCGGTTAACGGTTTCTCCTCTCCGCCTCGGGTTCCTCGCTCACTCTGTCTCTCTCCTTTTCTTTCTCTCTCTCTCTCTCTCCTCCTCTCGATTCGATTATCGAACGTTCCTCATCTTCGATCCGTGCTCCCTTTCCGCCACGGGAACATCTGATACGCGTTATCGAGAAACCTTTTTTGCCTCCCTTGTTAACGTTCGACTCCACTTATCGTCCGGCTAAAATAATTTATTGTCACGATCCAGCTCGATCGATGGCAAGTCGAGCGGCGGCTGTTGCGCCCGTTCAAAGAAACATTATCCTCGATTATCATCGATTCGATCGTTTCTCCATCGATCCAATTAATTCCCAATCGAGACAGTTTCATTGTGCTACGCGCGAAATTTTTCTTTTTCTTTTTTTTTATTCGTAAGAGAAGATTTCAGAAGTCGAAATGACGTACATGTATATTCGACTCGAAGGAACCAAAAAAAAAAAAAAAAAAAAAGTTAAAAATCTCGAATAAAGCTTACTTTATAGCAATCGTTTATTTGAAACACGTCGAATAACATTTATATTCGTATAGCTATTGTAATCGATTATTACGTTTCGATAAATTGTACAAACCAACTTTATTGAGAATCAAATTTATCGAATTTTCTTTCTCTCTCGCTTCCATAGTATATATTATATTTTCCCTGAAAGAAACTGGGAAGAATTCTCATTCTCTCCGACCGACGTCTCAATTCGCGTCGCGCTTTCGTGTATCGTCACCTCGGCCAAGGTGTGAAGCGAAAAGCGTCATTTGCCATCGCAAGCCTATCCACGAGCCTTTCCCACGAGGCCAGGTCCACCGATGTCGCCGATTCCTCGCCGAGCAATCCTCCTTCTCCTTCTCTACAAATTGTTCGTCGTTAAGGCGAGGATTTTTCGAGAATGAAACGGGGAGGGAAGGGGGAGAGAAAAGAAATGGAGAGGAAGAAATATAGAGGGGGAGGAGGAAAAGAAAAAGAAAACGAAAAAAGAGAAAGGGATGCGAATTTTTGCCGTTTCTCCCCTCGACTTGGCTAACGGTCCCCGTGCACAGCCGCGGATTTATCCTCCTCCTCCTCCTCCTCCTCCTCTTCCTTCTTGCTGCGAGGTGATAACCACACGTCCATGTCGGGAATCTTCGTGGCAGGTAAGCCGAGACGAGGATACCCAAAGGTACCACACCGCGCGATTACTCTCTCGTCTTCGTTCGTGAAAGGTGCTTCTTCATCGAGCGGCGGGTAGGGGACGGGGGAGGGTGTCGAGATCGGCGAATGGCGTGCAAAGGACGGCCTCGTCTGTGTGCGTGGATTAAGACGCGATAATGTTAACGCGATTTTATACGTTCGAGGAGGGGGGGAAAAAATTGACGAGATAATTAACTCGTCTCGATATATATATATATATATGTTTTTATATACGGAGAATCTACGGAGAAAGAATATTGTGGAAAGAACTCGTAGAAGAGGTGTAAAAAAATCGAATGTATTTTTTGATTTTGCTTGCTTCTTTTTTTTCTTCTTTTCGTTTCTTTCAATTCCTGTTTTCAATTCGATCGAAGAATTCTTAATGAATCTATATATATATGTATATATATAAATTGAATTTTATTTTGACGAGTGAATGAATTTTTCATCAGATCAATTGACGTAGATCGTTTGTGTACATCCTTTTTCTCGAGGAAAGTTACTCGAATTGGGGGGGGGGGGGGAGGGGGGAAATGTCGCATCGAAATATATGATAAAATTTCGTTCCATTGCGAATCGATTGAGTCGTACGCGCGACAGATTTCTCGTTTTCGATCCCATTCGATTTGAATATTTCGAGGATCGTTCGAAACGATCGTCCTGTGTTTTCGTATAATTTTATTATCGCCGGTGTATTTCTATTATATTTTTCCTTTTCTTCTCGCGTTTTAAAAATAGCCGGAGCACGTTTAACACGCCTTGGGCAGAACGTCGTTGCTCGACGTCGACGGTTGTATCCGTAGGCGTTGTTGTCCTCCACTTCTCACCAACGCGGCCAACTTAATTTCCTCCATTTATCCCGATGAATACCTAGAGCCAATAAGTGTCTGTCGACACTTTTCTTCTTCTTCTTTTTTTTTTTTTTCTTTTTTTTTCACCACGCGAAATCAAGCAAGATTGGCGGCACATCTATTGGCGGATAGCGAAAAAAAAAAAAAAAACGAACATGAATATTCCATCTTTTTCTTCCATGTTAAAAAGAGAAAAATAAGTAATCTTGTACACGGATAATCGACACTTTGTTTATCGATCGGCTGACACACGAGTAATCTTTTCTTTTTTCTTCTTTCCTTAGATCAGAATAAATATGTTTTTCTCATCAAATTTTTAACCCGATTTATACCCAGCAAAAAGTTGATTGCGATATTCAAATGGGCCCTCCTTAATTTAATCACGTGTTGCGTAATCTAATTACAATTATAATTTTAGAAAATTCGCAAAGAAATTGGTCGTGGAGGAATACGTGGCAAAAGAGGGAAGATATTCATTATAAATTACTGCTCACTCAATATCGTCCAGTAAAATAGAAAGAATAAAAACAGCAAAAGAACAAACAAAACTCTCGAATAAGTCGAAGAAAACGTAGAAAATTCAACGAAGAGTATACGAAAACACAGCCAAAGTGAAGAATCACACCGCTTCTAATTAAAGAAAAACTTTATTCGTTTCGCACGCCACGGCGAAGAGGAGATTCGCAGCGGAAGTTGTCGGTCCCCAGAGAGAAATATTGTCGTTCGAAACAAAAATATTCGTAGAAGACAGGAAGAGGGAGAGAGAGAGAGAGAGAGAGAGAGAGAGAGAGAGAGAGAGAGAGAGACGTAAAAGGAAAAATGTAAATCTCAGTAAGTAGCGAGCGCCGCGACAATACCCGGCGGGAGTGCTTTTACCTCGCGGCTCTTTTTAACCCCTTCGTTTTCATTCACCGGAAACGGTGCGGCTATTATTGGCATTGTGGCGGCACAAGGAAACTCGGCCAACCCCCGTCGCCTTCTCCAGCCTCTCTCTCGGCGGGTTAACGATCGTGTGATTAGCGCAAATCAAAATTGGCGACTGTCTCACGGCGAAGAGGAGGAGGGGCAAAAGAGAAGAAAGAAAATAATAGGCGCGAGCCCAATTTAACGTGAAAGTGCACGCGTTAATTTGCATATCGAAATCAAAATTCACGCCCTTCCTGTGATCGTTCTAATTCGTAATGGCATGGTATATATATATATATATATTTTGCTTCTTATTGTGAACGCGGTTGTCGAAATTACTATTGTATCTCGCTTTAATACTTTGATACTTAATCGTGAAATTAGATTATTATGATTGTTCGGAACATTCGTATGAAAATTTTGTTCATCGAAGTAATACTTTTTACTAAAATCGATGTGTCATTTTTTATTCGGATGGAAATAGAAATATATACCCGTCAAATTACTTTTATAAACTTTCATCTTCTTCTTCGATATTCAACCCGTTTTTAAATCGTTCCAATTCTTAATCGATCTTTCCACACTTCGAAAAGGACAAACGACGAAAGCTTTTGAAAGATAATTACGCGATAAAAATTAAAATTTGTGCAAAATTAACGGATTAAAGAATTATGCTCGATCCTTCGAGAAGGCAGTGAGCGAATTCTTCTTTCTCTGTTTGCAACGTTGATTTGCAACGTTGGCCTGAAACAAATCGATACTCCCGAGGGCGAAGCATCGCGTGACAAGGAATGGACGCGAAAGGGGGTTAACCCCTTCGATCCTTTGTCGTTGGGCTGCTCGCGGGAAACGGAGCTTCTGACAAGTTAAACACGGATATCCGTTAATCCCTTCTTATTATGCTTTCGCGTGATTCGCCGAGGAAACGTTCGTCGATTCTGTTCTGCTCGTCGAGGGATCTTCCTACGACCGCCATCATTTTCGCGAGTCATTGCATTCTCGGGGTGAGCGTGTATAATCTCACGTTTCACTCTCTACGGATCGGATTGTTCGCTGCGTGGAAATATATTTGGCACGAACGAGCGAATAAAGAGAAGTGAGATGGATCAACGAATTTTGTAATCTCTCTTATCCCGAAATGAAGACGAGGAATATGGTCAATGGACGAGATTCAATTTATAAATTGTTCACGAATTATTATCTTTTCATTTCAGGCAACACGATGAATGTCCTGTATCAAGATTACGAGTTGTCCAACTTTGAGAGTGCAACAATCCAAGGAAGAGGATCCTCGAGAAACGATCCTCCCTTTTCGATCAATTGCCATCAACTCGATTCCTCGACTTCTTCTAACTTCTATTTTTCCTCCATTTCTCCCTTCTCCCTCGCAGAAACAGGTTTCTCGATTTTCTCAGAGAGGGCGTTTCTTTCTTTTTCTTCTTCTTCTTCTTCTCTCTCTCTCTCTCTCTCTCTCTCTCTCTATCTCTCCCCACATTGTTAATATTTCAATCGAGCCGGCAGTGGCGGACGCACGGTTAATTAGCACGCTGTAAAGCACACGGTAATACAATTTATACGCGCGTGGCCCCCGCGTTGGATCATTATCGGGCCAAGTTCAGGCCGTGAAAGTCCGCGTTATCCGCGTTAATTGCTATATTTTCGCGACGAAAAGGGGGAGAGACGAGGGATCGCGATAACGCCGATTACACGGCCGCTGATACCGGCTCCTCCACCATCTCCTCCATCCAGAAGCTCGCCACGCGATTCCAATTTATGCGCCCGGTTCTCTCGACGACCGATCTAATTTTTTCAATCCACGCAGGAAATCCACGGCGTTTGGAAAACACGTCTAATGATAAATACTTGGGGAGGGAAATTAAAAACGAATCCCTTTTAATATAGGGAATTATTCCGATGGCTTGATCCTGCTAATCGGGGAAAATTTATGATAACAATATTCGTGTGCTATCACGAATCTCTGTGTTATCCGTGTTATTGGCGAGGGGCAATTTGGTTAAAGGCAAGCTTTCGTTAATTGAAGTAATAATCCCGTGAAACGAGTGAGGCAAGGAGAGGAGAATTCGAGAGTTGCGAAAGAATTAGAAATCTGATTTTCATCCGAACGAATTTCGTTCGTTTGAGTAATGTTCATTGTAATAATTAAGCGCTGCAACGATTACTCTCGGCCACCACACAATATTTATTTATGTTTGATTTTTTTTTTAAATATAAGTAAATAGATATAAGTAAGCTCTTCGCGTGTAATCTTGTAAAGCGTGGAATAATATACTGTGTCGAATGGTTAGATTATTTTATCTTGAAATTAGATCGAACTACTATTTTCGGTTACAGTCAATTATTCGTATGCAAATTTTTTGAGTTTTGCAATTTGAAATTAGTTCAAGCGAAGACGAGTTCTTTGATTTCTCGTTGTCGAGTAACGAAATTATTTCTATTCGTTGAGAAATTGACGATAGAAAGAAGGAATAGAATATAGACGATGAATACGAGAGCACGTTATTGGGATTGTAAGTATTTGCTCTCGATGGAACAGGAAAAACGAAAGACATCGAACGATATTTTATCGCGATACGAAACGAGGATACATCTTGATAATTACTTTTATCATTAAAATATCGCGCAAAACGATGCTCGACAAATTTTCTCTCTTTTTCAAATATCAAAATTGTACACAAATTAACTTGTGCGTGAAATCGAGTTACCTAAAAAATTCACCGAAATCGTGTGGTTCGGCCTGGACTGCAAAGGAGAAGCGAAATAAAACGAATGAAATTCACACGACACAGAAATATATTCAGAATTCAGTTAAAGAAACTTGGACGTCTGTCAACCCCTCGTCGACCCGATCGACACGACCTCAGCCGCGACCTCTCGATCTCTGTTATCGCGAACAACGTTCGATCCCCTTGCGGCGGAGGCAAAGGCTTAGGAAACAGTTAATCTTAATACGGGTTTATAGCTCCATTAAGAGTCGGCGGGGATCACGAGAGTCTGGCCGCGTCTCCTTCGGGGCACACGATTATCCCGCGGCTCTCGTGACTCCGCGTTGATCGCCCTTTCCACAGACTAATTGTCGATTAAACGGTGGCGAGATACCTCGCCGCCGGGATCCTCTCGCCGTGTTCGATCTCGCCTGCTACGTGCCCCTGCACACCAATCGCGTATTATTTTCGCGGACACTTTTCTTCTCCCTCTCGCTTTCCTTCTCCCTCTTCTCTCTTTTTTGCCTGGGATACGCGAGCGTACAAGGTGGTGGGTCCCCCCCCTCCAGGAGTCGTGAGAGTCGTTGAGGAAGGGATTTGCTTCGGTTCTCGCGCCGTTCGTTTAGCGGGAAATCGAGTGTAACGGAAAGTTTTTCGGTTTAGTTTTCGACCAGTGTCGAGAACAATTAACGTGTTTTCAAATCATTTCAGATAAGATATTACTATTCGAGAGGAGAATAGTATGTTTTACATGGTCGAAGACTAAAAAAAAAAAAAAAAGAAGAAGAAGAAGAAGAGGAGAAACGAGCTCGAGGAAAAGTCTTCGACGTTAGGAAAGGGCCGATAATTGGGATGACGAATAAAACGATATTTGGAAGAAACGTAGAGCGTTGGCGAGGAGAAGCAAAATTGTGATCGGTGGCCAGGTGTTGGATATATTTAGAAGGATGTATGCGTAAGGAGTAACCTGTAGGTATTGGGGGATGGTCAGGGGAAAGCGTGTCCAGCAAGGGAAGAAGGTAGCGGTCACCCGTTGCAAGGGTCATCCACTGGCTCTCCTCTCGCTTAGCATAAAAGGGGTAACTAGCAAATGCTCAATGCGCCGCAGCATAATGGAACGAGTGTCCCATGGACATAATTAGGCGAGCCACCCATGGGAAATTCAGGACCCCAGGTTTCGGTTTTTGTGCGGGCCGGGCAATAAGCTGGGCAAGGGTCATCGTTGCTAGAGTCATAGAGGTACACGTACACGAGTATATTCTCTCGAGGTATTCCACAACGAGGCTTTCAACCTCGTACTACGCGAGGATCGTACGTTATAGCGCGTCGAATAAAGTAAAATATTCGATTTCGCTAATAATTCTTCATTGCGTAATGCGAATGTGTCCCGTATAACGCGTAAGTTATTGAACACTCTGGGAAGATTTAAAATTATGATGTATCGATGATTGGAGAGGTTGCATGCGTTACATGAAAGTAAGATTTTTTTCCCCTCCCAAAGAGAAGAACTCTTCGATTACCAATAGCCAGGAAATGCATACGTCAAAGTATTTTAATGGTTTAAAATCTTATTAAGGAAGAGAGAGAGGGAGAGAGAGAGAGAGAAAGAAAGAAAAAGTTTTATGTTATCAGAGAGGAATTTCTAAGACACGATTAATCACGGTTTCCTCTTCTCGCTCCTTGTCGATCCGTAATTAATTTTCCTCGTCGACGAGAGGAATGTTTTCATCCGTTCCCAAAATTTTACAATCTCGTCGCGTCGTATCTTCGAAATCACAAACAAATCGAGTGGAAGGAACGATTTTTACCAATTTCGATTTTACGATGTTTTTCTCGCGGGGAATAATGAATATTTGAATAACGGCAGAATCGTGCGAAAGCCTCGGTGTCGCAAATCGTACTGTTCGATAATATTCGAGCTGAGGAGTCGAAAGGCGGAAGCGAAAACAACGCACGATCGTCGATAACTTTTTATCAAGGGGAATTTCAATTTTCCGCCTCTGTTTCGCTCGGTTATCGTGGGAAAGCTCGTGACACTGGAACATAGCGGCGAAAATACCGCGCGGACGAGCTCCGATCGTTTATCCAACCATCATCGAGTATCGATCAATAATACATGAACATCGAAGGGGGATTTCAAACGAGAGATTCCACGAAGAAACAACGAACGCGTTATTCCACCGTTTATAAATTTCGTCCGCGCGATATAAAGATATCCTCCTCCTTTTAATTCCCAGAATTATGAATCCTCGTCCTCGAAGAAACGCGATGATTCCTTTTCCAGAGATCGAGAATCGTTCTCTTCGAAGGCATCGCTCGAAACGAGCCGCAAAACAAAATTTTCATTTTATTTTCACTTTTTCGTCACGATCACGAAAGTTTCTCGCCTCTCGTCGAGAAGTTCACGAGAGAGGCCGTGTCCCAGAGACGGACCGTAAAACGAGAAACAAGAATTCTGAGATTTCTGAAAGTTTCGAACATTGGCGGAGGAGCGGCGAGGTTGAGAACGAGACTTGCGCGCGAAAACACAAAGACAGGATGAGGAAAGTGGAGTTGGATCGAAGGAGAAATCAGCAGAGCCGATGATTCGTCTCGAGGTGAAGAAACGCTCGAATCGAGGAATTCGCGCCAAAACCGCGTTGCGAAGAGAGGCGCCTCTCTCACAGGTCGCTTTGCGATTTCGAATCTGTCGAGGACGAGCAAATTCTCGATTAAGATGAAAGTAATAAAAACTCACGGCTCACGGTTCTTCGATGGGTAGGTGGTCAGCGACCAGCGATACACTCGATCTCCAAATGAGATGCGGCTCTAGATCTAGATGGTTTTATCCCTGCGTGTACGACATACTCCTTCAACGATTCGTCAATGTTCCTCCGATTCCTCTCCGTCTCTGGACGACAGTTTCGAATCGACACAAGCACACGCAGCACTCCTCTTCAGTTTCTCCGTTTCGATCACTGTTCCCTCGAAACGAACTTCACTTTCACGAAACACTGATTCACGGGATTCGGTCTCTTTTCGTTCTACTCGTTTTATTCGTTCTTTTTACACGGGCGCGTTATATTCGTTCTCGATACTGTTGGGGATCGAGCGCGGATTTTCGCGCAAAACACCACCTGTCCTCGCGAGCCGGCTGTCCTCGAGTCGAAGGGCCGTTTCATTAATACGACGATCATCCAATGCGTATACGATGCCCCTTCTCGACGATCATCGTTCTCGTTGTCTTCGTTGTCATCTTCGTTCTCGTGTGTGCGGGCCGTGGGTTTACACGGCGAAACACCATCGTAACGTAAGAGGATCACCGTTCGTCGAACGAGGTCTCGACGACGAAAAGGGAGAAACGAGACTGAGGCGAGCGAGGAAGGAAATATGGAAAAAGAGGAAAAAACTGCGCGATTCGACGCGGCGATCGATAGGAACGAAAAGCGGAGGCGTTTGTTCTCCTCTTTTTCTCTCTCTCTCTCTCTCTCCCTCCCTCTCTCTCTCTCTCTCTCTCTCTCTCTCTATCTATCTTCTCCTGCCTAGTACCAGGCCAGCTACTTGGCGCTACTCTCGAGATCGGATCGCGAAAACAAAGTTGCGTCTCGTCCCGTGACGCGCGCGTCTTTTCTTCCTCCACACCGTCACTCTCCGTGTCCCGATACGTTTTCACGTATCTCCGCTTATTTCGTTATCGTGCCTCCGCCTTCACCGCCGCCTCCTGCCGTCTTTTCTCATCCTCCACCTTCTCCTCCTCCCGAACTACCCACCACTATACACCGCTACCGCCTCCACCACCTTCGTCCTCCGTCTCTTCTTCTTCCACCTCCAGCTTTCCTCCAGCACCCTTCTCTCCGCGCTCTCGCCGACTCTCGCCTTCTCGCGCCGACTCCCTCCTCCTCCTTCCTCTTCTTCCTCTTCTTCTTCTTCTTCTTCTTCTTCTCCCCCTTCTTTTCCTTCCTTCCTCCTATTCCAAACAATTTCCACCAATTTCCTCGACGACCACCGAAAACTCTTCTTCACCACCACCACCACCACCACCACCACCACCACCACCACCACCACCACCTCCTCCTCCTCCACTTTCTACCATTCCAGCCTACCACCCTCCTCTCCCTCCCTCCCTCCCTCCCTCTCTCTGTCGAAGATGATAACACACAAGAAGAAGATGGTAGAATAGAGCGGCTCGCTTCTCGGCCGTTCGAATTTTCGGGACGAACTTTCCGGTTCGGTGTCTTGTATTGGACTGTGCAGAAGTGGCACCTTCCAGTTTCTGAACTTACATCTTGTCAGGTAAGTGTGAGCTTTACCCGTGTGTCCCCGTGGGTATAACGCACGATACACGGGCGCAGGGTCGCGCGTGTGTATGCGATCGCGCCGCACAACACAAGCTCTGCGTGTGCCAAGGGGCCCGCCTCTCTCCCCACCACTTGGTCCCGAGCCTAACCTCGTCTCTGTCTCGGCCCGCGATCGCCGCCATACGTGTCCGTGCCTCTCTCTCTCTCTCCCTCCCTCCCTCTCTCTCTCCCAGCGTCTCTCGGGCCCCGTACGCGTCTACGAGTTTTACCCCCTCGTGTACGCGATCTCGTCTCTCTCCCTCTCCCGCTCTCCTCTCCCTCTCCTGCTTCCTCCTTTCCGCCTCCCTCCTTCTTCCACCGCGGCCGTGGCTAGGCGATCTCCCTCCCTCCGCTTACCACCACCTCTCTCTCTCTCTCTCTCTCTCTCTCCTTCGCCTAGGTGCGTAAGTGCGTGACTCCGGCGGGGACGTTTAACGTGTCGCGTCCCCACCCAACGGCCTCGCTTGATTTTCTTACGGTAGCAGGAAACGAGGAAGAGGCGAGACACGAGGAGGAGGAGGAGGAGGAGGAGGAGGAGGATAGGTAGGGAGGATAGGTTAGTGGGGTGGGGAGGTTAGTAGTTGGCGGCAGGAAAGGGTGATCCTTTCGGGTTCTTCCGGGGGGTGGCGGCTTCGAGGACGCCGAGGTCGGCTTCGCTCCATTCCTGCTATGCATGTGACTGACCGATATTTTCCCTTGTTGTTGTTTATCCCTGACTTCGTGAATGGAGAGGCTTCTCTACAGATCAGTCTGGTCGATCGACCGTTTTGGAATTCCGTTTTGGGGACCGAGAATGTTGGGGGAGGAAGGAGGAGGAGAGGCTTGATTAATATCGTTTTCACGAGCGTGCTTGCAAAGGAGAGGTAATTAAACGCGTCATTGTCGATTGGTGTTCGAAGGAAGCCAAGTTTCGTTGCTCTTCTTCGCTGGAGACGTGTATCGGAAACGGTTTCGATCCGAAGTCGGGTGAAAGGAATTAGAAAAAGACGCGCGTGGCTAAATCGTTAGATTTCATCGAAACGAGGCGCTAACCTGGGAGAAGAATGAACGGAACGAGTGGAGAGATCCATCGAATAATTCACCGCCGACTACCTCCGGGCGTGGAAAAGCACCGATCTCCATTACCCCCGATCTTTTTTCCCCGATGGAAACTCGAGTCGAAAGTTTCGCTCCAATGTCACCGGCTAACTATCTCGATCATCTCGGTTAGGTCGAAGACCCGACCGCGTGAAATGCGGGCGCATTACAGTTTTTCTCCTTTTTTTTTTTCTTCTTTCTCCTTCCCCTTTTTTCTCCTCCTCTACAGAATTTTCTTCCCTCCACAGAAGTAAACGGAACGTTTCGGAATTTACTACTATTATCCCGCGCCGTATCATTCGAAGCTTCACTGAATTTAAATCTATCTAAAGTTTATTCGGTTGAAAAATTTCTCTAATATATATATATATATAAACGTCCTAATTGAGATTCGTTTCTTGAAATCTTCCGAAAAAATTTCATTCAAACTTCTCTCCTCGATTTTCTCCGAATTCTTCCCACAGAAAAAACAAAACAAAACGTTTCTACTACTACTACTACTATCCCGCGTCGTATCATTCGAAGCTTCACTGAATTTAAATCTATCTAAAGTTTATTCGGTTGAAAAATTTCTCTAATATATATATGAATAATGGTGGTTGAATATTGAATAATTTTGACCCCTTAAACCGACTCGAGTATCGAAAACCTCCTCTCTGCCCGACCAATGAAGAGTTCAGAATTCGCGCGAATACGAAATTTAATGAAAAAGCGGTTTCATCGCGGGAGGAGCTTAACGCCCCGCTTAACGATCGAATTCGCCCGTTTCAGCAGTACCTCGGGCGTGGAAAACGCGGATCTCCCGCTTCTTGCCTCGCCTTTCTCTCTCTCTCTCTCTCTCTCCCCTATTCTCGTTTCTTCCTCTGTCGCACGAAAAGCGGCTCCACCGAGTTTCACCGCACGCGCCAGCCTCTTGTAATTTTAACGAAGCCTCTCGCGGCTCGCAAATAAGAGAGATAGTTTCACGACCGGCTCGTCGATCGCGCTACCATTTTTCCACGATGCGTGTTTACGCCCATAACTCGTCGCCGCTTGTTCACTGCCATATAACGAGACGATCGAGAGATCGAGCCACCTCGTTCCTTCCACGATCTCGCCTCTTCCGATCCGATCCGGCCGGGAGAGAAAAGGGAAACGACGCGGAGAGATGCGGCGAGGGAGGAGGGTGAAAAGAAAAGGAGAGAGAGAGAGAGAGAGAGAAATGAATAAAAGGCACGACGAGGCGCCTTTAGGTACTGTTAATCAGGTAAAAATCTTGATCCGTTCGAACCAGTTTTGTTAACGATCCGGTGACACTGTATTTATTAGCGGACGAGAGTCTGGTATGTGGCGAAATTTTTTTTTTCCTTTTCTTTTTTTTTTTTTTCTTTCCTTCCTTCTCTTTTTGAGAACAGAAAGCGAGGATTTCTAATTAGTAATGTAGTAATGTTTGATCCTTCTTGGTTTGATTATTCAGTGAAAGTTATGCGTCCGTGAGGACGGCAAAAATAATTGGCAATAAAACGATGGTACGCGGTGCCTACTGAATGGGCATAAACGATGGAATTTTGTTGTTTTAATGGTTAACGTTTTTTTTTCTTCTTTTTTCGAGACAGCTCGAGCTGAGCTCGAGTTGTATTTCGCTCGTCTTGGTCGTACTCGTGTGTGCATATATATATATTCTTTTTTAACCCCGAGAAGGGTCCTTTCATCAACGGAGGAAATCGCGTTAAAGAAAAAATTTGCATGGGGTGAAATTTCACCCGTGACAGAGTTCGAGGGTTAACGATGGGGCGATGACAACTTCCCTTACCGAATCTTACAATTACAAGAAGAGAGTGTGAGAAGGGTTGGTTACAAGTGACACGATACATACGTGTATATATTTCTTCTCTATCGTCTCCTTGCGATGTCGATGAAACATCTTCCAACTGCCATCACGGATAAGAATGATGGAAAGGAAATAAATTTGTACGGTCAATCATTAAAATAGGAATATTCGAAAGATCGAGAGAGACCTTTCTCTGAAGGTTTGTTACGAAATTAAAAATTTCTTACTTCGTCATAAAAAATTAATCGCGAAAAAAGTGGATCGATCGATTAGATTTCGTTAACGAGGCGACACTTCCTGCATCAATTAAATCGTCGGTCGGTAAAATTCCACTCGCCTCGAATGTCCACTTCGCGATATTAATCGCGCCGGTGACATTTCACATGTAGCATATCATGTAATGAAATTTCACGTATTTACTGTACGTATTTAACGTCTTATTAGATAGAACGTTCCTTCTTTTCTTCTTCTTTTTTTTTTTTTTTACGCGTTTTATGATGCGTTCACGTGTTTACCAGAGAAGAAGACGGAAGAAGAAGAAGAAGGAAAGAGAAGAAGAAACGAAACGTGTCAAAGCAGGATCTCAAATGTATTAAACTGTATTTCCTGAACGTGTTCGGCGAAAGTGGTTGTCCCGTTACTGACGAATTATTTTATGTTGATTCACCGGTTCTAAGTAGTAGACGCCGTTACTGATCAGACATCGAAACCCCCGTTTCGAATACATTATCCCCAATCGATTAAATAAACTTCTTCCCATTCTTTTTCCTATCCACGCGTTTTCCTGCGCGACAATTGAAAAAACCAATTTCAAACAAACTCTTGCTCTCTCCCAAACATTGTTATTATCCGATCATTATCGAATACTCTGAATTTCCACACTTAACTATTATCTTGGAACATTATTGGAACATGATGAAAGTCTCATTGGATCCCATCCCTCGACGATTCTTTCGCCACGATTCGAAAGGCGTGGCGTTTCACGCACGAGAAATACGGAGGATTACACGCGTCCCGGGTTGAAGCGCTTCTTACGATTTATCGGCTCTCCTTTCGAATTCTTGCCGCGCTTCGTAAAAACGACGTCGCGCTTTATGTCGGCCAGGCCAGGCCAACGCGTATAACCGTGAATTGTCGTTACGTTTGTCATTGTCGTTGTAAATAAAAGGGCCCGGCGGCAATCGGAGCGAGGAGGAGAGATCTACCGCAGATATTCCCCGAGTAAACGAGTATCCCCTCGCGTATGCCGCGACAATAATGTCAGACCTCTTTTATTATTACTCTCTCTCTCTCTTCTCTTCAGTCGAAGCCGCTAAATTATTTTCTCCATCCCTTTTTGTCTTCGACCGTCGAAAATCGTCGTGGCCAACGATTTCGTATCGAGATGAACCGGGGACGGTGTTATAAATAATTTCCTCTCCCTTTTTTCTTTTCTCGTGGCCAACTTCCCGAATCGATCGAGAGCCTAAATAATTCTCTTCTTCCTTTTTTCTTTGTCTTCGCCCCGTTTGACCGACTTTGGAACGACGAATAATCTTCTTCTCCTTCTTCAATATATATATTTATATCGATTATTTAAAGTGTAACGACTGTAAAGTTTGAATCGGTGGAACGAAGAATTTTCTTTTCTTCAAATTGGCAAATGGTTGGGAGGAAGGGAAGGGTTAATAAATAATTTTCTTTCGCTCGTTAATCTTCGATAATCGTCGCGATCAACTTGGAATGGATCGATGAAACTTGGGTCAAAGACGGAGGCAGATTTTCATCGCACCCCTTTTTACCACTTCTTTCGTGACTCGAGTTCCGGGAGAACGGAGAGAGAGAGAAAAAGAGGGAAGTTTCGTTTGAGACGTGGGCCGAATTTAAATGGCCCACTTGGTCGGCCTGTCTCTTTGCTCTCCTTTTCGGAACAGATTAAGATAATAAAATGGAAGTTTCGACTGGAATCTTAGTTAGGACGAGTTAGGAGGGAGAGAGAGAGAGAGAAAGAAGTTTGAGTTATATATATATATAGAAATACAAACGAATATATAAATAGAAGGATATATTTTAACATATATACATATATTACAAACTTCTTCCAAAATTCCAATCTTCCAAATTAAACTTCTATTTAAATTACATCCGCAATATCGTTTTATAATTCCTACTAATTATCGTGTTTACTATATCACGCGTATCCAAAATACCTTCCCTCCGCCCAAATTAAAATGTCTCGTAAAACCAGTAGCAGAAACTCTTCGAGACCGTTCAATTTTCCCCTCTTGAAAATCCGGAAAGCATTAAATAACTCGTATCGTGCATATTTATCATGCGTTCGATTTAATTTCACCGACGATATATATATATATATATAAATACATTGGAAAGGAAACGAGCCGTGAACATTGGAGAAAAGGGATAAGCGTAAAAAAAAAAAAAAAAAAAAAAGGAAGAAGAAAAAGGAAGAAAGCGAGAGGGAAGGGTGGGGAAAAATCCGACACACCATCCGACGGGTAACCGCGGCGTGTTTACTAATTGCAACCAAGTTGTTATGCAAGCGAGTTGCAGTTGGTGAAATTTCGACGGATCAATCGGATAACGCGCAATGTTGCGCAATTTTTTCTCGATCGCGTGTGTCGTTTTCCGTTCGAATGCCTCGTAGAAATTGACGTGAAAAGCGGGCCGCACTTTCGAGCTATCAGCTATCGATACAGGAAAACGAAACGGCTCGGAAGAAGTTTTAAGGAGAACTTTTTTTCCGTCTAAATTTATACGAAGCACTCGTCGTGGATCCGACACGTAGAAATTTCGATGTTTCGCCGCTCTCGCTACCGGTATTTCGAATCAAAAGCAGAACGACGGCATTTTTTTTTTTTTTTTCGTTTCTTTCGAAACGAATCGAGATAAATCGATCGATTTTTCCACGCTCACACTCGTTGAAACGCACGCTCTTCGTGTCCGTTCCCCGCGAAATTATGCTGAAATTATCTGTTACGCGTACCACGGTGGTTGAACACGGGAGCGAGTTGGAGATGCAAGAGGGAAAGGAGAGGGAAGGGGGCGAAAAATCGGGGTAAAAATCGACCGGTAGTCGACGGGAATAACGATAAGCTCCCCCCCTCCCCTCTTTTATAACGCTTATTTACGCCACTTCTGCTGCCCTTATTTATCGATTCCCGGAATTCTTGGCTAACTGTAAACAGAGAGATCGGACGAAGCGAGTTGTTTTGAATCTTATACTACCGATTACGTAAAAAAGTAAGGAAAGGAGGAGATAACTTATTGGCAGAGTTTCAATTAAATCAAGCAGATTGAAATCAGTGCGTGTGTAAACACTTTAAATGTTTCATTTTACTAATTAACGCGCGAGCAACGTCTAGAAACGAATCGAAATTTTTGCAACTTGCCTCACTTCGTATCCCAACGATGAAAACGTTGAAAACGAGAAAGAAAAGATATATAGAAAAGATTTTCGGTTCGCACAAATTTTTAATAATCGTTCCTCCATCTCTCCATCCACGCTGGATTCGATTATATCTACCTACCTACCTATACTCCTCGCAACAACTTATCAACGTTGAAACGCGTGTAACGCCATAATTACTTCTGGCATTACATCCGATCGTCGTTACGGGAGGGACGATGATACAGCTGCGCGTCGTTTCGCATTCACGGGCGAAACGATAATCGAACCAGTAATTGCAAGCTCGCCGTGAAACTCGCGTGCAAATCTCGCGTATCTAGCCGCCGTATCGCGGATAATTCTCGCCGCGATCGAGGAAAACGAGGAGAGGAGGGAAGTTTCTATCCCCCTTGGGTTGGAACAGCGATCGAGCCGCTCGATTTAATCCGAGGATCCATGGTGGATCCACGTTTCTGCGTGTCGACGACCGCTCGAAACGTCGAGGCGATCCACCCACGCGACTCGATTCCCCCATAATCAACCGGTTGTTTATTAATTGATCCTTCACGAAGCGATATGAGATCGGGCGTAAGGGGAGTGAAACGAGGCTGTTCCAGCTTAATCGAGGCGAGGGCTATTCTGGCTCCCTACTATTTTCTCGTTTAATCGTTGTCTCCGAGAGGGAGGGAGAGCGTGGGAAGAGGGGTGGAGGGTGGGATCGAGGAGAGATTTTTTAATGGGGGACGGTCATCGACGACGGGCATTGAAACAAATCTGCCCGCTTCGAAACGGTCTCTGATACTCATCGACGATCACGTTTCTCCGTGAGGGGACATTGGCGGCAGGAACCAGTCTATAACTGGCGGCGATTACCCTTTTTCAGGGTGGAGAGAGGCATTCGTGGAATGGGCGGCGGTGAAGGAGGTGTGAATTTATTTTAAACATCCTCCTATGGCGATCTCCTATGCTTCGGATCCACGCTTTCCTTTACCTTCCGTGGCGATTTAAATCTGGTTTTCGATCGGGAGAATGGTATTCGTAGCCGAGCTAGTTAGTCGAATCGGTGCGATTCAACTTGGAGCGGATGTATGGATGGATGGATGGGCGGATAATAAAAGATAACAATCTGATATTTTGTTAAGAAGATGGAGAGGGAGATTCGTCGTAGGAATAAAATTGGTCTGATTTAGATTGTCAATAACGAAGGAATTGGAAGTAACGTTATGGAAATTTCAATTTGTTGAATTAATAACGAGAGAGAAATTGAAGAGAACGTTACGAGTCAATTAAGTAATTGAAATACCAGTTTTTGGTTCAAATATTCCATAAATTCGAGCAATTTGGCTAATCTCAACGATATTTCAAACGATATTTTTGTTTCGATGTGAGAGAAACGAGATACGTGGTATTTATATACATATAATTTTTAATTTCGAAGCGATTCTACTAGAAAAATATTACGTTTTTTTTTAAAAATGAATCACATTTTCCAGGATTCGAATTCAATCCTGTATCTGTATTATAGATTTAACTTTCACAAATCTACGGATTAACCATTCTAGAATAATAGATTTCAATTCAATTATCAACCTCTTAGACCCTTGCGTAGAAAGTTAAACGTCTAATTTTAATCGTTTGGATGAATTTATCGAGACAATTATCCAATACACATTGACATAATATTGTACACAACGAAACGTAATGACAGGCCGCTGACCTCTCCCAATTTATCCAGATCCAGACCACGGTAGTCACACCAAATCGAATCACGTGGAGATACGCGCTCGTAATCTCGTCTCGAGCACGTATCTACCTCTTTGATAAAATTGTCCACATACTCACCACGCTCGTAACTCATTCAACACGGCGACAAGTTCACCGAAGTAAAATCTCATTTTCCACGATAGCCGGTCCATGGAACACGTCGAATCGAGTTCGATCCGTTTACAATTAGTCGCGCTCATTAATAATCGTTATCCGGGCAAATCGTCGGATTTATTACACTGTCCGCAACTGGGTGTTCGCCAGTTTTATCGTTGAATTAACGTGTTTTCACCCGCAGGCAAACTGGTCCTCCTGGTTATCGGTTCTACAGAGAGAGAGAGAGAGAGAGAGAGAGAGAGAGAGAGAGAGAGAGAGAGAGAAAGGGGCCAATTGGAATTAATAGTAAAACACGAAATTACTTCGTGCCGCTTCTACCAGTAGTATCCAAGAACGATGCCATATAAATATTGCGTAATTGCGTTCCACCTACTTCACCGTTACCGTTTTATCGGCGATAGCTCGAAGTTTCGTGCTTTTATATATATATATACACGCGGTATATGTGTAAGCGGTGGCCAGCGAACAGCAGCGCGAGATAAATTTCACCCACGTATCGACGATGATATCGAATTATTCAATGTACCTCGCTACCCCGCGTGATTTAGGACCGTAACGAAAAAATTAGAGATATTCAGGCGATCGAAATTGGCGCAACTGCTAATTTATCGATCGTGGCCATAAATCTGGCGCACGACATCGAGAGATCGAGTTTTTAGACGGTGGTTATTAAATTGACGTCAGCGCGTTTTCCACGGCGCGGAAGCTGAACGGTTCGTTGGCAATGTTGGAATGTTATCGATTTTCGTTTCGGGTGAAAAATTTAGGTTGTCTCGATACGAATGTCGATTATAATGGATCGGACTTGTCGGTTTTTGGGGGCAATTTTATTATTTCGTCGTAATCGATGGATTGATTTTATAGGCGTTGATTATTGTCGCGGTACGTGAATGGAAAAATGGATAATTTCTTTTATGAAGTTTTTAACGCACGTAAAACGTTCCACGCATATTATCGGTATGTGTCATTTTCGTTCGTGAAAGAAGGATAATATTGAAACTTTAAATTTTATTTAATAACATAAGGAACGAATCGTTCTTCCCTTCCACGTTTCACCATATAATTGATTCACATTTATATCCGTAGCGAACGAACGATAGAACGATTATTTCATTGTATCGGGAAGGAGAAGCGAAGAGATGAACGCGTTGGCTTAATTATCGCATGCCAGCAGATCACAGTGTCATTAAGGCGAATCTGTTCGCGGAATGGCGACGATTATTGCGGCTCGCTTACGATCCATGAACGGCTATGGATCGTGCCGAACATTAAACGCAGAATGTCCTCAGGGGAAAACGATCATTGTCCTGACGACGTTGGGGCGAACGTTCTGTGCGCTCGTTTCTGCGTCCAATTAAACGTTCCCGCGCGATGACCAACTACGCATGCGCGGTTCTCGTGTCTCGCGCTTGCGCGTGCACGACTTTACTTCACCTCGGGGATCCAACGTTAAAGACGATTATTAAGAGAGGATAATTGTTTCGTTTTTGTTGAAATTAGTGGACAGCAGATTAGAAATGTGTATTTTTAACCGATCCAGAAACCGTTTTGCATCTGTAGGTAACAATTCTGTGGTTTATTCTAATTTTTATTATTTCAATTTTTTCAATTGTCGATTTGCTAATTCGTTTCTCCTTTTCAGGTTAAGTTGTTCTACGTTCGTTCTTTCTCACATTTTTCACGATTCCGAGTCGAAAAGGAGAATCAACCGAGGAATTTTGTTAAGCAATGAAAGGTCCCGATAACATTTGGCGCTACGATCCAGCAATTGATCATACAAAAAGAGAAAAGAAGAAATGGAAAGGTTACTCAAACATCTCTCGAGGTATGTTATCTATTTTCTTTGTACGATTTACCTGTCCCGGCCCATTTTACACGCCTCTTCCTTCATTCCAAGCACACCCTTCGCTATTTGTTTCTTTAATGACCTTCTCCTCGCTACCAACATTCGCGTTATCGCCGTATCAATCTATATGCGCTTTATATACGTTCAATACAATCTGCTTACCAATTGCATTACATCACGTGCATTTTTTGTCCTCTCGTCATCTGATAATCGGTACGCTCGTCCTTATCCATTTGCGTCGGTATCCTTTTAGCACGGTTCTCCATTGCGAGAAAAATATAGTTTCAGAAATAAAAGAAAAAAAAAACAAAAAGGAGAGAGATGAAAAATAAAAAAAAAAACGGAGAAAAGAACGAATAAGAAACGATCGCGTCGTTTTGTACGATTGTGAAGTGTAGTGAGCGTGGCAGCCTGCGCAGATAAATCTGCGGACCTCTGTTAAATATTGACAACGTGGAACAGATTACAGTACGATACCGTCTACCATTGGCCGGCACGAAACCCCTTGTTTGTCGTTCGGTTGCACGCACCGTGATAATCGATCTGATGATTTGCAATCGCGTGCTGGGGAACATTTGTTTTGCGCGATTTTTCGTTTGCCAAGAATAATTTAATTTATGACAGCTTCGAAGGAATTATCGAGACGTATTAATGGTCGAGAAATATTGGATTGTTCGATATGTTTTTTCGGCAAATTAATTTATTTTTCGTATCGACGTGATGCAAATGATCATTGTGATAATATAAGACGTGTCAATATTTCATCGAATAAAATAGAATTGTTCGTTGACTGGTAAGGTATAATAAAATTGTTAGGTCCAAATATATCGGATAAATATATAATAAATGAAAGTATAATATCCTTGAGAACGTTCGAAAACAACTCTCTCTCTCTTTCTCGCGCCCAATTATAAATTACTTTAATCCATTAATTAAGAATATTTTCCTGAAACGATATTTCAAGTGATCCTTTTTCGTATCTTCGATTCTAAATTAAAACCAGCCCACCATGAATGTAATACGGATTCGTGAAATTAATAATCAATATGCAATCTAATAAAGCAACAGGATTCGCTGGTCAAATGATTGAAAAAAATTATCGAAGATCAATTAAATCCAATCGTTTATCGATAATGAAATGGTATTTTAATCGATATCACGATCCAGGCATACGTTACACACGGTTTTCCAAAGGTCTCCTGGCCAGTATATCAACGATTTTTATCACTCGGATGCAAAACCTTTCGAAATCATCCGCGCTCGAGACTTTTTCCCCATTTCTTAGTCATCGCCGACTCGACGCGACCTTTTCACTATTGGCCATTCGAGCGCACGTGCGACGCGTAATTTCACGCGATAAACCTGGCGGACCGATCGAGGCACGTGCGATTTTTTCCCTCGATTTCTCTCTCTCTCTCTCTCTTTCTCTCTCTTACACATCGATATCGGCTCTCATAACACGAGAAGTGAGCGGTCTCAGGTGAAAACTTTCCTATCTGTTTCACATCCTGATTCCATCACATAGAAGGTAGAAAGAGAGATAAAATGGCGGGATATTTAAACCCGATCTTTGATTGATAAATTGAGTTGTCGTAGAACAGGATGTCAAGGATGTTATTTATCGGTAGAATATCGATTTTTTGTTCGATTAACTTTATATTTTTAAAAACCCGAGCAGATTGAACAAGCGGAGATAAAATTGGTATGAAATGTATATTCGTTTTTTTTACGACAATTAAACCAAAATTTTATTGCTGGATAGAGAAAAATTTAATATGATAAAATGGAATGTTCCTTTATTTTAATTTATACTTTTAAGATGTTAAATGACAAACACGCCATACCAGTTCGATCGATTTAATTTCAATCGATTTTAATTGATTAGAAGTTATATATATATATATATGTTAAAAACGATCAGTTGAAAAGAGTTGCTTCAATTTTCAGCGCGAAATTCAAGCGATTATATTATTATAATCGGAAAGGGTGTTCTCACGCGCATAAATAAATATTATGTTAATTTTTCTCTCCTTTTTTTTTGCTCCGTCCGTAATGACATGATCACGATAACAAACACGAAATAATAGTGATTCCTCTTCCCAACGACGAGAGAAGTTGGCAGCCGCGTAACCTGTTAAAACCGACGTCTTACCACCTAATTATCCAGTTGAAATAATCACACGCGCGTAACAAAAATTACAAAATATAATTTTCCGTCTCTCCTCGCGCTTTAATCGAACGCCTTTAATCTCGCACGCCTCAAACTCAACCGTCCATCCCGTTTTGCTTATCGAATTATGCAAATTTCGGTTCCTCGTTTTAAACGAAAATTGATCAAAGAGAAATTAAAATGTCGAGGGACACGCTCGACTTGCATTTTCTTATTCACGCCTCTCCTCGTGGAACATGAGGAGCGACCAAAAATCCTCCGATTTCTAATCGGTATCCACGGTTTACTCGTCCCGATTCAACTTCACGGTGATAAATATTCATGAGGCTTCGCACACAGTGAATTCGAACTCGTGCGAGCAAACTGGTGAATTAAGCCGGGACAAATAAGTACATTGTTCCATGAATATCAAGGCAAGGAGATAAACCGACCTTCGATATCTTCGATCTTTATTCGAAATACACGCAACCGTTTCGCGCGGGAAATTTAAATCGTTCGACACTTTACATTGGAGAATCGCACCACCAACGCAATATAAATCGGAGAGTAGAGCGATTTTGTAGAAGCTTTGTAAATATTATATTCGTCATTTTTTCTTTACTTATCAGAAAGAATTGGCAAAGTGTTAAAAACACCGATTGAAATTTTACTTATTATCTTTACAAATAACGTTGTATTTGGAAAATACAATTACACGATGTTACATATAATATAAAATTACAAATTGAAGAAATCGCACAAAAATTATCACGCAATCTTTACCAACATTTTGATTCGTCCTCTTTTCCACAATTGCAAATTGAAAATACCACGGTTTTTCGCGGCAGAGTAAAAAAAAAACAAATTACAAGTCACAAACGGATATATCACATATTAAGCATCGTTGCGCCACAAATTCATCGAGATCGAATTTCGAATCCATCTTTCGATCCGACGATCCGGCATTACATTGTGCGATGTCGTGCCGGTTATCCGCATCAAACGTCTTAAACGCGCGTCTGATACGAGATCCCGTGGCGAGAAAATAAGACAGCGCGCCACGTCCAAATGTCGTATCGCGTTCAAGAAACGCGCCACGGGTTCCAGAACTCGAGGGAGCGACGGATTAAAATATCAAAGATCGCCCGCTCCGAGTCACGAATTCAAACGTGAAATCCTCTTTGAATATTTATCGCATTTGCCGATGTTTACTTGCCGATAGCAAGAGATGGATCATATATATACAGATCCGTCGCATTTTTAACGAGAAATTTCATTTTATAAATGTCTTGTTCGTTGGATTTTTAAATTCTCTTCTTACTTGTATACAAAGATATGGACGATATTACGTGCGATTCGTACGTAAAAATATGAAATATTATTTCTTACGAATTCTCGCTTCCCTGCGAAGGATCTCGCATCTAAGAGGAGGGATCCGATTGTGATCCATTTCACAAAAGCGTTCGCACTTTCCCCGAGGTCGGATCAAAATAACAAAAAGATGGATCTGTTGGCGTCACGAGCAATTGGAATGGGCGAGAATGGGGGTCGAAAGGGACGCGTTTCCTCTCTCTCTCTCTCTCTCTCTCTCGGGCAAAGGAAGAGGGAATCGATTACCATAATTTGTATATGAGTGCCACCTGGAACGTTGCCCGCCACGGAGACCCCTTCTTCTTCTTCTTCTTCTTCTTCTTTCTCCTCCTCCTCCTCCTCTTCTTTGACCACCGCTTCTCGTCTTTCTTCGTCCACTTTCTCCCCGGGCCCTTCTGTCTTCCTTTCTCGAGAGGAAGGTATGTATGCCTGGCCAACGCGACACGCCTTGGCCATGCTCCACCATGGTTGGCCGCCGGTAGCCGGAGAAAAACGAGTTCGTTGAAAAGCAGAGCGGCCTATCGGCGATTCTCGTCCGAGAATCGTTCCCTCGTGCAACACGGGGAGAGCGGAATTCTTGAGGTTTTTTTTTTTTTCTCCCCTCCCCCCACGTCGGGCCTACGTAGAAATCGTCTAGGACTAGCCGATCGATACATTGCGACCTATTGCAATGTCGAATCTAAATTGGAAAGTTTCGAGCAGTTTATGGATTGCCTCGAGGAGATGGAGAAGGGAGAATCTGGACGAGATGATCTAGCTTCGAATTGGTCAGGGAGGAGTAGTACTGTGTGAACACTCCTGACGCGAATAATTTGCATGGAATAGATACACGGATAGATTTTAAATTTTAGTATTACGTTCTTTCGTATTCTAGAGCTAGATTTATTCGGTGAAAACGAATCTGGAAGAAGAAGAAGAAGAAGAAGAAGAAGAAGAAAATTGTAAACGATCATCGTTTTTTTCCACAGCGGATGTGCGTGGCGCGAAACGACGAATTTACGCTCGAACGAGCAAAACCGTGTTACCTGTCCGCTCCCGTTCGATCGATAAGCGTCACTGTCGCGTATCTCTCTCTCTCTCTCCACCGCGTGTCGTTTAAAAATCCCCCCTCCGCCACTGGCCGCCATTATCGGCCGATTGATTTACGGTCTAATCGAAGAAAAACACGAAATTCCTTCCTCGCGTAAGTAGACGCTTGCGCGAAATGGATCCGCGCAAGAAAGTTTCCAGCTCCCGATTTGCATATCGAGACGACGACGCTCGACTCCTCCTCGCCTCGCTTCGTTCCAGAGAAAGTTCGAAAACGAGCTAAAACGGTCGTTATCGCGTACACGCGCGTGCTCGATACGAGACGCGAGGTAGCAGTGCCGTGGTAAATTGCAGTATTAATTTCGTTAATAAGGGAGAGATAAGAAGAGAGAGAGAGGTTGGAAAAACGTGGTTGGCGAGATTTCCACGCTAGAAAGCTTTAATTGGAGTTTGTCGTTGGGCAGTTCGTGCGATGTACAGCGATGGACCAGGCTGAGGCTCGATTTTCGCGCGTTAAATTGGAGAGAAGTATTGTTTCTCTTCTCTCATTCTCTCGCTTGAAGTAAAAGGAATTAATTGAAGAACGAAGTTCGAGGGACAGAAGTTTGCGCTCGCGAGAAAGCGACGATTTTTGTTCTTTTCACGGATCGATTGAAAAGGCGCGTTTTTCTTACATACAAGTGTATATAATAGTCAGCATTATAATTAATGGTTTTCAAAGTGTGGAGAAAACGGATGGAGATATCGAGATGGCCGAAGGCGGTATCCTTCGATCGGCCTCCCCGCGTTAAGCCGCGTGGCTGACGATAAATCAAAAAATCCACGGAAAGGTCAAGGCGGTCGTTATCTGGCCGGTAACAGTGTCCAGTGATTTTTACGAGCATCCGTGAGCATCGCCTCGCGCGCCGCCTCCCTTTCCAAGCGTTTGGTGTTTTTCTAGAGGGTTCGACGACTGGGTCGGTCCCCGGGGACCGCGTTTCGCCGCCTCCATTAAATTCCAACGTGACAACTATGGCGAACCGAGCGACGCGCCATCGCACGCTCGCGACACCTCGAGGAACTCTTCTAAAACTCTCCTCGAGACTCGCGTTTCACGATTATTTATGGTTAAATTTTTTTTTTTTTTTTTTTAATCATCGCGTTTCAACGATACATCGGATTTTTTTTCAACACGGAACGTTTAGGCACGACGAAGGCCATCGTTTTTTTTTTTTTTTTTTTTTTTGCGTGGAAACAGCTTAGTTACTACTTGAGTTTCTTCTCAAAATTTTAACGACGTCGTTAAAAGTGGAGACTGTGATGGATACTTAAAAAAGGAAAAAAAAAAAAAAAATCTGCGTTATCTTTAAAAAAAATCTCGACGATCCGCAAAAGTTCTCCATCCTCGTGAAACTTAAACCGCCAAAATGGTAGGCCCTCTCTAGTCTCTCTCTCTCTCTCTCTCTCTCTCTCCCCCTCTCCTTTCTTTTTTTTTTTCTTCTTTCGATCCACGTCTTCGAACGAACGCGGCCACGTCGCGGTCATGGCGAGACCTCGACGCGATCGTATATCAATCGTTATACCCGCGTACGTTGCGCGAATAAATATAATTATAAGTAAGAGCAAGGCTGGACCACGCCCTGTCTCCGCTCTACTCTCTTTTTCTCCCTCCCACTGTCTCTTTCACTTCTTCTCTCCCGTTGTCTCTTTCCCTCGAGACGACGTGTAACACGCTCGTGTACCAACGAGACCACGCTACTCTTGCTCTCTCCCTCGTTCTCGCATCTTCGTCCAATCCTTTTCGACCCTCGGATAAGACCGTCCTTCTTCCACCAGTTTTGTACGTACTCTCTCCCTCTTCGTTTTGCTCTCCTTTACACGAGATCTCTCGGTGCCCCTCTTCTTACGGCGCGTTTCCATACGTCCGTCTCTCTCTCTCTCTCCCACCTCTTTCTCCTTTTCTGTCTCTTTCCCGGTTTTCCTGCTCGGTCCTCGTCCACCAAGCGCCGATTCTCATTGAAAGCACAGCACGGGCTTAACTCGTGGGTCAGCTTCCTTTTCTCCTATCTTCCACAGGAATGCGTCGTCATTTAAGAACGCGTGTCCTTTTCGCGAAATCGATCGATCGATCGATCGATCGATACTCGTGCTTTTTGCGAATTTTTCGTTCGTTCAATCGTTCGTCGAGGATTTATTAATCGTTGAAGAATTGATCGTCAAAGAGGTGAAAAATATGCAGTATTATTTTTTATCTTCAAAGAAAGAATACCTTTTACCTCTTAATGAAGCTTCGTTGGAAACAAAATCCATATATTTCGGATATCAAAAATACATTTGCCAAACGTGTACGATGTCCTGTTCTCCAAAACAAATTATCCGAACAAGAACTTCGACTCTTCTCTTTTCTTCAATTTTCCAACAAACGCGCTCGTCCAACATCCCGGCCGATGCCGATTAACGCGAAAAAGGAAAGAAAAGAAAAGAAAGGAAACTGCAAGGAACACGAGCCGCTACCTAGATCCCCCATCCCATCTCGGCAAAAGGAGCACGAGCACGACACGTTATCGTATCGCGGCGACATAACTCTCGAAATACCAATACTCATCGACGGAACAACTTGTGGACAAGGAGCGGTGTAAAAGGGGTATGCGACGCGTCTTATCCATAGAGTAACCACGAGTGTGTAAATCAGGAAGGGAAATGCCGGCCGCGTTTATTTTATAAGCGCGCACGCCAACAAGATCGCCGTTAATGCAAATTGCGAGAAATATTTACAAGGAGCAAGAGGCTTCTTCTTCTTCTTCTTCTTCTTTCGATCTTCTGGCTCGATCCCCTCCCGTTGGTAAGTTGGGTTAATCGAGAGAGAAAATGGATTTGATACCGTGTCGGTTGAATCAGTCGGACGAATTGTTTGCATCTCTGATGACAAATTTTACCGCTTCGATTTCTTCTCTCTGCACGAGAGCCGAATTCGAAGTACATTTCTGGAAATCGTAGGAGAGGCGGTTTAAAATCTTTCTACGCTAATTAAATGTGTCCAATCGAAGGAGGCTTTCCACGACGCATTTCTTGTCCCACGGTTTCCAATCCTTTTACCACGACGTTCCGAATTACCATTTATCCGTTTCGACGTCCATTCCTCGTCGTGTCTCTTGCGATCGTTTCCATTCACTGTTACTTAAATTACACGTTCGTATTACCGCGATGTCTGGCTCGCTATACTGGACTCGTGATTTAATAACCTCTTTTTTCCCCCCCTCGTTTAATCAGTGGAAAGCGACGCGGACGACTTTTGCAACTCTGTTCTAAATCAAAATCGCGATAGTTTGTCTCGATTTCTCTGGTCTGGCGCGACGTTATCCGTGTCGTTGAACATGCAAATCGACGTGTTGATCGATGCGACGGGGACCACGGGCTCCAGTTTCACTCCGATCACGTTGGATTATACATCCGTGGACGTACGACTCGGATCCCCGATTACGCCTCGATAACCCCTCACTTATGAGTTATTTTGTCGTCCGTCCAGGAAGCACGCGTTTGAAATATGTTAACCCTCTCAGCCGTGAGCCTGCTGTTAATGGGACGGCGTTAAATTCGTTCCGTTTTATTGCTCTTGACAATTCTAAAACGTGTAATTAAGATTGCGAGAGGAAGTCGAGGCTCTGGACTCGTGCGAATCATCGACGACGCTGTTCTGTTGGAGATTATTCTCGAATCGGGATGCGTCGATTAAGCGATATTCGTTCGTCTTATTATCGATAGGAATTATTATGTTTAAAAATGTAAATCGAATTTTCATTTTATGCGTGATATATATACGTGTAAAGAGCTTTACGATTGATTTTCTTCAAAGGATACAAATTTCATTCAAATTTTCTTAACCATTCTTAATTCGTCGGATATGAAATTAAACGGAAATGCTTCGAAAAGTCGTTCAACCCGGCCGACCAAAAATAATCGTCGCAATTTTTAGCAAAAACCGTTCCACGCCCTTTTTTCTCGGCTGCATCGCGATCGTTGAGAGCGGAACGATAAAAAGCGGGAGGAGGGAATCGTGTTGGAGAGGGAACGAAAACTAGGGAGGATGAAGGGGCGGTGGTCGTAAATCAAAGAGTCGGTGCTCTGACACCGGTGTGTGACGTAAGAAAAACAGCTGCTCGCGGGGATAAGACGCGATACGCGTTTGCCAACGCGTCCACGTTGGCCGCGCGACGAACAATCGAGCGAGACAGCACAAGGCTCGCTAATTCCGGCCGATTGTGCTCCCTTCGTGGCTGTCGTTCAAAATGCGAACGCGTAAAAAGAGAGAAACCCGACCGTGGATTCGTCTGGACATCTCCTCCCCCCTCTTTCCCTCGATTGTGCCCTCTCGATGAGCAGCAGAATGAAATACCGCGGTTCCCATCTCTTCTCCTTTCTCCTCCTCTTCCTTTTCTTCCCGCCCGAGACCCGTGACCTCCCTCCCCCTTGTTCCTCACCCGTTTTGGGGATGGAAACGTAGGTAACGTTTGAGGTCTGACTTCTTTCTTTGTGCAGGGGATGGACATTTGGCGTTGAGGAAAATCAGGATGATGGAGGAGGTGGTGGGGTGTGGAGCGGGGGCGTGGATGGTGATTGCGTGTTTCAGAAGTTGATTTCTGAATATTCTATTCCATTCTGTAAAGGCGAGATAAAAATTCTCCTCGCCTTTCTAATTCAAAATTATTCTCTATTCGCTTGAACGATATATCCAAGCACCGATATATATCCTTTTTCGATGGAAATCTTTATTTCCAAACTCAAAAGAGGACCGAATTTGCGAATTTCGCTCCTTCAAATATGAATTTTCATCGATCCTCGCTCGCCAACAAATCGATTCGCGTGCTTTCTCAAATGGAAACCGCACCAAGTATATCCATTTCTGGACAACCAATATATATATACATATATATACACGTAGGTTCGCACAAAAGGCAGCCAATAAGTATCGGCGCGTGAACACTCGTTCACGCGTGTGCGTGCACGTGTCACCTCTCTCTCTCTCTCTCTCTCTCTGTCTCTCCTCGCTCTCTTGGCAAAGTATGGCCGAAGTGGCGGCGGCGTTCGAGTCTGTCTGTCGCGACCCGCGGTAAGCAAAGCAAACGACCTTCCGTGGAATCTGGACAACCTGTCTGCCCGCCTGCAACCGAGAGAGAGAGAGAGAGAGAGAGAGAGAGAGAGACCTGCACTTGTTCCAAGCCTCGCTACGTTCCTTCTCTCTCTCTCTCTCTCTCTCTCTGTCTCTCCTTCTGCAACCTCTGCCCCACCTATATACATCCATCCGTCTCGTTTCAAACCGCTACCAACTGCACCGAGGGTGTCCCGACCCTTTACTTATCGCCGATGCCGCGCGGTATGAATGGAACCAGAAGAGTGGAACGTTTCACCTACGACCAGAGCCCTGTCTTTCTCTCTCTTTCTCTGTCTCTTTGAGTGCGAACGATGCCGCCATTTACGCGCTGGAACGCGTAAAAAACTTCTGATTGGAGTAGGAACGTTTCGTCGAGGTGTGGGGATATTTGAGATTTTCGATAGGGATTTTCTTCTTTTTTTCTTTTCAATCAAATCAATGTGTTCAACGTGTGATTGAAAATGTTATGTATATATATATATAGGGATGTATTTATTATTCGCGTTTGTCATTATTTATAATTGCGAGTCAATTTTGAAATTTTAAAAGCGATAGTCCGGTTTAATGGAATACCGAATATCGACCTCTTTTCCTCCGGCCTTCGATCATCGAGGCTGGAAGTGGAGAAATTTGAGAATGATTGAAAATTCTTGGTTTCATTTTCTGGAGGATTGGGTTTGGGAGGAGGATAGGAGACGAACGAGTGTGTTGTTATGGATCGGTCTCGACTTGTCTTCTACTTATATCGGTAATTTGTCACTCGTGTAACGGCCAAGATTAATCTCGCCTCGTTCGAACTTGTCGTTCTCAAATTTCTGATAAATGCCCCTTCGATAATTTTATTTTATCTTTGAATAATCTTGCAATATCTTAAAAATACAAAAGACATGAATTTAAATTAAGTTTCGAGCTGGAAGACAAATTTTTAATTTTTCCTTTTTTTTTTTTCTCTCCCTCCTTGCAATTTATCCATCATGCATGCGATAACAAATTTATTACGAATTAATCCTAATAATTAATCGCTGCGTATGAAAATTTTTTCAACGGTAGATTATCGTACTTAGAAAGAAGGAAAAGATGAAAATCTGAAAAGAATGATAATTTTTAAAGAGTATACCACCTATAATCTTTCTCCAATCAAGGAAAATAGGATACAGCCTTGGGCATCGATATATCAATCGATACCGCTACTTGATACTTTAATTCAGCGCCTTCCCTCCCTTCTGTATCGTAAACTCTGATATGACTTATCCCTCCCTTAACCGCCTATTATTATCATCAAAAGCGATGCCATCGGAAAGAGGCGCAAAAACGAGACATCGTATCTCTCCCCTCCTTCTTTACCCGTTTTTCATTTCCATTACTCGGTGCTTCCAACACAACGAACACGCACGTTTGTACGTCGTTTCATGTGTCAATTTGAATTTCTAATTATGAAAAAATACGCCTCGATAATAACATTCGGGATTGGTAGCATGCATATTTATGAGAGTCGAATTTAATCGTGCGCGTGGTTTGCTAATAATGGCCGAGCACTTATTTCGCAACAAATAATAACAATTTTATAACTCTATACATGCAATGTAATAAACAATTTGTTGCCAAACGGTCAATTGTTAATTATTTTATTTTAAAGATCTTTAAAAATCCTGATGATTTATACATTCGTTCCCATAACGAAGTGTTGCTTTTTTCTTTTTTTTACACGTGATTTTCACTCATTTGCTTAAAATCGTTTTATACATCGGATTTTATACATTCGATCGAAGGAGACGTGGATCGATTGTCCGTGATCGATCGAAGGAAGTTTAATTGTTGGAGGTTTAATTTATGATTCTTTGACTGACTTTGAACGTTCGAGCATAATGAATTAATATCGTTTTAACATTTCTTAAGCATCATAGTTTTATTATGTAATATCGAGAGAATGTCTCTCTCTCTCTCTCTCTCGTTGTCTTCGTGGAATGAAATAGTTTAAAGAATTCGTATTCATTAATTGGGCTTTTTTTTTTCCCTTTCTTAAAATTTTTCTCTTTACAGTTATTTTACATAATCGTCGACTAATGATCTCATCAATCGTCATTAAAACTATTGGATAAAATTAAATGCGACTCCATAAAAAGCTTTTACGCTTTTATTTAAAAAAAAAAAAAATTACCAAAAGAGTTTTTTCCCCTCTTTAATCTTATTCTCGAGTTGGGTTGAAGAATTGGAGAGATATCGTTGCTACAAAAGTCGTCGAGTTTCCTCCGCGATATAATATCAGTCGATGGTTCGCCATCGCCATCGCCATAAAAGGAGGACAAATCGCTCGTTGAACGGTCCAATAAACCGCGTCGGACGTTCCAACAAGGAACAAGGCGAAAAAATAAAACTTTACTGGTAGGATTTTCACGAGCGGCAATTAACACGAGTTGGCAAGATTTAAAGCGGAAATCTTGGCCAATGAGAATGGCGCATCATGTCTATTTTAGGGACGCCGATGAATCACTTACCGAAAGATTTCCATCGTGTTTTTGTCGAAATTGTCGCCGACCGTTTATTACACCTTCGTGGAATTTTTTCGATGATTTTTTCTTTTTTTTTATCCGTTTTATCCTACGATCGCAGAAGAATTAGAATTTAAATTTTAAAATTAAGGGAATAGTACAATCCAATAATGATCAAGGTTCAATGTCGAATCGTCAAACTTCGATATTGATATTCTCGTCCAATATTTCGACAAATTTTAACTTTAAAATCGCTTGGAAGTTTAATTACATAATAATTATTTCTCGCTATAATTAATAAACAATGTAAATTAATAAACCTGTATAAAATAATTTGAATCTATTTTGTGGATGGGAATCAATTCATCGTGAAACGCCTTCCCGAGAAAATATTCATAAGCGCACGACGTAATTAGAATATTGGCGATATACTTGTCATCATCTTTAGAGGCTACTCCCGGTGATCTGTTACCTTCCTCGAGGGCATTTTACGCGGCAAGGATCCATGAGGGACGCATTAAGGGACGTTAAGTGGCGCTATTCGAAGTTTACGTCCCTCACGGCCAAGCCTTCGCTACGTGACTCGTCCGATTTGGAATTTCATTGAAAACGAGGATAAATAAGCTTAACGGCGCATAAAACACCGCCGCTTGATAGTCTCGTTTAGAAAGAAGCGAACACCAGGGGGATCCGATTCGACGAGAGGTTGATAATTTAACTCGCGCTCACTTTCGTCGTCGCCGATTACTCGAGGGTTGCACGAGTGGTTATCTCGATTGCACGGCTTTCAAATTTTTGCTTAAATTGTCGGTTCTTTTCTTCTTTTATGTATCCTCCTTTATTAAGTAAAAAAACTTTCCAGAACTTTTGGGAAGTTGAAACTTCGCTCTCTTCTTTCAAAGATTTGTGGATTGAAATTATTAATTTAATTTTCTATTCCGAGAATTAAGTTAAGAACTTCTTCTTCGGGGAATCGTTGAAGAGAAGGGAAAAAGAAAATTATCGAAAGAAGCGTTCATTGAAATGTCAAACGAAAAATCAGTCTTATCGTAATAATCGGTTATTTTACAACACAACGGGTTGTTTTTCATCTATCCTCGTCCAACATTTGCCTGATTAGCAGGCGAAAACCTCGGGAAAAATGGCGATTAATGAACGCCGTTTAATCCGTGGAGCGTGAAAACCGGCCGGGCGAAAACGTTCAATTCCCGTTCAATCGCGGAATAAATCAAATTATTCAGAAAATCTTATAAACCTCGTTTCAACGACATTCGCCGTCAAATCGATCTCGAGCTCTTGATCAATTTCTTTAATGGAATCGAATTTTTCCTTATAATTAACGGCGAATAAAAAGGAGAGAGGAAAAAAGAGGGAAGATACGCGTTATTTAACGCGAGTTAAGCATAAACCATCCATCAGATATTAGAATTCTATATATAACTCTCATTTGCTCTAAAATGCACAATATTATAATTTCTATTATCGCTTTACGAATTAAAATCTACTTCCAATTATATCATCATACACTTTCGTATTGTATGTATTCAATTTCGCATTGCTTTATCGCAGCACACTCTGTAAAAATCTGTAAAATAACAAAAAAGAAATACTGCTCGTTCCTTTAGCCTTACCGCGGAATTTCCACATTCTTGCTTTCGATTAGAGTTCGTACAGATGGCTACCGATAAAATTGTTGTAAAACGGAATTCGTATTTCGAGCGCGCATTTCGTTTTCGCTGCAACGGGTTTGTTGTCCGGCGCACGCGAGAGGTGGCCGATTCCTATATCTCCAGCCACCGATTATATTAATTACGAGTGCACGAGTTATGAAACGGACCAGATGCCGCGTTGATTTCTGCGTTCATTCATTAACCAGCCTTCTATAATTGCGCGCGGCGATCGCAAGTCGGCCGTAAAGTATCGCCCCGACGTTACACGGCCGGCCACCGATAATTATCGCGAACGATGGATATCGATCGTCGGCATATCGATGAAATATCGCGGCGAGCGGTTACCGCGAAACTGTGGTAAATAGGGGGGTAACGCGGCTCGATTCGTTAACGAGCCCCCCCCCCCCCAATCATTCGATTACGACGGTATTCATTAACTCGACTTCGTCCTCCGCTCTCCTTTCTTTTCCATTCCGCGCGATCTTTATCTCTTGTCTGTCTGTCTGTCCATCTATCGTTTTCCTCTTTCTTTCTCTCTCTCTCTTGTTTGTTTATTCCCCCTCGATTCAATGTTTCCCAATCTTTTTCAAATTGTTGCATTTATAGTAGACAAGCGTTTTGAGATTAGATTGCTATCTCTTTTTTTCTTCAATGTTTTCCCAATCTTTTTAATTTTAAATTATTACATTTATGAGTCGTAGTTGAGAAGTCTTTCGAGATTCATTTGGAAATCTTCGAAGTGAGAAATTATATTGCTCTTTCTTTTTTTCTCTGGTTTCTTTTTTTCTTCAATGTTTCCCAATCGTTTTCAAATTATTACATTTATGAGTCGTAGTTGAGAAGTCTTTTGAGATTCATTTGGAAATCTTCGAACGGAGAAATTCTTCTATAAAAATAAATGAAATTATCGAAAACAATTGAGTTCCTTGCGTCACGTTTCTTCTCTCGTCCTTTATCTCTTGTCTGTCTGTCTATCTATCGTTTTTTCTCTTTCTTTTCTTTCCTCTTGTTTGTTTATTTCTCCTCGAGTCAATGTTTCCCAATCTTTTTTAAATTATTACATTTATGAGTCGTAGTTGGGAAATCTTTTGAGATTCATTTGGAAATCTTCGAACGGAGAAATTGTATTCCTCTTTCTTTTTTTCTCTTATTTATTTTTTTCTTCACAATCTTTTTCAAATTATTACATTTATGAGCCGTAGTTTTTGAGAATCGTTTGGAAATAAAAACAACAAAAATTATCGAGAAAACAATCGAGTTTCCTCTCTCTACGAAAATTTCAACTCCTTTCAAATCCCACAGAAGCTTGGACATTTTTCTTCTTACTTTTCCCCTTTCCCCCGTCCCGTCGTGCAAAATTTCCACTATTTCCACAGGAATCCGCCCGGTTAAGGCAATTTACGCGCGCGCGATAATTTCCTAGGGAACGAACGGTTAACACGCGTTTACCGTTAAAACGATTTTCCACCGCGCAGGAAGAGAAGTCGCATTGGAATCGTCTTTCACATTGGTCGGCGCGGGCCTCGGCGGAAGCGTTAAATTGGCCCTTTTTGCCATCACATCGCCCTCGCGCCACTGTGCACGGAATCCGGTTTAATTGGAAAAATTGGTTTCCCCTGCGGTAATTACGGGACGAATCGTTGAATCGAATCGAAGAATTCCACGCAGATCGGAGGATTCCACTGTTGGTAAATGGCGATCTCCTTCCTGTTCAATAGGCGTGTTCATCGTCCTTTCTGATGTCGTGCAAGGATCATATTCTTGAAATTGGAATATACGAGATTGTAAAATTACGCCTCTATCTTTATGACCGTTGTGTTGTGCCCAAGTTCTTGCTCACGAATCGAAGAGTTAAGATTACAATTGAAAAGCATTCGTATTTGGATGTATCGAGAATTGTTGAGAGTTATTTTTTTTTTTTTTTAAATTGCAAGGTTCTAATGTTAATTTAGAAATGTCACGTAATATCGAATGCTTGAATATTTAAGCAAGATATTAGGAAACGGACGATTTCAAAGGTTGGAGACGAATCGAAGTTGAATAATGGGATGGAAAGAATTGAAACATTAAAAATTTCAATGTTTCGATCGTATCCAGCCCGAATGAGAAATGATGAACGGAGGGGAGACGTTGAAAATAAATTCTGACAACGTGTCAAATATCGGAATATTATTAAAAAGTCGAATGTCGAGAAGTTAAAGGCGAAATCAATCTTTCGGGGCCTTTCTTTTTCTCTCAACTGTCACATCGGTCTTTAAAAGATAATCCTATGCTTCGTATCATTATCTCGTGGCCGTGTGTGATACCGATGACGAAATGCTGTTACGTTCTATCAACCGGGTCGGATCCTATGGAATTTAAATGAGTTTCTCCAAGGTGGTTTCTCTCTGGCTATCGATAAACGGTGCAATTACAAACCGACTCCGGCTATTTAATAAAAATCCACCTTTAATCGGTGTCTAATTCCAATAAGCTTGAAACGAATTCACGGTTTCGCGATATCGCGCTTTCGAGTGGCGGAAGTGACGCACGAAACACGGTGAATAATTTCATTCGTTTTTAATCCATGCGATTTCTCTGAGAAACAGAAAAATGTTAGATCGTCCCAAATATTTTTCTCGTTTTCTTTCCTACTGATTGGATTTCCTGTATTTTTCCAGAACTTTAACGATTTTATTTTTCATAATGGTATATCGTTATTAGCACTGTACTCTTTCTCTCTTTCTAAAAAATTTCGTTTATTTTATTTTTCGAAATGATTTTGATTGACGAGATTGATTTCAATGATCATATTTGAAGATTCACGACATAAGTAAAACTACAATCGCGAATAAAAGAAGAGGATAATAATTGGGACAGCCATGATATCGAAACATCGACAGAAAACGTCGAATTCGCAATTAACAGTGTGTGACTATACTCGATTACTTTTATCATATTTTTTCTCGAAGTCTTAATCCAACTCGCGATCAATCTATATCCACTCGATCTATACACTATACAGGTTTGCTGCTAGATAACTTTATGATTAAAGGAAAAGAGAGAGAGAGAGAGAGAAAAGGAGAAGAGCCTCTTATCTACGAAGAGAGGAACATCGTTTTATTAATGAAACGTCCTCTCGATGGAAAATTTGCGTTTACGATGCATGATAACCAGCATTAATCGTGTAACGGTTACGACCATTAAAACGATTAAATCGGTCGAATGGATTAGAACGAGGCTGCTTCCTTTTTTTTTTTTTTTTTTTTAATATATTTCTAATCTTTTATCTCGATTTTTCTTTTTTCCTTTTCTTTTTCATTTAATCGAACATGCAACGACTTTGGTAGTAAAATTTTGCGCGGGACAATTTGAATCGATCGTCGCGTTATATGCTCGGTCGATAAATCGGAAAACGGTAAACCGAGACGAGTGATTCATGGGATGCGCATTAAATTTCGGAATTCTTTTTCCTTTTCCCTTCGTTTAATCAACGAATGATCGGGTGTGGCAGTAAGGCATATGCTTCGCATCGAAAGTGACGTGGATCTTCGATGAACAATAGTTTTAATTTTTATTTATAACGGATAGGTGAATTATTTGCAATTATTTTGCGATTTGAACATTTCGAATTATTCGTATAGATGTAATTTTTTTTTATAGTATACAATTTAATAGAGCAGCGAGTAAATTATATGAATTATTTATATATATAGTTAGTTTATAATTAAGTTTACAAGTATCGAGTTTTCATCGATAAATTCTTTGACATTCTTGTTTTTTTTTTTAAACAATTAAAAAATAATGTAAATGGAATTCTTCGTATACTTATCCATCCAGTTTATCTCATCAATATTCCGTTTAATAGATATTTAATAATCGGAGGAAGCAATAAAACTGAAACCACTGTATTTAGTATTATTAGTATAATTTTGTATTATAATGCGAAACGAAATATAAATTACAAATTTCTCATTAGAATATTTAATTTTTCTCGAATCTATAAAAGTATTTCTAGAGTAATGAATTATAACAGACACAAATCCAATTACATAGCATAGATACGAATAACAAATATATATTTCCATTTATCGTGATCTCGTAAATAATTTCATGTTATCGATAAATCTTGAAAACGATAAAATTCATAATTTCAATTAAAAAGAAAAAATAATAATGATACAACAACTGATATACACAGTCTAAAAAGAAATTAGAAAAAGACATCGTTCAAACATCCACTCATTCGAAGAAACCGTTCAATCACACAGATCGCAATCGTCCTAATTGTACCTCCTTCCTTACAATCGGTAGAACGGAAAAAAAAAAAAAAAAAAAAAGAAAAGAGAAACGGAACGAAAGGGAAAAGAGAATCGGTAGAGTTAAAAAGGAAGAAAAAGCGGAACGAAAGGGAGAGGCAAAGAAAGAGACAAGAAAGGGAATTGGTGGAACGAGAAAAAGAGAAGAAGAAGAAGAAGAAGAAAAAACAGAACGAAATGGAAAAGAGATCCAACATAGCCTCTCTCCCCTCTTCATCCACGTTCGACCCTTTAATTCCCTTTCTTCAGCCGTTCCTCGAATGCCGTGAAATCACTTATTCGTTGTCTGAACAGGGACGGTGTCTATCTCGTGGAGAGTCGCGTGTTCCTCCCGCGGTTGCAACATTATTCCTAGGTTGAGTCGTGTTAAAGGGTATTATTACGCGGATCCGATGGCGAGGCGCAGCTCGTACGTACGTTTCCAGGGCAAAAACTCAGCTCGATCGCGTTCCTAGATAAATCGTGGCTGCTCGATCCGCCTCGGGTAAACCAAACCTCCCCTCGCCATCCACATTTTGCGAATTTATGCGTATTTCGACCGGTATCCGGATTATTTCAGTTATATTAGTGTATAAGTAGTACGAATTTTCTTCCAATATAGCGTAATTTTTAATCATCACACGTTTATTCAGTAGTAAATATTTCTTTACGTTTTGCTTTCTTTACAGCTGGTAATGTTATTTTTACATATACCGAGACAAGTATAGAAAAATAATAAGCGGTTAGAAGGAGTTACGTATCGTTAAAGGTATTTCTATCGTCGTGTGAACAATTACGTGTGAAAAGTATCGTGTTCGATTATTAGCGATTGCGAAAGAATCTCTGTTCTATCGATAAAAAAGATTCTCTCTAAAAAAAAAAAAAAACGCGACTCTAATTTCCTGCGTATTTGTATTTCTATTTGTACCCTCTTTGTGCTACTTGTACTCGAATTTTCTGAAAGGTGAAGAACAAGAAAAATATAATAACCAAATATCTTGTTAAGTAGAATAGAATCGAATGCTTTGATCCAGCTATATACAATGGGATTGCCAAGTGTCGTGTTGTATACGCGGCACAATAAAACCGCGCACTGCAACCATGCGCCACAACGATCACGTGCCAGCTCTACAATCTAACTGCACCCGCATAATACAATCGCGTACCATAACCTCACATTCCAACCTCGCATCTTTCTATCTCTGTTCCATCGTCCGTTTCAGAAACTGCAGCGCGTTACGTAAATGATAATACTTCGATACATTCACTTCGTTTCTAAAAGAAAACACGAAAGCGTTTGTTACGTCAGTTCGAATACTCTAGAAAGTCTCGATTCGGCTCGAATACTCTCCCTCCCTTCCTCCGTATAGCATAAGCGAATTCGACGAAAAAGCCTCGAAGCCTTGTATCGCACCAAACCGATATTCCACCATTTCGAGCTCGCGAAATGATTATAATCACGCGGATTAATTGTTGCTCGGGGGCAGAGCGTGGATGCACGTGTGCGCGTGCATTCCATGGAACGTAAAATCGCGGAAAGCATACGGTGGGACAAAAGAAGTTTCGATAACGAGAGTCTCGTTCGAAGAGCCTCGATCACGTAATTTCTCAGCTTGCTGAGAGAAAGAGAGAGAGGATAGATGGAAAGGGAGTTCTCCGTCTCTTTCTCTCTCTTCTCCCCACCAGACTCGTCGTAATCGATCTTTTTCGACCGATTCCGATCGGTCAAGCGCCGTCCCCTTTGGCCGAAACGGAAGAACCACGTGGAGGATGCGTCGTATGCGGCGTGGAACGCGATCGACATTCGAGGAAGGAAGGAGGAAGAGGAGAGAGAAGGAGGCGAGGAAAAGGAAGGTTGTGGAGGGAAGGAAAAAAAAGGAGGATCGAGGGGACAAAGGAAGAAATGTCGTGGTGGCGAGTCGGTGGAGCATCGTAATTCGATAAACGTAGAGATGGGTGATTTTGCGACGGTTTTCTGGGTAGTCCAGCCTGGTGGCAAAACACGAGGCTCGGTCGGATGCTGGTCGATCACGTGGCATGATGGTGGAATCGGGACGGTCTCGAAAAGGGGAGGAGAGGGTTTTATATACGCGGTGGACGCGCGTGCGCACTGGGGATGCGCGTGAAGGGGGCCTGTGGCGAGGCGCGCGTTTCGAAAAGAGAAGAGAAAGAGGGAGAAGAAAGAGGGGAGGGAAAGGAACGAAGGACACACCGGTGGGAATTAACAGGAGAGACGGACGACGCGGAGGTCCGTAGCTTTTCCCCGTACCACCTTGCTCGATGGGCGGCCATCTTGCTCCTCCACCTTGTCCACCGCATCTCCTCGCCCGCCTCGTCCTTTTCTCTTCACCTCTGTTACCGTTCTTCGCTCCTCGTCACGGTCGATCGTGTGTGCACGTCAAAACGGGAGATCGAACGATCGTTTTTCTCTCCATGCGTCCGACTTTTTTTCTTTTTCTTTTTTTTTTAATGTAAATCGTTTTTTCATCGAAATTATTTAATATTTTTGGACGGAACGGATTGTTAAAAATTAATCTGATTATGTATCTTTTCTCTTTTTTCGAGAGATCAATAATAATAATAATAATAATAGTAGTGTATGGATATTAAAATTATAGAGATAAAATATTGGAAGGTGCGAAGTGTTTTTAAAATCGAAAGTCACGTTCGATAATTCTACGTTGTAAATAGATAAGAGCGCGGTGTCTTAGCGACGCCCTCGGGCGATGGTGTTTATATTGGAAGGAGAAAGAAATTCCGGCAGTTGCGGCGGAGAAACGATACGAGTCGTATGGCGATATCGACGCGCGGTAAATATATTCGTGTTATACTTATTTATTATTTATAAGCTCGTTAATAATCACGTTAATAATTAATTCTTAAATATTGGTTAATTTTAAAAAATTTTAAAAACCACTACACACACACGCGTGTGCATATGTTTACTCTTAAACGAATGTATTATTTATCACGATCCTTTACTCCATTAACCTCGATATTTCTTTAACGAAGAATTTAAACCGATATTTTATCTTTTAACGTGATTCTTGAATCGAATTATAAAACAAAGTCGTTATATCGAACGATAAGAGATCTTAATAAAGAATCGTCGTTTCGCTTTATGGATTATTCCAACGCGTTATAAGCATATATATATATGTTGTGTAAGCCAATGGCTAATGGAAAAATTTCGTTTTTCGGATAGTTTTACAAGTAATTTTCGAATTCGAACGAACGATCGTCGTAAAATTGTCTGATATCACCTTTTCTGTCGTCGTAAATCAAAATGGAATTTTTATTAATCGACGTTTCTACGTTCCTTTTTATAACATTTTAACATACATACATATATATATAGACCGGAATATCAGAGTGTGTTTCGCTCTCGATTTTATAGGCTTCCTATCTCTTAACCTATCTCTTGAATCGGTGCGTTAAGAGTGGTACACAGGTAGTACATAATAGCGGTTAATAGATGTTTTTACAGAAACAGTTTGATCAGTCGAAACGGCAATTTCGCATTGGCGAAGAATAAAATCGAAGCTTGATTATTGTTATACGTGAAAACTGTTCTATCAATTATCTTATTCGAACGAAATACCGCGTGGCACGAGATATTTTAAGCCAGCCAATCTATATCTACAACTGTCGATCGATAATTTCATTTCGAATCCCTCGATACATAAACACCAATCCCTTCTAGATAATCTCCAATCTCAACCACTTTGTTTCAACATTTTGCCGAAACAACATTTCATTCGCTCGAAATTAAGGAGAGAGAGAGAGAGAGAGAAAAAAAAATAAGCTTCCTCGACTTCTTCAACTTTCCTCTTTTCAAACTCTTTTCAACCCGCCTAGCTTGGATACACAGCCCCTTATACAGCAACAATTTCTCTTCGCTCCAAGGGGAGAGCCTCCTCCATTCTGTTATTTTCCACCGAACCTTGAAAAAAACCTAAATTTTTCCCACCGAACGATCGATCGAGATTTCCGCCGTGTCGCGAGGGATCGAGCCGCAAGAAACGCATCTCGATTCAGCCTAGCAGAGGAGGAGAGAGCGGGGAGAGGGTATCGATCGGGAGCAGGATGCTTCGCCCGGCGCGAGGATGAGACGACGAGGAGGAGGATTCGAGTCGGCGGGGTATGAGTAATACGTTCAGGCATGTACGAGGCCTCGTATCCCCCTCGTATTGGCTCGCAATGCCACCCCACCCTCCCCCCTCGGCGAGCGAGATTTTTCTTGCACGCGCCGCGTGCACGCACGCACGCCGACCGCGCCACTTCTTTCCCTTCCCTTATTTCGGCATTAGTTCTTACGGGGCCGAGGCAACATAAGGACACCACCGAGACGACTAATTGGAGTTCTTTTGCCCGCCGGGGATACGTGCATCCATTTCAAGTACAATTAAAATCGTTTGGGAAATGGCCAGCTGTGGACGTCGTCTTGGGGAGCGCGAGCCGAGGGGTGAGAACGCGTTTCCATCGATGGGGAGGATCGAGGCTAGGTGTCGTGAATCGTTTTTCGCGCGCGGACGAGAATACGAAAAAATTCGATTGCGAAGAGGGATAAGATAGGGATTTCGAAGAGGAAGGTTTGTTTTTTCACGAAACATTTCTATGTACAGTGAAAAATTCTGAGTATCGTGAAATAAGTTGGAGTCGAATTCGATCATTTTGAAACGGTGTAGGGAAGGTAAATTAAATTCTCCAAAAAAGGAAATAAAGTTTCGTGTAATTTTATTTGGGAGTTAGTTTTAAAAGATCCAAATTACCCATGGAGGATTATTTTTTCGCGTTCTAAACATCGACCATAATCAAACATAAATACGTTTTCTAAAAAAGAAATATCTTCTTCAAGAGACAGAGAACGAATTAATAATTCGATTGCAGATGTTCTTGCATTTATTCGAGCACGAGATTTATTCCGCGTATTGCTCGCAATAAATTAATAAAAATATATATATACATATCCAAACTGTACATCATAATGTTATAAATATTTGATTTTGCATAAACAAGTGTAGAGAAGAATACTTTCCAAAAAAAATAATCCATTCTTGAGAAAGAGTTGGTCATAAATTTTTGTCCTCTTACATCATTATAATTCCTCGTCAACGAGAAAAGATAAAAAGAAGAAATTATGCGTAAACAAACTTCGATCCGAGCAGCATGTATTGGGTGTGAGATCAAGATACAGGGTGAAACATGCGAACACGCACGCATGGAAAAAGAAGTTCGTTTTCTGCGTGTAACGAAATAAATATATATATATATATAGGAGGACAGATCCTGTCTTTATATCGCGTATCGTAATCGGTCAACAGCGCGAACAGAATTTGTCTTTACGTCACCCGATTTCCATTGGTGAATGATTACGATACAGTGGCAATACTGGATCGCAGGAGGGTAGGATATTGGGAAACGTTATATCTAATTTTAGAGCGCGTTATTGGCTCTAGATAGATGGCGATAAATCGTCACGGTCCGACGAGCGTAATAAGCAACGATCTATGTACGCGCGTGGAGGAAAAAGCGGTTTTTTTGTCGATGTTCTTTCGGGAAACGTAGCGGAGGATTTTAATATTTTTCCAACTCGATATGATCCGGTTGGAAATGCGTTAAATGATTGGCAGGGATGGAGACGATATAAAAAAGATATAAATTGTCGGGATAAAAGAGATTGTTGAAGAAAAGTTTGAATAAAAATTTCAATAAGAATTTCGTTAGTTTCGGGGAAAAATTATACGGTATATAAAATATTTATTACATTGCATAAAAGGTAAAAAAAGAGAATTAATTATTATCAGAAATGAAATTATTTACAGCAAGATAATTCCAATTTTCTTTTTCTCTTTTTTTTAAATACCGCATTTATAAGCTCCTAAGGATAATTATAAAAGACCTCACAGTAGCGATTCTTTCTATTTTTTCTTTTTTTTTTCTCTCTCTCTCTCTTTCTTCCTTTCCTATTACACAATTAATTTACGATTATTGCCAGTGAATTTAGAATCACGAAATAAATTTCCCCTTCCAAGAAAAGTAAAATTCAAATTTTTCTAATATCCTACGTTGAAAAGGCTTGTACAATAGCAATTAAGGTTAATATTTTTCTTTTCCATTTTTTTCCTACACACGCGTTTACGATTATTATTATTAGATGTAGAATAATGTGGGAATTGGGAGTCGTCGTTAATCGGTTGTCATCATTAGAATTTGAGAAAGTTAAGCTGCCGTCTCGGCTTACCGCGCAAAGATCGTAAAGAATAAAAATATAATTTCCACGAGAGGAGGAAAGGATATTAACTTATACGCGCGGGGATGTTAATTTGATTTGCATATATTATCGGTTGCAGAATCTCCGGGGATCCTCTGCACCGGTTCGCGTCTCTCTTTTTTCTTTTCTTTTTTTTTTTTTTAAGCACCGCGTAATCGCCATTTAGCTATATTTATCCATCGGGCGTAATTGGCGTAATTTATTTGCACGAAGAATAAATAGCTTCGGTAAATCGTTCGCGCGCCAAGTTTATCTAACAACCCAAGAGAGGTGGATGGAAGAAACGAGAATGGCCCATAAACGTTCAGTGTGCGACGGTGCAAGATTACGTTACTTTTTAATTGAATACCGATTCATTGTCCGCGATCGAGCAATTAATAGGAGGTCACGCCTTTGCCAATTCGACCGTGTATAATAATCTATTTCCATTAACATCTCCTCTCTTGATTATTCGAGCTGTTCTCATCTCGAATCTTCCAATTCTTTCCAGTTACATCAACTCGATCTAATTTCGATCTACTTTCGAGATCCTCGAGAATCGATCCTGTGTTTGAACAATTAATAAGAGCCAATAATGCGACCGTAATTTCCATCGATATCCTCCTCTCTTAATTATTCGACCCATTCCCATTTCGTTTCATTGCAGTTATATTAACTCGACTATATTAATTTCGATCTATTATTCACGAATTTAAATTTAATCCTCTCGGATTGGATCCTTAGAGAATCGATCCCTGTTAAATTATCCTCGATCCCTGAAATCGCTCTTTCATACTTTTCATCGATCGATGAAGCAGAGAGCCAGGGGGCATAATCGTTTCTTCTCGACATTGGGTTCCCTCGTTGGGTTCCCCCGCCACCCGCAAAAACACGAGAACCGCGCATATATGTATACGAAAGGGAGGGAGGAGAGGGATCCGCTGAAAACGCGACGGATCAAAGGCACGGCTCCGAGCAAGAAAGACGGCGAGGACGTGGAGAGAAGGAGGCACGGCTTACATTCTGCTTTCCGCGAACGTGACACTTTTTACCGCGGCGCGCCGTCATTACGCCAATTTGCCGCGCATACGAAACTCTGCTCCTCGATAAAACTGCGAAAATTCGTGGGGGTGCGTCCCCCGCGGTTTTTTATTATTAGGGGGAAAAGTTTATTGTTTGTAGTTAAATCATAATATAATTTGATCCCGATGAAGGGAACGTTCGATCGTTTCCTCGATCGAGTGGAAAATTTGGATCGCGATTTATTCGATCCATATACAGAGATTAGGAGAGGAGATCTCGAAGAGGAACTCGGTCCAATTTCTGGATCCAAAAAAGGATTCACGATCGTGGAAGAAAAAGAGAGAAAAAGTACGATCCACCGCAGAAAAGTAAAAGCAGTTGGGGGGGAATCGTGTTGAACGAATCCGGGGTCGAAGCGTTGCAATCGTAAACGTGGCAGACACGGCCCGCGGGGAGGTCTGTCAAATAAATAATCCGCCGAAAGCGCGTGCACAGCTTGCCTCGGTTGGCGTATTGTTGGCGCGTGACGTCACATCCTCGAAAACACTATTATTACCGGGGCTCCGGTTCACCCACCTCCGCCGCATTAACATAGATTACGAGCGCGCCCCTTGGAGCGGTCCCGCTTTTCTTTCGGATCCAAACCTTCCACCCGCCGACGATTTATTAAACGGAGGCCATTTTCTTTCCCGCCCGAAGGATCCGCCGCGATACAACGCCCTCTTTGTTCCCCCTCCCCTCCTCTCGATCCTTGTTAGCCAAGAATTGTATTTCAAAGTCTCGGCAGTGAATCAATGGGGAAAGAAATTTTTTGAACAATCGATATTCCGAGTTAAATCGAGCAGAGATATTATATGAGATATATACGTATAAGAACGTACGAAGAATCAGTTTCAAAAGGATGATGAAGAGGAAAGAAATGGAAGAGATATCGAGGGATGTGTATATATTCCTTGTTTGATGTAAACGACTTAAAGAGACGCTGTTGCAAAAGTATCGACGAGGTTTCACGTTAATTTAATTACTGGCGGATGGACGGCGAGCAATTTGGCTCACTGAAAAAGGAACGTATCGATCTGGCGAGAGAAGGTTGCCGCGACGGAATATAGATAGAAAACCGAATCCTCGTCGAAACGTTTCGAAACGTCGATCGTTCGGACGAAAAGAATGTCTTCTACGAAAAGTGGTTCGATCCTTTTTTTTTCTTATTCTTTTTTTCGTGCGTGAGAAACGGCCGTCGTGAACGTCGAGCCATCACCGTAATTTCATCCCGTGGAATCGAGGAATCGCGCGAAATATATGCAAATTTCATCGCGCCCGTCGTACCGAGGATGCTCTCGCAATGCTCTTAGCCCCGTATTTTAATTTTATGCCGCGTATCGCAATTTAGTTATCGCGTTTTTCAACGAACCACCGTTTCTTGGAGCGATCGTGGAAGAAGAAATCGCGAAAATATCGTCGATATAATTGTCGGTTAATAGATTCCCCTCGAGATATCTGCACTAAAAAAAAGTCGGAATCGTTTCCCTTGCGAAATAATATTCACTCCTTTTACTATTTTTCCAATATATGACGTTCGAAATATAATGTTGGTGCATTAGCATTTTTTTGAAAATTAAAATAATCTTAAGTAAGGATGAAGGAAAAAAAAAAAAAAAGAAAATAAAATTTACGAGCCAACTATTATTACCAAGTTTCATCATTTTACACAGTGTAATGGAGGTTAATATGCATAAAGATTCCGAAAGTCATCGACATCGACTTTTGCGAGCTAATGAATATTCAAACGGTGGCGAAAATATGAGCGCATTAATTATCAATATTCCCCGTCACGCAATAATTACAGGCGATAAACAAAGTCGAGGATTTTAATTGGACACCAGTCTTCCCTCTTCTCGTTTCGATCATCGGGGGCGAACAGCAAATAAAATGGGCGAAAATGTAGCGGGCGAGCGATGTAGATGGCGCCTCGGAGTTCGAAGTAAGATCTCTGTCGTTCCACGCCGTTTGCCTGGCGGATTATCGGCGCGATTGATCCGCGACTCGAATCGAAAATCCGCTTCAGATTTCGTGAACGCGCGCGTTTAAGCCGCGGAATAAGTAGCTTACGGCCGGGGAGGATCTTGGCTGTGACAGCTCTTCCACGCCGGCCACGATCGAGGCGTCTCAACATCAGATTTTAATCTGATTACGAATCCTTCTCGACGATCACAGGTTGATCGTTCTTCGTATTCAGATTCGAGTAAAGCATGCTTCTTCGCGAGCGAGACATCTTTGCGAGCGAAGTTAAAGAGAGATAATTAGATTACGTTGTAATTTAACGCGAATCTTATTTAAAAATTTAATGTCGATCAACGGATCTTAATTAATGAATTTCTAAACTCGTTTTGAATATATTTATTATTTGAAATTATTATGGATTGAACGATTAATTTGATCGAAATGGCAAAAAACACTGTATACGATAATTCGATAAATGAATATTCGATTCGATTCAATTCCATCATTAGTAAGAAACAATTAGATGTTCGAGTAATAATTCGTTATAGTAAAAAAATTTAATAACGAATGGAAGTTATTCCAAAGATAATAAAAAGAGAGAGAAAAAAAAAATGAACATCGGTTGGAATAGTAAAAACAACAGGAAATGCAGCGATCTGTGTGTTTATATATCATAAATATCGTCGTATTATATAAATATTCATTGCGATAATCTTTGGCAAATAAACGCATTTATTGCGCGCGACCTGAATCGGAATCAGCACGTGCTTTTAATATACAATATCTTTGCATTAATTGGAATGTAGGAAAGGATAATTCGCATTAACAACAATAATAATAATCGCTAAACTTGACAATTGTAATTAGAAATTAAGCGAAATCCATAATCAGCCTCAGTCAAATATTTAATAAACGTAATAAAGAAATATGACACTTCTTCGCGTTGTACAAGTCGTAATCCAACGAGGAACCAACCAAGATCTGATGATGATCAAAGTGAAAGGAAGCTCGAGAATTATTTTTCGAGCATCTCGTACTGCTATTGCTTTTTTTTTTTTTTTTTCTCCTCCAAGGAAGCATCGCGAAGGAAGAGCGGATGTTTCTTTCCAATTTTTGTCCACGCACGCAACAAGGAACCTCGTTGTAAAAAGAATGGTGGCACGAAAGAAAGGAATATTTCTATTTATAATAATCGGCGGAGTGAAAATATACGTGTAAATGGTAAAAAAGAGGGACAGAAAGGCAGAGGGAGAGGGAGAGAGATGGAAAGACGAGAGAGAGGGATAATAAGTGGGGAGAGAAAGAGACACGGTTGTTTTCGAAGGCCCCCAAGGTCTCCACGTGCATATCTTACAGCCGATTAATTGCAGTTGATTTTTATTTATTGCAAAAGAGCAAGGTGTGTGCGCGTTTAATGGTTATTGGTTCACGATACTTCGTGATGTATGTGCGTGTGCTTATGCGTACAAGCTGTTTCTAAAGATGTGTGCATCGTGAATTTGTTCGATTCTTGTCTCTTTCCTTTTCTTTTTTTTTTCTTCTTCTTTTTTTTTTTCTAAATATATATTTTCTAAATATATTTTCTATATAGCTTCTATTAAAAAAAGTCATAGAACGTTTTTTCTTCGTAAAAAATTTAGTTATTTGATTAAAGATCGTGCATTTTAAATTACCTGTATTTTTTTTTCTTTTTTTTTTTTTTTTTTTATTAACTATGACTTTTGATATGTAATTTTTCTTTTTGTAAGGAACAATGAATATCATTCTGAAAAATTCTATTATCTCTTAAATCTAACAGAATTAAATAGGAAGACTCGGTATTGCAATTCTATCGCAATATCGTTACGATATTTGCATTTCGTTTTCTTCTTTCGTTTTATCTAATTTTTCTTCTTCTTTTTTTTTTCTTTTTTTATATAAGTTATTTATCGTGTCACGATTGGTCGCACAAATCGTGCAGTATATATTCCGACACGGTACGGAAGAATGTCATTTCTAAATATACTGAGATACAACATTGTTCGCTCCAGCTCAATGCGATTTCATGGAGGATATATGGAGATACGAGCTCTACGCAGAGAAACGTTACAAATTAACCGATCGAGATCTTAATTGCGTTTTGAGAATATTTCGCGCACACGTGTAACGCGTCGATTATTATACACTTCGATCTCACACGTGCGCCGTAACGTATCGAGGTACGGGGGGAAGAAATCCGTGGGCGATTTTCATGAATATGTTGAGCAGTTTTTTTTTTTCGTCAAGAATTTATAAACCGAGAACAACAAATGTACTTTTGTCGATATCGAAAGAATTATCGATGAATCTTGAAACGAGAATCAATTTATCATGATATTTATTTATCACCTCGTCGAATCGTCAATCGATTAATAGAATGCAAAATCTAGATTTTTCGAATGGATATCGTTTAAACAAAATTTAAATTCGAAGCGAACTTTGCAAAGTTAGATTTGAAAATGTAAATCTGAGACAGATCCCAATTTTAAATGGAATTTACGCAGAATCTAAAAAATGCATTACGAAATAAACGAAACTCGTTCGAACCTAATCGATCAAACGCCTGTGAATAAATCATAAATTTTCCAAAATGAAAAAAAAAGAAAAAAGAAAGAAAGAAATACAACAACAATCTGGACGGAGCACAAAAGAGGATTAAAATAATAACTCTGGCAAATCGAACGGCAGAACTATCGATCAGCGAACGTCCTTGCAGGGCACACCGTGTCTGCGTGATGCTGTATATGCGTATAGAACACGGCGTCCTAATAATAAATTCTAGGCAGCAACGTGACTTATCCGCGGACATGCTCGCGGGTAGGTGTGCGCAATAATTGTTAATTGTCGACGCTGATACACGAGGCCGATAGCGCGCGGCGTTTCAACGTGCACGCGCTTTCTCGTGTGCACGCGCGCGCAGGAGGGCTGTTCGATTTTTCCGTGGCCGCGAACAACAGGCTACTGTGCCCGTGCAGACACACTTTCCGCGCCTATTTTATTATTAAGGCGCGACACATTGATACGTTTCTCGTACTTAGCCGCCTCGAAACGATCGCTCGCGATTCCCCTCCCTCGTTTCCATGCCGTGGAATTTCATTTTTCCTCGCTCGTCAACGACTCTTAACGCTTGCGTTTCCCCTCGAACGTTTTTCTCGAAATTGACCCTCCAAAACATCGTTCGAATTCTAATTTCATAAATTGACGAATCAATCGTCCGTCTATAATATGAAAATATTTTTGTAACGAAAAGATAAGACGAATTTCGAGCGATATGCGCAAAAGCAAGAAGTAAGAAGTGGAGTAACATCGAGATATTATAATAGAACGCTTTGGCGAAGGGTGTGTAAACCCCGGGCCGAGCCCGGGGTCTCCCGCCACGGATTCCAATCTCGCATCGTCGAACGATACGACACTGTACACTGTTCCATCTTGGATACGTAATAAAACGAGGGAATCGAACACCTCCACTCTCTGAGAATAATGAAAAACTTACCCAGCACGAAGGGAGGCGGCGGCAGCGGCAGCGGTGAGGGTGAGTTGTTGAGCAGCAGCGGCACCAGCGGCTGGATCGGCGGCGACCAATTCCGAGAGCACCAACACGGTAGTGGTGGTCGTGGCCGCGCCACAATTCGGCACAGTGGCGTTCACCGCGTGGCGGACACCTGGTGGAAGGTCGTCCTCGTGCTGCAACTGCAGTTGGGGGTAATGATGAAGGTGCAACGCTGTCGCGGAGCCGGATCTGGGCGTGACGCAGGCGGGCGGCAGTAGTCCAGCTCTGGTGACCGCGGAGGGTGGCGACGGGGATGGCGGCGAGGGCGGCGGGGGTGGATACTCGACCACCTGGACGCGATCCGCCTCGTTTTCGTAGATGATCTCCTTGTCGTGGGTGTACATGACGGTCTTCTGGCCGTCGTTGTAGATCAGGTCGATCATCTTGTGCTCACCGACGCCCAGCGCCGTGTTGGCTGTGGCTGGGTCGGCGCCAGGCGTCACTCTACCGTCTGGATCGTCGCCTCTTTGTTGCACGTCGTCCGGATCCGGCTGAATGTGCTGTTGCTGTTGATGGTGGTGATGGTGGTGATGGTGGTGATGACGGTGGTGGTGATGATGGTACTTGGGATGGAGCGAGTGAACTGTGGCTGGCTCGTGCAGGTCTAGAACGTTCACAGGCTGCATCGTCGCCAGTAACACCTGCTGCTCGCTCTCGTTTTGATTCTGGTTGCTCAGCGAGGAGGATGCCGGGGACACTGGCCCCTCCTGCACCTAGGGCAAAGAAGAATAAATGGGGGTGAGTGTGTTTGATGGTGGGATTGGAGGTGATTTCGAAATGGAAAGTGTGTGAGGTGTTTGAGAAAGCAAAGAAAACGTGGAAGAATTTGTTTGATCATTGGCTTCGAACACTAGATACACTAACGTAGGATAATGTATTATTAAATATCAATATCGGTTTTTGTGAGCCTCAACCGCTAACGTACGTGACGAACTATTATTGCTACTACAACTACTATCGTTCGTAATTGGAATATTCAAAAGAAACTGGACAAGACGACGAGTTTCAATTATGGTACTTGCTCATTTTTTTTCTTCTCAGCTAGACTTGTCTTTTTATTAACGCTTGACCGTCTGCGAATGCGGGTACCATAAGCGATTAGAAAAGTTCCAGACACATTGTAAGGAAGTTTTCGCGAAGATTTATCGACAGACTTTTCTGCCAAACACTTTCTCTCCATCTGCAAAAACGCTCTTGTATCCATCGTTCGTTCCAACTTTTAAATAATCACCATTTTCTTCGTTCTCTCGACATTCAACTTTCCTTGGGCAAAAATTTATAATAACAATTCTCCGTTCCGCGAAGAGATCAAAGGACACTGATGGAGTTCAAGGACACTCTCCAGAATAGAAAAGACAACCCCTATTCAGATTCAACTCTGCCACGATTCTTTCAAGACGATCGGTTGACGAGAGTACGGTTCGTTCAATAGAGAAGGTTACCACCGAAGAAGGAAACATCCACGAAAGCTTTGCATAAATAGCAATAGTTACACGATCATTCACCTTATCGAGGATATAAATTACAAAATATCTCTCTGGTTTTAACATTTTAACCAAATTGCAACGCCCCATTAACGACCCCTAAAGTCGTTCATTAAACCTATCTCGCCCGAATCTCGGCCAGAGCTTCTCGATCATCGTCTCTCAAGGAGCGTTGCCGCGTCCAGAAAATTGCCGTTTTATCGATCCACGGTTGGCCGATTCGCGTCACGGAAATTTATGTTGCGGCAGCACGGACCGCGTGTCGTAACGACGGCGTAACATTTTCGAATGCTAATCGCCGCGCGACAAAAATCCCGGCTAATCGGTCCGCAGAGACCAGTCGGCCCGAAGTCGACTCGAATAATTAATCCCCTAGGTGTCCGTCCAATATATTTCTCTCTCTCTCTCTCTCTCTCTCTTTGCACGAAACTGGGCAAAGATCGAAGTGTCACTCGACTTTCTAGCATCGCATCGCGCAAGTGATCCCTTATTCGTCACAAAAATTCAGGGAACGTATAAACATATGTGTTATATATATATATATATATATATATATATACTTTCATTTCTTACTTTTAATCGCATTGATGGATCGCGGATTCGAAAGTGGAAAAATCCAAGATCGCTTGCTGCGCTTTGGAGATTGTCAAATGGTTATGATCGATCGGGTTCGCTTCGAGGATTTTGTTCAAGGAAGGTTTGAGGGTTTGATAAGAATGGCTTTTTGGAAAGTTGTATAGGATTTTTATTTAAAAATTATTTTGAATACGAGATACGAAGCTAGAATCTCTTGATCTAGAATTATTATTAAACAAATCAAGATCGTCTTAATTTTTATTTATTTAGGATATATATTTATCGTAATATATTATTCGTTCATATCATGAAATTCACGCTTCGACGTTTTCACTGTACAAAAAGAAAAAAAGCAAACCATAATCGAAAACATAACATTCTCTTTCTTCGTCACATTTTCCACTCCTCGAGTTGGTCGTTTCTTTCATCGCTGATTATCCCTGATTAAATATCTATCCTTTGACATGTAAAATGGCGTTTCTTGCCGGTTAATTCCACCATTAAAACGTCCTATTAAAAAGGGGTAGGCAGAGAAAGACGTAATGAAGGAGGGACTCAGAGGCGCAGAAAGTTGCCGCCGCCTTTTAAACAAGTGTGCGCCATCGCGTTAACGACGTCGTTCGGAATTTCCCACGTGTCGACGGTTTTACGACGCTTTCCAAGCTGAATCGGGTTAAATTGACCCAGGACCAATCGCGATCTTCTTGCATTCGCTCTTTCAGACGCGCAATGTCATTTACCATCCACCGTCCATTAACATAATTAACAACATCGTGAGTCATCCGATTAATATTCGAGTTTCACTCGTCATCGCCTCGAGTATCGACAACGCGATAAGTTATTTTTTTTCTTTCCTTTTTTTTTCCACGAATGCAATTTTACAGCGCGTTGATTAATGGTATCTTGGAATTCGTATTATTTCAAGTACATATATATATACATATACATGTTTGAATGTATTTTAGATACGCATACACTTTTTTTAATATATCGTATATTAACTCAAATATTTAAATGCGAATCTTTTTCATAAGATGGATAATTTACGATGAGAATGGTTCTCCTCCGTATCTTTATGGTATCACGATATTTTTGAATTTCGAATTCAGTATCGTTTTTTTTTTTTTTTTCCGATCTTCGTATAATCCAAAAACGAATTTGGAATTAAAAATATTGCGTTCTTTTTTCTAATTTCATAAAAACTATTTAACTGATGAAAAAACTATTTTCTACTATTTTTCTGCGATAACCTCTTCGAAAACACTGTGCATCGTTAAAAATAAGTTATATCGTCGATTAAAAAAAAAGACATCGCTAAAGGTTAAAATTTCGAACGAAATCATTTCGACCAATTTATTCACAACCACCACAGTAATAAACTTATTGTTCCACTTCGAGTAATAATCTTTGACGCTACGATTAACAATTACTCGATCCCTCGAATAATAAACTATTACTCGGGTAGGTATATTAATCAGCTGAAATCTCCTCTCATGGTCGTAACGTTAAATACTGGCCGGGTGAAAGCTGTGTACCGACTTCATTCGAAACCTAATAAGCCGGCCACTCGAGGGAAATTTATCGGTAGGCCGTCGATCAACCGTTGATTCGCCAGAGTCCTGGTACCGAATCTATTAGTTTTTACGACGTTTTACACGCGCCAACGATACCGATGTTCGGTCGAATCGAGGGGGAGGAGGAGGAGGAGGAGGAGAAAAGGGGCACGCAGCCAGGGTTCGTTACGTTACGTAGGAATATACACGTTTCACGGCCTCCTGGAGGATGTTATCTCGGCGATATTTACGAAATAACGTGAGTACACGATCAGGGCGACGGCCTTGTACCATAGATTCAATCTAATATCGCTGTCAAGGTGGACGATTACGCAATCCATCGCGATAGCAGTTGGAGAGGCGCGTTCGTTTCTGAGAGAGTTATTAGACGGTGATTGGCCTTGTGTCTCCCGATTCTTCCTCCTTTCCTTTTTTTTCTTCTTTTTTTTTCAGTTACTTGGTTAATTTTTACGAGTAATTTGGTTTGGAATAGACGTCGTTACGTAAGCTTGTTTCGTAATTGAGCGGAGATTTGGAACGAAGGAAATGTGAGTGCTTTGATTCTTTTCCGAGCCTTCTTTTCTTACTTTTGCTACACTCTTTGCAATTTGATCTGGAATAAGTTTATTTTCCGCGAACGAATGCACGTGGTGATCGAGTGGTGATAATGTTTAGAAATTAAATTGGATTCTTCGATTCCTGTTTGAAACAATCGTATTGCACGATCGAGAATAGAAGAAGAATTTTGAATTATTAAAAATCGTGAAGAAGAGGAAGAGGAAGTCAGCTCGATTCGCAACTTGATTTTCAAATTGTGAGAAGTGACGGTTTTCTCTAAGACAAAGTTTCGAGAAAAGGTTGGATCGAGTTTGATATTCTTCTATTTCGATGATCACATTGTTCTAGAGAGGAGAAAAAGTAGTCCTCGTAAAGCGCATATAAATTGCTTCCAGTGGACACTAATGCGGTCAGCTGATCGAATAAAAAGAAACGGTTAGAGACCAATGATCCGCAACATGAGCATGGACAACTAGCTTGAACAGATGGTGGGTAAAAAAACATCCATCGGTATCATTGTATCCCCATGTGTTTGTTACTGAAACTAACAAACTAAAACCTCTTTCTTAAAACGATACTCTTGTAAAAAGTTGTATTAGACGGTTTCACTGTCTTCGACACAAGTTAGATAATTCACTTCAAGAAAGGGGATACAAGAGTTGTTCAATCCGAGTACTGTTTTTTTTTTTTATATATATATTTTAGATCTAATTATCAAATTTCTATTTTAAGAACCTTGATGCAACATCAAAATTGATTGATTCTCGAATCCACCACTATCACTTTGTTCTCTAATCATTATCATAATCATTCACAGATTTCCAAGTTATCGAATTTCCACTCACTTAACGTCAAACATCTTCAAACATTTCCACGATCCTCAAATCCATCATTATCATCCTCGCACATAATTTCTTCATTCTAGAAGAACCTAGACCCCAAACAAACATCATCAAACAAAAGTGTATGAGAGATCATCGATATTCTCAAAAATTAGGGTAATTCTGATAAATTCACCCTTTCGATCGTTACAATCCCACTACCGTCATCGTTCAAAGGTGTCCTCTCTCGACCAAATCAATCCTCTCGCCGATAGGAGAGACAGTAGCGGTTCCTCTATGCGCCTAACACATAGGCCAGCCTCTGTTTACACGCAAGAACCGGCTGATAATAACAGTTAATTGGCCTGCTGGCCGTGAGAGACTGTTCCAGGTCGGCCGATACCCCGTCTGTCGGTCGAGGCGGATGCGCGACCGTTTCTTCTTGCGCGAGCTCGCTCGCTCGCTCGCTTATTGCCGATCACGTCGTTCGAATACGCAGCTGCGCCAGCTCCAAGATACGTGGAATCGTTAAGGGCCTTTCTTTCTGCTGCTCTCGCGTACGCGTCCTAGCTTCGTAGAGAGACCTTCATTGTTGCCCGTTGTCCCTCCTTACCCGCTCCAACATCCCTCTCCGCGGCCGAGACGCGGTGTACACGATCGTCTAGAAGTTTTTGCGATCGGCCGTTCAATCCTTGTTATATCGGCCGCTCCTCTACAACAGAGCGTGCCTCGTCTACGGAACACCTGTCAGCGTTTCTGTTATTGCGGTAATTTCTTTCTTTGCTTTTTCTTCTTTCTCTTTTTCTTTTCTTTTTGCCGGGTTCAGCCCTGGGTTCTTTTCGAAGCCAACCTTTTCTCGATTCGAAACACCTGATCGGTTCGATTATTGGGAAGAGTCGAGTCGAGTTTGGCAATTCGAAAATTTGCAAGTTTGGAGAAAGGTTATCGTTATCGATTTGTTGTGTCGAGCAATGTCTTTTCTATTTAAGAGAAAATTTTATGAGAGGTTTTAATGTGTTTTTTTTTTATTTTTTTTTTTTTATCCCTAATTATGGGTAATTAGTTCTTCCGATTCTGATCGCATTATCGGATTAAAGGATATAATATTTCCAGGGATCGGGTAAGCGCGTAGGCTTTAATTAGAAGTGCAAAACGCAAGTGTAAATACGCGATACAAGAATATCGTCGCTCTAGCTATATACGTCAGCCATAATCTTCGTGCAGCTTCTATTAAAATATTTTTTTTTTTTTTTTCCGCCTCTTTGAAACGTTCAATTAGCAGTTATACCGGCCTGGAAAATCATTGTACGATATCAACGTTCGATCCAAGCCTTTCCAACGGCTCTCATAATTGTTTATAATTGTTTGTTAGTGGTGAAGAATGTGGATCCGCGTTTAATCGAGGCTTCGAGTTGAACAACGAAACGCGTGACACGCCTATATATCCGAAATAATTATCAGTTATACTCTGTACATTCGTACGCCCAATAGCGACTTCCTGCCGCTATTTCCACTCACGGTAATCATGAAAGTATCCGTGTGATACACTTTTTTTTTTTATCACTTTTTTCCTCTTTCTTTCTTTTTTTCTTTTTTTTTTCTCTCCTCTTTTTTCTTTTACTTCTCTTCTCTCTCGGTTGTATTGCATGCAACATGGCTGCGGGCGAGCTCAGTTAAACGGAATTGCTAGGAATTGCTTGTCGACGATCGTATCATAATATCTCCATCGTTTATTTCTCTTTTTTTTCTTCCTTTTTTTTTTTTTTTTTTGGAGTAAACATGCCCGCTATTTCACTTTACGCTTTATGCAGATCCCTTTCGGTTCGTTTTACGATCCGAAGAATTGCAGAATTTTCTTTCTCTCTCTCTCTCTCTCTCTCTCTCTCTCTCTCTTTTTTTCCTTCGAGAGTAGAATTGGAAGTTTGGTATTGGACGAGGATGAGGTATGCGGCGAATCGAGGAGTGGAGGATTTATGGGATTGTGGAATTTACGTTGGAATATTTAATGATGTTTGTTGAATATGGAATTTTGAAAATTTGATAAATCGAAGTTCGTAGAATTTAATTATTTAAAAATTCTGTCTGTAATCGAGTTTTTTTTCAATTCAAACGTTTTGTTTGAGGAAATTTTTCAATTTATTCGAAACGATCGAATTGAAAATTAAAGAATTTCGTAATTCAACTCGAAGTTTCTTTTTGAAAACTGGACTTTGAAAGGCCGATAAAAGTATTCAAGATGTTTAGAACGTAAAAATTTATGATGAAAAATCAGTGAAAATTCAAAGAGTTTCGTAATCCCCTTCGTTCTTTGAAATCTTATTGTTGTACGTCATCAATCACAATTTAAGAACAAGAAGCGTGCATTATTGTTGACACTAAGATACTGTTCATATAATTATCGCGTGTACCGTGGATCCTTACAGTGTGTACACAGCAATAAATCATTTTTTTTCTTTTTTTTTTTTTCACAATATCACAACGCGTCCTGTTCCTGGTAGCCGAGAAAGAAACAAAAATTCTTCCACCGCCATTATCTTTGATTGATATCTCCAAACAACTCTCGCTAAGTTTCTTGCTACCATTATTCCATTCCCATTATACACTACTCAGAACGGTTAGAGAGACGTTTTTTACCAGGGGAAAAGTAATCAGTTGCCCCCATAATCCTTTTGGAACGATCCTCCTCACCATCGGTTGATTTCATCAGTTGTGTATTTTACTAGACGTCAACTCGTCCCTGATATAATACGTTTTCACTACTACTACTACTACTACTACTACTACTACTACTACTATTACTACTACTACTATCCCTTCCTCCAATTTTTCATTCCTATATCCCACATGGATTCTTACATTATTCAGATTTATTCAAATTCTTCTTATCACGCGTCTTGCGTAATAATTATTCCTCTTCAGATTTCATTCAAGATTTTTGAATTTCTCTAAAAATTCATCGAAATCAATTCATAGAAAGATCACATCTAATTCTATCGAATTATCTCTTTAATTCTCTGTTCATTGTAGAAAATATAGAGATTCGAAGTCGAAACTACTCCCTTTTCTAAAAAAAAAAAAAAAAAAAATTCACGAAAAAGAAACAAAGATATCTCTCTTTCTTCCAAAGAAAAAATGGAATAAAAAAAAAAAAAGAAGAAAAAATTAGAATTGGAAGTCCCGACGAATTCTATTAAGTGGTCCCCGACGATTACTTGGACAATGAATAGCACGATCCTCGAACGAGCATTCTTCCCTTCGTCCCAAGTATCAGGTATACGTGAAATCCGGCGAGTCATCGTACGCAGCAAAATCTTCTTCCTCCTTCTCCTCCACCTTCTCCTCCTTCATTTCTCCTTGGTTCGTGGCACAAGTGGCTACACGAATGGATGTACGTACGTACGTACGTTTCGCCTTTCCGAAAGGAATGTTCGAACACGATGGGATTCTCATCGTTGGATGGAAAATTTTGTCTCTCTTTTCTCTCTCCCTCTTTCTCTCTCCCTTCCTCGATCGTATTATATAAAAGAAAATTCTTTATGAATTTTTAATTAAATTTCTTTTCAATTAAATTTAACTTTGAAAAGAGATTTGATTTATCGCGTTTTAACCAAGTGTGTTCGGGTTAGAAAAAAATCCAAATAAATTTGCGTTATGTTAGATATCATAACCGATGCTAGTAAACGGTTTAACGCCTGTTTGTTTGCATTTGCCTCTTATTTTTATGGGCAATAAAATGCTACGTGCGCAAGCCAGTAGTAATAAATCATTGTAATTAATGCGAGCTTGGAAAAAAACAATAATCGAATTATCTGAATCCTTAAACGGAAAATTAACTTAAAGAATGTAAATAATTGAATGGGCGTGATAAGAACGATTAATTTACAAAAAAAAAAAAAAAAAAGAAAAAGAAGAAGAAGAAGAAAAAGAAACGTACATAGGTACATTTCTAAAACATTCTGGCATTAGAGGCAAAACAAAATCGCTGTATGTACATTTTATTTAATTTATCCATAAATTTTCAGACACGATCGTGAATCGTGACGATTGCAAATCGAGGAAAAAAGTTCATCAAATTTTTCGATCGTTAACGCAACTTCGATTTTGTTATTCGAAACAGAAGAATGAAAAGAAGGGAGGGGAAAAAAGAGAAATGTCGAATTCTCGAGACGCAACGACTCGAATTCCATCCCATTACACGTGAATCGTGTAACCGTGTTCACGGACGAGATCAAGCGTAATAATTCCACGCTGGGATTTGGGGGATAAGGTGGCTGGAAGGAGGGCGCCCGTTAGATAGAACTTGGGGCGAGCCTAAGTTTACGCGCGATGATCTTTCCCATTGTGGGACAACGCCACGCAAATAACGGCCTCCTTTTCGTCCTCCTACAGAGTTTCACTTTTAAGCAACAGGTATATTATTGTCAGGTTAAAAACCTGCGGCCAGGTGACAGTGAAGATCTTTTCTCGGGCTTCTTTGGACGAGGAGTGGCCCCACGTCCGGGCCGAACGATATACACATCACCTTAAACCCCGATAAGCCATTGGAATTCGTTTAGAAATGGGGTCCTGGACTGACGTCATATCGATCCTGGATCTACAAGTCCTTGTAGTATTTTTATTTTGAACCGTCTTCCGCTCTTTATCTTCATCCGCTCCTCGGTTAATGGAAATTTAATATCGAGAATTGGTTTTTGCACTTTTTATTTAATACGATACGATTGCCATTTTGCGAATCGAGACCACGAAAATGATTTTTCTTTTTTTTTTTTGTTTGTAAAATTATATCACAAACTGAATTTAGTGGGAGGAAGAAACAAAAAGTCTTAAGTAATCGAAATATTAAAAATTCCTCGACACACCGCGAGCGGTCCATACATCTTCCTACGCACGTTCGAGAAATAATTCTCAGAGGACCGAAAATTCTTTGTGAAAGCGGCGATCTATGACGCACCTTTTCTCGCACCAAGAGAAGGACCCGAGAAGCTTCTTCTTCGTAAAAGCAAACAACAGCGTGACTAGCAGGGGTCAACGTATCTTTAGGAGCGTTTTACTCTCTTCCAACACGAGATTTCCTACCAAAATCGATCTGTCTGCCGTGGCTAGCCAACACCTATATAACCACAAGAAGATAAAATAAACAGAGAAAGAAACGTGAACACGAATTAACCGCATCGATGGAAACCAATAAATGAAACGATATTTTTCTATTGATTGATTTTTTTTTTTTTTTTTTTCCAATCAAAATCAATCGTCCACCGACCAAGTCAATAATAAACGCAAAACGTGATCGTGAATACAAATTAACCAGCTATTTAATCGAATACCAGCTATATTAATCGAATCAAGAAGAGAAAGAGAGAGAGAGAGAGAGAGAGAAACGATATTTTTCCATCGATTGATTTTTTTCAAATCGAAAGATATCGACGAAGTATGTATCCTTCTTGGTCCCTCGTCCATCATTGGACGTTTCAGGGTCGTCTTCCAGAAGTTCCAGCGCTGGAAACAACGCAACCTGGCAATAATCTCGTCGGGTCCGCCATTCTCGTTATTTCACGCAACGGGTGGTACACCGACGAAACGGTAGAAGGAGAGAGACAGAGGGGAAGGAGGGGAAAAGGGGGAGCCAGCGAGGAAAGAGAAAGGGAGGAAGGTCAAACGATGACCCACACACGAGAAGAAACCCGTGAACCAGTGTTCCATCGCATTCCGTGAATTGTCGAAATCGAAGGGGGCGTGGATGGTTCATCGTTAAATCACGAACGCATATTCCATCGAATACCACTACTCGCGTTTGAACGATATTTACACCCAGATCCGGATTTACGACGCGTCAATAATAATCTCGTCTTATCGAGATTTCCTCCTCCAGCTTGTTTCATTCCTTAAATGCAGGCAGAGAGCAAATTCTTTTTTAAATCGTGGACATTGAATTTTTGAAACGAACGAATATTCGATCGATTCGATACTTGTGCGCGATTGATAATTAATTTTAAAATTGTATTACAGGAATAAAGAAATAATGACTAACCGGGGATAGAGCCTCCTGCATGTGCAGGGGTGCGTTGTCGGCCTCGTCGGTGCAAGTCGACATTCTCCCTCGCAGTCTTCCGCTTCTCTTTCCAGTTCGTCTAATAGTGGCGTTTCTTTCTATCGACGTGGTGTACTCCACCGAGCCTCCCACTCCTCTTCCACTTTCTTCTTCGACTAAATTCTCGTCTAATATCGTCTACGTGATGAGCGAACGGATTCTAGGCATAGGTATCACAGTCTTCTGCTGAGCGTTGTATGGCACTTGATTGAAACTTGATTGAAGAGAGGTGCACAGGCAGATCGGGATCTGAAAATCAACAAAAACGAGAAAAAAGAGATAAATAACCCTTTAATTCCTCCGATTTTTTTCCAAAAAATTTATCAATAATTAAAATAAAAACGCAAGGAGACAAAAATGTAGTACGAAATTGTCAAATTTTATTCTTTTTTAGAAAATTGCTCTCATATCGTTTTGAGCATAAAACTCTCGGCTAGAGAATCACGCTAATTATTTTTCACGAGGATACGAATGTGCACAAGTTTGAATAGTGTAAAACTCTCAACAGTTGTTCTCTCTCGACCGAGTATCTCTCTTGCGAACGAACCGCAGAGATATAAAAATTAACAATTATTCGAGAGCAACTTTCACTCTCGATAGGCTATTCATTCTATTCGCCCCCCCCAAGAGGAGGATTAAATCTAATCTCGAATCCTACTACTCTTCGCGTCGTTCCATCGCGTTTACGATTACGCAACCGTGCAATCAGTGGGACCAGCTGGTTCGCCTCTCCTCTCCATTCATTTCAACCGGCTACAAGCACGTCAAACTGGAAACGGTTTCGCGGTCGCGGCTCTGATAGACAGGTGTAATAAACCGGCGTCGAAGACAGACGGTCGGGCAGGCAACAACAACCAATCAGGTAGACGAGAGTGAAAAGGCTCCCGTCTGGTCTGGAACACGTTCCTTTCGGGTAAAGAGTCCCGTTCCCTAAACGTCGACCGCGAGAACAAGCCGAACTGGCGGTTAAACCACCATCCACAACGACGACGACAACAACAGCAGCAACAACACGATTGAATCGAGCTGTGGAACCGGCCTCGACTCGCTATCGAGAAGCAAGGAAAAGAAGAAAGAAGGTAGACAGAAGAAGAAGAAGAAGAGGAGGAGGAGGAGGAAGAAGAAGAAGAAGTCGGTCAGAACAGGAAGCTGGAGCCGCATTTTTGCCCTGGCAAGTCAGGTTGTTGTGACGTCCAGGCGGAAGAACGAGATCGGTCGGAATCAGGAAGGCCATCGGGGGTATCCGCGGATCCGAAGCGGAGAGAGAGCCGGATTCGAGGCGGAATAGCAGGTTCGATGGCTCGGTTGATTCAGTTATCACGTGCACGGGAATCCGTGGATGTTGGCCAAACCAGTCGGACACCACGAATTCCACGTCTTCGGGCCCTTGCGCCGTCGTCGCCTCGTCCACCAGGTGGACAGTCGTCGGTAAAACCAGTTGGGTTCCCTCTTCTCCCGGCTCGTTCGTCTCCTCCTACTACTACCGGCGCGTGTGGCAGCCGGCAAAGGAAGGAGGGCAGGCCGCGTTGAAACTGGAATTCGACCGACCGACAGATAGACAGACGACAGGTGTCTGATAATGGACGTGGAACGACGAGGAAATCGGGGAAAAGTCGGCGCCACCCGATCGGTCTCTCAATTTCTCCAAAAGTTGGATCGAGGGAGAGGAAGAGGACCGGAAGGGCGCGAAGGTGATGAGGAGGCGAGGAGGCGAGGAAGAGGAGCCGTGGTGGAACGAAGACAGGGTGGCGGGAAGTAGGTAGGTTGGTTGCCTACCTACTACGCGGAAGAAGGAGATTGGGGCGACCGGGGAGAAGGAGTAGGTACACGAAGCCGGTATACAACCGCGGGCCGGAGACGAGAAGCCAGAGGAGCAGGTTCGGCCGGTCTAACCTGATTCTCAAAGGGAACCCTGCATCAGATTGGACCCACCTCCGTGGGTCCGTTTGTATTTCAAGTACCTGTACTCCCTCGCTTCGCGTCAGTGGACGATGCCTTCGGAGACGGAGGACTCGACGAGGCTACGCCAAGAGGAACGAGGAGCTCCTCCGCGAGAGGTGGAACCGCGCCGGCGAGTTGGGAATCCCTACGCGTGATTCGATCGTGTGCCATTTATAATCGACTCGATTTATGCTCGTTCGTAAGAAAAGTGATATCGTTCGATGATTCAGTGAGACTCGATGATGCGGTGTGACTCGATATCGATTCGATGAGAGAGAGAGAGAGAGATAAGGAGAAAGAGGTAGTCGTCTCGAAAAGGACCTGGCCTATCTTCCTCCATTTCTCGAATGGATCCAATAAGAAGGGTGAGATAAGAAGGGAAGCTTCGAGATGTTTTTGCCAAGTCGAACGACATCTCCTCCTTCTCTTTTTTTTTTTTTTTTTTTTTTTTTACTACCTGCCTTTTCGACTTTACCAAGGATATCGTCTCACGTCGTATTCTCTCGTCGTGCAGTGTTTCGGGAGTGAGAAATTGAGTGGCGAAATTTTTTGGCCGTGGGAAAAGGAAGAGAACGTATCGACCGGTGTACTTCTACGTGATCTACGTACACGTAGAAAAATCGTGGGCAAATCGATCGACACGTGTCCTCTGTACTCTAAGCGGCGCGTAAGTTCGAACCGCGGTGAGAGATGCAGGCGCATATATATATATATAAATAGAGGAGGGGGGAGTTTAGAGAAACGCAAGAAGGCGAAGCGTGCAACGACGTTGTGGACCGTTCGAGAATGTTCTCCAAATGCCTGCGTCGCGGCTCGGTGCCAGCCGTTCGTACGAAACGCGAAGGGGGAAAACGCGTTTGCCGCGTTACGCGCGATTCCATTAGAGGCAGCCACCATTAAACCAATTATATATTCGCGAGTCTTCCATTCACCGCGTATAGAACGCGTATCGTGCCGATCGTGTGCAATACGGTAGACAGGCCGTTTTTACCAGTCTAACGTGCGCGTAGACGTTTTACGTAATCCATCTAAGCTCATATACCTACTATCGTGCAACTATCATAGCATAGCCAGATGGAGAGAGAGAGAGAGAGAAAGAGAGAGATTGGTCATAGCCGATAAAAAATGAGAGGCGAAAAGGAAAAAAAGACACGCGAACCGGATGATCCCACTTATCCTCGTCATCGGCTTGTTTACCGGCGGCTCACCTGCGCGTCACCTGTGCGTCATCGCGCAGGTAGCCGGTGAACATCCGCGGAGAAGAGGTCGACGGTAGAGATGGCGGGTTAAACGAGTCAACAGTGCATTGGCGGAGAGATATCGAAACTAGAGAGCCGGCTAGACGAGATACTCACTTTGTCGGAGCTCTCGGGTAGAGAGGACAGCGTATCTGAAGGGGGTAATCTCGCGCGTATCTCGCAGGATCGGAATTGGAGGAAGCCTCGGTGCATACGGAGAGAAAGAAAGAGAGAGGGAGGGAGAGAGGGAGATAGAAACGAAGAAAGAGTGAGAGAGAGAGAGAGAGAAAAGAGCGAGAAAGTCGATATATTCTCTGGAAGATGGATCGACGTCGATGTCGGTGTGATGCCGGTGGCTGGAAACGGTTGGACGGTTTGCTGCTGGTGCGCTTGTGTAGACGTGTACGTACGTGGAGAGCAGTAGAAGAAAGGTGGTAGAGAAACGGTGGTAGGTGGTAGGTCGAAGGGTGCTGGTGGGGTGGGGTGGCTAGGGGGGAGGGGACCAACTACAAACTACTGAGCGTCCCTCCTGTATTCCGGATCACATCTCCACGGATGATAGTGTCACCACCTTCGCGATGGATCGACCCGTTCCAAGCGTGAATCTCTCGCGGTTTCGAACAGTTCGAGGCCTTTTTTTCGGGAACAGGGGCTACCCTGTCGCGGGTCGCCCTTTTCTCTTTCTTTCTTGCTTTTTTTCTTTTTCTTTTTTTTTTTTTTTTGTTTGTTTCTCCTTTGTATTTATATCACGACACGCACGGTTCGACACACGATGAGTTATCGTTTCTTCTTCCTCTTCTTCCTCTTCTTCTTCTTCCTCTTCTTTTTCTTCTTCTTCTTTTTCTTCTTCTTCTTCTTCTTCTTCTTCCTCCTCCTCTTCCTCTTCCTCTTCTTCTTCTTCCTCCTCCTCTTCTTCTCCTTCTTTCTGTCCGTTTTCGCGCGGTCCCAGGCACGCAAAGTTCGCGTTCGAGATTTTCCTCCGACTGGGATTCGACGAGTGAGACGGACAACGAGACAAAGAAGCGGCCGTGTAACTCACAAAATTCACTCCGCGCACCTCATTATCCTCGTTTCTGGTCCATTCCTCGACCGCGTTCCGCTTAGCAGCCAGTCACCAAGCGCTATCGTTCCTTTCGCGCACACCCCTCTTTTCGACGAGTCACGAGGATCCGGAGTCACGGGAACGGTTTTTCCAAACCGGATCGTCTGTCCACGATCTTCGCACTTGCACACCGGCTTCAGGCACACGCGCACGCTCGCGCGGACCGCGGCTGCGACGACGACGATGACGACGACGACGGGTGCGACGACGGGTGCCGCGACAACAACGACGGTGAGGAACGCGACGGCGACGCGGTGGACGCGGTGAACGGCGACGTGGTGTACGGGAAGCACATCGACGACATCGTCGCCGTGGATCGCGGACGCGAGCGTACTATACTCCGGCGCGACAGATCGAGCGACGTCCGGTGCGTGTCGAAGCCGCGCGAGACTCTCGTAACGAGCTCTCTCTCTCTCGTTTTCTCCTCTGCTCTCGTTGCTTCTCGCGCGCTGTTCGCCGAGCGAACTCGAGGGTGGAACGGATGCACTACACCCCGAACTGTGCGGCCCAACAGGTAGAATTAAACCACCCAAAGTTTGGGCAGCCGCTGCAAGCAACAAACGAAGCAGCCTCACGAAGGTGCTCTCTCGGATCGTTCTCTCTTCTCTCGGGATACGGCAACATGGCCGCCGTCGCCGCCGCCTCCCAGCATCCCGCTCTCGGCTCCGTGTCTCGGCCTCCCCCCCCTCCCCTCCCCTCTCCTGTCTCTCTCTCTCTCTCTCTCTCTCTCTCCTTCGACACACACGTCCCCGACAAAACCGCCTGCCTCGCCTCTCTTTATCCCTCGACCGTGCGTTTTCACGGCACACATGCACGCGCGCACACACGCTCTTTCTCTCTCTCTTCCTCCCTCGCTCCCGAATCTCCTTCGCCGCCTCTCTCTCTTTCTCTCTCGCTCTCTCCGTCCTCTTACCTGGCCACCCTACGACGCCTCCCCATTTCGGATCTTTCTCCTTTCATCGCTCCTTCCTTCTCCGACTCTCGAGTCTCTCCTCTCCGTCCGACCTCCCGCTCCCTCTCGTCGCCTCTACCTGTGGCGTTCTCTCGACCGTACTCCCACTCCTCTCTCGCTTGGAAGAGAATCCAAGCAATAGGTACTACTACGCCACCAGGCGTACCAAGGAGTGGTGGCGAGCAGAGAGAGAGAGAGAGAGAGATAGAGAGCCTTCGGCCCGATATACCTTCGTCCCCCTTCCTCTTCGACCGCTTATCCTTCTCCCTCCGCGTTTCTCTCCTCTTCTCGCCCGATCGGCGAGATCCGTGCAGGCGAGAGGGAGAAGGAGAAACGGGCCGCGAAACAAGGACGAAAGAGCGGCGTAGGGGAGGGGGTGGAGGGCAAGAGGGTAGGAAGAGGATAGCCGGCGCGCAGGTAGCCAACATCGGACGAGGAGGGCGCGAGTATGGCCGATCGTTGGCGGGACAGAGACGGGGAGAGCGTCTCTTCCACGACGGCGACCTGTGCACGGACACAAACAGAGCATCGAGTCATCGACGAGGCAGCCGGGGCTCTTGGCCACCCGGCATTATCGTGTCTCCGGGCCTGTCTCTGTCCCTCTTGCGCGTCTCGCGCGTCTTCCTCTGGCCTGCTACCTTGACAAGGATACCCGCCTCCCGGGAGGGACGAAGACGTGGAAAACGTTGGGACTCGAACGTTATCGTCCACATCCACGCGTCCTCGTCCCTCGCCATGGGGTAACCGTTCCGTCCCTCTTTGTCCGTCTCCCGCTACCTTGAGAAGGATATTCCCGGGAGTTGGCCACACCGTCCACACTACACCACGCCGAGTCGAGTCGAGTCGAGTCGAATCGAATCGAGTCGACTCGAGTCGAGACGAGACGAGACGAGGAGATGGAGAGAGAGAGAGAGAGAGAGAGGGGGGGCATTGCGTACGTGGATTATCGTAATTCTCTCCCTCTCCTCTTCTCGTGGACGTGGACGATTTAACTCTGTTAGTTCGATCGTTTCTTCGTCTCTCCGTACTTGTTGCACTCCCGCCTGGGCGAAAAAGGATGTCCGAAGAGAGGAGAGAGGAGGATATCCATGGAAGATGGAGTCCCTTGAAGCGAGAGGACTCGAGGTCGAACACGGCCAAGGTGAAACGATCCACCTGGTGGCTCCACGTGCGATTATATTCGGTTACCTCTCATATTGGATGTCTTCGATCGCTTTTACCTCGAAAAAAAGGATTTCCACTCGACTTTCACCGACGCACCGTCCGCGTCCCTCCTCTTTGTTCTCCCCCCCCCCCCCCCCGCCCCCGTCCGATCCGGGGAGAGGCATGGCGGCGAGTGATACAGGCCTCCCCTTCCCTCCCCCCTCCCTTCCCCCTTTTATCGAGCTTTTTATCGGCGACAGAAGAAGAAGAAGAAGAAGAGGAGAAGAAGGAGGAGGAGGAAATTCCTCGTGGACGGTTCTATGAGGCTCGTTCGACGGCCTGGCAAAAAACGACACCCTTCGGAGTAAGAAGACGGTGGAAGAAGAGCAACAAGAACGTATTTTAAGGGAGGGAGGGAAGAAGGAGAGGAAGGAGGGAGGGAGAAAATGGAAAAGGAACGAGATGAGATGGAGGCAGCCACGGACACACGTGCATGGCTATTGATTCTCCCGGTTGCTGGTTCGCGCGAGCGCGCTCCACGGAAAGAAAGACAGAGAGAGAGAAAGAGAGAGTGTACAGACGCAGACATCGAAGAGGAACGAAACTGCCGTAGCTGGCTTCTGCTGGTGCCGCCGGGTACACGAGCGGAGATGGACTCCGGATCGAAAGAGCGAGAAGTTCGAAGATGCCGTGCGAGAGGGAGGCGGTCAGCCAGCTCTCGCTCTCGACAAGGAGGAGGAAGAAAGAGAGAGGGAGAGGAGAGTGCGTGGCGAGCCCTCTCCGATGGAATAGAACGAGAGGCAGAGGAGAAAATGAGCGACCTCTTCTCCTCTCTCTCTCTCTCTCTCTCTCCCGCCTTTTATCCGCGTTCCTCTTCATTCTCCTCCTCTCCTCCTCCGAGAGAGAGAGAGAGAAAGAGAAAGAGAGATTGAAAGGAGAAAAAGGAGGAGATGGAATTAAAAGGAAGAAAAAAAGATGGAGGAGAAGGAGAGAGAGAGAGAGAGAGAGATGGAGGGAGAGGGATACTGGTGAAAAATGGACAGCCAGCGAGAGAAGACAGCCTCGGGCTACGTCGCGAGCTGCGACCCTGCTCAGGCAGGGATATCTCTCTCTCTCTCTCTCTCTCTCTCTCTACGCTCCTCTCCCAATGTACTGTGTTTCTTTAAAAAGATGTATAAAGTTGCGCGTGCACGGAGAAATTATTGGCGATGTTACGGCGGCCGCGTATATATGTGTCGAACGGTTCCTCGGCGATGTTCAGCAGCGGGTAATTAGGCGGATCGGCGTGCTCCGTGCGACACGACGGAGTTGAGCCGGGCATCATCATTTGAATACGCGCACGCCTTCCCGTGAGAATCGTCGCCGGTCGTTACGCGACGTCCACGTTTACCGCGTGGGTGGCTGCACGCAACCGCGTGGGCGGGTCGACTTCGCTATGGTGGTGGAGGAGGAGGAGGAGGAGGAACGACGACATTTTCGTCGGGGAGGGGGGAGTTGACATCGCGCTGGTTGACGATACACGCGACCTCGAGATTTTCTTCAACCTTCGCCGCGAGTTCGAAGGCTCTGACTGAAAGATCGACTGGAATTCATTCATAGAAATGAATGGTTCGGAGCAATGGTGGAGAGAAAGAAAATTTGGGGAGATTTCGTCGTTCGTTCGTCGGTGTTATTATCGGTGATGCGATTAATTAGGTCGGTAAGTTTGAGTGGTCGAATTTGGGAGGAAGGCGGGGAGGGGGGATTTTCGAACGAGAAATTTTCTCAGGGTTGTTCGGTATAATTTGGGTCATCGAATTCTTATTTGCTCGAGTTGAAAGACTCGAAGCGACTCGAAGGTGACCTGGAAACGTCATTCCGCGTAATGAGGTATATCTCGTGTGTCATAACGCGCGATGCACACGATCCCTGCTCATCTCAAACACCGTGGAATTATTTTGCATAAATTTCGGCCAACTTTCCGCCGATTCGCCGCTTAGGAACGGCTTCGGGTAACTGCTTTCTTTCCTTTTCGCTTCGCGGAGATCAACGTGGACGTAGTATCGGGATAAAATTCTGGATTTTTTTTATCCGGACGTTTATTTTACTTGGCCGAGCATAATTCAAGAAAATCCAAGAACATCGGAAGATCCTTTTAGCAGAAATGTTCATAGGTGAGGTCTCTGTCGTAGCTCGTGTCGCTCGTAATTGCACGCATCCTTCTGAAAGACCGGCGACAAGTTATTATCGGTGAAATACGTGTTCTCCGCGACATCACGGCCATTTGTCATCCACTACGAAAATCCCCCTCTCTCTCTCTCTCTCTCTCTCTCTCTTTCTTTCTCTCTCTCTGCCGTCGTTGCTTGCGGAATCGCGGATTTCTTCGAATCCGATGAAAAATTACATTCCTCTTTGAAAAATTGGCATCAATCTTTCGCGAATCCATTTAAAGTTATAATAAAACGTTACGTCGGGTGGAAGTCGAGAAAATTTTTTTTCTCTTCGAAGCGAGATTCTAAATCTTCACCTATCCGTTTTCGATCGATCGTTTTTGTTCGTATCGAGATAGGAATAGGAAAAGAACGAAGTCGATGTCGGAATCATCTCGTCTTCCACCTAAACCTGAAGACGCGTCGAATTTATACCGACACAATAAAGTCACGTTTATTTCCATTGTTCAATTTTCTTTCCATTAGTTTGAAATAAGAATGGAACGAAACTCCTCGATCCCGATGTACACATTGAGATGCTAATTCCTTTTTTCCACCGGCCGGTAGTAAAAAGGTTTTTAGCACCTCCGTGTACCTGTGTCGATCGACGAACCGCCACTGTCGTCCGATCCCTGACGGCGATCCTCTCTCTCTCTCTCTCTCTCTCTCTCTGTCTGTCTGTTTACTCTCGAAACGCGGGCAAGAGCGAGCAGTGACCGGTCTTTCGTCGAACAGGTAGCTTATGATGATGTATTGTGCGCACGTGAATAGATGCAACATCGACGTCTCTCTGAATGAAACGCGTGAACCGGTCGCCGGCCATTATAACCCGAGAACACGAGCGCCGTTTGATCGGGCGCTGCCAGTGACTTGAACGCCAGCAAGCGGCAGTCGCGCCGAATCTTCGCCGAGACTTCGACACTCGACCACGCGTTCGACTCTCCGTTTCGTAACCGCGTAATTAACCACGTTCGTTTCTTTCTTTCTTCCCCCCCTAAAGTTAATTTCTAACCTTACTTGCTCTTTTACTCGTCGGAGAAAGTAGAAGTGCGCCTAATGCCTAACTAAAATTATTATTTAATTTCTCTTTTTTTCAAATACTCGCCTCGTCGATCACGATCAATCGCGTTGGGATTATGATATTTATTTTCTTCTTCGTTTTTTTTTTTTTCCTTTTCTCGTCGAGGAAAGTAGTGCGCGTTAAAATTGTTATGAATATTACGACTCTCTTTTTTCTTCTTCTTCTTCTTCTTCTTGTTTATTAGGGAGAGATAAAGAAAGAAGCGTGTGGATACATTTCCTTTTCCCCTTTTTATCGCGAAGGAGTTTGCGAGGATGGGATTTTTTTACGAGTTAAAAGAAATTCGAAAAGCCGTGTTGTAAAGGCGGCGGGAATAGGTCGAAGTTGCGAACGAAGTCAACGAACGGGGCGATCTTCGCGACTCGTTGCCGTTTAATGACACCTCTCGTGAGCGCAAATGCGAGTTTTATGCCTCCGCGTTTAGGCACAATCAACCGTGCGTTTGCAGAAACGTTCGTTATAATTGAGCCCAAACACCCAAGATAATTCCACGTCTTTGCATTTTCATTCTCATTCGCGAATTCTTTTGAAAATATAAAATTCGTCTTCCCACAGAATACGGATAAACTGTTTAAATTTGCCCCGATTCCAATTCCTCCCCGATTTATCGAATTACCTTCGAACCTCGTGTCAAAAGAAAAAGGAAAAATAAAATACCTTCCCACGCAACTTCCAAACTACTCCAGCCTCCCACACCTCTCGCAAAATAAAATAAGCGCCACTATGCTGGGCATAGCACAGTAACGCTCCAACTTTCACCGTACTCGCGCGCGTAATTCGCCAAGGCTCGTGCTCGTCGATTATTATACCTGGATGGAAGAAAGAGGGAAGAAAGGCAAGCGTGTGTTTACCCGCGTTTCCAATACGGCGACAGGAAACGCGTCGCGATAACGGTATCGAAAGTGTCACGCGTGTACACGCGAGGTTATCTCTCCTCCTCGAGGATCCATCGTCGCATCGCGCGGAAAATTTATCATTTCCAATGATTCCAGCCGCGTTTCGATCAATGCTTCGAATTTTCTAGATTCATTTGATTGTTTCATTTAGATGAATTGTTCGCGTATCCAAATTTTCGATCGAATCGATTAAATAAATAATTCATTTTCGAATTTTAATTAGGTTGTATACATTTGATCGTTTGATCGCATTGGACAGAGCTTTCGTTCAATCGAGTTAGATAATTTTTTACGATCGATTTCATCGATCACGTGAATTTTTTAACGTTGATTAGCTCACGATCGTTGAGAATATATATATATATAGCTTCAAAGGCGGGATCGAAAGATCGTGGAGATATGTTCATCACGTGTATGTGGATAAAATGGAAACGATGAGAATTTCGCAGATTTATTGGAGGTGGCGCGAGGCTGTGGCGAGTTAATCGAGGCGAGGATGGAAGAAGAATCACGGTTTCTTGCCCGGCTCGAGAAGTTTGTTTCGCGACAGTGATGATGGACTGCGTGAACTTGGCTCGCGTGAATGAGCGGGATATTTGTTTTAAGCTTTTTGCGCTCGGCTGGCGTCGTTGTTGTTTCACGCGAGTTCGAGAGAGAGTTGATAGTTGATGGCGGATTGTGGGATGGAGCGTTTCGCGGAGATGGATGATGGAATTATACGCTTGGGAATATTGTTGCGAGGTGGTTGGTTAATGGAAAAATTCATTTTTTTTTTTTTTTTTTAGTTTAAACGTGTAATTTAATGCACGAAAAATATAAAACGCGTGCGAAATAAAAAAAAAAAAAGGTTACACGAAGCGATTAGAGGAAAAGGATTTAATATCTTGCATGTTAAATTGTATGAATTGTAGAATGTATTATAAGATATTATTATAATTATATTCGAGTAATTTCGATTTGTTTATAACGAGTGCTTATAATCTTGCGAAATTTACGTTATAGTTACAATACGAAACCAGTAATTAGATTAACTTATATCTCGTGCAATAAAGTATTATCACAGCCACGTACACAGCGTCGTATCTGCACACATTTAACGTAACGTGCATGTAGATATACAAGCAAGTAACAAAATTTCCTATTATCCACGGAAATTCTTGGAATCGATCACCTATGGATAATACTGGTTTCGAGTTCTACTTTATTCCATTCGATATCTTTTATTAAATTAAATCGGAAACAAAATTTGATCGTCCATAAATTTTCGATGAAATATTTTCGTTCGCTCGTAAAAAAAAAAGGGGAAAAAAAAGAAAGAAAGAAAAAATAAGATTTAGAACAAAATATCATTACATAATGGCATTCATATTCGTGTACAGCATAAAGAATATAAATGGGATAACAACTGGCTATAAAGCGAAGTTTATTACCGAAAAGTGTCGAGCTGTCGTCATTGTTCGTTGAATTCGATCGTTCTTTTTTCTTCCCCCTCCCTTCTCTCCCCCTCCCCTCTTCGGAAATTGTCCAAATTGCTCACAGTTTTGCAACGATACGTACATTATTCGAGCGTGTGACAGCCTGATAGCCAGAAGGTAATGAAACGCTTATTGGTCGCGTGTTGAACAGCGATTGTTATCGTCGACTTTCCCATTCCTGAGAATCGGTCAGTGCGGAAACCGAACGAGCCTGCTGCACACGCTGTTGTTTTCTCCTCGTTACTTTCGTAGACGAGAGACGAAAAGCCAGGCACTTAAACCGGCCGGCACTTTTGTCCCGACGATACCGTCGCCGGGGAACCGTCGAGGAGGCAGTTAGAATTTTAATTAAATAATCCGAGTTTCGCGTTATATTTTATGTTACTCTTAAATATTGAACGATCGATAAAATCAAAGCGTCGTTTATTTTTTAATGACTTGTTAAGTTAATAGCGTATAATATTTTCATTTCAATTATTTTCATAACAATATTAAAACTTGTGTCCGTCCCATCTTCCATTAATATTTTTCCAATAATCTTTCAACACGTGTAATTTCTTAATAGTTAGTTAGTTAGTTAGTAAGCCTCTCTCGATAAAATTTACATCTAGAAAAGATTTACACCTAGATTTAAAATTATTAAAAACGCATTTCCAAAGATTCGCCATTCAATCTATCTTTACGAAGAAGGAAAATATATATATATATATTTCAAACATCCGAAGAGAATTAAAAGATGAAATACAATATATAAATTTTATTATTACGATATGCTCGTGAGAAATCCTCACGTATTATCGTCCTATCCAGAATCGACCATTAACCTGGTCAAGTAATCAAGTTAAAAATTTCGAACAAAGTTGCTTCGAGTAATTACTTATTAAAATGCTCGAATAATACCTGCTCTTAACTCATTATACTCTTTTCATACGATCTCTTACAATTATTATTACGAACGTAATAAATAATAAAAAATAAATTAACTTCATTCGCAACTTCGACTATCAAGTTTTATTGATAGTCCATCCATCCTGGCTTCTCAGATCGAAGAAACAAGTGAACCTTCGATGACCGCCGCCGGCGTCGTCGTCGTCGTCGTGGTCGCCGCCGCGACATCGTTCCCTGCGCGACTAATCGCGTCCATTAATCGTGACTCGATTAAATGATTTCGATTTGGACACGGTCGCTTAACAGGCCAGTTTTTTCACGCTATAAATAGGATCGGGGCAAGAGCGCTCGCGCGCCAGACGGCCGCTTTGTCCGTCTGCGGGTTACACAATACGCTCCTCGTGAAGAAAGGAAAGAAAAGGCGTCCCTCGCGATTCAGCGCGGACGATTAAATGCACCCGTGATTCGAATCGGTTTCACTTTGTGTGGACATCGTTGGATAACAACGTTGGAGATCTATCTCTTTTAGATAAGAATCTAAACGGAGAAGAAATTTTTATATCTTGTTGAATTAAAAATTTTAATCATCGATCTTACGGAGAAGATCGTTTTGGACGGGAGTTCTAAGATTTTAAGAATCGTCAAAGGATCTTTCGGGGGAGAGACTTGGGAAGGATAATAACAAAACTTTGGAAAATTTAAAATTCTTTCTTTTTTATATTATAAACAAAATTTCGAGAGGGCGAATATTTTGACCGTTCTCGGGCGTAAAAAGTCATATCGATGCATATCGAGAGAGGCACAGAGGTTGGTATTTAAGAACGAGAATGCGGTTGATAGCGCGCGGGCCCCGCGTATCATTATCGATGCAAAATAGCTTGGCGATATAAATATATATACGAGAAATCCATTTGAGGAGATACATAAAGCAGACGAGGGCCTTATCGCGCCTCTCCCGTGTCGTTACAGCGCGACTCTTTTGTAAAGTAAAATCGTAATCGGTTGCGTTACTCCGTGAAAAATATGGCGCCATGAATAATGCATGCGGACGGTTTAAAATTTATTTATTGTTTTCGTAAACCGCGATATTCACAGGTGATACAGGTTCCAATATTTTACGAGCGTGGTGAACGTTAATATTTATCAAACAATTAACCGTTTCTTCCAATAATAAACGTTCGAGAGGTGACACAATCGTGTATCACAATTTTCTGACACCGTTTCGAATAAACGTCTCGCTTGCGTAAAATACGTTCGCTTATCGTTCTCAGCCTGTACACAAGCAAGCGTGCATACGTATTATTGTTTCGCGCACGCTCGTTTCAGAGATTTAATAAATCATCATCCGTCAACTTTTCAAACCACAAATATTATCTATCTAATTAAATTTTCTTGTCGAGTCAAATTTGTCCATTCTTCCTTTTCTTTCTTCTTTCACTTGATTTTAAAATAATCATCGTCTAATTTTCTTTTAAATCTGTAAAGGCAAGCTTTAAACTTAATTCGATGAAATATCCAAATACTTCAATACCGAACTTCCAAAACCTTGATGCGAGACCCAATCCTTCCAGATTCCTTAAAAATCGTGATTTCTCTATGATCATCGCGATCTCGCAAGTTAAAAAATTCACGTTGTTACACGGAACGAGAGAAGCTATCAGCTCGAGGAAAAAGGAAAAAGAATTTCAAAGAATTGGATACACTTTCGAAGCGACGGGGTTAAGCCCGATGCGTAACGGTAACGCGAAAATCGCACGGATGCCCGAGGGCCGTTCTTGCGACGTTCTTTTGAACACCGCGTATCCGCTCGAAATTGCGCTCCGGCTTGCGTGCCCCGTTAACTTTTCGCAAGAACGGGAAACAGTTACCCCGCTCAGACATGCGCAAGGAGAGCGCGATTTCATTGACTCGAGGTACCTTAATGGCCGTCGCGGAGCCGCCGAACAGGCAAGAAAATCCCTCGCGGCGCGGACACGCTCGTGGCGAGCCGCCTCTCCCCGTAGAAAATTCAACGGAACGGACGACTCTTCGCCTTTTTGCAAACGGAGAGGTTCGAGAGCGGAGGAGAGTAGAATTTGGAACGGTATTTCTTTTTTTTCTTTTTTTTTATATTGTACAATTACCTCGTGATCTCTGTTTTGAAACTGTTTTCGAATAAGGGAGGGATGAAGGCGAGAACTGGAATTTTTCGAGCAGTTTTATTTAGGATGGATGGTAATAACGGATAATGGATGTATTTCTGGAAGAAATTTGGGAAATTGTGGTGGCTAATTGATCGGATGACAAATGGTTTAATCAGATAGATATTCGTTCGAGAAATTAATTCCGATGGAGGTTTAAGAAGTTCATTGAAACTATAAATCCATAAAATATATAGTATTATAACAATTACGTATACTTCTCTGTGAATGAAAAATCAACAGCGGTCGAGAAACGAGCGCGTTTCTCGCAATCGTCTCGTTTTCTTTCCCAATTTTCGGCAATCGCGATTCCAGTTAAAAGAAAAAGAAAAAAAGAAAAAAAAAGAAAAAGAAATCTTCTAAAACTTAATCCCACGAGATTCAAAACAAATTCCCTTCGGGGGCCGGATCATCGCTCGAAAGAAAAAAAAAAAAAAAAAAAAGAAGGACAAGCGTTCGTGAAGTAAAATCGAGGCCACGTTTCGTCGATTTGCATTCGCCTTCGTTAGAAAGGTATCCAGCGGGAATTGGCGGACGAGGGAGGCCAGATACGAGGGGGCCCAATCAACGGTCCAGGCGGGAGGGGGGAGGGGAGGGGAGAGGGGCCAGGCACGAGTGTGCGAAACGCGCCAAACTGTTCCTTCGTGCAGAGCGACTCCGCTACTCGTGTGTCGCCATGGACGCGACACGGACACGGCTGTTCAGCCATCGTGGATTCGTGAACAGCCATTGGGAACCCGCCATCGAGGATGAAGCCACGAAAAAGAAGCGGCCGGCTCCTTTTATCGGGATATCGCGGCGATTTGAATGCCGGGGCGGGGGAGCAAGCGGATCGAGATACTGGTGAATTCGAAGATGGGAATAAGGAGAATCGATATTCTTGGTATCGATCTTTGGATTACTCTGCAATAAAATAAGAGGATGCGAATCAATGATAAATTTATATCTCTGGCTTCGGGTCGAAACAGAATGGTCGAAGCTCGACTGTTAAGTATCTATTCTCGATTCGAATTTCTAAGAGAGAAAGAAAATGTTCGAGCAAAAGGGGAAAAGAAAAGAGCAGCTTGGATTTTTCTCGTCTAAGAAAAAGATTGGGTTTGAAGATCTTTCCGATCTTCCGATTGCCGACCGGGGGATATTAATGATCGTTGGCATTGTGCGACTGTTTTGCAACCGTTTCTTTCAGTGGCGCAATTTTTTCCACCGAGAGGCATCCTCTCTCTTCCTCGCATGCATACCCGCGCAATTTATCATCGTGCGTAATTGCGTAATTAACGCTGATTAGCCATCTTCCTGTCTCCGCCTGTCCTCGGCGGATCGATCATCGTTCAGCCGCCTGAAAATTTCAATCGGTGGAAGGAATCGTTAATGATTAATCGTCGAAATTGCGTAATCGACGATGCAACATGTTGAGCACACGTGCGCCGCAGAGATTCGTGTTGAATATTGAAACGTTCGTGTTACAACGACGGGGATCGTGGCGACATTACCGTACCCATTGCCTCTTAACGATGCCCATTCAAAAAGGAATAAGGAGGCTCGCTTTTAAAGAAACTGGTTTGGCAGTTTGAACGTACGAACGTTGGTTAACGAGCCTTGGAATTAGGCCTTGATTAGAGCGAACGAAGGGTTGAATCGATGGGTTTTTCCACTCTTTCCAGAAAAATTCCCCCGATATTTCTTTCGACGAGTGTCATTCCTCGAAAACTATATTCGAATGATAATTATTAAACAAGTCTCTTCTCTTGCTTAAGTAAACTCACTATTCCTAATCGGAAAGTCGCAACGACAATTAATCCCCGACGATAAAAAAGGAATCGCGCGAATTTCCACCAAGCCCTTCCCCTCCCCCTCCCCCAGCCGGATAATCGTTTTTCCACTTAGTCACCGCGATGACCTCGGCCAAAGGGTCCTCTAGGTAGGTATACGGGACTTTCCTACCTGCCCGTCTCGGCTGCCCTCTCCGCTGCCTTCGTCCTACCTGGGGCGACGTTATATTTATCTCGAGTGGCCGTGTACGTATACGCGGGCACCAACACGAGCGCGCGTCTCGTCCACGAACACGTGGACAGAGGCGTGGCGTTGGCTTTCGAGGTTGGATGCATTTCGGGCCGGAGGATTCACCGCGCCACGGTTGAACGTCGGGAAGAGATGCACCTGTCAGCTCGAGCAACACCCCCGTCAGGGCTTTACCTGGCGGAGCGTAAAAAGCCAAAAAACCTTTACCACCTCGGCTCCAAGGGAAAGGAAGATGGAGGGTTTCCCTGCCCTAATCCAGGGCAACCGTAACTTCTCCCCGTGCGCATTCCACCCGTGAGAAACCGCTCCGCTTTTGATCGCTCCGAGTTTTTTATTTTATCTCGACACGATCGAGATACGATTTCTTTTTTTTTTCGAAAACGACTCGTTGTTGAACACCGCGATTCCCTTGTCTCGTTTGGAAACGAAAGGAGAGGGGTGAAGGAAGAAGGATGGATATTACGTAAGTTATACGTATAAAAGTACATAAAAGTCTTCCAAGTGATAAAATAACGTTGCCGAAGTTTTTTAATATTGGCAAATTTAAGTTTAAGTTTCTTACATTTGTCGAGAAATGTTGAGAAAAAGAAAAAAGAGAAATTCGAATTAATTTCTCGAATTTAATTCTGGCTGGTGATTTCGGTGGGTGGTCTGAAACACTGATCGTCGTCCCATTGAGACGGACTTAGCCTGGTTAGCCTTAAGCGTAGATTTGTATCAGTTTCGTGAGGGATGGTCGAGAGCGTGTTTAGAGAGGCGTATATTTTCCAACCTGCCACCAAGTGAACTGTGAAGAACGTGTCTTGGCAGTGATCTACGTTTATTCCTTCTGATATAAATTCTTATCAAAAAAAACATCTTGCGTTACGATACACCCTAAGATTCTTTTCGTCCTCGTGCTTACGCTGTTTTAAGTATCGATAATAAATTCAATCTCTGTGAAAAGAAGAAAAAAGTAACTTGTAATTAACGATCTTAACAATCTCTCGCGTTTCACTCGGATTTTAATTTACGAATAAACGTATATTTTTCGAAAGGACAATAAGATTTCTCGCGCTGTGAGATCGTAAAATAAATAAATAAAAAAGAAAAACTTCTAAAAAAAAAAAAAAAATAAAATTAATAAATCTTTCGAAACGAAATAAGTTTTGCAAATATATATTTCCAACGCTCTTTTTCCCTTTGCTTGAATAAAAATGTTGTTCAACCTGTTCGAGGTTTTATTAACACCTTCGTTCTTCGATGTTTTTACGATGTTAAAAAATTAATTTCAATCTATCCTCGTGTGTATTAGACGAGAAGGGTGAAAGTTTATTTTGGAGGAGGACAAGGGACGAGAGAAGTTGGCGCGAAAGGAAATTCTTCAAACCGTGGGTTGAGCGGATAGCGGATTTTTCTCTCGCGGAAGGGTTAAAGGTGAGAAGACGTGTCGGTGAAAGGTTTCGAGTCCCGTGGCGAGAGAATGCATCGAAAGTGTGCACGTTCGACTATTTCGAATCGATCGAGATATCTCTTATCTCCTCCAGATGTACCGTCAGATTTACCCTTTGCAAACATTTATTTTTTTCTATTTTATCAATCTTGCCTATTGTCATCTCTTTAGATATTCCAAGTCGTGTCTTCAAAATATATTCTTTCGCATTGCTCCATCCTCTATTTTTATAAAATTTCTTTCTTCAATTTATATTCAATAGTCTAATAAATTAGGTTATTTGGCAAATTTTGTACACTTTAATTCACATTGTTTCCTTCAATTTTCAATAGATATTCACACCACACAATCCAATAATTAGATTATTTGTCAAATTGCTGTACACTTTAATATTCTTATTGCTTAGTCTCAAATTTACTTTTACATTGTTTCCAGTTTCTATTTTATAGAATTTCTTCAATTTTAAATAGATATATCATTATAGATATAAATATGCCTTTAATACTTATCATAAAGAAATTATTGGCATTATACAATATTTTTTATTAACGTTATATTGTATTACTTTTATCGCGTGTGTCAAATAAAATAACAGCTATATAAAAATTTTCATGTATATACATATATATAATTCCCGTTACGTAATAACATTAATTATAATGAACGAATAAACGACACGACCACTTAAAGACTAAAATATTCCAAAAATGGAAAACAATCTTCAGAAAACGACCAATTATCCTCTACTCGATTATTATCCACGCTTTCTCAACAATATCCGCCAGTGAAATCAGTCGTAGAAAACTAAAGCAACATCAAAATCGCCATCAAAATCGCTCTAAATCGGTTCGCCTTTAACGATTGAAAAAAAAAAAAAATCCTCGCCGGATTATCGTTCATTCTCGGCTTATTATTAAATTATAAACACGGATCCGTCCGTGCATCGAGCAAACGGTGCAAATCGCCGTCGACTTTCCCGCCTTTTCCTTCTTTTTTTTCTTTTCTCCCCTCCCCTTCCTCTTAATGGCGGTGAAATGGCCACACGCCGATTATATCGATATCGTTCGATCGATTCCACCGAGCTTTTACCGATTCGCCTCCGGGACGAAGTTGCATCACGCGAGGAGAAACTTTCGTCGTGGCGAGAAAAATCCGCTTCTCTCGCGAAACGATCGACTATTTTTGCGCGAATCAATAATTTTACCAGCATTGGAAAAATGAAACTCGAATAGAAAACAAAAAAAGGAAAAAAAAAAGGTATATCGTTTCACTTTGGATATTTTTCTATGTAATAATTAAATCTTTCGAGAGATGGATTTATGAAAATTTTGACGTGGATAGATAGAGTTAATTTTGTAACTAAGATATTTCGTGATATATATTTTTTCAAAAATATCGACGATCGTGCGTCGAGAGAAAAATTTTTTTCCCGATTATATACACCGGAATGGAAAAAAGCGGAGGAGATGATGAAGTTTTTGGTAAGAAATCGGATAATGTTAATTGGCAGGTCGTATATGGTGACGAGGGGATATGAATGATTCGCCGCTTCGATTCGTTGAACGTGGTTTTCGATCCTCCAATTAAGTTTTTGATCGGGAGGATATATCTTTTAGGAGAAATTTCAACGGACCGCGGGGAGAAGTTTTACGACACTGTTTGGAAATCGTTGAGTGAGGTATTTTCGTTCCATATGACGTGGATCGTGATATTAATTTGATGTACATAGGAGTCGGAGAAAGTTTTGGAGGAGAATGAATGACATAACTTATTTTATATGTTATTTCAAAAAAAAAAAAAAAAAAATCTAAATATTAATTATTTCAAATCGATTCTATCCCTTTCAACTGTATAATATTGAAAGACAAACTTTGGAAGAAAGTTTTGTAAAGACTTTCTAAACAGGAAATTGTTTGATTCAAAACTTTTAAATTTAGACACGTAATTTTTTATTACGCATTTCCTGCGTTCTTAAACAATTAACCTGTCGTTGTAGAAAGAAATAAAAAAAAAAAAAAAAAACATATATACAAGAAATCAACGTATTCGTGGTACACTTTTATAAAGCAAACATATTTGTTGTAAGATTTATTATAAAATTAAATTACTTATAGTTTAATGAAGCAAGCCTCCAAGCAATATTTTTTATATCATCAAATTTTGCATTGTATCATTAAATTATTATCTAAAATTCTCCCATCAACATGCGTACATAAAAAAATTCGTCGAATACTTTTCGGATGTATATCAATACATACATCCAGTTACAACAAATTAAAAAAAAAGAAAAAATCATCTTTCTATCCCTATTTGTTATGGAATATACTTTGTAACGAAATTTACGCATTACGCGTGGAACAGAATAAAATGAATTGAGAAAAAGCCAGAGAAAATTATCTTCCCACGCATGCTGTTATCAAAACTCCTATCCCACCGGCCAGATAGAAAATCCAATCTTGGCGATCGCTTTTTAATCAGGATCGAATCGCGGGAAGGTAGCTCGCGATAGGTTCGCGTCGTAAATCAGCGTGTTACACGGGTGGAAATATTATCCTGATACGATAACACGCGAGCGAACAGCAAACAACTCGCTAAAGGAATAAGTCGCGTGGAAATCGAGATCGAGGAGGTTGGGGGTTGGTGGACGCGGATGGAAAAATGCGAGGACGACGCGTGGCTCGGCAAAAAGGAGGGAAAAGGAAAAAGAAAAGAGAGAGACGAGGGAAAAATCAAAGGGGGGAGAGAGAGAGAGAGTGGAATGGTGGCTCTTCTGGTATAGGCATTTCCTAGTCTCCTATCGGCAAATTGCGATTCTTCCTCTTCTTTTTCTTCTTCTTTTTCTTCTTCTTCTTCCTCTTCTTCTTCTTCTTCTTCTTCTTCTTCTTCTCCTTCTTCTCTTCAGGAGGACTGAACTGCGTCGTCGCAGGGGCTGACAGCTTTGTGGACGTGTTTTGCATTATTAATTACGAGCAGGCATGCGAGACGATTATATACAGTGTCCGTTTTCGTGCGAAATGGTCCAGTGATCATAATTAGTCCATCAATAATAATCGGCCAACCGTTTCGCTCTTGGCCCGCCGTGATGGAAGTGAGATCTACGTGCGCGTGGGTGTGTGGAAATATAATATGAAATGATACGATCTAGATAGATAGATAGTTAGATCGGTGTGAACGGGACACAATGTTGTTTGGTACGGGAAAAGAGGGATGAAATAAGTCTATCGAGGGATATTGATGGGATATGTGAACGGATAATAATTAAGTAAAATGGAAAATTGTAAATAGAATTCATTAGGGATCAGTAGAATATTATGTGGAAAGATTACGAAAGATTGGATTGGGAATAAATTTAAAGAAAATTATAAGAAAAAAAAAAACAAGTATGCAATACTATTAAAAGTAACAGATGAGAGAGTATTTTAGGTGAGTATATAAAAATTTGGACAAAAATTGTTGTTTCCAAGAATATTAACTATTTCTGTATCCTATCTAATACAAAATTAAAAAATTAGCAAAAAATTTTATTCATTCAAGACATTCGAATTTGATATCATTTCCAAGAATTTTAGAAAATGCTAGGAATATCGATAATTCCTGGAATTTCCAAGAACTGATGAAATTCTCGGAAAAATTTCTTAAGCGACCTCCTATCGAGTTATATTCTCCTAATACAAAATCGAATTTTTGGCCAAAAATTTTGTCCAAGAGTTCCTAAAATTCTAGGAATATGACGTCATTTCCAAGAATTTTAGAAATTCTAGGAATTTGACGTCATTTCCAAGAACTGCCGAAATTCTTGGAAAAATTTCTCGAACGACCTCCTATCAATTTATGTTCTCCTAATACAAAATCGAAATATCGGTCAAAATTTTCGTTCGTTCAAGAATTTCGGTATTAATCTTACTTTGTTAATATCTCGTTTTTTCTTCATAATATTAAAAAATGTTTCGAGTAAAAGTTGAATGGTTTCAAAAGGGCTTCTGATGCTTTTCATTTTCTCGTATGTGATCTCATTAAAAACTTATCAAACACAACATTATTTTTTTAAATGAAATCATATATTTGCTAATACATGTACCGATATATTACGATATTCTCTATAAAAAATATTTGACCATATATGGCGAAAAAATTATTAGTTCATGAGATAATTAAATATAACTGAATATCTTCTAAACTAATAATTTTTCGCTATATATAATTTAATAGTTTTTTTATAGAGAATAAAATGCTGTGTTTACTTATGTAAAATATATATGATTCTATTTAAAAACAACAAATTAATTTTTATATAATTTTTTCGAGTCATTTAAGAAGAAAAATAATTACAGTAATATGGTCCATTTGGAACTATGTAACTTTCATTTAAAACATTTTTTAATATTTCCAAAAATAAGCGTGATACGTTAGATAATACTATTGAGACACCCGGTATATTACATTATGCAATCGGTAATATCTCGTTAACTTTTTATAATATGAAAAACTGTTTCAGACAAAAGTTGTATGATTTCAAGAAAGGAATATTGGAATGTTACTAATTTTTTCGCAAGTGAACGTGTCGAGGACATATGGAAGGTAAGTTTGTATTTTTAAATAGAACCATATACTTTTTAATACACTACTAGATGCAACTCGGTATTCTATATAAAAAAGTATTAAGCCATTAATAGCGAAAAATCATTAGTTTAAAAGATATTTGATTAAATTTATTTATTTTTTCAATTATAAGTTATTTGCAACATGGCTCTAATACTTTTTTATAAAGAAAAAAAATTCATTTCTAAGAATTGCCGAAATTTTGGGAAAAATTTCTCGAACAACCTACTATGAAATTATGTTTTCCTAATACAAAATCGAAAAATTGGCCAGAAATTTTATTCGTTCAAGAAATTTAATAATTTACAAAGATTTTAAAAATTCCAGGAATTGGACGTCATTTCCAAAAACTATTGACATTCTTGGAAATATTTGTAGAACAACCTCCTATCAAATTATATTTTCCTAAAATCGAAGAAATGGTCACAAGAAACAGTAATTGTAAAAAGCAAAGTAAAAGAAAGGTAAGTAGAGGTAAGTATTTCTAGAATTAAGAGAACTGTTGAAAAACATAAAAAATTGGAGCTTTTTAAAGGTAAGTAAAAAAGGTAAGTAAAGGTAAGTATTTCTAGAATTAAGAAAACTGTTGAAAAACATTTAATACCATAAAAAATTGGAGCATTTTAAAGGTAAGTAAAAAAGGTAAGTAGAGGTAAGTATTTTGCACATAGTTTTTCAAGAAATTTTTAGAAATTCTAGGAATTTGACGTCATTTCCAAGAACTGCCAAAATTCTCGGAAAAATTTCTCGAACGACCTCCTATCAACTTATATTCTCCTAATACAAAATCGAATTTTTGGCCAAAAATTTTCTTCGTTCAAGAGTTTCGATAATTCCTGGAATTTGACGTCATTTCCAAGAATTTTAGAAATTCTAGGAATTTGACGTCATTTCCAGGAATTTTAGAAATTCTAAGAATTTGACGTCATTTCCAAGAACTGCCAAAATTCTCGGAAAAATTTCTCGAACGACCTCCTATCAACTTATATTCTCCTAATACAAAATCGAATTTTTGGCCAAAAATTTTCTTCGTTCAAAAGTTTCGATAATTCCAGGAATTTGACGTCATTTCCAAGAATTTTAGAAATTCTACGAATTTGACGTCATTTCCAGGAATTTTAGAAATTCTAAGAATTTGACGTCATTTCCAAGAACTGCCAAAATTCTCGGAAAAATTTCTCGAACGACCTCCTATCAACTTATATTCTCCTAATACAAAATCGAATTTTTGGCCAAAAATTTTCTTCGTTCAAGAGATTCGATAATTCCTGAAATTTGACGTCATTTCCAAGAATTTTAGAAATTCTACGAATTTGACGTCATTTCCAGGAATTTTAGAAATTCTAAGAATTTGACGTCATTTCCAAGAACTGCCAAAATTCTCGGAAAAATTTCTCGAACGACCTCCTATCAACTTATATTCTCCTAATACAAAATCGAATTTTTGGCCAAAAATTTTCTTCGTTCAAGAGATTCGATAATTCCTGGAATTTGACGTCATTTCCAAGAATTTTAGAAATTCTAGGAATTTGACGTCATTTCCAGGAATTTTAGAAATTCTAAGAATTTGACGTCATTTCCAAGAACTGCCAAAATTCTCGGAAAAATTTCTCGAACGACCTCCTATCAACTTATATTCTCCTAATACAAAATCGAATTTTTGGCCAAAAATTTTCTTCGTTCAAGAGTTTCGATAATTCCTGGAATTTGACGTCATTTCCAAGAATTTTAGAAATTCTAGGAATTTGACGTCATTTCCAGGAATTTTAGAAGTTCTAAGAATTTGACGTCATTTCCAAGAACTGCCAAAATTCTCGGAAAAATTTCTCGAACGACCTCCTATCAACTTATATTCTCCTAATACAAAACCGAATTTTTGGCCAAAAATTTTCTTCGTTCAAGAGATTCGATAATTCCTGGAATTTGACGTCATTTCCAAGAATTTTAGAAATTCTAGGAATTTGACGTCATTTCCAGGAATTTTAGAAATTCTAAGAATTTGACGTCATTTCCAAGAACTGCCAAAATTCTCGGAAAAATTTCTCGAACGACCTCCTATCAACTTATATTCTCCTAATACAAAACCGAATTTTTGGCCAAAAATTTTCTTCGTTCAAGAGTTTCGATAATTCCTGGAATTTGACGTCATTTCCAAGAATTTTAGAAATTCTAGGAATTTGACGTCATTTCCAGGAATTTTAGAAATTCTAAGAATTTGACGTCATTTCCAAGAACTGCCAAAATTCTCGGAAAAATTTCTCGAACGACCTCCTATCAACTTATATTCTCCTAATACAAAATCGAATTTTTGGCCAAAAATTTTCTTCGTTCAAGAGTTTCGATAATTCCTGGAATTTGACGTCATTTCCAAGAATTTTAGAAATTCTAGGAATTTGACGTCATTTCCAGGAATTTTAGAAATTCTAAGAATTTGACGTCATTTCCAAGAACTGCCAAAATTCTCGGAAAAATTTCTCGAACGACCTCCTATCAACTTATATTCTCCTAATACAAAATCGAATTTTTGGCCAAAAATTTTCTTCGTTCAAGAGATTCGATAATTCCTGGAATTTGACGTCATTTCCAAGAATTTTAGAAATTCTAGGAATTTGACGTCATTTCCAGGAATTTTAGAAATTCTAAGAATTTGACGTCACTTCCAAGAACTGCCAAAATTCTCGGAAAAATTTCTCGAACGACCTCCTATCAACTTATATTCCCCTAGTACAAAATCGAATTTTTGGCCAAAAATTTTCTACGTTCAAAAGTTTCGATAATTCCAGGAATTTGACGTCATTTCCAAGAATTTTAGAAATTCTAGGAATTTGACGTCATTTCCAGGAATTTTAGAAATTCTAAGAATTTGACGTCATTTCCAAGAACTGCCAAAATTCTCGGAAGAATTTCTCGAACGACCTCCTATCAACTTATATTCTCCTAATACAAAATCGAATTTTTGGCCAAAAATTTTCTTCGTTCAAGAGTTTCGATAATTCCTGGAATTTGACGTCATTTCCAAGAATTTTAGAAATTCTAGGAATTTGACGTCATTTCCAGGAATTTTAGAAATTCTAAGAATTTGACGTCACTTCCAAGAACTGCCAAAATTCTCGGAAAAATTTCTCGAACGACCTCCTATCAACTTATATTCTCCTAGTACAAAATCGAATTTTTGGCCAAAAATTTTCTACGTTCAAAAGTTTCGATAATTCCAGGAATTTGACGTCATTTCCAAGAATTTTAGAAATTCTAGGAATTTGACGTCATTTCCAGGAATTTTAGAAATTCTAAGAATTTGACGTCATTTCCAAGAACTGCCAAAATTCTCGGAAAAATTTCTCGAACGACCTCCTATCAACTTATATTCTCCTAATACAAAATCGAATTTTTGGCCAAAAATTTTCTTCGTTCAAGAGATTCGATAATTCCTGGAATTTGACGTCATTTCCAAGAATTTTAGAAATTCTAGGAATTTGACGTCATTTCCAGGAATTTTAGAAATTCTAAGAATTTGACGTCATTTCCAAGAACTGCCAAAATTCTCGGAAAAATTTCTCGAACGACCTCCTATCAACTTATATTCTCCTAATACAAAATCGAATTTTTGGCCAAAAATTTTCTTCGTTCAAGAGTTTCGATAATTCCTGGAATTTGACGTCATTTCCAAGAATTTTAGAAATTCTAGGAATTTGACGTCATTTCCAGGAATTTTAGAAATTCTAAGAATTTGACGTCATTTCCAAGAACTGCCAAAATTCTCGGAAAAATTTCTCGAACGACCTCCTATCAACTTATATTCTCCTAATACAAAATCGAATTTTTGGCCAAAAATTTTCTTCGTTCAAGAGATTCGATAATTCCTGGAATTTGACGTCATTTCCAAGAATTTTAGAAATTCTAGGAATTTGACGTCATTTCCAAGAATTTTAGAAATTCTAGGAATTTGACGTCACTTCCAAGAACTGCCAAAATTCTCGGAAAAATTTCTCGAACGACCTCCTATCAACTTATATTCTCCTAATACAAAATCGAATTTTTGGCCAAAAATTTTCTACGTTCAAAAGTTTCGATAATTCCAGGAATTTGACGTCATTTCCAAGAATTTTAGAAATTCTAGGAATTTGACGTCATTTCCAGGAATTTTAGAAATTCTAAGAATTTGACGTCATTTCCAAGAACTGCCAAAATTCTCGGAAAAATTTCTCGAACGACCTCCTATCAACTTATATTCTCCTAATACAAAATCGAATTTTTGGCCAAAAATTTTCTTCGTTCAAGAGTTTCGATAATTCCTGGAATTTGACGTCATTTCCAAGAATTTTAGAAATTCTAGGAATTTGACGTCATTTCCAGGAATTTTAGAAATTCTAAGAATTTGACGTCATTTCCAAGAACTGCCAAAATTCTCGGAAAAATTTCTCGAACGACCTCCTATCAACTTATATTCTCCTAATACAAAATCGAATTTTTGGCCAAAAATTTTCTTCGTTCAAGAGTTTCGATAGTTCCAGGAATTTGACGTCATTTCCAAGAATTTTAGAAATTCTAGGAATTTGACGTCACTTCCAAGAACTGCCAAAATTCTCGGAAAAATTTCTCGAACGACCTCCTATCAACTTATATTCTCCTAGTACAAAATCGAATTTTTGGCCAAAAATTTTCTACGTTCAAAAGTTTCGATAATTCCAGGAATTTGACGTCATTTCCAAGAATTTTAGAAATTCTAGGAATTTGACGTCATTTCCAGGAATTTTAGAAATTCTAAGAATTTGACGTCATTTCCAAGAACTGCCAAAATTCTCGGAAAAATTTCTCGAACGACCTCCTATCAACTTATATTCTCCTAATACAAAATCGAATTTTTGGCCAAAAATTTTCTTCGTTCAAGAGTTTCGATAATTCCTGGAATTTGACGTCATTTCCAAGAATTTTAGAAATTCTAGGAATTTGACGTCATTTCCAGGAATTTTAGAAATTCTAAGAATTTGACGTCATTTCCAAGAACTGCCAAAATTCTCGGAAAAATTTCTCGAACGACCTCCTATCAACTTATATTCTCCTAATACAAAATCGAATTTTTGGCCAAAAATTTTCTTCGTTCAAGAGATTCGATAATTCCTGGAATTTGACGTCATTTCCAAGAATTTTAGAAATTCTACGAATTTGACGTCATTTCCAGGAATTTTAGAAATTCTAAGAATTTGACGTCATTTCCAAGAACTGCCAAAATTCTCGGAAAAATTTCTCGAACGACCTCCTATCAACTTATATTCTCCTAATACAAAATCGAATTTTTGGCCAAAAATTTTCTTCGTTCAAGAGTTTCGATAATTCCTGGAATTTGACGTCATTTCCAAGAATTTTAGAAATTCTAGGAATTTGACGTCATTTCCAGGAATTTTAGAAGTTCTAAGAATTTGACGTCATTTCCAAGAACTGCCAAAATTCTCGGAAAAATTTCTCGAACGACCTCCTATCAACTTATATTCTCCTAATACAAAATCGAATTTTTGGCCAAAAATTTTCTTCGTTCAAGAGATTCGATAATTCCTGGAATTTGACGTCATTTCCAAGAATTTTAGAAATTCTAGGAATTTGACGTCATTTCCAGGAATTTTAGAAATTCTAAGAATTTGACGTCATTTCCAAGAACTGCCAAAATTCTCGGAAAAATTTCTCGAACGACCTCCTATCAACTTATATTCTCCTAATACAAAATCGAATTTTTGGCCAAAAATTTTCTTCGTTCAAGAGTTTCGATAATTCCTGAAATTTGACGTCATTTCCAAGAATTTTAGAAATTCTACGAATTTGACGTCATTTCCAGGAATTTTAGAAATTCTAAGAATTTGACGTCATTTCCAAGAACTGCCAAAATTCTCGGAAAAATTTCTCGAACGACCTCCTATCAACTTATATTCTCCTAATACAAAATCGAATTTTTGGCCAAAAATTTTCTTCGTTCAAGAGATTCGATAATTCCTGGAATTTGACGTCATTTCCAAGAATTTTAGAAATTCTAGGAATTTGACGTCATTTCCAGGAATTTTAGAAATTCTAAGAATTTGACGTCATTTCCAAGAACTGCCAAAATTCTCGGAAAAATTTCTCGAACGACCTCCTATCAACTTATATTCTCCTAATACAAAATCGAATTTTTGGCCAAAAATTTTCTTCGTTCAAGAGTTTCGATAATTCCTGGAATTTGACGTCATTTCCAAGAATTTTAGAAATTCTAGGAATTTGACGTCATTTCCAGGAATTTTAGAAATTCTAAGAATTTGACGTCATTTCCAAGAACTGCCAAAATTCTCGGAAAAATTTCTCGAACGACCTCCTATCAACTTATATTCTCCTAATACAAAATCGAATTTTTGGCCAAAAATTTTCTTCGTTCAAGAGTTTCGATAATTCCTGGAATTTGACGTCATTTCCAAGAATTTTAGAAATTCTAGGAATTTGACGTCATTTCCAGGAATTTTAGAAATTCTAAGAATTTGACGTCATTTCCAAGAACTGCCAAAATTCTCGGAAAAATTTCTCGAACGACCTCCTATCAACTTATATTCTCCTAATACAAAATCGAATTTTTGGCCAAAAATTTTCTTCGTTCAAGAGTTTCGATAGTTCCAGGAATTTGACGTCATTTCCAAGAATTTTAGAAATTCTAGGAATTTGACGTCATTTCCAGGAATTTTAGAAATTCTAAGAATTTGACGTCATTTCCAAGAACTGCCAAAATTCTCGGAAAAATTTCTCGAACGACCTCCTATCAACTTATATTCTCCTAATACAAAATCGAATTTTTGGCCAAAAATTTTCTTCGTTCAAGAGTTTCGATAATTCCTGGAATTTGACGTCATTTCCAAGAATTTTAGAAATTCTAGGAATTTGACGTCATTTCCAGGAATTTTAGAAATTCTAAGAATTTGACGTCATTTCCAAGAACTGCCAAAATTCTCGGAAAAATTTCTCGAACGACCTCCTATCAACTTATATTCTCCTAATACAAAATCGAATTTTTGGCCAAAAATTTTCTGCGTTCAAGAGTTTCGATAATTCCTAGAATTTGACGTCATTTCAAGAATTTTAGAAATTCTAGGAATTTGACGTCATTTCCAAGAACTTTAGAAATTCAAAAAATTTGACGTCATTTTCAAGAACTGTAAAAAATCTCAGAAAAATTTCTAGAAAGACCTCCTATAAACTTATATTCTCCTAATACAAAACCGAATTTTTGGCCAAAAATTTTCTTCGTTCAAGAGTTTAGATAATTCCTGTATTTTCACGTCATTTCCAAGAATTTTAGAAATTCTAAGAATTTGACGTCATTTCCAAGAACTGTCAAAATTCTCGGAAAAATTTCTCGAACGACCTCCTATCAACTTATATTCTCCTAATACAAAATCGAATTTTTGGCCAAAAATTTTCTGCGTTCAAGAGTTTCGATAATTCCTGGAATTTGACGTCATTTCCAAGAATTTTAGAAATTCTAGGAATTTGCCGTCATTTCCAAGAATTTTAGAAATTCCAAGAATTTGACGTCATTTCCAAGAACTGCCAAAATTCTCGGAAAAATTTCTCGAACGACCTCCTATCAACTTATATTCTCCTAATACAAAATCGAATTTTTGGCCAAAAATTTTCTGCGTTCAAGAGTTTCGATAATTCCTGGAATTTGACGTCATTTCCAAGAATTTTAGAAATTCCAAGAATTTGACGTCATTTCCAAGAACTGCCAAAATTCTCGGAAAAATTTCTCGAACGAACTCCTATCAACTTATATTCTCCTAATACAAAATACGAATTTTTGGCCAAAAATTTTCTGCGTTCAAGAGTTTCGATAATTCCTGGAATTTGACGTCATTTCCAAGAATTTTAGAAATTCTAGGAATTTGACGTCATTTCCAAGAATTTTAGAAATTCCAAGAATTTGACGTCATTTCCAAGAACTGCCAAAATTCTCGGAAAAATTTCTCGAACGACCTCCTATCAACTTATATTCTCCTAATACAAAATCGAATTTTTGGCCAAAAATTTTCTGCGTTCAAGAGTTTCGATAATTCCTGGAATTTGACGTCATTTCCAAGAATTTTAGAAATTCCAAGAATTTGACGTCATTTCCAAGAACTGCCAAAATTCTCAGAAAAATTTCTCGAACGAACTCCTATCAACTTATATTCTCCTAATACAAAATCGAATTTTTGGCCAAAAATTTTCTGCGTTCAAGAGTTTCGATAATTCCTGGAATTTGACGTCATTTCCAAGAATTTTAGAAATTCCAAGAATTTGACGTCATTTCCAAGAACTGCCAAAATTCTCGGAAAAATTTCTCGAACGACCTCCTTTCAACTTATATTCTCCTAATACAAAATCGAATTTTTGGCCAAAAATTTTCTGCGTTCAAGAGTTTCGATAATTCCTGGAATTTGACGTCATTTCCAAGAATTTTAGAAATTCTAGGAATTTGACGTCATTTCCAAGAATTTTAGAAATTCCAGGAATTTGACGTCATTTCCAAGAACTGCCAAAATTCTCGGAAAAATTTCTCGAATGACCTCCTGCCAAGTTATGTTCTCCTAATACGATGTCGAAATTTTGAACAAAATTTTTATTCCCACAAATTGTGATAGTGTATTAGGAGAATATAATCTTTGAGAAGGTGGCACATGAGATTTTTCTAAATGTACTTACCTTTTAATACTTACCTTCTCCATACTTACCTTCTCCATACTTACCTCTTTAAGCTGATGTAATTGCTGAACCTGTTATTTGTCATTTTTTCATCATTTTACTTAATTCTAATTATTAGTTAATTAATTCTAATACATTAATATAATACGTACCTTATTTATACTTACCTTTTCCTTCTCGATTCTTTCCATTATTGTCCAATAGAAAATATTTTGTATAAAATTGCATCTTTCTACCCTCAAGTTAACGTTGAACATATACCAATTACCATTATTGGATGGTACAATATAGCACCAATTTCGTTAGTCCACGTATTCGTCCATAATCTTACTTCTGCCCATGAGGAGGAACGATAATCAGCCTTACGATTTATTCAACGCTTGGATAGCGATAAGGATCACCGGGATAAAGTCGTAACGATCGTTGCCGCAGGCTAGACGGAAGTGGGTACTACGAAATATGAACGCCATTAATCCGTTTGTTGATATCGATGTTTTACGGTCGCGTGTCGCCTTATGCTTCTCCATTTATCACCATTCCACTCCAATAGATAATTATCACCGCCTTTCACCCTTTTCTTCATCTCTCAAAAATCACAATCAATTCCCACCATTACGAATTCCTTACGAATTTTTCCCCAATTTTAGCCGCATAAAGCATACAGGATCCTGAAAGAAAATACGCAGAATTATTCCCTCCCTTACCTTCACGAATTGCGAAGCAACGGGTGGCAGCGAATAATCATCCACCAGGCGCCAGACCCCTTGATTTATGCATAGCGCGTCGATTTCACGGCGTTCCTCGCGTTATTTACGTACCTAGAATATCGTGGAATACTACTACTACTACTACTACTACTACTACTACTACTACTATTACCACTATCACTACTACACTGGATCGTTCCGTTTCACCTAAAAAATCCTCCGATTCCGGTTTTCCCGCCTGGGAAACTACTACGATGATCGAATCGTTTGAACCATTGCGTTCTGAATACGAATGAAATGGCCACTCTGGCGAGCCTGTTTATCATCAATGCTGTTATGAAACATCGGGATCGCGGTTGTCGCGAATTCCCATTTTGCATTGCAAACGCTCCGTACGCGTATCGAGGCGATCGAACGAGGAAAAGTTTACCCCGTGGAGGAACGTGTTAAAGCTTGGCCGGTGGATCTGGAAATAGCAGAAATAATTATAATCGATGGTAATAACGTGGGACGTTGGCTCGGTATGGCTCGTCTTGGTAACTAATCTAAATATCAATTCTGCAGATCTGTCGCTTCCGGTAGGCTGGATAACCGGGAGGAGGCGCAGTGTCTCTCATTGGCTCGAGGATGGATAAACAAGTTTGAAGGTGGATGGACCAGTTTTGGTTTCGAAGCGGATGGTTGAAAGATACTTTGAGACGATATCGCGATTATATTATATTAGAGGATTAAATTGAGCATGCAATTTAGAAAAGTGATTTGATTATTCGATAACGATATATAGAAACGTAATACTTTTATTATCTATTAATTTTGTATTCATACCCAATCTGTATTTTTTTCAACGAATATGTACACCACAAATGTATAATATTTGTGTAAATAAATTTCCTATCTTCGATACATATATACCATGTGTCATTTTTTTTCTTATTCCCATTGTAACATTACAGTGATCGAACGATGAGATCGATATTAATTCCTCGATTATTGTATCCAAACTTTGTTTTTTTCTTTTTCTACTTGATAATATTTTTATTATCCTTTCCAATTATATTAGCGCGCAACGGAAATATAAAAATAATATATAAAAATCTTGATACTTCTCAACAATATAAAAGATAATGAATCCTCCTACTCACTTCTCAAACTTTATCCATCTAATATCACATTATAACGAGAATACGAATACATTAATCGCCATGATACGATCGATCGATCATCGAAATCATGAATACAAGGCCTTGTGGCAGCTTCGATTTCTAATTCAACTTCTTCTTATCCCAACTAACGGCAACGTTCGTGAACATTTCCTGTTTAACACACGCACACACACACCAAACTTTGTCTCCTCTCCGCTGCAGCAATACATATAAACGTTTGATCGCTATATTTACCTTATCTCCACCACCGGCATCGAAAAGGCTCGAAGTCGAAGAAATATTTCCGGCGAAACGAGGAAATCTAATTGCTCCTTTTTCGTTCCCTCCCCCTGCTAAATCCCCTGCGTTCTTAATGAAACATCGCCGCGCACGTCGATGAGAGATGATGAACGTCGGTCGGTTGGAAGAAGTCGCCCAAACGTTCGGCGACAGAGTATAAATAAAGTGTAATGTCAAAGCTCTTCCTCGTGGCGGAATGTAAATAGGCAGAACGCAAAAGGAGGACAAAGAGTGGACGACGACGCTTCGTGGAAAATGAAGACACGCGGCCACGAATAAATATTCATGATACGTACCGTGCGCCTGTTTCACCCTTTTCTGTATTTATACTGTGCATAATCAACGCTCGCTACACGATATAACGATAAAATATCCTATCTCCTGGATACATATATATATATATATAGATAGATAGATAGATGGGAGAAAAATATATTTTATGAAATTATTCGCGTGTATCTCATAAATAATTATCAAGAACGTCGAAAACGATAAAGTTTTCGAAAAAGGATAAAATTTCTGAATCACTTCTTCTTCTTTTTCAATTTTTTCAATCCTTTGACTGAGATATATATTATATTTTTTTCTTATTCTGTTCCAAATTCTCGAAAATCTGTTCTATTTAAATCCTCCAGCTTCTCGAATAACTTGAAAAATTATTCGATTCGAATTTGATTGCTGCTTGGAGAAAATAAAAATCGTTTTCGAGAATAATATTTCCACGCATTTTTGAAACGAGGCAAGACAATGTTTGAGAGACACTGGTAAACGACACGCACACCGGTTACGTCTATATACGTTGGAAGGATCATTGCCAGGATTTCTGTCGGGTTAATTTCAGATAAAACGGGGGATCGCCGCTGCTTAATTACAATTTCAATGTAAATTCCAGCGAGAAGTAACTTACGCCGCGTGTAATTTCAATGAATGGTCTTGGCTCTTGGTCGGGGAAGCGAAGATCGAAGAAGTTTGTCGGTGAAGGGAAAAATGAAATTGTTTCGTCTCTTTGTGTGACGGTGTGACTCGTTCCTGCACTCGTTCCCGCCTGTAATTGGATTGGACAAGAATTCAGTGGACGGGCGTAATTCTGCCCCTTTAATGAAAATTCGTTAACGTTAACGAGCGTCGTTAATAAACGTTGAAAAATGTCGATTCGTCGCTTACTTTGCTCTTCCAACGAAACGGATAATCCAACATACTTTTTCATTCGATCTAAATCGAACAAAACACACACACACACACACACACATATACATTTAAATTTTATAAAATAGGAAAAAATCGATAATCTCCCAATTAAAAGTATCCAAATTTAAGGAATTTTATTACCCTACGAACCGAGAAACCGGTTAAACGAGGAAGAAAGAGGAAGAAAACCCTCGTCTCGAATAAGTATTCGAGGACTAATTTTCAATCTCGAGAGACAACGACGAATCATTAAAAAAAAAAAAAAAAAAAAAAAGCCACCTCCTTCGAAGCGGAACAAATCTGCGTAGATTCAAAAAAAAAAAAAAAAAAAAAAGGAGAAGAAGAAGAAACGTAAAAAGACGGATTCGAAAAAGGGTTGGTGTCACAACCGATCTCTCTTACGTAATTTGCATACGTTATGGCTCGTTACACGCGCGTCTCTCCTCCTCCGTGACAAAATCGCGACGTCCTTCCAATTTATAGGCGGGGGGGCCGTTTTTCTCCGCTCCATCAATTCACCGTATCGGGCGGCCGGGATCTGCAATGCAAAATTCGAGGCGAGCCGTCCCGCCTCGTAATCTCGCCGCGTATCTACTCCGCGGAGCGTTATCGGCCACGAAGGGACAGGCCTATCTCGAGGCCCGCCTCGAGATAAGGGGGATTTAACCGGGGCAGCACGACTAGTCGGATAGCGGAGCCTAGGCGAGCCGCGTTTACACCGACCCCACCCTCCCCTTCTCTCGAGAATAACGCACGCGATAACGCGTACACGCGCAAACCCGAATCGAGGAATCTCGATTTTCCGACCGACGGCGTGTCGTTCTTTGCCTTGCATCGTTTCGATCATGGGAAACTAATTTTAAATTAAGAAAAAAGAAAAAAAAAAGCGAGGAGGTATCGTCAGAGAGCCTCCTCTTCGCTTTTCGGTGAATGGAATTGAGGATGGATTGAAAATTTTTTTTATTATGTATTTTTTTTTTTTTTTTTTTTTTTTTGGTATTTCAAGCGTGGTTGGTGAGAGGATTGTGTATTCGAGGAGGAGCGACGTAAATATATAAGCAGGAGTGTCTTTCTAATTTCGTTTGAAAATCTAGGCGACCTTTGCATTCTTGATGGATAGATTGATTTGCTTGAACGCGTGGAAAAAATATATTTGAGAGATTGAAAAAAAGTGTCTTGAAGTTTTCGAAGTTTCTTTTTATTCGTTTCCCCCGAGCAAACTCGAAAACTGCTCGATTAATCAACTTTTATGCCCCATGTATCTCAGTCAGACGGTCTCCTCTCTTCAAACCTCCATCATTCACCCTGAGATATAACCGCGGCGTAAGCGTATTCCTCGTATTTTTTGCAATCTCTATATAATCGTTATCGCGTTATTTTTCCCTCTCGTATCAGATCATCGCATTTAACGCACCACTTTGCGATCTTGTTACCGATCTTATCTTCCCCATTTTTGCCCGCTAAGAGGGCCTCGATCCTTTCCACGATCTCCTCCCTTCCGCTAAATTTCACTGCCCCGCGTGAAATTTTTCAATCGATTCGACGATATTGCATCAAAGAAATAAACGATTAAAAAATTTCTAAATTTCGACTAAAATCTATTCTCTACGTTAATAAAAATCCCTTCGTGTGTTATTGGAACGAGATTTTAACCGATAATCGACAACTATTTGCTCACGCAAAACGTTCAACTAAATACTATATTTCTATCGCTCTATTAAATTCGAGGAACAATTTTTACAAATTTTTCTTTTAATTTCATTCATTCGATAATTTCATCGAGAACTCGTCCCATCTTTCCCGTGTTAATCGGTTAAAATCGCGACATTTGATTAAAAATCGAGGCAGCACAGAGAGAAGCAACACGAATCTCGCATTCCAACGATGGATATCAAGATCGAGGCTCCGTATCGAGGAATCGCTAAATCATCCCCCGTCAGCGGCCAGGCCCTTGAAGGAGGATCTCGCGTGGATCTCGGAGTGGCGGTACACTCATCGATCGAGGCTAATTAAAGCGGTTTCAGCCGGTTAATCTAATTAGGCCGGGGGATCAGAGTGGCGACAATTCGACGAACGGAAACGGAGGAGCACGCGAGCTCGAAACGATTGGGCTGCGGCCGCGCCACCAATGCGCGCGAACGTAAATCATAAACTGTTCGTGCCATGCCCGAACCGGGCTCCACCTTCCCGTGGACACGCATGATACCTAGACGATCCTCCATCGAGGCGAAAAAAATTCTTGGAGGAAAATTGAGTTTGATTGAGTTGTAATAATTGAAATAATAAATAGATTATCTGACTGGAATAAATTTAAAGATTTGAACGAGTAAAGAATCCATACGATAATTTCAAAATAAAAATCTAATTAAAAAAATCTTGGAAAGGAAAGTGGAAAAAAAGAAATTAGTTTGGAAGTTGAAGGAGTAAAGAATCTATACCGAATAACAATATGATAATTTCAAAATAAAAATCTAAATCAAAAGAAATCTTGGAGGAAAAAAAAAAATTAATTTGGAAGTTGAAGGAGTAAAGAATCTATACCGAATAACAATATGATAATTTCAAAATAAAAATCTAAATCAAAAGAAATCTTGAAGGAAAGGAACGAGAAAAAAATTAGTTTGAAAGTTGTAGTAATTAAAATAATAAATAGAACATCTGAGCGGAATAAATTTAAAGATTTGAACGAGTAAAGAATCGATACGATAATTTCAAAATAAAAATCTAATTAAACGAATCTTGGAGGAAAAAAATTAATTTGGAAGTTGTAGTAATTAAAATAATAAATAGAACATCTGAACGGAATAAATTTAAAGATTGAAGATTTGAGTAAGTAAGGGATCTATATACCAAATAGTAATACCAAATAATCGTGCATCTAATAAAATTTGCTTAATTTTGAATTTCATCAAGAAATCCAAATAGAATGTAAGGACTCGAAACCATAACTTTGCATAAAAAAAAAAAGAAAAATCCTAATAAAATGGAAGAGGTTAACAGATCCATAAATAGAATAACTCGGTGCACGCAGTTCCTCAGCGAAGCCGCCACTGAATTACGCCTCGAAGATTATGACGTCGCGATAATTACGGCGATCAGACGTACGCGCGCGCGGAACCAGTTTAATTGTGAATTATCGTCACTGGAAGGGAATCGGTCCGAGGTCTTGGCCGATTCGCGTGGAAAAACCCGCGGTAGCTCTCGATACGAAGAAAAGTCACGGATGCGTGCGAAACGCCGCTACATCACCCCGCCAACGATAATTTATGATCCTCGCGGCTGAAATTATCCCGATACACTCGGCATTTATCAGAACCGGGTATAATATTCCTTCGGGTAATTTAGCGTGTATTAATGCCGCGCGCGAGATTTTAACGAATATTTAATTTAATAATCCGAGCGAACCTCTATGGCCGCGATATTGATCCGTGGATCTCGGTCGACGAGAAAATTCTCGAGACGAGGGTGCGTTTCATCCGAGAAATTGTAAATCGTTTCCACGAGTGGAGAATTTCAGAAAGATTCTCTCGTACGTGATAAATATTTTCGAAAAATATTCCGCGTTCCTGTTCCCAATATTATCCCTCGAAACTTTTTCAAAGCGAATTAATTCCCTCGAAGAAGGAGGAATTAATTCGTCGCATCTCGTGTTGAAAACGAAAAAAACGCCACCATTCATCAACCGCTCCCACGTTTTATGATAATCCTCCTCCTCGTGCATCGAAGGGATCGACATCTAATAATAAGAGCAAGGGATCGAGGAGGAGGAGGCCGTGCTAGGCGCGCTTCACGCACGCAACTGGCCACGATAAATCATACTTAGCAACGGCGAGACCTATAACTTGTTCCACTCGCTAACGTAACCCGGCGAAAGACGGTGAAAAGCCCGCTGCGCGTGTGCACCACGGAGGTACCACTCTACCTGCATCATCGATTTATGATATCTGCAATTCAGTTGCGCCGAGTGTCGGGCTACTTCTATGCATATGCATGCAGATGTGCATGTACAGAGATGCATTTTGACGATGCGATCTGATATTTTTTCATCGACAATTTCTTATGATTTTTATTCTACGAGTAGATCGAGAATTTTGTTAACAAGGTTAACAAGCGAGGGGGTTATTTTTATAGATTTTGTACAAAATTTTTCTTCCTCGAGTCTCAAAATATTTTTATTCGTAAGATATACGGGGAAAGGCGTTTAATAAAAATTGCCGATTGAACTTTATATATATTCGAACAATTTATGCATATATTGATCAACGTCCTCCGTCGAATATTCAATATAATTTGTTACCTAATCTCTAAGGTGAAATGGAAGCCATTTCAAAGTTATCTCGTTTCTTTAAAATTTCTATTTCTATAAACCTTCGATGCCGAACATTTACCATTTTTTATTAACCGCGTTTTATCTCCCCCCTCGCGCCAATCTTTCTAAATTTCCTCCAAAGAATCTTCCTTTCGCCACTTCTTCCATCGTTTTATCATCGTGCAAAAAGAGAAAAATTGACTGGTAAAACTGTGATAAACTAATAAAAAAGAAAAAACAAAAAGAAGAAGAAGAAGAAGTAAAAAAAAGGAGGAGGAGGAGAATCTCGAATGAAAAGAGGAGAGGAAATTTGGAGGAAAGGAGAGGGGATGGGAAAGGCCAGAAACCGCGCGGAATCTCGAGGCGGAGAGGTATTTTTAGGCATTAAAATCGCTCCATAAATTAAATCCGCAAAAGGACGAGACGGCCGGAATGAAACAGCGCCGCTGGAATCGTCTCTGGGTCCTTCTTGAATTTCTCCACCGTCGTCCCGTGAGAGATAAGCCCATAACATGACCTGACTTAACGCATCGTTCCACGACGTGTCTGCGATGGAAGAAGAAGAAGAAGAAGAAGAAGAAAGAAGAGAGAGAGAGAGAGAGAGAGAGAGAGAGAAAAGAACGGCGGAGGACGGAAAGAAAAAAAAAACACGATGCGTTTCGACGAAGTTTGCTCGCGAATTCTCGAAATTTTCGAGCCATAATGGGCCCCATAGCTGATATCTGGAAACCTTGGCGAGCAGTTAGAAGAATTTTTGGCCGAAGATGTGGTGAATATATAAAAGAGGCTTATGCGAAGCGTGATGGACGCCATTCGTGATGGAACGAAATATAAATATATTGTATATTTGAGATATACGTGTCTCGAGCATTTGAAATTTGTTCCAAGAGTTGAATATTTACTAGTTTTTCTTTTTTTCTAACAGTGGAAAATGAAGGAAATGTGTATCATTTTATCTCGTAACACGAGATAATATTAGATCGAGTTAAAACTTGTCAATTTGCAATTTTAAGAAATTTGAAATTGTTTTTAAATAAGAAAATTTTCGTCACATTCTCGTAATCGAATTCTTGTAAAATTAATCTTATCGACGCCATAAAAATAGGGCCAAAAATTCAGACAGATTTCGTAACTTTTATCTCAAACATCTCATATTTCCATTTTGTATTTGATACAATAAAAATAATTTTATTAGAATATCCACTTTCCACCATGGTGAGAAATGAACGAATTGGCGATCCTTTTCCCGGAAGCAACGAAATGTCAAAATTTCTATGCGCGAAGAAATTGCAAAAACCGATTTCTCAACCGAACCTGCGTCCATAAATTATCCTCTCCGCTCCTTTTAGAAGAGCGTTGCTTGATAAAATTATCATTTTTATTGCACGCGTCCCGTCTACGATATTTTCGTCGACGACGTATCGCGTGCCGTGGAATCCGAACCCGTAATGATTTCGACCCGTGTCTCTCAATAATCCAATGGGAAATACGTGTCTCGTGTCGCTACAAATCCGTCCGATGTATACATTGTATCTACGTATTGTAAATGTTTATATATTCCTATAAAGTGAAAATGAATGATTTCTCGTTTGTTATTACGTCGTTTAATAATATTCGGAATATTTTACATTTAATAATAAATCCGTTTGTTATTTTCCTTTTCTTTTTTTTTTTTCTTTTTTTATAATTCGACGAACCGTTAGTTGGAATAAAAATATACGTGTTCCGCGTATATGTATTTTATTTATTTATTTTTTAAAAATTAAAAAACATTAACTGGGATAAAAACGTAAGGAAATATATGTGCATATCTATAAGGCATCGTATCGATAAATCGTCTCGTAAATCGTGCAACGCGGAATCATAGTTTTATTATGCAACATGTTGCGAGAATGCCGGTCGTGGTTTGATTTATGATTTATCTTGTTTTTATTATTATTATATCATCGCGTTTCTTAAAATTTAACGGTGAATATCTCGTATAATTCGTTAGAAAATCTGGCCTGGATATTTTTTTGTGTCGACTTCGCTTGTTGAATTTCTCGTTTTTAAATATATATATATATATAAGTATACAATGAATTCTTGATTCAAGAATTGCGTGTTTCTTTATCAAGTGTTAAACAGAAAAGTAAGTAGAAATTATTTGCTCTTTGCAAGAGAATGAAAAAAGAAATCTTAAAAAAAAGAACTTTAAATAAATCGACAAAAATTACTTCCATATTCTTCCAAGCATCGCGAATCTTATTAAAACAATCATTTTATAAAAAAACAATACAACGAATTTATATTAATATCTCCATAATTTTGTCTAAAAACCAAACCAAAAAAAAAAGAAGTCTCTCGAAACTCGCGATTTTACTCGTTCTGAGCCGCTTTTTCTATCGTTTAAAAACGATAAACGAAAAAAAAAATATATATATACCATGCACCATGATTCCACGATCCTGAGGAGGAAGATCAACGAGAAGAAAAGAGAGCAGCACGAGAGCAGGACTTCCATTTATCAAAGTTTCCCTCCACGTCCGCGAAATGAAATATCGACACGTGCATCGAGCCGAGGGAAGACCGTATCAGCGACGGCGATAAAAAGAGGAGAGAACGAAAAGAAATATTCTATATCTGGCGCACTTTATACCCGGGATATACGTATGGAGGATCACGAACGATGATCACGCGACGACGGAACCCTCGACGATCGGTCGCTCGATTTCACGAGTCTCAACCGATCTCGTCCGGTTTTTCGTTTAAATTCGTCGAGAGAAATGGAAAAGCGAGGCTTTGTTGCCACGAGTTTATTGCTTCATGATTTAGCTTAGCATCGTCGTTCGTTGCAACGGAGTTGACGACCATCACGTCTGACTAGTGGACGATGCACAGACCTTTTCCACTTTATCCTCGTCTCCCTGTTGGAACGATATTGCGATTTCAAATTATTCGATCGTGGACAGATATATTGGAGGGAGTAATTGCATTTTGATTCGAAATTATTAGAACTGTGTTCAACTACGCCGCACGATCAATTCGATTGTATTAGAAATTATTTATTAAGGTAATCGAGTATTTTAATTTTTTGGATACTTTTTTTTTCCTCTTCCTCGTTATTTAAACGCGAGAAACTTTGGAATACATTATACATTTGTTTTTCTATTGCAACGTTACAGGTAATATTTCATCATTGTTGACCGGCATTCTTTTCCGCGTCGCAGTTACGGATCATAAAGTTAAAGAATGACACGTTAACAATGACGTACAATTAGCGCGCGATTTGCATCGAATACGAGTGCGGCGCCTGAGTTAATTGACGGACGCATTGGAAACGAGCGATATGCAAATGAATTCGATTTCGATAGATCGAACGTTGCGTTTGACGAGTGAAAGTATCCGTTACAACGCGACAAGAAGACAATTACTCCAACATATTTCTACATTTACAACTTGCCCTCCCAAAATTTCCGATCTCCACCACAACCATACTCCTCTTCGTGCCATTTCGAATCGTATTCTTCTCCCTACGAAGAACCATAATCCCCTTCGCAACCGTTAACCAACGTTACGTTATCCACCCCGAGAAGAGAAAGGAGAGACAACTCTCGACGAACTGTCTCTCCCCCTCGATGGAGAGGCCATCGTGAAAAAAGAGAACACCACCACCAAAGTAACACGACCAGTAGTAATAGTAAGAAAGCAACAATCGAATGGCGAACGCTAATTCTTCTGAGAGTTTGGCCGTTGTCCGGTTCTCATCGGTGGCCAACCGGAACCAAAGGACGCGCAGATGTGTTGTGGCGCACGCGTGCACACAGGTGGAAGCGAATAGGAGAAGGAGGAGGAGGAGAAGAAGGAGAAGGAGAAGAGGAAGAAGAAGAAGGGCCCGCCGTTTCAATGCCAACCGAGCGGGCAAACAGAAGCAGGGGGAGGGGAAACAGGGCACCGCAAGACACGTGAAACTGACCAATAGATCCGGTTTAGCGGGTTTCCGGATTCCGCGGGTCATCGGGCGGGACCCCGTTGCTCGAAGCGGTACCGTGGTCAGCCCTCGTTCGACCGCTCGTGAGAGAGGGGAAGGGGCGATGCAACCCCCTTTTCCACGCACGATGCCCATCCGCATACATTAGCGGTGCCCATCCTGGCCCTGAAATCCGGTTTTCGACAATACCTGTTGCTGCTGCGACGCGAGGATCGCCTCTCCTCGAGGTGAGACGCCACTTGGGGGGGGAGGTTGCCCGATTCTCGACCGAGGATTTTCGGTGTTTCTCTTCTCCTTTTTTCTTTCTTTTCTCTTTTCTTCGAGTGAGAATGATGCTTGAGGTGGTTCGGTCGAGCGAGAGTCGAAGCAGTTTGATAAAGTTTGGTGGAGTTGAGAGGGATATTGCGAAGGTGATAAGAGTGAGATTGAACATTTTTAAACGGTGGTTGAATTTTTAAGTAAGTCTCTATGTTTTGAATTGTCTTGTTGTTGAGGAAAAGAGGAAAGAGACTATTTCACGATTTTAAATTAAGGGATAAATAGCTAAGCTTCTCGATTTCTCAACTGTGTTACCGATACAGTTATTACACTGACGAGGTTCCAACCCTCTTTGACGATTCTAATGCGTAGACCGTCCGCACGCATCACCAGTCACTGTCCATCGTCAACAAAATCCGGTTTTCGACAATACCCGGTACCCTAGCTAAGGGTCAAACTTTTCACCTCGCAGGGGATTCGAAAGGGGAACCTGCGACGTGGATCGTCGCATGTTTCATAACAGGGATGTTTCTAGAACGACGAAGTTTTCTCTTTTTAATTAACGATAATCTTCCTATATGTTATTTATATACGTGTAAACAAATTTTCGAAAGAAGATACGAAAAATATTAAAAAAAAAACAAATTTAAGAAACGAGCTTCGACACATCTCGGTCCAACGAGAAATAAAAATCTTCGCATAAAAATTACACAATAATCTTTGCATCAAACAAACATCCTCCAATCACCGAAAAACTATAAATATCCCAACAACGTTTTTCTGACAACGACGTACCTCCATCTTCCCAAAGCTTCACCCAACACCTCCTCTGTAACAGACTGAGAACGTTTTCCAACCCTCTCGAATTCCGTCCCCGATTCGCACGTACCCAAGCATCGCCACTGTCCGACTTTAAAAAATTTCTCAAGTCCAGACCCCTCGCTCTGGCCTCTGTCCATCCATCGAAATCCGGTTTCTCGACAATAAAGCGCGAAGGGGGATGATCAGGGGAGGGTGAGCCAGTTCCTTCCGTGAAAAAGAAGGCAGAAGATCCAACCTGTCGAAGAGGTGTGAGAGAAGGGGGACACGAGCAAGGGGACAGTGACCACACCTCTGTCCAGCGTCTTTCTTTTTGGGGGATGACCATCGATAGCACAAGGGTTGCGCGACTTTTATTTTCCTCTTCTCCTTCTCCTCTCTCTCTTTGCCCGATTCTTTGCCATTCTGTGGGAACGAAAACCTGATCGCGGGAACTCTCTGTCTCCGTTCAACACGATCGAAGGAAGAAATCGACAATGGAGAGACCGTTCGAAATTGTTCGCGAGAGGATGCACATGGGACACTTGGACATGGGAAAACCGGACCAACCGGACATTTGGACACGTATAGGAAGAGCGGAAAGAGCGATAAGAGCGCCGTTCGGAACCGTGGTTCAAGAATGAAAAAGAAAAATCGCCTGGTGGCGGTTGGCCTCGAGATCCAATGACGGTTACCGGTTGTACCGATTTTTAACGTTCGTAACGCGCGCGATGGCCACCACCACCAATGGCCACGAGGATGAGTCATCGAGGTGTCTTCTCAATACTTCCGTTTCAGGAGGGCCCGAGAGTGAAACCGTACGGGATGATTCATTTTGAAGCGAGATTCATCGGGTGGGGATGGCGGAGGCCACCAGTTTGGTTGATATTCTCGGGTGATGATGATTTTTGACTTTTCATACGAAGCGATTTTTTGTTTTCACCTTTTGGAACAATTGGAAATTCTTTTTTAAATTCCACCACACTTTTTGACCGATACATCTGTCGATATTTTAACGAATCCAATTGAAGAAACCCTAATTCTCTGATAAATTGAATCTTATATTCTTCTTTGTGAAACATATGTAAAAATTCATAAATATCGTGAATCCTCTCGCTTGGAATAAATAAATTCGATTCTTCTTATATATATATATATTCGAATCTCTCTAACCTCTCTAATATCACGCTCACCGCTTTCACGAAGCTGCCAAAGCTCGTTCGGAAGGGTTATACCAGAGTTCACTTGTCTCTGGTGGTGATTGATCGATTCGCCAGCTATACTCCTAACGCGATCCGATCCGATTTCCCTCGACTGAATTCCGGCTGTCACGGTTTGAAAGCTTCATTATCCTCGCCTTATTACCTCTACTCTATTATACGCTTCAGATTGCACGGTTAACACGGAAACGGAGATTCGAATCCGAGCCGATAAACGTATTCATTACTGGTCGTTAGATCAAAACGGTTCGATTCGCTTCGAGATCGGTTATTATTGCCCTGTTGCGTTTCGTTCGTATCCACGTCCATCGAAGCAACCGTCTTAATTTTATCGGTATGAATCTATTTATTCTTTGTAAAAAAAAAGAAAAGAATATATATATATTAAAAATATAATAACACGTCCGTTTTAAAATCGTTAAGATTTTCTCTACTGGATGAATTTGCAATTACGTATTCGTTTAATAATAAAAATATCGTGAGAAAGGGATTACTTAATTTATTATATTATTATATTATAATGGTGTTTATTTTCCACCATTAGAGCGGCTCAGAGGAGGAAACAGAAATCTTCTCTGGAACGCTGGCACGAACCGAGCAAAACGAGAAAGAGAAAGCGAAAACGGACAACGGGGAGAAAACTTAATTTACTCGTTGCATGACGCGCGATGGTTCGAGTCCCTCCTCGCTATTCCCTCCGATATTCTTTTTTTTTTTCTTTTTTTTTTTCCGTTTTTTCAAATGATCCACGACGTTAATGCGAACGCCTTATTATACACCCGGGCCCTCGACCGATTTTTTTCCACCACGTACAACCGGTGTACGTGTCTCTCTATTATCGTTCTCGCGATCGCGAATTCGCAGGAAGTGACCCCTCTTCCCATCCCTCCCCTCCCCGGGCACGAAGATGATCCTCTTCTTCTTGCTCCTCTCGTGAAGCGTTTTTAACGATCGTCCAGGAGGAAAATTAATGGTGGTCGACGGTGACAGTCGAGTGAGCGAGCTTGTGTTTTATCTCGAGATTTTATTTCAAAAAATAAAATAAAATAAAACAAAAGGGATTATTTTGAGGAGGACGTGATTGCTGATCGAGAATTGTTTTATCTTTTTTTTTTTCTTCCTTCCTTCCTTTCTTTCTTTCTTTTTTTTTTTCTTGACGCGGTTAAATTGCCACAGGTTAATTTGACACGCTTTGACGCGTGTACAATAAATAGAAAATTATTTATGGAAACGAACGTCTCAATTAAGGTGGACGAAATATCGCGGTACGTTCGAGATTGACAAACGACTGATTAATGAAGAGGATTTATCTATACGGGGAATCGGGAAAATCGAGGAGTTCGAGTTGACGAGGAAACTGCTAAATGATCCTCGACGACGTAAAGTGGTGAAGATAACCTTGGCTGATGGATAAGGGTAGCCAGAGTAAAACGAATTCTTCTCGGGGTTTCGAGATAGGAATCGAAGATGATACTCTATAGTCTGTCGTTCGTGGGATCGGTATATATCGAAATATTATTACGATGCTTCGTAAGAGGACGTTGTGGGCGGAATTCTTATTCAATCAAACCCTCTTAAACGGAAGAATAATATAAATCTAATCTCTTAACTGACTACCACTTTATCTTTCATCGATTCGAAGTTATAATATATATCCTAAAAAGTATAAAAATTAACAAAGAAAAATGCGCGTTTCAAGCTCGAACGATCGTGAAATCGTTTTCTAAAACTATAACGACACGTTATCGGCATTCCTGCAAACGCGTTATCGATCTCATCTGCAACGCATGTCGGCCAATCGACCATTCATTTCTATCCGGACAGCCGCCACGATTCAACGGCCAGTTATTGTGTGTAGCGATCGGTTGAAAAGCCCTCCCCTCGGATCTGACAACGCGTGTAATTTTCCACGCGCCATTGGATAATTATGAATTCCGTCCGATTGTTCGGCTATCGGTAGTTAAACCGCGGCGTAACGGTGATTACGGGTTAACAGTATCCTTTCCACCGTGAACACTACCGTCCTCCTCTCTCGTCGTTTTAATCGCAATCGTGCCTCCTTTACACGTGAGCCGAATCCGGTTCGGGAACCTCGTACTAACTCTCTCGTAATAGACCGCTTTTAACGTTGAATAGACACGTTGTGGAAAAGATAATAGTTGGGGGAAAATATTTTCGTCGTATCCGACGCGAGATACACGATCGTCCAATTACAGTTCAAGTGTTAATTAATCGTAGAGAATTTATATTGCGTTTGTATCTGTTCGTATTTTCGTTTTAGATTAGATTAGCTTCCTTAACTCGAATCTCAACCACGACTGCTCTAACATTATTCTCATCGCTCCATTTCCATTATTCAAACATTCTTCGATTCATTACTACTCCGATATTCTTCTAATAATTCTTCGTCGCTCAAATTTCAACCGTAACCTCAATTACTTTCAATTACTTCGTTATTCCAATTTTCTCTATTTTCAATATTAATCGAGAAAACATCGCAAAATGCCTACCTTCTCCCTCCTTAGATAAAGGATCGATGAATAATCAATCGAAAGCGCGTGGAACGAGAGCCGTTACACCGTGAAGGACGATATTCGATCGTGTAGATCGTAATAAATCGCGGCGCGAAATCGGCCTGGATCGTAACAGATCGAGCGTACGACCGTTCGTCCGACCGGTTCGCAGGTCATACCGTGGCCGCCATTATCCGGCAGTCCGGTTAATTTATGAATGGATTATGAATGGACGGGGGTCTGGTCCAAATGGAAAATCGGCTTAAACGGTGCTAGCTCGCCCCCGGAAGATAAATGATTCCGCCTCTCGGCCGTAATGAGGCTTCCTTGTCGCACAATGCTTTTTGCTCCACCGCCTCGTTCGCCACGCTGTGATTTATCCGATCAAGTGTTCCGCTCGTGATGATAAACGTGACTTCCTTGGTGACGATTCGCCTTTTTTTTACAATGATCGATCGAAAATTTTCGAACTCTCTTGAACTTGAAACAAACGTGAAGAAGAATATTCCATTCACGGATAAAGATGTGTTTTGAATATTATCGCGATTTTATTTGATAATACGTTGCCAGAAAAAGCTATGAAATATTCGTGGAACTTGATGCATTTCGTTGAAAGATGAGTATATTCAGAATAATTGTCTCTGAAAATGCATACAGCTATAATAATCTGTTTCTTGAATAGCTATTGTATACAAGATACACGATACCAGCCATCCTCGTTTCTTCCCAAACAACGAGACGAGCTCGAAGCGCAACGTTAACTGCGCCAACTTCTCTTCCTTCGTGCTTGTACACGTCCTTGTAACGCGGCGTTACCACGATCGTCCGAATTAAGCGATCCCCTTGCTAGAGAAAGATCGTCATCGTCGAAACGCCATAAAACAACGACGCACGGTGCTTTTAAAACGAAACGAATGCGCCGGCCTGTCCGTATTTATGCGTGCGGTGGATACGGCCTCGTATAGAGCCGCTATCGCGGCCAACGGGGGATAATGGCGTTCATTCAACAGCCGTGGACGGCTGTTTTAGGAACGGTGCTAAGCATCGGTAATTATTTATCGGGACACGACTCTTCTTCTCGAAACGAAACTGTCCTCGTCACTTTCCAACGCTGCCTCGTTCAAACGTCACCCTTTTAATTCTCGCCATTCTTCACCGCTTCATTCGTCCCTGTTCAATCCGATAGATGGTCTACCATAGCTCGCCGTTATGGGGCTCGTACCCTTGGGATTTCGATACCCAGGAAAAGAATCTGTCTACGATACGTGCATTGTTGGCACGTACTCGGGACACCGTGTTGTAGTTTAACTGATAAAGTTAGGGGTGCGTCTAAGACGATAGGAAGCGAGAAATTTATCGGCTGTTTAAAATCTAATGGCCAAGGCTCGAGGCTGTTTCCACCACGGTTCACTTACAATTTTTGTTGCGAAGAGTTCTTTTTTAATGGCAAGAAACCTTTCTTCGTTTTCTTCCCCGCAATTCTTTGCTATTTGTTTTCTTCTTGGAAAATTTGTATTCCCTTCTTTTTATCGTATATTATAGGACGATTAAATATACTTGATAAAAGTGATCAAGAACAATTTTGTTCAAGATTACAATTTCCTGCTAAGAATTTTTATCGTTAGAAATTAAATTATTAAGAATTACTTCCATATCTCAATCCGTTTGACGTACAATTCTCAGAAAATGTTATCCACCATATAATTTCTTCAAATTATATTTAATTATACCCTCCGCGCAAATTATCATCAACTTGATCCACATTTCAAATTTTCAAAATACGAAATACGAAACCCTCTGATAATAATAAATAAACCCTTTGAAAAAAGAAGAAGAAAAGAAAAATTCTGGACGAAATTAACCGAGTCGAAAAATGCGTACGAAGCGAACGTCTTATCCATCGACGGTTGGCCCAAGGTGGGCCTCGGGATCAACAAAGTCACCATCAGCCGATGACGCCTGGTGATATCGCGCGGTACAATGTAGCTCGGCCCAGGCCGGCCTGTAATTTCATTTGTCGAGATCCTATCGGTTGAATTTATACGGTCGGCCGGTGAAAATACGTCGTGGAAACCGATAAAATGGTCGCCGGTATAATACGAGCATCGTGCCGCCGCCATAATAGAGCAGAGAAGACGTTTCGCCTCTCGCAAACGTCCCATCATCCTCTTTCTCGCATCTCTATCGGTAATTATTTATCGACCGATCCTGAATGATGGTCACGTACGCGCAGGGGCTCACGTTGCATTCGATATTATTCGATGTATTACAGGCAACGATACGATCCCTAAGTTGAAGAATTACTTATAAGCTTTCGCATCGTTCGCAAGGATTGTTGTTCGTGTGGATCAACAAGAGATTTGGAGATCGTTTTTGTAATTATTAATGGTGATTTCCTTTTAGGTTAAGACAAAAAATGTTAAAAAAGATATGGGATACGATGTAATGTAAGATCACGATTTAAGAAGAGGAAGGGCATCCAATAAAAGAATTAAGAAGGAAGAAAAATATTATCGACTGATACTTAATCTGCGAAAATTAATCGTATGCAAATTTTATTTACGTTTCATTACTATAATGTAAGATTGTAACGCATTAATAATTGCTACTTTTCCCCACATCTCCACGAAATTCCGCGTTTGTAAGTACAGCCAGTCACGAAAGTTTCCGCATATCATCTTACAAAAAAATACACCTAACCTAAAAATCCCCGTCCTGACGAAAGTTAGGATTATCCGCGTTCGCGTAACGATTCGCGTACGAACAAATATCACCTATCGCAACTCGAACTTAATCGAAATCGTTGTAGAACCGTGTAAAACTTTTACGGCTGATTGTACAATATCGAGAACAACCAACTTTTCGTTTCCTCGTTTTTCATCGAGAGATAACCATCTTCCAACTTCGTTCTCACAAAGTGAATCAACTTACATATTCCAGAAGCAACGTTTAAAGGGGACCACCACCGAAGTTCCATTAAAGGTGCGTGGAAAGCGGCGCGCGAGTCGATTCGATTCGATTCGATTTATCGTCCGGCTCGTGGTGCGGCGAGTCGCATTGTTCCGCTGATTTCTCGAAGATCGTGGGTCGTGGACAAGCCATGGAACGGACAGGTTGATATCGCGTTAACGGTACCGTTGTATCGAGAACCGCGCTAGAAGTAAATACTCTTGTCGAGATATTGGCGGCAACAAAGAACGTAATCGCGAAGTTGGCAAGAAGGGGACGAAGATACCAGTTACCAGGCAGTTAGTGATGGCTAACGTTAGCGATGACATCCAACGAGTACTACTTAATAGATCTTGAGCTTCCTTGCGTTAAAGTCTTTTTTTTTTCTTTTTCTTTTTCCCCTCCTCTTTCTTTCTTCTTCGTCGTTTTCCTCCGGGTCGAAGCAGACTTGGCTTGCTGGGTACTTGTAAACGAGACAGGTCCTTAAACCAAGAAAATTATCAACGCGAGATGTATTGATAATTTGTCGGTAAATTACCGATATACGTATTGGAAATTCCTCTCGACCCATCGTTCGCGATGGAGGAAAAAAGTTGGAACGGTCTGAATAATTACGTTGATGACCTTAGGATACAGTTATGGTGACACCATTCCCCCCGTGGATGGATTATCGGAATTTTATTTGGATACGAAATTATCGATGAGTGGGTGTTAATTTTAGCGAAGCGAAGAAACCGCTTTATTGGAACGTAATGCGTGTACGATGGAAGGAGTAATTCCTCTTCCTGATCAGACACGTCCCAGCCATTTATGGCATGGGATGAGATGTTGCTGAAATGGTGATCTTGAAAATTGAACGTTTTGCTGATAGGATAAACGGCGTATTCTTCGAAATATTATAATAATTTCATAAATTGAAAATTTTCTTTACGAAATTAAGCGGATTAAAATTCCAAAACTGTAATCTTTAACACATTTACTCTATCTGTTAAAGATTAAAAATACATTATGAAATAAACTGCTGATATATTCATTTATACCAAATAAAAAACGTTCTAATAATTAATTTTTAAACAGCACTTGTACTTTCCTGTGTGACAAGAAAATACAAGAAAATGCGATATAAATTACTTCGTATTTAATATAATCGATCACGTGTCGAAGAAAACACATTTCCCGCCTGTGAGCGTGTATCGATCGTGGCAAAGTCAAGGACGGCAGACTGGCCGAACCGACATGACTCGTTCCAATAACCCAGGCGCGTCGTCGTTTACGAGCGTACGGCTCTTTGTGCACGCTGATATCCCGATGCACCAGAAGGCGGCGCCGATAGATGCAACGGTGAGCGCCTACCTACCAGTCGAGAAGTCGGGGACCCATTGGCCACCGCAATGACCAATCATCATTTGACATTCTTTCACCTTGCTCGTAGCGTGCGGTAACCCACACTGGACGCAACTGCAACGCTGCCTCCACTGTCGTTGTCTGAGAAGAAGCGACACAGTCTACTTGCGCGCCCAATAGCAGAATGCGCGCGCAGCCTCGTGCTTAGAGCGTTGATAACCCCGTAGGGCGTCCGTGATTTAACCTCGATGGACCCCGTAGACCGAGGCACGTCGATTCGAAACGATGGAGTAGAGTTTTGACGCCTTTTTTAACAATAGTTCACAATCTTCTAATATTTATTTATATTAGAGAGATATTCTTGTTGAACGTTTTAACGTTTTTTTTTTTTCTTTTTAAGAAGATTTAATTAGAAGAAATTGAAATTCTGCGTGAAATGATTTGAAGTTCTTAATTTCTTAGATTAAAGATTTTTATTAAGATTCTAGATAGTATTAGCTAGTATTTATATGTTTTATCAGAATTTTACATCCTTGGATCCTTGGATTTAATTAAGGAAACGAAACATTTGAAAGATTAAAGGAGATTGAAATTTTATAAAGAATCGAGAGAGAAATTCTTCGATAAGTTTCGGTATTAAGATTGTGATTTAGAGAGAAATAAGTTGTTTCAATATCGATACGATATTCAGATGCCACGGATTCCCGTAATATAAACAGATTTCCCGTAATACGGTATGCATGGGTGTGTCCCTTTCCATTTCGCGAAGCTGAACGCGCGCGAGTGCCTTTCGCCAACGCGTTGCACGCAGCTCGAGGAATGTCGTGCTGATCTCCTTCTCGTCGATTCGCGATACGTTGGACCGCGGAATTTCCATTGATCCCTATTGACCGGGAATCGTTTCGATCTCTAAATCAATTTCTCAACACCTCGGCCATTTAAAACTAGAAATTCAACAAATATTTTGATTGTGCGTATTTTTAATTTATCGCTTGTATAGTCGTTGGACAATTACACAGCTTCTTGACTGGGAGGCTTGGCGCATAACTCGTAAAGTAGCTCATCACCTAACTATTGAACAATCTTCTTCGTTATGCAATCTTCGTTCACTGACTTATTAATAAACCATTGCATTGCAATTCTCCATTCATAAATTTTCCAGCCATAGAACTTACTTGCATGATAATTAGATAATCGAGCCACAAAGCAAAGTTAAATAATAAAAATAATTACTTTAATTATAATAATTTTCGATAAAGTAAAAATTCATTTCGTCAAAAATTAAAAAAATTCTTCTTCTTTGATCTCGTTCAAAGATCATTCTTCCAATTATCTGTACGTGGATACTTTTGATTCGATTATTTTTACAATCCGATATCTTAATCCTTATATCATTTCTAATTATCGATCCATCATTGAACTAGTTTCAAACATTTATTTTACCTCGATCAAACCTTGCCAAACTTCTTCTTTATATATATATATATATATCCCTCCATCCAACAACTTCACAAATCCCCGTAGCTTCTTATTAATCTCCTCGACCGGCCTCCGAATAAACACTAACACGGATACAAGCTTTCAGCATGCTTAGAATACTTGTCAATCGTCACAGGCGGAGCATACTCGCGCGACAAGCTCGTTCTCCCTTGAATGCTGGACACGAGAGAGGGCTTAGGGCACCAGGGACACGAGGGTTGTTGACTCTCCTCCTCGCTTGCACGCTTGACGGAAAAACGTCAGCTTAGGCATTCAACGTCAGCTGCGACCGATTCCGCGGTAGCACACGCCAGACCAGTTCAGCGAATTGAGTAGCTCCACTTGCCATATCCTGCCACGTCCTGCAGACATTTTCCTACCTATTACGGCTCGGCCGGATCGGCCTCGGGCAAAGAACTGTTCAATGAAATTCTCCGCTCGATCTGCCCGCGCCTGATCGCCGCCGAGTATTCCGCTTCCGTCCACACATGGCCAACGACCAACTATTATCCAGCGATTATTTGAATAATTCTCGTTTCAAGATTCGCTTCTTCGATACTCGAACGAGTTCCAAGTTTATGCAAATATTTTTCGGTTAGATCTTATACGTATTGTATATCTTAATAGCTGATTTACGTTATCGATTGTTGACGTTAACGTGCTCGTGCTTTGGATCTTATACGGTGTAAAAATAAAATAAGCAAGTCGATTTTTAAGTATGGATAGATGCACGTTTTCGGTTCCGTGGAAGAGGGTCGTCTACGACAGATGCTGATGGCAGGTGAAGCTTTCTATGAGGCTGTGTCGAAATGTTAGGGGAGCGTTCTATTGTATGCAACGCGGAAGGGGTAATTCTTCCGTAAGAAACGTTTATGCATACGATGCTTTTGGAATGAAGCGTGTGTATAAGAATATATAATGCATACTTCGATTCGTAATTACTTTTGTCTCTTGTTAGATATGATAAGACAAGACGTGTCTTCCTAAAAATTTAAATACAATTAATGCGTGTATATATATTCAAACGTTCTTGTGCCGCATATCCATCCATTACCATAATTGAACCAGACTGTTTGTTTGTCACGAACGAAATAAATTATGTTCCTTATTAAGTATCTGTGAAAGATCGTTTACGAATTTACATTTTACACCAAAAATATCCATAAAAGATCCAGATACCCTATCTTGAATCTACAGAAAATAAAGAGATGTTTAGATCTCTATCTCTCTGTTTCCATCTTATCCATAGATCCACGAGTGGGAGGAATAATTGGCCGGCTTCTGAATAATTGATAACATTTTCTCGTGCAACGATTCCAATCATTTCTCACGCTATATTTTCGTCGTGGTCCACTAGCCACGATTATTAACCAGTAGATTAGAAAGTGTTTTCGTTCCTTCTCTCTCTCTCTCTCTCTCTCTCTCTCTCTCTCTCTCTCTGTCTCTCTTCTCGAAGTCAACGATTATCTCGGGTAAACGATCTTCCAACACGATTCGCTAAGAATGGAGGGATCTCCGGAGGCGATGAGTAATTCCCCAAGGGGGCTGTTTTGCCGTGGACAGCCATACCCGGGCGAAAATTATACAAACTCGATCTTGTTACCCATCGACGCGAGTCTTGAAACGTCCATTCCAGGTGCGCTTGATGCGTTTTCCTATGAATTTCGTTTCGTTTGAAGACGGTGGATGGATTTACACGTGTAAAAGGAGACCTCGACAAATTAAGCTCGGTTAAAACACCTTAAGAGTAGACTTTATTCTGCAATCGAAAGCCTGCACGCCCGTCGTTTCTTTTACGCCTTGCGTTTCCTTCATTGCGAAATTCTCCACAGCTCGACAACACAGTTTTATTTTTTTTTTTTTTTTTTTTTTAGTTAATTACGATTTAATAATATTTGAACTCATAAACATCAGCTTCAGAATACACTTCTTTCCAGCTTCTGATTTTCCAGAACTTTCGGCAATTTAGATTCAAATGAGATCAAAGAGTTCGAGAAGACGTTTTCTTTTTCTTTTTTTAATTTCCACATACTTTATTGCAAATACCTTAATTTCTTATTTATTTCGAGGAATCCATTGGATTAAATTGGAAAAGAGGCCATCATATTCGTCCAAAATGTATAATCTTATAAAGCTTCTTATCCACGAGGATTCCAGTCGGAATTGAAATTTGTCGCGAAACTCCACGCTCCCGCGATCTAGTGTAGGCTATGGTCGTCATGGTTGACTCGGCCATGCCGTGAAAAATAGGCATCGCCTAGCGAAGGTCGGCCAGAATCAGTCTGTATTTCCATTCAATCGATTCGCCAGCCCGACCTTTTCCATTGACGTCGTATCTCGGCCGCGCGATGGAAAAATCGCGATAATGAACGGTGGAGACGCGATAAATGGCGCTTGGCCGCAATAAATGTCGCGAGATTGATAAGGGTGATTGCTTTAAACGATAGGAGAATCGATGCGAAACGGGTCTCTACGGGCAAACTCTGTTTTGTAAAATATTAAAAATAACGTCACGTACACGAGGAAAATATTAATGGTACAATGATACAAATTCTTTTTCTTTCCTTTTTCTTTTTTTTTTTTTTTTTTTTTTTTTTCAACTTCCATTCCACCAGTCGATATAATTTTTCGATATACGCGAGAAACGAGATTGGTAATAAATTATTTGTTAATTAGGGTTGGGGAGGGGAGGTTAAAAAAAAAAGGAGTAGGTCGGAAGTTTTATTAAGCGTAAGTGAAAAAAGGCGAGCGAGAGTCTCAAGGATCCTTCTGGTAGCAAAGGGAGGTATCCCATTGGCGTAGACTCTTTCAAATTTTCTTGATCCCCTTGACCGTTCTCACTTTCTGCTTTAGAAAGAAGTGATTTAACATCGAATCGATTAGCTACGCTTAATCGCGTAATTTCACGTATAATAAAATAAAATAATACAATCGGCGAAAGAGTAATCGAAAAATTTTGCTTGTGAAATTTTTCTACTTCTTCGGATTTCTTCTTTTTTTTTTTCACATCCTACGTGCTTTTTGCCTCGATGCTTTCTTTTTTTCGATTCGATTCTGCCCGTTTTTTCCTAGAGACAAGAGATACATCGTAATGATATTAAAAGGAACAACAACTTGACGGCATCATGCAATAATGCCGTATCGGCTGCGAATCTCCGTCGGTTTTCTTCTTCTATTTTCGATATCCACGAGGAACAGGTGCACCATTCCATTTTTCTCGTGATTTTCACGCTCAAGACCGGACGAAGATCGCGTTGCCCCGGGTCGTTGACCCATAAAGGTAAAATATACAACTTTTCCCCGTATATTTCCTCACAGATTACAAAAATCCAAGAAAATATCGTCGACCTCTTATCGTGTAAGAAATTGAAAATCTCTTCTTATAAAGGAAACAACATAACGATTCCTCTTGTTTTCCCAACAATTGAACAACGAAATATACGACGAGGAATTCGAAAAATTTCAGAAGAAAAATAAGAAAGATCGCAAAAGGGAATTTTCTCTCCCTGGAGGAAAGGCGCCCTTGGTCCACGGAGGCCGTGTTTGCGAGAGCGTTGCGAGAGCAGGGAGGTGTGCGTGCTCTTCCTTTCTCCGCGTCTCTGCACCTCGAAAAGTCGCCTCGGAAGGCCGCCGGCAGGGAAGAAGACAGGGCGTGGTCGCGATCTCCCGCGCCGCGAAACGCGTTTATTTGATCGAGAAATTTCTCTCCACCCCTCCTTCCCTCCCCCTTCCCCCCCCTCGGATAACCCATTCCCTCCTCCGTTCCCTCCATCCTTCTTCCGCCTTCCTTTCGCACACCTATCCTTCTGCGCGCCCATCCTCCTCTTTCTCTCCCGTCCTTCGCTCCTTCCTTCTTTTTTTACCGTGTAATATCCCTTTCCTTCTCCTTCCCTCCCTACGTTTCCACGTCTCTCTTTCGCTCCCTTTCAACTCGATCTCCCTTTTTTTCTTCTCTCCCTCCCTCCCTCCCTCCCTCGTTCTTCCTCGTTCGTCTTCGACGTTCTGAACGGGAGACGTTCTCCTCCTTTCTTTTCTTCTTTTTCCTTTTCTTTTTTTCTTCCCCCGTTTCAACCAGCTAGGAACGCCGATGCGTGTGCGTCCAGCTCTATCGAGAGGCGCGTCACGCGCATGAGACTCGAAGCATGGACGCGAGAAGATTCAGCGGGAAGAATGGGTGACGGGGGTGAGACGGAGTTCTATCCTCGGTTTTGCGAATATTGTGGACGGGGGGGGGAGATGATACGGCATTTCGAGTTGCCATTTTTAGTTGGACTATCCGAAACACGAGGATATAATTCTTTGGAACACGTAATATAGTAATGAGGAGGTAATAAAAATGATTTCACGATGCTCGATCATCGTGTCCATACGATTTTACGATTAATTAAACAAATAACAACGTTCCGCGTCGTTACGTGTCGTTTCAAATGATGAGAAAAAATTCTTTTTTTTTTTTTTGTAAAACGAGCTCTTCGATCAATTAAGCGTCTTAAACTTAAACAAAGATTTTCTGATAAATCTTGTTTGCATCCTGTTGCATCGATGCTTCTTATTGAACCACCGTAGCCCATGAAAATGGTCGTCTAACTACCGTTTTCCTCGTTAGTGGTCAAGCAGGCGGTAGTTTCTATCGATCGTCTTAATGTAGATTAATTTCATCCCCGGAGGCGAATTATTTGCCCGGCATTGGCGCCGCATCCGCCACGCCCTGTAATTACACCGCCACTGCTCGTAAGGCGGTCCACGCAGCATTCGCGTCAAAAACTCACCGGCGACGTCCCTCCCCAATTAAACCGGAACATCCGGCGAGTTGGATGCTGTTACGTGAAACGAGTTCATCGTTACAAACGCCAAAAAAAGGGTCATTTACCTTTTATTCCGTTTTTATTTATGCGTACGTAACCCAATAGCGATTTAATTAATTTTTCGTGATTTCTTATATACACCTCTCTCGTCGAGAGATCGATGAAAATTCTCGGCAATAAATATTTATTTAAATCGTCGTGTATAAATGTTTCGTGACGTGGTAATTTACTTTCTTTGTGTTAAAATCTTGACGCGACACAGTAACACAGGGCAAAAGTTTCGAATCACTTTTTCAATTGTACGTTGTTGTACGTCTTCTTATTTTTTTTTTTTTTTCTTTTACTTGCATTGATAAGTTTTAGGAAGACGAAATTTTTCTTATGTCTTTTCCTCGAGCTATCGAATTTTCTGAAATGTTACGTTTATCGAAGATTCTCAATTTTTTTGATCGATACTGATAAATAATATAAAGGATTCCGGTTCCCTCGATCCTTTTATTAAACAAACATTCGATTATCCAATAATCTAAATTACGATCATCGCTTCGTTAAATCCAGAATATTATAACCGCGCGAATGTGAACATACCTTTATCCCAGTCGATCTCAAAACGATGCAAACGAAATTGGAACGGTTGCATGCAGCGGATCGCGTTACTCTCGTCAAACAGTAGTAATTAGCCAAACTATTTTCAACGGGAAGTCAATGTGGTGGATAGTGTGCTGGACGATACTCGAACGATCGAGAGTATTGTAACATTGTGAATCGATTATTCCGTTCGAACACTGAACCTAAAAGAACAATTAAAGGTTAATCAAATTTCAAATAACGTTTCGAAGTGTTTGAAATTCTAAAACTTCAAATTTCAAAGCTTCGAAAGTCCAAAATTTCTTTGATCCAGAATTTCAATTCCACAGAAGCTTCAAAACATCAAATATTTCGAAGCTCAAAAATTACAAATTTCTATAGTTTCAAGCTTTAAAAAAGTTGAAAAATTCCAAAACGAAATTTAAAAATTTTTAATATTTATACAAAATTCTATTCAAAAGTTTCTGTTTCAAAATTATATGTTAATCGACAAATATCGATTGATGTAATAATCGTTGATTTTCCACAGATACAGTTCGACGATTCTCTTTGGGAGAGAGAAAGAGAGAGAGAGAATGAAAGATCTCGAGACGTACGATTCCGGGTCTCGTACGGTAGCACGGCCTTGAAGAGATCCCAGGTTACGATACGTCTGTTGGAAATCGAGGTCGTTTTTGAGATCGACCGGATCCAGACTCATGAACGTATCGTGAACCGATCGACAGATCCATACTCCCAGACGAATTGAGCCACTTGTTTATTTTAAATGGCATTTATTCTTGTTTCTTTCATTAATCGTATTTCTAAAAATCGATTTATCAACATAAAAGTTGCGTGAGCATTATAAGTAAGAATATGACATTCAAAATGTAAATGTTAAATGAATTTTTTCTCGTCGAATAATATTTAAAATTCGTTCTTTTTCGTTCGTTTTCTGTACGAATTCGATATTCAGATTTCTGTGGTGTTCTTACGAGAACTTTCTTACAAGAATCCAAAATCGATCTCTTTTCCATGGAAAACAAAAGGAGAATCTTCGTTTGATCGAACATGACGGTAAAGAAAGGCTGCCGGCGAATTTCGTTCGTTCCCTTAAAAGCCAGCCTCCTCGGATCATTATCACAACCGAGGACAGCTGACCTTCGAGTTTTTATGTTCGCGGATTATATTATAGCGCTTCTCACGTTTCTCGATACGCAGCCTGGAAAGAACTACCTGCCCGAGGCCATCCCCTCGATTACATGTACACGGTGTCCCGTCCGAAATGTTTTCCATGTTTCTCTTACTCTCTCCATAAAAATCATGCTTTCCAAAATAGTTGATACAATTTTAGAAAACCACTATCCTATCTTTGATATCAATCAGATTCGAAAATATTTCCAAACGTTTCTTCGCAACGTTCATCTTCCTTTTAAACATATATGTTGTACAAAATGTAAGAAACAATAACAAGAGGAACAAAAAAAGAATGATAGGATATACACAGAATACAAAAAGATAGAAAAACGTTAAAATTTTACTAGAGAATCGATCCATCCGTCCGATTTACAAAATTTTCCAACATCAGATTAAATTTAATTCTTACGAAAAATAATTTGTAATTTAGATTATAATATGTTTCTTCGAAAAATGTGTACACTCTCGATAACGATGTAACAGCGTCCACGTTTCTTTCGAAAGTATCCGAATTAAAGAACAACCTCGAAAACAGCTTAAAAAAAAATCCCATAGCCCCATAAATTCAACCACCCTTTGAAACGAATCTAACCGAATCCGGGCGAACGAATTTTACTCGCTCGTCAACTTATTTTATCATTTCCGCGCCGAGAGATTCGGCGTGTGTATATATATGTATATATGTATATATATATATATATATACTCCGTACAAGCCGGCAATATTAATCGCGATAATCCAGCCGCCGGTTACCGCAATAACGAAGCCTGTTTATAGACGAGAAAGAGAGAGAGGCGGACTGGTCCCCAACTGGCGTACGCCATATTGTAACCCCGAATTACTGTAAACGCTTTAATTCCCCGCGAAGCGAGGCGAAAACGCGCCGGTTCCGCCGGTTAATTACCGATTCCCGCGCATCGCCTTGTATCCGATTACCGTCGTTTCGATTCGAACGAAGGAACGCACGAGTTTCGAGGGCGTGCGTAAAGTCGCGTGACGTCCCGGATAAAAATGTGTTAACGATAATCCGCCTCGATCGCTTCTTCTCGAGAAGAATCGAGAGATCAGGGTTCAGGTAGGCGAAAAGAGGGAAAGAAAAGAAAAAGAGATGTGCCGGTTATCTTAAAATGCGAGGAGTACGGTTCTGGGAAATGTTTCGGTGCATTAAGGCTGTGTTGAGGTTTGGCCAACGTTGAATCGCGTCTGTTTGCGCAAGTCCTTTTGCGCAATCGCGTTGAAAGATAGGAAGGAGTGGGGGAAACGCGTAGCGTGGTGGGGGTCGCGCTACTGTGATGTTAAGTGGCTAATTGATTCGACGCTAACTTTAGAAGGAGAAACGTTACGTTAAATTTTTCTTTGACAAAGTCAAAGGGAGGAAAGGAAGAAACGAGATCATCAAACTTATAGTTTTGGCAAACGTTTTTGAATTGAATTCTCTGTCCAATAGTTATTAAAATTTGAAATTAAAAATTGAAATCGAATTTTGATCGAATTCCCCTCGACTGTATTGAACGAAAGAAGAAAAACGAAAGAGGAGGGTCAGAACAAGAGAGAGAGAGAGAGAGAAAGAGAGAGAGAGGAAAGAGAAGGCCGTGAAAAGGATGTCAGCACGTTCGAGGAGACAAACGAGGGCGGGAGCAGTGAAAGAGTTTAACCAGCTTCGGTTTTCTCCTGCGATCGCGATCTCCTCGATCTGCAGCCGGTGGCTGGACACAGAATAAAACAATAAAAAAAAATATATATATATATATATATATATATATTCACGGGCGAACTCGCACGGACGATTTTTGCATTGAGAGTCCCGAGTCGAGGCAGTCGTTCTGGTTCCCAGAATGCATCCCTTTGTGTCTCGACTCGAGGGGTACGAGAACCTCATTGTGTTTAACTTTCCGTTCCTCTGTTTTATGTAAATTGAAAATTATGAAGAGAAGATCTTAATTCTTTTTAACAAAAAACACGTTACGCAATCTGATAACAGAGAATAACAATAAATAATTTCCCAACCTACACCACTTAAACCGAATTAATTTTAAACAGACCGATCTATACATACCAAAACGAAAATTGCACAATCGGAGCAAAGAGAAATCCAATCGCACAAAATCCAATCCGCCATCCGAAATTCATTCGAACGTTTCAACGTATTCCATTCCATCCATCTTCGAACTCGCGCCACACGGGAGAAAGTTCGAAACCTTCCATCCGTACACGGCATCGTATCACGGCGAGTACAGCGTGCTGCCTCCACATGTACAACGTGTACACGCGTAACTTTGATCTCCACCATTGAAAAATAATCGTGGTGGCGTGTTGATTGTGAGCCGGCCGAAGAAAGCGAACGCGCGCGTTGTTTTCAACGCGCGGTGGATGATTCCTCTTTCCTCGAAGCGCGCGGAACATACACAAGCGTGTATAAGCGCATGAGGGAGCCGCCGCGTGCACGTATCGCATCGAATTTCACATGGCGTTTGCGGTTCCTACGGGAATGGATACCCCGGTTATGGGTTACGGTTACGAGCGGCCCGACTCCGCAACGAGACGCGGCTTCATTTGAACGATGGGAATTACCCTGGTTAAAATAGGGATGAAAGAAGGGTATATCGCGAAATATCGCGATAGCTTCGTTCCGGCCTGTTTTGTATCTCAATCAACAGTGAGTTGGGTTGGAACGTTTTGTTGGCTAGCTTTAATGACTATTGTCGTTGGATGTATCATCATCGTTTGATGTCGACTATGATTTTGGGAGGAGTTTGAACGTTTGATGGTCGTAGAAGGTGATCATCCAAAGCTTCGAAGCTTCAAAAGTTGCAGAGATGAGAAACACATGAGTTAGTTTCGGAAAATTTTAAATTTCCAATGAGAAAGAAAAATCATCGTGCAACCTCGAAATATCGAAACACGAAGCGAGCATAGAGAACCGTGTTAAAATCAGCCACGAGTCATTAATATACTCGAATAGAAACGGGTCTGTGTACTCACCTCGCACACGTGACGGCCTCGACGCGTGGGCCGTTCATAGGAACACGAGCGTATTTATAATACATGTATCTATCTGGCGTGTCGCAGCTGCAGCTGCCGCAAGCGCGTAGGATTCGTGAGAGTACATAAACCGTGACAACGTCCGTTTCCTCGGAGCAGACCCACGCTGTTTTACCCTCCCTCGGCCGCGGCACGCCGCGCGTAACGCGAGATTTCTCGTGGAACCCGCTCGCGTACATACGTGTAACGCGCTTGTTCCTATCAACGAGCAAGTAATTACTCACGATGAACCGTCTCTCCCTCTCTCTCTCCTTCTGGAGGAAGGGGAGGATGGACAGAGGGGAGACGTGGATGGCGCGCAAGCGATCACGCAAAATTGCCAGATAAATTGGCTCGGATGTAATCGGAAACTTAATGGCCGCGATTAACCCCTCGACGAGCAAATTGTGGCTTAGACTTGTGACGAGATGCTCGATTTTGTTTAGAAATGATGGTGTTTCTTATCTTTTCTTTCCATCCTTTTTTTTGCTCCTTGTCTTTCTTTCTGTCTTCTTTATTTTTCTCGCGATTCTTTGATTTCTGCGAGATGTTTGAAACGTGCGAGTTTGTATCGAATTTTATATAATAATTTTCGAATCGAAGAATTCCGAGAAAAAAGAGAGTGGGAACGTTAAGCGTTTCGATTGAGAATCGATCGATAAATTTGTTAATCGTTTGAATCGAGGATACGAGAAAATTTATGGTTTTAAAGGGATTTTAATTTTTGATTTAAACAGGGTTTTCGAAATTGGATCGATGCGAGGGAATAACCGATCGCAGGAACCTGTATTATCAGCTAGAAAAATATTTTATCAAATGATAAAATTAATGTTGATAGTTGTTTGTAAAGTTTGTTTGAAAAAGATTTAAAATAATTTCTGCTTTTTTTTTTAATTAAAAAGAGAAAAAATTAACAAAGAAGAGAAAAATAGAAAAAAGTTAATCAATATTTTAAAAAAGCATTTAAAAATTAGTGAAATTATATGAAATGTATATTTTTGATAAAAATTTTACGTACTGTGATTTTTATTTTTTGTCTAATTTAACAAAAACACGCATCACGAATTCTGAATTTTTCCAGATTACCCTGATGGCGCCATCTACCAGAAAACCATCCACTTTCCAAGACTCAATCGAAAACTCATCCTCGAAAAATCTTTCCATAATTCTTCTAATATTAATTTAAACAAATTCAAATTTATTGATTTTAATCCTATTCAAATTTTATAAAATTAAAAAAATGGTTCAAATGATTTAAATTATATAATTGACAAGCTACTAGTTTCGATCAAAGTAAGAAAAAAAACTTATTTCACATTCTATCAAGAATTGCACGCAAGGAAGGAATCAAAGCGTCTATTTGCCTAAGTAAATAGTTTTTGCAAATTAATTCAGCCACCCCGCTGTGAAATGGAAAAATTCATCAGACGCCTCGGAATTATACAGTCGCGACGGTCCCCGAGGTGAAACGCATTAATCGAAGGAAGTCCTGCAGCGAGAATATCCGAGAAGAAAGGCGACACGGAATCCTTATTGACATTTTTTCGAAATGAAACACACGTTTCTGGATAGTCGAGGGCACAAGAAGAAGGCCGACAATGGCATCGTACCCGAAGAGGATCGAAACGAGCATGGCATTCAACG